>NC_066276.1:7500000-10000000 GCF_905404315.1 Leptidea sinapis
ATTAATCACATTTAAAACGCGTTATTCTTCCGAGCACACGGATTACCCAACGCATGAAATGTTGAAAATTACTCAACACGAAATTTCAATTTGAATATGAATAGAGAAGCGCCATGTGGGCAGGTACATAAAAAACCGGCCTAATATAATAATACAAGACAAATGTCCCCCGCGGTAGACACAATGATTCTCTCAAAGATCAATTCAATTTTAAGATACGCTAATTTAAAGTCTAGAGAGCTCTGTCTGTTTACATTCAAACCGCATACATGAATAATAATATTAACAACATTTCAAGTACGTATTTGTTCCATTTAGTTTATTTTCATATTTAGTTGGAAATATACGCAGTAAATTCTGAATGCGTTAGTTAAAAATATAATAAAGTCTGTGCGCAATTTTCTTCGATTACACGACATTGCTTGATACAGATTACTTTGAACGGATTGAAAGCCAACACAATTTTCCCCATTGAAACATGTAGTTAGTTAGAATCTGTAATAAAATATACAGTCTCAATCTGCGTGTACTTTGAGTGGAATGTTATGTGATTAGATCTGAGATTTATTATTAGTTTCGTAATTCATAATTTTATATTTACAATATTTGACTAAATTAAATAACGAAAATTTAAGAATGAGTTATAGAAAAGTTATAGTTAAGTAAGGAAAGTTAGTTTTAAACTATTACTACATAATAGATTTTTTTTATGAGATGAGTTACTTCACTTTTATAATTTTATGAGTGCAGTAGCCGTTCCCGCAATTTTAAAAATGCGAATTATAAAGGAAATTAATCAAACAATAAAAAAATAAAAGATAAATTTCGCATCGAATGGTGGTAGTTTCATGTCGATACGATCAGTGGTTTAGGCGTGAAAGAGCCTCAAACAAAGACCATTTTCATTATACATATATATATATATATAGATTCTACATAATTGTATTCTTTTGTGTTCTCAGTGTAACTATTCTAGGATATATCCAATATTTGTACTGTAGTGATGTATCTGTTTGTTTCCTTAATAAATAAATTCCTAAATGTCTTTCGAAATTCGAGTGTTGCAAGTCACTTAGGTACATTGTTATACTTATATTAAAATTGGTTTTAATAAGCCACATAATATCCTGGTCTATAAACTTTCTCAGTATGAATTAATAAATTATATTAATTTCCAATTGAGATTAATAAATGAAATATAAACCTAGTAATATTATTCCTGTGTATTCTTTCATATCTGCATTACATCAATTAATTTTGTAATAGAAGAAAGAGGGAAAACGGTACATGATTTACCAGGATTCTTCACTTATTTTATAACAGATTGAACCTGATAGGTACCATCCTTAACCCATACCTTATCTACTCATAAATACTATTCTAAAGTAATCCAAAGACAATTTTAAACGTGTTTAACAAATCATAAACAATAGATCATAGCTGTATATTTTACTTCTAAATTTCATTTAAAAAGGACGAATACCTCAGACTTGATCGATACGGTTTCCCGTCGTTTAGTCGAAGTCAAAACATACAAAATGAGCATCACAATAAAATGGCATCTGTGGACACACAGGTAGGTTGTAAGGGGCTATTATTTAAATTAATTGGACGTCAAACATCGAACGGCGAGACGCACTGTTCGCGTCAACCGAAATTGGCGCGAATCGGCTTGTGTTTTACGAGCTTGCAAACAATCTGATTTTATTAGTATAAAAAAAGTGTGTGTGTATGTAAGTGTGTGCACGCAAGTAATCAAAAAAAAATTATGCACGCAAGCTATACTTCTTTGGCCCACAAAGCAAAAATCCTTAAAACTATTTCTTTATTCCTCGTGCTATTCTACGTTTGTAGAAAGAACAATATTGTAAAAATCTTGCAACGATGGCTTTGACAATTAATTATTAAATAACGAATACGGCTGTACGGGCTTGAACCCTTTGCCTATCCTAATAATGTGCTACAGTGATGCGCGCGCATCGTAAAATTTCACTCTCATCATTTATTCCTAACGTGCCCAAAGAAGTATAACTTCAAAAAATTTGGCAATAAGTTAAATTTACCACGTTGGTGATTTTAATAAAATACCTAATAGTGAATCTTTTACCTTAAAAGTATAAGTTAGTATTTGCGTAGAAGACTGTCCGGCCGCGGTCCCACGACAGATTGTATCAAACGTCGCCGTGTCGAGCTCACAATACCATCTTTTGTGTTCCGACGCGATAATTTATTGCCATCAAACACTACGCTTATGAGAATGAGATAGCCCTGCAATTTAAATTTTATTCATACCGGCCACGCCTTTTAGACATTTCCAGTTAGATGTACATCCACTAAATAGTAAGGTTACTTTATATATACCGTACCTAAAGGGTAACCGTCAGGAACCTTATTATCAGTTAACAGTGGGAGGCTCCTTTGCACAGTAAGCCGGCTAGATTATTGGTACCATAACGGTGCCTATTTCTGCCGTGAAGCAGTAATGTGTAAACATTACTGTGATTCGGTTTGAAGGGCGCCGTAGCTAGTGAAATTACTGGGCAAATGAGACTTAACATCTTGTTTCAAGGTGACGAGCGCAATTGTAGTGCCGCTCAAAATTTTTGGGTTTTTCAAGAATCCTGAGCTGAGCGGCACTGTATTATAATGGGTAGGGCGTATCAATTACCATCAGCTGAACGTCATGATCGTCTCGTCCCTTATTGTCATAAAAAAATAAATAAAAAAAAAATACTACGTACATACAAAATTTCAAGTTTTATTTTGATGAAATTCAAATTCTATATGGAGAGAGTGTTTAAAATAAAAGGAATCATCAAGAACATTTCAAGATGAGACAATCCCTACAAATATTATAAATGTGAATGTAAGTTTGTTTGTTACGCTTTTACGCCGGAGCTACTGTCAAGTCAGGGGCATCAGCTAGTATGATATAAATATGTACCGTCATATTACCTTTAGGTTAGTCGTGTTTAGTCTTCGATAGGATCAATGTCGTTTCAATCACTCTTTGTTTTGTATTGTCTATAAGAAGACAAGCCATAAATTCCAAAAAAAAAAGTCTATAAGAAGTTAACAGTTGGAGCTACCCTACATCAGTGAGTCATATATTTGTATTGAAAGAGTAAAATGAAAAAATGAGCAACCAGATAAATTTGCCAATGAACGTGGAAACTAACAACATTGAAATAAAATGTTTCGTTAAATTGTTACATTGAAATTTTAATAATTTAAAAAATATTGAGCAGACGAAAATGTACCAACGAATCTCATTATAAATCCACTAATTTATCAGGTAAATCTTGTATGTTAAGTTATGAAAATCTCAATGTATTCTTTCGACAATTTATCCGAAAACTATTTACCAAGTAAAAGTTTAAATATTATTTCTCAACTGTATAGCTATAATTACATGGTGCGAGATATTTTATGGAACATAAACGAAAACGATAAAATATTGCATTGCAGCTGCGGTGCTAATTACTGCATTTACATATGAATAAATAACTAGTATTATATAAGATATTCAAGTGAGGTATCATTACGTTAGGTCCATCGTCAGATGTACGCGGGACCTAACTTATTCGTTAACTATTGATTTGTTGGACCACTGAGACATTACTATAAAAATACTCAACAAAAAACAGCCAACTTCAAAAAAGACTATTCCAAAATAATACGTATAATATGCACTAAAAAGGCATAAAATAATTGCGTACATACAATTGCACAAGGGTAGCATCAGCTTACAAATAAAAATTATCAAAATAGGTTTCCCCAGTCGAAAGTTCTGAGGTAACAAACATAAGAATACAACGAATTGAGAATCAATCTTCTCTGTTTTTGTCAAGTCAGTTAAAAAGTTCTAACTGGACGTTTTGTAAGCCGATTGGTAGATTGGTATTGGTAAAAGTCTTCAAAGCCGTTAATTCAAAAAAATAGCTGCCTATCGAACAACGAATTTTTGATTTGTTTTCCGTAAGATTGTAAAACGCTTAGTACATAAATTGGGACGGGTTAGCGACTGATTCAAAATGTAAGTGATTTGGATTGTTTTGTGATAATCGACCAAGTGACCAAAGAGGACGTAAATACTACCTGATAAGAAGCGGGACTGCGTGAGTAAAAATTGAAATTTAGTTTACTATGAAACGTGTCTTTGATTGTGATTTGGCATAAGTTTGAAATCAACTAATACGGCTAAGTTTGAAAGCGAACAGTTGCTTAAAACGTAGTGGATCTCCTTTGTTGACAACATTGTAGCCGTCATCTGTCAATCTGTCAATGACTGCACATTTCATACAATCGAATGAATTGCTTTTTTCTTAGAGAGTTTTTGTGAAGTGACCAACGATTTAAGTATGACAGTAATAAGGAAAGAAACAAACAAACATCAGAGAGTATTTGCAGAATAAAACGAAAGTATTTGAACGTAGACTAAAATTGTATAGATAATTAAGGAACGGAGCTGTACAGGGAATTCAACAGAAACAAAGTGTAAGATACAATGAGGCATAAGCAGTAAGTTGGAGCAACAATAGAGCGAGACGACACTTGCAGATATCCAAGAGCATTCGGGTCAATGCATCGCGTATTTTAATAGTTATGACCGGTGTGGTGGCTGTTGTATTAAAACAATGCCCAATAACTTTGTATTAACGTCTCATGGAGCTCAAACGTGCGCCCGCGCCGGCTTATCTTAGCTTATTAGATGATTTTACTTTCATGCGCGTCGATTTCAATTAGTGCTACATTGCCGGACTGCTCAATGTCTATCTCGAGAACTCGTACGGCTGTAGGAAAGTAATACTTAATACAGTAAATACTGAGATTTTCCTCAGACTTTATTTAACTTTTTTTATGAAAAAAAGGGACGAGAGCAGGTCGTTCAGCTGATAGTTAATGAAACGCCCTGCCCATTACAATGCAGTGCCGCTCAGGATTCTTGAAAAACCCCAAAAATTCTGAGCAGCACTACAACTGCGCTTTGTACCTTGAGACATAAGATGTTAAGTCTCATTTGCCCAGTAATTTCACTAGCTACGGCCGAAAGACAGTAATGCTTACAACATTACTGCTTCACGGCTGAAATAGACGCCGTTGTGGTACCCATAATCTAGCTGGCATCCTGTGCAAACGAGCCTCCCACTGGTAACGTAAAACTTAGGTGATTGTGATAAAACGCGAACTTGACTTTTGAATATGGTTGTCTATACTTAAGCTCAGTAATATTTTAACCGTCAAATTACTACAAAAACAAAATCAAAAATAATTCTAAGCTAACACTTAGCTAAGTTTTACGTAAGTAAAGTCTAAGTACACTCATTAATTATATTACCTAAAGAGAAAAAAATATTGAATTGTTTTGATTTGCAATATAAATATTGGAACGGATGTTTAAGCTTCGCTGATGGTTGTACAATAGGGCTGAGGTGTGCCTTATCAAATACATGGCTTCGATCGCCAATAGTCAAAATATTCGTGCGTTTAATAACAATTACAGCCATTATAATTAATCATTAAACCATGGGCATTGTTCTGGCGAGGACAATCGCCATCAGGCGATAACTGCTAATAAACCAGGCTCCAATTACCTAAATACGGCGACATAAAAAGTTTTGACAGTCATGCATTTCAATTTCAAACCTGTCCGCGGACAAGGTAAGCCGTCTACAGTTTCGATAGTGCTCCTTGCGAATACTGAATGTTACGAAATAATGAAATATTTAGTTTTATACAAACAATAACTTATACCTACTTTTAATACGTTTCCGAGAGATAAGCATCTAACACCAGTTAAACCGATTTTGCTGAGCGATTATCGTACTTACAAATATTAAGACTCATTTGATGGAAATTTACCTAGACCATTACCTACATCAATGTTCTGATATATCTAGCGAGTTTAACTTATAATTTGATTAAGAGATTTACAAAAATCGTAAAAAAGTATCTGCTGTTCATATTCGTGAATTCGTGCCTTCGGAATTTATTACATTTCATTCATGATTTATATTCTGAACTCCTATTCACCGACTCATAGTCATTATAGTTGTACTAAAAGTATAATAAATATAACGGTGTGTGCTTAAGACAGTACGACACAAGTCAAAATTTGATCAAAGTGAAGCTTTAATTACTGAAACACCTATATAGTAAGTAGATCATGGTAAGTTAAGATACAGGGTAAGTCCGGATAATTCAGTTGTTATTGTGTCCACACCACACACAACTATCGCAACGCATCTATACGTACGTCACCTATATTGCCACCAAAAAAGAAGTTTCAGCTATCCGGATTTACCATTCTACCCTTCTACGAACTTACCCCGCACATTAACAATTCTTTTTGTAATCATGTTTGCAATTTTCCGGATATAGCAGACTAAATACAAAGTGAAAACACATCTATGAGATGTAACAGTTTAAATGTCTTATAAGCGGTGATTTGTAATTAATTGTGGTATATAAAAACGTAGGCGGAATGAAAACAAGCTCCGTGAGAACTGAGGACGATCGCGTCGCTGTAGTGATGTACTACGACCGCACGATTGTAAAAAAAATCTATGTTCAATAATGATAAATAAGTATCGTGCGTTTGGAGTACGATTGGTACTATGCGAATAAAATAAAACTATGCTAATGAAATAATTTTTCCTGGCTTTTTGTTTTAAGATTCACTTTATAACTTTTTTGTATGTATGTGTACTTACTTGGATGATATCATGTGTTTTCCGAACGCCGTTAATAATAATGATGAATGAATATTTATTTGTACTCCTGTTTTTACCAGCGACTGATATCATAGTAATATGACAAAGCATTGGACTTCCTAGCAAAAACCTCGCCTAAATAGAGTATTCGGTTATAAGAAACAATTATTTCAGCAATCCCTATATTGCATAGATTTTTTTGTTAGTAAGTAGGTAAGTTAAGTTAGTAAGTTCATTTATTATTTCAGAGTGAAATCTAGAAGTGAAAATATAGATTACACGTTCGTTAAACATGTTTCCCTTTCCCGCTCTGCTATGCTAGGCAACGTTAAACAACACCGCTATTAAACTCCTACACGAAATCAATTTCGGGCTCACATACACAGGAATTTCCATAAACAAAATCAATTACATGCTTATTAATTTCATGAACATCGATAAAACCACGTTCAGGTGGCAATCACTAAAGTTGGAAGTTTATGTTTTTGTATTAACTACTCTTTATATTTATATCAATCAACAATAAATTGCACGTAATAATTTTTACTTATTTAAAAACCTACGTATTGTAGAGCTAGATGTTCAAGTTGTTTTTCTATATATATTTGACTATATTAACGACATTTTGGAGATATCGGAAAAAATAAGCCGTCTGGGAGCTTTCAACGAAAACGCAATCTAACACATTTGAGATAAAACAAAATAATGTATGGTCGAATTTTGTATCTTATATAGGCCTCTAGAAAAGTGTGTTAGGACATATGTCTATCTCTGAAGGATATCATACTATATCCAGTTTAATACTTTTAAAATTGTCAATTACAAAGCGGTATTGTTAAAGTTATTTGTACAAATACGATATTAATCCTTATCATTTTATAAAATCATTCAGAAATACGTTTTTATTTCATTTTTAACTCATTAACTTTGATTACATATTTCCGATAGCTTTAGGCATTACAGCCGATTTTCTATTTACAGTAGGTACAGCGTCTGTCGGGTCAGCTAGAGATATTATAAATTTATCGTGCATTAACTTAAATTTACATAATATATATTTATGTGATGATAGAGTTAAAAATACTAACAAGCGAAGACCTCGTAAGATTAAATATAGGACAGCATATTATACAAATACAATTTTTTTTATTGACACACTCTTACACAAATTATCTTGCCCCAAACTAGGCATAGCCTGTGTACTATGGGTACAAGACAACGATATATTTAATACAATATACTTACTAAAACATACATAAAAACATCCATGACTCGGAAACAAACATCCATATTCATCATATAAATGATTGCACCTACCGGGATTCGAACCCGGGACCTCTAGCTTAGTTAGTCAGGGTCACTAACCATTCGGCTATATGGGTCGTCAGAACGTCACTATACATCTGTACATAAAACAAATTAAAGATTACATAAATATATCATTAGTAAAGTTCGTTCTCGATACCGTGTTAGCTTAGTTAAGTAGCGACTTTAATTTCTATACTTAAACAAACATGATTCATATTTTAGTGCTGCATTGTATATCTTCGAGCGCAGTCCGCTCGCACCATTCTCACATATTCGCACATCCTCGCGAATTGACTTAAAACATCTTACACAAGAATGCACTTTGCAATTCGACAGTTCCCAATCGGTAACTTTTAAATGATTACAAGGGATGTGTACACGATCTGACACGAGGAGATTAATTTCAGAGGTAGCCGTTTGTCACCTTTATTTATGAACGAGCATTATATCTCAAGTGACGTCACTAGAGGTGCTTCGAGTATCTGATTCAATTGACATGATGGTTCTCTCGGCACAATGCCTTCGAAGTTCGAACTCTATATAAAAACATGCCGTTTATGTTTATGTTTTTGATAAATAAATTTATAAAAGGCATTAATTTTTTCAAAATTGATTACTTTAGAATTCTTTTTATGTAATTTCTAATATACTAGACACTACTACCGCTTCGGAAACAAATGGTGCTCTGAGAGAGAAAGAGCGACGCAAGATACTCTCCCAGCGAACTTACAATACAGCTTCGTTAAAGTATTCCTCACGGAAATATGTGAGAGATTGTGAAAATTGCTCAACATATGTATTTATAGTCTTACGGTTAGTTTGTTTATTGATGTAAGATGATTCACTCATATGGTCCCTTTATGGGCAATGGATGCTCCGTTAAAAGTTGTTCTAATTAATCTAATTCTAGTCACAATTATTATTATTATTGGAATTAGTGTCCTCCCACCGCGGCTCGACCCTCGCCCCTCGCCTGTTCACGTTGCGCGTGCGACACAAGCGCATCTCACCTACAACTTTCCTACAACTATACAAACCTACCGAATGCAAATACACCAACTTTCAAATAAAAAATCAATAATCAAAATCAGCTCCCCCAGTCGAAAGTTCTGAGGTAACTAACATAAAAGAACATACCGACGAATTGAGAACCTCTCTCTCCTTCTTTTTTGAAGTCGGTTTAAAAATTATAACTCACAGTCCTATTTTAATAGTTCGAAGGCGAGCTAGGCGAAGTCAGGGCGGAGTGCTTGTGCCATAATATAATACTTGTGATATATTATGTCAGTCAATCGAGGCCACACGTATTGGAATTCAGTAAATCTGTGTGATAGGTAGCGAGTTTCGACCGCCATGGCCGCACTCTTCTTGTGTTTCAACAACCGCAGAGTCCGTACTCCATGTCGCTGTCATCGACCTACCTCTCCTCCGCAACATACCTTTTACACGACATACTGTCGTCAATAGCACGCACTACGATGGGGACATTAAATGAATAATTTAATATACTTAAAATCAGACAAATAGAATATTTCATAAAAATATAGCCGAATTCTAACGTAATTTATAATCAATAAAATTTGATCTAAACTAACTACTTCTAGGCAATAAACATAGATTACAATCAATTATATTAGTTACCATTACTGAATTTATGTGAAAAAAAATTAAACCAATGTTACAAACAATCACTCAAAAATAACAAATCATTGACAAATTTTATTTATTTAAATAATTTTGGGAATTTACAGGGTAATTTCATAAGGTAGTAGCAGTTAAATACTAGTTCTATATAAAAAATATTACGAAACGTTCAAATCCAATATGTCTTTATTATACTAACAGATTAGAATAACATTTTTTGAAACAGGCTTTCTTATTTCTGCTCCATATTACATGAAAACAGAAGGGTTCATATATTTGTAATCAAAAATTGAGTTAATTTATGTACTCGTTTCAGCAGATCCACACTACTCAACCGTAGTCCGATACTAATATCACCCGACCAGTTATGCTGTTGCTTAGACACAAGCAAGATCTTGAGCAATAATAAGAATTTTAAATTTACAAGACAATAGATTTAATTTAAGAATGTACGTTCATTCCACTGATGTTTGTCAGTCGCGGCATCCTGTACTATATTTACGCGTCAAATACGCGCGTCTGTTACAGGTCTGTCGATTAACAAAGCCTTCCGCCAGAACAATACCTTCTGGGTGGAGCTAATACACTATTTGAGTAGTACCGTGTGTTGACACTGCTGTTTCACACCTGAACAATGCTCCTCGTTTGCATTAATGTAAATTAGGTTAGGCAGCCGCCGCGGTTCGATGCGCCTACGTTCAATTAGGAGTACCCCACGTGTGTATCGTCCCTTATAAGAAGAATGCGTAAAGTTCTAATGCATTCAATTATCTTATGCAATGTAACAAGTATAAGTTAACGTAAAAAATTCTTGTAAGCTCCTGTATTTGCTATCAAATGTAGACATATGTTTTGACTGCCTGACATTGCATTATTAATGTGAATATTGTTTTTGTTCAAATGTTTTTTTTTAAATAACAAAACTTGATCGAACTCATATCGATAGATAAAACACTGAGTTTTCAGTTTATCCCAAAAATAGTTTGAGTTGGAAACGCGTGAGAATCGTTCGCAGGGCTGTCACGTTTATTTTGTTAAGTTTGTATAAAATTATATTTAATATTTCCGTGACACGTTAAATACACACGTACGTACTTTCAGCGAGATTTCTGCATCATCCTCAACATCTGGATGTGTGCTGATTCTCCACTGAAAGGTTTTTTAAGAACTTTCTTCCGCTTCAACAAAACTGTGAATTGAATTTACTTGCGTGATGTTATCAGGTCGATGTGACATGGGTACCAAACAAAAAAACGTCTACATCCACTTAGAAAAGCTGGCAACATTTTTGTGATTCCTCTAGTTGTACAAGAGAGTTTGGACGGCGGTGATCACTTACCATCAGAAGGTCATAAACCTATGCGCTTATTTGATGTCTCCCTATTCATCAAAAATATATCTAAAATGTTCTATATCTCATCAAAAACGCCATTTTTTATAAATTTTAAAATAATTGCAAAATACACAGCTATGACATGATTTATTAAACTTATTACTTTTACAGATATGCCCCAACATCAGCAGTTTTTTTTTATATTTAGAGATCTGAAAGTTTATAAAAAAAACGGCTATTTTATTCTTGTTTGCGTAAAGTTAAGTCTACGATCGTGTGACAACCCTATCGCGGCTCCAGGCACAGAGAGCGCGCGTGTTCTACGTCTCTCAGCACCGTTCGCGTAAACACCGGCGCGCTCCTATCCGCTCCGACTTCACAAAACAATTTGCGTTTTTACGGGAATCCGCGCTTCCATCTCACATTGTTTTCACACGTGAATTGTGACACAGCTCACTGCTTGTTATATTTTGTAAATATTCGCGGAATCGAACGATCAGAAATTGTATTGATAAACAAAGTGTGTTTCTACGTTTCACGCATAAAGTTTATTTACCTCTGCAGCATGCTTTCTATTGTCTTGATGCGATTACAATTATAAATGTAAAAAGTCGTAAAAGGTATTTATTTTCTCAAAATCTATTCCTTTAGAATTCTTTTTGAAGTCATTTCTAATACACTAGATACTACTACCGCTTGGGAAACAAATGGCGCTCTGAGAGAGAAGAAATGGCGCAAGAAACTCTCCCGGCATTTTTTTTTTGCGCCCTCTTTGATGTAATATACAATATTGTACTGTCATCGCTATTGCTATAAAATAATATAGTCCCAGGCTGTCCGATCACTTAGATTTGTAAAAATAATTGTAACAATTCTTTAAAATTTTTTTCTTTATGAGAAAGGTTTTAAGAGGGGCTAGATTCACCTAATGGTGACCATAACAATGCATTGCTCAGGCTTTTTGGTTGAACCGAAGATTCTGAGCGCAATAGCACTCATCACTTTGAGACATTAGATCTTAAGTCCCATTAGTCCAGGTATTTCACTCGCTGAGGCGCCATTTAAACCAAAAGACAATAATGCTTGCTGCATGGCAGAAAAAGGCCCATATAAAGAATTTTTACCTATTTTTTCATTGTTACTCATTTATCAAAGAATAATACTGGTGAAATAATAAAAAACTTCGCTTCACCTAAACTAATGCATAAATACATAATTTCATATCGAAATTTAAAATCTTTTTTGTTAATTACGAAATGAGTACAAGTTCAATTTTCGTGTAATGAAATAATGACTTAGCAGAACTGTCAAAACAATCGAATCAATACAATCAAATCATGAAGATATAAAATTTGAAATTTAAATATTTTAAGGATTACGAATCTAAATATAATCTATCCAATCTCTCAAGTGAGGCCAAACTGCGCACAGTGTGTAAATTAAAATCCGTTCAGAAGTTTAGGAGTTCATTGTGAAGAAACAATATGACGTGATTTATTTATATACATATACTAGCTGACTCAACAAACGTTGTATTGCCGATATTAAAATCGCGATACAAAAGTAACTGTTGATCGTAGATGGGTGAAAATTTTAAGTTGTATGTGTTTTTTAATGCTGACTCATAATCAAACAAATTAAAAAAAAAGGTCAAAAAAATGTCAAAAAAATAAAAAAAACATTTGGCGTGACACCATTAAGGGGGATGAAAAATAGATGTTGTCCGATTCTCAGACCTACCCAATACGCACTCAAAATTTCATGAGAATCGGTCAGGCTGTTTCGAAGGAGTTTAACTACAAACACCGCGACATGAGAATTTTATATATTAGATAAAATAAATTGAATCAGAAAATGACAGAAATTGTGTTCATAGCAAAACGCTTGAACGGATATATCGTTAACATTTCCGAACGTCACAAATCACACCAACAAAATGCGGAGATCTATGAACGAAAAAAGAGCCAACGTTGGGAATATTTTTTTGAATCCAAAGCGGCATCTCGCACGCGCGGCCCGATTGAGTCTGTGTGGTCCCCACTAGCCACTTTGTAAATAGCGCGGTTTACCTTTTTCAACTTTTGTGTTTTGTTACCTTTTGTGCTGTTATATGACCAATATTACCATAGCTATTTAGGCTCGGCGGATAAATAAATACGTCATTTATCATGATAACTGATGCTCAATAGACAGCACTGACATAAGGTCTGTTTGGGGGTGAGGATTTGATGGTTTGCGAGCGATTTGTAGCACATTTATCTTGCATTTTTTTTGTATCAAAACTAATTTTATATTTTATTCATTTATTTTATGACAGTAAGGTACGAGACAAGCAGGACGTTCAGCTGGTTGATGGTTATTAATACGCCTTGCCCATTACAATGCAGAGCTGCTCACAATTTTTGAAAATCCCAAAAGTTCTAAGCGGCTCCACAATTGCGCTCGTCACTTTAAGACATAAGTTGTTCAGTCTCATTTGCCCAGTAGTTCCACTAGCTACGGCGCCCATCAGACCGAAACACAATAATGTTTACACATTACTGCTTCACTGCAGAAATAGGCGCCTTTATGGTACCCATAATCTAGCCGGCATCGTGTGCAAAGGCTCCCACTGGTATATAGAATTAAATTTGTGCTTTTGCTGAGCGGCAACTGGTACCTACTTTATGAATTTAATTTACCTAATTTATACTGAAAAAAGAGATAAATTTAACCGACCAGGAATAAGAAAGCTTGTTTGAGAGTCTGGGGTTATTGTCGAGACACCTTCGAAGATCCTTAACACATCTTGCTGAAGCGTGAGAGTAAAACTTATATACTTACCTACTTTTATCTTAGAACACAGAATAACGGGTGTAAAAACTCAACTCTACTTTTTTAATGGGTAACATTCCCAAGGTATTATTGAGGTCATTACTACCGTAAGTGGTAGGTAAGGGTGCTTTAAATTCCTAATACTCTAGAGTAAGAGGGCGCACCACACTTGAATATCCTGGGGATTTTACGACTCTTAAAGAACTTGATTAAGTGATTTAGGTACAGTGAAGGTATTAAAGCTAAATACTTAATCCTTTTGTGTTATCTTTCACACATCCAAGAGCGTGGAAAACAGAGAAAGAAAGAAGCGATGGTACGTAGATAGGTAAGACTTAAACGAAATTGAAATTTAATATTTTATATATATTGTGACAACAATCAAGAATTACGTGAATGATAACTAAGGTACGTATATGAGGTAGTTAATTATATAAAAGCTCGATCAAATGAAAAGTGTCAAGTACGGAATTGTACTTAGTTTAAATTTTCATTTATTTCTCGCAGCTATAAGTTTTACCATGTCCAACCAGACGTTAAAAACAAAAGAAGACCAAAATAAATATACCTAACTTAAATCTCTCCATTCATAAGTTATAACGGTTTTTCAAGCAATAATAAAATACCCTATTACGACAAATGTGTAAGTATTTAATAGGTAGGTATTCCAATCATAATATCAACGACAGTTCGAGAAGCAAAAATCAATTTGGAAAACATAATGAAGTGTCGTTGATTTACGATCACAATATCTACGTTCAACACGGCTGCTTACATTTCACAAAGAATTTTTTTCGTGAGCGGCATCGGTGCCTTGCCATCAAATTGTGGCACAATAAATTCACTCAAAACCACAGCCTCTTTTCACAATATTTGTATCGGGGCGACATAAAGGGCCGAAAGGGCGGCCCTTCGTTGAATGAAGGGAAGGTAAATAAATATAAATAAATCTATGGGTGTGAGGTGCGCGGGGGGGCGGGCGAGGTATCCCACGGCGCCTGCGTTTGCGCATCCTAAATCGTTTGTGATAATAAAATATATTCGAATTTCGAAACTACAAAAGATTATTTTATTTTATGAAAATCGAGGACGAGAGGAGCAGGACGTTCAGCTGATGGTAATTGATACGTCCTGCCCCTTACAATGCAGTGCCGCTCAGGATTATTGAAAAACCCCAAAAATTCTGAGAGGCGCTACAACTGTGCTTGTCACACACTTGTCAGACATAAGATGTCAAGTCTCATTTGCCCAGTAATTTCACTAGCTGCGCTAATGCTTATACATTACTGCTTCACGGCAGAAATAGGCGCCGTTGTGTTATCCATAATCTAGCCCGCTTACTGTGCAAAGGAGCTGCCACTGGTTAATATATATTATTGAATTTAAACAGTGAAAACATGATTAAAGAATGCAGCGGCCCATTAAATTTCGAATAAAGTTCGAACATAAAGTTTACATAAGGCACCTGTGAATTTCTGAGATTGTAAAAATCCAATTACAAGCTCATTGTTCTTCGTATCGAGCGGTCAGTGGTCACACATCATTAAACAGGGCCAATGAGAATCGTAAAAGTATGTCCGCAGTGATCGCGGGTCGAGTACACGCGGCCGCGGCCAATTACGGCTCTGTAATCGCGTGGTGCACCTTTATTGGGTGTTACATTTAAGTGCTGATCGACACGGTACAGCCTGCTTTTATGATCACTTATATCCTCAGAAATTACCAATACTAGGTGTTTTTTTCAATGAAAATAAGGGACGAGACGAGCAGGACGTTTTAATGATAATGTAATTGATACGCCCTGCCCATTACAATGCAGTGCCGCTCAGGATTCTTGAAAAACGCCAAAAATTATGAGCGGAACTACAACTGCGCTCGTCACCTTGAGACGTAAGATGTTAAGTCTCATTTGCCCAGTAATTTCACTAGCTACGGCGCCCTTCAAACCGAAACACAGTAATGCTTACACATTACTGCTTCACGGCAGAAATAGGCGCCGTTGTGGTACCCATAATCTAGCCGGCATCCTGTGCAAAGAAGCCTCCCACTGATCGATCTACTACTATACCCAAATTAATTGTTTTTATTTACAAAACTACTTGCAACTTTTCTATACACCATTTATTGAAGTTATACTTCTTAAGGCGCGTTATCAAAAAATGATGACAGTGAAATTTTAAGACGCCAGCGCATCACTGTAACACAAAAGTAACAGGGTGAAGTTGGTTCCTAAAATTTTCTGACGTTTGCGACATTCGATATTGTTTTTTGGTTTCTTCGTCCATTATTAGGATAAGCAAAGGGTTCAAGCCCGTACAGCCGTATTCGTTATTTAATAATTAATTGTCAAAGCCATCGTCGCAAGATTTTTACAATATTATTCTTTCTACAAACGTAGAATAGCACGAGGAATACATTATTTTAAGAATTTTTGCTTAATTAGGCCAAAGAAGTATAACTTCTTGCGTGCATAAGTACACAGTTTTTTTTATTTGCGCGTCATGCGCTAACTTGTCTCACGAAGTTTAGTACCTACCTTCTTATAGTTATCTATGCTAAAGATTTTTCCTGCTTATTTATTATCATTAAAACCTTCAGTGGAAAAAGGTAGTTGTATCGTCAATCGTGTTGAAGAGAAAACACAGAGAGAGGAGAATATTAATGCTATATGTATTTAGTCAGATAATTAAGCTTACACGGAACTCTTCAAAAATATATAATCTTCACAATTTTATTTTATGTATGAGGCAACATAGCACGCCACGGCCACAACTGACAGTTTTGAGTACACACCTAATAAGTAACAAATGATCTACTAAGTACCAAGTACTTACTTACATAGATAAAAGAAGTGTGTAGGTACTTATGTATGCACATAAGAAGTTATACTTCGGTGGCCTAACGAAGCAAAAATCATTAGAATGATTTATTCCTCGTGCTATTCTACGTTTTTAGAAAAAACAATTTTGTAAAAATCTTGCAGTGATGGCTTTGACGATTAATTATTAAATAATGAATACGGCTGCATGGGGTTGAACCCTTTGCCTCTCCTAATAATGGACGAAGCAACCATAAAAAAAATAACGTATGACGCAAACGTCAGAAAATTTTAGGAACCAACTTCACCCTGTTACTTTTGTGTTACAGTGATGCGCGCGCATTTTTCATAACACGCCTAAAGAAGTATAACTTCATAAAAGTTTTATAATTATTTTTATTCTATATGAACTTCAGAGACTTCTGCTATACAAATATGTAGCAGCTGAAGATAGATGTGAAAAGAAACTCGTATTAGGAGGCTCCAGTTTGAAAATATTTCGGCATTTTAATTCGGCAAAACTTTAGCATTAAACCCGTTTCAAATCCTTCTTTAAAGGTGTAATAGGTATACTTAGGTTGGTGTGCGAGGATCCTTATAGTAATAATTGTGTAGCAACACAAAACCATAGATGTTTTGGCGTACCCGGGGGAGACGCATGTAAAATAACATTTAACTTGTTACAATTATTAATGTACAATAATATGAATGAAATACTTTTTAAAGGAATAAACGCGTGTAATTGTAACTATGCTTTTACATTAGATTTTTGCGTAAAAGTTTCATTTTTAAAATTACAGTAAAACAAAGTTACATTTACACGCGTTTTAATCCTTTAACAAGTGTTTTAATTTAATTAAATTACAACTACAATGAACTTGAACTGTACGACTACTTCTGTAAAGTCCACTAAAAAAGGTTATTATAACAAACTGCAGATTCATAATACTAACACATAGTACTAAAACCACTTTAACAACCAGCCTCATACCCAAGTCACATGAAACCACAAACAAAATGTAACACATTGCGCATGTGTAAACTAATCTTAAATATTCGTCTATAAAATAAACCACAGCCGAGTGTAACTAATCCAGATATGATCAACAGTTTTAATTTGTGATGTTATTAATGCTCCTCAAAGGCACGCGGCTCAAATCTTGCGAAAGGCGAAACCTATCCATGTAGTGAGAGTAATAAATTACTGATCGCCGTCGACGTGAAATTGGGAGCACTTTAAAATAAATAAACAGCGATGTTTCGACATATTTATCAGTCTATTGAACTGGTAGATTACACACATGGCGCTAGTTACAATGATAAATTAAAACTACCCGCAAAAAATATAAGAAATGTTATTTAACTTATTTGCATAGCAATTTCGTCCTTAGATCATTTATACGTCTAGATAGACTATGACAGCTGTGAAAACGTCGAAAAAAAATAGACTTTAGAACTAACCTCAATTTAGACGACGTAGCTTGTCACGCACACTAAACTAATATTCCTGGCCTGTTTTTATCGGTTTTCTAAAAGCAAGAGACTCTATGTAAACGAATAAATTATCTACGAAGTTATCATTGGCGTTACTTTTCATTCTAAAATATTATTATAAGTATTAGCGACGTATTAAGAGCGCCAGAGGTACCATTATTAAAAACAATATAAAACAAAAGTTTGTATTTGTACAGCAACTACAATATAACTGCTTTCGTTTTGAATATTTTGTATATCTACTTTATACATATGTTATATACTTTATATATATGATACAGCGATGACGTCGATAAAGTTACTTACGTGAAGGCCCATTCGTATTTTTTTTCAGTTTTTAAAAATTGTTGTTATAGCGATATTAGATAAACACCCTTATTCATAATGGTCCGCTAACTTTAAACAGCCGCTAAGGAGTGTTTTTTCTCAATTCTGACTTAGGTCAATAGAAGAAGACAGAGTGAGAATTATCAATGCTTTAAGTTAGCAGACTATTATGAATAAGGGGGATAGACTCTAAACCCCACTAACAGACATGCGGACGAACTGACATCGGAAGCTGATGTATATATTATATTTATTGGATTTTTGGTAAGGGAAAAGCGGAGCCTCCAATCACAAGCATTTTTATGATTAAATGGAGACTCTGGTGGTGATAGTAAGATAAGTAAGTAAGATGGTAGATAGTAAGTAATAGTTGTAATAGTAAATATATGAATTGTTGAGGTGAAATAAATAAATTAAATTAATTAAAATATTGTCAACAAACGCTGCCAATGTCATGGTGTAACCATAATATATACTAACTGATCCGACAGACGTTATTCTGTTGATTATTTAAAAAAAAAGTCTTGCGGGTGGAATTTCGTAAAATCCGTTCTTAGTTGGCGAAAAACGCTAGGCAAAAGGAATATTCCTACAAAATTTCAAGTCTCCAGGCCTTATAGTTTCCGAAGTATCGTGATGAGTCAATGTTTAGGTGGAATTCTCTTATAAATATTTAGATCAAATATATTTATAATGCTTTATTGATAATACATCGAAAAACGTAAAAAATATAATATAAAATTGATAAAATATACTTCTTTTACTGTATTCTACGAATTGAGCGGTAACTACTTATCAAATTTGGAGAATTCTTCAAACATATTTTGATTTTTTACTCATCTCTCCCACGATTATCTATCGGTCATTTAATTTCCCAAACAAATTATTACAATAACTACATTTTATATAAAAGTTTCTAACAACTGCTGGTACCTACTTTTCATACCTATAGGTATTAGCTGCATATCTGAATGATTTATATAATAAGTAATAAAATATAGGTGCACAAGAATATTATGAAGCAAGTTTCATAAGATTGCCGCATTTGCGGTTACAATTTCAATATGTACTTATATATAACAATAGCGAGTAATAAAATAATGACTTACCTAAATTTTATTGTTTTCTATTTGTTATATTTCATTCTAACTCATCTACTCAAGATTCAAATATCTTTTATAAAAAACAATGGTGATAAATTTACTAAAGACTAGCTGACCCGGCAGACGTTGTTTTGCCATATTATGAATTATTTTTAGAGTTAGACCGTTTCTTGGACCTTGCAACATTACTTTATTTTTCTAAAATAAAAGTTTTTTTATAAACTAAACGTAGTTTAAGTTACTCCTTATTACATCAGCTACCTGCCAGTAAAAGTACCGTCAAAATCGGTTCAGCCATTTCAGAGATTAGCCGGAACACAGACAGATAGACAGACAAAAATAGTAAATAATTTTATTTTGGTGTATGTACCGAATATATATTCGTATACATGTAGTAACAAACGGTTATTTCAATATTACAAACAGGCACTCCAATTTTATTTTTATGTAAGTATAGATTGATTTCAACTACATTGAAAATAGCAATTATGAAATCGTACTTGCTTTGAACTGTTATCGTACCCTATTTACGTAAGATCATCAAAAATCCCTAGTCTTACGGACGATAATTCAGTGATCGTTACATTGAGATTAAGAAAACAATTTTAAGATACACAATATATTATGATCTATAGATCAATCTCGCTTTAATTCTTGTCTAGTATAGAATATACGTACCTCTGATTTCATTTTTTTATACATGAAAATAAGGGACGAGACGAGCATGACGTTTAGCTGATGATAACTTGATACGCCTTGCCCATTACAATGCAGTGCCGCTCAGGATTCTTGATAAACCCCAAAGATTTTAAGCGGAACTACCTACAATTGCGCTCGTCACCTTGAGACATAAGATGTTAAGTCTCATTTGCCCAGTAATTTCACTAGCTACGGCGCCCTTTAGAATTAAACACAGTAATGTTTATACATTACTGCTTCGCGGCAGGCGCTGTTGTGGTACCCATAATCTAGCCGGCATCCTGTGCAAAGGAGCCTCCCACTGGTAAAGAATAGTTTCAGTAGATCTAAATACAATAATAATAGTGGAAAGCATTTGCAACTATGACTAAATTTCAACGTTTTTATGAGAAGTTACGGCATGCCCTGTCCAAGACTCAAACTTCTGAACGGCATCGTAGTTGTGCACGTCACTGAAACATAAGGTGCTAATAAGTCTTATTAGCCCAGTAATCTTACTAGCAACGACGCCAGAAAAGGAGTCTATGTGACACCCATCTAGCTTGAAATCCTGTACCAAGAAGTCCAGTACTGGTACATAGCCTGTAGGATTTTTTATTTATTGGTGTTTCATTGACGTTACATTATTACAGGAGGCTGATGTGGAGTTTAGAAAGTTAGTGATTGTTTAGCGCCATTATGTTCCTCGGAAGTGGTATTTACTGTGGGTAAATGAATTGGTTTTGGCATAAATTAGGTACTAAAAGTTACCTATTTTAATATTTTTGTTTCATTTAGCTTACTGAGTGGAATTAGTGGAGACCTAAAGACTAAATAAAGTGTGATAAAATTAAAAAGTGAAAAATAATGAATGAAAAATTGAACGCTTAAAACATAAGAACCGCCGGTCTAAACTATAAATAATATTTATTAAAATAAATAATTTGGGGCTTTTAATATGGGCTTTATTGGATACCAGATATTACATATTTTAGACCGTATATAAGTTATATAGGCAATACAGAAGAATATGACATACGACATTATTCAGTGTCAGAGAGACAAATCTATATGAAAACAAAAAAGGTACCTATTATTATTAAAATCAACTTACTCAAACCTAAATCAGAAATAAACGTAAATAAATAATATATGTAGGTACATATAATTAGTTATACCGCAATCACAACTTTTTATTAAGACAATAATATTTTGTATGACACGGCTTAAGACTGTAACTCGTAGATAATGCTTTACCGTGGCCCGTGCCTCTAGTATTGACTGAGGTTTGACAGATAACAAGGAGATAAGAGACGGAGTCAGAAATATAAATATTTACAAGAATTGTTAAAGCAAACGGCGTGTCGCATAATTACATTAACAAAAGAAAACTGCGTCACCTGTTGGCCAAAGCACTAGTAATATAATTCGTTGAAGAGTTTGGACATGTAGAGAGAATTGTTGAAATCATTATGTGGACCAAGTGTTACTTACTACTGGGAATAAACTGAAAAGAGGTCAGATTTAAGGTATTTATTTATTATTTAATAGCATCGATGGTGAAAAGCCATGTCCATGGGCAGTTGCCTCACCACTCCCATTTACCAGTGGGAGGCTGCTTTGCACCGGATGCCGGTTAGATTATGGGTAAATCAAATCAAATCAAAATCAGTTTATTCACGTAGGTGACGGAAATGACACTTATAAATGTCAAAAAAAATTTTTTTTTTCTTATTGAATCTACCGCTACTTCGTAAAGGGTTGAGCTAATGAGAAGAAGTAGCAAGAAACTCATTGCCACTCTTTTATATCAAGATTTACATTTACATCGATTTACAAATAATTTCAATTAAAATATAATATGTAAAATGTTGCAACAACAAAATGGTACTACAACGACGCCTATTTCTGCCGTGAAGCAGTAATGTGTAAACATTACTGTGTTACGGTCTAAAGGGCGCCGTAGCTAGTGAAATTACTGGGCAAATGAGGTTTGACATATTATATCTCAAGGTGACGAGCGCGGTTGTAGTGCCGCTCAGAATTTTTGGGCTTTTCAATAATCTTGAACTGCAGTGCATTATAATGGGCTGGGCGTATCAATTACCATAAGCTGAACGTCCTGCTCGTCTCGTCCCTTATTTTCATTAACTAACTTACATTAGTTAGCTCTCACCACGGAGTTCTGGGTTCGACCCTCGCCCGGCACGTACCAATGTGTTTTCGGTACACATCATCATCATCAGCCGGAAGACATCTACTGCTAGACCAAAATTTCCACGACGGTCGGTCCTGCGCTGCCCTCATCCAACGTATACTGGTAATATATATATTTGATCACAATTGATCAAAAATACGAGTTCAACTCGTAACCAAGGTATGTATCTTATATGTAAGGTAATTTGAGGTCAGTATTTCTGCCGTGTCTAGGAGACAGCTGTTATTACTTACAGGTATGTATTTATTTTCGAAGATCGAGCCGTATTTGACACATTTATCTATAATTTAAATAAATTGACATAATATTTGACAGCATGAGGACAATATAAAGGAAAGAGTAGTACAATGACGACATGCACACCATAAAAGGTTATTTTAATCGTAATATTTTATAAAGGTATAATTCTGAAATTAATTGTTTGAGGAAACTGTTGAATTAAATTGATAACATTTTCCTTCCCACAATCTCGATAGTGAATACTCTTTTAATTATTAAGTAATAATAGTTAATTTTATTTAAAAATAAATTGAACAACCATATTGCAATCGCCGGAATACGTTGGATGAAGGCAGCGCAGGACCGATCGTGATGATGATAGCAATTAATAATAAATTTGAATTTATTTTAGAATTTTGTATATATATAATGCTGATGGATAACTTTTTATCAATTAATTTATATTATATGTATTGATACCTATTTCCCTATTAAATATAGCTGAGATGGTTAGATTAAAAGGAAGAAGGAAGGAAGAGAATAAGATGAGCAATGATTCCTCAGGATTCTTAAAAAGTGTTTTCTTAAAAATTCCTAAAATTCGGTGCAGCAAGCTTCTGCTATCGTCACCTTCAGAAATAAGAATGTTAGGTCGCGGTAGCTCTTTCAGTTCAGTAGCCACAACACCCTTTAACGCTAATAGAACTTGCAGACAATTCCTTGATGACAGAAACCACTATAGCTACGTATTGCTAGTAAACTACTAAGTATTAAGGGTAAGTTCAACCCACTATAAGCGTCACAATAGGTTCCAATTGCAACCAAACTTATTTAACAATAAGCAGAGCCTTCCAGAGACCTATCAATATAACAATAGCAATTGCTCCTACGAAGTGCATCTTAAAAGTATTTTTTTTTTTAATTATTTAATACTTATGTTTTTTACGAATTAAATAATTAACAAAAAGAAAAATGGTCGTATCTGCAACTAAAACAACACAAATAAAAACGGAACATTAACCATTTAGGAGTGGTAGCTTTATAGATATAATATCGACACTTGCAGAACTGAAAACTTGGACATTAACGTTTTGCATTTGTGAATATTCTGGAATGGTTTTAATAATTTCGCACGAATTGCTTTATCAGTATTAAATTAATAGCATTTATGTGGTTAAAATACAATATTAATTTATTGCGCTATCGTACATAAAAAAGATATTTACAAAGAAATTTATATCACATAAAAAATTTAACACTTCAGAACTGTAACAATTATTTTACATTAAAAAGTTTATCTCTCAGAAAATTCAAGTTGCTTCCATAATAAATTGATATTAAACTTTAAAAATATTTCACGGCTGAGATTCGATCCCTCGATCCAACCACTGGTCCAATGACCGTATGAACATTAAGTTGAAACAGCCAAACTATAATTAATTAGAAATATGAATCTTTCTTAATTTCAACGACTGTCTTACGAATTTTCGATCAGGCCACGTGTCCTGACGCGAGTTTAACATCTTATACCCATCCCAAGAAAAGTGCTCAACGCCGCTAAAGAAGGTTTCACTTCAATTAGCTCTTATTGAACATAGCGGCTTATGAAGTGGATATTACAAAGCCTTAATAGGTAATACTATTGACATATCAGTATAGTTCGCGGGCCCACGAGTAAACATACATCATGAATATTTACGTTGGCTGGAAATGCAAATTGTTAATTTATCGCTACTTTTAGAAGGAACTATATAAAACATAACGCAAACATAGTGTAAGTTCAAAGGCCTATAGTCGAACTGCTTATGCATTGAATCTGAACATCTGTTAAGAATATGTTCGAGAATCGATACGAAATTGGTTTGCATCAAATTAATTTGTGATTAAAATTATATGGCCTAATCTTCTTTGTTTAATGGAAAAGGAGAACAAACGAGCGTGCAAGTCACCTCGTGTTAAGTGATCACCGCCGCCGACATTCTCTTGCAACATCAAAAGTTCAAGAAATTGTAAAAACGAAATATGCAGTTATTGTTTTCATATAAATCGAGGGCATGACTCCTTTCACGACTTTTCTCTAATACTCGTAATTTCCGACTTGGCCATCACCGACCTTCTAAAAAAATCCATATAGTTATAGTTAGGTATTAATGTGTAATAAAAATTTTAACAGTAATAATCCAAATCACACTTGACCACCAGTTTTATAAAATCACGATAAACTAAAGAGATATTTCCAGTGGGAAAGCTTATTATCAAACAACATCTATTCGATATTTAAATAGTTGATGATAGTTCTACGTTGTTAAGGAACTAGTACATTAACTAAGGCGACTATTATTGATAATCGTTAATATAAGCAGTAGTTTGTATGAAACGCAGTGTATAATGTTAAGGCTGTTAAGCTTTAAGAGGTCTTTATGACATTTTACAACGTTGTAAACCCACCGTAGAATTTTAGGATTAATTTGATTATGGTCAATTATTCACAAAGCGATCGAGGCTCGTTCTGTTTTTTATCCTGCGCTAATAAGCCGAAAAGTATCTAATTGAAAAGGCGGTGTCTTTGCTACTAACAAATTAAACCACTTTAGCGTATCAGACTGTAAAATTATATCAATATAAACAATCCATAATTAAGGAGCTGTAAAACAATTTTATTGAATTAAATCTTTGTTTGATTTACTTATAGCCGTGTATCAGGAATTAAGAACGAGTAGACAAACTTCAAGAAGGTAAGTATCGCTTAAATTAAACACGGATTAATGTTGGGAATACAATAAAATGTTAAAAAGAAGATAACATAGCTTGTACAGCGGTGGGATTGACGTGCTATCTGCGCTCGCGCGCCGCAGTAAAAGCTCATTGTAACTCGAGCCTCAAATACGAAATTGAATAATGCTGACCTATCCCGCGACCGCCTCGCTCATAAATCACCAAGATATTTATGTCCCTCCAACCCCGCAACCCGTCCCAACCCCGCCAGCCTCTCAGCCACTTCGCAGACGAGAAACAAACTATTAAATATTTCACATAAAGTGGTAAGTAATTTTAATAGAAATCGAAAGAATCCAAATGCTGCGGTCGCGTTCCTATTTCGCGGTTTCGCAGCTACGGGAAAGTGTTTTAAAGAAATGAAAAAAAATCTTTGTGTTAAGGCAAATACCTGCATTTCGTTACAAAGTATTTCATGGTATGAGATGAGAAACCACGACTCGAAACATAAGACATATATGTAAATGGACGCCATATTTAAAATGTTGTACATAAGTATGCCTAGCCTGATTCTTGCAATTTATTTATAATATTAAAGTAACATAAGAAATAAATAAATATTCAGCAGTATCAAAACGTTATCTCAGAAGCCATGTCGGACGCGCCGCTCACGAAGAGCACATTAACTTTACGTATTCCTCTTATTCATGAGAAATAAATAATACTATTAGAAGGAGATACCGATTCCTGATAAAAAGTGGGCCCGAGTTAAATGGGAGGCACAGCGGAGGCAGAAAGAAAGTAATGGAGGCGCATCGAACCGGTTTGAACATTTTTACAAATGCAAGGCTGCTCGAGTCGACACGGCTATGTGCCCACTGGCCGCTCCGCGCTCTCAACCACATAACATAACCAGCGCGACGTTCCGAACGCGCCCGTCGCTCGATTCGCGGCACTCTTTCTTCTTCCCGACGCACACATACGTCTCACTGTCTGTAGACAGCCTCTACCCAATACGATTATTATTATGGCCACATAACTGGATTCCTCGCAAGTACATTTGGCCATTAAAATATTTGCTGAGCAAACTGCCTATGCTCTTAAGTCATTATTTGCAAATGACGGAGTAAACAAAACCATCCTTGAATACGGCGACAACTATTTGAAGATTTGGGTTAGTCGTAAGTGCGGAAATGAGCTTTGAACGATTTATACTTATTGCAGCTGAACAACGGTTTTGTGGTAAACACCTTAAATCAATTTGGGCACATATCAAACATTGCTGATTTACATGACATTGAGAGCTGTCAAAATAGAATGTCTCGTCACACGGTCTACGGAAAAGAATTCGAATGCTATGTACATAATATATAATACGCTGCATAAATGAAATACATGAAAAGTGTATATTTTGTTACTTTTAAAGACTAAAATTGAAAATTATAGTTACAGTGCGTAGGTATATGATTTATATGAGTCATATTTAAACAAATAAATAATATTAAATGCATCATTGTCTTGCAACCCTTATGTACAGGCTATACCTAGTTCGGGGCAAGATAATTTTTGTAAAAGTGTGTCGAAATTACTAAAATCTATTTCGTAAGCCGCGTTACTTTTAGACAGATGAAATTTCGAGAATATGTCAATTACTTAATATTGTCGCTATAAGAACAAAATATAATAAACCAAGATGGCAAATTACAAAATGGCCGCCATTCAAATTTAAAACATAAATTCAATAAAATAAAAATATTTCTAACTTGTACGATGGTAGTGAACCACTCTAGTGCTTGTATTTGATTTTTGTAATAGGTACAATGTACCTAATTCCTTATTGTTTTAATTTCAGTTACAGTTCCTTGTGTGATTATCAGTTACTGTAAAGTAATATATTATTAATATTTTAATATGTTAATTAATAATTAGTTATAATTAGGTATTTTTTTACCTTGGTGAATATAACGCTTATATCTCCCGCGTGTTGATAATGGGACACGCCTACTGAGAGGGGACTAGGGAGGCGTTTTTGAATTTTGACTTCAATGACATTTGGTCGAGAATAATTGCTACAAATAACAATTTTAATGATTATACATAAACCCTGTAATGAGTAACGACTTAATAGTAATAATAGATATAAATTTTATTTAAAATTTACCCCAATAAAAATTAAAAATAACAATATGTTATATTAATAACAACTTTAAACTTTACATATTTAAAAGACTTTCGTTAATATTCAATGGGAACCAACGCGCGTCTTCTGCCGCCTAAAAGTAATCAGTAATGTTATATTCAGAGAGGATCACTTGCTCGCAGGTGATCCTGCGAGGATGACCTGCTTAATACTACTAAATAGAAATTATTCCAGAAGATTGAAAGTACTCGAATGACCCTGGTGGCTTGGGCACGGGGAAGGGCAATGGTGTGGGACGTGACTTGCGTCGACACTCTGGCTCCTTCTCATGTCCGAGTTACGTCAGTTGGTGCTGGGGCTGCTGCCGAAGACGTCGCAAATATGTCGTTCGCAGTGAGTCTTACATCTCTGTGTGCCGTTTGGTGTCGAAGCACTTGGCCCATGGGGCACAGAGGCGCGGAGAATGTACAAAGTACTATCTTCTCGCCTCAATGCCCTACTGGCAACACCATCACTGGCAGCTATTTCGGTCAACAGATGAGCATAGCTATTCAACTTTGAAATGCTGCCAGTATTCTTGGTACGCTTCCCCGTTATAATAGTTTTAATTTAATGTAATCATAGTATTGTAAATATAGTTATAAGATTTTCCAGAAGAAACTATTCAACATTTGTAAATTGTATTCTTAACGTTTACATTTCTGTTATCATACGTACTATCCGCGAGGCAGTTCGGTTACTAGTAAAATAATTAAACATCACGCTAATCTTATTTATAATAAGGCCCAACCAATCATGTATTTCTAAGAAATACCAACTATATTTTTTGATACCAGTAAGACACGACTGCATAATATATATAATAACTACATAAGATTTTTACAAAGGATATTTATTTAACATCTAGGCAAAACCTATTTCCGTTTCACGCTTTGCTTTAAATATTTACGCACAAAAGCTAATTTGCTTTCTAAAATTGTGTTTGTTCTATTATGTCTTTTTTTTTAATTTAAATTAAGGAACGAGACGAGCAGGACGTTCAGCTGATGGTAATTGATACGCACTGCCCATTACAATACAGCGCCGCTCACGATTCTTGAAAAACCCAAAAATTCTGAGGTGCACTACAATTATTAGACTGTTCTAGTGGAACTTATGCATAAGTAAAGTACTGTTACTTTACTTATGCATAAGTTCCAAATTAATTTTAATGAATTTTGGACAAACAAGAGATTTACAAGTGTCTGTGGCGCAGTAGGTATCGTTGACTGCCAATACAGAGCCCCGGTTCGATTCTCGCCCGCCACGAATCAATGTCTGTCTTTTCTGTTTTCGAATTCATACGTACGTTATTTTTTTTTATGGAAAAGGAGGACCAACGAGCGTACTTAACGAGAATACTTAACACCTGGTGTTAAGTGATCACCGCCGCCCACATTCTCTTGCAATACCAGAGGAATCGCAGGAGCGTTGCCACTGGAGCCTCCTAGGTAGAGTGCTACCAGTGGGAGGCTCCTCTGCACCGGATGCTGGCTAGATTATGGGTATCAGAAGCAATAAGTAACTGTGTTTCAATTTGAAGGGCGCCGTAGCTAGTGAAATTACTGGGCAAATGAGACATAACATTTTATGTCTCAAGGTGACGAGCGCAATTGTAATGCCGCTCTGAAATCTTGTGTTTTTTTTTCAAGAATCCTGAGCAGCACTGCATTGTAATGAGCAGGGCGTATTAAATACCATCAGCTGAACGTCCTGCTCGTCTCGTCACTTATTTTCAAACTCCATGATTGCAATAAACATCCGATACTTGAAGGACACATTACCAAAATTTACAAATGTCTCGACGTTAATGAAAAATAAACGATTTGATTGTACAGTATTGTATGACCTACATACTGCTTTGACGTGAATGTTTGTTTGTCAACATAGTTTGTTTACCGGACCATTAGAGCGAGGACGTTCCGAAATCAGTCTTATGTTACTGTTTCTTTATAAAAGAACAGGAAAACGTTACTCGATCAAGAATTTTCCACAGTTTTCCGATCTATTGAACGGCGAACTTGTTTTGTACGAATTCTTATGTAGGTACATGAGAAGATAAATCTACTTATCCGGCAACATCTAAAGGTGCCATGGCCTTTCAATCATATCATAAAATACAATTAAAAATTTCATTGGCAATGTCCTACTTATCTCACCTGGTGCGTATACGATTTTTTTCCCTTGACTTTTAGTCCCTGGTACGAAGGAGAAAAGTGGCCGATTCTCTCCCGGCAAGATGACTTTTCTCCCTCGTACCACGGACTAAAAGTCAGCTTTACATCTAGGTGGGAAAAAAAGCATTTCATTTATAGGTATATATTCTACAATACTCTGCCCAAAAATATTAAACATGAGAAAAGAGAGAATGATATTGTTATATAGACAATTTATAGATTTACCCCCTTGTTCATAATAGTCTGCTAACTTAAAGCATTGCTAATTCTCACTCTGTCCTCTTCTATTGACCTAAGTCAGAATGAGAAAAACACTCCTAAGCGGCTGTTTAAACTTAGCGGACCATTATGAATAAGGGGGTTAAACATTATGGTAAAATAAAAGTTGTAAGACCTGTTACAGTTTAAATTACTTTTTAATGATGAGGCTATTTAGCAATGAAATAGATTGCTTTTAATCAATTATATTGATTCTTATTGTAAATCATGTGTTTCATAATCAACGAGTTTCTCTTTTATTAAATGTAATGACAGAAAAAACGGGTTGCACTCCGGGAGTACCGGTAGAAGTTAAAAATTTTTGAATATTTTGGAATTGTAAGGGAATAATTCCGCACAAATTGGTTTATTTATGAGTATAAAAGTACTATAATTTATGTGGTTAAATACAATTATAAATATCGTAAACTAAAATAACAATTTATATTATTAACAAGTTTATCTCTCAGAACAATCAACTTTCATCCATAATTTCAAAGACTGTCTTATGAACTTTCGATCAGGCCACGTGTCCTGACGCGAGTTTTACATTTATACCCATCCCAAGAAAAGTGCTCAACGCCGCCAAAGAAGTTTTGTAGTTTTTTCACAGATGAGTCGCGATAGTGAACCCATAGTAAATATATCATTTATGCCTGACTGAATAAAGAAATTCTCATGTTTTTTTAATAAAATGCAAACAGAGAATGGCAAATTCAGCCATATTTCTTCTGCGATATGCTTTGAAGTTGTTTAATATAGTAAAGCATGGGGTACAACTAAAGATTTTTACTTATTCAGACAATAATTATAAGTATTTCGAAAATACATTAACCAGCAAAATTATTGCCTTACATTATTTAAATCATTTTTATTTACATCTCATTTCTATAATTAACTAGCTGACCTGGCAAACGTTGTTTTGCCATATAAATTATATATGTAAACCTTCCTTGAGCTTCAACGAATCTATTACAAAAGGAGGAGTTATTAGGGAACATACAAACATACATTCTATTTTATATATTAGTAGTAAATAGTAATTTTAATAGGTATAGTTTACGTACATATATTGACTTTCAGTAGGAAACGTCATTTCATGTAATGTTATGCAATGTTGTATAGTCAATAGCTGTTCATAGATCTAATTCATATGAAGCTGACGGCATACCGTTTTTTCGTCGTAAGATGACGTGTTTGTCCTTTTCAATATATTCGTACTGATTTTGATCAGGCGGTTATTAGCGAGTTAAAGCTTAGATACTCTGTTATGAAATTTACTTGTACAGATGTTGGTTACATTTGAGTTAGCAACGGAAAATCCGCAGCAAATTGCAAGTATGTTATCTTACGGCCGTTTTCAATAACGTGTATCTCTAGTTACGGATACATTGCTGTCACCGTTCAATGACAAGATCTTATGTATCCATAGTTATGTCCAATATTGTTATAGTCCAATGCTTACGTCGATAGGTTATTGAAATGTAAGTAAGCGTAAAACAATAGATCTGTCTACCTTTAGTGAGTTATATAGGTTATAGGATATATAGGTTATTGAAAACGGCATTTATTAGCTTGGTTTACCGCCACATTCCGTGGAGGTAGATAAATAGCGCTCCTTCAAGAACTATTCAAAACTTTCAAAAATCGATATTATTGAAAATCATTATAAGGGAATGACAACTTTCTATGTCCCTCCAACAAATCAGTTTGGCATGCCGTTCAAGAGTAACAGACATTCAAACTTACACATTTTTTAATACAAGAAGTTCTGAATAAAATGTTATGAATCGGTTTTTCAGACATTTTTTGCTTTCCGGATGTACAATGACACATTCATGGAGCACAGTTAAGGTTTTGGAATCGGATATTTATTTAACAGTTATTTACAGGGTTACTTATAACTAATTTGAAAAATACATAGTGTTATTGTCAATACCGGGAACTCGCAAAAATTGACGTCACACACGCGGACTAACGGCCGTTTTCAATAACGTATCTCCAGACAAGGATACATTGCTATCACCGTTTAATGACAAGATCTTATCTTTCCATAGTTATGTCCAATATAGTTATAGTCCAATGCTATCTGTCAATAGGTAATTAAAATGTAAGAAAGCGTAAAAGGATAGATTTGTCTACCTCTGGTAACTTAAGCTAGGGATAGATGTTATTGGAAACGGCCGTAAGTTACAACCAACAGAATAAAATTGAGGCTTTTTAAATTATATTAGTAAAGAATTTTTACTGATAAAATTGCGCGTTCTCTTCTGGGCCACTTTCTTTTAACATCTGACATTTTGTTTTCATATAAGTAATCTGTGTACGTTATTTCTGTTAAATGAAATTGGGTTTATTCATAACCAATCTTACGAGAAATCGATTTTAAATTTATCATAGATTTTGCATATGTGTTTAGAATTGCTAAAAGACATTATCACTATAAACTAATTCGTTATAAAAATAAAGTAACCAAGATGTTACTACAATCACAATGATGAATTGTACAAAGCACGGCTCAGTGTTTACAAAGAAACAATTTATATCTACCCACACGTACCTACACGATGAATCAAACGTAATAAATAACCCAACGAAAATTACCTATTTCAGATTCATATCCAAATTATCATTTTCGCTTGTTAGTATTAATATGCGTTTAAACTTTTTATAGATGCAATGCCCCAATATGTCCGCTACAATGAAGAATAACAATAAGGTTCCCGTAAGTTTATTTACGTTTACAAAACATCGTGAATGACAGCGCATGACTTTGAATACCTTCAAAATCGAGTTTACGACGGCCATATATCCACGAAAACTGGCATCAATAATGAAAAGAATTCATCATTCACCAATTAGTCACAGAGACAAATGTTTGTTGTCAAAACCTGCGTGATTGGCGAGCTACAATCGTAACACTCGCTACGAAGCTACCGTAACGCCCGCAATTTGTGCCCATTGTTCATATTTACACCAGCGATTGTGTCTGCCCGCGCACTGAGGAGCTGTTTTCAAAACACTGGATCCTTTATGAAGGCTATTGTTTTAACTCTCTACTTAACAACTCACAAAATTCAAAAGATACTTTACAAATTACAACATTTATTACGTCTAATCATCTGAAAGCTTATTGCTGTTACATAAATTTTAAAAATTCCAGCTGATTTTTTTTTTCATTTTGAAATGAAAACTCACCTGCGTCATGAGGCGATCGGCGCCCGTTCCTTCCTCATCCCTGAACTCGATGTCAGGATTATAATTAGGCACTAAGTCTCTGAACTTGTCGTCGTCTCTAGTGATGCGGCCCTCGGGAGGGCCACTGGCGGTTTTGGAGTTCTCACTAATGTTTGGGTCGTGCTGGTTGAACACGAGGGGCGTTATGCGGCGCGGTCCGTGGCGGCGAGTGAACCCCCGGCCCGGCCCGCAAGCTGTTGCCGCACCGAGCCACAACAACACCAGCGACAGCCTCATCTCGCAGACATCACTTCACGCGCGCTCGACGCACGACTTACGCGCGCCGCAGATTGAGCGACACTGAGCCGAGATGTACTCACTACTCACAGACCGCTGCTTGTCCGGTGTCCCGTGCCGCCGACCAGCGACCATACACTGCTGGCGATACTCGGTGCTGTTTCTTCGTACGGTGTACACCACTCACTCCGTCCTTGCATCCCTTGCAACTTCCAACACGTACCATGTCGCTTTCAACACCAAACTCCCCTGTTTAAGCTGATTGCCGCTATCAATAACATAACTTGTCGGCCATAAGCTGAATGCACGTAATTTTGAAGGAAAATCATAAACAGATAAATTACAGTCATTAAGTGAGCGTTATTATCCTGACACGATATTGTAAAAAGCCCCTTTAAATAAAGTGCTGTGATTCGGACTTCGCCGCGGCACTTCAATTGCGTTATATTGCATTTCGAAAATGTTTTTATAGCCGTTGATTTTTAGAGCCAAATTGTATGGCAACCAGTTAAGAATTAGTGTATTATATATATTGTATTAAATATATACAATAGTATTTATTTAATACAATATATTTATATGTTAGACACCACCTCGAGTTGAATTGTAGAATAATGTTCGTAGATATAATTATTTTATGGAAAGGGTGAAAATGACAAGCCCGTTATTATAATTATATTATTATTAATATTATGTTTAGGGTTGTGCTTACTAGCACTTGATTCTATGGATTTACTATGCCACCTTCGTGTTACCGAAGCACACCTTTCATATATTTTCATTTCTAAGATTTTGAATCACAGGGATAGTACCACAACAGCGCCATTTCTCAAGCAGAAGTCTGCAAGCACGGGCTTGAAGGGCTTCGTAGTTAGACGTGCTAGTGATATTACTGGGCTAATGAAACTCAACAACGTCCCAAGGTGATGAGCGCCATCGCATTGTCGTTTAGGTTTTGATTTTTCTATAATCCTGAGCAGCGCTGCATTGTAATTGTCAGGGTGTATCACTAACAGGCTAACGAACACGTTCACTTGTCGTCACTATTTCTAATAAAAAATGAATTAACTTAGTTTGTAAATCTCCCAAGTTAAATTAGGAAGTCGGTCAGAGACGCACTATAAGACCCGCACGTTGGAACAGGGACGAACTTCTTGTCATATTAACAGCGTCAGCAGGCATCGTCAACGGTACTTTTGATGTATCTGCCTGTACTATGACGTCACAGTGACGTTTAATGGTGGCCTGTCCCTATATCAACGCACGCAGACTATAAATATGCATACGGCGTGGATGATTGATTACCAATGATCAAGATCAAGCAGGCAACCTATCTCGTGGTTAATACCGGATTAGCCCATTAGAAAATTAAACGATTGCTTAGCACATCACGTCTCGTGGGACACCAATACCGAAAATAAATTTGCTAGCATTTGAAAGGCAATGATGTAATGACGCAAACTGACTTTAGCAATGAGATGTATGTAAGAAATTGTCGTTAGCAGCTGAACAATTTCAAATTACGTTGAGGAAAATTATTAAGCCGTTTACTAATTATTTACACACGGTTATCTACAAGTTTACAAAACTGAAAAACGCTGCGGTTTTGTTAGCTCTAGTCACATGTATAAAAAATATGCATAATATGTAGGTAATAGGTTCATATTCTGCGTATCTCCTTCATACTCCAATGTATTGATTTATTTCTTTTTAAATACGTTATATACTCTTTTATTTCAATACAGGTGTGGATTGCAAGAAGTTGGCACCGCCTGTAGATAAAAAAATGCACTTTAATTTAAAATGAAAAATGCACTGTTGAATAGCATTGAATAACTCTCACTAACTGTTGTTCAATGTTATTCAACAATTCTACATGCTTAATTAGGATAGATTAGGTAAATCTTTTCTTTTGTCTTATAGTAATAATTGTAATAATGTTTAGTTTAAAGTAAGTTTAATGTTTTTTAAGCGCATTAACCTGTCAACAAACTGTTAAAGTTTGGCAAGATATATCAAGAGAGTATCTACTTATAAATTTAAAAAAAAATTACATGAGCGGCTACATTTTAATTGCTATCAGAACATCACTTGTTGGTTTGACCCCTCTAATATTATAAAAGGGTGGGCAAAATAAGGTCAGTAATTCAAATTCAAATATTTTTATTCAAAATAGGATGTGAAATCACTTATTGAATGTCAAAAAACTACCAGACATTCCAAAATGAATGGCTCAGGCCTGAGAAGAATGGTCGCAACAAACTCAGCGGGCTTTTGTTTTTTTCATCAAAAATATATTTTACAATTAAAGTAACATTTACAAAGTAACATTGTACAATTAAACTTATTATTTAATAGCCTGGGGGCGGTCGCTCCATTCCCAATCTGTGGTATCACTTAGAAAGTCATAATGACCGCTGCACCTCTTTGCCCAAGCAATTAACAAGATATATAGTGCAACTATAAATGTTTATCGGACTATTTAAAATTCAACAAACGCATATTTAACCTTTTATAAGTTCTATGTGTGTATCGATCTATCGTATCAGCTTAACCTAAGCTTACATTTTATCCCGAAATTTCAAGGAGTTTCTGAAGGGTTATATAGGGAATTGATATATATATATATATATATTCAATTATTTATAGGTCTACCACTTTATTTATTATTAAGATGATAAAAGTCGTCGCTGAGGCATCCCTTGACAATGTGTTTTATAAACACTGGCTACTGGTACACCCTAACGCAAAGTGACTATTATTTTTAAGTGACTTTAATTTTATATTAATTAATTTGTATGTTTTTTAAAATTTGAAATACAAAATTTTATGAACGATGCGGGATTCGAACCCACGACCTCCGGCGTTCCGTGCCGGTGCTCTAAGCCACTGAGCTAACCGTTCGATTACCACCTCGTTATAAAATTCTGTTTGCTTTGTTCAACTCTTTCATTCTAACACGTTTCTGTTTCATTCCATAGCTTTCTATCGCTGTCGCTTGTTATATAATATATACACGACATAAATATAATAAAAAAATCTATTCCCTAAAAATTTCGGGATAAAATATAGTTTTCAAAGATTCATAATGATCATTTGAGTAGTAATGGCGTGAAATCGAAACAAACAAAACATATAAAATCTCAATAATAATCTCTATTTACGATGTAACCTAAAAGTATTTCTCTCGTAGATGTGTCACTTTGAAAACATAGCTAAAATATGGACTATTATCTCTTCAACGATTACATGATGTAGGTAACTGTTCGTCGTTAGCAGCTGAATAATTTCCCATTACGTTAAGGAAAATGATTCAGCTGAATTCTAATTATTTACTCACGATCTATAAAAGATTACCTACAAGTTGACAAAATTGAATAACCCAGCGGTTTTCTAATCACGAAATATACGAGAAATCACGAGGCTTTTCTGTGATATGAAATGCCACAAACCGTATTAGCTACGTCACTATAATATTTATTTTTCTTTTATTGAAAAGCTGCAAGTCACTACAAAACAGTAATTTTTTTGTATGTTACTCTAGAGGCTTATGCCGTTGCAGAGGTCGTTATTATATGGAATCGATATTAATATCTTTAATATCTACATATTAATAAGCAACGAATTACTCAAGCATTTAATGGCAAATAATTAATTGGTTGATGATGGATGGATTCATTTAAATTTAGGTACTCGAAGTATATCTAACAATTATTACATTTGGTACGAGATAATCGAGCTACAAAATTAAATGTAGAAATTTATGTATTACTAGCTGACCCAGCAATTAATATAAAAAAAATAAATAATTAAAATTTTTGGGGTATAAAAATAGATGCAACCGATTCTCAGACCTACCAAATATGTATATCGTACTACAATTATTGTATTCGATTGCCATCTTGCAACCCTATAGCGGATTTGTGGATGGAACAGAATAATATAAAAATCGCAATACAAAAATAGTGATAGATCGTAGAAGGGCGAAAATTTTAAGTAGTTATGTATTTCTCAATGCTGAATCATAGATAATAAAATAAAAATAAAAAAAAATGCAAAAAAATAACAAAATTGTATTTAGGGGTTCCCTTACCATTTAGGGGTATGAAAAATAGATGTTGCCCGATTCTCAGACCTACCCGGTTCAACCGTTTCGGAGGAGTTTTGTAACAAACACCGGGACACGAGAATTTTATATATTAGATTTATTTACAATGTGAACAAATAACATTAAGTATATTGCATACCCTATGTTGATTGAACAACTTAATCTTCATTCGGTCATAGGTAAATCTGTAAACTGCCGCTGTACACCTAAAACAAATACCTTCTAACGAAGGTTAAAGTTTGCGTAAACGTTTTTAACATATATAACGTTTAACGCACAGAAAGTGGAAGGAAACAGTAATACGTAAGGCTTCAGCGGAGGTCATAGTTCTCATTAATTAATTTTATGACGAGAACAAGATGAAATAGCTTCCCGTTTAACTTCATCTTAGAAAAGAAATGCTTAAAAGGAAATTTATAAGCACATTTGCATAACACAGTATGGCCTTTCGGGACAATTTGTACGCAATGCAAAGATGTTAACACACAATAAACTGTATAACATCGGTATAATCAGACCATATCTCATTTATGTAAATGATTCCTCTTTGGTTTTTGTCCTTAGTCATATATCGCTTGTGTGGTTATTGTTACTGGAACAATCCACAAAATGTAGCTAAAGATTATCAAGATATGATTAGTTTTAAACTCACTATCGTTATATTTACTTATTAGAAAACCTACAGCATCTTAGAAATGATACAACTAGAGAAAAATTAATTATTAAAAAATATCTACTAAGTGACAAGGCACCTAACTGTACAAGATTTTTTATAAGAAAAAGTGACGAGGGGTGCAAAACATACATGGTACGATACGCTCGCTCAGGATTTTTGAAAAACACAAAATTATTAGCAGCACCGGAATTGCGTTTGTAACACATCTTGTCTCAAAAATCAATATCTTTAGTCCCATTAGCTCTGTAATTTCAGTACCTACAGCATCCTTCAAATCTGTAACTCAATAATGCTTACTAATTTACCCAAAATTTAAGCAAAATTTACCCGAGTAATTTATATCTCCTTGAATGACAGAAGTGAAAACTAATTTATTGTGTGAAGTGATTTATTAATAGGAGGCTTCTTTACACAGGATGCCGGTTAGATTATGGTTTCCAAAACGGCGCCAATTTCTGCCGTGAAGCAGTACTGTGTAAGCATTATTGTGTTTCGGTCTGAAGGGCGCCACAGCTAGTGAAATTACTGGGCAAACGAGACTTAACATTTTATATCTCTAGGGGACGAGCGCAATTGTGGTGCCGATCAAAATTTTCAGGACTTCTTGATTGCCAGACTAAGTGACTTCTACCCAGCATCCTGTTCAATGAAGCCTCCTATTAATGAGTGTCCATTTTATAATTTTCGTCCGTTTGCTCCAGGTACACACACGATACAAATAAGTTTTCACTTCTGTCATTCAAGTCTTATAAATTACTCTGGTTAATTTTGCTCTAACTGATCACCCTCCCTCAGACTGGATTCCGAGAAAAAAAAGTGTGTGTGACTAGGCGAGTGAGAGAGAAAGGAGAACTTTCGCCGTTTCCGTTTGCTAAATGTGAACACGGCCTAATGACTAGTGTTTACACCAAACGTGCGTTATATATCCCAGTTTGACAGCTCAGTCTCATATTTGACCTACAAGACTAAACCGCTTGCGCCCATTTATGGGTGAGGTACGCAAGAAGATCACCAGCTGAGCGACCCTGACGGAAACCGTACTGGCAGTCGCTGATCAGCTGGTGCCCCTCTAGGTATCCCAAGAGCTGGCGGTTTCTTAATTAGATACCATATTGTAAATATAGATATGAAGCCGGTATTATATTGTTAAAGTTTTTTTAATTTACATAAATACCTACCTTATTATAAGTAATACACTGCAATCGTCTGCAGGTAATGACGTGTTCATGAAGAGGGCAACGTTACGTCTTTCGTTTCTTTATAAATGTATGTTAACTAAACAAAATATTGTGATTCATTTATTTTCTCCCAACAATGGAAGAAGTTAACACTTCCTTATCCATAATACTCGGAAGTAAAGCGTACTTAAGTTTACCTCAATCGGCTCAAAATACTGACAGCATCGCATGTTTAACAAAAAGCGTGTGAACATTGCGTGCTTTCGGCCATCACACAATACTTAGCGTTGCGAAACCAATGATAAGATAACATTAACAATATTTCGAAGTCCAAACCTGTTAGAGGTCCGAAACAGTAGACACAAAGGCTACTCGTGCTAATTGATATAAGCAACAACCCATTTGATATTAGTGTTTGAAATCAATTGGCACATAAAATGTACCTACCTTTTTATAGGTATCTTTTCGAATGGTAGGTAGACTCTAACTTTTAATAAGTGATTTCAAATCAAATCAAATCAAAATCACTTTAATCATTGTACGTCACGGAAATGACACTCATGAATGTAAAAAAACTTTTTTTCTTATTAAATCTAGAAACTATTCTAAAAACTTAAAATGTTTACTTTGAATAAAAACGTTTGAAATTTGAAATGTTCTATAAATTAAATATGTACAATTGTTAATCCCAGAAGTCAGGGTTCAGTTTAAAATAACAAATTGTTTAGATTTGAATTGTTTTCAAGTCTTAGATTAAGTACATAATAGTGTTTATATTGAGTTGTAAATAGTATTTATTTGATTTTACTTTATCGTGGCGCTGGTAGCCAACAATTTAAAATGTCACCTGGTGACCACCATCGCCCCAACCTTCTTACAACACTGGAATCACATAAACGTTTCCAGCTCTTGAGAAATAGATACATTTTTTTTTATGAAAATAAGGGACGAGACGAGCAGGTCGTTCAGCTGATTCGCCTTGCCCATTCCGATGCAGTGCCACCCAGGATTCTTGAAAACCCCGAAAATACTGAGCGGCACTACAATTGCGCTCGTCATCTTGAGACATTATATGATGTTAGGTAAGTCTCATTTGCCCAGTAATTTTATATTCTATTATCCTATTTATTGGTATACGTATGGTACAAAAACGAGATTTTTATAATTGAACAGCTTGACGTACTCGTAAAAACGTATGAGCGAACTGGGGGACGAGCGCTCAAGTTAAAAATACGAGTGGAAAATAATACGAATAATAGTCACAGACGAAAACGTGAAGATTGATGAACCCTTGCTCAATATTTATTGTATTGCGGTAAATGAGTCCTAAAAATTCAGATCATGTGAAAATAATCTTGAAAAATTTTTGTGTGTGATAATTATTATTTCTCAGCCAAAACATAAAAATTGCCATGGATTTTTTGTATTGTATTGTATTATTTTTGTAGTTTGTTTTGTAACTATTTTCAAAAGAGTTTTATTTCCTTTCTGGAATGTTCGCTTCTATATTATAGCAAAGTTGATTCCATCAAATCAAATCAAAACCATTTCATTCATTTAGGTCAAGGAAATGATACTTGTGAATATCAAAAGTTATAACTTATACTTATAACCAATTACCACCACTTCGGAAAGGGTTGAGCTTTGGTGGGAAGAAGGGACAAGAATGTCATTGCCACTCTTTTAAATCAACATTTAACAGCCACATCGTTTTATAAATATATTTTAATTACAATATATTATGTAAAGTGATATTGTGTATCACTTAAGTAAAAAAATAAATGTAAATTAATAAATAAAAACTCACGCTAGTCAAACCAACCTGTGAGTATCATCATCATCATCATCATCAGCCGGAAAACGTCCAGTACTGTACAAATGCCTCCCCCATAGATTCCCACGACGATCAGTACTGCGCTGCCTTCATCCAAAGTATTCCGGCGATCTTGATCGTCGGTCAATCTTGTGGGTGGCCTTCAAACACTGCGTCTTCCGGTACGTGGTTGCCATTCGAGGACTTTACTGCCCCAACGGCCATCTATCCGTCGAACTATGTGCCCTGCCCTCTTCCACTTCAGTTTCGCAATCCTTAAAGATATACTATGAACTAATGGAATGAAATAGGAGTACAATATTGCAAATAGCCACTTAGAAATATTTGAATATTTCTTCATCGATTGAGGTAAGGGTGATCACGCTTCAATTGTTGTGTTTCTTGATTGGTTCGCTATATGTTTAAGTCGGTTGTGTTTATGGTAATACGAGCTTTTACCTGCGACTTCAGCCGCGTGGAATACTTACTTTGGGCAGCATTTTTTCATTTTTTTAGGATACTTTTCAAACAATAGCTACACATACAAACTCTTCTATGATAAAGCGGATATCAATAATCGAATAAATGCTTATAAATTACTTCTTATCAAGTATTATTAAGAATAATGTAATTGGTAGCTTTTTTTGTACCAAATATAATAAAAATTGAATTTGGCGTTAGGTGTGAAATGACAAGAGAAAGCGTAACGTTGTTTGGACTTCCATACGACTTTTCATTTCTACACATGTTCACATTTTAAAAACGCTAGAATAAATATTAATTTATTTCTTATCAAGTGCCTAAATTGCAAATTTTATGGTGTCATCTTCCATAATTATATGGTTCATGCGTTTAGGCGTGAAAGCGTTACAAACCAACTTACATTCACATTTATAATTTTAGTAGGGAAGTAGAGAAATGTAATTACTTCAAATGTAAGTTGCGGACAACTACAACTGCACACGTTAAATTTCAGCAAATAGCGTAAAATTATGCGTTTTCTTCATAGATACCTTATATTATGCCAGGGGTCAGGCTCATAATTGTGTGTTTGACACGAATAGTTAAAATTAACCGACTATGCAGCGTGAGTCATTATGTATGCAAAACCTCAATGACTTAACTCATAATAATAGATAAAATGTGGTACAAAAATTTTCCCAAGTTTATGATTGGGTTAAGAGTGATGGTCATAGCAGCGGTCAGAGACAATAGGATTGTTTTATTACAGTTCTTTTGTTATCAAGTGTCGATGGCGCCTTGATTGTGCAACAGATTTGTTTCTAGTGATTACGGATTACTCCCTTAATAACATTAAATTCTGTACGTTGCATACAAGATATTAGTGAAAGGCGATATTATATAATTTGTATTAATTTACATTTTTCTTTTTTGACTTACTCGTGTAAGGCAATTGACTATTTGACGATTGAGTATTTTTGTTGCATTACTTTACATATAAGCATTGTAAATGAAATGATTTGTAAAACGATGAAAATGCAAATCTTGATTTAAAAGAGTGTCAGTGAGTTTCTTGCTAGTTCTTCTCATTAGCAACCTAAAGGGTTGATCGAATATTCAATAAGAAACAAAAAATTTTTTGACATTCCTAAGTGTCATTTCCGTGACCTACATGAATAAAGTGATTTTGATTTGATTTATATGTGTACTATTTAATATTGTCAAGAAATTGACAGTAGTCAATCTGTCTACGTTATTGATGATGTCATGGAATAATTGTTAACGGAAGGACTTTAAATATTAATGTAAGTAGGTATGCTTCGCGGTTTTGTACTTCACTAAATATCCAATCTATCTATCTATAAATATTTAAGGCTAACTGATAAATATAGCCTACATTTCCTAGGATCTAGGTGGTCTGATTCATGAGGCCCTATTGAATCAAATATTTATATTATATAACTAGCTGAGCCGACAGAGGTTTTTCTGTTCATAATAAATAAAATACTGTTTTTATGAATTTGTCAATAATATTTCATAACACCAAGAATTATTTTGTATGATATGCTCCCTGTCAATGACGTTCTATATAGGTATAGAACGTCATTGCTCCCTGTTGTTGACTATAATAAAATTGTATCTCAGCAGAACTGTCAAACCGAGCGTAATAAATTCTCTCATAGAAAATGTGTCCATAAAAAAAAAATTTTGGAATTTAAAATAATTATGGGTCTCAAATCGAAATAAAAACTATCCTATCTCTCAAGTTGGACTAAACTGCACTCGATGAAGTAATCCCCATTAAAATCCGTTCATTAGTTTAGGAGTCCATCGCGGACAAACAACGTGTCACGTAATTTATATATATTCTTATTTATATATATATTCATATTTATATAATTCTTCAAATTTCTTGAAAGGACAGTACAGGTAAATCCAATGAACAGCGTGTTCAAATAATCAAAAGGTCTTCCACTTGATATTATTAGGGATTGAAGTTTAAAATTGCCATTTTGTACGGAAAAACAAAATGTTTTTTCTAACGCACAATATACGTTTATTTTTTAATTAAAGTATGTACGCTCGTTATATATAGGTATTATTCAATTCAATTTAATTGTGAGTCAACTTTTAACTTATTGTTATATTATTTTTTATGTACTAATTTGCTTCTTAATTATGAATGTTATTTCCGTCTTTAATTGAAGTAGCACTCAGCTTGTATTTTTGTCAATATTATTTTGTATGTATTATTCTATACTTTGTTGATGCAATAAATACTTAAATAAATAAATACATCTATGTCATCTCTCGGAAGGTCATTTATGCCTTTTCGGTAAAATTAAGGCTTTCTGAGCAAAGAAACTCTGTGATGGCATGTTGTATGTGCTTATTGTGAAAAGTTTTTCAATTTTCATCAAGATCAGCAAAGCCGTTCTTGAGTTATAAAATTGATATAGAATTGATGACAAACAGATCTTATTAATCCATTCAATCGAATCTTATCTTCCAAGCCGCCTAAAGTCATTAAAAGCTCTGACCTAAGCAAACTGTAGATACTTGTACGAAGTGGCAAACGAGTGTCGCGTCGGCACCTTCGTAGGAGCATGGAGCACGTAAAAAGTAAACAATATTTTTGAATGAACACGGCAAGGCGTCGGCATGGGCTAATGGAGGAGAGTGCTGGGCCAATATGTCCGTTCCGTAATGTTTTAAACTGTTTGCTCTACCATCAAGCTCTCGAGCGTGTTTAAACTTCGTACAGATCGTCGATCGAATGTCCCGGCGTCGGGGTTGCTTTTTATAAATAAACAAGTTAAACTCGACCACACTTTGTTTTGGCGCAATCTTATAGAAATGTTAGTTGAAATAATAGAAAATGGTTAATGGAATTAAAAATACCTACAACTATCCACGAAAATTCCGCATTGAATAGTCATAGAATTTTTTACTAATTGCATATTATGACTGACTCCAGGGGAGGCTTCGTAACACAGGATGACGGGAACCTCCTATAGCGGCCCGTGTTTCTGCCGCGAAGCTACTAGCATCATACTTTTAAGTGAAGGACGATTATAATCCAGTATAACTATGTCATAATTAATTATCATTTCAGCCGGAAAACGTTCACTGTCTAGCAAAAGGCCTCCCCCAAAGATCGCCATGACGATCGGCCCTGCACTACCCTCATCCAACCTACACCGGCGATCTTGACCAGATCGTCGGTCCATCTTATCTGTGGCCTACCAATACTACGACCGGTACGTGGTCGCAATTCGAAGACTTCGCTGCCCCAACGGCCAACTGTCCGTCATCTGGACTATATCGATAGCTTTGGGTCCTCTACGGATCTCCTCATTTCTGATTCGATCTTGCAGGGAAACTCCGAGCATAGCCCTCTCCATTGCCCTCTGAGCGACAATAAGCTTCCTCATAAGGCCCATAGTTCGCGACCACGTCTGCATTCCGTATGTCATCACTGGTTAAAAACCTTCGTATTCAGACACTGTGGTATTTTGGACGCGTTCATTTTACGGAGCTTCCCGAACGATGCCCATCCGAGTTCCGACTTCATAATTAAACTTTCCCTTATAATTTACTAAGCAATATTCTGCAGTCGGTTTGGTCACCATACACATATGAATTTGTACAACTTAAGTTGATAAATAACGGTTAAACTTAGGCAACCATATTGAAGAACGTAAGTAGTGGACAACGCATAATCTTTGGCGAGTCAACATCTCCTGAGGATGCCTCGACACATATTGGCGGAATTAAAACTAAAGAAAACTCAAAACATTTGAATAACTCCTTTCATGCCATCATTTGGTCTCGTATATTTAGAAAATTGTTGTAATTCTCATTTTTTTTTCTGGCTGTACTAAAATAACATTTTATGAAGTGACCCGAAACAGGAATAAAAATAAATGTGGGACGAAACAGGAATGTGGGACTAAGCTTTGTGGGGCAAAGCAGGAACAAATCCTTCTTCATAATGACAAAAAAAAACAAATGTATTAAATTATCCTTGCCTCTGATAGACAGGTTGGCACAAATGTAATAAAAGTAAAAGATGACGAGTTGACCTTTGGATGTAACCGTATTCTTAGGCTTTACCTTACATACCAAACGTCAGTGGGTACCTCATATTCTTCATTCTGCAACGTACGCAATTAAAAAAATTCGGCAACTTACGAACGAAAATACTGAGAGGCTAGGTTGACTTTGACATCGCAATACATATCTGAAAACCGTGTATATCTAAAAAAAATCGTTTAAAAAATACTAATGAAACATATGAATACTTTCTACAATGAGGTTGCTGAACAGAACTTACTTTAAACGAATATAAATGAGTTCTGAAGAAAAAGTTGTATAAAAAAAGGTTAGCTACTATAAAATATCTGAATATTTGGATCTAAATAACTCTTGGGACTGAGCTGCTGGGCTTTTACGTGTCTGTCTCAGAATAGATAACTGTAAATATAGATAAATATGAATTTGTAACGAACTGTCTGATAATAGCAAGAGATTTTGATGAAATTTTCACACACTGATAACTAATCTCATAAGTAGAAACTTGTGATTATAACGTAAGTTTCTGTGCAAAAATGTGAGCCCAATCTGTGCGGACAAAATTCCCGATCGTTACAAATATATTTGATTATAATATTATGTATGTAGGTACCTACTTAGTAAAGCTGATAGGCCGGTGAGCCGTCGCGCTGAAACGGTGACCGAATACCGGCCGAGCCTGCTCGCACGGTAAGAATAAAAAGTCAGTAGCATTCGAAGCGCGTGCCTCGACGTGTGTGGTCTGCTACAGAGGCCTGACTCCGATGATTAATCGAAATTTATATTCGCACCCTTTTTATCAGTGTTTAATTGATTAAACGGTGAAAAATTGTTAACAATTTAATTCATGTATGTATTTGATTATTATATTCTTTACAAATAAACAATATTCGAAACGAAATTTATGAAATTTTGATACACTTTCTGTTTTATAAATAACCTGTTTCATATCTTAAACAGGTGTCTTAGTAATTTTACTTTCATTCTCATCAATCATAGAGGAGTCTTCGCTTACGGAAACTGAATTCAGATCAGGATATCTTGGTATAAGTTCGAAATTCGTGAAATCATAGTTTATGTTATCACTACTGGATTTCCAGTTATTAGCAATCATCTGCAATGGTTTCAAACATTGTAAACTTTGTTTAACACGTAAAAGTTCAATATTACACTGATTTTCTAATTCCATTAACTTAAGCTTGAACGCTCTGGCTAGCATTTGTTTCCTAATTGCATTCTTTTTTTCCAACTGAGCCATGTTAAGTGTGTTTTGATACTTTTCTAATTGTTTTTCATACTCCATTAGATTTTCATCGCAGGCTAATTTGCTATCAATACAGCCACCATAAATATCAGATGGGGTAGAGTAATTGCTTGTTTCAGGCTCAGGTGGAATGTAGTGAGAAACTTTTGATTCTTGTGTTATACGAGCTTTTTCTTGATTGAGCTGTAGTTTCAAAGACTCAATAATGCTTCTGCATTGACCGATTCTTTCTACGAGATCAGAACGGTTTTCATTGTTTTCATGTATTTCGACGACCTTATCGTCATCGGTTTTAGATTTCAATTCGTCTTCAATTTTTAATTCAATTTCCTCTTCATTTTTTCCATTTTCACTTGATCGCGTATCGTTTATTTTATCTTCTTTTACTGTTGGTGACAATGGTTTCGATTGAGATTCAGTATTATCTCCTGAAGCAAAGTTAGAATTATCCATATTATAAAATATCAAGTACAAATATCTATTATCTAAAAATGTTTGATCCGAAATAACTTCTGTCCCACTTGTCACAATTGATGCGTCAATTTATATAGTTTTAATTTAATAAAATTTAAAATTAAGTAGGTTATATCACTTAGAACCTTGTGCTAGATACACGCTACATCATGCACAATATACCTACTTCCTGTATTACTATTAAAATATATTAGTTATTATACATACATATATATTAAATTATGAAACCTTGTGAGACATTAAGGGTATGTTCCGATATGCACCGCGACCACTGTACTTTTATAGCCAGTTATACTGGTTACTATTTAAAACGGAACGTAATCCCACTGTCAGCCGCATTTTTTGACGCAGCATTCAAATGAATGTATTAAAGTTTTCTATTTCATTAAAAAAAGCTGTTGTTGTGAGTACTGTCAAATTAAAAATATTTAGGATTAAACTGTAGGTATTGTTTATAAAACGTTACGCACTCGAGTGGTTTTGTCTGATCACGTGATCAAAGTACAGCGAGTACCTTATCTCGAAAACGCCAGTGCTCACAGTAGAATATGGCGACAATTTATGACGTCATATATTTCCTTAGGGTACTGCGGCAGTATACTGCCAGTCCATAACGGAACGAATTTTTCTACAGTGATAGAGCACTGCACATGCTCGCAGTGCATATCGGAACATACCCTTTATTAAATTTGTTTAGTCTCAAACTGGCACGGGACATCACCGCAAACTAAAACTACCTAAAAGAAAAAACAATCATAGGTATAATGTTTGGTAATAACTCTCATAATATTAGAAATAAGGACCTAATTAAAAATATAGAAAAATTAATTAATATTTCCAATAAGACAAAATCTAAAGTGATGATGTGTACATTCCCATACTCCTCGGATTTGACACAGGAGCAAAATAGAAAAATATTTAAATTAAATACAACTTTGTATAATGCGACATTCCACAACAATGAAAATTTAATTTTATTTGACACAAATAAATTCATTAATTATAAAATGAAAATAACCAATGGTAACCTATACCTACCATTTAGAGTTAAGCGACAGCTGGCTACTTTAGTAGCTTATAGTCTTAGTCAACAAACTACTTCCTCTGTAGTATTATTTAATAAACATGGCTCTATTGGGCAAAATTGTAAAATAATCGACATACAAGCCCCTATTGGGGAATGTATTAGTACTAATGTACAAAAATATAACAATGAAGATTTTTCTTCAATTAATTTAAATTAAGTTATTTGACAAGGGAGGACAACTCTTGCAATATCATACAAAATAGGCAACATTCATCAAATATAAATGTTACTGCTATAGATAATCATAATATAAAGCTCATAAATATTGTTCACCAGAATATACAAGGTATCTCAAGTAAGGAATTAGAAATTGAACTGTTTTTGAGCTGCTGTAATATAGATATATTATGTATTACAGAACATTGGCGTAAGAGTCATCAGCTCCAGTTTAGTTTTAGAGAACATAAAGTAGTCAGTTCGTTTTGTAGAAGTAAGGCCAATACATGGAGGTTCCCTAATTATTATTAATAATAGATTAAAATGTAAAAATAGAAGAGATATTGTTAATCTCTCTATAGAACAACTAATTGAGATAGCTTGTATAGAACTAGAGCAATTTATTATTGTAAGTGTATACCGCCCCCCCACTGCATCATATGAACAATTCCAACATAGAATGGAGGAGGTACTATCAAAATTTAGCAAAACTAGCAAGTCAATTATAGTGTGTGGAGATTTTAATATAAACTTGCTTGAACCTTCGGCCAATTGTACTAGCCTTAAAAATTTATTTCAAAGTTTTAATTTGTTCAATGTATTTTGGGAACCTACTAGAATCACTTCTACAACAGCAACCTGTTTAGATAATATTTTTACAGATGTTACTATTACTAGTAAACTCATAATTAATAATCTTCAGTCCGACCATAGTGGGCAACTTATAAAAGTAAATACAAGATTGGACAATGTCAGACCAAAAAAGGTGACGATTATACCAGTTACGGGTAGCCGTCTTGAGAGGTTTAGAAATAATTTGGTAAATACGATACCATTTTTACACTGTGGTGAAACTGCTAATTTTCACTATAACTTAGTCTTCAATTCCTTCTGTGAGGAATTTGACAGGATTTTTACTCCAGTAACGGTGACAGTAAACAACAAACATAGTTTTAATGATTGGGCAACAATGGGTATCCACAAAAGTCGTAAACGCTTATATGACCTTTATTATGGGAAACATTACAATAATAGTGAAGAATTTAAAATATATGTAAAAAAATACTCCAAGCTTTTTAAAATAGTTTGTCATGAAGCGAAAACACGTTTCATTGCAGATAAAATTAAAAACAGTAATAATAAAGTAAAAGCGACTTGGAGTGTAATTAACAATGAAACTGGTAGATCGAATTGCCGTAACACCTCTATCTGTTTAAATATTAATAATCGCGTTATAAATTCGGAAATAGAAATTGCAAATGAATTTGATAAATACTTCTCCGAAATCCCGATTGTCACGACCAAATACCTTAACGCTTCGCCAAAAGCAGCATATGATATGCTTAAATTACACGTACCAGTATCTTCTACTGACTTGAAATTTAAGTATGTTACAGGTAGCGATATAATAAAAATCTTCAAATTAATTAACCTAAAAAATACAAAAGACCTATGGGGCCATTCGACTAATATTGTTAAATACATACTTGACATTATAGCACCTGAATTAGCAATAATATTTAATGAATGCATAGATGAGGGTGTGACCTCATGAAATACAGCAAAGTTATACCTTTGTTTAAATCGGGCAGTTCTTTTGACACTGCTAATTTCAGACCTATTTCAGTGCTGCCTGTTTTTAGTAAAATTTTTGAAAAACTTTTGCTTCAACAGCTACAAATGCATTTTTGTAAATTAATGAACAAAAATCAGTTTGGTTTCACTAGGGGTTTATCAACAATTAATGCGGGTACTAGACTCATTGAGCACATCTTTGACGCCTGGGAAGAGTCACAGGATGCATTGGGCATTTTTTGTGATTTGTCAAAAGCATTTGACTGCGTCCACCATGAAACTTTACTCCTAAAACTAAAGCATTATGGAGTGAAAAATAGAGCCCTAAATCTGTTAAAATCATATTTAAGCGAAAGAGTTCAGATAGTCGATGTAAATGGCAAACGGTCTTCGGGTAAACCTGTGCGAATAGGTGTTCCACAGGGTTCTATTCTCGGTCCTTTCTTGTTTCTTATATATATTAACGATCTACCGTTTGTTGTAGATGATAGCCATGAGATTGTATTGTTTGCTGATGATACTTCACTTATTTTTAAAGTGAAGCGACGTGCGGATATTGATGACGAGGTAAGCAATGCACTCTCAAAGATAGTGCGTTGGTTTGAGACGAATAATCTGCACTTAAACAGTAAAAAAACAAAGTGTTTACGGGTCATTACACCAAACACAGCGGAGGTACAAACCAACGTACTTATAAATGACCAGAGATTGGAACTTGTGGACACTACGGTCTTCCTGGGTATCACGTTAGATAAAAAGCTTCAGTGGGGTCCACATATTACCCATCTAGCAGATAGACTCAGCTCTGCGGCATATGCAGTTAGAAAGATTAGAGAGTACACGAATGTTGCGACCGCTAGATTAGTGTACTTTAGTTATTTTCACAGCATCATGACGTACGGTATATTACTATGGGGTCATGCTGCTGACATTGATATAGTGTTTGCTCTGCAAAAGAGAGCTGTTCGTGCTATATATCAGCTTGGTTATAGACAGTCTCTCAAAGAAAAATTTAAAGAAATAAATATTATGACTGTTTATTGTCAGTACATTTATGAAAATTTAATATATGTTCACAAAAATCGTCACCTTTTTGCTCTTAATAGTGATTTTCATTATTATAACACTAGAAATAAGGGATTGCTTGTAACTAATTCTAGTAGGCTTCATAAGATACATAATAGCTTTAAGGGTAAATGTATACACTTCTACAATAAAGTCCCAGCCACTGTTCAGGCATTGTCTATAAATAAATTTAAATGTTTTATAAAAAAATGGCTCTGTCGTAAATCCTATTACTCCACTGCTGAATATCTAAATGATCGGACAGCCTGGGACTAGATTGTGATTATTTTATAGCAACTGTACAATATTGTATATTTTTATTGAAAAGAGCGCAAAAAAAAAGAATGCTGGGAGAGTTTCTTGCGCCGCTTCTTCTCTCTCAGAGCGCCATTTGTTTCCGAAGCGGTAGTAGTATCTAGTAGTATAAGAAATGACATCAAAAAGAATTCTAAAGGAATCAATTTTGAGAAAATAAATGCCTTTTATGCCTTTTATGCCTTTTTATGCCTTTTAACTCACTGCACTCGCCCTGATAAAAGACTTCCAAATAGTCTAATTAGATTATCTGTTTCATCTGAATTTAATCTGAACGACTGTTTTGCATCGCCATTGATGTGAAGATTATCGGATGATGATTCTGATGAGTATGACACTGAGATTATAGCTGAAAGTGGTCTATTGTTTAAGTGAAATGGAGTTTCGAATACATCTATATATAAAGGTTTTAACTCTACAATGTACTCATTATCTCTTGGAACTCTCATGAAAATAGAGACCTATATTGATGCTGATATAGACATATTGACCGGATTTTAAGGGAATCTTTATCGATGTTGTATTTAAGTAAGTATACCTTAAGGAGATGGCAAAAGTGATCGTAGTACGATGAAAACTTAAAAGTGTTCAAAACTCTACAATTGCTTGTAATTAATAATTAAACAGTTAATTATTGCCTTGAACATACCAAAAACAGATTTCAATTAAACTAATTTTAGCTTGCAGCCTGCTTCTGATTTTTTTAAGGACGACAGGGAATTGATTGTTGATTGATACTTGCATTAATAATAATGGCAATGCGTTTCTTCCTACTTCTTCTCATTAGCTCAACCCTTTACGAAGTAGCAGTAGATTCAATAAGAAATTTTTTTTTGACTTAGTGTCATTTCCGTGACCTACATGAATAAAGTGATTTTGATATGATTTGAAAATAATAATATATTGTGCTGCTACAGAATTTGGCTCCAGAAATTTTCAAGATACCCGCGGAAATATCGAAAAATAAAAAGTTCAAGACAAAAACCAAACTGTTAAAAAGAAGTTTTTAAAAGTATTTTAGGAATAAAAAACTCAGATGACAGCTGATATTCTTAATAGTATATACAAATAACGTTATTAATTTACTAAATATATTCTTTACACTTCTTACAACTAAATAAAATCTATACAATACTGCGTTTTCAAGCTACCCCGATAAATTGGACAACGGTATCCAAATTGATCTAATCAAAGTAATTTGACGTGGCGGCCTAGATTTCAAAAAAAATCTCAAATTAAGTCATCATAATCCACGACGATCGGTCGTGCGCTGCCCTAATCCACCGATTTTCGGCGATCTTGACCAGATCGTCGGTCCATCTTGTAGGAGCCTACCAACACTACGTATTCTGGTAGGTGATCGCCATTCGAGGACTTTACTGCCCCAACGGCCATCTTTCCGTCGAAATATGTGTTGACTTGATTATGATGACTTAATTTTCTACAGTAATGACTGGTAATATTGAATTTATAAAGCTATATTGTAAATTTGTATAGCTTAAAGAACTACATAATTGGTTGTTTTGTATTGTAATCCCGATCATTTTTCTTCGGGTCGTTGATCGAGGATCTGTGCAAACACGTCGGTGGTTGCCGATCCGTATATCTGCGTTTCCATTAGAGTACCCGTAGTCTATAGACACACATGTAGATACGGATAAGATCCTCAAAATCTACGCGAGAGACTGAGTTGACACCTGTCAGGGACCTCCCTACCGTCAAAATTACTGAGATGGCGAAAGCAGATTCTGAGTGAAAAAATGAAAGAAAAACAATTTGAGAATTTTACCACCACTTTGGAAAAGTTCAGCTTAAATGAGATGAAGTGGCAAGAAACTCATTGCCACTAAAACCATTCAGCATTTTTCATTGTACACACATCAAAAAAGTCTAAGCAACATGTACACGTTTATCAATCAATTTTAGGATGGTTTTTCACATTATAACGTATTTTATTTTTAAAATAATATTTTTAGGCTCCTATGATGTACAAATAACAGCTGTTGTCTTTATAAGTTCTTTTAATAACAAAAAATTAACAATATTAGAATATACTGCAGAAACTAAGGTACATAAGCAACTAAACATTTTTTAACAAAATGAAATTTCTAGAGAAAATTAATTTTTTGTGAAAGAATAGGATAATTTAATACAAAGTATGGCCTCCTCCGCTATTCAGAACTTGTCGGCAACGATTATTTATTGAATTAATGAGGCTGTTTATGTGATCTTGCGGTATTCGCTCCCAATGGAATTGTAGCAAATCTTTCAGCTGTTGCAAAACACGTCTCCGGAGCATGTCCCATGCGTGCTCGATGGGGTTGAGGTCTGGCGATTGTGCAGGTCAGGGCAATACCCGGACGTTCTCCGTTGCCAAGCATTGACTGGTTAATCAAAATGCCTTTTTTTACGTCGTCGTCTAACTTCTTTGAACTGTCTGTCAATATCATTTTTCTCGGCTATTTCTCTCTTCTATGTTATTATAACCTTAATAAGTAATGAAGAATCAAACTCAAAAGTTTTACTTAATTAAAAAAAATATTTTTATAAAAATCTATATTTTTAAAGTTTGCTTGGGTTGATGCGCGAGGCCCCTGCAAGAGCGAGGCCCCGGGCGATTGCCCTGTTCACCACCCCCTAAGGCTGCCACTGGTCATACACCAAAATTACTCAAACGTTTTGACTTACTCGTGTAAGTTAAAAAACGAAGTAATTACCTAATCATAAAAAAAAATAAAGTAACCGGTTCAGAAGATGCATGTGCGAGCAATTATATATTAAATCTAATAACTTGAAATAATATATTATCAATATAAAAATTCCTGAAGACAGGATCGACCAGGCACCACAAGCAGTGGTGGAGTATTGAGGATGGCTACTGGTCCGTGACACTCACCTTTTTATGGAAGGCAGAGGACCGCCACACATCCAGATGGTGGCGGCCCAATTTGTGGCGTGTCGTGCGAAGGTGGAATTCGGTGGCACGGATTCAGGTCAAACAGCTTTTCGGAACACTCCCCTTGGTAAATACGGTAGAAGTATGTAATACATAGCGTGCTAAACATATTTTCTCTGAATTCTTTCTAATTTGTAGATAGAATATTAAGGATTCCATATAACACAATATAAAATTAATACTAATATACAATATTAAAGAATACTTCTAATATATGAGATAAGTCTCTAAAAGTTATATAAACCTTAATGCAGCCAAAGTCAGAAAAGGGGCTACTTACGTGCAAAACCAAGCCTAAACTTTTATATAACTTACTAACAATAGTGTCTATTTGTTGTCCAAATATTTACTTTGCACCCAGAACTACTCCTAAATCTTAAATTACTTGTTTATTATCAATTTGGTGTTGATTAATTCTGGTAACTAAATTTTGTGGGAATCTGTTTTCTGGTGAAAGAGCGTTTTTCATGGTTGACACCTATGCGGTTACAAGTATAATAGCAACTAAGCCTATCTAAATCGGCATGCAGTTTGGAACAGTCTGAATTATCTTTGACTGTCATAAAGATTTTAGTATCATCAGGATACATCAGGAACTTTGCATAATGAAAACATTTACTTATATCATATAGATAGCAAGCATTTAAAACAGGACCCAGAATCAAGCCTTGAGGGACATCTGATGGTATAATTACATAGTCTGAGCAGTACCCTCCTATTACTACAGCTTGGCAACGATTTAGTAGGTACGATTATTACATACATCTCAGAAGATTACCTTGAATGCCTTCTCAAAGTCTGTGTAGATCACATCGATCTGAGAGCCATCATCCATATTCGATACAGCATAGTCAATAAAGCAGACTAAATTAGTCGTTGTAGAACGCCTCTTCATGAAACCATGTTGCTCTTCAAAAATTAATGTACTCAGCGCTGGACAAATAAGTGTGTGGACAACTCCTTCCAGTAACTTGCTGAGAACATTAAATATCGATAAAGGACGGTAATTCTCTGTAGGTAACTTTGACCCTTTTTTGTGAACTAGCACAATATTAACAGTTTTCCTGATGTTCGGAAAATAGACCTCATATAAGCTTCTATTAAACAGCAATGTAATAGGGTATGTAAGGCTGCTGACCGTTTGAGTGAAATAAATTGCATGTATGTTATCAGTACCAGCGCCCTTTTTTATCAAGATTAAGAATGATTATTCTTATTTATTTCTCTGTAACAACTATTGAATGCATAATACTGGATAGAGGGCAGTTATCGATACTATATCACTTATCACAGATATAGCATTTAGCAGCACTACTTATCAAAGATATAGCATGGTTGATTAAAATTTTTGGTAAAGAAATGATTTGACTTGCAATATTTTATTACAGACGGACATACTGATACTGGGACAGGTGAAACTACTTATATAAAGTTTGTTATTAATCGATCCTCCTACGGCCATTCCCATTCTCCTAATTTCGGGGAAACTTATTACGATGGAAGCTGGCCGCACCAACCAATATATGTCGAAGTTTTGTGTTCTTAGTGCGTCATAATAATTATTTGTCTATACATAAATAATATAAGTTCGGTGTAAAATAAACAGAAGTAACCAATGATGATATTCTGTTTTCCTTATTTTATTTTTGAGTACAACTTTTACAATGTTTGAAGATATAAGACGGCCTTTTTTACCAAGATGAAACTAAATACAAGTGATGTATAAATAATGCGACTCGTAGTTAAATAATATATTTACTCTATAGCTCGTAGTGTAGCTCTGACGCGAGTTTGTAATTTGCTTTGGGGGAGTGTTCTATTTTGTGTGTGTCGTCGGTTTACTGCGAGAACTCACTAATGGCAAGAAATCATTAAGTACAGTTAATAACCGCAACGAATCAAGGGAATTTTTCATAATCAATTGCACATGCAAAAGGTGGGCTCGCGCTAGATGCCAAAAATGCCTACGCCACTGGACAAGCAGCGTCGAGCACAACTTCGCAGGAGTTTTTGAACATCTGTGGCAATAATGCTGATGATATTTTTAATCGTTTTGTCACATTTAATGAAACATGGATCCCACAATATGATCCGGGGACAAAACAGGCGTTATTGCAGTGAATAGAAAAGGGGCCATGGATGTTCAAAGTCGAAAACTCGGTCATCAAGCTCATAGGCACTGTTTTTTGGTATTGTGGGGGGATTTTGCTTATCGATTACATTCCTAAAAAACTATGATGAATGGAGATTTTTATGCCACACTTTTAATACCTTTGGCTTAAAATATTTCAGATGCCCATACGATATTAAGTTTAGCTATACCAAACAGAAAAGTAGAAAAAAAGACAGAACTATAGACGGCAGCTATTGAAAGCAAGGGAGAAGGTCTAGCAGTTAACCTGGATATAGCGAAAGCCTTTGATCGTGTATGGCACAAGGCGCATCTCTCAAAACTTCGATCATTTGGGCTTCCCTAGAATTCAAGGACGTCCAGCTTACTCACTGGACGCAGCATACACGTCGTTGTAGAAGAGTTATTGCTCAAACCCGAAGCCCGTGAACGCTGGAGTGCCCCAAGGCTGTGTGCTATCTCCTACACTGTTTGTTCTGTATGTCAATGATATGTTGGACACCTCCAACATACATTGCTATATAGACGACAGTACTGGTGATGCTGTATACACGGGCCATGCAGGTATCTCTCGGGAAATTGTCGACCAGTGCCAGATGAAACTTGTGTCTTACAAAAAAATCCCCATTTGTCGTATCACCGCTCTTCGACAACACCTCCCTTAAAGACTCGCCTAGTATTGGAATACTAGGTCTCGAAATGTCGAACGATTGCTCTGAGCTCGGCAATACTTCAACCCGGCCCACATTCAAGCTCTATTATTATTCAACGCTATTTTTAAAATAGACTTTTATTTTAAGAAATACTTAATTCAAGCTTCGATCAAAGGCCCAATGGCAATTTTTTTTAGATTATGACATGTTAATATTTAAAAAACTCACTTGATTTTAATAATAAATATATTCAGTAATATAATAGTGTTTTACTTTTCTTAAACATAATCATATTTAAGATGATATGGGGAAAACTATATTACTAAAACTAAAAGTGGTTTCATTCATAGTTCTGTTTTTGTCAGTTAATGAGTTCTTTCAGTAAGCTGACGGTGTGTTATTATTTGTTAAACTAAGATTGACGTTTATTAGAGAGGATTACAAAAAATGTATTATAAATATTGCATTAATTTTAACAATCTCATTATAAATTTGGCACTCCTAACTAGCTTCTGTAGCATCACCTCAAGTAACGCCTTCTAACAGTGAACAGCTTCCGCTAGATTGTTCTCATTTCATCTTGTAGACCCGCCATTTTCGGTATGGCTATGGCTTTTGTGGGATTCATGTAACCGAGACATAAACACAAAAAAAAACAACTAATTTTAAAACTAAACTATTGATGGATGACATTTGACAGTGACTTATGTATAAAAAAAATATATAAAAAAATTATAAATATTCGTTTCCCGCGCACCGTGAACCGTCTTTGTAATTCGGTATTGTGAATTGTCTCAATATTAAATTCTTTATTAGACCTATAATATATATTTTTAGATATTTCGTACATCTTCTCAAACTACAATATTTAGTTGCGATGGATCTCCTAAAATTATGTGAAAAATATTTCAACACAACCAATTTGTACGAAGTTCTTGGAATATCAGAAAATGCTTCCGAGAAAGAAGGTAGGAGGGTACTGGAAAATTTATTAATACCTACTATTTGTTTGTAATCTGTATTAACGTTACATGCATATCTTAGAGACTATAGATCTATACAAACTGCTCAGTAAATAAACTAATATATACAAATATCATTACAGTTAAAAAAGCATACCACAAGCTTTCACTTAAAGTTCATCCAGATAGGGTTAAAGATGATCACAAAGTAGAAGCTACAGAAAAATTTAAGGTACTTGGCGGTGTTCACGCTATTCTGAATGATAAGGAGAAGAGGCGATTGTATGATACTACTAAGAGTGTTGATGATGAAAACAATGTTATTGAGGATAGAGATTGGACAGTATATTGGCGATTACTGTTCAAAAAAATAACTGAGGAAGACATAAGGGCTTATGAGAAAGAGTACATTGGTAAGAGTACAGATATTGATATTATTATAAAGTTTAAAATTTCTTAATATGATACTAATACAATATTATATATTATATTTTTGGCACAGGTTCTGAAGAAGAAAGAAATGATCTAAAAAATGCTTACCTAACATGTAAAGGAGATATGGATTACATTGTTGATCAAGTGCAATTTGCAAGATCAGAACATGAACCTAGGCTTAGAGGAATATTAACAGTAAGGTTTACATATAATAGTTATATATACACATATAATATTGGACTGAATAATAATTTTAAAAACATGTTATTGTTACAGGAAATGATTGAACAAGGTGAAATTCCATCATATAAAATATTTACTCATGAGCCTGCCAGAAAACGCCAGCGAAGACATGCTAAGGAAAACCGTGAAGCTAAAGAAGCTGAACAATTGAAGGCTGAACTCAATTTAGATGCAGGTAAGATTTTACTTCTACAGTTAACAAAATATATATTTCATGATTTCAGAAATTATAATATTATCACAGCTTATGATTTTATCTATTACTATATAGTAATTATAATAATAAGCTTATATATAATATAGTAGAAAATATAATATTATTATAGCTATTTACACAGCTACTAATGTAAAAAAAATTTTAGGGGAAAATAGCTTAGAATTAATGATTCAAAAAAAGCAAGAAGCCAGAACCAAAGATATGGATTCATTCCTTAACAATTTAGCTGCAAAATATGGTGGAGAAAAAGCAAAAAAAGGTTCTAAAAGAAAGATGCCATCAAACAAACAGGAGACAGGACAAAAAAAACGAAAAAAGTGAATATATTTCTATTTATTTTAGAAAATTTAACTTAATTTCAGAGTAATAAAGCATGTTGCTATTGAGTGAAATAAAAATATCTAATGTATGTGGATTTTTAATTAATGGTATACATTTTTAACATTCCAAAATATGTGTATTACAGGACACAATTTTAAATTGGGAAAGTGTTATATATATATTTAAAATTGTTAATCATCTTCCATTGCGACTTCTAGTTGAGGTTCTGAATAAAATGGCCCTTGGTCTACATATGTCTGCAGTTTCAAAATAGTATTATCATCAAAAGCAGAAGATGTTGAAAGTCTTTTAATAATATCATACTTTACTTCTTTTAACTCTTTTTTATTGTCCATAGTTCGATCTAGAAGGAATTCGATAAACCCTGTAAATATACTGAAATTAAAATCTTGTACTAGTATTAAGTTACAACATATTATGTTTTCCAAATATATTTTACCTGCAGTATTTGCAACTAATTCTTCACCCCATTGGTGTTGGCAAACTGCATCTAATAGGTTAAATGCAGCAAATTTAAGGTCGGGAAAAGGATTTTTGCACAATTCAAATAATAATTCAGCTGCTGAAGGTTGTTTACTTAGACTTCGGAACCATTCACGTGTCATTAGTGTAACTCTATGATCAATGGGTTTTGATCGGGCTACTGGATCTTGTTCAACTCCAATTAGATTCACAAAACAGTTAAGTGCCCTCAGCTTAAGCTCACTTGGACTATTTTTTATAATTTCAGCAACCTTTTCAATTGTTTGTGTATATATGCTCCCTAAAATTCAAACAAATTGAAACTATAGAATATTAATAGTGAGCATACATCATATAACTACTTATGAAATCATGTTGGAGGTGAATTCTGCATTCTTATTCATCATACTATCATGATCACTAATTCTTTGGTATTTATTGTGTTTGATATAAACCTAATTGAACGAAATTAATTTTCTAATGATTAATTAGTTAAAAGGCTGCTTTGCCTTGTTACTCTGTTTTTAATATCTTGAATAGTAACATAAAACTAAAATTATATATAACTTATTTACAAAAAAGACATACCTATCTGTCTTTTTAATTAGAATTGCATATTTTTTTTCAAAGGGGGTATAAGAATAAACCTTTGTATACACAGATCAATTCCTTTAAAACTAAATTATTGAACAATAGATCCATCAGATTATCAAGGCAGTACAGCAATACAGTTTATTTTTTATGAAATATTTAAAATTAAAAACTAATGTTATGCACAATACAGCTATTATAAAATACTATGTTTTATTGATTTAGTAGATTTATAAGAAATATTTATAATGATGATTCAAAGGGGCTAAGTTTAAGCCTATTTGATTTAGAATGTGGCAGTCTTACTAAAGTACCATTGTCTTCATTATGGTGGATCCTCCACAAAAGAAAGAATAGGATGTTGCCTTGATTTTATCACATGTTTAAAATGTTTTCATCCAAATTTGAGCTGATCTTTCTAGGCCCTACTCAACTCTTTTGAACATAATAAAATGTTGCTGTATGATGTTAAGCTATATATTATAATAAATAATCAGATAATAATACCATATGCTACCAAACAAAGTTTTCCCTCCATGGTACTTCCAATAATTCCAAGTGTGTCTAAAACAACAGGTAAAAGACTTTGATCTGCAGAATCAAAAGACTCAAAAATATATTCCAAAATCATTGGATACTCTTTTATTACTTCTTTTGAGTAGTGATAGGTGACACACCCAAAAAACTTTATATAACCTAGAATAAGAAAAACTCATTTAATTTATTGTAAATAAATCGTGATAAAGCTTATAAACAATCAATGAAAAAGTTAATTCTATTGATAGTCTACCTGTTGTAAGTAATCCACCAAGTTGATTATTTCTTAGTTCTTGAAGAAATCCTACTATTTTTCTAAGAGCCCCATGTTTCACAAAGTAACTCATAGCGTAGGGTTTCTCAATCAGTTGTGATAATAGTTCTAATATATTTAATTGGTAAAGTATATCATCACTTTCAAGCTCTTTTACCATGAAATCAAAATAACCTTGACTTGCACATAATGCAAAAAGTTCTTGTGACTTTGTTGAAATGTTGACAAATATCTAGAAAAAATAGGAACAATTTTATCAATATATGTCTATATACTTATGTGAATGAAAGGTTGACTAAGATATAGAATAGGCACTACCTCAAATGCATTACATTTACTGCTACTATTGCACTGCAATGCTATCTGCATTTCTTCCAAGACCTTTGGATATGCCTCATCTGGTAAATGAGATGTAATCAATATTGCTTTGTTAGCAATTGCAACATCCTTTTCACACACCATTTGTGAAACAGCAACAAAAACATCAATATAATTGGGAACAGGTAATTTTGTAACATCACTTGCTATGGCTTTATAAATCTGTAAAAGAAGTATTATTTTAAATATCTCTGTAGGTAATATCATTTGCAGGCCATTTGCTGCTCTTAATATACCAGCTATGGAATGGCCAAATATATGGTAATGCTCAGCTTGATGGTATGACTCTGTTTGCTTAGCCACTGTATAATATATATCAACCAAATTGAATTTTGACCTGTTGGGATAAAGCTGCCAAGATTTTACTAAGTACTATCTACATGTCTCAACTGAACTACAGAAAAACTTCTGCATACTAATAGTTTTTAAAAGGCATTTATTTTCTCAAAATTGATTCCTTTAGAATTCTTTTTGATGTCATTTCTAATAACTACTAGATACTACTAGCGCTTCGGAAACAAATGGCGCTCTGAGAGAGAAGAAGCGGCGCAAGAAACTCCCAGTATTCTTTTTTTTGCGCTCTTTTCAATAAAAATATACAATATTGTACAGTACAGTAGTACAGTATATTTCTATCGCTATAAAATAATCACAATCTAGTCCCAGGCTGTCCGATCATTTAGATATTCAGCAGTGGAGTAATAGGATTTACGACAGAGCCATTTTTTTAGAAAACATTTAAATTTATTTATAGATAATGCCTGAACAGTGGCTGCGACTTTATTATAGAAGTGTATACATTTACCCTTAAAGCTATTATGTATCTTATGAAGCCTACTAGAATTAGTTACAAGCAATCCCTTATTTCTAGTGTTATAGTAATGAAAATCACTATTAAGAGCAAAAAGGTGACGATTTTTGTGAAAGTATATTAAATTTTTCTTTGAGAGACTGTCTATAACCAAGCTGATATATAGCACGAACAGCTCTCTTATGCAGAGCAAACACTATATCAATGTCAGCAGCACGACCCCATAGTAAAATACTGTATGAAATGATGCTGTGAAAATAACTGAAGTACACTAATCTAGCAGTCGCAACATTCGTGTACTCTCTAACTGCATATGCCGCAGAGCTGAGTCTATCTGCTAGATGGGCAATATGTGGACCCCACTGAAGCTTTTTATCTAATGTGATACCCAAGAAGACCGTAGTGTCCACAAGTTCCAATCTCTGGTCATTTATAAGTATGTTGGTTTGTACCTCTGCTGTGTTTGGTGTAATGAACCGTAAACACTTTGTTTTTTTGCTGTTTAAGTGCAGATTATTTGTCTCAAACCAACGCACTATCTTTGAGAGTGCATTGTTTACCTCGTCATCAATATCTGCACGTCACTGGACTTTAAAAATAAGTGAGGTATCATCACCAAACAATACAATCTCATGGCTTTCATCTACCGCAAACGGTAGATCGTTAATATATATAAGAAACAAGAAAGGACCGAGAAAAGAACACTGTGGAACACCTATTCCCACAGGTTTACCCGAAGGCCGTTTGCCATTTACATCGACTATCTGAACTCTTTCGCTTAAATATGATTTTAACAGATTTAGGGCTTTATTTTTCACTCCATAATGTTTTAGTTTTAGGAGTAAAGTTTCATGGTGGACACAGTCAAATGCTTTGGACAAATCACAAAAAATGCTCAATGCATCCTGTGACTCTTCCCAGGCGTCAAAGATGTGCTCAATGAGTCTGAAACAGAGTCAAAACTAAACTGGAGCTGATGATGTACAGCAGCTCAAAAACAGTTCCATTTCTAATTCCTTACTTGAGATACCTTGTATATTCTGGTGAACAATATTTATGAGCTTTATATTATGATTATCCCTATTTGGTGAATATTGCCTATTTTGTATGATAATGCAAGAGTTGTCCCCCCTTGTGAAATAACTAAGATTTAAATTAATTGAAGAAAAATCTTTAGTGTTATGTTTTTGTACATTAGTACTAATACATTCCCCAATAGAGGCTTGTATGTCGATTATTTTACAATTTTGCTCAATAGAGGCATGTTTATTAAATAACACTACAGAGGAAGTAGTTTGTTGACTAAGACTATAAGCTATGAAAGTAGCCAGCTGTCGCTTAATTCTAAATGGTAGGTATAGGTTGCCATTGGTTATTTTCAGTTTATGATTAATGAATTTATTTGTGTCAAAAAAATTAAATTTTTATTATTGTGGAACTGGTACATAGTAACTAATATGTAGTATTGGGTGTTATAAGCATATAAATTTTGTTTAAAGTAAATGGTATACCTTTAATGTTTTTACACAAGATTTATTTAATACTAACCACATCAATGGCAAGTTGCCTCACATAACTTTTATCATGTCTCAATAAGTACATCATGTATGAGATATAATTTCTAACAACATCCCCAGCATCAAACATGTCAAAACATATTTTAAGAACTTCACAAGTGAGATCGAGATGAGTCCTGTAATATTTTATCAGTAAGTTATATGTTATCAATAGTGGATCTAGAAGTTTTTCTAAAGTTATAACTAAACATACTTATCAGTGACATTAAGACACTCCAATATTTTCGCTATACCAACATCACGTATAACGGGCATAGCTTCACTTGGGGACGTGAAACTGAGCAAAGTTTTTAAATCATTGAGGGCTTGCGGTCTTTGATCTTCATTTTGCAAATTGTCAATAAATATTCTATATTGGTCAATACTAGTCATACTGACGACAGTTTTCTGTGAGCACTATAGTTAAGGTACCTAGGCAACCTATTTGTACAATTTTTATAATGGACTATCAAATATCTATACTTTTCGATGAACTAGATGGTTTTTCGTACAACAGTCAACAATTTATAACAGTAGATAAACAACAACCAGAAAACTTTCAGAAACAGAAACAAACAAAATATTATGACATAGATGACAAGCAAAAATTGATTTTTTTTTTAAGTGAGAGAGTGTCAAATTTTATGATACAACAAACTAATAAATGGATCTGCCGTAACAATAATGTGTATAATTTTAGTAGCGAAATATGGCACCCAAAATTAGTGAAGGGTGGCTGCGTCCACTTAAATCGATTGTAATTGACAATCTTACTATGTCGAACTGTCGATTTATTTATGATGAGTCGATACTGACTTCGAGAATAGGATTTTCTAGTGTAGTACAAGTAACAGAATGTGAATTTCGTTATACTAAATACTATAAGTAGATCAAAAGCCTGTGGCTTATCCGGACACTTAAAGTAAAAATTGCAGCACCGTTTACACATGAAGTATCAAGGCCGATACCAGATCCACACTGGGCTCAGCGTCCAACTCGAGTCTGGAGACCTGCCTGAAGGCTGATGAAATATTTTAGTACAGTGCCGTCATTAAGACGCTTGACCTGCGACATTCCTAACCAGCCCCGTCCCCATGAAATTCCCCCAGTCATGGTACGTGCATGTGTTCCAGAATTGGCGTCAATTCCGGTTCGCCTACTAATCAGGCGTAGCACCAGACCTTTGGAAAACAGCTTTAGTGAACTCTATCCCTAGAAACTCCGTTCCTCTTTACTTTGTATAATTCTTATCTATATTTATTTTATTTAATATTTTTAAGAAAGCGAACAGCTAGTTGTACATACATTAAAATAATTAACAAACATAATTCATTCGAGGCTTCCACATATTAGTGATTGTATAAAAAAATTCTAACTTATATATCAAATATGCTGACGACACCAAAGTTTTTAGAGTTATTAGAAATGTAGAAGACTATAATTCTCTTCAACTTGATTTGAATAGGTTTGAATCTTTAAATTGTTATAGTAAGCATCTTTTCATGAATAAGGACCTGACGACGACGTAACATCGTCGATTTGTTACGGTTGAACGTAGTGGTTTAATTATCTTTGGTTACGGTGTATGGCAACGGCACGAGACCACCGTTTAGTACTCTGTTATTTGTTTAACACAAAAGATATTTAATTAATCGTCCGCTAAAACCAAAGAGAATTTAAACACTACGTTCAAGAGACGGGAGTGCCATACAAAATAATGTGAAATATCGCTTTTGTTGTATTGTACTAAATCTGGATACCAACATAATCAACTAATTACGTAATATCAGAGCTGCCAATATAATAAATATATAGGGTTGGAATCAATCCATAATTTTTATCGATAATTAACTAATATTATATATTTATATATATATATATATATATATATATATATATATATATAAATAAATATATATATATATAAATAGTGTCTAAATTTTAAGGATCTCTTTTGTTAATTTTAATATGAACCTAAGCAAAGTCTTACTAGTTTAAACTAAGGGATAAATTTTAGTTACCTCAAAGAAAAAAAAAACAACATAATTAATATTTTATTAATAGTTTCGATTTGCGTTGTAGTTTCGGTTTAGACAGTCTTTGGTATTCGTTTTTCAGATGTTGCAATAAAGTCGTAGGCGTGGGTCCTGAATCTGAAATTATAACTGAGTACATATTAACAGAAGTTAGTTAACCCTAATTTTTAGGCTTTAAATATTTTTTTTTCACATCATAACCCCAATATTATATAATAAAAAGGATTTGAAAGGTTAATAAACTTATAAACTATTTTAAGATCAATAAACTTATTAATCAAAAATATAGATACCATAAAAATGAAATGAGTAAAAATAAATTTAATAATAACTTAAAATAAAATATCGACATTCGATAAAAAAGTGTCAAACACTACAGATAGATTATAATATTATAATTTTTACTCTAGATGAATTAAATCAATACTCTATCACTTTTGATCACTCTAAGCATTCTTTATTAGCTTATTATTTGTTCATAAGTGCTTACCTTTCTTTATCCAAAAAGAATTTAGCCATAAAAATTCTCTTACTCCCATCTGACCAGCCAGATTTTAAACCACATATTTTACACAATTTTTTAATACATGGTATAGCTTAGAAAATCTTACGCATTTATTCTATAAATAAGCCTTAGTCACTTTTATATTGAATGAATGACATGTCACATGACTCTCAAACCAAAACAAACAAGAGTCGAATATATGTTAGAGCGAGACAGGGTTTGCCGGTTATTATTATTTTTAGTGCAATGCTATACATATTCGAGTTTATTAGAGTTACGCCAGGCTGGGTAAAACTTTTTCAACATCTCCCTTCTGTGAATTATACTTAGGATGCTAGGTCCTTCAGTCGGAAAGAGGTTTTTTTAATTTTATGATTCGTTTTTTATGTATTAAAAAACTTATCATAACATTTGATTTTTTAATTACCTATTCAAATGTATGTTCTGTGTTTTACTTACGTGTTTTACCCGTTTAGAGGTTGAATTTTTTCGTTTTTTGAAAACTGTGCATTGTAATAAGATTATTAGCACTATAATCGTGAAACAAATCTCTATCAACTATAAATTATAAAAAATAGCGAGCCGCTGCAACGGCCGGCGAGTGCCGGAATCGAATTGCAGGTTTTTTCCCTTTCCCTTTCTTTCCTCCTCATAAAAATGTTATAATTTGTGGTTCGGTTATAATGATTTTTTCTCTGGCATGGTAGCATTATAATCGTGGACCAAAGCTGTGTAAATTACAATATTTTTTACCTCATAATTCGTACTACGGGATACTAAGTTTTAACCCAAATTTCATTCAGTGATGTCTTTTTTCTCGCTAATCCGATAATTGGACGACTAATTAATTTTATTCGTCCGGTTGCCGGACACAAACCACACACATGATATCACAAACGGATATTACTGTAAATTATTCTAAGACAGATCATCCAATCCAACAATATTAAACCAAAAATAATGACACAAAATGTTTTTTACTTAACATATTATATTAAATTATTTTAACTATAAGCTTTTTTAGCGCGCCAATCTAAAAACTCATTAATTTCTGATTCACTTTCTGAAGCACTACCATGGTCACTTGACATATCAACTTCCTGTATTTTCTGTTTCGTTTCTTCTTTTTTTAACTCAAGGTCAAGAACTCTGAAATAACAAAGAATAATAATAATTAAATAAGTAAAGGGTTTTATAATATACGTATGCTTTTTTTATTCTACAGCCACTTTCACATCACAAGAACCTACACATACACAATTTCGCATGTACATAATAATCATAATGACTCATAACAATATCAATCACAGCGCATTGTGCTTAGTAGAGTTGAGACGTACTAGGTAAAATGCAATACTAGGTATGACGGTGACTGTGACTCAAAAGTAACAACGTCAAATACCTGATACAAAATACTAGCTGTTATTTTAATACTATCTGTGATAATATACTAGCTACTGTAGTGAGGCGTATATTTTTCGTTGTTTGGTGTTACTTGTTAGCGCCATCTATACGTATTACATAGTACTTTCTCTTGTGGTAACTTCGAATTTCAAAAGTTCTGTTTAGGTAAAGCTGTACAGACCTATTAATTATTTTTATAGTTTTGATGTAATAAAAATAATCATTATACTTTCGTATTCATTATGTTTCAATAGTACCTCTATGCTTAAACAGTGATCCTTACCTACTTAGTACACAATTAAAATGTGCCCTTATCATACGAATAATTCAACAATAAAGTAGAAATAAACATCATAAAAATATATTATTCAGTAGGTACTATCAAATTACCAATATAGGTTTTTTCTTTCGAAGAGGTGAGCCGTATTTTCCTGCACAATATAACTGTGAATAAATACGATTACGAAAAATGATATCAGAGACAGGGTCTTCCATTTGAAATTTACTTCAATATTTTAATTAGGTACCTACCTATCTTATCTTAAAGATAGTAGGTATGTTAAATAAATGTATGAAAGTGATGTATCTATTATTTACAAATGTGTCTAAAAGAAAAATATTCAGTAAACAATAAAAGTAAACAGGGTTTTTCTTATCCCACATATTTTAAAAGAATAGTTGAACCATAACTATTTTATTATCTATTGAATTAAAAATAATATAACAGACCTACAAATCACACAACTATAGCTGTATCAAAATACTGTTAAAAATACCTACTAAATACTCCTAATTATTTGTTCAATATCAGGTATTACTCAAATATCAGTTGCTACTAAAATACTAGCTGTTATGAAATACTTGTTCAGTAACAGTTGTTACTAAAATACTAGTTGTTATGAAATACTTGTTCAATAACAGGTGTTACTCAAATAACAGTCGTTACTAAAATACTAGGTGTTATAAAATACTAGTTGTTACAATATACTAGTTGTTACAAAATACTCCTAGTACTTGTCACTGTTATTTTTGATATCTTGTCACAGTGACAACCGGTGATATTTTAATACCTGTTACAGATACCTGTGACGATAAATACGTCTCACCCCTAGGTGCTTAGACAAAAATTCATAAAGGAGGGAAAGAGCTCTAACTACAAATTAAACGCCAATATGTTAGACTCTCCCTTAATAGCAGAATCACTGTTAAAACAAAACGTAACGTAGTGCAAATTTCAATTCAAATTTAACTGTATTAATAGTAATGATATCATTATAGCTTTTAAACCTATAAATGTTAAGAAATCAACAGACTTCTGGGGCATTTCTATTACCCTTGTAAAACCAAATAATCGATATAATTGCGCCCGAACTTGCATTAATTTTCAATGAATGTATCAACTGTGGTGTGTTCCCTGATTTAATGAAACAAAGTAAAATAACTACATTTTTCAAATCAGGTAGTTGTGCTGACTTTGGTAGTTTTAGAACTGGTTCCTATTACCTACATATTTTAGTGAAATTTTCGAAAAAAATATTTTAATTCTAACACACTTTAATACACATCATTTCGAGCAGATAATACACATTCATGATGCCGGGGAGGAGTCGCATGACGGTCTGGGCATTTTCTGTGATTTGTCCAGGGCATTTAAATGACATCATACATCATGAGTCATGACACATTAATCAGGAAACTACACTACTATGGTGTAAGCGATGTTGCCTTAGATTTTGTCTCTTCCTACTTTAGTGATACAGTCCAAAGAGTTGACGTGAATGGAAAGCGTTCCTCGGGGTCAGCGCATACTTTGGGTGTGCCACAAGGCTCAATACTTGGACCATTTTTATTTATAGTGTTCATAAACAATCTACCCCTTTTATGAGGGAAATCATTGGGTTGTTTGCAGATGACGCGTCACTTTTATTTAAACATAAGCGACAACGAAACGTTTTGACGATGTGAACAATACAATCTCGAAGTAAATAAAGTGGTTTAATGTTAATAATGTACTACTTCATGAGAAGAAAACAAAATTTACACTACCAAATGTTGTTAAGCAAGTAAAAGCTAATTATTACAATTACAAACTAAGAGTTAGCTCTCGTTCACCACATTCTTAGGTATAACAAGTAAGCCTCGTAACACGACAGTAAGCCTCAATGAGGCCCTCACGTTAATTCATTATCGAAGAAGCTCAATTCTGCAGCATACGCAGTCAAAATTATCCGCCTCTTTACAGAGGTAGCCACAGCTAGGATAGTCTATTTCAGCTACTTTCACAGCATTTTGTCTTATACTGTTGTGGGGAAGTGGCTGCAGATATTAACACCATCTTTGTACTGCAGAATAAGGCTGTTCGTGCAATTTACAGTATCCCAAAGAATCACTCCGTGAAAAATTTAAAGAGATAAGTATAATGACCGTCACTTGTCAATATATATATGAAAATTGTATGTATGTGCACAGGAATATTAATTTGTTTAAGAAAAATAGTGATAGTCCTAAATTTAATACTAGGAATAAAGATGGGATTGGGAATGAACTAGCTGTCTTAATAAAACAAAACTTTATAGTTTTCTAGAATAATATATTTCTACAAACTTCATTATTGTGTAGCTCTTATTATTATAAGAAACAAAAAAAAGTATCAAATATGATTTCAATGAGGATTTAGGATTACGAAGGATTAAAATTCGGATGTGCGATGTTTTACTGGTGGAAACGAGACAGGTGAATTGAAAAACAGAGTATACATCCATCTAAAAGGCCAGCAACACTTCTGTGGTTCCTTTGGTGGTGCAAATTGGTGGTGGAGATTAATTTCCGAAGCCCATAAAAAAAGAGAAATTTTTAGACTATTCTAAGACAGCCTTAATAAATATCTATTGTAATTTATAAATACCTTGACCAATTCCTGATTTGTTCATCAATTTCATCGATTTGCCTTTCTGCAGTTGCTTCCTCTTGTTCGCCTGCTATTATTTCTGCAGATGTGGTGGCTTCTTCCTTTATTTCTTTTTGAAATTTTTCCCATTCCTCTTCGACAGGGTCCTTATATTCTATATTACGTGCCTAAAAAGAACGACGCCTTATTAATTCTTAAAAATATTTTGAAAATCAGCTTTTATACATATTTTTTCTTGTTATTATCATCCAAGCCTTTGCGATCCGATCCCTCTAAGCTTCAATTCCGTTTATAACCAAACGATTTTGGCGAGCTAATTCCAATAAGTGCCTCTCTGTAGAGGCCGCCGCGCTTACCTACTTACGTTTTCGATACCTACACGGGGAGTGCGACAGGCCTGCCTATGTCAAAGTCAAAAAACTTTATTGATATAATATAACCAACTGGTTGCTCTTCAATATCAATAACTAAAAATACAATTTAAATACATGCTAATTTCACAAAAGTTTATACACTTAAATTTAAAAAATACTGCAATCTAGTAAAATTACACAAGGTTGAACCATAAAATTTATAAAAGGTAACAACTATAGTACTATTTAATACTATATTGTAATGTCATCAACATAATCATTAATTATTATTTTAATAAGTAGTTCACTTGTTATGAATCACTTTTTTAACATAATAACTTTAAATGTGAAACTCTCTTTGAAGAAATGCAAATTCAAAATGATAGAAAGTTGCAACTCTCCGAAGGTCGAAAAGAACGAATTTACAGTTAGAGGGAGGGAGTTGCGTTGCGTTATCCGATTAACTAAACTTGGGTTGCACTTCGTCTCCCAGCGAAGGACTGAACAGTTTTTTTTTCTGTTCTGTGGTCGTTAACGCCGTTTAATATGTATACTGTGGTGTACCTATAGTATGTGATATGTCTATGCAAAGTTTGTATTTTGACATTGACATGAACTTTTATTTTAAAAATGGAATCAGCAATGTCTAAAACTATAGTATCACTGATTGTGCTTATCATTATTATTAATGTTAGTACTATTCCAACTTGTAAAATAAACTACACATGATTCGACATTATTTCAGAAGTATTCACTTTCAGAGCGTACAATATTCACGAATGGCTGAGACAGAAAAATTCGTCAAAATAATAAAATCATGCATTCCACCACTGACTAATAATAAACATAAAGGTCAAGCTGGTAGGATTGGTATTGTAGGAGGCTCCTTAGAATATACTGGTGCACCTTACTTTGCGGGAATAAGTGCTTTAAAAGTGAGTACATTTATGTTAATTATTGAATATATGAAATAATAGGTAAACTAATATATTTGAGACGGCAAATGTATATTATGTGAACATACATATTTCCAATTGAAATATACAATGGATAAAATATAATTCTTAGAAGTATTATTGCTAAGGATATCCAGGTTTTTAATTAAAATTATCTATAAATTAAAAGAGTAAGGAGTAGTAACAAGTAACCCACACCTGCGGTTCTTTTCTTATAGTAAAGGTCAGTTTTATGGTATCAAACTTACAACAACGTCTAACCTTTCAAACCATCCATATCTATGTCTCAGTCTGCAAGTTACAAAAATGTTCAGAGTGCAATTCATATATTTTTATCTACTCCTTGAATGCCCAATCAGATTTATTATAAATATCTGTCCCACATTATATTTTTTTAGGTTTATATATACATATTGAATCCTAAGAGAAAATATTAGATATTCCTCAAAATATTTAAAATTCCATAAAAATTTAACTTAAAAGCACTTGTTAAAGGTAGGTACTTATTCTATTAGTTTATTTATATGTTTTTCAAACTTATATGATCAACCATAAAACTTTTTAATTATATAGTTAATATTTTATTAGTATATGAGGTATATGAATAATAATTTTACATTTTTGCAGGTTGGAGCTGACTTAGTTCATGTGTTTTGTGCTTCACAAGCTGCGACTGTAATAAAATCATACAGTCCAGAACTGATAGTTCATCCGTTACTAGATGGAGAGAATGCCTCAAAACTAATTAGTCCTTGGCTAGACAGGCTTCATGCTGTTGTTATTGGACCTGGATTAGGACGAGAATCTAGTATATTAAGAGTGGTGGCTGAACTAATTCAAATTATAAGAGATAAAAAAATTCCATTGATTATAGATGCAGATGGATTGTTTCTCTTAACAGAGAACATTGAATTGATTAAGGACTTCGCGTCACCCGTTATCTTCACTCCAAATAAAATTGAGTTTGAAAGGTTATTTAATAAAAGTAATGAAACCTCAGGCTTACAAAACTTGGGGAGAAATATAATTATTCTAAGGAAAGGAGAAACTGACGAAGTTATAAGTAATAGCCCTGAAGTTCAATGGAAATCAAATGTTGGTGGATCTGGTCGAAGATGTGGTGGACAGGGTGATATTCTGTCAGGGTCGATTGCTACATTTTTACATTGGATATTAGAACAAAAAAATGATCTGAATATAGGTGTTGATGTTGATAAAAATTTAATAGCATCATCATTGGCTTCCTATGCCGGATCTGTATTAGTAAGAAAATGTAATGAGAATGCTTTTAAAGTTAAAGGCCGTAGCATGGTAGCATCAGATATGATCGAACACATACACAATTCTTTTGAAACATTGTTTGAAATCTAGAAATATACAAATAATATAATATGCTTATAAAATGCCCATAACTAAGCCTGTATCTGAACTGAAAAACTAAATTCATTTTTTTTTCATTTAATTAAATATGATTATTTAATTTAAAATAGGATTCTAAACTCACTTAATGAATCAATTCAAAAAGATATGTTTCAGACCAAAACAGGCAAGCGGCACTCAACAATCCTCCTATTATATCAAATAACATTACAATCAAATTAATTTAATAAATTTGTATTAGGGTGAACACAGAGTGAAAAAATTATATTTATTTAATTCAAGTTAAATTTGCTAATTTCAGCTTGCAGTAAATAAATACAAAATTATAATTATTACATAAACATTCAATTAAGTAAGTACTCAGAATGCTATTGTCTCACAACCTAGCTTAGTATTCATGGTCACTGAGTAAGCTCTGTGAGTATTTTTTCTTTAATTATCATCTGTCAGCACATTTTTGAGTTATCAGCATTGAGATGGCGCAGATGGGGCGTGGGTACATTAAAAAATATAGTCTAAAAAGGCAAAAAAATACACGAAAATACTCTAGAAAAAAACATATTATCAAAGTGGGCGGTGAGCAAAATAAGGTTGAGAAACTATGAATTATAGACCAACAAAAATCTGAACAATAGTAGAATTAGTGTCTGTTAGTAGTAATAATAATGTTGCTTGATGAAAAGTTGTATACCTAAAAAATCAAGTGCTGTCACTACTGTGACCACAAGGTTTTACTTTTTAGAGTAAAAATGTTATTTTATAAAGATTGAACTTTAGTTTGAGTCAATCTAGCTTGGTTTTTAGATCCTCAAGGGGCTTAATTATTTATTATCTGATATCTCGTTACATTCTAAGTAATTTTTACTCACCAATAAGGCCAGGCTATTCAGTTATATGTCCTCAATAATAAGGTAATATATTGAAAATCAGATAGAGAACTCACCTTGGCATCTAATATAGGATCATCAAAAAATCCTTCAGGTATGGGTTGACTGGATTTTGATTCCTCTTCTGCTTTATTATCTTGTTGTTCAGCTTTTTCTGATGAAAATAACCTTATTGTTGGTATTATACTGAATTGTTTATTGTTAATTTTTATCTATACATTAAATAACAGTAACAATTGTGAGGTGTTTCCGGGATGATATGTCATGGGTACCTTCAAAAAAAAGTACGCACACCTTCCTTAAAGGCCGGCAACTCTCTGGTGATTCCTCTCGTGTTGCAAGATAATGTGGGTGATCACTTAACACCAGGTGACCCATACGCTTGTTTGTCCTCCTATTTCATAAAAAAAAAAAAAAATTGGGAACTGTACTCTCATAAATTTTTGATGAGTACCGTGGACCAATAATTCAGCTAGGCAGGTCCAATTTCACAAAATAATTCACTTGTTGAACCTAACTTGGAAGGGCAGCCTTCTGGAAGCTAAGTAAAAGTCAGTTTCTAGTCCCAAAGTGTTTAAGCACCGATCACTACCATTAAAATTAGTAACAGAATACTCTAAGCTTGGTGGTCTACCTTAACGTGACATTGGCAAACTTGTGGTATATCTTCCACAGTAGCCATAGTAGGAAAAATAGAACAGTTTATTGAAATACAATCTAATCTGTACCTTATGGATTATAAAACTTGTAATGTAACATATATGATAGCATTTATTACAAGTGCTAAACACAGCCATTTTTTGTCCCTCTTGTGATTTTTATCCACTTGTATTAAATTTTCTGTGTTGTAGAAGTATGTGGTTTTAAATAAATGTAATAATATTATATTTTCTACAAATAAAAGCAAATATGTGAAGCAGATGTTTTATTTACCCAATAAGACAACTTTATACAAGGGCTGCACTAAAGGTATCGGGAATGGAATATTTCCACTGTTACTGTCATATTAAAATCATTTTACTTGAAAACTCCTTGGTTTAAAAAAAGATTCTTGGTCTTTTCAAACTTGTTTAGTCATTGAGAAAATGGAATTGACTTGAGAAAATTCTAGAGCGATGATTTATTATGACTTTTGAAGTGGTTTTACACAAAAACAGTGTGTTGACCGGATGATTTCTGCATTTGGTGATTAAGCCCTATCCAAACCACAATTTATCGCTGGTTTGCTGAATTTCAATGTGGATGTGTCAAGCTCAGTGATGATCCCCGTTGAGGCTGCCAAAAACTGCAGTCACCAAAGAAAATGTTGATGCTCTGTGTAAGCTGATTGAGGAAGATCGACATGTGACATTCCGCGAAATTCAGGCAACTTTAGACATTGGCATGAGTCAAATACAAATAATCTTGAATGAACAATTAGATGTAAAAAAATTGTTTTCCCCATGGATACCGCATTTGCTCTGTGAAGAGCAAAAAGTGGCTCGCGTTACTTGGTGCGTCAGAACACCCGAAAGATTCCACGTAGGATCCTCAAATGCTGTATACAACATCGTATCTGGTGACGAATACTGGATATACTCGTACGAACCCGAAACAATAAACCAGTCACGAGTTTGGGTGTTCGAAAATGAGTTAAAGCGAACAAAAATTGTACATTCACAGTGTTGCAAAAAAAATGGTGGCCACGTTTGTCTCCAAAACCGGCCATGTTGCGACTATTCCTCTTGAGGCACAAAGAACGGTTAATGCAGAATGGTATGCTAGCATTTGTAAGTCGTTTCTGAACTCCGTAAAGAGAACTGCAATCGCCGCATCATCCTCCATCACGAGAATGCGAGTTCTCACAACGCACATAGAACAAAAGAGTTTTTAGAGCAAGAAAACATAGATTATTAGACCATCCGCCGTACAGCCCGACCTAAGCCCTAATGATTATTATACTTTCCCTAAAATAAAAAATAAATTGCGTGGTCAGAGATTTTCATCACCTGAAGAAGCTGTGGACGCCTACAAAACAGCCATTTTGGAGACCCAAACTTCCGAATCCAATGGTTGCTTGAATGATTGGTTCCATTGTATGGAAAAATGTGTCAAATTGCATGGAGAATACTTCGAAAAGCAATAAGTACATTTTTAAATAGTAATGTTGTGTCACTTCCTTGATTCCCGATACTTTTAGTGCAGCTATTGTAACCATACAAAATAATAATCTCAAAAATATGCCATCACAGTTTTTTTTTCACACTCATTTTCTTGACATTTTTGGTATGTAACAATTACAATCTTGTTTTTGATTGAATGTGCTAGAAAATTTAATAGTATATGATTTTAAATATGTTTACTAAAATCTTTTTTTTAGCCATTTATATTAAAAGTGTTAGAATATTTCCTAACCCAGAGACAATGGTGTTGTTCATTATAATTATTTAAGAAAACTCACATAATTATTGACCAATTATCAAGCTTGGTCATCTGTCAACCTAATAAAAAAGACCTGATAACGATCCATTGAGTATTTTTCTCAAAACAATCAGTAAAGTAAACATATCAAGTGTGTGCTGTGTTGAGTTTCAAGTGAACCATGGGGATTTAAAGTAGCTTGCAATTAGGGTGTATGCACATAGTAAGATAGTCTATGTGCTGTAAACTATTTAAGCTATTTACTTTTTGTGCACAAATAAAATAGGTATAATGATTTGATATTTAAAATCTAATGTTCTAACAAAGTTCTAAATAATTCTAATCAGCTATTCTTTTGTTCTATGCAAGACTCCTCTTAAACTAATTATCATTTATATATAGTACATAAGTAACCGAGCTAAGCAGATAGAAATATGATGTATTGTGGTCATTCAAAATGGTTCACAAAAAAATGTTAAGTTAATAATTGAAATAACACACTGAAATCCACATCAACAGTTCAGTTAAGATATCATATTTATATATTTCTTGTTACAATGTACTAACCAGAAAGGAATGAGTGGCACATCTAAATGTGTACTAGATTTAATTTATTTATAACATACCTGAAGAATAATCTTGTACAACTTGAACCAAAGGAGATCTCTTGATTTCTTCATCATGGTGAGAATATATAATTGGTACATTATTATTTACTTTTACAGTAATTGGAATAGATGATACATTTTTCAAAATACCCTTAGGCTTCTTTTCTTGAGGATCACCTTCTACAACTCCACCTGACCTTTTTTTAACTTTACCATCAGTGAAATTCTTTGTAAGCTCTTTAAGTTTCTTTGCTTGTTCCACATTTCCCCTGTGTTGTTTACTATTGACATGCACCTGCCATACATGTGCTGATCTAATGATGGAAGAGCAAAGTATGCAAGTTAACTGACCTGCATTATTATACTTAGCCAATGGGTTATCTATTTGTATGGGTTTTTTGTCCTTATTTTTTCTTTCTGCCATTAACTTCCTCATCTCATTTTGAGCTTTTTTCTTTTCCATGATCTGTTTGGCAGACATTGTTTCCTCATAACATGAGCAGAAGAGGATTTTTAAAATAATATCGAGTTGTTTTTTATTTTTCTTAAAATATAAAGCACGCTAAAAAATTTAAGAAATATTTACTTAATATACAAATATTGTCAATAGCAAAAAATAATATTTTTATTTTAACTCGGATTGTTTATTTTTAATTAGTAGCCAAGTCCGAAACTCTAAAAAAATGGAAATTAGCGATTGCAATTTGTATGAAACGTGCAGTGATTTTAAATGGCGGCTATAATCCTTTTAAAAACGGAGGTAGACGAAATCCACTACGTTTTAAGCAACTGTTCGCTTTCAAACATAGCCGGACTTTAAAATTCATCGCCATATTTAATTGATTACTTAGTCTTTGTCAAACTTATGACAAAACTGAAAAGATTTTTTTTTGGATTTTATGGCCTGGTAACGAGACCCTTAAGCCATATGAAAAGAAAATGGTCTCGAGCTGTACAGCACTGGCTTGACATGTCTAACGCAATGCACTGAAAGGAGGCATATATATTATCTCACCTTGTCTGTCTTAAATTGCAAAACAATAACTTAAAAGACTTGAAGCCTTAGAATATTACGTGTATATTCTAAGCTTGAAGTTCTATTTTATATTGATTGCCAGTCTAGTGACTATTGCGTGTGTGATTTAAAGTATTGTTACAACGAAAAAAAGTGTATTTTTGTTTCATTGTTCGTTTCCGAAGACGCATTTAATCAAAAATTACATGGCTTGCGGTGCTTATGACTATAAAAACCGTATCAGTATGAAGACAGGAATTTGTCATTTCACAGATTATGTTTTGAGCTTTTTTTTTATTTATGTGTTATAAAATATTGGATTTTGAATTTACTTTGTGAGACCCTCATTGTATATGAATTTTTTTTTCAAATATTGGTTACGTAGTGTTGTGCTGTCACAATTTTGTTATCAATACGATGAACATCGTAATATAGAGTAACTTTCACAGTTTCAAATCAAATCTATGTATATATAAAAGAGAATGTATGTTTGTATGTTCCCTAATAACTAAACTATTCGACCAATCTCAATGAAATCTTTTGTAATAGATTCGGTGAAGCTCAAGGATTTATATGGCAAAACAACGTTTGCCAGGTCAGCTAGTAAAACCTAAAAACACTAAATTTCTAGATGACAATTACATAAAAACTGGAACATTATTATAAAAGTGTATACATTTATGCAAGAAACGGAACTAATCCTGAAACAACCTTAAAGATCATTAATTTTTGTCAGATTCTTGATCTAAATAATTCAAAGAAAATTTCTTAATAATTCAATAAACCGAGTTACATCAGATGTTTTCACTGTCACACAAATATAGTGTAGCTGTACCTACAACCAATAATATCAATTAATATAAATGTCTAATATCTAACTTGTAACGTAATACCTTCGTAGCATTATAGATCGTAGAAATATAAATCGTGCATATTAACTGTAATAAGCATATGCCAAAAGATTCGTTCTTAAAAGAACATATTATTTTATGTACCGTAATATTAGCTCTGATAAGAACCATTTCATAATGCTGTACCTCAAGTCATAGAATTATGCAGATCACCAGTAGTCAACTCATCGAAGTACAAGCATCGTCACGTTCTCTCGAAAACCGCAGATATACTCACGTGACCAGTCATATGCTCCGCGTTACACAACCTCACAGCAAGACCGCGTTGATTACTATTCATTCAATTTTAATCAATGAGCAACAGGAGTGAGTCGTCATTCAAATCCGCCGATCGAGCATCAACGCGAGTTTACACAAGCGCTTGCTGGCCGGCTTACTGCGATAGCATTCGTTTTAGAGCGAGATAGAACACATTATATTGTTCTCAATTCTTATTGAATTAAACGTTTAACTATTGGTCAAAATGTTTAGTATTGGTGGGTAATTTCTAAACTTCTAAATATTTTTAAAGTTACAATTGTAATTGGCTAACTAGTTTTAAGGATTTTGTATATATATCGTGTAACTGAAATAAATTATATATTCCACATATTCCTCACATTCTTCATAGTACTCAAGCAGTTGTTTTATTCAATCTCCAAACACCCAATCTCAAATAAGTAATACCTCATATCCGGCTACTATGACTTACTCTGATCAATTTTGTGACACGAAGTCCAAGGGTCCATGTATTTCCCAACTCTCCTCCTCTTATATCTCTTCTACTTTTTTACCCTCTGATTATTAGCCATTGTCAGTTACTTCCACAACCGATTTCACGCCTTGCAGCATATCCTCGATTGAAATTTCGGCAAAATACGTGTTCGAGGAGCCGAAGCGAATAGACCTGAAGGAATCAGCGGGTCCCTATACAGTTCCTGCTCTACTTTTAACCAGTTGCGCTAGAGAACTTCCCCAGTAAGCATACTACTTCAACGTTCATTAAAAAAAGGTTCAGTCCCTGACATGCGGAAATCAGCCTATATCACCCCTATCCACAAAAATAGCCCAAATAATGTTGTTGAATACAATACACCCATTTCAAAGCTATCTTTATTAGCGAAAGATTTTGAAATTGAACGAATAATTTTCGATCAATTGTATAATGAAATTAAGGACGTATTTATTCCACAGCAACATGGTTTTCTCGGAGGTAGGGCTATAATCTTTGTTACTAAAGCTATGGACAACGGTAATCAGGTTGACATGGGATACACTGACTACAGTAAAGAGTTTGATCTCATTGATCACCATTTGGTATTAGTCAAAGTATCTGCGTTAGATATTAATGGGGATCTCTACCGTTGGTTCACGATATCTTCACAATAGATAGCATTCACGATTTTTAAATGGGTATTCATCGACCTGGGTTAAAATTCCATCTGGAGCACCTAAGGGTCTTTATTGGGGCCTCTATTATTTATAATATTTTTGCACAATATCAGCACTTGTTTTTATAATTCAAAATTTCAACTTTTTGCAGATGGTATGAAGGTCTTTAAATCTATTGGTTCCATTTGCGATGCTCTTCATCTGCAAGAAGATCTTTATAGTCTTGACCAGTATTGTGCTATCAATAAACTGTGCCTTAATGTTTCAAATGCTTTTTATTATCTTTTACTCGCAAACAGCATAATATTAAAAGCCAAAATGTATCTCGTGTTAATACTATCAGAGATTTAGATGCTACATTTTACACCAAGTTAATATTTACACATTTTATTAATTATTACACAATAATATAATTATTGTACTATGATTAAGTAATACGTGAACATATTTTTCATATGTTCAAATATGTAAAAATTAATAAAACGTAATAATGATTATTACTAGCATTCTTAATAATCATCATTATTACATTCTTAAGCAAGGCATACAGATCATTAGGGTTTGTTGTCCGTTTATCTCAAGACTTCAAACAAAATATGAAAACTTTGAAAGCTTTTTGCTGTGCTTATGTGCGAACCCACTTAGAATACGCATCGAAAATATGGAACCCTTGTTATGTCACATATATTAATAATACAGAAAAAATTCAGAAGAAATTTACTCGTTTTCTTTCCTATAAATTTAGAGTACCTAGAGTTGAATATCCTCAACGCTGTCACAAATTCATTAATTACCACTTCAGCTTTGAAGAGACTCGACTGATATTAGGTTTCCTGTAAAAAAGCCCAAAGTTTGGTGCATTATCCTGAACGTCTCAGCATGATTGCGTTACGAACTCCAACTTGAACAGTAAGAAAGCATAATTTTCTATACGTACCTTCCAACCATTCTCAATATAGAATAAACAGTTATATACCACGCGTCGCCAAACTGTTCAATGTGTATGATTGTGATAGCTGATTTTATCGTAGGTAGTCTAAGAAGCATGAAATGATTTTACGAAATCTTTAGGCTAGTTTAGTGTAGCTATCTTTATACAGTATGGAAACAGCTTACATGAAATAAATGAAAATACATGTCATACTGGTCCACAGATGTATAGTAAAATTAATAATTAAATTAAAATCTCTAAATTATAAAAAAGAAATTTTCAAGGAAACTAATTATCAAAATTGAATAAGAAAAAAGAAAACAGTCTGTTTAGACTACGTACTTTGACCCCGAAGAGCCACAATTTAGCTCACAGCGGCGAATTGGCTGTTACTTCTCTTCTCGTAAACAAACTCTTAACAATAACATAATTATTATCGAAGAAATGAAAATTGATTGAAACATTTGACTTGAACTTTAAGAAAGTTAAATTAATAAATACAACTTTAACTTTTTCAACAAAAACTTGAAATAATCGCGGGCTGCGTAAAGCACTCGCTTGGACACTCCAGACATCGTACACACATTCCGAAAGCTGGCGTTAAACTGAATAACAAATTACAAATACTTAAATAAAATGGCGAAAATAAATAAAGGCGTAAATACCCCACAATTCTAGTTTATCGATACTTTATTTACTCTAGTAGTTTTGTGTTGTTAATAATAGTTAATGAATGGATAAGCTATGTAAAAATAGTTTATTTTTGTAAGTTCAATACTTACGAAACGTGTGAAGTCTTGCTTTATTACGAAACAATACTAGTAAATATCAGTTGACTAGTCGGGGCTCGCTCACTGCGAGTTTCGAAGTCATTGGTCGAAGCTCATTTTAAAGGACATCTGCTGGCTTGACCGGATCCAAAGCTGTAGTGAGTTACACTCTGAAGTGACTACCAAACAGTAACTGTTTGGAATATTTTCACCACTATTATGAAGTATTGTTTTACGACATGGTACTTTTCAAGTTTGTAACAACCCTATTGGAGTAGCTATAACGGCTGTTATTTTAAATACACCCATAGACAATTTTCATGAAGTCTAATCTTGTCATTCTGAAAGTGTAGGTTGATATCCGATTTGTGCTTCAGTTTGGGCTCTCATAAATTTCAGGATTTAAACATTGTAATCCACATTGTAGCTAAAGTCTAATAGTTTTATTAATACAATTTGTGTTTTTAACTGTCCCTTGCAAATATTTGATTTACAGGCTTCAATTGAGCGTAATCTCTATTTTTTGAATTATTCGTATTTGTGTGAAGATTATTCAGTGTTTCTTCCATATGAAGTCGTAGCTTAAACTTAAAACTTTTTATTAATAAAATGGATATTGATGTTAGTAAAGAGAATATCCAACCTTTAAGAGGTGGCAGAAATTTAACGCAGTTGGGCACAGCATTGCAAGCACAGTCTGATGTTGATGCCCAGAAGCAGCTACAACTGCAAAAGGAGTGAGTAAATTTCGTATAAAACATATTGACTATACATTTTTAAGCTTAAATTTGTATTTGGCGGGTACAACTCGAGTAAATATCATTAATTTTATTAATCATTACTTGTTAGTAGTACTAATATTTTGAGACAACTATTTGTTATTTTATGTTAGTTTACAAATTTTTCGTTTCATAACATACCCGAGTTTGTGTTAGGTGAATATTATAAGTAGGAAGCATTGGCTTAATTGAAGAAAATGGGTCTGTACTGTGCTTTAAGAAGTAGAATAATTAAGTAGTCCAATAGTCACTCTACATTTTACTAACTTCATCTTCAAATGGATTTATTCTAAATAATAATTATTGTCAATGATCTTTATTATTGATATTACTTGTTTTGCTTTTAAATCTCTCTAATCATATAGATTGAAGCCTAGGCAAGGTGATATTTCCTCTTCCTATATATCTAACCTAGTATCTAAAGCCTCTTTCGATTTCATTGAGTATTGATGGTTCTATGCAAGTCTTCAAAGTTTTCCTACCACAAGTCTCCCCTCATGAACGCAGGTCAGTCACACTAACAATTATATGGGTTTGATTGGTTGATGTCATTCCTAATGATGTAGCTCTTAGATCTAGATCTTGCAACAAAATATATATTTGTGCCTTATTCAGGAAGAGGCTTGGAAATGCACCCTTAAATGCCAGATTAGAATCCCCTCTGATGCAGTACTGTCAACTGATTTAAAGCTTCAAATCAAGGAAAAGAGACAGCCGAAATGTTTTGGCCTTCTAGCTGGCATTCATTGACAAAAAAGCTTACAACAAAGCAAGCATAGAATTAAAACTTTTCATGATGTAAAGTCTCTAAGTGAATCAATTACTCATTCTGTAAAACTGGTGGGTTAAGGAGTTTATTAACATAAATCAAAGGTGCAAACCTCCCATAGAAACTTCTAATGGGCTAGATATAGCAGAGAGAAAAGAGTGACATTCTGGCCTCTGGCAAGCATCTTGCCAAAACATGGTTACCTAATGAAACTGCTTCCTGCTGTGATCTACTAAATCAAATTCTCAACCACAAAACATATCCAGATTCCTCGATCATGCTTACACCTCTAAGTAATGACAGAAATCTTGATGTTTCAGTGCTCTGTTGAGCACTCCACTCCTGGACCTGCCATAATCACAAAGATAGTCATGAAATAACTCCCAATTAAGGCAATAGTATTTATTATGATTTAAGTGAACCCTTTTTTATGGATTTCTGTCTTTTTGGATCACTGGAAGGTGTCCCAGATAATTATGACTCACAAGCCCAGAATACCAGCAATCTTTGTATTTTACCTCCCAATAACACTCCTGCCAGCAATATTTGATGATATGTGTAAAAGCCATTCAATAGAGTTCAGCATAGGGCCATCTCTGGTATTGAAAAATCTCTCTTCCCTACTCTTATTTCACTTTATCATAGTTGTATCTGATAGATATTCCACTTGGAATGTAAAGCAGGAGTTGGGCAGGATATCTTTTGGGGCCATTTCTTGACTTTGACCTTATGTATAACCAACCAACCATCACCAAAGGGTGTGGCCATAGCCTTTTTCTGATCACATAGCAATTCTAGCTGGCATCCCAAGCCCTATAGCAGATTATTAATTTCTACAAAACCCACAGGTAGACAGAGTGCTCAAAAAATTGACATTCACACATAGCTTCTTGATTTGGCCATTGTGTAAACCATTCAGCCTTGTAAATACCACCAGCAATAGTGTAATAGACTGGCCTCAAATTGTTTCAAATCAAGAAGTCTACAAAGAAAAAAATATTGTTTATTATAGCCAACATTAACCTAGCCTTATTTTAGTATAGCAATGAGATAATTCTCTAAAATTTGTTATTGTCAAAGGGAACATGAAGCAGCAATAAAGCAATACCAAGGACCGGATCCACTTGATCCTTGGTTCAATTACATTCAGTGGGTTGAGCAATCATTTCCAAAACATGGCCACGAAGGTCATATGGATGAGTTGATAAAGGACTGTTTGCAACTGTTTGAAAAAGATGAAAGGTATTTCCAGGATAGGAGGCTTGTCAAGCTATGGATCAAATATGTAAGTTTATTTAGCAAATATTATTATTGTGCTTAAAGTTATTGCTTGATAGTTTTATATTGTTTTGCACTGATTGATCCTTTCTTTATTATTATTATTTTCACTTTTTTTTATATGGAAGGGGAGGGGATTAACAACGGTGCAAGTCATGGGATGGTATGGGATAACAACCTGCCACTCTTTTGCAACACTTATGGCACCACTCCTATGGTGGCAGCCTTTTAGTTGTTTGTACACACTTTTTTAGGGTACCCAAGTTATCCTGGAAAGACTAAGTAAGGAAGTGCATTCAATAGACTAGAGTCCCTTACACCATAATGAATATTAGACTTAATAAATTGGAGTATTTATTGTTAATGATTTAGCTTTTACAAGTTGAAAAATATTTTTTATGTAAAATCATACATTCTAATTTGCTCTGCTAAAGTTATGTTAATATAACTTTATTGATTGTTAAAATTTGTAGATTGACTGCTTGTCCAACCCGCTGGAAATATACCAAAGGTTGTACAATACTGGAGTTGGTGTGGAATGTTCAGAATTCTATAGAGCTTGGGCATGTTATTGCGAAGAGTCTGGGGACTACAAGAAAGTCAATCAAGTGTATATGTTGGGTCTTCAAGCTAAAGCTCAACCTTTAGATGAACTTGAGCAAGCTCATATGTAAGTTTCTTAATTGTATTATACTTTTTATTGTGACTTATTTCGCTTTAATACCTCTGTGTTCTATAAAAATCACTTTTATTTTTGTACATCAAAAACATAATTTTTTTGCTTTAAAACAAAGTATTTATTTTCAGGAACTTCCAGTTATTTTTCGCCCAGAGAATGTTACATGATGATTCTCCGACTAAGAGGAAAGCCGCATCTGCACTTGCTGAAACAAGAATGGCTTTAACATCGTTGAAGTCATTCAAACGGCGCAATATTGCTAATGTACCTGTACAAAGAGTTGGAGGTTGCATAAAAAATCCAAGGCCGGGTGTCGTTAGGCAGGGTAATGATGGCAGACAACCCAATTCTAATGTTATGGTTAATGTGTATGAGGTATGTTATCTGTCATGTCAGGAGAAATAAGTCAGCTGGTAGCTGCTAATTTACATGAAAAAATATTTTATAATTGGGAAGGTTTGCTGTTACCCCTTTAAAACCTACCTAGTACTCTGAGTCCTCAGTTACCAGCCTCATAGTTACACCAAAAAAAAAAATTAAAATCTTTGCAACCTGTCACTAAAAAATAAACAATCTCAGTTTGTTCTCTGGTTTTTATATTTCAAAGAATGTCTATATGAATGACAGCATCACATGTTAGTGATTTTTATAAACCCTATAACAGTTATTCTATTAAAATTAAAATTATTTGAAAATTTTTAATTGATTCTTATTTTCACCACAGGATGCACCTTCAACTTCCACTGGGCTTATCCCTTCTGCGGAGGATCCTGGCCCATCATCCTTGCTGCAGGCTTGTGCTAATGTAGAAAATGAAAAGGAAGTTGGAATATGGACTAATCCGAAAACAAAGATGGTCCAGTCTAATGTTGTGCCTCATCAGCCACTGTCATTTACACGTAAGTTCTATTGTAAAATAAATTATTAACATCTGCTAAATGTATCTCAGATAAAATTTAAATTTTTTTGCTATAGGCAACTGTCTGTTGTTGTAATTTGTACTTTTAAATTTAAACCAGGAAGAAGTATATTTAAATAACTGCCTCAGTAACTAAAACACTTTATCATTTGTATAGTGTTCATGTACCTATAAGACATAAATTTGTGTGTTCACCGCTAAAAAGTATCCCTTTGTGGGAACACTCGGCGTCAATAAATCGAGCGATGTGACGTTCGGATCGTGGTCACTTGGAAACGAAAGACAAATTGACCCCTAAATATCTCTGTGAGTTCAGTGCTATGATACAGTTGTTCACTTCAAGCTACAACCTGCAACTATGTAAGGTACAAATTTGGCCTCACTTGGAATACTGTTCTCATCTCTGGGTGTGCGATCCCCAGTACCAACTTCTTCCATTTGACCCATAAAATAAAGACCTGCTCCAATAATTGACGATCAAGTCATCGCCATTCGGCTTGTGAATTATTTGGTGTTGTGTAGAGATTAGGATTTCCACTGCATTTTCTACTTCATATATCACAGGAAGAGCTCAAAGGAGTTGTTCGGGTTGATACCAGCAACCGAATTCCACCACTGGACATCACATTAAAATCAAAATTCCATAGGAACTTCTTGACTGGCACAGGCAAAGTAATAGTAGTAATATTGACATCAATATGAATCCCACATTAATCATTTTACAGAAAATGTCTTGTCACAATTTATAATTCATGGATTCTTAATTTTACAGCATATGAAGATCTGGATGATGAGTTACGGCTGCCACCGAAACATTTGTCTTATTGTGTGGATGATTTATTGTTTAATGTGCCTCTATGTGTACCTGATCCTAAAGATCCAACAAAAATTCCATGTTATAATAAAACACAGGTATAATATTATGTTTCATTATTACTAATGTCATTATTCTGTATGTATATGTAGCAGAATCTATTTATATGGTTTAATAACAAAATTTTCTTATAGGTTTATGTGAATGATAAAGAATATAGCTTAGAAGAGATAAGGTCGAGAAAGTATAATGTAGAGAAGATTATTAAACCGGCAAGAGTAGAGAGTGCTGATGTAAGAAGTGATTATAATATCAATGAAACACTTGCACAGTGCAGTGCGCTAGAGACATTAGCTAACTGTGCACTAGACACTGAACAAGATCATATGGCACAATTGTTGCCATTAACAATTCCTTCATTGCAAAATGTCACTAAAGTAACATCGGTGCATTCACCTGGAGAACCCAAAGTTCTAGTTAATCTTGATTCAAAAGAAGTTTGTGAACATGCAAGTAAAAAGTGTGATGATAACCAAAGGCTTGTTGGCAAAGAAAATCACATAGATAGACATAATTTAGAGAATAATTATGCTGAAAATAGTACAAATTACCCTAGGAACAATTTAAGAGAAGAGTTCAATAGAAGTTTGATAGGTAACCTGTTGGGAGATTCGGTTACTGTGAATACTAAGGAGGCGCGATGGGAACTTAGAAACATTTTTAATGACAATGGTAATGAAAACATGTTCAATTTATATGTTATTTTGTATAAGTGGTTACATGAATTTTGCTCAGAATTTTATTGGTTTTGTTTATTGAGGAACACTATTAATTTTCTAATAATAAAGAATCCTGAGTTACTCTCAGTTATATTAGCTTGTTCCTGCCATGCTTGGTCCAACCGTTTTGTAGATTAGGCTGAACATAAAAGACAGATAAAAATATAAAACATTTATATAACATGCATTCATATGCTTAAAGTTTACAGTAATTTTATTCATAATAATATACTTAATACTCATACTATTTTAATTTTAATAGTTGAACTTATTGGAATAATATTTATAGAACCATCTATGGTCCAGCCTGTAATGCAACAATTCGAAGTTCCGAAGTTTGATATACACGAGGATAGATCCATGACAATGGCAATGAACGTTAAGAAGAATTTTGATTTAGCTGAAATGCAAGGAATACCTGATGATAAGGAGAATGAGCAGAAAGTCTGTCCACCGCCATCTTTACCTCAGGTTTGTTGTAGTTATATATTTTATATATATGTTATTATAATCTACAAGCTGTCCTATGTTTTCACCCATGTAAGATTAATTTTATCATAAAATATAGCTTCATACCCACTTTGTGCAGACATTACTGCAATTCTGTTTTCCTAAACACCTCATTCTACTATTGTGATTCAAAATTATTAAATAAACAAATAAATAAATCCTTTACTTTGCTAGAAAAGATGTAACAATGGGTGTAAATAATTTAAAGATATCAATGTTATCGGCCATTTCTGTCATGCAAAATATTCTCCAAAAAATGTGTGAAATGACGAGATATGGTCAATGTTTCTAACAAATTTGATGATGTATGAGTGGGTGTGGTGCAGCGTCACACCCCACTGAGAAATTATAACTTAATTTATCCATTAGTTGAGCATTCCAAAGTTGCGCCTATTCAGGTGTTTTACACTACTGGGTACAGAGTTCAACCCAACCATTAGTGTGCAACACCTTCAATTTATATACAGCAGGAATTTATTCTCTCCACCACTGTTTTAAGTACTAGATTACCTTTGAAACTTCATAGCTGTTAATTCTTTAAAGCTTTGTGTCTTCAGAGTTTTGATATGAGTCTGGCATATAACAGTCATAAAATCATCATAATTGTCTTTACCCGTTTTATAGATGAAAACGACGTACTACGAAGAGCCGACGTGTACGCAAGTATTCAATTTTAACATCAAAGATGCGAGCACACCAAACATGTCACAGTTCAAAAAACCAGTCAGTTGTGTGGATCATTCGAAATTCGCATCTATGCCAAAATTCAATATGGATGAAAGTGGTATTGAAAACCAGGAACAGAACACAAAAAGAGATGATAGTGTTAAGCAAACTACAGAGCAGCATATGACACAGGACCAGGCTGGTGGTTTATCTATAATTATGGAAGCAACACGGGAGTATAATAGGTATTTTTTTACATAAGCCATACAATATTCTTTTTAATTGTTATTGTAGAAAGATGACGTAGAGAAGATTCGTGCAGGTATATGTGTGCTAATAATCCTAATCCATCTAGTTGTTTTCTTACAAAACTAAATTAAATTATCTATGTATAAGGACAATTTCAAAATATATGCAAGTTTAAGACTATTCAGCTTAAACTTATCAAATCAAATTCCTTTCTACGGAAATTGGATTTGAGTTATATGAAATAAAATATAGTTGTATAATGGTCAAGAGATATTTTATCACAGTTTTCGTATTCACTTTCAGCAAATCAGGTTCCAGCTCCTCTGGTCAGTCCACAAGAACAAACTTCACTGGTTACACAACAAATTTCGATTCAATGTATAGTCATGATCAAATGCAACAAAATACTGCTTCCAAGAGAAATTCCATACCACCCCAGGGAAGAGCACCCAACAATCAACTGAATAGAATCTCAGCTCAGAAACGTGATATGGAAAACAAGACTATAGTTCAGCCATCCCCATCTGTAGCTTACCATACTCATGATCACCAATACCAAAAACCTACACCTCAAAGCTTTAATGGCTATACCCCTCAAAGATCGGTACAATATCAACAGAATTTCAACTATCAACCAGGATACCAAAATAACCAAGTGATAAACCAACAACAAGGTTTCGGGAGTCCAAGTCCTAATAATATGTATCACAGTCCTCAACACCCTGGTATGCAGAGCCCTCATGAAGGAAATCCTGTAAATTCTGTCCCAGTAGGATTTCAAAGCCCTACATATTCAAACCAATTAGGATATCATAGCCCCGGACATGCTATGATGAGCCCACAAAGCTACACAGCAAGGCAAGATTATCACTACCCAAACCAAAATGAAAGACAACATAACTTTGCGAATCAACAACAAGCGAATATTTTTCAAAGTCCACCACATCAAACACAGTATCAAAATTCACAGTATTATCAGAGGCCTAGTCAGGTAACACAAGGGCAAGCATTCAACCAACAAAGCTTTATGCAGAATCAATACAGCAATGCAAATATTTATCAAAATACAAGCCTTGTTACCAATCAAAATTATCCAGGGCAAAGTCCCTACAATAGACAGCATCCTAAAATGACTGAAAATAATCAAGCAGCCTTTGGAATGGGGAGCAATAATAATAATCAGCCTTACCAAATATACCAAAGTCCACATCAGTCTCAAAGTAATGGTTTTAAAAATATTTCAATGCATAATAACCTGAACCCAGCACCTTGTAGCGATGTACAGATGGTGTCAGCTGAAGGCAACACTTCAGTGAAAGGAAATCAATCTAAGGAGGATAAAAATATCATGCCAGTTGTAATCAGAAATGCTGCTGCCACTAACAGTCCTACTGCTGTGTTGAGAAATGTGAGGCATGATCAGTCAAACATTAAAATGGGGCAGAATTCGCCCGATGTGGGATTTTCTAACCAGTTCATTAACTTCATTTCCAATAGAAATGAACCAAAAGACAATGCAAATACTCCTAAGTTTACAAATAGTCCAAATATATCACAAAAAATGCATAAAAACCTGTATGTGTCAAGTCCTGAACAAGCTCAGATACCACCATCATCTGGTATGTCTGACTCCGACAGTAAAGATGGTATGACAGCCCAAGTAGCCACACCCATCCAATCAGCTAAGATTTCGCACCAGGTGGACAAAATAAAAGATATATCAAAGAGACAGCTGGACTTTGAACACAGAGTTGATTTACAATCTGAAGACAGCAGGGACTCTGTCAGTAAGGATAGTAGAATCTCATCTGTATACTCACGACAGTCAGATTTCCAATCTGATGGATATGGAATGGATGTAGACAGTGAAAATAGTATGGAATGTGCTGCCTTTAAGTCTACTCATTCAATATCTCTTATAGAAACTAGTGATATTCCTAGACCAGCTGACATTGATTTCCCGAAAGTAATTGATCCATTCAACAAAAAGCTACTTACTACATTGCTTGAATATGTAAAGTTCCCAAATAAAACTCATGCTGATGGCTATATTGAAGTAAAATCTATTCCAAAGTTGCAATTAGCTACTGTTGTAACAGTTGGGAATACAAAGTTCTCCATTGATAAGCAGCTTGGCAAAGGCAACTATGGTGCCGTATTCTTATGCTTAGACCTTCATTCAAATAAATCAGTTGCTGTCAAATACCAAAAGCCAAGTCGACCTTGGGAATTTTACATTTGCCAAGAAATCAAGGCTAGGATAAAAGATCCTTTTATGGTAAGTTTTCTTGTATATATTATTATTATATGGCATTTCATTTGAAATCTTTAAATTATATTTTGTTTATTCACAGTTACCCGGCTACATGGACATATCAACAGGTTTTCTTGGCGAAAATGCTAGTTTATTTGTATCTGAATTCTCAAAATATGGTTCTTTATTAGATGTTGCTAATAAAATTCGTATTGCTACCTCAAAATGCATAAATGAGTTTATTGTGATCTTATTGACTGCGGAAATGTTATCTATTGTACATTATTTACATAAGGCTAAGATTATACATGCCGATATCAAACCGGATAACTTTTTACTAATGAAAATGTAAGTATTCCAATGTTACTATTTTAATATATTATTAATTTAACTTAATGCCGTCAATTTCAAGAGTTCTATTTTTCATTAAGGGAAAAGTTTCTTAATGATTTTTGTTCATAATTTATAGACCAACTCAAGAATGGAGAACACCATCTTTGCAATTGATAGACCTGGGGTGTGCAATAGACATGTCATTGTTCCCAGAAGGGACAACTTTTAGAGAGGTAATTATAATTTATTGCTATTACAAGTGATAAAGGCTAGCTACCCTTTCAGGAGACTGTTTTGAACAAATGTTAAAATATTATAATTCCAAATTAACAAATTCTGTATAATCATAATACAATATTTTTATTATAATTATAATTAGTGAGAAGACAAGATTAATCTGATGGTTAGTGGTAGACCCTGTCCACTCCACTGCAATGCAGTATAAAAATTCAAAAGATATTTCTTATGGAAGTGGAGGTTTGTCCTCCTACTAAAGCTTACATCCTAGACTGTGTCAGAGTAATTAATTTTTTATTTTTTAAAAAATGAGCTTGATGTCTTGAAAATTAAGCTGGCGCATGTGAAGGTCCCCTTTTCAAATAATCGAAAAAAAAAATATTTTATTATTTTAGTTTTTAAAGCCTTGTGTGAAAATTTAATTTCCTACAAGATAATGAAAAGGAAAATTAAAAAAATATATATATAACACATAAATTCATCTTGCCCCAAATTAGGCATAGTCTGTATGTTTTATTGTATTCTATGTTTCTGAGATAAAGATATGTTTAAAAAACTACTTAAATTCTAAAACATTCATAAATATCCATATTCAATAAATAAATCTTTGCACACACTGGGATTCGAAACTGGAACCTCTAGCTTAGTAGTCAGGGTCATTAATCACTGGGCTAAATTATTAATTTCTGGTATGCTTGTTAATAGTTATTTATGCAACTGTTATGTAATAAGGGGTATTAAAACACGAATGTGGGTTTATCACATGAGTGTTTTAATGCCTAATTATCAACAGTTGCATATAAGACTTTATCTACACCCAGATTATGAATCCTCTAAAAGATTCTGAAACAGTTAGCTTACCTACTGCTAACATTAAAACAGTCAGTCCTAGTAGTAACCTAATATCATCCATTACTGATTATATGTATATACAAATAGACAAAGAATTAATGAAAAAATAACTTATTTTGGTAGTAATTTACATTGCAGCGCTTAAAATATCTGGCGGTGCGCTGTCAAAAGTTGAATTGCTCATTTTTTGTAAACAAAACAATAAAAATATCGAAGAAAAATGGCGGGGATTCGAATAGCCTACTTTTTTTTACGGCGCGCGACATTCTGGTAGTGTGGAACGCGCGTAAACGAATATGTTCTTTTTTTGTAATTCATACATATATCACGCATCGAGCAATAAGAATGTGGCTGCTGTTGAAACTCTTAGCGCATGAAGGGATCGAAAAAAAAAACAAAGGAGTGTTGTTATCAAATTCAGTACAACATTACAACACTCGTTTGGATGATGTAATGGTTATTAAGACATTGGGTGTTTTAATGTTGGCAATAAGCTGACTGTTTCAGAATCTTTAATAGAGGATTTAAAGCATGGTTGTAGATAAAGTATATTATTATATAAGCATAAATTCTTACTCATTTTTCAGTTGATTGCCACAGAAGGATTTACATGTACTGAAATGAGGGAAAGAAGACCATGGACATATCAAACTGATCTTTACTGTTTGGCAGGAACAATACATGTTATTTTAATGGGAAGTTACATGAAGGTAGCTAATCGTTTAGGCCAGTGGAACATTGATAAAAAATTACCAAGGTAATTAAGATAACAACGTTATTTTAATATCATATGTTATATTTTTTATGTAAGTATGTAGAAAACCTAACATTGATATTTTATGAAATTGGATTTGGCAATTGTATAAAAGTACCTATAATGCTGGCCTATGGACTTGCATCCTGTGCCACTAAATAAATTAAAAAACCTATAATGCTATTTTAAATATTGTACTTCTTATATGTATCATCATTACTAACTATATTATATTACTGAAATATTAAACTTAAAATCTACCTTGAAAAAAGCGCATACACTTTCCTTAAAGGCGGTCCCCACTCCTGTGATTCCACTGGTGTTTCATTTCATTCCATGTGTGTGGCAGTGATCACTTAACACCAGGTTACCCGTACGCATGTTTCTCCTACTTTTTCATAAATAAAAAATTCTTTTATCCCCATGTTTGACTTTACAGTACACCAATAATTAAACTGTATATGCTATAAAATGTGAGTTCGATAAAATGAGATGAACAAATAATACAGATACAAAAAAGTACAAAATGTTTATTTTCTTTAACAAGTATGTACATAAATCAATATTCATGATTGGAGCCTCTAAGAGCCTTTAAGCACACTAGCACCTGTGTTAGAAGACTCCGCTCTTCCATAGCTTATAATTATAACATTATTTACAGACAATCAAACATATTCTAATTACTAAGAAGTATGTATACTAAGAAATAAGATGTATGTGTGTGTTTGGTGTATTGTAAGTGATGAGTAAGGTGTGAGAGGTATAATGAAGTGAAGTGTGAGAGTCAGTGATTATTTGTGATAATGTAATCTTAACAAAATAAATAATATTAATTTCATTTATGATTCCATGTGTTTTATTAATTTGTTACGTTAATAAAAAAAAATCTATAAAGATAATTTAATTTCAGGTACATGAAAGTTAGCCTATGGGATAAAGTGTTCACAACACTACTCAATGTGCCCGACTGCAACAATTTACCAGACCTGATGGAACTCAAAGCTGATGTTGATAGTGTACTGAATGAAATAGATAGTTTAGGTTCACATCTGCGCAACTTTGCTAATGTGCTTAAATCTAGGTAAACAAAATAGAGGTGGTATTTTATTTATTGCATTTAGAAATAACCGACACTGTAAATCTGTATTAAATTAAAAAAAGTATTGATAAATTATGCAATTATAAGGATTTCAAAGTGTTATAATGCAAACTTGTTCATTCTAAGCAATAACTAATCAATAAACTTATTAACACCATGTTGTGTTTAGTTAAAAAATGTGATATTGTATATTTAGTTTGTTAGTGTGTTATATGAAATTTGGCATAGCTTATCTTGTTTGCTTAATGATGTTGAAGTAAATATTGGGATTTATTTTCCTTTTTTTTAAGTGATTATGACAATTAATAAACAAACACTACTTATGGTAACTGTTCTTTTATTTACAATATATTTATAAAATTCAATACAAATACAACTTTATGTAATACAAATTTTTTAGGCAATAACAATATTTAATTTAGTAGGTTGCCTCCCAACCTCCGCTTCTTTCTTTCTTGATACTCTTGAACATTGTCGAATTTTCTTTTGAATAGAACTTTAATGAGCTCAAAATCATTAATTTTATCGAAAGCAATATTTTTACTTACAAACATATCTATAATATTTGTTGATATTATATTCTGATTTTCAGAAAACTTATACACATTTATATTATTTCTTGTAGAATCAAGAACATACAAAGATAATTTATGGAAAATAATAGATGCAGGAAAGTTTTCAATTGATATCTTATTACATAATTTATTATAAAATTTCAAATTAGTTGTTTCCAGTGAATATATAAAAATTTCTTTTATAGAATGAATAGTGGCTGCAATTAAACTTGTTGTGTTATTTAATTGAGATGAACTTAAATGTACAATAGGCAGGCTGTCCACTTCAATGCCATCACTATCCATTAAATTTTTAAACTCATCTTTCAGCAAATCATCTTGAATATCATTCTTCGTTTCAATATTGCTGCATAGGTGACCTTTAATATAATCCCAACACTTAATAGTACCATCCCCAGATGAACTTAGTAAATACCGTTCATCATGTGGTAAAAACTCAATGTGATTTACAAATTCTTTGTGTCCAAGGCAATAAGTAAGTATTGAATATGTGTTGGGATAGTGTGAAACTTTAATCTTTTCGTCCCTGTCTGAGGTAATTAAATATTTACTGTCCTTACTCTGTAATATATTTAAGAGGAGGCTCAAGTGGCCAAGAAGCTTCACACCACTTTCATCACTTGAAGTATCATAGAACAAAACATCACCAGTTTTATCAGCAACAAATAAATGAGTATTTTCTACACCAAATCTGATTTTACTAGCGCTTCTTGGTAATATGAATGTTTTTTTTAGTATCATTTGCGGCAACTCGTACACTTGAAGTTGCTTAGGATCCAATAACAATCCTAGATATTTATCATCGTTTGAAATAACCATATCAGTTATATTTCCACCTGTATCAATAACATTGTGATTTGAATTAGAGTAACAGTCAACAAAATTTCCTTTTGCCGCTACAATCACAGTATCATTAACAGCTAAATTCATCACTAGTGTTTATCAATTATATATTGGAAATATTATAATTACTGTTAACTTAAAAAACTTGAAACGCGCAAATTGTGAGATGATTTTAAAATGTTTGAATGTATAATTATATTTTAATAAAATTTAAAACTTAACCTTAGTAACTAAAACTAGCGTTTTATTATGGTATCTTTTTTTATATGCCTCCGTCGACTAGACGTCGACGATTCGGCCAACTTTGTCAATTGTCAGGGTGGAGAGCATCTTTATTCAGCTAATTGAAGTACTCATAGAACTATCAACTAAGTAAAAATAAATGATCGGATTTTAAAAGCTGTGGTTTCCTTTTATGACCTGAAAAATAGGCAACAAAAGAGTTAGTTCGGCTAGCATTAAACACCCTTAATTTATTAGCTACCTTGTCAATCAAAATTGAAGGAAGAAATGTGAGAATGTGTGTCTAATAGAAGTGTAGAAAGTATGGAGGATAAAAACTATAGTTATTGCGGGAAATAAATTTGTAAAGAAGCTTTATGAAATGGGAATGGCATGAAGTGAGAAGAAAAGGAATGTTGGTGGGGTGAGGGATATCCTCCGGTAGAAAGTCGTTTAAAGGGACTGACAATTTGGGGCAATGGAAAAAAAATATGTTCGAGAGTACCATCCTCGAGGCTACATCATATTATAGAATGGTTTATTAATTACAGTAAGTGTGAGAATTCGTTATAATACAGAAATAAATAGTTATACTAATAATAATGGTGGTATTGTCTGTATTTTAAATATCATAAGAATGTATAAGATTATTTATTTTATGTATAACATTGCTGTGCCCTTGCAGGGCGTCACATATTGTCTACCCATTTAATGTACCACCCTATTGTGAAATGTGACTTGCAATAAAATATTTTGATTTTGGTCAAAAGACTGGAGAACAGACAAATCCTAAATGAAGTCGTATGCTGGCGGAAGCTGACAATTAAATGTTTTTTTTTTTGATGTAATAACCAAAGCTTTGAGGATCACTTTTTTTGAAGTTACCCATGTCGTATCATCCGGGATACACCTCAGAATTGGTTGATTACGTTAGTTAGGAATCGTTAGGTACTAAAGTCGAAGATGCAGAGGTGGGTCTACACACTCAACTTAGAGAGCATTGACAGGGAACATTTCATAGCAACAGTTATAATTCGTAGGCGTTGGACTAGATTTTCTCCAATTTGGACAGCAAATTTGCTCCACGGCTCAAGGAGAAAACTATAAAAAATATCTAAATGACTACGAACGATGGCATAGTATAAACATATTTGAAAAAATGGGTGGGCACCCCAGCATACCTCCGAAAATCCCTCGTATGACAATAAAAGCGCGTTTTTGGGAGAAAATAACCGCAGTACATTCTAAGAGCCATATTGGGTAATATAAAGCAGGATGAAGAAAAGTTGAAAGAAGATGAGATGGAGTATAGTGCAATATCATCAGCATATTGAAGAATTTTGCAGAATTGGCTAATAGTAAGGCCTAGGGCAGAAGTACATAATAAATATATATTATATAAGATACCCTCTTCGCAAGTAGCATCCCTCATATGGAAGAGCTACTACACAGGCTGGAAAACGTTAGTCTTGATTTTGGCCTCAGAATTAATCGCAGCAAGACCAAAGTGATGATTGTCGACCTTGCTAAGAACAACTCGCCAGAGGTTAAAAAAGTAGCAAATTGCGAGGTAGTGCCTACTTACATATACCTGGGGGCACTGATTTCAAATAATGGCAGCTGCATAGACGAAATCAAACGACGCACGGCAATCTCCAGATCGGCTATGGATAAATTGAGGAAAATATGGAATGATCGCAATATCACTAAAACCACAAAAATACGACTTGTAAGGGCTCTCATATTCCCCATATTCCTCTACGCTGCTGAGACATGGACCCTACGAGAAAGTGAGAAGAAAAAGATCAATGCTCTTGAGATGTGGTGCTCGAGAAGAATGCTCGATATATCGTGGACCGAATTCCGAACCAATGAGTCCATTCTTCGGGAGCTCGGCATCAAACAGAGACTGTCCACTACCGTACAAGCTCGCATTCTCACTTTCTTCGGGCATGTATCGCGACGTGGAAGCGACTCCATAAAACGCTTAATAGTGCAGGGTAAAGTCGAGGGCACTAGACCAAGAGGCAGGTCCCCGATGAGGTGGACGGACCAAGTGAGGCAAGCTGTCGACGGTACTCTGCATGAATGCACGAGAATAGCGGCAGTTCGCGACGAGTGGCGTCGCATTGTGAAACAGGCCACTAACCTCGACGTGACGACCACGACCACTCTGACAAGAGTGTAACGCCGAAGAAGAAGAAGATAATAGGACTTAACACTGAACCTTGTGAGAGGCTCTTCCAGACAGTTTGAAGTGAGAGGAGGGTTCCTTAATGGCGGATGGAATATGGCGGAGATTTTTATTTTCTATTATCCATCCTAGTCTGCTTTTTACCAAATTCTCCATAATTTTGGCCAAAACTGATAATAAAGCAATGGGACGATAAGAGGAAGAAACCAATGGATCCTTGCCAGTTTAATGAAAATAATATAAAAGATGAGGCAGTAAGGCCCTAGGCTATAGGCCCTGTTCGCAAGGACTAATAATTAAAAAATAATTAATTGAAACATCTATGACATTGATTATGACATTTGTTCGTTTGTTGTGGACTTTATTTTGAAGTTTGATCATTGATGCAACTCCAACTTGGCAAGTGGTAACTTCAAACTTGCTAAAATTGCTATGATTTGATATTATATACATGTTGTGTTCACGATTGTATTGAGTATTTCTATGCACTAGATAGTAGACATACTTGTGTAATATCTTAAAGCCATGGCCACTAACGTTGTTACACCTAAGAAAACATGGAGTCCAGATAAAAAACACACTGACGTGGAAAGGTAGCAATGAGAACTATTGAAATGTGTTCTAAAGATGTTACGATTTATTTTTTACGTTATGTACTTTAAAATAATATTTTAGATGGATATGCATTTACCCTGCATATATAAATAGTAAAAAAACTCTGGCGGAGGGCAGAAGGCTACCGAAATCAATTTGTGTAGAAAATCCAACCTATCCAGAAATGAGAGATGTACTTCTTACCACAGGACTGCATATAGGTGTAGAGAATAAATTGTATCCACGTGAACAGAGTAAAGTATGTGAACTTAAGTTAAATATAATGTATTTTATATAATATGCTGTGTCCCATGTTCAGTAGGTGCAATACTGTGGTAGTAGACTGATAATATATTGAACCAGCAAATCTGTAAATAATCTACCATTAAAAAATAATGATAAAGTAGGATTAAAGAAGGCACCTAAAAAAACCCTCATCTATTTTATCACTGAATGGCAATCCAAGACTGCAATAGCACATATAAAAATTGGATCCAACTAATTCTATAACGCCAAATTTTGATTTTCAGTTCTCTTAACTAGCCAATAATTTAAGTAATATCTTAATAGGATGTCATGTTCCATTCAAAAATCACAATAATTGTAGAAACTACGAGAGTGACCCATTAATTGATTTACTTCATCTATTGAAATTAAAATCATGTTATGCCCAAAATGTTTTAATTATCTAATTTGGCCAGTTTTATTATACCCAAGTATGTAACTGTTTTAGGAAATGATGTGTAGAGGTAGACTACGGGTAGAAATAAAGAATGATGATGGATCACCAATTAAATCTGAGTTTGTGACAAGGGAGTCTGTAATGAAATTTATAGTTGAATCTATTCCTAAACTAAGGACACGACAGAACAGGTATTTATAAAGAATTTGGTTGTCAATTTTAGTTATATTCTTATTTTGATTATATTTGAAGGTATAAAATTTATTTTTTAATTAAAATAAGGGATGAGACAATCAAGATGATCCGCTGATGGTAATTGATATCAATTATGTAATTTGCATTGTAATGGGCAAGGCATATGCCGCTCAGGATTCTTGAAAAACCCAAAAATTCTGAGTGTCACTACAATTGCACTCATCACCTTGAGACATAAGATGTTAAGTCTCATTTGGCACCCTTCAGACCAAAACCCAGTAATGTCTACACATTACTGCTTCAGAATAGGCGCCGTTGTGGTACCCATAATCTAGCCGGCATCCTGTGCACAACAACCAAAAAGCTAGCCTTTTTGGTTGTTGTACAGATCTGGAACACACTTTTTTGAAGCCCATGTATTATCCTGGAAACACTGAGTAAGTAGCTGTTCCTACTATGTGGTAGATGAAAATTCCCTGTAAAGAAATGCCACACTTCAATTTGGTGAGGTTAATTAAGAGGCATAAGTGGATGTGATCAGCGGGGATAGACCAATGTGATATAGAGTGCTACAATGTGGGTCAGCTTTAAGAAGTGTTTAACTCTATTGATGAAACAGTTTTTTCAAATCCAATTTGGCTTTGCCTTAAAATATTGAAAAGCAGGCCATGCTGATCTTTGGGTCATTATTACAGAAGGCAAGCTTCAATACTGCCCATGTTCTTGTGCTCTACAAAGTGTCTATTAGGCCACTCTGGGAGAATTGGTGTTGCGAAGAGATGTTGCTTGTTGATGTTGATAATGTGTCTTTTCTGCCACATTTATATATTATGGGGAGTGTTTCAAAGAGCTGTTTGATGATGCCTGTCCCTGAATTGAACCTTCACATGGCATGCCTACACTTTCCTCTACACTGATTTTGTCGGGAAGATTCTACCTTCCATGAGCTTCCTTGTGCTTGTTTCAAGGGCGATATGAAATGGGTACCTCAAAAAAAAATGTGGACACCTGCCTAGTGGTGTTTCTGGAGTATTTGGGAGGTGATCACTTAACATCAGGTGTACTTTTAAGAATTAATCTTAACATAATAATTGACCATATTTTGTAAAAACTTGCAATTGAAATCACAAAATACACATTATGAACATTGGTCTTACTTTAAATATTGTAATCTTTCTTTGTTGCAGACCTGTAGAACAACAACCACAAACAAACCAACCAAGCAATACTAAAAGCAAAGGTAAAAAGGGCAGACGTTAAATAAATATTCCATATTTCTCTACAATTGTATCTTTATACACTTATTCTATTAAAACTTTTTAAAATATTTGTGTTGTATTTCTTATAAGCTACTTATTTCATCATTAAAGATTGATGGCTAATCATCGGTTGTTTATGTATGAATTTGAATAGCTTGTTCAGATAATTTATTTTCACCATTAACATCTCTTGCTATACTATATCCATCATAGATGATTACAACTTTCCCATTCTGTAAATCTTTATTCTTCTTCATTGTTTCATTTGATTCACGATTTTTTTTATTTTCTGAGATATTTGTGCTATTTCTGTTATGGACTTGTTTAGCGTTGGTGTAATATGCTTCAATTCTGTCTTTTTCATGTCCTGGTATGGCTTCATTGGTGTGTTTGGAATCACTTCCTTGTAATTCTGTACTAAATTCTGTTGGAATAGATGTGCTCTCTGCCTTGTTTCCTCTATTTTGGTATTTATCTGTTCCTTTGTATTGAGATAGGTCTGTTTGAAAGCTTTCAGTGGATTCAATAGAGCTTTTGAAGATTTCATTTCCACTAAAGGGTTCGATTCCATTTCCCTTTCCTCCTCTGGATTCATGGCTACTTGAATCGTTTCGTGGATTGCTGTTGGGATGGTTTTCATCATTCTGTGTATAGGGCTCATGGACTCCGTCTCCGGAATCGAATTCATGATTTCCGTTATCCCCGGTGATAGGTCTTTCAGTGTATTTGATATGTGTGGTGCTGCTTCTCTCACTGTCTCCATGAATGTTTCGCCTAAAGCTAATGGTATTTCCTGTAGGTAATACGGATACGTTCGTATTCCGTCCGACACTGCTGATGTTATTAGTGGTAAGACTATGGGTCTTCGTGGTGGTAGTCGGGGAAGGGGTAAAGGCCTCAATCTCGATCTCTTTGCCGATAATCGTGGTGGGAACAACTGTCTCTTCATACGACTCTGTTGAAGGATATTGTTCACTTGCCTTAGGGGAACAGCTGCAAACAACTTCGTTTGATTCCCGAGTTGGATTCCTTTTAAATTTATTTCTGATGATACCGGGCTCCCTCGAATCGTCGATGAAAATATTATCAAGAAGCAAACTAAGGCTTCTAAATAGTGGCATATAATTTTCATTGATACTGTCATAGTCCCTAAGGTCTTCATTATTTCTTCTATGGGGAAGTCGTAGATTTTGTAGTGCTTGTGATCTTTTCGATAGTTTTGGCTTAAAGGGCGATTCGATTTGATATGTTTTTCGGTACTTTGTGGCTTTCTTTACTTGTCTGTCTATATAATCTGAAAAATATAAAGATAAAACTTAAGTATGCGATGCGAAGTATATTTATAAGACACAGTATTTAACAAATTAATATCTGTAGGTACAGGAATGGTATATTACGTTTTCGTTTCCTCATTTTTCCATCCAAAGAAAGTAATATTATTAGTAGTAGTACATAATTAATAGGTACTTAAATTCATACTTAAAATTTATCAGAAACCAAGTCAAGAAACATTATGGAGCCATTTAGGTTTATTATAGTAAAAAAATCTATGAATTGAAATTAAATCCAGTTTAAGACCATGGGTGACTTAGGAAAGTTCTCACCACAAGATCTTGTACCTAATTATTAAAATTTTAGAAGAGTTCTCGATTTTGGGAACTTCTAACATTATTATTAAACTTGTTAATAAAAAAAATCGAAATTACTATAATATTGAAAGAGTTTTTTTTACATAAAATAAAAATACCTAAATTAATAATGAACGTAATTGAGGATATTGTAAGGTATCGTCGAATATTAATGTTTCAAATTAAAATTGTTCCTTTAAGCTATCGTATTTTGTTCAACAGGTATTGTTTTACTCTTTAAATTTTTGTTAAACCTATGTTAGAAACAAAGCTCGTGTTTTGCATAGAGATTAACTCGGCTCCAATAAAATGCGTAGGGTACCACATGAGGCTTCAGTCAGTCTTCCATTTAACGTGGCCAAATACAAAAGCAAGTTCCGTTTTCCTATCGGCCCTTTAATGCCTCCCCAAACCATCCGTGAACCCCACCGTGTCTCTTTCTTCAATGCAGCACTGTGCAAAACGCTCTCTCTATCTCTCTTCGATAAACCTTCTTTCTTCCGTGGTTCCTGTACTGCATGATCTTACTCTCGTCTGACAAGACACCTTGCTCCATTAAAGATATGACCAATTTAAATGCTCACATGTTTTTTATGGAAAAGGAGGACAAACGAGCGGGTCACCTGGTGTTAAGTCATCACCGCCGGCCGTCGCCCACATTCTCTTGCAACACCAGATGTTGCCACAGGAGCTTTGCCGGTCTTTAAGAAATGTGTACCCGCTTTTTTTTAAAGGTACCCATCTTTCGTCTCATCATCATTTCGACCCATGTCTATCGTCTCGGAAACACCGCATAAGGAAGTTCATTCCACAGCTTTGTAGTAGGTACGTGGAAGAAAGTGCCTTGAAAACCGCCCTGTGGAGGACCGCCACACAGCCAGATCCAGTTTATAGAGTAGGTACTGGGTCCGCGACAATTCAAGCTGTTCTGCGTTGCACGCGGTCTAATGGGTGAACTGAATAATGAATACTGGGGAGGCGGAGTGGTTAAATGTCGTCTGAATTGTAGGTACTTCCAGTAGGTACCTTTTAAAATTTTTGATGAGAAGTTTATATTATTTTTTATATAACGAAGAGAATAAATAGACTTACCTGTAATTCTTGGCCTGTGGATATTCAGGAATGTTGCTGAAAATATAAGATTTGTATGAAACACTTGATTTTCCAAATGGGCAAGAGTGGAACGAGTGTCAGCTTAATATGGTTTAATACGTTTTTGTGGGATTTGAGAATGAATAATATCGATACCCTGTCGCTATTTTACACATATTGACTACTATATTATTTGATTGGTAAATTATTCTTCTTCGCGTGCCTCTCCGACTAGCGAAGGTTGGCAGTCAGCTTTGTTATTTTAACTTTTTGTCCTTCACGAGGCGAAAGAGTTCTGCCGCACCCGCGATTCCTGTCCACTCTAGGATGTTGCGCAGCTAACTGCGACCCACGCCTCTTCTTTCGGCAACTTTTCCCCATCATGGAGTTCGTACCTCTCGTCCTTAGTACGTGCCCCAAATATGCGACTTTCCTCATCTTGACGGTTTGCACGATTTCGCGTTTTTGATTGACGCGGCGCAGATCTTCTACATTCGTGACCTTGTGAGTCCAACTAATGGCCAATATAAGTCTATATGCCCAAGTTGGTAAATTATCAATCAAATAATATAGTCCTTGCTAATAAACAAAGGAATTTGAGATCGGCATTTGTGGCGTCGAATATAAATCTGTTAAATATAATTTAGACCGCGTTGACACGTTAATTAATGTCAAACTTAATTGATATTAAAATAACGTTTGTAATTCACTAACGCTGTGTCAGTTTGATCGTTTATTTAAGCTTGTTAATCTTGAAATGAATAAAAATTAAATGAATTATTATGGAACATACTTAGTGAGTTTTTGCTTTTCCAATAGGTTTTTACATGTTATAGAAATTCAACATACGTAAGCAATAAAGCGAGCTTTAGCCAAACCGTGGAAGAAACTTGGTCCTAGATAGATCTATCTATATATAAAGGCTTCCAACCAGTAAATTTTTGGTTTGGGGGAAAAGTTTGGGGTACCTTCAATGAAACTGTATAACTTAAAATCTTCCAAAGGCCAGTAAAATTTTTGTAGGTAGTTTAAATTTTTTAGGCCTTTGGTGTAAGCTACATGAGAATAAATATAAGCGGTGGTAATCACTTATCATCAGAATATGATAAGCTTGGTTATTCCGATATCCCATAAATATATTAAAAAACTCAATAAATCAATAGCTGTTTAATAAAATATTCTATTATTATCATTATTTCTTATATAAGAGTAGGACAAACCAGCATACGGGTCACGGGTCACACCTTGTGTTAAGTGAACACTGCCGCCAAAATTCTCTTGTAACACCAGAGGAATCATAGGAGCGTTGCCATCCTTTTACAAAGGTGTACGGAGAATTGTAGAATAATGTGAGGCACAATTTGTTGTAAAAAAAGTTTATTTGATAAAATGATCTAAAAGAAATGGAAATCAATACAATAATTATTTCAATTTCTATATATCTCTCAACAGACTCGATCTGAAATAAATAATAGACGTAGGTGTTTGGAACGCAATTCAAAAAGTTTCCAACATGTATCTTAACAGTGTCATTGAAAAAGAAAAATAAAAAAAGTCTGACAGGGTGAGTTCATGGGAAGTCACAGATGATGATTTATGGTTAACATCATAATTTAATCATCACATAACTACATATAATCATATTATTTTTTACCAACGTATACTCTTTCATTTTCTAAATTATCCCTTTTTCTATTCCTTATTTAACATTATAATAAGTTGATAAAAAAGATTTCAAAATTTTGGAATATATCTTAGGATTATAATGAACAGTATAAGCCCTAATACTATTATTGATCTAGATATAATCTCGCTTTATCAAATGCATGAAAGCAGCTGACTTATAGGTTAATTTAACAAAAACTCAAAATTAACCAACCTGCTAGTGATTCTTCAGGGTGTCTTGATCTTCTATTTCGATTTTCTGCGATGGTTTTGCCACGGGAAAATGTTGTAGCTTCGTTATCTGTTAAATGAAAATTTAACTATACATAATTAACGTAATTGTTCGTACAATTCACATTACATGAAAGTCGTGCGGCCTCACAGATAGATTTGAATACCTGAGAAAAAATTAAGAATATGCAAAATGTTGACTATATCGCTGACAACACTGTGAGTACCATCATAATTATTTGGCCTATAGACTTGCATCCCGTGCCACTAAATATATAAATTAAAAAAATTATAATTCTGAACGTTCCTGAATGTCAAGCAGCTGTGCAAATAAATGCGGAAAAAGTTAGTTCGGACTTATCCGAATAGACTAATCATAATCTATATGTGTAAAAAATTGTATATTCTTTGTTTATTTTTAGTACTTTATACCAAGTGTATTTGTAAGGCCGGTGAAGGTTTTAATGGAATAGGAGCACGAAATAGCAGAAAGATGGAAAGTCAGCTTTAGCAACAACAGAAAAAGAAACACAAGAACTTTACCGGCATTAAAAGTTGTTCTGTTCGATGTCTTGATGGTATACTCCTGGCAAAACTTCTAGTCCGCTCCTAAGATACTGCGAATTGTTGCGCAGCAAAAAAAAGGGGGGATATACCGATGCTATATCGATTTGAGAGTATCGGAGAAGGTTGTTCTTTTCAACATATAAATAAACAAATACTTATATGCATATTAATAATACCAAATTTTATAATAAAATAGGTTATAATTATTTATTGATTAAAATAATCGGTGTAGATGCCTCAATTCATCACTCAAAATGACACAAACCATGTAAGACCATATTAATTATAGAGAGATGTTAATAAAGTTATCACCTGTTGGTGACCCCTCACGGTGTCTTGATTTGATTTGTTCCTCTTCGATTGCTTTGTTTAGTGAGAATGTTTTGCCCTCGTAACCTGTTTAAGGAAAAATCCAAAATGTTCACAAATTGATGGCACTTATCATTTAAGACTTTACCATATTATGTCCGTAAAAAATTGAGCTCGTGAAAACATTAACGGCCACTCTTTTTAACCGACTTCAAAAAAGGAGGAAGTTTTCAATACGCCGGTATGTTTTTGGAGAGTTACTCCTTTATCGACGTATAAGAGAAATTTTATAGCAATTCGTCACGATTTTCGGTTACGCGCCATTATTTTTGATTCCAGCGGCCGAATTCCATGACCGGACTTTACATCAAAATGCAAAACCACACGCAACACGTTGACGTCTGGTATTCCACAACCACGCGCATTTTTCGAGAAATTTCTTACCACGCACAGCCACTTTGTGGAATAAAATACCGGCTGCCGTTTCCTGATCCGATACGACTTAGCGACATTCAAGAAAAGATCATACTCCCACTTTAAAGGCCGGCAACGCATCTCGTAACACCTGTTGTTGCGGTTGTCCATGAGCAGTTTCCTCACCAATCCCATCCCGTGATCGTCTTGCCCGTTTGCCTCCTCATATATAAAAAAAAGAAGTTGAGACAAAGCGGCCGGAATTGATCAAATAAAAGGGTTGTTTCATCACGATAACTCTAGACTATAAATATCTATCCATTTAGAAAGAATTTAGAGAGTTTGCCTGTTAGGTGTTATTGCATAGCTCTTATTCAGATTTCCACCTGTTTCGGTATGTTCAGATATCTTCAGAGTCCAGGTGTTTTTGTCAGAAGTCCAAAAATTTCTACAGCAACGGAATAGTTAATTAACAATGCTGAAAACTTACTCATAATAGAACTCTTTATAATAATAGGCACAAACACTTTGAGATGACATTATTTAATTATAAATCATCCACGCATTCAATCTCGGTGTACTGAGATCTTGAACATTACACCATTTTCCCGTTCCGCAAGGTGCGAGATTACTTGTGCGGAATTAGCTGGACTAGCGAACAGACAGACAGATGTCCTGCAGGCGCGTTATCAATGAATCCTATCGTATTCATAAATAAGAAATTCAAATATTTTTATTCAAAATAGGACCACTTATTGAACGTCAAAAACTACCACCCATTCAAAATATACTGCCTCCTACCTGAGAAGAGCGGGCACAAGAAATTCAGTTGGCTTTTTTGTTATAAAAATGTGGATTACAGTATAATATCGTACAGTAAACTTTTATAATTAAAGAGCCTGAGGGAGTCCGCTTCATACCTAGTCTGTGGTATCATTAAGAAAATCATTTATGTTTTAATAACCTTTCCCACACAAACGTTATTTCACAATTCTTTTAAATTTCGTAACACATTTGTTTTGTACTTATTTCTGGGATCATATTATATAAGCATACCTACATATCGCCCAATAAAAGACTAAGTAATTTGACTTGAAAAAACATCGAGAAGTTCGATGTGCGTGTAATTTTGCAAGCAATTTAGCATACATTTAAAGGAATCAGACTGACTTATTGTCTTCGAACCAAAAATGTTTCACTTATTATTTGTCACTAAAATAATAATAATTAAATTAATGGTTCATTATTAATATCTACTAATTGGAAGATGATTTATTTTCATAATCATAAATTAAATTAATAAATGAAATAAAAAGGCATAACAGGCATTTATTTTCTCAAAATTGATTCCTTTAGAATTCTTTTTGATGTTATTTCTAATACTACTAACGCTTCGGCAACAAATGGTGCACTGAGACAGAAGAAGCGGCGCAAGAAACTCCCCCAGCATTCTTTTTTTTTGTGCTCTTTTAAATGAAAGTCTGTCGGATCACTTAGATATTCAGATGTAGAGTAGTAGGATTTACGACAGAGCCATTTTTTAATAAAACATTTAAATTTATTTATAGATAATGCCTGAACAGTGGCTGGGACTTTATTATAAAAGTGTATACATTTACCCTTAAAGCTTATTATGTATCTTAATAATAAAGAGCTGATCTTGTATCTTTTTTCCATATGTGTAGGAGGCTCCAGAATTCCGAAATCGAAAATCACTAATTTCGCAAATAACGATTTTACAAACAGGTATATAAATAATATTGCCCGATTGGACACTTTAATCGTGTTATTCTTATTTGTTTATCAGAGTACGATGTTTCCAATACCGTCTCTTTTTCTTTAGACATAAAAGTTTTACCTTTCTACTAAAACAATTTGTAACTGTAGAAGCTTCGGGGACCGAAATCGTCACGGTGACTGATTATGAAACTCTTGTCCTTACTGCGAGCGTTAATATATTCTATTTACCCGTCGATTCTATTTATGTAAAAGCGATGTCTAAAGGTTGATTAATTTTGTGTTCAATGTAGAAATCATCTTAACCTTTTAATAAAATATTTATGGACTTAATTTCTTTGAAAAATATGTGATTGGCAGAAACTTCGGAAATATAAAACAACTAAAATTTTACGGTTGATATTGTTCTATTAATATCTATGAAAACCTATTACAAAGCCTCATAAGTTTAAACAGGTAATATGATATTATACTAATTAGTAAGAATAAGTATCTATTATACCACCAGTATACATTTCCAAATACTTATTAAATAATATCAAACTATCAGCTATATTTCTATTTAAATAACACATTAATTATTATTTTATACATAACTAGATTCTTATTATACATACTTACTTTCAAACATAGCCAAACATATAAAAACCACACAACTACAGTACACACAGAATTTCATTTTCAAGCATTTTTACCGCAGACACAAATGTATTTTACGTGACATTTGAAATAACATTGATTCGATTTGCTATTGTCTTGTAATGTATACCTCTATATAACCTTCGTCAAAATTGCTGAGTTTGCTGTCAAGTTATTGAATCATACATAAAAACACGTACTCAATCACGCGAATGAAATGAAATTTGCGAAATATTAATATCTTTGCTCTTACCGCCATGTCGATATCGTCTGTTAAATAAGTTAATGACAAGTATTTGAATGGTGGGCACTCTTACAAGAGTTACTCACTAATGCCGCCCACTCCTAGTGGGAGGCTCTTTTGCACAGGAAGCCGGCTAGATTATGGGTACCTACCACAAGCAGTATTGTGTAAGCATTACCGTGTTTCGGTTTGAAGGGCGCCGTAGCAAGTGAAATTACTCGGCAAATGAGATTTGATATATTATGACGTACGGTATTTTACTATGGGGTCATGCTGCTAACATTGATATAGTGTTTGCTCTGCAAAAGAGAGCTGTTCGTGCTATATATCAGCTTGGTTATAGACAGTCTCTCAAAGAAAAATTTAAAGAAATAAATATTATGACTGTTCATTGTCAGTACATTTATGAAAATTTAATATACGTTCACAAAAATCGTCACCTTTTCCTCTTAATAGTGATTTTCATTATTATAACACTAGAAATAAGGGATTGCTTGTGACTAATTCTAGTAGGCTTCAAGGGTAGCTTTAAGGGTAAATGTATACACTTCTATAATAAAGTCCCAGCCACTGTTCAGGCATTATCTATGAATAAATTTAAATGTTTTATAAAAAAATGGCTCTGTCGTAAATCCTGTTACTCCACTGCTGAATATCTAAATGATCGGACAGCCTGGGACTAGATTGTGATTATTTTATAGCGATAGAAATGACTGTACAATATTGTATATTTTTATTGAAAAAAGCGCAAAAAACAAATGCTGGGAGAGTTTCTTGCGCCGCTTCTTCTCTCTCAGAGCGCCATTTGATTCCGAAGCGGTAGTAGTATCTAGTAGTTATCAGAAATGACATCAAAAATAATCCTAAAGGAATCAATTTTGAGAAATTAAATACCTTTTTTGCCTTTTTTTTATGTCTCAAGGTGACGAGCACAATCCTGAGGGGCACTGATTGCAATGGGCAGGACATATCACTTACCATCAACTGAACGTCCTGCTTGTCTCGTCCCTTATTTTCAAAAAAAAATTCATAAAAAAACATGTCTTATCGATCTAGATATGCCGTGCGCGGAAATCACGTCAAATTATCCTCGTACAACCAAGCTGTGGAATGAGCTTCCTTGTGCGGTGTTTCCAGGACGATACGGCAGGGTACCTATTCAAAAGAAGCGCTTTTACTTCTCTAAAACGCCGACAACGCTCCTGTAATTCCTCTGGTGTTGCGAGCGAATGTAGGCGGCGGTGATCACTTGACATCAGGTGACCCGTACGCTCGTTCGCCGTCCTTTTATTTAAAAAACAAAATACATTGAGAACAGATCTGTGAGGATCGTATTTTACATTAGTATAATGTGTAGTGTGTTCGAGACAGATCCTTGGAACCAGGATCACACCCAGGGCTAATACTGCGGGTATACGCAGTAGACCACTGGTTTACCAGTGGGAGGATCCTTTGCACCGGATGTCGGCTAGATTATGGGTACCACAACGGCGCCTATTTTTGCCGTGAAGCGGTAATGTGTAAGCATTACTGTGTTTCGGTCTGAAGGGCACCGTAGCTGGTGAATTTACTGGGCAAATGAAACTTGACAACTTATGTCTCAAGGTGACGAGCGCAATCCTGACCGGCACTGCATTGTAATAGGCAGGGCGTATCAATTACCATCAGCTGAACGTACTGCTTGTCTCGTCCCTTATTTTCATAAAAAAGACAGCATATTGGTTCTACGTAACGCCATTGGTTCGAACTTTTTACAGTAGTAGAGACCCCGACAATCCGAACGGTGCAAGAAGTCAACATAAGGAAATCCAGTTTTTCAAAGCGATTTTGTCGAAAGTTCGAGACCCAGATTTCTGATACTTTACATTTTAAACATGCAATGATAGATCTCAGTAGGAGTTGGCGATTGAAACCAAATCAGCAACGTAGCTTCTCCAACTCAAAATATATACTTAACTTAAACTATGCGGCGCAACGAAAAACTCTCAAAATGGGAGTGATTCACTGGGCGCAATAATTCATATTCCTTATTCAACTCAACAATTTAATTGATTATTTATCTTTCAAATGGTTTAATTAAATCACTTAACACCAGGTGACCGGTACGCTCATTTGTCCTCCTATTCCATGAAAAAAAAATTAAACTTAGTGTATTAATGACATGTAAAGCTAATACACCGAATTGTAACCCCAGATATTATTGTCAATACTTGCACATACGAAATAATAATAAATTTTTCCTAATTTAACGAAGCATTCATGTCAAACGATTTTGTTATGGCTGGAATTTTCATGTAAAGGAGATAAACATTCATTACGCTGCCTTTGAAATGTTATTACCACGGCACATCTATTCCAAGTTTTACAGCTATGATTTAGTCGCTCATAATTCTTTTCCCCATATATATTTATTCAAACTACGGCTTTGGGAAATAAGTTTCACGTGGGACTAGTATCTCTGATTAATGATATCGTCAGTCAATATTCGATAGGCGTTATAATATTTTAACGATATACAGTCCAGATTATGCTGGTTCTTGGTTTTCTCTAGTTTTCCGATCTTCTTGCTTCAAGCAAGAATATAAATTCTGTAATTAGTCACGAATGTGCCGAGAATATGGAAACTCTCACTGGTCACGGTCCTTATAATAAACATAAACATAAAACTAGGTATTTAGCCCCCTGTATAGGGCCTGCATGGTGGCAGAGGAAACGGCTGCGCATGTACTTCTACATTGTCCAGATGTAGCAACTTACCGGGCTCCCCAAACACACTCCCGGAAGTCTTTAGGAAAGAGAATATTATAAAAACAGATTGTTCAAAACATCGTAAAACGAAACGTTTTGACTTCAGTTATATCGCCAATATTAACAGCACCATAACTTTCATCCCCTATCCAATATCTGTAAAAATAGCTAACGTAAAAATTTTCAAGAAACTCTTTTGGCCGTGGGATCTGCTCATTGTAACTTATGATATCGTCAAGGGAAAACTAGATATAAAGTATTAAATTAAACATTATACCATATTTTGTCATTTTATTAAGAGAATGAAAAACTTTGTATTAAAGGTTAATTTTATTTGATTGGAAATTTTTATTGAGAGACGGTTGGGCTTTGATTTTTACTTATGAAATATTTAAAAAGAAGTGTGTGTGTACTTATGTATGCACGCAAGAAGTTATACTTATTTGGCCTAACAAAGCAAAAATCCTTAAAATTATTTATTCCTCGTGCTAACGTTTGTAGAAAGAACAATATTGTAAAAATCTTGCAACGATGCCTTAGACAATTAATTATTAAATAACGAATACTGCGGCTGTATGGGATTAAACCACTTACGTAACCAAAAAAAAATAACAAATGTCGCAAACCTCAGAAAATTTTAGGAACCAACTTCACCCCACTTATGTGTTACAGTAATGCGCGCGCATCTTAAAATTTCACTCTCATTTTTTCCGCGCCTATAGAAGTATATCTACAAAAATGATTGTCAGTATTAATGAACAGAATTATTTTAATGAGTCAATTAAAGAACAAAAACAATTCTAAAACAATACCGGTTGTGTAACAGTTTTGAAATATTGAATAATATTTGTTCTAGTTTTTTTTTATTGTTTACGTTTCGATGTACAAAACTTTAACAATGGAACGATAGATGAGCCTCTTCAACCACTATGTTATTATAAAGTTTATCTCAAAGTTTTAGTAGTTGTAGTAGATAAGAGTGAAAACAATTTGCAGTTAAAGTAAAAGTGCAGTTACATAAAATTGTTATAGTAAAACCATCTATAGGGATTTCATTTTTCGTTCAGTATTAACAATTTGCGGAATATGATCAGTTTGTGTGAATTTGATATCTATAATAATATTATTGTCATGTTTTTGCTAACACAATAAGGAGTATAATATAATTATAAGTGTAATAACTTTGAAAATAACAAATTGTTTAGATATGTAAGAGCGACATCTAAGCCAATTTCCTATTAAGCAAATATTAGGGTTGAACAGGTTAAACTGTAAAGTAGAGCCTGTAGATGAAGCCACAACCTGAGAGTTGAACAAGAATTATCAACGATACGTCACTTAAACGGTTGGCTCAGTGGACAGAGCGTTCGCACAGTGGCGGGTTCGAGTCCCGCATGGATCATAAATTTTGTTTTACGATTTTATTTCTAAATATATGATTAAAAATTCTAATAGTTTTGAAATCTTCAGAACTGATGTTGTATGAGATGTGGGTTCTCTCTGCATCTTCTACCGCAAATATCACGGGGAGTCCTCAGAATTGTTGTTCAGGTTCATACTAGCTGCTGATTTCCACAACCTGACATTACGTCAAAATGCGAACTTCCACATGCATTATATTGACGTCCGGCTTTCAACAACTTCTTGCCTCGCACAGCTATTTTATGGAATCAATAATAATTATATATAATAAGAATTATAATCGGTTGCAATATTCCCGAACCGATACATCTTAGGGACCTTCAAGCTTAGGGTACACTTCTACTTGAAATATTTTTTCATTTTATCATCCGTTAAATCATATGGAGTCTCTCTTGTTGACTTAAGCTGCAGCATGAAGTAAAAAAAATTGTAGCGCAAATATTTTCTCAAGTGAAATTCGATGCATGCCGCCACACAATTTTAGGTTTAAAAAACAAAAGACTCCTCGTACTAACTGTTTTTTAAACAATTGTATTACGAATGACCAGTCCGGGAACTCAATATGGCCCACGTATTCATTGATGTTTTTGTATTAACAAATCAATAAATAATCATTCTATATGTAAAATACTAACATTATCAGATCTTAAAGCCTTCCTGGCTTCCTGGCAAATAAATTAATGCTAATATTACTATAATCCTTCATCCAATACGCCTTTATGACATCGCTTAAACCCACATCTGCTCTGGTTACATTAATGGAACATTCCATCAAGCTAATGCTAAAATCGACCTATATTATAGATGATATTACAGATATTTCTAAAATTTAAATTATTGAATGCAATATAACTTGAATATGACGATATTTTTGTCAATATCTTATTGAGTTAGCAAGATCAGTTTAATTAGTTCTTTCTTTGTCGCAATAATCTTACTAGCAACCAAACACAATAATTAATGGTGCTTAGTAGGGTCCAATCACAGCTAAGTGTGCTATTAAGATTTGTAAAAAGAATCCCTCTCAGTAAGGTTTCAGAAAGACTGTCTTGCTTTTGTGTTTAATTACTTTAAAATCATAAATAAACAAATAATTCAACGTTTGCACATTATTAAAAGAACCAGCAATCTCGCAAATATCAATAAATGATCACTGTGTGGGATAATAAATATTTACGAGCTCTCGTAGACGATGCTTATTACTACGTACTAGGTGAAACTAAGCCTTTTCCTGAAATTGCGATATTTATATTTTACTTCGGTATTATTCTTAAGTTCATCGCAGTTCCCTGCCATTACGGATCTCTATTGTGAGCGGCTTGTGATCTACCAATTGCGCTATCTTCGATTTAACACAGAATTGTGAATCTTATCAAAAATATACAAGAACACCCAACAGATACCAATTACATCTTTCGCATTCATCTCCAACTTATAATTACTCTTTTTCAACTGAATGTTTACGGTATTCTTATTTTTTTTAATAAAAACTAATTTAAGACATATAATGTATTAACTTAGAACATATTCTATTGTTATAATTGCCCAAAAATATATTAAACTCTATACTATATATGTACCTATCTGTACTCTTAAGAATATGTTTGCTTGTTTCATAATGATCGGTTAAATACTTTATGTAATAAAGATAATAATATGTATTAATCATTTAACGATAATATATCACTCTTTAAGTAATACTAGAGCCATGGAAATGGCATATTAAACGATGAGTAGAGTTAAATATGTCGTAAAATATTATTTATAAGCCATTTGGACTGTCGTCGACGACGATCTCTACATATAGAGTTCGTAGAGCCAGTGAGAGACAGATTGCTTATTATATTTGACCTGCACTTTAAGTTATTAGTATTTTCTTTAATTAACGCGAGTGTTACACATTTAAATAAAACACTTTTAAACGATTAAGATGCGTATAATTGTAGCTTTGCTTTTACATTAGATTTTTGTAAAAAAGTTACAATTTTCTTATTATTTTATTTAACCCGATGTTTCAAGACCTTTCCAGATCACGTTTTCAGGGGGAAGAAAAAGTAATAAGACGTGTTTAAATCCTTTAAAAATTGTTTATTTAAGCTATAAGTTAAATTTGCGAACCTTTCCTTGGAGTGGAAAATATTGCATTATGCAAAATAATGTGGCAATAGGTTTAACTATAGGTTGAATTGTCTCTGTCTGTCGTATCGTATCGTATACAAATTTATTCTCTATTATCTATAATATTAACCCGAGAAACTTAAAGCTGACGTCCATATTGATGCAGTGATAATTTTGTACGGCGACCATCTCGGATTTCAAAAATTATCTCAATATCTGCCACCCTAGAACCCATTTAAGTTAACTTAGAACAAGAGACGATATTCATATTTTTGCAACACTCTTAGCCAATGTAATGCTAGATTTTATGTAAAGTTATATTATGAAGAGGAAACATTTGTGTTTTTGTATGTATGTTTGTAATGTTTAAATACAAAAACTACTTGATCGATTTCAAAAATTCTTTCACGATAGAAATCTGCATTTTCATTGAGTTACATTTTTTTTTATGGAATAGGAGGACAAACGAGCATACGGGTCACCTGTTGTTAAGTGATCACCGCCGCCCACAATCTCTTGCAACACCAGAGGAATCACAGGAGTGTTGCCGGCCTTTAAGGAAGGTGTACGCGCTTTTTTTGAAGGAACCCATGTCGTATCGTCCCGGAAACACCGCACAGCTTTGTAGTACGTGGAAGGGCTTCGGGTTCGAGCAATGTCCGTCGACAACGACCTGTATGCTGCGCCCAGTGAGGAAGCTGGAGGTCCACTTGCACAAGCTCTCGGGAAGCCCATATGATGGAAGTTTTGAGAGGAGCGCCTTGTGCCATACACGATCAAAGGCCTTCGCTATATCCAGGCTAACTGCCAGGCCTCCCCCCTTGCTTTCAATAGCCGCAGCCCATCTATGTGTCAGGTATACCAGAAGATCACCTGCCGACCGACCATGGCGAAACCCGTATTGTCGGTCGTTGATCAACTGGTGACCCTCTAGGTATACCAAGAGCTGACGGCTAATTATGCTCTCCATGATTTTGGAGAGCAGGGAGGTAATAGCAATAGGCCTGTAGTTTGCCGGATCCGAACTGTCTCCTTTTTTTTGGATCGGATGGACAAGGGCTGACTTCCATGAGTCAGGGACTACGCCTTTAGAATAAGAGTGCCGGAATAAACGCGTTAGCACATAGACTATATATAACATTTACAAAAAAAATATGTATCCCTAACAAAAATGCAATAATATAACCCAAGGAGTGAAAAAATTAGTCAAAAAAATCTGTCATCGCGTGCGCTTTCCGCTTCAGCTATTGATGATAGAACAAAAAAAATTTCTACAATATTATAGAACGTATCAATATCTAAAAAAAAGTTCGTGATACCATATGTCCAACTACTATAGTTATGCCACTATAAATTCTTTATTAGATTTTAAAAGTTGATAAAAATGCCGCCAATAATCAAACTATATTATTCATACCACTATATTAATCCTTAACCCATTTACTGATATTTTATTTAAGACCTTGAATAAATAAAGACTTTATTGCAATCAAACTAAAGAGTTACATTTTTAACTTATGCTACAACCTAATATACCAAATGATAAGAATTATTAAATTAAAAATTATATATCCTTATAAAAGACCTTAATACTTTTTAAAATATTAAAATTGGACATTCCCTTCAAAAGATATAACGAGTTTAAAAATGTCAATATAAGTGAAATAAAACTTTAATGTTAACAAAAATTAATCTATAGTTAGAAGACTTTCCACTACCAAGAGGTCGGTATCTACGCGAGTGAAACCGCGGGGCATTGCTAGTTTCTTATAAAATTTCAAAATTTTCAAAATGTCGCCAGGGCCCAAAATCGATTTTTGTTTTGTATTTGTGACTGCACGCCAAAAATGTTCTCAAACAAAAGGTTTTAATAAATACATAATGTTCGATGGAACAAAACCCTTTGTGATTCCTATTTGCATTTGACCGGTTTTTATTTTACAAATCTCGCTTCAAGAATGGATAATACGATACGAATGGGACTTTAAAATTTGTTTCCCTGCACACATTGAGTGGTACTGGACGAGCTTCACTGGGCATGCATTCAAAGCCAAAAGCTTTTGCGAGAAAAATTACAATATATTTGTGAAACGTGCGGTTTACATGTGTGCTAGATTGAATATTTGACGTGCACGTCTTTGTATAAACTGCGTTCGAGCTTTATGAATACTATGGCAAGATATTCAAATTGAACTCTGGTATAACTATACTAATATTATAATAGAGATATAGACTCCCTTGATAATTTTAAGACAGTAATTGTTTAGTTTCTTGCCGAAAAGCCAGCTTTAGGAATCGGTGGTAGTGGTGGACTTAAATGTTTGAAAAACTTTATTTTGTCCAACTTCAAACTGATTAATAGCAAGTCCACGGTTTATTTTGTCCAGTGGGAGGCTCCTTTGCACAGGATGCCGGCTAAATTATGGGTACCACAACGGCGCCTATTTCTGCCGTGAAGCAGTAATATATAAGCATTATTGTGTTTCGTTCTGAAGGGCGCCGTAACTAGTGAAATTACTGGGCAAATGAGACTAAACATCTTATGTCTCAAGGTGACGAGCGCAATTGTAGTGCCGCTCAGAATTTTTGGGATTTTCAATAATCCTGAGCGGCACTGCATTCTAATAGGCAAGGCGTATCAATTACCATCAGCTGAAGATCCTGCTCGTCTGGGCCCTTATTATCATAAAAAAAACTCAATTGATAATTTTAAGAGAGTAATTGTTTAGTTTCTTGCCGATTTTTCTTAACAGCTTTAGGTTGGTATTGGTGGACCTAAATGAATGAAAAACATATTATTTTGTGCAACTTCAAACCGACTAATAGTAAGTCCTTAAGATTTATTGAACTTAATAAATTACTGTGTATAGTACTGCTTATTATTAATTGCGTGAATGGGATAGTAACTAAAACAATTGTAAAGTATACCGTTACACAGAAGGAGTTGTCTTCAGGTTTACAAGTATTTTATTGCACGCAATAGATTGAGAAAATGACGAATATGTTCAATCGATCTTATCAATAATCTTAGCTTGCTGAAGAACTCAATTTATCGAATTAGAATATCTTACTAGCTCAGCTGTTTTAATCACGAATAGCATTATTTTATTATCTGCAAAAAATTGCATTTATATAATAAGATATTTGTAGAAGACATATTTGCCATTGTTGATTTCATAGAATCCGGGTAGGTGGAAGCATTTATATGATGAATATGGATGTTTGTTTCAGAGACATGGATGTTTATATATATTTATGTATGTGTAAGTAAGTATATTGTATATATCGTTGCCTTGCAACCTATAACAGGCGCAATGCCTAATGTGGGGCAAGATAATTTGTATAACAGTGTTTCAAATATGTCAATATATAGATTTTTTTAAACTTACTCTGATATTTACTTTAAAAAAACTTAATTAGATTATGATTCCGAAGTCCATGCATCAAGAAGAAGAGGTATAATCATAAAATTCAGAATATTTATTAATAATTCACAATTCGAACCAAAGTCAGTTCCATTAATTATTCTATCAACAATTTAAATTTATCATCTTAATATTGACCACTATACAAGTACTTCAAAAAATTAAATTTAAAGTTTTATAATTTTTCTTGTTCACTTATATGCTATCTATTTATTTAAAATCACAGATCAATTATTAGGTTTTAAAATAAAAAGTACTCGAGTAGATCCCTTACATCATTAATTTTTAAGTTCTAAAATATAAAGAAAATAATAATCACAGATCAGTTACATTAATTTTTAAGTTTTAAAATATAAAGTTAATACCCCGTACGCTCGTTTGTCCTCCTATTCCATAAAAAAAAAGAATAAAAACATGATAATTTTTTATCGTCTACTGTGTTTAAGTAGGTACCTATCTATCTAGATATAAAGAAGGGAAAATTTTACTTTTGTCGTTATTGAAAACTGAAATTAGAAAAAATTTAAAAATTCACTTACATATTTTTAACGTAGCTTTATTCTTTCAAGTGACCCCAATAACATAATTTCTTCAAATTAATTAATAATATATTATTTGTTTTTTAATAAAAGTAAGGGCGGCATACCATACCATAACGGCCACGCTTTCCGGGAGTCTGGATTTTCTATGTGAAATATCCGCTTCTTTAAGGATCTTTTCCCAAAATTTTTTGTTACATAGACTTATTTGTGGTTTGAATGTCTATAAAGTACTACTGACCCGAAAGACATTGATCGTTCGATTATAGTAAAACAAACTCTTGGTGGTGGTTTTCGTAAAATCCGTTCTTAGCTGCCCTCTACCAGAGAATATATATTGGTATTCCGTATTAGTACTCGGCGAAAGGACTATTCAATATACGCCCTGCCCATTACAATACAGTGCCGCTCAGAATTCTTGAATAATCCAAAAACTCTAAATGGCACTACAATTGCGCTCGTCACTTAGAGACATAAGATGTTAAGTCTCATTTGCCCAGTAATTTCACAAGCTACGGCAACCTTCAGATCGAAACACAGTAATGTTTACACGTTACTGCTTCACGGCAAAAATAGGCGCCGTTATGGTACCCATTATCTAGCCAGCATCCTGTGCAATTGGGCCTCCCATTGGTAATTTGATCTGATGTTTTCTGATTTCTGCCTAGTACGGCCTTTGCAGCATAATATTATATAATGTTTATTAAGATGAGTAGTACACAACACTCAATTGCCAGAATTAACAGAAACTTTGACAAATATACAAAGTATTGTTGTCGTCTTTTTATTCCTAACAGGTTTTGTGTGTTGTGCTCTTGTTTATCAACGTTATTTTCAAATCTAGGTGTATACTTCATCCGAAGATATCGTAGCATCTATCGTATTCAGAAATTTCAAAGATGAGTATTGGTAATGGCGGAATCTAGTTTCGATAAATCGCGGAGTATCAAAGCTACTCTGTCTCGATTCGTTATCATTCGCTTTAGTCGCCGGCGTACCATGAATAGTGACGTCATGCTTCCTGTAATGCCAACGTCATCAAAACTATTCATTGCGCGTTCAATACTTCACGCCAACTGACTTCATTTCATGCTTATCAAATGCTGCACTAAATAGAACCTCGTTTCTATATCCACAACGTTGCTTAAGTACAATACTTTTATTTCTTAGATACAGATATATAATTATGTGGTACAATAGGCGATTTATATTTATAAAGCGACCTAAAGGTCCGGTTCGTTCCATCAGTTTAATATTAAATTTTAAAAACAATAAAATATAATACTTTAAGCATTGTACTCATTCGTTAAAATAAGAAATTATATACCAAAAGAAAGAAATTGGAAATTACTTAACGGCTCAACCGTTTTCAAGAGCAGTTCAAAATATAAAAATATCAGAACCGGAACAAAACTTGACACAAATTACCCTAAGCTAATAGATTTGAGACAAAATAGGTTTTGTGTGAAACTAACCATTCCATTTTGGATCTCAAGCACAGGAGAATTACCAGCTCTCAGAAGCTCGGCTATAATTCTATCATTGCCGGCGCCTTGTTGTTTTTATGTTGTTTTAGGGCCATACTAATCTCGTACAGGAAACGTAAAACTTACACCTGGCTCGATTTTAAATCTTATTTTGCTGAGTCTAATAAATACCCATATTATAATTAACTTATCATATTTAATCATCAAGTTCATCATTATAAAAATTGCAACGTTAAGATGTTTCAAATCATTCAAAATTTTTAATTTATTATTCTAGACACAAGTGTAAATAAATGTAATAATCATTCAGTTATATGTATAAGTTTAATTTATTACACAATTGTATTGTTTTCGACTGCTTTTGAGAAATAAAAAAATATGTGCAGTTCTATTTTGTGCAGCATTTGTTTTTGTGGTCACACTAAAAGTTTTGCGTATCTTAAAAAAACAACATGTTAACATGTTGTGACACCATAATATTATGTTTATTATATTCAAAATACGCTCCTTTACATTTTAAACATTGTTTCATGCGACCGAACCATTTGTAAAACAGAAGGACCACAAGAAAGAATGTGAAAGTGAAACCTCTCATCAAATCTTTGATTTTAAGGACAATACAGAAATCAAAGTGTGCACATAAAAAATCATCGCTCTAAAATATTTTCGACTTAATTACATTTTCGTAAACTTTGATGTGTGATAAAAAACAATTGACAAATGATTTCCCGCCAATTGTTTCTTTTATTATTAAGAATGTTGTAACGTTTCAAAAAATATAACATTCGAAATTCAAGTAGTTCCGATTAGCTAGAAGTGCAAAACTTCTAGTGTGCCCCATGTAAACCTACACTGCTACTCTGTAATTGGTAAGTTCTAAAAAGCGTAACAAAACGTGATGTTGAATCGATATTCAATCGCAGAATAGAATAGCCATAATTGCTTGGATAACAAAACAGCACATCAAGAGTACCGCTTCAAATGCAACTTAGAATACAATGTGTTTTCTTTAGTTAACGTTTATTGCGAGCGTAAAGAGAAGCTTTCATAGAATATGTGGAACGTTAGTGGAAGTATATCACGGTTAAATTAGAATTGCACTTACCTAAACATCTTGATGTTTGAACAAGTAGTACCAAGAGAACTTTGTTTGAATTCAACCTATTTATTAGATTTATAATTTAAATTATATTATTTATATATAAATAATATTAGATATGTACCTTAGTGTAATCTCTTTATGAACGTGTTGTAGTATGGTCTTACAAAAAAAAAATCTTATTACATCCGAATAGATTCGTGTTCCCAAAACATTACCTACTTATAGTTCCGTTTAGTTTTAGAATGCTTGTATAATTTTGTTATATATTAATGTTTCTGGTTTATGTTTTCCTATTAAAATATGTATTCGTACATGATAATTTGATAGTTATGTATGTTTATTTTTCTATAACAGACATACTAAAAGGCAGAAGTTAACATCAGAAGAAAGGAGGCTTTTGAAAGAAGGTTTTATGAGATTTGCAGGTGATCGTAGTGCCAATTGATGTAATATTATTATTACGTGCAATAAAACCCTGTGAAAACGAACAAAAATAATATATTTTAAGTTATACGTTTACGCAGTAACATCTTATATATAAAATTATCGTGTCACAATGTTCGTTCCCGTACTCCTCCGAAACGGCTTGACCGATTCTCATGAAATTTTGTGAGCATATTGAGTAGGTCTGAGAATCGGCCAACATCTATTTTTAATACCCCTAAATGTTAAGGGTGGTCCACACGAATTTTGAAAGCCAAAACATATTATATTGAAACTTCAAGGATATATAATGTATTGTGTTTATTTTTAACACTTCCAGAAATAAAGATCGTTCGCTCTCAGATGACAGCTAGCTGGAAATGTAAACTACAGATGTTGATTACATTTCCAGTTGGTACAGTATCTGTTTTATTCGCAGTATTGTAGTGGACGGTTGCTTCTTCAATGTACTGTCGCCTGTAGAAAGGATTTAGTACGGTTCTCTTCACAGCTCGCCGACTGCCGATTTATACACATTGCAATATTTTGTTTCTAGAACTGACATTGATACATACTGCTCTACGGATTCGATGATGTCTTAGCTATTTGATATAGTTAAAACTAGTAGAGACCTGGTTAAGTTAGTTTTCGCCTAAATAAAAACCCTGTGTTATTAATTTTATAAAAACTGGGTTGCCATTTTCGAAGTAGGTAGGTACATGAAATGTATTTACAGGAATTACATGTATAGTATAAGATTATAGTTCTTGTTATTTTCAACGACGATTATTTTTTTAATGGAAATAAGGGAAGAGACGAGCGGGACGTTCAGCTGATGGCAATTGATACGCCCTGCCCATTACAATGCAATGCCGCTCAGGATTCTTGAAAAACCCAAAAGATCTGAGCGGCACTACAACTACTACATACGCTCGTCACCTTGAGACATAAGATGATAAGTCTCATTTGCCCAGTAATTTCACTAGCTACGGCGCCCTTCAAACCGATACATAACAATGATTACACATTACTCAGTGCTGTAATGGTAGATAATTAATGGCTTCCAAAATGAATGATACAATTCTGATATCTCCGTACTCGAATCGATCAATGATATGTGATTACTATTTTATCAAATACATAAAACGCGTACTATCCTAAAATTGCTCAACACAAGACAAAAACAGCTTATGATGGGTTAGTAATAACAATTTTACGATATTGCACTTTTATTATTACTACAAATTGCTTTCGTTTTATATCTTCTACTTTCTTGTATTTATTGGTGCTTACTTATAAAATTTATTTATTATAAATACTGGCTAGTTTTGTTCGAAGAAATAATTTCGTTGATAGCAAACACTGACCTCTACAATATACCGCAGGAATGGCGACTGTCAAAGTGCTTTTGTGCCTGTTTGATATTCGCCATTTTGGCGCTGTTGGCTATATAGCGAGAATTTTTGGGTTTTTCAAGAATCCTGATCGGCACTGCATTGTAATGGACATGGCGTATCAATTACCATCAGCTGAGCGTCCTGCTCGTCTCGTCCCTTATTTTCATTAAACAAGTTGAATTCTATGTAGACACTGAATAAGGCATGTCATACGGCACATTAAAGGAAAGAGATGATTTTTAACAAAATATCTTTTTCCTTTTTTTCCACTGTGAATGAAAATGAACCAAAACTGATTAATTGTTCAAAATCATGACCATTCTTATCAATACATAGTATAATTCAACGTCTCAAAGATTTTACTTAATTTTTTTATGACAGTAAAAATAAGGATTTTTTCAAACAAATCATCCATCACTGTTTAAGTCCATCATTAACAGAAGTCAAATTCCAAACGGGCATTGGACTAATAAATTGTTCAACAAAATACGAAACAGTACGCTAAAAGTTACTTTTTTAGTTAGTATTAATGAATTCAAATTCAAAATCATTTATTGAACTTCCCATTCAAAATACTGCCTCAGACCTGAAAAGAACCGAAGAAGGACTCCGTGTCTCCTTAAAAAACAGTGAAGCACCAAAACAAGCCGGTAAACGTGTAAATACATAGACCTTTGCACACACTTACCCTAATACAAGCCGATCGGCCGCCATTATGAGATTTGCTTTTGTCTGTGACAGAACATTTTGCGTCGCAATAAAATCCGCTTCATCCCCAGTCTGTGGTATCATTAAGAAAATAATTTATGTTATACCTTTCACACACAAACGTTTTTAATAATTCTTTTAAATTTCGTACCACATTTGTTTTGTACATTTTCCGGGATCATATTTAAAAAAATATTTGAATTTGAATTTGAAAAGCATATACATCACCCAAAAGAATTTACTAACACAAATTAACCACAACTTGGTTACGCACGGACTCCGTGTCTCCTTAAAAAACAGTGAAGCACCAAAACAAGCCGGTAAACGTGTAAATACATAGACCTTTGCACACACTTACCCTAATACAAGCCGATCGGCCGCCATTATGAGATTTGCTTTTGTCTGTGACAGAACATTTTGCGTCGCAATAAAATATTTTATAAATAGCATAAATAAAAAAAAGATATCGGCGTCGACGTCGCATTCCAAATGGCTTTAAAATATTATTTTATGACAAATTTAACCCCTATAATCGTCAAATATGCCATTTTCATAGCTCTAGCATTATTCATAGAGTAATAAAGCGCTGAATGATTTCTACTTGAATAACGTTTATCAAGACTATAATATGTATTAAAGTTACAGTAAGACATTGCAGTTTAATACTGAAAAATTCCTACCTTTTTTTAAGATAAATTAATATATTTTTTTAATCAAAGTATTTGCCTTCCCTGAAGGTCATTTACGTCTTTGCTGTTGGACCGGGTTAGCGGGCCTAGTATAAATAATATAATGAATTCTTTAAACGCATTTTGTTTTTCTTATTGAGAAGAAACTTTTTTATAAATTTAAACTTTGTTATTAAATGTAGGTCTTGTAGAGTTGAAACGATTTCTGGAGCTGTGTGAGGTCTTGCTTTATGAAGGGATGACTTATTGTGTGTTTCACCGTGATTCCAAGTTATGTACAATGTATACTTTTGTATGGATAAGTAATCTGGAGTGAGCTATTGTGATGTTCACATACGATTATCGTTTAGAAACCACTTTACATTCCAAGTCACAATTTGCCCTAAAATCCCTTCGTTTCTGTGCCAGTTCAAAATGATAAAGTGATCCCCCAAGGAAGTATATTAGGCCCCACGTTATTCCTTTTGTATATAAATGACATCAAAACTAAAGTATCCAGCTCTGTCGTCATCTGTTATGCCGATGATACAGCTCTTTTATTTTACGGGAAAAACTGGGATACTGCACTACACACAGCGGAACAAGGAATGAGGAATATTGCAACTTGGCTACAAAATAATCTTCTCACCTTAAATCTCACTAAAACACAGTACATCTGTTTCCATAAAACGAAAACTTCATCCCCTTCCCACATTTTTGATATTAAAGTCCACACATGGCTTGTTGCTCTATCTGGCCCTTGCTCTTGCAATAGTATAAGAAGAACTACTCATATAAAATACTTAGGAGTCGTCATGGACGAAAATTTAAACTTTAAGCAACATCTTAATACAACAGCGAAAAGAGTCCGCAAGCTGATCTATATTTTTAAGAACTTACGCGCTTCGGCATCTTTAAATCTGCTAAAAACCATTTATTTTGCAATCGGTCAATCTGTATTATCTTATTGTATCACCGTATGGGGAGGGGCGGCTACTTCACACATGATACTCTTAGAAAGAGCACAGAGAGCCGTCCTTAAAGTGATTTTTAAAAAACCTATTAGATACCCAACACATAAACTATATAAAGACTTAGAACTTCTTTCTGTCCGAGGTATATTTATCTTGCGTGTTATGACAAGCATGATAAGGAGGTCTTGAATTTGCCTAATTATAAAAACCTACTAGATAGCCGTTCGTACAAGATTCCAACACCAATAATAAATACAACATTTGCAAGTAGATTTAGCCCATTCTTACATACATATATATACAACAAGGTAAATTTAAAATGTTCTATTAAAAATTGCTCGGTCCATCAGGTCAAATTTAAAATACAGAGATGGTTACACACACTCACTTATGCAGACATGGAAGCTATTCTTAAAGTGATAGCTTAGCATTCATATATGTTAATACTTTGTAACATGATTAATCAGATACTCACACTCACTCACACCCACCCTCACACACACACACAAACACATACACACACACCCAGAGACACACACGTGTACACACACACATATACAGAGTGCACTTTTTGACCTTTCGGTTCATATTGTTAACCTTAGGATGTAAATTGGTTGCCTACAGGACACGCCTAGTGTAGGGACCAAATATAATGTAATATTATGTGATAAAGTGTCTGTATATATAATAAATAAATAAAAATAAATAAGAATAACTTTGATGCACACTTCGCTCTGTAGGTGATTAATCAAGATTTTTTATTTGATCGATTGGATGCAATAAGGTCAATTTTGTGGATATTCCTTGCGTTCATCGCGAATCGGCTTCTACCATCGCATTCAATTCATCACCTGATTCACCTAATTCCTGCCGCTGAATTCCAACTTCGCACGACTCGCCACATATTTGGATATCATCCCCATCATCTGTATGTGTGGCGGTCCTCCACAGTGCGGTTATTAAGGAGCTTTCTTCCACGTACTACAAAGCTGTGGAAAGAGTTTCCTTGTGCGGTGTTTCCGGGATGATACGACATGGGTTCCTAGAAAAAAAGCGCGTACACCTTCCTTAAAGGCCGAAAACGCTCCTGTGATTTCTCTGGTGTTGCAAAAGAATGTGGGCGGCGGTGATCGTTTCACACCCGGTGACCCGTACGCTTATTTGTTCTCTTTTTCCATAAAATAATCAGCTATGTGGCTGGTATTCCTGTACGGAAGCGATTAAATAGGTCGATATGTGTACCTATCAGCTCTGATATGTCGAGATGTTTTTATTGCGTCAGTTTCATTCCGGAACTCGTGATTAAAGAATGCAGTTCCTACTGTTGCAAATAGTATTTTCTTTGATTAAGCGAGTGTTACACATTTAAATAAAACACTTTTAAAGGATTAAAACGAGTCTAATTGTAACTATGTTTTAACAAAGCGTAATAGTTACATTTTTATTATTCAATCACCCCGAAGTTTTGAGACCTTTCTAGATCACGTTTTCAGTCGCCCTGAACATGGGGACTGACTGTAAAAACACAGTTACAATTACACGTCTTGTAATACTTTAAAAAGTGTTTTATTTAAATTAAAGATTACTTTAATTTACAAAGTTAGACTCATACTTAATTTAAAGCAGAAAGAAAATTGGGGCTAAATAAATACAATAAGGCTACTGGAAACCCAAGAGCTGGCAGCTATTTTGGTCAACGGATCAGCTTAGCTATCCAACGCGGGAATGCTGAAGAGTACTGACTCTTGGTACGCTTCCACGTAATGATAGTTTTAATTTTATGTAGTCATAGTATTGTAAATATAGTTATAAAATTTGTTTTGATACTAAGGATAATATTGTTAATTTATTTGGTATAAAATACTAATCTCCACTGTTTTTGTTTGCTTATATGTTACGCTTTCACGCCGTCTTCACGACTGAACCGATTATCATAATATTTTTGACACACAGGATACAATTCAATGTTTAATATTTTTCTTTCGCACTAAGTTAATAATATATTTTAAGTTCCTACTTATAAAATTGTTCAAGCTATAAGAGGAGATGTTTCTGCCACTGCAAACTATATTTACATTTCAATAGGTACACTAATAAAATTTGAAATCAAAATTTTATGAATGATGCGGGACTCGAACCCACGACCTATCCATGCGAGTGCTCTTCAAACTGAGCTAACCGTTCGAGTGACGTATCGTCATAAAATCTTGTATGCTTTGTTCAACTCTGAGGCTGTGGCTACTTTACAGTTGATAACCTGCTCAACCCCATTATTTGCATATTAGGAAATTGACTTGAGATGACGCTCTTGCAAATCGAAATAATTTGTTATTTTAAATTAAATTCAATCAAATTTGAAAACAAAATTTTTTGATAATTTTTATTTGTGTATTAATTACAGAAGTGAGGGTTATCACTTTAAAACATAAAAAAATATTTCAATAGGTCATAAACAATTTAAACAATAAACAATTAAAGCAAGACACTTTGGTAACAACTATAAATAAAATAACAATTACTTGAATTGCTCTGTGTTCGTGACATGGTGGTTTACTCATAATTTATTCAGAGCAATAGTAATAATGGTTGCGGTAAACAGAACATTCACATGTCGGTGATAATGTGAGGCTTCTTGTTAATATTACACGTTTGACTTGATGGCAAATAAAGTTACGAATTGTTGAAGACTGAATAATTTGTTTTTTTTTTGTGTTTATACCATATATCTTTAAACGAGGAATTTTTGTATACATATAATCTCAAACTCGGAAACGGCTCCAACGATTTTCATAAAATTTAGTATACAGGGGATTTCAGGGGCAATAAATTGAGCTAGGTTTCAGTTTAAAAAAAATATAGTTTTATCCGTGTTTTAGTGACGAACAGCTACAATATCATTAGAATACAAAGGTAAATTTCGCCACTACATACAAGACTATAATAGCTCAGATGGGACATTGGTTGATCCGGGAAGCAGAAGACCCCGGTTCGAATCCATTATGTGATTATGTCGTATTAGTTTTTTTTGTTCAAGTTTTGTACATTCTTAAAAATCCGATCAAGGCTCGGTCGTCCGGTTATTTATTGTTTATTTTGTTAATATGAGAATTTTGTTTTCATTTTGTTTGAGTGGGAATTAATTTAAAACTCCTTAAATAAACAGTGGAAAAAAAAGTTAAGAATTGTTCATAAGCGCAAAGGAATATTGATGGTAGGAGACAAGCTTTCAATTCTATTTGACGGATAAAATTTATTACTTGTTATAAGTATGTGAAATAATATGATCATATATACTAATTTATTTCTAACTAAAATTTAAAAATAAGTACCTATATTTATTTATTATTTTTTCACCTTTATTATAACGGCAAATTGTTCTCACATATATCCACTACAATTACTAGCAAGTGGTTGATGTAGCTTATCGGTCGTAAATATCAAAGACCAACCATCTCTCAATAACAATTTCAAATTAAAGTAAGCCCTACAGAGTTTTATGACTCTCTTTTAATAACAAAATCAAAGCTGCTTTAATGTTACTTTATATTTAGCTTCGTCTCGACGATATCGTTAGTTATAATGAGCAGATTCCACGGCCAAACAATTTACAGAAAATTTTTACGTTGGCTATTTTTACGGATGAAAGTTATGGTGCTGTTAATATTGGCGATATAGCCGAAGTCAAAATGTTTTATATTACGATGTCTTAAACAATCTGTTAAAATAATATTTTTCATTACATACATATATGTAATGAAACGTTTTTTAATACTTTATCTATTATTAATAATATAATATATTCATTGAAAGGGAGAGTATTTAAAACACAAGCTAATGTCAAAATATGTAAAACATTTTTCTTTTAATGACAATAAGGGTCTAGACGAGCAGGCCCATTACAATGCTGTCCCGCTCAGGATTCTTGAAACACCTAAAAATTCTGATCGGCACCACAATTGTGCTCGTCACCTTTTAGGCATAGATGTTAAGTCTCATTTGTCTGAACTGAACTGATTAATAATAATAATATATAATCGATCTAAATGAAAATTCCAAATAAGCAGTATACAAACATTAATATCATCGTCCATGTAATATTCATAAAAATTTTCATAAATTGAAAACTACTGGGCCAAACTATGTCAAACTCTTATTGGACCAAATGGCAAACATTCCTCATCAAACTAAATCTCAGCGTAATCGGTGTACATACATAAAAAAAAATACCTTTCGAATTGAGAACGTCCTCCTATTCGAAGTCAGTTAAAAAAAATACAATTATCGGATACCAATACTGAACCTATTTAATACGAAAAAAAAAATGTCAAAATAAAATTTCTCATAAGAATAGCATATTGCCACTAATTTCGTTCAACTGATAGTTTCATTCATAAATCGTAATTTCTTGTTACTTGTATATACTACTAAATATAGTTAATTTTGTAATGCCAATCTTTAAATAAATATTTCGGAATACCATTTTTGCTCGCTGACGCAGGAAGCCAAATATCCCTTTGTCCTCTCTACATTCAGGAAGCTTATCAATACACTCTCTACTATTAATTATTTTAACTGAAAGGTACTTAACTTTCACGAAGAATAATAAAATATACAACACTAACGGTCTGTCCTTATGTTTGCTAATTGATGTTATTTTTAGTCCCGTGCAGCATTGTGATGTGAATTGTTTATTTGGTACAGAAGTTCATGTTTTGCAAATAATACTTATACAATGTAGATATCTGTTATTGTTATATCTATTATTACGTTTGAATTATCAAAAGTGATAGATCGTTTAAAATGTATTTTCGCATATAGTATAAACATGTAATAAAATGTCAGTTAGCTATACTATTTGTATTTTGCTACTTTTAATGACATTAAAACGCTTAGATTAAGGATTGGTCTCCACTGCGCCCCAACTAGATACTGCACTACCTAAGAAAAGTGGCTTTTTTATTACGAGAACTATTAGATGCTTGTGTACGTGGCATCTTGACACTCAATGAAATCTTTAAGATTTTGTAACATACGCTTTGTATTATTTTACATTGAAATTAATAAAATACAAAATACTTACTCATCTTATGCGATCCAAGTGTCTTTCTTATTCAAACAAAACAAATCTTATAACTATATTTACAATACGTGGAAGAGTACCAAGAATACTGGCAGCATTTCCGCGTTGGATAGCTAGGCTGATCCGTTGACCGAAATAGCTGCCAGTGCTTGGGTTTCCAGTAGCCTTATTGAGGCGCGAAGATAGTATTTTGAACATTCTCTGCTCCTCTGGGCCCCACGGGCCAAGTGTCTCGACACCAAACGGCACAAAATTGTATGACTCACTGAGACATATTTGCGACGCTTGCTGTCTTTGGCAATCGAAGTAGCAATCCCAACACCAACTGACGTAACTTGAACATGAGAAGGAGCCAGAGTGTCGACGCAAGTCGCGTCCTAGACTAGCGCCATTCCCCGCGCGTGTGTGTGTGTATTTGTGTGTGTCTTAGTGTGTGTCTTTCTTATTTCTTGTATTATTTTAATAAAGTTTTTATTACGCAACTCGACATTTTATTTTTAATTATTACTAAAGTTTAAAAGACTACGCCTACCGATCTAGTTGTAGCGCAACGGAGACCAATTCTTAATCTAAGTTAAAACGTTACATTTAAAAAAAGAACCAAATTAGTAAAATGTTGTTTCCAGCAATTTTTTATTTGTTTATCTGTCTGTCAAAGTGACCGAATCTAACGAAGCAATTCGATGCATTTTAAAATGCTGCGAAGAATATTTGTGAGGTTTCTGACCTAACGCAGAGTCACTAAGAGAAGCATAAAGTTTGTTTTCAATCCAGGAATTTTATGTCAAACATGCACAGTCTGGTTACCCTGTTACTGATAAAATGGAGGCAATTTTTGAAAAAGTGGAGCAAGATCGGGGCATAAGTAATAAGGCGAGACAGCTGAAGAATTAGATATTGACCCATTTAAGAAATGCTAAGTTCACAAGAACCGCGATATTAGAGTTTTTTTAATGAAAATAAGGGACGAGACGAGCAGGACGTTCAGCTGATGGTAATTAATACGCCCTGCCCATTACAATGCAGGATTATTGAAATACCCCAAAAATTCTGAGCGACACTACTACTGATTGCACCCTTCACCAACAAACATAAGGCGATAAGTCTCATTTGCCAAGTAATTTCACTAGCTACGGACCGAAACATAGTAATGCTCACACATTACTGCTTCACGGCAGAAATCGGCTCCGTTGTTGTACCCATAATCTAGCCGGCATCCTGTCCAAAGGAGCCTCCTACTGGTAAAATTTAATGAAGTAATCACGTCAAAAGATATGGGTAGTATTAAAGCACAAATTCAAATAAAGAATTTTTTATGTAAAAGAGATAAACATTCATTACGTTGCCTTTGTAATGTTATTACCACGGCACATCTATTCCGAGTTTTATAGCTATGATTTAGTCACTCATAATTCTTTTCCACATATATTATATTTATTCGTGCTCTGGGAAATAAGTTTTCCGTAAAACTCATATCTCTGATTCAAGATATCATCAGTCTATATTCGATAGCCGTTATATTATCTTAACGACATACAGTTCGGATTAGTCATACAATTTCTTAGTAATTAACTCATGTTTGTTACCTCCTTGCTTCAAACTTTAATTTTAAAGGCATTTTTTATTTATTTACCTAATAAATCACAAATCTGCAGGGGCATTAGGCCTTCCTTTGAAGGTGACCACATAGCTGAATGTCGTTCGATGTTTTAACGCCTAGCCTGACGATTCTGTATGCGAATATGAATAATACTCATTTTTTTGTGCAAATAATCCTGAGCGGTACTGCAATGTAATGGGCATGGCGTATCAAGTACCATCAGCTGTACGTCATGCTCGTCTCGTCCCTTTCTGTCATAAAAATAATTCAAAAAAATATTGACAACAGCATGTGGAGATATGAAGCTACAACACCAAAATGTAGCTTCATATTAATCATTCATGTACAAACTTTCATTATATATACGATTCGAAAGCTTAATTATTAAAGAAATTGATGAGTTGAATAAGATGAGTTTCATCAGTAATACAAACTCCGAAATTTAAAAGAATTACAGAAAGATACCAAATGACTGATGAATGAAAATATATTCATGAGGTGTTTTGTTCGAAGGTCATTAATTTTTTAAAAACACTATTATGAATAAAAAACAATATTCTTAATCATAGTACAGTCAAAGTCAAAGTCGAAACTATTTTATTGATATAAAATCAACAGATTGCTCGTCAACGTAGATTGCCAAAAATACAATTCAAATACATGTTATGCACAGGGAAGGGCGCTGGTGTGGGACGCGACTTGGGTTGACACTCTGGCTCCTTCTCATGTCCAAGTTACGTCAGTTAATGCTGGGGCTGCTGCTTTGACTGCCGAAGACGGCAAGCGTCGCTAATATGTCGATTTCAGTGAGTCATACATCTTTGTGCCCTTTGGTGTCGAGACACTTGGCACGTGGGGCCCAGAGGCGAGGAGTATGTTCAAAATACTTTCTTCGCGCCTCAATAAGGCAACTGGATACCCAAGCCCTGGTAGCTATCTCGGTCAACGGATCAGCCTAGCTATCCAACGCGGAAATGCTGCCAATATTTTAGGTACGCTTCCACGTAATGATAGTTTTAATTTTATGTAGTCATAGTATTGTAAATATAATTATAAGATTTGTTTTGTTTGAATATATATTGAGTTGCAATACATGCTAATTACACAAAAGCTTAAACATATATATTTTAAAAATAAAGCAAACCAGTAAAACAATACAATGCTGAAGCATAAAATCCATAAAAAATAACAACTATAATACTATTCAATTCCACGTTGTAATATTGTTTACGTATACGTCAATACTGTAATAAGCCTTCGACATAAGTCAACGTTTAATAAAATATTTAAATTTAGTTAGTGATAATTAGATAGATTAAAAGTCAATAAAATAAAAGTTTTAATGTATACGGCAAGCAGCCGTCTTTTCTAAATATTGAGTGACGTCAGGGCTCAATAATTATAACAGCATCGCTTGTAAAGTTTTTAATTAGAGTATTATTATAATGTAGAATAAAGGTTTAAAAGTACACTTGTACCAATATTATAGAAGAGAATTCAAAATCTATCACCATATAATATGAGTATTACCTTTTTATAATTTAAAGCCTAATTAAATAGAATAATATTCAAGGGCACGCAATTTCAATCCTTGTTATTGTTTAGCTAAATGACTTTATTTAAACTTGCTATACTGCCTCTTCGGAATTGGTAAAAGTGAAAGCTCTTATCAAATCTTTGATTTTGGGGAAAATACAGAAATCACAGGGTGCTAGGTCGGAGCTATGTGCAGGATGGGTGACGAGTTGTACTTTTTCGGAAGCTAAAAATGACTTAGTTTTGTTGGCCGTGCGTGAAGAACCGTTGTCGTGATGTAGAAGAACGCGGCTTTTTGGTCGTTTTTCGCGAACTTTTTTTAATACCCTGGGTAAACAAATCGTAGAATACCATTCGGCACTAACACTCTTTTAATCTACAAGTGGAATTGTGCAAATGGGCCCCGTAGCTGAGAAAAAAAAATGCGATCATATTTTTACCAACGTTTCTCGCCTGCCTCACTTTTGTTGGCCTTTGTAGGTAGAACTTTGATGTGCGATAAAAAACAATAGACAAATAATTGCCCGCCAATTGTTTTTTTTTTGTTGCTAAGAAGGTTGCAACGTTTCAAAAAATATAACACTCGAAATTCAAATAGTTCCGAATAGCTAGAAGTGCAAAACTTTTAGTGTACCCCATGTATCAAGGGAATAAAAGCTGACAGTAAAATTATTATTGGAAATGGTATGAGAATACAGTTTTATAATAGCCCACTTTATTCCTTGAAGCTGGAAAGTTTTTGTATGAGCAGTTAAATTACGACTTGTGTTTTAATAACTGCAATGAAGAGAAGCTCCAGAGTTAATACTAGTTCAACGTAGTCCAACTCAAATTTAAAGAAATGTCTCTGGAGTATTTAAAACTTAAAGTCGTTGTGATGAAGTTGCTGTCTTTTATTATTGCAGAGAGTATAATTTATGCTTGACTTTTTAGTAAATATACACAAATTTAGGTAAACTGAATATTTTTTTTCTAAACTGGCTGTTTTTAATGTTATATTTTAATCGCAACGATTACGCAATTAGTTTCTTCTTTTTGTTGTGTATCATATTTCGTTTTTATCTTTTGCATATGTTGTAATATTTTATATTGGTACATTTTTCTTTCTTTATTGTTCAATGTTGTTTGTATTTTCTATGTATAAGTTATTTGGATAGGTTTTCAATATCTAAAAATATTTTAGCATTTCTAAACCACAGCGCGAGTTGTCTCGTAATGGGCTACGCTGAAAATCAGCGCTGTAGCACTTGCTACGGCAAACGCTGAGCGGTGTCCATTTTCGCATCATTCTTATATTATACCTTGTATTTTAAGGTGACCAAGTAACTAAATGAATGTTGAATAATATATCTTAATACTTCCTTTTCTGTGAAATGGGAGCTGGAAGCTCATTTCCTGTTTTAATTTATGTTCTGTAAAATATATACGAACTCCACCTAAGTCTTAATAATAGGTTGGCAAAAATATTCTTCACATTTCATATTGAAAACTTAATACATTTTTTTTAAAGTTTATTTACATTTAATTATAGTAAGTTTATTGTTTATAGATGGTGGCGGCTATCAAAAGAAAGGGAGGGAAATATAGCAAAGGCCTATGATCGTGTATCGCACAAAGCGCTTCTCTCAAAACTTCCATCATTTGGGCTTCCTGAGAGCATTTGTAGTTGGACCTGCAGCTTCACTGGGCGCAGCACCTATTATTTTATTTCATAAATACTACTTTTCTTTAAGCGATATTGCTATATTTTAATTTAAGGTGTTAATGAAACTGTAAATTTATACTATTAAATTCCATTGTTTGACTTTATTTTGATAAAATATTTATTTGTGTGATATGAAATAAAAAAATGTATATATCTATATCTATGTCAATACAACAACGACTATTTCTTGATAAAATACGCATATCGATAAAATTAATTAATTGAGCAGCAGTAGCTTTGCTTTGTGTCTGGAAATTCTCCCGTGGAAATCGATCATATACTTGTAGAATCGAAAACAATCCTGATAGAACCATTCCTACTGTCCATTAGTTAAAATGTCAAACCAAATAATATACAAAAGTGTATACAGTTTAAAGAGATCTTTTTAAACTGTTCTGTGATCATGGTGGTACCATATAGACCCTTTTTTCGTATAAAATACATGAGTAACAGTTTCTTTCAATGATTTATATAAAAATTGGTTTCAATAAGCATATTTATTATTTAACTGTAGAAAATTATTTATACTTTTGTTATTGTTATTACAATCACTTAATTACAAGATTGTTAAATCTGAAATATTTAAATAAATTTTTGCATTATCTGGAACTTTTGTCACGCTAAATAGCGATATTAACGTGGATATTATCGAGATAAAAATTAAATTATTGAAACTATTTCACTCGCATCGGTTGGAAGGAAGTTCACGAACTAAACCTATTATTTATATCTTCATAATTAATCTGCAATTTAAACTACACCGTTAAAATCCAAAAAGTTTTAACTTTTATTATTGTAATTGATAACTGTGACTGCGATTATAAGTCAAAACTATAAAAACACTTAAATTTAAAACAACAGAAACGCAAGTAAATAAAATAACATGCTAAACTAACAAGATATTGTACTGAATTGGGCCGGGAGTATAAATATTTATTGTCAAACGTCATATGTGGGCGACACAGTGAATATTGCTTCGGCATCAAAGCGAAACATTAATCGCCTGGACAAACTGAACATCGATCACGGTTTGTTTTTGATATCGCACAGAACGTCATTGTATCGCACATCTAGTAAATATTCTGATATAATTATAACAACAATATTTTTTTTTTGGATATTGATAAAAATTTATCAATATGAAGTAATTAGATATTAAACGATGATGATTTAGAATAACAATGCTGATATTGACGCTATGGTTATAGTCAAGGTTTGTAAAGCAGTTTTAGTATCCACAGTTTTTTTTTTACATTGAGGAGACGAGACGAGCAGGACGTTCAGCTAAAGGTAATTGATACGCCCTGCCCATAACAATGCAATGCCGCTCAGGATTCTTGAAAAACACAAAAATTGTGAGCGGCACTACAATTGCGTTCGTCACCTTGAGACAAAAGATGTTAAGTCTCATTTGCCCAGTAATTTTAATAGCTACGGCGTCTTTCAGACAAAAACACAGTAATGCTTAAACATTACTGCTTCACGCCAGAAATAGGCGCCGTTGTGGTACCTTTAATCTAGCCGGCATCCTGTGCAAAGGAGCCTCCCACTGGTTCAGTACAGTACAGCTTGGAAGATATCAAAATTATTGAAGGCGAAATACGTGTAATTTCCTGTTTTGTATGCGTTGGTGTTTTACATTTATTTCATTTGCAATACTGAAATTCCGGAAACTAACGCTCGAAAAAAACTCATTAAATAAGAAAAAGGAGAAAAAATATTCGCAAAGCTAGATTACACAACTAAAAGTCTCCCAAAATAAAGACAGAACACAAAATAAACACGACATAAGAAATTAAATTTAGTATGCTCTGTACCGCAGCGGCATTAAACTGGACAAAACATTCTCTTCACGCTCTTACACATAAGCACCGACTAAACTTTATTATTGCTTTTACGACGCCATTCGACTACTTTCATGCACATTCAACACGAGAACACATCAATCGGACAAGATGTTAACGGGAGTAACAAATGGTGAGCTGTACATTCTTTATTTATTGCTGTTACGATGAATTTACCTCGAAACCTTACCACAACTTAAAATACAAAAAAAAAAAATTAACAAAAAAACCACCGACTTCAAAACACTATTTCAAAACAAAAGATATAATATGCACTAAAAAGTATAAAAATAATTGCGTATTTCTATTCAATCTAATTAATATATAGGTTTAATCAAAACAAATCTTATAACAATATTTACAATACTACGACTACATAAAATTAAAACTATCATTACGTGGAAGCGTACCACGAATACTGGCAGCATTACCGCGTTGGATAGCAAGGCTCATCCGTTGACCGAAATAGCTGCCAGCGCTTGGGTTTCCAGTAGCCTTATTGAGGCGCGAAGATAGTATTTTGAACATAGTATTTGAACATTCTCCGCGCCTCTGGGCCCCACGGGCCAAGTGTCTCGACACCAAACGGCACAAAGATGTATGACTCACTGAGACCAACATATTTGCGACACCAACTGACGTAACTTGGACATGAGAAGGAGCCAGAGTGTCGACGCAAGTAGCGTCCTAAATCTTAATCTAATAAATTTATCTAATTCTAGTTTCGATTGGACTACTCGGGAAGCACCAGTTTTCCAATAAAAAACGAATTATCAAAATCGGTTCACCTAGTCGAAAGTTCTGAGGTAACAAACATAAAAAAAATACCAACGAATTGAGCCTCCTCCTTTTTTGGAGTCGGTTTAAAATAGATATCATTCGCATTCCTTTGTTAAACCCTACCCTAGCCGCTAAAGCTATCGAAGAAATAAATATTACAAAGATATTATTACTTCGCGCTGTGACGTCACTTTTAAGTCTACGGTGTGGACATAGTTACCAACCTATAATTTACTTCCTTATAATATTTTTGACACTTATTTTTAATGCGCTGGTAGTTCATATAATAATAAATGTTTTGGAATGCATAGCTCACAATCAAAATTCTCTAATTCTATCTCAACGGCATTTGAATTTGATCAGCAATTTTGTTATTGATGTTGAACAAAGCAATAATATTTTTATAGTTTAATAGACCTTGTTTCACTATCAAGTCTTTCCGATAAAAATGTATCAACATTACCGTCCAAACTTAACAACAAAACATATTATTTTAACACATTTAACATCTATGAACAATTGAAATCGGTGACATGTGCAACGGCGCGCGACCTAGCGCGGGTTGGCAGGAGACTGAATGAAGAAATGAAACTGTTAATATAGATTAAAAAGAGTGGCAATGAGTTGCTTACCACTACTTCTCAATAAAGCTCAACTTTTACGAAGTTGTGGTAAAATCTTTGATAGTCATAAGTGTCATTTTGACCCGACGGAATTAATAAATTTTCTTTCTTTTATTTCTTTCTATCGAATGAATTCTAGCGAAGTACATAATGCTTAAAGTATATTTTGAAGAGAGCTGAAATAAAACTTAATAATATTAAAATATTTTAAAGACATTTCATAATTATAAATCATAAATATTGTAACGTTAACTGCGTTACTGTAACATAAATCAATACGCCTATGTGCTAAATTATCTCAGACTCTCGGTCTCATCAGACTGGTAAATTTGCGGTAAGTGGAAACTGCAAACTGCCTAAAGTCGCATTTCAGAAAAACAACAACTACGTCGTTTAGGCTAAATTTCATGTTGCTTTTTAAATAAGTGAGGGCAAACGGGCAAACTCACGTGATGGAAGATGGTGAGGCAACCGCCCATGGAGGCGCATCACTTGACCCAGTAGTCAAGTGATGCGTTGCTTGCCTTAAGGTTGGGAGTACGATCTAAATTTGAAGATCCTTGGAAACTTATATTAGTTGGGGAAGACTGCAGCCGGTAAATGATTCCACAAAGTGGCTGAGCTAGGCTAGAAGTTCCTCGTAAAATTCGCGGTTGTCGACCTCGAATGACGACATGAGGACGAAATCATATATTCGACGATAGTTTGTTTGTTACATAAGCTTGAGTAAGTAAATATCTTTATATTTATTTAGTACGCCATACCTACCTTACTACCTAACCTCATTAGAATTTATGATATGTCAATTGACAATAGGGGTTAAAGTGGGTTAAAGTATGAAATTGCCGTTTTATTATAATAGGTACTTCGAATTGAAACTACTACTACTATGGCTTACCAAAAAAAGGTGATGTTAACTGTTTGGTGGTCTGAGCATGGTGTTACGTTTTTTACGTGTTCGTGTTTTATTTGAAAAACAAAATATCATTTAATCTTTATTTTAAACAAAAAAATATTTCCTAAAGAGTTACCTATATGTTTAAATCAATTTTCAAATTCAATTTGTATTGAAATTGAGGTTTTTAAATACAGTTTAAAACGATCTGAGCGGGATCAAATATTAATCGAAACAACCATGAAGATTTAAACGTTTTTGACGATAAAATTAACATTTAATATAATATATTGAATATGTTCACAATTTTTTTCAACAATAATTATTATGGAAACGATAAATTGTACAAAACGTGATTTTACCATAACATACAGCTTATATCAAGTCGCGGATATTTAGAATAATAATTGTATTTTTACAAATCTTCACGGGTACGTTAAGGAGTATTATATAGTTGTTCACGAACAAAGTACGCTCTGGGAATAATTGGATTGAATTGATTAAGAAAGAAAAAGTCATTAGGGAAGATCACTTTCCTTTTATTATTATTAAAATTGTGTTGGTTATAATAATTGGTTATAAAGGGTGGGCCATCTACTGTTTTAAATTTGAAGTACCGATTTCTTTGACTTTGGAAGGTAGAATGACATTCACTTTTTGACAGGAAGTAAGTTCTATGTTTGACGAATGCAAAATGGGACGCTATGTGCAAGAACAAAATTGGGAAATATTAAAAACATACTTCCAAAGTAGTGAGTCTTTAAAGCAAACTGTAAGAAATTTATGTGGAAAATTTTCGAAAAATTATCTGCCTTCAGCGAGTTTGTGAAAATGGATTGTTATTACACAAACCACCCCGTATACGTTCTCGTCCAGTACGTTCAACCGAAAACATTGCTGTGAATGTGCAAATATATCCAGCAACATTAACTCGTCATCGTTCTCAGGATCTGAACATTTCTCGCACTTCTCTGAGAAGAATTTTGCATAAAGACGTTGGTACGAAGGCTTAAAAAGTTCAATTGGTCCAAGAACCATCCGATATGTTTTCGGTTCTCCCAATGAGCTGAAGATTATTTCTCAGGAGATGAAGAATTTTACAGAAGAATCATGTTTTCAGCCGAAGGTCTGTTTCATTTCTGTGGCTATGTCAATAAGCATAATTGCCGCATATGGGAGCGGATACTGCCGAGCCAGTCATGGTAGTCATATGAATGATATTATGTTCCATTCTAAAATGACAAAGTTCAACCTTTCCATAAATAATTAGAAATTTTACAAAAATAATCAATAGTTTTTTATAGCCGATTCAAATTTAAAACACTAGATGGTCCATCCTCTATATAATATTTCAAAGGGATGTATAAGGGCTAACTAATTCCAATGTTTGCCATCTTTATACTACCACCCTACTACGCTACTAAGCCGCCTTATTGGACTCAGCTATACGACTCCTCTTTACTATTTATTCTCTGGTCACAGTACCAATCTTATTCAAATTTAATTTGTACCAAAATTTATGGACGATGCGAGACCCTCCGAGCGCTATTACCAACAGTGCTAAGAGAGTTAGTAAGAGCGCTCGGACGGAATCCAGAGACGCGGGTTCGATAAATTTTGGTATAAATTAAATTTATATATTTAATCCCAAATAACAAACTGCTTAGCATCAATCTTAATAAACATATTTCGGAAAACTTAATTTTGGTGTCAGTTAGTTTCCATTCACTACAATTTCTACCTCTATCAATGATGCTAAACCTAAGCCTCATTAAGTAGGGTAGGGTAATCCTAACAACTCCGGCGTTCCGTGCCGGTGCTCTAACCAATTGAGCTAACCGTTCGAGTGACGTATCGTCATAAAATCTTGTATGCTTTGTTCAACTCTCAGATTGTGGCTTCATCTACAAGATCTTCTTTACATTTGATAACCTGCTCAACCCCAATATTTGCATATTAGGATATTGAATTGAGATGTCGCTCTTGTAAATCTAAACAATTTGTTTTGTTTTTAAAGTGATAACCCTCACTTCTAGGATTAATACACAAATAAAATTTGAAAAACAAAATTTTATGAACGATTCAGTAAAGTTCATAACAGTTTGTTTTTAAAATTTTATTTGTATATATGCATGTGGTCGCATTGGATCACTAAAAATCAACTAAAATCGATGTCGCGGGTAAATAATAATAAGTTACTAATAAATTAGTATTATTATGGTGACCGAGTGATTGTTATTCAATTTTAATCCCAGGTTATAAGTATATTAAGAGAAAAACAAGAAGACGAATACAAAATTAAAATATGAACTATACATACAAATAGTAACTATAATATATATATATATTGATGTATTACTTTAATATGTATAGGTACGTATATATATTTGATTATATTATTTTTATTATATTGTTTGAATATTTTATATGTATATATATATATATATGTGTCACAATGACTATTACTTATAAAGATTATTTTTAATTTTAATTTTTAAGCACTAAAGCTCTGTTCAAACTGAGGCGAATAACGCTCGGGACGCGGGGCGGAAGTCGGTCGCGCCGATTGTGTCAACTAACTTGTATGGACGTGTTCAAATTGACGCGAGTAGTCGCTCAAGTTGAAGCGAAACAAGAGCGGGACGCCCGGCGGGATTGTTTGATCTCACAATGCATTATGTTTCTCCACCGAAGAATCAAAAATGACACGCGGGAAGTCGCGTCAGTTTGAGAGTTAGCCTCTCGCGAGCGAGCGAATTACTTTAAACAGCGGCCCGCGTCCCGCGCGTTATTCGCCTCAGTTTGAACAGAGCTTTATGTTAATAAGCGTAGATAACGCAATATTGTTAAAAATCAGCGGAACACGTGGTCTAGAATACAAGTATTATAATTTTTAGAAATCATTTTCTACTCATGTATTTGTATTTCTGTTTGTGTTTTTCTGATAAAATAAATAAATTTAACTCAAGAATACGAGGATATTATACTGTATCTTGTTTCACAAATTACAATGTAAGTTAGGGCTCTCATGGAAACTCAAATCACGTAATGCGGAAGCAGCTTGTACGTAACATCCGTAGGTAGTGACTTGTTTACAATACGAAATAACTTGAACCCGTTACAACACAACTGGTCCCACTCAGTTGCTTCTACGAAACTTAAACTATGATATATATATTAAGTTATGTTACTAAATAAGTTTCGATTACTCTTAATCAATTACTTCTTGATTTAAATTTATTTACTACTATTCTATAAACTTATAAAAGTGCTAATACAATATATATTATAAACAAAATAAACCTTTTTCAGATTAAGATTAAGTACTTCTTAAGTGGTTTAAAATCCGCAAATAACCTTCTTTTTTCAGATTTAAGTAGAATAAATAAATAAATTTCGTTTTTCAAATTTTATTTGAATATAGAAATAAAAAAAAAATATTATTGACTCCTTTTACTGAATGGCGTTTGGATAGCTGAATATTTTGGATAAGCTATCCAAACGCCATTCAGTAAAAGGCACTTCATGGTACGAATTTTAGTGCTTTAGTTTAGGTACCAAAACTGAGCTACATCGGAATCTCATCGCTTATTAAAAGTTGATGGTTGGCCTTCTGGAGTGAAATTTCAGGGTAAGTAAATCATTTATTCATTCATTCATTCATTAAGAATTATAATAATGATTAGATAATTAGAGTAATTTTTGATTTGAAGCTCCGGCTTGGAACCATCGTAGCAGAAACAGCTCGCTTTGTCAATGCTGTCCATACTAGAAGAAATCGAGCGAGAATTTTATTGAATGTATTAGCATTTCTGTTTCAGTCTGAAGGGTGCCATAGCTAGTGAAATTACTGGGCAAATGATACTTGACATCTTATGTATCAAGGTGACGAGCGCAGTTGCCGTGCCGTTGTAATGGACAGTGTGTATCAATTATCATCAGCTGAACGTACTGTTCATCTCATCACTTACTTTCATTAAAAAGAAAATGTTTGAATAAAACTTTAACGTACAGTAAATTATCAACATATAGGATTGATTTCACAAAAAGATACAGATATAAAATCAAAGTCAAAATATGACTTGTCTAGTCTGTTCAAAGCATGATTTAACCAATATCATGTTCGGCTAAACTAAGATTAAAATGGCTAAACTTCTAAATATATAATTTATAATAAATATTTAAATGAAGACTCACATTTAAAAAAAATTATGTTTACAATTTATACCCGATCTTAAACTTAAAGAACTATGTTTTACCTAATATTAATTGAAATCGAAGGTAAACGGTATTCATCTGCATTGGTAATAGACCAACGTGCTGCTTAAAATGAAAACACACAACGATGTTCTCCATATCTTCATTAACAGTGAACTTTTGCGAAATAAGGAGAATTCACTTCAATTCAAACGCTGTCCACTACCAGCTTGAGACGGCGCCGGTTTTATTATTCCTTGCTTGGCCGGCAACTCGCCTGTGATTCCTCTCGTGTTGCATCAACAAGTGGGTGGCGGTGATCACTTAACATCAGGTGACCCGTGCGCTCATTTAACCTTCTCTTTCATAAAAAATATCAATTAGAGAAATTTATTTATTTACAATTGCTCTCTCGCTTTCATTGTGTATATTATTTTCAGCCTGGTATTATAAAAATGCTATTCGTGATAGCTAAACTTGATACCAGAACATTTAAATAGTCTTTAACATAATCAATATGAAACAGTTTATATACAAAGCATTTTTCTTATTCACAGACTCACGCAAAAAATAAAATGCATGATCAAATTAACTGTTGGTTTTGTTGAAAATTTTCCAAACAGTTTAATAGAACATGATATTCTATTTGAAATCGCAGGATTGCCATAGTAATTGCTTTTATAAATAAAACAGTAGTTTTAGTGGTACGGCTGCAGTTGCAACTTGATAACATAATGTGGTTTGTTTACTTGTTTTAACCATGAGCTTAAAACTAAACGTAACGAGAAATTTGTAAGTAACCTTTTTGTTACTAAGTAAAATAAAAATTATATAATTTGTTATGTTTTTAAAGTGAAAACCCTCATTTCTAGGATTAATACACAAAAACGATACGTCACTCTAACGGTTAGCTCAGTTGGAAGAACTTTCACACGGAACGCGAAGGGTCGTGGATTTGAGTCCCTCATCGTCCATAAAATTTTGTTTTTAAATTTTATTTGTGTAGAAATTATATATTTTATTTATTTTATTTAATCTACGAACCATGTTTACTTTATTTAACCTTCTTTTTACTTTTCAAGATCAATATAAGCAAAGTCTGTTTAGCAAGTTCTGATATTGAATCTCTTTTTTAATGGCCAATCCCATATAATATAATATCTATCCCATATAATAATAACTCTGAACCAAGCGCTACAATACGGCGCATGTTTTTTCCACAAAATACGGAGTATTGCTCTCATCTTTGACCTGGTGAGATTGACAGCTCGAATCAATTGATCGTATGCTAAACAAACCTGATAAAATTGTCGGGGATTCAGTATTGTGTAACCGCTTGATCGCTTGGCTTTGCGTAGAGACATGACTTCGTTGTTCTTCGTGTGTTCTACTTCATTTATTACGAATCTATCGATCGAAAGTTATCTAAAAAAGCTGTTGTAGCCTTGCCCGCCGAATTAGCAATCAGTGCAGCTTAGAATTAACTTTCTTTCATGTACTACCAACTGTGGAATAAGCTCTCTTGCGCAAAATATCCTGGTCGAAAGGCCGAAAACTCTATGATTCCATGGGCTGCAAGAGAGCTTGTGGGCGGTAATTAGTTGCCATCAGTTGACACGTATGCCTTGTAGTTACAATTAACCATAATTCTACTAACTCATTAACATAATAATTATAAATATTAATAAGCGTAGCGATCTGTGAAATGATTCCACACTGAAAATAATTAATTTAAAAAATTATGGAATTGACGTATCTTCAATCAAAATTTTGAAAAGTTTAAAAAAGCACCACATGTTTTTTATACTTTGCATTTTCTTAAAAAAAAATGAAATAAGTGACGCAGTTTCGACCCAGTTTTCAAATCGGTATAAAGGACTAATTTATTCAAACAAAACAAATCTTATAACTATATTTACAATACTATGATTACATAAAATTAAAACTATCATTACGTGGAAGCGTACCAAGAATACTGGCAGCATTTCCACGTTGGATAGCTAGGCTGATCCGTTGACCGAAATAGCTGCCAGCGCTTGGGTTGCCAGTAGCCCTTTATTTTATATTGCATATTAATATCACCTTTTATATAATATTTAGAGAATTGAAAATAATATTTTATATACTTCAAATTATATCAACATCTAACACTTAAGTGTTACGTCATACGTTACAACATGTAACGTTACGTCTTATAAATAAAACTTAGAGCAGGTATTTTCAAAGCTACTATAATAACTTCGACATATTTAAGTAAGCGGCGCAACTTAAACTTAGGCTGAGGAAATTGTAATTACACTTCTAAAACGTGCTTTGATGTCAGAAGTTTTTGAATTTTCTCGTGGGAAAAGTTTATGTTAAAGATAATATTATGTAATACGTTCTCGTGTTTTTAATGACGAATATTATGTGTTACACTTTTTTTTTAAATTGTGATATAAGTAGGTATAAGTGGCAAACTGCATATGGCTTACCGGATGATAAAATATGTTTAAACTGGACTATGTTACGTCTGCCCCAATCCAAGAATCTGCATAACACAGTCTTGATTTACAACAGTTAAGTATATTTATTCATCACAAATCCTCCTCCTCCTCGCGTCGTTTTCCTCGCTACTGACGGTCGTGACTCACGAAGGGCATTGTAGAAGTTGATGTTCAGAGAAGATCGTATTTGGTCCTACCATTACGTGGGACTGCGTCCTCTGGGACGTTTGCCATCTACCTTGCCTGTCACCATCAGCTGTTCAAGATTGTGACCCTCTTTACAAACAATATGTCCGAAGAATTCCAGCACCCTACGAAGGCATATAGTGGAAAGTCTAGTTTTGACATTAAGCTCTCTCAGAATAGACACGTTGGTGCGAAAGGCGGTCCATGAAATCTATAGCAGTTTTCTCCAGCACCACATTTCAAAGGCGCCTATTTGATCTCTGTTGGCCTTTTTCAGCGTCCAGGTCTCCGCTCCATAATTGAATATGGAGAAAACTTGCGAAGTCAGCAATTTGGTTTTAGTTTTTCGCGTGAAGTTATGGTATTATCACAAATAAAATAGATAAATGCAAAATACATACATGTCAAAAACATTTTATTCTCTTTATGATCTACATATACATTGCAAAAACTCTAACACTATGTTATACCTTACAGACCGGCAACGCATCTCTTGACCCCCGGTTTTGCTTTTAACGCTATGTACACTAAATATTTTTACAGAAATTTACAAGATGTACTTATAGATAGGCTATATTATATGGTTTTTGTAGGTTTTGTTTAACAGTTTCAATGTAAATTCAGCTGAAATAAATACAGGCAAACATAATAAATAGGGTTATACTTGGGCTTGACGCACTTCAACGACGTGCATCTGTCCAAGTTTGCCTACACTGTATTTTTTTTATGAAAAAAAGAGACAAGACCGGACGTTGGACGTTCAGCTGATGGTAATTGATACACCCTGCCCATTACAATGCAGTGCCCCTCAGGATTCTTGGAAAACTCAAAAATTCTGAGCGGCACTATAATTGCGCTCGTCACCTTGAGACATAAGATGTTCAGTCTCATTTGCCCAGTAATTTCACTAGCTACGGCGCCCATCAGACCGAAACACGATAATGTTAACACAATACTGCTTCACGGTATAAATAGGCGCCGTTGTGGTACCCATAATCTAGCCGGCATCCTGTGCAAAGGAGGCTCCCACTGGTAAACCCACTGTTTGTGCTAGCTTGCTATTAGCTAGAATGGGTAATACATTGTGTTATTTAGATAAAACATTATTATGTCTTCTTTTAGGTTTAGTTCTACGATCTTTAATAAATAAAGGAGATTTTGTGTACAATTAAAAGAAAATGGATTTAAGTTAACCGCCACATTAGCTATGTTTTTGTTGAAAAAAAGAGACGAGACTGGCAAGATGATCACCTAATGTAAGTAGGATAAGTGATATGCCCTGCCCATTATAATATAGGACCGCTCAGGAATCGGATTGTAACGGTATAAAAACACAAAGTTCGCAGTGCAATGTCACTAACTACGGCACCGTTCAAACCGAAAATTGTTTACACACCACTGCTTCAAGTCGAACACTTATACTTTAATAACAGTACAATATTGTATATTTTATTAAAAAGGGTGCAAAAATTAATGCTGGGAGAGTTTCTTGTGCCGCTTCTTCTCTCTTTATTTGTTTCCGAAGCGGTAGTAGTATCTTCTTCTTCGTCGGATTACTCATGACAGAGCAGTCGTGGTCACGTTGAACGACGAACGTTTCTACGCCTGTTATCCCTGGCTGTTGCTTCTCTGGCACATGTGTTGAGGGGAGTATTATCTGGTAGTAGGGAGTAGTATCTAGTATATTAGAAATGACATCATAAAGAATTGTAAAGGAATCAATTTTGAGAAAATAAATGCCTTTAATGCCCTTTTACTTTAACTTATTTACATTAGAATGGAATACAAAAGTAAGCGTTACTTATTCGATTCTGCGCTGAGATAAGGCGTGTAAAGGGCTCTCTAGCGGTTTAACGCAGCTAAGATACATATCTTAGTGTTGTTGTCTAATTTATCTGAAGTAAGGGAACATGTTATAAGCTTATATTTACATAATAATTATTAAGACTTCTGATAATGGTTTATATACAATCGTAGCGGCTATTTAAGTTCCTGGAATAATGTGTTGTCAATGACCAATCAAAATGACCAATTTTGTTAAAGTTAAAGTTGATTTTTTTATTAACAACAATAAAGGGAAAATGTCCACTCCTAATTGGACCGCTTTTAGATAGCGATATAAACAACTTTTTTTACCCACCCAATTTCAAATAAAATTAGAAGCTTCAATAGTACATCATAATTATATATAACTTGACTAATTTATAGCTTCTAATTATCCTCTGTTTAGTTGACTTTTCAAATCTTATTTTGCGAAAATGGCAATACTGGGTGTTAAACATTTAGCGAAACCTTGTAATCCCCGGGTTTTTTGCTCGCCAGCGTAGCCGTTGATCCCTTTGTCCACTCTATATTTAGAAAGCTTATTATTACACTCTCTTACATTAATTATTTTAACTAGACTGAAAGGTTAATGAACTCGTTCGTAGCAAAACATGATTATACAAAGCAAACTGCATGCATGCATGCATGATATAAATGTTATATATACTATATATTTGTTTTTAATATCATATTTATTAAATTGGAGCTAGTTGATCATCGATAAATTTGATTAAAAGAAGTAGTGAGAATTAATGTTTTACATGAAATCCAGAGAACATTGTATCGGCCGCTAACATATGATTTTTGTGTGATTTGAAAGTTGATGAAAGGTTTTTGTGAGAGTTGAGACAGTAAAAAGAGACCGACATTTATATGTCGGTCGGGTAATTCATAAGATTTCGTGGGAGAAATTAAGATAGAAAGCATTACATAGTATTTTGGTACCTGGCGATCATAGTTGAAGAAGAGATTGTCTTTCTTATGTATGACGTGAGTATACCTTAATAATATATTCTGACGTCATTCGCACGACATATTACTACATAGACACCAGGACAACATAAGTATTTTAGCGGTGATAGTTATGTCTTTCATAGCGGTTGAAATCATGTGTCATCCTAGCAACATGTACCAGGACTTATATGCAGTTAAGAGGCTTAATGTAAATTTTGCATCGGATACAGCGATTCCGTTGATTGAATTTTTGGACGACAAATTTAATTTGAAACAGTGCAGCAGTCGCACTGTCTCAACAACAAGATCTAAAACAGTAATTAAAGCAGTATTTCAAAGATATATTAAGACCAAAGTATTTTTTTCATACTTTAGTTACCATAAGCCTGTTGAATCATTTATCGAAAATATAAGCTGTGTAAAATAATTATCAAACATTGTATCACTATTACCATTACTAAAAGCTACAAATATCCTCTTCCCGAAATTTGTACATTCGTTTCATTATCTTGAACATCCCTTGAACAATACAAGTTAGCATAGCACAATTTCATTCTTTAGAAAATGTAAATAAATGCATAAATCTACAAATAATTACTAAATTTACTTGTGATTTGTTTATCAGTTAAAATTATAAACACACTTATGAGATAAAAAGTAAAATAATCCCACATTAATAGCAAATATTTGACAAATTTATTTTAATTCATGATCTATAATTATTGCTAGTTCCTCGATTTCTATTTGTTCTTCGCCACCGATTAGATTCAAATCAAATCTAATCAATAACACTTTATTCATTTAGGTCGATTTATTAATATCAAAAGTTATGACTTATAGACATATATCTTACAACTTACACCACTTTGGAAATGGTTGGTGACTATTCAGAATAAGTGTCAAGCAACTCATTGCCACTGTTTTACAATTTATTTTAAATACAATCTATGTAAAGCTATGCAACGAAGTATACAAATATCAAATTCTCAATGGAAACTAATTAAAAAAATAAGTGTAAAAAATAAAAAGCGTTGAGCACAGTATATGCACAAATATGGCGCATGGACCAGCCGTCGTTTGATTTTAGCCAATCTTTTAAGGAAAGGAACGAACCTCCTTAAGACACCACCACAAGTAATGACATTTGAGCGAGCAAAAATTGCCTGCCACAAGATTTTAATCAAACATCAAGCAATATTGTGTATCTTTATAATATGCAATATTCACTAAATAACCCTCCCTACTTACATTTTGACCATATTGTTTAAATTAGTATAAAATTAATTATTTACAATATTTTTGAAAAGTAATTAAAAGCCGTACACCTTTAGGGTAATTTCTAACCAGGCTTTGTTATGAGATTAATAATCCTTTGCATTATAATAATAATTTTATTTCAAACGTTTTAATTAAGCTTTATATAAAATGTAACGCAATTGCCTATCAGTAATATGTTCAGTTTACTGGACCTCCACGGCAACAAACAGAATTCGAAGCCTTAAGTGATATACTTATAATATATATTTAAACTGTGCTTTAAATTATTTATTCTGCTTAATTGAAAGCATTTCAAGCGCGTTATTGCTTGCCGCGTCGATCGTTTGCTTTGTTATGTTAATTTTTTGTTTGAAGTGTGATCCTAATATGGGGCAGTAAACAGACGAAGCCAAGCAAATCTACGGTAAGACTAGTGTCTGTCCATCAAGTAACAGTCACTGCTGCACCGGTACCTACTATTGCAAATTTTTCCTCCCCATAACATACCATAACTTAAATCAAAAGACACTTTAATTATTACAGTAATGTGAGCATTTTTACAACTTTTCAATACATTAAACTGTACACATAATCTGCAAAATAGAGGAATGCAAATGAAGGAAACTCCTCAGCATGTACACACTACACAGAAATATATAAATGTTTATATATAAGCAGTTTAGACAAACAGGTATTTGTGGCTGTTCGCAAAACACTTAAGCCATCACTCAGGTAAGTAGTGAACTAGCTTTTCCTCGTCTGGACTCTCAATGAACAATTTATTGCAACTACTTAGGAATACAGACAACCAGTATTATGTATAATTTTAGTCAAAATCTGCCAAAAGTGGAAATGCTGCCAGTGGTCTTGGTACACTACCAAGAAGGCAGCATTTCCACGTTGGGTAGCTAGGCTGATCCGTTGACCGAAATAGCTGCCAGCACTTGGGTTTCCAGTAGCCCTATTGAGGCGTGAAGATAGTATTTTGTACATTATCCGCGTCTCTGGGGCTAGCGAGCCAAATGTCTTGACACCGGTATTGAGATGTTCATTTTCTATATAACACAAACTGAATCTTAATTTTTATTATTTAAAGAACTATGCGCATACAAACGCTATCGTGTGTACGTGAATACGCATGTACTTGGTTAGATAAGTGTACGATCGGGGGACCCCTGCCAGGACCGAAGTATCTCAAGCCTTTTTAAGTCTTAAATGTGATTTGATAGTTACTTATATATTTATTGTTTATATTTAAAAAAGTTATTTCTTAAGAAATAACGTTATGTCGCCTCCATATATGATTTTCTCTCGTGCATATTATAATAATTGCAACAATTTTTCTATAATTTTAAAATTACCTAGATACAACAAAGTGATTTTTTTTTGTTTTAGCTCGGAAGTTCAATCAGAGTATATTTATTACGAGCTGTTATTATTATGAATCTTTCGCACTGCTGTTTTATTTTTTCAAAAATGATCCCAAAGTGGTTTTCTGCCACTCCGAAAACTTTGAAAATGAAATCCTAATAAAACCAGTTATAACTTAGAGTATGCCAATCTTGGATTTGAAAAATGATCCCTAACTCCAAAAATCCAAACATTGCCCCGAGATCTTTGAAAATTCCGGTCATCTTGGATTTTACAGTGAAATTAATTAAAATACATAGATTTAAAGTAATAAATTCATTTACCTCTTAAAATAATATCATAATATGAATATCAAAAAATTCTCCATAGATTATCTATGAGGAAAGTAATTTAATAAGTAAATAGCCGCAGTTAGTGCTTGACAATAACTATCCAAACTAGGCCGGCTAAAACATAATATCAAGTTGATGAAATACTATACTTGCAAACCACGCTAAAGAAAATGTAACCAAAAATCGGACCCCTTTTTTAATACGGTCTATCCGCTTTGTAGTATATTAAGTAATATTGCTACAATTTACCAATATAATTTTTATAACTACATTTACAATACCGATGTAACCAGAATTTAAATTAAAACTATCATTACGTGGAAGCGTTCCAAGAATAATGGCAGCATTTCCGCGTCGGATAGCTAGGCTGATCTGTTGACCGAAATAGCTGCCAGCGCTTGGGTTTTCAGTAGCCCTTTTGAGGCGCATATATAGTACTTTGTACATTCTCCGTTTCTCTGGGCCCCACGGACCAAGTGTCTCGACACCAAAGGGCGCAAATTATTATTGAAGTCAAAATCAATTTAGACGAGATGACCACGTTAATGTTTAGGTATTAAACGGTCGTTCGCGCATAGTCAGCTCAAGTCGTTTAACGGCCGATCCCAATATACTACTACATATAGTGATAAATTACCACCTTGTACTGTCTTATGCAACCTTATATATTGTAAATAGTATTATTTTATGCATTTGGATTAAAAAGTACTGTGTTATGTTTTATCTTCTAACTTCGCATTGATAAAGTTTACACTTGTATCGTGTGGTCTTAAGTTCACCTCATATATTTTTGTAATAACCATTTTACAGAAAACTCCTTTTTGACATACAATAACAATAGAACATTTTTATATGAAAATAAGCGACAAGACGAGCAGGACGTTCAGCTGATGGTAATTGATACGCCCTGCCCATTACAATGCAGTGCCGCTCAGGATTCTTGAAAAACCCAATAAATTCTGAATGGTACTACAACTGCGCTCGTCACCTTGAGGCATAAGATCTTACGTTTCATTTGACCAGTAATTTCACTGCCTACGGCGCCCTTTAGACCGAAACACAGTAATGCTTACACATTACTGCTTCACAGCAGAAATAGGCGCCGTTGTGGTACCCATAATCAGGTCGACATCCTGTGCAAAGAGCATCCCACTGGTTGTTTGTAAGTTTGATGTCTTTAGACATTACACTTACAATTATTTTCAATTGTAAATAAAAAAATAATTTGTGTAATAAGTATTTTTCCTAAGTAAGGATGTAAAATTTACACTAAACACTTGACCACATCCTGACTTATCATCCATTTGAGGACTTTTGTTTAATTTTGCTATTTTAGTTTTGATAAACTTGTTATTATCATAACATGCCTTCTTGAATAAGGAGACAAACTACTCTAAAAAAGTAGAGTTAATTAAATCCAGCAAAAATCTATCAATTATAATTGATTTGCAGTGCCGCTCAGGATCCTTCAAAAACCCAATAACTTTGAGCGGCACTACAATAATTGCGCTCGTCACCTTGAGACATAAGATGTTAAATCTCATTTGTCCAGTAATTTCACTAGCTACGGCGCACAATACTGCTTACACATTACTGCTTCACGGCAGAAAAAGGCGCCGTTGTTGTACCCATAATCCTGTGCAAAGGAGCCTCCCACTGGTACTTAGCATACTATGATTAAATAAAATAATGCAACAATGTGTTTATTCTCCACCGGGAGTTCAATTCTATTAAGTCGCTGAATATAAATAGATGTTTAACGTTTTTCAATGACGTCCATACATACATTTAATATAAGGTGGATCTTCAAGTAAACTTATTTTAACTTGTATTAAATGAAGCTGTCCTAAATATCAGATATTGTATTATTTAATACCTACAAATTACATCATTTAAAGTTCGACGGATGCCATACAAAATATATTATTGATTTAAGTCTATTTTCTTATTCATCGGGTGGGAGAGCACCATTCCTTTTTCTGGATTAAATTTGTAAATTTGTTTACATATCTGTATATTTAGTGTTATTTTAAATTTAAACTTTACTCTTTTTGAGGATTGTCTGTTATTGCTGATTATTTTTAGTGGAAAGTCATGTTTTAAATTTTCATCATCATAATAATCATCATAGGCCGGAAGACGTCCACTGCTGGACAAAGGCCTCCCCCAAAGATATCCACGACGATTGGTCCTGCATTATTCATCATTTTCTTAAACTGAGGTGCTTGTTTAGGCGACAATGCCCAGTTAGCATCCTGGTGAGTATGCATAGGTTTTTCCTGCTCAATGATAGGGCTTTATTCGCGTTTCTATCATTGAATACCTTTGTTAGGCTTTGGGATGGTTTAAACCTGTTGAGTTGCTCCAGAGTTAAATGCTTCTAGTTGACATTGGTTCCTCAGGGTGTGACGAATGGTTTGATCAAGAATTTATAAATTTCGCGCAAAATTACCATCTATTTTAATTTTTAATAGACTTATTAGTACTTATATTGAACATATTATTTTAACATTACGTCAAAAATAGCATCTCATCTTTATTTAAAGTCTATTTTCTGCCTTAATCTGCAAGGGAGTCCCTTTGATTCAGCAATATTCTACACATAGTGAATTGTTAAGTAATCTCACGGATTATCCTTAATAGTATAATATTATGATAGTGATGTGATGTTTCAGTATTTACCTTGTTTCAAATCAATTTATCTATCTAAATTTCCTCAAAACTCTTGCCTCGTATGTACGCGTCATAATTATGAGAAAAGAACCATAATATGTTATTTTTAGATTCTCTACATCAGTATTTTAGCTTTTTATACTTAACAACTACATACATTCTGAACAATTTGGTCTTCTCTGTTATTTATTGTAATATTTTGTTTATAGTTTTTCTTTAATGTAATTAATACTTGCTTAACGTGATTTTACAATAGTAGGACAAACGAGTGTACCTGTTGGTAACTGAGTGACGCAGCGTCTCCCATACTCTATTACAAATACTAAATTAATTACATATTGCTTTTTTTGTAGGTACCCATGAGTTTTTCGACTGTGAAACACCGCGCAAGGAAATAATTATTCATTGATATGTTGTATGTAAGTGTAAGGAACTTTAGGGAACACCACCTAACGATGATAATGAGTTTTTACTTGGTGACGGTATCTTACATTATTATGTTTATATATCATAAATATCATTGAGTTCCATTTGCATCATTCTAATTGAGATCTGAAATTAACTCAAAGTATAGAAACCAATAAATTACATTTTGAGTCGGTGCACCTGATGAAGTCAATCACTGCCCGACAGTCATAAAGACGGATTGGAATTGTCAGTGGCTAGAACGACAGACAGGTTGATGGAATGATATCGCTAAACTTCAAGAGATGAAACTGTCCATGTTTAAAAGCTGATTAAATTAAATTATTCTCTTAAATTCTTACGAAAATATTATGAAGAATCAACATGATGCTTCGCTTCCTAATTATGATGTCAGGTGTAGTGTCTTGACATCTAGTCTGAATTCATGTGTTAACAATCATTGTCACTATCATGATACTGACAGTGACATTAACCGTGTGAAGTTGAGTGCTATGCAAGGAATGCACAGTACAGCAGTAGCGCCAGTTCCATTCAGTCATTCGCCGGGAGCAGACGTCCCCGAGTGAAGTGCTACTTACTAAACAACGGTTGTCTCACCTGTGCCAAACGCGAGACATTACACCAGGCATCAAGGATATTCTATTGCTCAAAATGTAATAAAATATTTAAAAAATGGCAGTCAGTAGGAGCTGTAAAACAGTTTGAAATCCCCACTCGGTTAGCTGAAAAATTCAAAAACTCCACAAATAGATTTTTATTATTCTGTCACTAAAAGGTTAATAAGCTATTAACAATAATAAAAAGCGTCGTAAGAGAGTTAATTATAACTACAGCAATAGATTCAGATATGTATTTTTATTAGGATTAGAATGACGCGAAATAAAATAATATCGGGAGACTTCAATAAAACAATGATAATATTTTTCAGAATTTGGGTATTTACATACACTTGTACTTGTCAAAAGTCTAAATTAAATTACTTATTATTGTCACCTAGCATCGGTTCGATGTACATCACGAGAGTTATCAAACTTCAAGGCATTGATAAATTTGACAGCTCCGTCAACAATACTCGTAGCTCAGCGACAAAGTGTATACTAAAATTTCTTGAAAAATTTTAATTTAAAGGTGGAAGAGAATCTTTTTGAAAATTGAACAGATCCGGTCATAAAAGAGGATGTATTCCACAAAGAGGATGAAAATACTACGTAATAAGAGGCGGGACTGCCTTTTTTTTTATATGAGAGGGGGCAAACGGGCAAGAGGCTCACGGGATGGGGAGAGGTGAGGCAACCGCCCATGGACATCCGCAACCACAGGTGTGTCAAGAAATGCGTTGCCGGCCTTTAAGGTGGGATATGCTTTTTTCTTGAAGGTCCCTAAGTCGTATCCGTCCGGGAAGACCGCTGCCGGTAGTTGATTCCACAAAGTGGCTGTGCGAGGCAAGAAATTTCAAAGAAAACGCGCGGTTGTGGAATGCCGGACGTCTACGTGATGCGGATGGTACTTTGCACGTAATGTCCGATGGTGGAATTCGGCCGCTGGAATCAACCCGAACAGCTCCTCTGAGCACTCCCCGTGATAAATGCGGTAGAAGATGCAGAGAGAACCCACATCGCTACGCGATTCTAGAGAATCAAGCCGATCGGAGATGACTTGATCGTCGATGATTCGAGCCGCTTTTCGTTGGATGCGGTCAAATGGAAGAAGCTGGTACTGGGGAGCACCCGCCCAGAGGTGAGAACAGTATTCCATGTGAGGCCAGATTGCGCCTTAAAAAGTTGCAGGCGGTGGCTTTTAGTGAATTACTGTCTCGCCTTACTGAGTACACCAAGCTTTTTAGAGGCCAGTTTGGCCTTCTCTTCCAAGTGACCACGGAACTGAACGTCGCTCGATATATCGACGCCAAGTATGCCAATACAGGCTGTGGCAGTTAGAGGAGTGATCTCGAATCGAGGGGATACGACAAAGGGAGACTTTTTAGTGGTGAACGCACAAACTTGTGTCTTCTTGCGGTTGAATTGGACTAAATTTTGTCGGCTCCATTCCGAGACTTTGCAAAGCATAGTCTCGATTTCAGACACAAGTTTGATCCGGTTCTCGTCGACGCTATCCCGGGACATGTTGGCACGGCCGGTGTATGAAGCATTCCCCGTGCTGTCGTCCGCATAGCAATGAATATTGCTGATTTGCAGCATATCATTGATATGCAGAAGAAACAGCGTAGGGGATAGCACACAACCTTGCGGGACACCAGAGTTTATGGGTTTTAAGTCGGAGCATGCACCGTTGATAACAACCTTGATGCTCCGATCAGCCAAAAAGCTAGTGACCCATTTGCACAACTTCTCAGGAAGCCCATAGGATGGCAGTTTCGCTATAAGCGCTTTATGTCACACCCGATCAAAGGCCTTCACTATGTCCAAACTCACCGCCAACGCCTCCTTCGACTCAACCGCTTGCGCCCATTTATGGGTGAGGTACGCAAGAAGATCACCAGCTGAGCGACCCTGACGGAAACCGTACTGGCAGTCGCTGATCAGCTGGTGCCCCTCTAGGTATCCCAAGAGCTGGCGGTTGATGATCGACTCCATTACTTTGGAGAAAATGGAGGTAATGGCAATGGGGCGGTAGTTGGACGGATCTGAGCGTACACCTTTCTTAGGGATCGGGTGCACTAAAGCCGCCTTCCATAATTTCGGGACTACGCCTGATGAGTAGGACAGCCGGAAAAGACACATGTCCGCAGCACTATCGGGGGAATGCCATCGGGCCCGCTCGATTTGTGAATGTCAAAGGTGAGAAGCGCCTTAAGCACGGCACCATGCCGGATTTTTACCTCCGGCATATATGAATCGCACCGCGGAATATGCGGTGGTGGTGCATCTTGGTCATCCAGAGTCGAGTTGGACGCGAAGAGGCAGCCCACGAGTCATCATCCCTGTGCAGTGGCGGAATGGCTGACTCGCATATGTTTCCTTGGACAGCCTTGGCAAGCGACCAGAACGCACGAGTTCCCGAGGGAAGGCGTGCAGGTCTCTCGCCAATTCTGCCAATGTGCTTCGACTTCGCTTCAGCAATAACTCTTTTGAAGGACCTGGAGGCATGATTGAAGTGTTTTTTAAGTTCGCTGGAATTCACATCCTTAGATACCACCGCATTGACCCAAGCCTGATAGCACTCCTGCTTTCAGCGAGAGGCCATTTTGCAGGAGCGGTCAAACCATGGTTGGGACCTGCCACCGATAGGCACAGAGGAGGATGGAGTGAAGAGTTCCATACCTTGCAGTACCACATCAGCAACAGCGTCAGCAGCGGCATCTGGATCTCCCAGCGAAAAACAGATCTGCCTCCACGGGTAGGATGCAAAAAAGCATCGCATCTCGTCCCACTCTGCTGATCTATAGTGCCACACGCGGCGACAGCCTAAGAAGCGGGGCCGTATTAGGCGCCTAAGTAAAAATTGAAATTTATTTTGTATGAAACGTGCAGTTTTGACATAAGTTTAAAATAGTAATAAATACAGTATCGCGATTGTCCACGAAGTATAATCCGGATAAATTTGAAAGCGAACAGTTGCTTAAAACGTAGTGGATTTCGATCTTGTAGTGATCTTCTTTTTAAACAAGATCAAATCCGTCAATCTGTCAATGACTGCACGAATCATACAATCGATTGAATCGCTTTTTTCTTAGAGTGTTTCGCTAGGCTTCTTCTAGTTCAGACTCGAAAGTGACAAGGAAAAGAAGGAGGAGAAGAACAAGTAGTGAAAAGTGATTCAGTGAGGAGAAGATAGGAGAGAACGTGTGTTCGGTGAGGTGTGATCTGCTGAAGGCACCGCCATCTGAAGAGGGACAGCGGCAGACCCACGAAGTGCAAGCTCGTGGAAGAAGACGCAAATAAAGGCTCGTCCCATTAAGCTGTGTATTACTTTCCAATCCCTGACCAACTCTTATGACATTATGTTATTGTGACAGTATGTATTTCTTCTTGCGTTTCTCTAAGCAATCACGCGCTTTTGTCATTCAGGAAATCATTTACAGTGTAATAAGCCTTTTTAATTTAAATATTATTGATTACCCATTTAAATCTATTATAAGGCAAATCTTGCAGGTAAGTTGGTATTTTATTATAAATGCGGACACCCATTTCCCACAATTTATGTTTGTGTTTTGTGTTGAAAGTGCAAATGTCATTCTCTTTTTAAACAATGGACATTGTTCTGTGTCCATACATCATTCTCCCCAGAACCGTCAGCAATGTAAAAACGCTTTAAATTACGTATAGATTATCATCATATATTATTTATAAAACTGACATTTTAGGATATCCCATTTTTTTATTAAAATGTATCAGTTTTTGAGGTTCTAATGGAGCAGTCAATGACATAGTTATGATACAATGCAATTACAATATGACTTTAAATAATTTTAAAAATAGATTATGTTTGCACTATGTAAGTGTAAGTAAACGCCTATTTCTGCCGTGAAACAGTTCTGTGTACGCATTACTGTGTTTCAGTCTGAAGGGCGCCGTAGCTAGTGAAATTACTGGGCAAATGAGACTTAACATCTTTTGTCACAAGGTGACGAGCACTATTGTAGTGCCGCTCAGAATTATTGGGTTTTTCAAGAATCCTGAGCCGCACTGCATTGTTATGGGCACGGCGTATCAATTACCATCAGCTGAACGTCCAGCTCGTCTCGTCCCGTACTATCATAAAAAAAATCTTACTTAAATATTGACAAAAACACAATCAATCAATACTAATAGTACCAACCCCAGAAATCTAAGCCAGAGTATTTCGATATTGCAATAAAAACAGTAATAAATAAATAAATTAAATAATAAAAAAAACTTATTTAAAAGTTAAAGTTGAATCGTAGAATATAAAATCTAACATGGTCCAAGTTCGGGTTGTGTTTTTGTCAGCACGTCACAGCCATCCTCTTCAAGAGGTTAGTGTTCATCGAGTGGAAATAACAAATACGATTGAACTATTCAACCGGAAGCGGATATTGAATGTGAGCAGACACAGTTTCTACAACAACAGTTATTTATTAACATGATAGTGTTAACAATTTTTTTATTATTTTGAAATGTAGAATTACAATTAATTAATATAATAGCTGCCCGGATAGACATCGTTCTTACAAAGGTTAATAGTACAAATTAAATAACTATAACGCAGGTATTTCCGAGTGGTTCCGTTATTTATGTATCAACATGCATTTTAAATCTATAATATCTTCGAAAATATTAATTTATATTACATGCTGTTAACGGCCTTATTGATCTATATTAAATGCACAATGTATTGAATGTACTTAATTGAATTGAAAAAATAGGAATTAATGCTCTGTTGCTTAAAATCGCTTCGTAAATAAGCCATTATTTCTCGTAAAAAGTAAAGGATAAAAAATGTTTTTGTGGGTTGTTCCTAACGGCCGTTCCCAATATACTATCTACAGATAGAGATAAATTACTACCGTCTAGTGTCAGTAATTAGCTGTCAATAATCTGAAGCTGTCCCAAACTACCATATAAGTCATTCTTATCGCCTTATATTGGACGTCTGTAAAGCTAGAAAGGTCAAGTCGGCAGAATCACTCGTAATATATCTCAAAATTTAGTGCTCATTTAGTGCTAATTTAGTGCTGATAACAGATATTTGGTGCTGTGATAGGGGAACTAAAAATGAGAACACTGCTAACTTTTCATTAAGCTAGCAGTGTACCATCGTGACTAGAAAGGTCAAGTCGGCAGAATCACTCGTCTTATATCTCAAAATTTAGTGCTAATTTAGTGCTGATAACAGATATTTGGTGCTGTGATAGGGGAACTAAAAATGAGAACACTGCTAACTTTTCATTAAGCTAGCAGTGTACCATCGTGACTAGAAAGGTCTAGTCGGCAGAATGTCTCGTTTTATATCTCAAAATTTAGTGCTAATTCATTGCTGATAACAGATATTTGGTGCTGTGACAGGGTGGCTAAAAATGAGAACACTGCTAACTTTTCATTAAGCTAGCAGTGTACCATCGTGACTAGAAAGGTCTAGTCGGCAGAATGTCTCGTATTATATCTCAAAATTTAGTGCTCATTTAGTGCTAATTTAGTGCTAATAACAGATATTTGGTGCTGTGATAGGGGGACTAAAAGTGAGAACACTACTAACTTTTCATTAAGCTAGCAGTGTACCATTCGTGACCGCGTTATGATACAGTTGGAGCGAGAGGCACATCAGCTAATAATTTAGTGCTCAATTAGTGCTGCCTGTACAAGCAAACAGATTTTTCAAAAAAAAAAAAAATTTTCAGTTTTTAAGTATAGATAACTGAGATTTAAGTATAGAAAAGAGTTACTAATTAGTGCTCAATTAATGCTACCGGTAAACCTTTCATCAGATCTCAACGTTATAAGGTAACAGAAAACTACTCTGACTCCCCTCGCGATGTAGCCGCTGTGTGTGTGTGTGTGTTAAAAAAAAAGAGGAGTTGCACTCGGGGACTGCCGCGGTAAAGCTATTGCATAGCATTTTTTATCAACTTATGCAATTATAATTATTTATTTATTTTATTTATGCAGTATTTTTTTCCTTTGTTTTTTTTTATTTGATATTAATTCAAGTTACACTTTTTGAGCGTGGTGACCGATAAGAAAACAATTTTTTTTCTTTTATTAAATAAATGAAAAGTTAATATTGTTCAAAATATTTTTATTATCTTACAATACATGTAGGTTATTCAAGAATATTTATCATTTGAACTATAGGTTTATGGTAACTGAAATAAGAAACATTAGTTTCAGACTTGATATTTAAATATCTGGAAAATACCGCGTCAATGGTGGTCCCATATTTTGTTGTGGATTCATTTCAAATTCAATATTTTCGAAAGAGAAGTTGTCAACCGCTCTGATTTTTATTCAGCGAAGTTGATGTGTAAATCGCCAGCCAAAATTAGTGGAAATTTAGAACCATTTGCACCAAGTATTTTCGGCCCTTCTTTTTTTGGATACACTAAGTGATCCAAAAAAGTGTAAAGAAACTGGAAAATTTATTTATCGTAGTTATATATTTTAACACAAGATGGCACTCGTTTCCCATTGAATGAACCACAACTGTCGACTGACACATTTTCATATTATTAATATTTCAAAAACAAGAATGTAAATAAAAAAGTAATAATATTGAGGTTATTTTTGATGAAATTAATTTTAAAAAAAGCAAAGTGAAAGTTAGTTTAAAGTGAGTAAAATTTAACTTGCAATATTTGATTACAGACAGACAACGGGACAGGTGAAACTAAATAAAAATGCTTATCATATGAAACTAAATAAAAAAAGTGATAAAAAAAATAAAGAAATTAAAAAAAATCAAGACGTAACCCGGGCTCGAACCTGGGACCTTCTGCTCAAAAAGCATACATGATAACCGCTGTTCCACGGCAACTGTAATGACCGTGGCGGCTCTAGGGTTCAGCCAGCGTTTGCAATGTAAGCGCAAAAAAATGTGTTCTTTTACGACATAACATTAGAAACCACTAAAATTATTAGTGTCTCTCTATTATTATGTATGTTTTATACATATAAACCTTCCTCTTGAATCACTGTGTCTATAAATAAGTCTGCTTCAAAATACGTACTACCGAAGAACGACTATATTGGAACAGACAGAAATGATTTTAGGATTATAGATTGAAAATTACATTTGAATTATACGTAAGCAGGCTATTTTTGAATGATTTCACTGTGATATAATGTATACACATAATAAGTTAGGAACTCCTACTCATGTACATTTAGATTAAGGATTGGTCTTCGCTGCACTTCAACTAGATACCCAGGCGTAATGGCAAACAGCGGCAACTGCTACTACGCCCAAATGGGCTCCACTCCCAGCCTGGAACAATGTGTGACGTTGACGTGCCACATATTCTGTTAATTTTTGCTAATAATTGAAAGTAAAATGGCGGGTTGCGTAATAGAACTTTGTAAAAATAATATTACATGAAATAAGAAAGACACTGGGATTACAAATCATCAGTAAGTATTTTGTTAACTTCAATGTAAAATAACACGAAGCGTACCTATGTTACAAAATTTGAAAGATGCCATTGAGTGTCAAGATGTCACGCACACAAGCATCTAATTAAATGCTTTTGTTCTTTCAATCCTTGATCTAAGAATGTACGAAATTACTGATGATAAACATCAAGCCACGATGTAGAAGTTCCATGGTGATAATATATCTTTTTGAGCATGGAGGGCGGGTTTTAGCAATAAGGTAGAAAACGGATTTTTATTGGAACATAACGTCTTACTAATAATTAGTTTAACACAATCACGAAGAACACAATTTTATTGTAACAAAACATCTCAAAACTTTAAAATTTAGTTGTTTCCAAATCTTTCAGTGATAACTTGTCATCTTCAGCAATTATATATTAATTATATATTATTGCTGAAGATGACATTTATTGATACTTGTGAAATATTAATTATATATAATTATATATTTCACAAGTATCAAGAGTAGCGTATCTTAGCATCCAGTAATTCTGGAACGTCCGAGCCATTTGCCTTAACGCGGCACAAACGTTACTTAGACCCGGCGGTAAATGACGTGGAAACATAATATTTATGTGTTTCCTCGGTTATGATGACGGATCATGATAAATCACCGACGGCTTTGCATAATAATGAAGTCTTAAGTCTTCGAATAGAATGATATTATAAGATGATACAGTCTGTGGGGGAAAAGAACCATCGTGGCATAGAATGGAATTAATGTTATGAATGTTATATGGCACATTCCTTAAAATAAATATTTAGAACGTAATCTGTACAAATTATTACCGGGTTGGAATCCCGGTAGGTGCAAACATTTATATGATGAATGTATGTTTCCGAGCCATGGATGTTTATATGTATTTATGTATGTTTAAGTAAGTATATCGTATTAAATATATCGTTGTCTTGTACCCATGGCAAGATATTTTGTGTAAAAGAGTTTCAATATTCTTATTATTTATGAGACATTAACATAGTTTCAATGTAGTAGTAGTTTCATAGTTTGTTTGTCATGTTTTTGTACTATTTTCCCCACAAGACAAGGAACGCCTAGTGTGGAAGTCAGCATAAAATGTTACTATGTACATGTAAAGTGCGAAATAAATGATTTTGTATTAGTATTTTGTATCTGGTAATGACTATTACATATTAAAGTATCAAGATGTTATAGTCGTAGTATAGTGTTGTCAACATAACAAATATGGTAATGATAACAATTTGGGAAATTTCCTTTTAAATAAACTCCATAGGAAGGCGTAGTTGTTAAAATGTCTTACGTGTGGATAGCGTTTGGTGCTGTTTCTTTTGGTATTATTTAAAAATTATGGTATGAACCAGCATATTTTACAAATATGATATATTTTTTTTTTATATTTTCATAATCTTCAAAGAGATAAGTATAATAAGTCTCAACTTTCAAGGTCGTATATAGTTTAAATATCATCAAATAAAATTTGAAAAACAAAATTTTATGAACGATGCGGGACTCGAACCCACGACCGTTCTGGCGCTCTAACCAACTGAGCTAACCGTTCGAGTGACGTATCGTCATAAAATCTTGTATGCTTTATTCAACTCTCGGGTTGTGATTTCATCTACAGGACCTACTTTACAGTTGCCTGCCCAACCTCAATATTTGCATATTAGGAAATTGATTTGAGATGTCGCTCAATTTGTTATATTTTCAAAGTGATAACCCTCACTTCTAGGATTAATACACAATGAATTTTTTTTTTCGAATTTTTAAAAATTGCAAACAGTTTCCCAGAACAGAAAAGAGTCGAAATCGTTGGAGGAGGTCTTTGACAATCGGCACGCCGAATTAAGAGACATTTTGTAGTTTCCACATTCCTTGTTTTTCAATTGTTTTTTAGTACGGAATAAAACGGCTTTATTATATAATTATACCATGCAGTTGCCTTATTTTCCACACGGCGTCAGAAGCTGAACTTAATTTACCTGAAAATTTCTCAACATTGAGTCATAATATATGGAACACATTGCAATTTAGAGTCTAATATTACTCATAAGAACTGGTTATTGAGTATAAGTCTAGGAGTACCTTTTTTAACTACTGCTTCAGTAACCGTAATATTTGAGAGTGAGTACAATTTCTTTTTTCCACAATGAACAAAAGATTGATTGCGATAAACCAGTTAGAATTTAAAACTAAATTTGATGTATCATCGATGAATAAAATATACCTGACATTTTATCTACTATGACGAAATGTGTGGTACGACTCTATTTGTCGTATCACCGCTCTTCGACAACACTTCTCTTAAAGCCTCGCCTAGTATCGTAATACTAGGTCTCGAAATCTCGAGCGATTGCCAATTTCGTGGTCATCTGGAGGGTAAAGCCAAATTGGCTTCAAAGAAACTGGGCGTCATTAATAGAGCACGGTAATACTTCAAGCCGGCCCACATACTAGCGCTCTACAAGCGCAGGTCCGGCCACACATGGAGTATTTCTGTCATCTCTGGTGTTGCGCACCCAAGTATCAGCTCGATCCAATTGAACGCGTGCAACGTAGAGCAGCTCGAATTGTGGGGGACCCAGTGCTCTGTGAACGGCTGGATCACTTGGCGTTGCGTAGAGAAGTCGCTTCATTGTGTCACGGGGAGTGTTACGAAGAGCTGTTTTACCTGATTCGAACGATTACCTGCCGCCGAATCCCACCTTCGCACGACACACCATAAGTTAGGATATATTCCTAACCATCTGGATGTGTGGCGGTCCTCCACAATGCGGTTTTCAAGGAGCTTTCTTCTACGTACTACAAAGCTGTGGAAAGAACTTCCTAGTGCGCTGTGTCCGGGACGATACGACATGGGTTCCTTCAAAAAAAGCACGTAAACCTTCCTCAAAGGCCGGCAGCACTCCTGTGATTTCTCTGGTGTTGCAAGAATTTGTGGGCGGCGGTGATCACTTAACAACAGGTGACCCGTACGCTCGTTTATACTCCTATTCCATTAAAAAAAGATCATTGATATAAACTAGAAATGGGAATGGAACCAGGATAGAACCTGCAGGCACTAAAATTATGATCGAGAACCTACAGATGTGACACCGTCAGTAAAAACTATCTGCTCTCGACCAGAGAAATTTATTCTGAATTTACTTGGTTGTTAAATGTAACAAATGTAACATGAATCTCGTGCCAGATTTTGGCGAGACAACACGTCCTGAGGATGCCTCGTGTAAAGACGAAACACGTGTAGAATTGTTTTAAAAACAAATATTGGCGGAATTAACATTAAAGAAACTTAAATCATTTGTATAATTATGGATATCCTCAAAGTAACGCCTAATTCAATAAATTTTCGTAACATTTATCAACAAATTACAATTTTCGGTTATTTATCTTTATTGGACTGTGGCTCCTTGTTATTCACCCCATTAAGGGTAGTTAGGTCAGATAAGGTTTTCATTAAAGTATTAAAATAATTAGCTTTATTGGTCTAATCTTGATTGGATTGATATAAAAATGAGTTAAAAAAAACTACGAACTAAAAAATAAATACGAACTGACGGATAAAATTTCGAGGGTCGATATTTACCTAATCTAAATAAAAGAAAACTTTAAAACAACATACCTGTATACGCAAAAAAAAAAACAAAATTAATATACATTGCAGTTATTAAAATATATACATTTTATTCGAATGGAGCTCAAAAATGTGATTACCTGAACGCATTCAGCGGCACTGGACGAGCTTGGCTGGACATGTATTCAAAGCGACAAGCCTTTTGAGAGAAATATAACAATAATATTGTGAAACGTGCAACATTGAGATATTATTGCAAATGTACCTTCGAGACTGAATTGTTTACGAGAACATCATTGTGCAGACTGTCTTTGAGTACATCTTCATGGATACTATCTCAAGTTAATTGCAAATAGTAATACACACTTTTAGACTTGAATCTTTCGAAATCGGCAAGTGCACCGAGGTACTAGATTTTTCAGTTATACCAAAATCTAAAGTGCCGTACGGCACACTACGCCCTGACCGAGTTCTCACCCTTATTTGTTTATAAGAGGGTTTGTTTTGCATGGTCTTAGCTTGTTTCAAAAGCTTTTTGATACATTCACTTAAATCATCCTAATTATAAGCAATCTATTAATACGCATCGATAGACCTCTGTGCGCGCGCCAAAATCACGCCGATCTACAGCATACCGTGGCTTGGGGTCACTTGCCGATTTCGAAAGGTGAAATAATATCAGATCTAAATAGACATTTGAGTTACATAACGCGTCTTCATTGTGTTTGCCTTAGAATCTTACTAATGATTACATTATGTGTAAGCTTGCATTTCCGGAAGCTAAATAAATATATTATGTTAAATTTTTAAGTTTCTTATTAAGTACAAAATTATGAAATTTAATGTCATGGTATAATTAAAAAACAACTAACTTAGAAATCGATTTAAATAATGCTTATTTTTTACAACTCAGTACTGTTGTATTACATTGAGATAGTGTAAATAGATTTCGTGTACCCTTTGCGAAATTTACTTACATTTGTTATGGTGCTTTTATTATTGAATGAATTTATTATGAATGAAATTTGAGAATATTAAATGAATTAATAAAGACCTATATGTCCATTAGTTTGTAGTTTTGTACAACAATACAGTTCCTAAAATGATTAAAATTTTAAAAAGAAAAAAAAAACAGGACTCTTTAAAAAATACATAATATCTAAAATTTTATAAGACTAAAGACAGCATCATCCACATCCAACTATCTTATCTTTAACTGAGTTACAATTATTAGGATTTAGGAATAAATACAGTTACATCAGTTTGTGATGAGTCTGCTGCTTCGACTGCCGAAGACAGCAAACGTCGCAAATATGTCGGTCTCTGTGAGTCATATATCTTTGTGCCCTTTGGTGTCGAGACACTTGGCCCGTGGGGCGCAGAGGCGCGGAGAATGTACAAAGTACTTCGCACCTTAATAAGGCTACTGGAAACCCCAGCGCTGGCAGCTATTTCGGTAAACGGATCAGCCTAGCTATTCAACGTGGAAATGCTGCCAGTATTTGTGGTACGGTTCCACGTAATGATAGTCTTAATTTTATGTAGTCATAGTATTGTAAATATAGTTATAAGATTCGTTTTTTTGAATAAAATATTACTATGGGCAATAATACGTTTATTCCATGGTATCCGTTATATTGCATAATGTTATATTATGGAATGTAACAAAAACAAGACAAATGATCATATAAGTGGCGAAACATCACACAAATTACGATGTTAGATGAGTTGCCACGAGCCAAGAGCAATTAATTACAACATCTTCGACGTTCTTTGAGTAATAATTATACCATGTGATAGTGTAATTAACTTACTGCTTATGGAAAAACTCATTATAAAAATGTATGCTCTTAATAGTGATTTTCATTATTACACTAGAAATAAGGCATTGCTTGTTACTAATTCTAGTAGGCTACATAAGATACATAATAGCTTTAAAGGTAAATGTTATACACTTTAATAATAAAGTCCAGGACACTGTTCAGGCATTATGTATAAATAAATTTAAATGTTTTATTAAAACACGGCTCTGTCGTAAATCCTACTACTCCACAGCTGAATACCTAAGTGAATACAGACAGCTTGGGATCTTTAGCGATATTTTAAAATAATTTTCATTTTTGTTATTAATAAAAGAACTAAATTTATTTTCTATTTTATTATAAAAGGAAAACTAACTTACTGGTAATTCAGAGTAGCTACATCATCGTATGTCCACCAATTTGAAAAGTGTTATCTTTAAAAGGATGGCTATATGTAGAAGCAATATTTTTTGAAAAAAATAAGTATATAACTGATATTTACTTGAAACTTTCTGATATAATGAGTAGGTAACGCGTCTGCGAGGTTTGTTAAAAAGCACTTTAAAAGATAATTTATTAGCACCATAATTAAAAACTCTTTTTAGAAACCTTTTTAAAGAATTTAAATAAAAAATCTAGGGGTCTACTCTCTTTGTTCCAATTGAAACTTCGTAAACGAACGAAATATAAACGAAGCTTCGGGAGTGACCCTACTCTATTCTTTCTACTTTATTCTATTTCATTCCATAGTACTCTTCAAATTAGCTGGATTAATATAATGTTCATTTCAATCGTTCACCATTCGTCCACGAATATTGTCTATTGTCCCGAACTTCGTCGATGTGTCCGAACACAAAACAGAGTAGGGTCACAATCGAAACTTCGTTAAAATTTCGGTCGTTTACGAAGTTTCGTTTCGGAGAAAGAGAGTAGACCCCCTTGAATTGGTTTCGAGCGGATTAATGAACATAGTTCGATGACAGCATAGGAAAAGTCTCTATTGTATCAATAAGTATACGCAGCATGTCTACATTATATTATTTATTGCAAAAAACATTTTTATTACATTAAACAATACATACATACATATTAATACAATATTTGTGCTGCAGAAGAAGGTTATTCACGCTATTTATGACCTAGGTCCTAAAGAATCAGTGAGAGCAAAATTTAAAGAAATTAGCACTTATAATTGTTGCTTATAACATATAACTGTTGCTTCTCAAATATATTCTTGATAAACTTATGTACAACTTATATACAAAGGCACATAATCGAATGTGCTAGAAGCTGTCATAGTCATAATGCTAACAGCGGGATCAGACACAAACTTATGATGCCTACTATTCGGCTGAGTCGAGTTAGTAAAACTTCTGTGTGGCGCTGTATATGATTTTGCAACAAGATCCTAGAAAATGTTCAAAACAAATGCATTACGATATTGAAAAGAGTTGTTAAAAAACGTTTGTGTGGTACTATAACATAAATGACATTCTTAATGATACTATAGATTGGGAAAGGAGCGACCGCCCTCAGGCTATTAAATAATAAGTTTAATTGTACAATATTACTTTGTAACAATATTTTTTATGAAAAAAAAAGAAGTCCGCTGAGTTATATTTCGCTCGTTCTTCTCAGGTCTGAGGCATACTTTTTGGAATGGATAGTACTTTTCTGACTTTCGATAATCACATGCCCTTTTGTAAAAAAATATTTGAATTTGAATTAAAAAAATTACAAAATTACAATAAATATAGTCCTGGTTTAACTTGATAATCTGTTAAACCTGAATAAAATTGTTTAAAATTACAGAAACTGCCAAAAGTACTATAATGTAATTTTACGTAAGTCTCTATTATATTTTTTCTATTTGAGGTACTATATAGTTCAAGTTTCTGTATTTTACAATACAAGCCTAGAATAATCTTTATTGCTGTTCAAATATTGCGCTGTTTGGAAGACTCGTTCAAAACTGCGCAGAAACTACTTGTCAATCGTTTTATTTAGTTTGCTTTAAGTATTTTTTAAAAATATGCCCTCAATATAATTTAAAAAAAAGTGCTACTTGTGGAACTTGCAAATTATTTAATTCTTAAAATTACATTTGGTTTTACTATTGATATGAAAATCTTACATATTATAATTTATTACATCTCGTAAATAACTTACTCTGAACACTTTCGGGATGATACGACATGGGTACCTCAAAGAAAAGGGCGTACACCTTCCATAAAGGCCGGCACCGCTCCTGTGGTCCTTCTGGTGTTGCAAGAGAATGTAGGCGGCGGTGATCACTTAACACCAGGTGACTCGTACGCTTGTTTGTCCTCCTTTTCCATAAAAAGAAATCAATTTTGTTATAAATTTCAGTTGCTCATTTCATCGTTAATTAGAGCTAAATATAATTCACATTACGAACTGACACAGAACTCAAACCGATTTTAACAAAAACACACAATAGGTAGACAATGTTAATAATGATTGCATAGCCCCAATGCTTTTAGAACTATTTGCATTTCAGGCTTTTAAGCAAATGTGGCTATGTATTATCGAATAACACTCGTAACTCAGTAATATATATGCCTTCACATTATTTGGCACAATGAATGAGAACTGTATTCAATAATAGTAATATTATCTAATGGTTATATCTTATACCTTTAAACGAGCAATTCCTGTATATGTTTATATATCTAATCTGAATCTCGGAAACGGCTCCAACGCTTTTAAAGAAATTTAGTATACAGGTAGTTTCGGAGTCGAGAAATCGATATAGGTTTAAATTTTAAAAACAATGTTGTTTTATCCGTGTTTTGATGAGAAACAGCTACAATAACATTAGAATACAAAGGTAAATTTAAAAAAAAAGAAAGCAGAAGACCCCGGTTCGAATCCAGATGTCCTACTAGTTTTTTTTTGTTTACATACATTTTTAAAAATCCGAATAAGGCTCGGTCATCCGGATATTTACTTTTAAACTTACAAAATTTATTTTTCAACGCAGTTATAAAATTGTCGTGAGACTCGAGAGAGATGGTCAAAAACGCGAAAGGAAGAATGAACTATATTTTTTTATAACAACAGAATTGGAAAATTGATTATGGAACATATATAATAAAGGACGTGCTTGTCACAGAGTACAATGAAAGAGAAAGAAAGATGAGAATGCAACTTATTATCTGTTCCTGATAACTTTGTTACGCTTTCTCTATCACGCCATGCGTTACCGGTAATTAAATTTGCATTCAAATAAAATTGCTCTCAATACGTTTCGTAATCAAATCTTTCGATACGTATTAGACCATTTACGGCTGTTTTCAATAACCTATCTATCCTTAGTTTAACTTACTAGAGGTAGACAAATTTATCCTTTTACGCTTACTTATATTTTAATAACTTATCGACAGATAGCATTGGACTTTAATTATATTTGACATAACTTTAGATATATAGGTCTTGTCACTAATGGCCGTTTCCAATAAACTATCTACAGATAGAGATAAATTACTACCTTCTACTGTCAGTAACTAGCGAAGCTGATAAGTCATTCTTGTCGCCTAATATTGGGACGCGTAAATTGCTATTTTCATACAAACTTCTATGGCTGGTAAGCTATACGTCGTCCCATTGACAGACACACACAGTAGATAAGTTTATTGGGACAGAAAAGTCACCGATAGTAACGATTTTTATCTCAAGTAAGAAATTGACTGAATATTGGGAACGGCCATAGATAGACTATGACATGACATGATAGCTGTGAAAACGTCGAAAAAAATAGATTTTAGTACTAACCTCTATTTTGAGCAATTCACACGCACTAACACAAAGTGTCATACAAATCGCGAGTATAAGACGTAGCTTGTTACGCACCTTAAACTATTACCCCTGTAGACCAAGGTCGATAATTTTTGAAACCAAAAAAATTACACTAGGATGAAACCCATTGGTAAAGGACGAGAATATAACAAAAATTAAGGGAAAAATAAATTACGGGCGACCTGAGGTCGGGAAGTGGAAAAGGGGGGTTTTTTTTAGGGTAAAAAACTGTTTATCATAATAAGGTAAGTTTTCGCCAAAAATCGTAGAATTTTTTTTTTTAAAAGTTATATATAAAAAACCAACAACTTGGTTTTTTGAATTTTTCACCTAAATTTTGAGGTTATGTGAAAAAAGTGTAATTACAAAAGTTGTAGATCTCTGTATTACCTACAACTTTGCCGATTAACTTTTTGCCATAGGACTTGTAATTTTGCCGGAAATCAAGATAAACTGTTTTTTACCCTAAAACACCCCCCCTTTTCCACGTCCCGACCTCAGATCGCCCGTAACTTAACGTAGCTTTTCCCTTAATTTTTGTTATATTCTCGTCCTTTTCCAATGGGTTTCATCCTACTATTATTTTGTTTCCCTTTTTATCATTTTCAAAGGCTTCGGCACTGGTCTACTGGCATCTTTTAAATATTTAAAAGAAAGCAAATTATGGATAATCTATAAAAAAAATATTTTCTAAAAAATTTAGATTAAAGAGTTTAATACAACTTTGCTTAATATGAACCCAAAAGTTACTTTAATCATAGACATAAACAAAGAAAATACGATTTATATCTATACATAAAAATTCACTTTCCTTTGTGTATCTGAATATCAGCTATCTCCTCCTTAACCACGCAACGAATTTAAATGTATCCATAATGAATTATTATATAGCTTTTCATAATGTCTTATTTATATTATATAGCAGAATTGTAATTCTTTGAAAACCCTAAAGAAAACCATGGTAAGTAAAATAATAACATGTCTTTTCCACTCACTTCTAATGCTATGTTTGATTACCACCGAAAATTAAATTGGTATATTCATTTTCATGGAGAGTGGAAGCTACTACATAGTTATGAAGCTTTGTAATGTCCTTCTTATCAGAAAATAACATATAAAATATAATTGTAATTTCTATGATGAACACGAGTGTTACACATTTATATAACGTACTTTTCAAGGAATTAAAACGCGTGAAATTACAACTATACTTTTTACATTAGGTTATGTAAAGTAAAAATATAGTTAAAATTACACGCGTTTTAATCCATTAATAAGCATTTTATTTAAATATTAAAGATAATAATAGCCAATAATAATGCTGAAATTACCTTTAATTTATTATCGTTTAAGATCAATACACTGAAATCCGTCATAACTTTAAAACACAATTAAGATCTTCATCGGGTTACGGTTGTGCTTTCTATAAATATAAATTGTAATGCTTCAACGGCATCAAATTTATCGTCCACTGAACCGTATCGAATTCAAGATCCCTTCGATTTATTAAAGTTGATAAAATAAGCAATTAGCAATGATTGCAATATCTTGTTTTGTCCGAACCGTATTTATCAGTTCATATTTATTGTCATATTCGACGAGCTCCAGTTATCCATCGGGCTCCATAAATAAGTGAGCCCTTATTTCCATGCGACTTTCCATAGTACGTTGACAAAGGCTGGAAGAACGAATTAAGAGCATAATACGTAATACGTCTTTTGTGTTAACAGAGACTACATTGACGTCGTAGTGTGATAACATAGACGAATGTGTTGGCGAATAATTGATATTAAAAAAAAATTAAATCATACTTTTATTGAGAATTTTAAAATGCTTTCAATGTAATATAATAATAATACTCCAAGATGGCCGCCAAGCTAAGAAAACACACATTTACACGTGCAGTCTGTGGGCCAGGTGCTCCCAAAGATCCTACAGCACCCTCCGCATCCAATATAACAATACCTTTAGGGTACTACTGGGGTTGCCTCGTTTCTGTGGTGCATCGGGGATGTTTGCGACTTCGCGAATAGACTGTTTTTACGCAATTATTCCCACAAGATGTGATTCCCTGGTGCGTAGAATGAGGGGCAGCACCAACGGTATCCTGAAGATGTTTGGTAGCAGGTTAGACTGCAAATATTTGAGTCACTGTTGCTCTATCTCTAATGGTATGAAGAAATAGTCACCCAAATAATAGTAATAAGTAGTTAGTTAAGATTATGTTTTATTACTAAGGTAGTTTTTTAAGTCTAACATGATTTTGAGTCTGTAGTTACTTGGAAATAACGTTTTATTATTATTATTTTAAAACGTTTAAAACAAATTACAAAAAAGTACATCTTGTACGACGGTGACCTCTACCTCCGAGTCCAACTTTCGCTGGACTGGTTTTTTAAGAAACTTGTGAATTAATTCATCCCTTTCTTCTTCAAATTCCATTCCCTCAACGAAAGTAGGCAATATGCGAGATATTGTAACATTGGACGCTGAGCAGAGAAAAAAGATCTAGAGCTCAATCCAAACCCATCTAGGTTCTTAGATTTTTCAGCCATAATATCCACCTTCTAACTGGTCTCCGTTTTCCTTCTTGATGAGTTGCGGGAACTAATGCTTATAACGACGAATAAAGGCAGAAGTATCGTAGTTCCTAACCTGTCTAGTTTATTGTCATTATCTGAGGAATTTTCCGGCATTAGCCGGCATTATGCCAACTAGATTATGGGTACCACAACGGCGCCTATTTCTGCCGTGAAGCAGTAATATGTAAACATTACTGTGTCTCGGTCTGAAGGTCGCCGTAGCTAGTGAAATTACTGAAAAACAAAAAATAGCAAATCTCAAAGGCCTCCAGGCGTCTGCAATTCTAGGTCTACTTTAACACCGTTTCTAAAAACACAAAAAAGCAGTTACTGCGCTATAAACAAGTCAAATTAAGAGCATTAAATTCCTTTGAAATGTTTTAACATACTGATGGAAGATCGTATTGCAGAAATGTGTCCGGAATAATTAAAAAATGTTCAAGTTTTACACGTAATTTATTCACTTCATGCTTGCAGGATCAGTTTGCAGTTTACTGTGAGCATGAGCGGACAGATTTGCTAAAAGCAAAAACTTACTCAAAAGAGTTGAGAAATTTTTCAAAAGTATGATTTACAAACGTGCGCCAGATAATCTGACGACAACATGAAATCTGAAGGTCGCATGTTGACGAGGGTTGTACTAACGTTTTTAACACGTAACAATTTAGTTGAAGCTTTATTTTGTCACATTTTTAACATTTTCCTTGAGATAATTTATACGTCTATATAGAGTCTCTTGCTGTTAGACAACCGATAAAAACAGGCCTAAGATATATTAGTTTTGTGTGCGTGACAAGCTACATCTTACACTCGCGATTTGTATGACACTTTGTGTTAGTGTGCGTGAATTACTCAAAATAGAGTTTAGTTCTAAACTCGTTTTTTCGACGTTTTCACAACTGTCATAGTCTATTTAGATGTATGAATGATCTAAGCTTCATATTATTAGTACTCTCGTGTTTTACAAACAAATAAAGAAAAGCTCGAAGACGACTTAAGTTTATAAACACTTAACAAATAAAATAATAAGTGTTTGATTAAATCCTTCTTATTTAATTAATTTTGTCATCTGCCATTTATCTTAACTCTTGTTGAATATCGTTTTGTTTGAAATTGTTAATATTGATTGAATGATTTGATTTAATTTACAATGTTCCTGGTTTTAGATTTTTGCTCTTCTACTTTTTATATTTATAAATTATGTACCGTAATAAATTATTAAGAATATCGTCGCGTTATCTTACAAATACAAGAGGAGTTCCGAAATAAAGTTCGAGTGTCGAAATAAAGTAATAAATAATAAAGTAATCTCTAAGAAAAAAGCGATTCACTCGATTGTATGAAACGTGCACTGATTGATTGATTCACAGATGGCGGCTATAATCTTGTAAAAAATGGAGATAGCCTGCTGTTCTCTTTCAAACTTAACCGGATAATACTTCTTTGCCAATCGCTATACTGTAATTACTACTATTTTAAACTTATTTCACATCACTGCACGTGCAGTACGTTTGATACTAAACGAAATTTTTGCTCAGGCAGCCTCAAAAACTTGTGGTATTTATTTGTTTCTTAATAATTTAAATAACCTACTCGTAGAAAAATTATTGTATGAGACATATTCAAACAAATAAATCTTATAACTATATTTACAATACTATGACTACATATAATTAAAACTATCATTACCTGGAAGCGTACCAAGAATACTGGCAGCATTTCCGCTTTGGATAGCTATGCTGATTCTGACTTTGACCGAAATAGCTGCCAGCGCTTGGGTTTCCAGTAGCCTTTGAGGCAAGAAGATAGTACTTTGTACATTCTTCGTGCCACTGGGTCCCACGGGCCAAGTGTCTCGACACCAAACAGCACAAAAATGTATGACTCACTGAGGCCGACATATTTGCAACGCTTGCGGCATTCTGTCTTCGGCAGTCGAAGCAGCCCCAGCACTAACTGATGTAAACTGGAGATGAGAAGGAGTCAGAGTGTCAACGCAAGTCGCGTCTCACACCAGCGCCCTTTCCTGTGCGAAAGCCACCAGCGTCATTCCATCAAAACGCTTGCCATCGTGGTGGATAATACCAATTGGCTTTAAAACAGCTGATATATTCAGAGCTACAAATGCCCTGCGGATGACTTCATTAATGCTTGTGTGACGTCTGATACGGCCTGTTGATCTAAGGCAGTATAACCCGTGACGCCTAAGAGCATTTACCTGAACGCCACTTCTACTTACACTACTCCATCTACTACACTTAGTTCCTACACGCGTTTCGGATGTACTGTCATGCTATTGACGCCATCTTAGTTTCTGTTATATGTTGTTATAGCGATAATAGTAATACCACAGAGGAATGGATATACTTACGTGTAATATACACTCAACAAATCACAACTGACTATTTTAATCATGAGCTAGCCCGCTAACAGACATATTGATCGACGTACAAATAGCGGAGTCTTAATCGTTAGTGGATTAAGTAGAGATGGTAGACCTTTCGGTACGGAATCCGACAAAACACTCTATAATAGCAAGCCGTACTAGAATGTAAAAAAATATTCTTAAATATCTAAGATCCTCTCGAATATCTTGGGAATTCATTCATCTTTGTTGTCTGAATAAATCCAATTTCCAATACAATTATTTATTCCAGAAAGAATTGATCGCAAGATAACAAAGGCACCAAAAATCTATCATTGTCAATAGTTTGTGTCGGTGATACGACGTTTCATTTGTTTTTTCCAACCAGTATTGATTTGTTATACTGACAACATTAATTCTTCACATTTATTGTGCCTAAAATATGTACTCCGATCTTGAATTCTGATGTAAAACTAATATTTTTGTAATTTGTGATTTAAATTTAATAATACCTATTATATTGAAATGATGGCATCAAAATTGACTTTCATAAGTATACACATTGTACCTAAATGAATAAAGTAATTTCAATTTATTTCATTTCATTCTAAGATTGATGTTGGTCCATTGTTGGGCAGAATAAAGATAAAATTTAATCTCTGTGCTAACCCTTTCCAAAAAGTTAGGGTATCTATACTAATGTTCGGGGAAAAAGAACCTTTAGAAGAATATATACTAGAAAGGTACTTTAAAGTAATTGAATTGGATATTTTCTTGCTTAAAGTTATTATGTATGTTAGAGGTAGTGGCATTATACAATTAATATTAAAATCAAAAAAGTTTAAAAATTATACACAAATATTGCAGTTGGTCAGCGTCCTAAATGTAAGGCGTCATTCATACTGTGGCTCAACCTTGTTATTATTAAAAGTTAAACGAAAAAAGAATAGTAATAGTAGCCCATATCCATCTACGAATAATTCCGAATCGAAATATGAGTAATTGTGAGAAAATTACCCATCCCGATATGTTTAGTAGTTTTCCCTATTTATATCACCTGAAATATTTACTTTTCACATAAGAAAGACCATTTTTAAAAATCAGTTTAAAATCAAATGGAAATGCAAATTACCTATATCTAGAAGCGCGAATCTCGCGCGACAACATAGAGTCTATTCTTTTACTTAACCGCACCGTCTGCCACGCTACCTAAAGGCATAAAATGTGGGGCACAATTTACGAAGGAGAGCATAATATTGTTTCATTTTATTCACATAAAATTCATTTTTAAGGCTTCTTCAGAATGTATAATATTTGTTTATCTACAATTTTCTTGCAAAGGCATTTGAAGTGTAGCGTTCCAAAGAGCTGGTTCACCTGATGCGTGCCGTTAAATTCCACCATCGCGCTGCAACACTGTGTACTATTGTCATCTCTGGTGCTGCACAGTAGCAGATTCTTCCATTTTCCCGTATACAACGAAGAGAGGATCGAATCATTGACCATGAAGTTATCTCCAATAGGCTTGATTCTTTAACGTTAGGCTTTCTCTACATCTTCTACCGCACTTATTGCAGCAAGTGCTCAAATCGTGGTGATCATGGTGAAAGGGGCTAGAGGTTCACGTGATGGGGAGAGGTGAGGCAACCGCCCATGGACATACGTAACGCTAGGGGTTAAGAGATATGTTACCAGCCTACAAGGTGGAAGTATGCTCTATTCTTGAAGGTCCTTAGGTCGTATGAATCGGTAAAACAGTAGCCTGTAATTGATTCCACAAATTGGATGTGCGAAGCAATAAATTTCTTGGCAAACACGCTGTTGTATTAGTTGTAGACTTTACCGTGATGCGGGTTGTTGGAATTTTTGCTGCTTGTATCAACCCGAACATCTCCTCTGAGCACTCGTAGTTATAAATACTATACAAAATGCAGAGAGGACTACGTAACTACAAAGAATCAAGCTGATCGGAAATTACGTCAATGATTTGCGCCTGAAGTGCTCTTTATAATAACCAGTGGGAGGCTCGGATGCCCGCTAAATTATGGGCACTACAACGGCGCCTATTTCTTCCGTGAAGCAGTAATGTGTAAACATAATTGTATTTTGGTATGAAGGGCGCCGTAGCTAGTGAAATTATTGTGCAAATTATGAGACTTACTATCTTATGTTTCAAGGTGACGAACGCAATTGTAAAGCCGCTCAGAATTTTTGGGTTTTTTCAAGAATCCTGTGCGGCGCTGCATTGTTATGGGCAGGGCGTATCAATTGAATTCCATCAGCTGAATATCCAGCACGTCTCATCCCTTATTTTCATAAAAAATAAAAAAGCTATAAATTTTTCATCAAAATCGTTTTAAAGATGGTCTGGAAGGAAACATGTCAAAAAAACCAATGTAAATAAATAATGTGTGTTATGTAATCTACCGAACAACAGTTAAGTAACAAATTTCAGGTTTAATCCACATGCTAGCCGAAGCCTGTGTTTTTGATTGAAGTGCTCTATTTTCCCGGTGATAGAAATGTATTATTCATAAATGCCGATGGATCAATGAGTGAATTTTTTTCATTGACATTCCGTTCATGTTTTCGGAACATTCTCGGCATTGTACTCGAGTCTGACATAATAAAAAAATAAACCCTTAAAAATAAATAGGGCTACAATTATTATCATCTCATTTATCAAATCACTCGTAGTAACTCCTCCGTGTCGGAGGTCCGATTAATCTTATAAAATATTCTATTGAGACAACCTACCGAAATAAACTTTGAAAGTTTATTGACGCTTGTAAGATGATTTTAATTGATATAGTTTCCATTAAGTTAAATGGCTTATAAATGTTTGGTTAGTTACAAGATTGTTAATTGTATTATCAGTCTTAATTAATTTATTAATATTAAGTTCAGCATGATGTATTAAGTTTTATTGTATTTTTTGTAAAAAAGAGCGCAAAAATAGAATGCTGTTGAATGAGTTTCTTGCGCCGCTTCTTTTCTCTCAGAGCTCCATGGATATAAAGCCAATACTTGAAAGTCATTTTAAGATCACTCAGGGGAAAATGTACATATATTGAAAGAGTCAAATTATTGAATTCTGGACAAACATTATCTAATCTATCTTAGAATTTATGTAAGCAATGTCATTCAATGTAAGTACTATTAATTACATTTAGTGAACTGAACTGACGTCGCTTTGTGCTGATTGAGTCGCTCCATTTCACACAGCTTCCAAATTAGCCGTTTTGTCTGTAGTTTGATCAGCTTGCCACACCTCTCTAGATTTCAGAGACCGCTATCCAATTCATCAGCTTAGTGGCCAGCTTATAGATCGTTGCAATTGTGGCGTTGAACTGTTAGCTTTATTACATCATTGTTGTTGCAAATATAAATTATACAAATATTCATTTGCGATGCTTCATTTCTTCCATACATTATAGTGTTAAACTTTGAACTCCTCCGAAACAGCTTGACCGATTCTCATGAAATTTTGAGTACATATTGGGTAGGTCTGAGAATAGGACAACATCTATTTTTCATCCCCCTTAATGTTAAGGGTGGTCCACACGATTTTTTTTTTAAATTTTTTTTTACATTTTTTTTAAATTTGTTTGATTACAACACTGACAACATTTAAAAATACATACAACTTCAAATTTTCACCCATCTACGATCAACAGTTACTTTTGTATCGCGATTTTAATATCGGCAATACAACGTTTGCTGGGTCATCTAGTAATATATAATATTATGTTTCTGTTTACAATAAGTTCTCTGCAAGAGTTGGAAATTGGAGGCTGGAAATATAATCAAGTGCACCACTCTTGTAAAACATAATTTATAAAATTGAAGAAGATATAATTTAGGGGGGATATCATATGTGCTACTAAAACTATTAAAAATATATAAAAAAAAAATCTACTGAACATATCTGAACACGAGTGACAGTCGTAAATTCGCGATGCAGAATGGAATATTCCAAAGGGGCTTGAAAAATTGTTTCCCTGCACACATTCAGTGGAACAGGGCGAGCGTGACTGTCCATGCATTCAAAGCCAATAAATAGATTTTCAGTGAACAATCAAAGTTGTATTGGAAAACGTCAGGCTTACAAGTATGCGAAACTGAATATATGACGAGCACGTCACTGTTCAATCTCCTTTTGAATAGAGATTCGTAAATATTATTTCGTCACAATAATTTTATCACAACAAAAAACTGCATGATCTAGAAAGTAAATTGAAATAATCCGCGAGATAGGATTCCAATTTCCAAATTTGAATTGAACTATCGTCAATCTATTCTAACCTTATATAATAAATAATTATTTTTTATTTCATGTTTTAGCAGCCTTGCGAAACTCTCTAAGAAAAAAGCGAATGACTCGATTGCACGAAACGTGCAGTCATTGATAAATTTTCAGAGGACCGCTATAATCTTGAAAAAAACGGAGATAGCCGAAGTCCACCACGTTTTAAGCAAATGTTCGCTTTCAAACTTAGCCGAATTATACTTCGTCGCCCAATACTAATTACTATATCAAACTTATTTCAAATTTCACTGTACTTTTCATACTAAACTAAATTTCAATTTTTACGTAGGCCTCTTATTACGTAGTATTTACATCCTCTTTGGTTTGAGTTTAATTAGATAAATGCGATTATAGAAAAACAGCAATATTTTACTATATTGAGTTATACGTAATATGTCAATCAGTACAGTGGTTGTGCGCGGGAAGTAGCTCCAGGCTGTGAGGATGATATTCAAGTTAGTTTATATTTCATTATACATACTGCCAGCCAAACAGCTCTTCAGGATACTACCCATGATAACTTTAAAATACATACAACTAAGCGACATCTCTAGGCAAGTAATGGAGCCGTTCATAGAACGCTGAACTCTCCGACGATTTAAGACATCTAAATCATTACAGCCATTCCTGAGATTTATGAAATATAAAGTCATATTCTATATTATAACATTTATGATCTACATATATTTTAAGTTTATGTTTAAATTCCCTTTTAGGCCAGTTTCTCCCATGCTCTGGTAATTTATTATAAATTTTTTGTGCTATGCAGATTATACTTGAGTGTTATAAAGTGGTGTTTGATTTCTCCAGACATAAGCGATTCTCAAAACGTAAATTTCTCGTTTGGCCTTCGGATCTCGTTTTGTAAATGTGGGGGTTGTCTTTTACGAAGACAACCCAACAGGAAGCGTTAAAATACTGTGTTTTTTAAAGTAGGGCACGTAACTGTCTGTCCTTTTTAATTAAAACATAGCTCTTATACAGCTTTTTTGTGTAAGAAGTACTGCATGGCCACCGTTGTTGTGCACAGTAGTGCTTTTATATGGATAATCTTGGATAGATAAAAGAGCGCGTATGCCTGCGAGTTCACCTTTTTTACAATTGTGTCTGTCTGTTCATTCTAAGTTAGCTTATTATCAATTGTTATACCTAAGAATCTAGCTGTTCTGGTTGCATTTATATATTGATCAGCAAACAATGTCATTGGGTATGGTACGTGTTTAGGCATATCAATTATATATAGCAAAAATAGCAAAGGGCCCAACACACTTCCCTGTGGAACGCCTCGGAAAACTCTGAGGTCTGAAGATTAATATGTGATTTCATTTTTCGTTTTTTCACAGATGCGCATTATCTCCGTATGCTGCTTTCTACCACATAAATACGACTTAAACAAGTTAAAAATATTTCCTCTAAGACCATATTTCTTTAATTTATATAGTAAAATTTTATGTTCCACCAAGTCAAAGGCCTTAGTCATATCCATATAAAGCGCACTAGTCTTCTCTTCTCAAACGTTGCTGGCTGATATCTTTTTTCTGGATGGGATTCAACGCTACATTATAAATGTCTTATATGGGGTTCCAGAGTGATGATGCGTATTCTAATTGGAACACAAGTGCGTGGTAAAGAGCCAAATAGCTCTAATCTATCTATAATAATATCGAATGATATGCATTGTTTGTAATAGCTATCCTATTATGTCTGTCAAATAATAACTTTGAGTCCAGTATTACGCCCAGGTCTTTTATACTAAGTACTCGGTTAAGAACTTGATTAGAAATAGTGTATTTGTGTTATAATCTGGTTGCGCTTTCTTGCGAATGTTATTATTTCACATTTATCTGTAGCGAGGGATAATTTATTTTAAGGACAATATCAAATCAATAAATACATACAATAGGCAAATCTTGAAAATGAATTGGTGTCTTCTTGCAATAAGAGACAGTCGTTATGATTGTTAACACATCTATATATTTTAAATTGTTTAAAATTATTTTAATATTACCGATATACGAATGTGTGGTATCAGATATGAAATCCTACGATTTTACTATGCTGATAACATTTGTTGATATCATGAATGAAAATAATTAATAGAAAAGGACCCAAGATAGACCCTTGCGGTACCCCAGAACTAATAGCATAAATAGACGATGAGAAGCCATTGATGACGACGTACTGATGTCTATTCTCAAGGTATTATGCAAAACAAGGTTGCCTTTTACGCCGTTAAAGTGGAGCTTCCTCAGCAATATCAGATGGTCTACTTTGTCAAAATCTTTACGAAACCTACGTGTAAACACTGTCTACAGAGGAGACCTGATCCATAGTCTGGAAAATTAATTGTGAGTAAAGTAATAGATTTGACACCGTAGACTTAGACTTGATGAATCCATCTTGACTTTCAGGAATGCATCTACTGAGAAGGCGATATACTTTATTGTGGACTAATAATTCCAAGATTTTTGCGAAACATGGTAGTAAGGAGATAGATATAGTTTCTAACATTGTTTTTGGCTCTTGCTTTATGAATAGGAGTGATACAAGCATTTTTCTAGATTGGTGGAAAATAACCCTCAGCCATGCTCTTATTTCAAATTATGGTTAGTGGTTTGAATACGGGTTTGAATACTGATAGATTGAAATACGGCACAAGTTCAGCAAAGGAAGGTGCGCAAGCATGGGTTTGATAAAGTTCCTGACGTCGGTAGACAGATTGTACAATAGCAAGTTTAATTACTTCCCGTAGTGATTGCTCACGGTGATATTATCCATACAGCTCCAGTCCTAAATTTTAATAATGTCTTCTATTCGGCTGATTTAAATTAGCATGCAAGAAGTTAAAATTTAGAAAATCCTTAACACTTTAAAAAAATTGTCGACTCACCATTTAAACATGAGTCCAGTAAATCGTTTCTATGGTAAGTTTTTATATACATAAGGAAATCATAATTACGTAACTAAATTACTCCTTCCAATATTGGTATAAATATCTTTACATTAATATACTTTAATGACATATTCGATAATATATTATTAGACGCACCCAACATGCGAGGGTGTAGCAGTGCTTATAACGATAGTTAAATTTCCGACCATATAATGGCTGTGCCCACGTCAAAAATCAAATTAATTAAAAAAAAGTTTTTTATATAATTACAGATATAAAATTATGTTGTAAGCTAATTTATTTATTGGATGGGTTTTTTTAACGCGCAGCCCTAATTAATATCATGCTAGCTACCTACCAGTCAAAGTCCTATTCACTCCCAGCATTTCAGAGTTTAGCATAATATATTTTTATCTATAAATGCAAACTATCGAAAACCAGTTTATTTGATTTTTTTACAAACACACTTTACTCTTATACTCTTTATATGTAAAGATACTAAGCACAAGGCTGTTGTTGACAACTATAGAGCTAAAATTGGACTGGACCAATTCCACAAGAACAGTAATGTTTTACCAATGTGCGGGAAATAATATGCACCTTGTTAGAAATTGGCCCAGGCTAATGTTGGATACAATGTTGGGATTACATTCAGTCAATGTGGGGTGCAGTAGTTGAGGAATATTGACCATTTCATATTAGAGAGCCAAGTTTAAACTTAATATTGAATCAAATTTATACCTGCACGATCGCAATATGAGACCCGGGTAAAAGGTATCAATGGCGGACAATGCCGGCATCTCGCGAACCGGAACCGCTTGATGTATCTTATATAGTTCATTATATGTTAAAAATACGATGACGCAGGGATAATTAATCATCATCACCATCATCAGCCGGAAGACTTCCACTGCTGGACAAAGGCCTCCCCCAAAGAATTCCACGACGATCTGTCCTGCACTGCCCTCATCCAACGTGTTCGGGCGATCTTGACCAGATCGTCGGTCCATATTGTGGAGGGCCTACCAACACTGCGTGTTTCGTTACGTGGTTGCCATTCGAGAACTTTACTGCCCCAACGGCGATTTGTCCGTCGAACTAAGTGCCCTGCCCTCTGCCACTTCAGTTTCGCAATCATTTGGGCTATGTCGGTGATTTATTTCTTATTTTTTATCGTTCCCGCGATCAGATTAATTGAAGAGAATGAGGGACTAAATAAATATTTGAATTAATAATAAAAAAAAATAATGTACTCATTTAAAGTTTAAATGTTTATGATAATAATTCAAGTATATGAAATTAGATTCATTACGTAAAAGTTTAAATTTTGTAAGAGTTTGTTATACTTTCGCTTTAAATTTTCGGTCGGTCTGAAAGGCGCCGTAGCTAGTGAAGTTACTGTTCAAATGAGACTTAACATCTTATGTCTCAAGGTGACGAGCGCAATTGTAGTGACTCTCAGAATTTTTGGAGTTCTTCAAGAATTATGAGCGCTACAGCATTGTAATGGGCTAGGCTTATAAATTTACCTTCAGCTGATTGTCCTGTTCGTCTCATCCCTTATTTTGATTAAAAAAACTATAATTGATACAAATACCTAGAAATGCTTTCAATGCAATTCGTACGTGAACTATCTAATATAACTTTTAGCTTCGACGTTAAATGTTCATGACTGTTTCAATTTATACTTAATCCCGCTCAGATCGTTTCAACTGTATATAAACCTCAATTTCGATACAAACTGAATTTGAAAATGATTTCAATGGTCCGTAATATTGAAGGTTTTATTTTTTCTTTAATAAACAAAAAATATATTTTTGTAAAGATGACATTGTGTGTTGTTAACATGAATTTTTAACAACTTATGGCCGTTTCCAATATACTATCTACAGATAGTGATAAATTACTACCTTCTACTGTCAGTAATTAGCTGTCAATAATCTGAAGATGTGCCAATATACCCGATAAGTCATTCTTATATTGGGACGCGTGAATTCAAATTCCATACAAACTTCTATCGCTGGTAAGCTATACGTCGTCCCACTGATAGACAGCGTGTACGGAGAAGGTTAGTTACCGTCGATAAGTTTATTGGGACAGAAAAGTCAACGATAGTTACGATTTTTATCTCAAGTAAGAGATAGACTGAATATTGGGAACGGCCGTTAATCAAAGAAGTATTCCTCGTAGAACATTGCAAGTTCTTAAACTAATCTGATATTTAATCTCACTTACCGCTGTAGTTAGTAAGTTGTCAGAAAGCATATTAAAAGTTAATTTTTCGTTATATCTATATCTACATGCTATCTTTGACTGTCAAAATGAAAAAGAACGTCACTGTATTATATTTAATGAAATATTAACTTTAAGGATGCTGTCTGCAACTGGCGGTAAGTGAGATTAAAGATAAGATTAATTTTCAACTTTCATATGACGCTTTCAACAATTGAATGTGTTAACGAACGCAACGCGAATACAGTTATTTAGTTGGTTTCTTGGCATTGTCAAATCAAATGTAAATTAATACAAAAGTTATAGAGTACAGTAGCTGCATCATTGACACACACCGTAAATAAATAAAGGTATTCTTTGAGCATTTTATAAGTGATTATAAATATACTCGTATAATAACTTCCAAGAATCCGAAACCGAGCCTCCGGCAACAGGATCATCCTGCCACCAAGTTTACAAGAGTTGTACAAGAAATATCATTATTTACTTACTTAGTCCTTTTTTAATACTATTGCACATGAAAAATTTAATTTTTATAATAATATACTGCAATTTAATATGTGGAATATAAAACTTAATCACGCCTAAGTTCCATCAAAAGAGTGTTCTAAAACATTGTATACTTCTGACTTAGACTATATAATATATCATGCCAATATTAACAGAGCCATAACTTTCATCTTCAATCTAATGTCCATAAAAATTTTCAGGAAATTCTTTCGTCCCCGGAATCTGCTCATTAAAACTGACAATATCGTCTTAAGGAAGCTAATTAAAAAGTTGATATTACAAGATATTTCGGTTTTGTTATTAACAGAACGATAAAATTATCTTTGATTTTATTAGCTATTCATAAATTGAAAGAGGAGTTATACTTGTATTAAATATAATAATATTTAATAACAACAAACAAATTATTTAACATAAAATAATTTTCCCTTTGTTTAATTTATGAGAAGGTTTATTTTAAGTTATTACTAACAATATTTACATAAGGTTTGAAATTTAGTATAGGAATAGATTAAGGCCTTTCAGAATTATATCAGTGTTATTCCTTTATATACTTCAGCTGAAAAGTATTTTGTATAATCAGTTTTGAGTAGAGATGTTATACCCCAATCAGTGTCACCACTTTAAGATAACTAGAATATTATCTTCGTTGATTGGATTTATGACATGACGTATATAAATATGAAATAACGGCAAAACTAGACATATATGCAAAAAACAAACAAAAGTAAATATACACAAACCTAGTTAAAATACACACATATATTCTCACACCTTGCCATCAGGGTAGGTAGTGACAATAGAATGCAACTTGCATCTATCCTTACAAACCTCTATATTCTTAAAAGTTACACGAAGCCTAAATATACGTCTCGCGGCCGTGCTATACTTCAATAAATAAAAAATGGTGGGACTTAGCTTAATGACACGGGCTCCGTCCCCAACTCCCGTCGGCCACCGAGTTGGCGAAAGAGCACGATGCGGTGACTTGGAACGTTAGAAAAACACAACCGATATTCGCTTACGTATACGCCTCGCAGGCGTATATTAGGCTTCTAGGATTAAAAAGCTGCAAATCGTATTAAATATCAGCTATTCACGATTTGTTTCTTAAAAGAATTTTCATATTACAGAATCGGCGACAGCCGCGTCTCGGATTCGGTTCCACAGTCTGACAGGCATTCTCGTCGTTCATACTTATATGAGCGAATTGGAGCTTTTGAATAAGGTTTAGATCAATAGACCATACTTAGAATTTACTCAGACTTTACTTACGTAAAACTTAGCGGAGCATGATTAAACATGAACTTGCCTTTGGATGCACTGTCTTAGCTTAAGCTCAGCATAATTTGAGCTGTCAAATAACCATAAAAACGAAATCAAGGATTATGCTAAGCATACACTCAGCTAAGTTATATATAAGTAAAGCCTGAGCAAAGTCTAAGAACGCTAAGTAAGTCTCGCGGCTTACCGCGGAACCTAAGCTCCAAGTCTCATCAGCGTCGCTACTCAAACAATATTAATTCAAAACTAATTTCTTACACTACACAATCTACTTCTTGCACTTCACGCCACAAATTTAAATCTTCAGCGTCTGTATGTGTGGCGTTACAATGCAATTTTTAATGATATTTCCGAGACATATAACAAAGTGACAAGTAACTCAATTCCATTGAGTTACTTGTCCATGATTCCAGTTGATTCGATACTAAGTACTGTACACCTTCAAACAATAAGCCGGTATTGCTCCTGTTTCTTATTTGCTAGTGAAAGAAAGTATGGGCAGCGTTGCTCACTTATAGCCTTAACACATGATCGGATTGAGTTCGGCCGAACCATCGGATGCTGTCACATGATTATTGTTATTATCGTCCGGACCATACCAAGTACGACGCTGGACTAATCAGTCCGATGGTCCTCATTAGGACCTAAGCCTAAACTCATGGTTGGATTTACTTTCGTTTATTTGTCCCGAAAAAAAGAATCAATAGGATATTTGGTTACGTTTTGTTAATGTTGTAGTAATATTTTAATGAAACTTTTCATCTGAATCTTCTCAATTAATTAAATTGTCATAATACTATAATTTGTTTAGCCATCCTTTGCTAAATCATAAAGATTTGATCAAATACGAATTCACAGCTAGGCGTGAAAGCGTGACTATGTTTGGAGTTCCATACGAAATATCATCCCCTATTTCATCCCCACAAAAGTCGAAATTTCAAAAACGCTAGTACAAAAGTTTATTTATTTCTAATCAAGTGCTTAAATAAAAAGTTTAATGGTGTCATTTTCAACAAGAACTTCCATAAAAACTTCCATCTCCTATTTCAACTCCTCCAAGTCTTTATGTCGCTATTTAAGGTAGCTTATATCCATTCCAAAGCTCTAGTCCGTCTCTGTGCTGAATTTCATCAAAACCGATCTGTGGTTTAGGCGTGAAAGCGTAACAAACAAACTTACATTCACATTTAAAATATAAGTAGGGATGATGAATATTTAATCGTGTGACGTACAAATTAATTATCGGATATCACTTGTATATTCATTAATTTTATTCAGCTTGGCAGGAGAAGTGCAACAAGTTTTGAACACACGCTCGCGTACTTTTGATGCAAGGGCGGCACTGAAAATTTCGGGAATCAAGGAAGTGACACAACATTACTATTTAAAAATGTATTTATAGCTTTTCGAAATATTCTCCGCGAAATTTGACACATTTTTCCATACGATGGAACCAATCATTGAAGCAACCATTCCATTCGGAAGTTGGGGTCTCCAAAATGGCTGCTTTGTAGGCGTCCACAGCTTCTTCAGGTGATGAAAATCTCTGACCACGCAATTTATTATTTATTTTAGGGAAAGTATAGAAATCATTAGGGCTTAGGTCGGGGCTGTACGGTGGATGGTCTAAAATAATTCTATGTTTTCTTGCTCTAAAAATTCTCTTTTGTTCTGTGCGCGGTGTGAGAACTCGCATTGTCGTGATGGAGGATGATGCGACGGTTGCAGTTCTCTTTACGGAGTTCAGAAACGACCTGTGGCAAACAAATTCTAGCATACCATTCTGCATTAACCGTTCTTTGTCCCTCAAGAGGAATAGTCGCAATATGGCCGGTTTTGGAGACAAATGTGGCCACCATTTTTTTCGCAACACTCTGTGAACGAACAATTTTTGTTGGCTTTAACTCATTTTCGAACACCCAAACTCATGACTGGTTTGTTTCGGGTTCGTACGCGTATATCCAGGATTCGTCACCTGATACGATGTTGTATACAGCATTTGAGGATCCTGCGTGGAATCTTTCGAGAGTTCTGACGCATCAAGTAACGCGAGCCGCTTTTTGCTCTTCACAGAGCAAATGCGGTATCCATCGGGAAATCAACTTTTTTAAACCTAATTGTTCATGCAAGATTATTTGTATTTGTCTCATGCCAATGTCTAAAGTTGCCTGAATTTCGCGGTATGTTACATGTCGAACTTCCTCAATCAGCTTACGCACAGCATCAACGTTTTCTTTGGTGACTGCAGTTTTTGGACGACCTTGATGGGGATCATCATTGAGCTTGACACGTCCGCGTTGAAATTCAGCAAAACAGCAATAAATTGTGGTTCTGGATGGAGCTTCATCACCAAATGCAGAAATCATCCGGTCAACACACTGTTTTTGTCATAATAATTCATCGCTCTAGAATTTTCTCGAGTCAGTTCCATTATTTCAACGACTAAACAAGTTTGAAAAGAACTTGTGACAAGACCGAGAATCTTTTTTTAAATAAATAAATGGTATTCGATTCTTAAAACCAAGGAGTTTTCAATTAAAAAGATTTAAATATGACAGGAACAGTGGAAATATTCCATTCCCGATACTTTTAGTGCAGCCCTCGTAGTGTACTCGGAGATCGGATAACAATATAATCAAGATGTTCGTCGTACTACAACGTTAATTATTATTTCAACTATTCTAATATTATCTGTATATTCGTATGTTGTATTCAGCTGAATCTCAAGTGAAGAAGGGATTATTTATTACTTTGCTGTTATTCATTGAAAAACTATGATCGATTACTAACACGGCGGCCTTGCAATGGGTCGCCATTCGAACTACAGATAAAACGCCGAGAATGGAATTGAATTAGCCACACACTTCAGAGAGATTCTTAACAAACACTATGGAAAGCTCTAGACTACTTCAATGCAAACCTCATTGGTTATTTATATATAACCTTGATAATTGAAACACATTTCCACCAGTGTTTCTTAAGTGTCTTTGAAAGCATTTTTAATTGTAACTGTAAATCTTTCATCAGCCGAAATATATTTATTAACTCAGTGATCGAGCACATGGCCCAAGCTGACATTGAGAATAATGCCCATTAGACTGATAACTACACACCACTCACTCGGATACTATCATTCATACATACTATACGCATATCTATTTAATGATCATGTATCACAACGACACATAATTCAGGACTTCTTCTTCTTTTGTATATAATTACCATAATGGTAGCAATTAATAGCATATTATTATTAGCTTTATTATTTCGTTACAATTTAACCTGCCAAACATTGTTATAGACAATACATGTATATAGTTTATAGTATTAATTTGTAAAATTGAAATACAGTAAAGTTTGCTTATTAAAAAATTTGGGCTATCTTTAATATGGGGAAATATAGTATATTATAATATTAAAAATTTGTCTTTTAAAGTGAATTGTATCTCTTGCAGCTGGCGTTCTTCAAGCACTTCCAAATATGACTACATTTTGTGTATTATATTTCTCCACAAATCAAACCGGATGTCTCACGGAGATAGTAATTGAGATACCGGCGAGGCATTGTTCCGTGAAAATATATCATAAAGAGGAACACTCAATGGTATTTATAATGTGTTCATGTTATATCAAGTAGACAATGAGGTTATATTATGCGTGTTTACATGAGTACTTATGGTAATGTTAGAGTAAACTCATTATGTGAAGGTAAGATTAAGTAATCTGCTATTTCTCAACAAATTATTTTATTATAATATATATTTAAATGCTTATTTTCTGTTCATATTCCGTTTTTTTTTTAAATTTCTTCAAAAATGACAGAGAAACAGCTTAATATAAAATATAATAATAATATATAGTAATATATTGACTCACTCTTACACAAAATATCTTACCCCAAAGTAGGCATAGTTTATTCTGGTTTACTGGACTTCTCAGTTTTCTTCCAATAATTGTCTTAGTCAGATTCAATTGAAGTTTTAAAATAACTATGATTACTATGATAACTAAGCTTATTTATTAATACGGCTTTACTCGCGATTTATCGGTAAGGGTACCGACTGGTTTCGAACCATTCGGAAGTCCTTCATCAGGGTGAGCCAATACTTAATCCACTATTAAGTATTGGCTCGCAATAAAAACTTGGTGTCTCGCAAACTGCTGGAAGCCATAAAAATCGACCTTCGACCTAATTTTAATATAGACAAGGGTTGGGCCACTGCCACCAACATGGAATCCAGTGTTACAAAACGCGTCTCACAAAAAGACCCATAGTGCCGATGATCACGTTATGGACAATGTGAGTACATTTTGTGCAGACTCACCCTGGTGAAGGACCTCCGAGTGGTCTGAAACTAGTCGGTGACCACACCGATAAAACGTGAGTAAAGCCGTATTAATAAATAAGTGAATAATGACTTACGAAACTTTTAATCCTACTAATATTATAAATGTGAAAGTTTGTATGTCTGGATTTTGATGAAACTTTGCAATAATATAGCTTACACACCAGAATAACATATAGGCTATAATTTATAAAAACATTGTGTGCATTATCTATACATTTAAATAAAATTGGAGTGTCTGTTTGTAATATTGAAGTAACAATTTTTTACTAAATGTATATTATGAATACATATACTACGTTACACGAAAATAATTTTTTTTTAAATTTTTGTCTGTCTGTTTGTTCCGGCTAATCCGGCGACTTTTATTGGCAGGTAGCTGATGTAATAAGGAGTAACTTAGGCTACTTTTATTTTAGAAAATTAAAGCAATGTCCAAGAAACTCTAAAAATAATTTATATGGCAAAACAACGTTTGCCGGGTCAGCTAGTAATTTAATAACTAAGAAACTACTCTGAACAGTCAATTGACTATACAAACATGTTTTTATAACTGTAGCTAATCAGGTAGGTTTGGCGATATCGTAGTATTGATAGAGAAATCTATTATCAAGCTAGCAAGGGAGGTTCAGGTGATATTCATATATTATATTAAAAGCTTTTGACAGGCTAGATCATTCATCACGAGATAGAGACCCGCTAGTTTATCGAAGGGATGGAGACAATCCCGAATCTAATAAAATATATTAATGGCAAATTGGAGTGCCATTGTGAAACTGAGAAAATATTTCAAAGCTTTCTTTGTGTTTTCTGTTAAAAATGAATTTTATTACTATTTTTGTTTCTTTATTTATTTATTTAGGCAATTCAAACAGATTACAATAATTGCAAACCTAAAGTCTTAATTAAATTATATTTAAATCTTATTGCAATCCTAAAGGTACCGCACAGCTTGAATAAGATTTTAAAATCAGGCCCGCGAAGTTATTATAATACATCAACTACAAAATTCCTAATCTTCTTAATTATTTTACGTTATATGTGTAGATTTATCTTTATCAAAATAAGGGACGGGACGAGCAGGACATTCAGCTGATGGTAATTGATACGCCCTACCCATTACAATGCAGTGACACTCAGTGTTTCGGTCTGAAGGGCACCGTAGCTAGAAAAATTACTGGGCAAATGAGACTTGACGTCTTATGTCTCAAGGTGACGAACGCAATTGTTGTGCCGTTCAGAATTTTTGGGTGTTTCAAGAATCGTGAGCGGCACTGCATTGTAATGGGAAGGGCGTATGAATTACCATCACCTGAAGGTCCTGGTCGTCTCGTCTCTTATTTTCAATAAAAAAATGTGTAACTCTCGCGTTTATCATATAAGTTACTCTGTGAGACGTGCTTTATGAGAACAGATGAGCTAACGAGAGAATAGTTACAATAAATATTGTAAAATAAGGTAACTATTTATAGCCTCCTAATAAAAACACTCGTAAAAACCATTTTCTTATGCTTTTGTTGGCCTATAAAAAAAAGTGTAATATTTACATAACAATTCGCTTAACTGTACGAAACATGATAAGGTAAACACATGGTAACATGGTAAGATAAGATAAGATCTCGTACCTCGGTCATATACTGAGCAACGATAGGTACCGCCTGCTGCAAACTGTATTGATGGGACTACGCAACAACAGTCGTGGGGCGTCTTATAAGGAGACTCGAACCTCTCTCGCAATATCGCATTGTCTTTATTTATTTATTTATAAAAAAGGATTGTGTGGTTTTATGAAACCACGGTAAAAGTGAAACATTTTATCACATTATAGACATTTAACTAAAAATTATTGGAATAATATTCCATTAAGGGTATAAAAATCGCTTTAGCAATCTTAAATTTATAGTTGGAAAATTGGAACGATAATGGGAAATAATAAAAGTAGACTAAGTCTCCATCTAAATGAGTAATAATCTATACACTACACGTTCAGCTGCTGCGAACTATAGGTGCCGCCCGACCGTCACGCGACATGCAACACACAGACGAAAAAGTTTGAGACGATTTAAAAAAAGTTTCACTTTAAAAAAGCTTCATCACCGAGATCAATGTAGATATGATTATAGGCAAATACAAATTACTTTACAGCTTTATGTCTATTTCATTCAAGGGTTTTCAAACAAAAAAGATAAATCTGTGGCTTTAAGCTATGGAAGCCCAATTTTGGTTTAGCACCCTTTTATATACAAAGGCTTGAACTTTACAATTCTAACGATTCGTCTTGGAGGAATAAAGCCAATAGACGCCAGTAGTCGTGGACAATCCAGTAGGCCTCTTGAATAAACGTGTATCTTATTTTAAAGAAAAATATTCAATATTTCAGGATAGGATTGTTTACCAAATAAATTGTTATCGTAGATCTTAACTTGATCACATCTATTTTATAAAAAAATGCTTATCGCTGAGAATACGACATTTTTAAAACATTTTAAACTATATACCCATAGTGATGTAGGATGTTCAGGCAATAAAAATGTTTGAAACACAAATTTATTGAATCATAAACAACAATAAATTATCACATTATAACTCTTTTCTTTAAATAGCTTAATCTAATAATAATAGGATTTTCGTAAAAACAGATTTAATAACAGATAGATACAAAGAAAATTGTTTTTTTTTTAAATTTTACATTACAATATTTAAAAATAATCTTTTTATGTAAAAAAAAAAAATTTTATATTTTGATAGAAAATTAATAAAATATATCTTCTATTCCCTTCTACATAGATACCTAGGTTTTCAGTGTAGTTTGCTTATGATTGTTCTGAAACAAACAAGGAAAAATTATATCACATCTTAAATAATTTATACGTCTAGATAGAGTCTCTTGCTGTTAGACAACCGATATAAACAGGCCAGGAATATTATTTTAGTGTGCGTGACAAGCTACGTCTTACACTCGCTATTTGTATGACAGTTTGTGTTAGTGTGCGTGAATTGCTCAAAACTCCATTTTTTCGTCGTTCTAAGTATTATATTATTACATTTTATTGGCTGGCGAGCAACGGCTTCTCAACTTTGTATTTAACCAAATCCTATACAACTACGATCACTTAAGCTGATTGTAGTCGTATCACATTAAACTACATCTTAGGTCGTTTAGCCCTGCGTCAGACAGAACTGCCCACAATTGTACTGTCACTGATGTGAAAAGAAAGTATCACTCAACAGAAAGTTAATCATCTGCTTGTTCAATTACTTATCCCAATAAAAAAATAGACACGCTTGTGCAGAGAAAATAAAATGTAGATTCCAGTAATAGATTGTCAAGAATCTCAAATCTTAATAATTTTTTTTCTTATTCTACAAAATGATAGACACATCGTATAATATAATAGAATCTATGTTTTATATACCTGTAGGGAATAAAGCTTGCAACATTCAGGACAATACCATTCTCCTGCAGGGGGCGTAACAATACCCACACACTTAAAGTGATACCATTGAAGGTTACAGTCGGGTGAGTCGCAGCCAATCATAAGAGAATCATATTCCTCCTTGCCACAGAAGCAGTAAATAGGTCCGGTATAGTTGTTTAACAGAGATTCATCTATAGGTAACACATTACACACGTGTGCGGTGTACTGCCAACGTTTCAAACCGCATTGGTTGCACCAAAGGCTTTCAGTGCCGTGACGCCAGTATAAATGTTCGAGCAACTGCTTGTAGTCATAATAAAACATATCACATCGACCACACGTGTAAACTAAACTCTCATTCACTGCATTTTCCAATTTACTCATTCTTGTTCTTTCATAAGAACAGTGTGATCCATTTAAATATGTCTTTCCAAATATAGCCATAATTAATTGGCTAATTTATAAGTAGTCATTCTTGAAAAACAATTAAAAATAACATTAATGAGGGTAATTAGTATCATAAGTAGCTAACACAATGTAACCTTTTTGTTTGTTTTTACAATTTTAGTAATATATCAAAAAATAGCATTAATGGTTTTAAAAACAGGAATAGCAACTTAAATACATACTCATTTGTAAATATGTTATTGAAATACTAATTAAGTTTTTTAAATAACAAAACACTATTAAGATAATTAGTTATAAGTTAGTAATATTGTTATTGATGCGACGAAATATTTATAATTCTCAATGTTGTCTTCAGTGATTTTCCGTATTTCATCACTTTTAACATAGTTCAGTTTTCTCACATTTGAAAATATTAGTCTAATAATTTTATTGATAGTAATATTTTGCTTTCATATGTATGTAAGTTTATACTAAAAGTTAATTGCATAATATTAATATAATAAATCACAAAAGTTATTATTATTTTAACGACATTCTTAAACTTTTCTTTATTCACTTATTGAACGTCAACAAATACCACCCATTCGAAATAGTATGCATGATACCTCCGACCTGAGAAGAACGGGCGCAAGAAACTCAGCGGGCTTTTTTTTTTCTTAATTTAGTAAAAATATAATATGTAGTATCGTACAATAAAATTTATAATTGAATAGCCTGAGGGTGTTCGTTCCTTTCTTAATCCGTAGTATCATTAAGAAATGTTATAGTAACCTTTACCACACAAACGTTTGCTTAATACTCCTGGCTTATCATTTCGGTTAGTTTAAATATATTATTGTTTGGCATCTATAGCACCGGCTATGACAAGCATAATTACATTAAATAATTTTATAAATTCTACATGAAACCACTGAACACTTTTTACTTTTCAAAGCATTAACGTGTATAAGTATCTATAAACTTTTTTATGACATGAGAGACGAGACGAGCAGGACGTTCAGCTGATGAATTGATACGCCCTGCCCATTACAATGCAGTGCCGCTCAAGATGCTTGAAAAACCCAATAACTCTGAGCGGCACTACAATTGCGCTCGTCGTCGTGAAATATAATTAAGATGTTAAGTCTCATTTGCCTAGTTGTTTCACTAGCCCTTCAGACCGAAACACAATAATGCTAACACATAACTGCTTCACGGCAGAAATAGGCGCGTTGTGGTACCCATTATGTAGCCGGCATCCTGTGAAAAGGAAATTTAATCTACATTCAAGTTAAGAATGAAAAACAAATGTTCTAGACATTGGAATAATTTTCGTCAAGATGTAAAACACTTTATCACGGTTCATAGTTTCTATATCTACAGCTCAGATCTAAATGAAATAACTTTTGTGATACATTGCAACTATTTTAAATTTTAATTCCCTTATAGGTTTAAGATTGTCGCACAAACATCTCCTACCATGTCTAATACATTTCTACCATTTCATGAGATCTTATAATAGAATGATGCTAGCTTTAAATAATGAAAGAAATAGTGCTCTTTAATCTTATTCAGTTCTCTTGAGCCATAAGTATTCACGGCATTCACTTGAAACGTATTTATAAACCGTCGAAGAGCTAGTTAGAACAAGTTAAAGTACAATTTGTTTTCGTTTTCTGAATAAGTAAAGGCACGATAGAAGGAGTAAGACGTTTTTATTTTGTTTGGGTTTTCTTGCCATTCTATAACTGACATCAACGATCGAATGTTACATATTTTAGAATTACAAAAGAGCTTAGGTATCGATGATGATCTATTAATAATTGAGTGGCATGCATGTTTTATTCTCCTAACCCATATGATAACAGCTTCTTTCAGACAAAACTAATATATTGTGTGTGTGTGTTCATAGATAGGTATTACCTACCTAAAAATTCTTAACTCTGCATTAAATGAAAGATTGCTTATTGTAATTAGTAATTGACTATAATTCACTGTTCTCTTCATAAACATGCAACCTTGACAGTAAGACAAACACAATACAGACTAGCCTATAGAGTTGGGACGCAAACATAGACAATCAAATTAATCACAATCACTTTATTCATGTAGGTCATGGAAATCACACTTATGAATGTCAAAAAAGTACAATTCTTGTTAAATTTACCGCCTCTTCGTAAAGGATTGAGCTAATAAGAAGAAAATCATTGCCACTCTTTTAAATCAATATTTACAACTTCATTGTTTTACAAATCATTTCAATTACAATATATGTAAAGTGATGCAAAAAAAAAGTTATTGAGTACAGTAGTTGTATAATCCACACACACCTTAAAGAAATAAATATAGTTTGTGACCATTTTACTAGCGGTTATAAAAATATCATAACTTTTAAGAATCTGAAGCATAGTTTCTGGTGAAATGATCATCCTGTCACCGCAAATAGCGCCCTTTCACGAGCATGAGACAGTGAGGTGACATTTATAATAACAACAAACTCCTACTAGTTATGAGTAGTTTTGTTTAAATAATCAAATAATTTGTAAATGAAAGTTTCACCAAAAATCCGCAATTATATTATAATAACTGTTTTCTGAAAGTTTTTTAACTACCACGCGTAGCCTTTTCCTGTGATTTTGTTTTCAATTTCAGTTATAATCTGCGGGTATTATGTAAATCCATTCGAGTATTGATGCATAATATTATATTCAGCGGTTTACCTAAACGAAAATTGCTTAAGCATTGGCCTTAATGCTTTTATAATTGGAATACCATTGTTTCGTCTCGCCGTTAATAGATAAATTAAGGAAATAAAATTTATATTCAATAGAAAAGTTTAAAGATAAGCTCTTACCACTTATTTCATTGAAAGTATATCAAAACAATGTATTGAATGACCTAAGGTCATATTTTTCCAGTCAGTTTCAAAAAAGTAGACAACCTTCGTTTGTCTGTATGTTTATTAGCATATATATGTCAGCTTGATGTGTTAACAAGCGCTAGCAACGTCATGAACTGTCATAAGATATCCCAATTAATAATTACATTCATTTAACTACTATTAATATTTAAATACTATTTAATATAATTATTACTATAATTAGAAATAACTATAATAGCATATAATATTCAGATCTTTACTTAACTTGATTCGTGTAAGTTCGTTGGCACTGTGGCAGTGCTAACTATCAGTTGGTAATATCATCACGGTAGACGGTCGTGCCCTATATTAGCCAGAGCGCCAAGTTGGAGTGGACATTACATATTGTGAATCTAGAATTCAACGGTAACGCTGCCCAAATTGTATTAAATATTATAATTATTATTATTAGTGGATAACTGTAAATACAGATATTTTAATTTTAAGTGCGTTTAAATTACCAACCCTTTCTACATATGTTAACCAATTTCTTTGCCAATGGTGAACTGGTGTTACGGATTCCAGTTTGATGATCACCTCAAATTGAGAGTGTCACATCAGCATCATAGAAATTGGTTTACATATCCCACTGCTTCGTTCTTAGGTGTTTTGCTTGTTATTACATATTCTCATCCATGATTGTTATAAGTTTGAGGATATTTTAGTGGGATTTCTGATCATAATTATTTTTCGATTTCCTTCTATTATTAGCGTTTAGAGGTATGTGCAGGTTCGCTGAGTCGTAATCGTTGGCGGAAGTTACTTTTTTTATGATAATAAGGGATGAGACGAGCAAGACGTTCAGCTGATGGTAATTGATACAACCGGCCCATTACAATGCATTGCCGCTCAGGATTCTCGAAAAACCCACAAATTCTAGCACTACAATTGCGCTCGTCACCTTGAGACATAAGACGTTAAGTCTCATTTCCCCAGTAATTTCACTAGCTACGGTGCTCTTCAGACCGAAACCAAACCGCCGTTGTATCCATAATCTAGCTGGCATCCTGTGCAAAGGAGCCTCCCACTGGCGAATTGAACAGTCACAACCGCAGTTTTGTCAGGTTTTTCATCGTCTCAAAATTTTTTTTATTCAAAATTGTATAATTATTCAAGAGTTGATTGCAAGTGACAGCTTTATACAAGCTTCACCTGTTCCATTTTTTTCATTTGCTGTCGTCCAAGTTACTCAACGAAGATTCTGTTCAAACATGTGTTATGTGTACAAAGTACCAACTTACCACGGGTAATACAGAGGGCGCAGCTAGTAAACTTTATTTCAAACTTTCTTAGCCTATAAATAATGTTTGTGATGCCACTCACTATATAATTGAGACACAAAAGGCCACCACTTTGTCTTGGCATGGCTTACAATCTCATCTTAGTAAGAATTATGTCATTTTCTTACTTGTTTCACTGTAGACTGCGTGTTGCTTTTTTAAATGAAAACGTAGATTTAGTATTGTTTTTATAAAATAGCTAGCTTTTACCCGTGAATTCATATGATTTGGTTTTCCGTCACGCTCCGTTAGAAACACTTAAAATTTCTGAGACAAAATACATGTTCTCCCGAAATTTTTAAATTTTTTTGTTAGGGACATGGTATAATCCCTTTCTAGACAACAAAGTGTGTTTAATATCATAATCGTCAGTTGAGTGGTAGCGTAACAAACATGGCTGCTGGACTAAAACATTAGCCCAAGTTCTCCACGATGTTTGGTCCTTTACCAAATTATTGGTCATAGGAAAATAAAAATTAAAAAAATATAGATCTAACTCAAATATTAATTTAATTTATTCAATAAATTTTACTTAAAAATTATACACGAATATAAACACAGTATAGAAACTTGTGTGTTCTATCGAATCCTCTCTCGAGAAGGTCGCGGAATGGGGTAAATTGAACCTTGTCCAATTTAATTCCGTGGCCAACTGGAGGGCAAAGCCAAATTGGCTTCGAAGAAGCTGGGCGTCATCAATAGAGCACGTCAATACTTCAAGCCGGCCCACATTCTAGCGCTCTACAAAGCGCAGGTCCGGCCACACATGAAGTATTGCTGTCATCTCTGGTATGGCGAACCCCAGTATCAGCTCGATCCAATTGACCGCGTGCAACGCAGAGCAGGTCGAATTGTCGGGGACCCAGTGCTCTGTGTACGACTGGATCACTTGGCGTTGCGTAGAGACGTTGCTTCATTGTGTGTCTTCTACCGCATTTATCACGGGGAGTGTTCCGAAGAGCTGTTTAACCTGATTCTTGCCGCCGAATTCCACCTTCGCACGACACGCCACAAATTAGGATATCATCCCTACCATATGTATGTGTGGCGGTCCTCCACAGTGCGGTTTTCAAGGAGCTTTCTTCCTCGTATTACAAAGCTGTGGATTGAGCTTCCTTGTGCGGGGTTTCCGGGACGATAAGACATGGGTACCTTCAAACAAAGCGCGTACACCTTCCTTAAAGGCCGGCAACGCTCTTGTGATTCCTCTGGTGTTGCAAGATAATGTGGGCGGCGGTGATCACTTAACACCAGGTGACCCGTACGCTAGTTTGTCCTCCTATTTCATAAAAAAAAGTATAATACAACAACAATAACATTCATATGGTAAGTGATATGTCATTAAAAAAATGACAAATGTTATTCAACTAAATTAAGCCACAAAATAAAATAAGAGCTATCATATATTATATATCAGTGGATAAAATCTAAATACAAATTAACACTTAATATAACACAAAAATAGAATGAGGTAACCTCTGAGGGTAATCCCACTCTTGAAAAAACCGTTTATATATTTTTTTGAAATTGGGTAATTCGTGATAAAATATGTCAACTTCATCGTCATATCTGTTATATTCCCTGGTAATGCTTATGATAAAGCATCAGATCTGAATTTTTTATAGCAGGACCTTTATAAAATTTGATTAATTTATTGATTGATTTTATAAATTCTTTATTCACATTAAACATAGATGAAACACTTATGAACATTTTGTTATGTTTTTAAAGTGATAACCCGCACTTCTAGGATTAATACACAAATGTAATTTGAAAAACAAAATTTTAGTAACGATGCGGGACTCGAACCCTCGACCTCCGGCGTTCCGTGTCGGTGCTCTATCCAACTGAGCTAATCGTTCGAGTGACGTATCGTCATAAAATCTTGTATGCTTTGTTCAACTTATGTTTTTTATTGCAATTTAAACATAAATTGCTTTCTTTATTGTAATAGTAATACATATTATAATACGACATACCTGATTAGTATATTCGTTTATTGGAGGGTAGTTATCAAAAATAAAACTAGCTAACTGCTAGTTATTTCGTATGGCTTGCATACCGAATAAAATTAGAGGTATTCCCTCAATTATTTATATGGTTACCTGCTACGCCTATTTTCTTTCATTTGGTTCTGGTGCGTGCGAGTGGGACAGTCATATATCAATTTAGCAGGTTTAAATGAGAAAAATAATTCACCATTTTGTTGCTATTGAAATTGGTTTTAGCCTGCTAACGCGATTCATCAGTTATAAATGTGATTACTTTGTGCTTGGTGTTCTTACTCGACTTGGCTCAGATTTCTGGACTGTTTGATTCAATACGTTATTTAACTGTGCTTGCATACCCGACTTTGGTTTGTTCTTCTGACTTGGAACTGTTGAAGATGACATCCCTCACGAACAAGGAATATGCTGATATTTTGAATACTGTAACTGTGTATACGCACGAGCTCGTAATAAATACATATCACCTTATCCTGGCCACCGAGTACCGGAAGTTAGTGTCTTTAAAGGAGTTTACTGATGACTTAGAGAAACTGGCTCTGTTTCTAGGTGACTATCAGACTTGGGTAGACCACATGTCATTGATGACGATGAACAACAAGACGATGAAATAGCTCAACGTTTTATAATGGATCTAACGACGTCAACCAATATCGTCGCCCGAGTGAATGCCTATGTTGAACACCACCGGATTAAAACCGTATCATTTTAAGTAATCAAATTGATCAAGCTGGTCTAACAATTTACCACAACGCTCATTATTAGGCTCAAAAAACTTCGACAGTTCCAATAAAAAACGGCCACAAGAATCACAAGATGATTTAGTGTAAATGTATGGATGGGAATAATATTGAAACATTTGATTGGGCCCTTGTTTTTCCCTAGAAATTCAAATTGAAAACACTATGAAAACTTTTCCAGAGAGTTCCACTTAACCTCATTGATATATGGTATCAAAATGACGGGTGCCCTGCACAATACAGAAGAAGGGTCTTAAGCGTATTGCAATTGGATTACAGACAGCTGTTAGAATTTCTGCCACAGATCGCACCCTGCCTGTGGTAAGGGAGTTCCATTGATCATCATATTTGACTACGAAAATTCAAGTAATTTTCGTAGTCAATATGATGACAAACCATAACGACGTTGCCGTACGTGACTCAAATATCCGGATAGCATAAAAAGATTCGGCTGAGTATCGTTAATTTGCTCCTAGGAATTGAAGAGTTCCGTTACTTTGTCATGGATCCCATAATCAGTACCAAATCAAACTCTAACTAAACTACGGGACAAAAAACGGGACACACCAGATTTCAAATAAATAATAAACAAAGAAAGAATTGTCAAAATTCGTTTACCGAATCGAATGTTTTGAGAACAAACATAAAAAAATACCGACGAATTGAGAACCGCCTTCTTTTTTGAAGTCGGTTCAAAACTAAAAAAAAAGGCAATTCTTTAAATTTTCCGTCGGCAGAAAACAAACTTTTTGCTACTAAGCATAATATGGAATTTATTTATTAAAATTGAATATAATCGTAAATTATGGAAGTAAGTAATAATGTATCTATTATAAGTTCTAATCAAATTGTTAAAAACGAAGCTTACGTTTTAGCAATATATTGGTATATTTTAATTTCTTCTGGCAGCTGGCCATTGCTGACGACACCCAAAATGTTTTCCTGTTACCCTAATGTGCCTACTTAACGAACTTAACTTTCTTATCGAACAAACAACTTCTGAATTCACAAATAACATTTGCTGTTAAGTTACATTTTAACGTTCATTGGTAACATATTTCTCAAAAGATTAAAGCCATTTCTAGCATGAAATTTGAGTACTGCTTGTTGATTCTGATATAATATTATTATTATATCAAAGAGTGGGTGTTAGATTTGGTATAAAGAAATATATACTTTGAAATAAATATATGGCAATTACGAGACCACTCAACGACATTCATTCATTATTAAGTAATATAGTATTGCATTAAATAAATAAACATAAATGGACAATTTAAGCGTAACGCAAGAAAAAGGTGATTTTTCTTGTTAGAATTGTTAACAAAGAAGAATGAATCGAAAGAATTAGCTACAAAGATAAATAAATCATTTATAAAAAAGACAGTTTTAGAATGTTTCTTTTTCGAATTTCATTTGTCATTTATGAAATTAAAAGCATAGAAGGCATTTATTTTCTCAAAATTAATTCCTATAGCATTCTTTTTGATGTCATTTCAAATATATATTACTACCGCTTCGGAAACAAATGGCGCTCTGTGAGAAAAGAAGTGGCGCTAGAAACTCTCCCAGCATTCTTTTTTTTGCGCTCTTCTTAATTAAATATACAATATTGTACTGTCATTATTATTGCTATAAAATAATCATAATCTAGTCTCAGGCTGTCAGGATCATTTCAATATTTAGCTGTGGAGTAGTGGGATATACGACAGAGCCAGCTTTTAATAAAACATTTAAATTTATTTATAGATGCCTGAAGAGTGGCTTAGACTTTATTATAAAAGTGTATACATTTACCCTTAAAGCTGTTATTATTAATAATTAAACAAGAATATTGAACCAAAAAGATGGATATAATAACGTTCAAATGTAACAGGAACTGTAAGACTGGACTGTGGAAATCTTAATTTAGGATGAGTCTGAGCTAAAATTAAAATAACGTAAGTCTTCAACTGTAAAATAGGAAAAGTTGATAATGATCTCAACAAAATAACTTTGAGAATTAACATTAACATTTAAATTATCTCTATGCACAAATGTCTGTGATTAAAACAGATATTATTTTGCAAGGCATATAATTTTCACGTTATTTCAAATATTTGGGAAAATTCCTTCTATCTACAACACAGCTATAAATCTCATCGTTGAGTTTACATTTATAATCCTACAGTACAAGACAGAGTTTATTGTTAACATTAACAAAAGGAGATTGTCTGTTCTAACTTGTTGGATGTATTTTCCAGTTGATAAAGTATCTGTTTTATTAGCAGACAAATCCACAATCCAGCGACTCGCTCGCCTTCTAGTGCTCGGTTACTTCCTTAATTTACTGCCGCCTATAGACAGGAGTTAGTACGGTTGTCACCACGCCCTCTTATACCACGATTCATGATTGCTGTGTATTTCTTTCTATTTGTACAAAAACAATCTTAAATTTCTAAAAACAGTTCTGAAATGTAAAATTATGTTTCATTCACTACGAAATTTTCGTAAAAGTTTAATAATGTTATGTAAATATAACTTTCACTTTCACAAATTAGGATATTATCATCCCCACCATTTGGATGTGTGGCGGTCCCCCACAGTACGGTTTTTTAGGAGCTTTCTTCAATGTACTACAAAGCTTCCTTGTGCGGTGTTTCTGGGTCGATATAACATTACCTTACCGTTACCGTACCTTTAAAAAAGCACGTACACCTTCCTTAAAGGCCGGTATCGCTCCTGTGATTCCTTTGGTGTTGCAAGCGAATGTGGGTGACCCATACGCTTGTTTGATCTTCTTTTTCCATATAAAAAAATCCAATGTCTTATATATTATTTCATTGCAAAAAAAATAAGTGATACTCATCCCAGGGGCTTCTACAGCTGCCGATCATCGATAAAAATTAATTTAAACTGGACAGTGCGTCACAAATTAATGCCGATACGTGGAGTAAATAAAATGTTTCCATTAAAACAATGGTTTTCCATTTTACAATTGGAAATCGCAATCACTCAAATGAATGCATATTTACAGCTTTTTTCTATTTCGGATCGGATCTTGTTTTGTGGATTATTAATAATTAATTGCACCTCTCGGTTTCACCATTTTGTAACAATTTAAATAATAAAATAAATATTCAGGCTAAGTTACTGGATTCAATAAAAATATTATACACATCATAACATACAAAAAGAATCATTAAAGTCTTACAGCTAGATTTTGATATAAGCAGAAAAAAGCATCAAAAAAAAAACAGCAGTCATAATATGCAAACAGGTTTATATTACTTAACATAATTATTATAGCAAGCTAAAATGTTTTAGGTGAGCAGCCCATCAAAACGATTTTTTTAAAAGAAATATACTGTTGCTTGGTGAAATTTACTATTCTTTTATGGAAAATACTTGGGAAATCAAGACGGTATGCTGAATGCTGTCAGTGGAATAAATATAATTTATTAGAATAAGTGATAAATATTTATTTGTATATTAAATAATCATATAAATTGTCAAAAAAATACTAAAATATTGAATAACTTTTTAATAGGTGCGATTCAGCCCAGCCGTAAATTCATAAAAAACGAATAAAATTTAGTAAAAAGCAATTTCTTACAGTTTTACAATATGTTTCCAACAGATACAAATAAAAGTCTATGGCGCCTATTTCTGCCGTGAAGCAGTAATATGTAAACATTATTGTGTTTCGGTCTGGCGCCGTAGCTAGTGAAATTACTGGACAAATGAGACATAACATCTTATATCTCAAGGAGACTAGCGCAATTGTAGTGTCACTCAGAATTTTTTGGTACTTTCACGAATACTGAGCGGCACACATTGTAAAGGGCAGGGCGTATCAATTACCATCAGCTGAACGTCCTGCTCGTCTTGTCCCTAATAGTATTGTCATAAAAAAGTCTCTATTTACAACAACTTAGCAAAAAACTTTGAGTCATAAATAGAGTTCTAATCTTCTTCGACTCTACATCCTGAAGTATTCAAACGTTCGCTTCAAACTTCAATTTATTAAGTCTAGTCCAGCTAATCAGAATACGTCGAAACTCAAATTTTTTTCGTTGTTTGAATCTGCTCTGAATATATTAGAACTTACCTTGCCGTTTGAAGTTTTCTAAGCTTGAACAATTCAACTGTTCAATCCGTTCTTACTATCATATTTTATGTATATAAGTCTGTTAGAGAAAACTTTGTGTTTTACATGCTGTTCATTATCTTCACCTTTATGTATGTTTGTTTGTAACCCATTCATTTGCGCTCGATTTCGACCCACTACGGCCAGATTTCAAACTGCGTTGATTTATAGAGGACCGATGAAAATACATTAATTTGATAAAATTATTCCATTTTCAATTTGCTAAATGAAATTTTTTAATTTATATTATTTTGAACTATTTTTTAGATCGGTTTTCAGGTGTTAGGAACGTGTTTTTTTAGTTTTTTTGACTACTATTTATTTTGTGTAAAGTAAAAGAGCTTTGTAGGCGCTGATGGCGCTGTTAGGGATCTACCTGTCTTTGAATTCAATGAATAATTTATTTCAACTATACAAATATTTATTTTATAAAAGTTACAAAAATGCTTGATCATTTAGTACTAGGTATTTAATCTGTGTTTGCGCTTTGATTTCTTGAAGAGAGTGAGCTCGCTCCCCGCCTGCAGTGTGGTGCTCATTGTGTACATGGCGTGTACAAGCTTGTTATTTTTTTTTGAATAATGCAAATAATGAATATTAAATAAACATCACTGCCCTCGAAAGAGTCTATTTAAGACTAGAAAAAAGTATTATAACACAGATTTGTATATTTGAACTTATTAACATTATTAAAAATCAGCAAAATATATATTTAGCATGGTTATATTATGTAGCCTTTATGTTGTGCTGACCTTTATTGAAATTGCAAATTTGAATTAGTTTTATTCAGTAGTTCACCCGCCGCCAAACCGCACCATAGTATCGCGCACTCGGTTTGTGAATATCGTAACTATTAAAATTATTTGTCCAAATGATGTAGCGTGAAAGTTTATCTACTTTAAATAACAGAAGCGATAAAAGCGTTTATTTTGATATAAGAATCAGTTTGGAACTATCAAATGTACATTAAGATTAATTATCAATTTATATTGTAATTTATCGTTCATTATTTTGGAAGTAAGGCTTAAATTTTATTAATTTATATATTATATGCTCCGTGACTCCATGGCTACTTCAGCATATGCCAGAATAGCTCGCAAATGGCAGATTTTTTTCTTACTTGCTGGACATTTATCGTTCTATTTGAATAATTCACACTGTATCTTTACAATTTATAGCCAATTCTGATATATAAACTATATTATTGTAAAGTGTCATCAAATGCCATCCAGTAGCTTTTGCGTGAAAGAGTAACAAACAGACATCCATACATTCTTATAAACTTTCTCTTTTATAATATTATTAAGATGAAATGAAAGATTAGTTGGTAAATAATATATGACTTAAATTGAAAAGAAAACATTAAAATGTCGGGGCTGTAATATAGCAAATTTATCAAGAGATGAGCACTTCAAACAGTTCTGCCAACAAAATAAATTGGTGATTAAAAATCGCTGAATCCTGAAATGATGATTTTTGCACGAGAAGAGCCAAAAATAATACTGACTAACATTTCATAAGCAATCTGCTTGCGGGTGAATGAATTTTTGTTGATGCTCAGATTGTTAAATATCCGTGTTGATTAAAAATAATATATTCAAATATGACCCTTGCTTGTTGGTTTTATGCAAAAAAGGCACAATTTTTGCGCTTGAGAGTTTAAAATATCTTTTAACAATTACTTATGGAATTGATTTTTACGGGAATATGAGTCACTATTCAGTTGGATTATAAGTTTTTTTTATGAAACTTAAGGAAGAGACAAGCAGGACGTTCAGCTGATAGAAATTGATACGTCTACGTCTTGCCCATTACATTGCAGTGCCGCTCAGGATTCTTGAAAAACCCAAAAATTCTAAGCGGCACTACATTGCACTCGCCACCTTGAGAAATAAGATATAAAATCTCATTTGCCCAGTATTTTCACTAGCTTTCAGACCGAAACACAGTAATGCTTAGACATTACTGCTTCACGGTAGAATTAGGAGCTGTTGTGGTACCCATAATCTAGCCGGCATCCTGTCCAAAGGAGCCTCCCACCACTGGATCGTGGGGTATCACGTTATGTGATCACATAATATCATAAAGTAATGTGACCCCAATCACATCGTTCTGCTCTCGTCATGCTGACACTTAACTTAAGATGTTTCATGTGACTGTTACAACATCGGCATCCAACCCCCACTAACAGGCGATGACAGAACTCACTAGTTAACTACACTTAGTTGCAGTACTATCCGGGAAGAACTACACACAGTTTTACAATTACTAAATATTTTTCATTAAATACTAGCTTTTACCCGTAACTTTATCCGTGTTGAATGTGTATTGAACTTCCTCGGGAACTCTTAAAAATATATCACGTTGTCTCTAATAATGTGAAACATCAAAAACAAATTCAAATACAATCGTACAATAAACATTTATAATAAAAGAGCCTGAGGGTGTTCGCTTCATTCCCAATCTGTGATATCATTAAGAAAATGTTATACCATTACCATTTCGACACAATTTTTTTTTAACAATTCTTTTAAATTTCGTAACATATTCGGCTTAAAGAACTTTATTTTCTCATTAAGACAGTCGTCACTTACATGAGAACAAAATCAGTGAGTGAGAGGCGAATTTGCTCTCATTGCTGCTTTCCGGTTTTTAAGGCGGTGCAGTGGTCCAAGTTACAAGATATAGGTTATTTTTATTATTATAAGATGTTTTTATTCATTGCTTTGTTAATGATATAGCAGTCTCTTTTTGAAGATGTTGAGCGAAGTCGCTTCTCTAACGACACCTTAAAACATAGGTATACAACATGTATGTATATATGATGCCAATAAAGTTTAAAATTGTGCATATTATAATAATTATGAACTCTCCCAACAGGCTTCGAATCGATATCCTTACTGTGATATTGATAATACGTGTCGGTCTTAGATTAAGGATTGGTCTCCGCTGCGCTACAACTAGATACCGCACTACTTAATAACAATAGCTTTTTTAGTACGGCAACAATTAGATAGTTGTGTGCGTGGCATCGCGACACTCAATGGCATTTTTCAAATTATAAATTAATTCAAATTAATAAAATACAAAATATTTACTGATAATATGTGATCCCAGTGTCTTTCTGATTTGTAGTAGTATTATTTTTTAGAAAGTTTTACAGCTGCATTTTAGTTTCAATTATTAGTAAAGTTTAACAGAACAAGTGGCATTTCAACGTCACACATAGACCAGCGGTATCTAGTTGTAGCGCAGCGGAGACCAATCCTTAATGTAAGTGACGGTTATATTGGATTTGAAAAATGATACTGTACATATTATAATATTCGTTCTCTACACCTTCAAGAGCCTTGAAGACGATATACATGTAGTTGCGATAATAATTTTACGGTAGCCATCTTGCAATTAAACGATAATCCTAAATTCGTTTTACCCCGAGACTCTTGGAAACAATAATATGCATATTGTAGAGATCATCGTTTTGCTCGAAGGCCATTGTGAATTTGAAAAATGATAAATTTTTATTGTATATATTTGGATTAATTTGACATTCGACATGGGTACCTTCAAAAAGCGCGTACACCTTTCTAAAAAGCCGGCAAGGCTCCTGTGGTGTTACAAGAGAATGTGGGCATTGGTGATCACTTAAAGTCACCCGTACGCTCGTTTTTCCTCCTCTTCAATAAAAAGACTTAATCAATGAAGGCCAGCTCCAATATATAGTTTCCACGTCACCCTGTACGCATGTATCTTAAAAATTAATTTTCATAATTTTTGCTTTAAGTCACAAAAATAAGTATAACGACAACATTTGTTTTTAAATTTATTAAGTAGTTTTAAATAATAAAAAAAAACCTTTTATTTCTTGCTTATTTCTAGCAAATTTTTTCAAAAAAATATGCATGCAAAGTTGTTTATGGGTATTTTATTTAGCTTATTTTAATGCATTTAAAAAAGAACGTTAACAAATAATAAGCTTAGGGTCAAAGGTGTGTTGTGTGTTTTGAAAATATTAGTAGAGTACCTCCGTAACACAACGTGATATAATATATATATAACGTGATATATAGATACTCAGATAAATGTAAGATTTATAATAAAAATATTAATATATAGTGGATTAATTGATGTGATATAGTTATTTCTTTAGCAAGAACCCTCTCAATGAATGGTAAAGGCCTCCTCCAGTACTCTTTTCTCTGCCGCTCGCGGCCATTGAATACCTGCTACTTTTATGATGTCGCCTGCCCAGCGTGTGTTTGGTCTTCCTCTTTTTCTTTGTCCTAGTAGACCTGCCCATGTTGTTATCTTTTTAGTTCAGCAATTATCACTAAGTCTCGCAACATATCCAGCCCGTCGCCATTTAAGCTTTTTTGAATAGTTGAGAGCGTCAATGACTTTGGTTCGTCTTATATCAGTGTGGCGGATCTAATGGATTTTCTTAATTTTCAAGATGCTTCTCTCCATACTCCTTTGGCAGGATGTAATTGTGTAGAAGATTAAGCAGAAGTAGTAAATAGAAGATATTTAATTATTTGATGATTAATCATCATCAGCAGGAAGCCGTCCACTGTTGGACAAAGGTCACCGCCAAATGTCTCCACGAAGATCGGTCCTGCGCTGCCCTCACCCAACATTAAATCTGAAAGTAATTCAAATATTTTCATTCATATTTACAATATTATTAAAAATAAATTAAATAAAACGACGACAGTAAGTATAGAAAACGAATTGTGTTCTCAAGTTGCAAGTGCAGCTTATCGTTGAAGTGCTGTTTTATTTACTCAAGCCATTAGGACTAAACAATTCTGCTATTTCAATTGGAATATCTCGTTTCATTCAAGTACTCTAGAACTTGTCAATAAAAACTGGTAAGTGCTTTCAGGTACATTATTTATAAAATCAATAAATATGAAAAAGAGCGCTGGCTGAATACTTCTTATAACTGCACTGACCTGTATAAATACCACTAGGAGTCAGTGAATAACTGACATAATAGCGCGGACTAGTAAAACAATAAGGACTCCGTGTCACCTTACATAACAGTGTAGCACCAAAACAAGCCGATTAACGTGTAAATACATAGCCCCACGCACACACTTACACTACTACAGGCCGATAGGCAGCAATTATGAGAATTGTCATCGTCTGTGACAGATCAGTATGCGTCTCAATAAAATATGTAAGAAAAGCCGTCGTGCGTTGTGAAAAAGTGTAAAACAATACTATATAAGTATTTGTGGCCATATATGATTATTTAAGGGAGAAAAAATTGTGTGACTAGTATCCCCCGAAACCGCACACACACTAGCATAACGGTGCTTGACTTGCTAATATCACGGCCCGGAGTCCTTCTTTTTTTACTCGTCCGTGCATAATAGTTATATATGACAAAAATAGGGCTTTCATTTTAAATTTATTTTGCCGCCAGAAGTAGTCTTGATGGAAGTCTACAATTAGAGATATATTTTATGATTTAAGTTTTAAAAGTTTTCATAAATTATGTTTTACTTTTTTTAAACAGTTATTTTAACTTTTTGTAGTGTAGTTCGGCAGACCTAAGATGTAAAGTCTCATTTGCCGAGTAATATCACTATCTACGGCCCATTAGATAGAAACACAACAATGCGTACACATTACTGTTACACGGCAGAAATAGGCGCCGTTGTGGTACCCATAATCTAGTCGGCATCCTGTGCAAAGGAGCCTTACACGGGTATATATTTATATCCCACTCCATAGTGGTATTTTGTAGTGTGTATATATTTTGTAATATTTCATGGCTCGTATAGAATTATTTAGATATATTTATTATTTTAATTCAAAACACTATGAAATCTTGTTTTCTTATCACTAATTGGCAAGAACGACTTCACGTTCGTTTTTATGAAGTACCTACACAAAAGTTCACAATACACCCTCTCGTAACAGTGAAAATATTTTCGCCATTTTTATTTTATTTTGAACTGGAATGTACAGTGTAAAGTAGTTAAATAGTTTTTTTTTATTTATTCGGGAAACAAACAGTACAACTTAATTCACTTAAAAAACAGAACATGAAATATAAATCAATAACCAATACAATCTAAATAAAGTACCCACAGTTAAAAAATACATATGCGATCAAATTAATTACAATTTAGAAATATAGGTATGTTTCAAAATAAATATTGAATTGAAAATAATATAATAATAATAGGAAACTATTAATGATTTTAGTAATTATTACATACATTTTAACATGCAATTTTATTTCACTGAATAAGTAAACAAACATATGAGCGTTCAGGTCACCTAATATTAAGTGATCACCGCCAACCCTTTTTCTGTTGGTGTCTCCTTCTTATACCGTTTACCTTATATTACTTTGAAATGAACATATTATCATCACTCCCTTGCCATGGCTACACCTCATGAGGTGACCCCACCGCAATCCCTTAAAATCCTCAATTTGTCAAACATAGCTTTATTTTTAGCACTATTTTGAAAAATAAAAACTTAATGATGCTTGATTTTGTATTATTATTAGTAACAAAAAATGATAAAATAAACTCACCATCACGTCATTGAATTAATACCTAAAACAGGTACCTGCTTTTATTTGAATTTATATTTCTACGTAATTGTAGTTAATTCAAGGCCACGAGTGATTTATTGACACGTTGATTTTCGAGTTAAATTTCTTATGTATAACAGCTGTGTCAAGCATCTAGAGCGTTTGGTTGAGTTTCACTTCCTTATTTCGTCAGCTTTCTTAGGGTTTTCATGTGAATACAGCCTAACAGTGCAATGTATTCTTTTAAGTCTTCTCGAACTAGAAATTTTACGTCCGTATAATAACATTGTTACGAGCCAGTGCAATAACACTTTGTTGATAATGTTTCAGTTTTGTGGGTCCAATTAAGTTGATTTTTAGTAAAAACTCGTTTTCCTTATATTAAATAAAACTACGTTTAAAAAAACCGACTTCAAATACTGAAAAGTATTAAATAACTAAAAATGTTTAAATTTAACACACCTCTGTTGCAATCGTTTTAACCTTTAATATTAATAAAATACTATTACTTATATGTGCTACCTATGGATAGGTTTTAAGTCATGAATGAAAATTATCATTATTGTAATAACAATATGTATTATGTATTTAATTTATTACAGGCATTTAAAACCCATTACAATAAATAAAATAATATAGAATAAGATGTAACAATAAAATAATTATACATGGAGGTACCTAACAAAATAAAACAAATTAAATCTACAATTGCTCCTAATTGGGGGTTTGTAAAGAGTAATGTACTGATAAAACTATTTCCGGTTACTGTCACGATGCACCGAAAGCCAGTATTGGAGTAGGTATGTTATTCTCCGGGTAGTCAGAGCATATAGCAGAGAATTTCGTTTTCGGATTCGTGAATGCGAGTACAAAAAGCCGCAACTCGTGATCCTTACCATTGCCAAATAATCGGGAACTCTGGCGTCCGCAAACATTCCCGATGCAATGCAATATTTGGGCAGTCTCATCAGAGTGCGGTATGCATTATTATACTTCACTCTGATGCTGCTTTGTGCACTTTTAGTGCTGTTGACCTTAAGCTGACATGTATTTTAATATCTTCTAAACAGTGTCAGCTTCGGCCCAGGACTCCACAATCTTATATTAGGAGCCGTGCATCTAGAGCTAGTCTCAGACCTCACTAAAGAGGCCTTTCTAGCAGCCTTCAGTTTCTTTAATTGTCGTCGTGGTAAGCCTCAGCAGGTATTCTCTGACAACGGCACTGCATTTGTCAGAGAACACCTAGTTCTTTTGAAACTTCTGAGTAAAGTTAATATTTTTACAATTCAAAACCTATTTTTTTAAGCTGTTAAACCTAATTTAACAATTACAACTTATGTAACATTCTTATATTAATGAATGACAGTAAATGTGTAAAAAATTTAAATACGCTGGTACAATAATTCTCTCACTTATGAAGTGTACAATCATATTGAACATAAATGCGGTATTTTCTGTTAAAGCAATGAACTGCGTAGTGATAATATCAATCAACATGGATGATCAATAATACTCGCACATTTAATGCTTGGTGATTCCTGTGACATCGGTATATGCTGCCAGTATGTGATATTTAGTAATTGTACCTCATATTTTGTAAGCACTGGTATTTAACTGGTCTTTTTATCAAACAAGTAACCAGTGGGAGGCTCCTTTGCACAGGAAGCCGGCTAGATTATGGGTACCACAACGGCGCCTATTTCTGCCGTGAAGCAGTAATGTGTAAACATTATTGTGTTTCAGTCTGAAGGGCGCCGTAGCTAGTGAAATTATTGGGTACATAAGACTTGACATCTTATGTCTCAAGGTGACAAGCGCAGTTGTAGTGCCGATCAGAAGGTTTTTCCATAATCCTGAGCGGCACTGCATTGTAATTGGCAGGGTGTATCTATTCCCATCAGTTGAACGTACTGCTCATTTCAGCCCTTATTTTCATTAAAAAGAAAGTGTTTGAATAAAACTTAAATATACAGAAAATTATCACCATATAAACATTTTTAACAAAAAAATAGCCTAGCTAGTTCCATTTCTCTCCCCCGAAACTACCTGTATACTAAATTTCATTAAAATCGTTGGGGCCGTTTCCGAGATTCAGATTATATATATATTTATATTTATATATAATTAATATAAGAATTACTCTTTTAAAGATATAAAATGAGTAGAGCTGATTATTGTTTTACCCAAATCATTAATTATTTGTCTTAATATTTCTATCATTAATTTCACAGGTTATCAAGTTTATTACACATAGTTGTGAACGTAAATCGAATAATAAATTAACGGATTCTTGTACCATTTTCTATTGTTTCATCTCGGAGCTAATTAGCTTTATTGCCTCAAGTTCAATAGATCTCCACTTCTCCTGTCGTTAAATTTTCTCACAACAGTATTTTTGTACACACCGTGTATTTATTAGAGTCGATACAAACGAAGGTTCCGAAGTCGTTAAAAGAAGAATAAATACTCCTTGTTTATTTGTGCTCTCAAAGGTAATGCACAATATTTGTAGGCAAGGATGGGTTTTGTCTTTTCCTTGGAAATATTTAAAACTGAAATACAGGTAATCGGTCCCTATAACGCGATAGAGTGGTTCTTCGTTATAGGAAAACGCATTATAGAGCTATTTTATATAACACAATTTTACGACCCCGTAATTCGTAAAATTTATAACACCTAACAATAAATCACAAATTGTTTTTTTATGAAAATAATAATGAAACGAGCAATCGGATTAATGGTAATTGATACGCCCTGCCCATTACAATGCAGTAATGCTCAGGATTATTGAGAGACCCAAAAATTCTGAGCAGCACTACAACTGCGCTCGTCACATTGAGACATAATTTGCCTTGTAATTTCACTAGCTACGGCGGCCTTCAGACCAAAATAGAGTAATGCTTACACATAACTGCTTCACGTCAGAAATAGGCACCGTTGTGGTACCCATAATCTACCTGGCATCCTATGCAAAGGAGCATGCCACTGTAGTACAGACAACATTCATATTTTAGTTGAGTTGCGAGAAATTAAGTTGCTAAAGTACTCGCTACTGCACAGATATCGTTTGCATTACGGTCCAGTACAGTACACAAATGAGTGGTGTTTTGCAAGATGAACGCAATAGACTTAATAAACTGATTAAGCTATTCGTAATTGCTATTTGAGAAGAGGCTATAAATTAATAAATAATGTAGATCATAGGGCAGCCTGGTAACAGACGTAACTGTAATTGAGGAGGTATGGACAATGTCATGAGAAAGACTGGACAGCATGCCACGAGACGTCTAAAGCCTAGAAGCCTAAAGAGGCATAGTATGTGATCTAACACGACCAGTAGTAATTACCTGACCGCCTCCAACAAAGCCACGGAGAGATTGAGACGTAAAGCTTAAGCTTCAAAATCAAAGTCAAATAAACTTGATTCAATAAAGCCTTATTATATAAACTAAGCGCTCTTGAATCGTCACTACAAATATTTCTTTTAAATTACTGAATGCACCATATGTTCGTAAAATGTTAACATCGTGAGAAGAACATAATATTAGAAATTCAACGGCCACTCATTTCAATCAAATAGAGTATTCTACAATGGCCGCAATATACACGAATTAGTTTGTAATGTGCTGCATCCAATATATGAGTCGTGTTTAAAAAATATAAATTATTTCATAAAAAGTAATAAAGAATTACCTGTATGAATAAAAATTGAAGAAAAAGAGAATATTTAGAGCTTTAGAGCTTCAAATCATTGTTTGTGTAAGGATGCTTTGTGAACATGATGGATGTGATTACTGTCAGAATTAGTAATTGCATCCAACAAAGATATATAAATATTAAAGTCTTCTGCATTAAATTAATGTAAAACTAAACGAGCATACATCCATTTACATTTATAAAATAAGTAACAAGTAACAATTTAATTAAACTTTAATCCCAACAAACTAATTTAGAAGATTTAACAAAGATTGTCGGATACATTATTGATGAAAATTAACATGGAGAGTTGCACAAGCATAGATTGGATAAAGTTTGAGACTTTGGTAGACAAATAATATCGTGGCAAGTTTCAACTTCCCGTTCTAAGAAAATCTGCTGCTCTCTCAGATTACTTAAGAATAAATTTTCGTATAAGCTGGTTTCCGTGATTTCTGCGTATAATTGCAATAAATTTTACTTTATTTTTAAATATCGGCTTAATTAGGAGAATTTGTTGAGGTAGTCTGGGGCTGTCAAAAGAATGGACAACGCAGATATAGTGGCACTGGTAAGGAAGTCCATGTCATGAGAACTACAGAACGGTACGAGCAAGCGTAGAATGTTCTTCTACCTGACAGAAAGAAACATACATCAGATGCTACGGGGGGTTAATCACAAACTTATAATGCCTACTGCTCGGCTAACTCGAGTAAGTAATTCTTTTGTGGGGCGATGTACATGATTTTACAAAAAAAAATCTAGAAAATGTTCAAAGCAAAACTATTACGAAATTCAAAGTAATTGTTAAATAACGTTAGTGTGGTAGTGGTAGAATGGTGATACTATCACAAAAATGACTTACTTAATGATACCACAGATTGGGAATGGAGCGACCGCCCTGAGGCTGTTGAATAATAGGTTTCATTAAGTTTTTTAATTGTTCAATATTACTTTGTAAACATATTTTTTATGAAAAGAAAAGAAGTGGTTATATATGAAGTATAGTTGAATATGAAGATCATTGGGACTCCTTAACGACTTACAGTAAGGGTGCGATCTGTGGCAGAATTTCTGTCTATAATCAAATTGCAAAGAACTTACGTTCATTGCTGCATTGAAAAATTTAGTATGTCTACACATATTTAGACAAATTGTTAGTAAGTTTACTGCAGATTCACTAAAAATCATAAAATAATAAAAATTTTAACAAAAAAACGACTTCAAAAACACTATTAAAAAAACAATAGATATAATGTGCACTAAATTGTATAAAAATAATTGCGTATTTCTATAAAATCTAATTCTAGTTACGATTATTGTAATTTTTGGAGTCGGTGGAATCCATGATAGGTTTGTTACTACATACATAGTTATAGGTGAGATGTGCTTGATTCGTTAGGAGGCGAGAGGCGAGAGCGGGTCGCGGCGGAAGGACACCTATTCCAAAAATTACAATAATCGAAACTAGAATTAGATTAATTAATTAGATCGTATAAAAATACGCAATTGTTTTTATACTTTTTAATGCACATTATACCTATTGTTTTTTTAATAGTGTTTTGGAAGTCAGTTGTTTTTTTGTTAATTTTTTTTGTGTCAATCAAAATGAGTTAGATTGTCATATTCTTCTTGACAAAATCATGGACGTGCTGTTAAGTAACTCTCAAGTATATTGAGACATTTCACAGGATATTAAATAGAGAAATACCAATAGTGTTTCAGGAGCTAAATCAACAATTCGTTTACTTCATTGATATACCAAGACATCCTCTCAAAAAATATTTTTTTTGTTAATAATTTTAGGAATATATTATTAACATAATCCAGGTAAATAACACATTGTTCCAGCGTACTAAGTAATAATAATTATCTGTCAGTCAATTTTGATAAGATTCTTCCACCTACAGAAAAGACTGAACAACTATTTCTTTTTCGGCAATTATCAATCTCAATCTCTTGGTCTTGACAGACAATGAAAAGTCGGGTAGCTTAAATAAAGTTTCTTATTACCAAACAACAAAAGAAAATTTCAGGTATGTCTACAGGTTTTAACTCTCTAACAGTTATTATCAATTTGATCTGATTTTACAGAAAAAAATAATTTACAGACGTTATTACTATCGCAGAGGTCGGGGAAGGAGGAGGAGAGGTGGAAGAGGTGGGAGCTCAGAAACTAATTATCTACAAAGTTAAGTTATGATTTAGATTGGATCATTACGACGATAATATGCTCGACAGATTTTGAAAGTACATTGAACACAGTTATATATGTTATTATTTAAGTTTCTTATAAGTAGTAGTCTAGACGATAAGATTGTAATTATGACTTTTGTGAGACAATATTAACATTATTTATTTAAAACAATTTGTTATGTTTTTAAAGTGATAACCCTTACTTCTGGGATTAATACACAAATAAAATTTGAAAACAAAATTTTATGAACGATGCGGGACTCGAACCCGAGACCTCTCGCGTTCTGTGCGAGTGCTTTCCAACTTAATTAACCAAATGCAAACTGCAAATTGTAACAATTTTTTTTTTGTAATAAAATATGGAATACAATGTAATATCACACAATAAACACCCACAATTAAAGAGCTTGAGCCTGGGTGTTCGCCTCACTCCCCTCTGTGGCATCATTAAGAAAATCGTTTATGCTAAAGTAATCTTTTCCACATAAACGTTTTTTAACAATACTTTAAAATTTCGTAAAACATTTGTTTTGAACATTTTCTGGGATCATATTGTAGAAGCATATACTTCGCCCAATAATAGACTTACTAACTCGACCTAAGCGAGTAGTAGGCATAGCAAGTTTATGTTTGTTCCTCGTGTTAACTGTTGCCATCTATTTTGCGTAAACTTCGGATGTGCTCTGTAAGTCTAGTTTTTATATTGCGTCTCGTTTCTCAAATACAGCTTTTACTGCACTTGTAGGGAACTTCGTAGATGGCAGGGCTATCCAAAGGGCTCCGCAAATACGCAGTTTGAAACTTACCCTGATGAAGGACCTCCGAATGGTCCCATACTGGTACAACGCCGACAAATCGTGACATGAAGTGACGTGAAGAAGAAAAAAGAAAGAAAAAACATAAAGAATATATTATTATTGAGATGCAACAGTTAAGGATGTTAATTTCTGTAAAATTTTCTCTTAATGATATAAGTTAACAACTTGTTAACTGAACTTTATGCACCGAGCTTGAGTTATTAAACCTTTCGCATTTGCTTAAGAACTTACTAAAAAGCTTACGTTAAATCAGCTTTACTACATTCTTCACTGGTTATTGTCAAATGGTATATTCTCTTAGTGTTAAAAGTAGAAATAAAGTACGATAATATAAAAATAACTTTGTCACATCGCTATGGGGTTGGTTGATGCCTCGGTATCAATTTATTAACATTGATCGTTATAACATCAACAACATGCGTCAATCAGTCGACATGTGCGGGTGACACGGTCAACATTGCTTACACAAACATTAAACGATTGTTCATACCGAACATCGATCACGTTATGTTTTTGATCACGCTTTGTAATGGAACACAATAACAGTTATAAATATATTGTATTGATATAACACTTTGATGTATTTACCGTCGATCGTAGTTGCATCTTCATGGATCAAAGTTTTTTCTATTCGTTCCAAATTTTTTATAACAATAAGTGACGAGACGAGCAGGTCATTCAACTGATGGTAATTTATGAATTGTCCATTAAAATACAATGCCGCTCAGGATTCCTGAAAAACACAAAAAGAGACATAAGATGTTTAGTCTCATTTGCCCAGTAATTTCACTAGCTATGGTGCCCCGATCGAAACAGTTATGCTTACACATTACGTCTTCACGGCAGAAATAAGTGCCGTTTTGGTAGCCATAATCTAGCCAGCATCCTGTGCAAAGGAGCCTCCCATAAGTAAGTAATTTCAATAAAGCATTCACCCACTTTATAAAGATGAATACCAATGAAATGCAAAAGATAAACAAATTTACTGGAGGAAGTGGATTCAGCGGATTTATAATTCATGTTATTACGATTTCTGATACGACTTGTTAACTTTTGTTAACATAACGACATGACGTTGATATATGAGTTAAACTCCAACTCTGTATCAACAAGATAAGATATGAATTAAAATATTAAATGCAAAAGCAATAAAGCTTATTGTTGATTGTCTTTAGAACTTTTCTATTATTATTCATTTGAAGAATATAAATAGCTTAGAATAAAGATTGGTCTTTGCTGCGCTCTGACTAGATAGACAACAACCGCAGGCGTAGTTGCACAGTGCGGCAACTAATACTAAGCCCAAGTGGGCCAGTCTTGAACAATGTGTGAAGTTGACGTGCCACGTGTTCTGTTAAACTTTACTAATACTTGAAACTAAAATACATTAGTAGTAGTAAAACTTTGTAAAAATAATACTTAGAAAGACACCGAGATCACATATGATCAATAAATATTTTGTATTTTAATAATTACAATCTATATATATAAAAGATATATAATGTATGTTTGTATGTTCCCTAATAACTTGTAAACTATTTGACCGATCTTAATGAAATCTGTGAAATCATATTTGTAAAAGATTCGTTGAAGGTCAAGGAAGGTTTACATATTATATAATTTATATGGCAAAACAACGTTTGCCAGGTCAGCGAGTGTAAAGTAATATGAAGTGTATGTTACAACAAAGATGTCATTGAGTGTGAAGATGCCACGTTCAAAATACAATGATATTATTTCAGAATGTTGGAACTACAACGGAATCAAGGGCTTACTACACTGGCGTGAAAAATCCCCGAGGATTACATGATTCAGATAGGAATCAGGTATGACTTTACTTTAAAATATACAGAAGATCCATATTATATACCCTAATTATATATCATTTCAAAAGGACAAATTATCATCATCGGTTATCACCAAAAAGCCCATCACCCCGTGATTTATATAGAATATCTTATTTGTCTGTTAATACACCGGATGGCATTTAATATATAACTAGCTTTCACTCGCGACTTTGTCCACGTGAAATACTTACTTTGGGCAGATTATTTTTTATTTTTTGTGATACTTTTCTAATAATACACATACAAACTGCTTTTTTCGCTGGCAGCGCTCTTCTACTATACAGTGAATACGGGATATTCATTATCATTGTCATTGTGGACAGTCTCTTTAATACTATTTCCCTGCGAACTTTAATCTCCTATTTCATCCCCATGTAGGTCAAAGTTTCAAAAATGCTCGAACAAATGTTTATGAATTACTTTTTTCAAATGCCTAAATGCAAAGTTTTATGATGTCATCTTCGATAATGACGATTTTGCATACAAACATCTATCCCTATCTCAACCCCTCCATTTATTTTTTTGCAATAAAAGGTAATATCCTTTTCTAATCTCCAGTCTATCTCTGTACTAATTATTTCATCAAAATCAGTTCAGTGGTTTAGGCGTGAAAGCGTAACAAACAAACTTACATCTATACTAATATTAAAAAGAGGAAAGATTTGATTGATTGTTTGTTTGTATTGAATAGGCTCCGCATCTACTGAACCGATTTGAATAATTCTTTCATTGTTGGGAAGCTACATTACCCCCGAGTGTTATAGGGATTACATTTTCAAAAAATTAGGGATCCCTGCTAAAAGTCCAATAATGTAACTCAAGAAGTAAAAATTTGTACGCGAATGACGTCGCGGGGTATCAGCTAGTTATAATATAAAACACATCTGTCGTAAAAAAACATTTAATACTTGAAGTTGACTTCGAATCGTTAACCCATTAAGAATTATTAAGATGTCAAAGTTACATTGAGACTTATAGTATGTGAATCTAAAGCATTTTGCAGTATTATCTTCAATACAATTAAATATTTCGACCGATCAGACCCCAAATTAATAGATTGGGTCATCTCAACTAGTTTTGAGTAGATAACATTACTTACAATTAACGCACTATATATCACTACTATGATAATCGTAATTTTAAATTTAATAAGGCTGTGGGTAATCCAATTAAATTAAAATGATAATCAATAAATCGTACTATTTCTTTTAAAAATGAAACTATTACGTACATAAGCTTCATAATCAATAAAATTTACTTACTCGTCTTCCGAGAATAGATTGGGTATTGTAAGTGGTTCACTGAGAATGTTATGTAAGACACGTTATCCACCTTTGTGGCTCGTGGATCTTGCACAAGAACACTTTAGTCGAGATCTAGTGCAACGTCGGGTTGATCCACGTTTCTACAACTTGTAGGTACTCTAATGCTGAAACACCTTGCTTCAATTATACATATATGTTTAATGATGATATGATGAAATTTTGAAACTGTGTATACCTCCTATAAGCTCACGTGCACAAGCGTACCCTGCAAGTTTTTCTATGGTCCTATGCTACCGTGTCCAAGTGGACACGGCAACGGCAGTCAAAAAACTGCCAATATCTACGTATCCCTAGACAAAAGCACCAGAGATAATTTTTTAACCGGGTGTACTATTAATTGCTCTTAGCTCTAAGAGCCATAAAACAAAGCGCAACGCTTTTGAAGACCTAATTATTAGTATTTATTTGGCTTTAGCTGACGGCGGCCATTTTTGCTTAACATACAACGGGAATATTTATGAAATTATTTAGAAATAAAATTTTTTTTGAGAGTTATCATAAGATCATATTATTATAACGTATCCACTTTAGAAAAAATAATACAATGAATTAGATTGCAATATTTTTATTTTGATGCGTTTAGCAAAATAGTCTCAATTTCTCGTATAACTGTGAAAGAGCAGCGTCATTTACAGCATTAATTCTATCATAAATCACGTTTTTTGTTTACAATAACCAAGCTTGTTTATCTAGCAACACGTAACATAAACCGCATAATGTCTCACATGTCTATTTTAGACGTCGAACAGATAAGGCTACATCTTGCCTTGGTTTTTCTCTAAGTGTAATATTTCTAATTTTGTCTCAACATGGTCATGTCTGTCAGGTATTGGTGAGGCATGGCATTAAACAGGTCCATAGGTTTTCATTTTAGCTTCGTTGGAAAGTTTTTAAAAATGTCTATCGATCAGTATATATTTCATATGTTTTTAGTTCCACGTTCTATTTGATTCTCATTGCAAGATTTTAACAATATTACATGCCATAAGTAGAAATAATCATCAACATAAAATAATAATTACGTGCCCCACCTACATATCATATATTTGAATCCAAAAAACAATTTGAGTAAGAAATTTGCTTGTCAACAAACAAGAGGGTAACAAGTTATTTTGTATTACAAACGAGTCACTACAGATCTAAAAGACAGCTGTTCTGTGTTACGTGATTCGAGTTTCCACTTAAACTTGTATCCAAGAGTTGAGTGAAAACAGAATTTATTTTCTGAAATATTTATTTAGACTTTACTTTTTTATTTTTAAAGGAATTAATTATCTTCCCTTTCAAAGGGCCTGCGCCGGTGCTGGGTTCCCAAACACTCAGGTATGCGTGGACCTGAGTGAGTGATCCTTAGAACCCCTATTTGCACATCTAAGGCGTGCCCCTACAAAATTATACGAAAAGACAAAAAAATATATCATATACATATATTATTTTAAAATAGTTCAAAAAGTTGGACTTTATCAATATGATATTATTATATTTCATTATAATGTGTTATATTATCCTTATATTCATTATAATTATTTTTTTAGCTGCAACGCAATAACAGGTATGAATTCTGTATGAAATAATACCGTTTTTTTTTTTAAATGCTGATATTGTGACGTGAGATTTTTTGATTGAAAACTAGCGTTCATTTTCGTTAAAGTTAAAATAAGGTTAAAAAAATATTTAAAATAAAAAAAATACATACAAAAAGGTATCTCTTCACCAAATTTCGTGTAATTTTTTTTTTTTGAAAAAGAGAAAAAATAAAAAACCATAAACTATACAAATATAACTATAAAAACTATTTGAATTTTTCTGATAAAATTTGAGGTTCTGTGAAAGCAAGAGTTGTAGAACTTTTTTACATAGCACTTGTAGTTTCGCCGGAAATCGATATAAACCGTTTCATACCCTGAAAACCCCACTCACTTCCACTTCCAGACTTCAGATCGCCCGTAAATTATTTTCCTTCAATTGTTGTTATATTTTCTTCCTTTTCCAATGGGTCATCATACTATTATTTTTTTTGGTTCCAAAAATGAGCAACCCTGGTCTATTACTAGCCTCAAGACTATTACAGTGAGACTCTTGTTAAGTAACAAGTTTATTTTGCCAATCAAACAAAATTTCTTTAGACGATATTATCTTGAGTAACAAAATCCAGGCCCTTTATAACTTTGAATTCGTCCTTGTTCACGAATGTGCATTTGCTTCACGTATTTAAACAAGCTTGAAATATTTTGTTTTGTTTCTCTTAACGAGATTTATTCATTCTTTTATTTATATTGTGTCTTAATCATCGGATTCTTATATGCTGAGAAGATTTGAAGACAACTAGGGGACCAGGTTTCAGCCCCGTAGAGGAAGATTCGAAATACAAAGCACCTCATAAGTCGAATCTTGGTTGTTTTGGTGATCCTTCTGTCTATGATAGATTAGCTATCCATTACTGTCCGAACTACTTTTGCTAGACGACAGTTTGGCTGTCAATCAGCCTACTTATATAATAAAACTATCTGACCCAGCAAATGTTGTATTGCCATATAAAGTAATAAAAAACAATTCATCAATTAAAATTTTTGGGGTATAAAAAAACAGATGACGACCGGTACTCAGACCTACCAAATATATCGTATATAAAATTTATTGTAATTAATTATTATTATATTCGATTTCCATTTTGCAATCCTAATGCGGATCTGTGGATGGAACAGAATAATATAAACATCGCAATACAAAATATTTGTTGGTCGTAGACGGCTGAAAATTTGAAATTGTAGGTATTTTTTTTATGCTGAACCATAATAAAATAAAATAATAATATTTAGAGGTGGGTGACCCTTATCATTTAGGGATATGAAAAATAGATGTTGGCCGATTCTCAGACCTACCCGATTTGTGCACAAAATTTCATACAAACCGGTTCAGCCGTTTCGGAGGAGTTTGGTAACAAACACCGGGACATAAGAATTTTATATGGTAGATAAATCGTGACCTAAAACTATATTCTATGTCATTGCATCATTGCAAAAAAGCTTTAAATCATTGGCTAACCTGTCTTGCTTATGATGAAGTGGAAAATCGTCTATAGATGGAACCCACTTAAAGGTCAAAAATCAAACCCACATGTACACAATCACTCACTCACATACACACAGTTTTCAGACTTGTTTTAATTGTACTGAACGGCACTGCATTGTAATGGGCAGGGCGTATCAATTACCATCAGCTGAACGTCCTGCTCGTCTCGTCCCTTATTTTCATAAAAAAAAAACATATTATGTATCCGTTAAGGAAGTGCGAGATATTCTCAATACAAGTGTCCTAAGACAACTTACTGGAAAGTCTCAACCACAAAAAATTTTTTGCAATCTCTGATATAAATGAAAATATATTTATTTACACTGAACGCGCATGTAATATCAGATTGTATTTAACTAGGGAACAATATACCTAGTAAGAACTTATAAAACTATATCATTCTGTTTGTTTGATATTTCAGGGCATCAATTGTTTTCCGTTTGCGATTAGATTGTTTATGAAACAAATTCGAAAATACCAGAAATACTAATATTCTTTTTAACTCATTAATATTCATTTCACATTTCCGATGGCTTTAGACTACATTATTCCCGAATCAGCTAATATAGTTTGAGCAGTCCTTTTTGTCAAATTAATTTTTTGACTTGTGTTATACTATATACTCTCGATAAAATTATATAAATTATTAATTAACAATCAATTAAACTGTCTAATTCAAGTCATTATTTCTATCATAGATTGGATTCTATCCTTGTCGTATTAGTAAATGTACGATTCTTCTGAAGCAATTATGGCTCAAATTCACCTATCCAACTTATTTTAAAATTATATAACAGTAAATTCCATAGTAATAGTAGTATAGATATAAATTTTAATACATTTGGCAATTTTGAATCCTTATAATTTGGATGTATAAAATTAAAGTTATAGTGTGGCACTCCTCTACAGTGCGGTTTTCGAAGATCTTTCTTCCACGTATTATAAAGCTGTGGAATGAGCTACCTTGTGTGGTGTTTCCGGGACGATACCACATGGCTACCTTCAAAAAAAGCGCGTTCACTTTCCTTAAAGGCTGTCAACGCTCCTGTGATTTCTCAGCTATTGCTAGAGTCCATGAAAAAAAAAAAGAATTAATTGTAATTTTTCTGTGTCTATTTATTGCAACCAATTATGTATTAATGAAAGCATTATAATACGTATTCAGCTCACGTTCGCCCTGACGTCAATGTTTTCTCCTTAGATTGTTGGAAAGTTCATGTATTACTTTGCCATTAAGAGAAACGTGACCAATTAAGAAGCTTTCACATTAAGACCTGCATCCAAATGTTTTGTTTACCCCAACGACAATTCTACCAATACCTCTGAATAAGTTCCCTGTAAATCGCCCCAAATGCTGTGATCATTATTACTAATGTATGTACATAAATCTTGCTTTTGGTATCTTTTTAACCGACTTCAAAAAAGGAGAAGATTATATAGATTACTTATAATTAGGATGATTTGAGTGAATGTATCTGAAACCTATTAAAATAAGCTATAAGACCATGCAAAATGAACCATTTTATAAACAAAATAAGGGTCAGAATTCGGTGAGGGAATAGTGTGCCGTACGGCAGTTTCGATTTTGGTGTATCTGAAAATCTAGTGTCATGGGGCAATTCTGATTCGAAAAGCGTTTTTTTAATATTAGGGGCAAACAAGCAAGAGGATCACGGGATGGGGTGAGGTGAGGCAACCCCTAATTAACGAGCACAACAAAAGGTGGTCATTAATATTAAGTATATTATCATGTCGTACAGGCATTAAACATTTCATTGCGGAAGCAATATAGACCGCGTCGCCCGCATGTGGTGTTTGACTGACGCATGACGATGCCGCTTACATTAAAATATATTGATATCAGGCTCTGAACCCACTTTGATACAATGTTTGACGTTGAGCATTTTTCTTTGAATGTTAAACTCGCGTCAGGACACGTGACCTGATAATTCGTAACAGAGTTGAAATTATGGATGAAAGTTGACTTTTCTGAGTGATAAACTTTTTAATGTAAAATAATTGTAATAATTCTGAAGTGTTAATTTTTTTAATAAACATAAATTGTCATTTAAAGGAACGATAGCGCAATAAATGCATATTGTATGTAAGATATCGTAAGAAATTATTCCCAAATCATTCCAAAACATTAAAAAATACACTACGTTAATGTCCAAGTTTTCACTTCTGCCGGCACTCCCGTAGTGCAACCCGCATTTTTTTATGTGCAGTAAATCTTTTTAAATGCGGCAATCTTTGATACGAGTATTTCAACGAATTTACTGAACTTATTGAACGTACAAAACTACTTTCATATCAAAATTGAATTTCAAGATTGATATACTATTATTACGGCTATATTTTAACATATAGTACAAATAAATAATACCTTAATGAACAGTTATTTCTTTAATGAATTATTTTTATACAACTAAGATGAAATTTCGGATTTAACGCTCATTTTATTACAAAGCGCTTATCTTAGACAATGACGTTATTTATGATGTATTTGCCTTGCTCAAAGATGGAATATGTAAGAAATTAATTGAAGATAATATAGCTATTGTTATCCTACTTCCGGTCTCAAGGAAAGTGATTTTATTTAAGGAATGGAAAATTTTTTCGAAATCGTTCAGTGAAAAGTAATACAAGGATGAGTTGACATATAAGCTAACTGATTTCGTTATAATTGGATATGACACAATTAATATTTTTATGTGTTTAACGATATCACGTCAGGTTTCATTTAAAATTTTAATTAATCAAATCACAGAATTTCTTATGTACTATTTATCACATTCTTCATATAACACGCAAAAAAACCTCCTTCCAACGTGCCCCGGGGCTTATCTGGGCGTAGCTGCGGGATCTTCTATATCAGACAAATGAAAATAGCCATTTCTCAATGCGTAAAGGTTCACATTAGATCCTAAAAAATTTGCAATAGCCGAACACTTGCTTAAGCAAGCTTTAAAGCCGGTACCATCCACTTCGTCGAGCTGCATAACCCACGGGTGATTTGTGCTGAACGCCAATACATCCCACGGCTTGTTAGAGAAGCTATCAAAATGAAAAAGAATCCTAAGAATTTTTATATTGATGGTTTTAGACTAGCGCAAACATCCCAATCCCATAGTCTCACTCTGCAGTACAAATGCAACAAAAAGACACGAAAGTATGGACATCGTCAGCAGTGTGTGTCGTGAATTAGGGAATCAAAGACCAAAACGAATTAGGCGCCATGTTGACAGATTGATGTACTGTTAGTGTCAAGAGTTTCTCGCCGCCTCCAGAGTTCCGCCGCGACCACGATTCATGCAATTAGATCGAAATATCGGCATCAAATTAAAAAAAGGTATATCGTGAGTACTTGTCATAATAATAACAATACCTCATTCCAAAACTCTAACGGCCTTACAAATAAACTTGGAATAACGGAATATTGGTATATATATATATATATTTGTAAACATTTTGCATATTCTTGGTTTGTTCTCAGGTATAATTTTATAAGTGTAATAATACGCTTTAGATAATATTTATATTATAGTAGGTAGAATACCCTCGGTTCGATTCCATTAAATAAAATAAAGCCTTATGGTACTCGTAAATTTATTAAATCTTTTATGAATAAGAGAGCTCTTTAAATCTGCTACGTTTTTTTAAAGATTATTTGTTACATCGAAACGTACAAAAATGTAATAATTAAGCACCTGAAAACAACAAATTAATCTTTACTAGGTAAAATGATCAAATTACCTTTGTATTATTATTAAAAGCTCCTATTGGGAGAGCACCAATTAACATAATTTCGCGTAATTATATTCAGGAGTTGTAAAACGGTTGATTTGGTAATTCCAATCTAATAAACTTTACCGTAACTAGATGAATATTCAACGACAGTGATAACATGAGTTATTTTCATATTATTTTAAAAATTCTTACAGGGCGGTCCATATGGCATTGGTACTTTTTGATACTTTTATAAAAGTAATAACCCTCACTTCTTCCTCACAACTTCTGGGATTATTAATTTGAAAACAAAATGTATGAATGATGCAAGAGTCGAACCCGCGACCTCTCGCGTTCCATGCGAGCGTGGAAGACACTGCGCCAACCGTTCGAGTGAAGTATCGTTGAAATCTCAGGTTGTGTTGATAACCTGCTCAACCCCAATACTTGCTTATTAGGAAATTTACTTGAGATGTCGCTTCTTCAAATAGAAACTTTTGTTATTTATCCAGTCCCGTAGTCTATATAAATTTTGTTTTCAAATTTTATTGGTACCTACATGTAAAAAATACACTTTGTGATTCCTCTCCTGGTTCAACGTAACTTAGTCGGCACCCGGCGGTAATGTAACGAGGCTTATGGTCATCAGACGAAGTTCTAATTTCGAAGTTCTATCCAATAAAAACATATAATCCTATTAAATAAAGTGGCCCTACCTGCGCGCCCTATAAGCGCGTACACCTTCATTAAAGGCCGGCGACGCTCCTGTGATTCCTCTGGTGTTGCAATAAAACGTAGGCGGTGGTGATCACTTAACACCACCACAGTAAGCTCGTTTGGCCTCATTTTCCTTAAAAATACCTATTGTAACTTCGGCGTTCTCAGTGCAATCATCGCTCACCAAATACCATTTTGTTATATGTTTTAGTATTCGTAATATGTACTGTATGTAATTCGACACTTCAAAAGGTTGGAAAGAGAATGTGAGCCGCTATAATTACATACCATCGTGTTACCCATATGTATGGTTGATTGTCTTCCATAAAAATAATATTTAAATATAAATTAAAGACTCTTCTAGCCCGAATATTTTTTTCAACGACAATCACAAAACATATGAAAGAGTGACTCAACAGTCAAAGTCACATATTGTGATTTGAAAAGGATACGATTAAGTTTACCAGTGGGATGCTCCTTTGCACAGGATGCCGGCCAGATTATGGGTACCACCACGGCGCCTATTCCTGCCGTGAAGCAGTAATGTGTGCTTACAAAAATCGGTTAAATTACTGGGCAAATGAGACTTAATATCTTATGTCTCAAGGTGACGAGAGCAATTGTAGTGCCACTCAGAACTTTTGGGTTTTTTAAGAATCCTGAGTGGGGCTGCGTTGTAACGGGCAGTACGTCTCAATTACCATCAGCTGATAGGCCTGCTCGTCTCGTCCCTTATTTTTAACCGATTTCATCATATAAAAAACATGTTTGTGATTTAATTGTGTAATCCTAGATTAATAGCACATCAAATGAATGCACCCGATAGGTAGATTCGTTTTAGAATGTTAGAATTAGCATACAATGGAATATCTGTATAACTACCAACGTAAAGCCATTGAATCTCTAACATAGTATGATACATCAAAGGTGTACAGTAATTAAGGCCTACATCAAAGTATTTGATAACAGTCCTCCAACCGAACAAGCTATTTGATAACATGTGAATGTCAAATAGATCGGTGAAGTGATCTGAAGCGTACCTATGAACTATGAATTGACTCATCAAAATAATTTTGTTCATAAATACTGACAATCATTTTTGTAGATATACTTCTTTAAGCGCGGAAAAAATGATGAGAGTGAAATTTTAAGATGCGCGCGCATCACTGTAACACAAAAGTAACAGGGTAGAGTTGGTTCCGAAAATTTTCTGAGGTTTGCGACATTCGTTATTTTTTTTTTGGTTTCTTCGTCCATTATTAGGGTAAGTAAAGAGTTTAAGCCCGTACAGCCGTATTCGTTATTTAATAATTAATTGTCTAAGGCATCATTGCAAGATTTTTACAATATTGTTCTTTCTACAAACGTTAGCACGAGGAATATGAGTAAATAATATTAAGGATTTTTGCTTTGTTAGGCCAAATAAGTATAACTTCTTACGTGCATACATAAGTACACACACACACCTTTTTTTTAATATTTCATGAGTAAATATCAAAGCCCAACCGTCTCTCAATAAAAATTTTCAATCAGATAAAATTAACCTTTAATACAAAGTTTTATAATTCTCTTAATAAAATTACAAAATATGGTATAATGTTTAATTTAATACTTTATATTTAGTTTCCCCTTTACGATATCGTAAGTTACAATGAGCAGATCCCACGGCCAAAAGAGTTTCTTGAAAATTTTTACGTTAGCTATTTTTACAGATATTGGATAGGGGATGAAAGTTATGGTGCTGTTAATATTGGCGATATAAGTGAAGTCAAAACGTTTCGTTTTACGATGTTTTGAACAATCTGTTTATGTAATATTCGTCATCCTGTGCAAGTAATTTATGTACATTTATAATACCTAATATTTGAAATACAATATATTCATTGAAAGAGTAGAATATAACACACAAATGAAAGTCAAAGTATGCATGTAAGTAGAACATCTTCTCGATAAATAAATTAACACATGTGAGAGAGGCGGTCTGTGGAGGGACATTAGTAATGGTAACTATGCCGTTATATGTATAAGAAAAAATTAAAATCACTGAAGTAAACTTAAATACCGCACTTTCGCACGACACGCCACAAATAAGAATATCATCCACATTATCTGGATGTGTGGCGTTCCTCCACAGTGCGGTTTTCAATGAACTTAAAGGCCGGCAACGCTCTAGTGATTCCTCTGGTGTTACAAGAGAATGTGGGCGGCGGTGATCACTGAACACCGGGTGACCCGTACGCTTGTTTGTCCTCCTAATCCATAAAAAAATAAAAAATAAAACTTTCTTCCAGGTAAAACCAAGCTGTAGAATGAGCTTGCTAGTGCGGTGTCTTCGGGCGACGACGTGGGTACCTTAAATAAAGCGCGTACACCTTTCTTAAAGGCCGACATGGCACCTTCTTTAAAGGCCAGCAACGCTCCTATGATTCCTCTGTTGTTGCAAGATAATGTGGGCAGCGGTGATCACTTAGCACCAGGTAAGCTCGTTTGTCATCTCTTACATAAAAACAGCTAATCTGTGTATTATTTAATTATTATAAAAATATTTTTATTTTACAAGTATGAATTAGACCTAGCCTTTTATTTATTCAACTTGTTTAATACTATACATATACAACAACACCATTTAAATAACTAAACAGAACTGAGAACAAATTATCTGACAAACGCTATGGTGTAGTATCAGAGTGTAGGAGCAACGTGCAGTATTTTAAGATGTTTTTGACTCAATATTCAGCTATACAAAGATTTTATCAGCAATAGCTAGTGTCTCCATTGTAAACTCACACAGACTCCCCTACTACATAATATTGTTACAAAGTAAAGTAAGCCATCAGTTTCCTCAACCGCCTGGCAAAATGTCTACCCATAGATAATATTTCAATTCAGTAAAATAATATTTTCCCAAAGCCCTTTATCGGCGGTTGTAATGCTGGTAAAATATTTTGGCTTACTAAGATAAGCAAACAAAACATGAATTGTCAAACATGCTTTGTTCAACAATAAGATATAGGTACTGTTTCGAGTGCCCAATATAAACAACGTCAACTTGTATAATTCCTTTTCAAGACGCACTTTATCGCGAATCGCGATGTCCGCGTTTGAAAACCTGCCATAGCAAGAAGCTTTGTGGATTTGTAATTGCAAAGGCGATGTTGAATCCGGACATTTAAATGAGCAATATTTCCTTTTGAATAACTGGCAAACAACTGGTAACAATTTAACGATTCTCAGTACCTGCTGAAAATATTTTAACGAATATCCTACCTTAAAAAATCCTAAGAGACCAAATGTAACTGAATTTTGCTTTTTTGAACGGGAATACAACAATGAAAAAAAGTAGCTGTGATATCTGTATATATGTGGATAGCCATAGACTTTAGATACTTTAAACGCCTAGATAGAGCCTCATGCTGAGGCAACTTATAACAACAGGCTAAGTTTATTACTTTAGCGTGCGTAACAAAGTCTTACACTCTTGATACGCCAATAACTTTGTTTTATGTGTATGTTTACTTAAAATAGAGTTTAAGAGTTCGCCGCTTTTTTGTCGACCTTTTCATAGCTTTCACAGTCTATCTAAAGTCAGGCATATCGCAATCCCCGTGTAGGTAGCGAAATCGTAAGTACGTGCCGCGGCCTCTACAGAGTAGGCCAGTCAGTCAAGACTCACCAGCGAGCATGCGAGAGCTTTGTTGTCGCTTACTTCACAGATCCCTTGTACTAATATATATTCTTTGCTACCGTATATATAATCTAAGTACCGTACCGTACCGTATCGTATATCCATCCAACGTTGGCCTTCAAATTTGTCTCAGACAGCTGACAATTGGTGAAATTGATCTTGTTGTTTTCACTCTTATCTACTACAGCTAATAAAACTTCGAGATAAACTTTATAATAACATAGTGGTTGAAGAGGCTTATCATAAATTATGAAAATATATCAATATAATTTAAAATAAAATAATAAATAACTAAATAAGTTAAATTAAAAAGAATAATAATAGCAACGACTGATATAGCCAAATGGTTAGTGATCTTGACTACTAAGCTAGAGGTCCCGGATTCGATTCACGGTAGGTGCAATAATTTATATGATAAATATGGATGTTTGTTTCCGAGTCATGGATGAGTATTTATGTATGTTTAAGTAAGTATATTATATTAAATATATCGTTGTTTTGTACCCATAGTACAGGCTATGCCTAGTTTGAGGCAAGATAATTTGTGTAAAAGTGTGTTAATATTATTATTATTATTATAAAAAAAAAATATGAGACGCAAGTTCCGTCGACACTTTGCTCATTCTCATGCCCAAGTAACTGCTTGGTTGGTACTAGGGCTGCTGCTTCGACTGACAAATACAGCGAACGTCGCAAATAAATGTCAGTCTCGTCTTTGTGGGGCAAGTATTTAGTTTTACAACAAGATCCCAGCATATTTTCAAAACAAATGTATCACGCAATTCGAAAGAATTGTTAAAAAAACGTTTTTGGTAAATGTTACTATAGTTGATACCGTAACTTAATCTGCAAGTTATTTCCATTTTCTAAAGAAAACTCATGATATTATGTATTTTAATATTATATTTATATTCATTGCTTCTATGTTACAAAGTCTTATTTCTTTTACCTATTTTATTACATGATTTCTGATCATAAAGTATTCATCTACAATTTTTGATTAACAATGTCATATAGTTTAACTTAAATAATTTGCCTATGCCATTGATACAGGACTTATCTAATATTGCAACAATAAATCTTAAGCCTCATTTAATCTTTCTTTGCCAGTCAAAATCTCACATTAAGGAAGTAATATTAACTTCTGAAATTATCTCATTCGTAACAGAATGCTTAATTCCCAAGGAAATTTGTAACTTTATAATGTGCATATATATTATTGTTTACATTAAAAGACTGTATGTTTTTTCTACTTAATTAAGGAATACTTTATAGTGACACATAAAATATGAGATGGAGAGTTAAGATACAGAACTACGGTATGTATTTACTTAATACATATTAAGGTTTATACGGATCTCATACTAGACTACATTTTTTTTTATTTGTGCCTTTCAATTTGTATTTAAATTCCGCCTGTCTGTTTATTCTAAGCAATCACTTAAATTGCTGAATAAATTTTGATGGAACATATTATGTTGTTAAATAGCTTATGTTTTGAGATGTAACTTAATTTAAAATAAGCATCTATGACGTTTACGTTGTAGTCTGTTGTATTCTTTGCTTAGTTTGTTTATTTAGATTAAAAGACATTTCAATATTATTATACTAGAAGGCCTTACCTATTTATAAAAAGAACAGATTTTTTTAGTTTTTTTCTAAAGTTTCAGATTTTCCCTTCTTAAGTCGTCTCAGTCTGTATTAGAGCGTACGTTTTTCTTTAATTAAAAATACAATGTCAAGACATTTTTTGCTTAATATTGAGTCTATTTCATCATAATTAAAATAACATGTACACAAAATAATTAGTTTTTAAGGTAACAAATAGTTATGAGCCATCTTGCCTTTAATAAGTCTTTACTCGCGACCTTGTGGACCGACTCTATGTTCCTAAAATTAAAAAAAAATATATTTACGTGGTCAAATACTTATTTTCCACCAAAAGTGGCTGTTGATGAGTATAAAAACATATATCTGAAGTGACCACTCAGGAGTGGTATAAAATATTATGATTTCATAATTGGTATACATTATTGCTAACGGAAACTACTTTGAGAAATTCAATTTGAAATTCAAATATTTAAATAGGATATAAAATCACTCATTTAAAGTCAAACCACCAACCAAAAGGCCCATACCTTTGTTACATAAAAACCACAAACTAAGCGGGCTTCTTTTTTTTATATATTTTGAAACAACAACTAACTCATTTTCGACTAATCATAGTATTTTTAATTCTAAATTTGGGAGCCCATAGTGCGCCACGTATCTCTGAATAAATTTGTACTCAACTTGATATCCAAACCCATTATGTTCGGATGTGTGATTGAAGAGCACTTACTCTATAACCATGACTGCACTGGCGTCGGCAATGAACTGTCCTACAGACTAATTACGTAACCTTTGGTAAATTCAGGGGAATTAAGATTAAAAATGAGTAGATTTTAAATAACTATACTTAGCAAAATTGTGTACGCCATGGACTTAATATCTAATTGGCTACTAACAAAAGTCTGATAAAGCTATTGCCATATTTACTGAATAATATATAAGTTCTATTAAGTTAAAATTCAAATATTTTAATTCAAAATAGGATTCAAAATCACTTATTGAACGCCGAAATACTACCCATTTAAAATATTACTGAAAAAAAAAATGGATACTGTAACACTAAATTAATATCCTTTGTACATTTATAAATAGATTTGATTAATGGTATTGATATTATTGCTGCTACGAAATAACGCCTTTTATTGGGAAAATTTACCTTACATTTACCATTGTAATTTTTTTTTACACTATCGGAAAGTAGAGATGAATAAATTGTAAATACGAAAGGTCTTTTTATTACCTCCAAATTTGCCATTTGACTTTTTCAATAGAACTTGCAGTTTTGCCGGAAATCGAGATATACCGTTTTTTTACCTTAACCCCCCTTTCAACTTCCCGACCTCGGATCACCCGTAATTTATTTTTCTTTTCATATTATATTCTCTCGCGGACACCCTCAGGCTTTTTAATTATAAATGTTTATGGTACAATATTACAAATTATCCATATTTTTATAAAAAAAAGCCCGCTGAGTTTCTTGTACGTTCTTCTTACGAGCTCAACTTTTAACGCGCATTAACATCTTATGTCTCAAGGAGACTAGTGCAGTTGTAGTGCCGCTCAGATTTATTGGGTTTTTCAAGAATCCTGCGTGGCACTGCACTGTAATGGTCAGAACGTATCAATTACAATAAGCTGAACTTTCTTCTCGTCTCGCCCCTTATTATTATCATAAAAAAAAATAATACTAAAAAACTAAGTAAATATTTAAGTTGAACAGTGCGGTAAATAATAATTTATTGTTATGTTCAACAGTTCTACATACAGAGCTCAATTCGAACAATATCGTGTCACTTTGATTCATGCTCAATTTTATTTCTGCTTTCAACACACGTTGCCTGAATGACACATCACAATGACTAACATTTTGATCGAATTTCCATGTTTCAAATAAACTACCGTTGTTTTAATGATTCCACTTCTGTTTTTGTTAAATACTGTTTCATTTCTTACTCCCGGAACGAGAAATACGGTCATCATCATCAGCCGGAAGACGTCCACTACTGGACAAAAGCCTACCCAAAGATTTCTACGACGATCGGGCCTGCGCGCGGTGCCCTCATCCAACGTCTTCCGGCGATCTTGACCTGATCGTTGGTTCATCTTGTGGGGGGCCTACCAACACTGCGTCCTCCGGTACGTGGTCGCCATTCGAGGACTTTACTGCCCCAACGGCCATCTGTACGTAGAACTATGTGCCCTGCCCACTGCCACTTCAGTTTCGGTATCATTTGGAGTATGTCGGTAGTTTTGGTAACTTTAGAAATACGAGTATATTCACCTAGTGTTAAATAATACGGTCTTGGCGATTTTGTTCATTACCTTTAGACTCAAGGTGTTGCCTGGTAATTGCCCTAACCACGGCTCGACATTTTGGCAGAGAAGCATCCACGCCATCCCTCTTCCTCCAGCGTCCTATAAAAATCGTATGTTAGTTTACAATAAGGAGGAATATAAATTATTTAACTTTGTGAAACATTATTTTAATATATATTTAAATATAAATCCAGTGTCCTGATGTTTGTTTCTGGTGAACTCTTTAAGTTATGGACGGATTTTAATAGGAAAACTTCATGGAGTGCAGTTTAGTCCAACTTAATGATATGATAGTTTTTATTTTTATTTGGGATCCATCACATATCCATTTTCTATGAGAGAATTTATTAACGCACCGTTTGAAAGTTCTGCTGTGAAACAATTTCACTGTAACAACAGGGAGCATATTTACGAAATAATTCTTGATTTTGTGAAATATTATTGACAAATTCATAAAATACAGTATTTTATTTATTATGTACAGAACAACGTCTGTCGGGTCAGCTAGTCAACTATATATTTGAACGTATATATTAATATAATAGCCCTGACCACTATCATATAAAATAATTAAAAAGATTTTTTAAATGCTACATAGCATTAATTATAAGCCTCATAAACGTAGTTTATCAAGCACTTCCTTCGCTGTATTAAGAATTAAGAGGCGTGTCTTTAATAAAGAAACTTAAATGTAAAAACTTTGTTTTAACTTATTATCGTGCTACGATCTTTCCTCTTTCTTAGGTATTCTTTTACTTTCATTTTCTTATAAATTAATCTATGAGTTTTTATTTTATGTTTCTATTCAATGGGGCTACATTAGCAATAAATTAGTATTGATCAGTCAGGTCTCTAATTATATAGATTTAGAAGTTATTAAACTTGATTGACCTCCATGTTCCTAAATAATTTTGTCTGGACTATTGGACAGACCGAAATACGGACATCAGAAAAAGGGTCCAAGCTCTAGCCGGCATCATGTGCTATGAAGCTTCTCACTAGTTCAGAACCTTCATTAATAACGTTTAAGGTTCTTTAGCAAATAAAAATAAATGCATCAAATACTTATCTAAGAAAATAATGAAGCTTGGGCTTTTAATCCCTACTAGTATTATAAATGTGAATGTAAGTTTGTTTGTTACCGAACCATCGAACCGATTTTGATGAATCGAGATAGACTAGAGCTTGAAGAAGGACATTTTACTTTTATATTACAAAAAAAATATTGGAGGGTTTGAAATAGAGGATGGCAGTTTATTATCGAAGATAGAAGAAAACCTCGGTTTTAGGCACTTGATCAGAAATAATTCATACACATTTGTTCGAACACTTTTGAAACTGACCTACATGAGGATGAAATAGTTCAATAACAAGGGATATGTGCTGTATCATAGAAGAGCGTAAAGAGCAGTTTGTACGTATATAACTTGAAAAGTATCCTGTGTGATAAAATAAATTGCCCAAAGTAACTATTCAACGCAGACGAAGTCGTGGGTAAAAACTAGTCTTAACATATAATTTTTAAACATCACTTACTCTGACAGAAATAATATAAAGTTTTGTCCCAATAGATAAATGAGTGGTTTTGATTTGAATTTTACTTTGATGAAACATTTTGGTCATCATCAAAGGCAACAACCATGATAGTTCTCAATTTCAATAAATTGTCATTACCGTTTTACGAACATACGTCATTAAATTAATATTAGATTTAAAATATACAATTATTACTCACAGTATATATTTATATTTGATTAAACTTTAAGTTCAGGAGAATTCAATGGAATCAAATATAGCACTGAAATTAGTTTTCCTTCGATACAATAGTTTTTATACCGCAAAATGGAAGACGCGGTACTTTCGGAATAACACGACAAATATCTTCCGAGTACTGGCTTCAATATGAGATTGAATCATTCATTCAGTAACGATTATTCTGCCCACTTAAAATATTTCATTTATTACATAAACTTTATATTAGAAGCATTGAATTTCAAAAAATACTTCAAAATTGTCAACTGCCCAAAAATATTTTAACGATTTATTTACCCTTTTAGGAGTATTTTTTTTTTTAAATGTCGATGTATGGTCCTTCTGACTAGAAAAAGGTATATGTAATTTTGTCCTCGCTACTTTGAAAATAGTACAAATACAAAATATTTATTTTCTTTAACAAGTATGTACATAAATCAATATTCATGATTGGAGCCTCCTTTTAAGCACTATAGCGCCTGTGTTAGAAGACTCCGCTCTTCCATAGCTTATTAATACTTATTAAATTATATACAGGCAATCAAACATATTCTAATTACTAAGAAGTATATCTAAGAAGTATGTATACTACGAAATAAGATATATGTGTGTGTTGGGTGCGTTGTGACTGATAAGTAAGGTGTGAGAGTGTGTTTAAATGAACTTTTATGCAAACGTTCATCCCTTAATCTAATCCTTAGGTGGTCAAGTCACCAAAAATCCCTTCGGAGTGCTCACTTATATATTTTTGGGATTAATAGCCCACTGAAATAAACTAACAATAATTAATGTATATTGGTAGAAATCAGGTAGTTATTTCCAAAGCAGACGGTTCAATAAGCAACACAATTTAAAGAAAAGCAACCCACCTATACGGTGAATCCCACCACAAATTCTTTCGGTCGGTAATTTTTTTTTATTTCAAAGAGCCCACCGCCTATCTGATGCAGACCATCTCCAGGAGCTACAGCATACCAAGAATATACGCCATGAGAACAAACTGCAGCCACCTCGTCAGGCTTAGGGCATCAACGGTGCCACGTCAACCTGCCTACCTGCCATATGTAAACAGACAGAATTAGCAGGATCCTAAAACGAGCTTCAATTAATACTATTATGAAGCCACTCAAGAAGATCCAGTAATTCTTGAGTCCACTAAAATTTCACTGCAAGATGCGGGTGTCTATAAACTCGACTGTGACTGTGGCCTGTCTTGCATTGGGCAAAACAAAAAGCCGACTTAAAGAAAACGTTGCGGATATTAAACACAGACGTCACTCTTATTCAGCTGTATGTGAACAAATAACAGACCGTCCAAACCACAACATCTGCTTCGACAAACTAAAAGATTTGGCAAAAGAGAATAGATTCCTTCCAAGACTGGTACGTGAAGCCATTGAAATTAAAAAACAACCAAATTGCAAAAGATAAGACGGGCTTATTTTATCTAACACCTGGGATCCAATAATCTCTAAATTAAAACCCAAAACTACACATACCAAAAAAATAGAGGACACTGTCAGTAAATTTTGACAAAAACCATCTGTCTATAGCAAATACCAACTCCGAGGCAACAAATGGCATTAAACTTCATTATGACAACTATGACAAATACTATCTTGACTCATTTCATCAGCAGTCCCACTGAAAATGTGCTCTGAAAAGGTCACGAGACGTCGGGTTGGTAATGGGAAAACACAGTTACAATTACACGCGTTTTAATCCTTCATAAAGTCTTTTATTTAATTAGAATATAAGAGAATATTACTTATTTTTCTTATTATTTGTAATCATTATTACTTTTATTGCATATTCATAGTTGAAAATACATCATATACTTACCTAAACATACCTATACTTGTTTTTATAAAAGAAGGACAGTTTTATATATAGTATTAACACGTTTCTATAAAAGAAGGGCAGCTGTGCTGTGTTAGTAGCTATTTGCACTAGGCCGAAAATTATTAAAACATAGGGACAACTGAGGTCCACAGACGTTAGAGATGACTAATAGGACTTTGGAGAATTTGAAGTGGAAAAAATAAGTACGCTAACGCGCCCGGATTCACACAGGAAACCGGCGTTACCCAGCGGCCAAGTGAGGTTTTTTAGGAGGTTAGAGACAATAACAATCATCCATTCCAGTCACACAACAAAATTCATCCACCGTGCCTATGGCCTAACTATACAATGGGGATTATACCGGGGACGTGCTCTGAAAAGGTTAAGAAACGTCGAGTAAACTAAAATAACAGAAAAAATGTAACAGTTACGCAAAATGTAACGAAAAAACACAATTACAATTACACGCGTTTTGATCATTTAAAAATTGTTTTATTTAAATGTGTAACACTCGTGTTAAAGAAAATACTATTATCAAAATTAGTGCAGTTAACAGAATCCTTTTTCAAAATTCAATCATTCGATTAATGGTTATTGAAATTAAATTGAACCTTTTGGGTTCAGCTTTATCTCAAAATAACATACTAAAAACACCATACCTCTACCTCTTATCCAATATCCGTAAAAATTGCTAATATAAACATTTTCAGGAAATTTTGTGGCGGAAATTTATGACATCGACAATTGGAAGCGAAATACAAAGTAACCTCAGATCTACAATGAAAACGGAAGCGTTGGTTCTCATTTATGTTTCGGGTTCATTTCATTTATGGAAATTAATTTAAAAATTTGTTAAGATTTAATTCAATATTCGCGATGTTTCAATATTCAATTCACTTACCGTATTGCTATAACTTTAACTCCATAAGAAGCTGTTCGTTGAGAGCTAAGATTAAGGATTATTCTACGCTGCGCTCCAACTAGATACCGCACTATCTAAGAACAATAACTTTTTTATAATGGCAACTATTAGATATTTGTTTGCGTGGCATCTGGACACTCAAGGCCATTTTTCAAATTTTGTAACATACGCTTCGTGTTGTTGATAATTAAATGTCATTGTTATAGAAATAATTTCTTCTCTGAAATGGAGCGATCAATTTAGCAAAACATACCGTTTTCCAATTTCCTGGTTTGCTAAACCCTGACGATCTATAGAATGAATGATCCAATACATCCCAACCAATACTCCAAAAGTTGTGTTGATCATTCATCTAAACTTTAAATGAGCTTTTGAACAACATATTGTGATGTTTATGTATTCTGATTAATTTTTGAACTAAACGGTTAGTAATAGGCATAATATTTTTTTTAAACAGCCATAGCTTAGAACGTTATTAATCGTATTTTAACAGAATACTTACCAGAATTCTTTTTTTGTATTTTCCCGATAGTTGAAACTTATTTCAAACGTCTTACGTAAATGTAGTTTTGATTGAGTGATTAGTAGTTATTAGAAGATATGTCAATCTACTCTCTCTTTCACTTTGAGTGAGCAATACAATTCAAATAACCATAAAAAATCAGAGAACCTTAAAATTCATTAAACAGGACACAGAGTAGGAATAGATACTTATCATGATAAATATCCCATTAAATAATGTTATTGATATGAATAATGTTATTTTGAAAACAGTTTGAGAACCGACTCACAAAGAAGATTGAGATATTATATTTTTCATACTTAAAGCAAACTTGTGCAAATATCGAAGTTATAATATATTGTATGTGTACATATTTAAGGTATTGTGTAAATTATCTACAAACTCTACTGCAACAGACATAACAAATTCTACTGTGGCCAAAGATCATGCTACTTGTAGTATACTGGTGTATGAAATAGTTTAAATGTGTGGTCTTGAATATCTTCGTTAATCACTAAACAATTGCCATATTAAGTGACTAGTAGTAGTATCAGTAGGTAATGTTTAATTAGGCACCTTTCGTGTTGTACTTGAAGCCTATTACAATATTAAACTATTACAATTAGTAAGCACGGACTACTAAAAATAAGGACTCCGTGTCACCTTAATTAGCAGTGTAGCACAAAAAGAAGCCGATTAACGTGTAAATACATAGTCTCACGCACACACTCACACTACTATAGGCCGATAGGCGGCCATTATAAGAATTGTCAACGTTTGTGACAGATCAGTTTGCAATTGCAATTCAGTCTCAATAAAATATTTTAAAAATGCCGTGTTGCATTGTGAAAAAGTGTACAACGATACTATATTAGTATTTGTGGCCATATATGATTATTTAAAGGAGATTGATTGTGCAACTAGTATCTCCCGACCGCACACACACTAGCATAACGGTGATTTACTTGCTAATATCACTGCGCGGAGTCCTTCTGTTTTTACTCGTCCGTGTTAGTAAGTTATTTTAAAGATAACCTCGTTGACGAGCAAAGACAGGGCCTCTTCTGTTCCCATTCATTCTATTCGTTTTACGCGCTCGGCAACTGATCGACAATTAATGGTGTGCGAGGATTTATAATGTTTTTAAAATAATTGTTTAAAAGAAACGGGTCCATAAAATTTCCTGAAAAAAAAATCTATACCTGTATTTACATAAAATAAATATTTTAGTTACATTTCAATTCCAGTATTGTTAAAAAAAAGTTAAATTGAATCGAGTTTGTATATTTGAAAAAAATTGATTTTTTGACGTCGTGATATTTTTATTACACTTTTTTTGGATAGGTTTTTAGATTTAATATGTTAGCTGAAGATAGTTTTTACGAGAGTAAATGACGGAATGAGTCATCACATATGATACAACGACATCATCTAATATTGGTGTGAGTGATAATAATGAGCATAATAATGCTATAACAAATATAGCTTATATTCTTTCCCAAGCTCAAGCCTATCGTTGAACAAAATTTCATGAAAATCAGTTCAGTAGCTCCTCGTAAAACAAAACTTACATTCACATTTATAATATTAGTAGGGATCACGCGCTAAAATTAATGCATTTTCAGGTAAATACTGCTAAATAGAAATTCGCTTAAAACAAATTAACATCATTAATTAATTATTTTAGGTAATATACTACACATTGTATTACATTGATCGTCGACAACTTGCAAATTGTTTGCAAGTCAGCTGTTAGCAGTTAACGTACAACACAAATGCGGTCTCGTTAACAATGCGTTATAATTTGAATTCAATATACAATCTACAGCAATACTAAGCTTTGTTAACAAAGTGTTTGTTATTAGAACATATCTAACAGCAAGCGCGAGCTGGACTTGTACCTGAAGGGTTCCATACCTAAGGGAAGGTACAAAAAATAAACAAGAGAGGGCGCTTTAAGAAACTTTTGTATTTTTGTATATTTGATATATTGGTTTTTTACTCTAAGTCCTTGTTATAGTGGTATTAGAAATATGTATCTTAGTATTTTGGCCTTTTATAGGTGAGATGTGCTTGAGACGCACGCGCGACGTGAGGCGAGAGGCGAGAGCGGGGCCGCGGCGTGAGGACACCGATTCCAAAAATAACAATAATCGTAACTAGAATGAGATTAATTGATTGTATAAAAATACGCAATTATTTTAATACATTTTATTGCATATTACAAGTATCTATTGTTTTGGAATAGTGTTTTTGAAGATGGTTGTTTTTTTATTATTATTTTTTTATCATTCTAGTATGGAACCATGAAAATTACGACTAGCTTAACCTGTGTTTTTATATTTGATGAAGATCTGTTCTGTAGTTGAAGTGTTAAAAAATAACAAATAAATAAATACACATTAGTTTTTGTCATTTAAATTCAAATATTTTTATTCAAAATAGGATATAAAATTACTTATTAAAAGGTAAAAATTACCACCCATTCCAAAAGGTATGCCTCAGACCTGAGAAGAACGAGCGCAACAAACTCAAAGGGCTTCTTTTTTATTATTATTAGTATTATTAGTAGTGATAATAATGTTCTTATGAGAAAATATTAATTATATTCGGTTTGAAATATCAATGAGAGGATATAATATGTTAGCTTAGTATATAAAATGATTCACAAAGCTAATAGTTTCAATCAAGTAACAGAAAAGCCACACACGAAATAATATTATGGGTATCGAAGGCGTGAAGTAATGGAAGTAAACATAAATGGATCTACGAAGGAAATGAAACTCATAAGTTGGTTCGATCAGTTTGTTACGTTGGCTCCATCAAGGCGCACTTTACGGCCGATTCAATTTGCGTACAAATAAAATTCGAACCCGCACATTTATTCTATTATACTTTCAGCTTAAAGAAAGACAAGAACTTCGGTCATCATTTTTTATAAAAAAGTGGAGAGATAAGCAAAACATTCATATACAGTAGTGTAATAGTGATACGACCCGCCTATATCAATGCTTTACCGCTTAGGGTTGATGTAAGCTCAAAATTACTGTGGTAACTGCGCCCAAATTAAATGTTAAGTCTCATTAGCCCCATAAATTCACTAGCTTCGGGGATCTTCAATACTCGAAACAAATATAAACTCACAATTCCATCTACTAGGCTTCGTAAAATTGCTAAATCTTTTAAAGTGGATTGTGTTATATTTTATAATAAACTCCCAAATGATATTAAAATATTACCTATTAAAAAAATTTAATGTATCGTAAAAAATAAATAAAAACATCTGAGGCCTATAAATTATCATCTGCAAGATTATTTGAATGATAACGATATTGGAATTAATATTCTAAATTTTGTAAATAAACATTGTTATACTCATTTGAATGCTTTGACTTTGATACACATATACACACAGACATGAAACATTTAATAAATAAACACATTCCCACTAAGCCTGCAACTCATATCATGACCCCTGATATAACAGATGTCCATACTGGTTTCCTCACCACTCCACACCACGTGAGCCTCTTGCCACTTTGCCCCCTCTTATATAAAATCAAACGCGGCAGATTAAGGCGCCCCTGAGGTACCCACCGTTTGAATCCTGTGCTAAGAAGCCTCCCATTGATTTTTTGCGAGATCTTTTTCTAATAACAGTCCCACTCATTTCCTTCCATTTGATCCAAATAATAAAATATAAAATAATAATAATATAGCTCAATACTTTCCTTTCCTCTTCTTATTTCGCATAATCATATGTCATATTTCAATGTTTTAACAGCATATTTTAGCTTTTCTTAAGTTTTTATAGATTCTTCATAGAAAGTATTAAAATAGTTTTTATCCAGTAGTACTTTAAAGTAGTTCTAGTTATTAAAAGTGTGGCCATATAGTCCTATTCAAAAAATAAGGCACCAAAATTTTATAACTACTGTTAAAATTTACAACCATTATATATTATTTACATATCAAGAGCAGCATTTTTACTACATAAGGTTAAATGTTACTTACAGCAATTTATTCTCTACGTCACAATAGAATATAATATATTTTATTTCTTAGCAAACCTTGTGGAGTCAACAACTCGAGCCACTAACATTCATCAAAATATAACCTATATAATATATAAACTTTATATATTCAATTAGTTAGGTAAGTTGAAAAGTAGAACTGTATTAAGATGTAGTCATAAGCTAAGATAGCTTTGAATTCTGACAGCATTTCCGCGATGGATAGTCATCGCGGTTATGCTTCCAGTATTCAAATAAAAATCAAATCAAATCAAAATCACTTTATTCGTATAGGTCACAGGAATATATATATATTATTTTTTTTATTGCAAAGTCATAATTTAATTTGATACTCTTTATTTTGACCAAAGACTTCAATCATAAAAATAAACGTTAATTACAATTTACTGAAACCTACAGCATTTATAATAATAGCCTTATAAGTCATTATTGATAAAAAACCTCAGTGGAATCTCACTGGAGCTAACTGATAAATATTATGGTAATATCAGTTCCCCAGAGATTATCGTGTATTTTTATCCTCTGTAAGCCCCCGTCGTTGGAAAAGAAATATCAAAATATTGAAAAAGCCCTTCCTAAACGATGCGACAAAATAACAAAAATTAATTTGAGTTGTTACAAGATATAAGCAAAAATTTTTTATGCACAAAACAACAAACGATGCAGAAAATTTTATCATTTTATATACGAGTATATACTAGTATTAAATTACTATTAAACGAGAGGGCATCATGTTAGTTATGATTTAGTTTGAGTTAATAAACTACATACAAGCAGTCTTTAAATATATTTACAAAAATATCAGTAAAGTATAAATTTTGTATTAGTGGAGACAATATTGGTCATTTTATGAGATTTTGAGACAAATAGTAGAGAAATTATTTGATGTACAGTTGAATGATCATATGAAAGCCTTTACATAAAAAAAATATATAATCGGATTAATTTGCACATATTATATTATATTATGTCATCTTAGTATCTTAATTAATCAATTAAAATTAACATGAGTGATACTTGACTCAAGAAAGTGAGGCAAGGAAGCTAACTACTAGATAGTCCTAAAATAAAAACGTGACAATTATATGAAAGATGTATGTTCCAGTTTACATACTTACAGTTTAAAGCATTGAATACTTTAGAAACGCTTTCAAGCAAATTGTTAATAAACAACAATAATTTTACACAGTAAAGATGATTTCAAAAAGAGTTTTAAATGAACAAAATGCAACGACATTATAACACTACGCCATTATTAATTGTGTCCCACATTTTATATACTCCGGTACCGTTGTAGACGACACAGTTAAGTGAAAGAGTTTGCTCTTAGTCGACGAGCGAGCCTCACGCCTCTGAATACAATTTGTATTCACACCTGATTTACAATTCTGTTATAAACGGGGCGTGACACCTTTCTTGGAGCGAGATATTACTATATGGAGAAAAAAGTTGGAAAATATATAATTGAAACACACTGTATGTAATGTATGATCAGGTCACCCTTCCTGGTTTATCATTATGATTATTATTGTAACTTATACCATTGGGAGGCTCCTTTACATAGGATGTCGGCTACATTATGGATACCACGACGGCGCCTATATCTGCAGTGAAGCAGTAATGTGTAAACATTACTGTGTTTCGGTCTGAAGGGCGCCGTAGCTAGTGAAATTACTGGGCAAATTAGACTTATCATCTTATGTCTCAAGGTGTCGAGCGGAATCATAGTGCCGCTCAGAATTTTGGGTTTTTCAAGAATCCTGAGCGGCACTGGATTGTAATGGTCAGGGCGTATCAATTACCATCAGCTGAACGTCCTGCTCGTCTCATTCCTTATTTTCATAAAAAAAAACTTGCGTAGAATACAATGCTATTCTACTTCCATATATAAAAAGGTTTAATCATACATACCTAAAAACTAACGTTAAATTGAAGAAAACATTTTTTTTGATATGAAGTGTTTATTCTATTCAAAGTTCTAAAGTAATATTATAAAGAGGAAAGATTTGTGTTTTTGTATGTATGTTTGTAATGTTTTCACACAAAAACTACTGGATCGATGTCGAAAATTCTTTCACCATTATAAAGCTGCATCTACAGTGAGTGACATATTTAGTATTATTACTTACTTATTATTACTTATATATTACATTTTCAAAATAAATAGCGATTCCTACTAAAATGCTATAATATAACCCAAGGTGTGAAAAAATTTGTCATAAAAAATCTGTCATCTCGTGCGCTGCGGAAACTATTAATGATAGAATAAAAAATGTTCTACAGTATTATAGAAAGTATCAATATCAAAAAAAAGTCCGGGATACCATATGTCCAACTACTGTAGTTATCCCACTATAACTACATTTTTAGATTTTAAAAGTTGTTAAAAGTGCTGTCAGTAATCAAACCATATTATTTATACCTCTGTATTAATCCGTATCCCATTAAATGTATCCAATTTTATTAAAGACCGCTTCAATACCTGTAAAATACTTTTTAAATTGTGAAAATCAGACATTCCCTTTAAAAGATATAAAGAGTTTAAAAATATCAATCTCAAGAAAATAATGCAATAATTAAATAAAAACTAAAAAAATAAATATTTACTTCGACTAAGTAGGCCTTCCACTACCATAACATCGGTATCTACGCGAGTGAAACCGTGTGGCACTGCTTAGTAGTGACATAAAGTTCAGTGATTTTTTTTTAATTTCTAATAAATAAGAAGACTTGTATCCCATACAATGAACTGAAATCAAATCAAAATCACTTTATTCATGTAGGTCACGGAAATGACACTTATGAATCTCAAAAAAAATATTTTTTCTTATTGAATGTACCGCTACTTCGTAAAAGTAAGAGCTAATGAGAAAAAGTAGCAATGAACTCATTGCCACTCTTATAAATCAAGATTTACATTTTCATCATTTTACAAATCATTTCAATTACAATATAACACGTAAAGTCATGCAACAAACATACTCAAACGTCAAATAATCAATGCCTTACACGAGTAAGTCAAAACTCTCCGTGATTAAAAATTATTTTCTAGAATTTATAATTAAACAGCTCATTTTTGTACAAGTTTTGTGTATTATATACATTTTTAATTGATGTCCTTTTCTACCTTACCACCCTGATTATCCATCATATTTTATTATATATGATGGATAATGGAACTTTTTAAGTAAATCATACGCTCTAAGGTGCGTATAAATGACGATCAAAGATTCCGAACTGGATAGATAATAATTTGGACTCATAATTTTTTTAATAAAAGTTCGTGTAAGGTAGGGTTTTTATGTTTTTCTACTGTAATAAACAAGCACATTAATAAAATTTACCCTTATTTGGGTAAATTTGCAAAGGTGATGAAATGATTGAAACAATAAAACAAATCGCAATTATATTTGGATAAGAGCTAAAAATAATTTGATCTCGTTCACCTGCAAAATTACTTCAAAACCGAAATTGCTTCAAAATAAACTTTTCAACTGGAAAGTTCAGTTGGCGCCATCGTCACCTTGCTGCCTTCACAATCCACGTTGTTGTCAGTTATGTGGCGTCCGTTTGTAATTCATACTTTTACAGTTAATATCAAATTCATTCCTTTAGTGATCCTTTTAGTATACACGTCCACTCATGCCAGCAGTATTCAGCAGTCTCACTCTGAAAGCATAAAGTGAACAATTTACATGAAACTCAAAACTATTTTCATTTCTATCTGACATCTATCTGTTATGCTCTTTTCATACAGAATGTAGCTACATTAATATTTGTTTCGAGATCCTCTGTTTTTGCTTATAAGTATTCTGTCATGTCTTTTGAAATTAATTGGCTTAGATAATTTATACGTCTATTTTTATGGAATTGGAGGTCAAACGAGCGTATGGGTCACCTGGTGTTACGTGATTGCCCCGCTCTTGCAACACCAGAGGAATCACAGGAGCTTTGCCGGCCTTTAAGGAAGGTATATCGTATCGTTCCGGAAACACCGCACAAGGAAGCTCATTCCACACCTATGCAGTAAGCACGTCTAGATAGAGCCTCTCGCTGTTAGACAATGCATGACAATAGGCCAGGTTTATTACTTTAGTATGCATGACAGATACGTGATACAATCGCGATACGTTATTCAATTTGTTTAGTGTGCGTGCAATTGTAAAGCTTACATTTCACCGTTATCTTTTTCGACGAGTTCGCAGATATCTAGACGTATGAATTATCTACAATTTTTCACTATCTGGTGGGAGGAATAGTCAACTGCACTTTGTAATAAACTCGTTTTAAATGTAGTAGAAGACAAATATTTAAGCGTCTTTTGTACGCAACACCTTGTGGTCGAGCTAATCATAGTTTATCCTGTATAGTGTATGCTATTCTAGAAAACCCCCTAAGTTTTAAAATTAAGATTTTTTTATGAAAACAAGGAACTAGAAGGACGTTCTACGCTAATCGCTTCGTATTAAGTTCTAGGTGTAACGCCACGCATAAATCTTTTTCGTATACACGCTGAGTGGAAGTAACACGCACCTTAGCACCAGGAGTGCCTAGAGGACTAGTGAGGGCCCCCAGCTGCAGACCATCTCGCCTCGTAATCTCAGGTACGTCGGCCTATTGTTTAGCCTTAACTGATTTGCAATTTTAATACCAAATGTTTTCCTTATTATTCCCGCGCTTGTGTCACGCACGCGCAACGTGACAAGGCAAGAGGGGAGGTAGGGGCTGCGGCGGGAGGACACTTCTTAAAGTAAGAATAATTGATTAAATTAACTAGATTTTCCTAGAGTCTCCTATAAATTGAGTTTTACAACCATATTTGAAATTCATAATATTTATGCTTATAACATTTCATATATTATAACAATTCATAATATTAATATAACGCTAGCAAATCATATCAGTTATAGACTTTTGTAGGTACGTAAAATAAACATCCAATTTGGTAGCATATAATACTTACAAAATCACAAGGCTTCAAGGCGTCTGCGAAACGCAAATGTCTTCGTGATTTCCTGACATATTTCTCGTGCACGAATTTGCATAACAGCGTAAAATCTGAATTTACAACGAATATTTTGACATAAAATGCAAGCTATAGAAGAAAATGCTGTTAATCTTGCTTGATAATTAAATTTTTAATCTTAGTTATAGGTCCAAAGTTACACATCATCGAAATCATTAGTCATTGAATTAGTTAAACATATATATTCATTTTGATTTCAGAAAAGAAGTGAATCTTAAGATAATTAAATTCTACAGCATTGTGAAGTGAGATGGTGTTAATTACTATTTGAGGCGTATTGTCGCATTATAATCCTACATAATATTATAAGTATAGAATATCTTTTTTTGGGTGCCTTACTCAATAACAAAATTTATGATGTTTGTTACATAATACTTATTATTTACATATGTTTATTGTTAATTGTAATAAAATTCAAAAACAGTTTTGCATTGATATCAAAAGGGATCAACCCCTGACCCCGGAACTAGTCCCCCGCTGTCCATACATCATTCTGTCTGTCTCCCTGTCCGTCTGTCATCATCCTGTATTCACCAGCTCAAAGCTAGAAAAATAACTAGAATGAGGTATAATAACAAAGTTATCCTTTAAAAAGAATATAGAATGATGTTAATTCGTGAAAAGTACAACATTGGAGATATAAACAAGTAGGCGGCCATATTGCCCAGTGGTCAGTGACCCTGCCTACTTCGCTAGAGGTCCAGGGTTCGAATCGGTAGGTGCAGACATTTATTTAATGAATGTAGATGTTTGTTTCCGAGTAATGGATGTTTATATGTATTTATGTATGTTTAAGTAAGTATATTGTATTAAATATATCGTTGTTTTGTACCTATAGTGCAGGCTATGCCTAGTTTAGGGCAAGATAATTTGGGTAAAAGTGTGTCATTATTATACTTTATTATTATAAGTTATGAAATTAATATTTCAAGTATCAAATGTCTTTCATGAAACAAAATAGCCTCAGAGGCGACATTATTTTTATCAAAGGCGTAAAATACTGAAAGTGAACAGAATAGAATAACAAAGGAAATGGAACTCATGATATTATGGTTTTCAATCAGTTTGTAAAGTACCCCAATGGATACATTCACAAACATTTATTCAAATGAAAAACATCAATGAATATCTTATTAAAGTAAGGCTTTTAAAGATTTTCAACAGACTGAACTGTTTTTTCAATTACGATAATATATTGACAGAACAATCGTTACTGAAAAATTAGCCTCCATTTTATTCATAACTTATTAATATTTAATTCTGACTTGAAACTTTATGCAAGTAGGATCTCTATTATTCTATATATTATACTATCACTATTGATATAAATAGGATTCAAGGCCTGAAATCAAGAACAAATAAAATCATTGAACAAAATCGTTCACGCAGTCGTAAGTTCTGAGGTAACCAAAAAATAATCTCCCTTTTTGAAATTAAGAATTTAAAATTAACCAAAATTCCAAACAGATTTTCGCAGCCCCTATAAGACAAAAGAGGTAATAATTTTTATAATATTGAAAAAAAATATTGTTATCAATGAAAATTATTGAAAGCAATTACAGTTTATTGTGATATAACTTTTATTTACTAAACAGATGAGGTCAGATGGGTGTATTGTTAAAATATTCTTGAATTATTTTTGATTTTTTTTTTACATTCATTTAACTGATGGTTAAAATTTTCTTCGTGTTTGGATCCTACTGTTTAATTATAATTAATAATTTGATTTATATTTCATAGGTTTATTTTTAACAATACATAAAAGTCCAAATAAGATTTTATTTAGTGTTAATTCCGCCAATATTTGTCTTTTAAACAATTCGACACGTGTTTCGCCGCTGCACGAGGCATCCTCAGGACTCTTGACTCGCCAAAATCTGGCACGAAACTCAAACTTTGAGTCGTGTAGAGACGACACAAACACAAATATTAGCAGAATTAAAACTAAAGCAAATTCAAAACATTTGGATAATTATGGATTTCCGCAAAGTAACGCCTAATTCAATAAATTTTCTTAACACATAAAAGTATTGGACTTAAAACAAGTAAAGTAAAGGTAACCCAAACGAGTTTCTATTTGTGCAGCATTTGATAAACATGAAAGGTAGTCTGTTGGTGTGAAGTATTGAACGCGCAATGAATAGTTTTGATGACGTTGGTTTTGCAGGAAGCATGACGTCACTATTCATGGTACGCCAGCGACTAAAGCGAATGATAACGAATCGAGATAGAGTAGTTTTGATACTCCGCGATTAATCGAAACTAGATTCTGCAATTACCAATACTCATCTTTGAAATTTCTGAATCCAATGGATGCTACGGCACTACAGATTCGGAATTAGGTGATCGCAACCAGGCTGTTTAATTGCACGCAAACTGTCTTAAAAAACAAAATTATATGTCTCTGTTCAACTCTTAGGTTGTGGCTTTATCTTCAGGATCTACTTTACAGTTGATAACCTGCTTTACCCCAATATTTGCATATTAGGATATTGACTTGAGATGTTACTCTTATAAATCTAATCAACTAACAATAATTAATAAATAAAGGTCGCGGGTTTGAGTCCCAAATCAATCACAAATTTTGTATTTAAATTTAATTTGTGTACATCAGGAATAGTAACCATATTTGAAAAATCCACAGGTGAAATATTGAATACAAGTTTTCGTGAAACTTTATACCTGCAGCCTACACAGGAATATTTAATTGCAAAATAGGTTAAACTCTATTTCATGAAAATAGTTCTATATAATGCTAATTACAAACATAGTTTGGTACTTTTTTGTAATAGGTATTGACTTAGAATATACTGTAACAAGGAGTTCTTATCCGTATATGAGAACTCATTGTTCTATGGTTGGCCGTCAAGCTAAATAATCAGATTATATTTTAAATGTAAATATTAACGTGGATGAGAAGACAATCGAATAGTAATCGAATAAGTCAGATTAGAGAATGAAGTAACGTAAGAACGTAAGGTCGGCCCTCGGCCTAATAATTAATATTTATAATTAATATGTTTAATAGAAAATGAGAGCGAATATAGAAATATTACCGGAGTAACATTGTTTGATTCTGAAACAATCTCGCGTGTGAGGGAAGACTCACGGGCTACAATACTATCGTATAGAAAACTTGACAGCCTAATAATGCGTGACCAATTTTGATTTGTCAAAGTCTACGTTAGCTTATGGTTTAATATTTAAAAACTAAGGACGACATGCCAATCTAAATTGGATACTGTAACAATATAATATTCACTTACCTATTCTATCTTGCTGTATATCCGTTAGAGATAGATATTATTTTGGATGCGATTACTAATTGTGACACTAATCGCTACTAGCATGTTCAAGAAATATCCTTACACCAACAATGAATTCAAGCTCTAGAGGTTGATGCATCTAATACACTATTAATTATATCACGATTCATATATTGTATTATTCAATAGTGGACCTTTCAAACTAATTTGTTATATATACGACAGCCATTGTAAAATACTCTATTGACTTAAAAGAGTGGCTGTTGAGTTTCTTATATGTTCTTCTCACGAGCCCAACTTTTTCCAAACATATGGTAGATTCGGTAATTTAAAAGAATTATGTACAGTGATGATTCAAAAGCGTTTAGTTTATGCGTAATTGAATAAAGTTTACTTGAAGATTACTTCTTGCACGCTTTGTTTTTCTATATTATCTTACATTTTTAATTTATTTCATTTGCCATGTCTCATTGACCATACTTTCATGTACATCATTATCTTAACAATGTAGTTTTAATATTTCTCATCTTCCAAGCGTTCCGCAGCAGCTAAATTTTTTCGTTCAATCCTAGCCCAGAGACCTATAATAATAAAACATTTTCAGGTTAAAACGACGGTTACTTCTTCAATTTACTGCCGCTTATAGACGGAACTTAGTACCTCCGTCGTCACACCTCGTATACTGCCATTTTATTTACATTGCTTTGTTCGATTCTAGGAAACCAAACGGTATATTTTAAGCAATGCTGCTTAGAAAATAAACCTTTAAAAACTCCATGGAATAAATGTGAGCGTCGCCTTAAATTACTTGGTCGAAAAACCCAAAATTTTATAAAAGTGTGTTTTTTTTAGATTTACTAATGATGTGTGAAACTGCCAAACCCTTTAGGATTATTTTTTGGTTAATTGTTTTAATTGATGATACATAATTTATGCGATTATAGATACTAGCATATTTTATGTTAACACAGTTGTTATATTAGTTTCAAAACAGGTTGCTTGCTAACCTCTACACCTCATAATAATAAATTTATATTTATGCAATTAGTATTGTTGTTTTTAATAAAAAACCTCAAAAACTATTTGACCGATTTTAATAAAAACTTCCTCAGTAGAATGGTTTATTATTACTAGATGGTTACAACTATACGGCTAATATTCCACTCCTCCTCCTCGTCGTCCTTTATATAAACATATATGTAATTAGATACAGAATATTCTATATTCACTTTATATAAATGATCTCCACTAACTGATTAATACCTTGCAATTTTTTAAAATATTGAATTAAAGCTTGAATTAAATTTCAGTTTTTTAATTGTTTAATGTATACATTAACCTCATTTCCTATAAAATAACATGAAGGTTTTATACTTGAGATCACTTTGAGACTTAACAAATTATTATTAATATCTAGTTTTAATTAATAAAGGGACACGATGTTAAACTCATTTCATTTGTATAAAATACGATAAAACTTTTTAAATCTATAATTTATTCGGTAAAAAGTTCTGTAATTTACTAAATTCATATCAAAATAGGGAATAATTTATTGACATATTTGAGGAGTGATAATTTAATTGCAGTAATGAGTTTCAGCGCTACGTCTAATTATTTTAATTAAAAATTAAAAAAAAAAACTGCGTTATAGCTAATCAAGAAATTACACTAAACATAACTAGTACCTAACTTTTGTTTACGTTTCCTTGTAATAATAATAAATGAGGAAGCAGGAAGGGTGACCGTAGAATATCTCAATTTAATCTAAGCATATATAACAAATCTGTAACGTCAGATTGCGAAGTTGAAACAATTTTGGGATTCCACAAGGTCCATTTTTTAGACCTTTTCTATTCCTGATTAATATTAATGGTCTACATTATCTCGCTAAGGATCGCACTGAATTCAGTGGCAAAAATAATTATTTGTTCATAAGCACAATGATCTTACTAGAGTTGTAAAGTTGTTTGAAGCTAATAACTTACTACTTAATGTTATGTTTTTTTTTTGAGTGTGATAACCCACACTTTTGGGATTAATTACACAAATAAAATTTGAAAAACAAAATTTTATGAACGATGCGGGACTCCAACTGAGCCAACCATTCGTGACGTACCGTTTATAAAATCTTGTATAGTTATTAATTAACTATAAAGCGCTAATGTAAAAGCTATTTACACAAATACTATATTAATACTCATCATTAATTACTTCATAATATTATAAAATCATTCAGAATTACGATATGTTGTTTTTTTAACTCATTAACTTTGATTTCACATTCCCGATGTCTTTAGACTCCATTATTCCTGAATACTTACATCATTTCTTTTTCTATTCACAGAACAACGTCTGTTGGGTCAGCTAGTAAAATATATTTCACTTAAACGACCGACCTAATTGAGAACCTAATGGGATTGAAAAACACTATGAGTAGTGTTCATTTTCATAAAAATACCGACTTATTTTCAACTACATTATAATATCAAACATCTGTGTGAGCAAAACAAAGTTATTCGGAATTATCGTAGAATCTATCTTCCTCGGCCTGATTTAGGTGGACCTTCGTGAGCACGACACAGATATCCCCTTCAAGGGGTTACTGTTCATTGAGTGGAAGTAACAAAAAAGATAAAACTATTCAGCTGGAAATTTCTTACGAAAACAAAACTGTGAATTTATGCGGACCACAATTGAAGAATTATGATATCAATTTGATGACATCTTATAAATGATGAGATGAGATGAGAGAGGAATATTAAATTAATACAATTTTGGTTTCAGCTAAATAAAAAACTTTCACATTTAATTTACGTGTATTTTTTTTAAATAATGGACGAAACGTGCAGGATGTTCAGCTGATGGTAATTGATATGCCCTGTCCATATACAATGCAGTGCCACACAGGATTCTTGAAAAACCCAAAAATTCTGAGCGGCACTACAATTGCGCTCGTCGCTTTGAGACATAAGATGTTAAGTCTCATTGGCCCAGTAATTTCACTAGCTACGGCGCCCTTCAGGACGAAACACAGAGTGATGTTTAGGTTTAAATAACTTTATTCTCATTCAGACCTATTGTCACTTACATGAGAAATTAATATTTTACAATTTAAAATAGGTACTTAACAACAATGATTATGGTGGGTACAGAATGCAATTCAATGTTAGGCAAACAGATAAGACATAAAACAACCTACATATCTTATTGAAACATTTCATAATTATTGAGTACTAGCTGACCCGGCAAACGTTGTTTTGCCAAATAAATTTTATTGATCTTTTGCTTGCTAGTTGATAAGAGATGGTGCTAGTTGTATTCATTAGCAACAATCACACTTCTTTTACGTTTTGTATAATTCACACTATAGTTTTATAAATTATAGCCTATTTGTTATTCTGGTGTGTAAGCTATATTATTGTAAAGTTTCATCAAAATCTATACAGTAGATTTTGCGATAAAGAAGTTCAAACATACATCCAGACAAACAAACTTTCACATTTATAATATTATAATAGGATGTGCCTTTGGAAGGCTCACTTTAAAAGAAGTCAATGTTTTGGCATTTGATTTTCCACATTACTGCTTCACGGAATAAATAGGCACCGTTGTGGTACTCAAAATCTAGCCGGCATCCTGTGCAAAGGAGCCTGCCACTGGTAAAACATAATGTATATGGAAAATCCAAGGAATATCGATTATATCAAGGTTGATTTTATGAAGGTGCTATATAAAATTAGCTTTTGTACTATGATTTTAAATTGATTTTTTCATTCCGAGAGATTCCAACATCGCACCAAACGCCAGATATTAAAAAAGCTTCTTAAGTTTAATCCCGAAAAACATGACGTAAATATTAACAATTATAAACAGAGGATGTTGAACCAAATTTTAATGTAGTAACATTCTGTTCGAAAAGAGCATAACAGATAGATGTCAGGTAGAACGAAAGAAAATAGTGTTGAGTTTCATGTAAATTTTTCACTTTATGCTGTCAGAGTGAGACTGCTGAATACTGCGGGCATGAGTGGAAGTGTATACTAAAAGGCTCACTAAAGGAAAGAATTTCATATTTACTGTAGAAGTATGAATAAGAAACGGGCGCCACATAACTGACAACAACGTGGATTGTGAGGCAGCAAGGTGACGAGGGTGCCAGCGGAACGGTCTTAATTTGACTTTGAAGCCATAGGATGTTGGTAAGATCAAATAATTATAAATTACTATCGACTTTAAATATTAATGTAAATTTTTTTATGTTTTAATTTCCTTGCATTTTATATGATATATATATTTATATATAATAGGAAAACATGCAAGCCCTGTTGATATCTCATCTCATTTTTAATAAAAACATTTATGAATTAAAGTATGTTTTTTTTATATATAAGAGGAGGCTAACGGGCAAGAGGCTCCCGGGATGGGAAGAGGTGAGGCAACACCCCACGGACATCCGCAATAACAGGTGTCAAGAAATGCGTTGCCGGCCTTTAAGGTCATAAATGCAGTGCCGCTTAGGATTCTTGAAAAACCTAAGAAATCACAACCCGTTTATAACAAAATTGTAAATCAGATGTGAAAACAAAATGTATTCAGAGGCGCGAGGTTCGCTCGTCGACTAAGAGCAAACTCTTTCACTTAACTGTGTCGTCTACAACGGTACCGGAGTGTATAAAATGTGGAACACAATTAATAATGGCGTAGTGTTATAATGTCGTTGCATTTTGTTCATTTAAAACACTTTTTGAATTATTTTCGCTCTGTAATATTGTTGTTTTTCCATAATCTGTTTGAAAAGGCTTCCAAAGTACTAAGTTTTATACTGAAAGAGTGGAAAGCACTTACTTATAACTTCAAGTAATCGGCCCTATAACGCTGTAGAGTCCGTGTTATATAAAAACAATATTGACACAGTTTTACACAAATTTTCTTGCCCCAAATTAAGCATAGCCTGTGCTATGGGTTGCAAGACTAAGATATCATATATAAACGATATACTTACTTAAAGGTACATAGATACATATAAGTACCCATGACTTGGAAACAAACATTCATATTCATCAAATAAATGTTTGAACCTACCGGGATTCGAACCCGGACCTCTAGCTTATTAGGTAGGGTCACTAGCCACTCGGCTATATAGGGTATCAAAAAAATTATAATGAATGGAAACTATGAAACATGTTATAGAGATAATAATAATAATAAGTCGTTTCCGTAAACGGTCTTATAGCAAAGAGCCTTGACCATTATCTCAAGAGGCTCTTGCTAAATAACTGGATTAAGGATCGGATACAGATGGTAGCAATTTTGGAGTGACAAGCATCGTGCGGAAGTTCCTCAGTCTGTCGCCTTAACCACCGGCGGAATTGTTGTGAACCTACGCCGTTCGGACTCTATTTCTTATATTTATAATATTGTTTTTATGAATATGTTATTATTATAAATATGGGAAATTAGATAAAGTTGTATTCAAGTATAAAACAATAATAATTAATCACAATTCGTAGCAAGTATTTCCAATTGTTTGCCTAGTTTTACTATTTTATTAAGGTTTTTAATAAACAAATTTAATTTAGGAATAACTCAATTGACACACGTGCAAAGCTAATTATGAAATGTACAAATCATTATTAATTTTACAGTACAGAAATATATATATGGGACATTCCGTTATATGGGGCGTAATATAAGGCCATCCGTGTTAAAGAGCGGACAGAAATCGCGTAATATGAAAACCCGTTATAAACCATATATATAGTAATAATTATTAAGCAATTTAAAAATCTTTAAGGGACGCCTGATTTTAATCATGTCTGAAACAATTTTTGTTGCAGTAATACAATACTTAAGGACGAACAAAGTCCGTCTGGCGTACAGCAATAGTTTGAGCTGTTATTTCAGATTTTAAGGGTATGTTATGTTGTAGTAACAGGAGTATGAGATATTCCGTTTCATAACAGGCTAATCGAAAGCAGACGCCGTAAGGTATAACGTAATGCGTAAACACACACATTCTCCAACAGTCTTAATGAGGCAAAATAATATCTATGTGGACGTCATGATTACAATGTGCTAGTTAAATATTTCATATATTACTTCTTTTTTATATAAGAGGAGGCAGACGGGCAAGAGGCTCACGTCATGGGACAGTTGAAGCAACCGCCCATGGAAATCCGCAACAAGAGGTGTCAAGAGATGCGTTACGTGCCTTTAAGTTGGTAGTATGCTCTTTTCTTGAAGGTCCCTAAGTCGTATCGGTTTGGAATTACAGCTGTGGGTAATTGATTCTACAAATTAGCTGTGCGTGGCAAGCAATTTTAAGTATGACTAAAATTAAATTAAATTTAAACAAATACTTAAAACACTTAAACACAAAACACTTAAAGCGCTTATGACGTTTTGTTTTACTTCCTTCTGTCCACTAGTTGTCTTCCTATTAATTGCCTCACTTACTTGAGTTAAGGTATACCTTACGTTCTTTTTATTAGTTTATGCAAATTACTTAAATCATATGTTATGTTTTTAAAGTCGTGCCCTCGCTTCTAGGATTAATACACAAATAAAATTTGAAAAACAAAATTTTATGAACGATGCGGGATTCGAACCCACGACCTCCGGCGTTCCGTGCCGGTCGCGGTGCTCTATAGGCAATAGACCCAAATTAACATCAAGTAAGCCCTCTAGTTGTTATCTCGTAAAAAAACCAATATCATACTCTTCTGATAATTCTTGTAAATGTTTTACAATACTGCTTGTAAGTAGTTTTTTTTAAATCAAACTAAATCATAACTAACATGATGCCCTCTAATTTAATAGTAATTTAGTACTAGTAAATATATTATAAAGTTATAAAAATTTTTGCATGGTTTGTTCGTTTGTGCATAAATAAATTTTTGTTCAAATCTTGAATCTAACTCAATTTTATTGTACTTATTTTGTCGTATAGTTTAGGCACAGCTATTTCAATATTCTGGTATTTCTTTTACGGCGAAGGGAGCTTAGAGAGGATAAAAATACACAATAATCCCTAGGGGAATGATATTACCATAATATTTATTAGTTAGATCCAGCGAAATTCCGCTTTGGATTTTTATCAATAACGACTTACAAAGCTATTATAAATAGCAAAGTCTTTTAGTTATTTGTAAATTATGTTTATTTTTATGATTGAAACGGTTATCAATCTATGTATTCAAAATCAAATTAAAATATAACTGAATTATTATCCGAATTCAAAACTTATCTAAGTAGTTTATTATACAAACAGGTAATATTGAATGGCACTTGTACAGCAAATAACTTAATCCACTATTAGAGAGTCACGGGCATTTTCTTTTTAACGCAGGGCTTAAGTTGATTTAAACTTCCCCGGGTCGTAAAAAAAATAGGGGAGTCCTAGGCCCAAGTGCCGTAAGAGGCGACTAAGGGCTTTTTAGAAGTGGAAGAGCACGCGCCGTCTTATGTCCTCAGCACAAACGGGCCAGACTCGTTCGGGTTAATTACCACACTCGCACAGAACTGCCGCCGCTATGTTTCGCATAGGCTAGTATCGAGGACCGGAGCCCATCCACCCACCCCCATCACGATACGAAATGGGTACTTTCAAAAAAAGCGCGTACACCTTCCTCAAAAAAAAACGAATTTTAGTTTTTTGTTCGAAGGTAATATCATGGTATATTCATGATATTATAGTAGATCAAGATATTCATGCATAGAGCTCATAATGATTGATCGATGTGACTCAAATGCTTTTATGATATTACCAGCTTCCACCTGACACTTCAATTTGATATGAATACACTTGTCTGTATAAGTTTCAACATAAATATAAGATTTAGCAAGACAATCAAATCAGTGAGAGTAACTATTAAAGGTAATACAATAACTATTGAAGGAACAGGTGTTATTTAAAATTATGTTAAATGTTTGCCGTTTGTCGTTAATCTCACCATCATCACATCTGATGGTGAGTAATTAGACCAGCCTCTCATACTCTGTTGTAACACTAGAGGAATCAAAAAAACACTGCTCACCTTATAAAGCGATCGAATAAACGAACATATGAATTCTAAGCCTGAATACACATTGATTCGTGGCGGGCGATGATTGAACCGGGGATTCTAGGGCTATTGGCTAATGGTTAGGGCATTACACTAACCATTGTCACGGTAGTCATATGTATCTACTGTGCCAACGTTGCGACTTGTTCGTTTTGACTACCTGGGTTCTCCACATAGATTTTTCTGTTTCGTGTTCTTTATTTTAACCTGAAAGTATAATCGAATAAATATGCGGGTCCGAATTTTATTTGTACGCAAATTGAATCGGGCGTAAAGTGCGCCGTGATGGAGCCAACGTAACAAACTAATCGAACCAACTTAAGAGTTTCATTTCCTTCGTAGATCCATTTATGGTTACTTCCATTACTTCACGCCTTCGATACCCACAATATTATTTTCTGTGTGGCTTTTCTGTTACTTAATTGAAACTATTAGCTTTGTGAACTGTATTTTAAATTCAACTAGCTGCCCGGGCAGACTTTGTTTTGACAAAAGTCAATAGAAAAATTGTAATAGATATAATACCATTTCCAAGTGATTCCACAATAAACGATGATAGCATACAAAAGGATTCGTAGACTACAATACTTAATAAACTTGATGATACTCATTCTAATGCTATCTCGGCCAGTACCGCCGCAACCGCTATGTCCCTGTATTTTAAATCTGTAATATCTTCGAAAATATTCATTAAAATTACATACTATAAAGGGCCATATTGATCTATATTAAATGCAAAATATATGTAATGTACTTAATTGCATGAGGATTAATATTGTATTGCTAAAAATTGCTATATCGTGTGTTATCCCTTAGCCATAGACATATACCATCTCGGACTTTTTTGTAGAATTTTTTAAGGTGTAAAATACTGTAGTACATTATATTGATCTATCTCATTGGGTTTATTTAGCCGGCGTTTGCGATGTAAGCGCAAAATTGTGTTTATTGATGACAACACATTAGAAACCTCTAAAATTATTGGTATTTCTCTACTATATTATGCATGTATTATAGATAATATCTTTTCTTGAATCACTATATTATCTAAAAAGAAAACCGTATCAAAACCCACTTCTTAGTTTTAAAGATATTTTAACCAGAAGTTGACGAGAGATGGGCTTGGTGACCTTCCACGTCTCACACCCATACATCAATACGGTATTCACGTTGGACCAGAATATCTTGAGCTTAACTCTCCGTGTCAGTTTCTGTGATTGCCTGTATGATTTAATCAACAAAACTTTGAAGCATTGGTCGGGATGTATTTGACATTACACATAATATGAAACCATCTGCTCAGTATGTTTTATTATAAAAATAATTATATCGTTATCATCATCAGCCGGAAGTCGTTCACAGTTTGACAAAGGCCTCCCCTAAAGATCTCCACGACGATCGGTCCTGCTGCTGCCTTCATCCAACGTATTCCGGCGATCTTGACCAGATTGTCGGTTCATCTTGTGGGGGGCTTACCAAAACTGTGTCTTCCGGTATGTGGTCGCCATTCGAAGACTTTTCTGCCCAGCCATCTGTCCGTCGAACTATGTGCCCTACCCACTGCCACTTCAGTTTCGCAATCATTGGGGCTATGTCGGAGAAAAATAATTATATGTATTATATTAATAATAGATATTAGTATTGTGGTATGTTAGTGCTAACAATACAGGACAGTACAGGATTCTTTTGCATTTTATATTTAAATGATTGCGTCCACTTTATGCTTTATTTAGAACTGTTCTTGTGAATTTTGTGAGAATTCATGTTAGTAAGGTTCATAAATAACTGAGAATAAAACAAGAGAGGTATTTATATCCAGAGTTCACAAATAAGTTTCCCGTTCAAGTTTTATATTATGAACATAAATATTGTAGAAACTTTTATTTGTGTTCCTTATGATTGTATTTTCTTTGATTAACGCGAGTGTTACACATTATAAAATACTTTTTAAAGGATTAAAACGCGTGTAATTGTAACTGTGTTTTTACAATAGATTTTTGCGTAATAGTTACAATTTTCATTATTATAGCAAAAATGAAAGTAATAATGAAGAATACCTAAGAAAGAGGAAAAACCGTTACACGATAATAAGCTTAAACAAAGTTTTTACATTTAAGTTTCATTATTAAAGACACGCCTCTTAATTCTTAATACAGCGAAGGAAGTGCTAGATAAACTATGTTTATGAAGTTTAGAATTTAAGTTAAAAAGTTCTTTTTAATTATAAATCTGTCTATTTTATGTATCTATACGATTTGTTATGATCATAACAGCTAATCCTTACCAATATATAAACATAATGTAAATTTGTTCGTTACGCTTTTACGCCGGAGCTACTGAACCGATTTTGATGAAATTTGGTACAGCGATAGACTAGAGCTTGGGAAAGGGCATATGCTACATTTCTTCCCGAAAAAATCTATGGCTCCCACCTGATTTGTGCTAAACTGAAATTCACGTCATAAGCTATAACTAGTCCAATAGTAGGTTTAGTTTGTCATAGCAATCTTGAGAACGGGAGCGAAAACGGGAACTTGAATTGGAATAGGACATGAGATAATCTTCAATTCCAAAGTTGTTTATTATTTTTAAAAACCCATTATCTACGCGGGCGAAGTCGCGGGCATCAGCTAGTATAGCAATAATTAGATCAAATTAAAACGTAGAACTCAGATAAATCATTAATTATAAACATATAATTATATTTTTTTATATTTTATTTATAATTATATTATATTTATTTTATTATTATTAGTAATTATATTAATCATAGTATTGTGTAAGCATAAAGTGTGTGCATGTGCAAGAAAAAGATCAATATAAGTATCAGTTGTTATGAAATTTATTTTATCAAACAACCCAAATATTAAAACATTTTTAAACGCTTTCCGTAATTTTGTAGTTCTCGGAACGAATGCTCCTTCTTGTATTCTACTGCTTGAAAACGGTTGCCACTAAATAATAATTTGAGTTTAGGAAAATGTAAGAGGTTGGCTGGACCCATATCTGTTGAAAAAGGTAATTGCTCCGTAGCATTTCTTACGCTTTTGGTAAAAAAATATGATACGGATGGACTGAATGAATCGGTGAGACACAGAAAGTTCAGCGGCTATCTCTCTAAACTTGAATTAAGCGAATTTGAAGTATTGTAATCTCTCCGGATATGATTTAAGTGTAGATAATGTCTTTCCAGGGACACTAAGAAGAAATTGACAGTATATATTATCGCACAAAGTATTTTCGTTGATTAACGCGAGTGTAACACATTTAAATAAAATTAATACTATTTTCAAGCCACACAAGAAGATCCAGCAATTCTTGAGACCAGTAAAGTTCCACTACAAGGTGCAGATGTCTATAAAGTGGACTGTGACTGTGGCATGTTACATTGGGCAAAACAAATGCAAAATCTCAAGCCGACCTTAGGAACACATTGTGGATATTAAATACAGACGTCACTCTAAGTCAGCTGTATGTGAACACATAACAGACAATCCAATCCATTATACTAGCTTCAACCAACCACAAGTTTTGGCAAAACAAAATAGATTTCTCCCAAAACTGATACGTAAAGCCATTGAAATTAAAAATAAATTGAACATACATTTCTGCACCTTTAGACACTTATTCCCAATAAAGGCCAGGGTCGATAATTTTTTAAACCAAAAGAATAATAGTAGGATGAAACCTATTGGAAAAGGAAGAGAATATAACAAAAACGAAACGAAAAAGAAATTACGGGCATTCTGAGGTCGGGAAGTGGAAAAGGGTAAAAAACTATTTATTTATTTGAATTGAAATATTTATTTTTCCACCAAATTTAGACTCAAATGTCGAAAAGAACCCTTATTTTCAATGGAAAATTCACCCGTCACAATATCAGTTTTATGTAAAAATTGTTTTGTTTTTCTTATTTGTTGTGTGTTATCTGTTTGTTGAAATCACTACTTGCCGATGGTGTACTTGTCAAAAAAATATAGATTACAACGGTAAGTGTTCAGAAAATTTAAGCACATCAAAAGGCATTTCATAGAGAAGTTTTTATATATGCAATTTTCCAAGTGTAAAAACAAAAGTTGTAGATCTTTTGTTTTTACATAAAGTACAACTATTTAACTTTTTTCAATTTATATCATTCTCAAAGGCTTCAGTACTGGTCTAATAATTTCGAATCAAAATTAGACATCGTATAGTCGTCAATGATCATGACGACTATACGATTTTTAATTTATTTAATAACCACAATTTTTTTGGATTCCGTTAAAAGTCTTTTCTATTTTGTAGTAAGTTTGAAGTCTGTCGGGTCAGCTAGTGCTTTGTAAACCAGCAGTTCTAAGATAGTAGTTCTATGATCACTTAACAATTTCTAAATAAGAGCAGAATAATTTGCCCATATGATGAAGAAATATTATCAAAAATCTCGACAAAATCTCATATAATTAAGGAAGCCTAGCCTTAAAAAGACACTCAGAATAATGATGTGTACCTATAAAATATTTTGATGAAAGAAGGCGAGCATAATTATTTTGTGTAAAAGTTTTATGAATCTTAGAAATGGACTCAATGTAAAGCTAAAATGTATTTTAATGACGGTGAAAATGCACGCTCTAATTTACAGTGAGAAGGCTTAGGAGGAGAATTTCTCATAATTATTTAAAGAATGTGATAAATCTGAAAAAATAAAATTTTAATTAATATTTTTTTAAATATGCTTACAAATGCACATCTTTGTATACTAAATAATAGACAGAATCTTTAACATAAAACTATTTATTTTTTTATTTTAATCAAAAAATTAAAAATTTATAAAAAATCAACAAATCACATGGATTTTTTTTTATTAAAGTGGATCCGTCAATCGTTTTCTAAAATAAAATTTATAATATTATCTCAGAACATGAACTTTTTTACAGCATTAGCTTCATCAAAATGAGTTAAGCCATTTAAAGATTGGTTGGAATAAGTATAAATACAAACAGTCAGGCAGAAATAATAAATAATATTTGATCTGGTATGAGAGCCGTATTAAAACTAAGTACCGTAGTTCCATTAACTCAACGGTTCTTCAAACATTCAATGTATATAGAATATAAATTAATCACTAGTTAAGGAGGTAAAACATAATATAGTCCGTACATGAAAACATTTCAAGATCAAAATCAAAGTTTACAAATTTCCTGGAAAATTAGACATTGTCTTACGAATGAGATAATTTCAGAAGTGAAAATTACTTCGTTATTGTGAGATTATGACTATTAAAAGTAAGATTGATTGAGGCTCAAGATATACTGGTAGTACTTCACTGAAGTCCTATATTTATTAAATAAGCAAAATATTTGAATATGAACATAAGGCTTTAATTATAAACAGTCAATAACCACCCTTTTAGTTCAGTGGTCATTGACCCTGTTTCTGAGCTAGAGGCTCAATACCCAGACGCTGTAGACCCGGGTTCGATACACCTACACCGTGCATGTACCTGACCCACTCTCGAGTCAATACTATAAAAGAAATGCTACAAAAGAATTAGCTGAAAATGTATAAATAAATATTATTTGCTCTTATAGGTATTTTATTCAATAAGGTGGTATACATACATTGCATATATAATAAACTCAAATATCATCTTAACCATGACTTCACCAATTGTGGTCACTTTATGTCACTGTTAAGTAATCGCTCTTCAATCGCAATCGAACAATTAACAATCACCCTATCTGAAATGCATACGTAGTTAAATGGATTGTACGATTGAAGGGCTGTTATCGAGGCTTGCTTTGTCGCACCGTATCTAAATAAGTGTCGTCGTGACTAATGATATAAGTGCTTTGATGTACGCCGTAAATGTACACCTTTGATTTATCATACTATATTAGTGATTTGGCTTTACGAAATAGGTTTCAAAGCGCATCTTCATTTTTGGCTATTGCCATCAGTATGTTTTTTGTTTAATCTTTTGTTTCATCATATACATAATATACTGCTCTATATAGAGCCAACCGAATAACAGAAGAATAAAAGATGTTTACTATATTCCAGGATACTCTTAGACACAGATTTATCACCAGGAGGTGACTGAAATGCCAAACACACTGGGGCTCCTACATAATATCAACTAGAGGCAGGTAGTTGAAAAACTGTATTCATAGGAACAAGTTGCTCACCATCTCATCCGAAGAGCCAACATATTGGCCAACTGACCCCTGTAAGCTCCCAGATCTTCTTTTTTGCTATAAAGGGTCTCCCATGGCACTATTTTCAATCAGGATCTTGTTCAGATAGTCACTTGGATCATACTCCTGTTATTCTGACTGTATAATATCTTTTCTTTACGTCTACTTTTCGTCTATAATATCTTTTACTAAACCAGTTACCCTGAGTAACAAATATACTGATTGAGATGGCTTTAGAGAGCATATAGAAGAAAATCTGGTCTTCCAGACTTGTTTAAAAACAGAGAACGATATAGAGGAAGCCACTAAATTCATAACTATGAGCGAATGCTCATGCAAGAAGCATACTGGAGGAACACTTCGAATAGAGAAAACAAGCAATTTGGCACAAATATACCTCTAGAAATCAGAAACCAGATAAAAGAAAAGATTCGATTGCGCAGAGTATATCATAACACTAGGCTACCTTGTGATAAAACAGCTTTCAACAAAGCTACGAGTAACCTAAAGAAGACCATCAAAGATGTACAGGAGAATGATATCAAAAGAAACTAGAAAGTCTAACAGAATCATCATCTACGTTTTTATCATCATTACTCTTTTGAATTGGAAATAAATAATTATTACGACAAACTATTTCAAAAGTTCGAATACGTAGACCAACTTTATTACTCATACCGTATTTGATTTTTCTCAAGCTCTACTTGATATTGTAGTTGCGTGTTTGCAAGCGAAAGCTAAGTACCGCAGTGTTTCATTTGAAAACTTTTGCAAGCTTTTATATTTCGTTGCAAAATATTTCATGAAACTTTTACAAATATTTTGTTTACCTGTTAGGTTACGGTTTATCAAATGATTGGATACCCATTGAGGACCCTGGGCACAAAATTGTCCAAAAAATCTTATTTTTTACACAAAACATGTATTTGTTTACAATGAACATAATTTTTACCCGAAAATAAATACATTTTTGCCCAAAAAAAATTACTTGTATTATAAATAAACAACATTGATTTTGCAACTAAAACAGGTATTTTTACTTTTGTTGGGTCCTAGTATTTTTTTTTATGGAGAAAGGAGGACAAACGAGCGTACCGTAAAACCTGGTGCTAAGTAATCACCGCCGCCCACATTCTCTTGCAACACCAGCGGAATGCATGTGTATTGCCGGCCTTTAAGAAAGGTGTACGCGCTTTTTTTGAAGAACCCATGTCGCATCGTCCTGGAAACACCGCACAAGGAAGTTCATTCCACAGCTCTGTAGTACGTGGAAGAGAGCTCCTTGAAAACCGCACTGTGAAGGACCGCCACATATCCAGATGGTGGGGATGAAATCCTAACTTGTGTCGTGTGAAGGTGGAATTCGGCGGCAGGAATCAGGTGAAGCAGCTCTTCGGAACACTCCCCGTGATAAATGCGGTAGAAGACACATTTATTGAGACGCATCCCATGATTTTTGGAGAGTGGGGACGGGGTCCATACAAAATCCCCTATTGTCCTTTTGTATTCAAATGAGTACAATATTTCACAAGAAGATCGTTAATGTACGTATATAAAAAGTAAAAATTTTCATAATTAATATGATCAATTCTGTATTGACACAACGTGTTTCAGCATAAAGATAAGAGTACTTTCAAGTTGTAGAAATATGGAGTATCCCGACGTTGCACTAGATCTCGACTAAAGTGTTCTTGTACAAGATCCACGAGCCACAAAGGTGGATAACGTGTTTTACACAACATACTCAGTAAGCTTAGTAGCTTTTAGTTTTTTTACTTAGTAGCTTTTAACGCATATGTCACATCAAATATTCGGTACGGGATCATATTTTGGGGAAATTCCACAGATAAGGATAGAGGCGCGTGGCACCTTTCGTAGGCCATCCCATAGCTACTTAAGAAAATGAATATTTAATAGAGTCTTTAAATGTCAGAAAAAATGTATAAGATCTATATTTCATTTAAGCCCTACTGATTCCTGTAAACCATATTTTGATAAATTTAAAATACTTACTTTCCCGTGCCTATATATATATGAAGTCGGTATGCTAGTATTCATTAGAACAAATGATCAACTATTTAGTTACTCTGATAGTAAACGCAGAAAAAATAAAAAATGTTTCACGCAGCATACAACGGCACTTTTTGGTAATAGTATATTTAATATAGCTCCTCAGCTATATAATAAACTACCAGCATCATTAGCGGACCAAAACTTAAATATTAACTCTTTTAAAAATAAAATTAAGGAATTTTTAATGACGAATAAATATTATTTAGTTAAAGAATATTTAACAGACATGAATGTATAGTCATTAGAATAAGTTAATTCAGATATTTCAAATTAACATTTTTAGTAAGCAAATTTTTATTTTTCACATCTTTATAATATTATGGTGGATATACTTTTATGAATAATTTGGTTTTTATGTTGTATGTTTTTCACGGTAAACTTAGAGTAAGAATTGTAAAATATTATTTCTGCATGCCTACCCGGCAGATTGTTAGCACCTATGATTATAATGTAACACCAATGTACCCACTCAATCTATGCAATTAAATGATTTGATTTGATTTGATAAACCGCTTACAATACCCAATCTATTCTCTGAAGACGTGTGAGTAAATTTTATTGGTAATGAAGCTAAGTGTGTGCAGTTTCATTTTCTAAGGAGAAGTGTATTTTGTTTGACTGCCCCTGAAAAGATTATTTTTAACCGACTTCAAAAAGGAGAAGGTTCTCAATTCAATCGGTATTTATGTATGTACAACTATTACGGTGAAATTTATGCTCCTTTTTGTTGCGGAATAGTAGTTACATAGTTAGACCCAGTCGTTTTCATTTTATGAACATTTTTTATGAACAATTTGTTTACGTGGATGACATAATTTTAGTTTGTGTACGGCTTTTTAGGAGTTTTCAATTAGTTTGAGTATATATTATTATTACCCGTGTCCTGATAATTGGGTCTTAGGCTTCCTGTCATTCATAGCTAACAAACGTTCTTCACGATATTTCAGTGTCTCACAAGAACGTGAAATAGAGTTTCGAACAGCATTTTTTCGGACTTCATCCTTTTTTTCCGTTCCCGTTTCATGAGGTCAATATTGTTTAAGGCGCGTGGCACCTTTCGTAGGCCATCCCATAGCTACTTAAGAAAATGAATATTTAATATATGACAATAAAAAGCAACGAAATTGTACAGTTTACCTGATGTACCTAGAAAAATTCTACTAAAGTTTACAGAACAACCTAAAACAGACACTTAAAAATTATGAAATAACTTAACAAAGATTTAATTTAATACACCTATTCTGCAAACCTAATAGCTTTATAAGATCCTATTATTTGCATGTGCTACCTGCTGATTAGTTTTAAGTCGGTGCCAAGCCAAATGTAATAGCAGGTACCTACACTCGTCACGCATGACGTTGAGCGGCATAGCTTCGTCTAGAACAAAACATCACAAGCGGGCAGACACGCGCAGTCAGACGTCTTTGATACAGTAAGTAAGCTGTTTATAATATTAAGTTTTATTTTTCTTATGGCTTAGCACCGCCTTAAAAGCTATCAATATGTAGCACATACAATTAATAATAATATAATAATAATATAGACACACTTTTTACACAAATTATCTTGCCCCAAGTTAAGCATATATAGCCTGTTTTACGGGTTACAAGACAGTGATATATTTAATACAATATACTTACTTAAACATACATAAATTCATATAAACATCCATGACTCGGAAACAAACATCCATATTCACCTGAGCCTGGGTGTAATTCACCATGTGCAGCGGGGCAGGGCTGCCCGAGCTTGGCTGGAAATCAACAATCCGGCCTTTATAAGAGCTGAAGGCTGGCCCTCATGTAGACCAGATCTGAACTCATTGGACTACAATTAATAATAGTTAGTTTAAGAAGGTATGGCCTGATCTAAATGATACGCCTATATCGTTTTATGCCAAAGGCATCAGACTAAAATTATTTTTCAATAAATATAATACATAACATATGTTTCATAAATATTACATAACGTAAATAATAATGAATTTTTATTTGTTACAATATTTTCAAGCCTGTTATGTTTTTGCATAGTAAGAACTTACATATAGAAGAAGTGCAGAAAGCTGAAACGAATAACACTGTACTTCTTTCCCCACTTTGAGAATTAAAATGATTAAATCGAATCAAATCAAAATCACTTTATTCATGTAGGTCACGGATGTGACACTTATAATTGTCAAAAAAAATTTTTTTTAATTGAATTGAATGAGAAGAAGTAGCCAGAAACTCACTGCTACTCCTTGAAATCAAGATTTACATTTTCATCGTTTTACAAATCATTTCAATTATGTATTAAAATTATTAATATTTGAAGCAAACTTCAAATTAATTAATTTTAAAGTTTTATAAATACAAACAATAATAAGCTTCTTGCCTTTGCATTTAATATTTTAATTGTTATCTTATCTTGTTGAGACAGAGTTGAAAGTTAACTCTTATTACGGTGACAAAAGTTTACAAGTCAGCATTCGTAATAATATGAAATATGAATCAGCTGAATACAGCGTTTTGTAATATCTGAGATGACATGTTCGTATCTCCATGTCTCACTTATTCCCTAGTAAATTTATTTACCTAATATTTGTATTTAATTGGTGTTCGACTTTGAAATGTGGATGAATGCTTTATTTAATTGTCATAATGTCATTATAATTATTATTTCGATTAGTTCATTAAATATTAATTTATAAGAAATATTAAGTTTCAATACAAAGTTATTGGTAACTGTGTGTGATAAAGGTGAGTTATCATGTTTTTTAATTAAAAAAAATACAACATGATATTTTTTTTAAATATCAATTTATATCTGATTTTTCTTTAGATTTATAAAACACAACAATTATCGGTCCAAATTTAAAAATTCGAGATGAAAATATTCTTCAATAAAATGCCTAAAACAAAAAAAACCTCATGAAACTTAGTCTGCAGATTATTTTAAAAATATAAGATACATGCATATGGGGGGTTAAAATTATCATTTTTGACACACGTGGTGACTATTTGCGATAATTTTAACCCCCATCGATTTATCGAGCGATTTACTCCTTATCTCACCTGTATTTTATATCAGCTATAATATTATGTATACTTATTATGGTATATTATGACAGTTCCCTGCCTTACTCATGATTTGTCAGTGACAATTGGTTGTAGCTGGGACATTTTGAGAGACAGTTGGGTGCACGATCTCTTAAGAAGCAGACGTTTTAAGAATTAAGTTGTAAATGGGGCACCAGTCAGTTCTTTACGCCCGACCTGAAAACAGTTTTTGATCTGACATGTTATATTACTAGTGTAGTTAAAAAAGAGGATCTAGATTTATATTTATTACATATAGTTTAATATTTCTGTATTTATTGTGTATTCAAAGTGCCTATACTTTAAACAACCTGATGTTGGCTTCATATCACCAAAAGAGTCTAACTCTGGGTTACTTATAAACAGAATTCTTAGAAGCAGCAAGGCAGCAGAGGTACCCTAAAGGCCGGAAATTGATCTCTTGACCCTTGATTTTATGGATGTCCTTGGAATGTCCTCACTACTTCCTATGACAGCCTATAGTAAAAAAATAATTATGGTTACCAGATTTATCACTTTTATTATGTTCTTACAATAATCGCACTGCAAGACAATGAAGTGATAAAGCAATGCCAAAACCTACGTTATCTATGAAATTAAATTAAGAATGAATTATTTTATCGACCACAAGAGAGCAAGATTAGTATGGATAACATCACAAAAATTAAATTACCGAAGTCGTTGGATACGGTCGTCTCGGTCATGCACTAAAATTAGTTAGCTTGAACCTAATACAGCTAAAAAAATTAAGAAACAGTTTTATTTTTTCGAGCTCAAGAACTAAATTGGCATGAATGTAATCATCGCAATAATGAAATAACTGAAGTCGTTACGGTCGGGCACTAAAACTAGTTAGCTTGAATATTAAGTTGTAATTAAGACAGGATCGTTACAACGTCTGGATCAAAAAACTTTAAAGATGGCTCTCTAATAGAATTAGACGTGAGTAAATTGAAACAAGCACTAATTATTCAGTACATACTACATTCGTTTAAGGTTTAATTGATAATTCAATATTTTTTTATAGAAAAGAGGACAAACGACCGTACCGGTACCTGGTGTTAAGTGATCACCGCCGTCTGGCAACATCAGAGGAATTATCAGCAGCGTTTCCGGACTATAAGGAAGGTACCCATATCGTATCGTCCCGGAAACATCGCACAAGGAAGCTCATTCCACAGCTTTGTAGTATGTGGAAGAAAGCTCCTAGAAAACTAGAATGATATCCTAAATTGTGGCGTGTCGTGCGAAGGTGGAATTTGGCGGCAGGAATCAGATGAAACAGCTCTTCGGAACCAGATCCAGCAGTCCCCGACACTTTGAGCTGCTCTGCGATTCACGATTTGGTACACGCTTTATAATTACACAGGATTATATTTTAAATTTTTTCATATCTTATGCAAGGAATAGTATGTATTGTTTTTTTCTTTGACTAACCACAGTGTTACACATTTAATTAAAAGACTTTTTAAATATATAACAACTTCCTATGTCAAATACTATCTTGACTCAATCTGCCTGCAGTCCCCTTCAAAACGAGATCTGGAAGGGGTAAACATAAATAATAATAAAAATGTAACATTAACGCAAAAATCATAACATATTACATCATACAATTTTACAATCACATGCGTTTTTAATCCTTTAAAAAGTATTTTATTTAAATGTAATTGTTTTAAAAATTAAAGAAGACTTGACAAAAAGTTCAAAAACGATTGAGCAATAGCACATATTTTTAGGAGCTTTTACTATTTCAAAGATTCTTTCCTTTTTAAAGTAGAAATACCGAAGTTTTTACGCATATTGCTTACTGATAAAACTACGACCACATTAATAAGTTCGTTCACCTTATTTACGTCTTTGAACATTACAACAGCCACAAAAGTTCACGAGATAAGAAAAACACAGAAGAAATAGGAGATAATTTAAGAAGAGTCATTAGCCGAGTGTCACTTATAACACGTGTTATTATTTATATTTTGAATTTAATAATATTTTTTTTTTATGGAATAGGAGGACAAACGAGCGTACGGGTCACCTGGTGTTAAGTGATCACCGCTGCCCACATTCTCTTGCAACACCAGAGGAATCACAAGAGCGTTGCCGGCCTTTAAGGAAGGTGTACGCGCTTTTTTTGAAGGTACCCATGTCGTATTGTCCCGGAAACACCGCACAAGGAAGCTCATTCCATAGCTTTGTAGTATGAGGGAGAAAGCTCCTTGAAAACCGCACTGTGGAGGACCGCCACACATCCAGATGGTGGGGATGAAATCCTAACTTGTGGCGTGTCGTGCGAATGTGGAATTCGGCGGCAGGAATCAGGTTAAACAGCTCTTCGGAACACTCCCCGTGATAAATGCGGTAGAAGACACACAATGAAGCGAAGTCTCTACGCAACGCCAAGAGATCCAGCCGTTCACAGAGCACTGAGTCCCCGACAATTCGAGCTGCTCTACGTTGCACGCGGTCAAATGGATCGAGCAGATACTGGGGTGCGCCAGACCATAGATGACAGCAATACTCCATGTGTGGCCGGACCTGCGCTTTGTAGAGCGCTAGAATGTGGGCCGGCTTGAAGTATTGCCGTGCTCTATTGATGACGCCCAGCTTCTTCAAAGCCAATTTGGCTTTGCCCTCCAGATGGCCACGGAATTGGTAATCGCTCGAGATTTCGAGACCCAGTATTCTGATACTAGGCGCGGCTTTAAGAGAAGTATTCTCGAAGAGCGGTGATACGACAAACGGGGTTTTTTTAGTGGTAAACGCGCAAACTTGAGTCTTCTGGGGGTTAAATTGCACAAGGTTCAATTTACCCCATTCCACGACCTTCTCGAGAGAGGACTCGATAGAAGACACAAGTTTCTCCCGGCACTGGTCGACGATTTCCCGAGAGAGACCTGCATGGCCCGTGTATACGGCATCACCAGTGCTGTGTTCCGCATAGCAATGTATGTTGGAGGTGTCCAACATATCATTGATATGCAGAAAAAACAGCGTAGGAGATAGCACACTGCCTTGGGGCACTCCAGCATTCACGGGCTTCGGGTTCGAGCAATATCCGTCGACAACGACCTGTATGCTACGCCCAGTGAGGAAGCTGGAGGTCCACTTGCACAAGCTCTCGGGAAGCCCAAATGATGGAAGTTTGGAGAGGAGCGCCTTGTGCCATACACGATCAAAGGCCTTCGCTATATCCAGGCTAACTGCCAGGCCTTCCCCCTTGCTTTCAATAGCTGCCGCCAATCTATGTGTTAGGTATACCAGAAGATCACCTGCCGACCGTCCATGGCGAAAGCCGTACTGTCGGTCGTTGATCAACTGGTGACCCTCTAGGTATACTAAAAGCTGGCGGCTAATTATGCTCTCCATGATTATAGAGAGCAGGGAGGTGATAGCAATAGGCCTGTAGTTCGCCGGATCCGAACTGTCTCCTTTTTTTTGGATCGGATGGACAAGGGCTGACTTCCATGAGTCAGGGAAAAAAAAAGGGACTACGCCTTTGGAATAAGAGTGCCGGAATAAACGCGTTAGCACCGGCGTCAACTCAGGGGCACACGTTCTAAGCACGATTGGAGAAATGCCATCCGTCCCGCTCGACTTCCTGACGTCCAACGAAATCAGAGCTCTCCTAACAGTTTTCTGTCTGAACTGTACTTCAGGCATAGAGCTCTGACACCGCGGGATGGTCGGCGGTGTTTTTCCGTTGTCGTCAAGAGTCAAGTTGGTGGCGAAAAGAGCGCACAGGAGCTCGGCTTTCTCTTTTGCTGTATGGGCCAGGGTGTCATTCCTCATGTGCAACGGCGGCATGGACGGCTGGCTGAAGTTACCAAGAGCAGCTTTCGACAACGACCAGAACTTGCGTGTTCCGGTCGGGTAACTGGAAAGCTGCTCGCCGATTTTGACGACGTGCTTAGACTTCGCACGGGCGATTTGCCGCTTAAAAAATCTGGAGGCACGATTATATTTCCTCTTAAGAACTTTGCAGTTCGGATCCTTTGTGCCCAGCGCCGCAACCCAAGTTCGATACGCCTGTTTTTTGCAGTCAGATGCTGCATTAACTGACGCATCGAATCAGGGCTGTGATCTGCCACCGATCGGTACTACAGAGCTTGGTATAAAAATATCCATGCCCTGCAGTATCACATCGGCTACTGCAACGGCGCAGGCACTAGGATCATCCGAAGGGAAACAAACCTTGCCCCAAGGGTAGGATGCAAAAAAGGAACGCATCCTATCCCAATCTGCTGACTTGTAGTGCCAAACGCGGCGGGTCGCTGGTTGTCTGCGACGTTGGCATCGGATAGGCACTACACTCCTGACCAGGCAATGGTCGGACGTTCCGAGAGGGGCGTCGATAAAGACCTGGTAACCATCGGGATGTGTAGTCAGCAGAAGATCTAATAAGGATGGCATGTGGCCATCCACATCCGGGAGCCGCGTTGGCGACTCAACCAATTGGGACAGACCATACGCCAATGCAAAATTATGCACAGATCGCCCTGCGTAGTCTGTGGTACGTAATCCAAGCTATTCGGCATTGTGCCCGTTGAAATCACCCAAGACTACGATTTCAGCGGAGGGGATTTGTGCAAGCACGTCGTCAATTGCCGCTCGAACGCAGCCCATGAGATGATCGGTTTCTGCGTTACCACTATAGGACCTGTAGACACACGCATAGATACGGACGCGGTCCCCTAAATCTACGCGGAGCCAGAGAGTAGACGGCGACAGCAGATATCCTCCTTATGGCCTCCGGTCCTCGACACTAACCTATGCGAAACATAGCGGCACTAGGCCGCTACTTCAGGCCGGTTCTGTGCGAGTGTGGTAATTAACCCGGACGAGTCTGGCCCGATTGTACTGACGTCATAAAAATACGTAATAAATTGAATATAAAACAAAATAAATTCAATAATTAACTACACAACATCCTAAGGTGGGCGCTTTTCACCTACGGTTTCTTCGTAGTTCTTACGGCTACGGCGCGGCGTAGAAGAAGTAAGTGTTAATGCCTCAGCTAGGTCGCGGCTACTAGATTACTTACAGAATGATCCGAAATGATGTTATGGAAAATTGATTTATTTAGGTAAATTATGTACTTATATTTTTGAATTTATTTTTTTATAATTACGGTTCAGTAGCTTAATCCGTGTGTTCATTTAATGTCGTCATTGTTACGCCACACTGTATTAAAGAAATCGTAATCTAAAGTCTCAATTGTTGTTATCCTATTCATCGTGTTTATTTATAATTTATTAATATATATTACTTTTTTTTGTACCAATTTACACTTTCTAACAGGTATTATGTAAAAACTATGTAACTTATATGGTACTCAACAAATTACCTTATCTTATATTGTTATATAATAATTAAAACTATCAAAATAAATACAAAAAGCTTATTTCATAGACAAATATATGCGTTTGTTAACAAAGAAAGTTATTTTTACCTGAAAATAAATACATTTTTGCCCAAAAATTTTTATTTCTATTGTAAATAAACACCATTGATTTTGCAACTAAAACAGGTATATTAACTTTTGTTAGGTCCTAGTTGATTTATTGAGACGCATATAAAATCCCCTATGGACAATAGGGGATTTTATATCTTATTCATTAATAGGGGATATTATATTATATCTTCACAAGAAGATCGTTAATGTACGTATAAAAAAAGTAAAAATATAATCATAGTAATAATATGCAACTACCTTTGGGTAAAATTAGAAAAGTATGCACTAAACGTGGGAATTATTTACAATCCAGGTGACACAAACTTTCATGAATTCATGGACATTTTGGAATCACAGCTTCATCAATACAGCAGGTCATTAATCTTCGGAGATTTTAATATTGATCTCTTAGAGAAAAGCAAGAAAAAGCAGAACTATATAAATTTACTAAATGCAGCAGGTTATAAACTTTTGAACAAAGTAAATCAAGAACATTATACCCGTGGAACTTCAACAAAGAAATCAATATTGGACCATGTAGGCACAAATTTACAACGTGATACCTACAACCTTGCCCTGATTGACTCGTCTTTTTCAGACCATAGGCAAATTCACCTTACTTTAAAAAAGTATAACCCACCCCGTAAAAGTCAAGTTAAATATGAAGCTATAAATTATGAGAAGCTTTACCAAGAGATGGTTAATTTTCAAAGTGAAAACATTGAAAATTTTAACAAATTGCAATCTAAACTAAAGTCATTGATTGAAAAAAGTAAAGAAACAAAAATTAAAATATTAAATCAACCTAAAGCAGACTGGATTAACAAAGAAATTCTGAGTGCGATTAATCAGCGAAATGAATGTTGGTCAAAACTTCAGGAAGATCCAAATAATAAATTATTGCAGAGTAAGGCTAAAATGGAAAGGGACAAAACAGCTAGACTAATAAAGAAAACAAAAGATGCCTACTACTTCAATAAATTCATTTACCATATCAAAGACCCAAAAAAAACATGGAATCTTATTGATTGCCTTTCCAACAACAAACTAAAATCAAGTTGTGCTCCCTCAAAACTAGTAATTAATTCAAGGGAAATCTCTGACGTCCATGAAATATGCAATACGTTTAACAATTATTTTGCTACTATAGGGTCAATATTAGCTAACCAAATTCCGGCCCAGTTCCATAATAATCATACCACTGCCCACCCAAACGATACCTCAAATAACTCAAAAAGCCCCTCCACTGTAGATGAAATTACAAGGATAATTGACAATTTGGACCCAAATTCCAGCACTGGTATTGATGGTATCAGTACTAAGGCCCTAAAATGTATAAAAAACCTTATAGCTCCAGTTCTTACCGAATGCATCAACAAAGTTTTCGAGGAAGGACGATTCCCAGACTCACTTAAGGTAGCCAAAGTCAGTCCCATTCACAAATCTGGCTCCAAAACTGATCCCGGCAACTATAGACCAATCTCTGTGTTCCCAGTACTATCTAAAGTAGTAGAAAAAATATTGCACAACCGTCTTGAATCTTATATGGAATCAATACAATACATTACAGAGCGCCAATTCGGTTTCAGACCAAAAAGTAATACTGTAGCTGCGACCGTTGACTTAGTGACAAAAGTGAGACAAAATATTGACAGTAAAAACATTGTGTTGGGCATATTTGTTGATTTAAAGAAGGCGTTTGACACAGTAAGTCATTCAATCCTTGAAACTAAACTTCAGAACATAGGAATAACCGGCAATGCATTTAAAGTTTTCCAATCGTACCTCAGTCATCGACAACAGATTGTAAAAATTGGCGACTACAAAAGTGAACCCCTTCCAGTTAGTTTTGGTGTACCACAGGGATCAATCCTGGGGCCCCTACTCTTCTCAATTTATATAAATGATATCGTTAATTTAGGTTTACATGGTCATATAACCTTGTATGCAGCAACTCTCTTCTCTGCTGGGTTCACTTCGTGGCATAGTTCGTTCGATACCCCGCAAAGTTAAAATACTTATCTATAATTCATTAGTTAAATCACACCTTACATATCTAATTGAAATATGGGGCAGTGCTCAAAAAACCAAGTTAGCTGAATTGCAAACAATACAAAATAGACTCATAAAAATGTTATTCCATTTCGCTTATTTAACACCTACTTCTAAAATATACAAACAAACTAAAATCATGAACATAAAACAACTTTACACATACCATACATGTATACTGATACAAAAAATTCTACATAATTCCATCCATACATCAATCTTACTCACCCAAACTAAACATGCGTCTAAACGCAGCACGAGACAAGCCAGCTACTTAATACTACCTAAGACAAGAACAAATTACGGCAAGCGTATGTTTATTTACGAGGGCGCACAACTTTTTAATAGTCTACCTTCATCTCTCAAAAAGATTAGGTCACTAAAAACATTTAAACGTGACCTATCAGACTATATTGTTTCAAAGTTTTTATAAAACACATGTCTGAAATTGTTTGTTATGTGACAGTGCCCTGTAAAAGTGTGTAATCTTAAATTTTGTGAAGAAGAATAAGTACTATAATGTGTAACATGTATGTACTGAACATCTAAAGAACGGCGGATAAATTATTACATCATATTTTTATGTTCTCATGTAAGTGACAATATTATGTTTTTAATGAGAAATAAATATCTTTAAACGTAATATGATCAGCCCTGTATTGGAGCAACGTGTTTCAGCATAAAGATAAGAGTACTTGCAAGTTATAGAAATAGGGATTATCCCGAAGTTGCACTAGATATCGACTAAAGTGTTCTTGTACAAGACCCACGAGCCACAAAGGTGAAAAGGACTCAGAAAAGGTTCTCAATTCGATCGGTATTTTTTATGTTTGTTTTTTGTTTTGGAGGGTCCGTAGCTACTACGTAAGTCGGTACTGGCATGGAGCCGATCTAATTCCTAGCCAACAGATATGTTAGAAGCGTTTAAGCAAAAAGCAATCATATATCGTGAACTATAATGTCAAATAATGTCAAATAACGATTACGCTAAAATTTATGCTTTTTCTTATGTGGATTAATTGCCATTTGGTCACATAAAAATCTAACATAGTTTGGCCCAGTCGTTTCATTTCATGAACATATTTTATGAACAATTTGTTTACGTGGATGATGTACTTTTAGTTGGCTTTCTTAGGAGTTTTCATTAAGGTTACAAAAAATTATTATTGACCCGTGTCCCAATAAGTGGATCTTAGGCTTCCTGTCATTGGTGGCTAACAAACCGCATTCACGATATTTCACAAGAATGTGAAATAGAGTTTCAAACAGCATTTTTTGGACTTAATCCTTTTTTCCTTTCCCGTTTCTTAAGGTCTATGTTGTTTAAGGCGCGTGGCACCTTTCGTAGGCCATCCCATAGCTACTTAAGAAAATGAATATTTAATTGTAATTGTAGTTGTATGACAGTAAAAGGCAACGAAATATTATAGTTTACCTGACGTCATGTAGAAAATTCCTACTGTAGCTTACAGAACAACCTATAACAGACACTAAAAAAATATGAAATAACTTAACAAAGATTTAATTTAATACACCACTTCTGCAAACCTTTATATTGAACCTTATAAAATCCTATAATTTGTATTTCCTACTTACTGGTAGGTTTTAAGTCGGTGTCAAGCCAAATAATAGTATATAGTAATAGTAGGTACCTGCACTCGTTACATGTGACTTTAAACGAAGTAGATTCATCTAGAACAAAACAACCCAAGCGGGCTAACACGTGCGGGCAGACGTCTTTGATATGTAGAGTAAGTAAGCTGCTTATAATATTAAGTTTTATTTTGTGTATGGCTTAGCACCGCCTTATAACCTATCAATAGGTAGCACATACAATTATAAAAATACAAAATCATTTATTTCGCACTTTTCATATACAAATTAACATTTTATACTGACCCCCACACTAGGCGTTGCCTGTTTCGTGGGGGAAATAGTAGAATTAACAGAAAATATAGATATACAAGCGGCTAGTGACAACAAGCCAATTACTAAAATTGTACTAATCATATAAAGAAATAAACTAAAAGTAATAACTATACAAGTATTAATTGTAGGTGAAAGTGTGTGTATTGTGTATATGTGTTATGTATATTTTTTAGGATTGTACCTTAAGAAGATTTTCAGTTTCTATATAGGATAGTTGTATTAAATATTTTGATAGAAGCTCTTTAGCCTTGAAGATGGAGTGTTCTTTAAATTTACATAGCTGGACCAGTTTATTATAAATCCGGGGGTACAAAAAGGTTGGAAAACGACATGCAAATGCAGTTTTGACAGTAGTAACAGGCAATTTGTAAACTCGGTTTTTAAGCAATGTGTTGTATTCTTTTGAGTTCAGAGCTGTTTTGTGGACATGCATCGCCACTCTTATCAGGTACAGCTTTCGAACGCTGAGTACCTGAGCGTCGTTGTACAAATCATTCGTTGGGTATCTAATCGGTTTCCTCAAAGCGACTTTTAACACAGCTCTTTACGCTCTTTCCAATTTTATGAGGTTGGTGGAATTTGTACCTCCCCAGGCTAGAATGCAGTAATTTATGATTGATTGTCCGAGGGCTAAATAGATGCTTTTTAATAATAAAAGCTCAGCGGACTCTCGAAGCAATTTAATGGTGTATACCAATTTTCGTAAACGAGTTGAGACAGCAGCAACGTGATCTCTGAAACTTAATGTTTCGTCTACGACTATTCCAAGATATCTCATTGCGTTAACTCTTTTAATGTGGTCACAAGTGCACTTTTGACTGTGAATTTTAAGATTTTGATGTTGGCTTGGTGATGAAGCAGAAGTCTAATAAAAGCATTGAAATCTAATTTTAGAAGAATTTAAACTAAGAATATTTTGTTTCAGCCAGTATGATACCAGTGACATACCTTGCTTGACATATTCATAAACGGTATCCCAAGAGAGTCCGTGGAAAACAATAGCTGTGTCATCAGCGTAACACAAGATCTCAGCATTTTGTAATTGGATAAACATTTTGTCATTAATATATAATAAAAACAGGGTAGGATCTAAAATGCTGCCCTGTGGTACGCCGAAGGATATTGGTCTCAGGTCACTAAGTTTATCACCAACTTTAACACATTGGCTTCTATCCGTAGCTGGTAAACCAATCCAGTATAATTCCTCGGAACCCGTATGCTTCGAGTTTTCGCAGTAGGATGGGAATTGAAACTGTATCAAAGGCTTTCGATAAATCTAGGAAAACTCCGACACAGTCCTTCGTCTAAATGGGCGGCAACAACTTCTGTGAGAAGAGTCACTGCATCTTCTGTTGACTTGCCCCTTCTAAATCCAAACTGCCGATTCGCTATAAGGGAGTTAGATTCAAGGTAAGCGACTACTCTTTTGTTCACAATGCGCTCCAATAGTTTTGAGACAGACCCTAATAGTGATATCGGCCTGTAATTACTGGGTTCCATCTTTGATTGACCTTTATGAATCGGTACGACTGCCGCAACTTTCCATGCTTTAGGAATGTACGACTTTCAATGCTTTGCTTAAAAATCGCTGCTAGCGATTCAGCAATTAATAATAGTACTTGATTAATATTTAAGGTATTAGTTTCGCAGAAGAGATTGTATATTATTTCATTATCTATTAATACGGCTTTACTCACGTTTTTGTCGGTGTCGGTACCGACTAGTTTCGGACCATTCGGAGGTCCTTCATCAGGGTGAATGTGGTGGGTTCGCGATAACGTCCCACCTTTAACATTTTTGAGATTGTATATGTTATTAAATCATTAATTAGTTATTTAATATTTTATCCTTTTTAGTTTTGGAAGTTTTTTTAAGGCCATACATACATTGGGCCCCAAAGGTAATATTTAAGTTTTAAATAACGAATTTCATAGTATATGAATCTTTTTTACTCAAAACGAGTACAGCCCTGGCAGCCTTGGTCTGATGCAATCTCAATGTAAAAAAGTTTTGATGATGACAAAAACATAATCGTGAATTCTTTTAGATTTACATTACATAATGTTTCAACGTAGTTTTGACATTTGACATGATAGTACTAAGTGAGTAAGATATGACTAACTCCACATTACGAAAGGCTATTAAATCAATAAATCAACCAATCATCTGTATAATCTCATGTTAAGTATGAGTTGGGCTTCTGAAAGAATGATTAGTCACTTTGATTTGATTATCTTGTCACGTTGCTGATCTGTACAATATGACAGTCATATTATGTGAAATGCTATTTTGGGTTTCTGGAACGCTAAATGCCATTATCAAAGATAAATCTGATATTAAAAGTATTGTCATGTAAATTGGTGCTCTTTATCAATACAGTTTGTTCAGTTTAATTTATTATTTTTTGCACAAATATGCATTCCTAAGTTACAATTAACACATTTGGTAAGGAAAATTACTATCCAGTTTTAGTCACCGTGAAGTTATACCTTACTTATCTAAATTGCGTAATACTCGGGGTTCTTGCAAATTCAAATTCAAAAACACTTTATTCATGTAGGTCACGGAAATGACATTTATTAATGTCAAAAAAAAAATATTGTTTCTTATTGAATTTACCGCTTCGTAAAGGGTTGACTAATGAGAAGAAGTAGCAAGAAACTCATTGCCACTCTTTTAAGTCAAGATTTACATTTTAATTGTTTTACAAATCATTTCAATTACAATATATGCAAAGTGACGCAACAAAAATACTCAAATGTCAAAAAAACTGAAAGGCTTACACGATTAAGTCAAAAACAGAAAAAAAGGTAAATTAATACTTATAAACACAAGAGTTATTGAGTATAGTAGATGAATCAATCCACACATACCGTAAATAAATAGAGGCATTATGTGAGCATTTCATAAAATAAAATATATAATAACTTTAAAGGAAATAATAATAATAAAAAACTCATCTTTCGATATGTTTATCAGTAAGCTGCAAACCTTTTCAGAAACAAACAATTCTAACATTACCGTGCACGTATATACTCGAAATATGTAAGTTTGTAAGAAAACACCCAAATCTTTACACCAAAATTATAGACGCGCCCCGGCGCTACACACCTCGCTATAAAAATAATATTTTGAAAACTAAATCTAAATTAACATTACACAGATCCGGTCCCTACCCAATGTCAGTTAAAATTTATAATAAGTTACCAGAACACTTAAAAGCCGAAACCAATAATAAAAATTCATAACCTCTTTGAAAAAGTTACTTTTGGAAAAAATTTTACTATTTTACTAACGAATACTTTGGGAAAAAATATTTGAATATCTGCCCCTCTGTTGTTCATTGCTATGCCTTACGAGGTGCATGTCATAATAACAAGCGAAGTAATTACAGTTAACATCGATTTATGAATAAATTGCATTTATCAAAAAATCCGAATATCAACTAGACTTAAAACTGTGGCTTATCATTTTAAGACTTATTTTAAGCATTAGAAACTGATTTATTACATTTCAAGCATTCCATTTTGAATTTCGTCTCTCAATTTCAACATCGAAAGCTAGTTGGTACTATGCCAAGAATGTTGGTTTGAGATTCATATACGTACCTACTTTCCTTTAAATATCTGGAAGTATATTTTTACCTATATTATATTAACATTATAATATTACAGTTACTATGATTATAGGGTACACTCGACTAACAAAAGCTCCTATAGCAGATTTTTTTAACACAAGGCCGGCTGCACCTTCTCAAGGTGGTGGTTTAAATTGGAGTGGATTCCCCTAAAGTTGCAAAAGTCCACATTAAGCGTGGAGCGGGGTGCCGTGGTATTACTGCCTCGTTTGTCCTCGGACTTGCGCGGTTCTGTACCCTCACCAGAATACGACGGGCGACCCGAGCGAGGATGCTCGGGAGGGATTCTCCGACTCTAGCAGAGCCGGTACCCTCCTGGCGTAACATCACTTTGAAGACCGCTGTCATATTTTTGGTAGGGGAGGGGGAGACTCTTATGAAACCCTTGGGCCTGGGACTCCCCTAGTCTTTTTACAGCCTGGGGAAGCACAGGATGATCAATGCTTTAAAAAAAATGAGTTTACTTATAATTTTTTTTTTGTCTTGAACGTTGAAGTTAAGATGCAGCAGGGAATACCTAAACAGGAAATTGGAGATACAAGTAGCTAACTAGTCTGGCAGGTCTTTCACAAAAGTGTATGTGCTTCTTTAGAAGTTATCCGTTAGTATCCATAGTTTTGTGGTACATGGAAAAAAAGTCTTTGAAAACTACACTGTAGAAGAGCGCCACTAGTCCAAATGGTGAGGATGATACCTAGAGAGACTTTGGGATAAGCTTTATTGTCGGTTGTTGACCAACTTGTATATGCAAAAGAATGGCAGTTAGCCAGATCCGAGCTGTCACCTTTTGCTGATGGACAAGTGCGGACATCAGTAAGGAGTAACTCCAGGAGGGACTATGCCTTTTGAGTAACAGGTGTGGAATAAACAGGTTAGCACCAGCGTGAACTCAGGGGTACAAGTTCTGAGTACGATCCAAGGAAAACAAAGCTCGCCGAACAGTTTCCTGTCTAAACTGTACTTCCGGCATAGAGCTCCGACACCGCATAATGGTTAACGATATCTTCCCATCATCTTTAAGAGTTGAGTTGGGAGAAAAGGAGTGCCCTGAAGATCCTTTTTCTCTTTTGCCGTATGCGCCTGGGTATAATTCACCATGTGCAGCGGTGGCAGGGCTGCACAAGCTTGGCTGGATATCAACAATCCGGACTTTATAAGAGGTAAAGGCTGGCCCTCATGTAGCCTAGATCTGAACTTCTTGGACAACAAATAACAGTTAGTTTAAGAAGGTATGGCCTGATCTAAAAAAAACGCCTGTATCGTATTTATACCAAAGGTATCCGACTAGAATTCTTTTTCAATAAATTTAATACATAACATAAGTTTTATAAATATTACATAACGACATTAATAATGCATTTTTATTTATTACAATACTTTATTTTCAAGCCTGTTATATTTTTGCATAATAAAAACTTACATAGAGAAGAAGAACTGAAAGCTGAAACGAATAACACTGTACTTCTTTCTACACATTGAGAATTATAATGATTAAATCCAATCAAATTAAAATCAATATCAAGATTTAAATTTTCATCGTTTTACAAATCATTTCAATTATTTTTTTATATTATCATTAGATTTCATAAGCATACTTTAAATTAATCTAAACTTTTTACGAATTCAAACAATAATAAGCTTCTTGCCTTTGCATTTAATATTTCAGTTCTTATCTTCTCTTGTTGAGACATAGTTTAAAGTTAGCTCGTATTATGGTGACAAAAGTTTCGAAGTCAGCATTCGTAATAATATGAAATATGAATCAGCTGAGTACAGCGTCTTATAATAAGTATCTGAGATAATGTCATGTTCGTATCTCCATCTCCCGCTTATTCGCCAGTTAATTTATTTACCTAATATTTGTATTTCTTTGGTGTTGGTATTTATTATGTGGATGAATGCTTTATTTAATTCACATAATTTCATAAACATTATTATTTCGATTAGTTAATAAAATATTAAGTTGTAATAAGTATTAAGTTTCAATACAGGGTTATTGGTAATTCGACGTATTCTCATTTGAAGGTGATACAGGTAAGACTTTTTGCGATAATTTTAACCCCCATTGGTATGCATTAAGCAAAAGTGAACATTGATGAGTGTTTTGTTATGTTAAGTATTTAACATCAAATTTAAAAAAAAAATATCAATTTAAATCTGATTTTTTCCTTTGATTTATAAAAAAGCAACAAAACTGGCAAAATTGGGGTGTACCCCTCTACCTACAATAATAATAATAAGGATTTGTTTTTATTGCCCTGTACTTTCTCCGGGGCGTAAAAAGAATAGGGGAGTCCCAGGCCCATGGGTGTCGTAGGAGGCGACTAAGGGCTTTTTAGAAGTGGGAGAGTCACGCTGCCGTCTTATGACGTCAGCACAATCGGGCCAGACTCGTCCGGGTTAATTACCACACTCGCACAGAATACCGGCGTGAAGTAGCGGCCTAGTGCCGCTATGTTTCGCATAGGTTAGTGTCGAGGACCGGAGGCCATCCCTTCCCCCCCCCACACAAATTATGAGAGCGGTCCGTAAAAAGATATTACCCCAGGAGGGTACCAGCTCTACCAGAGCCGGAGAATCCCTCCCCGAGCACTCTCGCTCGGGCCGCCCTTCGTATTCTGGGGTGGGCACTGAACCGCGCATGACCGAGGACAAACGAGGCAGTAACACCACGGCACCCCGCTCCACGCTCAACGTGGACTTTTGCAATATCAGGGGAATTCACTCCAATTTAATCGCCGTCCACCACCACCTTGAGACGGCGCAGCCGGCCTTGTGTTTCCTTACGGAGACGCAGATATCTCGACCTAGCGATACGTCATATTTAACGTACCCCGGGTACAAAATTGAGCACAACTTTTTGCCTCATGCCGGGGTATGTGTGTACGTTAGGGAGGATATCTGCTGTCGCCGTCTCGGCAATTTTGAGGGTAGGGACCTATCTACTCTCTGGCTCCGCGTAGATTTAGACGACCGCGTCCGTATCTATGCGTGTGTCTACAGGTCCCATAGTGGTAACGCAGAAACCGATCATCTCATGGGCTGCGTTCAAGCTGCAATTGACGTCGTGCTTGCACAGATCCCCTCCGCTGAAATCGTGGTCTTGGGTGATTTCAACGGGCACAATGCCGAATGGCTTGGATCACGTACCACAGACTACGCAGGGCGATCTGTGCATAATTTTGCATTGGCGTATGGTCTGTCCCAATTGGTTGAGTCGCCAACGCGGCTCCCGGATGTGGATAGCCACATGCCGTCCTTATTAGATCTTCTGCTGACTACACATCCCGATGGTTACCAGGTCTTTGTCGACGCCCCTCTTGGAACGTCCGACCATTGCCTGGTCCGGAGTGTAGTGCCTATCCGACGCCAACGTCGCAGACCACCAGCGACCCGCCGCGTTTGGCACTACAAGTCAGCAGATTGGGATAGGATGCGTTCCTTTTTTGCATCCTACCCTTGGGGCAGGGTTTGTTTCCCTTCGGATGATCCTAGTGCCTGCGCCGTTGCAGTAGCCGATGTGATACTGCAGGGCATGGATATTTTTATACCAAGCTCTGTAGTACCGATCGGTGGCAGATCACAGCCCTGGTTCGATGCGTCAGTTAAAGCAGCATCTGACTGCAAAAAACAGGCGTATCGAACTTGGGTTGCGGCGCTGGGCACAAAGGATCCGAACTGCAAAGTTCTTAAGAGGAAATATAACCGTGCCTCCAGATTTTTTAAGCGGCAAATCGCCCGTGCGAAGTCTAAGCACGTCGTCAAAATCGGCGAGCAGCTTTCCAGTTACCCGACCGGAACACGCAAGTTCTGGTCATTGTCGAAAGCTGCTCTTGGTAACTTCAACCAGCCGTCCATGCCGCCGTTGCACATGAGGAATGACACCCTGGCCCATACGGCAAAAGAGAAAGCCGAGCTCCTGTGCGCTCTTTTCGCCTCCAACTCGACTCTTGACGACAACGGAAAAACACCGCCGACCATCCGGCGGTGTCAGAGCTCTATGCCTGAAGTACAGTTCAGACAGAAAACTGTTAGGCGAGCTCTGTTTTCGTTGGACGTCAGGAAGTCGAGCGGGCCGGATGGCATTTCTCCAATCGTGCTTAGAACGTGTGCCCCTGAGTTGACGCCGGTGCTAACGCGTTTATTCCGGCACTCTTATTCCAAAGGCGTAGTCCCTGACTCATGGAAGTCAGCCCTTGTCCATCCGATCCAAAAAAAAGGAGACAGTTCGGATCCGGCGAACTACAGGCCTATTGCTATCACCTCCCTGCTCTCCAAAATCATGGAGAGCATAATTAGCCACCAGCTTTTAGTATACCTAGAGGGTCACCAGTTGATCAACGACCGACAGTACGGGTTTCGCCATGGACGGTCGGCAGGTGATCTTCTGGTATACCTAACACATAGATGGGCGGCGGCTATTGAAAGCAAGGGGGAAGGCCTGGCAGTTAGCCTGGATATAGCGAAGGCCTTTGATCGTGTATGGCACAAGGCGCTCCTCTCAAAACTTCCATCATTTGGGCTTCCCGAGAGCTTGTGCAAGTGGACCTCCAGCTTCCTCACTGGGCGTAGCATACAGGTCGTTGTCGACGGATATTGCTCGAACCCGAAGCCCGTGAATGCTGGAGTGCCCCAAGGCTGTGTGCTATCTCCTACGCTGTTTCTTCTGCATATCAATGATATGTTGGACACCTCCAACATGCATTGCTATGCAGATGACAGCACTGGTGATGCCGTATACACGGGCCATGCAGGTCTCTCTCGGGAAATCGTCGACCAGTGCCGGGAGAAACTTGTGTCTTCTATCGAGTCCTCTCTCGAGAAGGTCGCGGAATGGGGTAAATTGAACCTTGTCCAATTTAACCCCCAGAAGACTCAAGTTTGCGCGTTTACCACTAAAAAAACCCCATTTGTCGTATCACCGCTCTTCGAGAACACTTCTCTAAAAGCCGCGCCTAGTATCGGAATACTGGGTCTCGAAATCTCGAGCGATTGCCAATTCCGTGGCCATCTGGAGGGCAAAGCCAATTTGGCTTCGAAGAAGCTGGGCGTCATCAATAGAGCACGGCAATACTTCAAGCCGGCCCACATTCTAGCGCTCTACAAAGCGCAGGTCCGGCCACACATGGAGTATTGCTGTCATCTCTGGTCTGGTGCACCCCAGTATCTGCTCGATCCATTTGACCGCGTGCAACGTAGAGCAGCTCGAATTGTCGGGGACTCAGTGCTCTGTGAACGGCTGGATCACTTGGCGTTGCGTAGAGACGTCGCTTCATTGTGTGTCTTCTACCGCATTTATCACGGGGAGTGTTCCGAAGAGCTGTTTAACCTGATTCCTGCCGCCGAATTTCACCATCGCACGACACGCCACAAGTTAGGATATCATCCCCACCATCTGGATGTGTGGCGGTCCTCCACAGTGCGGTTTTCAAGAAGCTTTCTCCCTCGTACTACAAAGCTGTGGAATGAGCTTCCTTGTGCGGTGTTTCGGGGACGATACGACATGGGTACCTTCAAAAAAAGCGCGTACACCTTCCTTAAAGGCCGGCAACGCTCTTGTGATTCCTCTGGTGTTGCAAGAGAATGTGGGCGGCGGTGATCACTTAACACCAGGTGACCCGTACGCTCGTTTGTCCTCCTATTCCATAAAAAAAAAAAAAAAAAAAAAAAAAAAAAAAAAAAAAAAAAAAAAATATTATAGGATAAGTATTTAAAATATATAATAATTAATATATTATATAAGTATATAATTATTATAATTATTGATATAAACTTAAATAATTAGACGACCAATTATGTAATAAATATAATAAATTTTCCTTCTATGAAAGTAATTTCAAATAAATTACCCTCTATAGGATCTAAATAACGAAAGAAATACATCAAAATTTTGTTTCAATACAATATATTTATAACTGTTATTGTGTTACATTTCAATGCGTGATCAAAAACATAACGTGATCTATGTTCAGTATGAACAATCGTTTAATGTTTGTGTAAGCAATTTTGACCGTGTCACCCGAACATATCGACTGATTGACGCATGTTGTTGATGTTATAACGATCAATGTTAATAAATTGATACCGAGGCAACAACCAATCCCATTGTGATGTGACATAGTTCTCTTTATACTATCGTACTTCATTTCTTTTTCAAATTTACAACTTAATAAATAAGAAACTGCAGATTCACTCAAAACAATTTATAGATTGTAAAAAAATCGTAGAGAAGTTGTAAAAGACTCTCGTCTATGATGCAACTGAGATATTCCTTCAACAACTTAAATAATGTATCTATTTTAATTTTATCAATAGCTAAACTAATATTTACATAATTCAGACAGGAAATATATCTACACGCACATATACGAGTATACACACATACACCCAACACTCAAAAACGCAACATAAACGCACGCACACACACACTCACACGCATATACATACATACATTTATCATTTAAGTTAATATTTTAATAAATGGACTTATCTGTTCTTTAAGAATTAAATTGTTTTAATAATATTTGTAAATCTAAGTGCTGCATTGTTAAGATGTTCAAAAATAACTTTTCAAATATTTAACTTGTAAATTTTTATGTATTTTTTATATATTTCATAAATTTATTATCATGTCACTAGCATGTCAATTAAACTTTTATTAAAAATAACACATGCTGAAATGGAAGAGCGTAGCCAACTGGTACAGGTATTATTTACCCAAAAGGAGACTCCAGACACTCGTTTGTGAGGTCCGAAAAAGTGGCGACGTAAAATTAATGAAATTGAAAAAAAAAAACACCGAAATTTATTGCTTTTTTGTTGCTAATTAGTTGCTAAAAATTATTTTTTTTGCTCTAACCGACCGCAAAAAGTCATCAATCGGGAAACACCTACTATTTGGTTTTGGTTTCGTTGTTTTAACTGTTCAAACATAACCTAACCTAACCAATTTTAATGAATTGTAGTTGATAGAGCTTTGGTCCACGATTATAGTGCTATCACTCTTATTACAACGTAATACACAGTTTTCATCCAAATTGTTAGTTAAGCTAGCGTGGCAAAATCAATTTTTTTTTCTTCTTATCATCTTTCAGCAACAAATTGACCCCTATTTGCTTGATTGATCAGTCTACATTCAATCATCTTAATGTAAGGTAAGCATTATTGCCGATTTTTTGCGATCGGTTAGAGCAAAAAAATTAAATTTTTAGCAACTAATTAGCAACAAAAAAGCAGCAAATTTCGGTGTTTTTTTTTTCAATCTCGCAAAATTTACGTCGCCATTTTTTTCGACCTTAGTTTCTGTAAACTTATGCTTTTAAGTGAAATAAATTATAACTATTATTATATTTATTAGAATACCATTAAGCAATATGTACCAGTGAAGAATAAAGTAAAGTAAATAGATGATAGAATACAATACAATAATATAAACTTTGAAGTAAGTATTTATGCAATGGCAAAGTATTTATTTATTGTAGTTTGGTGCATTGAGTTCTGTTAACAAATGATCAATTACGCCCATACATTTATAATAATTTATGCTAGATCTGAGTGTTTTATAAAATAATCATAAGTCTCAAGAATATTTTTTATGAAAATTGATACGCCCTGCCCATAACAATACTGCCCAAAACACTAAAATTCTGAGCGGCACTACAGTTGCGCTGGTCACCTTAAAACATAAGATAACATCTTATGTTTTAAGGCCTCATTTGCCCAGTAACTTCACTAGCTACGGCGGCCTTCAGACCAAAACACAATAATGCTTACATATCACTGCTTCACGGCAGAAAAGAACTCGTGTTTATAACTAAATGAGAAGTTGGGATTTCTCATTCAATTCAAAATATTTTTTTCTCAATGCAGCAATCACTAAGCAGTATTTCTATTCCAAGTTATTTTTTTATATATTTCAAATACGTTCTCTGTTGGCACCAGATCTATCTCGAATATTAATTTATATTGTTATATTGATTACAAAGTAACAAAGAATAGTAATATGAATTTATAAAACAATTGAACTTTCAGACGCAACATAAGTGCCAAATTTCATCATAAACTAACGGCCGTTCCCAATATACTATCTACAGATAGAGATAAATAACTTCCTTCTACTGTCAGTAATTAGCTGTCAATAATCTGAAGCTGTCCCAATATACCCGATAAATAATGACTTATAAGAATGCTTATCGCCTTATAATGGGACGCGTGAATTGCAAGGTGTAAGGTGTAAGACCGTCGATAAGTTTATTGGGAGAGAAAATTCAACGATGGTCATGAGTTTTATCTCAAGTAAGAGATAGACTGAATATTGGCAACGGCCGTAACAATATTATCGTCTAGACTGCTTCTTGTAAGAAACTTAATTAATAAAACACCTAACTCAATTCGATATACTTTCAAAGTTTTTCGAACATATCGACGTAACGATCTAATCTAAATTACAGCTTAGCTTTGTAGGTAATTAGTTTCTGAGCTCCCATCGATAGTAACGACGTCTGAAATTTTATTTTTGTAGTAAAAGCAGATCAAATTGATAAAAACTGTAAGAGGATTTAAATCCGTATTATTGTTTTTTTTTAAATTGGTTGTTTAGTCATAATTAACATTATGTAGTCTATTTTTTCTTACGTGTCTTTAATGGTTCCTAAACAAAAATGGCGTACAGGGAACCAGAAAAAAATCATAGAGATGGGAAACCATCTAACGAATGAACCACCGAATTTAATAATTTTAAATAGTGAACGAAAAGTATTGCGTAGAAATAATTCGACAAGTTATTTTAATGTTTTAATTATTCGGATCCTGATGATAGTTCATCGACACTTCTAAAACATGTATCATAAAACTAAGGGTCTATCTATTAGGTCTTCCAGCTGCAATATTTCGTCTTCTTTTTTTTACATGTTCGATATAATTATTCGAGACGCCACACCAGTTTTTCTTAATCCGTCTCCGACTAGCTCATTGTGATTATAATTGTGCCAATATTAATTCTATTCTATTGGGTTTAATTCACAATGATTAGACCAAAATGTATCGAAAATTATAATGTTGTTAAAAAAATATAAACTTATCTCATTGTTTGTAAAATTCACAAAATAACGTATCCAATATCAGAATCCGGTAAAGGCTAAAGGATAAGCATTAAAGCTGTCAGACCAAACAATAACACTCTAAAACACAAAACAAGCGCCCAAAAAGCCGCTTCCTTAGAAATCCAACACAATTCAGCAACCGTACATACGACATCAGACGTGGCAAAAAAACGAATAATTCTTGCAGCGGTTGCTGGGATAAACACACTTGCATGAAATGTCACTTGTCTGTTAAATCTTTAATCAATTAAGTGAAAACATTTTTTTAGTAAAATCTCTTTGGTTGTAAACTCATTTTTTGAACTTTAAACTAATAAAGCTAATCAGTGGTAGGGTGTAACAAAGAGGATGTAAATACTACGTCATGAGAGGCGGGACTGCTTAAGTAAAAATTTGAATTAGTTTAGTGTGAAACGTGCAGTCATTGGACATAAGTTTGATGTAATAGTAATTACAATAAGGCGATATTTGGCCACGAAGTATAAGTTAAATCCGGCTAAGTTTGAAAGCGAACGAATGCTTAAAACGTTGTGGATTTCGGCTTTCTCAATTTTTTACAAGATTATATAGCCGTTATCTGTCAATCTATCAATGACTTCACGTTTCATACAATCGAGCTAATCACTTTGTTCTTAGAGAGTTTCGCTAGGTTGGGGTGTATCTCTGTAAGAATCAAAGTCATTTTTGTCATTATTGGAACATATTGTAATTTGATAAGTCCGGTTTCCATCTAGATAATTCATTCTAATTATCCATCTCTATAAATCAAAGACAAAGTAGCGTATCGAAACGTCAAAATGTGATGTTTTTATTTTATTTGTGGAATGTGGTTCTGTTAATGTATCGATTTAAGCAAAAATAATGCATTAAAATAATTAATAAACCGCTTTTATTAGTGTAATCCACGGCGTGTGTGTTTCTAAAATACCTAGTCTTGCGAATGCCTTCGTACGAACACTACGTGGACGGCCAGATCTTTTTCTGTCACAAATAGAGGTGGTCTCATTGTGCCTATTAATAGGCCGGTAGACAAACATTTTACTAATACCAAGCGTATGAAGAGTTTTAGGAATTACATTGGGCTCTATACCATACCATGTGTAATCCAATCACAGCGATTCGGTTCTCTTTATCACCCCACTCTATTTTAATATCGCAAAATATCGCAAAATTTATTGGCGCTAAAATGAGACATGATAACAATGACAGATTCCAAATTCAAATGTAATATTTTGTTTATTTTATGTAACAGTATAATTTATGGCCAGACTAAGTATTTATAAATGATAAAACCTAATCTTACACACGGTTGTCCAATTGCACTCGCTTGTACGAATTATTTCTCAAGTTATTGGAGAATTACTGACAGCAGATTGTCTCAGAACGAGAGGTAATTAAGCTTGCCACCATTATAATTGTCTACCGAAGTCTTGAACTTTATCCAATCTATGCTTATGCAACTCTCATGTTGAATTTCATCCATAGTTTATTCAGATTAGTTTGTTGGGGCTAAGCCTTAATTAAATAATTGTTAGGTACTATTACATTTTAAATGCAAGTGTATGTAAAATATAATATGAGATTCAGGTATTTATAAGAAATTAGCAAGCTTAATGCGATTTTCACTATAAGACAGATAATTCATGAGGAAGGTTTCAGTGTTTTATATGTTAAGTTTTTGTTTATAATTCAGTATATTTCTGTTCATAGGATAAATATGTAAACCTATTCTAATGTTTAAAAAATCTAAATAATCGAAAGGTATTAAGATCTTAAATTAAATCCGTTAGTTAATTTAATAATTTCATGCATGAGGTACTTTTTTCAATTAATTTTTACTTCTGAATTACTAAAAGACGTTTATGTGGTACAGTTTACTATAACATTAATGACTTTCTTAATAATAGCATGGATTGGAAATGGAGTAACCATCGTCAGGCTATTTAAAATATAAATTTTATTGTATCGAAATTTAAAAAAAAGTAAAACCCACTGGGTTTCATGAGCCCGTTATTCTCAGGTCTGAGGCATAAACTTCCGTATTTAAAGGAATTGACGGAAGTGCACAATTTGACTCAACTTTCTCAACGACTCAAGTTTCTGCAGCGGGCAGTTGCTAATTGTATATTTGTGTTCGATTGGAGAGCGTGTACGAGTGAAGCTAATAATGTAACATTTTGCAGGATTTAGATCTATGCCATTTAAATTACACCAGTCAGCAATTCTATCGATATCTTCCTGCAAGGATAAAGCGTTATCATGAGTTAGGATTTCTTTTGTAAGCTTTAGATCGTCTACAAAAATCAAGCATTTTGATTTTATTACACATTTGGTGATGTCGTTTATAAAAATATTAAATAAGAGTGGCCGCAAATTGATCGCTGGGGAACACCCGATGTTACTTTGAATGGTTGAGAACAATAGCCCTTAAAGCAACACATGAACGCTTTAATTTACATAATTTGATAAGAAATAACTATAATATTTAGATCTATAATTAATTTGATACGTGTAAGTTAGTTGGCACTACAGTAGTGCTAACTTACATTTGGTAGCATCATCACGGTAGACGGTCGTGCCCTACATAAGCCAGAGCGCTAAGTTCGAGTAGGCATTACTTATTGTGAATTCTAAGGGGTAAAGCTGCCCAAATTGAATTGAGTCAGTGATTATTGTAATTATTAGTGGAAACTGTAAAATAAAGATATTTCAACTATATTAATGTGCGTTTAAATTACCCACCCCTTCTTTTTTTTATGAAAATTCTTCATCCGAAATCATCTTTCAGCTGATGGTAATTGATACACCTTGCCCATTACAATGCAGTGCCACTTAGGATTATTTAAAAACCCAAAAGTTCTGAGCTGTACTACAATTGCGCTCGTCAACTTGACACATTAGATGTTACATCTCATTTGACCAGTAATATCACTAGCTACAGCACCCTTTAGACCGAAACACAATAATGCTTACACATTACTGCTTCACGGCATAACTAGGCGTCGTTGTGGTACACATATATTTGTCGGCATCCTGTGCAAAGGAGACTGGTTCTACCCTTGTTTCAATAACAGAGTTTTAAAAACTAGTTTAACACAATATGAAGTTGAAGACAAAATATAATATTTTGGCAGTTTAATATAATAACGTCACAGGAATCGCAATGTTCCAAACATTAAATGAGCAAGCTTTATTGAACATTTACGTTGATTGATATTATCACTACGCAGTTCATTGGTTTAACAGGCAACACCGCTACTATGTTCAATATCAATCTAGTATTCATATACGTGTGCGTATTATTGTATCAATATAATATATAGACTTTAACACAGTGAGGGTTTGTAAAGTTCTATGAAAATCCCGCTGTGAAGGGCATATCTGTATGGTGATAATGTTATTTAAGTCTTAAATAATTTATGTTAAATATCATCTGTAGAGTAAGGGTCATATTTAATGGCGGGAGTGTATTCTTCAATAAAACTCCAATACATATCCTTCAATATGTATTTTAAATAATTTACATTAATTGTCAGTGAACTGAACTAAATGCGTCACAGACCGCTCCTGATTATAAAATAAAATGATAATTGATCGGAACACAGTGTGGACATACATATACAAATAGCTTTCATAAGCATATTTGCTTACGTGTGTCCCTACACTATTACCCCCTTATACATGAAAAACAAAGTAACTATACTTCATAATACAATTAATACAAGAACAAAAATAAAAAAGAAAAGTTAAAAATACATTTTATTCGGTTACGAATAAGTAGTACTAGTAGTAATTGTGTGTACATGTTATACACACAATTACTACTAGGGTCACTCACTGTCATTTAAAATATTTTATTATATTATATCACACAAAACACGTTGAAACACATTGAGATTTGAGGCAAGTATAAGGTGAACCAGCAGATGAATGCATATTACTCAGCCTTATTCTAATAAATTAATATTAGTTATTAATAACTATAAATCTTTTTTTAGTTATTAATTCATAGAATTAAGAATATTTCATTTGTTCTGATTCAGGAAGTGAAAAATTATTATTAGGTTTTTGATTGCAAAAATTTAGTTTTACTCAGACGTTTCAGAAGAATCACAGTGTTAATTGCGCCTAATAACTGGCACATTACCAACAAGGTGTTGCGGTGCACCGGCTCGTAACAAAACTATTAGCGGCCGTATAATTTGTAACTCACAGAAATCATCACCTTATAATATATATTTTTATAAGAAAGAATAATATGTCAAGTTGTATTGAATAGATGAACAGAACTAGAAGACCGATGTAAGCACAACGCACCGTTACACCGCATTCGCATAGAAAAATAAAGGAACACGAGAAGGTCCGGAATTGAAACACAATCTAACGGTTCTTACTATATAATAATATAATATAATAAAAATCACCTCTGCGAAGCGCATTTAAATATGAAAAAGTTAAATAACCATTTTATTATTAATTCTACCGTTAATTTAAGAATTACCTTTTAAACAAAAAAATATCTTCTTTTTATAGGTCTATATGTTTGAAAACACGTGTAATTGTACAAGTGTTTTTTCATCCGCAGTCCTCCTGAAAACGAGATCTGGAAAGGTCTCACGTTAATCAAAGAAAATACTTAATACTAAATTCTAACTACAAAATTAGTACAAATGTTGAGGACCGAAGAAGTTAAAATATTAATGATATTTATAATTTTACTATAAATAATGAATTTTTCAGCATAAATTTTGGGATTAAAATAGGTTACTAAGTTTGTTTCTGCGACCACAGCCTCTGCTCAGTCTGGGAATTATCTCGGGATTTTCTACCTCATTGTACATTAATTTAACAACGGTTCCGCAAAGCAATCCCGAAGGATGAATTCGTTAAGAGTAAGAACAATTGCTTTAACGATCGTTTTTGTGAGGTTGCTGTTACTAACAATTAACGGTTAGTGCTTGTTAAAATTGTGTTTTTTGAAGTTATACTTCTTTAGGCGCGTTATGATAAATGAAGAGAGTGAAATTTTAAAATGCGCGCGCATCACTGTAACTCAAAAGTGACAGGGTGAAGTTGGTTCCTAAAATTTTCTAACGTTTGCGTCATTCTTTATATATTTTTTTGGTTTCTTCGTCCATTATTACGACAGGCAAAGAGTTCAAGCCTATACAGCCGTATTCATTATTTAATAATTACTTGTCAAAGCAATCTTTGCAAGATTTTTGTTAAATTGTTTTTTCTAAAAACGTAGAATAGCACGAGGAATAAATCATACTAATGATTTTTGCTTCGCTGAAGTTATACTTCTTTGGTCTAAAGAAGTATAACTTCTAGCGTACGTACGGGCTTCTGATCTTAAGTGATCACCACCGCCTACATTCTCTTGCAACACCAGAGGAATCATCTGAGCGTGGCCTTTGTGCGGTATTTTCAACAAGTGGTAATGTGCTCTGACAAATAACTTAGCGATGGAATATACCGATTGGCCATTACCACTTAGGCAGGTATAGACGGTTTTAAGTAAACAAAAATAAACTACGTGGCGTGGAGCACATCCATTGTTGATGTGAATATTAGATTCAGACAGAACATAGGAACAATTTGAAGGTAACAATATAATATTAGGTAATAACGAAACCCTGGAACTGCAACTAGAATTTTCATTCATGAGATGGAATTGAATCCGAGTGCCAATAGTGGCATGAAACTCGAATTACTTGGGATTTTCATTTTGGCTAAAAGAAAGCCAAAATATATTATTGTATACGATAATTTTGAGGAACTACAAAAATAATTTTTCGTACCGTAAGCACTTCAAGTTTCGTAAATATGAATTAATCTGGGTAAGTGCTGGGTAATGGCAACAAAAATTATTTTTTTGTTCAATGCGTACTCATTAACTACTGAAAAAGACAAAATACAAAAATAACCAAACGAAAGTTAATTTACAGACTACACAAGTAAAAATATTATAGTAAAAGACTTTATTATAATAAAATACGGCAAGCCCCAAAATACACGAGCCCACATAAGTGTCAATACATTCATTAGTAATAATCGTTATGTAAAGGTAAAGTTAAAAAATCGCTACAAATGTGTGACTGGTAATGTGTAAGCATTACTGTGTTTCGGTCTGAAGGATGCCGGAGTTAGAGAAATTACTGGGCAAAAGAGACTTAACTTTAAGATGTTTGTGCTCGTGTTGACGAGCGCGATAATTGTGGTGCCGCTCAGAGTTGGCTTTTTCAGGAATCCTGAGCGACACAGCATTGTAATGGGCAGGGCGTATCAGTTACCATCAGCTGAAAATCCTGCTCGCCTTGTCCCTTACTTATTTTATTCACACAGTAGATGGCCACTAAATGATTCATAGCTTGAAAGAAAACAGTTGTGATATTTATTTAAACTAAGCTGTTTTCTCATTAAAATTATTATTGTTATAGGATGATTAAAACTCTGAGCCGTATAAATAAAATACAGTCAAATTTACATATTCTAGACTCATAATACATTCATTTAATTTTTTTATTTCTTCATTTTTAATCAACTCGAATGTTTAACAATCTGAGCATGAACAAAAATACACACGCAAGCAGATTGCTTTTGAAATGGTTTTGCAAAATATTATTTTAACCTAATCAGTGTATTTTTTCGGCTCTTCTCGTACTAAAATTAAAATTTCATAATTCAGAAATTTTAAATATACCCACAATGCATTTATTTGGCACACCAAAGTTTGACAGAGGCAACAATTGCGTGGTGTTATTCATCTCATGATGAATATTATACCAGTGGGAGGATCCTTTGCATATTATGCCGGCTAGATTATGGGTACCACAGCGGCTTTTTTTTCTGCCGTGAAGCAGAAATGTATAAACATTATTGTGTTTTGGTCTGACGGGCGCTGTAGCTGGTGTAAGTACCGGGCAAATGAGAGTGCAATTGTAGTTCCGCACAGCGTTTTTGGGTTTTTCTTTAGTGATCGGCACTGCATTGTAATGGGCAGGGCGGATCAATTACCATCCGCTGAACGTCCAGCTCGTCTCGTCCTTTATTCTCATAAAATAAGAGATGAGGTTTTATGTCACTTTAAGCATTTACATTTCGAGCCAAGTAATATATAAGTAAGTACTTATATTAAATACCAACTAATACAAACACGTACGTATTTGAAGACTATAGAAGCTATTAGGTATTAGAACCTACATCAGGTCACACAAAAAAACACTAACGGTGCTATTACAAAAAAGTTGAACACGTGTTGAACACTTGTCTAAAAAAGTTCCATTACAAATCCGTGTCTTTCTGTTGTTAAGCGTCAGTCTTTACACTTCACCACGTCTGTACACTTCAGTTTATGTTGTTCTTAACGAAGTTTTAGTTAAACACAAGCTAAACACTGTTTTGTAACAGAAAAGATAAACTCCATTTTAGACGTCGTTATTTTTAGGTCACTGATATTGTTATATTTAGGTAATTGTCAACCAATATACATGTTTAAGCTATGTTTAAATTATTTTTTTGTGATTACACCGATAATTTTTAATATTGAGACTTTTTTGCCGTATTATATTTACTAATGGAACTTAATTATTGTTATTTATAATGTTCTACAAAATATTAATACGCTACAGTAAATATAGGTATCATATCATATAACATGTATATTTATTATAGAATGGTGAAATTGCCACCAGTGAGAGGCTCCTTTGTACAGGATGCCAGCTAGGTTATGGGTACCACAACGGCGCCTATTTCTGCCGTGAAGCATTAATGTTACACTGTAGTGTTTCGGTCTGAAGGGCGCCGTAGCTATTGAATTTACTAGGCAAAAGAGACTTAACAGCTTATGTCTGATGGTGCCGATCAGAAATTTTGGGTTTTTCAATAACCCTGAGAGGCCCATCGTTGTAATAGGCAGGGCGTATCAATTACCATCAGCTGTAATTCCTGCTCGTCTCGTCCCTTATTGGCATAATAAATATGCATTCGATGATCGATTGTCCATTGCAATTGAAAAATGAAAACCATTGTTTTAATCGAAAGATATTATTTCTTCGAAGTATTGGCATTCGTTACAGACGCTTTATCCCATTTTAATCAATGTTTATCGATGATAGGCTACAGTCCGGTCAATCTATATGAAAAAATGAGAGTGATGTTGCATGAATGAATATTACAATAAAATCTATTACAAAAAACTCTCCTGGTTACTCTGGACTTATTGCTGCATTTGTATTTTTAAAAAGGTGTTTAGCGCATGTTCCAAATAAAATTGATTTGAAAATCTCCTTTAATGATATACAGAAGGGTGATGAAAAAGAATCCTTAAAAAATATTTTGGTTTTATTTCACAAGCGTATAAAAGCTATACAAGGACCTAGAAACCGGAACTCGAGTGAGCCTAATCAAAATGGGCCTTTCCCGGTTCGTAAATATTCCATACAAGCACACCCTCTTGTATGTATGTGTCTCCTTTTTGTATGTATAATGTATCACTCTGATTTGTCTGTGTTCGTCACTTTAAGTATCCTTTGATTGTTCCAATTTCTATTTTACTTTATACAATACTAGCTTTTGTTAGCGTTTCAGTTCTTTAGTGAAATTCTGTTAGCTGTCACTTTTTCAGCTGAGTTCTGCTATAAGGTGTCAGTTTCATTATAGCTTAATCAAAGTGAGAGAATTTACTGATAAGCATTTCACTATACTATTTTGGAAAGTCATTTCAAAATATAGAATTGGTAGATGAGTCGAGAGTGTTGCATTTATTTTGATCGAATATGCGGGGAGAAAGGTTGCATGAAAATGTATTATTAAATGGCTTACCGCTAGTTGCAGGAAGCATCTTTAAAGGTAATGTTTCATTGAATATAATACCGTTACATTCTTTTTTATTTTGACAATCAAATATAGCATGTGATATAAGGAAACATTAACTTTAAATTATATGCTTTCTGCAACAAGCGGTTAGCGGGCAGAAATAATGTAAGAAGAACCATTTTCGACATGTTTTTCATTTGTTATATTGATTGTCTATCAAAATATTTTGACGTAAAATTGTAAAATGGTTAGTTACAACTAGGTATTTATACGAGGGCTGCACTAAAAGTATCGGGAGTGGAATATTTTCACTGTTCCTGTCATATTAAAATCTTTTTAATTATAAACTCCTTGGTTTTTAATTCGAATACCATTTATTTATTTAAAAAAAGATTATCAGTCTTGTCATAAGGTCTTTTCAAACTTGTTTAGTCGTTGAGAAAATGGAATTGACTCGAGAAAATTCTAGAGCGATGATTTATTATGACTTTCGAAGTGGTTTAACATAAAAATAGTGTGTTGACCGGATGATTTCTGCATTTGGTGATGAAGCCTCATCCAAAACCACAATTTATCGCTGGTTTGCTGAATTTCAACGTTGTCGTGTCAAGCTCAGTTATGATCCCCGTCAAGATCGTCCAAAAACTGCAGTCACCAAAGAAAACGTTGATGCTGTGCGTAAGCTGATTGAGGAAGATCGACATGTGACATACCGCGAAATTCAGGCAACTTTAGACATTGGCATGAGTCAAACACAAATAATCTTGCATGAACAATTAGGTGTAAAAAAGTTGATTTCCCGATGGATACCGCATTTGCTCTGTGAAGAGCAAAAAGCGGCTCGCGTTACTTGGTGCGTCAGAACTCTCGAAATATTCCACGCAGGATCCTCAAATGCAGTATACAACATCGTATCAGGTGACGAATCCTGGATATACGCGTAAGAACCCGAAACAAAAAACCACGAGTTTGGGTGTTCGAAAATAAGTTGAAGCCAACAAAAAATGTTTGTTCACGGAGTGTTGCAAAAAAAATGGTGGCCACGTTTGTCTCCAAAACCGGCCATGTTGCGACTATTCCTCTTGAGGAACAAAGAATGGTTAATGCAGAATGGTATGCTAGCATTTGTTTGCCACAGGTCGTTTCTGACCTCTGTAAAGAGAACTGCAAGCGCCGCATCATCCTCCATCACGACAATGCGAGTTCTCACACCGCGCACAGAACAAGAGTTTTTAGAGCAAACATAGAATTATTAGACCATCCGCCGTACAGCCCCGACATAAGCCCTAATGATTTCTATACTTTCCCTAAATTAAAGAATAAATTGCGTGGTCAGAGAATTTTATCATCTCAAGAAGCTGTGGACGCCTCCAACCGCCCCTTTTGGAGACCCCAACTTCCGAATGGAATGGTTGCTTCAATGATTGGTTCCATCGTATGGAAAAATGTGTCAAATTTCGCGGAGAATACTTCCAAAAGCAATAAATATATTTTTAAATAGTAATATTGTGTTGTGTCACTTCCTTGATCCCCGAAATTTTCAGTGCCGCCCTCGTATATACAGTACTAGCTGATACCCCGCGACGTCGTTCGCATACATATTTTTACATCTTGGGTTACATAATTGGACTTTAAGTAGGGATCCCTAATTTTTTTGAAAATGTAATGTATACTACTGTTTTGTATCCTCGCAATCGAAATGAAAAGGAGAGTTTATTACTCGTCCACAAAACCTTATTACCTTTAACTATCTATATATAGACGAGTTATTAATTAATATCAGTGTTTCCCAAACATTATTCTGCTATGGCCAGGTAATTTTCACAATATCTCTTCGTGACCCACTTAATACTTTTAAACCCAAGCTGGTTTCATTACATAGATTAGTACACCTTTAATAGTCAAAAGGTTTTATTAGTACTACATACTTTGCTATCCTCTATTAAGTCACTATGTGTTAGTACGAAGTATGGAGCTTCTGATTTTGTCTTACTAAAGAATCCAAACTTCGCAGAAAATAACGAAAGTTTTATCCTGAGGTCTGGTTACACTTCAAGTCGGTGTCTATGTTTATTTTAAAGGTAACCGAGTGTTGGAAACCCAGCTTCATATTTAAAAAGGCATTAAATAAGTTATTGCTTGACGAGACAATTTAGTGTACTTAGTCTGGCCATAAATACTGTTACAATTAAAAATAAACAAAATATTACATTTGAATTTGGAATCGGCCATTTTTATATTGTGATTGTTCTTTGACTTTTCTCATTTTGGCGCCAATACATTGTACAATATTTTGCGATATCAAAAGGTATCATTAAGTGTATCAAGATACCATTCTTGATAAGGAAGTGATAAGGAAGGCCCCTAAACAAAACTATGTCCAATAAATAAGAATGGTCCTTCCAGCAAGACTCGGCGCCAGGTCATAAAGCTCGGTCTACGGAGTCTTGGTTGGAAGCGAACGTTTCGGACTTCATTAGAGCTGAAGACTGGCCGTACTCTAGTCCTAATCCACTGGATTATGATTTAATGTCAGTTTTAAAGAGTATGACTTGCTCTAAACGCCATGATCATTTGGAGTCCTTAAAACAATCCGTACGATTGGCAGTGAATAATTTTCCCATGGAAAGATTACGTGCTTCTATTTGAGCTTTTTGTATTTGAAATTATTTATATTTATGTATTAAACTCACACACTGTAAAAGAAACAAATGTTATTTGCAATAGAAAACTTTTTTCTTTGTTTCAGTATTTATGGCAAGACTTCTTGAGAGTTTCTTGACGTCAAGATAACAAAAAAACTAGACGGCAAATGGAGAACGCTGATCTATATGACGTAAACGTGATAATATAATATTATGTTATCTTATTTGCCGTAAATTAATTTCATGAAAATATCTCGTAAAAGCGTATAGTTACAATCATTATTATAATTAATATTCAAAACGAATTTCATACTTGAAATAGCTTCAACATTTTGAGGAATATGTTTCAAATGAAAGTTTAAATGTAACTTAACAGCAAATGTTATTCGTGAATTCAGAAATTGTTTGTTCGATAAGAAAGTTAAGTTCGTTAAGTAGGCACATTAGGGTAACAGGGAAACATTTGGGGTGTCGTCAGCAATGGCCAGCTGCCGGCAGCTGAAGGACAAGTTACATACAGAAGTAATTGCTAAAAAGTTTAGCTCCGTTTTTAACAATTTGATGTGAGCTTGTTGTAGCTTTATATATACATAATAATAATATATTTTATTTATTTAAAAATTTTAACACAAAAAACCTTTCTCATTAAAAAAACTATTCCAAAGCAATAAATATAATATGTACAAAAAAGTAAAAAAATAATTGTACTTTTATACAATCTAATCAAACTTATTATTCTAGTTACAATTATTGTTATTTTTGGAATCGGTGTACAGTCCCACCCTCGTCTCTCACTATGTCACCTTGCGCGTGCGACACAAGCACATCTCACCTACAAATATGTAAATAATCCTACCTTGGCTGACACCGACCTACTAGTAACGCATCTACATATAGAAAATTTAAGTCTTTTATGGTTTTCTCATGGATGCCACTGTCAGATCTGGACCAAATTGCAATGATACCACACGGGAAGCACCAGCTTTCAAATAAAAAAATATCAAGATCGGTTCACCCGGTCGAAATTTCTGAGGTAACAAACATAAAAAAAACGTACCGACGAATTGAGAACCTCCTCCTTTTTTGAAGTAAGTTAAAAACAAGGTAAATCTCCTTGGCTTGCGATTGTTTTGTGCCAAAACTAAAATATATTAACGTTCGTATACATCGATATATTCTTAGACAACATTCCGATGTTGTAACGAATTTTTGATCAGAAATTTTAAAAATCGACACTAAAGGAAATAGTAAAAAACATCTTATTCTTAATCATAATTAATCAATGTTAGAAGTAATGGTAAAAAGTCTATGAAAATATACAAATTGTACTCAATTAGCTAAAACAGTTAACTTAATGTCCAAAATTCCAGTTCCCTTTAGAGTTATCTTAAGAGAAACAAAACGTAAGTGGTAGACAATACTAAAGTATTTTAACTTAGATTAAGGATTGGTCTCCGCTGCGCTCCAACTACATACCGCAGGCGTAGTCGCAAAATGTGGCAACTAATACTATGCCCAAATAGGCGTACTCGAGCCAGTATCGAATAATGTGTGATGTTGACGTGCCACATGTTCTGTTAAACTTTGTTAAAGTTGAAATTAAAATTCCGGGTTGCATAGTAATACTTTGTAAAATAATACTACGAGAAATAAGAAAGACACTGGGATCACATACTATCATCAGTAATTATTTTGTATTTAATTAATTTTAATGTAAAATAAAACAAAGTGTATGTTACACAATTTGAAAGATGCCATTGAGTGTCAAGGTGCCACGCACACAAGAATCGAATAGTTGCCATAATTAAAAAGCTATTAGGGTAGTGCGGTATCTAGTTGGAGCGCAGCGCAGACCAATCCTTTACCTAAATATATATGTGAGCCTGCTCATTTGGTTCGGTTTCTATCCGATCATAATAAAGACTGCTAGAATATTAGTTGTCAGCGGTAATTTTCGCGACTATTTCTTCTGATGGGACAAGAGAGTGTGGTGATCACTTAACATCATGTTAACCATACGTTCGTTAGTCCTCCTTTTTCATAAAAAAACACACACCTTTTTTTTACTTACCACGTTTTTTTATGCATAAAAAGGAGAAACGAGCGTACGGGTCACCTGGTGTGAGGTACTCACCGCCGCACACATTCTCTTCTCACAGGAGCATTACAAGCTTTTAAGGAAGGTGTACGCGCTTTTTTTGAAGATTTTAAGCGTTGTAACGTCCCGGGAACACAAAAAAGCTCATTCCACAGCTTTGTAGTACGTGAGAGAAAGCTCCTTGGAAACAGCACTGTTGAGGACCGCCACACATCCAGATGGTGGGGAAGATACCCTAATTTGTGGCGTATATATCCTATAATATATCCTCTTGCCATCATCACATTATATTCCATTCAACTCAAACATAGCATATACTTTAAATTAAAATATGTTAATAAGAGTTTATCTGAAGCTAGATCTTTATCTTTTAAATTTAATTTCTTTAATTTATTTATTAAAGGCTTGACGAGACAAAGATATGCAATTAAAAACAAAACTTGTTAAAAAAACCAAGTCTCGCAACTCAGTTCTTCTACCGTAAAAAGATGTGAGACCAAATTATTTCGTCCCTTCTTAATAATATATTTATAATTATTGATCCTTTCGTATTAAGTTATTACGTAATTAGCTTACCTAACAACATCTTATAGTTATATAGTGACGAAACCAACATTGAAAATAGTTTTTTTTTAATGAAAATAAGGTGCGAAACGAGAAGGACGTTCAGCTGATGGTAATTAAAACGCCCTGCCGATTACAATGCAGTGCCGCTCAGGATTCTTGAAAAAACCCAAATATTCTGAGCGGCACTACAATAGCTCTCGTCACCTTGAGACATAAGATGTTAAGTCTCATTTGCCCAGTAATTTCATTAGCTACGGCGCCCTTCAGACCGAAATACAATAATGCTTACACATTACTGCTTCACGACAGAAATAGCCGCCGTTGTTGTACCCATAAATCGGCATCCTGTGCAAAGGAACTTCCCACTGGTTGAAAATTGTTTATGTTTTAAATTAATTAATTTGTCCGTCGCATGAAAACACGATGTATCTTTTTTATTTATTTATATTAAAAACACAATGTATCTCACAAGTAATACGTATTATATTATTAAATAACATTGTTTAGTGTGATGTCCAAGCCCATCTAATTATGCTCGACTTGACGATTTCAATTTAAAAAACGTGAAATATGCTTAAACAATATTCGTTTAGGTAAATCGCTGACTATAATATTATGCATCAATACTCGGATGGATTTACATAATACCCGCAGATTATAACTGAAATTGAAAATAAAATCACAGGAAAGGGCTGTACGTAAAGAGGGAGTAAAACAAACTTATTGAGACCAATTTAAATATTTTGATGATTTAGGGTGGAGCTATTCACCTACAAACGATCTGAAATTATAAAAGAAACAACTTATAACCTTAACGAGTAAAAAATTTTTTGTTGGATAGTATCTACAAACAGATCATATTTTATTATTTTATTCTTTTAAAAGCATCTCAAAATTTTTGTAATATTGGAATAAAACAATGGATACCCAGATTCTAGTATGCTTTTTCAAGGTCCCTATTTCATATCGTCCAAGTATCCTCTAGCCAAGAAGATTTTTCATTTAGTTTTACTAGTGGGCTCCATTCCACAGGATGCCGGCTAGATTATGGGTACCACAACGGCGCCTTTTTGTGCCATGAAGCAGTTATGTGTAAATATTTTTTGTTTCGATCTAAGGGGCACCGTAGCTAGTGAAATTATACGGCAAATGAGACTTAACATCTTATATCGGAAGGTGACGAGCGCAAGTGTAGTGCCGCTCAGAATCTTAAAGAATCCTAAGCAGCACTTCAATGTAATGGGCAGGGCATATCAATTAACACCAGCTGAACGTTACGGTCGTCTAGTTCTTTGTTGTCAAAAAAAACGTAGATGTAACAAGTTCCTTGAGACTGCATATATTATAATGACAATGGCCTTTGAACTTGTATCTGAACTTCACAGCAGAGATCAGTCTTTGAGGTAGTCGATGCGTTAGAAGACGTACAATAAATTCTAACTAACTTAACTGATTAGCTTTATGCACGGGTTTTAGATCGATCCAACTGCAGATATTCCATGACAATTCACACTTCTCTTGTAAACACACAGGTTAATTTTTCAGCTAAGGCTGGAGTGCACCAAAACTTAGATTATTATTGTTATGATTTTAGGATAAAAATGCACTTTAATCCTAGGATCAATTGTGCCCCTGCTTGCGCTAGTGCGCCTGCCCTAAACTCTCTTTGTCAAAAAAAGAGATTAGGAAAAAACATCGAAGCTACTATCTAGGAAACGTGTTACTAGGCTGAAATTGAAATTATATCCTTAAGACCTATTTCTTTTTAGAGGCGTAGGCAGAAGGTTTAGGCAGAAGTACAGTACGGTACGGCAGTGAAGGTATTTGAAGACACCCCCGCCTGATTCTAGAAATGGCTTCGCATAGCAGAAGGATGTGTTTGGGGTCTTTACTGAGACCCATTCTGGCTAAGTAAACTTAGATTAAAGCATCACTTTAAGTAAGACTCGAGTCTTATGGAGCCCTGTCCCTGCAGTAGAACGATATTTACTCCATGGAAGAAAAACAAATTATAGTTTAACTTCAGTATTGCGTCACGTCAAAAGAAAAACTTTGAAGTTTCTCTTCTTCTCGAAGGATACATAAACATTTAATATTGTTATAAAGTTTGATCCTGTGTGATAGCTTGCATGAAAATTCTCTTGGGAAATATAGTTGCAGATGTTTCCCGCTGCCATGTGCACTTAACTATGATGGGAATATTTAAACCCCAAGGTCACTTACTATTAAGCTACCACCTTCCAGGCCGTCAACCCTCGTTTGATTCCTCTGGTGTTGCAATATAATGTGGCCGGCGGTAATCACTTAACACCGGGTGACCCGTACGCTCGTTTGTTCTCCTTTTCCATAAACTTACTAGCAGGAACGAGGATGAGGTACTTACTTGGCTAAAAATATATTAAGTTGCTAATTACCTGTTGATAAATTTTATATTTTGTCAATGGTGACAATAATAATAATATCAATAATTATTTCGTCAGAGTTTAATACGTGATAGTTCACACTTGAAGCAGTCATAATAATCTTCTCTCAGATAGCCCCTATTTTCACTTCAATTAACGTCAAAAAGAACTCTATTTTATAAAAAAAAAATTAAACTTAAATCCTGAGCTATTATTATTCTCATACCAATTAGTTTTTGCTTAATTTACTAAATTCTTCTCTACTAGATTTGCCGCAGTCGCTCCTCCGTGTAGAAAGTCTAATTAAACTTGTAGGACATTCCAGTTAGACACTTTTGTAACCAATTTTAAAGTATGTTTGTGATTGTAAAATGCTTGCATAAATTATCTACTTCATCATTTGTAAACAGTCACAATATAATAATTATATTCTTATGATATTGTACGTTATAAATCTATAACATATAAATAAAATTGGAGTGTCTATTTGTAATATTTAAATAACCATTTTTTACTACATGTATATGAATATATACACACGAAAATATTTTTTTTACAATTTTTGTCTGTCTGTTTATTCCGGTTTTATTGGTAGGTAGCTGATGTAAGAAGGAGTAACTTAAGCATAAAACGTTTATTTTACAAAAAACTTTTATTGTAGAAAAATAAAGTAATGTTGCAATGTCCAAGAAACTGTAACTCTACTAAAACTCAAAATTATTTATATGGCAAAACAACGTTTGCCGGGTCAGATAGTAGATAATATAAGTTGACTTTTTAAATACCAACCTATCGTAACATATAGTAAAAAGTAATTTTTTTAAGAGGCTCATATGACGTTTTTATTTTATTAAAATTTAATAAATGTTGATATATTCTCCCTAAGTTGATGAGATAAAATAAGATTTTTGATGTCTTTTCTTCTTTTTTATTATTTGTTTAATGTAGGTACCAATATTAACAATGTAAATGTTAGTTTGCATGTGAATCTTTGTGAAATATATTTAACGACCGTCTTTTTCTTTGTAATTTTAAGTGCTTAATTTAAATTTAACTATAATGTGATTTCCTAAACAAATAAATTAATAAAAAAATATGACTTGAAAGTATTACGGCCATAAGACTATTTAAAATATACACATACAATTCCTTCAAAATATTTAGCTAAACTGATGTCTTTTACTGTCAGAAATCGTTACGTACGTAAAAAGCGTACTGTCCGCACTCTTAGCGTGCGATTCCTTCCCTTGTAGTTTGAATATTGTCTTCAAGAACTGGTCGCGATTATTAACATATTTTAATGAAAATTGTATACTTCTTTGGATAAATACATCGCAATTATCTATTATCTTTTCTTACAATTTATTATGGCAAATTATAATGCAGTCGATTTCCTGTAGAAAGAAATACCATAGACAAGAGACTCATTGTCATCTGAGAGGCGAATCTAATGACAGTTGTCTCTTGCAACGCATAATTATATAAACAAAATGTCACCGAGCGACACAGTTGGCACGAAAATCGCAATATAATAATAATATACACTTAATATAATAAGTAAATTGAGACTTCATCAGTGATCAACGATCTAATCTCATCGTTAAGTTCTCGATGTAACGCAACGCTTTTATCTTTTTCCTACGCACGCCGAGAGGAAGTAGCACGCACCTTAGCACCAGGAGTTCCTAGAGGATTAGTAAGGGACCCCAGCTGCAGACCATCGAGCCTCGGAATCTCAGGTACGTCGGCCATAACTGATTGCATTTTTAATAATACATAATACGTTTTCCAACGCACGCGCTAATTCAGGATCAAAACTTTATGATTTTTTTTATGAAAATACGGGACGAGACGAGCAGGACATTCCTGCCCATTAGAATGCAGTGCCGCTCAGGACTCTTGAAAAGCCCAAAAATTCTGAGCGGCACTACAATCACCTTGAGACATAAGATGTTAAGTCTCATTTGCCCAGTAATTTCACTAGCTACGGCGCACTTCAGACCGCAACTCAGTAATGTTTACACAATAGACGCCGTTGTGGTACCCATAATCAGCCAGCATCCTGTGCAAAGGAGCCTCCCACTGGTATGATACACGAGAGAGACAGGGAGAGTTTGGATAGAGGGGACTTAATGGTTAGTCCATAAGTTAAGAAAATTTATTAATAAAAACGATCGATCTGTCCACTTCAGATTACATTCGGAGTTACAGAAAAGGAGTGAAGAATTTCGTTTCTAACGGAGGTAACCCAATCGTATTATTATTTATTTCATTATTTTAATCAATGTACAGTATTGTAAACAAATAAATTTTCTTCTTAATTATCTGTCTGAACCTAAGACAACTTATTGTTAAAATACAAACGATACAGCTTATAGAAACAATACTGACAGCTCGTTAAGATAAAATGAAAGCAAGAGATCGGTTCTTCTGCAATTAAAACGATATCTTGTTAGATGAAGAGTAGTCGGAAAGTACAAGATTCTGTATACAGTTAGTCAGAATCTTGCTTAGCTCCCATAACGATACCTACTAATTATGTATTATGTATTCATCTGCGGAGGTGTTTTTGATAGCCATGAATCCTCTCATTATCGCATTTCTCACAGGGAGTGTTCCACTATTTGAACTAATTCGTATCGCCGAATTCTACCTTTCCATGACACGCCACGAACTTCTGATACCTGATAGAATGTCAAACTCACAACTCCTCTAAACTGAATTTTCACGAACATCCTGCTACCTTGTATTAACACTATTCACTGTTTTAAGATCAAAGCTTATAATTATTAAAGATCGTATTTAGAATTTAAAACATTTCAATCGACCACCCCGTATCAGTGTTACAACTTGAATGCCTATATTCTTGGTCAACTGACAACGTCATATTGGTGGTATCAGTTGACTGTGTATATAATACATTTCAAAAGATTATTACAATTTAACAATAAGATTGATTATTAAATAAATCACGCGAATTAAATAAAATCAACCAAATATAACAATTCAAATTATAAATAATTATGTTGGTAGCGCTTACACTTGATATTGATAAAATTTGGAATGAGGTTCCTTGTGCGATGTTTTCAGGACGACACGACATGAGCACATTCAAAATAATTCAAAATATTTCCCAAACGAAATATACTACTACACTTCAAAAATTTTCAATAATCAAATAAGCACTTCTTAATTATCATTCTGATTTTTAACTTCAACAATAAACCTTCTGTTGTATTACTGTCGTTGAGTAACAAACCTAAAACAAAAAAATAATGTCTTACGCCATCAAAGCCTTTACTTATTCAGAAAACGAAAACGAATTGTACTTTAACTTGTTTTAACTAGCTCTTCGACGGATTATAAATACGTTTCAAGTGAACGCGGTGAAAACTTATGGCTCAAGAGCACTGAATTAGAATAAAGACTTACTATTTATTTCATGGAAATTTTTTACATCTACCAGTATTCCATTATAAGATCTTATGAAATTGAAGAAATATATTAGAAATAGAAAGAGATGTAAGTATCACGGTGATTGCTGAACCTTTACTGAAATAGTCACTAGAACTAGGCAGGTAACCTACAGGAGGACCTCAGTTCTAGGTGAGGATAGTTCGTTAACGTTCTGGTGGAGGGCTAGCTGGAAATGGGACCGATACTTCCTGGCACCATTGATAAATGATGGCAGATACAGTTTGCCGGTGACAAAAAACCTGACAAAGCGTGCCTCTTGGTATCCCTTTGATGTAGTAGAGGACATCGAAGAAGAACAAGAGAAACCTGGATGAAAGAAGTCCTGAGGCGAGCTCGGTGAAAAAGGGGAGGATCAAGACCTGCTGGGAGCGTGGTGAATATGGATGTTAATCACGTACTTTCGCCAAGTGGTTCATCTAGGAATACACATAGATTTTACGGGGTGTAAGCTTGACATAACCCCTTCGTTCTACTTGGCAAGAGCTATGTGCTAGGCGTTTCCTGTATTTTAGAAAAGAAACGCCCATACTAGTGTTTTTATTGTTATGCAAGTATTTGTGTAAAAGTGTGTTAATATTATTATAATGCTGACCAGCTGACCGAGCAAACGTTGTTTAGCCATATAAAGTAATTAAAAAGATAAATAATTAAATTTTTTGGATGATAAATAAATGCAACCAATTCTCAGACCTATCAAATATATATCGTACTACAATTAGTGTATTCGATTGCCATCTTGCGACCCTTTAGTGGATTTGTGGTCTATCCACATATCAGAATAATATGAAAATCGCGATACAAAAATATTTGTCGATCATTGAAGGGCGAAAATTTGAAGTTGTATGTATTTTTCAATGCTCAATCATAATAAAATAAAAGTAAAAATTATTTGTCAAAGAATTAAAAATAAAATAATTAGGGGTGGGATCACCCTTATCATTAAGGGGTATGAAAAAAAGATGTTGGCTGATTCTCAGACCCACCCGATAGACACACAAAATTTCAAACAAATCGGTTGAACCGGTTCGAGAATTTTATATATTAGATTTATTTTATTATCTGATAATATATGCTTGTTGATAATGAAACTAAGCCACTTTAGCCAAATAATTATGTTAATTTTTTGTAAATTTTAACATAATTATTTGGCTAAAACTTTTACAACAGCATGGGAACGTTATGTATATGCATAAGAAATTTAAAATGTTCATACAAATAAAAGTGTAACATCAATATTATAATAAATAAACAGAAATGTTGAAAGTTTCGCGGCGATGTGAGGCGCGGATTCGGTACGCGGGATCAGTCACTTTCAGGACATTTATCATATCCTGAAAACTTCTTCTCCCCTTTCATCCCTCCTGCGGGACGGCATCTGGTCTGATTTCATCAAAATCACGTACAGGAGCGTCTTGGCGTTAATGATCTCCTCACTCTTGAATTTTAATGCACAGATCTGAATGATACTGATCTCGTCCATAGCATCAATTGCGTGCTGAAGGAATGCCAGCAATTCATTGGCTATGAGTTTTTCGGAACTCATAGTCATTATATTAGCGTGCAGCGGCGGTTGCCGCGCAGATCGCGAATATAAATTATATTCGTAAGTTCAGTAAGCATGTACGCTACCTAGCGCGCTCGGAACTGAACTCGTAACTATAAATCACTGAAAACGTCATTAAGAAAAAAAATCTATACCTTTCTAGAATCAATTTACTTATTAGTGTATTATAATTTTAAAATATAATGAGTGTGTCAATAACATATTTATTATTCAATGAGTATGTTAATACATACTGTTGTTATTACTGTATTGAAAGGTTAATGATAAGTATTTATTGTAGTAGGTACTAATATTGTTAAAACAAACAAAAGGTTACATTATGTGTTTACTACTTATGATACTAATTACATTCATTAATATATTTTCTTAATGTTATTTTTTATTGTTTTCAAGAACGACTATTTATAAATTAGCCAATTAATTATGGCTACATTTGAAATCACATCTTTTAATGGATCACACTGTTCTTATATAAGCAGTAGTAATACACGAATTGAACGTAAAATAAAAATAAGAATGAGTGAATTGGAAAATGCAGTGAATGAGAGTTTAGTATACACGTGTGGTCGATGTGATATGTTTTATTATGACTACAAGCAGTTGCTCGAACATTTATACTGGCGTCACGGCACTGAAAGCCTTTGGTGCAACCAATGCGGTTTGAAACGTTGGCAGTACACCGCACACGTGTGTAATGTGTTACCTATAGATGAATCTCTGTTAAACAACTATACCGGACCTATTTACTGCTTCTGTGGCAAGGAGGAATATGATTCTCTTATGATTGGCTGCGACTCACCCGACTGTAACCTTCAATGGTATCACTATAAATGTGTGGGTATTGTTACGCCCCCTGCAGGAGAATGGTATTGTCCTGAATGTTGCAAAATTTATTCCCTACAGGTATATAATACATAGTATTCTTTTATTTATGTAAATGTTAATAAGTAAAGGCCATTTATGAGGCTCCACAAGTAGAAATTCAACTAAAAATTATAATGCTTCACACTTAAGACTAGGTATAACACTCACGAGATTTAAAACTTTTAAACTAGATTAAATACAATACAATTCTATTTAGGATCTAGCATAAGTTACAAGTAGCCAATATTCTTTTATGTGATTGCACGTCAGAGCAGAATAGAATATAATACAAGAATTCAAGATTAAGTATAGTGGAATAAGAAGGTGAACAATTTTTTTATTAAGGAATTGAGGTTCTTAACAATCTACAGTCGATATATTTATTTTTCTCTGCATTAGCGTGTCTGTATTTTTAATGGGATAAATGGCATCATCTTCTTACAACAGTGACAGCAATATGTGTGGAGATGATATTCCGATCAATGTTCAACGCATCACAAAACAACCCAAGGCTTTGCCTAATCCGATACTCCGACCATTAATCCATAAGATTTGCAACGTTTATCGCAAAATTCTCTTGTAGTCAATTCTTAAAATACTATTACATATTTCTCAGCGTATTATCAAGGTGACTTGCAATTCAATTACTGTATAGCCAATAATAAATTAATATAATTTTTCCATCTTTATTTCAGAATAATCATTAAACTAAACTGAAAGTCTAGCTATCTGTATTTTTGAAGTATTGAAAAAATTTAAAGACAATTTTCTTTTATTCCATCTCATTTCCTGACAATGAAGATACAGTTTGGGGTCAGGGGTCCAAGCTTTTTGGTCTCACTGCAAAACTGTTATTTTATTGTATTCAAATTAACAAAAAGCTGTATAAATAATATATTATTTAATAATAAATTTATTAACTAATAATTTATATGAAGTGAGAAAGAATTGAAATAAAGTTTATGTAATTATAATTATTATTACCTATAAAGTTACTTTTTAAGTCAAATATTTTTTTTTAATTAAAACAGGATTCAGTAATTATATTATAATTTATTTTTGTTATTGATTTAATACATTTTTGGTTCAAACCATTATATTTATTTAATATATACTACTATTTACTAGTGATCGTGGTGATAAATATCTTATTTTTTATGGAAATGATATGAACAATGAACATCTAAAAATATAATATTCCTATATACATACATTTGGTAAACGTTAGAATACTGTAATATTGAATATTTTTATAAAGTAACATGATTTTAAATAGTTACAAGTCAGATGTGAATTAAAACTGCATGAAGAGGTGTTGAAGCTCTCACACCAGCAAGAAGTTCACGGTAACAGAGACAAAAAAAGCTGTACTGCTGGTTCAGCATATCTCTAAGTACATATTTAGAGACCACTGCTGAAGCCTTTGAAAATGATAAAAAGTGAAAAAAAATAATAATAGTAGGATGAAACCAATAGTAAAAGGAAGAGAATATTACAAAAATTAAAGAAAAGAAAAATTAGGGGTGATCTGAGGTCGATAATGTTGTAAAATTGGGGTTGTTTAAGGGTAAAAAACGGTTTATCTCGACTTCCGGCGGAACTACAAGTCCTGTGGATGAAAGTTTAATATCAAAGTTGCAGTTGCAAAATTAATAAAATTATCTACAACTTTTGTTTTCACATTTTTATTTTCATAACCTCAAAATTTATGTGAAAAACTCAGAAAACCAAGTATTTACTTTTTTTATTTATATCTTAATAAGATATCTCTATATAGGAAGCTATAATATAGAGTTATCTTATTTACAAAATTTGTTATATCTTTTTTCTCGTCAGCTTATCTATTCTCATAAAATGTCTTTCATTTGAATTTTTTATTGGTATTTTGCATGAAAATGTTTTCTATTTGAAATGGATTTAAAATAACAAAACATGAAATAAATTTTATAAATAAATACTAGTTAGATATACAAATTATTTAAGTTTTCTTTAGTGTTAATTCCGCCAATATTTGTTTTTAAAACAATTCGACACGTGTTTCGCCTCTACACGAGGCATCCTCAGCACGTGTTGTCTCGCCAACATCTGGCAAGAGACTGAATCAAATGAGCCGGAAGGCGCTCTTTTATACCCTCCATGAAATGACGCGCTGTGATTGGTCGGCTATTGTGACGTATTACCCCCCGAAGAGACACGTAACAAAGGTGATGGGACTAAATTTGTTTGTTCATTCAACAATGTAAACATGTTATTTTTGTGTTTTATTATTTCTAATTGCTCTAACACATTTAAGCGAAATCCTGTTTCGCATGTATGTAAAATATTAAAATTATTATTGTTTCCGAGTGAGTGACCTGTATCAATTAAATGTTTCGCAAAGTGTGATTTTTCGGATAAATGCGGCAATATGTTCCTTTAATCTAATTTCGAAATTTCGACCTGTTTGACCTATTTATACCCCGTTACAAGTGTCACAAATTAATTTATAAACGCCGGATTTATCGGAATTATTTAATCGATCTTTGCCATTACATATTCGACTGACATTGTGATTCGTTCGGAAGGACAAATTAATATTGTTTTTCCTAAATATTTTAGCTATTTTATCCGATATTGAACCAATATATGTCAAACTACCCACATATTTGGTATTTGATTGTGGTGGGACGGGATATAGTTCTGAATTAATTAAATGTTTTTGTTTATTTTTAATTAATTTGTTCACTAACTGTTTTGTATAGCCGTAGGAAACCGCGATTTGGTATATTGTATAAAGTTAAGTACTTCACCCCACCACAATCAAATACCAAATATGTGGGTAGTTTGACATATATTGGTCCAATATCGGATAAAAATAGCTAAAATATGTAGGAAAAACAATATTAATGTGTCCTTCCGAACGAATCACACGTATATTGGCGGAATTAACACTAAAGAAAACTTAAATCATTTGTATAATTATGGATTTCCGCAAAGTAACGCCTAATTCAATAAATTTACTAGTTAGATACCTTAACTTAAATCTGCAACCAAATATCAATTTTTGCAGAGTTTGTTAATAAAATTAATTGTAGGTTTTGTTTTAAAGAAAGAAACATCTAGCATAATATTAATATTTTGAATTTTTAACTTGAAATAAAAAAATATTTATATAGAAAATTAATTTCACATAATATTTTTATAATGCAATGCTTTATCAGCCATACCATACAATTTACGTTATTTATAAATTTAGTAAGGATTTATTAAGATGATTTTAATCCATTATTTTAAACTCAAGAAAGCTTACAATAAATTGCCAATTACGAAACATTGTTATATTGTTGCAGCTATTTCTATTTTCCATAAAGAAATAAAAAAAAACATAATTTTTTTTCACTTTCTCACAGAAAACTTAAAATAAATTATCAAATATTTCCTAAATTTCCAAATAGTTCTCCTAATTTATTATATTTTATATTATTACCTTCGGAATTGTCTTCATCCCTTCGACATACTAGCGGTTCTCTATCCCATGATAAATGGATCTACCCCTGTCAAAATATTTTAATATAATGTCTTAATATCACCTGAACCTCCATTGCTGGGTTAGTAGTGATAGATAGCGATAGATTTCTCTATCGATACTTCGATATCTCCAAACTGAACATGTTTTTATTACACGAGCTGCAACCAGCTATACTATTCTTTAATAAAATTAAAGTAAGGCATTTCTTGCAAAAACTCTTCCAGTTAACTCCTAAACTAATGGACCGTTTTTTAATGGGGATTAATGGAGTGCAGTTTAGTTCAACTCTCAAGTTGGACTGAACTGCACTCCATGATGTAATCCCCATCTATTTCTCAAGATAGGATAGTTATTATTTCGATTTGAGACCTATAATGATTTCTAATATTTGTTTTGTATTAGAAAACTTATTGAAGCACGGTTTGACAGTTCTGCTGTGAAACAATATTATTATAGCAACTGAAGCATATTTTACGAAATAATTTTTGATGTATTGAAATATTATTGACTAATTCATAAAAAAAAGTATTCTATTTATTATGTACAGAACAACGTTGGCCGGGCCAGCTAGTTTAGATCTATATTTGTGACTTTATTTTTATTGTACTGTAAATCACTATACGCATCCAAGTCTATCAATGTAACCTATGCAGGTTCTTTGTATTTAGGCGGTGCATGATGTTTAGGGTGATGAAATGATTTTTTGAAAGTGATGATAATAATATTATAAGATGTCTTAAGTAGGACTTAGAGAAAGTCAGTAAAAATTCATATTGGGTGTAAAGCGCACGCTCATGAAAATAGCGGCATTCATATACTTTTTTTTTATGGAATAGGAGGATAAACGAGCGTACGGATCACCTGGTGTTAAGTGATCACCGCCGCCCACATTCTCTTGCAGCACCAAGAGGAATCACAAGCGTGTTGACGGCCTTTAAGGAATGTGTACGCGCTTTTTTTGAAGGTACCCATGTCGTATCGTCCCGGAAACACCGCACAAGGAAGCTCATTCCACAGCTTAGTAGTACGAGGAAGAAAGCTCCTTGAAAACCGCAGTGTGGAGGACCGCGACCGCCACACATCCAGATGGTGGGGATGATATCCTAATTTGTCGCGTGTCGTGCAAAGGTGGAATTCGGTGGCAGGAATCAGGTCAAACAGCTCTTCGGAACACTCCCCGTGATAAATGCGGTAGAAGAAACACAATGAAGCGACGTCTTTACGCAACGCCAAGTGATCCAGCCGTTCACAGAGCACTGGGTCCCCGACAATTCGAGCTGCTCTGCGTTGCACGCGGTCAAATGGATCGAGCAGATACTGGGGTGCGCCAGACCAGAGATGACAGTAATACTCCATGAGTGGCCGGACCTGCGCTTTGTAGAGTGCTAAAATGTAGGTCGGCTTGAAGTAGTGCCGTGCTCTATTAATGACGCCCAGCTTCTTCGAAGCCAATTTGGCTTTACCCTCTAGATGGCCACGGAATTAGAAATCGCTCGAGATTTCGGGACCCAGTATTCCGATACTAGGCGAGGCTTTAAGGGAAGTGTTGTCGAGGAGCGGTGATACGGCAAATGGGGTTTTTTTAGTGGTAAACGCGCAAACTTGAGTCTTCTGGGTTAAATTGGACAAGGTTCAATTTACCCTATTCCGCGACCTTCTCGAGAGAGGACTCGATAGAAGACACAAGTTCCTCCCGGCACTGGTCGACGATTTCCCGAGAGAGACCTGCATGGCCCGTGTATACGGCATCACCAGTACTGTCGTCTGCATAGCAATGTATGTTGGAGGTGTCCAACATATCATTGATAGGCAGAAGAAACAGCGTGGGAGATAGCACACAGCCTTGGGGCACTCCAGCGTTCACGGGCTTTGGAATCGAGCAATAACCGTCAACAATGACCTGTATGCTGCGCCCAGTGAGGAAGCTGGAGGTCCACTTGCATAAGCTCTCGGGAAGCCCAAATGATGGAAGTTTTGAGAGGAGAGCCTTGTGCCATACACGATCAAAGGCCTTCGCTATATCCAGGCTTACTGCCAGGCCGTCCCCCTTGCTTTCAATAGCCGCCGCCCATCTATGTGTTATGTATACCAGAAGATCGCCAGTCGACCGACCATGGCGAAAGACGTACTGCCAGTCGTTTATCAACTGGTGACCCTCAAGGTATACCGAGAGCTGGCGGTTAATTATGCTCTCCATGATTTTGGAAAGCAGGGAGGTAATCGCTATAGGCATGTAGTTTGCCGGATCCGAATTGTCTCCTTTTTTTTTTGGATCGGATGAACAATGGCTGACTTCCATGAGTCAGGGACTACGCCTTTTGAATAAGAGTGCCGGAATAAACGCGTTAGCACCGGCGTCAACTCAGGGGCACACATTCTAAGCACGATTGGAGAAATGCTATCCGGCCCGCTCGACTTCCTGACGTCCAACGAAAAACAGAGCTCGCCTAACAGTTTTTTGTCTGAACTGTACTTTAGGCATGGAGCTCTGACACCGCGGAATGGTGGGCGGTGTTTTTCCGTTGTCGTCAAGAGTCAAGTTGGAAACCTACATATCGGAGGACATACTGCGTCTTACTGAGAGAATAGGTACCTTATCTTGCCAGCTTTTTATTACGCATAAATTCATAAGTATAGACGTAATATAAATCCTCCTAGGTAAGTCTGCTATAAATATAACATAACTCGTTCTTAATTGAACCTCAGACTAAAAAAAGAAAGTCACAAAGCACATATTCAAATATACAAATTCAATAAATTAATTAAATATCTTATGATATTTAATTAATTTATTGAATACCAATTGACTTATAATTTAATAATAAATTATAAGTCAATTGGTATTCATTTTAATTTATAGGACTATCAACTATTTAACTTTTAACGTCGAGAATGCTTAAATGTTCATGACTGTTTCAATTTATGCTTGATTCCGCTCAGATCGTGTCAAACTTTATAAACCTCAATTTCAATACAAACTAAATTTTCAAAGTGATTTCAATGGTCTCTAATATTGAAGGTTTTATTTCTTTTTTTCTCAAACAAACATAAAATATATTTCTTCGATTAAGAATTGGGCTCTGCTATGCTCCAACTTGTATTACACTACCTAGGAACAATAGATTTCATATTACGGTAACTATTAGATGCTTGTGCGTGGCATCTTGACACTCAATGGCATCTTCTCTGAATTTTGTAACATACGCTATGTGTTATATTTCATTGACATTTTTAAATACAAAATTCTTACTGGTGATATATGATCCAAGTGTATTTCTTATTTCTTGTAGTATTATTTTAATAAAGTATTACTAGGCAACCCGGCATTTTATTTTCAATTATTAGCAAAGTTTAACAGAACATGTGGCAAGTCAACGCCACATATTGTTCGAGACTGGGTCGAGTACGTCCACTTTGTTTTTTATACCACTAAATAGGAGGATGACCCACCCCAAAAACTTTTTTTGACATTTTTTTGATTGTTTATTTTTTTTATTTTTATCTTATGATGCTTTAGCATTAAAAATACAAACAACTATAAATTTACATTTTCTACGATCAACCCCTGTTTTTTAATCGCGATTTTTATATTATTCTGTGCCATCCACAGATATGTAATAGAGTTGCAGGATGGCAATGGAATATAATATATCTTAATAATGTATAATATGGCAAAAGAACGTTTGCTGGGTCAGCTAGTATATGACAATATCTAAGATTTGTCTTATAAGACGCAAGTCTGCAAGGGATAAATTTCACTCTAAGAGTGAAATTTATCCCTTGCAGCTGGCGTACTCCAAGCACCTCCTACTACAATTACTAACTACATTTTGTGTATTATATTTCTCTACAAATCAAACCGGATGTCTCAGGGGGGGGGAAATGAAAATTGAGACACCGGCGAGGCATTGTTCCGTGAAAAGTATATCATAAAGAAGGACTCTCAATGCTATTTACTCGTATAATATGTTCATGTTATATTACGTAGACAATGACGTTATATTTGGCATGTTTACCTGAGTACTTATGGTGTGTTAGAGGAAATGCAATTTGACAATATAAGAACGCTTAAGTGATTAGTACTAATGTATTAAAAGGCTAGTACTAATGTATTATAAGTTAATCTAGAATGTTATAATTATTTTAAAACATTAAAACTTAAAGCCTAATTTATGCGTAATAAAAAGCTAGCAAGATAAGGTACCTATTCTCTCAGTGAGACGCAGTATGTCCTCCGATACACTCCGATACGACGCAGTATGTTTCCAACTCGAATCTTGACGACAACGGAAAAACACCGCCCACCATCCCGCGGTGTCAGAGCTCCATGCCTAAAGTACAGTTCAGACAAAAAACTGTTAGGCGAGCTCTGTTTTTCGTTGGACGTCAGGAAGTCGAGCGGGCCGGATAGCTTTTCTCCAATCGTGCTTAGAATGTGTGCCCCTGAGTTGACGCCGGTGCTAACGCGTTTATTCCGGCACTCTTATTCAAAAGGCGTAGTCTCTGATTCATGGAAGTCAGCCATTGTCCATCCGATCCAAAAAAAAGGAGACAATTCGGATCCGGCAAACTACAGGCCTATAGCGATTACCTCCCTGCTTTCCAAAACCATGGAGAGCATAATTAACCGCCAGCGCTCGTTATACCTTGAGGGTCACCAGTAGATCAACGACTGGCAGTACGGCTTTCGCCATGGTCGGTCGACTGGCGATCTTCTGGTATACCTAACACATAGATGGGCGGTGGCTATTGAAAGCAAGGGGGACGGCCTGGCAGTAAGCCTGGATATAGCGAAGGCCTTTGGCACAAGACTCTTCTCTCAAAACTTCCATCATTTGGGCTTCCCGAGAGCTTATGCAAGTGGACCTCCAGCTTCCTCACTGGGCGCAGCATACAGGTCGTTGTTGACGGTTATTGCTCGATTCCAAAGCCCGTGAACGCTGGCGTGCCCCAAGAATGTGTGCTATCTCCCACGCTGTTTCTTCTGCATATCAATGACATGTTGGACACCCCCAACATACATTGCTATGCAGACGACAGTACTGGTGATGCCGTATACACGGGCCATGCAGGTCTCTCTCGGGAAATCGTCGACCAGTGCCGGGAGGAACTTGTGTCTTCTATCGAGTCCTCTCTCGAGAAGGTCGCGGAATAGGGTAAATTGAACCTTGTCCAATTTAACCCAGACGACTCAAGTTTGCACGTTTACCACTAAAAAAACCCCATTTGTCGTATTACCGCTCCTCGACAACTCTTCCCATAAACCCTCGCCTAGTATCGGAATACTGGGTCCCGAAATCTCGAGCGATTTCCAATTCCGTGGCCATCTAGAGGGTAAAGCCAAATTGGCTTCGAAGAAGCTGGGCGTCAATAATAGAGCACGGCAATACTTCAAGCCGGCCTACATTTTAGCACTCTACAAAGCGCAGGTCCGGCCACACATGGAGTATTACTGTCATCTCTGGTCTGGCGCACCCCAGTATCTGCTCGATCCATTTGACCGCGTGCAACGCAGAGCAGCTCGAATTGTCGGGGACCCAGTGCTCTGTGAACGGCTGGATCACTTGGCGTTGCGTAAAGACGTCGCTTCATTGTGTTTCTTCTACAGCAGTTATCACGAGGAGTGTTCCGAAGAGCTGTTTAACCTGATTCCTGCCACCGAATTCCACCTTCGCACGACACGCGACAAATTAGGATATCATCCCCAACATCTGGATGTGTGGCGGTCGCGGTCCTCCACACTGCGGTTTTCAAGGAGCTTTCTTCCTCGTACTACTAAGCTGTGGAATGAGCTTCCTTGTGCGGTGTTTCCGGGACGATACGACATGGGTACCTTCAAAAAAAGCGCGAACACATTCCTTAAAGGCCGGCAACACTCTTGTGATTCCTCTTGGTGTTGCAAGAGAATGTGGGCGGCGGTGATCACTTAACACCAGGTGACCCGTACGCTCGTTTGTCCTCCTATTCCATAAAAAAAAGTATATGAATGCCGCTATTTTCATGAGCGTGCGCTTTACACCCAATATGAATTTTTACTGACTTTCTCTAAGTCCTACTTAAAACATCTTATAATGTTATTATCATCACTTTCAAAAAATCATTTCATCACCCTAAACATCATGCACCGCCTAAATACAAAGAACCTGCATAGGTTACATTGATAGACTTGGATGCGTATAGCGATTTACAGTACAATAAAAATAAAGTCACAAATATAGATCTAAACTAGCTGACCCGGCCAACGTTGTTCTGTACATAATAAATAGAATACTTTTTTTTATGAATTAGTCAATAATATTTCAATACATCAAAAATTATTTCGTAAAATATGCTTCAGTTGCTATAATAATATTGTTTCACAGCAGAACTGTCAAACCGTGCTTCAATAAGTTTTCTAATACAAAACAAATATTAGAAATAAAAATCATTATAGGTCTCAAATCGAAATAATAACTATCCTATATTGAGAAATAGATGGGGATTACTTCATGGAGTGCAGTTTAGTCCAACTTGAGACGCACAAGATAACGGAGTCCTTGTCATTGTGAACCCGTCGTTTAAATAACAATCGAAACTAGAAAGTAAAAAATACTCTTAATTATTTAAGATACTCTTGAATATCTTAGGAATTCATCCATCTCTGTTGGATGAATAAATCCAATTTCCAATACAATTATTTATTCAAGAAACGATTGATGGCAAGATAATAAAGGCTCCAAAAATCTATCTTTGTCAATGTTTTGTGTTTCATCTATTTTCTCCAACTTGTTATGTTGACTTCTCTTGAGAAGTCAAGATACAAATGCTGTAATCATAAATACGCATGGGTGAAACGCTTTGCTTAGAAATGTTAGTAAAATTGGAATCGTATTATATTTTCTTGTCTACCATAAAATAAAAAAAAAATCGAAATAGATTTGGTTTCTGTAACTATTATCTCATCTATCAATCACCCGTAGTAACTTCTTCGTGTCGGACTTCTAATAAATCTTCCACAATATTCCATTTAGACAACCTTCAAAAACAAACTTTGAAAGTTGGTCGAGGCTTGTAAAATCAAATTCAAATCATAATATTTCCATTAAGGGAAATGGTTTATAATTCTAGGTTAGTCATAAAATTGTTAATTGTATTATCAGCAACTTATAAATAAGAAATTCAGAATCTAATATTTCATATTTTCTAATCTTCATAAGTACTTACTTCATAAGTAAATAATAATAAATATTATCAGATTGTGAACTGAGTTTTACTTACCTTAATGTGACTGCAAGCATTACTTCTGGCGTTATACTTTGTCTTAATTTAGTGTCTTATCAGAAAATATTATCTTTTATGTGATGTAGAATACAATCAAAACTGGACCACATTCGGTATTAATTATTATAAATTTCCTGTTGTATTGACGTAAAACTGGGCGGTGATTGTAAAAAGCTCCATTTTAACGTCGGTCCTCCAAGAGAACCGTGCACCTAGAATTCTTTACTTCTTCTGCGCCTTAGTACGTACAATAGCATTGCCAGAAGTTGACGCCGATTGAAAGGTGTGGCTTCGAGTAAAATGCCGCATATCAAAAAGTGGCCCCTGAATGGCTTAAAATTGAATCAGAGTTCAGACTAGTGCGTAAGCAATATCCGAATTCGGTCCGAGATTTCTAGACCTGTATTTTCACGAGTACGGATTGGACTCTGATCTGAGAAAGTGCGAAAGCACTCTTAGAATATTTTTATTCAATTCGTATCAACGGCTTTGGTTAAAACAGCATCTTTTTTTTTAGTCTGCATCAGTTTGCTTTTACTCCCAGCTATGGGCAACATGCGTCTATATGCCCACATTTTAAATGATTCTACAGATTTCCAGAGTTCCTCTTTATGAGGCCAGGCTGATATCCATACATATATATATATATCTTATTTTTGTTATTATTACCGTTGGTATATTACCAACGGTTGGTATGTTATGTATGTTGATGTCTTTCCAGATCACGTTTTCGGAGAGACAGTCACTCCCCCAGTAAAAACACAGTTACAAATACACGTGTTTAGATCCTTTAACAATTGTTTTATTTAAATATGTCACACCCGCGTTAATCAAAGAAAATACTGAAATTCACATTTCAATTTAATTGTGGCTCAACTTGAAGTGGTTCATCACAAATTCTCGGAATGTACAACCGTCAACATTATTGAATCGACTGCTGTTATTTACAGTGAAAACAATTCCACCAAATCGCAATGTCACAAAGACTTATTTGGTGGCTTTGTTTACAAACGTAACATTTATAATAGCACCTCTGTAGACTTGTTTTACCAGTGGGAGGCTCCTTTGCACGGGAATCTGGCTAGATTATGGGCGCCTATTTCTGCCGTAAAGCAGTAATGTGTAAACATTACTGTTTCGGTATGAAGAGCGCCGTAGCTAGTGAAATTACTGGGCAAATGAGACTTAAAATCTTGTCTGAAGGTGACGAGCGCAGTTGTAGTGCCGCTCAGAATTTTTGGGGTTTCAAGAGTCCTGAGCGGCACTGCATTGTAATGGGCAGGGCGTATCACTTACCATCAGCTGAACGTCCTGCTCGTCTTGTCACTTATTTTCATAAAAAAATATATATATAACAAGTAATATAATGATTGGTATTAAAAAGAGAGTATTTATTGAGTATTTCAAAAATAATTTAAGTTACTTAAGATCACTCAGAGGAAAATTCAGGACAAACATTAATTAGTCTTTCGTGAGTCATTATTAAATTATTTACTAACACGGCTTTACTCACGTTTTTGTCGGTGTCAGTACCGACTAGTTTCGGACTATTCCGAGGTCCTTCATCAGGGTGAGTGTGGTAGGTACGCGTTAACGTCCCACCTCTTACTGCGGACTTGGGCTCGTAGTGCGCGGCTGGACAGGGCGGGATGCGCCGGTGATGACGAGTACGGTATCACTGACACTGCGCCACGGGTGCGCACAATGTCCACGTGTTTATTTACGGCACTATGGGTCTTATTGCGAGACGAGTTTTGTAACACTTGTTTCCAAGTCGGTGGCATAGCCCACCCCATGTCTCTATTAAACCCTGATGAAGGACTTCCGAATGGTCCGAAACTAGTCGGTACCAACAACGACAAAAACGTGAGTAAAGCCGTATTCATAAATAATTAACTAGTCTGTCTCAGAATTTATGTAAGCAATGTCATTCAATGCAAGTACTATTAATTACATCTAGTGAACTGGTCGGCTGTAGCGTCGCTTTGTGCTGATTGAGTCGCTTCATTTCACACAGCTTCCAAATTAGCCGTTTTGTCTGTAGTTTGCTCAGGCCACACCTCTCTAGATTTCAGAGACCGCTTTCCAATTCATCAGCTTAATGGCCAGCTTATAGATCGTTGCAATTGCGGCGTTGAACTGCTAGCTTTATTCCGTCATTGCTGTTGCAAATACTAATTATACAAATATAAATTTAAATGTTGAAATATAATATTATGTTTCTTTTTACAATAAGTTCTCTGTAAGAGTTATCAATTGGAGACAGGAAATGTAATCAAGTGTTGGAGAGTATTTCGTGATAATATATAATAATAATAATCATTTATTCAAGTCTAATAATGGTACAGAATGTTTTGTGTCCTTCCCTCTGCGGTAGGATACCCTGAGTTGCAGATGATAGGTCCTTGCGAAATCCTAAAGGTATGGAGATGCTCAATGTGAGTTCAAATATGATTCAGGCACCACGTACGTTATAGCAATGTATTAATATTGTTGGCTCGTGTTTATTTTATATAACCGATCTCTATAACAATAGACGGACCTTCTAATCTTCAATACAAAATCATATCACGTCATTCATATCATTTTTGGGAGTAGAGGAACCTGTTGTACCTAGGTTTTTCAGTTTTTTAGATAATATATATTTGTTATTTTTATTTGACGAACTGTACTCAAAGCATTTGTGCATATTTTGAAAATTCAATTGTTTGAGTATTCACCATCAAAATATTAAAAATGTCTATTTCATTCTTACATGTGTTTTAATAATTAAAACGAAAAAATAGATGTATGGCCAAGGTACAACATACCCTATGTGCCTGCTTTAGTACTATGGTGTACCTAGGACACATTGAGGAATTTGGGGTAATGTATGGTAGCTGCGCCTTTTATTGCTGTAAATCAAGTAATGTGCAAATATTATTTTGTTTTAGATTGAAAGGCACCACAATTAGAGAATTTCTGACTTTGAGAACTTTGACATGAAATACAAATTATAACTTATTGAAAAGTAATTAAACGGCAACGATATTATATAAATTAATTGGGCACTTCAGTTAATTAATAATTTAATAATAAAATCAATATTTAATATCTAACACAAAACGATTTCATAAATGTTTTCTACAATAAGATATTGCTTGACGCTAGATCAAAATAATCACTATTAGTTTTAATTTTATATCTCAGTAGGTGACCCGACAGACGTTGTTTTGTTCTTAATAAAATAAAACTCTTGGTGGGATTTCATAATATCCGTTCTTAGCTGACTTCTATTCGGAAAATGTCAGTAATACTACCATATTTAAGTCTCTACGCCTTGTGATTCCAGAAATATCGTGGAGGGTCAATACATAGGAAATCTCTTATATTTATATCTCATAAACCACATCAGTTGGCATGTATAAAATAATTATAAGCCGTAGCATTAGCTATTAAGTTTTTAAACAATCAAATTGAACCATATGAAAAGCTATGTGTGCAACACGAGTCTAATATCTAATCTAATATATAAAATACTCGTTTCCCGGTGTTTGTTACCAAACTCCTCCGAAACGGCTGAACCGATTTTTATAAATGTTTTTATGCATATCGGATAAATTCAAATTCAAATATTTTTATTCAAAATAGGATTCAAAATCACTTATTGAACGACAAAAACTACCACCCATTCAAAAGAGACTGCCTCAGACCTGAGAAGAATGGGCGCAAGAAACTCAGCGGGCTTTTTTTTATATAAAAATATGGATTACAATGTGATATCGTAGAATAAACATTTATAATTGAAGAGCCTGAGGGTGTTCTCTTTATTCCCAGTCCGTGGTGTCATTAAGAAAATCGTTTATGCTATAGTGACCTTTCCCACTCAAACGTATTTTAACAATTCTTGTTGTTAGCACATTTGTTTTGTACATTTTCTGGGATCACATTGTAGAAGCATATATATCGCCCAACAAAAGACTTACTAACTCGACCCAACCGAGTGGTAGGCATAACAAGTTTATGTTTGTACCTCGTGCTAACATGATGAATGTCATAGTTTCTAGAAAATTCCTCAATGTGCTTATGTACGAGGGGAGGCTGATAAGTAATCTACCTAACTATGAAAGAAAATACTTTGATGGCTAGTTTTTTTTTTTATTTTTCTATATAGTCTCCTGCAAGTCAAATACACTTATGACTTTTGCAAATAAGTGACATCATGCCGTTATAATAGTAATTTTTATTTTGCTCGTCAAAATGGTCAGTCACAGGCTCCTTCATTTCTTCGTCCGTCGAAAATCTGCGACCCCTCAATTTTTTCTTTAAATCTTTGAATAAGAAATAATCACAGGGAGCCAGATCTGGACTATAAGGTGGATGGTTAATTTCTGTGAAGCCGTTTTTGCTCAGGGCTGACCTCGCCGTTAAGGCTGTGTGTACAGGAGCATTGTCTTGTAAAATCAGAACACCTTTGCTGAGTTTGCCTCTCCGCTTTTCTTTGATTTGTTCACGAAGCTGGTCAAGCAAGTTTGCATAATATTCAGCATTCATTTTTGAATTTTTAGGCAAATAATCTATCATCAAAATCCCTTTGACATCCCAAAATACGGTGGCCATTAGTTTTCCAGCCGACGGCCGAACCTTGAACTTCCTTGGCGGCTTTTCTCTTTTAAATTTCCATTGCATTGACTCTTGTTTGCTTTCCGGATCCCACTGGCGAATCCAAGTTTCATCACAGGTCACAATTCGAGAGATAGTCTCTTCTTCTTTTTGACCAGGTCTAGAAATGCCTGACAACATTCTACTCGCCTTTGTTTGTCAAAGGGGGTCAACATTCTAGGGACCCAACGCGCGCTCACCTTGGACATGCCCAAATGTTCGTGAATAATTTCATGAACTCGTTCCTTGCTAATGCCCACATCTCTGGCTATCTCCCACTGCTTGATTCGCCGATCTGCAAGAATCAGGTTCTTCACCTTTTCAACATTATCTGCGGTAACAGCAGAAATTGGCCTTCCACTACGTGGGTCGTCTTCCAGGCTCTCACGGCCATGTTTAAATTGCTTCGACCAAAACTTTATGACGAATTCAGAAGGACTTGAATCACCAAACACCTTTAACATGCGCTCTCTGATCTGCGTAGGCGTATTTCCTTCTTTACTTAGAAATTTAATCACTGCTCGATGCTCAAATTTCATCATTTTACAATTTTCTTTCGACATGGTGAAATCAAAGCCGCGCCAAAAAAACAAAAGCAAGCGAAAAAAAATAATCGTCATAATTTTGAAAAAGGAATAAATATAGAATATGATTTTGCAGTGGCCAGTTCGATTTTCAAAACTTTCTTTAACAAAGTAGATTTTATATCAGCCACCCCTGGTACATACAGAACATTATCAAAAATGTATTGAGAAGAAACAGTCAAAATTTTTCTCTTAACGATTCTTTACGACCTAGGTTATAAATCGCCTGAATAGCCCTCTTCTGCAGCACAAAGATAGTATTAATATCGGCCGCACTCTGAGGTCTTAGGTCTGAGAATCGGCCAATATCTACTTTTTATTCCCCAAAATTTGTTTTTAATTTAATATATCTTTCCTCAGTAGAATGGCTTATTATTACCAGATGGTTACAACAACAATAATATTCCACTCTATAGTATATAAACATATAATTAGATATAGAATATTCGATACTTAGTTTACATTCACCAAAAAAATCATTAAATGAAAGTAATAATGTCAAAATATAGGTTAATATCGAAGCCAATAGTGGTTTGTTACACTTTGTTATTAAATAGAGAAAGCCATTTTTTTAAATCTTTTACAGTAAAATTAAGGCTGAATTCGGGCCTCTTTCACGCCTAAACCACTGATCGTATCGACATGAAACAACCACCATGCGAAATTTATTTATTTTTATTAATTATTACTTATTTTTTTATTGTATTTGTAATAAGATGAATAAAATTTAATTTATTTCCTTTTAAAATTCGCCCAGCGGAGCGGGCGGGAACGGCTTGTATTTCTATATAAATATCTCACCCAGTTAAATGTATTGTTATATTTCATTGCACTTTTATTTTGAACACAATTCTGCAAATCTATAGAATATTAATACGTTGTTACAATCAAATTAATTGTACACAATGGTTATAGATTTACAATAAAAACTTGTATTGCGCTTCCAACAGCAGCATTTATTGAAAGCTTTTACGTAAATGAAGCCATATATTACGAATCACAACACACTCTTAACTCGGTTATATTATTTGTCGCTCTGTTATTGCTTAAAACATCGCTTGAAACAGCTTTAATTCTCCAATGATTTTTTTTAGTAATTAAAACTTGCTTTGTTCTGACATTATTTTTTAAAATTAATATATTTTTTATCACTCTAAAACCAGAATTTTAAATACTATATATAACAAACAGACTTCCGCGACCTTCTCGAGAGAGGACTCAATAGAAGACACAAGTTTCTCCCGGCACTGGTCGACGATTTCCCGAGAGAGACCTGCATGGCCCGTGTATACGGCATCACCAGTGCTGTCATCTGCATAGCAATGTATGTTGGAGGTGTCCAACATGTCATTGATATGCAGAAGAAACAGCGTGGGAGATAGCCCGCAGCCTTGGGGCACTCCAGCATTCACGGGCTTCGGGTTCGAGCAATATCCGTCAACAACGACCTGTATGCTGCACCCAGTGAGGAAGCTGGAGGTCCACTTGCACAAGCTCTCGGGAAGCCCATATGATGGAAGTTTTGAGAGGAGCGCCTTGTGCCATACACGATCAAAGGCCTTCGCTATATCCAGGCTAACTGCCAGGCCTCCCCCCTGGCTTTCAATAGCCGCCGCCCATCTATGTGTTAGGTATACCAGAAGATCTCCTGCCGACCGACCATGGCGAAAGCCGTACTGTCGGTCGTTGATCAACTGGTGACCTTCTAGATATACAAAGAGCTGGCGGCTGATTATGCTCTCCATGATTTTGGAGAGCAGGGAGGTAATAGCAATAGGCCCGTAGTTTCCCGGATCCGAACTGTCTCCTTTTTATGGATCGGATGGACAAGGGCTGACTTCCATGAGTGAGGGACTACGCCTTTGGAATAAGAGTGCCGGAATAAACGCGTTAGCACCGGCGTCAACTCAGGGGCACACATTCTAAGCACGATTGGAGAAATGCCATCCGGCTCGACTTCCTGACGTCCAACAAAAACAGAGCTTGCCTAACAGTTTTCTGTCTGAACTGTACTTCAGGCATAGAGCTCTGATACCGCGGGATGGTCGGCGGTGTTTTTCCGTTGTCGTCAAGAGTCGAGTTGGAGGCAAAAAGAACGCAAAGAAGATCAGCTTTCTCTTTTGCCGTATGGGCCAGGTTGTGATTTCCCATATGCAACGGCGTCAGGGACGGCTGGTTGAAGTTACCAAGAGCAGCTTTTGACAACGACCAGAACTTGCGTGTTCCGGTCGGGTAACTGGAAAGCTGCTCGCCGATTTTGACGATGTGCTTCGATTTCTCACGGGTGATTTGTCACTTAAAAAATCTGGAGGCACGGTATAATATTTCCTCTTAAGAACTGTGCAGTTCGGATCCTTTGTGCCGAGCGCCGCAACCCAAGTTCGATACGCCTGTTTTTTGCAGTCAGATGCTGCTTTAACTGACGCATCGAACCAGGGCTGTGATCTGCCACCGGTCGGTACTACAGAGCTTGGTATAAAAATATCCATGCTCTGTAGTATCACATCGGCTACTGCAACGGCGCATGCACTAGGATTGTCAGAAGGGAAACAAATCCTGACCTGCTGACTTGTAGTGCCAAACGCGTCGGGTCGCTTGTGGTCTGCGACGTTGGCGTCGGATAGGCACTACACTCCTGACCAGGCAATGGTCGGACGTTCCGAGAGGGGCGCCGACAAAGACCTGATAACCATCGGGATGTGTAGTCAGCAGAAGATAAGGACGGCATGTGGCTATCCACATCCGGGAGCCGCGTTGGCGACTCAACCAATTGGGACAGACCATACGCCAATGCGAAATTATGCACAGATCGCCCTGCGTAGTCTGTGGTGCGTGATCCAAGCCATTTGGCATTGTACCCGTTGAAATCACCCAAGACTACGACTTCAGCGGAGGTAATCTGTGCAAGCACGTCGTCAATTGCCGTTTGAACGCAGCCCAACCTTCAAAATTGCCGAGACGGCGACAGCAGATATCCTCCCTAACGTACACACATACCCCGGCATGAGGCAAAAAATTGTTCTCAATTTTTTACCCGGGGTACGTTAAATATCACGTATCACTAGGACGAGATATCTGCGTCTCCATAAGGAAACACAAGGCCGGCTGCGCCGTCTCAAGGTGGTGGTTCACGGCGTTTAAATTGGAGTGAATTCCCCTGATATTGCAAAAGTCCACGTTGAGCGTGGAGCGGGGTGCCGTGATGTTACTGCCTCGTTTGTCCTCGGTCATGCGCGGTTCAGTGCCCTCCCCAGAATACGAAGGGCAGCCCGAGCGGGAGTGCTCGGGGAGGGATTATCCGGCTCTGGTACCCTCCTGGGGTAATTTCTTTTTCAAGACCGCTCTCATATTTTGTTGGGGGGAGGGGAGGGAAGGGATGGCCTCTGAAACATAGCGGCACTAGGCCCCTACTTCACGCCGGTATTCTGTGCGATACGAAAAACCCAAAAATTCTGAGCGGCACTACAATTGCACTCGTCACCTTGAGACATATGATGTTAAGTCTCATTTGTCCAGTAATTTCACTAGCTACGGCGCCCTTCAGACCGAAACACAGTAATGTTTACACATTATTGCTTCACGGCAGAAAAAGGCGCCCATAATCTAGCCAGATTCCTGTGCAAAGGAGCCTACCACCGGTAAAACAAACCTACAGAGGTGCTATTATAAATGTTACGTTTGTAAACAAAGCCACCAAATAAGTCTCTGTTACATTGTGATTTGGTGGAATTGTTTTCACTGTAAATAACAGCAGTCGATTCAATAATGTTGACGGTTGTCCATTTCGAAAAATTTTGATGAACCAGTTGTTCAAGTTGAGCCACAATTAAATTGAAATGTGAATTTCAGTATTTTCTTTGATTGACGCGAGTGTGACTCATTTAAATAAAAATAATAAACACGTGTATTTGTAACTGTATTTTTACTGGGGGACTGACTGTCTCTCCGAAAACGTGATCTGGAAAGACACCAACATACATAAAATACCAATCGTTGGTAATATACCAACGGTAATAATAACAAAAATAAGATATATATATATATGTACGGATATCAGCCTGGCCTCATAAAGAGGAACTCTGGAAATCTGTAGAATCATTTAAAATGTAAAATGTAATAGACGTATGTTGGCCATAGCGGGGAGTAATCGCAAACTGATGCAGACCAGAAGAAATAAGCTGTTTTAACCAAAGCCGTTGATACGAATTGAATAAAAATATTTTCAGAGTGCTTTCGCACTTCCTCAGATCAGAGTCCAATCCGTACTCGTGAAAATACAGATCTAGAAATACCGGACCGAATTCGGATATTGCCTACGCACTAGTCTGATCTCTGATTCAATTTCAAGCAATTCAGGGGCCACTTTTTGATATGCGGCATTTTACTCGAAGTCAAGTACTCACACCTTTCAATCGGCGTCAACATCTGGCAATGCTATTGTACGTACGAAGGCGCAGAAGAAGTAAAGAATTCTAGGTGCACCCTCTCTTGGAGGACCGACGTTAAAATGGAACTTTTTACAATCACCGCCCAGTGTTACGTCAATACAACAGAAAATTTATCATTACTACTGAATGTGGTCCAGTTTCGAGTCTATTTTACATCACATAAAAGATAATATTTTCCGATAAGACACTAAATTAAGACAAAGTATAACGCCAGAAGTAATGCTTGTAGTCACATTAAGGCAAGTAAAACTCAGTTCACAATCTGATAATATTTATTATTGTTTACTTATGAAGTAAGTACTTATGAATATTAGAAAATACGAAATATTAGATCTTAGAACATTCTGAATTTCTAATTTATAAGTTGCTGATAATACAATTTTATGACTAACCTAGAATTATAAACCATTTCCCTTAATGGAAATATTATGATTTGAAATGATTTTACAAGCTTCGACCAACTTTCATAGTTTGATTGTGAAGGTTGTCTAAATGGAATATTGGGGAAGATTTATTAGAAGTCCGGCACGAACAAGTTACTACGGGTGATTGATAGATGAGATAATAGTAACAGAAACCAAATCCATTTCGATATTTTTTTTATTTTATGGTAGACCACAATGCAATGGACTAGGGAAATGTGCGACCCACAAGAAAATATTCTACGATTCCAATTTTACTAACATTTCTATGCAAAGCGTTTCACCCATGAGTATTTACGATTACAGCATATGTATCTCCTGGACTTGTTTGACAACTTCACTAACAAACAGTGGATCCTTTATATGAAACACTATCGGTCTTACAAATAAACTTGATAATAAGTTATTGATAATAAATTGTTGATTACGAGTATATCGCTGACAACACTGCCAATACACAACTGACCTGTATAAATAACACTGTACAGGCTGTTTATACATATGTTTGACAACAAATTTTTGTGCCTATTTGAAGCGCCACCCGCGAGCGTCCAGAGTACTAATTTTGACGGATACAACATATGGCTGCGAAGGAACGTACAATACTCTGAAGTATTTTTGTAGTTTGAATTAATTTCGTTTAACTTCGTCTTTCATGTTATTAATACTTCAAGAATCAACGTAATAAAGTACACAATCTTTTTCTATAAGTAGTTTCCCACCATCTATCGATGTTTGCTGAGGTTGTCATCACTAGTTTTAGTACCGTAGACTCTCCCTACATGGCCAACAGCGCCAAAATGGCACATATCAAACAGGCACAAAAGCACTTTGACAGACGCCAGTCCAGTGATATATAGAAGAGTTCAGTAGCGGGAACCGTTATAGGTCCGAATAAACCAATCATAAGTCATAATGTCAGTTTCTAATCATTTGGCATATTCTTTGTTTATTCTTAGGTATGACATTCTACCAAATTTATTTGTAAGGCCACTTAGTTATAAAACCCTGCGAAGCAAATTGTACCTGCATAAACAAATATTGAAGTTCTGAAGATGCTTTCAAAACGAATTTAAAATGAAGAAAATGCGACAATGTAATGCACTCGTTCGTAAATAGTGACGTGCCATTTTATGCCTTTAGATATCGCAGCAGACGGTGCGGTTAAGTAATAGAATATGCTCTATGTCGACGCGCAAGATTCACGCTTCTGGATATAATTTACATATCCATTTAACTTTCAACTTCGTATTCTTAAGAATAAAAAAAAAATATGAAAAATAAACGAGGAAAAGCAAGTATATTATCAACATATAACATATTAAATTAATACGAATTTGGTTTGAATCGAAATTTACTGAACATATCAGGTTGAAACTTGTACCCTTGGGTGCGGTATAATGCGTACATTTTTTACCGACTTCAAAATAGAAGGAGGAGACGGTGTCAGCCAAGGTAGGTTTGTTACTACATATTATATAGTTATAGGTGAGATGTGTTTAAGACGGACGCACTACGTGACGAAGAGACAGGCGACAGCGGGGTCGTTGCGGGAGGACACCGATTCCAAAAATAACAATAATCTCTACTAGAATTTTATTAATTAATTAGATGCTTTAAATACGCAATTATTTTCATACTTTTAAGTGATACTATATATACGAGAGGACAAACGGGCAAGAGGCTGGAGTAATGAGGAGTTTGAGGTAACCCATGGACTTCCGCAACACTAAGAAGTCATGCCTTATTATTGCCTTAAAGGCAACATCATCGTCTCATGATGAGAGTTTGCTCTTTTCTTGAAGGTTCCTAAGCTGTATCGACTCGGGAAATCAGCAGCCGGTAATTGATTCCTAGTGCCTGTGCAAGGGAAGAAATTCTTGCAAAACTTCTAGCAAAATAGTCAATTACTCGTACAACTCTGAAAGAGCGGCGTCATTCACAGCACGAATCTATCAAAAGTCCGTTATCTAGCAATCCGTAACATAAACCATAATGATACCTCGAGTATTTTAAACACAAGTGGGTATTACGTTTCAAGTGGTCCCACTGGGTTTGGCGCCAAAACTGCTCAGTAGGTGACTTCTGTAGGCGCACGGGACGTGTTGGCATATCAGAGGTTAAGCATAGAGCTTAAGTTTATTATTATTTTGATCAACAATGTACCAGTATTTTTCATAATATTATTATATCCCCACAAATCACAAAGACTTTTATATCATAATTTAATATCAAAATACAAATTAAAATATGAGGAATTTATGATGTATGTTGTAATATCTGTAGATAAATACAAGTTGGAGAAAACAGATGAAACACCGAGTCATCGACAAAAACATTGACAAAGATAGATTTTTGGAGCCTTTCTTATCTTGCCATCAATCGTTTCTTGAATAAATAATTGTATTGGAAATTGGATTTGTTCATCCAACAGAGATGGATGAATGCCTAAGATATTGAAGAGTATCTTAAAAAATTAAGAGTATTTTTTACTTTCTAGTTTGGGTTGTTTTTTAAACGACGGGTTCACAATGACAAGGACTCCGTTATCTGTGCTTCCGTATGTCAGCGGGCAGTCTCATGATAAAATATCAAACTGTAATCTTGTTGAGTGTGTATTACTGTTATTGCATGATGATACAGAAACCAGGATGGCCAAATTCAAATATATACATTAATAAATACATAAAAAGTACTACATTTTATAACATACACAAGCGATCTCGCACTTCAAGGTCGATCAAGGTCAACCAATTCTTCTTAGTCTTTCGGAATGAATATCTAAAATTATTACTAAGAAAGCATGTACATACATTTTAGTTTTGTGTAAGAAAGGAGATATAAAGTTGATCATAAAACCAGAAAGACTAATAAATACAAATAATTATTTTCATTGGAAATACTCATTTATTCTAAGATAGAACGGGTTTTCAAATTAATAACTTAATATAAAACACAATATGAATAATTTATGCATGGTCTTATAGCTTTTTCAAAAAAAAAATCAAATTCCAAATTTCTATATTTGATCTTAAAGTATATATACAAAATTACTTAAATCTACTTATTAAAGCAATTTACAATAAGCCTTATATATGTAGGTATCAGAAAACTTATTTCTACAACCCTATCTACGTATTGAGGGATACAACTTAAAATTATGCTTAAAAACTAATACATGAGGTTTGTGGGGGGGGGGGAATCCAGGAAACTGGGAAAACCTGGCTATTTACTATTGATATGACGTAATATTAATCGTAACCTATCACTTAACCTAACTTAAGACTAATGACTAGAACTTAAAACTAACTTAAAAACTAAGGTAAATAAATACATATATATTATATAAATATAAGAGGGGTGTGGGGTGGGGGGGATCTTGGGAAAGGGAGGGAGGGAGAGGGAATAGGAGGCCAGTTATTTAATTCTTATAACTAAACCAATTTACAATATATTGGTTTTACATTTATTCAGACCTAGCTAGAACTATGTGTGCGTCAGTGTGTGTGTGTGTGTGTGTGTACGCTAGTGTTCTGTGAGCTCTAACCAGTTGTGATGTGGTAATGCATGTTTATAACGTTTTATGCTGCGGCAGTACTCTGTGAGTGACTTACGACTACAAGTCGACCGGAGAGCGGGGTTTATTCCGTCCTTCAGTCGGCGTAGCCCTCTGTAGAAGCTATGAGATATCTCTTGTATGTGTTGTTCTAGTGTTGGGATGTTTTTCTTTACATGAAGTCGTTTAAGATTTGTACGCGGGTGGGTCCGGTAGATGGTTTTAAGTGATCTATTTTGCACAGTTTGTAGTTTACGATAATTGTTTTGATTTGTGTTAATCCATACCGGACTTGCGTATGTCGCGTTGCGGACTTGTTACTAGTTGAGAGAGTGGAATACCTATAGAAAATGGGTCTCAACAGGCTCAAGGCAGTAAGTGCCTTAGAGCGGGCGTAATTAATATGAGGCGTGAAGGAAAGTTTCCGGTCGAGGATAAGTCCTAGGATTTAGCCTGTGACTGCCATTCGACCGGGTGGTTATTATGTGGCTTTAAAGAGATATTGAGTTTACGGGAAGTTTTGTATGAGAAAAGAACCGCCTCGGTCTTTGTGTCATTGATTTTAAGCTTCCACTTAGAGAAGTAATTGCTTACACAATGTAGGGTTGTATTAAAGTGGGAGAATATAGATTTGATGTTCTTACTGCTGCACAGATAAGCTGCGTCATCAGCGTACAGGGCGAGGACCGTGTTCGGAGGTTTTGGGATGTCTCTCATATAGAGTAAAAATGCCCTCGGTGAGATGATGGAGCCCTGTGGAACACCTGCTACTACTGGATGTGGGGGGGATAAACTATTTTTGACTCTAACTCTAAGAAATCTATTCGTAAGGAATGATTTTATTATTCTACAATATTCAAAGGGGACTTGTGCTTCGAATAATTTGTGAACTAAGGCATCATGCCAGACGGTATCGAAGGCTTTCTCAAGGTCGAGTAGAACCATACCAGTCTGGTGTCTCAAGTTAAATTAGTGTGTTATGTGTTCGACTACGCGCTCCAGTTGGTGAGTAGTCGCGTGTGACCTTCGGAAACACTCAGGTAGGTTTGATTCTATAAGTGAGTTTATAAAAATATGTAAAAACTAAACCGAGAGCGTGTAAGAAATATAATCCATTTCTCTGTAATTATGCAGGATCTAATTTAGGCTATTTCTCTCCCTTGAATAGAATTACCAGGGAATATAATAGTCATCACGATGAAGTCGACATATTTGATCATAACTTACATAAATTTAAAACATATATTAAAACGGTTCTTTCAAGGGAGGGATGAACTCAATCGTTATTTTTCTTTTTTGTGTAAATTTATATTAATATTGTACTCATAGATATATAATAATTTATAGTTCTTATTTTATTTTGTGGCTTAATTTAATTGAATAGCATGTCATTTTCGCCTATTATTGAGGCATCACATACCATGTGAATGTTATTACCAGGACGAGGGAAAATAGGTAAGACGGAGGCACGCATTAAATATATTAACTAAGGTGTCTATTGCTTTTGAAGGGAGGTGTTTTAGAAGTATATTCTGTATGTCGTCGTGCCCGGGGGCTTTTCGCGGTTTACAGGTTTTTAAAATTAATTTGACTTCGCGAGGTACAACTGGCGTAGGTGCAGTCGGTCCGTTTATTTTGTAAAGGTGGTCTAGAGACCGCTAAACCTCGCGTTCGGTGTCGGGGCCGCTCAGATCCACGGTAAGTCTATGCTGTCGCTCAAAGTGTGTACCTAGGGCCTCGGCCTTTTCAGCGTCCGACCGGGCGGGGCCCGAGGGGATGCTGAAGCAGGGTAGAGGGGTGTGTACGTTTTAAGGCGTCTCGCGAACTGCCAGAGGGAATTGTCGCAGGTGTCAAGCGATTCGAGCTTTTGGTTCCATTCGTTGGAAGTGAGAGATTTTATTTTAAAAGATATTTGGTTTTGAAGTGAATTAATAATCGTGTTAAACCGACGCGTATGAAGTCTCTGTGCGTGATGTCGGTATTGGTTTTTTAGTTTGATAAGTCTTGTTATGTGGTGTGGAAGTTTGTTTCGGTGTGAACGTCGGGATGTTCGCGTTACGGGCTTTGATTATAGCGTCAGTGTATCAGTCAGTGTTTGTATGGCGTTGTCCACTAATTCGGGTCGGTGTAATTTTAAGGAGCTGGGGGAGGGGAGGGCTTCGTTAATATGTTTTTATAAGTGTCCCATTTAGCATTACCGTATTTAAAGATAGGTCGCGAGATGCGCGGGATGAGGCTATTAATTTCGAAAATAATGAGACAGTGGTCCGAGATAACGTCATAAGTCAGTGGGTCTGTAACGTTTGTGATATTTTTGGCAAGGGTGAGATGTAATTTAGCGGCAGAGTGCCTAGGGTTGGAGGGGAGGTGGGTCGCTTTGTCCGGAATTAAAATTTTATATTCGTGACCTGCAAAGTGATTAAAAAGACGTGATCCATTGGAATTTGCTCGATTGCAATCCTAGTGTCTATGGCAGCGTGACGGGGCGTTCCCTGTCATTACTGAGTTCCACCCGAGGCCGTTCGCCATGTTCGATTTGAACAGGCGGGGCTAGGGTGGTGCGTTTTGGCGGGTCTGGAAGCGCTCCTGGCGCTCCTTGACGGCCGCAAGGTAGATGCGGCGTTAGGGGCACTGGCGGTACGAGGCCGCGTGCTTTCCGCCGCAGTTGCAGCACCGGACTGGAGCCTCCTCCTTCCGGTCACACTCCGCTGTGAAGTGGGCTCCCGTGCACTTGACGCAGCGGGCGGCCCGGTTGCAGTTCCGTTCTGCATGTCCGAATGTCTGGCACCTGGAACACATGGTGCCGTATTTATTATTTGATTTATATTTATAAATTCGCACCGATTGATGACAGATATATTTGATTTTCCTGAAGGCCGATATCAGTGCTCTTCGGGAGCGTCACTTGGTACCTTGGTACCAGTGCGTCGCCCTTGAAGGCGACAACTTTGGTGGGTTTGAACTCCAGTTCCGGAAGTGCACCTAGCACCTCTGCGGAGCTATAGTTCAGACCTTGGACGTGGCCAGTCCTTTGCCAAGGTACAATAAAATTTGCATTGAAATTAGGCGTCACATATTGAAGGAGCTGGAGTAATAGCCAGACTTTGTCAAATATTATAATAAATTGCATTGATATTCCAGAAGGAACAAGATTTTCCGAACATCATTAACATTTCATCAAGTTGCATACATCAAACGGATCTTGAATTCACTTCAATTAACGATAAAATTATATTCTTAAAATACACAACGGACTCTAAGTTTTGAACTTTTACGATGACAAATGAAAAGTTATTTAACTTTTTATACATATATCTCATATAATATAAAAGTATTCGTTATCAATGAAAAGTATTATTAAAGAATCAGATATAGGTATAATATTCGAAGTGACTGGAAAAGGTATGTCTACCTTTTATTTCACTTCTTCCCTCTTGTTTTTTTTGAAGCATAGATGTTGTTTTATAATGTAAAAAACCTTTTATGAAAAATTATCTAGGTAATGGTGATAATTACTTTGAATTCCGTTGCGTGGGTAAAGCGGAGTTAGCAGATATGAAAACAGAGAGAAGAAATCGACTTTATTTTGTTCTATGTAGAGATATAAATCCCAAATCGTCGTTCTTATTGAAAGGCATAAAAAGTATTTACTTTCTCAAAATTAATTCCTTCAGAATTATTTTTGATATCATTTCCAATACTATGACCAATTCGGAAATAAATGGTGATCTAAGAAAGAAGAAGCGGCGCAAGAAACTCTCCCAGCATCATTTTTTTGCGCTGTTTTTAATAAAACATACAATATTGTACTGTATTTTCTTTTCTTTGTTTGCTTTTTTAACTACAATGGTGTCTATACCCATGGTAACTTTGTTAACTTTGTTAACTGTTTGTTTCAGATTAATGCAATAGGTACGGACAAAAATTTTATTTGTGTGCAAAATTAAATTAACCGTAAAGGCATGGCTTAATAGAGAAAGCGTAACAAACTTATCGTAACACACAATAATTGTCATTATCATCTTCCTAACAATTCCGTATATAAATAGTTCTTTCTGCCTTAGATATCAAGTTAGACTATAATCTCTGCGACACATTACTAACTTTGAAGTCATTATTATTAATATTTCTAACATAAAAATAATTAAGAAAGTTTTGATAAGCACTTTTCTTAAATATAATATTTTATCTTTGTGAACTTCAAAAGAAAATGTTGATATTGATTAGTGAAAGATATTGTATAGAAGTAACAATGACAACTTTTTCGTTGACTTCAAAGGATTTAATCAATTTGGAGACTTTTTCCAGTCTTCCCAGATAAATAATTATTATAAGAGTAGGCACTTTCTCTTGAGACTGGATTTTTAGTGTCATTCAATTGTTTTCTTCGCAATAAATTAATACCTTTTTGTTGTACTTTTATTCATCTTAATACTTAATAAAGAGGTTCTTACTGAGATTTGTAAAACAAATTAATCTAACCTCATTTGATTTTGAAAATAGGATTACTGTTCCGTATATATTTCAAATATGACGTTAATTTTATCCGCAACAAAGCGAAGTTCTTTTTAACCGACTTCTAAAAAGGAGGTGGTTCTCAATTCGTCAGTATTTTTTTTTTATGTTTGTTACCTCAAAACTTTCGACTGGGTGAACCGAAACTAGAATTAGATTTATTTATTAGATTGTATAAAAATACGCAATTATTGTAAAACTTTTTAGTGCATATTATATAGATCTATTGTTTTAGAAGTCGGTTGTTTTTTTGTAAAAAAAAAATTATTTGGCATCAAAATTCCCGGATTGAAAACGCATAAACCAAATTCGTCCTATTCTTACTGACACTACATTAGGTCCATAAATGTCACAGTTGTATTCGCGGCTTGCGCCGTAATTTTTCCATGTTTGATTTTTTTTTATTGGGATTTTATGACCTGGTAACTAAGAGCTTTAAGTCAAAATTGTGTTTTATACACTGAGGATATCATTCGCAGCCTGATAGAAACGGCTAAAGTGTGCACATTTTTCTCCTTAGTTTTGTGTCAACTGTCACTGTCTGAATTGGGTTCTAAGTCCGACATCTGAACTCAATAAATGTTTTAAATTGCTGCTTATTGATCAACAATACTTTAAACAACTGGAGTAATAACAGCAATGTATAGATATAACCGTCGCAGCTTAATTTGAAGCATGTTCCATATTTCGGCTTTGTTTTATCAGAGGTGATTTGTCTATATGTATATAACGTCATTGCTTATCTGTACATACATATACATATATATATATATATATATAAATATAAGAGAGATTTGATATAATATTGACTCATCATAATATCTCTGGAACCATAAGGTGCAGAGACTTTTTTTTATGAAAATAAGGCACGAGACCTTTTTGTGCCGTGAAGCAGTAATGTGTTAGCATGTGTTTCGGTCTGAAAGGCCACGTAGCTAGTGAAATTATTGGGAAAATGAGACTTAACATCTTATGTCTCAAGATAACGAGCGCAATTGTAGTGTCGTTCAGTATTTTGGGTTTTTCAAGAATCCTGAGCGGCACTGCATTGTAATGGGCATATAAATTACCATCAGCTGAACGTCTTGATCGTCTCATCCCTTATTTGTATAAAAAAAATATGTAAGGTTCTGAGAGAAGGTGCATTATATTATATTACTGTAATAATAGATAAATATTACTATTATAATAGACTTTTCCTATGCTTTTATTAAAATATACTATGTTCATTAATCCGCTCGAAACCAATTTCAGTTAAGTGAAACTGCTTGCCTTAACGAGTAATACACTCTAGGGAAATACAACATGGAAGTCAGTATTTGGTATTTTCTATTGCGCTTTATATTCAAATTAATATTATGAAAATTGATAATTGCTGAATAAAAATTACATCCATGTTAAGTTACACACTTTTAACAATTGTGACTAGAATTCATTTTGGTTATTAAACGATAGTCCTGCTCCGATGGGCTCCGGTATCAGCAGAACTAATTCACCGCATGCAACGCACAGTTGCTTGCATTGTTGGCGATCCAGTGCACTGTGAATGATCTTACCTTGTTTAACTTGACACCCTCCACCGAATACGACCTTCAGAGGAACTTTATGCCTTGTAGGCAAATTCTTTTTTGCGTTGTCGAAATTATAATTTGATTTGTACCGTTTGGTGTCGAGACACTTGGCCCGTGGGGTGCAAAGAATGTACTATCTTCGCGCCTCAATAGGGTTACTGGAAATTCTGCCAGTATTCTTGGTTTGCTTCCCCGAAATGATAGCTTCATTTTAATGTAATTCATAGTATTATAAATATAGTTATAAGATTTGTTTTCTTTGAATAAATAATATGAATATCCTTGTGCGGTGTTTCCAGCGGGATGACAATGTGTCCTTTAAAAAAAAAATTTAACAAAAAACCAACCGACTTCAAAAACACTTCCAAAACAAGAGATATAATGTGCACTAAAAAGTATAAAAAATTTTGCATATTTTTATACAATCTAATTAATTAATCTAATTCTTGTTACGATTATTGTTATTTTTGGAATCGGTGACCTTCCGCCGCGACCCACTCTCGCCTCTCGCCTCCTCACGACTCAAGCACATCTCACCTATAACTATGTATATAGTAACAAACCTATCTTGGATTTTACCGACTCCAAAAATTACAATAATCGTAACTAGAATTAGATTAATTAATTAGATTGTATAAAAATACGAAATTATTTTTATACTTTTCAGTGCACATCATATCTATTGTTTTGGAATAGTGAACAGCAATGAACGTAAGTGCTTCGCAATTTCATTACAGACAGTTAGAAATTCTGCCACAGATCGCACCCTGCACCAGATCGTTAAGTAGTCCCATTGATCATCATATTTGACTTCTACAATTACTTGATCATTATTTTTTTTTATGGTAGATGACTTTAATATCCGGATAGCATAAAAAAGATTTGGCCGAGTATCGTTAATTTGCTCCTAAGAATTGAAGAGTTCCGTTACTTTATCATGGATTCTGTAATCAGAACCAAACCAAACTCTCACAAAACTATCTTTGAAGTATATCCTTTCCAATAAAAAATAATCATCGAAATCGGTTGGCGCGATATTGAGTTATTCGTAATTTTATCATCCACTTTGCTATACAAACGTATAGCAAATTTAAGACTTTTGTGGTTTTCTCATGGATGCCACTGTCAGATCTGATCAAAATTACAATGGGAAACCACCTTTCAAATAAAAAAAATAATTATCAAAATCGGTTCACCCAGTACAAAATTTTGAGGGAACAAACATAAAAAAAACACATCCCAGCGAATTGAGAACCTCCTCTCTTTTTGAAGTCGGTTAAAAAAAATATACCAACGAATTGAGAACCTCCCCCTTTTTTGAAATTAGTTAAAAAATGCGTACACCTTTAATTAAATGCCAGCATAGCTCCTGTGTTTCTTCTGTTATTTAGGAGAAAGTGAGGATTATTTAATATCAGTAGACATGTAGGTACGCTCGTTTCTCCTCCGCATCCAAAAAAAAAGTTTCATGTAAAACTAACGATGTCAAAATAAATATAATATATTGTTATGCTGCGACGGAGTGAAGAGCATAAAAAACTGCTCCACTAAAATATACATACGGTTTAACAATATTGGAGTAAAATATGAAGAACGAACGATAAAATACATACAAACATCCATTTTAGTATTTTTTAGGCGGAAAAGAAGACTTTGAAGTCGTTAAAGTACTTTTAGTCATCAACGGACGATACGCGGATCACTTTATGTTAGGTGATTACGCCGGCTGATTACGTTATTTCAAGTACTGAGAAACACTTATTGCGGCTGATAAGTTAAATCCACACTTCATAGCACTTACATTATTAAAGGCGGGATTCCCGCGCATGTAAACCGAGCTCCCATTGAACAATAATAAACATAATATTCTACCAAAATTTTCGTTCATGGCTCATTAAACATTAAATATAGCACCAAGATTTCACCTTAAAAATAAAAAAAAAAGATTTTTAGATTTGCAAGAGCGACATCTCAAGTCAATTTCCTAATATGCAAATATAGGGGTTGAGTAGGTTATCAACTATAAAGTAGATAGATTGAGATTTGAACAAAGCGTACAAGATTTTATGACGTTACGTCACTCGAACGGTGAACTCAGTTGGAAGAGCACTCGCATGGAACGCGAGAGGTCGTGTGTTCGAGACCCGCTTCGTTAATAAATTTTTATTTTCAAATTTTATTTGTGTAATACACATCAAAAGGTTTTTATTTCTACTTATAAATTTCTGTAGTTATAGTAGTACATTATCATCATGTTAAAGGATACGTTGAGATACTAATAAATATAATACCATTGGTTCTGACATTTTAATTTATTTGCCAAGGCATCGGAAGACAGTCACTTATAGATACTGTGATCAAATTCAAATATTTTTATTCAAATAGGATATAATATCACTAATTATTGAAAGTCAAAAACTATCACCCATTCCAAAAGGTATATTCAAAATGCCTCAGACTTGAGAAGAACGAGCGCAACAAATTCGAGAGCTTGTATACAATATAAAATCGTACAATAAAATTAATTATTTAATAGCCTGAGGGCGGTCGCTTCATTCCCAATCTTTAAGAAAGACGTTTATGTTATTGTTAATAATATTGTTAATAACCTTCACCACACAAATGGTTTTAACAATTCTTTAGGACTTCGTAATACATTAAATCATACAAAATAACTATTTGCTTATTACTTTTACTCCGAATTATATTTAATAAGAACTGAAAAAAGTCGTATCAGCTGGTACATTCTCATACAGCATTACATAATTATTCAAAAAGGTTATAGAAAGAAAATAATGTGAATTAAATCTGTTCTAAACGTAATTTATGTTATAAATATACATAATAAACAAAGCCAGAAGTGTGCTGAATAATATTTTACTCACAGCTCGTTAAGTATTCCACGAATTTTAGTTATTAACAAGCTTGGCACCAATTTCACTCAAGTGAATGTTACTCTCCAGCTTATCACGTGGAAAATTCAACATGCAAATTTTAATAAGAATATACGGAGTTCATTACTGAAATTGATAACTTACACGTTACAGAGGCTAGGTTGTTAGGTGGTCCTAGCCTAACCGTTCGTCATAATTAACGCCACGATATAATATAATATTCGATAGGTTTTTTAATAACTTTTTCTTTTTATAAGATAATTGAAATGTGCTACTAATAGATGAAACGTGATCCCATTCGACTCCTTCGTATGTCCGGTAGCATTTTTGCAAGTGGGAATGACACACGCGGTGTAATTATATAAATATGACAACGGCAACTACTTAGATGTAAGCAGAACGCGCGTCGGCCATTGGCTAATCGACAATTTAACGAACCACGCCGACTGCGCGTGGTTTACACTGCCTCAACTTTGAGCGCGATGACGGCTTCTGGTTTGTTCTGTATAATTCTCAGTGTATAGTTTAATTTTCAACACTGTGTCATACTTTCAGATAAACCCCTTGTTCGCGATGAACAAAAGGAAGGTTGATATCTTCTTAGAGATGTATATTTCGTCTGTCTTAACAGGATTAGATATAATTATAGTTTCTTGTGTAGTTCAGGTGTTGTGTGTAAGTAGTTGAGTTAATGAAGGTTGTATGTGACAGTTAGATGAAGGATGAAGTATGATTGACAGAGTAGGTAAACGAAGTAATATTTGAGGTATTTGATTGGTTGAGGTGTATGGCTCGATATAATAATAAAATAAAATTCAATACAGTCGACGAAAGGAAATCTGGCGTCGACATTCTTGATTTAAATCATACTATGTACTAACAAAAGGTGAAGAAGACTTAGGTTTTCAGCCAGTGCGTGTGCCAGTGATGATTACGGTACGCAGGCGTAGTCGTTAAATATGGACCTTATGAGAAAGCTCATGGTCACTCAGAGGGCAATGGATAGGGCTCGGAGTTTCCTTGCAATATCGAATCGGAAATGACGAAATCCGTATAAGAACCAAAGTCACCGACATAGCCCAAATGATTACGAAACTGAAGTGGCAGTGGGCAGAGCTCACAGTTCGGCACATGGCCGATGGAGCAAAAAAGGCCTCGAATGACGACGACGTACCGGATGACACAGTGTTGGTAGGCCCCCCACAAGATGGACCGACGATCTGGTCAAGATAGCCGGAATACGTTGCAGGAACACAGGACCGATCATCGTGGACATCTTTTTTTTATTTTTATGGAATAGCAGGACAAACGAGCGTACGGGTCACCTGGTGTTAAGTGATCAACGCCGCCCACGTACTCTTGCAAAACCAGAGGAAAAACAAGAGCGTTGCCGGCCTTTAAGGAAGGTGTACGCGCTTTTTTTGAAGGTTCATATCGTCGCGGAAACACCGCAAAAAGAAGCTCATTGCACAGCTTTGTAGTACGAGGAAGAAAGCTCCTTGAAAACTGCACTGTGGCGGACCGTCACACATCCAGATGATGAGGATGATATCCTAACTTGTGGCGTGTCGTGCGAAGCTGGAATTTGGCGGGACAAAGGCCTCTCTTTGTCCAGTATGATGATGGGCTAACTATTCAAATTAAATCATGGCCCTTCTGTGTATATAAATTACGTATTGTTCATAAAAGGATAGAGTCAACTCTTATTGGCTGTAGTAGACAATGTTCTAATTTGGTTACTTATGGAGATTCATAATAATACTTGTAAGAACACTAGATTCTAAATCTCCATTTTGTGCCGCCGAGTGCCAAGACAATATTTTGTTTTTCACTTTAAATGATGTTATATAAACTGCAATAAGTAACTTCTAAATATTTTTTTTTAATTTGTCTTATTTATTTGTTTTCACTCTTTCTACTATTTTAATATATATGAATATATGTAAATAACTTTGTACCTTTAAATCATAGCGCGCACGTATGAGTGTGACATTCGGTAGTAACAATTTTCACAGAGAAGAAGTGCAGAAAGCTGAAAAAAATTAAAAAAAAAAAAAGAAACGACTTCAAAAACACTATTCCAAAACAATAGACATAATGTGCACTAAAAAGTATAAAAATAATTGCGTATTTTTATAGCATCTAATTAATTAATCTAATTCTAGTTACGATTATTGTATTTTTTGGAATCGTCATTGGAATCGGAATAATTATTTAATAGTAACTGTGACAGATAAAGAGTTAGATTGTCTGACAGATGACAAAATTGAACATGTATTATACAATTTAAGAGATCATTATTCTGTGAGGCTCCTTTGCACAGGATGCCGGCTATATTATGGGTCATCTATATATATCAATACATATATCACAACGACGCCTATTTATGCTGTAAAGCAGTAATGTGTAAGCATTACTGTTTCGGTCTGAAGGCCGCCGTAATTAGTGAGATTACTAGGCAAATGAGACATAACATCTTATGTCTCAAGGCGACGAGCGTAATTTTTGGGTTATCAAGAATCCTGAGCGGCACTGCATTGTAATGGGCAGGGCGTATCAATTACCATCAGCTTACCGTCCTGCTCGTCTCGTCTCTAACTTTCTTAAAACAATGCTTTTAAATTAAATTAAATGCTTTTAATGAATAAAAAATATATTATTAAGCTATTGCATAGCTTTTATCGCGGGCTTTGAGCGCGGCGACCGAATCAAGAAATTCCGTAACGAAATACCTAACACCCCCCAGTGTTCCCTGATCAGCGCCATCTATTGGAAACTGTTATATTGTATTACAATCGATAGATTAAACGTTCGATTTGGACAAACGAAATAGTTTATGAAAGTGACACTAGATGTCGCATAAGCTAATACTATTTATTTTTAAATTCAACTTAGATGGAGTAAAATTATAATTTTGTAACCATTAAGAGTGTCTCGCAAGGGGTTGCCACGATGGTAAGTGTCTGACAATGAATAAAGTGATCTTTAATAATATTTTGAAGGTAATACCGAAAAATCGCACTTTATTCTTTGATGTATTTAGATCGGTATTTGACCTTTAGTACCGTTTAATGCCACTGCCAATGCCACTGCAACCCAAACTCCATAATGGACCATCGTTATTACTTGTTTTGGGAGCATGCGCTGACAAAATGTCAGCTTTTATAAAATGACGTAGGTCTGGGGTCCACGGGCTCTTGCTCTAGTAGATACATTGTGAAATTAAATCGATTGTTTTTTTTCTGTGTTCAGTATTCCTCAAATCTCAGTTAGTCTTCATTTTCATAATTTTTGCATAGCGGTGCCGTGACAAGTCGAGCGAACATTATAGGTTCGGAAATATTTTTGATTTTTGGTTGTTCGGTACATTTTGGTTATTAAATTTAATTCTTATTTCTAGTTGATGAGTGTTAGTAATTAGTGATCACAGTGTACAAAACCTTCAAATAACTGTAGAAAAAACTTTTATTTATAATTATGGCGGAACGACGACATTTTGCTGCTAAATGGGACTATTTTGAGCGAAGTCACTGTAGACAGTCCTAAGCCTGTTTAAGTGTGAAGTAAAATTCACTGATAGATGTCTTTTTAAATTCAACACATAGACCTAGGACCTCTAGCCAAGCCTAGTGACCAGATCACCCAGTAACTGATTCATAAATACGAAAAACCTATGTAGGTAGATTGTTTAATAATGTAATTAATAACATCTAACTACAACAAGAATCCACAACAAAATATGGGACCACCATTGACGCGGTATTTTCAAGATATTTAGAGCATATCAAGTCTCAAACTTATGTTTCTTATTTCAGTTACCATAAACCTATAGATTCAATGATAAAAATTTCTGAATAACCTACATGTATTGTATGATAATAAAAATATTTTAAACAATATTAAGTAACTTCACATTTATTCAGTAAAGAAATAAAAAATGTTTTCTTATCGGTCACCACGCTCAAAAACTGTAACTTGAATTAGTATCAAAGAAAAAACTTTAATTATTATCAAAGAAGAATAAATAAGAAATTATAATTGCATAAGTTGATAAAAAATGCTATGCAATAGCTTTACCGCGGCAGTCCCCGAGTGACACACGTCTGTTTTTTGAATTATTGTCAAATTACGACTTATCAGAAAATGATAAAATTAGTACAATTATTAATACCTTAATTCATAAAGAAAACCATTATTTTTGTGTCACGAACATAATACATGACATGGGTCGAATCCAACTTACTCATGTAGATATCCATAAGGCTTGTTGGTTGGCATATATTGGCTTCCCCAATAGCTGGTGGCAAATTGAACAAGATTACTTTTAGAAGAGTTTTAATCACTAAACAGGGCTCTATAATGTTCTAAATGTTTATTGCGTAATAAATAATGAAAATTTCGTAAAATTTAACATTTTTTATGGAGGACAAACGAGGATATATACGAGTCACCAGATGGTATTAGACCACCTTGGCCTTTACTGTCTTTTAACACCAGATAATCACGTTGCGATTGATATTTAACAGATTTACTAATTGTACGTTTCTTAATCTGGATGAAATTATTTACAGAAATAACACACCGTGTTTTAATGTGTGTCATAAAATAATCTTATAATTGACCAAATAGAATAAGTATTAAAGGTTTTTGAATTTCAAAAAACAAAGACCCATAAATCGTTCCACATTATAACGAACGATACCATAATATTATTTTAAAAAAGAGAAATTCCATCGAAATGTAATGACGAAACTGCAATTTGCAAAAGAGTGTATTACGATGCCGCATACTATATTTTAAAGGTTTGTCAAATATATTATGCGAAAGTGACCAGCGATGAAAATGTTATAGAGATTTTTTGTTATTATTTTGAAATACTTTGTATATTTACCAATATAAATTACAAAGAGATTCATTTAACTAAGTAAAATCATATAATATCATAAGTAATCTGACACAATTAACTCTGAGACAGGCGATACTCGTATCTCAAGAATTTACGAGTTTTAAGTTCAGTTATAAAGCCATTTAACAAATTACTGTATGTTAAATGTTGTGAAGCTAGATCATATATTTCTAAATACAAGTTAGCCATGAATCATTTCAGATAAATTACAGCGATTCGACCGGAAGCGGAAACATAACAATTAACATCCGGCTGCTAAGCATTATCTAGGCTCTAGTTACGGAGAGTGTACACAAGATAATTCTTTTTATTAATTATGAAACTTCTTAAATCACTTAAGTATTAAGTCTTTGCAATAGTTATTTATGCAACTGTTGTGTGTTTTTTTTATGAAAATAAGGAACGAGACGAGCAGGATGTTTAGCTGATGGTAACTGATACGCCCTGCCCATTACAATGCAGTGCCGTTCAGGATTCTTGATAACCCAAAAACTCTGAGCGGCACATCAATTACGCTCGTCGCCTAAATGAAACATTTTATATAATATAAAATATATACAATACAAATTTTATACTGAAGTGGGTTTGCATGAAATTTACACTTGGTTAAATATGAATCTACTTACTCTAAATGCAGATAAGACCAACTACATGTGCTACAGTTTATATAACGATGCCCAAGCTGCTAGAGAATTCAAAATACAAATTCACGACTGCGTTAATACCGTACATTGTAACTGCCCATACATTCAGAAAGTTGTTCAAACTAAATATCTCGGTATCATATTGGATCAGCGACTTTCTTGGCATCCACAAATAGACTACATAATGCAGAGGTTAAGAAAACTAACCTGGATTTTTAAATTATTAAGATACGTAGTATCGAGGGTGCCGGCTGGCCCCAAATAGGAAGACAAAGATCTCCTGAAAGAGATCTATACATCGTTGGTACAAACTGTACTAACGTATTGTATAACGATCTGGGGTGGGGCCACTAAAACAAAATTCCTTGAACTTGAACGAACACAACGCAATTTTATTAAAACAATGTACTTTAAAAAACGCAGATTTCCCACGGATAGCTTATATAAAGAAACTAAAATACCTACAATTAGAAAACTATATGTTACAAACACTATTACAAGAAAGCATAAATCCCTCGCTTATGACCCTAAAATCCTGCAAAAAAGAAGAAAAGACATTGTGGTAGTAGTTCCTAAGTCAAACTCAACTTTTGCTGATAGACAGTTCATTAAGCGGTCTGCCAAATTTCATTTTAATTCTATTCAAAAAACATATATGAATGTAAAAAACTTACATCTAACTGGCTAGAACCCAAATCCTATGACTGGGTAGAATAGTTGCTGAGTAGCTAGTTGTGTATGCTACAATTATATATATATATACGCACACACACACGCACACACACACACACACACACACACACACACACACACACGCTTACACACTAAACACTCATTTCCCTTCTTTCCCCCTTCTTCTTATCTTGTCTATTTTATATATAGTAGTGAAATTTTGTAAATAGGTTTAAATTACATATTATTTCATTTATGTAATTTACGTAGTAAAAAAAAAGCTCAAAATTATATTTTTATTAGTTAACTTTAATAACTCTTAAGTATAATATAATTTTGTTTATTATAAATAAAGATTAAAGAGCGGTGACTCCCAAAACAGGCGCTAAGCTTACGGGAGACACCTGCCCCTAGTTTTTAAGTACTTTTTGTTATAGAAATAAACAATTTATTATAAATACATCACCCACACTTTATAATATTATGGTCATTGAAAATTTTGGGTGTAGGCAAAGTTTTTTCTAAGAAAGTATTAAAACCGATCGTTTATTTATTTTAATAATTGTACATAGGAGATTAAATATATCTTTTAACCTCTTAATTGATTATAACTTGAGGCATGCTGTACTTTCTTTTGTATTCAATTATTTTAATCTATAATTTTAGCGTAGGTTAGATTACGTTAGTTAACTTAGAAGGTATTTATATAATAGAATATAGTAATAATATTAATAAGCCTTTAATTTACTTTAGGTAAGAAGGTATTTCAGAATGATGTATATCATGGCCCTTTCGGGTATTAAGGCCTCCTTCAGTTGCCTCCATTTTATTACGCTTTATTTATTAGCTTCATACGTATGTTAGTATGTAACGGAATCTTTGAAAATGATTTTGACCCCCTTCAAAACGTCGGATTAACTCGAAATTTGGCATGCTTATTAAGGACCAATGACAATTCAATAAAACAAAATAAAACTAAAAAATTAAAAATAAATGGTAGTTTAAAAAAAACTAAAAAATACACTTTTATAGAAAATCCCACAAAAAAATAGAAAATTAATCTTAATAAATTTGAATTAAAAATAGTTTAAGAAGAAACGATTTTCTTGTTAAAAAAAAAGTGAGGAGTTGTTTTCATGATACTATCAAAATAACCCTTTTACTCATATCTGTTCATAAAATATTTATAACTATTGATACCATGCACCCCGTGCTTTTTTTTTTACAATAAAATCATTTTTTCTTACACTATTTCTAATTCGAATTTATTAATTTCCTGTCATTAGCTCAATTCATCCAGTCTCTTTCTGCAAATTGAAGTATGTTGTCTATCCAGCGAGCTTATGGTTTGCCTGGCGTTTGGTTTGGTTTAAGTCTTTGGCCTCCTGTAATAGAATAATATTATTATTGTTATTATACTTTTATACAAATATCACGTAAAAATAAATAGAATCGTTCACAATTTTCTGTATGTAGTAAGAAATTAGTTACCCTATACAGTGAATACTATATCCTTAAAACCATCAAGCAAATTGGACTACAGCCAATAAAATTAATATGATCACTATAATCAATTAAAATATAGCATTTCTTATTTAAAATTATCTTTTAGATAAACTTTTATGAAACGATGAAATTAATTTTAAAATTTAAATCTTAAATTGATTGCCAATGATGGTTTATTAGTTTACTATACTCAGCTGATAAAATGCAAGGTGTGACATTTTACATCTCAAAACTATAATTTTTGGTCCGAATGAAGTCGGCGGGAACAACTAGTGTAAGATATAGTACTCAGTAGAACAATATGAACCGTATGATTTGAAGAAACCAAAGGTAACTTACTGGTAATAAATGAACTTCGTTTTGGAATGTTCCCACCTTATACTAGTTCTAACTTTGATTGGCTAAACTACTAAGTTCGATTAACTTTACTGCCAGTTCTGATTAAGTTTTAATTGTTTTGAAATAATTATAAAATGAGCTGTTTAAAAATGTTGTCTTAATTACAATAATAAAGAACGAAAAATACGATTGGACGGCTAGGGTACGATATATACATGTCAATTTTTGCCTGAGTCTGTAAAACTCTCAATCCTCAAACGTAAATAAACATAACAGAATCTCGGCGCTGTATCATTTTGAATGTTCGATTAATACTCGTATCATCAACTTTCAACTGTCCCATGCACTTTTAGTAAGAGCTTGAAAAGGAATATCAAAACCACCTAATTATACTATATTGAAATGAAATGACAGCGCGTTATAGAAATAATCCATAAGTCTCGTCACCTTCAGGAGTTTTATTTATTTGAACACGGATTACAAGGATAATAAAATTGTCGGCAGATAATCATATGAACACTATCAGAAGAAATATTATCGATTTACTTTTTAACATGGTTTGAGACTAAAATCACAGGATAATGCAACAGAAGTTTCTATTAGTTTAAATATTTTAAGGTGAAAGCTACTTTAACACCTTCTTTTAAGATTCATTGTAAATCATACCGAGATCGTAGCTGCACTTGATTTAAATGAATCAAAAACATGAAACAATAACGGACTCTACAAGTTTGTGGGGCTGTTTTCATCGAGTTTTTCAGTACATTTGAAAATATTATCATTGAGAATGACAAAAATATCAAATTGGTTGATAACCTTGCGAGATCGGCAGTGCCCCAGGGCACTTGATTTTCAAAATTTCCAACTAGATACACATTATAATTGCTAATAATTGCTTGTACTACAAAATAATTTAAAAAATAATATTTAACGTTATTTTGTTAGTAACAGCTCATGAATAAGAAACGAGATATTTGTCCAGGAAATCATGCTATATTTTCATTTCATCATCCAACCACGGTTATGCTTAATATGAATACAAATTTTATTGCTTCACCAAGTTATGATTTATTGACGAATGAAAGAGCTAAGGTTTTCGATTCATCGTTGCTTCGATCTATTGAGCATAATAAAATCTTTGTGCTCCTTGAGACATTCCGATGTACCTCTGTACTATCACCACATTGGGTTATTGGTACTTATCTATATATAAATCGTAATCTATCATCATATATGTCATCTCATACGCATTCTGAGAATATTATTACAATTAAAATTATTCCTTTATTATAATGAGGACAGTGCTGAATGTAAACCCCAATTATAGAAGTTTGTAAAACAGATCATTTAATAAAGAGAATATCATACATACCTGGATAATATCATCCATTTGTCTTGGCCGATACCTCAGTTTATTATTTCGGGATGGGATTATTGGCAAATTGTTCCGGTCGCATTCCGTTTCGCCTCGCGCGTGATATATTTAGCACCTATTCATACGTCCCCATTTAGAGGAAAAGTCTTTTAATATGAATGAACACGTCATGGAACGACGGAATTCTAGATGATATATGCTGACCCGACAGACTTTGATATGTCCATAGTATATAAAAATACTAATTTAATAAGTTTATTAAAAACCAATTGAGACTGATCATTGTAAAATTTTTACAAAGAATACTAACATAAAGTCGTAATTAGTCATATTTATACTGTACTTACTTGAAAAAATTATTCATCGTGTTGATTCATCTTCTTTTTAATGAGAGATCGATAAGTGATCACCGCCGCCCACATTCACTTGCAACAGCAGAGGAATCACAGGATCATTGTCAGCCTTTTAAAAAAGTGTACGCGCTTTTTTTAAGGGTGCACATATCATATCGTCCTGGACATCTGTGCCGAAATAACGTCAATTATTTTGTGCGAAAATGCGGGCGTAAAAATAGTCTGAAATAAAAATGTGTTTTTCAAATAAATATCAAAAAACTTCATATTTGTTGCTTAGTTTTAGTTATAGATCAAAGAACATATCACATATCAGATAAATCGGTAGAAAGTGCCAGTATTATATTCCCGAGTAATACGTCACAAATTCCCTTTGCTGAAAAATATTATTTTAAAGTGTTAATTTTAAGTTAATTTTGTCCTTTAAAATTATGTAGTTTTATTTCATTGTATAATAAATCTTTATATAATGAAAATGGTTTTTGTTTTAGGCTCTTTCACGCCTTTCACTGATCGTATTGACATGGAAGTACGAACATTCGAAGCGAAATTTATACTAGAAGGTTTATGGCTACTTATTTTTATCTATTAAGATTCGCACAGCGAAGCGGGCGGGAACGGCTAGTATAAAAATTTTAAACTGACTAAAATTACTTAGGCGGATAGAGACCGAATAATGTGACATCACTTGGATATCACTGCGGCGGGAGGACACCGATTCCACAAATTAAATTAATTAAATTAGATTATTTAAATAAATTAATTAGATTGGAAAAAAACCGAATTATTTTATACTTTTTAGGGCATGTTATATAATATATTGTTTTGGAATAGGTTTTTTTGAAGTCGGTTGTTATTTTGTTATTTTTTTGTATATATTATGGAGAATTCGAAAAGCTAAAGATCAAAACGTGATCATTCATCATTGTGATGCCGTTCTACTGAACTTGGTTATTTTTATATTACCAAGCGGGAATTAAAAGCAATGGGCAGGGTGTCTCACTTACAGATCAGACAGTTCACCAGATTAACGACTTGCTTTTCTCGTATTTTTTTTATAAAAAAGGCTAAGAGTAGAATGATTCATTAATTTTTATGCAAGTTATCAATAGGTAAGTAATTTCCACAACTGTGTTTGTCTAAAGTTTCTTTTATCTATTGAGTTTCTATATTTAATCCATCCATTTAATCCAGCCGTTGTGGTTCCCATAATCTAGCCGGATTATTATAAACTAAAGAGTTACATGATTGTTGATGGTAAACTGTATTTCTAAATCACACTAACGAGAGAAAAGTTACAATATAATAAAAAAAAATATTTAATTAAGTTCGTCTTAGATTTTAAATTTTAACAGACATCCAAAAGGAGGAGGTTATCAATTCGATCGGTATTTTTATGTATGTACATGTAATTCTTCTTTGTATGATGCGAAATAGATGCCATTTGGTCCCATAAAAAAATTACATAGTTTGGCCATGTAGTTTTCATTTTATGAACATTTATATGAAAATTTTCATCTACCTGTATGACATATTTGTTTTCTGTGTACGGCTTTTTTGGAGTTTTCATTCAAGTTGATTAAATATTATTATTAACTGAAACTAAAACGTAAAAAATAAAAAATAAACTACGTTTAAAAAAACCGACTTTAAAAACTGAAAAGTATCAAATAACTAAAAATTTAATTTAATACACCTCTAACGCAAACCTTTACATTTAATGTTAATAAAATACTATTATTTGTATGTGCTACATATTCATATCTTTGAGGTGCCAAGCCAAAGGTACCTACACTCGCCACGCGTGACATTGAGCGGGATAGCTTCGCCTAGAAAAAAAAAAGCAAGTGGCGAGACACGCAAGGCCAGACAAAATAAATAAATACAGTAAGTAAACTGTTTATAATATTAAGTTTTATTTTGTTTAGGGCTTGGCACTGACTTAAAACCTATCAATAGGTAGCAAGCACATTTAAATAATAGTATTTTATTAACATTAACGGTAAAGGTTTGTATAAGAGGTGTATTAAATTAAATTTTTATTAGTTTTTGAAGTGGGTTTTTTTAAAGGTAGTTTATTTTTTATGTAGATAACATTTTTGTAAGAGTTAGGAGTAAGACGAAGTAAGATACAAAAACGACAACAATTTTCGCCTTATTAATGTGTAATTATTTGACTGCAGATTCAGAATTAGTCGCTCGTATATTCGTGAAGTTAATTAAGCGACAACCTTCATTATGCGATTCATGTTTTATTACAATTGTAAAGACATTTTAAATTTAGAGAGAGTTGAGATATATAGAGTTATAAGTATTAGTTTCTTATATATATAAAATAATTATTAAATAGAAAACCTGTGATATTATTTTTAATATCAAATCTCAGTTTTTTATAATAGAAATAAGAGTGACCTAGATCTACTCTAGGAAAAACTCTCGTTTACTAAAATTCATTTAAATCCTTGAGCCAATTCAGAGATTCGAAAAATAAAATGTAGGTACAAAATATTATGTCCAATAATTGGTCGTTTTGATATTACTAGTAAAAATAAAAATGTTAATATTTATTGTAAATAAGGGACGAGACGAGCAGGACGTTCAGCTGATGGTAATTGATACGCCCTACCCATTACACTGCAGTGCCGCTCAGGATTATTGAAAAATCCAAAATCCTGAGCGGCACTACAATAATTGCGTTCGTAACCTTGAGACATAAGATGTTCAGTCTCATATGCCCAGTAATTTCACTACCTACGGTGACCGAAACACAGTAATATTTACACATTATTGCTCCACGGCAGTAATAGGCGCCGTTTTGGTACCCATAATCTAGCCGGTTTCATGCGCAATGGAGCCTCCCACTGGTAAAATTATCTTCTCATTCACGCCCGTGCAGAAGCAGGAGCAGCAAACAATTCCAAAGCTGATTGTAAAAAGCTACCTTATCAGATTACCAAGTTTTTCAATATGGCTTTCGTATTGTTTTATGGGAAAAAATTGAGGTAACTGATCACTAACGCTCAATCCCTCATAACAATAACATTATCAGAATTTAAAACATATATTATTATAGACACTATCATGTTAATAAATAACTGTTGTTGTAGAAACTATGTCTGCTCTCATTCAATATCCGCTTCCGGTTGAATAGTTCAATCGTATGTGTTATTTCCACTCGATGAACACTAACCTCTTGAAGAGGATGGCTGTGACGTGATCACGAAAACACAACCCGAACTTGGACCATGTAAGATTTTATATTTATTGATTTTATTTTAGTTTTTTTTAAGATAGAATATTTATATCGACGATTTAATCGATGTATGATAAGCTTTTACAATATGATCCCAGAAAATTTAAAAAACAAAATGTGCTACGAAATTTAAAATAATTGTTAAAAAACGGGAAAGTGATACCAAATAGTGATACCACAGACTGGGAATGAAGTAGACAACCTCAGGCTTTTTAATTATAAATGTGTATTGTATGAAATTACATTGTAATCCTTATTTTTATATATAAAAAAAAGCCCACTGAGTTTCTTGTGCCCATTCTTCTCAGGTCTGAGGCAGTCTTTTTTTAATGCGTGGTAGTTTTCGACGATCTATAAGTGATTTTGAATCCTTTTTGCATAAAAATATTTGAATTTGAATTAATTTCAGACAGTGTGGTTGACTGACAGTGCAGGGTAGAAGGGTTTGAGGTACATTATTTTACTGTCATAATATTGATACCTTTACAAACCTAACTTTTTCGAGTCAATGAATACACTATTGCTTTTGAAATAAATTGGAGAAGCTATATCGCTAAAACCCTCCCGATATTATTTTATACGGCACACCCAGTTAGGTAGGGTGTCAGTATTAATAGTAGCCTTCCCTGACTACTTATTAATTCTGACAATTTATATCAATCAAGTAAGTCTTAATTTCGGAGTTCGCTTAAACGAAACTAAAATTATAAAGAATTGTGTATTGTAACTGTACAAATGATTGATGTTTATTACATTAGATTTTTTTTTTATTATATAATTGTTCATTTATCAAAAAATAATTTCATTTTATAATATTTTTCTTCGAAGAAATTCATATTTACATTTTAAATAACAATAAATTGTAAACGAAATAATTGATGATAAGGCTGCTTCGCAGTGAAATAGATTGAGTATCTCTGTTATTTTATGTATTCAAAACTTATTCTTACACTGAGTTTTTTGACTTCTTCTTAGTTGAGTTGTGAAGGTTTAGCTGGACGATTCAAAGTGATGGCGAGTGTTTTTTAAAACCAAAGTAATCTTGTAAGCTAAATATAGCAATTGTTAATTTCATTCCATTACACAAATAATCCCAGAAGTGAGGGTTATCACTTTAAAAACATAACAAATTGTTTTCATTCCATTAATAATTTTAAATAATATAATATATTCCATTTATAACAGATGTTATAAGTAAAATATAAATGTGCTCAATTGACTAAACACAGTTGTTGTGGTACCCATAATCTAGCCGGCATCCTGTGCATAGGAGCCTCCCACTGATAAAAATCTTCTTGGTACAATGCCCCGGTGGTATCTAAATTATTATTTCCCTGTTGCCCGCATCAGAACTAATTTGTTTAATGAATTACCACTCAAAACGTACAATTTATGTGGCGTCATCGGCACGTTACAATATGAAATGAAAACACCACAAATGTAGGCTTGGTAAAGAATAAGACAGTATTGTGAGGTTGTCTACTTATAACATACTTAATAAAACACGCAAATAATTCTATCCTGTCTCATCCGCAGCTTATCTGAAACACTGCGATTTTAATGCGGCTTATCTAAATGGAAATCAGAATATAATTCTTTCAATTTAGTCGAATAATGGTACTTATGGAAATGTCAAATTTATTACCGACTTCAAAAACAAGGTTTTCAATTCGACGGTATTTTCTTTTATGATCGTAAGCTCAAACTTTCGACTGGTATTTCGATTTTGATGATTATGTTTTTATTTGGAAGCTGGTGCTGCCCGTGTGGTCCCATTTAAATTCATTCAATTTTGACAATGGCGTCCATCAGAAAACTATATAAGTATCCAAATGTTTTGAGTTTACTTTGTTGTCTCTTTGATTTTTTTTCGATGTTTTATTTGATTACTCGATGACTTGATTACTCGATTACTTGGTGACTCGTGTAGAGGCGAAACAAGTGTCGAATTGTTTAACGACAAATATTGGCGGAATTAACACTAAAGAAAACTCAAAACATTTGGATAATTATGGATTTCCGCAAAAAAAACCTTCTAAATTTTCGAACTTTATGAGTTTTAATTTGTAATATATGTATGTGCGTGACAAATGGACAAATAACTCAATATAACGCCAACCGATTTAGTTGATTCTAGGATAGTTTAGTTAGTTTCTGATTATGGGATCCATGACAAAGTAACGAACTCTTCAATTCTTAGGACCAAATTAGTGATACTCAGCCGATTCTTCTATATTATGCTATCCGGATATTTAAGTCACCTACCCTAACGTCGTTATGGTCAAGTATGTATCGTAGTCGAATATTATGATGATCAATGGAACTCCTAAACGACTTACAGTAAGAGTGTGATCTCTGGCACAATTTCTAACTATTTGTATTCAAATTTCAATGCGCTTACGTTAATCGCTGCATTGTAACATGACGCACGACGTTCTGTCTATTTTTGCGCTCCTTGCAAGCCTCTTTTGAAATTGTCCTCGAGGTAGATTACCTCTGATGAGCTAGGCGTTTCTCCCTGACTACGTTTATTTCATTTAAATGGCGCTGTCTCATTTGAGCAGCACGTTTATATTATTTTTACACATATTATTAGTGATTTTACATCAGATAAACTTATAATAAATAATTACTATTCCACGCAGTTACGTTGTCAAGGTTCAAACTTAAAATGAATCTCCTAAATGCTTATTTAGTTGTAACTGACTGCTAATCTTAAAAATTATATATCAACTTACAATACTATTATTTTTATCAATATATGCATTAAATTACAAGCAATTTAACATCCCCTAGTCATTGCATTGTTTCATTGTTAAGAAGCGACGTACCGATGTATTCTTTCAGGTATTTTTTTAAGTAAATACTTAGTCAGCTTTCGAACAGAAACAGTTTTATAAGACTACAAGGTCTGATATCTGTTGATGTTCTGCCAAATCATTACATCAACCTGATTGTCGTTCTAGCCACTGACAACAGCTCCAATTCGTCTTTATGACTCAGGCAGTGATTAACTTCATCATTTTGGGTTTATTTGAGATCTAAATAAAAAATGTGATTGAGTTCTACATTTTTGTAATTGTTTCGAACGAATTTTTGTCACGTTTTTTTTGGAGCAAAAGAAACTAAAAAACCTCATCTATGATGTAAGCTCTGAAGGCTTTTACAGCGTCATAGGACGTGGAGGCCGCAAAGACTACGCAACAACAGTCGCAGGGCGTCTCTAAAAGAGATTCGAACCTCGGACCGGCTGTCTTCTTGTGGCAAAGAGAGAAAATGAAAATGAAATGAAATGGGATGAAAAATGAGAAAAACACACTCACCGGTGAGTGCAGTGATGCATTGTGTATGTATGTATGTTTGTTTGTTTGTAAGTATGTAACTAAGTGTATAATATGTTTGTTAATTATGGAATAAATAATTCTTTGCGTGGGGTAACCAGGTAGATACCTATGTGATGGTGATGTATCTTCAAAACAAGCACTTACACCTCCTTAAAGACCGGCAACGCTACTGTTATTCATTTGGTGTTTGAAGAGAGTATGTTAAGCGGTGATCACTCCCTCACTAACGTATCTTAAAAAGCGTCGATGGTGCAGGTTCCACCGTTGAATCTCACCATGGAGCCCCGGTTCACGCCTCGCGTCCACCACGTCCCTAATTGTTTCTGGTTTTTAGAATTCATAATTTTTACGTCAATTCGGCGCTTTATTAGTTCTGTATCGCTCTTGTGAATCCTCTGGAGTTACAAGAGAGTATATGGACTGCGGAGGTCACTAATAACTATTGGGTGACCCGTATGCTTGATTGAACCCGTATCCTCCTTTTTCATAAAAAAAATAAAATCTGTATAATCTCAACACATGCATACACACTCGTATATGGTTTACTATTATGTTTTCATTTGTGTTTTAAAAGCAATTAACTCTCTTGAGAGAGTGAAAATTTCAATCAAAGGACCTCGGGTCGATCGTGAATGCTCTACACAATAGGACTGGAATATGTCCACGTCGAGTGAGTTAGAAGTCTGGTGTGATGGGCTTATTTCTTACCATTAACCTATACTTGACCGTCAAAATATTTGCAGTTTTTTATGACAATATATGGCAGTGCCCCAGGGCTCTAGATTTTTCAGATGCACCAAAACTGAGAGTGCCGTTCGGCACACTATTCCTTCACCAAGTTCTGACCCTTTTTTTGATGATGATTATGATAGTAAAGACCAAGTAAAATAATTACTTGGTCTTATAGCTCTTTTCAATAGCTTTCACTCAAATCATCCTAATTTTAAGCAATCTTATAATATACGTAAAATAATACGCATTTACATAACGCTGCGCGAGCACCAAAATCACGACGATCTGAGGCCTAACGCGGGATCAGAGTTTCCCGGAACAGAACGCTTAAGTCCTCTTATTCTTTTTTATTAAACATTGTTGTTTGCGCGTTATGTTTTGGCACTTGTATTCATATTTCTCATGCTTTTATACCGCACCGCTCATTTGCTTTGTCATCTTAGTTATTGATTGGAGTTTGCTACCTGTAAACTAGATGTCTATATATGGGTTGCAGCCAAATAACTCCGTTATAAAAGTAAAGTGAGCATATTTGTAACTTTTTTTATGAAAATAAGGGACGAGACGAGCAGGACGTGCAGTTGATTGTAACTGATACGCCTTGCCCATTACAATGCAGTGCCACTCAGGATTCTTGAAAAACCCAAATATTCTGAGCGGCACTATAAATACGTTCGTCGCCTTGAGACAAGATGTTAAGTCTCATTTGCCCAGTAATTTCACTAGCTACGGCGCCCTTCAGACCGAAACACAATAATGTTTACATATTTACGGCTGAAATAGGCACCGTTGTGGTGCCCATAATCTTGCCGTCAGCCTGTGCAAAGGAGCCTCCAACTGGAAAATTGTGAATACTGTAATAGTGAATAATGTTGAATACTTTTAACTTGTACACAGAATCTGTAAGATAATATAATAGTAATGTAAATGATCACAAACAACCTATACATAGAAAGCAACCTACATAACTGTTTATACATCAGCAGTTTGATGCCTCAGATAAGCAGGTATTTGTGGCTGTTCGCAAAACTCTTAAGCCAACACTCAGGTATGTAATGTACGAGTGAATTCTGTTTCTCGTCTGTACTCTCAGTGAACTATTTATCGCAACTACTTTGAAACACCGACAACCGACGTATGCTACGTAACAGTTAGCACTAAGTACCGGTACTTAGATGCACATTTCCTGTTGTATGCAAACTGAATCGTTGGAAAGAACTTTGCTATTTACCAGAGGGAGGCTTCTTTGCACAGAATGCCGGCTAGATTAAGGGTACAACGGCGCTTAATTCTGCCGTAAAGCAGTAATGTGTAACCATTACTGTGTTTCGGTCTGAAGGGCGCCGTAGCTAGTGAAATAACTGGGCAAATGAGACTTAACATCAGCTTATGCCGCTAAGAATTTTTGGCTTTTCAAGAATAAGCGGCACTGCTATATAATGGGTAATGAGCTGACCTTGCTCGTCTCATCTCGTATTATAAATAAAAAAAAAGAAAAAAAAATGCTCATTCATACGCTATCCATATTCCAAAATTTGACGATAAGCATGAGCAAGGGTGTGGACAAGCTGAATACAACCCAGAGAATCATTGCTTAAATAATAATGATATATACGTAAGTAAATTTTGCGTGGCAGCCATATTGGATTTCAAAAATGACCCCGAATTAATTCTCAGCCACCTGAGGACTTTGGAAACAATATGCATAATACTGTTACAATGATCATTTGGTGCAGCGGTCATCTTGAATTTTAAATTTGATCCCAAACTCGTTGAAAATCGTAAACTTGTGGCCATCTTGGATTTCATAGTAAGTGCCTAACAACTAACATAATAAGTCTCAAATGTTACTCATAAAAATGAATTTATAAAAGTACCATCACAATTTCAGCTGTCTAGCGGACGGACGGACAGAATCTTAGTAATAGGATTATATTATGGTTTCCTTTTGAATTCCTTATTTATTTTCTATTAATTTTTAAATTCCACTTAAACAACTATTGTTACTAGCGGACCCGATAAACGTTATGTGTAGAGGACACACGTCTTAAATTTGAAATATCAGCCTAGCCGTTAGGAGTAGTTCACGAACAAACACATGAGTAGGAGACTTACTTATATAGACTGATTTGAGAATCTAAATCATTCTCAAATTTACTGGAGCACACAAAAAAACATCATCAAAATCGGTCCAGCCGCTTAGCAGGTCGTTCAGCTGTGAATCTAAGCCAATCTCGAATACACCTGAAGATACACTGAAAATTTCTGTTTAGGAGGAGTTGAGCGACAAACACACGCACAGAAGAAATATACATATAAAAAATTACTCTTTTTTGACAAGAGTTTTGACATTGCTTATTGCTCACGATTTGTACACAAGGAAACCAATTTAATATACAAAAACGGAGTTGTTGATAACAAAAATAAAATAATGAATAAATCGACGATTTGTTATGCGTTGGTGACCCTAGTTAAAGCTTAATTTATTCGAACAAGTGGAATAAAGATTATACTAAACACCACATTAGCATTCAGTTGTTGACATGCGAGATTTACTTTTCCACAATATTCTAGACAGTAAATTAAGTTGCTTAATACAAGCTCAGAGATATACTCACTATGTCAGGAGACAGCTTGAGTGCTAATTTATTGTCTTATTTAAGACCTGCAATATATAAATACAAAATCGTCACCTTTTGGTATTTTGGGTCATGCTGCTCACATTGATAAAAGGCATAAAAAGGCATAAAATGCATTTATTTTCTCAAAATTGATTCCTTTAGAATTCTTTTTGATGTCATTTCTTATACTACTAGATACTACTACCGCTTCGGAAACAAATGGCGCTCTGAGAGAGAAGAAGCGGCTCAAGAAACTCTCCCAGCATTCTTTTTTTTGCGCTCTTTTCAATAAAAATATACAATATTGTACAGTCGCTATAAAATAATCACAATCTAGTCCCAGGCTGTCCGATCATTTAGATATTCAGCAGTGGAGTAATAGGCCACAATAAGTACACAATAGCTTTAAGAGTAAATGTATACACTTTTATAATAAAGTCTCAGCCACTGTTCAGGCATTATATATAAATAAATTTAAAAGTTTTTTTAAAATATGCCTCTGTCGTAAATCTTACTTATCCACAGCTGAATATCTAAGTGATCGGATAGCCTGGGACTAGATTATGATTATTTTATAGCAGTAACAATGTCAGTACAGTGTTGTATACTATTTTTAAAAGAGCGCAAAAAAATAATGCTGGGAGAATTTCTTGCGCCGCTTATTTTCACCCAGAACACTATTAATTGTTAGTAGTATACCGCAAGTAGTATTATAAAATGATATCAAAAGGAATTCTAAGGGAATCAATTTTGAGAGAATAAATTCCTTTTATGCCTTTTTATGATTCAAAATATCAGCGCGGTAACGTTAATAACATCACAAAGCTCACAGTGACAAACAGCATGCAGTTTGCTTTGTATAATCATGTTTTGCTACGTACGAGTCCATAAACCTTTCAGTCTAGTTGAAATAATTAATGCGAGAGAGTGTAATAATAAGCTAGAGTGGACAAAAGGATCAACGGCTTTCTACGCTGGCGAGCAAAAAGCCCGGGGATTTTAGGAATTCGCTAAATGCTTACCACTCAGGATTGCTATTTAGTTTATATATTATTTTATTATATTAGTATGGCATTAGGCTTAACACTATGACACTAACCTTTATTACAGATGATGTTGACAAGCACTTAAACACAAAAAATGTAAGTATTATTAGTCTTGACTCAAATTGACCATGAATTATCATTCTCCCTTAACAAGACTCTGCCAATGCTACTCTGCCAACCCACAACTATTTAAGCAGATGTTCCTTTCGAATGATTGGTCCTGGAGTATGAAGTAATCAATTTGCAGGTTATAAGTTGTGGGTATACATAATAAGCAATGTTCATTAAGTTATAAGCAGATAAAAAAGAAGAGGAAGCCAATCTGTTGACAGATCTTCCTGAGACAGACTGGTGTCTTTGTGTCTCGATTCGACTAAGCCACTCTTGAGTAAGCCATAATATTATCTTTCCTAAAATAGGGGGCGGAAGAAAAATTTTTCAAGCTACACGATCACGGATATCAGGTATTTGTTTGAGTGTTCTGGGAGCCACTGTAAGTTTATATTACAGTCTCATGTTTAACGCTCTATTGGAAAGCGCCGAAAACGTTTTTTACTTTTTTTTTTGCTGTGGCAACCCTAAGGCATAGTTCAAAATTCAACTTGTTCTAATTAATTTTAATAAATTTAATTGTTAAAGCAAATAATCTAGCGTAAATATTTGTTCAATCTAAGTAAAATACATTGTTAAAACTCAGTGTATATATAAACAAGTGTTATTGTGTATTAATTTGTATAACTTAAGTTTTTGTGCGTCTCCCGTGATCCGTCAGCTGTTTTAAAAATGATGACCCGAGGAAACAAAGCCCGCCAAACTGAGGAACAGCTCCAACTAACCCTCGTGGAGCTAAAAAAGTACAAGGGACAATACGAACAGCATCTTAAAGAAAGGGACGACAATGAAATTGAGGTTATTGAGATTGTTAATAAAAATAAAAATTTAAAAACTGAAATGTGTCAATTGCACACAGTAAACTCGAAGTTATTAGAAGAAAACAAACACTTGCGTGCAATGGTCAATGGGTTTGAGCAGTATAGAGGAGAATACGAGGAAACTTTAGATCTAGTAGTAAAACTAAAATCCCAGCTTTATGAAGCTGAGGTTGTTATTAACTCTCTTAAAACATCAGATCAAAGTTCCAAGACTTCTCAAACCCAGTGCCTATTCAATGAGTTGGTTGGAAAGGCCCCTGATTTAGTGTCACCAGCCCAAATATCCAATAATAAAGCAACTAATGTTAGTGTGGGCTCTGTGGCTTTCCACCCAATTCATATAAGTAAAAATAAATATAAGAAATATGTTAGATTGCAAAAATTCATTAAAAAACACAATAAGATTGTAAACAAAAATTAAATCTCAAGTGCAAAATTTTCTAAACTATACCCGGAAATAAATCAGCTAAAATTACAGACTGAAGAACTCTGTGTAGATTTGGAAAACATTAGAAGGGATTATAAGGAAAGTGTGAGCTCTCTTCAGTCTGAGCTATTAACATTACAAAAAAATCTGGATCATGTATCTCAACAATATGAGATTTCTCAAAAAGACATACAAGATCACATAACGGCTATGGATAAATTGATTGAGTTAAGTACCTATAACACAGAGTGTTTTAATTCAATCTCTAAAATGTATAATAATTGTAACTGTCAGTTTTCTCCAGGCCCTTCTGGCAAAAAGAGTAACAGAAAATCAATTTCTCAGTCTGTGGGGACTCACACTTCTCCGGGTATTGTAAACCAACCTCCACAAATACATTCTTCCCAGAAGAAACATATAAAGATCTACAGTGATGATCTGGGAAGAAATATGGGGTTGATTTTTCATAAAATAAGTAACGGGCTATCAGTAACCAATACTTGCATGCCAGGGGCAAATTATTATCAAATTATTAAATGAATTTTAAGTGATACTCACTGCTCTAATACTTCTATTATTGTAATGATTGGGAGAAGAGATAATTTAAATAAAAAAAACTATACAGAGAATTAAATAGCTTAAAAATAGCTAATCTTATAATGTACACATTGCCATATATGCCTGATTTGCCACAGGTAAACAAAATATGATACAATTTAAACAATTTGTTAACCCTGTTGTCTAATTCTCATTATTTGACATGTAATAGTAATATATTATCTAATAAAATACAGATAATAGACATTAATAACATAATTAATTATAAAAAATGTAAGGTTTAGACATCTGATAGGTTACACCTATCTAATTTCTATAAAAGACAGATAGCAAAATCGCTATCATATTATTTATACTATAACACAGCCAACTATTTGGCAACCCCCGCTTCTTTTGAGCAGTTTAGTTGTAAGTCGATAAGCACTGCTTCTATTGAGCAGTGTGATAAGTTTGTGGACTCCGCTTCTATTGAGCAGTGTGATAACTTTGTGGACTCCGCTTCTATTGAGCAGAGTAATAATTTAATAACCACTACTTCTATTGAGCAGTGTACTAATTTAAGCAAAGATTTGGAATATTTTCCAAAAAATTAAACAATAAGACAATAGGGGACTCCTCTAGCAGTGTAAAAACACAATGTAATATATAACAAGTGCTAGAATAAATAATAATTGTAAAATTGCAAACCTGATGCACCAAAACATGCAAGATTATTAGGTAAAGAACTTGAACTGGAGTTATTTATAAATCATAAAGATATACATATTTTATGTTTAACAGAGCACTGGCTCAGGAAATATGAGCTCATCTTTAACTTCAGTGGTCATCAGGTGGCAAGTGCGTTTAGCAGAGAAAAAACTACACGTGGCGGCTCTCTTATTCTTGTAAGTAAATTATTTAAATTCAAAGAACGAGAAGATATTGTGGGCCTCTCTGTTGAACGTACAATTGAAATAGCCTGTGCAGAGCTTGAGCGCGCCATTGTTGTTAGTATATACAGACCCCCAGATGCAGTATATGAATTATTTGAAAGTGTATTGGAGGAGGTTTTATTAAAATTATCTGAGTCTAAGAAGTATATCATGATATGTGGTGATTTTAATATTAATTTATTAGAAAAATCCTCAACCAGTACTAGATTCAGATCTTTATTCAAATCATATGATTTGACCAATATTTTCTTAGAGCCTACTAGAGTAACTGGCACCTCCAAAAGCTGTATTGATAACATATTTACCAATTATAAACCCATTTCTCAGGCAATAATTAACAAACTGAGTTCAGACCACTTTGGTCAGTTAGCCTCTTTTAATATTGAGGTCAATAAATGTACTAAAATTAAAAAGTTTACGTTTGTTCCTGTGAGTAATAAATGAATGGAGAAATATAGAGGCAATGTGTCAGTTAAACTCTCAAATTTGGATTTATTCAAATATAATATTAATCCAAATGAAATGTATGATTTGTTATTTAAAATAATTAAAACAGAGTTTGCTTCTATATTTACTTCTAAGACAGTCAAATCAGGTGGTCTCCTGTCATTTAATGATTGGGCAACAGCTGGCATTCATAGGAGCAGACAAAGGCTATATGAACTGTATAGTGAGAGATCATTGTATAATCATGATGCATCTTTTCTCGAGTAGGTTAAAAAATACTCTAAATTATTTAAAAGTGTTTGTTCTATTGCAAAGTCTATCCATATCAGACAAATAATTAAAAATGCACCAAATAAAATAAAGATGACTTGGAATGTTATTAACTGGGAATCTGGAAGATTGAAAGACCGCAACATTGAATATAATCTATCAATAAACAATACAATAATTCAATCTCAGCAGAAAGTTGCTACTGCTTTTGAGAATTTTTTTTCTGAGATTCCAGTTTCTATCATAAACACTCTTGTCTCCTCCACCAGTGTTGCTGAGTCACTTCTTCTGGAAAATGTTATAGGATGTCAACAAAGTTTCAATTTTAGTTTTGTTAGCCCTCGAGAAATAATTAAAACTTTTAAATCTCTAGACATGAAAAAACTGCTGATATATGGGGCATTTCTGTTAAAATAATAAGTTCAATAATTGATGTCATAGCACCATATCTTGCAATAGTATTTAATAATTGTATTAATCGTGGCGTATTTCCTGACCTTCTGAAACATAGTAAAATTACATCAATATTTAAGTCGGGATGCTCTTCTGACCCGAACAACTAATGTCCTGTGTCGGTTTTGCCGACCCTTAGTAAAATTTTTGAAAAAATAATTTTAAGCCAAATGCTTACTTACTTTAACTCTCATAAGTTACTTCATTTGAAACAATTTGGCTTTACTAGGGGACGTTCAACAACGGATGCAGGTGTTGAGCTGATCAAGAATATTTTTGATGCCTGGGAGGAATCGCAGAATGCACTTTGCATCTTCTGTAATTTATCTAAGGCTTTTGATTGTGTTCAACATTCAACGCTGGTCAGGAAGCTATACCACTATGGCATAAAAGGAACTTCGCTCGATCTTCTGACTTCATATCTAAACAATAGAATTCAGAGGGTCGATGTAAATGGCAGGAGATCTCCTGGGACTCCTCTCAGTATGGGGGTACCACAAGGGTCTATTCTTGGACCGTTCCTCTTCCTTATCTATCTTATAGAGAAAAAACATAATGTAGTATTGTTTGCGGACGACACTCCACTGATTTTCAAAGTGAAAAGAAACCAAGCTATGTATGACGAAGGGAACGATATTTTATCTGACATCGTGTACTGGTTTAGCGCTAATAACCTATTGTTAAATAGCAAGAAAACTAAATTCATTAAATTTACCGTACCAAATGTCAAAAATGTAAATGCAAATGTTTTGTTAAACGGGGAGGTGATAGAACCGGTGGAATCTGCTATATTTCTTGGCATAACTCTAGATTCCAAATTACAATGGAGCCCCCATATTGAAGGATTGGCGAACAGACTTAGTTCTGCAGCATACGCGGTTAAAAAAAAATAGACAATTAACTGACATAGATACGGCGCGACTAGTATACTTTAGTTATTTCCATAGTATTATGTCCTATGGTATATTGCTATGGGGCAACGCTGCTGATATTAATACAATATTTGTGCTGCAGAAGAGGGCTATTCGCGCTATTTATAACCTAGGTCCTAGAGAATCATTGAGAGCAAAATTCAAAGAAATTAACATCTTGACTGTTGCTTCTCAATATATTCTTGATAATGTAATGTATATTCATAGGCACATAAATGAATTTGCCAGAAACTGTCATAACCATAATGTTAACACCAGGAACAGACATAAACTGATGATGCCTACTACTCGGCTTAGTCGAGTTAGTAAATCTTTTGTGGGGCGATGTATATACTTTTACAACAAGATCCCAGAAAGTGTTCAAAACAAAGGTGTTACGTTATTCAAAAGAATTGTTAAAAAACGTTTGTGTGGTAAAGGTTACTACAACATAAATGACTTTCTCAATGATACCACAGTTTGAAAATGGAGCGACCGCCCTCAGGCTATTAAATAATAAGTTTAATTGTACTATATTACTTTGTAAATGTTACTTTAATTGTAAAACATATTTTTGATGAAAAAAAAGCCCGCTGAGTTTGTTGCGCCCATTCTTCTCAGGCCTGAGGCATTCACTTTGGAATGGGTGGTAGTTTTTTTTTTTTTTTTTACTTTCAATAAGTGATTTCACATCCTATTTTGAATAAAAATATTTGAATTTGAATTTTGAAATACATAAATGCAATACAGCTATTTGCAATTCTCTTCACGCAGATTTTGATCGAAATTATTTCACATATTTTCCACTGACCTTATGTAGTGCAATAGAGTAGTGTACTTGTGGAAAACATCTAATGCCGACCTTAATTGATATTTGATCACAGAAGTAATGTCAGTATTCATTTCAGTCAGTAAAGTAGTTTCTAAATGGGCGAGTCGTGAATTGAATACATCATAAGAAAAGGGGTGATGACTGCGATGGCGTTGTCTCCTTCATTAGTACACTTGATTTTTTTGGGGTTTCATACCTATTTTTGCTAGCCAACTCGCACCTGGGACACATCCATGCATTGTTGGCTTTAGATGATTGCTTACAAAAGTTAACTTGATAATTTTCAAACTGCCAAACAGGTAGTAACCAAAGTAAACAATTTTTTAAGTGTAATCCCTCACTGCTGGGATTAGCAAAAGAGCGTAAAAAAGGAATGCTGGGAGAGTTTCTTGCGCCGCTTCTCCTCTGTTGATTGAGATTCCCATTCCCGTTAGAAATGAGATCAAAAAGAATTCTAAAGTAATAAATTTTGAGAAAATAAATGTATTTTATGACTTTTATGCCTTTTAATTTCCTGCTCTTGGCATTCAATTACTGGTCATTGGAACGTTTTGGTGGTTATTTTTTTCAATTCGTGAATGAGATGACGTAGTATGAATCATCCAATTAATTTTTTTATTTATTTCTCGCTAATATTAAAAATAATATATAAATTCTTGAATCTCAGCTTTTATCGTGTTAAAGACGATGGCCTCTATAATATACTCCAATTGATTTTATTGTGTTGACAGAGGGTTCCCTTCACACACGATTTTTTTATGAAAATAAGAGCTGAGACGAGCAGGACGCTCAGCTGAAGGTAATTGATACGCCCTGCCCATTACAATGCGGTGCTGCTCAGGATTCTAGAAAACCCCAAAAATTCTGAGCGGCACTACAATTGCGGTCGTTACCTTGAGACGTAAGATGTTAAGTCTCATTTGCCCAGTAATTTCACTAGCTACGGCGCCCTTCAGATCGAAACACAGTAATGATTACACATCACTGCTTCACGACAGAAATAGGTGCCGTTGTGGTGGTACCCATAATCTAGCCGCCATCCTCTGCAAAGGAGCCTCCCAGAAAATAAGATGAGGAACTAAAAACAATCAAATTGATTTATTCTACAACATTTTGATAGTACCAAGATCAACATAAAATGTTTAAATTCAAAATATTATTAGTCACTTGTATAAAGGAATAGCGATGGACGTTTAAGCTCTACAAATTAACAGAACCTCAATGTAAGCCGCCTAAAAGCTGATCATTAGAGTGATGAATTGTAATGCAGATACTGAAATCCAGGGAAATTAAGTCTTAGTAAATTATAGAGAAACGGCCAACTGATAGAGCAGTTTGAGAGTGACACTAATTGCGTGCCTGTGTATCTTTGTGCAGCAAGAAGTAATCACTATACCATTGTATCAGCAATCAAATATAAATGGTACATGGACTTACAATTTATGTATGATGTTTTATTTTTATTACACGCTTTGTATTATCTTCACCTGTATGTATGTTTGCTCGTAACCGACTCATTTGGAAGCGATTTTTACCCAGTTTAAACGGCTAGATTTCATTGTAACTTCGTAGATTTATATTTATATATATTATTTATAAAATTATTCCATTTTTCAATTTGCAAAATGAGATTTTTGTTATTTCATACAATTTTCAACTATTGTCGATAAGGCAGGAATTGATGTTAATTTTAAATTTCAACCATTATCTTTGACCGATTTATCTAATATTAGGATATTTTCGAATACCAAAGAATTTATTGCTCTCTAGCGTGTTTTTTAGTTTTTTTTAACTATTATATAATATAATGTATTAATACATCTGGGGTAATTGGTAATAGCATTAATTTGAATTATATGCATTGGTTTCTGGGGTTTCAAGGTCCGAGCTCTAATGTACCATATAATGGGTTACTTATTTATTTAAGATGTCATACATAACAACAACATACTTAAAAAAATGATAATTGCATTTCTACACACAGATAATCAGACATGCATGAATAATAATTTTATGACGTTGTTTGTCGGCCATATAGGCCGTCATAAATACGAATAATATAAAACAAAAACATATTTTACAACCATTTCTACACGAATAAAAGGAAAAACATATTTAGATATCAAATTTAAATTAAATAATGTGATTTAATTTACTAATTAATAATTCGAGCATCTTTTATGATATCATACAATTTAAATCATCATTGAATGGACTCCTTAGTTATTTAATACCTAATTGAAAACGCCCACTTTCACATATTGTACTGTTTAATTTATTTTATTTCGATTCTGAATATTTTTATACAAAAATGGAACTTTATTCCTAAGAGTCAACTCACGACTAATAAAGTTTAACATAATGAAATACTTCAACAACAGATTGTGAGATTGTTCACAACTTAGTGCTAGCTTAGCTTTTGTATAGTTTTTATTCAGGTTCTATGCCGCAGATGAATTCAAGATAGCTTTTTAGAACTTAGCCATATTATGTGGCTTATTTCAATGCAAAGAGTACCAGCAAAAAATTTTTAATACACATACATTGTATGTATTATGTATGGAATTATTTATTTTTAACGTAAACAAAACATTAAACGTAACATTAACATTCAGCGTGCCAATTTTCACCAAGAAAAGATATTTTTGGAAGGAAAGTAAATTTAACAATATATTAACTTGCTAAGTATATGAACTCAAATAAGATAAGTAAATTAGCAAAATATAAAATTGAAAAATTGGCAATTGTAGAGACTACCGATATAAGTGAAAACTTTGAACTTTTATTATTAAAATTAGAACTTCATAATATTTAAAAGCAATTAAATTTCTTATTTCAGTTTACTTATAAAACTTTTTCAATTATATATTAATCAAACAAAAACACTATATTATACATATATACTTAAGATATTTACAGCACTAATGTTGCACAAAAAGTCAGCTGTATAGCCAGAGTTATACTGCTATAAGCATTTCGGTGACGCGAACTTACGAGACTATCTATATATATAAAAATGAATTGCTGTTCGTTAGTCTCGCTAAAACTCGAGAAGGGCTAGACCGATTTGGCTAATTTTGGTCTTGCATTATTTGTGGAAGTCCAGAGAAGGTTTAAAAGGTACAAATATGAAAATAAGAAAATGGTCGGAATTAAATACAAAAGTACAATTTTGTTTTTCCTTTGACGTGTCCCATGTCGTACATAATTCAAATTGATAGAATAGTTTCAAATGAATAACTAATTAAATTTTATTATATCTTTCTAAGTTTCTCAGGAGGTAAGAAATAAACTTGAACTTAATTTTAGCTAACTATAGTTGGTAGATTAACTACAGTTTTTAACTATCTATCAGATTATTTTTATGTAGATGGATAAATCTTAAGTCGTATCGTCATCTATTTCTCATATGCTCCAAAATTTTTTTTTATTACTTTATATGGCAATACAACTGCTGGGGCAGCTAGTATATTATATTTATTTTTAAGTGATTTATTAATCGCTTGCGCCAGTCTTGAGCAGGTCATTGACGCGAACCCATAAGATTTTCCCTTACCAAAATGTGCCCACCGCGGCCAAAGTAGTTTTCACTACAAATATAAAATTGACATTAGTCACAATTTTATAAAGCATAAAATGAATAAAATAAATTTAAAAAAAAGCATGTTACATTTTCTAAAAAAAACAATGTTATATTATGTCTATTGTTTTGATAATAATTTTATTCTATATTAGGGGTAATACAACATATTAGTAATAGCGGCAATCCTCAGCGATGTTTCGCTTTTTATATTATTCATTCGTGGATATATAATATTGATTTTGGAATGGACTGTATATTAAATAGGTGCTAACTTAGCTCAGATCCACACTACGGAATTTGCTTCTAATCTTAACCCTTTTGCTTCATACGAAATTAACATAAGAAAACGCACTGAAATACAGCTATCAATGCAATGCTTTTACTATTAAAGGACAAAAAAGTGATATGAAAAGGTAAGGAACTCACGTGCACACACGGTGAGTAATTGTCCAGGTTATCAAGCACTTCTGGTTGTACACCACTGCGGTACATTGGTGACCTTACGCTTGACAAAAACACGTTTTAAGCAGGCCTGCTAAATGTCACTGTATTTCATATAATTTCAATGTTTGAAGCGAGAACCACACTAAATATTGAGGTTCTACTTAGCGTTTATTAGCGTCTACTACTTAGAGATTAGCGTGATTTATTAGCATGTATGGAATATATAGCGTCACACAAGGTCAGCCATTAAGATTCAAGAACACACAAAAGTACAGATGTATCTTAAGTAGCGGGTAACGGTGAAAAAGCGCTCGCACGGAACGCGAGAGGTCGCGGGTTCGAGTCCCGCATCGTTCATAAAATTTTGTTTTCAGTTTGATTTGTGTAATTAATCCCTGAAGTGAGTCTCACTTTCAAAACATAATAAATTATCCATTTAGATGATTATGAATATCGGTATTTTACATAATTTAAGCTTTTGAATATTTTATACATATAAAGGTGATGATCACGAAATCTTTAATAGACCAGTGTCGAAGCCTTTGAAAATGATAAAAAGTGAAACAAAATAACAGTAGGATGAAACCCATTGGAAAAGGACGAGAATATAACAAAAATTAAGGGAAAAATAAATTACGGGCGATCTGAGGTCGGGAAGTGGAAAAGGGGACGGGGGGTGTTTTAGGGTAAAAAACGGTTTATCTCGATTTCCGGCAAAACTACAAGTCCTATGGCAAAAAGTTAATGCGCAAAGTTGTAGGTAATAAAGAGATCTACAACTTTTGTAATTACACTTTTTTCACATAACCTCAAAGTTTAGGTGAAAAATTCAATAAACCAAGTTTTTGGTTTTTTATTTATATCTTTTCCAAAAAAAAAAATTTAATGAAATTTGGTGAAAACTTACCTTATTATGTCCCAAATACACTGTAATTTATTTGATTTAAAATATTTAATTTTTCGCCTTATTTTAACTTAATATCAAAAAAGCACCCTAATTTTCAATCGAAAATTCTGACGTCATAATATCAGCTTTTTTCAAAAAATTTGGGGGCTTTTTGTTCGTTGAAATATCTGCTTTCTGATGGTATAAAAAAAATATAAATAACAATTGTAAATGTTCAGAAAATTTAAGTCCAACAAAAGGCATTTCATAAAGAATTCATCAAATAAATTACAGTGTATTTGGGACATAATAAGGTAAGTTTTCACCAAATTTCTTAGAAAAAATTTTTTTTGAAAAAGATATAAATAAAAAACCAACAACTTGGTTTTTTGAATTTTTCACCAAAATTTTGTGGTTATGTTAAAAGTGTAAGTACAAAAGTTGTCGAACTCTCTATTACGTACAACTTTGCCGATTAACATTTTGCCATAGGACTTGTAGTCTTGCCGGAAATCGAGATAAACCGTTTTTTACCCTAAAACACCCCCCCTTTTCCACTTCCCGACCTCAGATCGCCCGTAATTTATTTTTCCCTTATTTTTTGTTATATTCTCGTCCTTTACCAATGGGTTTCATCCTACTATAATTTTTTTTGGTTTCAAAAATAATCGACCCTGGTCTATAATTAAAATGTGATGTTATGAAAAAATACTAAAACAACCTGGTTGATAGAGTATGTCGAAGATTTAAATTAAAGGTAAACTCGTTGTAGCTTAGATAGTAATGTACATAAATATATCATATGAATATAATTTAGATTTTATTAAAACACAAAACGTTACTTGCAATATTCCACGCTTATTTTTATACTCAAAGTTAAAGTAAGTAAACAAACTACAATGTGATCTCATGTTTCAAAAGCTGCCTTACTATTGAAGTGCTGTTTTATTTATACAAGCAATTACGGCAATCCTGTTATTTCAAATAGAATATCATGTTCCATTGAAGTCTACGGAACTTTTCAACAAAGGTAAGAGTTAATTTTATCTTGAATTTTATTTTTTGCTTGAATCTGGTGCATAAGAAAATACATTGTATTTATGATTCTGTTGAAACTTGTTTTTTTTTATGAAAATAAGGGACGAGACGAGCAGGTCGTTCAGCTGATTGTTATTGATACGCACTACCCATTACAATGCAGTGCCGCTCAGGATTCTTGATAAACCCAAAAATTCTGAGTGCCACTATAATTGCGCTCGTGACCTAGCGACATAAAATGTTAAGTCTTATTTGCCAGTAAACGCTTCGGCGCCCTTCAGACTGAAACACAGTAGTGCTTACACATTGCTGCCTTCCCCTGGTAAATGGTATAGTTAAAATGGTTTATATGTTTCGACAACAAGTAAAGCTATGCTAAATAATATTTTATGGTACCAGGTCATAAATAATATTAACAATGAATAACCTTGAGAAATCTTATGACTTTTTGATATAGTGTTAATTCCACTAAGTTTTGTCTTTCAACACGTCTCTACACAAATTCGCCGAAATCTGAAACGAGCCTCCACATTCTACGAGTCAACATCTCCTGGAGTCTGAAGATGCCACGCATAGAAGAAAAACGCGTGTAGAATCAGCGAAAGACAAGAACTCAAGAAAAACTCATAATATTTTGATAATTATGGGTTTTCGCAATAATATAACACATTTTTCTATAAATTTTCTTCGATTTTTTTTAAACAAAGTATAGCCACCGAAACTGACAGTCGGAATAAAAACTTATAAATAAAAAAAGAAGGTTGTTTGGGATTTTAAGGCATTTAAATATAATTTACAATTTTAATTCTTTTTTATTTTTTTCAATATCAATTTAATTTTATAAAATGTTACAAAACATTCGAAACACTGTTTATGATTATAAAAAGAAGTTTATAATATAATATAACTGTTATGTAGCGGAGTTAAAACTTCATTGAAGCCATCTGAGTGAGACAGTCACGAGTTAAAGTTATTTTGTATTGTAAACAAGTCACTAATCTAACGTACAAGCTGCTTCTGCTTTACGTGATTTGAATTTCGAACAGAACCCTTACTTACATTGTAATTTGTGAAACAAGATATTCTTGGTGGTACGTGGTATTCTCGATGAAATATTTTGGCATGGCGGTATATTAATTTTTTGCCAGTGAGGGACGAGACGACAGGAGCACGTTTAGCTGATGGTTATTGAAATGCCCTGCCCTGCCCAATACAATGCAGTGCCGCTCAGGATTCTTGACAAACCCAAAAATTCTGAGCGGCTCTAATCTTGCGCTCGACAAAAATGTCGGAATCACACCCCAGTGGCAACGGGGATGTAAATACTATCTACGTAATAAGGGACGCGACTGCCTAAGTAAAAAATGATATTTAGTTTAGTATGAAACGTGCTTTGAGATTTGACATAACTTTGAAATAGTAATTAAAATATGGCAACGATGTGAATTTCGGCTATCTCCAGTCTAACAAGATTATAGCCGTCATCTGTCAATCTATCACTGACTGCTCGTTTCACACAATTGAGTGAATTGCTTTTATTCTTAGAGAGTTTCGCTAGGCTGCCCAGTGGTAAGTAATATTACCACTAACTGTAGAACTTAAAACTTATTTGATGAGAATTGATGAACACTACCCAAGAATATCTGCGATTTTCAAGGTTAAGAGAATGCTTTGCCTTATATGCCTTGAGATAAAACTTACTCAAACATTTAAATTTCCAAACTAATATGTAGTTGGAGAATACTGTACCTGGTAAATAATTTTAAAATATGCTTGCCAAGTATTAACAGAAACATGAACACGTATTCCAATATAGAAATACTTCTTGTATGGTATTTCAAAGCAACTACACTATTCAACTGTTGAAGATCAACTAGCTTGCTGATCGTTAGTAATCGACTGACAACTTACTGAGCATAGAGGAGGGTAAGTTGTCAGGAGATAGATTTGAGAGAAACAACATTGTCTATGGAATTAAAATAAAGTAGACATTGGTTTTAATATTTGTAACAAAAGGATGAGGCCGCGTAAGAACCTGACGTCTAAATATAAAAACAAAAGTTTGCAATATGAAGGCAATGATTGTATGCTTATTGCTATATTATGTAAATAACTAAACACGATTGTGGTTTATTATTGAGATCCTAAAATATCTTGTTAAACTTCCCACAAGCTGTTAGTGCTCCTAACAGCCACCTCACCACATCCCTGTCGTCGTAAATACGTAACAAGTTACATGTCGGCATGGACCCATGTCAAGTATTACGTACACGCTGTGAATAAACCAATTTACCCGATGATATAAAGTTAGCTGTAGGTCAGCCCAACTTATGCTTTTTAGGATTTCAAAATGAAAAGGCGCCCTTAAAGAAACACCTCGTTGTTCAAAGTCAAATTCGAGAATAATATTCACTTTTGGCAAAATTAAAACGAAAGGCTTGCATGCTTTACTATTGCGGTGGGAGCATTTCTGGAGAATTCAAAAAATGCAAGTTCAACTCCTGCATCATCCATAAATGTTTTTAATTTTCTTTTTTTACTATACAACAAATTAATACCAAATTTAATTTATTACAAAATTTAAATGAAATGAAAAATCTAAAGAAATATTAAAAAGACATAATTTATATATATTTGAAGCGAAACTTCTTTAGAATCGTTATGATTTGAAACTCAATGAAAGGAAATAGCTAGACGATAGAGGCACCATTGCGAGCTATTATTTTTAAAACCTTGGTCGCCGCGCCACATTATGATTTCAACAATATGGATGTCGTATCTGAGGTTCTCAAGGGAGAACGTATTTGGGATGATTTATTTTTTATTGAATTTGGTATCATATTTTATGTTATTTTAACCAAAAAAATACTAACAGTAAAGCATAAACAAAGATTTTATTTTAATAGCAACGATGAATTTAGTAACTAAAAAATGCAATAATTTTGTACAAACTATAAATATTTTGCTCATACAACGCTTTATTTCACGTGAGCTTAAATAACTAATGATGAAAAAAATTTACCTCAGTCATGTTTCTAGTTTCATAAAAATAATTATATTCAATTATAAACAAAATTATGTCAAGTAAAAGTCTTTAATTTTCGAACCTATGTTCATGAGCACAAATACTGAGGGATTAAAATAAGGCATAAGTTTAGCAAAGGAAGTTCCGCATGCATGGGTTGGATAAAGTTCGTGACTTTGGAGACAGATTGTACACTAGCAAGTTTAATTATTTCCTGTTGTAAGGGAGACTACTGACGGCTATGTTGTGATATCATGTTCCCGTCGCATCTCATTATAAGTTATTAATAGCTGACCCGACAGACCTTGTTCTGGACATAATAAATAAAAATAGTTTAAAAAAACTCTACACTACGCTTTGGTAGAAAAGATAATGGTTGAAATTTAAAATGAACATCAATTCCTGCCTTATAGACGATAGATGAAAAAATTATATAAATTAACAGAAATTTTATGATGAAAATTAAAAAATTGAATAATTGTAATAAATTAATGTATTATAATCGGTGCTCGATAAATCTACGAAGTTCGAACGAAATCTGGCCGTTTAAAGTGGGTCAAAATCAACAGGTCAAGCTAATAAAGCGTGTAATAAAAAACTTTCTTATAGGAATTTGCCAACAATATATTTTCAATACATCAAGAATTATTTAGTAAAAAATTCTCTCTGTTGTTAAAATGAAATTGTTTCACAGTGGAACTGTCAAACCGTGCATTACTAAATTCTCTCATAGAAAATATGTCCATACAAAACAATTATTGAAAATAAACATAATTATGGGTCCCAAATCGAAATAAAAACTATCTTATATCTCAAGTTGGACTGCACTTCATGAAGTAATCCCATTAAAATCTGTTCATTAGTTTAGGAGTCCATCGCGGTCAAACACGGAGTTTTCCTAGTTTTGAAGAAATTTTAGTTAACTAGTTTTAATATAGGTTATACAAATTGAAGTGTTTAAAGTTTATTTATTATTTAAAATCGGCGTGTGATTCGGAACAGCTTCGAACGTAAAACGATAGATATACTATAAATATAATGGAATATTATTAAATGGAAATTAGCTGAGACAAAAATAAACTTCTATTAAATAAATTTTATTTTATTGAATACGGTGAGCAGAGTGCGAACAGTAGAGTAGCAGTAATTATGTAGAGGAGTTGTGAAGGAGAACTCGTGTCAAAGGGCCCAGCTGACGGTTGGACATCTAGGGACGGCAAATAGTTGCGAGCATTTTAGTGGCCCAAGGCTGTGTGCTATCTCCTACGCTGTTTCTTCTGCATATCAATGATATGTAGGACACCTCCAACATACAATGCTATGCAGACGACAGCACTGGTGATTCCGTATACAAGGGCCATGCAAGTCTCTCTCGGGATATCATCGACCAGTGCCGGGAGAAACTTGTGTCTTCTATCGAGTCCTCTCTCGAGAAGGTCGCGGAATGGGATAAATAGAACCTTGTCCAATTTAATCCAAAGGCCAGCAATGCTCCTGTGATTCCTTTGGGGTTGCAAGAAAAAGTGGGCGGGGGTGATCACTTAACACCAGGTGGGGTTTGTCCTATTTTTCCAGAAAAAAAGACATGTAACTGTCATTATTTTAGCTGTTTCATGTTAATCACTATAAAATCAAACTATACTATACGTCGTTCATATGCAATTTTTAAATTTTGAGGCATTTAAAGCAATTCACGAATTATTTCATATAAATTTTATCAACGAAAACGTTTAAGCGTTCATGGATGTTTCAATTTATATTTGATCCCGCTCAGATCGTTCGTATCTGAATATAACCCTCAATTTCGATACAAATTCAATTAGAAAAGTGATTTTAATGGACCATAGTATTGAAATAAGTTTATTTACTCTTTACGCAATAAGTTTTGTCACCTTTTTTGGTCTGACATTGTCCTATCTTGTATTTACTTTTATAAGTTGCCCACTATGGTCGGACTGAAGATTATTAATTATGAGTTTACTAGTAATAGTAACATCTGTAAAAATATTATCTAAACAGGTTGCTGTTGTTGAAGTGATTCTAGTAGGTTCCCAAAATACATTGAACAAATTAAAACTTTGAAATAAATTTTTAAGGCTAGTACAATTGGCCGAAGGTTCAAGCAAGTTTATATTAAAATCTCCACACACTATAATTGACTTGCTAATTTTGCTAAATTTTGATAGTACCTCCTCCATTCTATGTTGGAATTGTTTATATGATGCAGTGGGGGGGGCGGTATACACTTACAATAATAAATTGCTATAGTTCTATACAAGCTATCTCAATTAGTTGTTCTATAGAGAGATTAACAATATCTCTTCTATTTTTACATTTTAATCTATTATTAATAATAATTAGGGAACCTCCATGTATTGCCCTACTTCTACAAAACGAACTGACTACTTTATGTTCTCTAAAACTAAACTGGAGCTGATGACTCTTACGCCAATGTTCTGTAATACATAATATATCTATATTACAGCAGCTCAAAAACAGTTCAATTTCTAATTCCTTACTTGAGATACCTTGTATATTCTGGTGAACAATATTTATGAGCTTTATATTATGATTATCTATAGCAGTAACATTTATATTTGGTGAATGTTGCCTATTTTGTATGATATTGCAAGAGTTGTCCTCCCTTGTCAAATACTACATTACTTTCTTAGAAAATATGGTGTACTTACAATGTCGGTGAATTCTTAAAGTCAGTAACTTCTGTTTTTATGAAAATAAAGGACGAGACGATCTGGACGTTCAGCTGGTGGTAATTAATACGCCCTGCCCATTACAATACAGTCCACTCAAGATTACAACTGCGCTCCTCACCTTTAGACATAAGATATTAAGTCTCATTTGCCCAGTAATTTCACTAGCTACAGCGTCGTACAGACCAAAACACAGTAATGCTTACAAACTATTGCTTCTCAGCAGAAATAGGCGCCGATGTGGTACCCATAATCATGCGGTGCAAAGGAGCCACCCACTGTTAAGTTTACTTATTTATCTTTAAACTATAGAAGTAATAAGTTTCAAATAATCGAGTTGTAAAGGTTATGTCGAGTTATGGAGGGAAAATATGTACCAAAATGGCTTGGAGGGACTCATAAATTATTTTGACTAATAGAAGGTTGAGATTTTGAGTAATGGAGGTTTTTAATGTTGGAAGTTAAGGGAACAAAACTTTTTTCGATATTTGGAGATTTTCAACTTATCGAGGTTCGACTGCACTACAATGAACATCAGCTTTTGTACACAAGTGTGGTGAGGTACACATTAGTGAACGAATATATATGTTAACTACACTGTAGTTTGTATCCGTATGGATGAAAACACAGAGAAAGGTAAACACAAACATGTCATCAAGGGAATTGATTTGATTTTTGTTTATTTTTAGGTACTTTTTGAATACAATATTATTGATTATTAAAAAATATCGTCAGTACCTTTTACAAATAAATAAACTTAGGATACTTACTCATACTCAAACAGTGATTCCAAAATCGATGATTAATTACCAATGGATAAAAATGGAGACGCAACCATTCAATCAACGCAAATAACTGTTCAGATATCACTCGTATTCATGATAAAATTTGTGAATGATACGGGACACGTACCTACGACCTTTCGCATTCCATGCGATGTTTCTTCATTTACAGGATCTACTTTACAGTTGATAACCTGCTCACCCCAATATTTTTGTTTACTAAATAACGTTTTCAAATTTTATTTGTAATTAATCCCAGGGTTATCACTTTAAAACATAACAAATTGGTTAGATTTTCAAGTGCGACATCTCAAGTCAATTTTCTAATATGCGGGAAATATTGGGGTTGAGCGGGTTATCAATTGTAAAGTATATCCTGTAGATGAACCTGAGAGTTGAACAAAGCATACAAATTTATCAACGATACGTCACTCGAATGGTTGGCTCAGTTGAAAGAGCGCTAGCATGGAACGCGAGAGGTCCCGGGTTCGTGTCCCTTATCGTTCAAAAATTTTGTATTCAAATTTTATTTGTTATTAATCCCAGAAGGGAGCGTTATCACTTTAAAACATAACAAATGGTTCATGATAATAGTTACACATCATTTATTAAAAATGGTTGCGGTTAACATAACATTCACATGCAGGTGTTGATGTGGAACCCTACTGTTTAATTTTCCAAGTTAGACTTAATGGCAAAGTAACACACGAACTTTCATGCAGGCCCAGATGAAAACATCTAACTCAAGAGGCAACGCGACCTGAATGCAAAATACATTGAGTAAGTTATTTAGCGTTCAATATTGGTAATTTAAAATACAGTTGTAATTTTACTCGTGGCTCGTTTTAAATAAAGTTATTTTGATAACGACAAATATTATTTAAGGATTGGGAGACTCCTTTGCACAAGGATGCCGGCTAGATTATGGGGACCACAACAGACGGTCAGAAGCAGTAATGTGTAAACATTACTGTATTTCGGTCTGAAGGTCGCCGTAGCTCCTGAAATTACTGGGCTAATGAGACTTAACATCTTATGTCTCATGGTGACGAGCGCAATTGTAGTGCCGCTCAGAATTTTGGGTTTGTCAAGAATCCTGAGCGGAACTTTTTTTTTAATTTATCAAAATAAGGTGTAATTTTTTAATTTTATGGCCAGTTTAATTGTAGGGCCGTACAGCACATAAGCCAATAGCTTAAGCAAATTAATTATTCTATGCCATCGCTGTTGCTAATGTAATGCACAAATATTAGAAATAAACATATTTCGTATCTAGGGATGGCCTCCGGTCCTTGACACTAACCTATGCGAAACATATTGGCACTAGGCCGTTATTTCACGCCAGTATTCTGTGCGAGTGTGGTAAGTAACCCGGACGAGTCATACGTCATACGTGTGCTGACGTCATAAGAACGCAGCGTGACTCTCCCACTTTTGCACAGCCCTTAGTCGCCTCTTACGACACCCTCGGGCCTGGGACTCCCCTATTCTTTTTACGCCCAGGGGAAGCACAGGGTAAAATACCCATAATCTAGCTGGCATCCTGTGCGAAGGAGCCTCCCACTGGTAAAAGTGCAGTATTTACACCGAATCAAGCTCAGTAGTTCAGTACCATTTTATACCTGGGCACACTCTGTATTTTCTAGTGATTATAATGATGCTTGAAATTGTGGCCCAAGGTACAATGTAGGATTCACTGGAATCAAGTCATAAAGGCCTATGCCACATTTGGAATATATACAGTTAATATCTACAAATATCAATGATAAAAAGTAGCATTAAAACCCCGAAGACTTCGCATGTCTTGATAATATATTTCTTCATCGCGTGCCTCTCTGACTAGCGAAGGTTGGCAATCGGGCAAGACTGATGACGAGACAAGATGCAGCGCAGGCAATACTTTTTATTCGACTTACCTCTTCTTCCGGTAACTTTTCCAATCATGATGCGTTGTAGGAGTTCGTACTTCTCATCCTAAGCACGTACCCCAAATATGCGACTTTCCTTATCTTGATGGTGCAGAACTTCCACATTTGTGACCTTGTGAGTTCACGTTATCGCCAATATACGTCTATATGCCCAAATTTCGAAAGCTCCTATACGTTTCCTGAGGTCTTCTTTAATAGTCCACGCCTCACATCCGTATAGAAGTATGGGCCAGATGACAATATTACAGTGCTGCAACAGAAAATAGTGAGATGAATAGTAATAATAATGTGGCAAAAACTTCGCATTTTCTTTCAACATCTGTGAGAAAACAAATTAAAGAAAACTTTTTTAAGATTTTTTTTGTACAATTATAATATGATGACTTATATTCTAATCTTAAATTGAAAACTAGCAATTATAATGATACTAACAGTGAATGACACTCTGGTTCAATCTTGTTTACGACGGTAAAAAGATTAATAATTTATATTAACCGACTTCAAAAAATGAGGAGGTTCTCAATTCGTCGGTATGTTCCTTTCTTTTTAAGTATGTTACCTCAAAACTTTCGACTGGGTGAACCGATTTTGATCATTCTTTTTTATTTGAAAGCTGGTGCTGGTGCTGGTGCCCGTGTCGTCCCATTGTAATTTGGTCCAGATCTGACAATGGCATCCATGAGAAAACCATAAAGTCTTAAATTTGCTATACATACGTATAGCAAAGTGGATGTTAAATTTACGAATAACTCAATATCGCGCCAATCGATTTCGATGATTTTTTATTACAACGGATATACTTCAAAGATAGTTTGGTGAGAGTTTGGCTAGGTTCTGATTACGGAATCCATGACAAAGTAATGGAAATCTTAAATTCTTAGGAGGAAATTAACGATACTCAGCCGAATCTTTTTTATGCTATCCGAATATTTAAATCATCTACCAGAACATAGTTTTGGTCAAGTAATTGTCGTAGTCGAATATGTTGATCAATGGGACTCCTTAACGGCTTTCAGTAAGGGTGCGATCTGTGGCAGAATTTCTAACTGTCTGTAATCAAATTGCAAAGCACTTACGTTCATTGCTGCATTTAAAAATTTACTATATCTACACATATTTAGACAAATTGTTAGTAAGTATACTTCAAATTCACTAAAAATCATATAAAAAAAAAATTAACAAAAAAACAACCGACTTCAAAAACACTTTTCCAAAACAATAGATATAAAAATTATAAAAATAATTGTGTATTTTTATAGAATCTAATTAATTAATCTAATTCTAGTTACGATTATTGTAATTCTTAGGTCGGTGTCATCCAAGATAGGTTTGTTACTACATACATAGTTATAGGTGAAATGTGCTTGAGTCGTAAGGAGGTGAAAGGCGAGAGCGGATCGCGGCGGAAGGACACCGATTCCAAAAATAACAATAATCGTAACGATAATAAGATGAATTTATTAGATTGTATAAAAATATTACGCAATTATTTTTATACTTTTTAGTGCACATTATATCTATTATTTTGTTTTTGAAGTCGGTTGTTTTGTTATTAAAAATATTTTTTTCTGCCACTGGAGACTGTTAAAATACTTGAATTTAACTTTTATTATTTTCGTGGATATATGATTTATATTCTTAACAATTTGTTATTTTTTTAAAGTGAGAACACTCACTTCTGGGATTTATTATACAAATTAAATTTGAAAACATGAACGATGCGGGACTCTTATCCATGACCACTCGCGTTCCGCGCTAGCGCTCTTACCACTCGTTCCAACCATTCGAGTCACGCATCGTTCATATATTTTGTTTACAAATTTAAATTGTATGATTACGTATATTCTCTATCTTACTATATAAAACCATATCGGTACGCTCTGTATACATATATAATTTTATATTAAATATTTGTTTTATGACTTACACCTTTCCATAAGTTTTAATTCCTAATTAATATCTTTATAACTAATTAAATATTTTCTGATCACCAAATCCACCAACTTAATAAGCTTATTAATATTTGCCCCAAAGATATTTTGATATAGCAAAATTTACTGCTAGCCTGAAAGCAATTATGCAATTTCAGAAAACTGAAACCTGGTTTGTATAACAAACTGAACCAATTTCCTTAATAAGACTAATTGCATGAATTTATTGAAAATTCACGAAACTCATTAGGTTTAATAATTTTACCTGTATATTTATTATTATTATAAATAAATGGAACAGCATTCAAGACGTTGAATAATAATGAATCACACTTTTACCAGTGGGAGGGTCCCTTGCACAGAATGCCGGATAGATTATGGGTACCACAACGGCGCCTATTTCTGCCGTGACACAGTAATGTGTAAGCATTACTGTGTTTCGGTCTGAAGGGCGCGCTAGCTAGTGAGATTACTGGGCAAATGAGACTTGACATCTTATGTCTTAAGGTGACGAGCGCAGTTGTAGGTCTACTCAGAATTTAGGGGCATTTAAAGTATCCTGAGCAGCACTGCATTGCAACGGGCAGGGCGTATCAATTACCATCAGCTGAACGTCCTACTCGTCTCGATACTTATTTTCATAAATAAACACTATTCGTATTTGTATATATGTACATATTTCCTAATTCATATCAATTACATGATTACTGAACTCACAACTTGTATTAAAACAATATAATTGAAATAATATAATTAAAAAACACATCATTAATTTGTAACAAAAAATGACTTGATACTTTTGTGTTTGTTTGTTATTTATTAAATGGATTTATTTCGTTGCTTAAGTTTACATTTAATTTAATTGCCATCCTTGGAAGCATCAAACAATATGGCCCGTTTAAAAATTGTATTTATATAATGCTGTGGAATATCTCTGTAGGTGAAGGCTTAAAGGCATTGGCTGATAAAGTTAAAAGCGAAATTGTTCAATGCTTAGCAGGTACTAAAATATTAATAATTATTGGACACCGAAATAAATCAGAACAGCGTGTCCCTTAAATCCTAAAATATAAGATCACCAAAGTTTAACAAAATAAAAAGATAATTACTTTTATGATTTTAATCAGTCACAAAATTATAACTTAACAGACGGGTATGATATTTGGAAGACGGGTTAATTATTAAGTTTATAATTCAATCTATTTTGAACTCTTTTTCATTTCTTATTTTGTTTTTATTGTAGCGATAGTATTAGTTCTAGTTTTCAGAAGTAATTAGGGAGGATTTTTTGTAATTTTTATCTTCACTATAATCGTCCCATACTTTAGAACTACTAATTGTAAGTATGTATGTAATGTAACATAAGACTAAGAAAATTGTATTGTATATGATGTGGTGTGCTTTAATAAATAAATATATAAACTCTTAGCATGCACTTCCTTAGCAGAGGGTGGTAGTGTATAATACTGCCGTCATAACGAAAAAGGGCACATCCAACATTTTCCTCGAAATCTGCGTGTATTTTTTTATAATTTTACAGACACGGTAAACAAAAGTACCATAAGCTCAAAATGCACAACTGACCTATTTTTGCTATGATAGTACGTAAAAAGAGCATATATAACTTACAGTTATACATAATCAAACTTACGTTGGCTATACTGGACTATACAATATATTATGATTCACTTCAGCAAAATACGAAATGAAGCAAATCCGGTCTCAAGGGTGTGAGCCTGTATGGAGTATTTACGACGCTCCTGCTTGCCCGGAATACCCGCTTTGATTAAACTCTTTACAGTTCTCAGGGCTCAGTTTACTTTTATCTAGTTTACTCTTGAGATAAAATCTACGTTTTATGTGAACGATACCCTGTCTCGTCACATTTTTTTATGTCATAAGAGTAGGACTTCACTTGAATAACTGTCGTACGCCTTAGGGAAACTATTTTTGTTGAATTTTTGTTTTTCCTAATTTTGAGATAGTTATAGTTCTTATCATTTTGAGATAGGTACTTAAAGCACGGACGTGTAAAAAAAGAAGGACTCCGCACCGTGATATTATTAGGTGAAGCACCGTTATGCCAGTGTGTGTTCGGTGACGGAGGATATTAGTAACACAATTTTTACTAACTTTAAAAACCATATATGGCCACAAATACTTATATAGTATCGTATTTACACTTTTTCACAACGCACAACGGCAGTTTTACAATATTTTATTGAGACGCAAACTGATCTGTCACAGACGATGACAATTCTCATAATGGCCGCCTATCGGCCTGTGTAGTGTAAGTGTGTGCGTGGGGCTATGTTTACACGTTAATCGGCTTGTTTGGTGCTACACTGTTATGTAAGGTGACACGGAGTCCTTATTTTTTTACTAGTCCGTGACTTATAGTTGACAATTAACAAAACTAGTTTGTTATCAAAAGAGCTAAAAATTGGAGAGATTAAATGAACAACTTCAGAGGAAGTGGCTGGAATTGGTCAATAGCAAGGTGTGAACGTGTGTGTCATCTTAATAACGCTAGAAAACAAACGTATCTTTAGCCACTCCCAAAAATTTAGAGAGTGTGTTTAGGAGGCGTTAATTCTCCAGAAAGACCTGACCTTTTTATTCAGATTTTCAACTATTTCATTTTTTTTTTCAGAATTATTTAGGCAGTGTTAGATTAACATTAAAAGAGGACTGCCACATTTACTTGTCGAGTATTTTTTGGAACAGTGCTAAAATACCAACAGTAACGGGGTATACACGATAGCACAGAATTCGTTCTAGTTGTAATGTACCTATAATTTTAAGATAGAAAGATAAATTTATTCCATGCCACACACATAAAAATACAATCTAAATACTTAATATATATTCCTAATCCTAACTTAACTAAATATGCTGTGTGCCAAAGAAAAGACCGATGCTCAACTTGTGCTGTAAACCAATACTGGCTGCAGCGCTGACTTTAGCATCTACCTGGTTAACTGTCAGAGTGCCAATAAACAATAAAATTAAAAAAAGAAAATAAACACTTTAAAACAATTACATGTCTGCCATCTTTCATATAAAAATAATTTTGTTAACATATTATATACATAAAATACTATAAATGTAATGAATGTGACAGAACAAAAAATATATATTTACATTAAAGGATTGTACATTGTATCTGCGACTAAAGTTGGTTCTTGTACTCGGTATATATAAGTTTTTAACGGATTGTTTAAATACAAATACTGTTTTAATATTTTAGACAATTCTAAAGTAATAGTATTGTTGATCAATAAAAAAATACCGTTTCTTCAAAGGACTTTGAAAATAAAATTGTTCATTTTACACGGAATTCAATTTGTCATAAAATATTTATAAGCCATTGCGCCGATGGCGACACTGCAGATAATGTAAGAAAAACGAAAAACTGCTATTATAAATTCAACTCATTTGAAATGGCTCCCACACAAAACTACGATTATTTTTTAATGGGATATAATTCCAATTATAAAGATTCAAAGTTATTAAACTGAAATTCCAATAAAAAATACTCTATTCCCCTATTAAAAGCAAATATATATAAAAAAAACTAGAAATGTTCATTTTGGATGTCAGATTGGGATGAAAGTGTACACTCGTTCTTTTCTGCTGAGGGAAGACATGCAAAGAAGAAAACATAATAATACCTCTGTTTCACTCGACCTCGACGGTTGATCTGTTGGACTAATTTACCAGTTTGGTTATTAATATTGAATTATTTGAATCCCAGACGATATTACAATCAGTGAATCAGCCAAGCAAGAACAATTAAACTTTCATAATATAATCCAAACTCAAACTGTTTAATGAATTGATGAGTTTGAAACTTTGCTATTTGGTGCTATTGGCTTGTTTTTTTTTTATGGCAATAAGGTACGAGACGAGCGGGACGTTCAGCTGATGACAATTGATACGCCCTGCCCATTACAATACAATGCCGCTAAGATTTCTTAAAAAACCCCAAAAATTCTGAGCGCTACTACAATTGCACCCGTCACCTTGAGACAGTCTCATTTGCCCAGTAATTATAATATTGCACAGTAATGCTTACACTTCGGCACTACGGCAGAAATAGGCGCCGTTGTGGTACCCATAATCTAGCTGGCGTCCTGTGCAAAGGAGGTGTACGGCGATAAGTTTAGATTTTTTTCATTGAAATTCAACCGTTCCGAAACGGTGGTAAATAATAAACTATAATTCCATGAAAACAACACAACCATACATAAAACTTATGACTTTGAAATTTATAAGTGTTGCTGACATATACGAATAAATTATTATTGACTAGCTGACCCGGCGAACATTGTTCCGCCTTAGAGGCAATAAATGAGCAGATTTTGGATTTAATTAATTTAATTATTTTAATAGCATGATAAATATAAGGAAATAAAAAAATCAAGTTCGTTAATGATTCTTTATTGGCTGTGTATTTTGGTGCTTGAGTTGCACTCTTCAGTGATGCACCTTGTGATAGACGACATTTACCGTTTTATTATCATGCGCAAAAGCAAATAACGCAGATGGTCTACCATCGCGTGAACATGCCACTTATAATTGAACATGGGAAATGGATTCTAGATTCAGACCACAAACTTTCAAGGATTGGGCTTAAAACTTGAATGGCCAGGGCGAATGCGAGACGGATCGGAAAGGAAAGATTTGCGGGCTAACTCGACATGCAAAATGTTCATGAAGTAGTTGCTGCAGATCTTGAAGAATTGCTATTATCATTGCTGCATTGATCTCTTGACATCGATCAAGTTATTCCTCCATGTTGCCCATGAAGTATAATTGTAAAAAATTATGCTGTGCTTCTTCGAGAGGTTGCAATGATCCAATCCGATGGTGAATCAGTCCTTATATCTACAATATCAAAAGCAAAGTCCGTATTACTGATTATTAAATACTTTTTTTTAGAATTAGCATATATAATACACAGGAATAAGTATAGTAAGTATGTTATTCTTCTACTGTATTGTGTGTAAGTATATAAATAAATAAATACCTTGAATGTCCTCGTTCTTAAAAAATGTCTTAGATAATGTATTTTTGAGTGTTTGCTAGAAAACGTCGTGATTCGTTAGTTTCGAACTCTCCAACAGTAATAAGTACTGTAATGGTATCGAAATGCTCCTCGATTCAAATCAGTTTTTCATAAATTTCTTCTTGTGTGTCGAAAATTATCTAGTTGTTGATCTCTGAGGTTTTACTGGACGATTTCGTATTGCCAGCCGATCCGTTTAACGGGCTGCCTCGCATTGCTCTTGTGATTCATAGCACGAAGTCGATCCATACTAACGCGGTTCTCTTCATCTGCAATTTCTTGTTCTTCTTCAGAAATGAAAGGATCATTCGCAATGTTTCGAATCCTAGTTGCATTACGTCTTTGTCAGAAATAATTTGATCGTCATTGTTAATGATAATATCGGCACAATAAGCTAATAGAAACTCGAAACAAACACACCAACCAGTCAGCTTGAATAACATGACGTGCACTGTCAGTTGTATCTTATGTAGCGTGTAGCGTGAAACTAACAAAAAACTTCATTGAATTGATTTCTTATTCTCGAGATGTCATCAAAATGTCAATCTATACAAAATGTATCAGAAAATAATTTTTTTTATAATAATATTTTTTTATTTTTTATATTAATTATATTTATTTTATATTAATTACACAAATTGAATTGAAAAACAAAATTTTATAAAGATGCGGGACTCAACCCCGCGACCTCACGTTCGAGCGCTCTTTCCAACTGAGCCAACCCTTCAAATCGTTGATAAAATCTTGTATTCTTTGTTCAACTCTCAGGTTGTGGCTTCATCTAGAGGATTATTATTACTTTATAGTTCAAAACCTGCTCAACCGCAATATCCACATATTAGGATATTGACTTACGATGTCGCTCTTGCAAATCTAAGCAATTGTTATGTTTTAAAGTGATAACCCTCACTGCTGGGATTAATTTACACAAATATTTGTTTTTGAGATTTATAGAATGAGATCTTCCATCAAGTGAGACTCATGTTATCCATTGATGGCTGACATACGGAACTCACAATATTAATTACACATATACAAAACTTGACAATTACGACTACGACTTAATAGTATCAACATCAGACTACTTCAGCCATATACAACCTAATTATAATAAGTACTACAACTTATGTCCTGAATGAACTTGTTATAAAACTTGGATCCACCGAGAAGTTATTAATTATACGTTTAAATGTGCTTTGATTGCACAAACTTTTGAATTTTTCCTGGGAGAAGTTTACATTAATATATTTTTAAAAGATTTTTCTCCGTTTGACTTGTCGGTTCATTAGAAGGTTTTAATTAAATAGTGCTTGACTGTAAAGAAAACGGGAATTATTACGGTATTTTCATCTGTGTTTTACATGCAAGGATACTGGAATATCCCTACTCTAAGTTTATAAGTGGGAGGAGAATTTACCAGTGGAAGGCTCCTTTGCGAAGGATGCAGGCTAGATTACGGGTACCACAACGGCCCCTATTTCATAATGTGTAAGCATTACTTTGTTTGGCCGTAGCTAGTGAAATTACTGGGCAACTGAAACTAAACATCTTATGCCTCTATGTGCCGCTCAGAATTTTTGGGTCTTTCAAGAATTCTTAGCGGCACTGCATTGTAATGGGCAGGGTGTATCAATAACTATTAGCTGAACGTCCTGCTCGGCTCGACCCTTATTTAAATTAAAAAACCGTAACCGATATAGGAAATCGTACAATGCAACGCCATCTTGTGGGTAGCTGTAACAGTGTATTGCTATTGCTAACAGTGTATCGCTGAATGCTAAATATAATAAATACCAAGACCTATGAAGGAGCCCTTAACGTTAGGTAACCTATTGACACGGGAGTGGGTCAGGGATTGGAAATAATACTCCGCTTATAGGAACGAGTCTTTATTTGCGTTCACTTTTTCTGAACTTGCACTTCGCCGGTCTGCCGCTGTTCCTCTTGTGGGCGGCGGTACCTTCAACGCGTCACACTGCACCGAACACTACTTCTCTTCTGTCTTCTTAGAACACTTCCACTTTTCACTACTTCTTCTTTTCTTCTTCTTCTTCTTTACACTTTCGAGTCAGTTTACGAGGTACTTAATTTTTTATTGGACATGATATTTAGAGCAATGAAAGATCGTAAGCCGATATTAGCATTTTTATAAACGTTTATCACTCAGCAAATAAAATGTTTAAGTTTTCCTTTTTACAATTTAAGCTGTTCTTCTAAATAAAGCCTACATTTGAAAATTGCTTCCATCCTAAAATTTACAGGTAGACACTGCAGGTTTTAGTTTCTGGTTTACTTACACCAGTGGGAGGCTGCTTTGCACAGGATACCAGCTAGATTATGGATACCACAATGGTACCAAATATTTAGTGCACAGAGATGATTTAATATTTCATCTCCGCAGTTAGACCGCAGTTAAACCAATCAGCTACGAAATAGTAATGCCCCATTGCGAAAGTTTTTTCAAACCACCGTCAACATTTGATATTATTGTAAAACGCTTTAAGTCGAAATTTTCTTGTAAGACCATATTATATTTGAATCCATTGCACTTTATTTCATAATGCACTGGAATTCGTAAATTATATCGCTTTACAACTCTACTATTACGATACTTTTCGTCACTTCTTGTATAAAACAAGACATCACAGGAGACTGAAGAGCTGGTAACTACCTCGGACAAATAATTAGTCTAGCTATTCAAAGGGGAAACGCAGCCAGTATCTTCGGAACCTTCTTATATATTTTAGTTATTATATTGCATTATTTTAAGGTTACACAAATAAAAATTGAAAAACAAAATTTTATGAATGACGCGGGACTCGAAACCCACGACCTCCGGCGTTCCGTGTCGGTGCTCTAACCATGTGAGTCCCGCATCGTTCATAAAATTTTGTTATTCAAATTTTATTTGTGTATTAATGCTAGAAGTGAGAGTTATCACCTTAAAAAAATAACATATTGTTATTTTAAGGTTTTTAGTTTTAGGTTAAATGGTCTAGTATATTTTTTTTTCTGTATAAATAAATGCATTTTAATATGTCATATAAATATATGGTCAAGATACAAGAAGGTATTTTAATTAACAATCGTTGATTTTTTATGGAAAAGGAGGACAAACGAGCGTACGGGTCACCGGTGTTAAGAGATCGCCGCCGCCCACTTTCTTTTGCAACACCAGAGGGATCACAGGAGCGTTGCCGGCTGTTGTATCGTCCCGGCCGTTGATACATTATTACATTAGTTAGGGTGCAGATTATATCAAGGATACAAATTAATAGAAAAAATTTAAAACACTTACTCGTAATCTTTATATTTGTGATACAAACTGCCATTTTGAAATCAGTTCAGTAAATTTTCTAATATTAGCAGATTTGTAATCCAGATAAGCACTATCTGAAAGAACTCTTAAGCCAAAACTCACGTGATTGATGAATAGGCACGTGTTCGTCGGATGAACTCTCGCAGAGAAATTTATTGCGACTACTTAGCAACAACAACTTTAAACTTTCTGGTGCTGATATTCATTGCCTTGCTTGCATGCACAAGCTAAATATCATGTCATAAATGTGATAATATGATGTGATCTTTAAAAGAAAGATTTAGTCATTGAATTTGTAAAACACCATAAAAAAGTCATGTCTGGTCTTAAAAAAATATTGCAATACACTGTTACAGCTACCCACAAGATGGCGTTGCATTGTACGATTTCCTATATCGGTTACGGTTTTTTAATTTAAATAAGGGTCGAGCCGAGCAGGACGTTCAGCTAATAGTAATTGATACACCCTGCCCATTACAATGCAGTGCCGCTAAGAATTCTTGAAAGACCCAAAAATTCTGAGCGGCACATAGAGGCATAAGATGTTTAGTTTCAGTTGCCCAGTAATTTCACTAGCTACGGCCAAACAAAGTAATGCTTACACATTATGAAATAGGAGCCGTTGTGGTACCCGTAATCTAGCCTGCATCCTTCGCAAAGGAGCCTTCCACTGGTAAATTCTCCTCCCACTTATTACCTTAGAGTAGGGATATTCCAGTATCCTTGCATGTAAAACACAGATGAAAATACCGTAATAATTCCCGTTTTCTTTACAGTCAAGCACTATTTAATTAAAACCTTCTAATGAACCGACAAGTCAAACGGAGAAAAATCTTTTAAAAATATATTAATGTAAACTTCTCCCAGGAAAAATTCAAAAGTTTGTGCAATCAAAGCACATTTAAACGTATAATTAATAACTTCTCGGTGGATCCAAGTTTTATAACAAGTTCATTCAGGACATAAGTTGTAGTACTTATTATAATTAGGTTGTATATGGCTGAAGTAGTCTGATGTTGATACTATTAAGTCGTAGTCGTAATTGTCAAGTTTTGTATATGTGTAATTAATATTGTGAGTTCCGTATGTCAGCCATCAATGGATAAACATGAGTCTCACTTGATGGAAGATCTCATTCTATAAATCTCAAAAACAAATATTTGTGTAAATTAATCCCAGCAGTGAGGGTTATCACTTTAAAACATAACAATTGCTTAGATTTGCAAGAGCGACATCGTAAGTCAATATCCTAATATGTGGATATTGCGGTCGAGCAGGTTTTGAACTATAAAGTAATAATAATCCTCTAGATGAAGGCACAACCTGAGAGTTGAACAAAGAATACAAGATTTTATCAACGATTTGAAGGGTTGGCTCAGTTGGAAAGAGCGCTCGAACGTGAGGTCGCGGGGTTGAGTCCCGCATCGTTATAAAATTTTGTTTTTCAATTCAATTTGTGTAATTAATATAAAATAAATATAATTAATATAAAAAATAAAAAAATATTATTATAAAAAAAATTATTTTCTGATACATTTTGTATAGATTGACATTTTGATGACATCTCGAGAATAAGAAATCAATTCAATGAAGTTTTTTGTTAGTTTCACGCTACACGCTACATAAGATACAACTGACAGTGCACGTCATGTTATTCAAGCTGACTGGTTGGTGTGTTTGTTTCGAGTTTCTATTAGCTTATTGTGCCGATATTATCATTAACAATGACGATCAAATTATTTCTGACAAAGACGTAATGCAACTAGGATTCGAAACATTGCGAATGAAAGGACTGAAGAAGAACAAGAAATTGCAGATGAAGAGAACCGCGTTAGTATGGATCGACTTCGTGCTATGAATCACAAGAGCAATGCGAGGCAGCCCGTTAAACGGATCGGCTGGCAATACGAAATCGTCCAGTAAAACCTCAGAGATCAACAACTAGATAATTTTCGACACACAAGAAGAAATTTATGAAAAACTGATTTGAATCGAGGAGCATTTCGATACCATTACTTACGAGGTATTTGGGATTGAGCAGGTTACCAACTATAAATTAGACCCTGTGGAGTCAAAACCAGAGTGTGGAACAAATATACAAAGATTTGCGGATTACACGGCACGTTGGAATAGTTGGTAAGAGCGCTGAGGCGTAAGCCGATACGTACCGCACCGTTAATTACATAAATCAATAATACATTGTGTGCCATGCTCTAAAATACGATCGAAAAACACCGCTTGCAAGTGAAGAACAGAGAAATACCAGGTGGGTTGTTCCCTTCCTATTCCTTTCTCACAATAAACCCGCCCCGCAATCACGTGCATACAATGTGGTACACATAAAATACCACACACTATAATTTATTCTGTTTTACTGTTTTGTATTCCAAAAATGGCAACTAGTATACTATTAACGCGACTAATAGAAATCGTACTATGTATGAAACTTCTAAAAACTATGAACATTTTTAATATCAATAAATATTCAATAACTTCGTTTTCGTATTCGCAGTTGAAAGAAAATCGCAATTGGCAAGCGATGCAATTCAATCCAACGAATGGAAATTAGATTTTCACTTCCAAGGTTGCATTACTTATATTATATTTTTAGTTGCAAAACTGTTTCCAATAAGACTATATTGAACAATTTATGCTTTAGATCTCTGTTTGGACTTATTTTGGAAGAAAAAGTGACACATTCACATAAAAAGTTACTGAAAACAAAATATATGCTTAATCTCAATACTTAACTTAATACAAAAAAGCAATACTAAATATGGCACTGGTCCTCCAAAACTGGAGTCTAGTCAGTTACAGTTGTGTCCACACACACATAAAGAGTACAACACTCATTATCAGTGACTCCATTGAGTGACGGTGTAAGGGTAAAAAACGGTCTAGATTTACAAAATATTTTTTGTTCCATAAAAATTGGTGAAAAGTTACCTTTTAATATCCCAAGTACACTGGTACTTTTTTTTATTTGAAATATTTATTTACCCTATTTTGACTCAAATATCGAAAAAGAACCCTAATTTTTAATCAAAAAATCTCCCGTCAAAGTATCAGCTTTTTTAAAAAAAAGTCGTTGGGATTGGGTTCGTTGAGATCTCTCCTTTTTGATGATGTTTATTTTTGTTATATTCTCTTCCTTTTCCAATGGGTTTCATCCTAGCATTTTTTTTGGCTTTCAAAAATTATGGATCCTAGTCTAAATAAACTGCATTTATGGTTATAAACATGACGTTATCAATTAATCTACAAATCTACATACGTAACTATTTTTAATTATAAAAGAGAAAGCTAAAACAAATGAACAGAACATATTTAAAATTATATGATTATAAATAAAAATATATCTATTTACCATATGGAGTGACAATTACATATATATTGATACAACATACATATTGTTACAACACTTGGTAAACCTCATGAAGCTACATTGGCTCATAAAGGGGCTTTCACTGAGGAGAAGAACTGAGCAGAAACTCACAGCCCATGATTTAAATCATGTAACAATTTAGCCTACTCAATATGATATTATACAATTGCAGAATCGGACAAAAAACATACACCAATATCCCGTATATTATAATGTACTTTACTATAGTAAGCCATATTTGCCAAAAACGATTGTATTATATTTCTTGAACTTGTGCTGAATGCTAAATATAATTAATACCAAGACATATGAAGGAGCCCTTAACGTTAGGTAACCTATTAAACGGCCACCATTACCATCAGTTGAACGTCCTTCTCGTCTCTTCCCTTATATTCATAAATAAATAAAAATAAAACAAGTGCATTTATCAACTTGAACTTTTCCTGAAGCGAGTCTCTTACTTGGAACTCAAAAACACTATTACCATCCGCAGGATTTCCTGAAAATACCAAATATGATTATAAAAATAGAATATTGAATGGAAATAGCAGCCCAAACAAACCACGTATTTTAGATTGAGTAGCTATTAGAGCCCGGGCATTATTTAAGAGTATATAATTCAGCAAAGTGAAACAATAGTCGATTCTTCTATGTAAAAAGACTTAGTACCGTTGGTTGCTAAAAACTTTTACCTTTGTGTGATGAACGTTTAGTCGACAAAGAATAGCAGGCTGGCTAAAACATGATTACCATTTTTGGCATACAAACTGTAAAAAAGAATGCATAGTAAGTAATTCATAGATACAAAATAAAAGTTCACTTATTTAAATAGGTAATTGAATTTATTCCTGCACTTCTTCAAACTAACTGGTCTACCACTGTAATGATAAACTGAAAACTAATAAAGAAAACGAACTAATGGCTGAATTTCCACTTATAAATTTGTTTGGCAGCTTTTATTTTAGAATGCTAGATTTCGCTTCGTAAATAAATTTTTCGAATTCTTTTTCAGTATGCGGGCAATACAATGAACTCGTTCTAAACAAAATATTGTTCGGGGTTTAATAATAAACGTTTTTTGTATTACTTGGAAAAAATCCTGATGATTATTTAGACAATGGGAGCTTGCGTTCGGAATTTGTATCTGGAAAATAAATCCGAATATGGCGTAGTATGTTGTGATTGATAAATGTGATGAAGACCTATCCTACTTGGTACATGTAGCATTTTTTTTTCTGAAAATGAGGAACGTGACGAGCAGGTCGTTCAGGTTTTGGTAATTGATACGCCCTGCCCATTACAATGCAGTCCCACTCAGGATTCTTAAAAAACTCAAAAATTATGAGTGACACTACAATTGCGCTCATCATCTTGAGACATAACATATTAAATCTCATTTGCCCAGTTATTTTATTAGCTACGGCGCCCTTCAGACCGAACACAATAATGCTTACACGTTACTGCTTCACAGCACAAAAAGGCGCCGTTGTGGTGCCAATTATCTAGCCCGCATCCGGTGCAAATGTGCTTCCCACTGGTGGTGGGTGTGCATGGATGATGATGTAAGAATTTTTTAAATTAGCTTGTAGCAAAACTTTCTTTGCATTTTATATGATAACTGAATACACTTTTTCCAAATTTAAGCCTGACATAGGCTGAAGAATTTTAAATATACCAAAATATATAGACAGCTGAAAGTTCAATGTGAGGTCTATATGGCGGGTGCATTGACACCGACCAGCCTAACCATTATGGTGAATGACCACATCCTTTTTATTGATCAATACCGGGCAATTTCTCTAAACTTTTTACTTTAATCTCGTCTGTTGTTGGCAGAAAAGATCTAAATTGATGATTGGTAGCTGAACGGTGGTAAAAGCTCATAAAGAAAAATACTCTTTTAATTTCATCATACACATCTTATTGCGAGTTAAACCTCGTTATGTTACAGTTAATGAAGCCTTGCCGACCTTTGACCATGACCTTATACGGACTTTCTTGTCGTACGTCATAGTCAGTTTTCATTATCACTAGTTATCTATCCCTTCAAAAGCTGTTTGGTTTAATGACGTTCGAGCTCGTGCGATACCAAATATGGATCTATTTGTGAAACTCACTTTTTCAACTAGGTCAAAACTGTTTTGTGGTAAATTCCCAGTTATTCAATATATATTGTCTATATATCGTAGTAGCTACTTCTATTGCTCAACTTTTTCAAAAAAATCGTCCATTTTATCCGTAATAGGGTGGTCAAGGCGAGGTGCATTTTGAACCCAAAATTCCCGAATCGGATATGCCTCCTCCAATATTGTGCTACAAAAAAAGCACTTACTGAGGAGAAAAAAGAGTACTTAGGTCCATAAAAGTCATAAATCTTTTTTCACGGTTTGTATTGCATTTAAACTTTTTGTAATAAAATTTTAAAATGATATCGAGTTTTCATTCATGAGATTCTCTCAGAAATAAAATTTAATGAAAAATAGCTGAAAACGACAATTAATTTCAAATATAATCGCTTAAATATCTACGTTTATAAACATTAGTGGTCAAGACATTAGAGACAACAGACACAATCGTAAAAGCAAAAAGTACTTACTTCTAACAAATTTAACTCCCGGGATTGCTTCAATGTACTACGATAAGGTCTCCAGAGAATTTTCAAGCTGAGCAATCGCTGTCATCACAATCGCATAGTCAGCGATAAAATTGACACCTGAATTAGTATTTAGTAATCACTAGTTTAATATTATTATAAAAGTGTATGAGATTTTTTGAAGAAACTGTATACCTATAGATCCTCCGGTCCTCACTTGTATACCTATAGATCCTCCGGTCCTCACTAACATCGAGGCTTCTGCCATCCGGGTCAATATGGCGAATCACCAGCCGATCACTGTTATATCAGCTTATCTTCCGCCCAACAAAAAAGTATTATACACAGATATAGAAGCATTACTCGGCCACGGGGCTGCAGTCATAGTGGGTGGCGATCTTAATGCCAAACACTCCAGCTGGAACAGTAGAGCCACAAATAGAAACGGAATCTTATTAGATTCGCTGACAGACGCTGAACTTTTCAGTAATAGCACCCGACGAACCAACACATTATCCGGATAACGTCGCGCACCGACCCGACATTCTAGACGTTGCGTTACTTAAGAACGTAACGCTCAATGTAAATTCAATCGAGGTTTTTCACGAATTAGAGTCAGACCACTGGCCCGTCGTCCTAAATCTAGGCCCACCGGTTAACTTTCAACCACCGACGAAAACAGTGATCGACTGGCAACGGCTGGAAAAGGATCTCGAGTCTATCAAGTCCGACGACCTTGACCTTATACCGGACGTCATCGAATCGGTCGACACGGCTCACAGTGCTATCTCTCATGTGACGTCACATATACAGAATAGGATCAAGGCCTGCTCCAGGCAGGTTCCGACGATGCAACCGCATCGCCTAAGCCTGCCTCCAGAGGTCAGGAACTTACTCACACAGAAGCACAGAGCCACTAGACTTTACGACAGGTATCCGTCGGTCGAGAATAGGCGCCACCTCCGCTAAATACAGCGGGTGGTACGGGAACGTATCGCGGAACTCCGCGGCGAACGTTGGGACCGCTTGCTCGGCAACCTTAAGCCATCACATGTGGCTTTCTGGAAGCTGCCTCGCGCGTTCAAACAGGAGCCACCCACTGTCATGCCTCCTTTGGACAGACCGGGACTGCAGCCGGCGCTCGATGACGATGAGAAGGCTGAATGCCTCGCCGATAGTCTCGAGAGTCAGTGCTCTCCAAATGCAGCAGCCGACCCGACACACGTTGACGAAGTTGATCGTGAAGTTGAACGTCGCTCCGCTCTGAGCCCTTTAGGCGATGTAATAAAACCCACCTCTTACGAAGAGGTGAAGCTAATCATTAAGGAGCTTCACTCCAAGAAGGCCCCGGGGCCCGACACTATAAACAATAGGGTTCTTAAAATCCTACCCTCGACTCTTATTACTTTATTGGTTACCATTTTTAATATTCTATTGTCTAATAGCGCGTTCCCCGAACAATGGAAAGATTCCATTGTTATCGGTATCCCAAAACCCAATAAACCTAAAGCTAATCCGAGTAGCTATAGGCCTATTAGCTTAATTAACTCGATCGGGAAACTTTACGAAAGATTAATTCTCGCGCGTCTTAATCATTACATCGCGGAGCTCAATCTGATACCCGACATACAGTTCGGATTCAGAACCGCTCACTCGTGTCCCCAGCAGGCTCACCGACTCACCGAGTACATTCTCGTACGGCGTCAACTTCACGCTACCACGACAGCCGTGTTTTTCGATGTCGCGAAGGCATTCGACAAGGTATGGCACAACGGCTTAGTATTCAAACTGTATCAACTGGGAGTGCCAGACAGGCTCGTGCGCATCATACGAGCCTACCTTACTGATCGCTCCTTCCGATATCGAGTAGAGGGCACCCTATCCTCACCCAGACCCATCAGGTCTGGCGTGCCACAGGGTTCAGTCCTCTCTCCCACTCTTTTCTCGCTCTTCACGAGCGACATTCCCAAGTTTCCGAATGTCCAGCTCGCTCAGTACGCTGACGATATGGCACTCTACTTTGGCTCCGCTCTATTGAACCGCTCAACCTTGAGCAGGAACATTAAAGTGCAGCGGTACTCTTCGGTAACGCGAATAGCATCCGCGCTAAAAAACGACCGACCGACGTCATTAAATTGTATGAAACACCCATACCGTGGGTGAAGGATTACAAATACTTAGGAGTCAAGTTCAACAGCAATATGAACTTCAAGAAACATATTGATACGGTATGCAATAGAGCCCGATTTGTCCTCAGTCGCCTTTATCCACTTGTGTGTGGGCGAAGCAAACTTCCGCTCAAACACAAAGTGACGCTGTACAAAACCATCGTACGGCCCATACTGTCATACGCAAGCGTCGTTTTCGCGCACACCCGACCGAGCTACTTACGTCGTTTGCAAGTAGTTCAAAATAAATTCACGCGCATGGCAACCGGAGCCCCGTGGTTCATCCGAAACGTTGACCTTCACCGCGACCTAGAGCTTCCGACGATAGCTCAACACTTTAAAGAGATCTCGCGACGCTTCTTTGACAAGGCGCCTAATCATCCCAACATCTTGGTTAGGAAGGCATGCGGGTACACCCCCCTTCACCATAGTCTCAACCCAATAAGACGTTCCAGACACGTAACGGTAGACCCGGATGACGACATCACCATCGCGAACGCGACACCCATACAAACACCGACACAGACACGCACACACCGCCTTCGCAGGCGTAGGCGCGGTCAACCACCGCAAACCACTGGCACTCGTCACTCTGACGATGGCCAGCGGCCCGCACCCTAGATACACCGCACATTGTTTTGATACCCGACGAGACGTTAGTCCTCGTCCTGTAATCGTTTCGCTACACTCACTAACACACGGACTGACTGACGGACTGACATACACCACTTACACAACCACAAACACACTTCACAAACAGACACAAACACAAACATACATGCACACTAACATTTACACTACTTACACACATACAAACATACATACATACAATCTTAAACACATACATACACACTTACATACATTACACTAAACATCACCACACTCGTCGGCGAGTGTGTTCTTCTCATCTTTTCATCTTCATTTTCATTTTCATTCTCTCTCCTTCCCACAAGCACACAGCCGGTCTGAGGTTCGAGTCTCCTTAGGAGACGCCCCGCGACTGTTGTTGCGTAGTCTTTGCGGCCTCCACGGCCCACGTCCTACTTCGCTGTGAAAGCCAGGGCTGCTAACAGCACAGAGGAGGTTTTAGTCGGTATGGGGCGTCCGCTTACGCGGACACTCGAGTCACAGTATTTCCTACTCTCAAAAAAAAAAAAAAAAAAAAAAAAAAAAAAAAAAAAAAAAAAAAAAAAAAAAAAAAAAAAAATTTGAGAAAACCTCATATAAAAAGTGCAATAACATGGTAATTATTGATATATGTCCTAAAATATGACTGGAAAATTATTCAATTTGGAATGATCCCTGACAAATTGTTTCTCAAACATATAATATTAGGTTATTAAAATTGCAATTGTTATTAATAAATTGATATGCAAAAATGATGGTTCTTCTTTTGTGGTTAACTAAAAAAAATTGATATCTTAGAAATTTTAAGAATAATGAGACGGAAATATTCAAGTAAATTCCCGGTTCCCGTTTCAAGTAAACTGTATCTCTATTATTTAAAATTTTAGTTCTATGCCGAAAATCTGTCCTCGCGCAGTCGTTGCAGAATGTGTTCACCACGGAACAGAAAAAAGAAGCTCAATGACGCTAGAATTAGTGTCACTCAGTGTCATGGATGCTCAGCCAGGTTCGTTGATCAAACAGGACATGGTGTCACCGCCGAAAAAAAGACAACGCACTCCAATTTCTGTGTCTAAAATTGTTATGATAATGAATGCCTATAAGCATGTTTACAAAAATTAACCATAAAATCAGTATTAGTCTTTAGGTGATAGCGCAAAGAAGACCGCAGAGATTATGGGAATTTCTGCGGGGACAGTGAGCAAAATATTAAATAAAAATAAAACCACTGAAGAATTTAAACCACCTCGTAAAACCGCCCCTAATTAGGATATTCGACTCAAAGTTGATGAATTTACTATTTTCTTAGCAGTAAGACGATAAGTACATGTTCTCTTTTGTAGAAGTGAACACCTACAGTAAGGTTAGTATATTATTAATTTCATGTAAAACTTAATCTGTAATAATATTGTTATGATAGTTATTTGGTTATTTTGCACTCAAAGTTATTTGATTTTGGTGATTAAAATATTATATTTATTGATCCACTTTGTCCAATCCACGGCATGCAATGATGGCCGTATGACACAAAATAGTAACGTGAAACTTTCATTCTCCATAATTTTGGAGAGTAGGGAGGTAATAGCAATAGGCCTGTAGTTTGCCGGATCCGAACTGTCTCCTTTTTTTGGGATCGGATGGACAAGGGCTGACTTCCATGAATCAGGGACTACGCCTTTTGAATAAGAGTGCCGGAATAAACGCGTTAGCACCGGCGTCAACTCAGGGGCACACGTTCTAAGCACGATTGGAGAAATGCCATCCGGCCCGCTCGACTTCCTGACGTCCAACGAAAACAGAGCTCGCCTAACAGTTTTCTGTCGGAACTGTACTTCAGGCATGGAGCTCTGACACCGCGGGATGGTCGGCGGTGTTTTTCCGTTGTCGTCAAGAGTCGAGTTGGAGGAAGAAGGAGTACACAGGAGATCGGCTTTCTCTTTTGCCGTATGGGCCAGGGTGTCATTCCTCATGTGCAACGGCGGCATGGACGGCTGGTTGAAGTTACCAAGAGCAGCTTTCGACAACGACCAGAACTTGCGTGTTCCGGTCGGGTAACTGGAAAGCTGCTCGCCAATTTTGACGACGTGCTTGTCGATTTGTATTTTATTAATTTAAAATAACACGAATCGTATGTTACAAATTTTGAAAGATGCCATTGAGTGTAAAGATGACACGCACAGAAGGATCTAATAGTTGCCGTAAAAAAAAACTATTGTTTTTAGGTAGTGCGGTATCTAGTTGGAGCGCTGCGGAGGTATTATACTAATATAATATTATGACATATATTTAGTAAGTAACACTTAATTCCCTAATATTATATTAGATAAGAAGTAGATAATAATATTTTATATAGGATGAGAATGATTTGAATTTCGAATGATTAAATTCGAAACACCACACAGCCTTCACAAGGAAAAACTTTTTTTCCTGTACAGAATCTTTATGGAACTTGCATTAGGCTGCTTTCTCAAGAAATTACCGAAATGGCGCATAATTGAAACCATTTTTTAACGGTTTATATAAGGCTTCTTTTTACAAAAAAATGATTATATGTCTACAGAATATGAGAAGAAAATTCATATTTTCTTTACATTTCATTCTATAATTGACATAGTTTTGTTATTTTTGTAAAGTAAATTGTATTATATTTGGAATAAATTAAAAATGTTTCTAATTCTGAACTAAAACTATGGCGATCTTATGGGAGATAGGTAACCTAGCTCTGCTCGATTCCTCAAGGCCGTTGGCTCGGTCCCCAGCCTTAATGCATGCTCCCATCTAAGAGGCCGCATTGTTTTTATGGAATCGGCGGACAAACGAGCGTACAGGTCACCTGGTGTTAAGTCATCACCGCCGCCCACATTCTTTTGCAACACCAGAGGAATCACAGGAGCGTTGCCGGCCTTATTGCCGTTGCCGTACATATTATATGTATATACATTTATGATATTTTATTATTTTTTATGTATTTGTATTACATTTCAATTAGGATAACTGATTATTCCTTTCAGCTGGGTTTTTAAAGTTATAAAATATAACGATGTTAAGACAATCGTCATTTCTATACTCATCGAACTTTTATAATTGTTTTCATAAGTTCCATAAGAATAATTACACAAAATAAATTTCAAAACAAAATTTATGAATGACGCCTCTCGCGTTTCACACGAGCGCTCTTCCACTGAGCCAAAAGCGACAAAGAGCGACTCAAGTCATTCTCGTGATTTGCAAATATTGTGATTTTGCAGGTTTTCAACTGTAAAGTATATCCTGTAGATGAAGCCACAACCTGAGAGATGAACAAGACAACGTAACACAAAGTGAAAATTATTATCAACTTTGAACTACCCACTTTATCCAACAACGGTTACTAATTAATATGTTTTTCATAAATTGCCAACTCAAACTTGTTCAACTTTGATTATTTAACACACTCTCTTCCTTGGTTCTAATAATTTAATTTAATATTTAATAGTTCTTGGCACAACACACCTAGCTATAAAAATAATCTTATGCAAATTAACTCTAAATTAACATTACACATTTCCGGTCCCTACCCAATGTCAGTTAAAATTTATAATAAGTTACCAGAACACTTAAAAGCCGAAACCAATATTAAAAAATTTATAACCTCTTTGAAAAAGTTACTTTTGGAAAAATGTTACTATTCTATTAATGAATACCTAGAGGAAAAATATATTTGAATGTCTGCCCCTCTGTCGTTTATTGCTATGCCTTATTACGAGGTGCCTGTGATAATTATTTAGAACTACAATTTTGTTTAGTAACTAAGTCGGATGTAACGCAATTTATTTAAATAAATAAATAAATAAAATTAACATTTTGTAATATTATGTTAAATGTAACTTCGTACAAGAAATTTACTGTGACTCCTTTCTTACAAAACGGACAGACATTTGTGTCGACGCCAGATTTCATATCGTCGACTGTATTAAATTTAATTATAATATTAGCCACAAACTAAGTACTCAAATATTACTTCGTTACTCTGTCAATCATACTTCATCCTTCATCTAACTATCAAATACAACCTTCATTCATTCAACCTTTTATATTTCAAAAATTACTTGCACACGACACCCACGATAAGAAACTATTTGTAATCCTGTTAAGGTATACGAAAAATACATCGAACGAATGAAAATCAAATTATTTTCATTAGATATATCAGCATCATTTTTCATGATTTTATTAAAGCTTTTACTTCTTGTCGTAAATGAATAAAATGAAGTGTATCGCGCGATCACCTGGTGGTAAATCAATCCCAGAATTGATGGTAATTAGCAACAAAAATATTTTTTTCCAAGTATGACTAATCATGATAACAATTGAAGACAACTTATAACAAAATAATATTGAAAATGTGTATGCAATATATCATCGATCTATTCTTCTCACTCGTCTTACAAGAAGGTGTAAGTATTGTAAGTGGTTTACTGAGAATATTCTGACAAACACGTTATCTACCTTTGCACTACGGAGACAACAACACTTTAGTCGAGATCTAGTGCGATTTCGGGATAAATCCCGTTTCTAAAATGTGTACAATCTGATAGCTGAAACACAATGCTTCAATAAGTTCAATGAAATGTTAAAAAAATATATTTGAATAAAGTAATAAAGAGTCTCTTCGCATATATTATGTATAAACTTATAATTAAATCTATTTGTGTGTACTTTCATATCTGGCTGGTTGTGATGATATTAAAAAGGTAACATTTCAAAAGGAACAATCAAGTAAAATGTTGTATTCAGCAAGTATCCAGCTATTTCTTATTTGCAGTGCATTTTTCACAATGAGTGATTCAAATGAAGAAATTCGATTTATTTTAAAATGTCATTACAAAAAAAGGAAAATGCAACGCAAGCCGCTTAAGTTTGTGACTTTTGTGGTTTTAATGCTATGCAGTAAGTGTAACATAATAATTTTAAACATTATTATTTGAAAACTTTTTTTAGAAAAAAATTTATTTGAAAGAAATATCATATTTATGATCATATTATAAGTGTCAACTATAGTAAAAGTAATACAAAGAATTCAATTGCAATATCTTTACTTTGACGTGTTAAACAAAATAGTCACAATTTCTTGTACAGTTCTGAAAAGGCGGCGTCATTCACAGCACGAATCTATCATAAATCAATTTTCTTGTTTACACTAACCACGCTTGTTTACCTAGCAACCCATTACAAAAACCTCATAATGATACCTTGAGTATTATAAACACAGGTGGTTATCACGTTTCAAGTGGCCGCACCGGGTTTGGCGCCAGAACAGCTCAGCAAGTGGCTTCTGCGGACGCGGGGGACGTGTTGGCATATCAGAGGTTAAGCATTTTCAATCCAGTAATTGGTGAACAGGAATCAGATGACGTCAAAGATGCAGCTTACTCTGGTCATCCTGTTACGGATAAAATGGACACCATACCTCAATGATAGGAAGAAAAAGACGCTGCTCATCATCGAACTCATGAAGACGATATCCTCTGCAGAAAATCTCCAAAAAAAAAAAGTGTTAAATAATATTTTGGTATTTAGATTATTTTTACGCCTATATAGACTGTGACAAGTGTGGAAACGTCAAGAATAGTTGAGATTGACAGTTAACTTATTTTTTCCCGACATCTCCAACAAATGTCGTTAGTGTATACACAAATGCAGACAAAAACATAACAAATTATGTACTAAAACCTTCCTCGAGAAACACGCTATCCACTGGTGAAAACAGTATGAAAATCGTTGCAGTAGTTTTTGAGTCTATCGCGAACAGACAGACAAACGCGGCGGAAGACTTATTTTTATAATATGTAGTGATTAATTTATTGAAAGACTAATAAATCACGCCTTTCTGTTGTTGGTCAAAGTCAAAGTCAAAGGTCTTTATTTGCCAGAAACATTCACAAGTCAAGTTGTTACAAATTTAAGAGCAGGCACATGTTTCGTCTTGACAGACATGCAAATATTTTTGCGGTTTCACTTCACAATATTATAAGCCTAACACAATCAATAATTACTGCTACAATCAATTTAATCAACGTAAAGCCTACTAAAAGACTACAAAACACATTTACAATAATAAATAAAATGCTAAGAGATAATGTAGTAAAAATAATCACAACAAAATCATTATTGGTAAAGATAGTATTGGTGCCAGTTACCACTTCGTTAGATAATATTCATCAGGTCGAAGAAGTTGTCAATATTGTAGGTCGGTTCCAAACGGACTTTCAGCTATTCAGACACAATAATATACATTTTAACGATTGGTGGATTTCAGATTAGTCTTAAAAGATTATATTTTATAAGCCATTTTCGCTGTGATGGCGGTGATACCGTTATAATTGTTAAAAAACGTTTGTGTGGGAAAGGTTATTATAGCATAAACGATTTTCTTAATGACACCACGGACTGGGATTGAATCGAACACCCTCAGGCTCTTTAATTATAAATGTTTATTGTACGATATTACATTGTAATCCATATTTTATATAAAAAAAAAGCCCGCTGAGTTTCTTGCGCCCATTCTTCTCAGGTCTGAGGCAGTCTCTTTTGAATGGGTGGTAGATTTTGACGTTCAATAAGTGATTATAAATCCTATTTTGAATAAAAATATTTGAATTTGAGAGATCAAAAATCCTTTGACAGATAGATAGATTAGATAGATTGCTTATGAATCTTTAGCTCGCATTTCAAATAATTAATTGTAAAACTCTTTATAAAATTATTTACTTTGTATTTTCCGTATTTTAATTCAAATGTCTATTTCCACTATTAATGTTTATATTATTTTTTATTATATTACTTACACTGTTTGTCTTTAAATTTATCTTTATTTATTACAGGTCTGTATTATATAATTTTCTCAGGGAAACATCAACGAATTTATTTAAAAAATATATTTGCTTTTTATTTATTCATTTTTTTAATCTTTCTTAAGTTACCTATATTATTGGTAGCTTTTAAATTTTTAACTCATCTTTTTGAAGATAATAGATTTGAAAAATCAACCAGATAGATTGTTCTAGATTTGACCCATACAAACAAACGAACTAAGCTGTAAAGTTAAAATAAAATATGTAAAAATAATTTACTTAGGTACATATTTTGTTATTTCTTTTTTGGATTGGGCAGAGTACTATTATTCTTTTGTACTAGATGTCTCAAAATTAAATTTTTTATAATGTGTTTGATTTTTTTTTTTGCAGTTTCGTTCTAAGTTTTATGTTATGGTTTTCTTAGAATTATTTCAATATTATAAATTATAATATAATATGTTTGTTAATATTGTTTTGTATTTATATTTTGTTAAAACAGTTTTAATCCTGAAGTCATTATAAAAATTCAAAATTATTTCGTCAAGTTTGAAATCGTTACACAAATTAATTTGAAAACAAAATATAATAAAGTTCAAAAATCTGTATATGTCATTGTTCACAGAATCTTAGAAGTAAAGGTTTTTCACTTTAAAAAATAATAACAAATTGCTTTAATTCATTGTTTGTAAAATATGTGTTTGGATAACTTTATATCTTTTATGTTTTCCATCCGATGAACGCGGACCTTTGTTCACGTCGACTGTAATTTTAATATATCATTTAATTTGACTAACTTTTTTTAACATTTGTTTAACTTGATACTTAACCAGTTATCGTTTTAATTTATTTTTCCACTTAAAGAGTTTTTGTAGAACAGAGGAGTGTGGGCCACATGGCGAAAGTAAAAACTTAATCAGGATGGATTGATAATTCGAAGTACAAATACGCTCCCAAAACGAGTCTTTCTAACGGCCGTTCCCAATATACGATCTACAGATAGAGATATATTTCTACCTTCTACTGTCAGCTATTAGCTGTCAATAATCTGAAGCTCTCCCAATATACCCTATAAGTCATTCTTATCGCCAGTTCACTGTTGCAATTTTCATACAAACTTCTATTCCTGGTAAGCTATACGTCGTCCCATTGATAGACAGCGTGTACGTATAAGGTGAGTTACCGTCGATAAGTTTATTGGGACAGAAAAGACAACGATAATAAGAATTTTTTATCTCAAGTAGGCCACAACCGGAGATAGACTGAATATTGGGAATGGCTGTTAGTTATCTCCAGCCATATACCTGAATGAGCGTTACGTAGCCGAGCATGACGGCTCAGTCACACAAAATAAAGTCTACAGCGTACCTAAAGAAGTTTTCACTTAAAAAATCACTAAAGTACTCAGCACGTATATCGTCATGTAAATATATAAAAGATAAAAAAGCGGCCAAGAGCGAGTCAGACTTTTTAAATGTTTTATGAGCGGCAATACCTTAAATTGATGTTTGTATTTCAAGCAATATTCTAATTTAAAAATTTACACTCGATTAAAAATAGCCATGCAGAAAAATATAATGTACCGTGTGACACATCACTAAACAACTACCTTTTCACAATCGGCGTAACAGACAGTCGTTAGTGCAGAGGCTCCCTAGCCGAGGACAAAACGGTCACTCACGTAATCCTGGAATATGCGGGGGTGGCAAACCAATAGGCAAAAACCTTAACTTATACCAGTGGGAGGCTCCTTCGAACAGGAAGCCGGCTAGATTATGGGTAACAAAACGGCGCCTATTTCTGCCATGAAGTAGCAATGTGTACCTAAACATTACTGTGTTTCAGTCTAAAGGGCGCCGTAGCTAGTGAAATTACTGGGCAAATGAGACTTAACATCTTATGTCTCAAGGTGGCGAGCGAAATTGTAGTGCCGCTCAGAATTTTTGGGTTTTTCAATAATCCTGACCGGCATCGCATTGTAATGGGTAGGGCGTATCAATTACCATCAGCAGACCGTCCTGCTCGTCTCGTCCATTGTTTACATAAAAAAAAGGTTGCTCCAAGAAGTTTGCGAACCACCACAGGAATGTTCTGAACTTCTGGAAGGAGCTGGGCTGGTTGGAGTAACTGGCCAATGATGCACACAAAATGGAACCAACCTAGTGATTTATTTGCGGAAACTGGAGCCCCTATACCATACCATAAGACGTTCCGTGTTTAATACAGATCGGTTACAAAAGTACATCATACCAATTTACACAGTAATGAATTGAACGGTGGATTGAAAGAGTCTCTCTCGTGTACATTTTGTATTGAATTTAGCAACATGAAACGACTAACAAGCCAGTTCAGTACAAATTAGTAGCGGCTCGCAACATCACCTGAATAATAATCAAAGTAATTAACAAGTACAAAGTTGGAGCGAAACTTAAAAACTGTTGCGAAGTGAATTGTTTTGATAAGCTTTATATCCTGAGAGGTGTACAGCTAGCAAAATTAACTTTTAAGTATATATAAGTATGCCATAACTTATGTGGTTTCGTATAAACCCTATATGCATATTTTTTTTTAATATTGAGTGGACTGCAGTTTTATGATACTTTAGACAATAGAATTTATTTTAATTCTAGATATTCATTTAGGAGATAATTTTGAGATCATAACTATACTATAGTATTTTCTTTGATTAACGCGAGTATTTTCATTTAAATAAAAACTTTTTAAAGCATTAAAACGCGAGTGATTGTAACTTTGTTTTCACATTAGATTGTTGCGTAAAAGTTACATTTTTATTATTATTTTAGTTAACCCGACGTTTCAAGACCGATCCAGATCTCGTCTTCAGATTTTCAACAAATTTGTTGGTTGGTTGCTTTAATAGAAGTATATTAATATTTTTCGGCTACATTATAATTCTCAATGACGTTCAATCGTTGTTTACTGATGCTATGAATTTGAAGCGATGAAACAATACAAATAATTAATAGGCTTTTTTATCCATTGGGAATTGATATTATATAGTGTATTAATTTTTTTTTGCTATTATTTTAATATGAAAATGTGAAGTAAGATTTCTGAAATAATCATACTTTTAAGTATGTTGCTGCTTAATTTAATACAATGTTAGATATAAGTACATATTAGTAAGTTTCTACAATACAACACACTCAAGCTACTTATAAAGTGTCGTAATAGTCCAATTATACACAAGGTTAACTGCAACAGTAGAATTGATTCAAAAGTATCTCAGTTCAAGATAAATCTTCAAACAAGAGAATGTTTTAAATAATAACACGAACATTGTAAATATAATGACGGGTACTAACGATATATATTTTATTAATTTGATGCCGATATTTTGATTACAAATTAACCATCATCTGTAAGCTGCTAATGTACCGTCAATCTAGATTTCAGAGACCACTGTTCCATTCATTTGCTAATTAAACTTCCTTGCTTCAACATGAAATTATTATTATTTATTGGATGAATTTTTACTTGTATTCATTCCTATATTATGTTTAAAATATGATTTATTTTAATATTAATTCATAATAATTCATAAATTTTCATTTCTCTACTGCGTCATCTTAACTAAAACCATCTTAACTAAACATTGTCATAGGTAGTTGTCATTATGAAGTTTAGCACCATTTATTGCCTCAGAGGTGGTGTTTGTTATCTGTACAGGAAATACTATCTTGACTCATTTCACCTGTAGTCCCCCGGCCCTGAAAAGTCCTTGATACGTCGGGTTACCTAAAATAATAATAAAATGTAAATTTTATGCAAAAATCTTATGTAAAAACACAATTAATATTACACTCGTTTTAATTCTTTAAAAAGTGTTTTACTTAAAGAAGTAAAAATTTTATTAATTGCTAAAATCGTACAGTGAAAAACATTAAGATTACCGCTACGAGTCTATCGGGTATTTTCAAAGAAGACATGAAGCTCGGTCCTTATTGTGGTCATACAGGTCATGCCCTTAATTAATCACTACTATTAAAGATAGTGCCTCAGACACATTGCTTGCTGTTCTGACGGAGATGAAATACACAAAAATTTATCGCTAATGAAAAAATTTTCACAATTGCCTTAAACATTAAAAAGTTTAAAACGTATACATATAGCTCTAAAGAAGCCTCACAAGTGGTTAGAAAAGTGCAACGTGTTCATCATTGTTTTTGTGAAAAAGAAGCCAAAGCGTATCAAGAGTATGTCTTAGAAAATCCTGTTATGAATCCTCTTAGAACTATTCTTTTAAAAATGTACCGCAGAATTTTCAGTAAGAGTCTGCATCAGGGCACAGCCGGTTCTTCCCATGCTTCGCTGGAAGTCACCGTTCCAGACAGGCTCTCGTCTAGCCCAGTTCTGAACCCCTTGGACCACAAATTATGGTAAGTCTTAAAAGACCTGACTTGCTCCAAGCAACACGCCGACATCGAGTCGCCATAAAAATCTTTAGAACAAGTAGTAACTAAATTTTCAAAAGCATTAGTACATGATAAATTGAATGAAAGACTGAATACCTAAACTTAAGACAAGGGTAGTCATTTCGAAAATAATTATTTTCTATCTCTTAATATTTACTGAGACTTCAATAAACAAAAATGGGAACCCATTCCTTTTTACCGCACCTTACTGTAGATCACAACCACACTCCAGCACATAATATTCAAACAAAATGTATTACTTGGAGTTCGTTTTTTATACCTTAAGCCTGCACAAAATCTCAGGTCTATTTTAGAGGCGAATACAGAATGATCTCTCAAATTTTTTCCACATAGACTATGGCTAGTGTCTCTATATAGATTATTTGTTGTACAAATGTTTTTAATTACAATCTATGCAAAAATCTGTGTGAATTAAGACGCCAATTAGCTATAGTATTCGGTCGCATTACAATGGTAAGGTTAGCGGAATCTGCTAATACCCCTAGTATTAGCAAATTAACTGCATTGTCTTGTCAGACAATTTCATATTTCTATCTGATATTACTTAAAAGGCCTCTAATAAGGGCAGGATGGTAAGTTTAATATTAGAATCGAGTACAAATTTGTAATATTATAAAAAAATTACAATGCTTTTTATTCTTTAAAGGTTTAATGCTTCATGAAACTGCGTCACACCTGCCTCATTAATTCATTGAAAGTAATGATCAGCCAGGTGAATCTCTCTGAGAAAAAAGGGATTCGCTCGATTGAATGAAACGTGCAGTCATAGATAGATTGACAGATGAAGGCTATAATCTTGTAAAAAATGGTGAGAGCCCAAATCCACTACGTTTTAAGTAACTGTTTGCTTTCAAACTTAGCTGGGTAATACTTCGTCGACAATCACCATACTACTATTTCAAACTTATGTAAATTTTTACTTCGGCAGCCCCGCCTCTTATTTCGGAGTATTTACATCCTCTTTGGTAATGATAGTTAATTGTCAATTTGCAGACAAATAAAATGCTCAGACTATAGATATCAACTAGTACGAAAATCGTTTTTAGCGTCTTCAATAAACAACGTGTTACGTAATATGAGTTGCTTACTCATTTCTATTATATTATTACAATAATTATTATAATTTGTAGATCGATTACTATACTATACTATACGAAATAGTCACAGTAATCGTATCAAAAAAACAATATTTAAACATGCCTTTTTACTAACATAATTTACTGTCAATGTGTTGTGTACGCTATGTATTTTTTACCGATATAAGGTCCATAAAAATTGGCTATCTGTCACTTCAGGATTTATTTTCGATTGCAACATATACATTGTCCACTATCTAGTACAGTTAAATTATTGAAACCAGTCTAAAAGCTGACATCCATCGCTTTTGACTGTGCCCATATGAAATACAAGTCAGCCTTCGCAATTTACAGCCTAGCTCTCCAATGGATACATCGCTTTATTAAATTCCAAGCGACATTCATTTTTACGCCTTGTAACAATCAAATATAATTTATCACTGAAACTATAAGAGAATTAAGGCATTTTGCTACTACAAAATGCCTTTTAATAAAAAAATAAAAGGCATTTCAGGCATAATAGGACCCATAGTTACAAAATATTTTAGACACTGTAAAGAGGTGTTAAGTTAAAAGTAAAAATAAAGTAACTGAAACTATATATTGCACATATTTACATATTTGGGCAGTCATTTTTAATCTTGTCCATGTGAACATACATCCAGCGCTTAAATACTGGATTCCTGATGTCGTCATCGCAGTCTCCTCTTTTTGTAGTAATTTACTTTTTTTTAACAGTAAGGGATGAGACGAGCTGGACGTTCAGCTGATAATTATTGATACGCCCTGCCCAGAAGACTGCAGTGCTGCTCAGGATTCTTGAGAGACCGAAAAATTCTTAACGACACTACAATTGCGCTCGTCAACTTGAGGCATAAAATGTTAAGTCTCATTTGCCCACACATAGTCACATAGATTAAGATACTTCAAATAAATGTGTGGGTATGTTAGCCGCTGAATATTTAATTACAAAACATTAAACAAATAAGAATTTATATTTAGAGCTACTAAATTATAATTGTAGTATAAGAATTTAAGTTTCTGTAGTATAAGAAACTATAAAAGGCATAATAAAAAAAATATGTACTTATGTATGCACGCAAGAAGTTATACTTCTTTGGCCTAACAAAGGAAAAATCCTTAAAAATATTTATTCCTCGTGCTATTCTACGTTTGTTGAAAGAACAATATTGTAAGAATCTTGCAACGATGGCTTTGACAATTAAATATTAAATAACGAATACGGCTGTACGGGCTTGAACCCTTTGCCTATCCTAATAGTCGACGAAGAAACCAAAAAAAATGAATGTCGGAAACGTTAGGAAATTTTAGGAACCAACATCACCCTATTACTTTTGTGTTACATACTCGTGCAGTGATGCGATCTTAAAATTTTACTCTTATCATTTTTTCATAACGCGCCTAATGAAGTATAACTTCAAAATAATGTATCAACTAAACATTACCATCTACAAAGTGAATAAGTTATTATTTGTAAATTGTTTTTTCCATAATGTTGTTTGAATTTTGAATAAAATTATAATGTAAGTACCTACTGTGATTTGACCAGGCTAGTTATAACTACTCTCTCTAAAGATATATACAACCAAACCTTCATATATTGCCACTATTTGGGTTGCTTGGCTTTCGCAATGCTCCCATTGGGAAAAGTAATATATTTTGTATTTTAGGATGAGTTGTCGAGGTAAATTCATCGTAAAAGTAATAAATAAAGAATGTACAGCTCACCATTTGTTACTCCCGTTAACATCTTGTCCGATTGATGTGTTCTCGTGTTGAATGTGCACGAAAGTAGTCGAATGGCGTCGTAAAAGCAATAATAAAGTTTAGTCGGTGCTTATGTGTAAGAGCGTGAAGAGAATGTTTTGTCCAGTTTAATGCCGCTGCGGTACAGAGCATTCTAAATTTAATTTCTTATGTCGTGTTTATTTTGTGTTCTGTCTTTATTTTGGGAGACTTTTAGTTGTGTAATCTAGCTTTGCGAATATTTGTTTCTCCCTTTGTTTAGTTGTGATTTTTCAGGTGTAAGATTCCGGAATTTCGTTCATATAAATCAAAAGATAAAATAACACCAACAGATACAAAACAGAAACCTAATTCACCCTTCGTTTGACCTCACCGTATATTTTCAACCCCATAAAGAAATGTAAAACAAGTATTTATGAATGTTCTTTAGATTATAATTTGTATAGTTATTTCTTTTTAAGGGTTTCACCTTAAGTTTGTGTTTACTGTGTTTTTTTTATTTTGTTACTAATATTTAAACTAATAAATAATAACTTAACATACTTAAACTTAATAATGCTTTACTTTTTTTATGGAATAGGAGGACAAACGAGCGTACGGGTCACCTGGTGTTAAGTCATCACCGCCACCCACATTCTCTTGCTACACCGGAGGAATTCCAGGAGCGTTGCCGGCCTTTCAGGAAGGTGTACGCACTTTTTTAGAAGTCATACCTACTTATATATTAAATACTTATTGTTACATTCTCACGGCTCACATAATATTATATAGTACCTAATTATATAATAAAATAAATATATTATCTCTATAAGTGAATATTGTAATATTCTTTTGAGAAACAAAGTTCTTAAATCGTAAAACATATAAGTAGCTTAATTAATGTACTTGATGGTAGCCTTAGGATACCAATTAAATTCTACTCATAGACGATAGAGTTAATTAATTACTAACATTTAATCACTTATTAGAAGGGAAAAAGTATTTTTCAATACTGTTATTTAGCATGCTATAGCATGCTTAGCGCATAGTTTCAGAGGCTATAACTATGATTTTAAAATTAAATCAATGCATCAAATGGCATACTTTATTTTACGAGGCCATTCAATTATATTTAATTCCAGTTCAAATTCAAATATTTTTATTCAAAATAGGATATAAAATCACTTATTGAAGGTCAAAAAGTACCACCCATTCCAAAGTAATGACTAAGACCTGAGATGAACGGGCGCAACAAACTTAGCGGGCTTTTTTTCATAAAAAAGGTAATATGGTTACGAAATAATATCGTACACTTACTAAACTTATTATTTAATAACATGAGGATGTTCGTTTATTCCCAATCTGTGTTATCATTAATAAAGTCATTTATTTTTAACTGACTTCAAAAAAGGGGGATCTCAATTCGTCGGTATGTTTTTTTTTTATGTTTGTTACCTCAAAACTTTCGACTGGATGAACCGATTTTGATAATTATTTTTTTATTTGAACGCTGGTGCTTCCCGTGTGGTCCCATTGTATTTTGGTCCAGATCTGACAGTGGCTTCTACGAAAAAACCATAAAAGTCTTAAATTTGCTATATATAGGCATAGCAAAGTGCAAGATGCCAATCGAATATAATGATTATTGTAGTACAATTAATTTCATTTACGATATATTTGTTGGGTATGAGAATCGGTCAACATTTATTTTTTATACCCCAAAAATTTTAATTATTGAATTGCTTAAATTCCTTTATATGGCAATACAACGTTTGCTGGGTTAGCTTAAAATTTCTTTAAATATTTCGATTGTACTTGAGAAGCATTTAATGAAAGAGTACTCCATATGCTCAATAAACTAATAATAGTGTTTTTTATTTTATATTGTGTTATGAACGGAATTGATAAAATAAATCAGGTCATCTATAAAGGTTATTTACCCTTTCGCCAGGTAAAGATTTAGTAAAACAGAAGACACACATTGGCACAACGCCAACGAATCAAATCATTCATTTTGTTTCTGGGCGTAGATTGTACACGTGTAAAAGATAAAATAATAATATAAAGTAATAAAATATATTAAGTAAAACGCACTTTTCTTTCCCTGTTCTTATTATATTTTATCTCCCCGTGTACACCACACCTCCTTTACCATCTTTTATCTCACCGTGTACAAGTAAGTAAATTTTACTTTTAAGTTTCTAGTCATTATTATTAAGTAAGATAAAATGTTCGCAAAAAGCCTTTTTTTTCTCTGTTTCCTGTTCAAATTTAGATATTTTTATTCGAAATAGGATATAAACTCACTTATTGAATATCAAAAACTACCACCCATTCCAAATGGGCACAACAAACTCAACGGGCTTTTTTTATATAAAAGCATGGTTAAAGTGTAAAATCGTACAATAAAATTTATCATTTAATAGCCTGTGGGCAGTCGCTCAAATACCAATCAGTGGTGTCATTAAGAAAGTCATTTATGTTATAGTAACCTTTAGCACACAAACGTTTTTTAACAACTCTTTTGAATTTCGTAATACATTTGTTTTAAATATTAGATTCATTAATTAATCATTCATAATTTATTCAGTAATCTAAATTTTTATCAAAGATTCATATAATTATGATATTTGAGTGGCATGAGTTTAAATGAAACAATATTTAAGATAGAAATATACCAAATTAAGTATAACACATCCATAGTAATGTTTGAGCGCCGTTCTCGTTAAAATTCAATTTCGTCTGTAAACATTATTAAGGCTCTTCACACGATCACAAACCATGCTACTGGAATATTATGCAATGATTTATTACGAAGCACAACAATCCACAATAAACTTAAACAAAAAAATAATATTCATGCAAATGCTTAAGATTTTTTATACTTATACATAACATTAATGTACATTGTAATTAATTTTTAAGGTTCTTTCGTCTTTTCTGCTCAGGTCTGAGGCATAAATTTTCGAATGGGTTCGTAGTTTTTGACCTTAATTTTAAATCCTATATTGAATAAAAATGTTTGAATTTGAGTAATAATACAAATTAATGCAAAAGTGGGTAAATTATTACTAATCAATTGGCACATCTGTACAGTATATTTAAAAATAAGTTTTGATTAATTAAAAAAATGCAACTGTTAAATTAAATAATTAATATGAAAAAAAGATAGCTACTTTTTCGTTAATTACTCAAAAATTATTAATATTTCATTAACTTTCATGCAATCAAAGTTTCGAAATCAAACATTTAAGTTATATGTAATTTTTAATGCTGAATAAAATAAAAATACAAAAATTTACAAAAAATAAATAATAAATTTGGGGTGGTTGACCTTTATCATTGAATGAATTTTATCACAGGGGTATGAAAAATAGATGTTGGCCGATTCTCAACTCTACCTGATACACACACAAATTATCATACATATCGGTGGTGTCGGAGGAGTTTGGTAACAAACACAGGGATACGAGAATATTATAAAATTACTAGCTGACCCAGTAAACGTTGTATTGCCGATATTAAAATCGCGATACAAAAGTAACTGTTGATCGTAGATACGTGAAAATTTGAAGTTAAAAATATTTAGAAGTTATAGAAGTTATATTTAGAAGTAAAAAAAAATTCGTGTGGACCACCCTTAACATTTAGGGGGATGAAAAATAGATGTTGTCCGATTCTCAGACCTACCCAATATGCACTCAAAATTTCATGAGAATTGGTCAAGCCGTTTCGGAGTAATTCAAAGTTTAACACCATAACACGAGAATTTTATATATTAGATAAGATACTAGCTGACACCCTGCGATGTCGTTCGCGTAAGTATTTTTACACCTTGGGTTACATTACGGGACTTTTAGTAGGGATCCCTAATTTTTTGAAAATGAAATATAAGCCTATAACACTCGGGGATAATGTAGCTTCCCAACAGTGAAAGAATTATTCAAATCGCTTTAGTAGTTGCGGAGCCTATTCAATGCAAACAAACAAACAAATAATCAAATCTTTCCTCTTTATAGTATTAGTATAGATAACGAATAAAACTAAGAATACCTGCTATACTCATGATGATTGGCTACTTTATTTGACCGAAAGTTTAGTAACAAATAAAAATGCATTTTTATGACGTAACGATATAAAGATTATTAATAAAACTTGAAGTGATATTTTCTCTCAGGATATAAATCAAACAAACCACTTCGCACCTACTTGATGCTGGTTAATTACTTTCATTATTATTCAGGTGATTTTATGAAATGCTTCTAATTTGTATTGTACTGGGCTGTTAGGCATTCCGTGTTGCTAAATTATAAACACACAGTAAAACATGTTCGCGAAGAAGACTATATTTTTTTTATAGAAGGGGGGCAAATGGAGAAAAGACTTTAATAATACACAACAACGCATGATGTCCTCATGACTTAGTGACTCTAAGGGTTGGCGCAGTGGAACTCCTCTCGACCAAATCGGATATAACACAGATCATTGTAAGTTACAGAGTGGTCACACTAACGACAAACATTAGTGAGGCAGCCGTCTTGGATTCTGGAGTGTCCATTTGATGATGTTTTGATGTCTTACCCTTTTTTTTTTTAATATTATTTCATCTATCTCTTATGATTTTATAATTCACACCATATTATCAATAACTCTTGTGGTAAAACTGAAGATCATTCTGACATGAGCGAAGTCCTTTTAAATATTTGTGACTTTTGTTATTTTATTGGTACCTATAATGTCGCAATATTTACTAGCTGTGTGATATCAAAAACCTTGATTGATGTTCAGTTTCAGGCGATGAATGTTTCGCTTTGATGCTGAAGTAATATTTACTGTGTCGCCCACATATGACGTTTGACAATAAATATTTATACACCCGGACCAATTCAGTACAATTTGTATCCGAGTTTATCTTGTAGTTACAGGGAATACCATTATTTAGTTTTAGCATGTTATTTTAATTAAATACTTCGTGTTCTGTTGTTTTAAATTTATTATAATTTATTTTTACTATTTCTGGTACTAATATTTATATGACATAAATTGAATTTCTGTTTTATTATTATAAACTAATGCAATATACGTAACGGGACATTCGTTTGGACACAAAGAAAATTAATATTCTTTAAAGTAATAGCTTAACTTAACCCTAGAGGATAATGTTATGTTTTTTTACTGAAAACATAATGTTGTACTTTTAAGGCGCTCAATTTTAAGCAACTATTTTACCATTTCATTACTTTGTGGATTACTACATTACTAATAAGTAAACATAAAATTTAGTTATAACTTTATAATCGTAATAACACTAAATGACACTAAAGATCCCTTCTATCTTCTGTATGGATGAATATTTATTTTTATCTTACTTAATAGTGAGCTATGAAATATTCAGTCTCATAAACAAAATATACAAATGTCTAAAATTTATGTACACATCCTGCACAAATCTTAATTATCCTAGTATTAAGTCGTGACGTCATTTATGGCCAAATGCCATATTTTAAGCATATAATATCAAAACTGGTGCCTTTTTTAGATTCCGTCATATTATATTTTTCTTTAAATAACAAATCTCGGAGTCGTTAATATACTATACACCAGCTATATAAGTATGTAACTAAAAGCTATATTTACACACCTATGATCACCTATATAGTTTGTACTATGTAATAATATTTAAGTTGCTCCGTTTAAATTGTGTACACAATTTATAATCCAACACTTTATATAAATATTAATGATAACACGCATACAGCATGAATCATATTACAAAAATAGGTATTTTCATGTCGTATCGACCTTTAGGAAACACCGCAGCGTACGGATTCACTTAAAATATTGAAAACGTGGCGCCCCGACAAAATCGGAATAAATTTTGATAGCGCGTTTCAAATCCAATCCAAGAGCGCTGCAACGTCAAACTAGCGCCATCTATAAATTTTGCTCAAAACTATATCTTCAGGTGACCAAGTAGAACAAATTATATTAAAGCAAGTACGAGATGTTATATTGTATATTATATTCTCTATATCACATTTATACATTTGTGACCAAGAAGAAGGTATTGTAGGTAAAGGGGTAATAATGTATAGTTGAACACTATATTTTGAAAATATAGCAATGAAGCAAGCACTTATTATATCTGCCAAAATAATGCTCATTCCATATCTAATAAAATCACTTGTGATTTGCATGTATTATAAACACTAATTTAGGAAAAATGTTTGAAAGTCAATATTTGGCGAAAAAGAATTATAGAGAGCTAATTGATATTTATGGGTTTTCTTGTAATCTTAATTATGTGAACATTATATAATTTTTTAAAGTTCTCATAAAAAGCAAACTGATTATTGCTAAATGTTATTAATTTGTCTCAGCTTGAGCATCTTAGCGTTCCACTGAGCTACAATATAATTTTTTGTTTTCATCATTTTTTTTTCTACTAAGTTACGTTTTGGCCATGCGACTCTAATAATATCTTTTACATTAAAATGTCATCACGCAAATGCAGTCTAGAAATAGAACTAAAAATCAATGCAATGAAATCATATTAATTCTTGCTTTAAAATAAGCACTGTGCTCCTTAAGAACACATAACGATTTTTTATGTTTTCTGAATGCCACTTGTCGTAAGACACCCTTAAAAAAGGGGTATTTTCAATTTAAATAATTTATTATTTCTATATAAATATATCACGTTATTAAAGTAGTAAAATAATAAGTCGATTTAATGTTTATTCATACTAAAAACGATTTTCACGCAAACATGTGTAAAAAAAATAATTAAACGCGTAAAACACGCCATAGGACAGGACAAAAGTCAATGTACAAATAAAAAAAACGCCCTTATGTAGATGTAAGCAAATACTTGGACTGGCTTATAATGATGTTAGCTAATGAAGCTTAACATCAGTACGAGCTCGTATCATAAGCCGGCCTCTGTGCTCAAATTGACGTTTGCTCTGCGCAAGTAGCACTTATATCGTAATGTCACATATACTCATACCAGCTCGCAAATGTGGGTCAAGAGACTAACTATCACATGACAGACATACTCAGTGTTGGAAATTGCGAGGCTCCTATCCGATACTTTAAATTCTTTGGGAATATCTTTTAGATTAATTAATACGAAACTTCAAGCGTGCATCTGCAATTCTTAAAGGGAGGCGGTAGATAATTTGAATAGTATTCTCATCTTTCAATAGCTCCTATTTATTCTATTGGAGAGTTTTTTATTAGGATATGATAATAAAATAAAATCTGCTCCATTTATTTCAACATTGTTTCAAATTTAAAATGAAAAAATGTTTTATTGTTTTATGATATACGTCTGCAACATTTCAAAGCCCTCTATGTCCTCAAAAATGATAATTGGAAGTTTTTCTCTACAAAGTATTTCCTAGTAAGTGCCTACAACATGCAGCAATCGTACGTCGATATCGTGGTTAGTATATATTTTACAAAATACCCTAAACCTCGCATGAGTAGCGACTTCATGGACTCGACCATTTCATATAATTGTATATTATATAATAATCTGTTGACGTTGGTTATCTGAATTATCCTCCTGTTTCACCCATATGGGGGTTCAAATATGCAATTGATGTACTTTTTGATTTTACTTTTATAATAATTTAACTTCCCAACTTGCTAACTTTTAAGCAAGGTTATAAGTATCCATCACTGCCATGAACGTAGGCATTAATGATTTGAACAAATCTGTTATACCCATAGATATAAATTAACAATAAGCACAATTGGCATTGCTTAAATTTGAATAATTAATATTGACGACAATTTTAGATGAAGTCAATTTAAATGTATCGTGAGTACAGCGATAAATTGTTTTTAAGACGTGAATCGACCTGAAATTTTTATTTCAGAATATACGGAACCTAATTTGTTAGTTCTTAAATCCGCTACTAGTTGACGATAGCTGTCTGAAATCAGTGATACAATACACAGTAAAATATATTTTTTTAACAGTTATTAAATTCATTTAACTGGCTAATTGTATGCTTTAGAATATCATGCGATCCGTGTGGTTCTTTATGAAAACGTGGGTCTTACACATCAGGTGATCGATTAGCTTGATTATTCTCCTATCTATGATATTTAAGGCCTATTATTATTATATACCTATTATAAAAGGCAAAGCCAACGTCAAATAAATTTTGTTCAATTAGAATTCAACTAAGGATTTTTAAATCATCACTGTAAATATTTCTTTTACTGAATCTACCATGTGTTCGGAAAAAGTAGAGCTTCTTGAGAAGAACATACAAGAAACTCAATGGTCACTCTTTTAAATCAAATATAATATTTTACAATGGAGGTAATATACATATCAAATTAGTTTGTAAGGTACTGTGTCGAATATATATGTCGTGTTCAAAGATTTTTAAGTATCAGTAATAAATAATGAACTGTATAAATATAAATAATCGTGTGTTGGATGTATCAATCTTTAGAGCATTTAATTAATATTTTGTGTAAGGATGCTTCGTGAACATGATAGTGATTACTGTTATAATTAGTAATCGCATCCGACAAATACATTGATTTATTAACTATAACAGATCGACCTGGCACCACAAGCAGCACCAGTTCACGAGTTAACGAAAGAACCTCGCACATATTTGAGGGAAGGAGACGACCCGTCACACGACACTTCCCCATTATTATCTAAAAGCTTAGCCTTCCGATATCTGTTTCTTTCACGCGCTGGAATATTCTGGATCTCCATTACCTTTTAAAATCTCTTTGTATTATCTTCGTAAGAGATGTCATGGAAAACTGTACACTGTAAGCTTACCTATTTCACTTATTAATAAATAATAAACGTTTTACAGCCACACTATAACCCAGGCGATCATAATTTTAAAGTGATAAAGAGACCTAAGATATTTAATAAGTTATTAATTTGATAATTATGTATTCTTTTGTTTAATTAATATTATTAAATTGATACTTATTTTTTTGGCCATTAAATATACGTACTGTTATAATTAAAAACAAACAAAATATTACATTTGAATTTAGAATCTGTCATTTTTATATGATAACTAACTGACCCAGCAAACGTTGTATTGCCGATATTAAAATCGCGATACAAAAGTAACTGTTGATCGTAGATGGGTGAAAATTTGAAGTTGTATGTATTTTTTAATGCCACATTATAAAAAAATAAAAACAAAAATTTCGTCCAAAAATTAAAAAAAAAATTAAGGGTGAACAACCCTTATTACTAAGGGGTTTGAAAAATAGATGTTGGCCGATTCTCAGACCTACTCAATATGTTCACAAAATTTCATGAGAATCAGTCAAGCCGTTTCGGAGGAGTAAGGGAACGAACATTGTGACACGAGAATTTTATATATAAGATAATATAATATAATACATTGTATAATATTTACGATATTAAAATGGAGTGATGTGATAAAGAGAACCGAATCGTTCTGATTGCATAACACAAAGTAGGTATGGAGCCAAATGCAATTCTTAAAACTCTCCATACGCTTGGTATAAAAAATGTATGTGTACCGGGCTATTAATAGGTACAATGAGACCTCCTCTGTTTGTGACAGAAAAAGATCTGGCCGTCCACGTAGTGTTCGTACGAATAAGAATGTGAAAGCAGTAAGGCAAAGAATTCGAAGAAATCCTGTCCGAAAGCAAAAGATGTTATCTCGGGAGATGAAGATACGAGGGCGGCACTGACAATTTCGGGAATCAAGGAAGTGACACAACATTACTATTTGTAAATGTAGTTATTGCTTTTCGAAGTATTCTCCACGAAATTTGACACTTTTTTCCGTACGATGGAACCATTCCATTCGGAAGTTGTGGTCTCCAAAATGGCCGATTTGTAGGCGTCCACAGCTTCTTCAGGTAATGAAAATCTCTGAGCACGCAATTTATTCTTTATTTTAGGGAAAGTATAGAAATCATTAGGGCTTAGGTCGGGGCTCTACGGCGGATGGTCTAATAATTCTATGCTTTCTTGCTCTAAAAACTCTTTTTTTCTGTGCGCGCTGTGAGAACTCGCATTGTCGTGATGGAGGATGATGCGGCGGTTGCAGATCTCTTTACGGAGATCAGAAACGACCTGTGGCAAACAAATGCTAGCATACCATCCTGCATTAACCGTTCTTTGTCCCTCAAGAGGAATAGTCGCAACATGGCCGGTTTTGGGGACAAACGTGGCCACCATTTCTTTGCAACACTCCGTGAACGAAGAATTTTTGTTGGCCTTAAATCATTTTCGAACACCCAAACTCGTGACTGGTTTTTTGTTTCGGGTTCGTACCGTACAGGATTCGTCACCTGATACTATGTTGTATACAGCATTTGAGGATCCTGCGTGGAATCTTTCGAGAGTTCTGACGCACCAAGTAACGCGAGCCGCTTTTTGCTCTTCACAGAGCAAATGCTGTATCCATCGAGAAAACTACTTTTTTACACCTAATTGTTCATGCAAGTTTATTTGTATTTGACACATGCCAATGTCTAAAATTGCCTGAATTTCGCGGTATGTCACATGTCGATCTTCCTCAATCAGCTTACGCACAGCATCAACGTTTTCTTTGGTGACAGCAGTTTTTGGACGACCTTGACGGGGATCATCACTGAGCTTGACACGTCCTCGTTGAAATTCAGCAAACCAGCGATAAATTGTGGTTTTGGATGGGGCTTTATCACCAAATGCAGAATTCATCCGGTCAACACACTGTTTTTGTGCTAAACCACTTCGAAAGTCATAATAAATCATTGCTCTAGAATTTTCTCGAGTCAATTCCATTTTCTCAACGACTAAACAAGTTTGAAAAGACCTTGTGACAAGCCAATGGTATTCGATTTTTATAACCAAGGAGTTTTCAATTAAAAAGATTTTAATATGACAGGAACAGTGGAAATATTCCATTCCCGATACTTTTAGTTCAGCCTATGTAGCACCTATAACCGAGTAGCGTATTTTAAAAGATGAATTAAGACTTGCAGCCAATAAGAGACGTACTGGTCATTCCTTAAGTGATAATTTAAAAAAGAATGGGGTGCTAAAACCGAAACAACTACTGATGCGGTACGCAAAGTGAGGTCACAGAAAAATTTTGTTTACATTTGAGATTTTTTCAACAATTGAGCAACATTTTAACAAACAAAATGACCGTATTTTATGCTCAAAGCTCTAAGGAAGCTTCCCAATTAGTCGACAGAGTGCAATGTGGGCACTATTTGCCTTCAGTGATGGTTTGGTGGGGTATAGGCTATAAAGGAGTGACTGAGCCATACTTTTGTGGAAAAGGTATCAAAACATGACACAAGTGTATCATGATACTACTTTACTTATTAGTGAAAAGGTAGTGATGCCCCTTAACAATACCATGTTCAATAACCAAAAATGGTCCTTCCATCACGACTCGGTGCCGAGTCATAAATCTCGTCTTGGTTGATATCGACTTCATCACAGCGGAAGACTGACCGTCGTCTAGTCCCGATCTTAATCCGTTGGATTGTGATTTATGGACAGTTTGCTCTAAATGCCATGATAATTTGGAGTCCCTAAAACAATCCGTACGATTGGCAGTGAAGAATTTTCCCATGGAAAGAGTGCGCGCTTCTATTGATAACTAGCCTCAACGTTTAATTATACGTTTAACTGTATTGCAGCCAATGGAGAGCACTTTGAATAAGCTTATTCTATTTTAAATTGTTTTATATTTATGTATTTAACTAACACACTGTAAAATTAATAAACTGAAAATGACGATTACAATATTATGATGTCTTTAAAAATTAGGGCTGTTATTTATTAAAAAACCACCATAATATAGTAGTCATATAACATTATGTACCGTCAAGAATAAATAATTTATTAAATTAAACAAACATCATCATAAATGTATAAAATTTAATCAACATAATGAAATATCTGACTATAATCGATCTGAGACGTGCAATGTGTTGGAAATAATTTGTCTGAACGCTGTTGTCGTAGCATTCAGATGTCATGACCACAACAGGGCACGGCAGTGGGCGCGAGCGACGACCTTGTAAGCTGAAAGTACACACTATGTATACACAAGATATTGTAGTTTTACATATTATTGTTTTCTATTCATTTGTCTCTAATACTCATTGAAGTCAATGAAATATGGTATTAGGTTTTAGAAGATAGTATACCTACAATCTGAATATACTTGAAATATGTATTTAGTATTCTATCGAAATTTTCTTTATGGCCGTTTCGTAAAACAAGCTATAGATAAAAATAAATTTATGGACCGTTCCATAATTATGGAGTTTTTTAAAAATTTTATGCCTTCTGCACCAAATAACTTTTGAAAATATATACCTACGATCTTATCTACATTTCAGAATTTGTATTACCCAGTTTTTACTGGCCTACTTTTGATTTTGGGCAAAATTTAGTATGAAATGTGAACTCCTTTGAAAACTATATTTTTTCAACAGTCACCAGGGTATTTGGCGAATAGTATGATGTAAACCGACCTAAGCTCTAATGATTTCTATACTTTCCCTAAAATAAAGAATAAATTGCGTAGTCAGAGATTTTCATGACCTGAAGAAGCTGTGGACCCTTACAAAACGGCCATTATGGAGTCTCCAACTTCAGAATGGAATGGTTGCTTGAATGATTGGTTCCATCGTATGGAAAAATGTGTCAAATTTCGCGGAGAATACTTCGAAAAGCAATTAATACATTTTTAAATAGTAATGTTGTGTTGATTCCCGAAATTTTCAGTGCCACCTTCGTAGCATGTGATATAATGAAACATTAACAATCATTATTATTAACTTTAAAGATGCTTTCTGCAACAACCGGTGAGACAGATATAATATATTGTAATATAAACACCCTTTTACACAAATAATCTTGCCCCAAACTAGACATAGCCTGTACTATTGATACAAGACAATGATATGTTTAATACAATATACTTACTTAAACATACATAAATACATATAAACATCCATGACTCGGAAACAAACATCCATATTCGTCATATAAATGATTGTACCTACCGGGATTCGAACCCGGGACCTCTACCTTAGTAGTCAGATAATTTGACGTATTTCCAAAACATTCTGATTAATGCTGCATAAAACAAACTAGTTAATTAACTTGGATTGGATGAAGTTTGTGACTTCGCTATAAGTATAGTATGGTAGCAAGTTTAATTAAATCTCTTTGCGAAGTAAGCCACGCACGTTATTGCTTCATATTAAAGCGCCTATAATGTTTTTATGTGGGAGGCCCTGGCCAATTATAATCATCTTGAGAAATATCATTATTTCAAAGTAAGAAAAACATTATTCTAATTTTGTATTCCATTAAAAACGTTTGGTTGTTTATTGAATAATTATGTCATTGAAAATTAGACCTGTGTTGGAAACATTATAATGCGATTTTTTTTTAAATGTTGCGTAAAATTCGTAGTTTCGATGTATCATTTTCAAATTCCATGGACATCCGCAATAACAGGTGTCAAGAGATGCAAGACGGCCTTTAAGGTGGGAGTTTGCTCTTTTCTTGAAAATCCCTAAGGGGTATCGGTTCGGGAAATCAGCAGCCCGTATTGATTCCACAAAGTGGCTGTGCGTGGCAAGAAATTTCTTGAAAACGCGTGGATGTGGAATACCAGACGTCAACGTGATGCGGTTAGTATTTTGCATTTTGACGTAAAGTCGGGTGGGGGAATTTATTAGGTCAAATTGAGAGAGTTTTTTTTATTCCACCCAATATCAAGAAAAATTTCACGCACACCTCCTTACTATTGATGGTAGCCGCACCAGATATATCAGAATTTTCTATCAGATCAATTATGGCGGAGGAAATATTGTCAGATAGTGGTTTACGTTATGATTAACATAAACCTTATATACCAATATTATAATGTGTCTCACTTTTGAAAAAATATCTTCACCCAAATAAACTTAATTATCTATATCTATATATATAAACGTAAAAGTCCTGACAGACTGACTCACTCACTTAAATCAACGACCAGCCCAAACCGTTGAACCTAGAAAGCTGATTTTTTAAGAACAGGTAGAATACATAACGCAAGTATCCACTAAGAAGGCATTTTTGAAAATTCCACCCTCAAAGGGGTGAAATGGGGGTTGAAAGTTTGTATGGGGATGGAGTAAAATTATAAGTAAGAGACTTGAAACTTTGCGTATGGACTCCTTATTACAATACAAGAAAATGACTTTCAGCGTTTTGAAAAAAAACACACCGGTTAAAAAGGGGTGCAAAGTTGTATGAACCGATTTAGATGAAATTTGGTAAAGAGATAGTTTGAGACCCGGGGAAGGACATGGGATAGTTTTATTCCCGGAAATCATCACCTAAGGGGATGAAATGGGGGTTTTGAGGTTTGTATGGCGCTACAATATTTAAACGAGACTCACGCGGATGGAGTCGCAGGCAGAAGTTAAATAGGGGTGCGAAGTGTGTATGGGGAAACTCTTTTTTTGAGCTATAAAAATAGGGGGTTAAATTGATTTTTTGACATTTGGTTACATGTATGGTATGGAGTGCCCACCTCAATTTTTTTATACAAATACGGGACAGTATTACTAATACTCCGCTGTCCACCCGTCTGCCTATCTGACTGTCTGTCTATCTGACTGTCCGTCACCAGGCTCATGAACCGTGATAGTTAGAAAGTTGAAATTTTCACAGAGCCTTTTGCCGCTATAACAATAAATACTAAAAACAGAATAAAATAAATATTTAAGGTGGCTTCCATAAAACAAACGTGTTTTTTTGCCGTTTGTCTCGGTAGGGTCTATAAAATACATCCAAATAACACCGAGTGCTACCACCTACGCTTATCACTACAAGAGGTTAGAGGGCCGACATCCTTCGAATATTTAAAAACTGTCAACGGTATCCTCCATCCAACATTTCAATGAGCGTGGAACACCCTTGGACTGCTAGAGGACGATAAACATTGGGACACAACTATACAAAAAGCTGCATTGTACGATTCTCAATGTCAAAAATCTCAAAAGTAAGAAATAACCGGGTTATCGCTTTGGCTGTCGCGTCATCAGGAATCGCTGCCACACTACTGGAGGGTGGCAAAACTGCTCACATGGCTTTCAGGCTGCCTCTTGAATTACTTTCTTTACTTCAGATTTATTAAATCTTAATCATACCTAAACTCCATTGTGCAATATCCCAAAACAAAGCAACGCAGCAAAAGTGTTGCGCGATTGCAAAATTATAGTTTGGGACGAAAGCACTATGTCGCACAAGGGGGACTTTGAAGCGTTAAATAGAACCCTAAAAGACATCCGAGGGAACACCTTGATGATGAGAGTGGTCACAGTTTAATTAGCTGGAGACTTTCGTCAGACTCTGCCCGTAGTGCCGAGGGGAACTCGAGCTGACGAAGTCAAAGCATGCATTAAGGCGTCAAATATTTGGCCCTTAATTAAAAAACTAAACATTACAAAAAACATGCGAGTGCATCTTAAGGGCGACGTGTGGGCAGGGGAATTTTCCGATCTTTTGCTTAAAATAGGGAATGGAGAATATCCGATAACTGAGGGCAAAATTGTAATTCCACCAGAACTTGCGTCAGTTGTACACACCATTCAAGACCTAATAGCCCGAATTTACCCAATCCAAAAACTGCCCAATAAACCCGTGCTAAAACGTGCTATTCTGAGTCCTAAGAACGACCAAGCTTCTGTCATTAATGACACTATTGAAGCCGTTCGAAGGCGCTGAACTTCAATACAACTCTGTGGACTCCGTAGCAAATACCGTAGATGGTGTTCAGTATCCTGTGGAATTCTTGAATGCACTCAACCCGCCTGGTTTACCAACTCATAAACTTGTCCTTAAAGTGGGTGCTCCAGTAATGTTACTGCGTAATCTGATCCCTCCCAAGTTGTACAACGGGACCAGGTTGCGTATAAAAGCGTTACATAATAATGTGGTAGAGGCCACTGTCATTACTGGTTGCGCTAGAGGTGAATCCATATATATACCACGCATACCTCTAATACCATCTGACTACCCGTTTGAATTTAAAAGGTTGCAGTTGCCCCTTAAGGTCTGTTTTGCAATGACCATTAATAAATCACAGGGTCAGTCGTTAAAACGGCAGGGATTGACTTAAGGGGGGACTTCTTCTCACACGGGCAGCTTTACGTGGCTTGTTCTAGAGTAAGTTCGCCGAGCAGTTTGGTCATATTAGCACCACAAGGCAGAACCACTAATATAGTGTATAAGGAAGTACTACAGCTAATGCAACAACAATAACAATATTGTTGTTTAAACAACAATAATACCATGCATTTACAATAATGCATTGTAATTTGTAATATCACTTTGTTGCTAAACTTCAGCACAATTCTACCACCATAACGAAAATAGCGAATAAACCTTATTCATTAACCTGCCTGCTACAGTCTGTCAAACGAGTCGTATCATCGTTGTAAAGAGCTACAATATAAACGAGTTCCACGCGGACGAAGTCGCAGGCAGAAGCTAGTTATACCATATTTAGATAAGTAATCCCGAATTTCTTATAGACGTACTAAGTATCTTTTTACAGCAATGAATTGTAGTATATCCAACCATTACGCTGGGTCATGCGGATAAAGCAGTTTGGGTATACTTTTTCTTCAGACTCACTTCCAGACCATTATTTTTTTTGGAATGATGAATGTATTTGTGATTTTCCTGATGGTATGTGTTCACCGCTTGCCGTTCGTTTAGCCGTCGAATTGACGTACCATTTCATGTTAGTCAGGTAACTCTTTATAGTTTAAGTCCTGTGTATTGAACACTTTAAAACCATTACACACACACTCACGCACATCACCACCTTCACACACAACACACACCTATACTGACTGTCCGAACACAATCATGGTGTTTTACTGTGTTGATTACTCAAAATTTAAGCCTTTAAAATGTTAATCCCCTTTTGGCTGTCGGATCATATTTTTTTGTATTAAAAAAATCTTTTTAAGAGCTGTGAATTAGTCATGAGTCAGTGGTTCTACCTATTACGCCATATACTCTTTTTTAATTGGCTGAAAGCCTATGCTATCGTTCGCTAATTTGACTCACTGATTAAAAAACTTGACAAAGCCATCATGAAGCGAAGATACGTTTATCTGCAATAAAATAAAAAAAAATACAGTAATAATAAAATAAACGCAACTTGGAATATAGTTAGTAATTAAAGTTTTATACCAAGCTATGTAGTACCGATCGGTGGCAGATCACAGCCCTGGTTCGATGCGTTAGTTAAAGCAGCATCGGACTACAAAAAACAGGCGTACCGAACTTGGGTTGCGGCCCTGGGCTCAAAAAATCCGAACTGCAAAGTTCTTAAGAAGAAGTATAACCGTGCCTCCAATTTTTTTAAGCAGCAAATCGCCCGTGCACGTCGAAGCAGATCGTCAAAATCGGCGAGCAGCTTTCCAGTTACCCGACCGGAACACCCAAGTTCTGGTCGTTGTCGAAAGCTGCTTTTGATAACTTCAACCAGCCTTCCCTGCCGCCTTGTTGATCGAAGTTTTGACACTGCTTAAGTTTAGCCTATTTCAGTGCAAGTTTTTCAAACATTTTGCTAAAAACAGGATTTTTAGCAAAATTTTTGCCTTAGCAGCTACATATGCATTTTTGTGAATTATTGAATAATAATCAATTTGGTTTCATTAGGCGCTTATCAACAATTAATCCAGGTATTAGGCTCATTGATCATATTTTTGACGCCTGGGAAAAGTCGCAGTATGCATTTGGCACTTTTTATTAACTTTGTTACAAGAATAATACTAAATAATTAAAATATCCTAACATTGATTTGATCACTGTAAGTCATGTATCTCATTTATCCATATAATACACTTATCGATTAACATTCCAAAAATTAGGCTTCGAAATTAGGTATTTATTATATATTAAGTATATTTAAATATAATTATTCAACAATACCAAACTATATTTTTTCATAATAAGATTATTTGGAACTCAATATTGAAAAACAATATTTCATCATCAAAATTTAAGCAGTCAGAATCGATTCCAGAGAAGACAAGCTGTATTTTATATCTGGTAATAGTGTCAACCCAACCCAACCCTACATAAATGCATTTGAAACAAAATTTATTAAGCTCTCAAGCAAATGAAGCCATATTTCACCAAATAACGCTTGTAAATCAGTCATATAAGCTGCTCATAAATTAGTTTGGACATTTAAACCTGAAACAAGACACCGAAACATTTAAATTAGAGGAAATCACCCGAGAATTGTTTTATATTACTATGACCCGACAATTATTATTAGTAATATTTTCATTACGAATCGATCATTTGTCGACGCAGAGCAGCTCGAATTGTCGGGGACCCAGTTCTCTGTGAACGGCTGGATCACTTGGCGTTACGTAGAGACGTCGCTTCATTGTGTGTCTTTTACCGCATTTATCACGGGAGTGTTCCGAAGAGCTGATTCACCTGATTCCGGCCGCCGAATTCCATCTTCACACGACACGCCACTTTTAGCTACAATTAGAATATCATCCCCACCATCTAGATGTGTGGCGGTCCTCCACAGTGCGGTTTTCAAGGAGCTTTCTTCCACGTACTACGCAGTTGTGGAATGAGCTTCCTTGTGTGGTGTTTCCGGGACGATACGACATGGGTACCTTTAAAAAAAGCTCGTACACCTTATTTAAAGGCCGGCAATGCTCCTGTGATTCCTCTGGTGTTGCAAGAGAATGTGGGCGGCGGTGATCACTTAACAACAGGTGACCCGTACGCTCGTTTGTCCTCCTTTTCAATAAAAAAAATGTTTATTATCTAATGTGATTCTCTAAATAAATTAAAAAATACTGCTTTCAGTATTGTCTATTACGTTTCAGAATAATACTCATCACATCGGTTACAAATAGAAAAAAGCATCGTCAAAAACCATTCCTTTAGGAGCTTACACCACACATAGACACAGATATCATATTAAAAACACTCAACAAACCTTATAAATACTTTGCCTCGGTAGGTAAAAAGTTATACACATCATCATAAACTAATTTCATGCCACGATTGGTTTTAATATTATTAGAAATACGTTACAAATGGGAGTTTAATGGTAAGTTAACAGCAAATGCTATTCGAAAATTCAGAAGTTTGTTCGATAAGGAAGTTTAGTTTGTTAAGTAGGCACATTAGGGGGAAACCGGCAAACATTTGAGAGCATCGTCAGCGATGGCTGGATGCCAGATGTTTTCAAATATTTCATCTAATTGGACGCACTAAAATTAATTTGTCCTATTGACAGACTATTTAATTACGAATTTATTAATTTTCAAGGATAAGTTCAGATGGGAATTTCATTTTTTCTCACAAAAATACAGAAATAATATACACATGTTGCAACTATCAGTGTGCGTTGATTTCATTTAAAATTGCAAGAAAAATATGCTTTCTTGAATTTTTAAACCCGTCGAAACTGTGGGATGGTTTAAGTATTTAGGTCATAACCTCACAGATATTTAAATGATGATGAGGATATGGAACGTGAGCGCCGTGTGCTTGTCGTGATACGATCAAAATTTTTATACTTGTCAATTATGGTCAAAAGAGAGTGCCCATACGCTACCTACTTCTCCTCATGCGTCATAATGAGAATAATATAGTATTTTTTTGCTTAATTTTTACATTATTTGACCATCCGAACCAAGGGGATTCAATTTAAAATAAAATAAAACAAAAAATAGATTTTCTAACAAAGGGCAGTGACGGAAATAAAGCCATCAATTTCTTTGAGTGTTGCGGTTTAAGAATTTAGGCCCTATTGACAGTTATTGAGTCGAATTGATGTTTTTTTATTTGAATCGATTTATCAAGATTATTTGCAATCATGCGCATAATATAGTTCTTATAATATCTTATTATGATGCAGTAAGTTAAGTTATAATATTCATTAGTTTATTAGTTGATTGTTTATATAGAGAGACCTTTAATTAACTGTTATATCTACACTAATCTGTAAGACTATTTGTAACATTTATGCTGTTGATATTGTCAATAAATAAATTTTAAAACAAAACCCTCGCAAAACGCGTGGTTGTGGAGTGCCAAACGTCTTCGTCCAATGAGGCGCGATTTACCATTTTTACGTAATGTTCGGTGATGGAAGACGACTGGTAACTCCTTTGAGCACTCCCCGTGATATATGCGGTTAAAAAAGGATGAGAGAACTCTAAAGAATCAAGCCGAAACGAGATGACGTGATCGCCAATGATTTCCGCTTTCGTTGCATACGTTGAAACGGAAGAAGCTGGTAGTGGGGAGCGGCCGCCCAGAGATGAGAACTGTGCTCCTTATAAAGTTGCAGGTAACCACTAAGCATACGGACCAGTTACAAGAGAATGAAACCGTGAACTAATTCCAATACCTAGGCTTAATAATCAATAATACCGGCAATTGCAAGCCAAAAATACGTAGATGAACAGGCAACTACAGACGCCTTAACTGAGGAAGGTGGTGAGAGACATAAATATCAGCAATCGGACTAAAATCCTCCTGGGTCGTAATTGTCTTCCCCGTTGCTCTATATGTCGAAAGGCAAGGCCGTAGATAGACAAAGAATCAACGTGAAATGAGCTGCGCAAGCAGGACAGAGGCGTGGAAATAGTGAAGGAATATACATTAAAAAATAATTAATATGTCAAAAATAATATGTGGCATTATTAATGAGAATCCTGTAAGTTTAGTACAGCTATATTAAATGAAACAATTTATAATTGAAATCATTTATTGAAATAATTTATTTTGAATTTTATTAATATGTTTTATTTGCTTCTTGATAAACGGTCCTTGCTCCTTATTAGCCCTCAGTAGAAGAATCAACTACAATAGGGTCTTTTTCATCGGCCTTGCAAACGCCATTGTGAGCAAACGTTGCTCCGTAGTCATGTGCGCACGCTAAATTACAGAAGAGTTTTGATTTTGCACTTACGAAAGCAACGATTGATAAAATCCATGTAATACCTGAAATAAAAATGTTAAGTTCTTCAAATATTGGCACATGACATTTATAGAGTCAAATTAAAACCGTGTATGATTAGTAGTTAAATTTCATCGAACTGATGATAATAATATTATGAAATACTACTATTTTTTATTGTTTTATTTTTTTTTTGTTCACAATTAAAAAGTTTTAACAGATAATATACATTATTAAAAAGTCACTCACAAGAAACCATGTAATGTTTATCCGTGGGGACGAGATCGCTCTTAATTACTTACAATATTTATATATTGATTTCTTACATTAATTATAATAACATGCTTATAATACGCATAATTACTGTGTCTTTTCCGGTTCTTTCACAGCACGTTCTAAAAATTTTGCATGCAAACCATTTAAAAGTATCTGCCAATAAATACTCCCATTTCCTCCTTCCATATGCATTGTTACTTTTAGGTAATATGTATGTTATTTCACTGTATGTGTTGCACATTTCACTAACAAAAATTAAATACTCGGTCGGTCTTAATTTTGAGCCTTGGGCTGTGCCCACTTCGGTTAATATTTTTTCACTAACTGTGTCACCTATTTTGACCGATATATATCTGTTGGCATGATATTGTTGAAACCACTTTAATAACGGACCCTATATACCTACCATTTCGGCCTAGCTTCTCAAATAAAATATTATATCTAATTATCTCGAATGCCTTACTGAATTCTACAAGAACAATTAGCACATGCTGCCGGGCATACATGTGTCCATTGACCAAATAGTTGAACAACAGTTGGTTTGTTGGTGTCAAACAATGAAGAGACTTCGAGACGATTTGTAGTATTTTTAACCAACTTTGGTTGCCGTATATAGGTTCCCCACATGGAAGTAATTACAATTATAATTAGTTTTTTAAGGAATCATTATATTTTATCATATAAATTAATGATTTACAACAATTGTTTGTTCAGCTTATCGCGCTATGAAAATGTAATTTATTTTTAATTAAAGTATACACACATATACACACATATAATTAAAGATACCACATTAATCCACTTAATCCACAAATTAACCAGCTACATAAGTGACAGGATGTGGTGCTAAGAATCCCCGTTCGGCAAGGCTACAAACGAAAAACCGTGGCCTTGGCATACATAATGTCAAGACAGTGCGAACCGATGAGAAGTTGGAGGAGCTGCAGAAAGCTTTGAGCAGACTTCGATGGGACTTCGTGGTTATCTGAATTCCGAAGGCAGGGAGATGACTTGATGATCCTAAATTCTAGACACCTGCTCTACTTCCGGGAGGGCGACCAACTGTCCCAAAGTGGTGTCGGGTTCCTTTTCCACAAGTCTGTCGACAGAAACGTGACGCTGAGGTGCGGAGTGTGTCGATTATGGTTAGTACCGAACTGTTATGAGACTCTTTTTTTTTTTAAGTTTAATTTTACCAAACAAAATTATAAATTGAACTAGATGAATGGGTTTTAACACCTCCTCCCTTAGACTGAACTTCGGGGTTAGTTCAAAGGTTCGTTTTAATTTTATTTCTAATTTTCAATTAGAAATCGCAATAGAATTTCGTGAAGTCCAGAATGATTGCATCCTGTATCTTCCGAAATTTTCTTTTGGTATTATGTTACCTTGGGTCTGCTGCCGTTCCCACAAAGTTATACAATTTATAAAATAGTAACTTGGAGACACAGTTAAGTAATAGAGTTTAAAAACAGAATAATGCGTCCCGTATTTAACAATTTAATATGAATTTGTTATAATTTTATCTATGATTTGCAGTTGGTACGAGAAAATATGTTTATTTAATTGAAAATCGCCTAAATCTATGTTTGGTAGTTCAATACATAATAACGGAGCTGATTAAAATTTAGTTATGTTACATCAATTATCATTCAAGAAATTGTAACTTGGGTAACCGATGGGTACAGAAACATTTAATGAAGGTACTTAGAAATAAGAGTTGTACATTTACAATTCCATATCCAATACAATTACTGGGTAGTGCGAGTATGGCAGTACCTAAGATGTAAAATTCAAAGATATTCTAATTTCAACAATCTATGGATACCTTGTTTGATGCTGATTGTATAAACAACCATTTGTTGATCTCTATGGATATTAAAATATCTAAATGATCATAAATAAATTGAAACTTATAATTTTCGAATGTTTCGCTTATCACTTTTATAACTATCAATGTCATAAATTCACTAGGTTTCATTCCGGAAGAGTAAATGTTTAATATATCACACATGAAGTTTCGGGAGGCAATCTTAATATATATAAATCTCGTGTTACAATGTTTCTCCTCAATGGACTCCTAAACTAATGAACGGATTTCAATGGGGATTACTTCATGGAGTGCAGTTTAAGAGATAGGATAGTTTTTATTTCGATTTGGGACCCATAATTATTTTTATTTCCAATATTTGTTTTGTTTGGACATATTTTCTGTGAGAGTATTTTTGACGCGCGGTTTGACAGTTTTGCTGTGAAACAATTTCATTATAACAACAAGGAGCATATTATTATGTTACAATGAAAAATTATTGACAAATTCATCAAAAACGGTATTTTATTTATTATGTACAGTACAACGTCTGTCTGGTCAGCTAGTATTCTATATATATCTACATCATTGAAAGAAATTGCTAGTTTAATATAATCAAACATGTCAAGTTGAGAACTAATGTCATCATTAATCCGGAGACCGTCGGTTTTATCTCAGTTTCAAAATATTTGTCTTTTTTTAACAAATTTAATTTATATAATTATAAGATGTTTAGTCTCTCAGTAAGTGCCTGCCCAGTAATTTCACTAGGTTTCACCCTTCAGACCGAAACACAATAATGTTTATACATAACTGCTTCATAGCAGAAAAAGGCGCCGTTATGGTAACCATAATCTAGTCGGCATCCTGTGCAAGAAGCCTCCCACTGGTAAATCCCCATATTCGCCTCTTCGCTCCATAGTGTCGGCCTGGGAATTGCCTATTCTTTTTATGCCCCGGGGAAGCACTGGGCACTATTGTATTAGGTATTATATTTAAGTACATATGTATATTGTATTAAATATATTGTTGTTCTTGCACTCAGAGTAAAGCTTATGCCTAGCTTGGGGTTAGATTATTTGTGTTTAAGAGTGAGTCTAGAAACCTATAACCGACACTTTTGATGGACGGTTTGGTACACCAAAAAATGCGTCGCACAATATACCCAGTGTCGGGCTATTAAAATTAGTTTATAACCGTTAAGAGACCTTTGTTAGAATATACAGTGAAACAAAAAATTCAAGTACTCAGACCGGACGATGGTTGTCACCGAAATCGCATAGTCAGCGAGAAATAGCGTAACCCATTTTAAACTGGAATGGATTGCATGTCGTGGACCGTAGGTTTCGCTGGAACATTGCCCATTTCAAAGGTGATATATGAATGATTTCTAGCAATCACAATCCGCTTTTGTTACCCATGTACGTAACTAAATATAAATGAAATATTAAAAAATTAAGAAGCAATATATTTATACTTTATTTATCGGTCTGATTTTCAAAACAGTTACAAAATTGTTCTTTAAAGCGCTATTCAGAATATATTGGACAGATCTATGTAATTGAAGTGTGCATGTTAAAAAAAATTAACAAAAAAACAACCGACTTCAGAAACTCTATTCCAAAACAATAGATATAAAGATAATATATACTAAAAACTTTAAAATTAATTGCGTAGTTTTATACAATCTAATTCTATTTACGATAATTACGCCATAACGGCGCCTATATCTGCCGTGAAGCAGTAATGTGTAAATATAACTGTGTTTCGGTCTGAAGGGCGCCGTAGCTAGTGAAATTACTGGGCAAATGAGACAAAACATCTTATTTCTCAAGGTGATAAGCGCAATTGTAGTGCCGTTCAGAATTTTTGGGCTCTTTAAGAATCCTGAGCGGCACTGCATTATAGTGGGAATGGCGTATCAATTACCATCAGCTGAACGAAGGAAAGGTGTCAAGAAAATGGAATATAGGTTAAATCTTTACCACACACCAACATCTTACATCGCTACATACTCGTATCATGGATCGTTTGCTGGCAACATTGCCAATTTCAAAAGTGATGTGATACACAAATGGGATATAATATAATATACAATAAAACTGAATGAACCACTTCAATGTATATGTGGCGTTCAGGTAGATGCTCTTGGGCGTCACGGGTTATCCTGCTCTAAATCGGCAGGCCTTAACAGACGTCACGCCCACATTAATGAAGTCATCCGCAGGGCATTTGCCGCTCTTAATATATCAGCTGTTTTAAAGTCAAATGGTATTACCCGCCGCGATGGCAAGCGTCCTGATTGAATGACGCTGGTGGCTTGGGCACGGGGAAGGGCGCTGGTGTGGAACGCTACTTGCGTCGACACTCTGGCTTCTTCTCATGTCCAAGCTACGTCAGTTGGTGCCAGGGCTGCTGCTTGGACTGCCGAAGACAGCAAGCGTCGGAAATATGTCGGTCTCAGTGAGTCTTACATCTTTGTGCAGTTTCGTGTCGAGACACTTGGCCTGTGGGGCACAGGAGCGCGGAGAATGTACAAAGGACTAACTTCACGCCTCAACAGGGCTACTGGTAACCCAAGCGCTGGCAGTTATAGCGGTCAACGGATCAGCCTAGCCAGCTAACGCGGAAATGCTGCCAGTTTTCTTAGTACGGTTCTCCGTTATGATTGTTTTATTTTAATGTAATCATAGTATTGAAAATAGTCTTAAGATTTGTTTTGTTTGAATAAATATTATAAGCTTAATAAGTACTATTAAACTGCAACCGTCTGCTATTTTATACAAATTATTCTCATTGTGGAGGCCTTTGGCGAGGCCTTTGTCCAGCAGTTGATATCTTCCGACTGATATGATGATTTTTATTGTAAGGTCTACCAACTTTATAGTTCATAATATTTACTTTTTCACCAGAGATTTGTAAACATTTTTGAATACCACTGCTCCACTACGAAGCTATGCATAGGCTTCTTATTTCTCAAACAAAGAAAACAACGTTATATAAAATGTATTAAATAAAATTTATTTAAGCATTTCCTCAAGGTATTAGTTACCTTAGCTTTAATAAAGACAATAATATTGCTAAAGAGACTAACATAAATATTAAGAAACGAGGTAATTTATTGCTTACAGTATTATTAGTACTTACGACCTGGTGTGCCCACAACATATCGTTGGTAATGTGCCAGATATGTAGAACCTAAACCGCTTATTCTAAGCCTTTATTCAATTGGAAATAACAAATTTAAACTGTTGATGGAACTTACAATCAAAGACATATTATGTGAAAAATATCTTCTAATGTATAAAATTTTCCGTGTCACCGTGTTTGTTACCAAACTCCTCCGAAACGGCTGAATCGATTTGTATGAAATTTTGTGTGTATATCGGGGTAGGTCTGAGAATCAGACAACATATAATTTTGATATCCCTATATGATAAGCGTGATCCAACTTTACATTTTTTTTTAATTTTAATTTTATTATGATTCAGCATTGAATAATACACACAACTTAAAATTTTCACCAATCTACAATTAAAACCTATTTTTGTGTCACGATTTTTATATTATTCTGTTCAATCCACAAGATGTTGGAAGATGGCAATCGAATACAATAATAATTTTATGTACGATATATTTGGTAGTAGGAGGAGGCGAGCATTATGTTCACAGCTGATGGTAATTGATACGCCCTGCCCATTACAATGCAGTGCCGTTAAGATTTCTTGAAAAACCCCAAAAATCCTGAGCGGCACTTCAATTGCGCTCGTTGCCTTGAGACATAAGATGTTAAGTCTCATTTGCCCAGTAATTTCACTAGCTACGACGCCATTCAGGCCGAAAAACAGTAATATTTACACATTACTGCTTTACGGCACAAATAGGAGCCGTTGTGGTACCCATAATCTAGCCGGCATTCTGTACAACGGAGCCTCCCACTGGTAAAATATGACTTGAGATATCGCTCTATCAAATCTTTACATTTAAGACTTATAGTTTTTGTTTTCAAATTTAATTTGTGAAGATTTTGATTGAAAATTCGTAAACAGTTGGCCACGCTTCATTAAGTATTTTAAATATTTAACAACAAGCTAACGCACACATTAAAAATGAATATGTATTGGTCACTCATTATCAAGCTGACAGTTCATCTTAACGCTAGTATATTCTAAGTCTCAGGTCCCAAGGAAAAGTGTTTGTTTTCACAAACTATACTGAATTGGGCCAATCTGTGGAAAAGATTATTAAAGTAATGCAGAAAAAAAATATCTACTTTACTTAGAATATTATTGTTTATTTTTTATTACCTTTAATTAAATATTATATATAAATTCTAGTGTCCCGGTGTTTGTGACCAAACTCTAAACGGCTAAACCAATTTGTTTGAAAATCATATTGACAAGGGTGACCCTTTCTAAATATATATTTTTTTGACAATTTTTTATATTTATCTTATTAAGGATTCAGCATTGAAACATACATACAACTTCGAATTTTGCCCATCTACGATCGTAGATTGTAGTATATATATTTGGTAGGTTTGAGAATCGGTTGCATCAATTTTTTTACCCCAATTTTTTTTAAACTACTGTATATGGCAATACAACAGGGTCAGCTAGCTGTATTATAAAAATTGACTGCCAGCTATGCCTACTTTCAGGCTACTGGATAGTTTGTTTGCATGTGCGAAAATTAATAATCACAACGTCTTATAATTGTGTGTGTGGTGGCGCGCCAGAAAATAGAACCACCCCATCTCCTCCCGTGGGTATCGTAAGAAGCGACTAAGGGATACAAACTACGGAGGATGGGCAGCAACATCTTTCGTTAAGAGCATACCATCTACTGCGATCGCCAACCCGCTTGCCAAGCGTGGCGATTATAACAAAAACCCTACAAACATGACAGACACTATAAGTCCCCGGCCCCTAACTTTTTCTTTTTTAACCCCTTTAACAAAATAATGTATGGTGGAAATGTATATCTAATATAGTTCTACAGAAAAGTCCGATGGCATATATCTATCTCTTAAAGATAACATATTATATCCATTTTTATATTTTCAAAATTGGCAATTATAAAGTGGTAATGTAAAAGTCGTTTGCACAAATACGATTGATTAATCCTTATCATTTTCTTTTGACACAACAGCGTCTGTCGGGTCAGCTAGTTATAACTATTATATTATCTATGCAAATATTATTCAAAATTTGGGTTACTCTATATAAATTTTGAACGATATTTAACTCAGGTCTAAAAAGTAAGAATTAAAGATTTATTTAATATACCTTTTGCATGTAAAAATTATTGTAAAAACAGTTTTTTACTAAGAAGTAACTCTGGGTGAGTTACCACAAAAAGTACAACATATTGGATATTTTTCATCTTATTCTCCGACGTTTCATAAAAATAATATGTTATATCCAAGGTTATTAATCGACTATCATTATTGTATTTATTGTATAATTTTTCTGTTAGAAAAAAAAGAATTTATCTTTTTTCTTTTCTTCTTCTCAATTTAATTTTGGTTTATTTCTGTATACTTTTGTTAACTTTTATTTTTCTTCCGTCTAGTCTAAGTGTGACTTTTAATTTTGGAAACTTTACTGGTGAAGTTTTTATACCAAATTGTACTTTGTTTACATTGCTCATATTATACTGTTTGTTTCCTTTACTTAAATAAATAAAAAATAACTATATTATAACCTAAAAATTTAAATAAAATTTAAAACCTCAGAACCTATAAATAAAATTTATGAAGCTTATATTTTATTGAGCTTTAAAAAGCCAGCACTTAGTCTTGGCACGGCTTACAATTTCATTCTAGTAAGAATTATTTCATTTTCCTACTTGTTTCACTGTGGAGTGCGGAGACGCTGATTTGGCGATTTTATAAAGTAGCACAACCCACTGTGCTTTATAAAGCCAACACAAATAATTACATTATATTGTTGCTGAAAGAATTATGAAATTTAATTTGTAAACCATTGTTGAAATATGCGTACCTTGTTTAGCGTTTTTCATTAGTGTACCCAATTTCATATAGCCAAATGGTTAGTGACTCTGACTACTAAGCTAGAGTGCAATCAATTTATATGATGAACATGGAAGTTTGTTTTCGAGTGATGGATGTTTATATGTATTTATGCATACCCACAGTACAGGCTATGTCTAGTTTGGGGCAAGATAATTTGTGTATAAGTATGTCAATATTATTATTAATTTACGTCTGTTATAATATAGTTTGTTAATAGTTTACAACTTAGTTTAAAGATTGTTATCCGCTGCGCTCCAACGAGTTTTTTAATGCGTGATATGTGTGCGTGACATCTTGACACTCAATGGCATCTTTCAAATTTTGTAACATACGCTTCGTGTTATTTTACATTGAAATTAATAAAATACAAATATTATCAATAATAAAGATATATATCTACTCAATATATTATATATATTTATAGGTGAGATGTGCTTGAGTCGCACACGGAGGCGAGGGGCGAGAGCGGGGCCGCGGCGGGAGGACACTAATTCCAAAAATAACAATAATCGTTACTAGAATTAAATTAATTGTTAAGATTGTATAAAAGCACGCAATTATTTTCATACTTTTTAGTGCGTATTATATCTATTGTCTTGGAATAGTGTTTATGAAGTCTGTTGTTTTTTGTTAAAAAAATTTAAAATCACATGTTTCTCAAGGTTTTACAACAAATTATTATTTTAAATGATCATCTTTTCATAATACAATTTCAAACCGAGTTCATACCAAGTTGAATTTAATTATAACTAACGTGCGGCCGTCCACGTGTATAATTCGCTTTATCTATAAAAATCCAACCGTTGGAATAGAAACTCAATTTTTTTTGAAAATTCATATTTTAAATTATATCGTCACTAGAAACGCTAAAGTACTAAAGCACCAAAATACTTAAAATGCGTTTTTATATCGATGAGTTAAGTTATTGAAGTAGGCGTTACTTTGCGTAAATCCATAATAATCCAAATGATTTGAGTTTTCTTTAGTGTTAATTCCGCCAATATTTGTCTTTAAACAATTCGAGTCTCGTGCTAGATTTCGGCGAGACAACACATCCTGAGGATGCCTCGTGTAGAGGCGAAACACGTGTCGAATTGTTTAAAGACAAATATTGGCGGAATTAACACTTTTTTTTTATGGAATAGGAGGACAAACGAGCGTACGGGTCACCTTGTGTTAAGTGAGCGAGTGTGAGTGATCACAAGAGCGTTGCCGGCCTTTAAGGAAGGTGTACGCGCTTTTTTTGAAGGTATCCATGTCGTATCGTCCCGGAAACGCCGCACAAGGAAGCTCATTCCACAACTTTGTAGTACGTGGAAGGAAGCTCATTAAAAACCGCACTGTGGAGGACCGCAACACATACATATGGTGGGGATGATATCCTAATTTGTGGCGTGTCGTGCGAAGGTGGAATTCGGCGGCAAGAATCAGGTTAAACAGCTCTCCAGATGGCCACGGAATTGGCAATCTCTCAAGATTTCGAGACTCAGTATTCCGATACTAGGTGAGGCTTTAAGGGAAGTGTTATCGAAGAGAGGTGATACGACAAATGGGTTTTTTTTAGTGGTAAACGTGCAAACTTGAGTCGTCTGGGGGTTAAATTGGAAAAGGTTCAATTTACCCCATTCCGCGAACTTCTCGAGAGAGGACTCGATAGAAGACACAAGTTTCTTCCGACACTGGTCGGCGTTTTCCCGAGAGAGACCTGCATGGCCCGTGTATACGGCATCACAAGTGCTGTGCGCTGAAACAGCGTGGGAGATAGCACACATCTTTGGGGCACTCCAGAGTTCACGGACTTGGGATTCGAGCAAAAACCGTCGACAACGACCTGTATGCTGCGCCCAGTGATAAAACTGGAGGTCCACTTTCATAAGCTCTCGGGAAGCCCAAATGATGGAAGTTTTCAGAGGAGTGCCTTGTGCCATACACGATCAAAGGCCTTCGCTATATCCAGGCTAACTGCCAGGCCTTCCCCCTTGCTTTCAATAGCCACCGCCCATCTATGTGTTAGGTATACCAGAAGATCACCTGCCGAACGACCATGGCGAAAGCCGTATTGTCGGTCGGTGATCAACTGGTGACCCTCTAGGTATACCAAAAGTTGGCGGCTAATTATGGTCGCCATGATTATGAAGAGCACGGAGGTTATAGCAATAGGCCTGTACTTTGTCGTATCCAAACTGTCTACTTTTTTTTGGATCTGATGGACAAGGGCTGACTTCCATGAGTCAAGGACTACGCCTTTGGAATAGGAGTGCCGGAATAAACGCGATAGCACCGCCGCAACTCAGGGGCACACGTTCTAAGCACGATTGGAGAAATGCCATCCGGCCCGCTCGACTTTCTGACGTCCAATGAAAACAGAGCTCGCCTAACAGTTTTCTGACTGAACTGTACTTCAGGCATAGAGCTCTGACACCGCGATGATGACATCTGATCATGATGATCTGACATCAGGATGGTCGGCGGTGTTTTTCCGTTGTCGTCAAGAGTCGAGTTGTAGGCGAAAAGAGTGCACAGGAGATCGGCTTTCTCTTTTGCAGTATGGGCCAGGGTGTCATTCCTCATGTGCAACGGCGGCAGGGACGGCTGGTTGAAGTTACCGAGAGCAGCTTTCGACAACGACCAGAACTTGCGTGTTCCGGTCGGGTAACTGGAAAGCAGCTCTCCGATTTTGACGACGTGCTTTGACTTTGCACGGGCGATTTGCCGCTTAAAAAATCTGGGGGCATGGTTACATTTCCTCTTAAGAACTTAACAGTTCGGATCCTTTGTGCCCAGCGCCGAAACCCAAGTTCGATACGCCTGTTTTTTGCAGTCAGATGCTGCTTTTACTGACGCATCGAACCAGGGCTGTGATCTGCCACCGATCGGTACTACAGAGCTTCGTATAAAAATATGCATGCCCTGCAGTATCACATCGGCTACTGCAACGGCGCAGGCACTAGGATCATCCGAAGGGAAACAAACCTTGCCCCAAGGGGAGGATGCAAAAAAGGAACGCATCCTCCGTCTTCGACATTGGCGTGGGATGGGCACTACACTCCTGACCAGGCAATGGTCAGACGTTCCGAGAGGGGCGTCGACAGAGACCTGGTAACTATCGGGATGTGTAGTCAGTAGAAGATCTAATAAGGACAGCATGTGTCTACCCACATCCGGGAGCCGCATTGGCGACTCAACCAATTGGGAAATACCATACGCCAATGCAAAATTATGCACAGATCGCCCTGCGTAGTCTTTGGTACGTGATCCAAGCCATTCGGCATTGTGCCCGTTGAAATCACCCAAGACTACGATTTCTGCGGAGGGGATCTGTGCAAGCACGTCGTCAATTGCCGTTTGAATGCAGTCCATGAGGTGATCGGACAGGTCCCATAGTGGTAACGCAGAAACGGATCATCTCATGGGCAAATGTTCTAAAGAGCAAATAGAACCATATCTCATTATTCACTGCAAATCATCCGTGCCGCAATCTAAGCACGTTGTCAAAATCAGCGAGCAGCTTTTAAGTTGCCCAACTAGAACACCTCATTTCTGGGCGTTACCTAAACCTGGTCTTGGTAACTTTAACCACCCATCTCTGCTGCCATTACACCCTGCCCCATGCAACAAAAGAGAAGACCGATCTTCTGTGCACTCTTTCTGCCTCCAACTCGACTTTGACGACCACGGAAAAACAGCGCCGATCATCCCGCGGTGTCAGAGCTCATAGGCATGCCTGAAATATAGTTCAGAAAGAAAACTCTTCGGCGAGCTCTGTTTATGTTAGATGTAAAAGTTGACTGGCCCCAATGGTATTCCTCCCATCATGCTTCGAACGTGTGCCTCTGAGTTGACTCCGATGCTAACACGTTTATTCCGGCACACATATTCAAAAGGCGTAGGCCCGAACTGATGGAAGTCAGCTCTTGTCTATCCGATCCAAAACAAAAGGAGACAGTTCAGATCCAGCAGACTACAGGCCTATAGCTATTACCTCCCTTCTTTCTATATCATGGAGCGCATAATTAACCGCCACCGCCGCTCTTGGTATACCTAGAGAGTTATCAGTTGATCAACGACCGACAGTTCTGGCTTTCGCCACGGTCGGCAGGCGATCTTCTGGTATACGTAACACATAGATGGCCAGCGGCTATCAAAAGTGAAGGAGAAGGCCTGGCAGTTATCCTGGATATAGCAAAGGCCTTTGATCGTGTATGGCACAAGGCGTTTCTCCAGAAAATTTCCATCATTCAGGCTTCCCAAGAGTTTATTCAAGTGGACCTCCAGCTTCCACACTGGGCGCTGCATACAGGTCGTTGTCGATGGTTATTACTCGAACCCGAAACCTGTGAACGCTAGAGTTCCCCAAGGCTGTGTGATACCTACACTGTTTCTTCTGTATATCAATAATATGTTGGACGCCTCCAACATTCACTGCCGTGTAGATGACATTACTGGTGGTACCATTATTTACACGGGTCATGCAGGTTTCCATCGAGAAATGTTCAGCCAGTTTTGAGGGAGTGCGATTCGAATATAACGAATAAAAATTTATGGGCTGAAGTAAGAAAAGGATACAAAGTTAGTTAATAAACTGGGATAATAATAATTGCTATCATGATATGAATTGAATGATATTTGTAATTTATTTATTTATTTATTTATTAAAGTAATCAACAGCGTACACAACAATTATTTTTACAAAATTAACCTAGGTTTTACATAAAGCCACTAAGGATTACATAAATTTTAAATTATAAAAAGAAATCATATATTAACAGAATAGACTTAAAAATGTACTATATATACTAACAAATAAAAGATTACAATAGCGCGCGCGTGTCTGTGTGTGTGTGTGCGTGTGTGGTGTGTGTGTGCGTGTGTGGTGTGTGTATGCGTGTGTGGTGTGTGTGTGTGCGTGTGTGTTTGTGTGTGTTGCGTTACCTATTATTATTATTTTTTACGATGATGTTTTATTATTTCTGTTTTTAACTTAATTTTTGATAAGTGAAATACGTCAAACTCAGCGTACTGTTTATTATAAATTCGTGACAGCCGCGGAATTATGGAATTTTGGGCATAATTTGTATTAGGTTTGGGAACATGTAAAAGGCGCGTGTGACGCGATCTTAAAGATTGAGCGTTTAATGAAAAGGCTGACAGTAGACTAGGACAGTCGATGGAGCCACTCAAAATTGCTTGCAGAAGTAACATGTCACTTTGATTCCTTCTTTGTTCCAGTGTGTCGATACCATAGTGAGAACACGCTTCCTCATAACTGTTGAATTCTTTAAAATCTTTAAAAGTTAAGTATTTAATAAACTGTTTCTGTATGGTTTCAAGCCTTTCGATGTGTATAATATATTGGGGTGTCCAGACATTACATGCGTATTCAAGAATACTCCGGACGTACGCAAAGTAAAGTGCCTTTATACATTCCAGATTACTGAAGGAACGGGTCACTCGTTTTATGAAATCTAGTTGTTTGAAAGCTCTATTTGCTACATTATCAACGTGCTCATTCATTGAAAACTTAGCATCGATTTGGATACCCAGGTCTCTAACCGCAGTCACTCTGGGTATACATGTGCCATTAATTTTGAAGTTAAATTCAATTATATTTTTTTTACGAGTCAGAGTAATATGATGGCACTTTTTAACATTAATGCATGCATTTAGGTCATGTTGTAGTTTATGACAATCGTCAAGTGAACGTATTTTGACAAATATTTTTGTGTCGTCAGCGAACATTAAATACTGTGCAAGGTGGAAGCAACTTCCAATATCAAATAGGTAAGCGTTATATAAAAGCGGACCTAGGATGGACCCCTGTGGTACTCCTGAGGGTATTATTACAAAGTTACTTCTAGCACTACCCGTCACAACTGCTTGCATACGGTTCTTAATGTATGAAGTAAACCACCGAAATAAGCTCCCATTTACGCCTAGCACGCTTAGTTTTTGCAGTAGAATTACGTGATCTACTCGGTCAAATGCTTTTTCGAAATCCGTGTAGATCACATCCACTTGATATTTCTCGTCCATGCTCTGTACTACGTAATCCGTAAAAACAGCTAAATTTGTAATGATAGAACGGTTCTTCATAAATCCGTGCTGCTCGTAGGGAATTGATCTAGTTATAATGGGGCATATGTATCTATAGACAACTGTTTCGAATAACTTACTCATTGCGTTCAGAATCGATATGGGCCGGTAATGCTCTATTTGGGCTCTTGATCCGCTTTTATGTAACGGTACTATAAGTGCTTCTTTCTACACATCAGGGAAACTACTGAAGACGTTAATGGAGAGATTAAATATTATGGATAGCGGTAAGGCTAAATTGTTAGCACACTTATTTAAAAAAATCGGTGGGATTCCATCACTGCCAGCTCCCTTATTAGTTTTTAAAGCTTTAAGCAATTTACGAACCTCATATACACTTATAGTAATTTTGCAAATGGTTTCATTATGATTCAAGTTTAGAGAACTTGGTTCATCGTACGAGTTTGCTGGTTTTACAAAGATGCTCTCAAAGTATTGACTGAATCCATTACAAACTGAAGTTTCACCTGTGCAAGTACTATTACCAAGTGTAAGCTTAGTTCGCTGTTTCTAAGGGATTTAGTATAAGAGAAGAGAAGTTTAGGATCTTTACGAATGAAGCATTGCATACGCTCAGTGTAGTTTTTGTAACACCTGCTCTGTACGAGTTTTTGGCGAGCCCTGAGCATAACAAACTCGTCGTAATCACGAGGATTTTTATCTTTTTTCCATTGTCTATGCTTTTGAAGCTTCTCTTGCACTATATGAATTAGAGACTTAGAATATCACACAGGGAAATTAGTTTTATGTTTAACTTTAACTGGTATAAATTTATTTATTGTTTCGTTTAGAATGGAATAAAAAAGTTTAATTGTTTCATTAATTGAATCAGCTACTAGTAATTCGTGCCAATTGATTTGTGATAAGTATTCATTAATTTTGATATAGTCCCCATTATAGAAATTGGGCCTATTGACGGGTTTCTGACGAATATTACGAATTAGTGAGTTCAAGAGATTAAATTCTAGACATGGATGATATACATCTTCTGTAACGAGGGGAGTAAGGCAGTGGTGAACTTCAAAGTCAATGTTGCTAAATAATAGATCTAAGGTGTTTCGCTTACTGTTCGAGATAGTGTTTTGTTGTTTCAAACCAGAGAGGTTACAAATATCTAAAATATTTACAAAAGCATTTTGCAATTCCACTGGGCCACGTTTTTGCAGTGTAGGTCCGGAGTCAGTCCACGTGACATTTGGTAAGTTAAAATCGCCACATAAAATGAAATAGTCATTGGGATGGGTTGCCAAAACTTCTGCGAGTCGAGAATAGATTGATTCGAGTCTTATAGGTAACTATGAGTCAGGTGGTGCATATACTAATCCGATATGGATGTTGCGGTTCCCCGAAATTTTGAGAGTTTCAGCTGGTATAGTTGCCCACAAGGATTCGACGCCAGGACAGGCCCACTCGCGTTGATGTTGGACATGCATCTTCTTAGAAGCACATAGTAGGACTCCCCCTCCCATTTTTTTAGTAGATGTTCCCTGGTTTCGGTCACAACGCAAAATGTCATATCTATTGTCACAGATCTCACTATCATAGATACCGTTAGTCAGCCATGATTCTGTTATTAAAATTATGTCATAATCGTGGTTAAGTATGTTTTGTCTAAATTCATTTGTTTTAGTGCGTAAGCCACGCACATTTTGGTATAGTATTTCTATTGTATTAGCGCCCTTGCGTGTGCAAAAAGTACCAAAATATAGAGAAATTATATATGTATAATATGGACAGTAATGTAAGTAAGTTAAGATAAGCTAAATTGTACGGATACTTAAGGTAACATTTGCTTGATGTTCGAAACGGAATAATTTTGATGTTTCTTTTAAAAGTAGAATGGGTGTGGTAACAATATTGTTTAATGTCTGATTTGTCAAGTTGGGTGCGAGTTAAAAAAGAAATATATTTTGTGTAAGAGATAATAAAGTGTGTATGTGTTAATTTATGAATGTAAGTGTTAGTGTATTGAGTGTGATTAAGTAGGAGTTTATTATGTTGTGGAATTTTACAAAAACGCTAGTAATCTTGAGCAACAAGAAAATACAAATAACCAAATTAACTGTAAGAAGATAACTCAAAAATAGTTTAACGCACAGAGTCACTTTATCTTGGCTAAATCCTTTTCGAGACGAATGTAAAGGGCCGGCGATTCTTCGTTTTTTCTTAAAAAAATGTGACAATTCCTAACCCAAACAAACTTGTTCGCTTTCTCCTTTGCTAAATTTTTAGTTGTTTTTAATAACTGTTTGTTTTCAGGGGTTAGGTGCTCGTTTACGAAAAATTTTTTCTCAGTTCCTCCGATGCCTATATCTCTGGTGCAGATGCCCTTTTTGTTTTTCAGGCCAGAGAGTATTTTATCTTTGTAAAAACGGTCCTCTAGCTTGGCTACAATGGGTTTAGGTCTACCAGCTATGGCTTTCTGAGGCTGGACGCGATGTGCAAAGTCAATATCCCCACGGTTAAGCACCACGCCAGCGTATTCAGCAATTTTCAGTGCTAAGTCGACAGGCGATTCACTGCTGGTTTGTGGCAACCCTACAATTTCCAGGTTATTCATTCTCGCCTGTTGCTGTTGTCTACAAAACTGTGAACGCAGTTCCAATAGTTGATCCTCCGACACGCTGATACGTTCCTGCAGTGTACGTACGTCACTCTTAAGATGGTCGTTTTCGTCCTGAAGTTGACTATAGGAAGTCTGCAACTGAGACATCTGGGAAGATAACGAAGCTATTTCATTTTTTAATTCGGTGAAGATAGTAGCTTTTAATTCTTCAACAATTTCATATTTAATCGACTGCAGCTTGGCGTCTAGAATGTTTTCCAAACGATTAATTATTAGGTTTGCATCCTTATCTATCGAGGCTGCAGGGACATCGCATACAGACACTGAGATGTCGGAATTGGCGGCTACAGTTCGCGCAGTTTTGTTTATTTTTTCTACTCGTACTGGTGTGTTACTGTTATCTCCACCTTTTCGCTCATTTGCCACGCATTTAGGGCACTTCCACTGCGTTCGTGCGGATGTTGAGTCGCCAGTAAATCGTACACATTCAGAGTGGTATATGTGGTTACAATTGATACATTTTATGCGTTTCATCGTCACACTAATGTGTGCTTGGCACGCTTCACAAGTTGCAACCATTGCAAATTTCTTTCACAATTATTTCTAAAGAAATATAAATTAAAAAAAAAAAAAAAAAAAAAAAAGAAAAATGTGCAACGCGCGGCGAGATTCGAACCAGATTCCGCGTTGGGCTAGTCGTTGTAGTTACCAACCGGCCGCGGAACGTATTACTATAGCGACGAATTAATAGAGGCGTATTAAGTTTTGAGCGATATTGCGTGACAGCATTAGCAGATTATTTTATAGGTACCCACATTTATTTATTAATGCTACCAAATTCGTCACTGGACCGTGAAGTTTTTACACTGATTTTAGTACTTTTTCAAGATACTTTGATCAAAAAACACTGATCACCACACTATTTAAATGGTTAACTTTGAGCACTTAACACTTTTAATGTAATTATAGCAGTAAGTTCGTTGATTTAAAATTTTAAATACAGGAGCTATCGATATACGTCTACTCTGTTAAATGTCAGATGACAACCGATATAGATATGAATAGAAAACCCAATTAATGAACTGATATCAATGAATTTATAAGTGGTAACGCCTGGTAAAGATAAGATATCCTAATTCCTGAAATCCTAATTCCTCAATCACTGATCAAATACATCTGTATGGTTCTACACGCGAATTAGCAGCCTCCTTCTATTCACAGTCCACTTAAATTTAAATATATAATAACCGCCTTCTCGCAAAATCGCATAAAATAAAAAAAAGTTGAATATCCTCAAATATGAAAGATTTTAACGCAATAATTTAATTTTATAAATTAAAACATTAGCCACTGTAGCTCACACTATATTCGTTTGAGACTATCATTCGTAACTGTTTTTTATATATATATGGTATAATGATATAATAGCATCATTTTGTAAGATATTTTTTGCATTATAAAATATTACACTAAAACAATGAATACGATAAAGATAATATAAAATACGATAACCAAATTGAGTATTTTTCAATTGTAATACTCGTTCTGCCAGCTGAATCAAACAGTCTGAGTGGAATAAACTAGAAATCCAAATAGCTATTAATTATGAATGAAATTAAACCATTGTGAATATTTTGTAAAAAATTTGCTTACATTCTTCGACAAAAATATTGTGAGTTTAACGATCTTAATTTATATTTATTTAAAACGAAACAAGTCGAGTTCAAGGTGCAAAATAGTTTTGATTATCTTCATTCTTCAATAGAAAATATCAATAAGGTTATTTTAAATTATGACTTTTGCGATTCACATAATAATTTATTAGAAACGTTTAATTATCAATGTTAGGAAATACAGATTTAATTGTTTAAATTGGTATATGCTCCGATTTAAAACCCATAAAATCTGGTGTCCTGCAGACGGAATCCCATACACTGTTTCCTCTGCATATCTGATATGCTGCAAATCAGCTGCATTCATTGCTATACAGATGACAGCTAAGGCTATACTTCGTAGCAGTCGTGCCAACATCTCTCGGCATAGGTTGACGATAAACTTGTGTCTGAAATCGAGACTATGTTATGCTGAGTGTCAGAATGGGTTCAAAATTTAATCCATTTTTACACTAGTTTTTGCGTTTACCGTTTGAGATTTTTAAATTTTGCTTAATCCTATGTATCCCCTTTATATCAGATCACTATTCTAACTGCCACAGCTTGTATCAACATACTCGGCATTCATGTATTGAGTGACGTTCAGTTACATTGACACTTGGAACAGAAGATCAAATTGGCCTCGAAATTGCTTGCTGTACGTAGCTAAGCAAGGTAACTTTACACTTGTAAATACCCAACTCGATATTGTAAAAACAGAAAGTTATAACGATTGAGTTGATAGCTCGGATTAGATTACATGATAATAAATTATTATGTTAGTCAGTCCGTCATAATGGCAAATAAATATATTGCTGACTAAATAAATCTAAAACACAAGAAGATTCTATATTCTTATGCTTCAAATGGAAAATGCTACAAACATTTAAATTATTCTCACTCTTTCCCTCAAAAAAACTTATGTGTACAGAAATTAAAATATAAAATTACTAGCAAAGTAATTTTACAGTATTTTCTCCTACAGTTTTTCAATTCTAAGAGTTTCATGTCAAACGCCGTCTCACTGTGATTTAGAGCATACATTTATTCCGTCATTAAAAACACAACGTCAACACCTTTGAATCTTTAAATTGAGTTCGTTTCTGAGATTCATTAAACGTGTATATATTATAATTATGCTAGACTTATTTTATAAAAAAAAATTATAGACTTCATAATGAGAAGTAGTTAAGTTGTTTTTTAGTTAGTACGTGACAATTATCAAGTTTATTCCCACATTAACGTATTCCACGTTAAGGCATGCTTTTGTTACTGATGTTACTCTGACGGGATCTGCTCGCTTTGAAATCTAGGAAAATCTCCGAAGTTGAAATCGCCAGATCGGATTCAAGATGACACCAGTTTTCAAAGTGATAGGGTGTTTGGAGTGAAACTGTTACATAAATACATAAATCCATTTTAATTTATATTTAATAATATTACTTCCAAGCGATCGGTAAATAACTTTAGCTAAATGTAAATAATTTAAATTTAGTAATCAATTTCGTAGAACAAATTTCTGTTTTTCAGGTTGAGAATAATAATATTATCAGAATGGATATCATTCATGACTTTGGAAGACAGATAATAGAAGAAGCGACTAGCAAGTTTAATTACTTCCGAGAGCGACCGCTGGCGGTGACACCCGCTATTATCTTTGCTGGGTAGAACTATTTCGGCATCTCGATATTAAGTTTCAATATATTTTACGACAACTAAGTTTTAGAAACCATCGATTATACTTTTTTAGTATAATTTAAATAATTTTCTATGCAATTTGTACAAGAGATTCTTTTGTAACTTACCTGTTTAATAAAATAATATAATATCAGTGAATTGAATTATAAATTTTATGTGATTGTATATTATTTTGTGTGTACAAAGTTGAGTGAGTGATACTATTTTACGACTATTGAGTGATCTGGTTCAATGATCACCAGCTGCTGTTGTAGGATTTGAATGGACTGTTAGCTGCGGGATGAGTTAAGGCATGAAGGATTGATTAATGTCTTGTTTGCTTAACAAATAACAGAGTTCTAAACGGTGGTCTCATGCCGTAGCCATATGGCTACGGCATGAAACTGCTGAACGACAGCAAACAGGAGGTTAAAGGAGCAAGCGCACTAACCTGGAATATCACAGGGGTTGAAGGTACGCTTGCGCGCAGATGAATGACGCTGAAATATCAATTCGTCTCTTGTCCGGGAACTGGTACTTCACACTTCACTATAGGTATCAATATATAAGTCGAATCACTACTGCTATAATCTCATACTATCACGAGTAAATGCGGTGATGCGGCGAGCTTAACCACGCAGTCAGTGATGAGTTAATTTGCAGCGGGGTCAGCGAGTTTTGCTGTGTGATTTACGAATCACTTGCGTTTATAACGGTGACCAGAAGATAACTTATTAGTAGCGGATAACGCAAGCTGAAGGTGAGCTTCGGTTGGGCGATATATATATATATCCATGATATCGAAAACAAATAAAGAGTTTCCCTGAGGAAAATGTAAAAAAATAAAATGAAATCACACTTGATTCCATTTTATGGCGATCATCCCGAGTAAAATCGTCAAGATCTATCTTCTATGTTCAACCAAAGTGAAATACGTGCTACATATCAATAGCTTTGAAGTTGGTGCCAAGCCAAAGTACCTACACTCGCTAAGCGTGACTTTGAGCGGGATACCTTCGTCTAGAACAAAACATCACAAGCGGACAGACACGCGTGGCCAGACAGTAAGCTGTTTATAATATTAAGTCTTATTTTGTTTAGGGCACATATAAATAATAGCATTTTATTAATATTAAAGGTAAAGGTGTATTAAATTAAATTTTTAGTTATTTGATACTTTTCAGTTTTAGGACTCGGTTTTTTTTGTTTGTGAAGTAGTGATTTTATATCAAGAGAATGTATAATTTATTAAACAAGCGTATTGTATTAAAGAACAATACTGTTTGATTACAAGTTTACAGTTTTTAAACAAAAAAACCTATAATATATTCGTCACTGGTAGAACATAATTCCACAATGCATCGTTACTGTTCATAGAGCAACATTTTAACAAACAAAATGCTGAAGAAAATATAATTTTCAAACGACCTTATTTTAAACAAGCTTAACTCGAAATGATTTGAGTCTTGGATTTAAAATACCAATATAAAACTTTAAGATATTTACATTGTTCCAATACGTAAAAGAAATTCAAAAATCAATGAACATACGAAAACCTTACGCAATTTAATTTAACAAAAAAAAAAATTATATTGTATTATACATCGGGGGCTCTATATCAATATTTATTTCAGAGTGTACTGTACTGCCTCAGTCAAACGACACATGCGGGCGACACTATTTCAATTGCTTCCATATCAGCCTCGTAATGCCCGAATATAGCATAACACTGAACGTCAATAACATTTTTTTTGAGTAAGTATCACTAGTAGATACATTTGTCATATCATAACAGTCAACCTTATAAATAACACATATGTGAAATTTTAAAAATACAATAATATAATATTCATTTGTGAATAAGATACACTACACGGACAGAAATTTGAAGCCTTCGAGTAGGTACTAGCAACCAAAAGACTCACATATTATATTCACATAATACATATTATACATATATCATGGAAAATTGTGATTTAGAACAATCATTAAACTGTAAGTATCGTGTAACAGATTAGCTAGGGTTAAGGGCTCCTTCATAGGTGTTCGTATTCAATTCTACAATGAAATACCAGACAATATTCTGAACAATATAGTAGATTACGTAGAGGATAAAGATGCATGGTTTTTGATTGGTTCTGCGCAGGCCATCTTAAATTGTGTAGTTACTATAATAATATTAATAAGCTGAGTCATTTTGTTATTCTATGATTTGACAGATGGACTGGGAACTTTACGAAAAGCTTTCAAAATCACTTACTGAACGGCAAAAACTATCACCCATTAAAACAGACTGTCTCAGACCTGAGAAGAACGGGCGCAAGAAACTCAACGGGTTTTTTTTTTATAAAAATATGGATAACAATCTTATATCGTACAATAAACTTTAATTATTAAAGAGCCTCAGCGTATCTGCTCCATTCCCAGTCTGTGGCATCATTAAGAAAATCGTTTATGATATAATTACCTTTCCCGCACAAACGTTTTTTAACAATTCTTTTAAATTTCGTAACACATTTGTTTTGTACATTTTATGGGATCATATTATGAAAGCATAAACATCGCTCAATGAAAGACTTACTAACTTGACTAGTAGTAGGCATAACAAGTTTATGTTTGTTCTCATGTTAACATTATGATTGTCACATTTTCTAAAGAATAGCGCGAATAGCCCTCTTCTGCAGCACAAAGATGGTATTAATATCGGCTTCACTGCCCCATAACAATATACCATAGGACATCTAATATATAAAATTCTCGTGTCCCGGTGTTTGTAGTTAAACTCCTTCGAAACGGCTTGACTGATTCTCATGAAATTTTGATTGCATATTGGGTAGGTCTGAGAATCCGACAACATCTATTTTTCATCCCCCTAAATGTTAAGGGTGGTCCACGCCAATTTTTTTTTTAAATTTTTTGACAATTTTTTTTAAATTTGTTTGATTATGAGTCAGCATTAAAAAAATACATACAACCTCAATTTTTCAACCATCTACGATCAACAGTTACTTTTGTATCGCGATTTTAATATCGGCAATACAACGTTTGCTGGGTCAGCTAGTAATATTATGAAAATAACTAAAGTAAACTAGTCGCACCGAATCTATGTCAGTTAACTGTCTATGTTTTAACCGCTTAAGCTGCAGAACTAAGCCTATTCGCCAATCCTTCAATATGGCGGCCCCATTGCAATTTGGAATCAAAAGTAATGCCAAGAAATTTAGCAGATTCCGCCGGATTTATTACCTCTCCATTTAATAAAATATTTGCATCTACATTTTTGACATTTGGCGCAGTAAATTTAGTAAGTTTTATATATTTAGTTTTATTAGTAAATATATTTAACATTAACTTATTGTCGCTAAATCAGTACATGTTTATGTTATTGTCACTTCCTATGGTAAATTAATATATTCATATTCTATTGAACCTAATTTAATATCAGCAATACATAATTACACAAAATAATATGTTTATTGAGCGAGTTTAGCTGCTTGATATAATTTTCTGTTAATGAAAGCAGTGACCTTATCAAAGCATACTAGATTAAGGATGGTAGGAACTTTAGCATTATTTATATACTGATCACTTTAGGAATCTTGTTTTATAAATCATCGATGTTGGCGTAAGTTATATTATTTAAAACTGAGTTAAAAAAGGAGTGGTGTGTTGAAAAAAATGTTTCTAATCTAATGTCAATATGCTTAGCGCCTAAGAATAATATACACAATGATTAGTAAATATTTGATGTTGGATGTCATATCACATTTGTAGTACATTGCTAAAATAGATTTGGGAAATAGTTGGCAAAACAGTTTAGAATTACGCAGTTCAAAAATTGACAATAGTTTAAAAAAACACGCTTTGATAAAGAACCAAACTAAAAGTTAAAATAAACATACACTTATCAGTAAGTTAAACTAAAAATGGTGTGACTAACAATAAAAAATGTACTTACAAGATATTTTCAAAATTACTACTTTAACCTATATCGACCAATATTTTTTTTTTCTGTTAGAGCATGCTCCTAGTTTTTTTTAACTCTTATTTATTATTGATTTTTAGCGTTAAAAATATTATAATTTTATAGCATTGAATAATTAACTTTTTGGCGTACGCATATACGTGCGTGGATACACGCACATTGGTATTTGGCACAAAGACACTACCCGGTATCTGATATAAAAAAATCCCTAATCCTGAAGATGTTGAGAATAATGGGACAGGATATTTATATAATTGCGTTATCAAATCGGTTCTTGATATGTTTGCAACGTTTCAAATTAATCCAACATTTTCAAGGGGTCAAAAAATTACAATAAAATACATACAAACAAACATATACCAAGCTTTTAAAGTGGGACCGATTATTTAGATTATTACATTTTCATTGAATGAAAATGACAGTAAAAAGTTTCAACTTGAGTATCGTCCTTAATGGAATAGAAATCGAACTGAAAATTGTCTTCTTTCAAAAGAATCCTTTCCGCAAAATGAGAGATGGAATACATTCCGGGAATACAGGACAAATATCTTCCGAGGTCTGACTCAAATAAAAGATACAATCATCTGTTCAATAACAAAAAGTAACGGATTCACTTCAATTGAAAAAAAAAAAAATTATATCTTGTTTATTTTGTTAAGAGGTTGATTTAAAGTAGAAAATTACATTTTGTATAATATTCAGTTCATTGAATTAAAGTAATCAGATCCTCTTCAAATAATGTTTTGAAAGCTATTACTTACTTGGCTATAGATTATTATTGTAACTGAGAATTATTGTATTTGTTGCCCGGTCAAAATGTTCAATAACCATATACTGTAATCGTAACTAGAATTAGATTAATTAACTAGATTGTATAAAAATACGCAATTATTTTTATACTTTTTAGTGCATATTATAATCTATTGTTTTGGAATAGTGTTTTTGAAGTCTGTTGTTTTTTTGTTAATTTTTTGGTTTTTAGTGAATCTGCAGTGCACTTACTGATAATTTGTCTAAATATGTGTAGATCTACTTAATTTTGCAATGCAGCAATGAACGTAAGCGCATTGCAATTTGATTACAGACAAAAGTTCTGCCACATATCGTACCCTTTAACAACTTTTACTTAGGCTGTAGTCCCCGTCTCTTATTACGTAGTATTTACATTCTCATTGTCAACTACAATTTTTGTTTAAGTCCGACTATCTCTTAAATTTAAATTTGGAATAAACTTATGCACAACAACACTTCATAAATGTGCCTGTAATATTCTCAAATGATTAAAACCTCTTATAGTATTGTATTTTCTAAAGGGACAGAAATAATTAAAACCGCCCGTTTTTTGTTGCAAATGATTTTATTAATCTATATAATTTCTTAGACTGCATTTTAATCTTCATTAGAACAAATTAGCTTATATTAAGCGATCTCCAGATACTAGTGTTTTGTGAAAGTATATGTCTTATGTAAATATCTCAATATATTATTTCTCTGTTGTGTTTTTTGTCAGAATGCTTTAACTTTCATAATTCTTCATAAAATCTGATGATTCACCATTATTAAGCAGAAATACCGCTTATTTAGGAATCTATTTTGTTTCAAAAATATGATTTTTCCAATAACATCTTATATATTAATTCTCGTGTCACAATGTTAGTAACCTTAGTCCTCCGAAACGGCTTTACTGATTTTTACCAAATTTTATATAGGTTACTATCTATTTTTCATCCCCCTAAATATAAAGGGTCCACCCCTAACTTTTTTTTTTGACGTTTTTTTTTGTTTTTATTTTTTTATTTTTTTATGATACAGCATTAACAATACATAGAATCCTAAATTTTCAACTCTCTACGATCAACCACTGTTTTTGTATCGCGATTTTTATCTTATTCTGTTCCATCCACAAATCCAAAATGAAGTAGTGACTGAGCCATACTTCTGTGAAAAAGGTATCATAACATGGCACAAGTGTATCAACTTACCATTCTTGAGAATGTAGTGAAGCCCCTTAACAACACCATGTTCAATAACCAAGAATGGGCTGTTATTAATTAAACCATCACATAATATACTGAAGTCATGTTACATTATGTACCGTCAAGAATAAATAATTTATTAAATTTTATATACACTTACATGTTATGTATAAAAATCTCGTGTCACAATATTAGTTACCTTACTCCTCCGAAACGGCTTTACTGATTTTTACAAAATTTTATATGCATATTCAGTAGGTCTGAGAATCGGCTACTATTTATTTATCATCCCCTTAAATGTTAAGGGTAGTCCACCCCAAATATTTTTTTGTAATTTTTTGAGTTTTTTATTTTTATTTTATTATGATTCAGCATTAAAAAATACGTACAAATTTAATTTTTTGCTTTTCTAGGATCTACTACTATTTTTGTATCACGTTTTTTATATTATTCTGTTCCATCCACCAAACCGATATAGGGTTGCAAGATGGCAATCGAATACAATAATTGTAGTACGATAAATTTGGTAGGTCTGAGAATCGGTTGCATCTACTTTTTACACCCCATTTTTTTTTTTTTACTTTTATAGCAACACAGCGTTTGCTGGGTCAGCTAGTCTTATATAATAATTCGATCTGTTCACAGTAAAATACACTAATTTCGTTATAATTTAGGTTCAAACGTATATATTATTCTAGAATGTGGTATCGATATCCCCTGTTAGGTTCTTTCACTTTAATTTTTTTAAAGTTGTTGTAGTTAGTTAGTCTGGTTTTACTCATGTGAATATAAAATACTTTCTTGTTATTTTGTTTACCTTGAGGTAAACTTAGTGACTTATTCTAAATACAATTGTAATTTTAAGAAATTAGAATTATATTTAAATAGGTCACACAGAAATAACGTTTCGAATTTAAATTTGTGTAACAAGTCGTTAATCTTCAGAAATAATTCAAAAGCTAGTAGTCAGAACTTGCATAAATTAATTGCTCACTATTTTGTGACATGATTTAAATTTAATAAGAATGCCATATGAAATTCATAGAATAATTTCCCCACTATCCACAAAAATAAAACACATTAAAATGAAATGCTTAAAACTGTTTTATTTAACGACAAACATTTACGGATAAATATTTTTTATGTTGTCCATTGTTACACAAATACAAATTAAATTTATAAACAAACTCTATGAACGATGTGTGACTCGAACCCGCAACCTATCGCGTTGCGTGTGAGTGGTGTTCCACTGAGCCAGCCGTTCGAGTGACATATCGTTGATAATTCTCGTATAATGTCTAGTTAAACTCTCAGGCTGTGGATCAGTGAAAGAGCACTCTCATGGAACGCGAGAGATTGCGAGATTGAGTCCCGCATCGTTCATAAATTTTGTTATAAATTTTATTTGTGTAATTAATCCCAAAAGTGAGGGTTACAACTTTGAAAAAAATAAGAAATTGTCTATTGATTATTAATAAACAGAGGTGATGACCGTATAATAAATTGGACTACGCCATATCCGTCCGTTTATAGGAGAATCAAAAATATTTTTTAATAACATAAATTCCAATTTTTTTACATTAATAAAAGGGCTCTATTCGACTTTATGAAAAAGTGAATTTCAGAAGAACATGAATTATTCTGTTTGACACAAAATTATATGATAAAATTGGGATATATATGATGTATTATATATTTATATTATATGATGTATTATATATTTATATTATATGATGTATTATATATTTATATTATATGATGTATTTGGGATATTAACTAAATTTATTTGTTTGTGTATTTATTCAATCGTTCAAATTATTAGTTCCATTTGTCATGATAATATTGTCAACTGAATCGTAAAACCTGAATATTTAAAGCTGTTAACTAATTATGATAGAGTGACCTCTATATTTGCTATTTATTTTAAAGGTTTAATAAAAGAAAATCAGAAAATTACATGTTAATTGCTGTCAATGTTATGTAAAAGTTCTAATGGCTTTGTTTTTACATTCTTATATTATTGTGAGAATAAATAACGATTTTAGGTTTTTTTTTTCATTGAGCTGTGAGTACAGTTCTTGTTTTAATGTCGATCAAAAAGGGAAGTATTTTATAGATTTTGGTTTTTGAGTTTGGCAAAACGGCAATATCTACTTTGGACTGTTTCTCTTAAGCTAGCGGGTTTTAAGGGGTTCCGTAGCCAAATGGCAAAAAACGGATCTCTTATAGATTCTTCATGGCTGTCTATCTGTCCGTCTGTATGTCACAGCCACTTTTTTCCGGAACTTTAAAGACTATATTGTTGACTTTGTAAGTAGATGCATTATGTATACATGCGGTATACCGCATTAAAATTTTCACACAGAAATAGAAAAAATAATTTTTGTGTGTTCCCCTCCCCATACTTAGAATTGAAACTCAAAAATTTGTTTTCCACAAATCCATACGTGTGGGAAATCTATAGACAGGTCTTCAAAAATGATTTTGAGGTTTCTAACATAATTTTTTTCTTAACTGAATAGTTTGCCCTAGAGACACTTCCAAAGTGGTAAAACGTGTCCCCCCTGTAACTTCTAAAATAAGGGAATAATAAAACTAAAAAAAGAAAGATATGATGTATTACCATGCAAACTTCCTCCAAAAATTGGTTTGAACGAGATCTAGTAAGATGTTTTTATAATACTTCATAAATAACTTAATTTAAAAAAAATACAATATTATTAAAACATCGATCAAAGTTACAACAAACTACAAGAACTTTTATATTATGTTACTTGCTGCTACGGAACCCGTCATGGGCGAATCTGACTTGGTCGTTTTTTTTTATCAAACTTAGCAAGTTTTTTTCAAATTCAAATTCAAAATCACTTTATTCATGTAGCTCATGGAAATGAGACATGAATGTCAAAAAATAAAAATATTTTTTCTAATTGAATTTACAGCTACTTCGTAAAGGGTTTGAACTAATGAGAAGAAGTAGCAAGAAACTCATTGCCACTCCTTTAAGTCAAGATTTACATTTTAATTGTTTTACAAATCATTTCAATTACAATATATGCAAAGTGACGCAACAATAATACTCAAATGTCAAAAACTGAAAGGCTTACACGAGTAAGTCAAAAAAGAAAAAAAAAGTAAATTAATACTTATAAACACAAGAGTTATTGAGTATAAAAGATGCATCAATCCACACATACCGTAAATAAATAGAGGCATTATGTGAGCATTTCGTAAAATAAAATATATAAAACTTTAAGTTTAAGATAACTAAATAAAGGAAATAATAATAAAGAAAAAAAACACATCAAGCAGACCTCCCGGTAACAAGATCATACAGCCACCACGAGATGCGCCCGTTCACAAGCATGAGACATGGACCAGCCATCGCCTCCCTCGACCATATTTTAGGGAAGGGAACGACCCGCCCCACGTCGCCGCCACAAGCAGAGGCATTTAAGCGAGCATGACGATGCCTGTCACGAGAAATCTAAAATATTGAACTACAGTAACTTTTTTGCAACCAAGAATCATGAGGAAAGAAGTAAATGCAATCCACTAACCTTTGAACACTCCCACGTCACTCAGGTGGCGGCGGCGCAGCAGCTCCAACGGTCCTGACTCTGGTGTTCCAGGTGAACGTCACTGGCGATCGCAAGCTTTCAAAGTTTTGTATTTAGACACTAGTACTGAACGTCAACACTAGACTTGATGATCACTGGTTACTCAGGGTAAACACGGTTTACATATGTAGTGCTATCGACCACGCCCGAGCAAAGATCAATTGTCTCGTGGACTGTAAGTGCGTCAATCCAAATCGAATTAAACTACTGTTGACAGTAATACGCTTGATTTTGGGCCTCCTATCCTTCTATGTATCATTCGTCAGGAGTAATCTCTCCATTTTCGTCATTTTGGGTTAGGGGATATTATGTTATTTTAAGTAGTTGTTGGAGCATTTTATTTGATATTATTGTATGTGAATTTCTAGTGTTAACATTTTTTCAATCTTATTCCATGAGTTTCTGTTATTCTCATAGTCACCTCTTGCCCATCCAATAGAAAACTAAATATAGTATTATACTAATATATACATACAATAGGGTTAACCGTACGACTTTTTAGTTAAAAACTTATTTACACTATTCTACTTGTGTGGTATTTAAAGTCCTACTAACATTTAAAGTTCGATATGTCATAAGTTCCTCTATTAATTAAAAAAAAATAAAGGACATTGTCAAACATAAAAAGATATCAATAAAACTATGTAATATTGTGGACACGCAAAGCGTGCGTTAAATTTATAATACTCCAATTTGTGTTTAGAATCAAAAAGGATTGCATTTCATGGAGAAGTTGGCAATTAAATGTAATAGCTTATACTGCAGCTCCAATATACTTCATGGCAGTCTGTCTCTCAAGGGTTCTAAGAATTCTATCACTAGATATGGGCAAATGAGACCTAACATCTTGTCTCAAGGTGACGTTATTGTAGTGCCACTCAGAATTATTGGGTTTTTCAAGAATCCTGAGCGGCACTGCATTGTAATGGGCAGGGCGTATCAATTACAACCAGCTGAACGTCCTGCTCGTCTTTAAAATATTATTTTATGACAAATTTAACCCCTATAATCGTCAAATATGCCATTTTCATAGCTCTAGCATTATTCATAGAGTAATAAAGCGCTGAATGATTTCTACATATTTTATTTGAATAACGTTTATCGATACTATAATATGTATTAAAGTTACAGTAAGACATTGCAGTTTAATACTGAAAAATTCCTACCTTTTTTTAAAGATAAATTAATATATTTTTTTAATCAAAGTATTTGCCTTCCCTGAAGGTTATTTACGTCTTTGCTGTTGGACCGGGTTAGCGGGCCTAGTATAAATAATATAATGAATTCTTTAAACGCATTTTGTTTTTTTTTTATTGAGAAGAAACTTTTTTATAAATTTAAACTTTGTTATTAAATGTAGGTCTTGTAGAGTTGAAACGATTTCTGGAGCTGTGTGAGGTCTTGCTTTATGAAGGGATGACTTATTGTGTGTTTCACCGTGATTCCAAGTTATGTACAATGTATAATTTTGTATGGATAAGTAATCTGGAGTGTGTTAATGTGATGTTCACATACGATTATCGTTTAGAAACCACTTTACATTCCAAGTCACAATTTGCCCTAAAATCCCTTCGTTTCTGTGCCAGTTCAAAATGATAAGAAAAACTTTGATGCACACTTCGCTCTGTAGGTGATTAATGAAGATTTTTAATTTGATCGATTGGATGCAATAAGGTCAATTTTGTGGATATTCCTTGCGTTCATCGCGAATCGGCTTCTACCATCGCATTCAATTCATCACCTGACTCACCTAATTCCTGCCGCTGAATTCCACCTTCGCACGACTCGCCACAAATTTGGATATCATCCCCATCATCTGTATGTGTGGCGGTCCTCCACAGGCTGTGTGTTTTATTGTGTGTTATTAAGTGTTTTATTTAAATTAAAGATTACCTTAATTTTCAAAGTTAGACTCCTATTTAATTTAAAACAGAAAGAAAATTGGGACTAAATAAATACAATAAGGCTACTGGAAACCCAAGAGCTGGCAGCTATTTTGGTCAACGGATCAGCTTAGCTATCCAACGCGGGAATGCTGAAGAGTACTGACTCTTGGTACGCTTCCACGTAATGATAGTTTTAATTTTATATAGTCATAGTATTGTAAATATAGTTATAAAATTTGTTTTGATACTAAGGATAGTATTATTAATTTATTTGGTGTAAAACACTAATCTCCACTGTTTTTGTTTGCTTATTTGTTAAGCTTTCACGCCGTCTTCACGACTGAACCGATTATCATAATATTTTTCACACACTGGATACAATTCAATGTTCAATATTTTTCTTTCGCACTAAGTTAATAATATATTTTAAGTTCCTACTTATAAAATTGTTCAAGCTATAAGAGGAGATGTTTCTGCCACTCCAAACTATATTTACATTTCAATAGGTACACTAATAAAATTTGAAATCAAAATTTTATGAATGATGCGGGACTCGAACCCACGACCTATCCATGCGAGTTCTCTTCAAACTGAGCTAACCGTTCGAGTGACGTATCGTCATAAAATCTTGTATGCTTTGTTCAACTCTCAGGCTGTGGCTACTTTACAGTTGATAACCTGCTCAACCCCAATATTTGCATATTAGGAAATTGACTTGAGATGCCGCTCTTGCAAATCGAAATAATTTGTTATTTTAAATTAAATTCAATCAAATTAAAATTTGAAAACAAAATTTTTTGATAATTTTTATTTGTGTATTAATTCCAGAAGTGAGGGTTATCACTTTAAAACATAAAAAAATATTTTAATAGGTCTTAAACAATTTAAACAATAATCAATTAAAGCAAGACACTTTGGTAACAACTATAAATAAAATAACAATTACTTGAATTGCTCTGTGTTCGTGACATGGTGGTTTACTCATAATTTATTGTAATAGCAATAGTAATAATGGTTGCGGTAAACAGAACATTCACATGTCGGTGATAATGTGAGGCTTCTTGTTAATATTACACGTTTGACTTGATGGCAAATAAAGTTACGAATTGTTGAAGACTGAATAATTTGTTTTTTTTTTGTGTTTATATCATATATCTTTAAACGAGGAATGTTTGTATACATATAATCTCAAACTCGGAAACGGCTCCAACGATTTTCATAAAATTTAGTATACAGGGGATTTCAGGGGCAAAAAATTGAGGTAGGTTTCAGTTTAAAAAAAATGTAGTTTTATCCGTGTTTTAGTGACGAACAGCTACAATATCATTAGAATACAAAGGTAAATTTCGCCACTAAATACAAGACTATAATAACTCAGATGGGACATTGGGTGCTCCGGTAAGCAGAAGACCCCGGTTCGAATCCATTATGTGATTGATGTCATATTAGTTTTTTTGTTCAAGTTTTGTACATTCTTAAAAATCCGATCAAGGCTCGGTCGTCCGGTTATTTATTGTTTATTTTGTTAATATGAGAATTTTGTTTTCATTTTGTTTGAGTGGGAATTAATTTAAAACTCCTTAAATAAACAGTGGAAAAAAAAGTTAAGAATTGTTCATAAGCGCAAAGGAATATTGATGGTAGGAGACAAGCTTTCAATTCTATTTGACGGATAAAATTTATTACTTGTTAAAAGTATGTGAAATAATATGATCATAAATACTAATTTATTTCTAACTAAAATTTAAAAATAAGTACCTATATTTATCTATTATTTTTTCACCTTTATTATAACGGCAAATTGTTCTCACATATATCCACTACAATTACTAGCAAGTGGTTGATGTGACTTATCGTTCGTAAATATCAAAGACCAACCATCTCACAATAACAATTTCAAATTAAAGTAAGCCCTACAGAGTTTTATGACTCTCTTTTAATAACAAAATCAAAGCTGCTTTAATGTTACTTTATATTTAGCTTCGTCTCGACGATATCGTTAGTTATAATGACCACGGCCAAACAATTTACAGAAAATTTTTACGTTGGCTATTTTTACGGATATTGGATAGGGGATGAAAGTTATGTTGCTGTTAATATTGGCGATATAGTCGAAGTCAAAATGTTTTATATAACGATGTCTTAAACAATCTGTTAAAATAATATTTTGCATTACATACATATACTGTATACGTTTTTTAATACTTTATCTATTATTATTAATAATATAATATATTCATTGAAAGGGAGAGTATTTAAAACACAAGCTAATGTTAAAATAAGTAAAACATTTTTCTTTTAATGACAATAAGGGTCTACACGAGCAGGTCGTTCAGCTAATGGTAATTGATACGCCCTGCCCATTACAATGCTGTCCCGCTCAGGATTCTTGAAACACCTAAAAATTATGATCGGCACCACAATTGCGCTCGTCAGCTTGAGGCATAATATGTTAAGTCTCATTCGACCAGTAATTTTACTAACAACGGCGCCGTTCAGACATAGGTGCCGTTGTGGTACCCATAATCTGGCCGGCATCCTGTGCAAAGGAGCCTCCGACTCGTAAAGTAAAACATCTATAAGTAAGTCGAATATCTTCTCACACAAAAACACAGCTGGGAAAATGCGGTTTAATGGCTCGATGAACTAGAGTTTTTGGGTTATTATTATTATGGCATAGGTAAGTAGAAGTCCTCTTTCAGTAATACTTTGACATTTTATACACCATAAATATATTTTAAGAAATACCATAAAAAACTAACAAAATAGATACAACCACAATTTATCAGTTACAACTGCAGAACTAATTTATAAGAAAAATAAATAAAGAAATGTAAAAAAAAATTTCCTAAAAATACCATTGCCACTAAAATCATTCAACTCATTCACAAATCGTAATTTCTTGTTACTTACATTTAGTTAATATTGTAATGCCAATCTTTAAATAAATGTTTCAGAATACCATTTTTGCTCGCAGACACAGAAAGCCGAGAATCCCTTTGTCCTCTCTACATTCATGAAGGTTATCATTACACTCTCTAGTATTAATTATTTTAACTGAACTATTATGGTACTGAACTTGCATGGAGAATAATAAAATATACGATATTATACACTAACGGTCTGTAATTATGATTGCTATCTGATGTTATTTTTACTCCGGTGCAGCATTGTGATGTGAATTGTTTGCATGCTTGTTTTGCAAATCATATTTATTTAATATTACGTTTAAATTATCGAATGATAGATCGTTTAAAAAGTATTTATGCAACATTGAATAAAATGTCCTTTGGCTGTACTATTAATATTGTGCTACTTTTGATGACATTAAAAAGGTTACATGTCAAAAAAGTAGTACAATATTGTTTCCAGGTATTTTAATTTATTTTTCTATGTGTAAAAATGAGCGAATCTAATGAAGCGATTCGAAACATTTTAAATAATATTACAAAAAAAAGAACAAAAATGCCGCGAAGTAATGCTGCAAAGAAAACTTGTGACGTTAATGACCTATGCAGTGTTAGTAAGTGTAGCATAAAGTTGGTTTTTAATCCAGGAATTTTGATGTCGAAGATGCATCTTACTCTGGTCACCTTGTTACTGATATAATGGACGCAATTTTTGAAAAAGATAACCAAGATCGGCACAGCAGTAGTTAGGTGACCCAGTTGAAGAACTACATATTGCTCACTAAACGTATTGATCTATTTAGGAAAGCTAGGTTGACAAGAAACTCGATTTTAGGATTTTTTTATGAAGAAAAGGGACGAGACGAGCAGGACATTCAGCTGATGGTAATTGTTACGACCTGCCTATTACAATGCAGTGCTGCTCAGGATTATTGAAAATCCCCAAAAAATCTGAGCGACACTACTACTGATTGCGCCCTTCACCTAGGACATAAGATGTTAAGTCTCTTTTGCCCAGTAATTTTACTAGCTACGGACCGAAATATACTAATGCTTACACGTTACTGCTTCACGGCAGGCAATGGTCTATCATCACGATAACGAAAGACCACACACATCAAGCCACTCAGCAAAAAATACGAGTGTCCAGCTGGAGGAGGTGTTAATGCATCTGCCAAATTGCACGCCCTTAAACTTTCAGATTTTCATTTGATTCGGTCTCTCTAGATTTTTAGGGTGTGTCAGGTAGGCGTCAAGAGCGGACTGCCAATACTATTTGCCACTTTTTTTAATCAGAACAACAAACATTTCTACAGCAACGGGATCATGATACTATAAGTTCGCAATAAGTCACCAATGCCGCATGTATACTTACTATAATTAAATGTTAATAAACTTTTTAAAAAATGTGTTAAGTCATCATATAAAATGCGAAAAATTTTTTTGCCCCAACCAACAAAACATTAAATAAAACAGGAAATGAGCTTGCAGCTCCTATTTCAAAGAAAAGGGAGTATTGTTCATATTAACACATTTAATTCAAAATCAGCAAGCTTGGCGTTAATACATCGAACGACATTCAGTTATGTGGTCAACCTCAAAGAAAGGCCTAATGCGATAAGATTTGTAATTTATTAGGTAAATAAATAAAAAATGCCTTTAAAATTAAAAGTTTGAAGCAAGGAGGACAAAACAAGAGTTAATTACTATGAAGTTGTCGGACTTATCCGAACTGTATGTCGTTAAGATAATATAATGGCTATCGAATATAGACTTATGATATCTTTAATCAGAGATATGAGTTTTACGGGCAACTTAATTCCTAGAGCAAGAATAAATATAATATATATATATGTGGAAAATAATTATGAGCGACTAAATCGTAGCAATAAAACTCGGAATAGTTGTGCCGTGGTAATAACATTTCAAAGGCAGCGTAATGAATGTTTATCTCCTTTACATGAAAATTCTGTTTTATTGTGCTTTTATACTAGGCATTACCATATTTGACGTGATAACTTCATTAAATTTGAGTAGTGGGAGGCTACTTTGCACAGGATGCCGGCTAGATTATGGGCAACAGCGCGTATTTCTGCCGTGAAGCAGTAATGTGTAAGCATTATTGTGTTTCGATCGGAAGGGCGCCGTAGCTGGTGAAATAACTGGGCAAATGAGACTTAACATCTCATCTCATGATCTTAACATGTCTCAAGGTCATCTTAAGCAAAAGAAATTTCTAGTACAATTTAAATTTAAGGGTGGAATGGAAGAGAATCATTTTGAAAATAGAACAGATCCGGGGGTACATAAGTTTAGACTCGAAAGTGAAAACGTAAAGAAGGAAAAGAAGGAAGAGAAGAAGAAGAAGAAGCTAGAAGAGAACTTCTGTTCGGTGCAGTATGATCCGCTGAAGGCACCGCCATCGACAAGAGGAGCAGACCGGCGAAGTTTAAATTCGGAAAAAAAAAACACAAATAAAGACTCGTTCCCTTAAGCTGAGTATTTATTAAGCTGAGTATTTATTTCCAATCCATGACCCACTCTTGTGGCAATATTTAAGGGAACGGAATTCCAATCCTTGTAATTGTATAGATAAATTACTTTATTTAAACAAATGAATAAGTCAGAAATAAATAAATAGAATCAAGGGAATAAAATCGAACAGTAAAATAATTATTTGAAATGGAATGAAAAATAGAGTTTTATACTAGTCCATTTCATTCCTACTACTAGTCATTCCTTGAAGCTGGAAAGTTTTTGTATGAGCAGTTAAATTACGACTTGTGTTTTATATAACTTCAATGGAGAGAAGTTCAAGAGTTAATACTAGTTCAACGTAGTCCAACTCAAATTTAAAGAAATGTCTCTGGAGTATTTAAAACTTAAAGTCGTTGCGATGAAGTTGCTGTCTTTTAATATTGCAGAGAGTATAATTTATGCTTGACTTTTAAGTAAATATACATCAATCTTGTCTTAGGTAAATTGAATATTTTTTTATTGTATCTTTAATTGGCTTTTTAATTTTTATATATTAATCAATAACGCAATTTGTTTGTACTTTTTGTTGTGTGTCATATTTGGTTTTCATGTTTTTGCATAGTTTGTAACTTTTATTGGTAAATTTTTCTTTCTTTATTGTTGTATTTTCTATGTTTAAGTTATTAGGTAGGTTTTCAGTTTTATCTATGTGTTTTTGTGTAAGAATTTAATAAGATTATAGCGTTTCGTTAGGGTTACCGCGAGCTGTCTCGCAATGTGCTACGGCTGTAGCACTTGCTACGGCATACGCTGAGCGGTGTCCATTATCGCATCATTCTTGATTGTACCTTGTATTGTAAGGTGACTACGTAACTAAATGAATGTTGAATAAAATATGTAAATATGAATAATACTCCTTTTTCTGTGAAATGGTAGCTGGAAGCTCATTTACTGTTTTATTTAATGTTTTGTAGAAATACTAACGAACTCCAACTAAGTCTTAATAATTGGTTGGGGCAAAAAAATTCTTCGCATTTTATATGATGACTTAACACATTTTTTAAAAAGTTTATTAACATTTAATTATAGTAAGTATACATGCGGCATTGGTGACTTATTGCGAACTTATAGTATATATATGTATATATATATTTTTTAAAGTTTATTGACATTTAATTACATTAAGTTTATAGTTTACAGATGGTGGCATCTATCGAAAGCAAGGGGGAAGGCCTGGGAGTTAGCCTGGATATAGCGAAGACCTTTGATCGTGTATAGCATAATGCGCTTCTCTCAAAACTTCCATCATTTGGGCTTCCTGAGAGCTTATGCAGGTAGACCTCCACTGGGCGTAGCACCTATTATTTTATTTCATAAATACCAATTTTCTTTAAGCGATATTGCTATGTTTAAATTTTTATGTGTTAATGAAACTTTGTAAATTTATACGCTCTAATTCCATTGTTTAACTTTATTTTGATAAAATATTATTTGTGTGATATTAAATAAAAATATGTCTATGTCTATATCTATGTCAATAGAACATCGACTATTACTTGTTAAAATACGCATATCGATAAAAATAATTAATTGATCAGCAGCTTTGCTTTGTGTCTCCAAATTCTCCAGTGGAAATCGATCATATTATGTTTGAAGAATCGTTTGGAGATTGGTGTAATACAAACCTGAGGGAACATGGAACATATTATATAAATCCAAAGTTTCTCGAATATATGAAAAGATATTCAAAAATGTTCGTTCGTTCGTTCGATACCTGCCATAGTCAAATATTCAAAAGTCCGTTTTACGGAGTACGCTGAAGCATTGTCGTGGTGAAGGAGGATCCTGACTCGAGGGCGCTGCTGTAGATTTTTTTCCAAAACAACAGGCAAACAGCGATTGACATACCAGTCTGCAGTAACTGTCCTTCCATCTTCTAGCACAACTGTCGCGAAATGAACTTTTTGACCAAAGAATGAGGCAATCATCTTTTTTCCTTGACTTCTTCCTTTCTTTACCTGAGTTACCGATCCTCCAAAGGAAACACGCACTGAGCTGATTGTCTTTTGGTTTCGGGTTCGTAGCAATATATCCAGATTTCAACACCTGTGACAATGTCAAATACAGTATTTGAGTCACCACCGTTGAACTTATCTAACATTTGGCGACACCAGACCATGCGAAGGTGTTTCTGGTCGTCGGTTAAAGTATGGGGAATCCATCTGGTACAAAGCTTCCTAACACCTAAATGTTCGTGTAATATTTTTTGCACTTGACTCATACCAATGTCTAGGCTTGCCCGTATCTGCTGATAGGTCACTCTCTTATCTGCCTCTATCATGCGTCACACAGCACTGATGTTATCTTCAGTAGTTGCTGTTAATGGACGTCCCTCACGCGGATCATCATTGAGATTGCTACGTCCACGCTTAAACACGTTAAACCAAATGCAAATAGTGGCACGAGATGAGGCTTCATTAATAATGCTAATCCCAGGCTATCATAGCTTTGTTGTTACACTAGATAAGTCATAATAAATCATTGACCGAAAATTTTCTCGCGTTAGGTTCATTTTCACGTGTAACAAGAGTTTTAGATTTGCCGCCAATTCACAAAAAGAAATAACAAATGAATGCAATATACTACATTAGGTTACCAAAAACAGTTTTCACTAGCAATGTGTCTAACTGGCAGTTCGAAACATTTTCAGTGTTACCCACGTATCAGGTTTCCAACGTCATCAACATTAATATTGTTAGACTTGCACATGATGAGTGTAAATCGTACAAAAAAAACAAACTCTTAATCCCGACCACGTGAAAAACGGACGAGATCTTGATTGTGATACTTGCAAACTTTATAATATACTAGCTGACACGACGGACGTTGTTGTGTCGGGTCAGTAGGGTAGTTTATTATAAGATATACAGACGTTCTGTCAATACAAAATGATATTTTTTTTTATGGAATAGGAGGACAAACGAGCGTACGGGTCACCTGTTATTAAGTGATCACCGCCGCCCACAATCTCTTGCAACACCAGAGGAATCACAGGAGCGTTGCCGGCCTTTTAGGAAGGTGTACGCGCTTTTTTTGAAGGTACCCATGTCGTATCGTCCCTGAAACACCGCACAAGGAAGCTCATTCCATAGCTTTGTAGCACGTGGAAGAAAGCTCCTAGAAAACCGCATTGTGGAGGACCGCCACATTTCCAGATGGTGAGGATGATATCCTAACTTGTGGCGTGTCGTGCGAAGGTGGAATTCGGCGGCAGGAATCAGGTTAAACAGCTCTTCGGAACACTCCCCGTGATAAATGCGGTATAAGACACACAATGAAGCGACGTCTCTACGCAACGCCAAGTGATCCAGCCGTTCACAGAGCACTGGGTCCCCGACAATTTGAGCTGCTCTGCGTTGCACGCGGTCAAATGGATCGAGCTGATACTGGAGTGCGCCAGACCAGAGATGACAACAATACTCCATGTGTGGCCGGACCTGCGCTTTGTAGAGCGCTAGTATTTGGGCCGGCTTGAAGTATTGCCGTGCTCTATTAATGACGCCCAGTTTCTTTGAAGCCGATTTGGCTTTGCCTTCCAGATGACTACGAAATTGGCAATCGCTCGAGATTTCGAGACCCAGTATTCCGATACTAGGCGCGGCTTTAAGAGAAGTGTTCTCGAAGAGCGGTGATACGACAAATGGGGTTTTTTTTGTGGTAAACGCGCAAACTTGACAAAGTCTTCTGGGGGTTAAATTGGACAAGGTTCAATTTTCCCCATTCCGCGACCTTCTCAACAGAGGACTCGATAGAAGACACAAGTTTCTCCTGGCACTGGTCGACGATTTCCCGAGAGAGACCTGCATGGCCAGTGTATACGGCATCACCAGTGCTATCGTCTGCATAGCAATGAATGTTGGAGGTGTCCAACATATCATTGATATGCAGAAGAAACAGCGTGGGAGACAGCACACAGCCTTGGGGCACTCCAGCATTCACGGGCTTCGGGTTCGAGCAATATCCGTCGACAACGACCTGTATGCTGCGCCCAGTGAGGAAGCTGGAGGTCCACTTGCACAAGCTCTCGGGAAGCCCAAATGATGGAAGTTTGGAGAGGAGCGCCTTGTGCCTTACACGATCAAAGGCCTTCGCTATATCCAGGCGAACTGCCAGGCCTTCCCCCTTGGTTTCAATAGCCGCTGCCCATCTATATCTTAGGTATACCAGAAGATCACCTGCCGACCGACCATGGCGAAACCCGTATTGTCGGTCGTTGATCAACTGGTGACCCTCTAGATATACCAAGAGCTGACGGCTAATTATGCTCTCCATGATTTTGGAGAGCAGGGAGGTAATAGCAATAGGCCTGTAGTTTACCGGATCCGAACTGTCTCCTTTTTTTTGGATCGGATGGACAAGGGCTGGCTTCCATGAGTCAGGGACTACGCCTTTAGAATAAGAGTGCCGGAATAAACGCGTTAGCACCGGCGTCAACCCAGGGGCACACGTTCTAAGCACGATTGGAGAAATGGAGAGATGGTCGGCGGTGTTTTTCCGTTGTCGTCAAGAGTCGAGTTGGAGGCGAAAAGAGTGCACAAGAGATCGGCTTTCTCTTTTGCCGTATGGGCCAGGGTGTCATTCCTCATGTGCAACGGCGGCATGGACGGCTGGCTGAAGTTACCAAGAGCAGCTTTCGACAACGACCAGAACTTGCGTGTTCCGGTCGGGTAACTGGAAAGCTGCTCGCCTATTTTGACGACGTGTTTTGACTTTGCACGGGCGATTTGCCGCTTAAAAAATCTGGAGGCACGGTTGTATTTCCTCTTAAGAACTGTGCAGTTCGGATCCTTTGTGCCCAGCGCCGCAACCCAAGTTCGATACGCCTGTTTTTGCAGTCAGATGCTGCTTTAACAGACGCATCGAGCAGGGCTGTGATCTGCCACCGATGGGTACTACAGAGTTTGGTATAAAAATATCCATACCCTGTAGTATCACATCGGCTACTGCAACGGCGCAGGCACTAGGATCATCCGAAGGGAAACAAACCCTGCCCCAAGGGTAGGATGCAAAAAAGGAACGCATCCTATCCCAATCTGCTGACTTGTAGTGCCAAACGCGGCGGGTAACTGGTGGTCTGCGACGTTGGCGTCGGATAGGCACTACACTCCTGACCAGGCAATGGTCGGACGTTCCGAGAGGGGCGTCGACAAAGACCTGGTAACCATCGGGATGTGTAGTCAGCACAAGATCCAATAAGGACGGCATGTGGCTATCCACATCCGGGAGCCGCATTGGCGACTCAACCAATTGGGACAGACCATACGCCAATGCAAAATTATGCACAGATCGCCCTTCGTAGTCTGTGGTACGTGATCCAAGCCATTCGGCATTGTGCCGGTGAAATCACCCAAGACTACGATTTTAGCGGAGGGGATCTGTGTAAGTACGTCGTCAATTGCCGCTTGAAAGCAGCCCATGAGATGATCGGTTTCTGCGTTACCACTATGGGACCTGTAGACACACGCATAGATGCGGACGCGGTCCTCTAATCTACGCGGAGTCAGAGAGTGGACAGGTCCCTACCCTCAAAATTGCCGAGACGGCAACAGCAGATATCCTCCCAAACGTACACACATACCCCGGCATGAGGCGAAAAATTGTGCTCAATTTTGTACCCGGGGTACGTTAAATATGACGTATCGCTAGGTCGGGATATCTGCGTCTCAGTAAGGAAACACAAGGCCGGCTGCGCCGTCTCAAGGTGGTGGTGGACGGCGTTTAAATTGGAGTGAATTCCCCTGATATTGCAAAAGTCCACGTTGAGTGTGGAGCGGGGTGCCGTGGTGATACTGCCTCGTTTGTGCTTGGTCATGCGCGGTTCTGTGCCCTCCCCAGAATACGAAGGGCAGCCCGGGCTAGAGTGCCTGGGGAGGGATTCTCCAACTCTGGTAGAGCCGGTACCCTCCTGGGGTAAAATCTTTTTTAGTACCGCTGTTATATTCGGGTGGAGGGGGGGGGGGAATGGCCACCGGTCTTCGACACTAACCTATGCGAAACATAGCGGCACTAGGCCGCTACTTCACGCCAGTATTCTGTGCGAGTGTGGTAATTAACCCGGACGAGTCTGGCCCGATTGTGCTGACGTCAAAAGACGGCAGCGTGACTCTCCCACTTCTAAAAAGGCCTTAGTCGCCTCTTATAAGTATTAATATATTATTTGATTTTTATTGTCATTTTTGAGCCCTTTAGATATAGAGATATGCCATCGCGGCTCCTCTGTAAACCTATATAAGATACACAATAGTCAAAATCAAAGTCAAAAAAATCTTTATTCACTGTAAAACTTTATAAGTTAGTAAGTGCAAGTCAGGATGAAGTATAAGAGTAACAATAGCATTCAAATGAGTATAACAATATTCATTAACAAAATTTAGAACATTAATTCCAACTCATTCAAATAATCTTTCAGATTTCACATAGGCCTAAGATATTAATTTATTTTTTACAATACATTGAAATTTTTTAATTGGTAATATTTTAATATCATTTTCAGAAGTTTATTATGAAATATAACACAATCCACTTTAAAAGATTTAGCAATTTTACGGAGCCTAGTAGATGGAATTGCGAGTTTATGTTTATTTCGATGATTGACACTATGTACATCACTATTCTTTTAAAATTAGCTAATATGTTTATGAGCGATAGGAGGTTGCCGTATATGTACTGGCAGTGTACTGTCATAATATTAATCATTAAACTTTTCTCTCTATGAATCCCTTGAATGAACAAAAATGTTGTCAATATCTGCACACTCACGTCAATTCCACCATAAATTATATTCTAACAACAGCGTTTTCGTTGAAAGCTCCTAGACAGCTTATTTTTTTCCGACACCTTCAACAATTATCCTTAATGAGTACCAAAGATTTAGAAATCATATACTAAAACCTTCCTGGAGAACCACGTTATCTATTAGGTGAAAACAGCATGAATTTCGGTAAAATAGCTTTAGAGTTTATTGCGAACAGATAGACAGACGCGGCGGAGAACTTCGTTTAATAATATGTAGTGTTAGTCATAATATATATAAAGAAATATACGTAAAAGCGTATGACGCTGATTCCCATACCATTAAAATCCCAAAAGAAGAAGTTTAAGAAGAAGTCTCTGTAGATCTCCTTGATGACCTCAAGACTGCAAGCATTGCTTAACTTGATTTTTTTTTATGAGTCGTAATAAAGGCATAAAGAATGGTCACGGCACGGTAAATATTTTAAATTTATATTATTCAGAGTAATTATATAATAATACTAGCTTACCCGGCAGACGTTGTTCTCTAGATAATATTATAAATACTGTTTTATAGGAATTTGCCAATAATATTTCAAAACATCAAGAATTATTTGTTAAAAAATGCTCCCTGTTGTTATAATGAATTGCTTTCACAGAGGAACTGTCACTAGATTCTCTCATATAAAATATGTCCATACAAAACAAATATTGAAAATAAAAATAATTATGGGTCCCAAATCGAAATAAAAAACTATCCTATCCATCATGTTGGACTAAACTGCACTTTATGAAGTAATCCCCATTGAAATCCGTTCATTTACGTTTTGGAGTCCATCGCGAACAAACAACGTAATAGCTAATATATATATATTAAGATAATCTACGTTTCAATTTATGTCCTACAAACTCATACACCGTTAAAAGTAAAAAAACACTCAAATTTAAAACAACAGAAACGCAAGTAAACAAAATAACACGCTAAACTATCAACATATTGCACTGAATTGGTCCGAGAGTATAAATATTTATTGTCAAACGTCATATGTGGGCGACACAGTGAATATTGCTTCGGCATCAAAGCGAAACATTAATCGCCTGGACAAACTGAACATCGATCACGGTTTGTTTTTGATATCGCACAGAACGTCATTGTATCGCACATCTAGTAAATATTCTGATATTATTATAACAACAATATTTTTTTTTGGATATTGATAACAATTTATCAATACGAAGTAACAGATATTAAAAAATGATGATTTAGAATAACAATGCTGACATTGACGCTATGGTTATAGTTAAGGTTTGTAAAGCAGCCTTAGTATCCACAGTTTTTTTTATGACTGCAAGAGACGAGCAGGACGTTCAGCTTATGGTAATTGATACGCCCTGCAACAACATAATACAGCATAACAATTCAATGTCGATCAGGATTCTTGAAAACTCATATATATTCTGAGTGAGACTATAATTGCGCTCGTCATCTTGAGACATAAGATGTTAAGTCTCATTTGCTCAGTAATTGAACTAGCTACGGCGCCCTTCAGACAGAAACACAGTAATGCTTAAACATTACTGCTTCACGGTAGAAATAGGCGCCGTTGTGGTACCTATAATCTAGCCGGCATCCTGTGCAAAGGAGCCTCCCACTGGTTCAGTACAGTACAGCTTGGAAGATATCAAAATTATTGAAGGCGAAAAACGTGTAATTTCCTGTTTCGAATGCGTTGGTGTTTTACATTTATTTCATTTGCAATAATGAAATTCCGTAAACTAACGCTCGAAAAAAACTCATTAAATAAGAAAAAGAAGAAAAAATATTCGCAAATCTAGATTACACAACTAAAAGTCTCCCAAAATAAAGGCAGAGCACAAAATAAACACGACATAAGAAATTAAATTTAGAATGCTCTGTACCGCAGCGGCATTAAACTGGACAAAACATTCTCTTCACACTCTTACACATAAGCACCGACTAAACTTTATTATTGCTTTTACGACGCCATTCGACTACTTTCGTGCACATTCAACACGAGAACACATCAATCGGACAAGATGTTAACGGTAGTAACAAATGGTTAGCTGTACATTCTTTATTTATTGCTTTTACGATGAATATACCTCGAAACCTTACCACAACTTAAAATACAAAAAAAAAATTAACAAAAAAACCACCGACTTCAAAACACTATTTCAAAACAAAAGATATAATATGCACTAAAAAGTATAAAAATAATTGTGTATTTCTATACAATCTAATTAATTTATCTAATTCTAGTTTCGATTGGACTACTCGGGAAGCACCAGTTTTCCAATAAAAAACGAATTATCAAAATCGGTTCACCTAGTCGAAAGTTCGGAGGTAACAAACATAAAAAAAATACCAACGAATTGAGAACCTCCTCCTTTTTTGAAGTTGGTTTAAAATAGATAGCATTCGCATTCCTTTGTTAAACCCTACCCTAGCCTTAAAGCTATCGAAGAAATAAATATTACAAAGATATTATTACTTCGCGCTGTGACGTCACTTTTAAGTCTACGGTGTGGACATAGTTACCAACCTATAATTTACTTCCTTAAAATATTTTTGACACTTATTTTTAATGCGCTGGTAGTTCATATAATCATAAATGTTTTGGAATGCATAGCTCACAATCAAAATTCTCTAATTCTATCTCAACGGCATTTGAATTTGATTTCCCCTTTTTGGTTAGTGTCAGCAATTTTGTTATTGATGTTGAACAAAGCAATAATATTAATAATAAAAACAACTACTACGTCGCTTAGGCAAAATTTCATGTTGCTTTTTAAATAAGTGAGGGCAAACGGGCAAACTCACGTGATGGAAGATGGTGAGGCAACCGCCAATGGAGGCGCATCACTTGACCCAGTAGTCAAGAAATGCGTTGCTTGCCTTAAGGTTGGGAGTACGATCTAAATTTGAAGATCCTTGGAAACTTATATTAGTTGGGGAAGACTGCAGCCGGTAAATGATTCCACAAAGTAGCTGAGCTAGGCTAGAAGTTCCTCGTAAAATTCGCGGTTGTCGACCTCGAATGACGACATGAGGACGAAATCATATATTCGACGATAGTTTGTTTGTTACATAAGCTTGAGTAAGTAAATATGTTTATATTTATTTAGTACGCCATACCTATCTTACTACATAACCTCATTAGAATTTATGATATGTCAATTGACAATAGGGGTTAAAGTGGGTTAAAGTATGAAATTGCCGTTTTATTATACTTCGAATTGACCTACTATGGCTTACCAAAAAAAGGTGATGTTAACTGTTTGGTGGTCTGAGCATGGGGTTATTCCCTATAGCTTTTTCCGATCTGGTCAAGCAATAACGGCAGATGTTTACTGTGCCGAACTCCGAACAATGATAGCAAACCTAGCAGTGAAACAGCCACGACTCATGAATCAATCTTCACCATTATTGTTCGATACGCGAGACCTCAACTGCAATTAGAAACCATTCGTCACCCTCCGTATTCGTCAGACTGGACAGTTTTCTACTGGATAATAAGACGAAAGTATAGTCACAAAAGTAAGCTAATATATAAAATATGTATAAAAACGCATCATAAATCCCTCCATTTTAAACCTACTTGGGTAATTTATTGTCAAAGTATTGTGTACGTTAGGTATTTTTTACGGATAAGGTCCATAAAAATTGGTTGACTGTCACTTCAGGATTTATTTTCGATTGCATCATATCCATTGTCTTCTATTCTGTTCAGTTAAATTATTGATTCCAGTCTAAAAGCTGATACACATCGATTTTTACTGTGCCCATAAATCATATGAAATAACCTTTGGCTTTTGCAATTTACAGCCTAGCTCCCGATTGGATAAAACGCTTGATTGAACACCAAACGATCATTTTTACCTTCTTTCAACCATCAATAGTAATTTATCACTAAATTATATTAAATTTTTGCAAACAGATTGATAGAAAAAAAGATAGATGCTTAATAGCTTTAAGGTAAATGTATACACTTTTATAATAAAGTTCCAGCCACTATTTAGGCATTATCAATTAAAGAATTCTGGGAGAGTTTCTTGCGCCGCTTCTTCTCTCTCAGATCGCCATTTGTTTCCGAAGCAGTAGTAGTGTCTAGTATATTAGAAAAGACATCAAAAAGAATTATTCTAAAAATTTAAAAGAGTTCTTAATGATTTCGTAGAAGCTGAATGTGATAGTAGGTATAAAAAGTAAAAAATGTTATGCACAACACTTTTTACTTAGTTATAAACAAATATTGGGTATTTATAAATGTTTATTTTAAATCATAAATAATAATAAATCAATTTAAATTAGAGTCAGGACTCTTGGCAATATCAAATCAAATCAAAATATTTTATTGCAAGTCACATTTTACAGTAGGATGGTTGGTACATTAATGGGTAGACAATATGTGACGCCCTGCAAGGGCACAACGTTATACATAAAATAAATAAGTCTTATACATTTTTTACATTCTTATACTATATTGTAACTAATTCTCACACTTGTAATTAAAAAATTCGGGTAAATCGTAGAAGCATTTTGAAACTAAAAAATTTTTAAGATGTCTTTTAAATAGAGAAGGCTTCTCTTTATTTTTAATTTCGTTTGGGATGTGATTATAAATTTTTATTGCCATGTGGTGAGGGCTCGATGACACTAATGACATACTTGTTTGGGGAATTTTTAATTTGTTTAAATTTCTATTATTTCGTTTGTTATTTGGTAGTGTTGAGTATAAGTCCGAATATTTTTTAACAAATTTACATGCTTCTAGGATGTAAATTAAGAGTTAAAATTTTGTGTTTAATAAAATATGGTCTACATGAATCCATCTGCTGAATATTTTCTAAAATTCTGATACATTTTTTCTGTTGAATAAATATATCTTTTATTTCACTACAGTTTCCCCATATTAATATTCCATATGATAATCTAGAATGTGCATATGCATAATAAGCAGCAAGGGCAGATTTGAAAACTGTTACGCGTTTTAGTTGGTAAAGAGCATAAGTAAAAGATGACATTTTGCTTTTTAATTTCTGTAGATATGGCTTCCATGTCAAGTGTGAGTCTAAATCAATTCCCAGTAGTGTAGCTGTGTCAACTGTTTCAAGTTGTGAATTTTTGTAAGAATAAGATATATTTAAGGGGGATTTTTGATAAGGTTTAAAAGGTATAATTTTAGTTTTATTAATATTAAGTTCAAGATTATTATTATTTAGCCGATAAAAGATTTTGTCCATTGTAATATTTAATTTTTCTTCTAGTTGTTTTAAATTAGAACATGGGATCAAAAATGGGGTCTATTAAGTTAGGAAGATCATTTATGTATATGAGAAACAATATACAACCCAACACACTGCCCTGTGGAATCGATCCTGATAAGTGAGCTTTATTAGATCTTATGTGGTCTATCTTTCCAGTCTCGAAGTTAGTATTTTCTATTTCCACATATTGAAAACGATTATTAAGGTAAGATTTGAACCATTCGTGGGCAATTCCTCGAATTCCTGAGAGAAATAATTTTTCTAGTAAGATATCATAAGAGACTCTATCGTATGCTTTGCTCATGTCAAGCAGTAGGCCAACTGAATATTTTTTAATTTTTATTATTAAGTGAATCAAATATTTTTTGTATGTATTTGTTTATCGCTAAAGTTGTGGAATGGTTTTTCCTGAAACCATGTTGGCTTTCATTTTTTTTTTGCTGTGGCAACCCTAAGGCATAGTTCAAAATTCAACTTCTCCTAATTAATTTTAATAAATTTAATTGTTAAAGCAAATAATCTAGCGTAAATATTTGTTAAATCTTAGTTAAATATATTGTTAAAACTCAGTGTATATATAAACAAGTGTTATTGTGTATTAATTTGTATAACTTAAGTTTTTGTGCGTCTCCCGTGATCCGTCAGCTGTTTTAAAAATGATGACCCGAGGCCCGCCAAACTGAGGAACAGCTCCAACTAACCCTCGTGGAGCTAAGAAAGTACAAGGGACAATACGAACAGCTTCTTAAAGAAAGGGACGACAATGAAATTGAGGTTATTGAGATTGTTAATAAAAATAAAAATTTAAAAACTGAAATGTGTCAATTGCACACAGTAAACTCGAAGTTATTAGAAGAAAACAAACACTTGCGTGCAATGGTCAATGGGTTTGAGCAGTATAGAGGAGAATACGAGGAAACTTTAGATCTAGTGGTAAAACTAAAATCCCAGCTTTATGAAGCTGAGGTTGTTATTAACTCTTAAAACATCAGATCAAAGTTCCAAGACTTCACAAACCCAGTGCCTGTTTAATGAGTTGGTTGGAAAGGCCCCTGATTTAGTGTCACCAGCCCAAATATCCTGTAATAAAGCAACTAATGTTAGTGTGGGCTCTGTGGCTTTCCACCCAATTCATATAAGTAAAAATAAATGTAAGAAATATGTTAGATTGCAAAAATTCATTAAAAAACACAGTAAGATTGTAAACAAAAATAAAATCTCAAGTGCAAAATTTTCTAAACTATACTGGGAAAGAAATCAGCTAAAATTACAGACTGAAGAACTCTGTGTAGATTTGGAAAACATTAGAAGGGATTATAAGGAAAGTGTGAGCTCTCTTCAGTCTCAGCTATTAACATTACAAAAAAATCTGGATCATGTATCTCAACAATATGAGATTTCTCAAAAAGACATACAAGATCACATAATGGCTATGGATGAATTGATTGAGTTGAGTACCTATAACACAGAGTGTTTTAATTCAATCTCTAAAATGTATAATAATTGTAACTGTAGGTTTTCTCCAGGCCCTTCTGGCAAAAAGAGTAACAGAAAATCAATTTCTCAGTCTGTGGGGACTCACACTTCTCCGGGTATTGTAAACCAACCTCCACAAATACATTCTTCCCAGAAGAAACATATAAAGATCTACAGTGATGATCTGGGAAGAAATATGGGGTTGATTTTTCATAAAATAAGTAATGGGCAGTCAGTAACCAATACTTGCATGCCAGGGGCAAATTATTAAACGAATTTTAAGTGATACTCACTGCTCTAATACTTCTATTATTGTAATGATTGGGAGAAGAGATAATTTAAATAAAAAGAATCTACAAAAACTATACAGAGAATTAGCTTAAAAATAGCTAATCTTATAATGTACACATTGCCATATATGCCTGATTTGCCACAGGAAAACAAATTTAACAATTTGTTAACCCTATTGTCTAATTCTCATTATTTGACATGTAATAAAAATATATTACCTAATAAAATACAGATAATAGACATTAATAACATAATTAATTATAAAAAATGTTTGGTTTTGACATCTGATAGGTTACACCTATCAAATTTCTATAAAAGACAGATAGCAAAATCGCTATCATATTATTTATACTATAACACAGCCAACTATTTGGCAACCCCTGCTTCTTTTGAGCAGTTTAGTTGTAAGTCGATAAGCACTGCTTCAATTGAGCAGTGTGATAACTTTGTGGACTCCGCTTCTATTGAGCAGAGTAATAATTAAATAACCAATGCTTCTATTGAGCAGAGTATTAATTTAATAACCACTGCTTCTATTGAGCAGTGTACTAATTTAAGCAAAGATTTGGAATATTTTCCAAAAAATTAAAGAATAAGACAATAGGGGACTCCTCTAGCAGTGTAAAAACACAATGTAATATAACAAGTACTAGAATAAGTAATAATTGTAAAATTGCAAACCTGATGCACCAAAACATGCAAGGATTATTAGGTAAAGAACTTGAACTGGAGTTATTTATAAATCATAAAGATATACATATTTTATGTTTAACAGAGCACTGGCTCAGAAAATATGAGCTCATCTTTAACTTCAGTGGTCATCAGGTGGTAAGTGCGATTAGCAGAGAAAAAGCTACATGTGGCGGCTCTCTTATTCTTGTAAGTAAATTATTTAAATTCAAAGAACGAGAAGATATTGTGGGCCTCCCTGTTGAATGTACAATTGAAATAGCCTGTGCAGAGCTCAAGTGCGCCATTGTTGTTAGTATATACAGACCCCCAGATGCAGTATATGAATTATTTGAAAGTGTATTGGAGGAGGTTTTATTAAAATTATCTGAGTCTAAGAAGTATATCATGATATGTGGTGATTTTAATATTAATTTATTAGAAAAATCCTCAACCAGTATTAGATTCAGGTCTTTATTCAAATCATATGATTTAACCAATATTTTCTTAGAGCCTACTAGAGTAACTGGCACCTCCAAAAGCTGTATTGATAACATATTTACCAATTATAAACCCATTTCTCAGGCAATAATTAACAAACTGAGTTCAGACCACTTTGGTCAGTTAGCCTCTTTTAATATTGAGAATTTTTTTTCTGAGATTCCAGTTTCTATCACAAACACTCTTGTCTCCTCCACCAGTGTTGCTGAGTCACTTCTTCTGGAAAATGTTAAAGGATGTCAACAATGTTTCAATTTTAGTTTTGTTAGCCCTGGAGAAATAATTAAAACTTTCAAATCTCTAGACATGAAAAAAACTGCTGATATATGGGGCATTTCTGTTAAAATAATAAGTTCAATAATTGATGTCATAGCACCATATCTTGCAATAGTATTTAATAATTGTATTAATCGTGGCGTGTTTCCTGACCTTCTGAAACATAGTAAAATTACACCAATATTTAAGTCGGGATGCTCTTCTGACCCGAACAACTATCGTCCTGTGTGGGTTTTGCCGACCCTTAGTAAAATTTTTGAAAAAATAATTTTAAGCCAAATGCTTACTTACTTTAACTCTCATAAGTTACTTCATTTGAAACAATTTGGCTTTACTAGGGGACGTTCAACAACGGATGCAGGTGTTGAGCTGATCAAGAATATTTTTGATGCCTGGGAGGAATCGCAGAGTGCACTTGGCATCTTCTGTGATTTATCTAAGGCTTTTGATTGTGTTCAACATTCAACGCTGGTCAGGAAGCTATACCACTATGGCATAAAAGGAACTTCGCTCGATCTTCTGACTTCATATCTAAACAATAGAATTCAGAGGGTCGACGTGAATGGCAGGAGATCTCCTGGGACTCCTCTCAGTATGGGTGTACCACAAGGGTCTATTCTTGGACCGTTCCTCTTCCTTATCTATATAAATGATCTTCCTAATCTTATAGAGAAAAAACATAAGGTAGTGTTGTTTGCGGACGACACTTCACTGATTTTCAAAGTGAAAAGAAACCAAACTATGTATGACGAAGTGAACGATATTTTATCTGACATCGTGTACTGGTTTAGAGCTAATAACCTGTTGTTAAATAGCAAGAAAACTAAATTCATTAAATTTACCGTACCAAATGTCAAAAATGTAAATTCAAATGTTTTGTTAAACGGAGAGGTGATAGAACCGGTGGAATCTGCTATATTTCTTGGCATAACTCTAGATTCCAAATTACAATGGGGCCCCCATATTGAAGGATTGGCGAACAGACTTAGTTCTGCAGCATACGCGGTTAATAAAATTAGACAATTAACTGACATAGATACGGCGCGACTAGTATACTTTAGTTATTTACATAGTATTATGTCCTATGGTATATTGCTATGGGGCAACGCTGCTGATATTAATACAATATTTGTGCTGCAGAAGAGGGCTATTCGCGCTATTTATAACCTAGGTCCTAGAGAATCATTGAGAGCAAAATTCAAAGAAATTAACATCTTGACTGTTGCTTCTCAATATATTCTTGATAATGTAATGTATGTTCATAGGCACATAAGTGAATTTGCCAGAAACTGTCATAACCATAATGTTAACACCAGAAACAGACATAAACTGATGATGCCTACTACTCGGCTTAGTCGAGTTAGTAAGTCTTTTGTGGGGCGATGTATATGCTTTTACAACAAGATCCCAGAAAATGTTCAAAACAAAGGTGTTACGTTATTCAAAAGAATTGTTAAAAAACGTTTGTGTGGTAAAGGTTACCATAACATAAATGACTTTCTTAATGATACCACAGATTGGGAATGGAGCGACCGCCCTCAGGCTATTAAATAATAAGTTTAATTGTACAATGTTACTTTGTAAATGTTACTTTAATTGTAAAACATATTTTTGATGAAAAAAAAAAAGCCCGCTGAGTTTGTTGCGCCCATTCTTCTCAGGCCTGAGGCATTCACTTTGGAATGGGTGGTAGTTTTTTTTTTGACTTTCAATAAGCGATTTCACATCCTATTTTGAATAAAAATATTTGAATTTGAATTTAGGATATAATATTTTTTCCAGAACACTACTTAGGCGTATAGCCATTGCAGTTTCATATATCTTCGCTGATGTAGGTAGAAGGGCAATAGGTCGGTAATTATTTACATCAGATGTGTTTCCTTTCTTATATACCGGCTTTATTATGGATATCTTTAGATCGTCCGGAAATAATCCTTCACAGAATGATTGATTAATAAGTTTAGTGTACGGGTAGGTTAAAATATCAGCACATTTTTTTATTAAAAAAGGGGGGATTTCATCTATTCCGAAAGAGTTTTTATTCTTAAGATTTTTTATTATGTTATCGATGTCTTTGGGTTCAAACGAATTTAGAAATAACGAATTAATTAATTTATTAGAATTTATTATAGCTATATTGTCGTTTTTTACTTTAGGGCTTGATGAGATGGATAAATAGAAACTATTAAATGTATTAAGTAAATATAACATACAAAAGAGATTGACTACCGAAGTATGGACTTTTGTATCATGATATACCTTATGTAGAATATAATATCAACAATTAATCCTCAAAATAACTAAATTTTTTGTTCGACAAATTTGTGAAAAATAGTTTAAAAATCTTCTCAAGCTTAGGTTATATTTTTATGTATTTTTGACAAAATTGTATAACAGTGATTGTCGTCCGACTCAAATTATTAATAAATATTTTTTGAATATCGGTTTTTTTTATCGCGGAATATTGGGCAGGTACATAGTTATTACTTCCAAGTAAAACAGAATGTCTGACATCGATTATACCTACTTACTTGGTTAGTCCTCAACTGAATGGCAAATATGTATAAAAAAGCGGCCAAGTGCGAGTTGGACTACCCACGAAGGGTTCCGTAGCAGCAAGTTCTATAATATAAAAGTTTTATAGCAAGGAAAATGATATTAAATTATTTTAATGCAAAAGGCAAAAAATCTTTGCTCAAAATCATACAGTATTATACGGAGGAGTATATATATTAAAAGAAGCTCTCACCATTTATACGTATTTAAAAAAACTACTTACTAGATCTCGGTCAAATCAATTTTCGGTGGAAGTTTGCATGGTAATGTACATCATTATATTTTTTTTAGTCTTATCATTCTCTTATTTTAGAAGTTACAAGGGAGGGGACACACACACATATTTAACCAATTCAGCTTAGAAACCCCCAAAATTTATTATTTTTTTCCATTTTTGTTTGAAAATGTTAATGCGGTTCACAGAATACATCTACTTACCAAGTTTGAATAGTATAGTTCTTATAGTTTTGTAAAAAAGTGGTTGTGGCATACACGGCTGCACAGACACACATGACAATCTATAAGGGTTCCGTTTTTTGCAATTTAGATACCGAACCCTAAAAATAAGGCACAATATTTTATAAGCATTTTTTGGTTATAAAATATTGTGCAACAAGTCAAAAAATACGTTAAAGAGGTCACCTCCGATAATAATATGTTCCATCTTTGCCAGTTCACAACTGGTAGTCAGTGATTGACATATAGGTAGGTATAGCTTACTCTAGCCTTAGAGAATGACAGACATTCTTTGGTATGAGTACCTATATACTCTTTGGTCTTCTCAAAATCATAAAATTATTAAATATTATACTAAAGGTTCAATTTAAAATCCCTCCAATCCAAGGATAGTTTTATAAAGAATCAGATTATTCAGCTAATGAATCGGATAGCGGTCTCTGAAATCTAAGGAGATGAAGCCTTATCAGATCACAGATGAAATAGCTAATTTGCGACGCTTGTGTAATGGAGTGAGCTATTCAACTCAAAGCGACACAAATACGCCCATTTTGCAGTGGATGCGATTATGTTTCAATCTCGCAATAATTTGACTGAATTAAAAGTTCAACCTATATATAATAGATTTTCTTTAAGAAATGTTAGATTTACATTAAAGTGTTTGTGCTATTATCTAAAATATTTTTTGCTGGAAGGTTTATGTAGACCATTCTCGTTTCAACTACTGTTGCAACCTTCACTATAAATTGCACTATCACGAAGGCAAACTATTATTAGTTTGACTATGTCGTTATTTAGATACTCCAAAGCCCTTCATACTTCTTCGAAATATTCACTGTCTGCCAGTTTTGTGGCTTCAAATTTGTAGTGAATATCGATTGAAAACCATGGACATTTAATATTTACAGTGAAAAAGATTAATATATTTTATAAAATGGGTTAAAGTTTACAATAACAAGCCATGGCGTACAAATTTCACTTATTAAAAATGGCCAATTAGCATGGAAGTTAGAGGTATTCGTAATTGATAGTATATCTTTTTTGGACAAATGTCATTAAAGTTGAAGTTAATATATTGTGTTTCTTGACCCTTACTTTTCCCTTGAAAGTTGCAGAATTTGAAGAGTGGCATAGTTAGTGAGATTAATAATGCACTACTTATACTAACATAAATGTAATTTGGTATCCTAGGACGATGCATAAATTAATATTCAATTAAACAAGCAGTATACATCTCAATTGGTTATTGCATACTCTCGAATTATTTTTGTATATTTTTTTTTCTCTGGTCATAGTTTTTAACTCACTTTAAGATTTATAAAGTCATGATAAGTGGAATTAACATGCACTGTTTAACTTTAAATGATTATGCATACCCTGTGCAGGTAATGTAAATTGTTAATAGTTATATATATATTATAAATACACATCAGTGGGAAACTCCTTTGCACAGGATGACTAGATTATGTGTAAGCTGTACTGTGTTTCGGTCTACAAGGCGCCGTAGCTAGTGAAATTGAGACATAAAAAATGAGACTTAACTTCTTATGTCTCAAGGTGAAGAGCGCAGTTGTAGTGCCGCTCAGAATTTATTGAGTTTTTCAAGAATCCTGAGCGACACTGCACTGTAATGGGCAGGGCGTATCAATTACCATCAGCTAAACGTCCTGCTCGTCTCGTCCCTTATTTTCATAAAAAAAAATATTTTTATGTAAAATTGCTTGTAGACCAAAAAAAATAAACGATATTTTATTTTTATTTTATTTGGAAAACTTACAGTGTTACAATAACTTAATTACTATACAATAACGTACAGTGTGAACAGTTCAGTACAGTTTTCGCATACTGTTTCTAATAACACATAGCATAATACAGGTACATCTTTTTTTTTTTTATTCAATATTATTTTATTATTATTTACCATATTGCAGTAACACTTGGTAATCAGTTACATCAGTTCGTAAAGGAACTTTGGGAGAAAAACTTATAAGAGACTCCCAGCCCATCTTTTAAATCATATAACTAACTTTGTTACTTAGCAATGAAGTTAGAGTTGGCCTCAAAACTGGAGATTACGCATATATATATTTTGAAGCGAAACCTCTTTAGAATCGTTGTGATTTGTAACTCGATGAAACACAAATGGGATTCAGCCGGCGATAGAATGAGATAGAATACATTACACGTTCTCGGTCTCTAAAAAAGAAGAGAGACACATAACACACACACACACACACCTTTAGACACGTACACCTTTCTTAAAGGCTGGCAACGCTCCTGTGACTCCTCTGGTGTTGCAAGATAATGTGGGCGGCGGTGATCACTTAACCCCAGGTGACCCGTACGCTCGTTTGTCCTCCTATTCAATAAAAAAAACATAAATTCCATATGATTGAACGTAGGAAAAAATGAGATAGGTAGCATTATACAGTGTTTTGGTACCAGGCGATCATATTTGAAGAAGAGATTATCTTATGTGTGACACGAGTAGACCTTAATATATAACTACATAGACAGCAGGAGAATATAAATTTGGCAGCGGCGATAGTAAAGTCTTTCATAGCGGTTGAAATCATATGTCATCTTAGCAACATGTACCAGGACTTCATATGCAGTTTAGAGTTTTTGGACGCAATCAATGGAATCAAATTTTATTTGAAAATGTGCAGCAGTCACACTATATCAACAACAAGATCAAAAACAGTAATTGACGCAGTTTGACTATATTAAGACCAAAGTATTTATTTCATACTTTAGTTACCATAAGCTTCGTGTACCATTTATCTAAAATATAAGCTCTGACTCGGAACAGATCTATGTAATATATACGAATAAAATGTTAAATAATTATCAAACCTTGTATAACTATGATCATTACTAAAACCTACATAATTGTAGGTTTATAAAATTTATATAAATAAGAGGATAATAATTTATCCCCTTCCCAAAATTTTACATTCGTCTCATTACCTTAAAGCCAAAATTTTTGAAAGTTTCACTTCTACCAAGCGTGAATTGCACCCAAGTTTTTTCGAAGTTATACTTCTTAACACACCGAAGCGTTATGAAAAAATGATGAAATGAAATTTTAAGATCCGCACGCATCACTATAACACAAAAGTAACAGGTTGAAGATAGTTCCTAAAATTTTCTGACGTCTGCGCCATTCGTTGTTTTTTTTTGCTTTCTTTGTCCATTATTAGGACGGACAAAGCCGTATTCATTATTTAATAATTAATTGTCAAAGCCATCTTTGCAAGATTTTAACAAAATTGCTCTTTCCAAAAACGTAGAATAGCACGAGTAATAAATCATTTTAATGATTTTCGATTCGTTAGGCCAAAGAAGTATAACTTCGTGCGTGCATACATTAGTACATACACACTTTTTTTTAAATTAAATGACGTATCTTAGTGTAGGTAGACCCTTCGCAATTTGGTTTGAGAAGCGTTTGCCTCATATTTATATCCTCAAAAGTTAATTTTGCTAGCTGTACAACTCTTAGGATATAAAGCTTATCAAAACAATCCAATGCGCAACATATTTTAAGTTTCGCTCCAACTTTGTACTTGTTAATTACTTTGATTATTATTCAGGTGATGTTGCGAGCCGCTACTAATTTGTACTGTACTGGCTTGTTAGCTCTTCTTAGACATTTTGTTTTGCTAAATTCAATATAAAATGTACACGAGGGAGATTATATACTATAATACTATACGAAAAGATCTTTGTTTGCACTTCATTATAATAATATAGTAAATGACATTTATTTTTTCAAAATTGATTCCTTTAGAATTATTGTTGATGTAATTTCTAATAAACTAGAAATTACTACCGCTTCGGAAACAAATGGCGCTCTGAGACAGAAGAAGCGGCGCAAGAATTCTTATTTGAGCACTCTTTTCAATAAAAATATACAATACTGTACAGGCATTTCTATCACTATAAAATAATCATAACCTAGTCCCAGGCTGTCCGATCAATTAGATATTCAGCTGTGGAGTAGTAGGATTTACGACAGAGCAAATTTTTTATTAAAACATTTTAAATTATTTATAGATAATGCCTGAATCCTACTAGAATTAGTTTCAAGCAATCCCTTATTTCTAGTGTTATAATAATGAAAATGACTATTAAGAGGAAAAAGGTGTCGATTTTTGTGAAAGTATATTTAAATTTTTATAAATGCCTGACAATGAACAGTTATAATAAAATTATTTCTTTAAGTGACTTTCTATAACCAAGATGATATACGAGTATAGTTAAGGCTATTTGATATACTTTTAGTTAATCGTTAACTATTAATAATAAATTAATAGTTATTTTGATCCACTGATCCTTATTGATCAACAAAAGAAAGACAAAAGATTACTGTTTTGCTTAATTTTAATTGTTTAATTTTGAATACTAGTTTTAATACACGATATTTATTGGATCAATAACAAGCGCAGGTTACCAACTGTAAAGTAGATCCTGTAGAATATAGATGAAGCCACAACCTGAGAGTTGAACAAGACATACAAGATTTGTCAACGATACGTCACTTGAACGGTAGGCTCAGTGGAAGAGCGCTCGCATAAAACGCGAGTGTCCCGCATCATTCATAAATTTCGTTTTCAAATTAAAATTATGTAACAAAAAAGTGATCAAAAGATAGTATATGATAACATTTAGCTAAACTTTAACAAATATTCAACAATCTAGTCATAAATTATTCGACGTTATATTGACAGATGACATTCACGTCATACATACAAATCCTTGAATTTGAATAACGATACTTAAACAATCTTTTGTAATTTTAATATGGTAATACATGAAAATAAGCATAATAAGTCGACCCCTTACATATTTTGTTTAGATTTCTGTTGAGGTTGTACCTACAGGTGAAGCCAATATCATACATAGATAATATTTTTATGATGTAATCAAAGATCAATGATAATTTTACCCATTAGGGTTTTGTACCTAACAAGGAAAAAAACGGAACCCTTAGAGGATCACTTTGTTATCCATCTGTCTGTCTATCTGTCAAGACCCTTTATCACGGGAACGCGTGGAGGTATCGAGTTATAATTAAAACTATATACTCAAATCTACAGTCTCTTAAAGGTGTAGAATAAAATTTCTAAATTAACGTAAAAAAGATACGATCGTTTATGCTGCAAAAAACGTATACTCACGTAAACATATTATTATCTTTTCATACTACAAAAAAATACATGTTAAAATTAATTACTTGTTATGGAAACTGCACACAAAGTATTGTGTTTAATCGGATAAATAATAAAAAAAAAAACAGCTTCTTAATGCACGTTCTTTATTATTTCAACATTTCATTGAATTTATTGAAGCATTGTGTTTCAACTACCAGATAGTACACGTTGTACTAACTGGGATAATCTCGACATCGCACTAGATCTGTGTTGTTGTCTGTGTACCGCAAAGGTGGATAACGTGTTTGACAGAATATTCTCAGTAAACCGCTTACAATACTCAATTTTCTTGCAAGACGAGTGAGAAGAATAGATCGATGATATAAGTGTATGCACGTACACGTCATTCTCAATTTTATTTTGTTAGAAGACTTCTTAAAGTTTTTATACGTTTCTTTCATTTATTTTACTAATAAATGAAGGATATTTAAAAGTTTGTAATATTGTCATACAAATTTAATGATTGAATTACTCAAGTATGCCTTGACGACCGTGTTATAAACTATGAAGAAAAGAAAAAAATACCCAAAATACCTTGCAGCCAATAAATTAGAAGAAAGTATTTACTGACTGTGCGAGCAGCCTCGCGAGGAAGCCTGGGACTTTTGCCGCGCAACGTTTGCCGCGGGAGGCTGTCTTGGTCTATGGATTTTTGTATGAGGCTGCCTGGCGCGGCATGGCAAAGTCACTGTCAGGCTGAGCTAGCATCGAGGTGTCAGTTTAAAGTGAAGTCGAACAGAGACTGCACGTGCATAATGACTTGTACAAACAAGAAAACGAAAACAAATTACAGACTGTAAAGAGCAAGAAGACTCATGGAAAACGCATTTTAAGTTCTGTGTTCAGAATATTGAGAAAACCCTTACTATTAGAACCAGAAAAAGATACCGTCATTGGTCGAAGAAGTGAGGCAAAACACTACAGTCTTGAGTGCGCGCGGCACAGTTACCGAGGCACTTTTGAGCTTGGACAAATACCAATCACGTTCGGCTTGGGCCGCGGCACGTTTAGGCGATGCAGCGTATGCGTTTGTCTCGGGCGAGGCACTTCTTGAGCAATCGAGAATTTTCCAGGTGCGGCCGCGTCGCGATTCTGCTTGCCAAGTCAGTACGCGGCTATTAACGGTACTGACTTTCCGCCTTAAAACCAAAGGTCAAGTTCATAATAATCTTACAATTTATGTCACGAATAATACGTGTTTTTTTATTTAGTTATTCCTTTAATATGTTATTTGAAATGAAGCTTATTCATCTTAGCTCGTTTTTCAAGGTTATTGAATTCATCGCAATTTACCTCTTTACGATACTTACTAGCACATAACTATTCCGACTAATGTTGTGAAAGTATAAACACGTTATTCATACCAAGTTTGAGTGTGCTCACCACCACTCAAATGTGTAGCTTAAAGTTATCAAGCAAAGCAAATAAGTGCAAAGCAAAAATGTGAAAACATTCAAAAGCAAAGTTTAAAGTGCTTGTTGTAGATTTTTTTTTATTTGTACAATTATGCCTTCGTAGCAGGTAATGGGATAAGTTTATAGATTTTTATTTATATGCAATTAAATATGTCTACCAATCCATATATCTATATGACTTTTTTTTGTATATAATTTTCATCCACTTCGATATGAATTTAAATAGTCTGTCTTACTCCTATTTATTAGCTTAGAATGTATGTCTTTTAATATATGACGGAATTATTGAAAATGAATTTTGATGGATGGCTTGATGATGGATGGATGTCTATTTCTCTTACCAGAATCATTAGAATTTACGATTTTTTTAATTCGATAACCGGTACTGTCTCTCTGCCAAAGACCAAGTTGCGTGTACATCTAGAATTCGATTATTCGTTGCAACGAAATTACTATCGTTTCAAGATTTAACAATCAAAAACAAATAATGGTTACAGAAAACAATAAGAATCAAAAAACCAATCCCATAAGTAGTAAAATAATTTTCAATAAGTTTGAAGGAATAAGGTGATTAACAAAAAAAGTTTCTTCATTGTGAAAAAAGCTTGGGGTGACTTTTAAGATATTTTCGAAATGACTCTACATAAATATCAATATAATATTTATATTGATATCACATTGACATTCAACATTTAGTTTTCGTTATATTGAATGGACAACTCTCAATTTATTTCCAGGAACTTTCTGAATTATATTATTTAAATGAGAAGTTTGAGCTCGACTCGTGTTTAATGTCAAAAGCCTTTGATAAATCACAAAAGACAAGCGCATTTAATGACTCCTCGCAGGTCTCAGAAATATTCTTATTTATCTCAATAAACTTACTCATACAAGTACGAATACTAGATCCGTAGTTGGACGTGCCTTAGTAATGCCAAATTGCTTTGTATAAGGCAATTTATGTGGATTAAAGTTTTTAAAGAATTTTATCAAATGTTTTAACATTTTATTAACTGTTAGTAATATTTTATTTTATATTATTAAGGACAACAGGTTCTCAATTAGTTAATTTTTTGTACAATCAACCCCGTTATCCGCGACTTACCAATGATACAGGGGTCATGAACAATCTTAAAATAAAGAATGCTTATTAACTAAGTTTACGAGATGTTTCCTGAAGCAAACGGTTATAAACATGATTAAGCTATTTCATTTACGACTAAGCGCTACATATGCTTTTTTTCATTAAAAAAAAATCGATGTCATTAAAAAAATTAATTGTATATATCTACTGCCCTATAGAAAGAGCAGCGACACCGACAATATCAGGTATGAGTAGGAACAGTGACAATATCAGGTATATAATATAAAATCCTGGAAATGAAATGTCTGCGTACATCCTAGGAAGTTTCTGAATCCTCAAGAGAGGCCAGCTCGCATATCTTGGCTCCAGTGCCAAGATATGCGCCAGCACCATTAAGTGCACCAGTAAGTGATGTTAACTTTTTACGGATATATTCTATATGCGGTTTCCATGTGAGTTTGCTATCAAGTATCAGACCGAGATATTTTTCATTATTTATTTTGTTTATTATTTCACCATTGATGGTTAAGTTATTATGGCTTCCAATTTTTTTGTTTTTTGCTGTGAATAATATGTAGTTTGTTTTAGATGTATTTAAAGTAAGTAAATTACATTGTAGCCAGGTGTGTAGTAGATCCAAATCATGTTGTGCTTGTTCTATTATTGTTGTTATAGTATTTCCAAAGTAAAATAGACTTGTATCATCAGCATACAGCGTGATATCTCCATTTAGGCCGATTTTATGTATGCCATTTATATAGACTAGAAATAATAATGGGCCGAGAATAGAGCCCTGAGGAACGCCACATGTGATGAGTTGGGGTAAACTCTCAACTCTATTAATTTTAACTATTTGATATCGATTTGTCAGATATGATTTGAACATTTTAAATGCAGAACCAGAAACACCAATGTTTTTTAATTTTGTTAGCATGATTTCGTGGCTTACTGTGTCAAATGCTTTTTTTAAGTCAATGAATATTCCTAATGATATTTTCTTTTGATCAATGCCAAGTTTAATTTTTGTTACTAAGTCAATTGTTGCTGCAAGAGTATTAGAATTACAACGAAATCCATATTGTTTTTTGAAAAGAAAATTTGTAGATGTAAGAAATCCATTGAGTCGATTATGTAATATTTTCTCAAATATTTTTGATAAGATAGGAAGCACAGATATTGGACGGTAATTACTGGGATCCATTTTATCACCGGACTTGTAAATAGGAATCACTTTTGCTATTTTGTACTGCCTCCGATGAAAAAGATTTTTATCACACAGAAAATTGTCCAAACCACGAAAAAATGGTAGTCCGTTAAAGCAAGGTCTGGCGATGAAGGAGGGTGACGAATAGTTTCTGATTGCTGTTCCTGTAGAGTTAAAACAGTTTCTCGTGCTCTATGAGTTCTCACGTTGTCATCGTTCGGAGTACGGCACCGTAGACATCTACCGTTATTGCTTGACCAGATCGGATAAAGCTATACTGAATAACACCATGCTGAGGCCACCAGACTATTACCAATACCTTTGTATTGGTAAGCTTTGCTTTAGGACACTGCTGTGGCGTTTGACATGGGGTCAGCCATTGCATTTTTCGCTTACGGTTTTGGTAAAGAATCTACTTTTTATTGCATGTCACAATTCAATCCAATATTCCTTCATTTCTTTATCTATTAAACTAGGTAACACAAGTTTCAACACGCATTTTTTTTCTGCATCATGAGGCACCCATTGTTCATATTTTTTATAATATTGATTTGACGCAAATTAGCCAATACTGTTGGTAAGGTAAGATTAAACCATGCCGCTAATTCCTGTATAGTTTGGCTCGGATCGGCTTCCACCATCATTTTAAATTCATTGTTACTCACCTGCGTGGGCGTCTTCCACATGGTTCGTTCTTCGAATGAAAGTTTTCATCACGAAAGCGCCAAACCAAAATTGCACGGTGCGTTCATTAGCAGTCCCCTCTCCAAACGCAACATTGGTATTGCGAGCTGTTTCAGCCGTGTTAGTTCCGCGTTGGAACTCGGATACAAAAATCACTCGAATTTTCGAAGTATCCAATCTTTCTTGTCTAAGCAGAATACAAAAAAACAACTGAAAGTCGATAGTGTTGCACATTTTTTAAAAGAAGAACTACATTTTTAAATTGTGAATTCACTCAAATCATGAAGGTTTTTGAGTGATTTTTTTTTTCATACTTGAACCCCTATTATTTATATAATAAGTACATGTTTATAATATAATAATATTTATATTAATATTGTGTTGCAACATTTGTTTTGTTCTTCTTGTATTATTACATTTTTACTCTCACACTGATATATTTAATAGTTCATATTGTGTTTTAATTGTATTAATTTCCAGTTGTTTTAATATATGTGTTTTTTTTTTTTAATATTTTTAATGTAAGATTATAAAAAATATTCAATTTTGTTTAGTTCATTATTCATTTAAATTAGCCTGCAAGTGAGGTATACAGTTTTTATAATTATATTTAAGAGTATGCTTTAGAATAAGGATTATTATTGTATGCAAAGTTGACTTAAATGGGTAAATAAAAAAAAAACAACATATATTTCATTCTTTCCAAATTTCAAATACTACATACGAATTTTCATCAAGATTGATTTATTCGTTTATGAGCTAAAAATCCACACACTTTAATCTCGTTAAGGTTTATTCGCGCAAAAATTCAATCTAGTCTGTAAACATAACATATAATATATATGTATGATGTTGCACGCAACAATAACCGGCGCTAATGGATTATTATAAAATGATTTATTAAAAGTAAATTGATCGACAGACAGGCAATTTAACAAGCAATCCTTATATTGCCTTTAAAGGGATATGTGGTAGGGGGAGAGGGGTTACTTATTTTTTTTTATGGTCATAATATTTACAGCAATAAAACTTTGAAAGCAGATAATATCATATAGGCGTTTATGAATCATTAAAAAATATTGACGAATGAGTGTGTGAAAACCATTATTATATTTTGGGATCCTGAAATCTTGATTTAAAAGAGTGGCAATGAGTTTCTTGGTACTTCTTCTCATAAGCTCATTCCCTTTACGAAATAGCAGTATGTTCATAAAAATTTTTTTTGACCTTTCCATGACCTACATGAATAAAGTGATTTTGATTTTTTTTTTATTTTGAAATATTTAGTACTACTATAAACTATTGGGCATTATGGTGCTTATTTTCGTCACAGTCTAGTTTTCTTTACTGCGATATAAATTATTGTTAATACTCGCAGTATTAATTTTCGTTTTTTCAAACCACCGACCGTCGAAATAAATATGGTGCCGGTTTTTTGTCTAGCGCGAAATCCTAAGCTAATACTATATCTTTTCTTTCACAAGAAAGAAGATTTTTTTTTAATAGGGAGTTATGAAATTCAAAACAATAACTTGAAGCCATTTTATTTCCTTTTGATCACCAGTCTGGTGACCATTGCGTGTGGAAAAGGAGGATAAACGAGCGTACGAAATCGAACATACTAAAATATGAAAATGTAATAAGCAATTTTTAACTTCAAACATTAGAATGTTCTCAATTTATTGTTTTTTTTTTTATGTATGTGACCGAATAGGGAAACTATTTTATTATTAACTAAAAGCGTATCCAGTTTATGAACTGGATACTGTTTAATAATTTTCAATAAATAATATGTATGCCTATCTCTAATATAATAACGATGTAAAAGACAATCACCAACTGGCGCCGATAACATAAGTAACCAATTATATTCAAATATATTTGAAAGGAAAATAGGAAATGCGTACCAACAAAATGATATAACGATACCATCGGATCACATAAATAAAATAATACATATAACCTAGTCATATCCACCCACAGACTCAGTAATAATGAAACAATAGTATATTATGTTGTACCCTACAAGTATGACGTCACATTTATTGGAGATATGTATATTTTAAAAATATATGCTTTCTGATACATATAAAGGCAAAAAATAACATCCAGCGCCGCGGATCAGTCTCTGATAATATCTGACGATGATCTATTGTGGGTTCGTCGGTAGTCACGTGCTGAATATCAATCGAGGAATATTTAGACCGTCTTTATTAGATTACTGATCGCACCTATCCAAAGAACTATTTATAGGATTGCCATAACATTACAATTGTATAATTTTTTTTTGTGAATGTTCATGTCAAATTTTAATAAATGAAACCGTGGTCAAAATACAATATGTTTGCTACTTACTATATTCCCAAACCAACGCGACATGCTGAATGCGCCTCAGGAAGTTTTAAATTAAAAAATTAACTCTTTGACTATCGTTTAATTCGATCGTTTTTTTTTAAAGCAACCTTTGCGAAACTCCGCCATACATGGCAATCAGGAAATTGGACTGAGCGGGAAGGGTTGCGAGAAGATCACAAAGACCATGTTGCTCACCATCCAGGTCGTTATTAACAACTGGTTAACACTGATCCAGGTAGATTTCTAAATAAGATCTGTGGGATTTAGGGACCTTTAAGTATATTCTCAGCTCAAAGGATGGCCGGTTGAATGTTCACGGGCTGAGTTTTTTGCTCTCCATCAGGTGAACAAGATCCGTTTCTATCACTTGCCCAATTGTCCAATCTAATGTCGTAAGTAATTCGTACGTTCTTATGTTAAATTATTGAAAACAGTGCAATAATTTTATCAACACCAAATTTAAAATCGCTTTAATGAATAACTTTAATTTTAAAATTTTGAACACCATTTAGTCATACACACCAATATCATAGAGTTTAAACACTGCTCAAGATCAAGAAAGTGATTGTGATATTGATATTTTATTGCTAAGACTTTTTGTGTGTTATAAATTAACGGGAAGTTATTCCAAATTTAAAACTATTTATCTTAGTTCTGTCAATTCAGAATTACATGACAGGGAGAAGTTATTTTAAACTAGAAGTAACTTTACATTGTGTTTATTAAATAAATCATCCGCCTCAGTCTCTCTGTCTGTTCGTGATTAACTCATAAACTACAGCATCGATTTTCGTGTTGTTTTCACCAATGGATAGCGTGGTTCTCGAGGAAGATTTCAGTACATAATTTGATTGTTTACATTTTTATAGATATTTGTTGGAGGTGTCGGAAAAAGTATGCCATCTGGGAGCTTTCAATGAAAACGGTGTCTAAACTCTGAGATATAACAAAATAATGTATAGTGGAATTGTGTATTTTATATAGATCTACAGAAAAGTCACCGATGGCATATTATGTCTATCTCTGAAGCATAACCAAATAATGAATATTACCATTTTAATACTTAAAAAAATTGGCAATTATAATGCGGTAATGTAAAGCTGTTTACACAAATACGATATTAATTCATTTTAACTTTATTCGCGAATTCTTAAATATATTTTCTTCTATTGGGTCAGCTAGTAATATATTAAACGCATGAACATCCGCTCGGTAGGATTTGATGTTATCGTGTTCCCACAGACAGATGTAGTCTTGATACAAGAACTTTTCATACAAACAAGATGTTTCTATGTATCGAAATTGCAACAAAAACATATTTCCCTAAAGCGAACGAAAGCTATTCAAGATAAGTCCAACTCTCACAATAACGTGACGAGACAGGGTTCGTCCACATAAAACGTAGATTTCATTTCACGAGAATACTGGATAAAAGTAAACTGAGCCTTGAGAACTGTAAAGAGTTTAATCAAAGCCGGCATTTTCCGGGCAAGCAGGAGCGTCCATGTCGTAAATACTCTATACAGGCTCACACCCTTGAGACCGGAATTGCTTCATTTCGTATTTTGTATTTTGCCGAAGTGACTCACTATATTATGTTCACTCTAAAATCTATCCATCGTCAGTTTCACTATCTATTATATATTATGTCTAGGAAATTGTGTGCTTAAAAAACCGATCGTGTTACAATTAAATATTTATTCCATGTGCCAAATTAAAACCTCTTAAGCTATTACTCGTATTTCATGATTGATTAAAAACTATTAAAAGAGATTTTGATAAACTTTGGTGGTACTGAACCATAAGATAGGGCAAGCTCTTTTGATTTATTTCGATATTCGATTATTATTAATATTATTTTTAATACCTACATTCTAACAGTTGGTGGTCCACCTTGTGAAATGCCTTTTCTAAGTCTGTGTAAACTGTTTCAATTTGGTTTACATTATAAGGCCCTTAATTAAATAATCAGTAAAAACAAGAAAATTTGACAAAGTCGATCTGCCGGCCACGAAGCCATGTTGCTGTTCTATGATTGTGTGTTTTAGCTTTGTGTATATCTATATAATAAATGGAAATTGGTATAGATGATTCTCGGGTGCGCGAGACAAGAGAAGAGTGTTGTACTCCATATGTGGACGGAATTGCACATTGAAGGGCGCCAAAATGTGGCCGGCCTGGGTTGAAGAATTGACGTGCGTTTTTTTTTCCGTGCCCCCCAGCTTCATTGAAAACAACTGCACGTTTCAGCTTCAAATTTTAAATATACCCGCTGCATAAATTTATTTATTTATTTATGAACTACCAACAGAATTACATGTGATACATTAACATTAAACAAGTCTTAGGTGCTAGCGATACACATTATTATATTTATAGGCACAGCATGTACACAAATACAAGTCGTACAAAAAGTTAAAATTTATATAATAAGTAAAGACTGAATTAATGTAATGGGCGAGGATAGTCACCAGCTGATTCATGTTAAGTCAAACTTTTAATGAAAAGATTCACATAAAATAAGAATAATGTGATACATTGCTATTTAACGTCTTCAATGGTGTTCCATTTATAGAAAAAAATATGAATGTACAGGTACAGTTATACCTAAATAGAAATAAGCTTGGTTCTCTGTATGCTACGCAGCAACTTTGATGAATTTTCAGTGAATTCAATGCAATTAACCTCATTACGGAAATAACTTCAGTTTTGTAATTCATAACAGGTTTCAGATTGCTGAAAAAACGTTTATTTTCAAGCAATTAGTAGTTTAATTTAATTTACCAGTGGGAGGCTCATTTGCACAGGATGCCGGCTAGATAATGGTTACCACAACGGCGCCTATTTCTGCCGTGAAGCAGTAATGTGTGTTTTGGTCTGAAGGGTGCCTTAGCTAGTGAAATACTGGGCAAATGAGACGTAACATCTTACGTTTCAAGGTGACGAGCGCAGTTGTAGTGCCGCTCAGAATTATTTGGTTTTTCAATAATCCTGAGCGGTACTGCAATGTAATGGGCAGGGCGTATCAATTACCATCAGTCCTGAACGTTCTGATCGTTTCGTCCCTTAGTTACATAAAAAAGTTTTGCAAGATCAAATATTTAATAGAACCAAATATTACATGACCTAATAAGCTGGCGTGTTTTAATTTGGTTGTCACAAAACAAAAAGAATATTTATCACAAATGTATCGATACATACAAAGCCTATAGATATATATTGTAGTCACGGACTAGTAAAAAAATAAAGACTCCGTGTCACCTTACATAATAGTTTAGCATCAAAACAAGCCGATTAACGTGTAAATACATAGCCCCACGCACACACTTACACTACTACAGGCCGATAGGCGGCCATTATGAGAATTGTCATCGTCTGTGACAGATCAGTTTAGGTCTCAATACAATATTCTAAAAATGCCGTCGTGCGTTGTGAAAAAGTGTAAAAACGATACTATATAAGTATTTGTGGCTATATATGATTATTTAAGGGAGAAAAAATTGTGTTACTTGTATCCCCCGTAACCGCACACACACTAGCATGACGGTGCTTCCCTTGCTACTATCACGGCGCTGAGTCCTTTTTTTTACTCGTCCGTGATTGTAGTATAGATAATATAATATACACGTTACAAATTCGTTCTCTCTTATAAACAAATTTTATCGCAACTTTTTCGCGGTTTAGTAACTCCTTCATTTTCAATACTTATTCTATTGCTTCATACACAAAACTGTAAGTACCGGAATGTGATATCTTTTCGTTCTGTGTGTTTCTTTCGTTTATTTCCTTAAAGCTCAACTTATTTAGATAACTTATATTTTAAGAAATTAATAAGATTTTGAAGCCAAGTTTTCAGTTAAGAATATGAAATTCAGCACTGAAATCTGACTAAATAGTAATATTACAACGATTTGAGTTATCAAATCTTTGTAGGCGTAGGTGGTATTAAATATCATATATAAATTTAATTGTATATCAAAGTTTAGTGACTAGTGTTCTTACTAACTAAACCAATAGCCCAAATGACGCATAAATCTTGGTATGTTTGTTCTCTCGAATTTCGGAACTTTGAACCTCGAAAAATCTTTTGATAAGTAAACTTGTAAGAGCGTGGAATTCCCATAACATTTTTTTAAGTTACTCTGTAACTTTTATGAAAACATGTGTTTATTTAATTTATATCCACAGGATCTACTCTGAACCTAGTCTACCTTGGCATACTAGGAAATTGACTTAGAATGTCGTTCTTACAAAATGTAAAGAATTTGTCATTTTTATGTGATCTCCCTCACTTCTGGGAATAAATAAATTTAATTTGTACCAAAGCATGTTAAATAGAGTAAACAGAAAATGAAAAACAGAAAATGTCTTTAAGAACTTTGATTTGTATCTCTCAGAGAAGCGGGTTTTTCCTTTCCTATTTTATGAAATATTTCACGTGCAAGAATTTGCGTAGTAGCGTAAAATCTGATTTTACAAATGAGATGCAGATGTTTTGACGTTAAGCGTGAGCCAAAGTATTTATTTGTGCTGCTTGTACCACATAATATTTCCTGTTTGAATTACTTTTAAGCACTTTTAAATATTATTTTGATTTCAACTCAATTGAGGCATTAATATGTAGATACGTATGTTTTCTAATTTGCTAAGACTCCATTACAATTGTCCTATTTAGGCAGTATATTAATGTAGTGTTAGATAATTTGTACGTCTAGATAGACTTTGACGGCTTTGAAAGCGTGTGTAAAAATTTAATTTAGAACTAACCTCTATTTCAGCAATTCACACACACTAACACAAAGTGTCATACCAATCGCGAGTGTAAAACGTAGCTTGTCACGCACGCATATTAATATTCCTGGCCTGTTATTATCGGTTATCTTACAGTAAGAGAGTCTATCTAGACGTAAACATTATCTAAGAATGTAGCGTTTAAGTAATATTTTAGGTATTTATATGGCAATAAAAGTATTCAGAAAGCTTAATTCACATAGCCAAAGAAATTTTACTTAGAAAGCCTGATACTCGCACAGTACTAGACCGGACAGAACCATTGCTTCACACTCTTAAATACATAAGTACCCACTTAACTTTATTATACCTTTTACGATGCCGTTCGACGTTTTCATTCAAACCGAAAACGGACAAGATGTGGACGCTAACAATTAATTGTGATGTGCTACTACCATTTAAGTATCATATTTCATATAAAGCCCGTGTTATGAACATTCCCGGTGTTATTACAAAAATATGTTTTAACACTTGTCTTAAAAAAGTTAAAAGGCATTTACTTTCTCAAAATTGATTCCTTTAGAATTCTTTTTGGTGTCATTTTACTAGATTCTACTACCGCTTTGGAAACAAATGGTACTCTGAGAGAGAAGACGCGGCGCAAGAAACTCTCCCAGCATTCTCTTTTTTGCGCTCTTTTTAATTAAATATACAATATTGAACTGTCATTGCTATTGCTATAAAATAATCATAATCTAGTCCCAGGCTGTTGGATCACTTAGATATTCAGCTGTGGAGTAGTAGGACTTACGACAGAGCCATTTTATAATAAAACAGGCGCAATGCCGCGTGATGGGGTTTGTTACATATTACGCATCGCTTTTATAATTTTTTTCGTTCGTTCTTCATTCGTTATCTAAATACGGAGTAAGCATTTTTAACAAAAAATATAGTTTGAAAGATTGTAATTATTATAAGGAGTACTCACGATATATATTTTATATATTTGATGCCGATATTTCGATCCAATTGCATGAATCGTGGTCACGGTGGAAATGCGCTGGCGGCGAGAAACACTTGACACATTGACACTTGACACTAATAGTACATCAACATGTCTACTTGGCGCCTTGTTCGTTTTGGTCTTTGATTTCCTAATTCACGACACACACTACTGACGACGTCCATACTTCCGGATCTTTTTATTGCATTCGTACTGCAGAGAGGGACCACGGGATTCCATGTTTGCGCTAGCCTAAAACCGTCCTCCCTATTAAAATTGTTAGGATGCTTTTTAATTTCTATAGCTTCACTAACAGGCCGTGGGATGTATTGGCGTTCAGCATTAATCACTTGTGGGTTGTACAGCTCGATCCCATGGTTGGTACCGGCATTTAGCAAGTGTTCGGCTATTGCAGATTTTTTAGAATCGTTATTTTTGAAAGTTTGAAAACATAGTTTAAAAGTCTTAGTAGAACAAGGAAGAAGACACAAAACATAACAAACCAATTTTTAATTCAAAATTAGTTCAAAAACAAACCATGAGATAGAAAGTTTAATGAGGACATTTATGATCGTTAGGTGCTTATGATCATATTATTTGCTTCTAGACGCTTCTAATAGCTTTTACGTGATTGATCATAATTTTATAAATACTCTTATTTAATTTGATAGATCCTCCAGATATATTTTATCTTAGAATACGAGTATATATTGTTTTGTCGGCATACTCAAGTTTACTATCTATAATCATTAGCGCCTTAGAAAACTAAGGATATATATGGGAAATAATTATGTACTGCGGTCAGACAGTACAAATATTCCAATCGTAGCTAATAACACAGAGTAGAAATGGACACTTACGTATTCTAGTAATGACACGCAACGAATGAAAGAAAGAAGTTAGCTTTGAAACTATTGTAACTTGTCTTAGGTACCTACTGGACTTTTAGTCTCAAATTTAATGACAAATATAATGTATAAAGGAGCTGTTAGGACTATTTTCTAATACAATCTAATTTTTAATCAACCTACTTCAGTTACTTTTTTTATGACATTAAGGGACGAGACGAACTGGACGTTCAGCCGATGGTAATTGATAATAATAATAATAATATTGACACAGTTTTTACATAAATTATCTTGCCCCAAGTTAAGCATATATAGCCTGTGTTATGGGTTACAAGACAATGATATATTTAATACAATATACTTACTTAAACATACATAAATTCATATAAACATACATAAATACATTTAAACATCCATGACTCGGAAACAAACATCCATAATCATCATATAAATGCTTGCACCTACCTGGATTCGAACCCGGGACCTCTAGCTTTGTAGGTAGGATCGCTAACCACTCGGCTATACAGGTCGCAAATTGATACGCCCTGCCCATTCCAACGCAGTGCCGCTCAGAATTTTTAAAAACCCAAAAAGTCTGAGCGGCACTACAATTGCGCTCGTCACCTTGAGACATAAGATGTTAAGTCTCATTTGCCCAGTAATTTCACTAGCTGCGGCGCCCTTCTGACCGAAACACAGTAATGCTTATACATTACTGCTTTACGGCAGAAATTGGTGTCGTTGTGGTACCCATACTCTAGCCGACATCCTGTGCAAAGGTGCCTCCCACTGGTAAATATTGACGATACGAGACCGATGATTTTACCCAAAAAAAAACATAGCAACAATAATAACTTGCTAATCGAATTTAAATTTACCAAGAACGAACGGAACATGAAAAGTGCAACATAACTGGAAAATTACTGTAAACGATAGTCTCGTAGTCAATCACCCATTTCTGTATCTTAATTTACGTTTTTTGTACTCTTACCAGACTGAAAATCATACACAAAAACGTTCGGCAAACTCAATTATATCTCTGTAATATGGCAATGACCAAAATGTATTCTTCTTTGAGGAAATCCGAAAGCACTTTTAACAGCATTTGTATAAGATGAATCATTAAATTAATGAAAGCAGGACACTTTGTATACGACAGGGTGTTTCATTTGTATGAAGGGCGCTCTTTTCTATACTGTAGACGAATACAAACCATTGTTTTACTTCTGTTTGAGCTTAGTCCTTCGACAATTAACTGATTAATGAACGAACTGTTGACGTTTATCTAGCTACTTACACGCTGCTAAGTCTTTTAACATTCTTACGAGAAAAAGTATAATTAGGATACAAAAATTAAATTTACTAACAAAATTTAGAAACGATGCGGGACTCGAACCCGCGACATCTCGCGTTCCGTGCGAGTCCTCTTCCACTAAGCTAATAAGCAAAAGTAATCGTTCGAGTGAGGTATCGTTGATAAATCTTGTATAATTTTGTATTGTTAAACACTCGGGTTGTGGCTTCACGCTACAGAGAAATACTTCCATACACAAATTAAATAAATAAAAGATGTGGGACTCGAACCGGGACCTCTCGCGATCCGTGCCAGTGCCCTTCCACCAAGCCAATCGTTCGAGTGTCGTATCGTTGATATATCATGTATATGTCATGTCAGACTCTCTGGTTGTGGCTTTAACAACAGAGAAAAATTTGGATACACAAATTAAATTAATAAACAAAATTTATGAACGATGCGGGACTCGAACCCGCGACCTCTCGCGTTCCGTGCGAGTGCTCTTCCTCTGAGCCAACCGATCGAGTGACGTATCGTTGATAAATCTTGTATATGTTCAACTTTCAGGTTATGAATTCATCTACAGGATCTACTTTACAGTCGATAACCTGCTCATCCCCAATATTTGCATATTAGGAAATTAACTTGATATATCGCTCTTGCTAATCTAAACAATGAGTTATTTTAAAGTGATAACCCTCACTTCTCGGATTAATTCACAAATTAAATTTAGAAACAAAATTTTAATTAATCCCAGAAGAGAGGGTTATCACTTTAAAATAAATTATTTATAATTTGGATAGTTTCGAAAAGTTGATGACGGCATTTGGGTCCCAAGATTTGTGAAATATAAAAAAATATACTCGAAGTCCTAACAAATAAGAGTCATAGCCTTCTGTATTTTATATGGAAAAATGTGTCAAAATGAATAAAACTTAGACCCGATGGTAAGTAATTCACCCAGCCTATTACAATAAAGTGCAGCTCAGGATTGCTTGATTGAACCCAATATTATTGCGGCATCGCAGTTGCTCACATCACTTTGAAACATAAGATATTAAGTCTTATTAGCCCAAACGATTCACTAGCTACCATCGCTCTTATATTTATATTCAGTAACTTATACCCAGTACCCCTATCAGTGGGAGGCTCCTTTGCACAGGACGTCGACTAGATTATGGGTACCACAACGGCGCCTATTTCTGCCGTAAAGCAGTATTGTGTAAGCATTATTGTGCTATGGTCTGAAGGGCGTCGTAGCTAGTGAAAATACTGGGCAAATGAGGGTTAACATCTTATGTCTCAAGGTGACTAGCACAATAATTGTGGTGTGGATCAGAATTTTTGAGTTCTTCAATAATCCTGTGCGGCACAGCATTGTAATTACCATCATTACCGCAGGGCATATCAATTACCATCAGCTGTTTTGCTAGTCTAGTCCCTTATTGTCATCACGGTAGTAAAAAAATAAGGACCCCATGTCACCCTTACATAACAGTGTAGCAACAAAAGAAAGCCGATTAACGTGTAAATACATAGCCTCATGCACACACTTACACTACTACAGGCCGATAGGCGGCCATTATAAGAATTGTCATCGTCTGTGGCAGATCAGTTTGCGTCTCAATTAAATACACTGGCCTGCAAAAGTAAGTATCACACTTTTCAAATTATTATTTTTTTAACTATAGAAGGTAGAGATTTAAGATTAAAAACGTTTTGTTGCAAATTTTATAGGCTTTAATTCTTAGAAACTAAAATTATACATTAGTAACATTTTTAACTTAAAAAAGATAAAACAATGAAAATAGACATTTTTAGTTTAGTGTAAAAAAATTCAACTAAAATGTATTACATGTTATTTAATTTTTAATAAATGGTATTGCCTCCTCGAGCTCTGATTACAGCTTCTAGCCGGTTTGGCATACTGAACACTAGGTTTCGGAGCCGATGTTGGGGAATATTCTCCCATTCTTCTACCAGGGCCTGCTTTACTGTACGATATGAGCCGTGTGTGGCCGAGCATTATCATGCATCAGCATCGATCTATCACCCATATTTGCTAAATACGGCCCTGCATATTCATTAAGAATCTCTTGAGCATATCTTTGCCCAGTGAGGGTGCCATTTTCTATGGCTACTAGCTCTATGCGACCTTCTGAAGATATGCCAGCCCATACGGATTTCAGGTTTCAAATTTGCTTCAGCAAGTCTTCTTCTCCGTCCACTTTGAAAAAGGAATGGTTTTGTTTTTGAACTTTTTTTTCAGTCAATTCTTAAAAGAAGGTTACCGACTATAAAGTTTTTATGCACAAAATTAAATTCTCTTTGGAGTCCTATTTATTTCGAAAGTATATCTTGTGAACTTAAAACGTTATCCCAATTTTAAAAGTGTGATACTTACTTTTGAAGGCCAGTGTATTTTAAAAATGCCGTCGTGCGTTGTGAAAAAGTGTAAAAACGATACTATATAAGTATTTGTGGCCATATATGATTATTTAAGGGAGAAAAAATTGTGTAACTAGTATCCCCCGTAACCGCACACAATCTAGCATAACGGTGCTTCACTTGCTAATATCACGGCGTAGAGTCCTTCTTTTTTGTACTTGTCCGTGATTGTCATAAAAAAATCTGTACTATTTACCTTCGTTACTTTGTTTTATAGTGGGTATATACGACTTTGCAGTCGAATGTAATAAGCCCAGATTATGTCAGTTTCTTTTTATGAATTTTTCTTTAAAAATTCGACCTTACATACTTCATACTATATCAACTGTCTAAAATACGTTTTGTTTACTTACTTAGTTCAAACATTCGAACATTTTATACAAGTACAAAACGTATACATTTTTTATCACCAGTGGGATGCTCCTTTGCACATGATGCCAGCTAGATTATGGGAACCACGACGGCGCCTATTTCTGCCGTGAAACAGTAATGTGTAAACCTTATTGTGTTTCAGCTAGTGAAATTACTGGGCAAATGAGCCTTAACATCTTATGTCTCAAGGTGACCTACTGGCGAATAGGCTTAGTTCTGCAGCATATGCGGTTAAGAAAATTAGACGGTTAACTGACATGGCAGATACGGCGAGATTATTCTTTAGTTATGTTCATAGTATTATGTCCTATGGTATATTATTATGGGGCAGTGCGGCCGATATTAATACCATCTTTGTGCTGCAGAAGAGGGCTATTCGCGCGATTTATAACCTAGGTCCTAAAGAATCATTAAGAGAAAAATTTAAAGAAATAAACATTTTGACTGTTGTATCTCAATACATTTTTGATAATGTTCTGTATCTTCAAAAGCACATTGAGGAATTTTCTAGAAACTGTGACATTCATAATGTTAACACGAGGAACAAACATAAACTTCTTATGCCTACTACTCGGTTGGGTCGAGTTAGTAAGTCTTTTGTTGGGCGATGTATATGCTTTTACAATATGACCCCAGAAAATGTACAAAATAAATGTGTTACGAAATTTAAAAGAATTTTTAAAAAACGTTTGTGTGGGAAAGGTTATTATAGCATAAACGATTTTCTAAATGACACCACGGACTGGGAATAAAGCGAACACCCTCAGGCTCTTTAATTATAAATGTTTATTGTACGATATCACATTGTAATCCATATTTTATATTTAAAAAAAAGCCCGCTGAGTTTCTTGCGCCCATTCTTCTCAGGTCTGAGGCAGTCTCTTTTGAATGGGTGGTAGTTTTTGACGTTCAATAAGTGATTTTAAATCCTATTTTGAATAAAAATATTTGAATTTGATTTTGAATTTGATCTAGCGCAATTGTAGTGTCGTATTTTTGTCGTTCGTAGTGTGAATTTTTCGGTTACTCAAGAATCCCGAGCGGTACTGCAGTATTAAGGGCAGGGCGTATCAATTACCATCAGCTGGACGTCCTGCTTGTCTAGTCTGTCATTAAAAATAGCAATAAAATGGTGAAGTGTATTAGAATAAAGTAATAACTAATTTTAAGAATATTTTATTTCTGTCTCTTTTTCTCTTTGATTTCACACATCATCTAAATAACTGAACGGAATATTCACTTTTCGCGAGTATGACTGGATGCCAAATACTTATGTTTTATTAAATTGGAATATTCAAAAACTTATCGCCTTTTTAAGATATTTGCACGTTACTTTTAAACTGTGATAACAATTATGTAGCGTGTATAATTTCATTATTTTTTGTTTGGGAAAGGAGGACAAACGAGCGTACGGGTCACGTGGTGTTAAGTGACCACCGCTGCCCACATTCTCGTGCAATATACCAGAGAAATCACAGGACCGTTTCCGGCCTTTAGTAAGGAAGGTGTATGCGCTTTTCTTGAATGTACCCCATGTCGTATCCTCCCGGAAACACCGCACAAGGAAGTTCATTCCACAGCTTTTTAATACGTGGAAGAAAGCTTATTGAAAACCGCACTGTGGAGGACAGCCACACATCCAAAATGTACTTAACATCATTTTGAAATGTGAAATAAAAATGTATACATTGTATTTGTATCAAATAGTGACAAAAAATGGCCGCATAAATTTTTGACTAACATTGAACTTCATTGTCAATAACACAGAATAAATAATAATAGTAGGTACCAATAATAACTTACACGTTTTAGTAAAATTCCTATATTAACTTTATATAATGAACTACCATATAAAAATACGTGAGAAATAATGTTTTTATATTCCGATTTATAAAATACAATACCATTATTTATATACTGCGCGGATAGTTCAGACACCATCCATCAAGTGACACCCGATGTTCGTCATATCATTACGAACATAAGCAACATAACTATAGTATTAATTCAGTCCAATACAATACAATATTCATCTAAATATTCAGTAACAGGCGCCTGTATTTACTCCGAGTAACCCGGGCAAGTCGCGCTTTGATTAAATCCTTTCAGTGTCCCTTACTAGATACTCGTTTCAATTTTATCTACTTCACTCCGTTTTGTTGAATAACACGGAAATATTCAGTCCCGAACATGATTTATATATTCTTATATCTACTTTAAAATTATACTATGTGCTTTAAAATTAAATATATGCCTTGCTCGTAAATTATTATTTAAGTACGCGTAATCATCATTTCTACTAATATTATAAATGTGAATGTAGGTTTGTTTATTACCCTGCACGCCTAAACCATCGAACCGATTGTGATATAATTTAGTACAGAGTTAGACTAGAGCTTGAAAAAGGACATAGGCTACCTTTTATTGCAAAAAAATAAATGGATGGGTTGAAATAGGGGATGGCAGTTTGTATGGAAATTAGTCATTATCAGAGAAAAAATCCATGAAACTTTGTATTTAGGCACTTGATAAGAAATAATTTATAAACATTTGTTTAAGCATTTTTGAAACTTTGACCTACATGGGGATGAAATAGAATATTAAAGTTCGCAGGGAAATACAATTAAAGAGATTGTCCACAATGACAAGGGATGCGGTGTATGTAAAGAGTGCTACCAGCAACGGAAAGAGCAGTCTGTATGAGTATTATTTGAAAAGTATCCTAAAAAGATAAAAAAATTCCTAAAGTAACTATTCAACGTGGATGACTTCACAGGTAAAAGATTTAGACTCGTATAAATATATAAAGAATTGTTTTCAATTATAAGGAGTTGAACAAAGTGGGTATCACGGACTTATTAATTTTTTTTATGAAAATAAGGGACGAGACGAGCAGGACGTTCAGCTGATGGTAATTGATACGCCCTACCCATTACAATGCAGTGCCGTTCAGGATTCTTGAAAAACCCAAAAATTTTAATCGGCACTACAATTGCGCTCGTCGCCTTGAGACATAAGATGTTAAGTCTCATTTTCCCAGTAATATCACTAGCTAATGCTTACCCATTACTATGTTTCGGTCCAAAGGCAAGTCCTTGCCCACACGCACTTGCCTTATATTTTTGATAAGTCGTTCTTTCTTCGCTCCACTTTTCCAAACCATTTCAGCATTCCTTTCTCAGTCCTTGTCCTATCATTTATATATAGTTAATATACCATTGTATACTTATACATATAGCCATTGAAATAATAATAAATTACATGGACATATTATGTTATACATTTCATTTATCATGAGCAATCAATAATGTTGATTAATTAATTGTTTGCCAGCAGCTAGCATCATGAGATGATAATCAACGTATATTATGTACTCTCATTTACAATGTGTGTATAAATAGATATAAAGTGTTTGGAATATATTTTCTCAAAATTGATTCCCTTAGAATTCTTTTTCAAGTCTGAAAAAAAGGCGCTCTGAGAGAGAAAAAGCGGCGCAAGAAACTCTCCCAGCATAATTTTTTTGCGCTCTTTTTAATCAAATATATGTTAACATTATGGTTATGACAGTTTCTAGCAAATTCACTTATGTGCCTATGTACATACATTACTGATGATCTAAAGTTACTGAAAAATAGACTTATAATATAACTTTTGAATTTTTTAATTTAAGATTTGTTTTAGAATATTTATTAACACTTTAATAATGTTTTTACGGCAGCTACAATTAACACTAATAATTAAAATATCTCTTTATTCGTAAGTATAAACTAAGTCGTTACCAATTTACATAGTTTGAACTTAGGAACATTAAGGTTGCGTTTGTTACATTAAGGCATTTAGCTTAACTGAACTCAGGAATACCGTAATAGTAACGCTTAGCGCTAATTGACATTTCACAATCACCATTTGTCGAAGATTAAAGATCAAATTAGGAAGTAACGTAGAATTTTGTCTGATATTTGTTTTACTAGTTTATGAATTAACATCATCATCTCACCGCTCATCATTGATCTTACACTAAACATAACTATTCAAATTATAACCTATTAAATATTATAAATAACTAATCATAACTAAGAACTATGGTTCGAAGTGTAACATCTATTAAAGTGTATAGAGCATTCACAAAACAAAAACAACAACATGTTAGTAAAAACAACAAATATTGAAAATTAAATAAAAAAAAAACATTAAGCTAGTTTATGACTTCAGTTTTTTTAGTTCACTTATAAACTTGGACCCTTTGTATCGGAAGATATCGATAGTGCAATTATTAGCTTGCAGTTTGTTATATGTATGTTTCATTCTGTTGAGGGGCGAATTTCAACCTAAGTTCGTTCTACTGTGTGATAGATAGAAGAAGTTATGATTGGGTTGTCTAGGAATGATGTGAGGAAGTGTTGCTGTCATCTCTGGTCTGGCGCACCCCAGTATCAGCTCGATCCATTTGACCGCGTGCAACGTAGAGCAGCTCGAATTGGCGGGGACCCAGTGCTCTGTGAACGGCTGGATCACTTGGCGTTGCGTAGTGATGTCGCTTCATTGTGTGTCTACTACCGCATTTATCACGGAGAGTGTTCCGAAGAGCTGTTTAAACTGATTGCTGCCGCCGAATTCCACCTTCGCACGACACGCCACAAGTTAGGATATCATCCCCACTATCTGGTTGTGTGGCGGTTCTCCACAGTGTGGTTTTCAAGGAGCTTTATTCCACGTACTGTGGAAGCTGTGGAATTAACTTCCTTGTGCGGTGTTTCCGGGGCGATACGACATGGGTACCTTCAAAAAAAGCGCGTACACCTTCCTTAAGGGCCGGCAACGCTCCTGTGATTCCTCTGGCGTTGCAAGAGATTGTGGACGGCGGTGATCACTTTACAACAGGTGAACCGTACGTTCGTTTGTCCTCCTATTTCATAAAAAAAAGTCTCTGCCCGGACCGCAAGCGTCGGTCTTCATTCGAAAAAAACCTCGCGCGCCGCGCTTTTCTCCCCGCGGGGAACCAGTTCCGCGAGGTGATAAGTTCAGCAGTCTAACCCCGTGAGATAATATTATTAAAACATGTGAAGTTATAACGTTACAATGTAACAGATGTGTATTCAAATTTACTGCGAATGAAAGCGTTATAAAGGACAATTATTGACTTTGGATTGACAAAATTTTTACACGTCCGCTGCAAAAATCCTAGGAGTTTCCATGACTTGGTGGCAATTTTATCGATATGTTCAACAAAGCTTAAGATTTTACCAGTAGAGCTCCTAAATCATTCACCATTTGACAGATTTCTAGTGGTATATATTTAGAGGACCGCGTCCGCATCTATGCGTGTATCTACAGGTCCCATAGTGGTAACGCAGAAATCGACGACGTGCTTGCACAGATCCCCTCCGCTGAAATCGTAGTATTGGGTGATTGCAACGGGCACAATGACGAATAGCTTGCATCACGTACCACAGACCACACAGGGCGATCTGTGCATAGTTTCGCATTGGCGTATGATCTGCCCCAATTGGTCATGTCACCAACGCGGCTCCCGGATGTGGATAGCCACATGCCGTCCTTATTGGATCTTCTGCTCACTACACATCCCGATAGTTACCAGGTCTCTGTCGACGCCCCTCTCGGAACGTCCGACCATTGTCTGGTAAGGAGTGTAGTGCCTATCCGACGCCAACGTCGCAGACCACCAGCGACCCGCCGCGTTCGGCACTACAAGTAAGCAGATTGAGATAGGATGTGTTCCTTTTTTTGCATCCTACCCTTGGGGCAAGGTTTGTTTTCCTTCGGATGATGCAGGGCATTGATATTTTTATACCAAGCTCTGTAGCACCGATCGGTGGCAGATCACAGCCGTGGTTCGATGCGTCAATTAAAGCAGCATCTGGCTGCAAAAAACAGGCGTATCGAACTTGGGTTGCGGTGCTGGGCTCAAAGGATCCGAACTGCAAAGTTTTAAAGAGGAAATATAACCGTGCCTCCAGATTTTTTAAGTGGTCAATCGTCCGTGCGAAATCGAAGCACGTCGTCAAAATCGGCGAGCAGCTTTCCAGTTACCCGACCGGAACACGCAAGATCTGGTCGTTGTCGAAAGCTGCTCTTGGTAACTTCAACCACCGGTCCCCCGCGTCGTTGAACATGAGGAATGACACCCTGGCCCACACGGCAAAAGAGAAAGCCGATCTCATGTGCGCTCGTTTTGCCTCAAACTCGACTCTTGATGACTTTTTGTAATAAAATATTATGGCATACTTTATCGAAAGCACTAAAATTTGTGTAGATCGCGTCAATTTGTAGCTTTTTGTCATTGATTTCAGTAAGATCTGTTATGAAAGTTAAAAGGTTACTTGTAGTTGATTTATTTGACGTAAAACCAAGCTGGGAATCGGATAAGATACTGAGAAAATGATTGTTTAGTACTGGGTTAATTTTTCAAATATTTTTGAAAAGTGACTTAATATAGAGATTGGTCGGTAATTTATCACAATTTTAAGATACATAATAGCTTAAAGTCCCAGCCACTGTTCAGGTATTATCTATAAATAAATTTAAATGTTTTATTTAAAGATGGCTATGTAAATGATAACTACCTAAACACTATTGACTTGAATTGACTGATGAATTGAATTAAAATTGAAGTTTCTCAGTTACAATGCATAGCTTGATTAAATAATTTATAACCGCCAGTTGCAGATAGCATCCTTAAAGTTAATGTTTCATTAAATATAATACCGTCACTTTTCATTTTGTCAGTCAAAGATAGCATGTAATATAACTTATGCATATAACTATAACATATGAATATAACTTTAAATATGGTTTCTGAAATTGGCGGAAAGTCTGTTAAATAGACAATGGCACAGCGTTAATATTCAGGTCAAATCAATAATAAGGCTTGATATTAAAATATTATCATTTAATCTTTATTTTAAACAAAAAAAAAATATTTCCTAAAGAGTTATCTATCTGTTTAAATCAATTTTCAAATTCAATTTGTATCGAAATTGAGGTTTTTAAATACAGTTTGAAACGATCTGAGTGGGATCAAATATTAATCGAAACAACCATGAAGATTTAAACGTTTTTGACGATTAAAATTAACATTTAATATAATATATTGAATATGTTCACAATTTTTTTCAACAATAATTATTATGGAAACGATACAGCTTATATCAAGACACGGATATTTAGAATAATAATTGTATTTTTACAAATCTTCACGGGTACGTTAAGGAGTATTATATAGTTGTTCACGAACAAAGTACGACCTGAGAAAGAAAAAGAAAAAGTCATCAGGGAAGATCACTTTCCTTTTATTATGATTAAAGTTGTGTTAATTTGAAGTACCGATTTCTTTGACTTTGGAAGGTAGAATGACATTCACTTTTTGACAGGAAGTAAGTTCTATGTTTGACGATTGCAAAATGGGACGCTATGTGCAAGAACAAAATTGGGAAATATTAAAAACATACTTCCAAAGTAGTGAGTCTTTAAAGCAAACTGTAAGAAATTTATGTGGAAAATTTTCGAAAAATTATCTGCCTTCAGCTCGGTTTGTGCATCAATTTGTGAAGCGAGTTTGTGAAAATGGATCGTTATTACACAAACCACCCCGTGTACGTTCTCGTCCAGTACGTTCAACCGAAAACATTTCTGTGAATGTGCAAATATATCCAGCAACATCAACTCGTCATCGTTCTCAGGAACTGAACATTTCTCGCACTTCTCTGAGAAGAATTTTGCGTAAAGACCTTGGTATGAAGGCTTACAAAGTTTAATTGGTCCAAGAACTGAAGTCTCATAACCATCCGATATGTTTTCGGTTCTCCCAATGAGCTGAAAATTATTTCTCAGGAGATGAAGAATTTTACAGAAGAATCATGTTTTCAGCCGAAGGTCAGTTTCATTTCTGTGGTTATGTCAATAAGCATAATTGCCGCATATGGGAGCGGATTCTGCCGAGTCATGGTAGTCATATGAATGATATTATGATCCATTCTAAAATGACAATGTTCAACCTTTCCATAAATAATTAGAAATTTGACAAAAATAATCAATAGTTTTATTTATAGCCGATTCAAATTTAAAACAATAGATGGCCCATCCTCTATATAATATTTCAAAGGGATGTATAAGGGCTAACTAATTCCCATGTTTGCCATCTTTATACTACCACCCAGCTACTAAGCCGCTTTATTGGGCTCAGCTATACGACTCCTCTTTATTATTTATTCTCTGGTCACAGTACCAATCTTATTCAAATTTAATTTGTACCAAAATTTATGGACGATGCGAGACCCTCCGAGCGCTATTACCAACAGTGCTAAGAGAGTTAGTAAGAGCGCTCGGACGGAATCCAGAGACGCGGGTTCGAGAATGCATAAATTTTGGTATAAATTAAATTTGTATATTTAATCCCAAGTGAGGGATATCATTTAAAAATAAGAAACTGTTTAGCATCAGTCTTAATAAACATATTTCGGAAAACTTAATTTTGGTGTCAGTTAGTTTCTATTCACTACAATTTCTACCTCTATCAATCATGCTAAACCTAAGCCTCATTAAGTAGAGGGTAATCCTAATAACTCCGGCGTTCCGTGCCGGTGCTCTAACCAATTGAGCTAACCGTTCGAGTGACGTATCGTCATAAAATCTTGTATGCTTTGTTCAACTCTCAGGTTGTGGCTTCATCTACAAGATCTTCTTTACAGTTGATAACCTGCTCAACCCCAATATTTGCATATTAGGAAATTGACTTGAGATGTCGCTCTTGTAAATCTAAACAATTTGTTTTGTTTTTAAAGCGATAACCCTCACTTCTAGGATTAATACACAAATAAAAAATACACAAAAAATTTTATGAACGATTCAGTAAAGTTCATAACAGTTTGTTTTTAAAATTTTATTTGTATATATGCATGTGGTCGAATTGGATCACCAACTAAAATCGATGTCGCGGGTAAAAAATAATAAGTTACTAATAAATTAGTATTATTATGGGGACTGAGTGATTATTATTCAATTTAAATCCCAGGTTATACGTATATTAAGAGAAAAACAAAAAGACGAATACAAAATTAAAATATGAACTATACATACAAATAGTAACTATAATATATATATTTTTATGTATTACTTTAATATGTATAGGTACGTATATATCTTTGATTATATTATTTTTATTTTATTGTTTGAATATTTTTTATGTATATATATATATGTCACAATGACTATTACTTATAAAGATTATTTTTAATTTTAATTTTTAAGCACTAAAGTTCTGTTCAAACTGAGGCGAATAACGCTCGGGACGCGGGACGGAAGTCGCTCGAGCCGATTGTGTCAGCTAACTTGTATGGACGTGTTCAAATTGACGCGAGTAGTCGCCTAAGTTGAAGCAAAACAAGAGCGGGATGCCCGGCGGGATTGTTTGATCTCACAATGCATTATGTTTCTCCACCTAAGAATCAAAAATGACACGCGGGAAGTCGCGTCAGTTTGAGAGTTAGCCTCTCGCGAGCGAGCGAATTACTCTAAACAGCGGCCCGCGTCCCGCGCGTTATTCGCCTCAGTTTGAACAGAGCTTTATGTTAATAAGCGTAGATAACGCAATCTTGTTAAAAATCTGTGGAACACGTGGTCTAGAATACAAGTATTATAATTTTTAGAAATCATTTTCTACTCATGTATTTGTATTTCTGTTTGTGTTTTTCTGATAAAATAAATAAATTTAACTCAAGAATACGAAGATATTATACTGTATCTTGTTTCACAAATTACAATGTAAGTTAAGGCTCTCATGGAAACTCAAATCACGTAATGCGGAAGCAGCTTGTCTGTAACATCCGTAGGTAGTGACTTTTTTACAATACAAAATAACTTGAACCCGTTACAACTCAACTGGTCCCACTCAGTTGCTTCTACGAAACTTAAACTATGATATATATATATATATATATGTATATATATATTAAGTTATGTTACTAAATAACTTTCGATTACTCTTAATCAATTACTTCTTGATTTAAATTTATTTACTACAAATCTATAAACTTATAAAAGTGCTAATACAATATATATCATAAACAAAATAAACCTTTTTCAGATTAATATTAAGTACTTCTTAAGTGGTTTAAAATCCGCAAATAACCTTCTTTTCACAGATTTAAGTATAATAAATAAATAAATTTCGTTTATTTCAAGGATTGCATATACATTTTAGTGATTGAGACTTCCCAGTAAGCTTTCTTAGGAAATATATTTTATTTATGTTATTTAATCTACGAACCATTTTTACTTTATTTAACCTTCTTTTTACTTTTCAAGATAATATAAACAAAGTCTGTTTAGCAAGTTTTGATATTGAATCTCTTTTTTAATGGCCAATCCCATATAATATAATATCTATCCCATATAATAACTCTGAACCAAGCGCTACAATACGGCGCATGTTTTTTCCACAAAATACGGAGTATTGCTCTCATCTTTGACCTGGTGAGATTGACAGTTCGAATCAATTGATCGTATGCTAAACAAACATGATAAAATTGTCGGGGATTCAGTATTGTGTAACCGCTTGATCGCTTGGCTTTGCGTAGAGACATGACTTCGTTGTTCTTCGTGTGTTCTACTCCATTTATTACGAATCTATCGATCGAAAGTTATCTAAAAAAGCTGTTGTAGCCTTGCCCGCCGAATTAGCAATCAGTGCAGCTTAGAATTAACTTTCTTTCATGTACTACCAACTGTGGAATAAGCTCTCTTGCGCAAAATATCCTGGTCCTTGCGACATGGGTAAGGCCGAAAACTCTATGATTCCATGGGCTGCAAGAGAGCTTGTGGGCGGTAATTAGTTGCTATCAGTTGACACGTATGCCTTGTAGTTACAATTAACCATAATTCTACTAACTCATTAACATAATAATTATAAATATTCATAAGCGTAGCGATCTGTGAAATGATTCCACACTGAAAATAATTAATTTAAAAAATTATGGAATTGACGTATCTTCAATCAAAATTTTGAAAAGTTTTAAAAAGCACCACATGTTTTTTTATACTTTGCATTTTCTTATAAAAACGAAATAAGGTAATATCGTAATATTTTAAATGAACTAATTTATTCAAACAAAACAAATCTTATAACTATATTTACAATACTATGATTACATAAAATTAAAACTATTATTACGTGAAAGCGTAGCAAGAATACTGGCAGCATTTCCACGTTGGATAGCCTGATCCGTTGTATATTAATATCACCTTTTATATAATATTTAGAGGATTGAAAATAATATTTTATATACTTCAAATTGTATCAACATCGAACACTTAGGTGTTACGTCATACGTTACATGTAACGTTACGTCTTATAAATAAAACTTAGAGCAGGTATTTTCAAAGCTATTGACAGTGACATTAACCGTGTGAAGTTGAGTGCTACGCAAGGAATTCACAGTACAGCAGTAGCGCCAGTTCCATTCAGTCATTCGCCGGGAGCAGACATCCCCGAGTGAAGTGCTACTTACTAAGCAACGGTTGTCTCACCTGTGCCAAACGCAAGACATTACACCAGGCATCAAGGATATTCTATTGCTCAAAATGTAATAAAATATTTAAAAAAAATGGCAGTCAGTAGGAGCTGTAAAACAGTTTGAAATCCCCACTCGGTTAGCTGAAAAATTCAAAAACTCCACAAATAGATTTTTATTATTCTGTCACTAAAAGGTTAATAAGCTATTAACAATAATAAAGAGCGTCGTAAGAGAGTTAATTATAACTACAGCAATAGATTCAGATATGTATTTTTATTAGGATTAGAATGACGCGAAATAAAATAATATCGGGAGACTTCAATAAAACAATGATAATATTTTTCAGAATTTGGTTATTTACATACACTTGTACTTGTCAAAAATCTAAATTATATTACTTATTATTGTCACCTAGCAACGGTTCGATCTACATCACTAGAGTTATCAAACTTCAAGGCATTGATAAATTTGACAGCTCCGTCAACAATACTCGTAGCTCAGCGACAAAGTGTTTACTAAAATTTCTTGAAAAATTTAAATTTAAAGGTGGAAAAGAATATTTTTGAAAATTGAACAGACCCGGTCATAAAAGAGGATGTATTCCACAAAGAGGATGAAAATACTACGTAATATATAATCAAACCACAGGTGTGTCAAGAAATGCGTTGCCGGCCTTTAAGGTGGGATATGCTTTTTTCTTGAAGGTCCCTAAGTCGTATCCGTTCGGGAAGACCGCTGCCGGAAGTTGATTCCACAAAGTGGCTGTGCGAGGCAAGAAATTTCGAAGAAAACGTGCGGTTGTGGAATGCCGGACGTCTACGTGATGCGGATGGTACTTTGCACGTAATGTCCGATGGTGGAATTCGGCCGCTGGAATCAACCCGAACAGCTCCTCTGAGCACTCTCCGTGATAAATGCGGTAGAAGATGCAGAGAGAACCCTCATCTCTACGCAATGGTAGAGAATCAAGCCGATCAGAGATGACTTGATCGTCGATGATTCGAGCCGCTCTTCGTTGTATGCGGTCAAATGGAAGAAGCTGGTACTGGGGAGCACCCGCCCAGAGGTGAGAACAGTATTCCATGTGAGGCCGAATTTGCGCCTTATAAAGTTGCAGGCGGTGGCTTTTAGTGAAGTACTGTCTCGCCTTACTAAGTACACCAAGCTTTTTAGAGGCCAGTTTGGCCTTCTCTTCCAAGTGACCACGGAACTAAACGTCACTCGATATATCGACGCCAAGTATGCCAATACAGGCTGTGGTAGTTAGAGGAGTGATCTCGAATCGAGGGGATACGACAAAGGGAGACTTTTTAGTGGTGAACGCACAAACTTGTCTTCTTGGGGTTGAATTGGACTAAATTTTGTCGGCCCCATTCCGAGACTTTGCAAAGCATAGTCTCGGTTTCAGACACAAGTTTGATCCGGTTCTCGTCGACGCTATCCCCGGACATGTTGGCATGGCCGGTGTAGGAAGCATACCCCGTGCTGTCGTCTGCATAGCAATGAATATTGCTGATATGCAGCATATCATTGATATGCAGAAGAAACAGCGTAGGGGATAGCACACAGCCTTGCGCGACACCAGAGTTTTTGGGTTTTAAGTCGGAGCATGCACCGTTGATAACAACCTTGATGCTCCGATCAGCCAAAAAGCTAGTGACCCATTTGCACAACTTCTCGGGAAGCCCATAGGATGGCAGTTTCGCTATAAGCGCTTTATGCCACACCCGATCAAAGGCCTTCGCTATGTCCAAAATAACCGCCAACGCCTCTCCCTTCGACTCAACCGCTTGCGCCCATTTATGGGTGAGGTACGCAAGAAGATCACCAGCTGAGCTACCCTGACGGAAACCGTACTGGCAGTCGCTGATCAGCTGGTGCCCCTCTAGGTATCCCAAGAGCTGGCGGTTGATGATCGACTCCATTACTTTGGAGAAAATGGAGGTAATGGCAATGGGGCGGTAGTTGGACGGATCTGGGCGTATACCTTTCTTAGGGATTGGGTGCACTAAAGCCGCCTTCCATAATTTCGGGACTACGCCTGATGAGTAGGAGAGCCGGAAAAGACGGGTAAGGACCGGCGCCAGTTCCGAAGTACATGTCCGCAGCCCTATCGGGGGAATGCCATCGGGCCCGCTCGATTTGTGAATGTCCAAGGTGAGAAGCGCCTTAAGCACGGCACCATGCCGGATTTTTACCTCCAGCATATATGAATCGCACCGTGGAATATGCGGTGGTGGTGCACCTTGGTCATCCAGAGTCGAGTTGGACGCGAAGAGGGAGCCCAGGAGATCAGCTTTCTCTTTCGCGTCATGGGCCAGCGAGTCATCATCCCTCCAAAGGATCTCGAGTCTATCAAGTCCGACGACCTTGACCTTATACCGGGCGTCATCGACTCGGTCGACACGGCTCACAGTGCTATCTATCATGTGACGTCACATATACAGAATAGGATCAAGGCCTGCTCCAGGCAGGTTCCGACGATGCAACCGCATCGCCTAAACCTGCCCCCAGAGGTCAGGAACTTACTCACACAGAAGCACAGAGCCACTAGACTTTACGACAGGTATCCATCGGTCGAGAATAGGCGCCACCTCCGCTACCTACATCGGGTGGTACGGGAACGTATCGCGGAACTTCGCGGCGAACGTTGGGACCGCTTCCTCGGCAACCTTAAGCCATCACATGTGGCTTTCTGGAAGCTGCCTCGCGCGTTCAAACAGGAGCCACCCACTGTCATGCCTCCTTTGGACTGACCGGGACAGCAGCCGGCGCTCGATGACGATGAGAAGACTGAATGCCTCGCTGATAGTCTCGAGAGTCAGTGCTCTCCAAATTCAGCAGCCGACCCGACACACGTTGACGAAGTTGATCGTGAAGTTGAACGTCGCTCCGCTCTGAGCCCTTCAGGCGATGTAATAAAACCCACCTCTTACGAAGAGGTGAAGCTAATCATTAAGGAACTTCACTCCAAGAAGGCCCCGGGGCCCGACACTATAAACAATAGGGTTCTTAAAATCCTACCCTCGACTCTTATTATTTATTGGTTACCATTTTTAATATTCTATTGTCTAATAGCGCGTTCCCCGAACAATGGAAGGATTCCATTGTTATCGGTATCCCAAAACCCAATAAACCTAAAGCTAATCCGAGTAGCTATAGGCCTATTAGCTTAATTAACTCGATCGGGAAACTCTACGAAAGATTAATTCTCGCGCGTCTTAATCATTACATCGCGGAGCTCAACCTGATACCCGACATACAGTTCGGATTCAGAACCGCTCACTCGTGTCCCCAGCAGGCTCACCGACTCACCGAGTACAATCTCGTACGTCGTCAACTTCACGCTACCTCGGCAGCCGTGTTTTTCGATGTCGCGAAGGCATTCGACAAGCTTATGACACAACGGCTTAGTATTCAAGCTGTATCAATTGGGAGTGCCAGACAGGCTCGTGCGCATCATACGAGCCTACCTTACTGATCGCTCCTTCCGATATCGAGTAGAGGGCACCCTATCCTCACCCAGACCCATCAGGTCTGGCGTGCCACAGAGTTCAGTCCTCTCTCCCACTCTTTTCTCGCTCTTCACGAGCTTTATTCCCAAGTTTCCGAGTGTCCAGCTCGCTCAGTACGCTGACGATACGGCACTCTACTTTGGCTCCGCTCTATTGAACCGCTCAACCTTGAGCAGGAACATTAAAGTGCTTCAAGCCGCCGTCGATGAACTTGGCAACTGGTTCAGAAAATGGCGGATTGAAGTGAACCCCACCAAGAGTGCAGCGGTACTCTTCGGTAACGCGAATAGCATCCGCGCTAAAAAACCACCGACCGACGTCATTAAATTGTATGAAACACCCATACCGTGGGTGAAGGATTACAAATACTTAGGAGTCACGTTCAACAGCAATATGAACTTCAAGAAACATATTGATACGGTATGCAATAGAGCCCGATTTGTCCTCAGTCGCCTTTATCCACTTGTGTGTGGGCGAAGCAAACTTCCGCTCAAACACAAAGTGACGCTGTACAAAACCATCGTACGGCCCATACTGTCATACGCAAGCGTCGTTTTCGTGCACGCCCGACCGAGCTACTTACGTCGTTTGCAAGTAGTTCAAAATAAATTCATGCGCATGGCAACCGGAGCCCCGTGGTTCATCCGAAACGTTGACCTTCACCGCGACCTAGAGCTTCCAACGATAGCTCAACACTTTAAAGAGATCTCGCGACGCTTCTTTGACAAGGCGCCTAACCATCCCAACATCTTGGTTAGGAAGGCATGCGGATACATTCCTTCCCCTTCACTATGGTCTCAACCCAATAAGACGTCCCAGACACGTAACGGTAGACCCGGATGACGACATCACCATCGCGAACGCGACACCCACACAAACACCGACACAGACACGCACACACCGCCTTCGCAGGCGTAGGCGCGGTCAACCACCGCAAACCACTGGCACTCGTCACTCTGACGATGGCCAGCGGCCCGCACCCTAGATACACCACACATTGTTTTGATACCCGACGAGACGTTAGTCCTCGTCCTGTAATCGTTTCACTACACTCACTAACACACGGACTGACTGACGGACTGACATACACCACTTACACAACCACAAACACACTCCACAAACAGACACAAAACACAAACATACATGCACACTAACAATTACACTACTTACACACATACAAACATACATACAATCATAAACACATACACACACACTCACATTCATTACACTAAACATCACCACACTCGCCGGCGAGTGTGTTCTTCTCATATTTTCATCTTCATTTTCATTTTCATTCTCTCTCCTTCCCACAAGCACACAGCCGGTCTGAGGTTCGAGTCTCCTTAGGAGACGCCCCGCGACTGTTGTTGCGTAGTCTTTGCGGCCTCCACGGCCCACGTCCTACTTCGCTGTGAAAGCCAGGGCTGCTAACAGCACAGAGGAGGTTTTAGTCGGTATGGGGCGTCCGCTTCCGCGGACACTCGAGTCCGACATATTACGGCCCGTTCCGGGGCGTAAATACGTAACAGTATTTCCTCCTCTCAAAAAAAAAAAAATGCAACTACTTAGGAATACACACAACCAGTATTTTGTATAATTTTAGTCAAAATCTTATATATATTCAAACAAGACAAATGTTATAACTATATTTACAATACTATGATTATATTACATTAAAACTATCATTTCGGGGAAGTGTACCAAGAAAACTGGCAGCATTTCTGTGTTGGATAACTAGGCTGATTTCCAGTAGCCCTTTTGATGCGCGAAGCTAGTAAGTATGTACTTTGTACATTCTCGGCGCCTCTGGGCCCCACGGGCCAAGTGTCTCGAGTATTTAGATGTTCATTTTCTGTGAAGTATCTCACGACGTTTAATCAGAGTATATTTAATACGAACTATTATTATTATAAATTGTTCGCCCAAATTGTTTTTCTGCTAGTCTGAAAACGATGGAAACGAAATCCATAAAGTAGTAGTTATAACTAAGAGTGGCAGCCATCTTGGATTTGAAAAATGATATTAAATAAGTAAATAGCCGCAGTTAGTGATTGACAATAACTATCCGAACTATGCCGGATAAAAAATAATATCACGTTAGTGAAATACTATACCTGCAAACCGCGTTAAAGACCTTGTGACCAAAAATCGAACTCCTCATTTTTTTTATTATATTAAGGTACGAGACGAGCAGGACGTTCAGCTGATGGTAATTGGTACGCCATGCCCATTACAATGCAGTGCCGCTCAGGATCCTTCAAAAACCCAATATATTTTAGCGGCACTACAATAATTGCGCTCGTCACCTTCAGACATAAGATGTTAAGTCTCATTTGCCCAGTAATTTCACTACCGAAAAACAGTAATATTTAGACATTATTGATTCACGGCAGAAATAGGCGCCGTTGTGGTACGCATAATCTAGCCGGCCTCCTGTGCAAAGGAGCCTCCCACTGGTTAAAAGCATAGTATGATTAAATAAAATAATGCAACAATGTGTTCATTCTCCACCGGGAGTTCTATTCTATTAAGTCGCTGAATATAAATAGATGTTTAACGTATTTCAGCTACGTCTATACATACATTTAATATATGGTGGATCTTCAAGTAAACATATTTTAACTTGTACTAAATGAAGCTGTCCTAAATATCAGATATTGTATTATTTAATTAAGTATATTATTGATTTAAGTCTATTTTTCATCGGGTGTATAGAACACCATTCCTTTTTCTGGATTAAATTTTTAAATTGAATTACATATTATCTATATATTTAGTGTTATTTTGAATTTGCACTTTACTATTTTTGAGGACTTTCTGTTGTTGCTGATTATTTTAGTGGAAAGTCATGATTTAGACTCTCATGAGATAAATTATTATTATTTGAAGAGGGTGGCTATTTGTCTAGACCTAATGAGTCCTAGTAAGACCGCGTCCAGAATTGAACTATTGTTTTCGCCACATATACGTCTTATAGCTCGTCATCAAGCCCTGCCGCATTTACAAACCGCAGTATCTTCTTGACGCAAGTATTGCAAACAGCATCTGGGAGCAGGGTGTAGTCGCCAAAGATGGTGTTACGCGTATGCATTATTGGGCCGCAATCGCAGAGGAGATGAAGAGACGTTTCATCGGACTCAAGACAAAATCTGCAAGTTCTTTCGTTTTTTATTCCGACCACACTGAGGTGCTTGTTTAGGCGACAGTGCCCAGTTAGCATCCTGGTGAGTATGCATAGGTTTTTCCTGCTCAATTATAGGGCTTCATTCGCATTTCTATTATTGAATGCCTTTATCAGTGCTTTGGAATGGTTTAAACCTGTTGAGTTGCTCCAGAGTAAGTGCTTCTAGTTGACATTGGTTCCTCAGGGTGTGACGAATGTTTTGATCAAGAATTTATTAATTTCGGCAAAATTACCATCTACTTTAATTTTTAATAGACTAATTAGTACTTATATTGAACATATTGTTTTAACATTTCGTCAAAAAATAACTTCTCATCGTTATTTTCTGCCTTCATCTGCAAGGGAGTCCCTTTGACTCAGCAATATTCTACACATAGTGAATTGTTAAGTAATCTTACGGATTATCCTTAGAAGTATATTTAATATTTTTATTATTTTAATGCGTTATTTCAGTATTTACCTTGTTTCAAATCAATGTTTAATTTTCCTTAACTCGTGCCTCGTATGTACGCGTCATAATTATGAGAAAAAACTATATTATGTTTTTTTAGATTCTATACATCAGGATTTTGGCTTTTTGCACTAAACAACTCAACATATATATGTTTGACAATTTGGTCTACATATAAATAACAAATCAAATAAATAAAAATAAAAAAATCAAGTCAGAACTACGGCTAGAACGACAGACACGTTGATGGAATGATATCGCAAAACTTCAATAAATATCAGATCTTGCACTCTGATGAAACTGTCCATGTTTAAAAGCTCACTAAATTACATGAACTCCTCAAATTATTCTCTTTAATTTTTAACCGACTTCAAAAAAGGAGGAGGTTCTCAATTCGTCGGTATGTTCTTTTTTAAATATTTTTTTTATGTTTGTTACCTCAAAACTTTCGACTGGGTGACCCGATTTTGATAATTCTTTTTTATTTGCAAATCTGGTGCTTCCCGTGTGGTCCCATTGTAATTTGGTCTAGATCTGACATTGGCATCCATGAGAAAAATCATAAAAGTCTTAAATTTGCTATACATACGTATAGCAAATTGGATGATAACTTTACGAATAACTCAATATCGACTCCAACCGACTTCCATGATTCTTTTTTTATTTGAAAGGATATACTTCATAGATAGTTTGGTGAGACTTTGGTTAGGTTCTGATTACGGAATCCTTGGCAAATCAACGGAACTCTTCAATTCTTTGGAGCAAATTAACGATACTCCGCCGAATCTTTTTTATGCTATCCGGATATTTATGTCATCTACCATAACATAGTTATGGTCAACTAATTGTCGTAGTCGAAAATGATGATCAATGGGGCTCCTTAACGACTTACAGTAAGGGTGCGATCTGTGCCAGAATTTCTAACTGTCTGTAATCAAATTGCAAAGCGCTTACGTTCATTGCTGCATTAAAAAAATTAGTTTATCTACAGATATTTAGACAAATTGTTAGTTTGGGTACTTCAAATTCATTAAAAATCATAAAATAAAAAAAAAATAACAAAAAAACAACCCACTTGAAAAACACTATTCCAAAACAATAGATATAATGTGCACTAAAAAGTATAAAAATAATTACGTATTTTTATACAATCTAATTAATTAATATAATTCTAGTTACGGTTATTGTAATTTTTGAAGTCGGTGTCATCTAACATAGGTTTGTTACTACATTCATAGTTATAGGTGAGATGTGCTTGAGTCGTGAGGAGGCGAGAGGCGAGAGCGGGTCGCGGCGGAAGGACACCGATTCCAAAAATAATAATAAACGTAACTAGAATAAGATTAATCAATTAGATTGTATAAAAATACGCAATTATTTTTATAGTTTTTAATGCACATTATATCTATTGTTTTTTCATACGAAAATATTAAGAAGACTCAGCATGATGCTTCGCTTCCTAATTATGATACCAGGTGTAGTGTCTTGACATCTAGTCTGAATTAATGTGTTAACAATCATTGTCACTGTCACGATACTGACAGTGACATTAACCGTGTGAAGTTGAGTGTTAGGTATAGGTAACGAATGCACAGTACAACAATACTGGCATTTCCATTCAGTCATTGGCCGGGAGCGGACGTCCCCGAGTGCAATGCTACTTACTGAACAACGTTATCACCTAAGCCAAACGCGAGACATTACACCTGATATCAAGTATATTCTATTGCTCATAATGTAATACGTTATTTAAAAACATGGCAGTCAGTAGGAACTAAATAACAGTTTCTTTAAGCCGTGCATTACTTTCAAATCCCTGACCCACTCTTGTGACATTATGTTATTGTGACAGTATGTATTTCTTTTTGTGTTTCGCTAAGCAACCACGTGCTTTTGTTATTCAGGAAATCATTTACAGTGTAATAAGCATTTTTAATTAAAATGTTATTGATTACCCATTTAAATCTACTATAGGGCAATTCTTGCAGGCAAATTGGTATTTTATTATAAATGCGGGTCAGCATTCCCACAATTTATGTTTGTGTTTTGTGTTGAAGGTGCAAATGTCATTCTCTTTTTAAATAAAGGACATTGTTCTGTGTCCATACATCATTCTCCCCAGAACCGTCAGCAATGTAAAAACGCTTTAAATTACATATAGATTATCGTCATTTATTATTGATAAACGGACATTTCAGGATATCCTTTTATTTAATAAAAATGTATCAGATTTTGAGATTCTAATAGAGCAGTCAATAACATGTTTATGACACAATGCAATTACAATATGATTTTAAATGATTTTAAACATAGATTACGTTTACAGTATATAAGTGTAAGTAAACGCCTATTTCTGCCGTGAAGCAGTAGTGTGTACGCATTATTGTGTTTCGGTCTGAAGGGCGCCATAGCTAGTGAAATTACTGGGCAAATGAGACTTATCATCTTATGTCACAAGGTTACGAGCACTATTGTAGTGCCGCTCAGAATTATTGGGTTTTTCAAGAATCCCGATCCGCACTGCATTGTTATGGGCAGAGCGTATCAATTACCATCAGCTGAACGTAAAGCTCGTCCCGTCCCTTACTATCATAAAAAAAACCTACTTAAATATTGACTAAAAGTCAATCAATCAAAACTAATAGTACCAACCCCAGAAATGAAAGCCAGAGTATTTCGATATTGCAATAAAAACAGTAAAAAATTAATTGATTGAATTATAAAAAAACTTATTTAAAAGCTAAGTTATCGAAGAATATAAAATCTTACATGGAACAAGTTCGTGTTGTGTTTTCGTGATCACGTCACAGCCATCCTCTTCAAAAGGTTTAGTGTTCATCGTGTGGAAATAACAAATACGATTGAACTATTCAACCGGAAGCGGATATTGAATGTGAACAGACATAGTTACTACAACAACAGTTATTTATTAACATGATAGTGTTAACAACCTTTTTGAATCGTTCTTAGAAAGGTTAATAGTAAAAATTAAATAACTATAACGCAGGTATTTCCGAGTGCTTCCCTTATTTATGTATCAATATGCATTTAAAATCTATAATATCTTCGAAAATATTAATTTATATTACATGCTGTTAAGGGCCATATTGATCTATATTAAATGCACAATGTACTGAAGGTACTTTTAATTGGATAAGGATTGAAGCTCTATTGCTAAAAGTTGCTTCCTAAATAAGCCATTATTTCTCGTAAACAGTAAAGGATAGAAAATGGTTTTCTGGGTTATCCCTGAGCCATAGACATGTACTATCGCGGACTTTTGAGCTTTTTAAGATGTAAGATACTGTAGTAAATTATTTTGATCTATCTCGTATCGTTCAGCCAGTGTTTGCAATGTAAGGGGAAAAAATGTGTTCTTTTACGGCATAACATTATAAACCACTAAAGTTATACGACCTTACAAATAAAATTGGCATAAAGTTATAACTAATCATAAACCAAGAATATGTAAAATGTTTACAAATAGACATTTTGCTTACAAATGATTTGTTCGGACGTATAACGGTTCCCGCGTATATTTTCAAGGCAGCTTGTCATTCGGTAAACTTCCGAATTATCATTGTATTGACAGTAATGTCAACGATATTGTAAAAAAAATAAAAAAAAAATATTGGCGTGGACCACCCTTAAAATTTAGGGGGATGAATAATAGATCTAGATGTCCAAAAATGGAAGGGAGTCCCAAAAATGAGTTCTAAAAATTAAATACGAACTGACATATAAAGGCGAGTCTACAATACTCACCTAATCTAAATAAAATAAAACTTTAAAATAATATACTTCTGTACGCAAAAACCAATTTAATATACATTACAGTTATTAAAATATATAATTTTATTCGAATGGAACTCAAAAATATGATTACCTGAACGCATTCAAAAATATGATTACCTGAGAGCTTGGCTGGACATGTATGCAAAGCGAAAAGCCTTTTCAGAGAAATATAACAATAATATTGTGAAACGTGCAACATTGAGATATTATTGCAAATGTACTTTCGAGACTGAATTGTTTACGAGAACATCATTGTGCAGACTGTCTTTGAGTAGGTCTTCATGGATACTATCTCAAGTTAATTGCAAATAGTAATTCACACTTTTAGAATTTTCAACATCTTGACTGTTGCTTCTCAATATATTCTTGATAATGTTATGTATGTGCATAAGTACATAAGTGAATTTGCTAGAAACTGTCATAACCATAATGTAAACACCAGGAACAGACAAAAACTTATAATGCCTACTACTCGGCTAGGTCGAGTTAGTAAGTCCCAGAAAATGTTCAAAACAAATGTATTACTATATTCAAAATAATTGTTAAAAAACAGTTATGTGGTAAAGTTTACTATAACATAAATAAATGACTTTCTTAATGATACCACAGATTGGGAATGGAGCGATCTCCCTCAGGATATTAAATTATAAGTGTTGCACGATATTACTTTGTTACTTTTATGAAAACAAAGAAAGTAACAAAGTAGCCCGCCGAGTTTGTTGCGCCCGTTCTTCTCAGGGTTGATACTTTTTGGAATGGGTGGTAGTTTTTGACTTTCAATACGTAATATCACATCCTATTTTGAATAAAAATATTTAAATTTAAATTATACTTGAAACATAATCAGATCAAATTTAATGTCATGGTCAATCATTAAAAAACTACAAACGTAGAAAACGATTTAAATAATGTTTTTTTTTTCAACACAGTACTGTTTTATTACATTGAGATAGTGTAATAGGATTTCGTGTACCCTTTGCGAAATATTCTTACATTTGTTATCTTTCATAATTGAATTATAGCATTTTAATGAATATTAATAACCAACAGCTTGTATTAGTCTTAAAAATATTTTGGGCACTTTTTATTTATTGTTAAACTTAGAAAAATTCCCCACTTTAAAATGAAATTAGAGAATATTAAATAAATTAATAAAGGATTATCTATCAGGTCCATTAGTTTGTAGTTTTGGATTTATAACAAAACTACAATTGCTACTTAAAATGGTAAAAATTTAAAAATAAATAATAATCTTATCTTTAACTTAATTTTAATTATTAGGATTTAGGAATAAGTATATATTTATTTCACGGCATCTGTTATATTGTATAATGTTGTATTAGAGAGTGTAACAAAAACAAGACAAATGATTATATAAGTGGGCAAACATCACGTAAATTACGATGTTAGACGAGTTGCCACATCCAAGATCAATTAATTACTACATCTTCGACGTTCTTTGAGTAATAATTATACCATGTGTTAGAGTAATAAACTTACTGCGGAAAAACTCATTAAGTATAAAAATTTATGCTCTTAATAGTGATTTTCATTATTATGACGACCCACCCATATAGCCCAGTGGTTAGTGACAAGTGACAAGTGAGCAAGGAGACACGGGTTCGAATCCCGGTAGGTGCACACATTTATATGATGAATATGGATGTTTATTTCCGAGTCATGGGTGTTTATATATATTTATGTATGGTCAAGTAAGTATATTGTTTTAAATATATCGTTGTCTTGTTCCCATAATACAAAATATGCTTAGTTTGGGGCAAGATAATTTGTGTAAAAGTGTGTCAATATTATTATTATTTTAACACTAGAAATAAGGGATTGCTTGTAATTCATTCTTGTAGGCTTCATGAGATACATAATAGCTTTAAGGGTTGGGAGTAGTATAGTATACACTTTTATAATAAAGTCCCAGCCACTATTCAGGCATTATCTATAAATAAATTAAAATGTTTTATTAAAACACGGCTCTGTCGTAAATCCTACTACTCCACAGCTGAATATCTAATTGATCGGACAGCCTGGGACTGGATTATGACTATTTTAGAGCAATAACAATGACAGTACAATATTTTATATTTTATTAAAAAGAGCGCAAAAAAGGCTGCTGGGAGAACTCTCCCAAGAAACTTCTTGCGCCGCTTCTTCTCCCTCAGGTTCCTGTTTCTGAAGCGGTAGTATTCTTAGAAATGACATCATTAAGATTTTATATAAATAACTTTTTATGCTTCTTATGAAAATCTCATAATATAAATGTTGTGAAATCCGATGGTGAAAGTAATGCCGTTTGAAAATGGAATATAATATTTGTCTTCTTTGTGGTTACGGCAATAAGTGGATATTTTGAGTGAGAGAAACATGAGGCTTTATATTATATTGTGCTTCCGAGATATTTGTTCTCTATTGGAATGAAATGGATGCTAATATTATGTAAATGTCTCCTTCCCTCAAATATGTTTCCCAGTGGAAGGCACCTTTGCACAGGATGCTGGCTAGATTATGGGTACCACAACGGCGCCTATTTCTACCGTGAAGCAGTAGTGTATAAGCATTACTGTGCCACAAGGGCGCCGAATCTATTGAAATTACTGAGCAAATGAGACTTAACATCCTATGTCTCAAGGTGACTAGCGCAGTTGTAGTGCCGCTTAGAATTTTCAGGAATCCTAAACAGCACTGAATTGTAATAGGCAGGACGTATCAAGTACCATCAGCTGAACGTCCTGCTCGTCTCACCCCTTATTTACATAAAAAAAATGGCTGAATGGCAAGCATGGACCATGTTAAGAATAATTAAGTATCTTCTCAAAAACATATTATATTTCGAAAAAGCAAAAAAATTTCATTGTATATTTCTTTAAGTTTTCGTCATACATTTTTTTAATGGGACGAGACGAGCAGGGCGTCCTGAAAAGTTGATGATACTTGATACGCCCTGCCCATTACAATGCAAACTGCATTGTTTAGGATTCTTGAAAAACCTAAAAATTCTGAGTGGCAAACAGATGTGCTCGTCACCTTGAGACATAAGATGTTAAGTCTCATTTGCCCAGTTTTTTAAATTTCACTAGCTATGGCGCACTCCATACCGTTACACGGTAATGTTTAAACATTACTGCTTCACGGCAGAAATCCATAATCTAGCCGGCATCCTGTGCTAAGGAGCCTTCCACTGGTAATATATAGCAATATGCGACTTATAACAAAGAGTTATACTAATATACCAATAGTTGAGGTATTACGAATTATACAAGATTCAATAATAATTAAATAAATATTACTCCCTATAAATAAATTGTTTCAATCTTTGAAGCCAATTATAAAGTTTGGTGAGAACCAACTTCAATTAGAACTAAATGTCTCAAAGATCACAAGTATTTTATTAGGCTCAATAGATCGAAGCAACGATGAATCGAGATCCATTGCCCATTCGGTCGTCGATAAATTTTAACTCTTTGAAGTATTAATCTTGATACTCATATAAAACAGAACCAATGAAGATATAAAATAAAGTATGATTCCGTGGATTAATGCCTTGTTTCATATTCATAAGCTTATAAAACAAAATTACGTTAAATTCTTGGATTAAGGATTGGTCTCCGCTGCGCTCCAACTAGATACCGCAGGCGTAGTCGTAAAGAGCGGCAACTAATAATACGCCCAAGTGGACGTACTCGAGCCAGTCTCGAACAATGTGTGACGTTAACGTGCCACATGTTCTGTTGAATTTGCTAATAATTGAAACTAAAAGCCAGGTTGCGTAGTAAATCTTTGTAAGAATAAATACTACAAGAAATAAGAAAGACACTGGGATCACATATCCTCTCTACGCAACGCCAAGTGATCAAACCGTTCACAGAGGCCTGGGTTTATTCGAGCTGCTCTGCGTTGCACGCGGTCCAATAGATCCAGATGACCGCGGAATTGGCAATCGCTCGAGATTTTGAGATCTAGTATTCCGATACTAGGCGAGGCTTAAGGGAGGTATTGTCGAAGAGCGGGAATACGACAAATGGGGATTTTTAGTGGTAAGCGCGCAAACTCGAGTCTTCTGGGGGTTTAATTGAACAAGGTTCCTTTTTTCCCATTCTGCGACCTTCTTAAGAGAGGACTTGATAGAAGACACAAATTTCTCCCAGCGCTTGTCGACCATTTCCAGAGAGAGACCTGCATGGCTAGTGTATACATCAACAGTGCTGTCGTCTACATAGCAATTTATGTTGGACACCTTATCCAGAAGAAATAGTGTAGGAGATAGCAGACCGCCTTGGGGAAGTCCAGCATTCACGAGCTTCACATTCGAGCAATAACCGTCGACAACGACGTGTATGTTGCGCCTTGTGCCATATGCGATGAAAGGCCCTCGCTATATTCAGATATATATGTAGATTTATAATTCGTTACAATCAGGATCAACAGATACTCTCCTAAAAACTTGTCCCTAAATTATCAATTTCGTAATAACGAACCGTGTATACTTAATACAAACTAATAATTATTATTTTCAGCACAAAATAATAATTTTGATGTTAAATTTCCACGAGATAAGCTGGTGTGTAAGTTTCACTTAGGTGAAATTGTGTGCCAGGCTTGTAAATAAATAAAATTCATGAAGTACTTAACACAAGCTGTGAGTAAAACATTATTCAGCACAATTTCATCATCGTATTGCATATTTATTACAAAAAAAAAATACATTTTTAACTAGAACAGACTTAACTTTAATACAATACAATAAAAAAATATACATACATGTATGAGCTGATTGGACTTTGTTCAGTCTTTAAAAAAACAATTGGAATAAAAGTAGTAAGCAAACAGTTTTTCCTGGTGACCTTTTTGTGACTGTTTACCGATGACGTGGCTAATAAATTGAAAATCTCTAAAATCTCTCTTGAATTAAAAAGTCTTAATATCGAAACATGTTCATTATATGATATACCTATTGATTTTATTGATTTGAATATGATTATGTGTAGTACAAAAAATTATAAGCAGTAAAAAATATTTTATCGAAACAGTATTATAATAATTTGAGTTTATATTATTAAAGATGTTTTTAACGGGACATGTAATAAACATGGAATTCTATTAAAAATTTTAATTTAATTTAATTTGCTTATCGTTTATGGCTTATTAAACATTAAAAATAGCACCGAATCCTTTTTCCACCCAACTTGATCCCGGACAAAGTAGGGAAGAAGTCTTTAACGAACAAATTCCAATGAGTTCTATTCAGAAAAGTCATCTTTAATTTGGGAATCTTTGCAGGGCTAATATTAAATATATTTATATCTAGAAGAACATTTACGATTACCTTAAAGTCTTCTTGTTTATTTACATAATCTATGTATGTGTTTGTATATATGTCAACGATTCACTCCAACACGGTTCAACCAATCTCAATGAAAAACTAAAACGTTTAATAAACAAAATGAAATGTAATCACACCAACAATATCACAACTGTTTAAAGTGTGTTATTCAACAGTCTTGTCGATTTTATTTTGATTCAAAATATTATTGATCAACATATATTTGCGCAATAGAAAATAACCAATATTTACTTCCATAGTGAATTTCCCTAGAGTGTATTACTCGTTAAGTCAAGGAGTTACACTTAACTGAAATTGGTTTCGAGCGGATTAATGAACATAGCTCGATGACAGCATAGGAGAAGTCTCTATTGTATCAATAAGTATACGCAGCATTTCTACATTATATTATTTATGACAGAAACATTTTTAATTCATTATACAATACATACATATATATAAATGCAATATTTGAGCTGCAGAAGAAGGTTATTCACGCTATGACCTAGGTCCTAAAGAATCATTGAGAGAAAAATTTCAAGAAATTAACATTTATAATTATTGCTTATAACATATAATTGTTGCTTCTCAAATATATTCTTGACAATCTTATGTATATACAAAGGCACATGTGCTAGAAGCTGTCATAGTCATAGTGCTAACAGCGGGAACAGACACAAACTTATAATGCCTACTATTCGGCTGAGACGAGTTAGTAAGTCTTCTGTGGGGCGATCTATATGATTTTGCAACAAGATCCTAGAAAATGTTCAAAACAAATGCATTACGATACTGAAAAGAATTGTTAAAAAACGTTTGTGTGGTACTATAACATAAATGACTTTCTTAATGATACCACAGATTGGGAATGGAGCGATTACCCTCAGGCTATTAAATAATAAGTTTAAATGTACGATATAACCTTGTAACCATATTTTTTATAAAAAAAAGAAGTCCGCTGATAATATTTTGCTCGTTCTTCTCAGGTCTGAGGCATACTTTTTAGAATGGATAGTAGTTTTCTGACTTTCAATAAATGATATCACATGCCCTTTTGTATAAAAATATTTGAATTTGAATTAAACTAATTACAAAATTACCCTAGCTATAGCCCTGGTTCCACTTGATAATCTGTTAAACCCCAAAAAAATTGTAAAAAAATTTCAGTAACTACAAAAGTTACTATAAAGTAATTCTACGTAAGTCTCTAGTATATTTTTTCAACTTTAGGTAGGTAGGAAATATATTTCTATTAAGTACATTATACAACACATGTATAATAAAATTTATTGCTACGCTAATATGGCGCTGTTTGGTAGTAGAGTCGTACAAAACTGCGCAAAAACTACTTGTCAATCATTTTATTGGCTTTTGTTTTAAGTATTTTTAAAAATATGCCCTCGATATATTTTTAAAAATACTTGTGGAACTTAAAATTACATTTGGTTATACTATTGATATGTAAATCTGACATATTACAATTTATTACTTCTGTAAAAAACTTACTCTGAACATACAAATGATTTAAGTTTTCTATAGTGTTAATTTCGCCAATATTTGTTTTTAAAACAATTGGACACGTGTTTCGCCTCTACACGAGGCATCCTCAGGACGCGTTGCCTCGCCAAAAATCTAGCACGAGTCTTAATAAAATGAGCCGGAAGCCGCTCTTTTATACCCTCGTCCCATGAAATGAGGCGCTGTGATTGGTCGGCTGTTGTGACGTATTACCCCCGGAAGAGACACGTAACAAAGGTGATGGGACTAAATTTGTTTGTTCATTCAACAATAATAAAAATATTGGCGGAATTAACATTAAAGAAAACTTAAATCATTTGTATAATTATGGATTTCGGCAAAGTAACGCCTAATTCAATAAATTTTCTTACTCTGAGCATTTTCGGGACAATACCTGTCCTTTAATTCCTCTGGTGTTGCAAGAGAATGTGAGCGGCGGTGACCACTTAACTAACTTTTACATAAAAAAACAATTAATAGTTTTGTTATAAATTACCCAATGCCCAAATGCCCCAATGCTTTTAGAACTATTTGCATTTCAGGCTTTTAAGCAAATGTGGCTATGTATTATCGAATAACACTCGTAACTCAGTAATATATATGCCTTCACATTAATTGGCACTATGAATGAGTACTGTATTTAATAATAGTAATATTAACTAGTGGTAATATCTTGTACCTTTAAACGAGCAATTCTTCTATATAAATGTCGCAGGGAAATGATAATGACAGAGATTTGGTCAATTCCCTAAGTGATTTGATGAAATCAAAGAGTATGCTTAAAGTACAACATGATATCACTAGATTTGTTTAGAGAAATGATAAAATCGTGTTGTTATTTTAACATCTTCCGAGATTTGATCAAATTGTCAATAAATAATCTGAATCTTGGAAACGGCTTCAACGATTTCAATGAAATTTAGTATACAGGTAGTTTCGGGGGCGAGAAATCGATCTGAAAAAAATCTTGTTTCAATTTAAAAAAAATGTAAATTTATCTATGTTTTAATGAGAAACAGCTACAATAACATTAGAATAAAAGGTAAATTAAAAAAAAAAAGCAGAAGACCCCGGTTCGAGTCCAGATGTCCGAGCAAGGATCGGTCGTGCAGATATTTACTTATAAACTTACAAAGTTTATTTTTCAACGCAGTTATAAAATTTCGTGAAATCGAGAGAGATGGTCAAAAACGCGAAAGGAAGAATGAACTATATTTTTTTATAACAACAGAATTGGAAAATTTATAATAGAAGATATAACATATATCACGCCATGCGTTACCGGTAATTAAAATTGCTCTCAATACGTTTCGTAATCAAATCCTTCGATACGTATAACATTAGACTATTTACGGCTGTTTTCAATAACCTATCTATCCTTAGTTTAACTTACTAGAGGTAGACAAATTTATCCTTTTACGCTTACTTACATTTCAATAACCTATCGGCAGATAGCATTGGACTTTGATTATATTTGATATAATTTTAGATATATAAGGTCTTGTCATTAACGGCCGTTCCCAATATACTATCTAAAGATAAACATAAATTACTACCTTCTAGATAAATTACTACCGTCAGTAACTAGCTGTCAATAATCGGAAGCTGTCCCAATATACCCGATAAGTCATTCTTATCGCCTAATATTGGGACGTGTAAATTGCTATTTCCATACAAACTTCTGAAATTACTTTATTATCGTTTAAGATCAATACACTGAAATCCGTCATAACGTTGTAATACAATTAAGATCTTCATCGAGTAACGGATCCGCTTTCTATATATATATATAAATTTTAATGCTTCAACGGCATCAAATTTATCGTCCACTGAACCGTATCGAATGCAAGATCCCTTCGATTTATTAAAGTTGATAAAATCTTAGCAATTATTGCAATATCTTGTTTTGTCCGAACCGTATTTATCAGTTCATATTTATTATCACATTCAACGAGCTCTAGTTATTCATCGGACTCCATAAATAAGTGAGCCCTTATTTCAACGCGACTTTCCATAGTACGTTGACAAAGGCTGATAGTACGAATTAAGAGCATAATACGTAATACGTCTTTTGCGTTAACAGAGATTACATTGACGTCGTAGTGTGATAACATAGACTAATGGGTTGGTGCATAATTGAAAATTAAAAAAAATTTAAAGTTACTTTTATTGAGAATTTTAAAATGCTTTTTACGATTTAAGAACTTTATTTCTCAGAAGAATATTACAATATTCACTTATAGAGAAAATATATTCTAATTACTATATAATATAATATAATATGCGAGCCGTGAGAATATAACAATATCTAAAATATATCGATTATTTTTTTCTTCTTTAACTATAAATATTAACAGAGTAAGTAAAGTGAAAAAAAAAACAGTAAACACACACTAGATCAAACACTTAAAAAGAAATAACTATACAAATTATAATCTAAAGAACTTTCATAAATAAGTTACCTACACTACACTAATGAATATCAACTAAAGACACAATTCTGAATACAATAATACAAGAACTTTAGTGAATTACGCGATCGAGCGGCGCGATGCGCATGCGCAGACCGTCATTCGCAATTTGTAAATATTATAAAGCTTTGACTACACTGCAGCAACAATTATTCATCTACTTATTTTTAAACTGTAACAATTTTTTATTTATATTTTTAAATATTATATTTTTAAATGTTTTCTTTTAATATTTTTTTAAAAGTATTTAAGCTTTTGATTTCTTTAATGTCTTTGGGGAGGCTGTTGTAAAGTTTCGCCCCTTCAAACATGATATTCTTTTTTCCGTAATTAGTTCTAGGTGTTTTTATATAAATATTATTTGCTTGTCGAGTTATCCTTTTTTGTATTTGGAATGTTTTTGTAAATGTCACTTGGGAATGTATCTCTTTAGATAGAATTTTCCTAATAAGAACGCACGTTTTATACTTATAGAGTTGAGAAATATTCATGATTTCGGTATCTTGGTAAATTTTTGCGGAAGGTGTTAATTATATCGGAACAGTGATTTAATAATTTTATTTTGTGCAATCTGTAGCGGTTTTAAATTAGTCTTTGACGCAGTTCCCCAAACTTCAATTAAATAATCTAAGTGAGACTTGACCATAGAATTACAAATAGTGAAGTGCACTTGCCTTGGGAAGCATCGTGCAATGCTACGTACTGCACCAGTAAGTGATGTTAACTTTTTACGGATATATTCTATATGCGGTTTCCATGTGAGTTTGCTATCAAGTATCAGACCGAGATATTTTTCTTTATTTATTTTGTTTATTATTTCACCATTGATGGTTAAGTTATTATGGCTTCCAATTTTTTTGTTTTTTGCTGTGAATAATATGTAGTTTGTTTTAGATGTATTTAAAGTAAGTAAATTACATTGTAGCCACGTGTGTAGTAGATCCAAATCATGTTGTGCTTGTTCTATTATTGTTGTTATAGTATTTCCAAAGTAAAATAGACTTGTATCATCAGCATACAGCGTGATATCTCCATTTAGGCCGATTTTATGTATCTCATTTATATAGACTAGAAATAATAATGGGCCGAGAATAGAGCCCTGAGGAACGCCACATGTGATAAGTTGGGGTAAACTCTCAACTCTATTAATTTTAACTATTTGATATCGGTTTGTCAGATATGATTTGAACATTTTAAATGCAGAACCAGAAACACCAATGTTTTTTAATTTTGTTAGCATGATTTCGTGGCTTACTGTGTCAAATGCTTTTTTTAAGTCAATGAATATTCCTAATGATATTTTCTTTTGATCAATGCCAAGTTTAATTTTTGTTACTAAGTCAATTGTTGCTGCAAGAGTATTAGAATTACAACGAAATCCATGTTGTTTTTTGAAAAGAAAATTTGTAGATGTAAGAAATCCATTGAGTCGATTATGTAATATTTTCTCAAATATTTTTGATAAGATAGGAAGCACAGATATTGGACGGTAATTACTGGGATCCATTTTATCACCGGACTTGTAAATAGGAATCACTTTTGCTATTTTAAGGGAATCTGGAAATTTCCCTTCATTTAAGCATCTATTGATGCAGTGAGTTAGTTTTTCAGCTATAACGTCTTTGACACATTTTATCACTTTTGTACTCATGCCATCTATGCCAGTGCTAGTGTTTGTATCAAGGTTGTCAATAATTTTGACTACTTCTTCTGTAGTGGCAGGATTCAGATAAGATAGTCTAATTTTATATTCTTGTGCATTGTTTAAGAAAATCATAGGTTCTTTACATTGTTTAGAGTTTAGAATTTTATTGGCAAGTTCAATGCCTATATTAGAGAAAAATAAATTAAAGCATTCACATATTTCTTTTGATTCATTGATTTGACCTGAAGATGTGTTTAATTTTAAAGGAATATATTTTTGAATCTTGTTATTAGCCAAACTATTTATCAGTTGCCACATTTTCATGGAGTTTTTCTCACACTTCTTAAAAGCTTTTAAATAATATTGACTTTTAGTTTGTTGAATATTTTTATGGACTAGACTCTTTTGCTGCACAAACTCTCTCTTAAGGTTCTCATCTTGTGGTGCTTGCTTTAGAGAATGCCACAGGAAATTCCTTTTGTTTATTGACTCGATCAGTTTTCTGTTGATCCAATCTTTGCTCAGGGGATTCATGACTTTGGTCTTTATTTGTTTGTTTTCAGTAATAGCTTGCAACAGGATGGTTTCCAATAAAGAATGTTCATTACTTAAGTTGGTGGTGATATTGGTCTTAACAGTTTTGTATAAGTTAGTAAAATCAATTGCTTCGTACTTTGTCCGTGAAGGCCGCTCAGGTGTGATTCTTTTTACCTCTAAATATATCTGCTTATGATCTGACATAGAGCTTTCTATGAGAGCCATATGGAAGGTGTTTTCTTTAAGACTTGTACATACGTGATCTAGTATAGTCTTGGAAGTTTTCGTAATTCGGGTACTGTGCTCTTTATCTGTTTTGTTAAGTATCCTCAAGGCATGCTCTTTTAGGACATGCTTATACTCTTTGATCATTTTTTCTTTGCTGAGCAAGTCTAAATTAAAATCTCCGAATACAATGATACGTTTTTTTTTGGATAAATGGCTTGCGTATGTCTCTAGAAATTTTTGCACGTTTGATGCTGGTTGCTTATAAATAGCTCCTATGTCCATTGATAGTTTTTCTAGATGTATCCATAGGTAATGATTGCCATCTTCACACTGGCTATCCAAAAATTCATGTTTAAGATTTTTGTGGACATATATTGAAACTCCACCACCTCTTGACGATGTCCTGTAATTATAATGATGGGTGTAATTTGGTAGACTTAATCTTACTGCTTCATTCTCATCTTTAATCCATGTTTCTGTCAATTACTTATTTAATTTACGAATTAAGAGCATAATACGTAATACGTCTTTTGCGTTAACAGAGATTACATTGACGTCGTAGTGTGATAACATAGACTAATGGGTTGGTGCATAATTGAAAATTAAAAAAATTTTAAAGTTACTTTTATTGAGAATTTTAAAATGCTTTTAATGCATAAATACTCCAAGATGGCCGCCAAGCTAATAAAACATTTTAAACAAAGTACATACACACATCTTGTACGTCGGTGCTCTCTTACTCCGAGTCCAACTTTCGCTTGAACGGTTTTTAAGGATAGCCATGAATAAATTCACCGTTTTTTTCTTCAAGTTCCATATCCTCAACGAAAGTAGGCGATAATACGAGCTATTGTAACAATGGACGATGTAGCATTGAAAATTTTTTCAGTCCTGATAGCCATCTCCTAACTGATCTCCGTTTCCCTTCATGATGAGTTGCGAGATCTGATGCTTATAACGACATATGATGACCGAAGTATCGCAGATTCTAGTTTCTATCATCCCTAGTTTCTTGTCATTAACTGAGGAACCGTTTCGTTCTGGAAACAATCTCTACATGAAATACTCAGAAAGTTCTTGAAATATCAAATCTCGAAGGTCTCTAGGCGTCTGCAATTCTCATTTGCAATTGAGCTTCTCAATAAGGCAATAACTTCCAAGTGTGTTGGTAGTTCAAAGTGTGTCGCAAATTTGGATCGCGCGGGCGGGCAGAGAGGGAGCAGGCATGTTTTATTGGCCACTTTAAACAAAATCAGTATTAGTTTGTTGAAAACAACTTTCATGGCTTACCATACAGTGCACTGGTCTTCTCGCTTGCTCGACGTGAACTAAACGAGTTGCGGCGTCGAAACCGAGACGTCCACTGCTGGACAAAGACTTTCCCCTAAAGATTTCCACGACGATCGGTCCTGCGCTGCCCTCATCGTCTTCCGGTACGCCATTCTAGGACTTTACTGACCCAACGGCCATCTGTCCGTCGAACTATGTGCCCTGTCCACTGTCACTTCAGTTTCGCAATGATTTGGACTATGTCGGTTACTTTGGTTCTCCTACGGATCTCCTCATTTCTGATTCGATCTCGCAGGGAAATTCCGAGCATAACCCTCTCCATTGCCCTCTGAGCGACCATGAGCTTTCTCATAAGTCCATAGTTAAAAACTCAGTGAGCAATTTTTTAAGACCACAGAGCTTGTCTAGTAGTATACATAGAAGTGTTTGCAACAGGGAGATCTTCTGTTTACTTGATCCTACATAATACTATCATAGAATAAAATACTTACACCTACTTTGACATCGTTTCTAAAAACACAAAAATGCAGATAATGTGCTATAAAACAAGCTAAATTATGACCATTAAATTCCCTTGAAATGATTTAACATTCGGATGGAATATCGTATTGCAGAAACGTATACGAAAGAATTAAAAATGGTGAAGTTTTACACGTAATTTATTCACTTCATGCTTTCAGGATCAGTTTGCTGAAAACTGTGAGCATAAGCGGACATATTTGCTAAAAGCAAAAACTTGTTGAGTTGAGAAATTTTTCAAAAGTATGATTTACAAACGTGCGCCAGATAATCTGACAACAACATGAAATCTGAAGGCCGCTTGTTGACGAGGGTTGTACTAACGGAACAATTTAGTTGAAGCTTTATTTTGTCACATTTTTAACATTTTCCTTTAGATAATTTATACGTCTATATAGAGTCTCTTGCTGTTAGACAACCGATAAAAACAGGCCTAAGATATATTACTTTTGTGTACGTGACAAGCTATGTCTTACACTCGCGATTTGTATGACACTTTGTGTTAGTGTGCGTGAATTACTCAAAATAGAGTTTAGTTCTAAACTGGTTTTTTCGACATTTTCACAACTGTCATAGTCTATTTAGATGTATAAATGATCTAAGCTTCATATTATTATTACTCTATTGTTTTACAAATAAATTAAGAAATGCTCGAAGATGACTTAAGTTTATAAACACTTAAGAAATAAAATAATAAGTGTTTGATTAATTCCTTCTTATTTAATTAATTTTGTCATCTGCCATTTATCTTAACTCTTGTTAAATATTGTTTTGTTTGAAATCGTTAATATTGATTGAATGATTTGATTTAATTTGATTTAATAATATTTTTTACAATGTTCCTTGTTTTAGATTTTTGCTCTTCTACTTTTAATATTTATAATTGTTAGAATATCGCCGCGTGATCTTACAAATATATGAGGAGTTACGAGTGGCGAAATAAAGTAATAAATAATATAGTCATCTTTAAGAAAAAAGCGATTCATTCGATTGTATGGAACGTGCACTGATTGATTGATTGACAGATGACGGCTATAATCTTGTAAATAATGGAGGTAGCCGAAATGCACTACGTTTAAGCAACTGTTCTCTTTCAAACTTAACCGGATAATACTTCTTTGCCAATCGCTATACTGTAATTACTACTATTTTAAACTTATATCTAACTACTTATAACTAACTTACATCACTGCACGTTTGATACTAAACTAAATTTTTGCTAAGGCAGCCTCAAAAACTTGTGGTATTTATTTGTTTATTAATAATTTAAATAATCTACTCGTTGAAAAATTATTGTATGAGACACGTTGTATAACTAGGTCAAATAACGCTCGTAGCGTCATTCAGTACGATGTGAGCCGCAGGCTGTAACCCACTCCACTCACGTATTTTGACACTACATAAACAAGCGCCGCATCTAGTGAAATTACTGGGCAAATGAGACTTAACATCTTATGTCTCAAGGTGACGAGCGCAATTATATTGCCACTCCGAATTTTCGGGTTTTTCCAGAATCACTATCAGCTACACGTCCTGCTCGTCCCGTCCCTTATTTTCATTTAAAAAAAGTTGCATAATTGTCAAATCCATTTATTTTTTTATTTGAACGTCGGTCTTTTTTGCAGTTAAATCTTAGTTTTTATAATTACGGTACTTACGTTACCATAGATACAGATCCCATACTTCGAATGAAATTACAGTAAAGCACATAAAAAGAGAGCCAGTGGTGAGCACTAACTAACAACTATCAGAAATAATTTCTACTTAATTCCTGTACACTGTTCTACACGCGGTTCGAATGTGCTGAATGTGCTGTAGTTTTGTCATGTTATTAACGCCATCTTAGTTTCTGATATATGTTGTTTTAGCGATAATAGTAATACCACAGAGTTGGAATGGATACACTTACGTGTAACTTACACTCACATTTGTTGAGTGTAAGTTACACGTAAGTGCTGACTATTTTTAATCATGAGCCAGCCCGCTAACAGACATACTGAACATGGTATTTTTTTTATGAAAATAAGGGACGAGACGAGCAAGACGTTCAGCTAATAGTAATTTATGCGCCCTGCCCATTACAATGCAGTACCGCTCAGGATTCTTGAAAAACCCCAAAAATTTTGAGCGCAACTACAACTGCGCTCGTCATCTTGAGACATTAGATGTTAAGTCTCATTTGCCCAGTAATTTCACTAGCTACGGCGCTGCTACTGCGGCTTCAGACCGAAACACAGTAATGTCTACACATTACTGCTTCACGGCAGAAATAGGCGCCGTTGTGGTACCCATAATCTAGCCGGCATCCTGTGCAAAGGAGTCTCCCACTGGTAAATACGACGTCCGTAAGACGTACAAATAGCGGAGTCTTAATCGTAAGTAGATTAAGTACAGATGGTTGAGACCTTCCGGTATGGAACCCGACAAAATACTCTATAATAGCAAGCCGTACTAGAATGTAACAAAATATTTTTAAATGTCTGAGATCCTCTCGAATATCTTGGGAATTCATTCATGTTTGTTGGCTGAATAAATCCAATTTCCAATACAATTATTTATTCCAGAAACAATTGATCGCAAGATAACAAAGGCACCAAAAATCTATCATTGTCAATGGTCTGTGTCGGGGATACGACGTTTCATTTGTTTTTTCCAACCAGTATTAATTTGTTATACTGACATCATTAATTCCTCACATTTATTGTGTCTAAAATATGTACTCCGATCTTGAATTCTGATGTTAAACTAATATTTTTGTAATTTGTGATTTAAATTAAATAATACCTATTATAATGATGGCATCAAAATTGACTTTACACACATTGTACCTAAATGAATACAGAAATTTCAATTTATTTCGTTTCATTCTAAGATTGATGTTGGTCCATTGTTGGGCAGAATAAAGATAAAATTTAATCTCTGTGCTAACCCTTTCCAAAAAGTTAGGGTATCTATACTAATGTTCGGGGAAAAAGAACCTTTAGAAGAATATATACTAGAAAGGCACTTTAAAGTAATTCAATTGGATATTTTCTTGCTTAAAGTTATTATGTATGTTAGAGGTAGTGGCATTATACAATTAATATTAAAATCAAAAAAGTTTAAAAATTATACACAAATATTGCAGTTGGTCAGCGTCCTAAATGTAAGGCGTCATTCATACTGTGGCTCAACCTTGTTATTATTAAAAGTTAAACGAAAAAAGAATAGTAATAGTAGCCCATATCCATCTACGAATAATTCCGAATCGAAATATGAGTAATTGTGAGAAAATTACCCATCCCGATATGTTTAGTAGTTTTCCCTATTTATATCACCTGAAATATTTACTTTTCACATAAGAAAGATCATGTTTAAAAAGCAGTTTAAATCAAATGGAAATGCAAATTACCTATATTTAGAAGCGCGAATCTCGCGCGACAACATAGAGTATATTCTTTTACTTAACCGCACCGTCTGCCACGCTACCTAAAGGCATAAAATGTGGGGCACAATTTACGAAGGAGAGCATAATATTGTTTCATTTTATTCACATAAAATTCATTTTTAAGGCTTCTTCAGAATGTATAATATTTGTTTATCTACAATTTTCTTGCAAAGGCATTTTAAGTGTAGCGTTCCAAAGAGCTGGTTCACCTGATGTGTGGCGTTAAATTCCACCATCGCACTGCAACACTGTGTACTATTGTCATATCTGGTGCTGTACAGTAGCAGATTCTTCCATTTTTCCGTATACAACGAAGAGAGGATCATTGACGATCAAGTTATCTCCAATAGGCTTAATTCTTCAACGTTAGGCTTTCTCTACATCTTCTACCGCACTTATTGCAGCAAGTGCTCAAATCGTGGTGATCATGGTGAAAGGGGCTAGAGTTTCACGTGATGGGGAGAGGTGAGGCAACCGCCCATGGACATCCGTAACGCTAGGGGTTAAGAGATATGTTACCAGCCTACAAGGTGGAAGTATGCTCTATTCTTGAAGGTCCTTAGGTCGTATGAATCGGTAAAACAGTAGCCTGTAATTGATTCCAGAAATTGGGTGTGCGAAGCAATAAATTTCTTGGCAAACACGCTGTTGTATTAGTTGTAGACTTTACCGTGATGCGGGTTGTTGGAATTTTTGCTGCTTGTATCAACCCGAACATCTCCTCTGAGCACTCGTAGTTATAAATACTATACAAAATGCAGAGAGGACTACGTAACTACAAAGAATCAAGCTGATCGGAAATCACGTCAATGATTTGCGCCTGAAGTGCTCTTTATAATAACCAGTGGGAGGCTCCTTTGCAAAGGATGCCCGCTAAATTATGGGCACTACAACGGCGCCTATTTCTTCCGTGAAGCAGTAATGTGTAAACATAATTGTATTTCGGTATGAAGGGCGCCGTAGCTAGTGAAATTATTGTGCAAATTATGAGACTTAGTATCTTATGTTTCAAGGTGACGAACGCAATTGTAAAGCCGCTCAGAATTTTTGGGTTTTTTCAAGAATCCTGTGCGGCGCTGCATTGTTATGGGCAGGGCGTATCAATTAAATTCTATCAGCTGAATATCCAGCACGTCTCATCCCTTATTTTCATAAAAAATAAAAAAGCTATAAATTTCTCATCAAAATCGTTTTAAAGATGGTCTGGAAGGAAACATGTCAAAAAAACCAATGTAAATAAATAATGTGTGTTATGTAATCTACCGAACAACAGTTAAGTAACAAATTGCAGGTTAAATCCACATGCTAGCCGAAAGCCTGTGTTTTTGATTGAAGTGCTCTATTTTCCCGGTGATAGAAATGTATTATTCATAAATGCCGATGGATCAATGAATGAATTTTTTTCATTGACATTCCGTTCATGTTTTCGGAACATTCTCGGCATTGTACTCGAGTCTGACATAATAAAAAAATAAAACCTTAAAAATAAATAGGGTTACAACTATGATCATCTCATTTATCAAATCACTCGTAGTAACTCCTCCGTGTCGGAGGTCCGATTAATCTTATACAATATTCTATTGAGACAACCTACCGAAATAAACTTTGAAAGTTTATTGACGCTTGTAAGATGATTTTAATTGATATAATTACCATTAAGTTAAATGGCTTATAAATGTTTGGTTAGTTACAAGATTGTTAATTGTATTATCAGTCTTAATTAATTTATTAATATTAAGTTCAGCATCATGTATTAAGTTTTATTGTATTTTTTGTAAAAAAGCAAAAATAGAATGCTGTCGTATGAGTTTCTTGCGCCGCTTCTTTTCTCTCAGAGCGCCATGGATATAAAGCCAATACTTGTAAGTCATTTTATGATCACTCAGGGGAAAACGTACATATATTGAAAGAGTCAAATTATTGAATTCTGGACAAACATTATCTAATCTATCTTAGAATTTATGTAAGCAATGTCATTCAATGTAAGTACTATTAATTAGATTTAGTGAACTGAACTGACGTCGCTTTGTGCTGATTGAGTCGCTCCATTTCACACAGCTTCCAAATTAGCCGTTTTGTCTGTAGTTTGCTCAGGCCACACCTCTCTAGATTTCAGAGACCGCTATCCAATTTATCAGCTTAATGGCCAGCTTATAGATCGTTGCAATTGTGGCGTTGAACTGCTAGCTTTATTACGTCATTGTTGTAGCAAATATAAATTATACAAATATTCATTTGCGATGCTTCATTTCTTCCATACATTATAGTGTTAAACTTTGAACTCCTCCGAAACAGCATGACCGATTCTCATGAAATTTTGAGTACATATTGGGTAGGTCTGAGAATCGGACAACATCTATTTTTCATCCCCCTTAATGTTAAGGGTGGTCCACACGATTTTTTTTTTAATTTTTTTGTTTTTTTTTTTTAAATTTGTTTGATTATGAGTCAACATTTAAAAATACATACAACTTCAAATTTTCACCCATCTACGATCAACAGTTACTTTTGTATCGCGATTTTAATATCGGCAATACAACGTTTGCTGGGTCATCTAGTAATATATAATATTATGTTTCTGTTTACAATAAGTTCTCTGCAAGAGTTAGAAATTGGAGGCTGGAAATATAATCAAGTGCACCACTCTTGTAAAACATAATTTATAAAATTGAAGAAGATATAATTTAGGGGGGATATCATATGTGCTACTAAACCTATTAAAAATATATATAAAAACTCTTAAAGAATACATCTACTTTCCAAGTTTCAAGAAAAAAAATTCTACTGAACATATCTGAACACGAGTGACAGTCGTAAATTCGCGATGCAGAATGGAATATTCCAAAGGGGCTTGAAAAACTGTTTCCCTGCACACATTCAGTGGAACAGGGCGAGCGTGACTGTCCATGCATTCAAAGCCAATAAATAGATTTTGAGTGAACAATCAAAGTTGTATTGGAAAACGTCAGGCTTACAAGTATGCGAGACTGAATATATGACGAGCACGTCACTGTTCAATCTCCTTTTGAATAGAGATTCGTAAATATTATTTCGTCACAATAATTTTATCACAACAAAAAACTGCATGATCTAGAAAGTAAATTGAAATAATCCGCGAGATAGGATTCCAATTTCCAAATTTGAGTTGAACTATCGTCAACCTATTCTAACTTTACATAATAAATAATTATTTTTTATTTCATGTTTTAGCAATCTTGCGAAACTCTCTCAGAAAATAGCGAATCTCTCGATTGCATGAAACGTGCAGTCATTGATAAATTGTCAGAGGACGGCTATAATCTTGAAAAAAACGGAGCTAGCCGAAGTCCACCACGTTTCAAGCAAATGTTCGCTTTCAAACTTAGCCGAATTATACTTCGTCGCCCAATACTAATTAATATTTCAAACTTATTTCAAATTTCACTGTACTTTTCATACTAAACTAAATTTAAATTTTTACGTAGGCAGTCCCGCCTCTTATTACGTAGTATTTACATCCTCTTTGGTTTGAGTTTAGTTAGATAAATGCAATGATAGAAAAACAGCAATATTTTACTAGATTGAGTTATACGTACTATGTCAATCAGTACAGTGGTTGAGCGCGGGAAGTAGCTCCAGGCTGTGAGGATGATATTCAAGTTAGTTTATATTTCATTATACATACTGCCAGCCTAAGAGCTCTTCAGGATACTACCCATGATAACTTTAAAATACATACAACTAAGCGACATCTCTATGCAAGTAATGGAGCCGTTCATAGAATACTGAATTCTCCGACGATTTAAGACATCACAATAATTACAGCCATTCCTGAGATTTATGAAATATAAAGTATATTATATATTTTCTAGCTTATAAATTCTTTATTTAATGCAAGAGACGGCAGAAATTCAGTCAGTAAGCTTCTTGGGTATTTTCTTATATATTGCTTATTTTACAGTTTATATGTCTGATTCTAGTAGGATTGTAAATTATATTTTAATATTTATTCAACACTGTAGAAATTACAAAATTAAAGCCAACAAAAATATGCTGAAAATGTAACACAGTTAAACTTAATATTTCTCAGTTCAGCGGGACTGATAGAGCCCTTTAAGCCCTTAAGTGGAAAAATTGTTACAGTAAAATTAATTTATACATAATTCTTATAGACATATATTGAACAGATGAAACCCGCTTGAAACAGCAGATTCATTAAAAGGTTTTAAACAAATTGAAGCCATGTATTACGAATCACAACACATTCATAAATTGGTAATATTGTAAGCCTTTTTGTTATTGGCTGAAACAATGAAACTTACTTAAAGCTCATTTCTAAAATGATTGTTTTCCCAAAATAATTTTAACACTCTTAGTTACACACACACCTACCTAGTTTTTTAAACACACACCTACGAAATACAAAGCATCTTCTTTAAGGAATAAATTATTTTTAAAGTTAGTTGTGGCTAAAGTTGGGTATATAATTTCAACTCTTATTCTGGAATGTGATAGAGAAAAAGTAAAATATTGTACATGTAACACGCCAAATCATAATATGACACAAGTGTCAATTTTCAAGTAAATCGGCTGTCTTGATTAGAGTGAAAATTATTTTCAGAGATACTGTTACATAAACAAAAACCAGTTACGATTAATTATAAAAATATTAAAAATAAACATAAAAAAAAATTTAAATATTCATATCCTTAAACATTTCTCACTAAGAGCTACCATGTTAAAATACTTACTAAAATTGTGAAAAACGTGACGTGTGTACAAATGAATAATGATTAAACCACTATAAATAAATAAAAATCTGAGAGAACACAAACAATATTATGTAGAAAAAAAAACAATGTATGAAAGTTAAAACCTATGTTATTAAGTTTCTTCTTACTTCACATTTAAAAGAGTTCCCAATTGTATTAAATATATCTATTGTAATATGATTATAATTAAACTCCAAGCACATTCTACTTAAAGGAGCTCTTCAATCTGCATTAGTTTGAGATGAAGGTAAGGCTTGTTTAAGTGAACCGATTGAGATTGAGATTGCGAATGAGAAAAATTAAAATAAGAAACGCAAATGTATCTTAGAATCATCACATCTAGCATTATGTACCTAGTCTTCTATGCTCAAATGTAGGGAGTTAAGGTTGAGAATGCGTTCTTCATATGGCTGATATCTTTTTTCTAGACGAGTGGATAGCATTTTCGCGAACTTTGGTTGCATAGATTCAACGCTGTATTTATAAAATGTGACTTTTATGGGGTAACAGACTGGTGATGCGTATTCGAATTGGAACCTCACAAGTGCGTAAAGAGTCAAATAGCTCTCTTGTTTTTCAATTTTTTTGTCACGTGGTAAACAAAATCTAACATTCGATATGCATTGCTTGTAATTGCTATCATATTATGTTGGTCAAATAATAGCTTTGAGTCCAGCATTACGCCCAGGTCTTTTATACTAGGTACTCAGTTAAGAACTTGATTAGAAGTAGTTTATTATTTTACATTTATCTGTAGAGAGGGTACAATGGTGTAGAGAGCATACAATAATCAAATATTGAATTTGAATTGATATCTTTTTGCAATAAGAGACAATCGTTATCATCGTTTATACACCTGTATATTTTAAATTGTCAGCATGTAGTATGGGTTTTACTATGCTGAAAACATTTGTTGAAATCGTGAATGAAGATAATGAATAGAAAAGGACCCAAGATAGACCCTTGCGGTAACCCAGAACTTATAGCATAAGAAGACGATAAGAAGACATTGATGACGACAGACTGATATCTACTCTCAAGGTACGATGCAAAACAAGGTTGCCTTTATCGTCATTAAAGTGGAGCTTCCTCAGCAAAATCTACTTTGTCAAATGCTTTACGAAAATCACGTGTAAACACTATCTACAGAAGAGCCTTGATCTATAGTCTGGAAAATGAATTTTAAGTAAAGTTATATATTTGACACCGTAGACCTAGACTTGACGAATCCATTCTGACTTTCAGGAATGCTCTAAGAAGGGGATATAATTTATTGTGGACTAATATTTCAAAGATTTTTGCGAAACATGGCAGTATTGAAATAGATATAGTTTGTAATATTGTTTTTGGCTCCTGCTTAATGAATAGAGGAATATAAGCATTTTTCCAGATTGGTGGGAAATAAACCTCAGCCATTTCTTAATGAATATTATGATTATTGGTTTGAATAAGACTTTTGCAGCCTTGCGAATGAAAAACAGAGTAATTGTGTCCACACTACTTAACACTTTGTTTACTTTATAATTTTAAGCAATTCATGTAAAGAATAAGAGAAAATAAAAAATTCTCATATATTTCATTTCTAGTTTAAACATGGGCTTATATTTATGACTTCAATGTTCTTAGACTTGTTAATTCGTAAGGCTAAGTAGTAGTAGTAAGTAAATTTTGTGTTATTCCCTGTCAGTAAGAAGCATGCATAACGATGCTTTAAAAGTTACAAGTTAGAATGGACCCATGTCAAGTATTACGCACAATATGACGCGAAACAGTCTATTTTCATGGTTAAAGAAGGCTGGCTATAAATCTGTATGTCGGGATTTAATTTGTGTTTATGATTAAAAAAATAATGGTTTTTTCCTATTATCTCCTATAAAAACTCATACTTTTAAATTTAGCTGGCAAAGCCCCAATGAAGGGATGGTGTGACCAAATAAGTAACTATAATTAAATAAAGGGTTGGAGTTAAAACCGGATATATAGTCCCAAGAAAATAATATGCATGTGTTCAATAATGCGAAAAGAGTTTGGTCAACAAATTGAAATACGGTAAACAATTAAAGGTCCTAAAACTGAACGGCAGCATATTTGATTTGATTTTTATTGAAAATCCTGTATGGGGATCTCCCTTCAACAATCCTAGAATACTATTAGATTTTTAGAAATTCACAACAAATCTTTATTTTCATTTTATTTTATTAATAACAATCGCTTTTGCTTAACGTGAGCCTAAAAAACATAAAAAATACATTTTGCTAGAGATCACCCTGAACCTAATAAACTTTCTCTCATATTTTCTGGAGCATTGTTTTGTTAATTTACTGACTATTGCAAGATTCTGAAAAACCATTTAACTTAACATCATAAGGCCTAGGAGGTAGGCTTCTTCTTCAGTATTATAAAAACTAAACGTACTTAGGTAAGAAATACATTACACTCTTTTGTTTTGGGTAGTTGGGGAATAAGCCATGATCTATCAAACTTATATTAAAACCCTGTGTTAAAACCACAAAGACTGATAGATTGAAATACGGCACAAGTTCAGCAAAGGAAGGTGCGCAAGCATGGGTTTGATAAAGTTCCTGACGTCGGTAGAGAGATTGTACAATAGCAAGTTTAATTACTTCCCGTAGTGATTGCTCACGGTGATATTGTCCATACAGCTCCAGTCCTATATTTTAATAATGTCTTCTATTCGGCAGATTTAAATTAGCATGCAAGAAGTTAAAATTTAGAAAATCATTAACACTTAAAAAAAAATTGTCGACTAACCATTTAAACATGAGTCCAGTAAATCGTTTCTATGGTAAGTTTTTATATACATAAGGAAATCATAATTACGTAACTAAATTACTCCTTACAATATTGGTATAAATATCTTTACATTAATATACTTTAATGACATATTCGATAATATATTATTAGACGCACCCAACATGCGAGGGTATATAATAATATAATCGCTGTGCCCACGTCAAAAATCAAATGAATTAAAATAAAGTTTTTTATATAATTACAGATATAAAATTCTTTTGTAAGCTAATTTATTTATTGGATGGGTTTGTTTAACGCGCAGCCCTAATTAATATCATGATAGCTACCTACCAGTCAAAGTCCTACTCACTCTCAGCATTTCAGAGTTTAGCATAATATATTTTTTTTGGTCCATAAATGCAAACTATCGAAAACCAGTTTATTTGATTTTTTTTTACAAACACACATTTCAATACTCTTTATATGTAAAGATACTAAGCACAAGGCTGTTGTTGACAACTATAGAGCTAAAATTGGACTGGACCAATTCCACAAGAACAGTAATGTTTTACCAATGTACGGGAAATAATATGCATCTTGATAGAAATTGGCCCAGGCTAATGTTGGATACAATGTTGGGATTACATTCAGTCAATGTGGGGTGCAGTAGCTGAGGAATATTGACCATTTCATATTGGAGAGCCAAATTTAAACTTAATATTGAATCCAATTTATACCTGCACGATCGCAATATGAGACCCGGGTAAAAGGTATCAATGGCGGACAATGCCGGCATCTCGCGAACCGGAACCGCTTGATGTATCTTATATAGTTCATTATATGTTAAAAATACGATGACGCAGGGATAATTAATCATCATCACCATCATCAGCCGGAAGACGTCCACTGCTGGACAAAGGCCTCCCCCAAAGAATTTCACGACGATCTGTCCTGAACTGCCCTCATCCAACGCGTTCCGGCGATCTTGACCAGATCGTCGGTCCATATTGTGGAGGGCCTACCAACACTGCGTGTTTCGTTACGTGGTTGCCATTCGAGAACTTTACTGCCCCAACGGCGATTTGTCCGTCGAACTAAGTGCCCTGCCCTCTGCCACTTCAGTTTCGCAATGATTTGGACTATGTCGGTGACTTTGGTTGGCAAAGTTTATAAGTGAGTAAATTATAACAGACTTCAGATTTATTTCTTATTTTTTATCGTTCCCGCGATCAGGTTAATTGAAGAGAATGAGGGACTAAATAAATATTTGAATTAATAATAAAAAAAAAATAATGTACTCATTTAAGTTTAAATGTTTATGATAATAATTCAAGTATATGAAATTAGATTCATTACGTAAAAGTTTAAATTTTGTAAGAGTTTGTTATACTTTCGCTTTAAATTTTCGGTCGGTCTGAAAGGCGCCGTAGCTAGTGAAGTTACTGTTCAAATGAGACTTAACATCTTATGTCTCAAGGTGACGAGCGCAATTGTAGTGACTCTCAGAATTTTTGGAGTTCTTCAAGAATTATGAGCGCTACAGCATTGTAATAGGCTAGGCTTATAAATTTACCTTCAGCTGATTGTCCTGTTCGTCTCATCCCTTATTTTAATTAAAAAAACTATAATTGATACAAATACCTAGAAATGCTTTCAATGCAATTCGTACGTGAACTATCTAATATAACTTTTAGCATCGACGTTAAATGTTCATGACTGTTTCAATTTATTCTTAATCCCGCTCAGATCGTTTCAACTGTATATAAACCTCAATTTCGATACAAACTGAATTTGAAAAGTGATTTCAATGGTCCGTAATATTGAAGGTTTTATTTTTTCTTTAATAAACAAAAAATATATTTTCGTAAAGATGACATTGTGTGTTGTTAACATGAATTTTTAACAACTTATGGCCGTTCCCAATATACTATCTACAGATAGTGATAAATTACTACCTTCTTCTGTCGCTAATTAGCTGTCAATAATCTGACGATGTGCCAATATACCCGATAACTCAATCTTATATTGGGACGCGTGAATTCAAATTCCATACAAACTTCTATCGCTGGTAAGCTATACGTCGTCCCACTGATAGACAGCGTGTACGAAGAAGATTACCGTCGGTAGGTTTATTGGGACAGCAAAGTCAACGATAGTTACGATTTTTATCTCAAGTAAGGGATAGACTGAATATTGGGAACGGCCGTTAATCAAAGAAGTATTCCTCTTAGAACATTGCAAGATCTTAAATTAATCTGATATTTAATATCACTTACCGCTGTAGTTAGTAAGTTGTCAGAAAGCATATTAAAAGTTAATGTTTCGTTATATCTATATCTACATGCTATATTTGACTGTCAAAATGAAAAAGAAAGTGACTGTATTATTTTTAGATAAATTTTCAGATTAATTTTCAACTTTCATATGACGCTTACAACAATTGAATGTGTTAACGAACGCAACGCCAATATAGTTATTTAGTTGGTTTCTTGGCATTGTCAAATCAAATGTAAATTACAAAAGTTATAGAGTACAGTAGCTGCATCATTGACACACACCGTAGATAAATAAAGGTATTTTTTGAGTATTTTATAAGTGATTATAAATATATATACTCGTATTATAACTTCCAAGAATCCGAAACCGAGCCTCTGGCAACAGGATCATCCTGCCTCCAAGTTTACAAGAGTTGTACAAGAATTATCATTATTTACTTACTTAGTCCTTTTTTAATACTATTGCACATGAAAAATTTAATTTTTATAATAATATACTGCAATTTAATATGTGGAATATAAAACTTAATCACGCCTAAGTTCCATCAAAAGAGTGTTCTAAAACATTGTATACTTCTAACTTAGACTTATATAGTATTAGTAGTAGTATTATATATATCATGACAATATTAACAGAGCCATAACTTTCATCTTCAATCTAATGTTCATAAAAAATTTCAGGAAATTCTTTCGTCCGCGGAATCTGCTCATTAAAACTGACAATATCGTCTTAAGGAAGCTAATTAAAAAGTTGATATTACAAGATGTTTCGGTTTTGTTATTAACAGAACGATAAAATTATCTTTGATTTTATTAGCTATTCATAAATTGAAAGAGGAGTTATACTTGTATTAAATATAATAATATTTAATAACAACAAACAAATTATTTAACATAAAGCAATTTTCTCTGTGTTTAATTTATTAGAAAGTTTATGTTAAGTTATTACTAACAATATTTACATAAGGTTTGAAATTCAGTATAGGAATAGATTAAGGCCTTTCAGAATTATATCAGTGTTATTCCTTTATATACTTCCGCTGAAAAATATTTTGTATAATCAGTTTTGAGTAGAGATGTTATACCTCAATCAGTGTCACCACTTTAAGATTTATGACATGACGTATATAAATATGAAATAACGGCAAAACTAGACATATATGCAAAAAACAAACAAAAGTAAATATACACAAACCTAGTTAAAATACACACATATATACTCACACCTTGGCGTCAGGGTAGGTAGTGACAATAGAATGCAACTTGCATCTATCCTTACAAACCTCTACATTCTTTAAAGTTACACGAAGCCTAAATATACGTCTCGCGGCCGTGCTATACTTCGATAAATAAAAAATGGTGGGACTTAGCTTAATGACACGGGCTCCGTCCCCAACTCCCTACGGTTACGGAGTTGGCGAAAGAGCACGATGCGGTGACTTCGAACGTTAGAAAAACACAACCGATATTCGCCTACGTACGAGTATACGCCTCGCAGGCGTAGATTAGGCTTCTAGGCTTTTTAGGTAGGCTAGGATTATGCTAAGCATACACTAGTTAAGTTGTATGTAAGTAAAGCCTGAGCAAAGTCTAAGTACGTTAAGAAAGTCTCGCAGCTTACCGCAGAACCTAAGCTCCATGTCTCATAACCTAACCTAAACACTACACAATAATAATACAACACTAATTTCTTACACTTCATAATCTATTTCTTGCACTTCCCGCCAAATTTAAATCTTCAGCGTCTGAATGTGTCGCGTAACAATGCAGTTTTTAATAATTTTTCCGAGACATATAACAAACTGTGGGATTGAGTTACTTGTCCATGATTCCGGTCGATACGATATTGACTACTGGATACATTCAAACACTAAGCCGGTACTTCTTTGCTAGTGAAAGAAAGTATGGGCAGCGTTGCTCACTTATAGCCTAAACACATGATCGGATTTGGTACGACCGAACCATCGGACAGATTAGTCCGGTGTCGTACTCGGTATGGTCCGGACGAATAATAAAAATAAAACTACCAACAGGTGGCCTGTACCCTCGTATGTTTATCCCGTAATAAAGGATCAATAGGATATTTGGTTCTGTTTCGTTAACGTTGAAGTAAAATTTTACTGAAACTTTCATCTGAATCTTCTCAATTAATTAAATTTAATTATAATGAATATTTATTTGAGTGACGTACAAATTAATTATCGAATAAAAAAATTAACCTGTACATTCGTTTATGTTATTCAACTTGGTAGCTGAAGTGCAACAAGTTTTGATCACACGCTTGGGTACTTTTGATAACAATATAACAAAGTTGTTCGTCCTACTACATAATTAATTATTATTTTAGATATTCTAATATTATCTGTATATTCGTATGTTGCATTCAGCTAAAGCTGAGGTGACGAAGGATAATATACGCTCGTGTACTTTGTTGTTTTTCGGCACGTTATATTATTCATTAAAAAACTTAAAATCGCCTTAAACGGCTTCCTTGAAAAGTGACTCCATTCGAATTTCAGATACAACGCCGATAATGGAATTGGATTAGTCACACACTTCAGAGAGATTCTTAAAAAACACCATGGCAAGCCCTTGAGTAGAATACCAAAAGAAAACATTGTTTATATAGTACTAGGCGTTCCCGCCCGCTTCACTGGGTGAATTTGAAATGGAAGGAACGTTGGAATTCAAAAAATAAGTAGCCATAAACCATCTAGGATAAATTTCGCATGAAATGGTGGTAGTTTCATGTCCATACGATCAGTGGCTTAGGCTTGAAAGAGCCTCAAACAAAGACCATTTTCATTATATATATAAATAGCCTTTCGCGCCCGCTTCGCTGAGCAAATTTTAAAATGAAATAAATTAATGAAGAAACGTTGGAATTCGAAAATTAAGTAGCCATCAACCTTGTAGGATACATTTCGCATCGAATGGTGGTAGTTTCATGTCGATACGAGAGCCTCAAACAAGGACCATTTTCAATATATAGATACTAGCTGACCCAGCAAACGTTGTATTGCCATATAAAGTAATAAAAAAAAATGTGTGTAAAAAGTAGATGCAACCGATTCTCAGACCTACCAAATTAATCGTACTACAATTATTGTAAGTATTGATCCATTGCCATCTTGCAACCCTAAAGCGGATTTGTGGATAGAACAGAATAATATAAAAATCGCGATACAAAAATAGGGGTTGATCGTAGAGTGTTGAAAATTTAGGGTTGTATGTATTTTTTAATGTTGTATCATAAAAAAATAAAAACCAAAAATTACGTCCAAAAAAATATATTAGGGATGTACCCTTAACATTTAGGCGCATGAAAAATAATTCTCAGACCTACTGAATATGTATATATCATTTGGTAAAAATCTGTAAAGCCGTTTCGGAGGAGTAAGGTAACTAACATTAAAACAACAAGAATGTTACATATAAGATTGATTATTGAAACACATTCCACCAGTGTTTCTTTATGTCTTTGAAAGCATTTTTAATTGATGTGTAAATTTTCGGGCTATGTATAATGAAGGGAAATTCAGTATATCATAACATTAAAGATTTGTCTTAAAAAGTGAATTTTATCCCTTGCAGCTGGCGTTCTCCGAGCACCTCTTATTACTACATTTTGTGTATTATCTTTCTCCACAAATCAAACCGGATGTCTCACGGAGAGGAAAGCATAATTGAGATACCGGCGAGGTATTGTTCCTTGAAAATATATCATAAAGAGGAACTCTCAATGCTATTTATAATGTGTTCATGTTTAATTATGTAAATAATGAAGTTATATTGGGCGCGTTTACTTGAGTACTTATTGTAACGTTAGAGTTAGCTCATTTTGTGAAGGTATGATGAAGTAATCTGCTATTTCCCTACACTATATTTTATTTTAAGGATATAAAAATAAATATTTAAGTACTTATTTTCTTACAATAAATTTTTTATCTTCACCAGAAAGTCTCAAGTGGTGCTGTCACATGGTTAACGGTTTTTGTATGATAAATAACCCCGTAATGGTACCTGATATTAAGTGATACCCTTCTGCAAAAAAAGTGAATTATAAGAGCTTGGATGTCCTATTAGGATGATGTACAAACACCCTTTTTTAAAGGTACCCATATGAGATGCCGGTTTTTTTAAATTGGTTCATAAATTACAGAAAAATAGCTTAATATAAATAATTCTTCTAGAATTTGAAATTTGAAATTCTAGTATAATTATATTGTTTTTCTTGAAGTAACACCAATTTATGAAATTAAAATGACCCGCCCTCTCGTCGCTACTATTACCATAACAGAATATAACCTATATATGTATCACCTATAGTTTATCATTATAGTTTATAATTTAGTTATCGTAGCGCATGCCCAATAACGACAAATTTTTTGGGCAAATTTTTATAACTTGGTCTTTTAATTTTTTTTTTGAATTGTTAAAACATACATATATATATTCTGAATAGTAGAGTTTTAATTTAGATGAATTTAGTAAATTAAAATGATTTGATGTAAGACTAACTGAATATATCAAACATTGTTTTAATTTTATTATAAGTTCTCATAGGCTTGAAATCTCACCCTACTTATTAGGCGCAGCGTATCTCCCGATATATAGGTTCTATTGCAAAAAGTAATGTGACTGACTCACTTCCTGAGCAAGTGCACTTCACACTCAATATATCTATAAGTAATATAAGACATGAATATCCACAGAATTTCTCTTCTCCGGAGTATAACATCATTTTCAATGAATGTTTTCACACTCTTAAAACCAAAGTATTTTTAGCCAATTATATACAAGAAAGTGTTAATTTTACTTACATTAATGTTTTTGAGATTTTTTTAAGGTGAATTTTGAAAGAAAAATACATTTACGTATTGAAGACCCCGAAACGGGGCCCATGTGTCGGGCTCGGGTGTAAACACCCCCTACCGACTAAAAACCTTCTCTGTGCCCTAAAGCCCTAAAGGCTCTAGTAGTAAAAGTGTAGCTTACAGGCGCGGGGCGTCTCGGAAGGATGCTTGAACCTCGGACCAGCTGTTTACTTGGCTAGATGGAGACAAGATCACTAACGATCTATACTGTTGGTTATATGGACTCTACGTTTGAGTAACAACCATTAACCCTTCACCGGAGACATTGGTTGCGGATACTGATTTACACTGCAATATGGAATCAAAAATATTTTTAATTGGTACTGGGCTTCTCAGTTATCTACAAATTATTATTGTCTTAGTTAGGTTTAATTGAAGTTTTAAAATACTAAGGCGCTACTCTGATTAGTCGATTGACTATCCGAACGTGATTTTATTACTGCAGCTGATTAGCTACAGTAATAAAACATGTTAAGTTTGGCGATATCGTAGTATTAATAGAGAAATATATCATTAGCAAGTTAGTAAGGGAGGTTCAGGTGATATTCATATATTATATTAAAAGCTTTTGACAGGGGTAGATCATTCATCACGGGATAGAGACCCGCTAGTTTATCGAAGGGATGGAGACAATCCCGAAACTAATAAAATATATTAATGGTAAATTGGAGCGCCATTGTGAATCTGAGAAAATATTTGCAAGCTTTCTTTGTGTTTTCTGTTAAAAATGAATTTTATTAAAATTTTTGTTTCTTTATTTATTAATTTAGGCAATTCAAACAGATTACAATATTTTCAAACCTATGGTCTTAATTAAATTATATTTAAATCTTATTGCAATCCTAAAGGTACCGCACAGCTTGAATAAGATTTTAAAATCAGGCGCTCGAAGTATTTATCATACATAAACTACAAAATTCCTAATCTTCTTAATTATTTCCCTTTTTTATAGTATTAATGTGTAGATTTTTTTATGAAAATAAGGGATGAGACGAGCAGGACGTTCAGCTGATGGTAAGTTAAACGCCCTACCCATTACAATACAATGCCACTCAGTATTCTTGAAAAACCCAAAAATTCAGAGCGACACTACTATTGCACTCGTCAAGGTGAGACATATGATGTTAAGTCTTATTTGCCCAGTCATTTTACTAGCTACGACACCCTTCAGACCGAAACACAGTAATGTTTACGCATTACTGCTTCACGGTAGAAATAGGCATGTGGTACCCATAATCTAGCTGGCTTCCTGTACAAAGGAGCTTCCCACTGGTGAAAGATCTTATTTATTGTTATACGGGGACCATAACGTTGGAAAGGAGGAAGATAAATGAGGATACAGGTCACCTGATTGTAAGTGATCACCGCAGGCCATACTCTCTTGCAGGGCCGTGCATTTCCACATAGGCAATTAGGCAATGCCTACCTTAATAACAACCACTAAGTAAATTTAGTTCCGTTATTCTATAATAAAATTTCTATTGAACACCCACCCAGTAAGTTTTCGCTTACGATAAATATCTAGTAAAAACCTTTGATAGTCTATCCATAGCTTTAAACGGCCGTTTTCAATAACGTGCCACTAGTTATGGATACATTGCTGTCACCGCTTAATGACAAGATCTTATCTATCCATAGTTATGACCAATATAGTTACAGTCCAATGCTTTGTGTCGATAAGTTATTGAATTGTTAGTATGCTTAAAAGGATAGATTTAAGTCTCTAGTAAGTTAGACTAAGGTTAGATAGGGAATTGAAAACTTTTTTTAAAGATAATATGGATAGACTATCAAAAGTTTTAACAAGATAAACTCGAAAACACATGGCGGGCGAGCGAGAGTCAACGGCGCAATATCCACCGAACGCTTATTATTATTATAATTATTAAACTAAATTTATTTAAAATCTAAAACTTAAATGACGTGAATAAGAAACAGCCCAAAGGGAGTCAGATCTTAATGTAAAGTAAGAACGGTGAGCTTTCAGTATCAATATAAAGAAAAACATTTATTTATTTATTTAAGTATATTTTATTAGAAATAAAAAATACTTAAATCTATTACAATTACACCTTATTACTTGTACAACTTATTAAAGGAGTCACATAATTTTCCAAAAATAGTAAGAAATTTTAAAAACTTGCAAAGTTCAAAATGAAAAAAAAAAAATATATTTAGCAAAAGTAGGTAAAATATGAATAAAGGCATTATTAGTGTATAGTTATTACAATTTAAGGCCTTAACAATCTTAATGCTAGTTTTTTAAATTTGGGTAATTTATCATGAAATATGTTAACCTCTTTGCTAATAGCCTTGATATAGCGGAAAATATATTGTAAAATAAAAGGATTATTTGAGTAATGAAATAAACTATACAAGAAATTATATTTTATTTTCCTATGATCCCACGTGTGAAGGAAGGGCTGACACCTTACAGTATCTAATTAGAATTTTACATATTTCATTAAATTCATATTTTAATGCATTGAATCCATTTCGAATAAAAACATGTTCTGAATACAAAATAATAAATGGAGGTAAATAGTTCTGTCGCTAGCTCATCAACATGCAAACTATGTTTAAATAATAAAAGCATGTTAACTTAATAAATATAGTATGATGTAATACATTTATATTTATTACTTCGATATATTCATAACTTAATCTAAACTGTTAGGATTAACATCAGGATCGAACATTTTCATATGTAAGACATACAGTCTGTCCCCCTGAAAATGTGCTCTGCAAAGGAAAAAATTAGACGCGTCTTAATCCATTAAAAAGTATTTTATTTAAATTACCAGTGGGAGGCTTCTTTTCACAGGATGCCAGCTAGATTGTGTGTACCACAACGGCGCCTATTTCGGCCATGAAGCAGTAATGTGTAAGCATTACTGTGTTTCGGTCTGAAGGGCGCCGTAGCTAGATAAATTACTGGGCAAATGAGACTTAACATCTTGTTTCAAGGTGACGAGCGCAATTGTTTTGCCGTTCAGAATTTTTGGGTCTTTCAAGAATCCTGAGCGGCACTACATTGTAATGGGAAGGGCGTATCAATTACCATCACCTGAAGGTCCTGGTCGTGTCGTTCCTTATTTTCATAAAATGTGTAACACTCGCGTTAATCAAAGAAGTTACTATGTGAAACATACATTATGAGTATAGATGAGCTAGAGAGAATAGTTACAATAAATATTGTAAAATAAGGTAACTTTTTATAGCCTTCTAATAAAAACACTCGTAAAAACCATTTTATTATGCTTTAATAGGCCTATAAAATATCGACATTTATATAAGATGAGTTGAAAAATGTTTGAAGTTTGCCAGGCTCAGCTTTATCAGAGGAACTAGAACCCTCTCTATCAGTTTTGTAATAAATTCTCTAAACTTATTGTTGGCAGCCTTAAATAATTTATAATAATAATAGTAAAATGTGAGGAAGTGCTAATGAGTAATGGCTTCAGTTGTTTTATACTGAGTTGAACTCCATTCGCGGTGCTATCAGTATTATATATAAGATTTTGTTTATATCGTATGTATAATTTTAGAAGCTATATAGTTTTTGGTAATTTTTAAATCATACAATAACCTTAAGATTATATTCAAATACAACAATGTGATATTTGTGTAATATTTACATAACAATTCGCTTAACTGTACGAAACATCATAAGGTAAGATCTCGTACCTCGGTCATATACTGAGCAACGATAGGTACCGCCTGCTGCAAACTGTAATGACGGGACTACGCAACAACAGTCGTGGGGCGTCTTATAAGGAGACTCGAACCTCTCTCGCAATTTTTTTTATTTATTTATTTTTAAAAAAGGGTTGTGTGGTTTTATGAAACCACGGTTAAAGTGAAAAATTTTTTCACATTATAGACATTTAACTAAAAATTATTGGAATAATATTCCATTAAGGATATAAAGATCGCTTTAACAATCTTAAATTTATAGTTGGAAAATTGGAACGATAATGGGAAATAATAAAAGTAGACTAAGTCTCCAACTAAATGAGTAATAGTCTATACACTACACGGTTAGCTGCTGCGAACTATAGGCGCCGCCCGACCGTCACGCGACATGCAACACACAGACGAAAAAGTTTGAGACGATGTAAAAAAAGTTTCACTTTAAAAAAGCTTCATCAACGAGCATAGAAATATTATAAATTATTATGTATCAATGTAGATATGATTATAGGCAAATACAAATTACTTTACAGCTTTATGTCTATTTCATTCGAGGGTTTTCAAACAAAAAAGACAAATCTGTGGCTTTAAGCTATGGAAGCCCAATTTTGTTTTAGCACCCTTTTATATACAAAGGCTTGAACTTTACAATTCTAACGATTCGTCTTGGAGGAATAAAGCTAATAGAAGCCAGCAGTCCTGGACAATCAAGTAGGCATCTTGAATAAACGTGTAACTTATTTTAAAGAAAAATATTCAATATTTCAGGATAGGATTGTTTACCAAATAAATAAATTGTTATCGTAGATCTTAACTTGATCACATCTATTTTATAAAAAAATGCTTATCGCTGAGAATACGACATTTTTAAAACATTTTAAACTATATACCCATAGTGATGTAGGATGTTCAGGCATTAAAAATGTTTGAAACACAAATTTATTAAATCATAAACAACAATAAATTATCACATTATAACTCTATTCTTTAAATAGCTAAATCTAATAAATCTAATAATAATAGGATTTTCGTAAAAACAGATTTAATAACAGATAGATACAAAGAAAATTGTTTTTTTTTTTTAAATTTTACATTACAATATTTAAAAATAATCTTTTTATATAAAAAAAAATATTTTTATATTTTGATAGAAAATTAATAAAATATATCTTCTATTCCCTTCTACATAGATACCTAGGTTTTCAGTGTAGTTTGCTTCTGATTGTTCTGAAACAAACAAGGAAAAATTATATCACATCTTAAATAATTTATACGTCTAGATAGAGTCTCTTGCTGTTAGACAACCGATATAAACAGGCCAGGAATATTATTTTAGTGTGCGTGACAAGCTACGTCTTACACTCGCTATTTGTATGACAGTTTGTGTTAGTGTGCGTGAATTGCTCAAATCGGAGGTTAGTTCCAAACTCCATTTTTTTGTCGTTCTAAGTATTATATTATTACATTTTATTGGCTGGCGAGCATCGGCTTCTCAACTTTGTATTTAACAAAATCCTATAAAACTACGATCACTTAAGCTGATTGTAGTCGTATCACATTAAACTACATCTTAGGTCGTTTAGCCCTGCGTCAGACAGAACTGCCCACAATTGTACTGTCACTGATGTGAAAAGAAAGTATCACTCAACAGAAAGTTAATCATCTGCTTGTTCAATTACTTATCCCAATAAAAAAATAGACACGATTGTGCAGAGAAAATAAAATGTAGATTCCAGTAATAGATTGTCAAGAATCTCAAATCTTAATAATTTTTTTTCTTATTTTACAAAATGATAGGCACATCGTATAATATAATAGAATCTATGTTTTATATACCTGTAGGGAATAAAGCTTGCAACATTCAGGACAATACCATTCTCCTGCAGGGGGCGTAACAATACCCACACACTTAAAGTGATACCATTGAAGGTTACAGTCGGGTGAGTCGCAGCCAATCATAAGAGAATCATATTCCTCCTTGCCACAGAAGCAGTAAATAGGTCCGGTATAGTTGTTTAACAGAGATTCATCTATAGGTAACACATTACACACGTGTGCGGCGTACTGCCAACGTTTCAAACCGCATTGGTTGCACCAAAGGCTTTCAGTGCCGTGACGCCAGTATAAATGTTCGAGCAACTGCTTGTAGTCATAATAAAACATATCACATCGACCACACGTGTATACTAAACTCTCATTCACTGCATTTTCCAATTTACTCATTCTTATTTTATTTTAAGTTCAATTCGTGTATTACTACTGCTTTTATAAGAACATTGTGATCCAATTAAATATGTCATTCCAAATGTAGCCATAAGTAATTGGCTAATTTATAAGTAGTCATTCTGGAAAAACAATTAAAAATAACATTAATGAGGGTAATTAGTATCATAAGTAGTTAACACAATGTAACCTTTTTGTTTGTTTTTACAATTTTAGTAATATATAAAAAAATTGAATTAATGATTTTAAAAACAGCAATAACAACTTAAATACATACTCATTTATAGATATGTTATTGAAATACTAATGAAGTTTTTTTTAAATAACAAAACACTAGATATTAAACACTAACCCCCTTATTCATAATAGTCTGCTTACTTAAAGCATTGCTAATTCTCACTCTGTCTTCTTCTATTGACCTAAGTCAGAATGAGAAAAAACACTCCTAAGCGGCTGTTTAAAGTTAGCGGACCATTATGAATAAGGGGGTAATTAGTTATAGTTATAAGTAATATTGTTATTGATGCGACGAAATATTTATTATTCTTGATGATGTGTTCAGTGATTTTTCGTATTTCATTACACGTATTTTTCGTATCATATACATACACATACATTTCGAATTTTAACATAATTCAGTTTTCTCACATTTGCACATTTTAGTCTAATCATTTTATTGATAGTAATATTTTGCTTTCATTTGTATGTAAGTTAATACTTATTATATAAATATGTATAAGTAAAGTTAATTGAATAATAAATAAAATTAATACAATAAGTCTCAAAAGTTTTTATTATTTAAACGAAATTCTTAAACATTTCTTTATACACTTATTGAACGTCAAAAACTACCACCCATCCGAAATAGTTTATATGATGCCTCAGACCTGAGAAGAACGGGCGTAAGAAACTCAGTGGGCTTTCTTTTTCTTAATTAAGTTACATTATATTACATAGTATCATACAATAAAATTTATAATTGAATAGCCTGAGGGCGTTCGTTCCATTCCCAATCTGTATTATTAAGAAAGTCATTTATGTTATAGTAACCTTTACCACAGAAACGTTTGTTTAATAATCCATTTAGCTTAGTTTGGTATAGGGTTAGTTAAAATATATTATTGTTTGGCATCCCTAGCACCGGCTATGACAAGCATAATTTCATGAAATAATTTTATCAATTCTACATAAAACCACTGAACACTTTTTACTTTTTAAAACATTAACGTGTATACGATATCTATAAATCTTTTTTTTATGACAATAAGAGACGAGACGAGCAGAACGTTCAGCTGATTTATAACGAAGTATCGCTCAGAATTCTTGAAAAACCCAATAGCTCTGAGCGGCACTACAATTGCGCTCGTCACCTTGAGACATTATTTAGATGCCCAGTCAATTCACTAGCTACGACGCCCTTCAGACCGAAACACAATAATGCTAACACATTACTACTTCACTACAGAAATAGGCGCCGTTGTGGTATCCATAATCTAGCCCACATCCTGCGCAAAGAAGCCTCCCACTGGTTAAATTTAGATTCAAGTTAAGAATGAAAAACAAATCTCGAACATTGAAATAATTTTCGTCCAGATATTAAACACCTTATCATGGTTTATAGTGTCTTTATCTACAGCTCAAATCTAAATGAAGTAAATTTTGTGATACATTGCAACTATTTTCATTTTTAATTCCCTTATAGGTTTAAGATTATCGCACGAACATGTCCTACCATGTCTAATACATTTCTACCATTTCATGAGATCTTATAATAGAATGCTGGTAGATGTAAAGAATTTCCATGAAAGAAATAGTACTCTTTATTCCAATTCAGTTCTCTTGAGCCATAAGTATTCACGGCGTTCACTTGAAACTTATTTATAATCCGTCGAAGAGCTAGTTAGAACAAGTTAAAGTGCAATTTGTTTTCGTTTTCTGAATAAATAAGGCACGTTAGAAGGAGTAATGGGTTATTATTTAGTTTGGGTTTTCTTGCTATTCTATAACAGACATCAAAGATCGTATGTAACATATTTTAGAATTACAAAAGAGCTTAGGCATCGATGATGATCTAATAATAATTGAGTGGAATGCATGTTTTATTCTCCTAACCCATATGATAACAGCTTCTTTCACACAAAACTAATATATTGTGGGTGTCTTCATAGATAGGTATTACCTACGTAAAAATTCCTATAATTCACTGTTCTTTCACTCATAAACATGCTGCCTTGACAGTAAGACAAACACAATACAGACTAGCCTATAGAGTTGGGACGCAAACTTAGACAATCAAATCAATCACAATCACTTTATGCATGTAGTTTATGGAAATCACATTTATGAATGTCAAAAAATTACAATTCTTGTTAAATTTACCGCCTCTTCGTAAAGGGTTGAGCTGAGAAGAAAATCATTCCCACTCTTTTAAATCAACATTTACAACTTCATTGTTTTACAAATCATTTCAATTACAATATATGTAAAGTTATGCGAAAAATAAAGTTATTGAGTACAGTAGTTGCATAATCCACACACACCTTAATTAATAAATATAGTTTGTGAGCATTTTAGTAGCTGTTATAAAAAATATAATAACTTTTAAAAATCTGAAGCATAGTTTCTGGTAAAAGGACCATCCTGCCACCACAAATAGCGCCCTTTCACGAGCATGACACAGTGAAGTGACATTTATAATTACAACAAACTCCTACTAGTTACGAGTAGTTTTATGTAAATAATCAAATAATTTATAAAAAAAACTTTCACCCAAAATCCGCAATATATTGTAATAATTGTTTTCAAAAAGTTTTTAACTACCACGCGTAGCCCTTTCCTGTGACTGTTTTCAATTTTAGTTATAATCTGCGGGTATTATGTAAATCCATTCGAGTATTGATGCATAATATTATATTCAGCGGTTTACCTAAACGAAAATTGCTTAAACATTGGCCTAAATGCTTTTATAATTGGAATATCATTGTTTCGTCTTGCCGTTAATAAATAAATAAGGGAAATAAAATTTATATTCAATAGAAAAGTTTAAAGATAAGTTCTTACAACTTATTTCATTTAAAGTATATCAAAACAATGTATTGAATGACTTAAGGTCAAATTTTTCCAGTCGGTTTCATAAAAGTAGACAACTTTCGTTTGTCTGTATGTTTATTAGCATATATATGTCAGCTTGATGTGTTAACAAGCGCTAGCAACGTCATGAACTGTCATAAGATATCCCAATTAATAATTACATTCATTTAACTACTATTAATATTTAAATACTATTTAATATAATTATTACTATAATTAGAAATAACTATAATAGCATATAATATTCAGATCTTTACTTAACTTGATTCGTGTAAGTTCGTTGGCACTGTGGCAGTGCTAACTATCAGTTGGTAATATCATCACGGTAGACGGTCGTGCCCTATATTAGCCAGAGCGCCAAGTTGGAGTGGACATTACATATTGTGAATCTAGAATTCAACGGTAACGCTGCCCAAATTGTATTAAATATTATAATTATTATTATTAGTGGATAACTGTAAATACAGATATTTTAATTTTAAGTGCGTTTAAATTACCAACCCTTTCTACATATGTTAACCAATTTCTTTGCCAATGGTGAACTGGTGTTACGGATTCCAGTTTGATGATCACCTCAAATTGAGAGTGTCACATCAGCATCATAGAAATTGGTTTACATATCCCACTGCTTCGTTCTTAGGTGTTTTGCTTGTTATTACATATTCTCATCCATGATTGTTATAAGTTTGAGGATATTTTAGTGGGATTTCTGATCATAATTATTTTTCGATTTCCTTCTATTATTAGCGTTTAGAGGTATGTGCAGGTTCGCTGAGTCGTAATCGTTGGCGGAAGTTACTTTTTTTATGATAATAAGGGATGAGACGAGCAAGACGTTCAGCTGATGGTAATTGATACAACCGGCCCATTACAATGCATTGCCGCTCAGGATTCTCGAAAAACCCACAAATTCTAGCACTACAATTGCGCTCGTCACCTTGAGACATAAGACGTTAAGTCTCATTTCCCCAGTAATTTCACTAGCTACGGTGCTCTTCAGACCGAAACCAAACCGCCGTTGTATCCATAATCTAGCTGGCATCCTGTGCAAAGGAGCCTCCCACTGGCGAATTGAACAGTCACAACCGCAGTTTTGTCAGGTTTTTCATCGTCTCAAAATTTTTTTTATTCAAAATTGTATAATTATTAAAGAGTTGATTGCAAGTGACAGCTTTATACAAGCTTCACCTGTTCCATTTTTTTCATTTGCTGTCGTCCAAGTTACTCAACGAAGATTCTGTTCAAACATGTGTTATGTGTACAAAGTACCAACTTACCACGGGTAATACAGAGGGCGCAGCTAGTAAACTTTATTTCAAACTTTCTTAGCCTATAAATAATGTTTGTGATGCCACTCACTATATAATTGAGACACAAAAGGCCACCACTTTGTCTTGGCATGGCTTACAATCTCATCTTAGTAAGAATTATGTCATTTTCTTACTTGTTTCACTGTAGACTGCGTGTTGCTTTTTTAAATGAAAAGGTAGATTTAGTATTGTTTTTATAAAATAGCTAGCTTTTACCCGTGAATTCATATGATTTGGTTTTCCGTCACGCTCCGTTAGAAACACTTAAAATTTCTGAGACAAAATACATGTTCTCCCGAAATTTTTAAATTTTTTTGTTAGGGACATGGTATAATCCCTTTCTAGACAACAAAGTGTGTTTAATATCATAATCGTCAGTTGAGTGGTAGCGTAACAAACATGGCTGCTGGACTAAAACATTAGCCCAAGTTCTCCACGATGTTTGGTCCTTTACCAAATTATTGGTCATAGGAAAATAAAAATTAAAAAAATATAGATCTAACTCAAATATTAATTTAATTTATTCAATAAATTTTACTTAAAAATTATACACGAATATAAACACAGTATAGAAACTTGTGTGTTCTATCGAATCCTCTCTCGAGAAGGTCGCGGAATGGGGTAAATTGAACCTTGTCCAATTTAATTCCGTGGCCAACTGGAGGGCAAAGCCAAATTGGCTTCGAAGAAGCTGGGCGTCATCAATAGAGCACGTCAATACTTCAAGCCGGCCCACATTCTAGCGCTCTACAAAGCGCAGGTCCGGCCACACATGAAGTATTGCTGTCATCTCTGGTATGGCGAACCCCAGTATCAGCTCGATCCAATTGACCGCGTGCAACGCAGAGCAGGTCGAATTGTCGGAGACCCAGTGCTCTGTGTACGACTGGATTACTTGGCGTTGCGAAGAGACGTCGCTTTATTGTGTGTCTTCTACTGCATTTATCACGGGGAGTGTTCCGAAGAGCTGTTTAACCTGATTTCTGCCGCCGAATTCCAGCTTCGCACGACACGCCACAAGTTTGGATATCATCCCCGCCATCTGGATGTGTGGCGGTCTTCCACAGTGCGGTTTTCAAGGAGCTTTCTTCCTCGTATTACAAAGCTGTGGATTGAGCTTCCTTGTGCGGGGTTTCCGGGACGATAAGACATGGGTACCTTCAAACAAAGCGCGTACACCTTCCTTAAAGGCCGGCAACGCTCTTGTGATTCCTCTGGTGTTGCAAGATAATGTGGGCGGCGGTGATCACTTAACACCAGGTGACCCGTACGCTAGTTTGTCCTCCTATTTCATAAAAAAAAGTATAATACAACAACAATAACATTCATATGGTAAGTGAAATGTCATTAAAAAAATGACAAATGTTATTCAACTAAATTAAGCCACAAAATAAAATAAGAGCTATCATATATTATATATCAGTGGATAAAATCTAAATACAAATTAACACTTAATATAACACAAAAATAGAATGAGGTAACCTCTGAGGGTAATCCCACTCTTGAAAAAACCGTTTATATATTTTTTTGAAATTGGGTAATTCGTGATAAAATATGTCAACTTCATCGTCATATCTGTTATATTCCCTGGTAATGCTTATGATAAAGCATCAGATCTGAATTTTTTACAGCAGGACCTTTATAAAATTTGATTAATTTATTGATTGATTTTATAAATTCTTTATTCACATTAAACATAGATGAAACACTTATGAACATTTTGTTATGTTTTTAAAGTGATAACCCGCACTTCTAGGATTAATACACAAATGTAATTTGAAAAACAAAATTTTAGTAACGATGCGGGACTCGAACCCTCGACCTCCGGCGTTCCGTGTCGGTGCTCTATCCAACTGAGCTAATCGTTCGAGTGACGTATCGTCATAAAATCTTGTATGCTTTGTTCAACTTATGTTTTTTATTGCAATTTAAACATAAATTGCTTTCTTTATTGTAATAGTAATACATATTATAATACGACATACCTGATTAGTATATTCGTTTATTGGAGGGTAGTTATCAAAAATAAAACTAGCTAACTGCTAGTTATTTCGTATGGCTTGCATACCGAATAAAATTAGAGGTATTCCCTCAATTATTTATATGGTTACCTGCTACGCCTATTTTCTTTCATTTGGTTCTGGTGCGTGCGAGTGGGACAGTCATATATCAATTTAGCAGGTTTAAATGAGAAAAATAATTCACCATTTTGTTGCTATTGAAATTGGTTTTAGCCTGCTAACGCGATTCATCAGTTATAAATGTGATTACTTTGTGCTTGGTGTTCTTACTCGACTTGGCTCAGATTTCTGGACTGTTTGATTCAATACGTTATTTAACTGTGCTTGCATACCCGACTTTGGTTTGTTCTTCTGACTTGGAACTGTTGAAGATGACATCCCTCACGAACAAGGAATATGCTGATATTTTGAATACTGTAACTGTGTATACGCACGAGCTCGTAATAAATACATATCACCTTATCCTGGCCACCGAGTACCGGAAGTTAGTGTCTTTAAAGGAGTTTACTGATGACTTAGAGAAACTGGCTCTGTTTCTAGGTGACTATCAGACTTTGGTAGACCACATGTCATTGATGACGATGAACAACAAGACGATGAAATAGCTCAACGTTTTATAATGGATCTATGGACGTCAACCAATATCGTCGCCCGAGTGAATGCCTATGTTGAACACCACCGGATTAAAACCGTATCATTATAAGTAATCAAATTGATCAAGCTGGTATAACAATTTACCACAACGCTCATTATTAGGCTCAAAAAACTTCGACAGTCCCAATAGAAAACGGCCACAAGAATCACAAGATGATTTAGTGTAAATGTATGGATGGGAATAATATTGAAACATTTGATTGGGCCCTTGTTTTTCCCTAGAAATTCAAATTGAAAACACTATGAAAACTTTTCCAGAGAGTTCCACTTAACCTCATTGATATATGGTATCAAATTGACGGGTGCCCTGCACAATAAAGAAGAAGGGTCAAGGAGTGGTTCAATAATAGTTTCCCTAACAACCCAACCGTGTTAACCCATACCGTGGCCAGCAAGAAGTCCAGACGTTACCCCCGTGGGTTTTATGTATGGGGGTAGACTACTACTAAATTTTGCTATGCAACAATGAACTTAAGCGTATCGCAATTTGATTACAGACAGCTGTTAGAATTTCTGCCACAGATCGCACCCTGCCTGTCGTAAGGGAGTTCCATTGATCATCATATTTGACTAAGAAAATTCAAGCAATCAATAGTCATATATAATCGTAGCCAATATGATGACAAACCATAACGACGTTACCGTACGTGACTCAAATATCCGGATAGCATAAAAAATATTCGGCTGAGTATCGTTAATTTGCTCCTAAGAATTGAAGAGTTCCGTTACTTTGTCATGGATCCCATAATCAGAACCATATCAAACTCTAACTAAACTACGGGACAAAAAACGGGACACACCAGATTTCAAATAAATAATAAACAAAGAATTATCAAAATCTGTTTACCCAATCGAATGTTCTGAGAACAAATATAAAAAAATACCGACGAATTGAGAACCGCCTCCTTTTTTGAAGTCGGTTCAAAACTAAAAAAAAGGCAATTCTTTAAATTTTTCCGTCGGCAGAAAACAAACTTTTTGCTACTAAGCGTAATATGGAAGTCATTTATTAAAATTGAAAATAATCGTAAATTATGGAAGTAAGTAATAATGTATCTATTATAAGTTCAAATGAAATTGTCAAAACCGAAGCTTAAGTTTTAGCAATATATTGGTATATTTTAATTTCTTCTGGCAGCTGGCCATTGCTGACGACACCCCAAATGTTTTCCTGTTACCCTAATGTGCCTACTTAACGAACTTAACTTTCTTATCGAACAAACAACTTCTGAATTCACGAATAACATTTGCTGTTAAGTTACATTTTAACGTTCATTGGTAACATATTTCTCAAAAGATTAAAGCCATTTCTAGCATGAAATTTGAGTACTGCTTGTTGATTCTGATATAATATTATTATTATATCAAAGAGTGGGTGTTAGATTTGGTATAAAGAAATATATACTTTGAAATAAATATATGGCAATTACGAGACCACTCAACGACATTCATTCATTATTAAGTAATATAGTATTGCATTAAATAAATAAACATAAATGGACAATTTAAGCGTAACGCAAGAAAAAGGTGATTTTTCTTGTTAGAATTGTTAACAAAGAAGAATGAATCGAAAGAATTAGCTACAAAGATAAATAAATCATTTATAAAAAAGACAGTTTTAGAATGTTTCTTTTTCGAATTTCATTTGTCATTTATGAAATTAAAAGCATAGAAGGCATTTATTTTCTCAAAATTAATTCCTATAGCATTCTTTTTGATGTCATTTCAAATATATACTACTACCGCTTCGGAAACAAATGGCGCTCTGTGAGAAAAGAAGTGGCGCTAGAAACTCTCCCAGCATTCTTTTTTTTGCGCTCTTCTTAATTAAATATACAATATTGTACTGTCATTATTATTGCTATAAAATAATCATAATCTAGTCTCAGGCTGTCAGGATCATTTCAATATTTAGCTGTGGAGTAGTGGGATATACGACAGAGCTAGCTTTTAATAAAACATTTAAATTTATTTATAGATGCCTGAAGAGTGGCTTAGACTTTATTATAAAAGTGTATACATTTACCCTTAAAGCTGTTATTATTAATAATTAAACAAGAATATTGAACCAAAAAGACGGATATAATAACGTTCAAATGTAACAGGAACTGTAAGACGACTGTGGAAATCTTAATTTAGGATGAGTCTGAGCTAAAATTAAAATAACGTAAGTCTTCAACTGTAAAATAGGAAAAGTCGATAATGATCTCAACAAAATAACTTTGAGAATAAACATTAACATTTAAATTATCTCTATGCACAAACGTCTGTGATTAAAACAGATATTTTTTTGCAAGGCATATAATATTCACGTTATTTCAAATATTTGGGAAAATTCCTTCTATCTACAACACAGCTATAAATCTCATCGTTGAGTTTACATTTATAATCCTACAGTACAAGGCAGAGTTTATTGTTAACATTAACAAAAGGAGATTGTCTGTTCTAACTTGTTGGATGTATTTTCCAGTTGATAAAGTATCTGTTTTATTAGCAGACAAATCCACAATCCCGCGACTCGCTCGCCTTCTAGTGCTCGGTTACTTCCTTAATTTACTGCCGCCTATAGACAGGAGTTAGTACGGTTGTCACCACGCCCTCTTATACCTCGATTTATGATTGCTGTGTATTTCTTTCTATTTGTACGAAAATAATCTTAAATTTCTAAAAACAGTTCTGAAACGTAAAATTATGTTTCATATACTACGAAATTTTCGTAAAAGCTTAATAATGTTATGTAAATATAACTTTCACTTTCACAAATTAGGATATTATCATCCCCACCATTTGGATGTGTGGCGGGTCCTCCACAGTACGGTTTTCTAGGAGCTTTCTTCAACGTACTACAAAGCTTCCTTGTGCGGTGTTTTCGGGTCGATATAACATTACCTTACCGCTACCGTACCCTTAAAAAAGCACGTACACCTTCTTTAAAGGCCGGTATTGCTCCTGTGATTCCTTTGGTGTTGCAAGCGTGTGGGTGGCGGTGATCACTTAACACCAGGTGGGTGACCCGTACGCTCGTTTGGTCTTCTTTTTCCATATAAAAAAAATCCAATGTCTTATATATTATTTCATTGCAAAAAAAAATAAGTGATACTCATTCCAGGGGCTTCTACAGCTGCCGATCATCGATAAACATTAATTTAAATTGGAAAGTGCGTCAGAAATTAATGCCGATACGTGGAGTAAATATAATGTTTCCATTAAAACAATGGTTTTCCATTTTACAATTGGAAATTGCAATCACTCAAATGAATGCATATTTACACCTTTTTTCTATTTCGAATCGGATCCTGTTTTGTGGATTATTAATAATTAATTGCACCTCTCGATTTCACCATTTTGTAACAATTTAAATAATAAAATAAATATTCAGGCTAAGTTACTGGATTCAATAAAAATATTATACACATCATAACATACAAAAATAATCATTAAATTCTGACAGCTAGATTTTGAGATAAGCAGCATTAAAAAAAAACAGCAGTCATAATATGCAAACAGGTTTATATTACTTAGCATAATTATTATAGCAAGCTGAAATGTTTTAGGTGATCAGCCCATCAAAACGATTTTTTTAAAAGAAATATACTGTTGCTTGGTGAAATTTACTATTCATTTACTGAAAATACTTGGGAAATCAAGACGGTACGCTGAATGCTGTCAGTGGAATAAATATAATTTATTAGAATAAGTGATAAATATTTATTTGTATATTAAATAATCATATAAATTGTCAAAAAAATACTAAAATATTGAATAATTTTTAATAGGTGCGATTCAGCCTAGCCGTAAATTCATAAAAAACGAATAAAATTTAGAAAAAAGCAATTTCTTACAGTTTTACAATATGTTTCCAACAGATACAAATAAAAGTCTATGGCGCCTATTTCTGCCGTGAAGCAGTAATTTGTAAACATTATTGTGTTTCGGTCTGGCGCTGTAGCAAGTGAAATTACTGGACAAATGAGACATAACATCTTATATCTCAAAGAGACTAGCGCAATTGTAGTGTCACTCAGAATTTTTTGGTACTTTCACGAATCCTGAGTGGCACACATTGTAATGGGCAGGGCGTATCAATTACCATTAGCTGAACGTCCTGCTCGTCTTGTCCCTAATAGTCTTGTCATAAAAATGTCTCTATTTACAACAACTTAGCAAAAAGTTTTGAGTCATAAATATAGTTCTAATCTTCTTCGACTCTCCATCCTGAAGTATTTCAAACGTTCGCTTCAAACTTCAATCTATTAAGTCTAGTCCAGCTAATCAGAATACGTCGAAACTCAAATTGTTTTCGTTGTTTGAATCTGCTCTGAATATATTAGAACTTACCTTGCCGTTTGAAGTTTTCTAAGCTTGAACAATTCAACTGTTCAATCCGTTCTTACTATCATATTTTATGTATATAAGTCTGTTAGAGAAAACTTTGTGTTTTAAATGCTGTTCATTATCTTCACCTTTATGTATGTTTGTTTGTAACCCATTCATTTGCGCACGATTTTGACCCACTACGGCCAGATTTCAAACTGCGTTGATTTATAGAGGACCGATGACAATACATTAATTTGATAAAATTAAGCCATTTTCAATTAGCAACATGACATTTTTTAATTTATATAATTTTGAACTATTTTTTAGATCGGTTTTCAGCTGTTAGGAACGTGTTTTTTTAGTTTTTTTGACTACTATTTATTTTGTGTAAAGTAAAAGAGCTTTGTTGGCGCTGATGGCGCTGTTAGGGATCTGCCTGTCTTTGACTTCAATGAATAATTATTTATTTCAACTATACAAATATTTATTTTATAAAAGTTACAAAAATGCTTGATAATTTAGTACTAGGTATTTAATCTGTGTTTGCGCTTTGATTTCTTGAAGAGAGTGAGCTTGCTCCCCGCCTGCAGTGTGGTGCTCATTGTGTACATGGCGTGTACAAGCTTGTTATTTTTTTTTTGAATAATGAAATAATGAATATTAAATAAACATCACTGCCCTCGAAAGAGTCTATTCAAATCTAGACAAAAGTATTATGACACAGATTTGTATATTTGAACTTATTAACATTATTAAAAATCAGCAAAATATATATTTAGCATGGTTATATTATGTAGCCTTTATGTTCTGCTGACCTTTATTGAAATTGCAAATTTGAATTAGTTTTATTCAGTAGTTCACCCGCCGCCAAACCGCACCATAGTATCGCGCACTCGGTTTGTGAATATCGTAACTATTAAAATTATTTGTCCAAATGATGTAGCGTGAAAGTTTATCTACTTTAAATAACAGAAGCGATAAAAGTGTTTATTTTGATATAAGAATCAATTTGGAACTATCAAATGTACATTAAGATTAATTATCAATTTATATTGTAATTTATCGTTCATTATTTTGGAAGTAAGGCTTAAATTTTATTAATTTATATATTATATGCTCCGTGACTCCATGGCTACTTCAGCATATGCCAGAATAGCTCGCAAATGGCAGATTTTTTTCTTACTTGCTGGACATTTATCGTTCTATTTGAATAATTCACACTTTATCTTTACAATTTATAGCCAATTCTGATATATAAACTATATTATTGTAAAGTGTCATCAAATGCCATCCAGTAGCTTTTGCGTGAAAGAGTAACAAACAGATATCCATACATTCTTATAAACTTTCTCTTTTATAATATTATTATGATGAAATGAAATATTAGTTGGTAAATAATATATGACTTAAATTGAAAAGAAAACATTAAAATGTCGGGGCTGTAATATAGCAAATTTATCAAGAGATGAGCACTTCAAACAGTTCTGCCAACAAAATAAATTGGTGATTAAAAATCGCTGAATCCTGAAATGATGATTTTTGCACGAGAAGAGCCAAAAATAATACTGACTAACATTTCATAAGCAATCTGCTTGCGGGTGAATGAATTTTTGTTGATGCTCAGATTGTTAAATATCCGTGTTGATTAAAAATAATATATTCAAATATGACCCTTGCTTGTTGGTTTTATGCAAAAAAGGCACAATTTTTGCGCTTGAGAGTTTAAAATATCTTTTAACAATTACTTATGGAATTGATTTTTACGGGAATATGAGTCACTATTCAGTTGGATTATAAGTTTTTTTTATGAAACTTAAGGAAGAGACAAGCTGGACGTTCAGCTGATAGAAATTGATACGTCTACGTCTTGCCCATTACATTGCAGTGCCGCTCAGGATTCTTGAAAAACCCAAAAATTCTAAGCGGCACTACATTGCACTCGCCACCTTGAGAAATAAGATATTAAATCTCATTTGCCCAGTATTTTCACTAGCTTTTAGACCGAAACACAGTAATGTTTAGACATTACTGCTTCACGGTAGAATTAGGAGCTGTTGTGGTACCCATAATCTAGCCGGCATCCTGTCCAAAGGAGCCTCCCACCACTGGATCGTGGGATATCACGTTATGTGATCACATAATATCATAAAGTAATGTGACCCCAATCACATCGTTCTGCTCTCGTCATGCTGACACTTAACTTAAGATCTTTCATGTGACTGTTACAACATCGGCATCCAACCCCCACTAACAGGCGATGACAGAACTAACTAGTTCTACTACTAGTTAACTACACTTAGTTGCAGTACTGCCCGGGAAGAACTACACACAGTTTTAAAATTACTAAATATTTTACATAAAATACTAGCTTTTACCCGTAACTTTATCCTTGTTGAATGTGTATTGAACTTCCTCGGGAACTCTTAAAAATATATCACGTTGTCTCTAATAATGTGAAACATCAAAAACAAATTCAAATACAATCGTACAATAAACATTTATAATAATAAAGAGCCTGAGGGTGTTCGCTTCATTCCCAATCTGTGGTATCATTAAGAAAATCGTTTATGTTATAGTTACCATTTCGACACAATTTTTTTTTAACAATTCTTTTAAATTTCGTAACATATTCGGCTTAAAGAACTTTATTTTCTCATTAAGACAGTCGTCACTTACATGAGAACATAAAATCAGTGAGTGAGAGGCGAATTTGCTCTCATTGCTGCTTTCCGGTTTTTAAGGCGGTGCAGTGGTCCAAGTTACAAGATATAGTTTATTGTTATTATTATAAGATGTTTTTATTCATTGCTTTGTTAATGATATAGCAGTCTCTTTTTGAAGATGTTGAGCGAAGTCGCTTCTCTAACGACACCTTAAAACATAGGTATACAACATGTATGTATATATGATGCCAATAAAGTTTAAAATTGTGCATATTATAATAATTATGAACTCTCCCAACAGGCTTCGAATCGATATCCTTACTGTGGTATTGATAATACGTGTCGGTGTTAGATTAAGGATTGGTCTCCGCTGCTACAACTAGATACCGCACTACTTAAGAACAATACCTTTTTTAGTACGGCAACAATTAGATAGTTGTGTGCGTGGCATCGCGACACTCAATGGCATTTTTCAAATTATAAATTAATTCAAATTAATAAAATACAAAATATTTACTGATAATATGTGATCCCAGTATCTTTCTGATTTGTAGTAGTATTATTTTTAGAAAGTTTTACAACTGCATTTTAGTTTCAATTATTAGTAAAGTTTAACAGAACAAGTGGCATTTCAACGTCACACAGAGACCTAGACTGGCTCGCTGGCTGGTACGCCCACTTGGGCGCAGTATTAGTAGCCGCACTTTGCGATTACACCAGCGGTATCTAGTTGGAGCGCAGCGGAGACCAATCCTTAATGTAAGTGACGGTTATATTGGATTTGAAAAATGATACTGTACATAATATAATATTCGTTCTCTACACCTTCAAGAGCCTTGAAAACGATATACATGTAGTTGCGATAATAATTTTACGGTAGCCATCTTGCAATTAAACGATGATCCTAAATTCGTTTTACCCCGAGACTCTTGGAAACAATAATATACATATTGTAGAGATCATCGTTTTGCTCGAAGGCCATTTTGAATTTGAAAAATGATAAATTTTTATTATATATATTTGGTTTAATCTGTAAATTCGACATGGGTACCTTCAAAAAGCGCGTACACCTTTCTAAAAGGCCGGCAAGGCTCCTGTGGTGTTACAAGAGAATGTGGGCATTGGTGATCACTTAAAGTTAGCCGTACGCTCGTTTTTCCTACTCTTCAATAAAAAGACTTAATCAATGAAGGCCAGCTCCAATATATAATTTCCACGTCACCCTGTACGCATGTATCTTAAAAATTAATTTTCATAATTTTTGGTTTAAGTCACAAAAATAAGTATAACGACAACATTTGTTTTTAAATTTATTGAGTAGTTTTAAATAATAAAAAAAACCTTTTATTTCTTGCTTATTTCTAGCAATTTTTTTCAAAAAACAATGCATGCAAAGTTGTTTATAGGTACAATTTTATTTAGCTTATTTTAATGCATTTAAAAAAGAACGTTAAAAAAATAATAAGTATAGGGCCAAAGTTGTGTAGTGTGTTTTGAAAATATTAGTAGAATACCTACGTAACACAACGTGATATAATATATATATAACGTGATATATAGATACTTAGATAAATGTAAGATTTATAATAAAAATATTAATATATATTGGATTAATTGATGTGATATAGTTATATCTTTAGCAAGAACGAAGCAAGTTGCAAGTGCAGCTTATCGTTGAAGTGCTGTTTTATTTACTCAAGCCATTAGGACTAAGCAATTCTGCTATTTCAATTGAAATATCTCGTTTCATTCAAGTACTCTCGAACTTGTCAATAAAAACTGGTAAGTGCTTTCAGGTACATTATTTATAAAATCAATAAATATGACAAAGAGCGCTGGCTGAATATTTCTAATAACTGCACCGACCTGTATAAATACCACTAGTAGAGGTCAGTGAATAACTGATGGTTAAGGTTCGTAAAGAGTAATGTACTGATAAAACTATTTCCGGTTACTGTCACGATGCACCGAAAGCCAGTATTGGAGTAGGTATATTATTCTCCGGGTGCTCAGAGCATATAGCAGAGAATTTCGTTTTCGGATTCGCGAATGCGAGACCAAAAAGCTGCAACTCGTGATCCTTACCATTGCCAAATAATCGGAAACTCTGACGTGGCAAACATGCTGCAATGCAATATTTGGGCAGTCTCATCAGAGTGCGGTATGCATACTTCACTCTGATGCTGCTTTGTGCACTTTTAGTGCAGTTGACCCAAAGCTGACACGTGTATAAGCATTGATGATATGCTCTTAACAGTCTCAGCTTTGCCTCACGACTGCACAATCATATATTTTCGTCTTTGTGTGTTTTGCAGTCGGAGCCGTGCAACTAGAGCTAGTCTCAGACCTCACTAAAGAAACCCTTCTAACAGCCTTCAACGGCTCTATTAGACCTCTTGGTAAGCCTCCGCGGGTATTATCCGACAACGGCACTACCTTTGATTCTTCTGAAACTTCTGAGTAAATTTAATATTTCTATCTGCAATACAGAAACTAAAAATTTGATAAGCCTAATTTAATAATTAGAACTAATGTAATATTCTTATATTTATGAATTATAATAAGTCTTTAATAAAAAATAAATATGCTGATACAATAATTCTCTCACTTATGAAGTGTACACTCATATTTAACATAAACGCGGTATTTTCTGTTAAAGCAATGAACTGCGTAGTGATAATATCAATCAACATGGATGTTCAATAATGCTCGCTCATTTAATGCTTGGTGTTTCCTGCGACATCGTAATATACTGCCAGTATGTGATATCTTGTAAGCACTGGTATTTAACTTGTCTTTTTATGAAACAAGTAACTAGTGGGAGGCTCCTTTGCACAGGAAGCCGGCTAGATGATGGGTACCACAACGGCGCCTATTTCTGCCGTGAAGTAGTTATGTGTAAACATTATTGTGTTCCGGTCTGAAGGGCGCCGTAGCTAGTGAAATTATTGGGCAAATAAGACTTGCAACTTATGTCTCAAGGTGACGAGCGCAGTTGTAGTGCCAATCAGAAGTTTTAGGTTTTTCCATAATCCTGAGCGGCAATGCATTGTAATTGGCAGGGTGTATCAATTACCATCAGCTGAACGTACTGCCTCATCCCTTATTTTCATTAAAAAGAAAGTGTTTGAATAAATACTCAAATATACAGTAAATTATCAGCATAAAGAATTATTTAACAAAAAGATAACCTAGCTAGTTCGATTTCTCGCCCCCGAAACTACCTGTATACTAAATTTCATTAAAATCGTTGGGGCCGTTTCCGAGATTCGGAATATATATAGATATATATACATATATACATATACATATATACATATACATACAAGATATATATATACATACAAGAATTGCTCGTTTAAAGATATAAAATGAGTAGAGCAGATTATTGTTTTACCTAAATCATTAATTATTTGTCTTAAAATTTCTATCATTAATTCCACACGTTATCAATTTTATTACACATAGTTGTGAACGTAAATCGAATAATAAATTAACGGATTCGTGTACCATTTTCTATTGTTTCATTTCGGAGCTAATTAGCTTTATTGCCTTAAGTTCATTAAGATCTCCACTTCTCCTGGCGTTAAATTTTCTCACAACAGTATTTTTGTGCACACCGTGTATTTATTTGAGTCGATACAAACGAAGGTTCCCAAGTCGTTAAAAGAAGCAAATATAAATACTCCTTGTTTATTTGTGCTCTCAAAGGTAAAGCACAATATTTGTAGGCAAGGATGGGTTTTGTCTTTTCCTTGGAAATATTTAAAACTGAAATACAGGTAATCGGTCCCTATAACGGGATAGAGTGGTTCTTCATTATAGGAAAACGCATTATAGAGCTATTTTATATAACACAATTTTACGACCCCGTAATTCGTAAAATTTATAACACCTAACAATAAATCACAAATGGTTTTTTTATGAAAATAAGGGATGAAACGAGCAGGACGTTCAGCAATCGAATTAATGGTAATTGATACGCCCTGCCCATTACAATGCAGTAACGCTGAGGATTATTGAGAGACCCAAAAATTCTGAGCAGCACTACAACTGCGCTCGTCACATTGAGACATAATTTGCCCAGTCATTTCACTAGCTACGGAGGCCTTCAGACCGAAATAGAGTAATGCTTACACATAACTGCTTCACGTCAGAAATAGGCACCCTTGTGGTACCCATAATCTAGCTGGCATCCTATGCAAAGGAGCATGCCACTGTAGTACAGACTACATTCATATTTTAGTTGAGTTGCGAGAAATTAAGTTGCTAAAGTACTCGCTACTGCACAGATATCGTTTGCATTACGGTCCAGTACAGTACACAAATGAGTGGTGTTTTGCAAGATGAACGCAATAGACTTAATAAACTAATTAAGCTATTCGTTATTTCTATTTAAGAAGAGGCTATAAATTAACAAATAATTTAGACCACAGGGCAGCCTGGTAACAGACGTAACTGTTAGTGAGGAGGTATGGACAATGTCATGAGAACGACTGTGCAGATTACCCCGAGACGTCTAAAGCCTAGAAGCCTAAAGAGGCATAGTATGTGATCTGACACGACCAGTAGTAATTGACCTGACCGCCTCCAACAAAGTCACGAAGAGATTGAGACGTAAAGCTTAAGCTTCAAAATCAAAGTCAAATAAACTTGATTCAATAAAGCCTTATTATATAAACTAAGCGCACTTGAATCGTCCCTACAAATATTTCTTTTAAATTACTGAATGCACCATATGTTCGTAAAATGTTAAGATCGTGAGAAGAACATAATATTAGAAATTCAACGGCCACTCTTTTCGATCAAATAGAGTATTCTACAATGGCCGCAATATACACGAATTAGTTTGTAATGTGCTGCATCCAATATATGAGTCGTGTTTAAATAATATAAATTATTTCATAAAAAGTAATAAAGAATTACCTGTATGCATAGAAATTATCTTATATTGGGAGCATCAACCTATAGAGCTTCAACTCATTGTTTGTGTAAGGATGCTTCGTGAACATGATGGTTGTGATTACTGTCAGAATTAGTAATTGCATCCAACAAATATATATAAATATTAAAGTCTTCTGCATTAAATTAATGTTAAACTCAACGAGCATACATCCATTTGCATTTATAAATAAGTAACTAGTAACAATTTAATTAAACTTTAATCCCAATAAACTAATTTAGAAGATTTAACAAAGATTGTCGGATACATTATTGATGAAAATTAACATAGAGAGTTGCACAAGCATAGATTGGATAAAGTTTGAGACTTTGGTAGACAAATAATATCGTGGCAAGTTTCATAACTTCCCGTTCTGAGAAAATCTGCTGCTAGTCATTCTCAGATTACTTAAGAATAATATTTCTTATAAGCGGGTTTTCGTGATTTTTGCGTATAATTGCAATCAATTTTACTTTATTTTTAAATATCGGCTTAATTAGGAGAATTTGTTGAGGTAGTCTGGGGCTGTCAAAAGAATGGACAACGCAGATATAGTGGCACTGATAAGGAAGTCCATGTCATCAGAACTACAGAGCGGTACGAGCGAGCGTAGAATGTTCTTCTACCTGACAGAATGAAACATACATCAGATGCTACGGGGGGTTAATCACAAACTTATAATGCCTACTGCTCTGCTAACTCGAGTTAGTAATTCTTTTGTGGGGCGATGTATATGATTTTACAAAAAAAAACCTAGAAAATGTTCAAAGCAAAAGTATTACGAAATTCAAAGTAATTGTTAAATAACGTTTGTGTGGTAATGGATACTATCACAAAAATGACTTACTTAATGATACCACAGATTGGGAATGGAGCGACCGCACTCAGGCTGTTGAATAATAAGTTTCATTTAGTTTTTTTATTGTTCAATATTACTTTGTAACCATATTTTTTATGAAAAGAAAAGAAGCCCGCTGAGTTTGTTGCGCCCGCTCTTCTCAGGTCTTAGGCATACTTTTTGGAAGGGGTGGGTAGTTTTTGACTTTCAATAAGTAATATCACATCCTTTTTTGAATAAAAATATTTGAATTTGAGTATTGTGGTTCCCCGTTATTATTAGCCAAATGAAAACCGGTAGAGCCATTCCTAAGATGAGCTTTCACAAAGAAATAGACAAACTGACCAACACAAGAAAATGCTAATTATTATTTTTTAACCGACTTCAAAAAAGGAGGAGGTTGTCAATTCGTCGGTATGTTTTTTTTTGTTTGTTACCTCAAAACTTTCGACTGGATGAACCGATTTTAATAATTCTTTTTTTATTTGAAAGCTGATGCTTCCCGTGTGGTCTCATTGTAATTGATCCAGATCTGACAGTGGCATCCATGAGAAAACCATAGAAGTCTTAAATTTGCTATACATACGTATAGCAAAATGGATTATAAATTTACCAATTACCCAATATCGGGCCAACCGATTTCGATGTTTCTTTTTTTATTGGAAAGGATATACTTTGGTGAGTTTGGTTAGGTTCTGATTACGGAATCTATGTAACGGATCTCTTCAATTCTTAGGAGCAAATTGACGATACTCGGCCGAATCTTTTTTATGCTATCTGGATATTTAAGTCATCTACCATAACACAGTTATGGTCAAGTAATTATCGTAATCGAATATGATGATCAATGGGACTCCTTAACGACTTACAGTAACGGTTCAATCTGTGGCAGAATTTCTAACTGTCTGTAATCAAATTGCGAGGCACTTACGTTCATTGCTGCATTGAAAAATTCAGTATATCTACACATATTTAGACAAATTGTTAGTAAGTGTACTTCAAATTCACTAAAAATCATAAAATGCAAAAAAAAATAACAAAAAAAACAACCGACTTCAAAAACACTATTCCAAGACAATAGATATTAAAAGTATAAAAATAATTGTGTATTTTTATACAATGTAATTAATTAATCTTATTCTAGTTACGATTATTGTAATATTTGGAGTCGGTGTCATACAAGATAGGTTTGTTACTATATACATAGTTATAGGTGAGATGTGCTTGATTCGTGAGGAGGCGAGAGGCGAGAGCGGGTCGCGGCGGAAGGACACCGATTCCAAAAATAATAATAATCGAAACTAGAATTAGATTAGATTTCATAAAAATACGCAATTATTTTTATACTTTTTAGTGCACATTATATCTATTGTTTTTTTAATAGTGTCTTTGAAGTTCCTCTCAAAAAATATTTCTTTTGTTCATAATTTTAGGAATACATTATTAAAATAATCCAGGTAAATAACACATTGTTCCAACGTAGTAAGTAATAATAATTATCTGTCTGTCAATTTTGATAGAACCCTTCCACCTACAGCAAAGACTGAACAACTATTTCTTTCTCGGCAATTATCAATCTCAATCTCTTAGTCTTGACAGACAATGAAAAGTCGTGTACCTTAAATAAAGTTACTTATTACCAAACAACAAAAGAAAAGTTCAGGTATTTCTACAGTTTTTAACTCTCTAACTGTTATTATCAACTTGATCTAATAATATGTTCGACAGATTTTGAAAGTAGATTGAATACAGTTATATATGTTATTATTTAAGTTTCTTATAAGTAGTAGTCTAGACGATAAGATAGTTATTAAGACTTTTGTGAGACATTATTAACATTATTTATTAAAAACAATTTGTCATGTTTTTAAAGTGATAACCCTCACTTCTCGGATTAATATACAAATAAAATTTGAAAACAAAATTTTATGAACGATGCGGGACTCGAACCCGAGATCTCTTGCGTTCCGTGCGAGTGCTTTCCAACTTAGTTAACCAAATGCGAACTGCAAATTGTAACAATTTTTTTGTATAAAAATTTTTGTATAAAAAACCCACAATTAAAGAGGCTGAGCCTGGGTGTTCGCCTCACTCCGACTGTGGCATCATTAAGAAAATCATTTATGCTAATGTAATCTTTCCCAATCCGATTTTTAACAATACTTTTAAATTTCGTAAAACATTTGTTTTGAACATTTTCTGGGATCATATTATAGAAGCATATACTTCGCCCAATAAAAGACTTACTAACTCGACCTAGCCGAGTAGTAGGCATAGCAAGTTTATGTATGTTCCTCGTGTTAACTGTTGCCATCTATTTTGCGTAAACTTCGGATGTGCTCTGTAAGTCTAGTTTTTATATTGCGTCTCGTTTCTCAAATGCAGCTTTTGCTGCACTTGTAGGGAACTTCGTAGATGCCAGGGCTATCCAAAGGGCTCCGCAAATACGCAGTTTGAAACTTACCCTGATGAAGGACCTCCGAATGGTCCCATACTGGTACAACGCCGACAAATCGTGACTAAAGAAGAAAAAAGAAAGAAAAAACATAAAGAATATATTATTATTGAGATGCAACAGTTAAGGATGTTAATTTCTGTAAATTATTCTCTTAATGATATAAGTTAACAACTTGTTAACTGAACTTAATGCACTGAGCTTGAGTTATTAAACCTTTCGCATTTACACAATAACAGTTATAAATATATTGTATTGAAACAACACTTTGATGTATTTCTATCGATAGTTAAATGGAAAGAAAATTCATTACTAAGTAGCAATCCTTATGTAGTAATGAGAAAGATCTTAATATATATAAATGTAGTGTCCTGATGTTTGTTTCCAGTGATCTCCCAAACTAATGAACGGATTTTAATGGGGATTACTTCATGGAGTGCAGTTAAGTCCAGCTTGAGAGATAGGATAATTAGTTGATTTCGATTTGGGACCTATAATTATTTTTATTTTCAATATTTGATTTGTATGGACATATTTTCTATGAGAGATTTTATTGACGAACGGTTTGACAGTTCTGCTGTAAAACAATAATTTACAACAAAGAGCATATTTTACGAAATAATTCTTGATGTTATTAAATATTATTGACAAATTCATAAGAATCATTATTTTACATCTGTGGGGACGTAAGTGGGGTCAGCTAGTGATATTATATTTCATTATAAAAATGGGTGTATAATTAAGTACGATAATATTACTAAGCACTGCTTTTTCTTCGACTTTATTTTGAAATTCAATATTTCCAGTCTGAGCGAGAAATCATGTTTGAAGTGTATTTTCTAGCCACTATTGAGACAGTAATTATTTACTTTATTGCCAATCGAATAGTTGTAGCATAGACTGTATTAAGAAAGCTACAGTTGCACAAAATGTTAATGTTTCTATTTAAAGCATTCATTCTTAAAGTTGAGTAAAATAAAAAAAGCTATTTCGGTCAACGGATCAGCCTAGCTATCCAACGCGGAAATGCTGCCAGTTATCTTCTTTGAATTTTCAATTATTATTATTTTTTTATGAAAATAAGGGATGAGACGAGCAGGACGTTCAGCTGTTGGTAATTGATACGCCCTGCCCATTACAATGCAGTGCTGCTCAGAATTATCGAAAAAACCCAAAAGTTCTGAGCGGCGCTACAATTGCGCTCGTCGCCTTGAGACATAAGATGTTAAGTCTCATTTGCCCAGTAATTTCGCTAGCTACGGCGCCCTTCAGACCGAAACACAGTTATGCTTACACATTACTGCTTCACAGCAGAAATAGGCGCCGTTGTGGTACCCATAATCTGGCCGGCATCCTGTGCCAATGCCTCCACAAGTAAATAATTGCAATAAAGCAGTTAACCACTTTATAAAGATGAATACCAATGAAATGCAAAAGATAAACAATTTTACTGGAGGAAGTGAATTCAGCGGATTTATAATTCATGTTATTACGATTTCTGATATGACTTGTTAACTTTTGTTAACATAACGACATGACGTTGATATATGAGTTCAGCTCCAACTCTGTGCTGCTTGATAATTTAGTACTAGGTATTTAATCTGTGTTTGCTCTTTGATTTCTTGAAGAGAGTGAGCTCGCTCCCCGCCTGCAGTGTGGTGCTCACTGTGTACATGGCGTGCACAAGCTTGTTAATTTTTTTTTTGAATAATGAAATAATGAATATTAAATAAACATCACTGCCCTCGAAAGAGTCTATTTAAATCTAGACAAAAACATTATAACACAGATTTGTATATTTGAACTTATTTCCATTATTAAAAATCAGCAAAGTATATATTTAGCATGGTTATATTCTATAGCCTTTATGTTGTGCTGACCTTTATTGAAATTGCAAATTTGAATTAGTTTTATTCAGTAGTTCACCCGCCGCCAAACCGCACCATAGTATCGCGCACTCGGTTTGTGAATATCGTAACTATTAAAATTATTTGTCCAAATGATGTAGCGTGAAAGTTTATCTACTTTAAATAACAGAAGCGATAAAAGTGTTTATTTTGATATAAGAATCAATTTGGAACTATCAAATGTACATTAATATTAATTATCAATTTATATTGTAATTTATCGTTCATTATTTTGGAAGCAAGGCTTAAATTTTATTAATTTATATATTATATGCTCCGTGACTCCATGGCTACTTCAGCATATGCCAGAATAGCTCGCAAATGGCAGATTTTTTTCTTACTTGCTGGACATTTATCGTTCTATTTGAATAATTCACACTTTATCTTTACAATTTATAGCCAATTCTGATATATAAACTATATTATTGTAAAGTGTCATCAGTATCTTTTGCGTGAAAGAGTAATAAACAGATATCCATACATTCTTATAAACTTTCTCTTTTATAATATTATTATGATGAAATGAAATATTAGTTGGTAAATAATATATGACTTAAATTGAAAAGAAAACATTAAAATGTCGGGGCTGTAATATAGCAAATTTATCAAGAGATGAGCACTTCAAACAGTTCTGCCAACAAAATAAATTGGTGATTAAAAATCGCTGAATCCTGAAATGATGATTTTTGCACGAGAAGAGCCAAAAATAATACTGACTAACATTTCATATGCAATCTGCTTGCGGGTGAATGAATTTTTGTTGATGCTCAGATTGTTAAATATCCGTGTTGATTAAAAATAATATATTCAAATGTGACCCTTGCTTGTTGGTTTTATGCAAAAAAGGCACAATTTTTGCGCTTGAGAGTTTAAAATATCTTTTAACAATTACTTATGGAATTGATTTTTACGGGGATATGAGTCACTATTCAGTTGGATTATAAGTTTTTTTTATGAAAATTAAGGAAGAGACAAGCTGGACGTTCAGCTGATAGAAATTGATACGTCTTGTCCATTACATTGCAGTGCCGTTCAGGATTCTTGAAAAACCCAAAAATTCTGAGTGGCACTACAATTGCACTCGCCACCTTGAGAAATAAGATGTTAAGTCTCATTTGCCCAGTATTTTCACTAGCTTTCAAACCGAAACACAGTAATGTTTACACATTACTGCTTCACGGTAGAATTAGGAGCCGTTGTGGTACCCATAATCTAGCCGGCATCCTGTCCAAAGGAGCCTCCCACTAGATCGTAGGATATCACGTTATGTAATTACATAATATCATAAAGTAATGTGACCCCAATCACATCGTTCTGCTCTCGTCATCTTGACACTAGAATGTTTCATGTGACTGTTACAACAACGGTACCAAACCCCCACTAACTGGTGGTGCAAGTGCATCAGTGTTTTGTGGCAGAACTCACTTGTTCTACTACAAGTTAACTACACTTAGTTGCAGTACTGCCCGGGAAGAACTACACACAGTTCTACTATTACTAAATATTTTACATTAATTACTAGCTTTTACTCGTAATTTATTCCTCGTTGAATGTGTATGGAACTTCCTCGGGAACTCTTAAAAAAATGTCAGGTTGTCTCTAATAATCTGAAACATCAAAACAAATTCAAATATTTTTATTCAAAATCACTTATTGAACGTCAAAAACTACCACCCATTCAAAATAGACTGCCTCAGACCTGAGAAGAACGGGTGCTACAAACTCGGCGGGCTTCTTTTTTTATAAAAATGTAGTTATTAAGTAAATTCGTACAACAAACGTGGTCGATCCATTTCCAATCAATGGCATCATTAAGAAAATCGTTTCTGCTATAGTAACCTTTTCCACACAATTGTTTTAACAATTCTTTTAAATTTCGTAACATAATTATTTGTTTTGTACATTTTCTGGAATCATATTGTAGAAGCATTCACATCGTCCAATAATCTAAATGAATATTCCAATTTCTAAATTAATGAAACCGAAAACTATAAAAAATTAAAACAAAAAGTAAAAAAAAAATATTTCTCACTCTTATGGTTGGCTTCGATTTAGATGTATTTTCACACTCTAATAGAGATACAGACATATCATGAGTGATCTTGGTTTCGGATTTTTTTACTGGCACTGACATACGAAACGTTAAAACATAGGTAAATAACATGTATTTATATATGATGCATGTACAGGTTAAAATTGTATATATAATAATCATGAACTCGAAGCCACCCCAATAAAAGTCGAAACGATATCCTTAGAGTGTTAATGATAATATTACGTGTCGGTTTTAGATTAAGGATTGGTCTCCGCTGCGTTACAACTAGATACCGCACTACCTAAGAACAAAAGCTTTTTTAGTACGGCAACTTACGGTTAGGGTACGGATACTTGTGTGCGTGGCATCTTGCGATTCAATGGCATCTTTCATATTTTAAATTAATAAAATACTTACTGATAGTATATGATCCCACTATTGTTCTTAGTTCTTGTAGTATAATAAACGTATAATATGACCAGTAAGTACTCTCTGTTTTCTGCCGCTCGCGGCCATTGAATACCTGCTACTTTTATGATGTCGTCTGCCCAGCGTGCGTTTTTTCTTCCTCTATTCCTTTGTCCACGTTACGAGCGCGAGCCCATGTTGTTATCTTTTTAGTTCAGCAAATATAGTTAAATAGCTAATGACTTTGGTTCGTCTTATATCAGTGTGGCGGATCTAATGGATTTTCTTAATTTTCAAGATGCTTCTCTCCATACTCCTTTGGCAGGATGTAATTGTGTAGAAGATTAAGCAGAAGTAGTATATAGAAGATAATTAATTATTTGATGATTAATCATCATCAGCAGGAAGCCGTCCACTGTTGGACAAAGGCCGCCGCCAAATGTCTCCACGACGATCGGACCTGCGCTGCCCTCAACCAACATTAAATCTGAAAGTAATTCAAATATTTTCATTCATATTTACAATATTATTTATTTTAAAATAAAACGACGACAGTTAGTATAGAAAACGAATTGTGTTCTCAAGTTGCAAGTGCAGCTTATCGTTGAAGTGCTGTTTTATTTACTCAAGCCATTAGGACTAAGCAATTCTGCTATTTCAATTGAAATATCTCGTTTCATTCAAGTACTCTGGAACTTGTCAATAAAAACTGGTAAGTGCTTTCAGGTACATTATTTATAAAATCAATAAATATGACAAAGAGCGCTGGCTGAATATTTCTAATAACTGCACCGACCTGTATAAATACCACTAGTAGAGGTCAGTGAATAACTGATGATAGCACGGACTTGTAAAAAAATAAGGACTCCGTGTCACCTTAATTAGCAGTGTAGCACCAAAACAAGCCGATTAACGTGTAAATACATAGCCCCACGCACTTACACTACTACAGGCCGATAGGCGGCAATTATGAGAATTGTCATCGTCTGTGACAGATCAGTATGCGTCTCAATAAAATATTTAAAAAAAGCCGTCGTGCATTGTGATAAAGTGTAAAAACGATACTATATAAGTATTTGTGGTCATATATGATTATTTAAGGGAGAAAAAATTGTGTAACTAGTATCCCCTGTAACCACACACACTAGCATAACGGTGCTTCACTTGCTAATATCACGGCGCGGAGTCCTTCTTTTTTTACTCGTCCGTGCATAATAGTTATATATGATAAAAATAGGGCTTTCATTTTAAATTTATTTTGCCGCCAGAAGTAGTCTTGATGGAAGTCTACAATAAGAGATATATTTTATGATTTAAGTTTTAAAAGTTTTAATAAATTATGTTTTACTTTTTTTAAACAGTTATTTTAACTTTTCGTAAGATATAAGATGTTAAGTCTCATTTGCCCAGTAATTTTACTAGCTACGGTGCCCTTTATATCGAAACACAACAATGGTTACACATTACTGTTACACGGCAGAAATAGGCGCCGTTGTGGTACCCATAATCTAGCCGGCATATGTTGCAAAGGAGTTTTACACTGGTATATATTTATATCCCTCTCCATAATGGTATTTAGTAGTGTGTATTTTTTTTGTAATATTTCATGGCTCGTATAGTATTATTTAGATATATTAATGAATTTAATTCAAAACAATATGAAATCTTGTTTTCTTATCACTAATTGGCAAGAACGACTTCACGTTCGTTTTTATGAAGTACCTACACAAAAGTTCACAATACACCCTCTCGTAACAGTGAATATATTTTCGCCATTTTTATTTTATTTTGAACTGGAATGTACAGTGTAATGTAGTTAAATAGTTTTTTTTATTTATTCGGGAAACAAACAGTACAACTTAATACACTTAAAAAACAGAACATGAAATATAAATCAATAACCTGAATTGAAATTGAAACCAGATTGTATTAATCTAAATAAAGTATCCACAGTTAAAAAATACATTTGCGATCAAATTAATTACAATTTAGAAATATAGGTATGTTTCAAAATAAATATTGAATTGAAAATAATATAATAATAATAGGAAACTATTCATGATTTTAGTAATTATTACATACATTTTAACATGCAATTTTATTTCACTGAATAAGTAAACAAACATATGAGCGTTCAGGTCACCTAATATTAAGTGATCACCGCCAACCCTTTTTCTGTTGGTGTCTCCTTCTTATACCGTTTACCTTATATTACTTTGAAATGAACATATTATCATCACTCCCTTGCCATGGCTACACCTCATGAGGTGACCCCACCGCAATCCCTTAAAATCCTCAATTTGTCAAACATAGCTTTATTTTTAGCACTATTTTGAAAAATAAAAACTTAATGATGCTTGATTTTGTATTATTATTAGTAACAAAAAATGATAAAATAAACTCACATCACGTCATTGAATTAATACCTAAAACAGGTACTTTTATTTGAATTTATATTTCTACGTAATTGTAGTTAATTCAAGGCCACGAGTGATTTATTGACACGTTGATTTTCGAGTTAAATTTCTTATGTATAACATCTGTGTCAAGCATCTAGAGCGTTTGGTTGAGTTTCACTTCCTTATTTCGTCAGCTTTCTTAGGGTTTTCATGTGAATACAACCTAACAGTGCAATGTATTCTTTTAAGTCTTCTCGAATTAGAAATTTTACGTCCGTATAATAACATTGTTACGAGCCGGTGCAATAACACTTTGTTGATAATGTTTCAGTTTTGTGGGTCCAATTAAGTTGATTTTTAGTAAAAACTCGTTTTCCTTATATTAAATAAAACTACGTTTAAAAAAACCGACTTCAAATACTGAAAAGTATTAAATAACTAAAAATGTTTAAATTTAACACACCTCTGTTGCAAACGTTTACCTTTAATATTAATAAAATACTATTACTTATATGTGCTACCTATGGATAGGTTTTAAGTCATGAATGAAAATTATCATTATTGTTATTAAGTATTATGTATTTAATTTATTACAGGCATTTAAAACCCATTACAATAAATAAAATAATATAGAATAAGATGTAACAATAAAATAATTATACATGAAGGTACCTAACAAAATATAACCAATTAAAACTAAAATTGCCTCAAAGGGGGGTTCGTAAAGAGTAATGTACTGATAAAACTATTTCCGGTTACTGTCACGATGCACCGAAAGCCAGTATTGGAGTAGGTATATTATTCTCCGGGCGCTCAGAGCATAAAGCAGAGAATTTCGTTTTCGGATTTGTGAATGCGAGTCCAAAAAGCCGCAACTCGTGATCCTTACCACTGCCAAATAATCGGGAACTCTGGCGTCCGCAAACATGCCCGATGCAATGCAATATTTGGGCAGTCTCATCAGAGTGCGGTATGCATTATTATACTTCACTCTGATGCTGCTTTGTGCACTTTTAGTGCTGTTGACCTAAAGCTGACATGTATTGACAATATCTTCTAAACAGTGTCAGCTTCGCCCCAGGACTCCACAATCTTATGTTAGGAGCCGTGCATCTAGAGCTAGTCTCAGACCTCACTAAAGAGGCCTTTCTAGCAGCCTTCAGTTTCTTTAATTGTCGTCGTGGTAAGCCTCAGCAGGTATTCTCTGACAACGGCACTACATTTGTCAGAGAACACCTAGTTCTTTTGAAACTTCTGAGTAAAGTTAATATTTTTACAATTCAAAACCTTTTTTTTAAGCTGTTAAACCTAATTTAACAATTACAACTTATGTAACATTCTTATATTAATGAATGACAGTAAATGTGTAAAAAATTTAAATACGCTGGTACAATAATTCTCTCACTTATGAAGTGTACAAATCATATTGAACATAAATGCGGTATTTTCTGTTAAAGCAATGAACTGCGTAGTGATAATATCAATCAACATGGATGTTCAATAATACTCGCATATTTAATGCTTGGTGATTCCTGTGACATCGGTATATGCTGCCAGTATGTGATATTTAGTAATTGTACCTCATATTTTGTAAGCATTGGTATTTAACTGGTCTTTTTATCAAACAAGCAACCAGTGGGAGGCTCCTTTGCACAGGAAGCCGGCTAGATTATGGGTACCACAACGGCGCCTATTTCTGCCGTGAAGCAGTAATGTGTAAACATTATTGTGTTTCAGTCTGAAGGGCGCCGTAGCTAGTGAAATTATTGGGCATATAAGACTTGACATCTTATGTCTCAAGGTGACCAGAAGTTTTAGGTTTTTCCATAATCCTGAGCGGCACTGCATTGTAATTGGCAGGGTGTATCTATTCCCATCAGTTGAACGTACTGCTCATTTCATCCCTTATTTTCATTAAATAGAAAGTATTTGAATAAAACTTAAATATACAGTAAATTATCACCATATAAAAATTTTTAACAAAAAAATAGTCTAGCTAGTTCGATTTCTCTCCCCCGAAACTACCTGTATACTAAATTTCATTAAAATCGTTGGGGCCGTTTCCGAGATTCAGATTATATATATATATTTATATTTATATATAATTAATATAAGAATATATAAGAATTACTCTTTTAAAGATATAAAATGAGTAGAGCTGATTATTGTTTTACCCAAATCATTAATTATTTGTCTTAAAATTTCCATCATTAATTCCACAGGTTATCAAGTTTATTACACATAGTTGTGAACGTAAATCGAATAATAAATTAACGGATTCGTGTACCATTTTCTATTGTTTAATTGCGGAGCTAATTCGCTTTATTGCCTCAAGTTCATTAAGATCTCCACTTCTTCTGTCGTTAAATTTTCTCACAACAGTATTTTTGTACACACCGTGTATTTATTTGAGTCGATACAAACGAAGGTTCCCAAGTCGTTAAAAGAAGCAAATATAAATACTCCATGTTTATTTGTGCTCTCAAAGGTAATGCACAATATTTGTAGGCAAGGATGGGTTTTGTCTTTTCCTTGGAAATATTTAAAATTGAAATACAGGTAATGTTCCCCTATAACGCGGTCGAGTGGTTCTGCGTTATAGGAAAACGCTTTTTAGGGTTACTTGTTTATAACGCGATTTTACGACCTGGTAATTCGTAAAAATTATAATACATAACAATAAACCACACATGGTTTTTTTTAATAAAAATAAGGGATGATACGAGCAGGACGTTCAGAAATTGGTATCAATCCGAAACCCAAAAATTTATCATCATCGTGAGTGTAAGACGCAGCTGTCATGCTGAGATTTGTAATAAACCTAGCCTATTGTCATTGCCTAACAGTAAAAGTTCTCTCTAGATGTATAATTTAACTAAGTCCTGGGATATAGGGAAATTTTATTTGATAGGTACCGATATTTTCTTATGAGAAAAAGTTATGTGACAAGATGTTCTAATGATAGTAATACACCCCGGACACAAGAACACAGTGTGACTTAGAATTCTTTAATTTTTTATATTAGTCCGGTAGTCATCATCAGCCGGGTGAGGTCTACTGCTGGACAAAGGCCTTCCCAAAGATCTCCACGACGATCGCTCTATGCTGCCCTCATCCAACGTATTCCGGCGAACTTGATCATATCGTCGGTCCATCTTTGTGCCTACCAATGTGTCTTACGGTACGTCGTCGCCTTTCGAGGACTTTCTGCCCCATCAGCCTGTCTGTCCGTTGAACTATGTGCCCTACCGTCTGCCACTTCAGTTTCCCAATCATTTGGGGTCGGTGACTTAGGTTCTCCTATGGATCTCCTCATTTGTGAATTGATCTCGCATGGGATACTTCGAGCATAGCCCTCTCTATTGCCCTCCGAGCGACCATTAGCTTTCTCATAAGGCCAATATTTAGCGACCACGACTGCGTACCGTAAGACATCACTGGCAACACACTGGTTGAAAACCTTCGTCTTCAGACACTGTGGTATTTGGGACGAGAAGATTTTACGGAGCTGCCCATCCGAGTTGGATTCGATGAATGACCTACTACTGCCTAACTGGATTGTTTGTACGAGGTAGACGTACTCGCCAACAATTTTGAGAGAACAGTTACCAATTACGGGAGTAGGTGTGACATGGACATTTGACAAGATCTCAGATCATAACTTAGAAGCCTTATAGAGCCATAAATATTCAAGCTTTCCCTTAGTTCATATACTAAGCACTAATTGTATTCTAATTTGAATTTTCTATGCATGCTCGGAGTGCCTTAAGGTTCGGACTATTTTAATATTTTAGTTAAGTTGCGAGAAATTAAGTGGCTAAACTACTCGCTACTGCACAGAAATTGTTCGCATTACGGTCCAGTACAGTACTCAAGTGAGGGGTGTTTTGCAAGATGAATGGGCTTAATAAACTGATTAAACTTGTTGTAATCGCTAGAAGTAATAATATAAGTAAATGTAATCTTTAGAAGAGGTTTTAAATTAACAAACATTGCTATGCAGATGACAGCACTGGTGATGCCGTTTACACCGCCCATGCAGGTCTCTCTCTTTCATCGAGTTCTCCCTTGAGAAGGTCGTGGAATAGGGTAAATTGAACCTTGTCCAATTTAACCCCCAGAAGAATCAAGTTTGCGCGTTAAGCACTAAAAAAACCCATTTGTCGTATCACCGCTCTTCGACAACACTTCCCTTAAAGCCTCGCCTAGTATCGGAATATTGGGTCTTGAAAGCTCAACCGATTGCCAATTCCGTGGCCATCTGGAGAGCAAAGCCAAATTGGCTTCGAAGAAACTGGGCGTCCTTAATAGAGCACGGTAATACTTCAAGCCGGTCGACATTCTAGCGCTATACAAAGTCCAGCCACACATGGAAAATTGCTGTCATCTCTGGTCTGGCGCACCCCAGTATCAGCTCGATCCATTTGACCGCGTTCAACGCAGAGCAGCTCGAATAGTCGGGGACCCAGTGCTCTGTAAACGGCTGGATCACTTGGCGTTGCGTAAAGATGTCGCTTTATTTTGTGTCTTCTACCGAATTTATCACGGGGAATGTTCCCAAGAGCTGTTTAACCTGATTCCTGCCGCCGAATTCCACCTTCACACGACACGCCACAAGTTAAGATATCATCTCCACCATCTGGATGTGTGACGGTCCTCCACAGTGCGGTTTTCAAGGAGCTTTCTTCCACTTACTACAAAGCTGTGCAGATACATTCATCTACATCCATTTGCACTCATAAAATAAGTACTTAGTAACAATTTAATTAAACTTTAATCCCAACAAACAAATTTAGAAGATTTAACAAAGATTTTCGGATACATTATTGATCAAAATTAACATGGAGAGTTGCACAAGCATAGATTGGATAAAGTTTGAGACTTTGGTAGACAAATAATATCGTGGCAAGTTTCATAACTTCCCGTTCTGAGAAAATCTGCTGCTAGTCATTCTCAGATTACTTAAGAATAAATTTTCGTATAAGCGGGTTTCCTTGCTTTGTGCGTATAATTGCAATCAATTTTACTTTATTCTTAAATATCGGCTTAATTGGGAGAATTTGTTGAGGTAGTCTGGGTCTGTCAAAAGAATGGACAACGTAGATATAGTGGCACTGATAAGGAAGTTCATGTCATGAGATCTACAGAACGTTACGAGCGAGCCTAGAATGTTCTTCGACCTGACAGAATGAAACATACATGAGATGCTACGGGGGGCTAGTCACAAACTTATAATGCCTACTGCTCGGCTAACTCGAGTTAGTAAGTCTTTTGTGGGGCGATGTATATGCTTTTACAAAAAAAAAACCTAGAAAATGTTTAAAGCAAAAGTATTACGAAATTCTAAGTAATTGTTAAATAACGTTTGTGTGGTAATGGATACTATCACAAAAATGACTTACTTAATGATACCACAGATTGGGAATGGAGCGACCGCCCTCAGGCTGTTGAATAATAAGTTTCATTAAGTTTTTTAATTGTTCAATATTACTTTGTAACCATATTTTTTATGAAAAGGAAAGAAGCCCGCTGAGCTTATTGCGCCCGCTCTTCTCAGGTCTGAGGCATACTTTTTGGAATGGATGGCAGTTTTTGACTTTCACTTAGTGATATCACATCCTTTTTTTGATAAAAATATTTACGTAATTCCAAAAATAACAATAACCGTAACTAGAATTAGATTAATTAATTAGATTTTATAAAAATACGCAATTATTTTTATACTTTTTAGTGCACATCATATTCTATTGTTTTTTTAATAGTGTTTTCGAAGTCGGTTGTTTTTTTATTAATTTTTTTTTTGCGTCAGTCAAAATGAGTTAGATTGTCATATTCTTCTTCACAAAGTCATGGACGTGCTTTTAAGTAACTCTCAAGTATATTTAGACATTTCACAGGATATTAAATAGGGAAATACCAATAGTGTTTCAGGAGCTAAATCAACGATTCGTTTACTTCATTGATATACCAAGACATCCTCTCAAAAAATATTTTTTTTGTTGATAATTTTAGAAATATATTATTAACATAATCCAGGTAAATAACACATTGTTCCAGCGTACTAAGTAATAATAATTATCTGTCAGTAAATTTTGATAAAACCCTTTCACTTACAGCAAAGACTGAACAACTATTTCTTTTTCGGCAATTATCAATCTCAATCTCTTGGTCTTGACAGACAATGAAAAGTCGGGTAGCTTAAATAAAGTTTCTTATTACCAAACAATAAAAGAAAATTTCAGGTATGTCTACAGGTTTTAACTCCCTAACAGTTATTATCAATTTGATCTGATTTTACAGAAAAAAATAATTTACAGACGTTATTACTATCGCAGAGGTCGGGGAAGGAGGAGGAGAGGTGGAAGAGGTGGCTCAGAAACTAATTATCTACAAAGTTAAGTTATAATTTAGATTGGATCATTACGACCATAATATGTTCGATAGATTTTGAAAGTACATTGAATACAGTTATATATGTTATTATTTAAGTTTCTTACAAGTAGTAGTCTAGACGATAAGATAGTTATTAAGACTTTTGTGAGACATTATTAACATTATTTATTTAAAACAATTTGTTATGTTTTTAAAGTGATAACCGTCACTTCTGGGATTAATATACAAATAAAATTTGAAAACAAAATCTTATGAACGATGCGGGACTCGAACCCGAGACCTCTCGCGTTCCATGCGAGTGCTTTCCAACTTAGTTAACCAAATGCGAACTGCGAATTGTAACAATTTTTTTTGTATAAAAATATGGAATACAATGTAATATCGCACAATAAACACCCACAATTAAAGAGCTTGAGCCTGGGTGTTCGCCTCACTCCCCTCTGTGGCATCATTAAGAAAATCGTTTATGCTAAAGTAATCTTTCCCACATAAACGTTTTTTAACAATACTTTAAAATTTCGTAAAACATTTGTTTTGAACATTTTCTGGGATCATATTGTAGAAGCGCCCAATAATAGACTTACTAACTCGACCTAAGCGAGTAGTAGGCATAGCAAGTTTATGTTTGTTCCTCGTGTTAACTGTTGCCATCTATTTTGCGTAAACTTCGGATGTGCTCTGTAAGTCTAGTTTTTATATTGCGTCTCGTTTCTCAAATGCAGCTTTTGCTGCACTTGTAGGGAACTTCGTAGATGCCAGGGCTATCCAAAGGGCTCCGCAAATCCGCAGTTTGAAACTTACCCTGATGAAGGACCTCCGAATGGTCCCATACTGGTACAACGCCGACAAATCGTGACTAAAGAAGAAAAAAGAAAGAAAAAACATAAAGAATATATTATTATTGAGATGCAACAGTTGAGGATGTTAATTTCTGTAAAATTTTCTCTTAATGATATAAGTTAACAACTTGTTAACTGAACTTAATGCACCGAGCTTGAGTTATTAAACCTTTCGCATTTGCTTAAGAACTTACTTAAAAGCTTACGTTAAATCAGCTTTACTACATTCTTCACTGTTTATTGTCAAATGGTGTATTCTCTTAGTGTTAAAAGTAGAAATAAAGTACGATAATATAAAAATAACTTTGTCACATCGCAATGGGGTTGGTTGATGCCTCGGTATCAATTTATTAACATTGATCGTTATAACATCAACAACATGCGTCAATCAGTCGACATGTGCGGGTGACACGGTCAAAATTGCTTACACAAACATTTAACGATTGTTCATACTGAACATCGATCACGTTATGTTTTTGATCACGCATTGTAATGGAACACAATAACAGTTATAAATATATTGTATTGATATAACACTTTGATGTATTTTCCGTCGATCGTAGTTGCATCGTCATGGATCAAAGTTTTTTCTATTCGTTCCAAATTTTTTATAACAATAAGTGACGAGACGAGCAGGACATTCAACTGATGGTAATTCATACGCCCTGTCCATTAAAATACAATGCCGCTCAGGATTCCTCATTTGCCCAGTAATTTCACTAGCTACGGCGCCCTTTTGACCGAAATACAGTAATGCTTACACATTATTGCTTCACGGCAGAAATAGGCGCCGTTATGGTACCCATAATCTAGCCAGCATCCTGTGCAAAGGAGCCTCCCACAAGTAAGTAATTTCAATAAAGCATTCACCCACTTTATAAAGATGAATACCAATGAAATGCAAAATATAAACAAATTTACTGGAGGAAGTGGATTCAGCGGATTTATAATTCATATTATTACGATTTCTGATACGACTTGTTAACTTTTGTTAACATAACGATATGACGTTGATATATGAGTTAAACTCCAACTCTGTATCAACAAGATAAGATATGAATTAAAATATTAAATGCAAAAGCAATAAAGCTTATTGTTGATTGTCTTTAGAACTTTTGTATTATTATTCATTTGAAGAATATAAATAGCTTAGAATAAAATATATTGGTCTCTGTTGCGCTCCGACTAGATAGACAACAACCGCAGGCGTAGTTGCAAAGAGCGGCAACTAATACTAAGCCCAAGTGGGCCTGTCTCGAACCATGTGTGAAGTTGACGTGCCACGTGTTCTGTTAAACTTTGCTAATAATTGAAACTAAAATACATAAGTAGTAGTAAAACTGTGTAGAACTAATACTAAGAAAGACACCGAGATCACATATGATCAGTAAATATTTTGTATTTTATTAATTACAAAATAAAATAACACGAAGCGTATGTTACAACATTTGAAAGATGCCATAGAGTGTCAAGATGCCACGCACAAAATGCAATGATAACATTTCAGATTGTTGGAACTACAACGGAATCAAGGGCTTACTACACTGGCGTAAAAAATCACCGAGGATTACATGATTCAGATAAGAATCAGGTATGACTAATGGTGACTAAATGTGTAGATTTATACAGAAGACCCATGGCTTAAAATAATAAAACAAAAACATGTTAACGAAATGAAAGCCATTTTTTTTTTTGGAATAAGAGGGCCATTGTAAGTCTTATAACACATAATTAAGTATGATGGTAGGTTATCACTGACAATGATAACAAAGTAATATTGTACAATTAAACTTATTAGATTAATAGCCTGCTATTAATAGCCTGATGGCGGTCGCTCATTCCCAATCTGTGGTATCAATAAGAAAATCATTTATGTTATAGTAACCTTTCCCACACAAACATTTTGTAATAATTCTTTTGAATAATGTAATAGTTTGGTTTTGAACATTTTCTGTGATCTTGTTGTAAAAGCATATATATTGCCCCACATAAGACTTACTTACTCGACTTAGCGTAGGCATCATAAGTTTATGTCTGTCCTGGTGTTTACATTATGGTTATGACAGTTTCTAGCAAATTCACTTATGTGCCTATGAACATACATTACATTATCAAGAATATATTGAGAAGCAACAGTCAAGATGTTAATCAATCATCATCATCGGTTATCATCAAAAAGCCCATCACCACGTGATTGTTACATAGAGTATCTTATTTGTCTGTTAATCCACCGAGTTACATTTATTATGTAACTAGCTTTTACTCGACTTTGTCCATGTGAAAAAGTTTCTTTGGGCAGATTTTTTATTTTTTGGGATACTTTTCAAATAATACACATACGAACTGCTCTTTACGCTGCTGGCGGCGCTCTTCTACTATACAGAATATCTCTTGTCATTGTGGACAGTCTCTTTAAAAGTATTTGCCTGTAAACTTTAATCTCCATATTCCATCCCCAAATTAAAGTAAGTTTCAAAAATGCCCGAACAAATACTTATAAATTATTTCTCATCAAATGTCTAAAAAACGTTTTATAGAGTCATCTTATATAATGTCGAACTTCCATACAAACTTCCATCCCCTATCTCAACCCCTTCATTTATTTTTTCGCAATAAAAAGTAGCCTATGTCCTTTTCTAATCTCCAGTCTATCTCTGTAGTAAATTTCATCAAAATCGGTTACTGAACCGACCACTGGGTTTAGGCGTGGAAGCGTAACAAACAAACTTACATTCACATTTATAATATTAGTAGGGATAATATAAAAACACATCTATCGTTAAAACAAACATTTAATAGTCGAAGTTGACTTCGAATCGTTAACCCATTTAGAATTATTAAGATGTCAAAGTTACATTGAGACTTATTGTATTTGAATCTAAAATATTTTGCAGTATTATCTTCAAAACAATTGAATATTTCGACCAATCAGGGTCCGATTTAAGAGATTGGATCCTCTCAACCAGTTTTGAGTACATACCAATACTTACAATTAACGCACTATATATCACTATTATGATAATCGTAATTTTAAATTTAATAAGGCTGTGGGGAATACAATAAAAATTAAATGATAAACAAAAAACCGTAAGTAATTATTTTGACGATGAAACTAAAACTAAAATAAGTTTCATAATCAATAAAATATACTCACTCGACTTCCGACAATAGATTGGTTATTGTAAGAGGTTCACTGAGAATGTTATGTAAGACACGTTATCCAACTTTGTGGCTCGTGGATCTTGTACAAGAACACTTTAGTCAAGATCTAGTGCAACGTCGGGTTGATCCACGTTTCTACAACTTGTAGGTACTCTAATGCTGAAACACCTTGCTTCAATTTTACATAATTGAAAATTGCGGAGCACCTCTATGTGAGTTATGTGGAATAATTGAGGATGTTGAGCACTTGTAAAAGGAATGTGTCCGATTTCAGTCTAATAGAGACAAAATTGTAAGACTTATGGGTTTGAACAGATTTAATACGGGCATGTTTGTAAATATACTTGCCCGCCCTGCATCTAAGGATGCCATAAGTCTGTTTGAATCCATAAGTCTTATTGTTTGAACACTATAGATATAACTTGCTTTTGGTTTTATTAACTTTTTTTTTAGTTTGTTAAGTTAAGAATTTTGTTTTTCTTATGTCTTTTCAATGTACTTAGATTATAATGGGGCTGACATGTACATACGTATAAAATCAATAAAGAAAAAAAAAATTATACATAATATAGAGATAATTTTTTATCGGGTGTACTATTAAATGCTCTTCGCTCTAAGAGCCATAAAACAAAGCGCAACGCTTTTGAAGACAAAATTATTAGTAATTATTTGGCTTTAGCTGGCGGCGGCCATTTTTGTTTAGCATACAACGAAACATTATTTTGTGATATTATTTAGAATTTTTTTTTAAATATAATCATAAGATCATATTATTATAACGTATCCACTATAGAAAAACTAATACAAATAATTCAATTGCATAATTTTTTGGACGCGTTTATCACAGCACGATTCTATCAAAAATCACGATTTTTGTTTACAATAACCAAGTTTGATTATCTAGAAATCCGTAACATAAACCATATAATGATATCTCAAGTATTATAAACACAAATCGTTATCGCGTCTCAAGTGGCGACGCCGTGTTTGGCGCCAAAACAGCTCAGCGTGCAAACGTTTTTGATTCACTTGAATACAATATTTTAATTATAAGTAAAGTATATTGAACAATCAAAATGACAGATTAGATTTATAATCGTTTCAAAATATTCAAAAAAGTATAAGGACAATGTCCTCATGCTTGCAAAAAGACGCGAGGGCGACCCGACAATGACCCTTTGCTGAATAACTCTTAATTCTTATCCTGAGTTTTTCTTATCTTGTGAACTTTTGTGTCCGTCGTAACGTTCAAAGACGTAAATAAGGTGAACGTACGTATAATGTGAATATAATGTGGTTGTAGTTTTATAAGTAAGCAATATGCGTATAAACTAGGCGTTCGTTTTTATGAGGATAAAAAGGTTATAATATTTGATATAGTTTATTATTTTATTTATTTCCTAATATGTATCTATACATTTAGGTATTTCCTTATAAATTGTATTTATTAGCAGGTGTTAATATTTCACTGTCTTAATTAATGTATCTTTATAGTATTTTATGTCATTATTTTCTATATAAGTACCGCTTTTACTTTTAAAAGCCACCTCCATTAATTTCCACTCGATCATATTATATCTAGCAATTCTGGTCCACAACTTTCCTGCTGTTTCTACTATATCATCGCTCCGTCTCTTATTGGGCATGCCTTCATTTCGTTTTCTATTCATAGGGTAATAATTCATTAGTACTTTGGACTGTCTTTCTTATTTTGTTCTATATATAAAATCATATGAACATTGTCTTGCTCATTTCTATTTTAAACGTAGAACAGAGAAGGTTTCAATTTGAATTGGTGATCAGTTGATCACAGAGAATAAGTTTTAGGGCCATGACTGTCAGGCGTAGGTGAGGCTAGGCATTAAACAGGTCCATAGCTTTTGATTTTAGCTTCGTTGGAAAGTTTTTTAAAAATGTCGATCGATTAGTATTTATTGCATATGTTTTTAGTTCCACGGTCTATTTCATTTTCATTGCAAGATTTTAGTAATATGACACGCCATAAGTAGACAATATCGTCAACATATGGAAATAATTAATTTTGCTTTAAGTGTCATACATACCTCTTCTTTAGAACTCATTATTTTTGTCTCCTATTGGTTTATTTCAAGGCCCACTTCCTAAAATATATAAATGATGAAAATTTAAGAAAATGATCAATTATTGAACGATGATAATCATTTTTTACGTTTAAATTTTTTGAAGCATCTTTGGTGAATTCAAGCTCATGAAGATTGATGCTTCCACTAGAGGATAATTTTGTTGTTTAATATGCCGTTCATAAAACGGTGTTTAGAATAATTCGACATTGGCATGGGCTCTAATTTTATGGAACTTAATAATATAAAGCTTGAGTTTACAATTTGACGCACTTTGTCTTTCTACACATAAAATAAATGTTATAATAACATGCCCTGCATATCATATATTTAAATTCAAAAAACAATTTGAGTTAGGAATTCGCTTGTCAACAAACAAGTTATTTTGTATTGCAAGCGAGTCACTACAGATCTAAAAGACAGCTGTTCTATGTTACGTGATTCGAGTTCCCAAGACAACTTCAACTTATATCCAAGAGTATGAAGTGACAACAGAATTTATTTTCCGAAATATTTTTTGAGACATTTATTTTTTATTTTTAAATGAATTAATTAGTATCTACCCTTTACCGAAACAGTCAGGTATGCGCGGACCTGACTGAGTGAGTGACCATTTGACCCCTATACAAAAAAATAGGGTAATTAGTACGTAAGTGTATATTTGCAGCTCTCATATACATATATGTTAAAATAGTTCAAACGGTTAAACTAAATCAACATGATATTATTATATTTCATTATCATGTAGCAGAACACATTATATACATACAATGAAAAAGGATAATGATTCAGTGTTATATTATCCTTATATTAATTATAATTCATATTTTAGCTGCTACAAAATAACAGGTATAAATTCTCCATGAAATGATAAAGCTGATATTTTAACGTGAGATTTTTTTGATTAAAAACTTGGGTTTTTTTCGTAATTTAAGTCAAATAATGTTCAAACATTAATATTTCAAATAAAAAAATATACAGTGGATTTGCGATATAAAAAGGTATCTCTTCACCAAATTTCGTGTAAAATTTATTTATTTGAAAAAGATAAAAATAATAAACCAAATATATCATAAAAACTATTTGAATTTTTCAGATAAACTTTGAGGTTATGCGAAAAATGTGTGAAAGCAAAAGTTGTAGAACTTTTTTACATAGCACTTGTAGTTTCGCCGGAAATCGATATAAACCGTTTCATACCCTGAAACCCCCACTCACTTCCACTTCCAGACCTCAGATCGCCCGTAAATTATTTTCCTTCAATTGTTGTTATATTTTCTTCCTTTTGCAATGGGTCATCTTACTATTATTTTTTTTGGTTCCAAAAATGAGCAACCCTGGTCTATTACTAACCTCAAGTGAGAACTGAGACTCTTCTTCTTTATTTTGCCAATTAAACAAAATTTCTTTAGACGATATTATCTTGAGTACCATTTCTACGTATTAACAAGGCCCTTTATAACTTTGAATTCGTCCTTGTTCACAAATGTGCATTTGCTTCACGTATTTAAACAAACGTGGAATATTTTGTTTTGTTTCTCTTAACGAGATAGAATTGTTTTTATTTATATTGTGTCGTAATCATCGGATTCTTATATGCTGAGAAGATTTGAAAACAACATATTATAATTTGTAAAAATATCAAATTCAATGATAGAGTTCTTCTCAATCGGTCACTCTTGTCAGAGTGGTCGTGGTTGCCAAGATGACGCAACATTAGTCGCCATTGGTCGCCATTGGTCCCCCAGTTACGGGTAGCACTGCCTCCCTCGCGATGCTCCTCCACTTTTGACGGTTTACAGCATTGCGGGAGCACTCCACAACAGGTGTCTGGGTCACTGTTTTGATAAGGTCCATCGCGTGGGTGAGGGTTCTCTCGCTCTTTTCCCCTCTACCTTGCCCTGCACTATCCACCGCTCATTCGATTCTTCATTTCTGGAGATGTGACCAAAGAACTTCAAAATTCGTAATTGCACAGTCGACGATAGCCTTTCTTTTATCTTCAGTTTTTTAAGATGGAATTGAAATGTTCAGAAAGCTGTCCAAGGGATCTTCAGGAGTCGTCTCCAACACCACATCTCTAAGGCATCAATTTTGCGGCGGTCTTGAAGTCTAGGGGACCAGGTTTCAGCCCCGTAGAGGAAGATTCGAAATACAAAGCACCTCATAAGTCGAATCTTGGTTGTTTTGGTGATCCTTATGTCTATGATAGAGTAGCTATCCATTACTGTCCGCACTACTTTTGCTAGACGACAGTTTGGCTGTCAATCAGCCTACTTATATAATAAAACTATCTGACCCAGCAAATGTTGTATTGCCATATAAAGTAATAAAAAACAATTCAACAATTAAAATTTTTGGGGTATAAAAAACAGATGACGCCCGATACTCAGACCTACCAAATATATCGTATATAAAATTTATTGTAATTAATTATTATATTATATTCGATTTCCATTTTGCAATCCTAATGCGGATCTGTGGATGGAACAGAATAATATAAACATCGCGATACAAAATATTTGTTGGTCGTAGACGGCTGAAAATTTGAAATTGTAGGTATTTTTTTTATGCTGAACCATAATAAAATAAAATAATAATTTTTAGGGGTGGGTGACCCTTATCATTTAGGGATATGAAAAATAGATGTTGGCCGATTCTCAGACCTACCCGATTTGTGCACAAAATTTCATACAAACTGGTTCAGCCGTTTCGGAGGAGTTTGGTAACAAACACCGGGACATAAGAATTTTATATGGTAGATAAATCGTGACCTAAAACTATATTCTATGTCATTACATCATTGCAAAAAAGCTTTAAATCATTGGCTAACTTGTCTTGCTTGGGATGAAGTGGAAAATCGTCTATAGATGGAACCGACTTAAAGGTCAAAAATCAAAACCCACATGTACACACTCACTCACTCACATACACACAGTTTTCAGACTTGTTTTAATTGTGCGATAATTGTAAAATTTGGTTATTAATCATTTTTGTTTATTTCTATATTATTTTTCATCAAGTATTTACCAGTGGGAGGCTCCTTTGCACAGGATACCGGCTAGATTATGGGTATCACAACGGCGCCTATTTCTGCCGTGAAGCAATAATGTGTAAGCATTACTGTGATTCGTTCAAAAGGTAGCCGTAGCTAGTGAAATTACTGGGCAAATGAGACTTAACAACTTATGTCTCAAGGTGACGAGCGCAATTGTAGTGCTGTTCACAATTTTTAAGTTTTTCAGGAATACTGAACGGCACTGCATTGTAATGGGCAGGGCGTATCAATTACCATCAGCTGAACGTCCTGCTCGTCTCGTACCTTATTTTCATTAAAAAAAAACACATATTATGTATCCGTTAAGGAAGTGCGAGATATTCTCAATACAAGTGTCCTAAGACAACTTACTGCAAAGTCTCAACCACAAAAAAATTTATGCAATCTCTGATATAAATGAAAATATATTTATTGACACTGAGCGCGCATGTAATATCAGATTGTATTTAACTAGGGAACAATATACCAAGTAACAACTTATTAAACTATATCATTCTGTTTGTTTGATATTTCAGGGCATCAATTGTTTTCCGTTTGCGATTAGATTTTTTAATATTTTTTCTATTGCCTCTGCTTTTTCGTTTTAATTATTGATAATTGTCGTTGTATAATATAAATGCCGACTGCATAATTAATTAAATTATTTTCTAATACTTTCAATGTCAAGAGGTAAGGTCATTCATTTTTCATTTCAAAATTCTTTATTGATAAATGATATTACAACGGAAATGTACAGCGATTTACGTTTGAACATTAAACATGAGAAGGCTAAACAACTTTGAGGTAAGGTAACTCTATTATAATATGATTTTTTTAAATGGAAAATAAAAAAAATAACTTAGGAAATATCTCTCTATTAATAACAAGCTTTATCTTGTATAAACATGTTATTTTATACAAATACCTGTTCATAAGAATCATGAATCATGGCGCCTACAAAACTGGCACATTACCAACAAAGTGCTGCGGTGTACCGGCTCGTAACAAAGATATTCGCGCCGGTATAATTTGAAATTCATAGAAATTATTACTTTTATGTCACAATGTGTCTCTTAATGCAACGGAATAACGGCTTACGTTATATTAAATAGAACAGATTTACAGATATTGCCGTAGAGATTGGATTACGTTGTCATAATTATAATTTATTTAATGCTTGTTTATATTATAGCTTTATAAATACTATATTACTTATACGAATATAAATATTATAAAGAGCGGAACTAAGCCAGTTTGTATTCTAAAATCATCATCAACAATCGCTGAATTAACTATGATTTAAATAAATAAAATAAATAAATAAATTCTTTATTTTGCTAGAAAACATGTAACAATGGGTGTAAGTAGTTTTAATGTATCAATGTTATCGGCCATTTCTGGCATGCAAAATTATTATTAACAAAATTCTAGTTATTATTATAATTGATTAACAAACTCTATATTTTAAGCACTTAGGTTAATTTAAATTATAATTATTATTTTAAATGTCATTATTTAAAGACTAGAATTAATATATATTTTAAAGTCAATTTAATTTAACCTAATGTGTCAACATTTCATTTATGGAATAAAAACATTTATCTATAAGCCATGTAAAAAGATCCTTTTTAAATCGTTGGACGGGTAATACGCGTAAGCTTGGAGGGAGTTTATTAAATATTTTTATACACATGACATAGCTACATTTTCCGTAGGATGCATTATGAAATTTGTGTGCAATCACCAGTCTGTCACCGTTTCTTGTATTTCTCGGATAAATATCTCTTGCTTTTGTAAATAAATGGTCATGTTGTTTGACAAAGATACATATTTCGTATATATACATACAGGGAAATGGAAGAATACGTAATTCTTTAAACAGTGGTTCACACGAATCAAAGTAAAAAGCTCCTGTCATAGCTCTTAAGCATCTCTTTTGGGCCATGAAAGCCCTATTAGCCTCGCTAGAGTTTCCCCACAAGATTAGTCCATATCGAAGTACTGATGCGACATAACCATGATAAGCTGCCAGGACTGTACTTTGTAAAGCCGTTTTACGCAATCTATATAACACATAAACATATCTATCAATTTTTTGGCATACCATGTCTACATGCTCTTTCCATTTTAGATTTTTATCTAGAAGTACTCCTAAAAATTGAACATGCAAAGCTTCTTCTATTTGGGTATTTGTATAATTTATCTTAAGGCTATAGTTATTAGAGCGGTTACTTAAACTAAATTGCATAAATGAGGTTTTTTTAATATTAACTTGAAGATTATTATCCTCTAGCCAATTTACCACTGTATTAATTTCATTATTAATTTCACTTTCATAAATATCAATCTCATTTTTATTATTACATGTCATAATTATTGATATATCATTGGCAAATAAATAACAGTCATTTTTTGTCACACTAGGCAGGTCATTAATATAAATTAAAAATAATAATGGTCCAAGGACGCTTCCTTGCGGAACACCAAATCTATTTAATTTAAAGTTTGATTGTTGGGCAATTATGGTAGCCTTTTCGTCGATAGAATTGATCTCCACACATTGCTTACGGTCTTTTAAGTAGGACTCCATCCAGTTAAGAGCTGGTCCTCTAACGCCATTTTGCTCCAACTTATCCAACAAGATGGTGTGTGATACGAAGTCAAAAGCCTTGCTCATATCAAAAAATATTACACACGTTGGTTTTTTTGAATCTATATTTTCTGCTATTTTGTTAACCAGTTTAAATGCAGCTAATGTTGTCGACTTGTTTTTTTGAAAGCCAAATTGTTGCTTGTTTATTATATTATTTTTTGTAAAAAAAATTGTTAAACGACCATACATTGCTTTCTCAAAGACTTTTGAAAAAATAGATACGAGTGCGATTGGGCGGTAGTTATTAAGTTGTTTTTTATCGTCTTTTTTATGTAGTGGCTTGACCACCGAGTGTTTAGTACTTTGGAAGAGAAATGTTGGCGATCTACATGTTTATATTTATTTCATATCTATTTTAATACTTTAATAATTGGCAATAATAAAGAGGTTTTGTAAAAGCTGTTTATACAAATGCAATATTAATCCTTATTATTTTATTACTAAATATTATAAAATCATCCTGAAATACGATTTTGTTTCATTTTTAATTCATTAATATTCATTTCAAATTTCCGATGGCTTTACGGCCGTTCCCAATATACTATCTACAGATGGAGATAAATTACTACTTTTTACTGTCAGTAATTAGCTGTCAATAGTCTGAAGCTGTCCCAATATACCCGATAAGACATTCTTATCGCCTTATATTGGGACGCGTGAATTACAAATTCCATACAAACTTTTATCGCTGGTAAGCTATACGTCTTCCCATTGACAGACAGCGTGTACGTATAAGGTGAGTTACCGTCGATATGTTTATTGGCAAAGAAAAGTCAACGATAGTTACGATTTTTATCTAAATGTCTATGTTTCTATGTTTATTATGGATGACATACTATATCCATTTAAATACTTTAAAAATTGGCAATTATAAATCAATTTTATAAAAGCTGTTTACATAATCACTATATTAATCCTTATAATTTTATTTACTGCATAATTAAAAAACCTTCCAGAAAGACGATTATGAAACAAATTCGAAAATACCAGAAATACTAATATTCTTTTTAACTCATTAATATTCATTTCACATTTCCGCTGGCTTTAGACTACATTATTCCCGAATCAGCTAATATAGCTTGAGCAGTCCTTTTTGTCAAATTATTTTTTTGACTTGTGTTATAGTCTCGATAAAATTATATAAATTTTTAATTAATAATCTATTAAACTGCCTAATTCAAATCATTATTTCTATCATAGATTGGATTCTATCCTTGTCGTATTAGTACATGTACGATTCTTCTGAAGCAATTATGGCTCAAATTCACCTACCCAACATATTTCAAAATTATATAACAGTAAATTCCATAGTAATAGTAGTATAGATATAAATTTTAATACATTTGGCAATTTTGAATCCTTATAATTTGGATGTATAAAATTAAAGTTATAATGTGGCACTCCTCTACAGTGCGGTTTTCGAAGATCTTTCTTCCACGTATTACAAAGCTGTGGAATGAGCTACCTTGTGCGGTGTTTCCGGGACGATACCACATGGCTACCTTCAAAAAAAGCGCGTTCACTTTCCTTAAAGGCTGTCAACGCTCCTGTGATTTCTCTGCTATTGCTAGAGAATTGTCGCTCGATTGTCCTCCTTTTCCATAAAAAAAATGAATTAATTGTAATTTTTCTGTGTCTATTTATTGCAACCAATTATATATTAATGAAAGCATTATAATACGTATTCAGCTCACGTTCGCCCTGACGTCAATGTTTTCTCCTTAGATTGTTGGAAAGTTCATGTTTTACTTTGCTATTAAGAGAAACGTGCCCAATTAAGAAGCTTTCACATTAAGACCTGCATCCAAATGTTTTGTTTACCCCAACGACAATTCTACCAATACCTCTGAATAAGTTGCCTGTAAATCGCTCCAAATGATGTGATCATTATTTGTAATGTATGTACATAGATCTTGCTTTTGGTATCTTTTTAACCGACTTCAAAAAAGGAGGAGAATATATAGACTACTTATAATTAGGATGATTTGAGTGAATATATCTAAAAGCTATTGAAACAAGCTATAAGACAATGCAAAATGAACCATCTACAAAACAAAATAAGGGTCAGAATTCCGTGAGGGAATAGTGTGCCGTACGGCACTTTCGATTTTGGTGTATAAATGTAAATGTAAATCTAGTGTCATGGGGCAATGCTGATTCGAAAAGCGTTTTTTTTAATATTGGGAGCAAAAAAGCAAGAGGATCACGGGATGGGGAGAGGTGAGGCAACCGCTAATTAACGAGCACAACAGAAGGTGGTCATTAATATTAAGTATATTATCATGTCACACAGGCGTTAAACATTTCAGTGCGGAAGCAATATTGACCGCATCGCCCGCATGTGGTGTTTGACTGACGCATAACGATGCCACCTCCCGCTTACATTAAAATATATCACGCTCCGAACCTACTTTGATACAATGTTTGACTATTTTTGAAGTGAAAATTTCTTTAGCGGCGTTGAGCATTTTTCTCTGAATGTTAAACCCGCGTCAGAACACGTGACCTGATCTAAAATTCGTAACAGAGGTGAAATTATGGATGAAAGTTGATTTTTCTGAGAGATAAACTTTTTAATGTAAAATAATTGTAATAGTCCTAAAGTGTTTATTTTTGTATGTAACATAAATTGTCATTTAAATGAACGATAGCGCAATAAATGAATATTTTATGTAACCACATAAATGCTATTTCTTTTAAGCTGATAAATAAAGCAATTCGTAAGAAATTATTCCCAAATCATTCCAAAACATTAAAAAATGCACAACGTTAATGTCCAAGTTTTCACTCCTGCCGGCACTCCCGTAGTACAACCCGCATTTTTTTATGTGCAGTAAATCTTTTTAAATGCGGCAATCCTTGATACGAGTAGTTGTGTTTCAAATTTCAATAAAATATAATATAAAATCACTTATTGAATGTACAAAACTACTTTCATATCAAAATTGAATTTCAAGATTGATATACTATTATTACGGCTATATTTTAACATATAGTACAAATAAATAATACCTTAATGAACAGTTATTTCTTTAATGAATTATTTTTATACAACTAAGATGAAATTTCGGATTTAACGCTCATTTTATTACAAAGCGCTTATCTTAGACAATGACGTTATTTATGATGTATTTGCCTTGCTCAAAGATGGAATATGTAAGAAATTAATTGAAGATAATATAGCTATTGATATCCTACTTCCGGTCTCAAGGAAAGTGATTTTATTTAAGGAATGAAAAATTTTTTCGAAATCGTTCAATGAAAAGTAATACAAGGATGAGTTGACATATAAGCTAACTGATTTCGTTATAATTGGATATGACACAATTATTTTTTCTATGTGTTTAACGATATTACGTCAGGTTTCATTTAAAATTTTAAGGAATCAAATCACAGAATTTCTTATGTACTATTTATCACATTCTTCATATAACACGCAAAAAAACCTCCTTCCAACGTGCCCCGGGGCTTATAAAGTTTACTGTAGCTGCGGGATCTGATATATATAGATACAGACAAATGTAAATAGCCATTTCTCAACGCGTAAAGGATCACATTAGATCCTGAAAAATTTGCAATAGCCGAACACTTGCTTAAGCAAGCTTTAAAGCCGGTACCATCCACTTCCTCGAACTGCATAACCCACGGGTGATTTGTGCTGAACGCCAATACATCCCACGGCTTGTTAGAGAAGCTATCAAAATGAAAAACAATCCTAAGAATTTTTATATTGATGGTTTTAGACTAGCGCAAACATCCCAATCCCATAGTCTCACTCTGCAGTACAAATGCAACAAAAAGACACGAAAGTATGGACATCGTCAGCAGTGTGTGTCGTGAATTAGGGAATCAAAGACCAAAACGAATTAGGCGCCATGTTGACAGATTGATGTACTGTAAGTGTCAAGAGTTTCTCGCCGCCTCCAGAGTTCCGCCGCGACCACGATTCATGCAATTAGATCGAAATATCGGCATCAAATTAAAAAAAGGTATATCGTGAGTACTTGTCATAATAATAACAATACCTCATTCCAAAACTCTAACGGCCTTACAAATAAACTTGGAATAACGGAATATTGGTATATATATATATTTGTAAACATTTTGCATATTCTTGGTTTGTTCTCAGGTATAATTTTATAAGTGTAATAATACGCTTTAGATAATATTTATATTATAGTAGGTAGAATACCCTCGGTTCGATTCCATTAAATAAAATAAAGCCTTATGGTACTCGTAAATTTATTAAATCTTTTATGAATAAGAGAGCTCTTTAAATCTGCTACGTATTTTTAAAGATTATTTGTTACATCGAAACGTACAAAAATGTAATAATTAAGCACCTGAAAACAACAAATTAATCTTTACTAGGTAAAATGATCAAATTACCTTTGTATTATTATTAAAAGCTCCTATTGGGAGAGCACCAATTAACATAATTTCGCGTAATTATATTCAGGAGTTGTAAAACGGTTGATTTGGTAATTCCAATCTAATAAACTTTACCGTAACTAGATGAATATTCAACGACAGTGATAACATGAGTTATTTTCATATTATTTTAAAAATTCTTACAGGGCGGTCCATATGGCATTGGTACTTTTTGATACTTTTATAAAAGTAATAACCCTCACTTCTTCCTCACAACTTCTGGGATTATTAATTTGAAAACAAAATGTATGAATGATGCAAGAGTCGAACCCGCGACCTCTCGCGTTCCATGCGAGCGTGGAAGACACTGCGCCAACCGTTCGAGTGAAGTATCGTTGAAATCTCAGGTTGTGTTGATAACCTGCTCAACCCCAATACTTGCTTATTAGGAAATTTACTTGAGATGTCGCTTCTTCAAATAGAAACTTTTGTTATTTATCCAGTCCCGTAGTCTATATAAATTTTGTTTTCAAATTTTATTGGTACCTACTTGTAAAAAATACACTTTGTGATTCCTCTCCTGGTTCAACGTAACTTAACAACGGCACCCGGCGGTAATGTAACGAGGCTTATGGTCATCAGACGAAGTTCTAATTTCGAAGTTCTATCCAATAAAAACATATAATCCTATTAAATAAAGTGGCCCTACCTGCGCGCCCTAAAAGCGCGTACACCTTCATTAAAGGCCGGCGACGCTCCTGTGATTCCTCTGGTGTTGCAATAAAACGTAGGCGGTGGTGATCACTTAACACCACCACAGTAAGCTCGTTTGGCCTCATTTTCCTTAAAAATACCTATTGTAACTTCGGCGTTCTCAGTGCAATCATCGCTCACCAAATACCATTTTGTTATATGTTTTAGTATTCGTAATATGTACTGTATGTAATTCGACACTTCAAAAGGTTGGAAAGAGAATGTGAGCCGCTATAATTACATACCATCGTGTTACCCATATGTATGGTTGATTGTCTTCCATAAAAATAATATTTAAATATAAATTAAAGACTCTTCTAGCCCGAATATTTTTTTCAACGACAATCACAAAACATATGAAAGAGTGACTCAACAGTCAAAGTCACATATTGTGATTTGAAAAGGATACGATTAAGTTTACCAGTGGGATGCTCCTTTGCACAGGATGCCGGCCAGATTATGGGTACCACCACGGCGCCTATTCCTGCCGTGAAGCAGTAATGTGTGCTTACAAAAATCGGTTCAATTACTGGGCAAATGAGACTTAATATCTTATGTCTCAAGGTGACGAGAGCAATTGTAGTGCCACTCAGAACTTTTGGGTTTTTTAAGAATCCTGAGTGGGGCTGCGTTGTAACGGGCAGAACGTCTTAATTACCATCAGCTGATAGGCCTGCTCGTCTCGTCCCTTATTTTTAACCGATTTCATCATATAAAAAACATGTTTGTGATTTAAGTGTATAATCCTAGATTAATAGCACATCAAATGAATGCACCCGACAGGTAGATTCGTTTTAGAATGTTAGAATTAGCATACAATGGAATATCTGTATAACTATCAACGTAAAGCCATTAAATCTCTAACATAGTATGATACATCAAAGGTGTACAATAATTAAGGCCTACATCAAAGTATTTGATAACAGTTCTTCAATCGTACAAGCCATTTGATAACATGTGAATGTCAAATAGATCGGTGTAGTGATCTGAAGCGTACCTATGAATTATGAATTTGGCTGCGAGATTAGTTCAAAGAGCTCTTAACGAGCTTAGAGATTACCTACAGCTGTACCAATTATATTAAAAATATACAGGTTATCATCTATCGTTCTATTTTTAAAGTTTTGTACATCGAAACGTAAACAATTAAAAAAAACTAGAACAAATTTTATTCAATATTTCAAAATTGTTACACAACCGGTATTGTTTTAGAATTGTTTTTGTTCTTTAACTCACTCATCAAAATAATTTTGTCCATAAATACTGACAATCATTTTTGTTGATATACTTCTTTTGGCGCGGAAAAAATGATGAGAGTGAAATTTCAAGATTCGCGCGCATCACTGTAACACAAAAGTAACAGGGTAGAGTTGGTTCCTAAAATTTTCTGAGGTTTGCGACATTCGTAATTTTTTTTTGGTTTCTTCGTCCATTATTAGGGTAGGTAAAGGGTTTAAGCCCATACAGCCGTATTCGTTATTTAATAATTAATTGTCTAAGGCATCATTGCAAGATTTTTACAATATTGTTCTTTCTACAAACGTTAGCACGAGGAATATGAGTAAATAATATTAAGGATTTTTGCTTTGTTAGGCCAAATAAGTATAACTTCTTACGTGCATACATAAGTACACACACATTTTTTTTTAAATATTTCATGAGTAAATATCAAAGCCCAACCGTCTCTCAATTAAAATTTTCAATCAGATAAAATTAACCTTTAATACACAGTTTTATAATTCTCTTAATAAAATTACAAAATATGGTATAATGTTTAATTTAATACTTTATATTTAGTTTCCCCTTGACGATATCGTAAGTTACAATGAGCAGATCCCACGGCCAAAAGAGTTTCTTGAAAATTTTTACGTTAGCTATTTTTACAGATATTGGATAGGGGATGAAAGTTATGGTGCTGTTAATATTGGCGATATAAGTGAAGTCAAAACGTTTCGTTTTACGATGTTTTGAACAATCTGTTTATATAATATTCGTCATCCTGTGCAAGTAATTTATGTACATTTATAATACCTAGTATTAGAAATACAATATATTTATTGAAAGAGTAGAATTTAACACACAAATGAAAGTCAAAATATGCATGTAAGTAGAACATCTTCTCGATAAATAAATTAACACATGTGAGAGAGGCGGTCTGTGGAGGGACATTAGTTATGGTAACTATGTCACATATAAGAAAAAATTAAAATCACTGAAGTAAACTAAAATACCGCACTTTCGCACGACACGCCACAAATAAGAATATCATCCACATTATCTGGATGTTTGGCGTTCCTCCACAGTGCGGTTTTCAAAGAACTTAAAGGCCGGCCACGCTCTAGTGATTCCTCTGGTGTTACAAGAGAATGTGGGCGGCGGTGATCACTGAACACCGGGTGACACGTACGCTTGTTTGTCCTCCTAATCCATAAAAAAATAAAAAATAAAACTTTCTTCCAGGTAAAACCAAGCTGTAGAATGAGCTTGCTAGTGCGGTGTCTTCGGGCGACGACGTGGGTACCTTAAATAAAGCGCGTACACCTTTCTTAAAGGCCGACGTGGCACCTTCTTTAAAGGCCAGCAACGCTCCTATGATTCCTCTGGTGTTGCAAGATAATGTGGGCAGCGGTGATCACTTAGCACCAGGTAAGCTCGTTTGTCATCTCTTACATAAAAACAGCTAATCTGTGTATTATTTAATTATTATAAAAAGATTTTTATTTTACAAGTATGAATTAGACCTAGCCTTTTATTTATTCAACTTGTTTAATACTATACATATACAACAACACCATTTAAATAACTAAACAGAACTGAGAACAAATTATCTGACAAACGCTATGGTGTCGTATCAGAGTGTAGGAGCAACGTGCAGTATTTTAAGAAGTTTTTGACTCAATATTCAGCTATACAAAGATTTTATCAGCAATAGCTAGTGTCTCCATTGTAAACTCACACAGACTCCCCTACTACATAATATTGTTACAAAGTAAAGTAAGCCATCAGTTTCCTCAACCGCCTGGCAAAATGTCTACCCATAGATAATATTTCAATTCAGTAAAATAATATTTTCCCAAAGCCCTTTATCGGCGGTTGTAATGCTGGTAAAATATTTTGGCTTACTAAGATAAGCAAACAAAACATGAATTGTCAAACATGCTTTGTTCAACAATAAGATATAGGTACTGTTTCGAGTGCCCAATATAAACAACGTAAACTTGTATAATTCCTTTTCAAGAAGCACTTTATCGCGAATCGCGATGTCCGCAAGCAAGCAAGCTGAAGCTTTGTGGATTTGTAATTGCACAGGCAATGTGGAATCCGGACATTTAAATGAGCAATATTTATTTCCCTTTGAATAACTGACAAACAACTGGTAACAATTTAACGATTCTCAGTACCTGCTGAAAATATTTTAACGAATATCCTACCTAAAAAAATCCTAAGAGACCAAATGTAACTGAATTTTGCTTTTTTGAACGGGAATACAACAATGAAAAATAGTAGCTGTAATATACGGGGGTAGCCATAGACTTTAGAAACTTTAAACGCCTAGATAGAGCCTCATGCTGAGGCAACTTATAACAACAGGCTAAGTTTATTACTTTAGCGTGTGTAACAAAGTCTTACACTCTTGATACGCCAATAACTTTGTTTTATGTGTTTGTTTACTTAAAATAGAGTTTAAGAGTTCGCCGCTTTTTTGTCGACCTTTTCATAGCTGTCACAGTCTATCTAAAGTCAGGCATATCGCAATCCCCGTGTAGGTAGCGAAATCGTAAGTACTTGCCGCGGCCTCTACAGAGTAGGCCAGTCAGTCAAGACTCACCAGCGAGCATGCGAGAGCTTTGTTGTCGCGTACTTCACAGATCCCTTGTACTAATATATATTGTTTGCTACCGTATATATAATCTAAGTACCGTACCGTATATCCATCCAACGTTGGCCTTCAAATTTGTCTCAGACAGCTGACAATTGGTGAAATTGATCTTGTTGTTTTCACTCTTATCTACTACAGCTAATAAAACTTTGAGATAAACTTTATAATAATATAGTGGATGAAGAGGCTTATCATAAATTATGAAAATATATCAATTTAATTTAAAATAAAATAATAAATAACTAAATAAGTTAAATTAAAAAAAAAATAATAGCAACGACTGATATAGCCAAATGGTTAGTGATCCTGACTATTTGAATCAAGGTAGGTGCAATAATTTATATAATGAATATGGATGGTTGTTTCCGAGTCATGGATGTTTATAAGTATTTATGTATGTTTAAGTATGTACATCTGCATCGTATTAAATATAACGTTGTCTTGTACCCATAGTACAGGCTATGCCTAGTTAAAGGCAAGATAATTTGTGTAAAAGTGTGTCAATATTATTATTATTATAAAAAAAAATATGAGACGCAATTTCTGTCGACACTTTGCTCATTCTCATTCCCAAGTTACTGCTTGGTTGGTACTAGGGCTGCTGCTTCGACTGACAAATACAGCAAACGTCGCAAATAAATGTCAGTCTCATCTTTGAGGTGCAATTATTTGGTTTAACAACAAGATCCCAGCAATTCAAAACAAATATTTAACGAAATTCAAAGGAATTATTAAAAAACGTTTGTGTGGTAGTAATGGTATCAACTATAGTAAACCTTTAGGTTTACTATAGTTTAATCTTCAAGCTGTTTCCAGTTTTAACCGACTCCAAAAAAGGAGCAGGTTCTCAATTTGTCGGTAAGTTTTTTTTTATGTTTGTTACCTCTAAACTTTCCACAGAGTGAACCGATTTTGATAATTATTTTTTTATTTGAAAGCTGGTGCTCCCCGTGTGGTCCAATTGTAATTTTGTCCAGATCTGACAATGGAATTCATGAGAAAACCATAAAACCAGTCAAAATCTCACAAGAAGGAAATAATATTAACTTGTGAAGTTATCTCATTCGTTACAGAATGCTTAATTCCCAAGGATATTTGTAATTATATAATGTGCTAATATATTATTGTTTCATTAAAAGACTGTATGTTTTTTCTACTTAATTAATAAATACTTTATAGTGACACATAAAATATGAGATGGAGAGAAGATTATTATGATTTGATTAAGATACAGAACTACGGTATGTATTTAGTTAACTCATATTAAGGTTTATACGGATCTCATACTAGACTACATTTTTTTATTTGTACCTTTCAATTTGTATTTAAATTCCGCCTGTCTGTTTATTATAAGCAATCTTTTAAATGGCTGAATAAATTTTGATGGGACATATGCTGTTAAATAGCTCATGTTTTGAGATGTAATTTAATTTAAAATAAAGCATCTATGACATTTACGTTGAAGTCTGTTGTATTCTTTGCTTAGTTTTTTTTTATTAAGATGAACAGACATTTCAATATTATTATAATAGAAGGCCATACCTATTTATAAAAAGAAGAGATTATACTATTCGTACATTTTTTTTCTAAAGTCTGAGATCTTTCCCTCTTAAGTCATCTCAGTCTGTATTAGAGCGTACGTTTTACATTAATTAAAAATACAATGTCAATTTTTAGCTTTATATTAAGGCTATTTCATCATAATTCATAAAACACATACCAAAATAATTATTTGTTAAGGTAACAAATAGTTATGAACCATCTTGCAAAGACTCCCGAACTTGTGGACTGACTCTATGTTCCTAAAATTAAAAAATAAACTATTTACGTAGTCAAATACTTCCGAGTATTTCCCACCAAAAGTGGCTGTTGATGAGTATATATAATCAAAATCAAATCATCAAATCAAAATCACTTTATTAATGTAGGTCACGGAAATGACACGTATGAATGTCAAAAAGAAATTGTTTATCTCATTGAATCTACTGCTGCTTCGTATAGGGTTGAGCTAATGAGAAGAAGTAGCAAGAAACTCATTGCCACTCTTATAGGTAACTCGACGACTACAGCGAGCCCATTTTGCGTGGACCTTGCCACTCTTTAAATTATAAAAAATATATGTCCGAAGTGACCACACAGGAGTGGCATAAAGTATGATTTCATAATTGTTAAGTTAAAATTCAAATATTTAAATTCAAAATATGATTCAAATCACTTATTGAACGTCGAAAACTACCACCCTTTTAAAATAATAATGAAAAAAAAATGGATAACATAACACTAAATCATTATCCTCTTTACATTTATAATTAAATTTGATTAATTGTAATCCATATCATTGCTGCTACGATATAATAATAAATAAATAATGATATTTTGACGGGTGAATTTTCGATTGAAAATAAGGGTTCTGTTTCGATTTTTGAGTCAAAATAAGGTGAGAAAATAAATATTTAGACATAAAAGGCAAATTTTCACCAAATTTCGTGAAAAAAATAGATAATTTTGAAAAAAAAAAAACAAAAATATGGTTTGTCGCATTAATTTTGAGGTTGTGTCAAAAAATTGTAAATACAAAAGTTGTAGATCTTTTCATTACCCACAAATTTGCCATTTGATTTTTTTCCATAGGACTTGCAGATAAACCGTTTTATACCTTAAAACACCTTCCCGACCTCAAATCGCCCGTAATTTATTTTTCCTTTCATTTTTGTTATATTCTCTTGCAGACACCCCCATGCTCTTTAATTATAAATGTTAATAAGCATTACTGTGTTTTGGTCTGAGAGGCGCCGTAGCTATAGAAATTACTGGGCAAATGAGACAACATCTTATGTCTCAAGGTGACGAGCGCAGTTGTAGTGCCGCTTAGATTTTTTTGGGCTTTTCAAGAATCTTGCGTGGCACTGCACTGTTATGATCAGGACGTAAATATTTAAATTGAACAGTGCGGTAAATAATAATTTATTTTTTTGTTCAATAGTTCTACATGAAGAGCTCAATTCAAACAATATCGTTTCACTTTGATTGATGCTCAATTTTATTTCTGCCTTCAACACACGTCGCCTGAATGACACATGACTAACATTTTAAACGAATTTCCATGTTTCAAATAAACTACCGTTGTTTTTAATAATTCCATTTATGTTTTTGTTAAATATTGTTTTATTTCTTACTCCCGGAACAAGAAATAAGTTCATCATCATCAACATCAGCCGGAAGACGTCCACTGCTGGACAAAGGCCTACCCCAAAGATTTCCACGACGATCGGTCCTGCGCTGCCCTCATGCAACGTATTCCGGCGATCTTGACCAGATCGTTGGTTCATCTTGTGGGGGGCCTACCAACACTGCGTCTTCCGGTACGTGGTCGCCATTCGAGGTCTTTACTGCCCGAACGGCCATCTGTCCGTTGAACTACGTGCCCTGCCCACTGCAACTTCAGTTTCGGTATCATTTGGACTATGTCAGTAGTTTTGGTAACTTCAGAAATACGAGTATATTCACCTAGTGCTAACTAATACGCTCTTGGCGATTTTGTTCATCATATTGAGACTCAAGGTGTTGCCCGGTAATTGCCCTAGCCACGGCTCGACTTTTTGGCAGAAAAGCATCCACGCCTTTGTGATATCCCTTTTCCCCCAGCATTCTATAAAAATCGTTTGTTAGTTTACAAGATGGAGGAATATAAATTATTTAACCTTGTGAGACATTATTTTAATATATATTTAAATATAAATCCAGTGTCCTGATGTTTGTTTCTAGTGAACTCCGTAAGTTATGGACGGATTTTAATAGGACAACTTCATGGAGTGCAGTTTAGTCCAACTTAAGAGATAGATAGTTTTTATTTTTATTTGGGATCCAACACATTTCCACATATTTTCTATGAGAGAATTTATTAATGCACCGTTTGAAAGTTCTGCTGTGAAACAATTTCACTTAAGCAAAACAAAGTTTTTGCTTAAGCTAAAACAAAGTTATTGCTTACTATCGTGCTACGATCTTTCCTCTTTTTTAGGTATTATTTTACTTTCATTTTCTTATAAATTAATCTATGAGATTTTATTTCATGTTTCTATTCAATGGGGCTACATTAGCAATAAATTAGGTTTGATCAGTCAGGTCTCTAATTATATAGATTTAGAAGTTATTAAACTTGATTGACCTTCATGTTCCTAAACAATTTTGTCTGGACTATTGGACAGACCGAAATACGGACATCAGAAAAAGGGTCCAAGCTCTAGCCGGCATCATGTGCTATGAAGCTTCTCACTAGTTCAGAACCTTCATTAATAACGTTTAAGGTTCTTTAGCAAATAAAAATAAATGCATCAAATACTTATCTAAGAAAATAATGAAGCTTGGGTTTCAAATCCCTACTAGTATTATAAATTTGAATGTAAGTTTGTTTGTTACCGAACCATCGAACCGATTTTGATGAATCGAGATAGACTAGAGCTTGTAGAAGGAAATTTTACTTTTTATTACAAAAAAAATAATTGGATGGGTTGAAATAGGGGATGGCAGTTTATTATCGAAGATAGAAGAAAACCTCGGTTTTAGGCACTTGATCAGAAATAATTCATACACATTTGTTCGAACACTTTTGAAACTGACCTACATGAGGATGAAATAGTTCAATAACAAGGGATATGTGCTGTATCATAGAAGAGCGTAAAGAGCAGTTTGTATGTATATTACTTGAAAAGTATCCTTTAAGATAAAATAACTTGCCCAAAGTAACTTATTCAACGCAGACGAAGTCGTGGGTAAAAACTAGTCTTAACATATAATTTTTAAACATCACTTATTCTGACAGAAATAATATAAAGTTATGTCCCAATAGATAAATGAGTGGTTTTGATTTGAATTTTACTTTGATGAAACATTTTGGTCATCATCAAAGGCAACCATGATAGTTCTCAATTTCAATAAATTGTCATTACAGTTTTACGAACATACGTCATCAAATTAATATTAGATTTAAAATATACAATTACTCACAGTATATATTTATATTTGATTAAACTTTATGTTCAGGAGAATTCAATGGAATCAAATATAGCACTGAAATTCGTTTTCCTTCGATACAATAGTTTTTATACCGCAAAATGGAAGACGCGGTACTTTCGGAATTACACGACAAGTATCTTCCGAGTACTGGCTTCAATATTAGATTGAATCGTTCGTTCAGTAACGATCATTCTGCCCACTTAAACTATTTCATTATTATTCTATACTTTATATGAGAAGCATTGAATTTCAAAAAACACTTCAAAATTGTCAAACTGCCCAAAAATATTTTAACAACTTATTTACCCTTTTAGGAGTATTTTTTTTAAAACGTCGATGTAAGGTACTTCTGACTAGAAAAAGGTATACGTAATTTTATTTTCTTTAACAAGTATGTACATAAATCAATATTCATGATTGGAGCCTCCTTTTAAGCACTATAGCGCCTGTGTTAGAAGACTCCGCTCTTCCATAGCTTATTAATACTTATTAAATTATATACAGACAATCAAATATATTCTAATTACTAAGAAGTATATCAAAGAAGTATGTATACTACGAAATAAGATATATGTGTGTGTTGGGTGCGTTGTGATTGATAAGTAAGGTGTGACAGTGTGTTTAAATGAACTTCTATGCAAACGTTCATCCCTTAATCTAATCCATAGGTGGTCAAGTCACCAAAAATCCCTTCGGAGTGCTCACTTATATATTTTTGGGATTAATAGCCCACTGAAGTAAACTAATAATAATGTATATAGGTAGAAATCAGGTAGTTATTTCCAAAGCAGACGGTTCAATAAGCAACACAATTTAAAGAAAAGCAACCCACAATCATACGGTGAATCCCACCACACCATTCTTTCGGTCGGTAATTTTTTTTATTTACAAGAGCCCACCGCCTATCTGATGCAGACCATCTCCAGGAGCTACAGCATATCAACTACGCTATTACGCCATGAGAACAAACTGCAGCCACCTCGTCAGGCTTAGGGCGTCAACAGTGCCACGTCAACCTGCCTACCTGCCATATGTAAACAGACAGAATTAGCAGGATCCTAAAACGAGCTTCAATTAATACTATTATGAAGCCACTCAAGAAGATCCAGTAATTCTTGAGTCCACTAAAATTCCACTGCAAGATGCGGGTGTCTATAAACTCGACTGTGACTGTGGCCTGTCTTACATTGATTGGGCAAAACAAAAAGCCGACTTAAAGAAAACGTTGCGGATATTAAACACAGACGTCACTCTTATTCAGCTGTATGTAAACACATAACAGACCGTCCAAACCACAACATCTGCTTCGACAAACTAAAAGATTTGGCAAAAGAGAATAGATTCCTTCCAAGACTGGTACGTGAAGCCATTGAAATTAAAAAACAACCAAATTTCAAAAGATTAGACGGGCTTATTTTATCTAACACCTGGGATCCAAAAATCTCTAAATTAAAACCCAAAACTACACATACCAAAAAATAGAGGACACTGTCAGTAAATTTTGACAAAAACCATCTGACTATAGCAAAATACCAACTCCGAGGCAACAAATGGCATTAAACTTCATTATGACAACTATGATAAATACTATCTTGACTCATTTCATCAGCAGTCCCCCTGAAAATGTGCTCTGAAAATGTCACGAGACGTCGGGTTCGTAATATGAAAACACAGTTACAATTACACGCGTTTTAATCTTTCATAAAGTCTTTTATTTAATTAGAGTATAAGAGAATATTACTTATTTTTATTATTATTACTTTTATTGCATATTCATAGTTGAAAATACATCATATACTTACCTAACCATACCTATACTTGAACACGTTTCTATAAAAGAAGGGCAGCTGTTCTGTGTTAGTAGCTATTTGCACTAGGCCGAAAATGATTAAAACATAGGGACAACTGAGGCCCACAGACGTTAGAGATGACTAATAGGACTATTTGAAGTGGAAAAAACAAGCACGCTAACGCGACCGGAATCAAACCACATTCACACAGCAAAACGGGGTTACCCAGCGGCCAAGTGAGGTTTTTTAGGAGGTTAGAGACAGTAACAATCATCCATTCCAGTCACACCACAAAATGCATCCACCGTGCCTATGGCCTAACGATACAATGGGGTTTATACCGGGGACGAGCTCTGGAAAGGTTAAGAAACGTCGGGTTAACTAAAATAATAGAAAAATGTATCAGTTACGCAAAATCTAATGAAAAAATACAGTTACAATTAAAGTTAAAAAAGTTTTAAAGGATCACAACGCGTCTAGCGTTGTATTCCTTTAAAAAGTATTTTATTAAAATGTGTAACACTCGCTTCAAAGAAAATACTATTATCAAAATTAGTGCAGTTAACACAAACCTTTCTCAAAATTCAATGATTCGGTTAATGGTTATTGAAGTTAAAATGAACCTTTTGGGTTCAGCTCTAACTCTAAAATAACATACTAAAATCACTATACCTCTACCTCTTATCCAATATCCGTAAAAATTGCTAATATAAACATTTTCAGGAAATTCTGTAGCGAAAATTTATGATATCGACAAGTGGAAGCGAAATACAAAGGAACCTCAGATCTATAATGAAAACGGAAGCGTTGGTTCTCATTTATGTTCAGGTTCATTTCATTTATGGAAATTAATTTAAAAATTTGTTAAGATTTAATTCAATATTCGCGATGTTTCAATATTCAATTCACTTACCGTATTGCCATAACTTTAACTCCATAAGAAGCTGTTCGTTGAGAACTAAGATTAAGGATTATTCTACGCTGCGCTCCAACTAGATACCGCACTATCTAAGAACACTAACTTTTTTTAATGGCAACTATTAGATATTTGTTTGCGTGGCATCTAGACACTCAAGGCCATCTTTCAAATTTTGTAACATACGCTTCGTGTTGTTGATTATTAGAAATAATTTCTTCTCTGAAATGGAGCGATTAATTTAGCAAAACATACCGTTTTCCAATTTCCTGGTTTGCTAAACCCTGACAGTCTATAGAATGAATGATCAAATACATCCCAACCAATACTCCAAAAGTTTTGTTGACTATTCATCTAAACTTTAAATGAGCTTTTGAATAACATATTTGATGTTTATGTATTCTTATTAATTTTTGAACTAAACGGTTAGTAATAGGCATAATATATTTTTTTTAAGCAGCCATAGCTTAGAACGTTATTAATCGTATTTTACCAGAATACTTACCAGAATTCTTTTTTTGTATTTTCCCGATAGTTGAAACTTATTTCAAACATCTTACGTAAATGTAGTTTTGATTGAGTGATTAGTAGTTATTAGAAGATATGTCAATCTACTCTCTCTTTCACTTTGAGTGAGCAATACAATTCAAACAACCTTAAAAAATCAGAGAATCTGAAAATTCATTAATAAGAACACAGAGTAGCAATAGATACTTATCATGATAAATATTCCATTAAATAATGTTATTGATATTAATAATGTTATTTTGAAAACAGTTTGAGAACCGACTTACAAAGAAGATTGAGATATTATATTTTTCATACTTAAAGCAAACTTGTGCAAATATCGAAGTTATAATATATTGTATGTGTACATATTTAAGGTATTGTGTAAATTATCTAAAAACTCTACTTCAACAGACATAACAAATTCTACTGTGGCCAAAGATCATGCTACTTGTAGTATACTGGTGTATGAAATAGTTTAAATGTGTGGTCTTGAATATCTTCGTTAATCACTAAACAATTGCCATATTAAGTGACTAGTAGTAGTATCAGTAGGTAATGTTTAATTAGGCACCTTTCGTGTTGTACTTGAAGCCTATTACAATATTAAACTATTACAATTAGTAAGCACGGACTAGTAAAAAATAAGGACTCCGAGTCACCTTAATTAGCAGTGTAGCACAAAAAGAAGCCGATTAACGTGTAAATACATAGTCTCACGCACACACTCACACTACTATAGACCGATAGGCGGCCATTATGAGAATTGTCAACGTTTGTGACAGATCAGTTTGCAATTGCAATTCAGTCTCAATAAAATATTTTAAAAATGCCGTGTTGCATTGTGAAAAAGTGTCAAACGATACTATATTAGTATTTGTGGCCATATATGATTATTTAAGGGAGATGCACAATCAGTGCAACTAGTATCCCCCGACCGCACACACACTAGCATAACGGTGATTTACTTGCTAGTATCACTGCGCGGAGTCCTTCTTTTTTTACTCGTCCGTGTTAGTAAGTTATTTCTGTTATTTTAAAGATAACCTCGTTGACGAGCAAAGACAGGGCCTCTTCTGTTTCCAATCGTTCTATTCGTTTTGCGGGCCCGGCAACTGATTGACAAATGGTGTGCGAGTATTTATAATGTTTTTAAAATAATTGTTTAAAAGAAACGGGTTCACAAAATTTACCGAAACAAAATATAAATTTAACTATACCTGTATTTACATAAAATAAATATTTTAGTTATGTTTCAACTCCAGTATTGGTAAAAAATGTTAAATTGAATCGAGTTTGTATATTTTTAATATTGCTTTTTTGACGTCGTGTTATTTTTATTACACTTTTTTGGGATAGGTTTTTAGATTGAATTTGTTAGCTGAAGATAGCTTTTTACAAGAGTAAATGACGGAACGAGTCAGTATAACCTATTCACAAATGTGATACTGCTTTATGAGACGTAGCGCATCATAAAATGTCATGTGGCGATGCGCACCGTGATATCACTTTGCCCTGCGCCTATTCTTCCTCTAATATACCAATTAATAGCTCATGTTTCTGTTATTACGTTGGTCACCACACCGTTCGAACCAGAATACATCAATACAAATGACCTATTACTTAGGAATACGTACGTAAATGGTGCCGGTACTTCTAGTATCGTTTCACATATAGATACGTCAACATCTGCTTATAGCGGTTACTTTGAGTGTTACTTAGGAGCATAAGCTTTGATATTTAATAAAATAGTCGACTAGAATTTGTATTATTACTAGCTGATGCCAGCGACTTCGTCCGCGAGAATTGAAGATTATCTCATGTCCCATTCCGGTTCTGACTCCTGTTTTTGCTTCCTTTTCCCAAAATATGATATGAATATTATTTCGAGGAAGATTGCTATGGGAAACTAAACTGGTATAATTGGTATAGTTACAGCTCGTCGATGTGAATTTCAGTTTTTCACAAATCCCACGGAAACCATGGATTAAATATATTTTATCCCGAAAAAAGAACATAAGCTTTTTCATTTTTCAAATTTCATCAAAATCAGTTCAGTACCTCCGGCGTAAAAGCGTAAAAAAAACTTACATTTACATTAATAATATTAGCAGCGATAAACGCGCTTAAATTAATGCATTTTCAGGTAAATTCTGCTAAATAGAAATTCGCTTAAAACAAATTAACATTATTAATTAATTATTTTAGGTAATATACTACACATTGTATTACATTGATCGTCGACAACTTGCAAATTGTTTGCAAGTCAGCTGTTAGCAGTTAACGTACAACACAAATGCGGTCTCGTTAACAATGCGTTATAATTTGAATTCAATATACAATCTACAGCAATACTAAGCTTTGTTAACAAAGTGTTTGTTATTAGAACATATCTAACAGCAAGCGCGAGCTGGACTTGTACCTGAAGGGTTCCATACCTAAGGGAAGGTACAAAAAATAAACAAGAGAAGGCGCTTTAAGAAACTTTTGTATATTTGTATATTTGATATATTGGTTTTTTACTCTAAGTTTTTGTTATAGTGGTATTAGAAATATGTATCTTAGTATTTTGGCCTTTTATAGGTGAGATGTGCTTGAAACGCACGTGCGACGTGAGGCGAGAGGCGAGAGCGGGGCCGCGGCGTAAGGACACCGATTCCAAAAATAACAATAATCGTAACTAGAATGAGATTAATTGATTGTATAAAAATACGCAATTATTTTAATACATTTTATTGCATATTACAAGTATCTATTGTTTTGGAATAGTGTTTTTGAAGATGGTTGTTTTTTTATTATTATTTTTTTATCATTCTAGTATGGAACCATGAAAATTACGACTAGCTTAACCTGTGTTTTTATATTTGATGAAGATCTGTTCTGTAGTTGAAGTGTTAAAAAATAACAAATAAATAAATACACAAATAAATAAATACACATTAGTTTTTGTAATTTAAATTCAAATATTTTTAATCAAAATAGGATATAAAATTACTTATTAAGAGGTAAAAATTACCACCCATTCCATAAGGTATGCCTCAGACCTGAGATGAACGAGCGCAACAAACTCAAAGGGCTTCTTTTTTATTATTATTAGTATTAGTAGTAGTGATAATAATGTTCTTATGAGAAAATATTAATTATATTCGGTTTGAAATATCAATGAGAGGATATAATATGTTAGCTTAGTATATAAAATGATTCACAAAGCTAATAGTTTCAATCAAGTAACAGAAAAGCCACACACGAAATAATATTATGGGTATCGAAGGCGTAAAGTAATGGAAGTAAACATAAATGGATCTACGAAGGAAATGAAACTCATAAGTTGGTTCGATCAGTTTGTTACGTTGGCTCCATCACGGCGCACTTTACGGCCGATTCAATTTGCGTACAAATAAAATTCGAACCCGCACATTTATTCTATTATACTTTCAGCCCATAACAATGCAGTGCGCTTAAGGTTGTTGTAAGCCCAAAATTATAAGGGGCGTTGCAACTGCGCCCAAATTAAATATAAATGGCCTTACAAATAAAATTGGCATAAAGTTATAACTAAGCATAAACCAAGAATATATAAAATGTTTACAAATAGACTTTTGAATTGAAATTGAAATTGAATTTTGCTTACGAATAGTTTGTTCGGACGTATAACGTTTCCAGGGTTTATTTGCAGGAGAGCTTGTCATTCAAAAAACTTCAGAATTATCATTGTTTTGACCGATTGTGTTGTCAACGATATTGTAAACATTTTGCATTTGCATCAGTTATAACTTTATATCAAGTTTATTTGTAAGGCCGTAAGTCTTTAAGTCTTTTACAAATTAATTTACCCCAGTAATTTCACAAGCTTCGCGGCTCATCAAGCCGATACACAAATAGAGCTTACACACACACATACTCAAGAAAAGAGCACACTCTTACTTTAAAGGCCGGTAACGCATCTCTTGAGCCCTGGTGTTGCTGATGTCTATGGGGGGTTTCCTCACCACTCCCCATCACCTGAACCTCTTGCCCGTTTGCCTCCTCTTATATAAAATAAAACACAGCAGATTAAGTCGCCTCTCTGGTACCCACCGTTACCATCCTGTGCTAAGAAACCACCCACTGATAAGTAAGTTTATTTACGTGTTAGAACCCGTTAAAAACGGAACCCTTATAGATTCGTCATGTCTGTCCGTGTATGTCACAGCCACTTTTTTCCAAAACTATAAGAACTATACTGTTGAAACTTGGTAAGCATTCTGTGAACCGCATTAACATTTGTTAGTTGCCCAAATAATTAAATAAATAAACATTTTCACGCAAAAATAGAAAAAAAAACAATACATTTTGGGGCTTACTTAAAACTGAAACTCATTTTTTTTATCAAACCCATACGTTTCGGGGAATCTATGGATTGGTCTTCAAAAATAAGCTCAAGATAACAAAGTAAAATTGAATGCTTTTTGAATTCCTAGTAACGCGACACGATCTAAAAAGCTTTTTATTCTTATTACATTTTTCGTAAGATGTTTTTCTATTAAAAGTCCCACTCCATTCTGTCCATTTGATCCAGATAATATTAATATTCTTGTTTCGCATAAACCTATAAAGTCCTATTTCAATGTTTTAACTTTTAATTTTAGTTCTTATAATCTACTATTATCTATTAAAGTTTTTATACACTGTATATTGGAAGTATTAAAATACTTACTATGTAGTAGGACTTTAAAAGAGTACTATGTACTTTTGAGTGTGGCCATATCATCCTATTCAAAAAAATAAGACACCAATTTTTTAAACAATTTTATAACTACTATTAAAATTTACTACCAATATATTATTTTTAAATTAACAGTAGCATTTTTTACTAGATAAGCTTGTGAATGTTACAACAATGTATACCCTACGTCACAATAGAATATAATATTTCTTAGCAAACAAAAAGCAAAAAATGCATTCATAAGCTTAGCTATCAATCGCGGAAATGCTGCCAGTATTCAAATCAAAATCACTTTATTCATGAAGGTTACGGAAATGACACTTTTCTAATTGAATTTACCGCCACTTCATAAAGGGTGGAGCTAATGAGAAGAAGTGGAAAGAAACTCTTTGCCATTCTTTTAAATGAACATTTACATGTTCATCGTTTTACAAATAATTTCAATTACAATAAATATAGAGTGATGCAACAAAAATACTCAAACGTCAAATAGTCAATGCCTTACACGAGTCAGTCAAAAAAGTAAATGTAAATTAATACAAAATAATAGTTATTGAGTACAGTAGCTGCATCATCCACAGACACCGAAAATAAATAAATGTATTTTGCAAGCATTTTATAAGCGATTATATAAAAAATATAAAAACTTTTAATCTGAAGCAGAGTTTCTGGTTACAGGATCTTCCTGTCACTTCTTTCTCTTGGTACATTTCCCGGTAATTATAGTTTTAATGTAATTTTTTCAAAGTATTGTAAAAAGAATTATAAGTTTTGTTTTGTTTGAATAAATATATATTTTTTATTATTAAATTAAATTTGATTTTCTTTATTTAGATCAAAGACTTCAACCATAAAAATACACGTTAATTAAAATTGACTGAAACCTACGCCATTTATAATAGCCTTATAAGTCATTGATAAAAAACCTCAGTGGCATCTCGCTGGAGCTAACTGATAAATATTATGGTAATATCAGTTCCCCAGTGATTATCGCGTATTTTTATCCTCTCTAAGCCCCCATCGTTGGAAAAGAAATATCAAAATATTAAAATAGCCCTGCCTAAACGATGCGACAAAATAATAAGAATAAAGTTGAGTTAGATTCAAGAATTGAGCAAAAATTAATGCACAAACCATCAAACAATGCAGAATTTTTTATCACTTTATATATTTACTAGTATTAAATAACTATTAAATGAGAGGGCATCACGTAAGTAATTATTAAGTTTGAATTAATAAACTACATACAAGCAGTCTTTAAATATATTTACAAAAAATATCAGTAAACTGTAAATTTTATATTAGTTGAGATTTGAAACTAAGAGTAGAGAGAGAAGAGAGTAAAAAATTATATAATCGGATTAATTGGCACATAGATTATATTATGTCATCTTAGTATCTTAATTAATCAAATAAAAATAGCATGAGTGATACTTGACTCAAGAAAGTGATAAAACTAACTACTAGATAGTCGTTAAATAAAACGTCACATATATACGAAATATGTAAAATATTTTATCTACTTATATTACTTGCTTATATGCTTATTGACAACATTTTAACACACCCATTCCAACACTCGTTTGGATGATGTAATGGTTACTAGGTCTGGCTTTTTTAATAATAATAAGAAGTACCATAAATGTTTCAGAATCTTTTATAGAGGATTCATATTATGTGTGAAGATAAAGTCTTGTATGCAATTGTTGATAATTAGCTGGTATTAAAACACTCATATGATACTATTATCTACCGACTTTCGTTGGTCGTTGCATAAATAACTATAATCTTAAGCTTGACACTGCCATAACTTTTGAAGAGACCGAAACAGTTGGAAATCTTAGCGTGCAAGTTCAGACAAACCCATATTCGTGTTTTAATATCCCTTATTACACAACAGTTGCATAAATAACTATAACTTTTACCCATTATGTCACATAGATATTGTTTAGCCTCAATAAGATTGTTGGTGATCTGTTGCAATTGTCTGCTTTCGTTACGCTGTTACGAAATGGAATATCTCATACTCACGTTACTTCACCATACCATACACTCTTCAACAGAAACAAAAGTTCAAGTACCCTGTTGTACTATGCCGGGCGAGTTTACATATAGTTGGTATTTCTGCTATTTTTTATAGAATGGAAAAGGAGAATAAATGAGCATTCGGGTCACCTGATTTTATGTAATCACCGTCGCCCACATTCTCCTGCAATACCACAGAATGACAAAAGCATCGAGCAGACAAGGCTCTACAAACATTATTTCAAACAAGAATGAAATCAGGCATTTTTTTTATGAAAATAAGGGATGGTAATTGATACGCCCTGCCCATGACAATGCAGTGCCACTCAGGATTCTTGAAAAACCCAAAAATTCTGAGTGGCAATATAATTGCGCTCGTCACCTTGAGAAATATGATATTAAGTCTCATTTGCCCACAGTAATTTCACTAGCTACGGCGCCCTTCAGACCGAAACACAGTAATGCTTACAAATTACAGATTCACGGCAGAAATAGGCGCCGTTGTGGTACTCATAATCTAGCCGGATTCCTGTGCAAAGGAGCCTCCCACTGGTAACTTATTTGTAGATACCAATGAGTAAGCAAAAAAAAGCACCAAGCTCTCCAGTTTTCATACTTACATCTTAAAGCTTTCAATACTTTAGAAACGCTTTCATGCAAATTGTAAATAAACAACAATAATTTAGCACAGTGAAGATGATTTCAAAAAGAGTTTTAAATGAACAAAATGCAACAAGATTGTGACCCACATTTTATACACTCCGGTACCGTTGTAGACGACACAGTTAAGTGAAAGAGTTTGCTCTTAGTCGACGAGCGAGCCTCACGCCTCTGAATACAATTTGTATTTACATCTGATTTACAATTCTGTTACAACGGGGCGTTTTGGTAAACGAGTCTTTTTAATACTGAAAAAGAAGAAAAAAGTATATAATTGAAACACACCAATAAAAAAGCAATATAATGATTATGATTAAATTATATATTAGGGCGCTGGTGTGGGACGCGACTTGCGTCGACACTTTGACTCCTTCTCATGTCCAAGTTACGTCAGTTGGTACTGGGGCTGTTGCTTCAACTGCCGAAGACAGCAAGCGTCGCAAATATGCCGGTCTGAGTGAGCCATACATCTCCGTGCCGTTTGGTGTCGAGACACTTTTTTTTATGGAAAAGGAGAACAAACGAGCGTACGGGTCACCTGGTGTTAAGTGATCACTGTCGCCCACATTCTCTTGCAACACCAGAGGAATCACAGGAGCGTTACCGGCCTTTAAGGAAGGTGTACGCGCTTTTTTTGAAGCTACCCATGTCGTATCGTCGCGTAAACACCGCACAAGGAAGTTCATTCCACAGCATTGTAGAACGTGGAAAAAAGCTCCTTGAAAACCAAACTGTGGAGGACCGCCACACATCCTGATGGCGGGGATGATAACCTATCTTGTGGCGTGTCGGGCGAAGGTGGAATTCGGCGGCAGGAATCAGGTGAAACAGCTCTTCCGAACACCCCCCATGATAAATGCGGAAGAGGACATACAATGAAGCGATGTCTCTACGCAACGCCAAGTGATCCAGCCGTTCACAGAGCACTGGGTCCCCGACAATTCGAGCTGCTCTGCGTTGCACGCGGTCAAATGGATCAAGCTGATATTGGGGTGCGCTAGACCAGAGATGACAGCAATACTCCATATGTGGCCGGACCTGTGCTTTTTACAGCGCTAGAATGTGGGCCGGCTTGAAGTATTGCCGTCCTCTATTTATGACGCCCAGTTTCTTCGAAACCAATTGGACTTTGCTCTACAGATGGCCGCGGAATTGGCAATCGTTTGAGATATCGAGACCCAGAATTCCGATACTAGGCGAGGCCGTAAGGGAAGTGTTGTCGAAGAGCGGTGATTCGACAAATGGGGTTTTTAGTGGTAAACGCGCAAACTTGAGTCTTCTGTTGGAATTGGAGTATTGTATAATATATACTTAAAAGATTTGTTTTATTATTAGATAATACTTATATTGCAGTGTAAATTATACAGCAATGGATACCCTTTCTGGTTTATCATTCTGAGTGTAAAAAAAATATTCTTGTAACTTTAACTTACGTAGGCATTGTATTATACTTCCATATTATGTAAAAAAAAAAAATTAATATGATTATTCTATTAAAAGTTCTTAACTAATATTATAATTAGGAAACATTTGTGTTTTTCTATATGTAATGTTTTCACACAAAAACTACTAGATCGATTCCAAAAATTATTTCACAATAAAATAGATCTTCAGTGAGTGAGATACTTATATATTACATTTTCAAAATAAATAGGGATTACTGCTAAAACGCTATAATATAACCCAAGGTGTGCATAACCCAAAAATTTGTCATAATAAATCTGTGATCGCGTGCGCTGCGGAAACTATTAATGATAGAACAGCTGTTGTTGTGATGTTCTACAGTATTTTAGAACATATCAATATCTAAAAAAAGTCCGGGATACTATATTATGTCCAACTACAATAACTACTTTTTTAGATTTTAAAAGTTGATAAAAGCACCTTCAATAATTTATTTATTTTGATTAAAACGTTTAGAATACCAATTACATTAATCAAGAACATTATACTATTGCTAGACGGTATTATGCGAGGACTCACAAAGTTGGAGCAGCAGCTGCACCAACACTTCAAGACTCGCGGTACGGGCGCCGCAGTGCGTGCTAACTTGCGACACGCGGGTACCACTAGCAGACGGTGATTTCTACTACGAATATAATTGTCAGGTGTATACAATCGAATCAGCTCATTATGAATATCAGGGGCATCTATTAAGCCCCGGCTAACTTTAAGAAAGGTAGTTGCCTGGTCGAGAGCCCATCTGGTTTCCAGAGTGTTGTATCCGAGGCAAGCGATGAGATACGCCATCGGGTACAAGTACGGGTAGTAACCCAGTTTCTGCTTATACAGGAAACGCAAAAATGATTTTTTGTACTTTCTCTAGCATAAGGGAATAGGTTACTTCGTAGGGATTACATCCGCACGAGCTCCCTTCAAGATTACTACGCACAAGGGTACTAAGGTAACGGTAAAGCAGTTGTATTATATCAAACCGGTCTAGCGCACCCCAGTATCAGCTCGATCCATTTGACCGCGTGCAAAGCAGAGCAGCTCGAATTGTCGGCGATCCAGTGCTCTGCTGGATCACTTGGCGTTGCGTAGAGACGTCGCTTCATTGTGTGTCTTCTACCGCATTTATCACGGGGAGTGTTCCGAAGAGCTGTTTAACCTGATTCCTGCCGCCGAATTCGACCTTCGCACGACACGCAACAAGTTAGAATATCATCCCCACCATCTGGATGTGTGGCGGTCCTCCACAGTTCAGCGGTGATCACTTAACACCAGGTGACCCGTACGCTCGTTTGTCCTCCTATTCCATAAAACTAAATATATATTATTTATACATCTGTATTAATCCGTATCCCATTAAATGTATCAAATTTTATTAAAGACGGCTTCAATACCTGCGAAATACTTTTCAAATTGTTAAAATCGGACATTCCCTTCAAAAGATTGAACGAATTTAAAAATGTCGATCTAAAGAAAATAATGCGCCAATAAAATAATAACTAATTGAGCTTAGTACACTTTCCACTACCACAAGATCGGTATCTACGCGAGTGAAACCGGGTGGCATTGCTAGTAGTGACATAAAGTTGAATGAGATTTTTTTAAATTCTAATAAACCAGATGACTTGCATATAACTCAAATCAAAATCACTTTATTCATGTAGGTCACGGAAATGACACTAACTAATGAATATCAAAAAAAAAATTTTTTCTTATTGAATCTACCGCTACTTCGTAAAGGGTTGAGCTAATGAAAAGAAGTTACAAGTAACTCATTGCCACTCTTTTAAATCAAGACTTACATGTTCATTGTTTTACAAATCATTTCAATTTCAATGTAATATGTAAAGTGATGCAACAAACATAAAATAGTGAATGCCTTACACGAGTAACTCAAAACTCTCCGCGATTAAAAATTATTTTCTGGAATTTATAATTAAACAGCTCATTATTATAAAAGTTTTGTGTATTATATACATTTTTAATTATCTTGATGTCCTTTTCTACCTTACCATCCTGATTATCCATCAAACATAATAATGGAACTTTTTAAGTAAATCATACACTTTATGTTTTTCTACTGTATTAAACAAGCATACTAATCAAATTTACCCTAAAAAACAAAGGTTATTAAAATCGACACATTCAATTGAAAAAATAAAAAAATGTCCGAATAATATTTGGATAGGAGTTAAAAAAAGTGAGAAAATATTTGATCTCGTTCACCTGCAAAATTACAACATAATCAAAATTAAAACAAAATAAAACTATTCAACAGTTGGACAGATCACTTTCCACCCTCGTCGCCTTGCTGCCTTCACAATTCACGTTGTTGTCAGTTATGTGGCGTCCGTTTGTAATTCATATTTCTACAGTTAATATGAAATTCTTTCCTTTAGTGATCCTTTTAGTATACACGTCCACTCATGCCCGCAGTATTCAGCAGTCTCACTCTGTAAGCATAAAGTGAACAATTTACATGAAACTCAAAACTATTTTCATTTCTATCTGACATGTATCTGTTATGCTCTTTTCATACAGAATGTAACTACATTAATATTTGTTCGCAGATGCTCTGTTTTTGCTTATTTATAGTATTCTGTCATGTCCTTTGAAATTAATTGGCTTAGATAATTTATACGTCTTCTTTTATGGATTAGGAGGTCAAACGAGCGTACGGGTCACCTGGTGTTACGTGATCACCGCCGCCCACATTCTCTTGCAACACCATAGGAAATACAGGAGCGTTGCCGGCCTTTAAGGAAGGTATGTCGCGATACGTTAATCACTTTGTTTTAGTGTGTGTATGTTTCTGAGGCTAAAATTTTCATCGCTATCTTTTTCAATGTGTTCACAGTTATGAAAACGTAGGAATAATCTACGATTTTTCACTATCTGGTGGGAGGAAAAGTCAACTGCACTTTGAAAAAATCTCGTTTTAAATGCAGTAGAAGACACATATTTAAGCGTCCTTTGTACGCAACACCATGAGGTTGAGCTAATCATAGTTTATGCTGTATAGTGTATGCTATTCTAGAAAATCCCCTAAGTTTTAAAATTTAGAAATTGTCTTTTATTTTTTAAATAAGGGACAAGACGAGCAGGACGTACAGCTGATGGTAATTGAAACACCCTGCCTATTACAATGCAGTGCCGCTCAGGATTCTTGAAAAACCCCAAAAATTCTGAGCGGCACTACAACTCATTCGCCCAGTAATTTCACTAGCTACTGCGCCCTTCAGACCGAAACACAATGATGCTTAAACATGACTGCTTAACGTCAGAAATAGGCGCCGTTGTGGTACCTATAATCTAGCCGGTATCCTGAATTTAAACCATTCCAGAATCCACCTGAAGACACACACCAATCTCAAATCCACCTGAAGACACACAGAAAGATTCATTAAAATCGGTCCAGTCGTTTAGGAGTTCGTTTGTAACTGAACTCAGTTACAAAAGAAATATGTGAAAAAAAAATGTTTTTTTATATGTCTGTTACCATTAGACTGGGTGAACCGATTTTGATAATTCTTTTTTTATTTGAAAGCTGGTGCTTCCCGTGTTTGGCATTTTGTCCAGATCTGACAGTGGGATCTATGAGAAAACCATAAAAGTCTTAAATTTGCTATAAGTATATGTGCGACAAATTTACGAATAACTCAATATTGCGCCAACCAATTTCGATGATTTTTTTAAAGGAAAGCCTAAGTATACTTCAAAAGTAGTGTGAGAGTTTGGTTAGGTTCTGAAGATTAATTAATTAGATTGCATTGCTATGCAATCATTTTTATTCTCATTAGTGCATATCTATTATTTTTGAATAGTGTTTTTGAAGTCGTTTGTTTTTTGTTAAAAATATTTGTTAAAATAACAATAATTGTAACTAAAATTAGAATAATTAATTTGATTAATTAGATTCTATTGTTTTGGCATAGCTTTTTTATATAACAAATTTTAAAAATATACAACATTTATAATACTTACAATAAATCGACAACGTACAGTTGATTTAACCGTGCTCCCTCAGAGTCTCCTAAAAATTGAGTATTATAACCATATTTAAAAAACATAATATATGTGCATATTATATATTTTCATATGACGCTAGCAAATTATAAAATTTATAGACTTTTGTAGGTACGTAAAATAAACATCCAAATAAGGTAGCATATACTTCTTACAAAATGACAAGGTGAAGCCTTGTCATTTTAAAAGGCGTCAGCGAAACGCGAAAATGTCTTCGTGATTTCCTGACATATTTCTCGTGCACGAATTTGCATAACAGCGTAAAATCTGAATTTACAAATGAGACGCAGAATATTTTGACATAAAATGCAAGCTATAGAAGAAAATGCTGTTAATCTTGCTTGCTAAAAATGCTTTCTTATCTTTTCGTATTATCGCATTATAATCCTACATATTATAAGTAGGTATAGAATATCGTTTTTTTGGGTGCCGTACCCAATTACAAAATTTATAATGTTTCTTTTATAATACTAATTATTTACATGATTATTGTTAATTGTAATAAAATTCAAAAACGTTTTGCATTGATATCAAAAGGGGTGAACTTCTGACCCCAAAACTAATTAAGCGTGTATGTGAACTAAGACCCCGCTGTCCATCCATCATTCTGTCTGGATCCCTGTCCGTCTGTCATCATCCTGTATTCACCAGCTCAAAGCTAGAAGAAAATAACGAATAATAACTAGAATTAGGTATAATAACAAAGTTATCCTTTAAAAAAGAATATAGTATTATGTTAATTCGCGAAAACTACAACATTGGAGATACAAGCCAGTAGGCGGCCATATTGCCCAGTGGTCAGTGACCCTGCCTACTTGGCTAGAGGTCCAGGGTTCGAATCCCGGTAGGTGCAGACATTTATTTAATGAATATAGATGTTTGTTTCCGAGTGATGGATGTTTATATGTATTTATGTATGTTTAAGAAAGTATATTGTATTAAATATATCGTTGTCTTGTACCCATAGTACAGGCCATGTTTAGTTTGGGGCAAGATAATTTGTGTAAAAGTGTGTCAATATTATATTATATTATTATAAGGCATGAAGTTAATGTTTCAAGTTTCCAATGTCTTTCAAAAAATAAAATAGCCACAGAGGCGACATTATTGTTATCAAAGGCGTAAAATACTGAAAGTGAACAGAATAGAACAACAAAGGAAATGGAACTCATGATATTATGGTTTTCAATCAGTTTGTAAAGTACCCCAATGGATACATTCACAAACATTTATTCAAATGAAAAACATCAATGAATATCTTATTAAAGTAAGGCTTTTTAGGTTTTTCAACAGACTGAACTGTTTTTTCAATTACTACAATATATGGACAGAACAATCATTACAGAAAAAGTAGCCTCCATTTTTTTCATAACTTATAAATATTTAATTTTGACTTGAAACTTTATGCAAGTAGTATCTCTATTATTCTATATATTATATTATCACCATTGATACAACTAGGATTTAAGCCATGAAATCAAGAGCAAATAAAGTCATTGAACACCAATTCATTGTTCAAAATCGGTTCACACAGTTGTAAGTTCTGAGGTAACAAACGTACCGTCGAATTATGAACCTCCCTTTTTGAATTTAAGAATTTAAAATTAACCAAAATTCAAAACAGATTTTCGCAGACCCTACATGATAAAAGAGGTAAAAATTTTTATAATATTGAAATTAATTATGGTTATTAATGAAAATTATTGAAAGTAATTACAGTTTATTGTGATATAAGTTTTATTTATTAAACAGATGAGGTCAAATGGGTGCATTGTTAAAATATTCTTAAATTATTTTTGATTGCTTTTTTACATCCATTTAACTGATGGTTAAAATTTTCTTCGTGTTTGGATCCTACTGTTTAATTATAATTAATAATTTGATTTATATTTCACAACTTTATTTTGAACAATACATAAAAGTCCAAATGTTTTGAGATTTTCTTTAATGTTAATTTCGCCAATATTTGTCTTTTAAAGAATTCGACACGTATTTCGCCTCTAGACGAGGCATCCTCAGGACATGTTGACTCGCCAAAATCTGGCACGAAACTCAAACTTTAAGTCATGTAGAGGCGAAACAGGTGTCGAATTGTTTAAAGACAAATACTGGCGGAATTAACACTAAGGAAAAACTCAAAACATTTGGATAGTTATAGATTTCTGCAAAGTAACGCCGACTTCAATAAATTTTCTTAACACTTATAAGTATTGGATTAAAAACAAATAAAATTGCGGTAACCCAAACAAGTTTCTGTTTGTGCAGCATTTGATAAACATGAAAGGAAGTCAGTTGGCGTGAAGTATTGAACGCGCAATGAATAATTTTGATGACGTTGGCTTTACAGGAAGCATGACGTCACTATTCATGGTACGCTCGCGACTAAAGCGAATGATAACGAATCGAGATAGAGTAGCTTTGATAGTCCGCGATTAATCGAAACTAGATTCTCCAATTACCAATACTCATCTATGAAATTTCTGAATCCAGTAGATACAACACGACAGATTCGGAATGAGGTTTTCGCAACCAGGCTGTTTAATTGCATTCGAACTGTTTTAAAAAACAAAAAAGGAATACTAAATCAGAAAATAATTATTGACCACAGATAATTTATTAAATTAAGACAATTTTGTTGTTTTCTTTAGGGTTGTTTAATACATAAATTATTTTTGAAGTAAAAACTTCTGTAGCATTGTTAGGGACACATAAATTCATAAGATTCAACTTGGGAGAAAATCAGATAGGAGGATTATGCAGTGTTACCAGGCGATCATAATTGAGATACTCACCACGTGAGATAAGTAGGACATTGCCACCCGCGATTGTCACCAGCGTCAATATTCCGCGGGTGAGAATGACCTACTTTTCTCCGTAGGCGCGTAATATACTATTATTTTTAATTTATTTATATTAATTTGTAGTTATTGTGATACACATTCTGAAAAGTAACAGTTAAATTTAATTGTTCAGTTTGAAACTCATTAGGTGTGTAATGCTGATGATGTGTTGTACAAATATATAACATATTGTTACCGAAATCTCTTTGCAACAGTTAATTTATCTAAAGCTTTTAAGCAAATGAAACCGTATATTACCGAATAACCCTCGTAACTCGGTGATATTGGCGACTAGATATTGGTTGGCATAGTGACACAACTAAATTCAATAATGAAGAACTGTAGTTATCCAAATGCATACATGTGAATAATATTTTATTGCTATGTGACTTCTCCAGAATTTGTTTTTAAAATCATTTTCATCAAGGCTGGAAGAAACTGGTTTTAAATTTAACTGTTAAATGTTATGCTAAATTGGATGTATCTATAATTTAGTCCAGGGTGTATAACTTATTAATCAGTTAATTTCGTAAGAGTAGATTTAATTTTCTGTTTCCATCCATTGGTTTTATCATTTTATGCTGCAGATATTGTCGCAAAAAGGCGAAGTTTTGAGTTGGTTACATGTATGGTATGGAGTGCCCACCTCAATTTTTTTTAGGGTTCCGTACCCATAGGGCAACACCGGGACAGTATTACTAAGACTCCGCTGTCCGTCCGTCTGCATATTCACAATAATGATAGGTTTTTGTCAACTTACTGATCCCTTAAGCCTTTGGGAAAAATACAAGGACGGTTTTTCGGACGACATTAAACAGCAACTTGAAAGAGAATTGCAAAATGTTGCGGACTTATTCATGAATGAGGTGCTTAACAGATGCTTGATATTGATCGAAGATGTAGCTTTAGCACAAGCTGATAAACATTTGGATCAATTCGTTTTACCTAAACCAAAAAGATCCGCAGTTAACCTGGATAATCGCGAATATCTACGAGAGACAAATTATGATCCTTGCGCCCTAGGAGAGATAGTATCGCATCACGAGGAATTATTGACAGACTGGACTGTTTTTTCAATTACTACAACATATGGATAGAACAATCAGTTAAATACAGTTTATTGTTATATGTTTTATTTATTAAACAGATGAGGTCAGATGGGTGCATTGTTAAAATATTCTTGAATTATTTTTGATTTCTGTTTTACATCCATTTAACTGATGTTTAAAATTTTATTCAGGTGTGGATCCCTTACTATTTAATTATAATTAATAATTTGATTTATATTTCATCATTTGATTTTGAACAATACATAAAAGTCCAAATGTTTTGAGTTTTTTTTTGAGTTATTTAGTGTTAATTCCGCCAATATTTGTCTTTTAAACAATTCGACACATGTTTCGCTTCTACACGAGGCATCCTCAGGACATGTTGACTCGTCAAAATCTGGTACGAAACTCAAACTTTGACTCGTGTAGAGGCGAAACACGTGTCGTATTGTTTAAAAGACAAATATTGGCGGAATTAACACTAAAGAAAAACTCAAAACATTTGTATGGATTATTATGGATTACCGCAAAGTAACACCGACTTCAATAAATTTTCTTAACACATAAATGTATTAGATTTAAAACAAATACAGTTGAGGTAACCCAAAGGAGTTTCTATTTTGTGCAGCATTTTATAAACATGAATGTAACTCAGTTGGCGTGAAGTATTGAACGCGCAATGAATAGTTTTGATGGCGTTGGCATTACAGGAAGCATGACGTCACTATTCACGGTACGCCGGCGACTAAAGCGAATGATAACGAATCGAGATAGAGTAGCTTGATAGTCCACGATTTATCGAAATTAGATTCTGCAATTACCAATACTCATCTATGAAATTTCTAAATCCAGTAAATGCTACGTCACTACAGATTCGGAATGAGGTTATCGTACGCAGGCTCTTTAATTGCATGAGAACTATCTTAAAAAACAAGATTTAATATATAGATCATTTATACGTCTAGATAGACTATGACGGCTGTGAAAACGTCGAAAAAAAGTTTATATAATTTAGAACTAAGCTCTATCTGGAGCAATCGCGAGTGTAGGACGTAGCTTGTCACGCACACTATACTAATATCCCTGGTCTGTTTTTATCGGTTGTCTTCTCTTGGACAAGAGACTATCTAACCGTTTAAGTTATCTAAGATTTAATAAATCAGTTTTTTTTTTTATGATTATAAGGTACGGGATGAGCAGGACGTTCAGCTGATGGTAATTGATACGCCCTGCCCATTACAATGCAGTGCCGGTCAGGATTCTTCAAAAACTCAACAATTCTGAGCGGCTCTCAATATTTACTACATTTTTTCAGTATCTATTTTTTTATGATAATAATAAGGGGCGAGACGAGAAGAAAGTTCAGCTAATGGTAATTGATACATCCTGACCAGTGCAGTGCCACGCAGGATTCTTGAAAAGCCCAAAAAATCTGAGGGGCACTACAACTGCGCTCGTCACCTTGAGACATAAGATGTTAAGTCTCATTTGCCCAGTAATTTCACTAGCTACGGCGCCTTTAGACCGAAACACAGTAATGCTTACACATTACTGCTTCACGGCAGAAATAGGTTCCGTTACGGTACCCATAATCAAGCCGGCATCCTGTGCAAAGGAGCCTCCCACTGGTAAAAATTTTTGATGTTCAACCACACACACAGTTATCAGATTTGTCTTAATTGTGTGTTAATTGTAAAATGTTGTTGCGAAACTGAAGCGGCAGTAGCCAGGGCAAAAAGTTCGACGGACAGAGGGCCGGCGTGGAAGAAAAGTCCTCGAATGGCGACCAGGTACCGGAAGAAGCAGTGTTGGTCGGCCCCCAACAAGATGGACCGACGATCTGGTCAAGATCGCCGGAATACGTTGGATGAGGGCTGCCCTGCAGGACCGATAGTCGCGTAGATCTTTGGGGGAGGCCTTGGTCCACCATTAGTCGTCTTCTGGCTGATGATGATGAACATAGTGGACAGAATTAATCAAAAGAAAGGGTGTGAACTGTCATTATCACTGTTATCTGTTTTGGTCTCTTCAGACAAAGTACTTTAGGCAGTATCAGGTTCACATCATGAAAGTACCAAACTACTTGTCGCCTTTTTTTTTATTCGGAAGTCCTAAAATTTCTAAAGCATCAAGTTCGCCATTTACAAGATGGCAAAAAGTGACCATACCAAATGGCACATACTCTGTAACTAACTGGAAAGATACTTTAAACAAATATAATATCTTTAGTTTTAATATACAACATGAGTAAAAATTTTCCCCAACCTAAATCCTTACTAGTGGGAGGCTCCTTTGCACAGGATGCCGGCTAGATTATGGGTACCACAACGGCGAGTATTTCTGCCGTGAAGCAGTAATGCGTAAACATTACTGTGTTTCGATCAGAAGCGTGCCGTAGCTAGTGAAATTACTTGGCAAATTAGACTTAACATCTAATGTCTCAAGGTGACGAGCGCAATTGTAGTGCCGCTCAGTATTTTAGGGGCTTTTCAAGAATCCTGAGCGGCACTGCATTGTAATGGGCAGGGCGTATTAATCATCATCAGCTGAACGTACTGCTCGTCTCGTCTCGTATTTTCATAAAAAAATATATATAGAAAAGGCATGCCTCAGACAAGATGTTTACATTAAACAAGCATAACGACATAAATATTATGTTAAAGTAATAAATTACTGTGGGAGCTTAAATAATATATCAGGAGTTATTTGTTATTTTTTTTATAAATTAATTATTTATTGATATGGATTAATTACACAAGTTAAATTTAAAATCAATATTTATGAACGATACGGGACTCGAACCCGCGACCTCTCACGTTCCGTGCGAGCGCTCTGAGCCAACCGTTTGCGTGACGTATCGTTCATAAAATCTTGTATGCTTTGTTCAAATCTAAGATTGTTGCTTCATCTACACTCTACACTTTACAGTTGATAATCTGCTCAAACCCAAAACTTGCATTCGCTGGTCTTACCGAGCTAGCCAACCGTTCGAATTACGTAAAGTTCATAAAAGATATGATATGTTTTTGATCAACTCTCAGGTTGTGGCTTTATCAACAGGATCTACTTTACAGTTGATAACCTGCTCAACCCCAATATTTGCATATTAGAAAATTGACTTGAGATGACTCTTTCAAATCGAATCAATTAACAATAATTAATAAATAAAGGTCGCGGGTTTGAGTCCCAAATCAATCATAAATTTTGTATTTAAATTTAATTTGTGTACATCAGGAGTAGTAACCATATTTGAAAAATCCACAGGTGAATTATTCAATACAAGTTTTCGTGAAACTTAATACCTGCAGCCTACACCGGAATATTCCATTGCAAAATAGGTTAAACTCTATTTCATGAAAATAGTTCTATATAATGCTTATTACAAACATAGTTTGGTACTTTTTTGTAATAGGTATTGACTTAGAATATACTGTAACAAGGAGTTCTTATCCGTATATGAGAACTCATTGTTCTATGGTTGGCCGTCAAGCTAAATAATCAGATTATATTTTAAATGTAAATATTAACGTGGATGAGAAGACAATCGAATAGTAATCGAATAAGTCAGATTAGAGAATGAAGTAACATAAGAACGTAAGGTCGGCCCTCGGCCTAATAATTAATATTTATAATTAATATGTTTAATAGAAAATGAGAGCGAATATTACCGGAGTAACATTGTTTGATTTTGAAACAATCTCGCGTGTGAGGGAGGACTCACGCGCTACAATACTATCGTATAGAAAACTTGACAGCCTAATAATGCGTGACCAATTTTGATTTGTCAATGTCTACGTTAGCTTATGGTTTAATATTTAAAAACTATGGACGACATGGCAATCTAAATTGGATACTGTAACAATATAATATTCACTTACCTATTCTATCTTGCTGTATATCCGTTAGAGATAGATATTATTTTGGATGCGATTACTAATTGTGACACTAATCGCTACTAGCATGTTCAAGAAATATCCTTACACCAACAATGAATTCAAGCTCTAAAGGTTGATGCATCTAATACACTATTAATTATATCACGATTCATATATTTAATTATTCAATAGTGGACCTTTCAAACTAATTTGTTATATATACGACAGCCATTGTAAAATACTCTATTGACTTAAAAGAGTGGCTGTTGAGTTTCTTATATGTTCTTCTCACGAGCCCAACTTTTTCCAAACATATGGTAGATTCGGTAATTTAAAAGAATTATGTACAGTGATGATTCAAAAGCGTTTAGTTTATGCGTAATTGAATAAAGTTTACTTGAAGATTACTTCTTGCACGCTTTGTTTTTCTATATTATCTTACATTTTTAATTTATTTCATTTGCCATGTCTCATTGACCATACTTTCATGCACATCATTATCTTAACAATGTAGTTTTAATATTTCTCATCTTCCAAGCGTTCCGCAGCAGCTCAATTTTTTCGTTCAATCCTAGCCCAGAGACATATAATAATAAAACATTTTCAGGTTAAAACGTTCAATAGTTCATTATAGCATAAAAAGAACAACAATAGCTGCGAACATTTGTAAAGTAAATATGGTACTCTCTTATCTGTAGAGTATTTTTTCCAGTTGAAAGGTTCTGTTTTATTTGCAGACAAATCCGGCTCGGTCGGATTCTAGTGGACGGTTACTTCTTCAATTTACTGCCGCTTATAGACGGAACTTAGTACCTCCGTCGTCACACCTCGTATACTGCCATTTTATTTACATTGCTTTGTTCGATTCTAGGAAACCAAACGGTATATTTTAAGCAATGCTGCTTAGAAAATAAACCTTTAAAAACTCCATGGAATAAATGTGAGCGTCGCCTTAAATTACTTGGTCGAAAAACCCAAAATTTTATAAAAGTGTGTTTTTTTTAGATTTACTAATGATGTGTGAAACTGCCAAACCCTTTAGGATTATTTTTTGGTTAATTGTTTTAATTGATGATACATAATTTGTGCGATTATAGATACTAGCATATTTTATGTTAACACAGTTGTTATATTAGTTTCAAAACAGGTTGCTTGCTAACCTCTACACCTCATAATAATAAATTTATATTTATGCAATTAGTATTGTTGTTTTTAATGAAAAACCTCAAAAACTATTTGACCGATTTTAATAAAAACTTCCTCAGTAGAATGGTTTATTATTACTAGATGGTTACAACTACACGGCTAATATTCCACTCCTCCTCCTCGTCGTCCTTTATATAAACATATATGTAATTAGATACAGAATATTCTATATTCACTTTATATAAATGATCTCCACTAACTGATTAATACCTTGCAATTTTTTAAAATATTGAATTAAAGCTTGAATTAAATTTCAGTTTTTTAATTGTTTAATGTATACATTAACCTCATTTCCTATAAAATAACATGAAGGTTTTATACTTGAGATCACTTTGAGACTTAACAAATTATTATTAATATCTAGTTTTAATTAATAAAGGGACACGATGTTAAACTCATTTCATTTGTATAAAATACGATAAAACTTTTTAAATCTATAATTTATTCGGTAAAAAGTTCTGTAATTTACTAAATTTATATCAAAATAGGGAATAATTTATTGACATATTTGAGGAGTGACAATTTAATTGCAGTAATGAGTTTCAGCGCTACGTCTAATTATTTTAATTAAAAATAAAAAAAAAACTGCGTTATAGCTAATCAAGAAATTACACTAAATATAACTAGTACCTAACTTTTGTTTACGTTTCCTTGTAATAATAATAAATGAGGAAGCAGGAAGGGTGACCGTAGAATATCTCAATTTAATCTAAGCATATATAACAAATCTGTAACGTCAGATTGCGAAGTTGAAACAATTTTGGGATTCCACAAGGTCCATTTTTTAGACCTTTTCTATTCCTGATTGATATTAATGGTCTACATTATCTCGCTAAGGATCGCACTGAATTCAGTGGCAAAAATAATTATTTGTTCATAATCACAATGATCTTACTAGAGTTGTAAAGTTGTTTGAAGCTAATAACTTACTACTTAATGTTATGTTTTTTTTTTGAGTGTGATAACCCACACTTTTGGGATTAATTACACAAATAAAATTTGAAAAACAAAATTTTATGAACGATGCGGGACTCCAACTGAGCCAACCATTCGTGACGTACCGTTTATAAAATCTTGTATAGTTATTAATTAACTATAAAGCGCTAATGTAAAAGCTATTTACACAAATACTATATTAATACTCATCATTAATTACTTCATAATATTATAAAATCATTCAGAATTACGATATGTTGTTTTTTTAACTCATTAACTTTGATTTCACATTCCCGATGTCTTTAGACTCCATTATTCCTGAATACTTACATCATTTCTTTTTCTATTTACAGAACAACGTCTGTTGGGTCAGCTAGTAAAATATATTTCACTTAAACGACTGACCTAATTGAGAACCTAATGGGATTGAAAAACACTATGAGTAGTGTTCATTTTCATAAAAATACCGACTTATTTTCAACTACATTATAATATCAAACATCTGTGTGAGCAAAACAAAGTTATTCGGAATTATCGTAGAATCTATCTTCCTCGGCCTGATTTAGGTGGACCTTCGTGAGCACGACACAGATATCCCCTTCAAGGGGTTACTGTTCATTGAGTGGAAGTAACAAAAAAGATAAAACTATTCAGCTGGAAATTTCTTACGAAAACAAAACTGTGAATTTATGCGGACCACAATTGAAGAATTAAGATATCAATTTGATAACATCTTATAAATGATGAGATGAGATGAGAGAGGAATATTAAATTAATACAATTTTGGTTTCAGCTAAATAAAAAACTTTCACATTTAATTTACGTGTATTTTTTTTAAATAATGGACGAAACGTGCAAGATGTTCAGCTGATGGTAATTGATATGCCCTGTCCATATACAATGCAGTGCCACACAGGATTCTTGAAAAACCCAAAAATTCTGAGCGGCACTACAATTGCGCTCGTCGCTTTGAGACATAAGATGTTAAGTCTCATTGGCCCAGTAATTTCACTAGCTACGGCGCCCTTCAGGACGAAACACAGAGTGATGTTTAGGTTTGAATAACTTTATTCTCATTCAGACCTATTGCCACTTACATGAGAAATTAATATTTTACAAATTAAAGTAGGTACTTAACAACAATGATTTTGGTAGGTACAGAATGCAATTCAATGTTAGGCAAACAGATAAGACATAAAACAACCTACATATCTTATTGAAACATTTCATAATTATTGAGTACTAGCTGACCCGGCAAACGTTGTTTTGCCATATAAATTGTATTGATCTTTTGCTTGCTAGTTGATAAGAGATGGTGCTAGTTGTATTCATTAGCAACAATCACACTTCTTTTACGTTTTGTATAATTCACACTATATTTTTATAAATTATAGCCTATTTGTTATTCTGGTGTGTAAGCTATATTATTGTAAAGTTTCATCAAAATCTATACAGTAGATTTTGCGATAAAGAAGTTCAAACATACATCCAGACAAACAAACTTTCACATTTATAATATTATAATAGGATGTGCCTTTGGAAGGCTCACTTTAAAAGAAGTCAATGTTTTGGCATTTGATTTTCCACATTACTGCTTCACGGAATAAATAGGCACCGTTGTGGTACTCAAAATCTAGCCGGCATCCTGTGCAAAGGAGCCTGCCACTGGTAAAACATAATATATATGGAAAATCCAAGGAATATCGATTATATCAAGGTTGATTTTATGAAGGTGCTATATAAAATTAGCTTTTGTACTATGATTTTAAATTGATTTTTTTTTATGAAAATACGGGACAAGACGAGCAGGACGTTCAGCTGATTGTTATTGATACGCCCTACCCATTACAATGCAGTGTCGCTCCGGATTCATGAAAGCCCAAAAATTCTGAGCGGCTCTACAATTATTGCGCTCGTCACCTTGAGACATAAGATGTTAAGTCACATTTTCCCAGTAATCTTGGAATTGGAATTTTTTTCCCAATAATCAGAAATAAAGAGGGTGTAGCTCAACGTATAAAAAAAACTTTACAAAAATTCCGTCTGTTTCTTTGTACAAGCAAATCTCTAATTCGGCGTAACCTGGAGCAACATTTTGGCTCTATTTAATCAAATTGGAATATGCTTACATTTAAAATAACCATTCATACAAATACACCCTAATTTACATGAACGATGTCGCTCGCACAACTACTACTTTAATAAAAGTAGGGCAGCTATAGCCAGATATTTTTCATGAACTTTAATAGTATTTTATCGACACCCATAATATGAATCCTCTATAAAAGATTCTAAAACAGTGAGCTTATTGCCTTACATTAAAACACCCAATGTCTTTAAAACCATTACATCATCAAAACGAGTGTTGTAATGAAATTCAGTACAACATTACAACACTCGTTTGGATAATGTAATCGTTACTAGGACTGGCTTTTTTAATGTTAGCAGTAAGCTAACTGTTTTAGAATCTTTTATAGAGGATTAATATTATGGGTGTAGATAAAGTCGTATGCAACTGTTGATAATTAGGTATTAAAACACGATTGTGGGTTAACTCGGTTTCGCCTCGTGTGATAGTAGTATCACATGAGTCACTATTAATAACTCTAAATCCTTAGGCTTTGTATACTAATATTCACCTGTATGATATAAGTTTATAACGGAACGTTTGAAAGTCCTTATCACACATTTCAAGACGTCGTCGGAAGAAAGACAATTTTCCTTTTGCCAGATTCCAACATCGCACCAAACGCCAGATATTAAAAAAGCTTCTTAAGTTTAATCCCGAAAAACATGACGTAAATATTAACAATTATAAACAGAGGATGTTGAACCAAATTTTAATGTAGTAACATTCTGTTCGAAAAAAGGAAAACAGATAGATGTCAGGTAGAACGAAAGAAAATAGTGTTGAGTTTCATGTAAATTTTTCACTTTATGCTGTCAGAGTGAGACTGCTGAATACTGCGGGCATGAGTGGACGTGTATACTAAAAGGCTCACTAAAGGAAAGAATTTCATATTTACTGTAGAAGTATGAATAAGAAACGGGCGCCACATAACTGACAACAACGTGGATTGTGAGGCAGCAAGGTGACGAGGGTGCCAGCGGAACGGTCTTAATTTGACTTTGAAGCCATAGGATGTTGGTAAGATCAAATAATTATAAATTACTATCGACTTTAAATATTAATGTAAATTTTTTTATGTTTTAATTTCCTTGCATTTTATATGATATATATATTTATATATAATAGGAAAACATGCAAGCCCTGTTGATATCTCATCTCATTTTTAATAAAAACATTTATGAATTAAAGTATGTTTTTTTATATATAAGAGGAGGCTAACGGGCAAGAGGCTCCCGGGATGGGGAGAGGTGAGGCAACCCCCCACGGACATCCGCAACAACAGGTGTCAAGAAATGCGATGCCGGCCTTTAAGGTCATAAATGCAGTGCCGCTTAGGATTCTTGAAAAACCTAAGAAATCACAACCCGTTTATAACAAAATTGTAAATCAGATGTGAAAACAAAATGTATTCAGAGGCGCGAGGTTCGCTCGTCGACTAAGAGCAAACTCTTTCACTTAACTGTGTCGTCTACAACGGTACCGGAGTGTATAAAATGTGGGACACAATTAATAATGGCGTAGTGTTATAATGTCGTTGCATTTTGTTCATTTAAAACACTTTTTGAATTATTTTCGCTCTGTAATATTGTTGTTTTTCCATAATCTGTTTGAAAAGGCTTCCAAAGTACTAAGTTTTATACTGAAAGAGTGGAAAGCACTTACTTATAACTTCAAGTAATCGGCCCTATAACGCTGTAGAGTCCGTGTTATATAAAAACAATATTGACACAGTTTTACACAAATTTTCTTGCCCCAAATTAAGCATAACCTGTGCTATGGGTTGCAAGACTAAGATATCATATATAAACGATATACTTACTTAAAGGTACATAGATACATATAAGTACCCATGACTTGGAAACAAACATTCATATTCATCAAATAAATGTTTGAACCTACCGGGATTCGAACCCGGACCTCTAGCTTATTAGGTAGGGTCACTAGCCACTCGGCTATATAGGGTATCAAAAAAATTATAATGAATGGAAACTATGAAACATGTTATAGAGATAATAATAATAATAAGTCGTTTCCGTAAACGGTCTTATAGCAAAGAGCCTTGACCATTATCTCAAGAGGCTCTTGCTAAATAACTGGATTAAGGATCGGATACAGATGGTAGCAATTTTGGAGTGACAAGCATCGTGCGGAAGTTCCTCAGTCTGTCGCCTTAACCACCGGCGGAATTGTTGTGAACCTACGCCGTTCGGACTCTATTTCTTATATTTATAATATTGTTTTTATGAATATGTTATTATTATAAATATGGGAAATTAGATAAAGTTGTATTCAAGTATAAAATAATAATAATTAATCACAATTCGTAACAAGTATTTCCAATTGTTTGCCTAGTTTTACTATTTTATTAAGGTTTTTAATAAACAAATTTAATTTAGGAATAACTCAATTGACACACGTGCAAAGCTAATTATGAAATGTACAAATCATTATAAATTTTACAGTACAGAAATATATATATGGGACATTCCGTTATATGGGGCGTAATATAAGGCCATCCGTGTTAAAGAGCGGACAGAAATCGCGTAATATGAAAACCCGTTATAAACCATATATATAGTAATAATTATTAAGCAATTTAAAAATCTTTAAGGGACGCCTGATTTTAATCATGTCTGAAACAATTTTTGTTGCAGTAATACAATACTTAAGGACGAACAAAGTCCGTCTGGCGTACAGCAATAGTTTGAGCTGTTATTTCAGATTTTAAGGGTATGTTATGTTGTAGTAACAGGAGTATGAGATATTCCGTTTCATAACAGGCTAATCGAAAGCAGACGCCGTAAGGTATAACGTAATGCGTAAACACACACATTCTCCAACAGTCTTAATGAGGCAAAATAATATCTATGTGGACGTCATGATTACAATGTGCTAGTTAAATATTTCATATATTACTTCTTTTTTATATAAGAGGAGGCAGACGGGCAAGAGGCTCACGTCATGGGACAGTTGAAGCAACCGCCCATGGAAATCCGCAACAAGAGGTGTCAAGAGATGCGTTACGTGCCTTTAAGTTGGTAGTATGCTCTTTTCTTGAAGGTCCCTAAGTCGTATCGGTTTGGAATTACAGCTGTGGGTAATTGATTCTACAAATTAGCTGTGCGTGGCAAGCAATTTTAAGTATGACTAAAATTAAATTAAATTTAAACAAATACTTAAAACACTTAAACACAAAACACTTAAAGCGCTTATGACGTTTTGTTTTACTTCCTTCTGTCCACTAGTTGTCTTCCTATTAATTGCCTCACTTACTTGAGTTAAGGTATACCTTACGTTCTTTTTATTAGTTTATGCAAATTACTTAAATCATATGTTATGTTTTTAAAGTCGTGCCCTCGCTTCTAGGATTAATACACAAATAAAATTTGAAAAACAAAATTTTATGAACGATGCGGGATTCGAACCCACGACCTCCGGCGTTCCGTGCCGGTCGCGGTGCTCTATAGGCAATAGACCCAAATTAACATCAAGTAAGCCCTCTAGTTGTTATCTCGTAAAAAAACCAATATCATACTCTTCTGATAATTCTTGTAAATGTTTTACAATACTGCTTGTAAGTAGTTTTTTTTAAATCAAACTAAATCATAACTAACATGATGCCCTCTAATTTAATAGTAATTTAGTACTAGTAAATATATTATAAAGTTATAAAAATTTTTGCATGGTTTGTTCGTTTGTGCATAAATAAATTTTTGTTCAAATCTTGAATCTAACTCAATTTTATTGTACTTATTTTGTCGTATAGTTTAGGCACAGCTATTTCAATATTCTGGTATTTCTTTTACGGCGAAGGGAGCTTAGAGAGGATAAAAATACACAATAATCCCTAGGGGAATGATATTACCATAATATTTATTAGTTAGATCCAGCGAAATTCCGCTTTGGATTTTTATCAATAACGACTTACAAAGCTATTATAAATAGCAAAGTCTTTTAGTTATTTGTAAATTATGTTTATTTTTATGATTGAAACGGTTATCAATCTATGTATTCAAAATCAAATTAAAATATAACTGAATTATTATCCGAATTCAAAACTTATCTAAGTAGTTTATTATACAAACAGGTAATATTGAATGGCACTTGTACAGCAAATAACTTAATCCACTATTAGAGAGTCACGGGCATTTTCTTTTTAACGCAGGGCTTAAGTTGATTTAAACTTCCCCGGGTCGTAAAAAAAATAGGGGAGTCCTAGGCCCAAGTGCCGTAAGAGGCGACTAAGGGCTTTTTAGAAGTGGAAGAGCACGCGCCGTCTTATGTCCTCAGCACAAACGGGCCAGACTCGTTCGGGTTAATTACCACACTCGCACAGAACTGCCGCCGCTATGTTTCGCATAGGCTAGTATCGAGGACCGGAGCCCATCCACCCACCCCCATCACGATACGAAATGGGTACTTTCAAAAAAAGCGCGTACACCTTCCTCAAAAAAAAACGAATTTTAGTTTTTTGTTCGAAGGTAATATCATGGTATATTCATGATATTATAGTAGATCAAGATATTCATGCATAGAGCTCATAATGATTGATCGATGTGACTCAAATGCTTTTATGATATTACCAGCTTCCACCTGACACTTCAATTTGATATGAATACACTTGTCTGTATAAGTTTCAACATAAATATAAGATTTAGCAAGACAATCAAATCAGTGAGAGTAACTATTAAAGGTAATACAATAACTATTGAAGGAACAGGTGTTATTTAAAATTATGTTAAATGTTTGCCGTTTGTCGTTAATCTCACCATCATCACATCTGATGGTGAGTAATTAGACCAGCCTCTCATACTCTGTTGTAACACTAGAGGAATCAAAAAAACACTGCTCACCTTATAAAGCGATCGAATAAACGAATTCGTGGCGGGCGATGATTGAACCGGGGATTCTAGGGCTATTGGCTAATGGTTAGGGCATTACACTAACCATTGTCACGGTAGTCATATGTATCTACTGTGCCAACGTTGCGACTTGTTCGTTTTGACTACCTGGGTTCTCCACATAGATTTTTCTGTTTCGTGTTCTTTATTTTAACCTGAAAGTATAATCGAATAAATATGCGGGTCCGAATTTTATTTGTACGCAAATTGAATCGGCCGTAAAGTGCGCCGTGATGGAGCCAACGTAACAAACTAATCGAACCAACTTAAGAGTTTCATTTCCTTCGTAGATCCATTTATGGTTACTTCCATTACTTCACGCCTTCGATACCCACAATATTATTTTCTGTGTGGCTTTTCTGTTACTTAATTGAAACTATTAGCTTTGTGAACTGTATTTTAAATTCAACTAGCTGCCCGGGCAGACTTTGTTTTGACAAAAGTCAATAGAAAAATTGTAATAGATATAATACCATTTCCAAGTGATTCCACAATAAACGATGATAGCATACAAAAGGATTCGTAGACTACAATACTTAATAAACTTGATGATACTCATTCTAATGCTATCTCGGCCAGTACCGCCGCAACCGCTATGTCCCTGTATTTTAAATCTGTAATATCTTCGAAAATATTCATTAAAATTACATACTATAAAGGGCCATATTGATCTATATTAAATGCAAAATATATGTAATGTACTTAATTGCATGAGGATTAATATTGTATTGCTAAAAATTGCTATATCGTGTGTTATCCCTTAGCCATAGACATATACCATCTCGGACTTTTTTGTAGAATTTTTTAAGGTGTAAAATACTGTAGTACATTATATTGATCTATCTCATTGGGTTTATTTAGCCGGCGTTTGCGATGTAAGCGCAAAATTGTGTTTATTGATGACAACACATTAGAAACCTCTAAAATTATTGGTATTTCTCTACTATATTATGCATGTATTATAGATAATATCTTTTCTTGAATCACTATATTATCTAAAAAGAAAACCGTATCAAAACCCACTTCTTAGTTTTAAAGATATTTTAACCAGAAGTTGACGAGAGATGGGCTTGGTGACCTTCCACGTCTCACACCCATACATCAATACGGTATTCACGTTGGACCAGAATATCTTGAGCTTAACTCTCCGTGTCAGTTTCTGTGATTGCCTGTATGATTTAATCAACAAAACTTTGAAGCATTGGTCGGGATGTATTTGACATTACACATAATATGAAACCATCTGCTCAGTATGTTTTATTATAAAAATAATTATATCGTTATCATCATCAGCCGGAAGTCGTTCACAGTTTGATAAAGGCCTCCCCTAAAGATCTCCACGACGATCGGTCCTGCTGCTGCCTTCATCCAACGTATTCCGGCGATCTTGACCAGATTGTCGGTTCATCTTGTGGGGGGCTTACCAAAACTGTGTCTTCCGGTATGTGGTCGCCATTCGAAGACTTTTCTGCCCAGCCATCTGTCCGTCGAACTATGTGCCCTACCCACTGCCACTTCAGTTTCGCAATCATTGGGGCTATGTCGGAGAAAAATAATTATATGTATTATATTAATAATAGATATTAGTATTGTGGTATGTTAGTGCTAACAATACAGGACAGTACAGGATTCTTTTGCATTTTATATTTAAATGATTGCGTCCACTTTATGCTTTATTTAGAACTGTTCTTGTGAATTTTGTGAGAATTCATGTTAGTAAGGTTCATAAATAACTGAGAATAAAACAAGAGAGGTATTTATATCCAGAGTTCACAAATAAGTTTCCCGTTCAAGTTTTATATTATGAACATAAATATTGTAGAAACTTTTATTTGTGTTCCTTATGATTGTATTTTCTTTGATTAACGCGAGTGTTACACATTATAAAATACTTTTTAAAGGATTAAAACGCGTGTAATTGTAACTGTGTTTTTACAATAGATTTTTGCGTAATAGTTACAATTTTCATTATTATAGCAAAAATGAAAGTAATAATGAAGAATACCTAAGAAAGAGGAAAAACCGTTACACGATAATAAGCTTAAACAAAGTTTTTACATTTAAGTTTCATTATTAAAGACACGCCTCTTAATTCTTAATACAGCGAAGGAAGTGCTAGATAAACTATGTTTATGAAGTTTAGAATTTAAGTTAAAAAGTTCTTTTTAATTATAAATCTGTCTATTTTATGTATCTATACGATTTGTTATGATCATAACAGCTAATCCTTACCAATATATAAACATAATGTAAATTTGTTCGTTACGCTTTTACGCCGGAGCTACTGAACCGATTTTGATGAAATTTGGTACAGCGATAGACTAGAGCTTGGGAAAGGGCATATGCTACATTTCTTCCCGAAAAAATCTATGGCTCCCACCTGATTTGTGCTAAACTGAAATTCACGTCATAAGCTATAACTAGTCCAATAGTAGGTTTAGTTTGTCATAGCAATCTTGAGAACGGGAGCGAAAACGGGAACTTGAATTGGAATAGGACATGAGATAATCTTCAATTCCAAAGTTGTTTATTATTTTTAAAAACCCATTATCTACGCGGGCGAAGTCGCGGGCATCAGCTAGTATAGCAATAATTAGATCAAATTAAAACGTAGAACTCAGATAAATCATTAATTATATACATATAATTATATTTTTTTATATTTTATTTATAATTATATTATATTTATTTTATTATTATTAGTAATTATATTAATCATAGTATTGTGTAAGCATAAAGTGTGTGCATGTGCAAGAAAAAGATCAATATAAGTAACAGTTGTTATGAAATTTATTTTATCAAACAACCCAAATATTAAAACATTTTTAAACGCTTTCCGTAATTTTGTAGTTCTCGGAACGAATGCTCCTTCTTGTATTCTACTGCTTGAAAACGGTTGCCACTAAATAATAATTTGAGTTTAGGAAAATGTAAGAAGTTGGCTGGACCCATATCTGTTGAAAAAGGTAATTGCTCCATAGCATTTCTTACGCTTTTGGTAAAAAAATATGATACGGATGGACTGAATGAATCGGTGAGACACAGAAAGTTCAGCGGCTATCTCTCTAAACTTGAATTAAGCGAATTTGAAGTATTGTAATCTCTCCGGATATGATTTAAGTGTAGATAATGTCTTTCCAGGGACACTAAGAAGAAATTGACAGTATATATTATCGCACAAAGTATTTTCGTTGATTAACGCGAGTGTAACACATTTAAATAAAATTAATACTATTTTCAAGCCACACAAGAAGATCCAGCAATCCTTGAGACCAGTAAAGTTCCACTACAAGATGCAGATGTCTATAAAGTGGACTGTGACTGTGGCATGTTACATTGGGCAAAACAAATGCAAAATCTCAAGCCGACCTTAGGAACACATTGCGGATAATTAATACAGACGTCACTCTAAGTCAGCTGTATGTGAACACATAACAGACAATCCAATCCATTATACCAGCTTCAACCAACCACACGTTTTGGCAAAAGAAAATAGATTTCTCCCAAAACTGATACGAAAAGCCATTGAAATTAAAAATAAATTGAACATAAATTTCTGCACCTTTAGACAATTATTCCCAATAAAGGCCAGGGTCAATAATTTTTTAAACCAAAAGAATAATAGTAGGATGAAACCTATTGGAAAAGGAAGAGAATATAACAAAAACGAAACGAAAAAGAAATTACGGGCATTCTGAGGTCGGGAAGTGGAAATGGGTAAAAAACTATTTATTTATTTGAATTGAAATATTTAATTTTCCACCTAATTGTTTTAATTTTTCCACCAAATGACGAAACGAACCCTTATTTTCAATGGAAAATTCACCCGTCACAATATCAGTTTTTTGTAAAAATTGTTTTGTTTTTCTTATTTGTTGTGTGTTATCTGTTTGTTGAAATCTCTACTTGCCGATGGTGTACTTGTCAAAAAAATATAGATTACAACGGTAAGTGTTCAGAAAATTTAAGCACATCAAAAGGCATTTCATAGAGAAGTTTTTACATATGCAATTTTCCAAGTGTAATAACAAAAGTTGTAGATCTTTTTTTTTGTACAACTATTTAACTTTTTTCCACTTCCCGACCTCAGATCACCCGTAATTTAGTCTTGCTTTTTTCAATAAGCTTCATTCTACTTTTTTTTCAATTTATATCATTCTCAAAGGCTTCAGTACTGGTCTAATAATTTCGAATCAAAATTAGACATCGTATAGTCGTCAATGATCATGACGACTATACGATTTTTAATTTATTTAATAACCACAATTTTTTGGATTCCGTTAAAAGTCTTTTCTATTTTGTAGTAAGTTTGAAGTCTGTCGGGTCAGCTAGTGCTTTGTAAACCAGCAGTTCTAAGATAGTAGTTCTATGATCACTTAACAATTTCTAAATAAGAGCAGAATAATTTGCCCATATGATGAAGAAATATTATCAAAAATCTCGACAAAATCTCATATAATTAAAGGAGCCTAGCCTTAAAAAGACACTCAGAATAATGATGTGTATCTATAAAATATTTTGATGAAAGAAGGTGAGCATAATTATTCTGTGTAAAAGTTTTATGAATCTTAGAAATGTACTCAATGTAAAGCTAAAATGTATTTAAATGACGGTGAAAATGCACGCTCTAATTTACAGTGAGAAGGCTTAGGAGGAGAATTTCTCATAATTATTTAAAGAATGCGATAAATCTGAAAAAATAAAATTTTAATTAATATTTTTTTAAATATGCTTACAAATGCACATCTTTGTATACTATATAATAGACAGAATCTTTAACATAAAACTATTTATTTTTTTATTTTAATCAAAAAATTAAGTATTCATAAAAAATCAACAAATCACATGGATTTTTTTTATTAAAGTGGATCCGTCAATCGTTTTCTAAAATAAAATTTATAATATTATCTCAGAACATGAACTTTTTTACAGCATTAGCTTCATCAAAATGAGTTAAGCCATTTAAAGATTGGTTGGAATAAGTATAAATACAAACAGTCAGGCAGAAATAATAAATAATATTTGATCTGGTATGAGAGCCGTATTAAAACTAAGTACCGTAGTTCCATTATCTCAACGGTTCTTCAAACATTCAATGTATATAGAATATAAATTAATCACTAGTTAAGGAGGTAAAACATAATATAGTCCGTACATGAAAACATTTCAAGATCAAAATCAAAGCTTACAAATTTCCTGGAAAATTAGACATTGTCTTACGAATGAGATAATTTCAGAAGTGAAAATTACTTCGTTATTGTGAGATTGATTGAGGCTCAAGATATACTGATAGTACTTCACTTAAGTCCTATATTAATTAAATAAGCAAAATATTTGAATATGAACATAAGGCTTTGATTATAAACAGTCAATAACCACCCTTTTAGTTCAGTGGTCATTGACCCTGTTTCTGAGCTAGAGGCTCAATACCCAGACGCTGTAGACCCGGGTTCGATACACTTACACCGTGCATGTACCTGATCCACTCTCGAGTCAGTACTATAAAAGAAATGCTACAAAAGAATTTGCTGAAAATGTATAAATAAATATTATTTGCTCTTATAGGCATTTTATTTAATAAAGTGGTATCATCTTAACCGTGACTTCACCAATTGTGGTCACTTTATGTCACTGTTAAGTAATCGCTCTTCAATCGCAATCGAACAATTAACAATCACCCTATCTGAAATGCATACGTAATTAAATGGCTTGTACGATTGAAGGGCTGTTATCGAGGCTTGCTTTGTCGCACCGTATCTAAATAAGTGTCGTCGTGACTAATTATATAAGTGCTTTGATGTACGCCTTAAATGTACACCTTTGATTTATCATACTATATTAGTGATTTGGCTTTACGAAATAGGTTTCAAAGCGTATCTTCATTTTTGGCTATCACCATCAGTATGTATATTTGTTTCATCTTTTGTTTCATCAAATATATCTTTTACATCGATACAAGCTACTGCTGTATATATAGAAGATACACATGGGTACATAACTGTTAGCTCTTTATAGTTGCCACCGAAACACAAAATAATAGAAGAGATGTTTACCACATTCCTGTATACTCTTAGAGACAGATTTATTGCAAGGAGGTGACTGAAATGCCAAACTCACACTGGGGCTCCTACATAATATCAACTAGAGGCAGGCAGTTGAAACACTGTGTTGATAATAACAAGTTGCTCACCATCTCATCCGAAGAGCCAACATATTGGCCAACTGACCCCTGTAAGCTCCCAGATCTTCTTTTTTGCTATAAAGGGTCTCCCATGGCACTATTTTCAATCAGGATCTTGTTCAGATGGTCACTTGGATCATACTCCTGTTATTCTGACTGTAAGCTCGTCTATAATATCTTTTATTAAACCAGTTACCCTGAGTAACAAATATACTTATTGAGATGGCTTTAGAGAGCATATAGAAGAAAATCTGGTCTTCCAGACTTGTTTATAAACAGAGAACGATATAGAGGAAGCCACTAAATTCATAACTATGAGCGAATGCTCATCCAAGAAGCATACTGGAGGAAAACTTCGAATAGAGAAAACAAGCAATTTGGCACAAATATACCTTTAGAAATCAGAAACCAGATAAAAGATAAGAGTCGATTGCGCAGAGTATATCACAACACTAGGCTACCTTGTGATAAAACAGGTTTCAACAAAGCTACGAGTAACCTAAAGAAGACCATCAAAGATGTACAGGAGAATGATATCAAAATAAACTAGAAAGTCTAACAGCATCACCATCTACGAATTACTCTTTTCAATTGGAAATTAATAATTATTACGACAAACTATTTCAAAAGTTCGAATACGTAGACCAACTTTATTACTCATACCGTATTTGATTTTTCTCAAGTGCTACTTGATATTGTAGTTGCGTGTTTGCAAGCGAAAGCTAAGTACCGCAGTGTTTCATTTGAAAACTTTTGCAAGCCCAACTTTATATTTCGTAGCAAAATATTTCATGAAACTTTTACAAATATTTTGTTTACCTGTTAGGTTACGGTATATCAAATGATTGGATACCCATTGAGGACCCTGAGCACACATTTTTTTGCTTTACCGTGTATCTACTGATATATAAACTATATTAATGACACTTATAAGATTTATCAGGGATTTTATACTTTCAAATGTACCATTATTAAAATTGTCATAGCATATAAATGTATAAAGAATAATTTATATGTTATAACCAATAGCTGTAAGAAACGAGGTATAGGAAGACAATAAAGTAATAAAGGATGAGAAAAATAAATATTTTTTTTATAATACTAATATTGAGTGAATAATGGATATGATTTCATTTTAACAATCCAACGAGTGGTCACCCGTTAATTAGGCTCGCCACCGGTGACAATATTATAATATACAGCGAATGAGCGAAGAAATAATGACAAATCAAATATAAAAGGCAAGTGTGTGTAGGCAATGAATAAATAATAGTACAAGTACGGAAGTCTCACTCCGCACTATCAATTAAAGAAATAGGGACTCTTGCCGTCATACAATAAGGTGTAATTCAGATCGCACAGCGCTAATAACCTACATTTTTATTCAACTAGAAGTTGCCTCTCTTTCTATCGCGTGACTCTTACCTCTTCTGACGACAATAGGGTTGACTTCTTTACCTAAAACTGTACCTACATGGATAAGGTCATCTTATAAAAATAGCTTAGTTTTTTCTATAATATGTAATCGTAATTTGAAATCAATATTATTTCATTGTCAAACCTACATTAGTTGCAGATAGTAATGTATGCGTTAGAAGACCACGACATAGTCACACCTACTGTGTTTATAGGAAATGAGTAGGTCTCTTTTATGAATGGTAATTTCGTTATTATAATAAATTATCACTTTAAATTACATTGTTACAAAGTTTAGGAAACTTAAACAATTTAAATTTGGATCGCATTGACCTTTAATATGCATTACTTTATTTATGTTCCTCCATTTTTAAAATATCGGTCGGAAGCAGTTGTCGTTTAACATCACTATTAGTTTCGGTAACAGTAGTTTATTTATTTATTTGTGGCCAGGCATCCTCCACCAATATCATCACAGAAATGATCAGGTCTACGAATTCATGAAACTAGGAACACGCAGACCTACGAGATTGAGCGTCACGTCACGTGGTCTCTGGCATCTTTCTTCTTATCTTAAGCAATAGTGAAAATCACAAAAAAACAAGTATAATTCATTACACTGCCGCCACGTTATCTTCAAATCGTTAAAATTAAAAAGGAATTACAATCATGCATGATAAAATATAATTTATTTTTATTTTTTCATCGATTACTAGAAAAAGGCTGATTTAATGCCAAGTCGCCGGAAAGGACCACTTCAGCTTAACTTATCGTAATTTTCTAGCGTTTTTTTGTGATCTGCCGCAGTACCGGTATGGTATATCGCCTATTATAATTTGTCACTCTACATGGTTTGTAATTTACTGAGATTAGTATCCTCCACGCTAGAAGAGAACAAATGCTGTTCCTCATCAGGATTGTCCATTTTCTTTCGTTTTATATTACGAGTTTGCGTCAAAAGATACAAATAAAAATCTGTGAATGGCCCAGTTTACTATCTTAAATGTATAAATATTGTTAAGGTTCATCGATATATAATTTAAAGTTTTGGAAGAAAAAATTCCGCCCTCAAGATTCGAAGCTTCCGTGCTCACAAAAAAGTGTGTGTGTACTTATGTATGCACGCAAGAAGTTATACTTCTTTGTTCTTACGAACAAAAAATCATTAAAATGATTTTTTAAATTCCTCGTGATATTTATTCTACGGTTCTCGTAAGAACAATTTTGTTAAAATCTTGCAAAGGTGGCTTTGACAATTGATTATTAAATACGAATTATTGAATACGGCTGTATGGGCTTAAATTCTTTGCCTGTTCTAATACTCGTCGAAGAAACGCAAACATCAGAATACTTTAGGAACCAACTACAACCTGTTACTTTTGTGTGATGCGCGCGCATCTTAAAATTTCACCCTCATAATTTTTTCAAAACGCGCCTAAAGAAGTATAACTTCAAATATGTAACCTACCCTCGCAGTAACCTTAATTAATTTATTAAGCTGTATAACTAAATGGCTAGTTCAGAAGCGTGCAGAATGGAGCACGTATTTATTATACATGTATAATACCGTGTACTATAAATAAAGATTAATAGATTTGGTAAAACGCAGTTTTTTATGATATTAATTGAAATAGTCACTTTTAATTCTATTTATATTTAATTGAAATATGTTATCCAATTGTAAGCTGTATAAAATACATTATACAAATTTGCATTTCATAATTCATTGATATTAATAGTTATCGGTTAAAAAGCCGCAAGGGTATTTAATAACGCTTTACTGAGAGCTCGTAAAGCTTTTCATGTATTTTATTTACTAACCAGCTTGGCAACTATTCGAACTAAGTGAAGCTGGTTCACTCGCCTCAACGAAATATTGTTCTCATGGGAAATTTAAGTAAATAGACATTGTAACCGTTCAATCAATAAAATGAGTGTGAATTTTAAATCTCACTTACAATGATTCAAGCACATATACTTAATAACCTGCACAGGATTCCGGCTAGATTGCACAGGATACCGGCTAGATTGTGGGTACCACAACGGCGCCTATTTCTGCCGTGAAGCAGTAAGGTGTAAGTATTATTGTGTTTAGGTCTGAAGGGCGCCGTAGCCAGTGAAATAACAGGGCAAATGATACTTAACATCTTATGTCTCAAGGTGACGAGCGCAATTGTAGTGAGTAGTAGGGATTCGCCGGTTCTGGCTCCTCAATTCTGGCTCACTTGCTCGTGATGCCTACTAAAAAAAAAAAAAAAAAAGTTTGGTGTCAAACTGGGGGTTTCGATGTATTTCCGAGCGATTGCGCTGATCCGTTTTTCGATATCTCTTATAGTTTCAAAGTTAGCTTTTTAAATTAAACAGATCCATAATCATTAATAATCACTGGTCATTTAGCTAATGATTGGTGAGCGACTCAATGTCTAAATTTCCATGAACGTGATACAGGTAATTTACTAAGTACCTCTATCACATTCGTTACTACGATTAAAAAGACAGTTTCTGTATTTATTATTTATTTTTAAAACATGATTTAAATAAAGTATATAATAAAACATCATTGCAGATTGTATCATTTTCAAAATATTTGATGAAATCATTCAAACTCTTCTTATTAAACTTAAAGTATAGATACATTATGCTGTACTCGCCACACACTGCGGTATATTCATTCTGTACTCTTGCAGTATTGTAGTTATACATTCTGCAATTTCTTTGTAAAAACATCAGCTGGAATCCCTGAGGTGGACGACCATATGAATCGAAGTATTGTCCAATACCCTGCTCATCAATGTGTATTGCAACCCAGTGAGTGCCTGGCTTATTATCACTATCTAAATTGCTGACAATATAACAGGGCGTTACAACATATATCGGCAATCGGTTTGCCGCGTAAACATTATTTTTAATACTGGGATCGATTTTGTTCAAATAATTCTGTATCTCGATTGTATTCATATTAGTTGAGAACAAGGTCTTGTCAGTTGCGAGGATTGAATAGTTATGTGGATCATAATAACATAAGCACTCAATAAATAAGGCTTTAATGTATCTTATTCATGTATTTAAAACTTATATGGTTACAATAAAACAAAATATCATTACAAGCGATTCAAATATAAATCTATGAACATTTGATAAAATTATATTTTCATCAATTTTATTATAATATAAAAGCTGATTGAAAACGAACTTTGTACCTACATACTTATGTAGTCATTAGTAAAATCTGGAAATGTTGACTAAATTAAACTATCAATAATTGAACTTATCATTTAAGTGCCATTATGTTTCACCATAATAAAAAAAAATATCATTTTATATACATATTTTTATTATATAAATTTATAAGGTAATCTAGTATTTAATCAACATAAAAAATACACAAGGATACAAACGATTCAAACATTAATTATTATATTCTAACTGCTGTAATCTACAGAAATATTACGATTTTTATCAATTTCAATAACATTATCGAATTCCGCATAAACAATACAGTTAATTGTTTGTGTAAGAGCTGATTCAAAACGAACTTCTAATCTCACACTACCATGTTTTATAATATTCCAATGACTTGAAGAATTTGCTGATAAATCGGGTGTTAAATCGAAGGCTAGCAAGCAAAACCCTTTGGCATATTGCTCTCTTATACTCCATTGCCTTCATTTAGGAAATGTATACCTGTTCCTGAGAATAACGTATGATAGACCGTAGTTAAAATATTATTGTCAAACGATGGCTGTAAGGCTTTTGAAGGTATCTGTTGTCCATCTATGTATAAACAAAATGTATTTATGTCATAATTTTCGAAATTGAATGGGTTTTTTGTGAGACTACCATTAAAGGATGCATTATTCACAAAACCGACTATACACCTTTTGGGTATTTGACCAAGGAATATGTTATCAAGGGTTTTCCCCTGAATGCCTGATGGTATAGTTAAAATTTTGACTTCTGCTCGCGTGATTGGATATTTTGCTGTAGCACAGTTGGGTTGATTCGTGCTCTTCGAATAATAAGAGTTGCATCTGTAATAGACACTTTAAATTTATGGTCAGTCGATGAAGCCATGAGATGAAGAACGAACTAACTTTACGCACATGTCAACGCCATTAATCAAAAATTTTTCTTGGTTGAATAAATCTCCATGTAAATGTCCTATCATTTCTATTTCTTTGCTTTCACTAGCCAATTCTTGTCTTTTAATAAATCCTTTATTTTGTTCATCAGTTGCATCCATTTTTCCAGCTGTATCTTCATACCACAGACCACAAGTGAGATGAGATTCTTTTGCAGCAGGTGCATAATTCAATAGTATTTCAATATAAGCTCGATATGCACATGTATTATTCGGTGGCGATACAAGTTTTTGATTTAAATATACATCAAGTTGACTGAAAAGTGTATGTAACCAATTATTAACTGGGGCCACAACTGTCGGTACTGTCAGTTTTGTATAATCTTGATTCAAAACCTTAGCTTTGACATGAAATATTATCACGTTTGCCGTACATTATAATTTTTGAAAGTGGAGTTTAATGCACACTGTTCCAAATTGGAATGGTATCTTTTGACCGGTGCTTGTTCTTATATCTATTTCAATTGTATCAAATTCTCTACGCATCACAGGTAGGTAATGGGGAGGAGAGAAAACGTGCATTTTGTACGCTCCATATATGTATTTTGAGGGATCCAATGGTATTATTCGTAAAAGGGGTGCCATAACATCTCCAACGATTTGAGGCTCCACTATGTCACAATAAACAAATAATTTAGACGGTAAACCCAAATGCAAATTAGCTGGACACTTTCCAAAATTTTATTCAACGAGGTTCCTGTTTGGTTCGAACCCTAGTTGAAGACATAATTTAGGTGATAAAGTTACAGATTTTATGGATTCATCCGTTATCGTAGCAACTACAATCCTTGAAACCTCATCGCACTTAAATTTAATTTTTTCTCGAGTGTTATTCAGTGCCATCAAAATATGATTTATGTTATCGTAATTTGTGGCTGGAATATGTGTCTTGTAATAAACATATGACGGTTTACTTTCATTGGGTACTTGCATCAACTTTGTTATATAAATAATGTTTTCATGTTCTTGAACGGTGAACATAGTGCATGGGTACTGAAATTCTACTACTCCAACCCTCCATTCACCTTCTAGTATTATTGGTTTTGGTAGTTTCGTAGAAAATAATGTTGTTGTATTATCAGGAAAATAATCCATAGAACTATTGCTTTGTAAAATTAAATAAAAACTATCTTTATTCATATTTTTTTCAAAGTAGAAGCTAATATCCAGCTATTAAATTTATTTGGATAACCTCTCCACTTCACCAACAATTCTTTTCTGTTACCGGTATATCGAGAGCGTATTATTTTATCTATTTTGTATTTAGTAGTGGGGTCGAATATGATTTTTTGTAACTCTTTTTCATAAAAAGTACCAACTATCTCTTCGCCTTCTAAATCCTTTAAAGTAAATACTACAAACGGAGATCGGTGTATTATGGTAGATACGATGAATATTTCGTCACTCCAATTTGATTCATATCCTTTTTGGAAAATATGTTTATGTTTTGTTATTCTAACATAATCTCCAACGTGAATTCTTGGATTCACCATACTAATTGATGTTTTTATCTTACTTTCTCTATCATATAAATTTTGCCATACACTCATTATATTTGTATTATTAACATCACATGGACACATTTTTATACTAGAATGAAAACTATGATTATATGAATGCACTAGATCTTGTAAAACATCAATGTATTTATGAGTAGTTTTGTGTGTAAAATAGCGCCACATTTTCATTTTAAGAGTTCTCTGAAATCTTTCGACAATACTTGCTTTAATACCTGGATTATTGGTTGTATAATAATTTATGTTTTTTAATTTAAACTATTTTTGTACATATTTGGAAACAAATTCAGTTCCTTTGTCAGGCTGTATATGTGTAGGTGTAGTATAAGCTTCAGCAAAAATACTTTCAAAGCATTCCTTAACTGTTTCAGAGTTTTTCTTTTTCATTGCTCGAACATACGCTTATTTACTAAAGACATCAATGACACAAAGTATGTATTTGAAACCATCATTATATTCAGAATAAGATCTCATATCACTTAAATCGGCCTGCCATAACTCATTAATATTAGACAAAATATATCTGTTACGAGGAAATTTTCTTTGAACAGGTTTATGTAATGTATATGTTTCTTGTGATTGTAACCACTTTAAGACACTATTTCTGTCCATTTTACCCTTTATTGCTTTTGACAATTTATCAATAGTGCTGTAGCCAGCAGGATGTGATGCATCATAATAAATTTTATTTATTTCTAATATGGGGTCCATTTTTCCCTGTCCGATCTTTTTTTTAGTTTCCCTGTGTACTTATTACTTGTTGGTGTAGAAAATTCTTCGTCAGGTACTGATTTAGCTTCAACCTCTTTTAACTGCAAATGGTTTATAAAATCCACTCGCTTTGGGTTCCCGATATAAGTGAGTGGTACTTTTATTTCCTTTAAAGTTGTTGCGAATTTTTCCCAACCTATAGGTTCACTTTTCTGAAGAGCTCTCAAGGAATCACTCACCAAGTCCACAATATTACTCCCAGGTATTTTTTCATTATCTATAATCACGGTACCAGATTCATCCCAGCTTATTTTATTTTTATTCAAGGAAATCAAATTTAGTAAAAGTTCACCTTTTTTAGCATATGTTTTCGGTATTAGTTTCAGTATTTCAGAGCTCGTGTATATTTCTCCAATATTTTTGTTAACCTCCACTGATGTTTGAGAAGGAACTACATTTATTTTATTCACATCATGATTTATATAATCAGTATCGATTTCATTATGACTTTGATTAAAACCAATATATGAATCATTATCATAAGTGGTATGTCGTGTCGTGGTTGTCGATCCTCTTTGACGAAGTTTAGATATCTTTGAAGGGTTTGCAAATATAAAATACATTTCTTTCGATCTTCTATGTCACTGCTTAAGATATTTTGCATATCAGTATCTAATCGAGATCTTGGCGTATCATTTTCTTTGGGTTGTTTTAACTTCTCCAATAATGATGGTTCAATAAGTAACATTTTTTTAGCATTATCCATTTTCTTAAATAAATGAATTAATCAACCCACTTAGAATAGAACCCAATATTATCGGTAGAAATGAACCTCCTTTTTGTAGAATTATATTTTTTCTAATTTTATTCGTACCTTTTCTTACCAATTTTCGAAGAATATTTTTATATTTCTTTAATTTAGATTTTTCTTTCTCGGCCAATTCAACGTTACCCCGCAGTACGTTATGAATACATTCACAAATGTAATTTATTTCTGTTTTGTTACATGATTTGAATAAAGCTTTTTGATATTTTGGCTTCAGTTTATGTAGAGCAATTAACAAATCTTTATGCGTCTTTAAACGTCTATGCATCATTTATAAATGATCGAAATTTCTTGATTCTTACCATATTTAAACCCTTTTGTGGGTACATAAACAGTGCAATATCCATCGGATGGAAATATCTTTGTCTTAACGCGACACAATTCATTTGTTTCTTGTTTCAAATCAATCATTAAATAACCATGAGCTTCATTGGTAGCATCTCTGTAAGAATCTTCCAAATATTTCGGATTTTCAGGGAATACTTGACGAGATAAGTATCGAATTTGGGTTTTATCTCGGGGATTTTTGAAATATATTATATAACTTGAGTTGAGTGATCTCTTTGTCCTTTACCTTGATGAAACAAATTTTGAGATAAATAAAACACACTTAAGTTTCTATGATGACTTCCTTTCGTGAATATATCAACAATACGACCATCTGATTCCCTCATCAGGTCATCAATTATTACAAGTTGAGGATTTTTTCCGTCAAACATAGATAAATCAGGTAAACCTTGAAGATAATTAATGTGGTTGAGATTATATAAAGGCTGCATTTCAACAAAGCACCAGGGGATTTGGGTAAAATTTGTATCACAGATATCATTCAAAATTTTTATAAAATTATTTACGAAAACTGATTTCCCACATCCACTTGGACCGGCAACTATTGCAGTGAACGGATGATTTAAATAAAGCATCATCTACTACGTCTATGTGTGTTAAGGTTTAGTGTAGTAATGAAACAATTTGTTATTAAACAACCATTTATTTAAACAGAAAAATCTATAATTGAAACAATATACAGTACTTCATGTATTACTCCGCAATTTATACATATAATTACAATAATCTCTCATTTGGTTTTTTAAAACTATAATAATTTATTCTTAAAATTTAATATAATATTTATTTTATTTTATGATGACCCCAAGCTAAGGTATCAATATTATTTGCTAAAATGTACCGTTTGGTATCATTAAATGACAGACTAGATTTATTTATTCTTTGAGTAAAAATATTATGCTTTATTGACTTAAATCTAAGCATTGAACAATATTCGTTCTTATTTTCAAATAAGCAAGTCTTATAATTTTCCATTTTCATATTCTTAGTAACACTTTTATTAACCCCCTTAGCTTTAGCTGTGAATTTTCCCTCAACATCTAATGCATACATTTTAGATCTAAGTCCTACGAATTCATTAAATATGTTACCATTGTTTTCATCTTTAAAATAGCTTAACTTCTTTTTATTGAGTTTTGGATAACCAAATATATTTTTTTCTGTATAGTCAGAGGTATCGAAACGCAAATGTAAACCAGGTTTTATATCTCTGTAAAAATCATCTGTAAAAATTTGATATATTAAACTATCAGTATCTGTGTACAATAATTTTAATTTGTTTTGAAACTTTTTAAACATATAGTTATAGTGAAAGTCGTACATTAGAGTTTTAGAAATATCCAATATACAAAATCCCAAATAAATAGGTTTATTATGGAACAATTTCGTCTTTCGCAATTGAACTGCAACCAAATTTTCATTAAAAATAGATAAACTATGGAATTCTGGCTTAGCAATTAAATCTTGTGCACCTAGAATTTTACCCTGATTTTCCCAATGACTCAATAATTTTACATTTACTCTTTTTTCAATATTTTCCATTGTTTTTCCAAACACTGAGTTATTCATTAATTTATAAAAATCTTTTTCGAAATCAGATGTGGCTAGTTTACGCATGTTTGTATTTAAATCTATATAATATTGTAACCATGCGCTTTGTTTGAATTTTAAAATTCTATGAATTTTTTGTAATATTAAACCCATTGTCAGACATTGCTTTAAATTTCTGTAGTGAATCACATATTTAATTTTATTACGAAGGTTTGGAACTAATTTTATGTCTTTTGTGTTACCAATACATATATTCTCGGGGCATAAGGGTAGGTCAGAATGTAAATCATGCAGTTCAATAGGATATTCTAGATCTACTTCCAAAATAAAACCATATTCAAAATCATCAGGGACATCATAATTAGTTGTGACATCTACCCACTCAAAACCTCCTCCTGTAGGAAGGAATTGAGACGTAGCCCATCCGTAAAGGTTATTAGCATCAAAATAAGTTAAAAATGAGTTTGGTGTGTCTTTATCATATTCTCGCATATATTTGTTATTAGCTTTGGCATAACGATTGCTACATTGAGATACACCTCCTCGAATGCCCGATCTAATAAAAGCTATTTGTTCAAAGTCTTGAAGTAATTGTAATTTAATTTTTGTGCATTTTAACATAGCATCCCAACTTAACCCAGGTGCTGTATAATAATGAGCTGGATCTAGACCATATGTTTGCAAACATAAAGCTCGGAAATTTTCAAACACATCTGTTAAAATTAAAACATCGGTTTTAAGATATAAATCAGAATAATCTAACATATTTTGACAATGAAAGTGTTGCCAAACATCCTTGGCATGTTCATAATCTTCATCGGAAATATGTGTGTCGGTTAATGTATTGTAAAATTTATCACGGCTAGGGAGTGCCGAAAGTTTTAAGGAATCATGTGATGTCATAAATTCATATGGATAAATTCCTTTTTTTCTAAGACGTAAAAAATCATTATTATTTGGAAAATTATATTTTAATGTTTGAAATTGTTCTTCCTTCAAATTTTTGACAAGTTTGTCTAAACTACAAGGTAAAAATTTAAACGAATCAACGAATCTCAATTGAATTTTATGATTATTTAATTTTATCGTTTTTGTGAAAGAAATGTACTTTTCTTTCGTTTGTGGAATAATATCAATTTCTCCTTCAATAGAATTTAATGCATGAACAATAAAATGAGAGTCATATTGACTAAGATTGTGTAAAAAAACTGGAATGTGATAGGGGATTCTAAACTTTGTCTTACATACTTCGTGTCCAACTCCTCTAAAATTTCCTGTATGCGAGTCAAAGTATAATGCACATTCACCATTTAAATTAGATTGACATATAAAGCAGTCTTTACATTGCGAAATAATTTCATTATCATTGGAAGTCAAAGGTTTTGGACTTATGACAAAAGAAATTTTGTGCAAATCACTTCTCAATCTTTATACAACTTATTCATAAAGACATGAGTACAATGAGGACCACTATATGTTTCATATTTTGATAAACTATCATCATATGAACATTTAATATAGTACCCAAAACTATAAACTTCGTGTTTGTGAACATTAGTTGTATAAGGTTTTGATGGATCGTTAAAGCATGTCTGAATTGGATTAAGGAAAGCTTCAAAATCCGCGTATATAACAAAGGGTATTTGTAACATCTTATTAAATTTATCAAATTTTAAGACATTGTTTGAAACTGTTTGTCCGAACCAATCTTTTAAAGTTTTTCTGTATTAGGCAATTCCACTTTAATATGACAACAATCATTCAATTGATAACTTATCATTTGTTGAGAAGTGTAAAAGACAACCGTCACAGATGTAGATTGCATGTTCATGGTTTGAAATTTGACCACTTACTAAACGCGATAGTTTTTTAATGTAGCAAAAATGATTAATTGTTCCGTGTGAAATAAATAATAAATTGATATGAACAATTTTCCGTGATTTTGTTAAATACAATGGACCAACTAATTCATGTACTTTCTTTTTACAATTGTATTCAAGACCAAAAACATTTATACTTAAATTATTTAGCCTTTCTACTTTTTGTATAACTGTCATTTTAACAGGAAACGTAACTCCGTTAAAATTTTAATTTATTTGAATATTTACTGTAAGATGAAACTCTCTGAGAGTTCTTAGTAACTGGATACAATGCAGAAAGCAAAGCCCACTTAAAGCATAAATCATCCGAGTTTTGTACATTTATAACACTTTTTTTAATTTGATTTCTTTAGGTAATTCAATGTATGATTTTCCACGTAATGGATTGAATTTGTTTATATTCATGTCTAATGCATTTATTTTCTTAAGACTCCAACCACTATCTTTTTTCTCAAATGTGCTAATTTTAGTCATCAACATATCACATAAGGACGAAAAGAAAAAAATTAAGTATTATGTATAACTACATGTTTGAAATTCAAATTCATTAGAAATATTTTTTGTTTCTTGAACAAAATTAGCGTGCAGAATAAAATTAACTTTAAAAATTGTAAGCAGTCGAACAGATTCCTCAAATAGTGAAATAATTTCATTATCATTGGAAGTCAAAGGTTTTGGACTTATGACAAAAGAAATTTTGTGCAAATCACTTCTCAATCTTTATACAACTTATTCATAAAGACATGAGTACAATGAGGACCACTATATGTTTCATATTTTGATAAACTATCATCATATGAACATTTAATATAGTACCCAAAACTATAAACTTCGTGTTTGTGAACATTAGTTGTATAAGGTTTTGATGGATCGTTAAAGCATGTCTGAATTGGATTAAGGAAAGCTTCAAAATCCGCGTATATAACAAAGGGTATTTGTAACATCTTATTAAATTTATCAAATTTTAAGACATTGTTTGAAACTGTTTGTCCAAACCAATCTTTTAAAGTTTTTTCTGTATTAGGCAATTCCACTTTAATATGACAACAATCATTCAATTGATAACTTATCATTTGTTGAGAAGTGTAAAAGACAACCGTCACAGATGTAGATTGCATGTTCATGGTTTGAAATTTGACCACTTACTAAACGCGATAGGTTTTTAATGTAGCAAAAATGATTAATTGTTCCGTGTGAAATAAATAATAAATTGATATGAACAATTTTCCGTGATTTTGTTAAATACAATGGACCAACTAATTCATGTACTTTCTTTTTACAATTGTATTCAAGACCAAAAACATTTATACTTAAATTATTTAGCCTTTCTACTTTTTGTATAACTGTCATTTTAACAGGAAACGTAACTCCGTTAAAATTTTAATTTATTTGAATATTTACTGTAAGATGAAACTCTCTGAGAGTTCTTAGTAACTGGATACAATGCAGAAAGCAAAGCCCACTTAAAGCATAAATCATCCGAGTTTTGTACATTTATAACACTTTTTTTAATTTGATTTCTTTAGGTAATTCAATGTATGATTTTCCACGTAATGGATTGAATTTGTTTATATTCATGTCTAATGCATTTATTTTCTTAAGACTCCAACCACTATCTTTTTTCTCAAATGTGCTAATTTTAGTCATCAACATATCACATAAGGACGAAAAGAAAAAATTTAAGTATTATGTATAACTACATGTTTGAAATTCAAATTCATTAGAAATATTTTTTGTTTCTTGAACAAAATTAGCGTGCAGAATAAAATTAACTTTAAAAATTGTAAGCAGTCGAACAGATTCCTCAAATAGTGAAATAATTTCATTTTTAATAGAATTCAAAAACATTTCTGGTGTTTCGAATGTTTGTAATTGGTTGGATTTACTCTTTATTTTATATGAGATTATTCTATTACCAAAAGCCGATTCGTGTACTGTGACATTTTTTAAAGTACTATGTAATTGCATTATGTTATTCTTATGGAGGTTACTTCTAAGATGATTTGCATAATATCTTTTCCGTATTAAGATTTGACATAAAGAACAGTTCACCATTTCATCGTTCACACTGGTGAGCTCCGATGATGTGGATGGCTCCCCTTGTCTTCCTCTCTTTGTACTTGTATCATTGTCTTCACTGTCTTGTAATACTGCACTTCTTCTCTTAAAACCTCCTCCACTTTGTAGAACAGGTTGACTACAACATAAGTGAATGATATTAGCCACATTTCATCAATAATATAATACTAAATAATTTACAAAGAAAATAACTCACTTGATCATTTTTTCAACCTCATTACATGCAAAGCAGAGTTCCATATCATTATGTTTAATTTTCCAAATGATGAGAATATAATAATATTATTTGTATAAGAGAATAAATAAACTAATAACTAAACTGAACTAATATTTATGTATTTCTTCATAGCTACCTACTTATTGTTAAAATAATTTTCTGTTTCTAAAATTTTCTTCGTAACATTGTATAAAATCTTTTTTATGTCCTTATAACTTTCATTATTGTCGATTGTATAATATTTTAATCTATAATCAGCGTATTTCCATTGTTCTTGTGCAGGCGTGTTTTTTATTTTATTGAGATCATAGATTTCTATTTTAACCAAATGTGATGCATTTCTTCCGTCATCTGCATTAGTTGTAATGTAAATACTTCCATTCTCATGTGCTCTGGATATTGATGATGATATTTTCTTTTGTTTTGTTTTTTTCACTTCGAATAATGCATCTATATTTTCATTTGAGCTGGCCCTCTTCAAGGATTTAAGTTGAGGAGCTTTTAATGAATCCTGACTATCTTCAGACAATGGATAGTAAAATGTTTTATATGTATTTTCTTCCATTGTTGGGTTGAATGCATTCTACAACAACAATAAGACTGCTTTAGAATAGTATCATACATACATATCTTAATATAACAAATGATATTACTTTTAAATTTCAAAGTGAATAATAGATAAAACTTACCTCCATTGCAGGAAATCACTCAACAATTACACAACACACAAAATATATAATAATTTGACTGAATACGCCACTTCAATGATTATTTTTCTGAACAGTTCTAGCATTTTATACTAAAATATCGTAAAAGTAAATTTGTTTATGATTAGTACTGGTTTTTAAATATTGTGGTGAAACATAATGGCACTTAAATGATAAGTTAAATTATTGATAGTTTAATGGAGTCAACATTTCCAGATTTTACTAATGACTACATAAGTATGTAGGTACAAAGTTCGTTTTCAATCAGCTTTTATATTATAATAAAATTGATGAAAATATAATTTCATCAAATGTTCATAGATTTATATTTGAATCGCTTGTAATGATATTTTGTTTTATTGTAACCATATAAGTTTTAAATACATGAATAAGATACATTAAAGCCTTATTTATTGAGTGCTTATGTTATTATGATCCACATAACTATTCAATCCTCGCAACTGACAAGACCTTGTTCTCAACTAATATGAATACAATCGAGATACAGAATTATTTGAACAAAATCGATCCCAGTATTAAAAATAATGTTTACGCGGCAAACCGATTGCCGATATATGTTGTAACGCCCTGTTATATTGTCAGCAATTTAGATAGTGATAATAAGCCAGGCACTCACTGGGTTGCAATACACATTGATGAGCAGGGTATTGGACAATACTTCGATTCATATGGTCGTCCACCTCAGTGATTCCAGCTGATGTTTTTACAAAGAAATTGCAGAATGTATAACTACAATACTGCAAGAGTACAGAATGAATATACCGCAGTGTGTGGCGAGTACAGCATAATGTATCTATACTTTAAGTTTAATAAGAAGAGTTTGAATGATTTCATCAAATATTTTGAAAATGATACAATCTGCAATGATGTTTTATTATATACTTTATTTAAATCATGTTTTAAAAATAAATAATAAATACAGAAACTGTCTTTTTAATCGTAGTAACGAATGTGATAGAGGTACTTAGTAAATTACCTGTATCACGTTCATGGAAATTTAGACATTGAGTCGCTCACCAATCATTAGCTAAATGACCAGTGATTATTAATGATTATGGATCTGTTTAATTTAAAAAGCTAACTTTGAAACTATAAGAGATATCGAAAAACGGATCAGCGCAATCGCTCGGAAATACATCAAAACCCCCAGTTTGACACCAAACTTCTTTTTTTTTTTTTAGTAGGCATCACGAGCAAGTGAGCCAGAATCGAGGAGCCAGAACCGGCGAATCCCTACTACTCACTACAATTGCGCTCGTCACCTTGAGACATAAGATGTTAAGTATCATTTGCCCTGTTATTTCACTGGCTACGGCGCCCTTCAGACCTAAACACAATAATACTTACACCTTACTGCTTCACGGCAGAAATAGGCGCCGTTGTGGTACCCACAATCTAGCCGGTATCCTGTGCAATCTAGCCGGAATCCTGTGCAGGTTATTAAGTATATGTGCTTGAATCATTGTAAGTGAGATTTAAAATTCACACTCATTTTATTGATTCAACGGTTACAATGTCTATTTACTTAAATTTCCCATGAGAACAATATTTCGTTGAGGCGAGTGAACCAGCTTCACTTAGTTCGAATAGTTGCCAAGCTGGTTAGTAAATAAAATACATGAAAAGCTTTACGAGCTCTCAGTAAAGCGTTATTAAATACCCTTGCGGCTTTTTAACCGATAACTATTAATATCAATGAATTATGAAATGCAAATTTGTATAATGTATTTTAAACAGCTTACAATTGGATAACATATTTCAATTAAATATAAATAGAATTAAAAGTGACTATTTCAATTAATATCATAAGAAACTGCGTTTTACCAAATCTATTAATTTTTATTTATAGTACACGGAATTATACATGTATAATAAATACGTGCTCCATTCTGCACGCTTCTGAACTAGCCATTTAGTTATACAGCTTAATAAATTAATTAAGGTTACTGCGAGGGTAGGTTACATATTTGAAGTTATACTTCTTTAGGCGCGTTTTGAAAAAAATATGAGGGTGAAATTTTAAGATGCGCGCGCATCACACAAAAGTAACAGGTTGTAGTTGGTTCCTAAAGTATTCTGATGTTTGCGTTTCTTCGACCAGTATTAGAACAGGCAAAGAGTTCAAGCCCATACAGCCGTATTCAATAATTGGTATTTAATAATCAATTGTCAAAGACACCTTTGCAAGATTTTAACAAAATTGTTCTTACGAGAACCGTAGAATAAATATCACGAGGAATTTAAAAAATCATTTTAATGATTTTTTGTTCGTAAGAACAAAGAAGTATAACTTCTTGCGTGCATACATAAGTACACACACACTTTTTTGTGAGCACGGAAGCTTCGAATCTTGAGGGCGGAATTTTTTCTTCCAAAACTTTAAATTATATATCGATGAACCTTAACAATATTTATACATTTAACGAGCTTACCCTACAGAGACTGTTCTATCAATAGAAAAAAAATATGTTACTATTAGGGATTAATGTAGCTTAAAACCATCGGAAATGTGTCATCAAAGTCATGAGTTCAAATTGTAACAAAAACGTATTTCTGAATGATTTTATAATATTAAGTAGTAATAAAATGATAAGGATGAATATCATATTTGTCTAAACAGGTTTTCTATTACCGCTTTATAATTGCCAATTTTCTAAAGTATTAAAATCTATATATTATTTTATTCTTAACAGATAGATATATGCCATCGCAGACTTTTCTGTAGACCTTTATAAGGTACACAATTCCACTATACATTATTATGTTATATTTCAAAAGGTTTAGACAGCGTTTTCTTTCAAAGCTCCCAGGCGGCTTATATTATTCGATATCTCCAACAAATTTCGTTAATATATACAAAAAAAACTTATAATATAATAAGCTAAGATCTTCCCCGAGAACCACGCTATCCATTGTGAAGATTGGTACAGTAGTTTTTGAGTTTTCGCGACCAGACAGACAGCGGCGGACGACTTTGTCTCATAATATGTAGTGATTCATTACGTGCGACTAGCTCTCGTCTTCGCTCATATAAATTCAATTTTTGTCATAAGTTGACAGTTAACTTTGGTTTTGTTCACAATTTTATGTTTTATTTTGATAACACGGAAAGCTTTATTAATTTTCTTTGTATTCTTCTTTAGCTTAGAAAAACTGTCATATTTTTGTATTTCAAAATATAGAAAAGTAGGCTAATTCATAATCTAGAAAATGAGAAATCTTAAAATTCAATTTTCAGTGTCTTAAAATGGGATATCGGCTACTATAATCGATTAATGTGAATGAGTTTAAACAATTGAACCCAAAACCACTTGCACAAGATGATTGATTCAATAAAAGTACCTAAATACTACATAGTAGTACTAACCTAAATAGTACATTACACTTAACATAATCTTTAGAGTTAAAAAAAATAAATATCAACATAATTAATATTAAAAAGAAATTGATGAAAGAAAAAGTCAATTCTGATTCTCTTTTTTTTATTTGTGTTGACAGTGACAACCACATAATACTTTTTGACTGGTCTAGAATCTCAATTTATTGTCACTCGCTTCATAGTATTGTTTGAGCGTACGCGGTTTATCATTTGAGTGGTTCCCGTTGTTTTATTAATACTTTTCTCGACAGCTTTCTTTCCATGGACTTCTGATATTGCGAAACTTCTACGACCCTTGCTATCATACAACAAAATAACAATCGCATTTCAAAAATTAGCTGTTTGGGATAGGTTGTTGCCCATATATTGCGTAACCTCGTAACTATAAAAAAAGCGCGTACACCTTCCTTAAAGGCCGGCAACGCTCCTGTGATTCCTCTGGTGTTGCAAGAGATTGTGGGCGGCGGTGATCACTTAACAACAGGTGACCCGTACGCTCGTTTGTCCTCCTATTCCATAAAAAAAACCTCACTTTTACAAAACCTCCTATAGTCTGCATACTGCCAAAATTCCTCAAATTTTCAGTGATGCTTTGTTAATATAAAATAAATTAATAAATAAAAAATAAAATTAGCCTTTATTGCAGCAGCTACATTACATTTAAACATATTGCACATTTTAATTATTAAAAACTTTTTTTGCTGCGTGTCCCTCGACATAGGCCTCCTCTAAATTTTCCAAGTCGTTCTATCTCTGGCTAGACGAGTCCACATGCTTCCGACCAAGTTTCGGATGACGTCCTCCCATCTTTTGGACTGCCTGCCTCTTTTTCTTTTTCCGTTTCTGGGGTACCACTCCGTCACTTTTTTTCGTCCATTTTCCAGAATTGTCTCTGATCATATGGCCTGTCAATCTCCATTTTTGCTGTTTAATAATTTTGCTTACATTTTTAAATTTTATTTTTTATTTTATGTCCTGCAGCTTCATTCTGTCTCTCAATCTAACCCCAAGAACGCTTCTTTCCATAGAATTTTGGCAAGTTCTTAGAGTTGTAAGATTTTTCTCGGTTAGGGCCGTTCGGTAAGTTAAACATGGTGGTATGCAAGCATTAAAAACCTTTGTTTTGTCCTTAATGGGAATATGCTTGTTCTTCATCACTTCGCTGAGCGACCAATATTTTTTCCAGGAGTTTGTGACCCTTCTATCGATTTCTTTTGTCATGCAGTCTTTGATTGATAATAAATGCCCCAGGTAAACGTATTCGTCTACATATTCAATTGTTGTACCATCTACTTTAATTTATTTTCTATCAGAGTTTGTCATTATTTTAGTTTTGTTGACGTTCATTGTGAGGCCTACTTTAGCACTTTCCTCTGACAATTGTTGTAGCATATGCTCTAGTTTCTTTGAAGCCTCAGAAAATAGTACTATATCGTCCGCAAATCGTAGATGGTTCAGTTTTTCTCCATTTATATTAAGTCCCTCACTTTCCCATTCAAAATTTCTGAATATCATTTCTAATACTGCTGAGAATAGTTTCAGAGATATAGGATCTCCCTGTCTGACTCCTCTTTCTATTGGGAACTCGCTGCTGGCTTTATCCAATTTTATTCGAGCTGTGCTTTTGGAATATATATTCTTTAAAATATTTATTATTTTTCCATGAACTCCTTGAACTTTAAGAGAGTTCCATATTCCATCACGTTCTAGTGAGTCAAAAGCTTTGTTGTGTCGACAAAACCTAGATAATATACACAGTTGTACTCTTTAAATTTTTCTAATATTTGTTTTACTGTGTGTATATCGTCTACAGTCGAGAATTTTGTCCTGAAGCCTGCCTGGACTTTGGGTTGGTTCTCGTCTAATACCTTAGAGATTCTTGATTGTAATATCTTGTAGAAGATTTTATATATGTTTGCCATCAAACTTATCAGTTTACAGTTTCCAATATCGTTTTTGTCACCTTTTTTATAAATTAGTACTATAGTTGATTTAGTCCAGTCTGCCGGAATGCTTTCAGTTTTCAGGATTTGATTAAATAGTTCAGTCAGCTTGGGGGCTATTATAGGTAAGGTGGCTTTGAGTATCTCATTTGATATTTGGTCAGGTCCTGGTGCTTTGTCGTTTTTCTGTGATTTTATAGCTGAAACAGTTTCACTTAGAAGGATCTCCGGTACAGGATCTTTGTCTGTAATAACATAATATTCATTGTCTTTAACATTTTCTGCTAAGTTTCGATAATTTCTAGAACTTTTGTACAGATCACGAAAGAACCCGGCTGCAATTTTTATTATTTCTTCCCTATTCCTAGTTATTCTATTAGTTTTATTCTTGAGATTAATCATCCAATCCTTTTTGTTCATCAGTTTTTTAGTGCTTTTCTTACTCCTCCAGTTTTGGTAATATGATCTTGTGTAGTTTTATTTCTTTTCTGAGTTATATCTTACCGTATTTGAGATCTTATTTTTTTACTTAATTCTGCAATTTTAGTTTTAGTGGCCTTATCCTTTTTTGAAATAAACTGTTTTCTTTGTTCTATCAATTTCTCACTTTCTTCTGATAGGGTCTTTGCTTCTGGTTTACATTTTATTGTTTCCCTTATTAGGTTAGTTATTAATGAATTATATTGTTCTTCTATATCCTCATAGTTTTTGTCTTCCTGGTTTAAAGCTATGGACAGATTATTTTGTAGTTTCTTGTAATCCTCTGTTATAGGTATTGGCTTGGTGTTTCTATAATTCTTTCTCGACTTTTTGGCTGGTACTATTTGTAGTGAAGCTCTTACCATTCTAGGTCGGTATTAAAATTAAAATAGTTCAAAACATGTGTATTAGAAAAACATCTCGCTTTGTTTGTCATAATAAAATCAATTTCGTTCTTATAATTTCCAATAGGTGACACCCAGGTCCATTTTTTATTAGGTTTTCTTTTGTATTGACTGTTGAGAATTGTTAGTTTATTTTGTAAGGCATAACTGATAATTTTATTACCATTTTTACTGCGTATACCATAACTAGAATTGCCTATTATGTGTTCTTCATCGGGCCTACGTTGTCCTATTTTGCCATTAAAATCACCCATAACTATAACATTCTTTTTCATATAATGGTTGATCGATTGTAAGTTTTCGAAACGCTCTTCTTTATTTGTAGGTTCAGTGGGAGCATATACTTGTACGATTGTCCATGATTCATCGTTTACTGATGTTGGTAATTTAATGTTTAAGATTGCTATTCTTTCGGATATACCAATTATTTTTTCTACTTTTGATGACAGATATTTTTTTAATAGAAAACCAACTCCGTAAGGGCCTGGTGTTTCTCCGTTATGATATAGAAGGTAGTTCATATTCATAGTCATATTGTTCAATACACTCTCCCATTCTTCGCACTTCGCTTAAACTTATTATGACCTATAACCTATCCCATTTAATATCGTCGAGTGCTTTTTCAAATTCAAGTAACCTTTCTGATGATCTAATGGATCGTACATTTAATGTTGATATGTATATATTATGTTTGTCTTTTTTAGAAGGGTAGTTAACTGTGAAGTTACAATTAGAATTTAGAGGGTGTTGGTCATTTTTCTCCACGATGACCAATCGGCTTGGAGGAAGATTTTCGTAGTTATTCTTAATATTGTCTGTAATAGTTTGGTTGCCGAGTAAGGGTGATTGCTACTTGTTTTGGTCCGTGCCATGGTTAAAAGAATTAGAGCGAGCCCGCATTATATCGAAAGCATTGACTCTACTAAATTTTGATGTTGGTGTGTTGTTTTTAGACTCTGTTACATTTGGACTTTGTGAAGAAGCATTAGAGCTATATGGGTACGCTTTCATTTCTCATGACTCTTATTGTTCTTTATTATTAGTTTATCATATTTGATGTAAGCGAAATTCCCTCTTTTCCTCTCTTCTAGCAGAGTAGTCAGAAATGATCGCACCACCCGAATGGGCAGTACCCTCATTTATTTTAAAAGTTCTCTACACTGCATACCTATAGATCCTCCGGTCCTCACTAACATCGAGGCCTCTGCCATCCGAGTCAGTATGGCGAATCACCAGCCGATCACTGTTATTTCAGCTTATCTTACGCCTAACAAACAAGTATTAGACACAGATATAGAAGCATTACTCGGCCACGGGGCCGCAGTCATAGTGGGCGGCGATCTTAACGCCAAACACTCCAGCTGGAACAGTAGAGCCACAAATAGAAACGGAATCTTATTAGATTCGATGCCAAACACGCTGAACTTTTCAGTAATAGCACCCGACGAACCAACACGTTATCCGGATAACGTCGCGCACCGACCCGACATTCTAGACGTTGCGTTACTTAAAAACGTAACGCTCAATGTAAATTCAATCGAGGTTTTTCACGAATTAGAGTCAGACCACCGGCCCGTCGTCCTAAATCTAGGCCCACCGGTTAACTTTCAACCACCGACGAAAACAGTGATCGACTGGCAACGGCTGGAAAAGTCCTCGAGTCTATCAAGTCCGACGACCTTGACCTTATACCGGACGTCATCGACTCGGTCGACACGGCTCACAGTGCTATCTCTCATGTGACGTCACATATACAGAATAGGATCAAGGCTTGCTCCAGGCAGGTTCCGACCATGCAACCGCATCGCCTAAACCTGCCTCCAGAGGTCAGGAACTTACTCACACAGAAGCACAGAGCCACTAGACTTTACGATAGGTATCCGTCGGTCGAGAATAGGCGCCACCTCCGCTACCTACAGCGGGTGGTACGGGAACGTATCGCGGAACTCCGCAGCGAACGTTGGGACCGCTTGCTCGGCAACCTTAAGCCATCACAAGTGGCTTTCTGGAAGCTGCCTCGCGCGATCAAACAGCAGCCGCCCACTGTCATGCCTCCTTTGGACAGACCAGGACTGCAGCCGGCGCTCGATGACGATGAGAAGGCTGAATGCCTCGCCGATAGTCTCGAGAGTCAGTGCTCTCCAAATGCAGCAGCCGACCCGACACACGTTGACGAAGTTGATCGTGAAGTTGAACGTCGCTCCGCTCTGAGCCCTTCAGGCGATGTAATAAAACCCACCTCTTACGAAGAGGTGAATCTAATCATTAAGGAGCTTCACTCCAAGAAGGCCCCGGGGCCCGACACTATAAACAATAGTGTTCTTAAAATCCTACCCTCGACTCTTATTACTTTATTGGTTACTATTTTTAATATTCTATTGTCTAATAGCGCGTTCCCCGAACAATGGAAGGATTCCATTGTTATCGGTATCCCAAACCCCAATAAACCTAAAGCTAATCCGAGTAGCTATAGGCCTATTAGCTTAATTAACTCGATCGGGAAACTTTACGAAAGATTAATTCTCGCGCGTCTTAATCAGATACCCGACATACAGTTCGGATTCAGAACCGCTCACTCGTGTCCCCAGCAGGCTCACCGACTCACCGAGTACATTCTCGTACGGCGTCAACTTCACGCTACCACGGCAGCCGTGTTTTTCGATGTCGCGAAGGCATTCGACAAGGCATACCTTGTGCCATAGCACAACGGCTTAGTATTCAAGCTGTATCATCTGGGAGTGCTAGACAGGCTTGTGCGCATCATACGAGCCTACCTTACTGATCGCTTCTTCCGATATCGAGTAGAGGGCACCCTATCCTCACCCAGACCCATCAGCGTGCCACAGGGTTCAGTCCTCTCTCCCACTCTTTTCTCGCTCTTTACGAGCGACATTCCCAAGTTTCCGAGTGCCCAGCTCGCTCAGTACGCTGACGATACGGCACTCTACTTTGGCTCCGCTCTATTGAACCGCTCAACCTTGAGCAGCAACATTAAAGTGCTTCAAGCCGCCGTCGATGAACTAGGCAACTGGTTCAGAAAATGGCGGATTGAAGTGAACCTCACCAAGAGTGCAGCGGTACTCTTCGGTAACGCGAATAGCATCCGCGCTAAAAAACGACCGACCGACGTCATTAAATTGTATGAAACACCCATACCGTGGGTGAAGGATTACAAATACTTAGGAGTCACGTTCAACAGCAATATGAACTTCAAGAAACATATTGATACGGTATGCAATAGAGCCCGATTTGTCCTCAGTCGCCTTTATCCACTTATGTGTGGGCGAAGCAAACTTCCGCTCAAACACAAAGTGACGCTGTACAAAACCATCGTACGGCCCATACTGTCATACGCAAGCGTCGTTTTCGCGCACACCCGACCGAGCTACTTACGTCGTTTGCAAGTAGTTCAAAATAAATTCACGCGCATGGCAACCGGAGCCCCGTGGCTCATCCGAAACGTTGACCTTCACCGCGACCTAGAGCTTCCGACGATAGCTCAACACTTTAAAGAGATCTCGCGACGCTTCTTTCACAAGGCGCCTAACCATCTCAACATCTTGGTTAGGAAGGCATGCGGGTACACCCCCCTTCACCATAGTCTCAACCCAATAAGACGTCCCAGACACGTAACGGTAGACCCGGATGACGACATCACCATCGCGAACGCGACACCTACACAAACACCGACACAGACACGCACACACCGCCTCCGCAGGCGTAGGCGCGGTCAACCACCGCAAACCACTGGCACTCGTCGCTCTGACGATGGCCAGCGGCCCGCACCCTAGATACACCACACATTGTTTTGATATCCGACGAGACGTTAGTCCTCGTCCTGTAATCGCTTCACTACACTCGCTCACACACGGACTGACTGTCGGACTGACATACACCACTTACACAATCACTAACACACTCCACAAACAGACACAAACATACATGCACACAAACATTTACACTACGTACATACATACAAACACACATACATACAAACATAAAAACATACATACACACTTACATACATTACACAAAACATCACCATATTTGCCGGCGAGTGTGTTCTTATCACCTTTTCATCTTTCATCTTCATTTCATCTTCATTTTCATTCTCTCTCCTTCCCACAAGCACACAGCCGGTCTGAGGTTCGAGTCTCCTTAGGAGACGCCCCGCGACTGTTGTTGCGTAGTCTTTGCGGCCTCCACGGCCCACGTCCTACTTCGCTGTGAAAGCCAGGGCTGCTAACAGCACAGAGGAGGTTTAAGTCGGTATGGGGTGTCCGCTTACGCGGACACTCGAGTCCGACATATTACGCCCCGTTTCGGGGCGTAAATACGTAACCGTATTTCCTCCTCTAAAAAAAAAAAAATTCTAGCAGTTGAGCTTGTAACGAGCGCCTTTTCTCTAACACCTCTTTCGCGAAGTCTTCTGTTATAATAATTATTTTTTGATTTCTTTTTGTTTTTTAAAATTTCAATTTTCTTCCATGTAATTGCAAGCGTTATTACGATCGGCCGAGCTTTTTTACTATCAGCTATTGTCTTTCCAACTCGATTCGCAGAATTTATCTCTTGTACACTTAATTCTATCTCTAACTTTTTTATTTCATCTATGACCTTCAAAATTAATTGTTTGTTGGACTTCTCGCTCTCTTCTATTCCAAATATCGCAATATTGTTTTTCTTTCTATCCTTCTCTAACCAAGCTACTTTCTTTTCCCAATTATTTATTTCAATCTTTAAGTTTTTATTTTTTTCGATGATTGGCTGAAGCTTTTCGTCAATTTTTTCCGTTAATTTAGTTGTAATTTCTTTCGTTTGGTTTTCCATTTCGAGCTTTAACTTCAGAAATAATTGTTGTAAATTGAGATCCATAACGATAACTTGTTTCTAGTGATAAAGTTAAAATACGTTGAATGTTGTATGCTTAAAACGGAACATAATATTATTGTACTGCTTTTTGTCTGTGGCGATATTCGTATACTTGTTGGCAGTTGGCAGCTCACCCCTCTGTCAAATGTCAATGAAATGTCAATGCTAGCTGACAGCAGCGGTTGGTGATTATTGATGATTCATGAATGAAATATTATTTTTTACCGTGTTTTCAATGAAGTTTCTCTTGTTAAAACTAGTGAATTTAATAGTAATTCAATGGATTGGCACTTGCACTACTTGTTTTAAGATAAATCACAGATTTCTAAGTACTTTTAACCACTTTTTACTATTTAAAACTATTAGAGCTTCAATGTTAAATCTTGACACTTTGACAACCATTACCATTACACACTTTGTTAATATATAAGCTTTTAAATGACACTAATTTCATCCTTTTACATCTAGGCCCAATAATGTTTGAAAGGGCATTCATCTCTTTTCAGATATATGACCGATACGCATTTATCAAAAAGTGTGTATTATTTTACTCTTAAAACTGAAATTGTTTGCTCGTGAATATAATTGAAAAAATTTTAACAAAAAAACAACCGCCACTATTCCAAAACAATAGATATAATATGCATTAAAAAGTATAAATATATATTTGAAAGCACTAGCTTTCAAATTAAAAAATAATTATCAAAATCTGTTCACTCAGCCGAAAGATTTGAGGTAACAAACATAAAAAACAACATAAGGACGAATTGAGAACCTCCTCCTTTTTTGAAGTCGGTTAATTAAACGCGATATTAGCGGGAACAAATGAACACACAAAACAAAAAACAATTTCAAATATGAAATGTGATTTTTTTTTTAAACTCGGGAACTTAACTTTAAAGAATGTTTTATTTTAATATATTGCTTTTTTATATTAAATGGCAATGGTGAAATCACACATAATTTTTTATTATATTATGTACATATATAAAAGCCAAAACTCATAAAAGTTAGCAACAGGAAAAAATATTTTGGTATTAAGGAGATTATTTATTAATATTTTTGTTAATTTTGTTTCCTAAATTTCACCGCGACAATGTTTGTACCTATATTTAATATTGGATATAATGAAACTTTTTAAACTTGCGTTGTAGGAAATTATGACAAAATTAAAAAAAAAGTATTTCATAGAAATAGATGAGAGTGTTTCACTTGTTGAACATTATTTTCTGTCTCACAAAACATCGCTTTAACGGCCATTTCTCGGCAACGTTAAATATTTCTACAACATAACGACGTTATGTTTTGATGAACGTTAAACTTTCCCCATTGAGCGACTTAACTGCAGTGTAAGTACTACTTCGGTCATTATGAAACTTAAATTGTGGTGTTAATTACCTCGTTAAGGTGAACCTGCAACTTTCAACTTAGTTACACGTCTCGTGAGATTTGATTGTAATTAAACATTTATTAAAAGGCATAAAAGGCATTTAGTTTCTCAAAATTGATGCCTTTAGACTTCTTCTTGATGTCGTTTCTAATTTTAATTACCATTATTTTAATTTCTAACTACCGCTTCAGAAATAAATCGCGCTCTGAGATAGAAGAAGCGGCGCAAGAAACTCTCCCAGCATTCTTTTTTCCGCGCTCTTTTTAATAAAGTATACATTATTAATATATTTCTAAAATATTAATTACTTGGGAATTATCTTTGTACTTCATAATGGTTTTTGAAGTTCAAAATAAAAATGTAAAAATATTTTTTAATACAATCATGATATATTTTGTCAAGTGGTCACGATGAACAAAAAAATTTTAACAAAAAAACAACCGACTTAAAAAACACTATTTCAAAACTATAGATATAATATGCACTAAAAAGTAAAAATAAATGGTAGCGTATTTTTATACAATCTTATAAATTAATCTAATTCTAGTTACGATTACACTGACTAATAATTTCTCTAATTAAGTGTAGATCTACTATGTATTGCAATGCAGCAAGTAACGTAAGCGCATGGTAATTTGATTACAGACAGTTTCAAATCCTGCCACAGATCGCACCCTTACTGTAAGTCGGGAGTTCCATTGATCATCATATTCGACTACGACAATTACTTGACCATAACAACGTTACGGTAGGTGACTCAAATATCCTGCTAGCGTAAAAAAGATTCGGCCGAGTATCTCATCCTTTTTGGAAGTCAGTTGAAAATTAATACTTGCACTGAAGGTAAGCGTAACCGAAAATAATATTAGCAAGACTATGTACTCGTATATATGAATGAAACATACATATAACATTTCTAGCAGAAGACGAATAACTTATTCAGAGCTTTTGGTAGAATTGTCCTTGAGCTAAACAAAACATTTGAATGCAGGTCTTCATGACTTGAAAGCATCTTAATTGGTCACGTTTCTCTTAATGGCAAAGTAATACATGAACTTTCCAACAATCTAAGGAAAAAACATTGACGTCAAGAAGAACGTGGACTGAATTAGATTTAGTGTAATAATGGTTTGTTAAGTACATAATTTGTTATAGTGTATTGAAGTCAAAGCGTGATCGAATACCTGAAATCAATATTGATAGTCTTAATTTAAGACTTTCTATGACTTCGGGTTTTGAACACAGATATGTAGCCTTGAAATTATTTATAAAAGACTAAGGGACTAACTTATTTAAATAAAACACTTTTTTTGGATTAAAACTGATTTTATAAGACCTTTCGAATGGCAACTCACACACCCACCCACACGCACGCACTCACTAACACACACACACACGCAACATACACCCACCCACACACACACACACACGCACACGCAAACACCCCCCCCCCACACACACACATCCATGCATACAGACGTACGGACACCATCGCGGAAATAGTCACATAAGCTTCCTAGGATCTTAAAACGTCAATATCTGATGAAAACTCGATTTTCGAAGACCGAAACTAATAACTTCCCGAATTAATATTAATATAAGCGATTCACATTATATACACGATATATTATCACATTCAACTATAGAAAAATTATTGTGTATGAACAATCTAGCAGTACATTTGGCAATAGTGTTTGAATCTGAATTAATGTGCCGTTGATACAACCAGATGACCGTAAATATAATTAACACGTGAATGTTTATGGAGCTCAAAACACGATGAAGAGATATGGCTTAATGTTGCCTATGTCATATTACTTTATAACTATGAAAAAGTCTTTGTAAATGATATTTTGTATGAAATAAAATAATATTAAGCTTTAAGTCTAATAAAAAATGTACAACTTATATTATGTTTAATGTATAATACCCTTGCTGCCGTGAATAGGCATAGGTCACTATTTTATGCTTTTTAACCGACTTCAAAAAGAAGGAGGTTCTCAATTCAATCGGTATATTTTTTTCTGTATATACACCGAGATTTATGATCCGATTTACGTAATTCTTCTTTAGTTCGATACGGAATAGATGCCATTAATATTTTAGTCCCATAAAAAATTTACATAGTATATTTGTTGCATCATTTTATTACATTCATAAGTGTCATTTCCGTGACCCACATGAATAAAGTTATTTTGATTTGATTTAGATTGGCCCAGTAGTTCACCGACTTAAAACCTATCAATAGGTAGCATATATATATAATAGTATTTTATTAATATTAAAGGCTTAGGTTTGCATAATATGTGAATTAAATTAAATTTTTATTAAATACTTTTATACTTTTGTTAATTTTTTCCTAACTTGCGCATAGTAAATGTTTTTAAGTACATATTATACAGCCTTTGTTTAAAGAATTTTAGTACATAAGGTTCACGTTACATAGGAGCCGCAGAAAATAGGAGCAGACAAGTTAAGTGAGGTTCATCACAAGACAAGTTAAGGTCAAGTTAACTAAGAATTCTACAGGCAACAAATTATAAATTATTTTATCTAATATGTCCTACACATATCCCATCTATCATTATATTATGATTTAAGTACGTCACTTATTTATTTTGTCTATAAGATATATAAATATACCAAAATTTGCATACATGTACTGAGCAAGTAGAAAAACATACCCGTATGTGTAATATTGTATAATAAACAGGCTTGTATTTATATCTTACTTTTTACCCTAATTGGAAATTAGATTTTCAATTAAAAAAACACCAAAACAATTAAAAAACCATTTTAACAGATACTAGTAACCTAACCCCTTGTGGCTAAAAAAAAATAACTTGACAGTTCTTGAGTATAACAATGCAAATTGTCAATAAATAATACGGAAAACCAGAGGAATTGTACCGTTATAAAAATATCAAATCAAAAAATGGAAAACAATTGAATGCCGAGATATACTAAAACAAACAGAATGACATTGTTCAACAAGACCTCGCTATGTTGTTGTCTAGTTGACAGCAATCTGGGTTTTATTGTTTTTAAAAGTTTCTACTCAAGATCACTCTACTTAATTGAAAACTTTATAGCGAGGTTAATATTTCAAAATATATCTTTTGTAATTTATTCGTAACATATTATTTAAAACAAAATTATATAAAAACATATTATTTTTATAATTTTGTATATATTTTTTTTATAAAATTCAAGAACGAGACGAGCAGGACGTTCAGCTGATGGTAATTGATACGCCCTACCCTTTACAATGCAGCATTCTTGAAAAACCCAAAAATTCTGAGCAGCACTACAATTGCGCTTGTCACCTTGAGACATAAAATGTTAAGTCTCATTTGCCCAGTAATTTCACTAGCTACGGCATCCTTCAGAGCGAAACACAGTAATGTTTTGCACATTTCTGCTTCACGGCAGAAATAGACGCCATTGTGGTACCCATAATCTTTTTTTTTTATGGAATAGGAGGACAAACGAGCGTACGGGTCACCTGTTGTTAAGTGATCACCGCCGCCCACAATCTCTTGCAACACCAGAGGAATCACAGGAGCGTTGCCGGCCTTTATAAGGTGTACGCGCTTTTTTTGAAGGTACCCATGTCGTATCATCCCGGAAACACTGCACAAGGAAGCTCATTCCACAGCTTTGCCAATCAATCTAGCCGGCATCCTGTACAAAGGAGCCTCCCACTGGTAAATTATTCTGGTACATTTCAATTACAATGGTCATGTTCACTTAGTTGACTCGAGCTGACCTTACCCGAACTAGCGTAACATAGCCAAGCGTTACAGCTCAGTTTGATTCAAAATCCAGAAAATGTTGTGCGCAGCGTGCGTGAATAATTCTTAGTTTACTTAACCTTAACTTGTCTTCTGCTTAATCTCACATAACTTGTACGCTCCTACATTACATGAACCTTATATTACGGCCTTGCCCGTATAATTAGAGAGTGTAGAGTTTTCCTTACTTCCTAATTTTTTTGCTACTATGAATTACAAATCCAAGAATCCTAAGAAACGCTACTCAATTTTGACATATTTTGGTATAGTTGTGGTTACCTGACGGTCAGAGATGGACAATGTTGTACTTTCACTTTTTGCTAAAGGCCTTCATTAATTTTTTTATCAGAGATTTTTTTTATGAAAATAATGGACGAGACGAGCAAGACGTTCAGCTGATGGTAATTGAAACGCCATTCAACTACCCATTACAATGCAGTGCCGCTCAGGATTCTTGAATAACCCCAAAAATTCTGAGCGGCACTATAACTGCACTCGTCACCTTGAGACATAAGATGTTAAGTCTCATTTGCCCTAATTATTTAATGTACTGTAATTTATGAATGAACATGTAAGTATAGATGTTTGTTTCAAATTAAAAAAAAATATGGACTACAACACTCTTCTTAACCACGGCGTTTTTCAGTTTGATGTTATTAACTGTATATAAATTTAATTATTTCTCGACATAAATAAAAATAATTCAATCACAGTTAGAAAAATAAAACAAAATATTCCACGTTTGATGAAATACGTGAAGCATATTGTACACATTCGTGAACAGAGATGGTTTTTGAGTTATAAAGGATTGGTCACATGATTCTATAAAAGTTATATGGTTATGGTTAGCAAATTTCTATCATTTTTTGTGTTATTACAATAATCACACTGCAAGACAATGAAGTGATAAAGCAATGCAAAAACCTATGTTATCTGTGAATTTTAATTAAGAAAATGCAAGAGAGCTGGATAAGCATAGATGTTATCATCACAGAAATTAAATTACCGCAGCCATTGGCTACGGTCGTATTGGAAGGAGGGGAATACGGACACTCAAATTAGTAAGCTTGAAGCTAATTCAGCTTGTAATAGCAATATTAAAACCTACGTAATATTTAAAACAAAATTAAGAAACAGTTTTATTTTATCGAGCTCAAGAGCTAGATTGGCATGAATGTTATCATCACAAAAATTAAGTTACTGAAGTCGTTACGCTGGTATCAGATGGAGGGATGTCCGGGCACTAAAACTAGTTAGCTTGAATATTAAGTTGTAATTAAGATAGGATCGTTACAACGTCTGGATCGAAAAACTTTAAAGTTGGCTCTCTAATAGAATTAGACGAGAGTAAATTGAAACAAGCACTAATTATTCAGTACATACTAGATTCATTTAAGGTTTAGTTAGCTATTCAAAGTTTTTTTTTATAGAAAAGAGGATAAACGACCGCACGGGTTACCTGGTGTTAAGTGATCACCGCCGCCCACATTCTCTGGCAACACCAGAGGAATTACAGCAGCGTTTCCGGACTATAAGGAAGGTACTATAAGGAAGGTCGTATCGTCCCGGAAACATCGCACAAGGAAGCTCATTCCACAGCTTTGTAGTATGTGGAAGAAAGCTCCTAGAAAACCGCACTGTGAAGGATGATATCCTAAATTGTGGCGTGTCGTGCGAAGGTGGAATTCGGCGGCAGGAATCAGATGAAACAGCTCTTCGGAACACATCCCGTGATAAATGCGGTGACACACAATGAAGCGACGTCTCAACGCAATGCCAAGTGATCCCGTAGTCCCCGACAATTCGAGCTGCTATGCGATTCACGGTTTGGTACATGCTTTATAACTACACAGGATTGTTTTTTAAATTTATTCATATTTTATGCAAGGATTAGTATGTATTGTTTTTTTCTTTGACTATAACTTCCTATGTCAAATACTATCTTGACTCATTCCGTCTGCAGTCCCCTTGAAAACGAGATCTGGAAAGGGCTAACTAAAATAATAATAAAAATGTACCTTTTACGCAAAAATCATTACATATTACATCATACAATTTTACAATCACATGCGTTTTTAATCCTCTAAAAAGTGTTTTATTTAAGTGTAATTGTTTTAAAAATTAAAGAAGACTTGACAACAAGTTCAAAATCGATGAGATAGCACATATTTTTAGGAGCTTTTACTTTTAAATTCAAATATTCTTTCCTTTTTAAAGTAGAAATACCGAAAGTTTTTACGCATATTGCTTACTGATAAAACTACAACCATATTAATAAGTTCGTTCACCTTATTTACGTCTTTGAACTCACAAAGGCCACAAAAGTTCACGAGATAAGAAAAACTCAGAAGAAATAGGAGATAATTTGAGAAGAGTCATTTAGTCGAGTGTCACTTATAACACGTGTCATTATTTATCTTTTGAATTTAATAATAAATTAAATATTAAACAAAATAAATTAAAAAATTAACTACACAACATCCTAACGTGGGCGCTATTCACCTACGAGTTCTTACGGCTACGGCGCGGCGTAGAAGAAGTAAGTGTTAATGCCTACGCTAGGTCGCGGCTACTAGATTACTTACAGAATGATCCAAAATTATGTTATGGAAAATTGATTTATTTAGGTAAATTATGTACTTATATTTTCGAATTTATTTTTTTATAATTATGGTTCAGTAGCTTTATCCGTGTGTTCATTATCTAAAGTCTGTTGTTATCCAATTCATCTTGTTTATTTATAATTTATTAATATATACTTTAATATATATTACTTGTTTTGTACCAATTTATACTTTAACTAATATGGTACTCAATAAATTACCTTATCTTATATTATTATATAATAATTATTAAAATTATCAAAATAAACACAAAAAGCTTATTTCATAGACAAAATATGCATTTGTTTACAAAGAAAGTTATTTTTATCTGATAATAAATACATTATTGCCCAAAAATGTTTATTTCTATTGTAAATAAACTCCATTGATTTTGCAACTAAAACAGGTATTTTAACTTTTGTTGGGTCCAAGTTGATTTATTGAGATGCATCCCATAGTTGTCGGAGAGTGGCGACGGGGTTCATACAAAATCCCCTATTGTCCTTTTGTATTCAAATGAATAGAATATTTCACAAGAAGGTCGTTAGTGTACGTATAAAAAAGTAAAAATGTTCATAATAATAATATGATCAATTCTGTATTGAAGCAACGTGTTTCAGCATAAATATAAGAGTACTTGCAAGTTGTAGAAATAGGGATTATCCCGACGTTGCACTAGATCTCGACTAAAGTGTTCTTGTGCAAGATCCACGAGCCACAAAGGTGGATAACGTGTCTTACATAACATACTCAGTAAACCGCTTACAATACCCAATCTATTCTCTGAAGACGTGTGAGTAAATTTTATTGATATTGTAGCTAAGATTATGAAAAATATAGTTTCATTTTTAAGGAGAGGTGTTATTTTGTTTGACTGCCCCTGAAAAGATTATTTTTAACCTGCTTCAAAAAGGAGAAGGTTCTCAATTCGATCGGTATTATTTATGTATATACAACTATTACGCTCAAATTAATGCTTCTTTTTGATGCAGAATAGTTGCCATTTGGTCACATGAAAATCTAACATAGTTTGGCCCAGTCGTTTTCATTTTATGAAAATTTTTTATGAACAATTTGTTTACGTGGCTGATGTAATTTTAGTTTGTGTACGGCTTTTTTTGGAGTTTTCATTTAGGTTACATAAATTATTATTACCCGTGTCCCGATAAGTGGATCTTAGGCTTCCTGTCATTGGTAGCAAGCAAACGGTCTTCACGATATTTCACTTTCTCACAAGAATGTGAAATAGAGTTTCAAACAGCATTTTTTCGGACTTAATCCTTTTTTCCTTTCCCGTTTCTTGAGATCTATATTGTTTAAGGCGCGTGGCTCCTTTTCGTAGGCCATCCCATAGCTACTTAAGAAATTGAATATTTAATTGTAATTGTATGACAGTAAACGAAATGTCATAGTTTACCTGATGTGATCTAAAAAATTCTTCTGTAGCTTACAGAATAACCTATAACAGATACTAAAAAGTATGAAATAACTTAACAAAGATTTAATTTAATAAACCACTTCTGCAAACCTAATAGCTTTATATTGAACTTTATAAAATCCTATTATTTGTATGTCCTACTTACTGGTAGGTTTTAAGTCGGTGCCAAGACAAATGTAATAGTAGGTACATGCACTCGTTACATGTGACTTTGAGCGAAGTAGATCCATCTAGAACAAAACAACCCAAGCGGGCTAACACGTGCGGGCAGACGTCTTTGATATTTACAGTAAGTAAGCTGTTTATAATATTAAGTTTTATTTTGTTTATGGCTTAGCACCGACTTTAAATCTATCAATAGGTAGCACATACAATTAATAATAGTACTTAATTAATATTTAAGGTATTAGTTTCGCAGAAGAGATTGTTGTAAATAAATGTTAATAAATCTTTTTTAAGTTATTTAATATTTTATCCTTTTTAGTTTTCGAAGTTTTATTAAAGCCATGCATACATTGGGCCCCAAAGGTAGTATTTAAGTTATAAATAACGACTTTTATAGTAGAGTTATGAATAGTGTGTTAATTGAATCTTTTCGGTTCCTGATGCAATCTAAATGTAAAATAGTTTTGATGATGACAAAAACATAATCATGAATTCTTTTAGATTTTCATTACATAATGTTTCAACGTAGCTTTGACATGATAGTACTAAGTCATTAAGATATGACTAACCCCACATTCCGAAAGGCTATTAAATGCAAAAATCAACCAATCATCTGTAAAATCTCATGTTAAGTATGAATTGGGCTTCTGAAAGAAGGATTAGTCACTTTGATTTGATTAGCTTGTCACGTTGCTGATCTGTACAATGAATATGACAATTATATTATGTTAAAGGCTATTTTGGGTTTCTGGAACGCTAAGGGCCATGATAATATATTAATCTGATATCAAAAGTATTTTCAAGTAAAAAATAATAAAAAAATAACAATTTGTTTAGAAGAGCGACATCTCAAGTCAATTTCCTAATATGCAAATATTGGAGTTCAGCAGGTTATCAACTATAAAGCAGATCCTGTAGCTGAAGCCATAACCTGAGAGTTGAACAAAGCATACATGATTTTATAACGAAGCGTCATTCGAACGGTTAGCTCATTTGGTTAGAGCACCGTCACGGTACGCTGGAGGTCGTGGGTTCGAGTCCCGCATCGTTAATAAAATTTTGTTTTTCAAATTTTATTTGTGTATTTTCAAGTAATTGGTGCTCTTTATCATTATCCTTTGTTCAGGTTAATTTATTAATTTTTGCACAAATATGCATTCCTAAGTTACAATTAACACATTTGGTAAGGAATTTTACTATCCAGTTTTAGTCACCGTTAAGTTATACCCAACTTATCTGAATACTCGGGGCACTTGCACGTCACTGTAGAAAGTTGTTGAATCCTCTGTGGTTCTTCACTAAGAATTATTTTCATTGCTATTTGTAGCGTAAATTATTTTATCAAAACTTAATTATGTAACTGATCTTTCGATATGTTTACCGGTAAGCTGCAAACATTATTTTCAAAAACTAAATATCCTTAAATTACCGTGCACATATATACTTGAAAAATGTAAGTTTGTAAGAAAACACCCAAATATTTAACACTAAAATCATATACGCGCCCCAGCATAACACACCTCGCCATAAAAAATATATTTTGCAAACTAAATCTAAATTAACATTACACAGTTCCGGTACATACCCAATGTCAGTTAAAATTTATAATAAGTTACCATAACACTTAAAAGCCGAAACCAATATTAACAAATTCATAAGCTCTCTGAAAAAGTAACTTTTGGAAAAAGGTTACTATTCTATTAATGAATACTTTGAGAAACAAAATATTTGAAAGTCTGCTCCTCTGTTGTTCATTGCCTTACGAGGTGCATGTGATAATTATTTAGTACTACAATTTTGTTTAGTAACTAAGTCAAATGTAACGCATATTTACTTTTAATAAATGCATGGAGTAAGCTCTTTATGAAATTTAAGAAAAGATTAAGTTAGTAGCGAGGTAATAACAGTTAACATCAATTTATGAATAAATTTCAGTTATCAAAAAATTCGAATATCAACTAGACCTAAATCAAAACTGTGACTTATCATTTTAAGACTTATTTTGAGGATTAGAAACTGATTTATTACATTTCAGGCATTCCATTTTGAATTTCGTCTCTCAATTTCAACATCGAAATCTAGTTGGTACTATGCCAAGAATGTTGTTTGGAGATTCATATAAGTACCTCCCTACATCCCATTAAATATCTGAAAATATATTTTTACCTATATTATATAAACATTATAATATTATAGTTACTATGATTATAAGGTACACTCGACTAACAAAAGCCGGCTGCACCGTCTCAAGGTGGTGGTTTAAATTAGAGTGGATTCCCCAGCGTGGAGCGGGGTGCCGTGGTATTACTGACTCGTTTGGCCTCGGACTTGCGCGGTTCTGTGCCCTCACCAGAATACGACGGGCGGCCCGAGCGAGATAGCTCGGGGATGGATTTTCCGACTCTAGTAGAGCCGGTACCCTCGTGGGGTAAAATCTCTTTGAGGACCAGTGTCATATTTTGTGGAGAGGTTCTCCGGTCCTTTACACTAACCTATACACTACATGGCGCACACATAGGCCGCTACTTCAGGCCAGTATTCTGTGCGAGTGTGGTAATTAGCCCGGACGAGACTTACCAGATTGTGCTAACTTTATAAAACAGCAGCGTGACTCTATCACTCATAAAAAGCCCTTAGTCGCCTCTTACGACATCTTTGGGCCTGGGACTCCCCTATTCTTTTAACGCCCCGGGGAAGCACAGGATGAACAATGCCTACAAAAAATGAGTTTCCTTATATATTTTTTTGTCTTGGACGTTAAAGTTAAGATGCAGCAGGGAACACCTAAACAGGAAATTGGAGATACAAGTAACTAGTCTGGCAGGTCTTTTAGAAAAGTGTATGTGCTTCTTTAGAAGTTATCCGTTAGTATCGTCCTGAAAACACCGGACAAGGAAGCTCAATCCATAGTTTGGTGGTACATGAAAAAAGTTCTTTGAAAACTACACTGTAGAAGAGCGCCACTAGTCCAAATGGCGAGGATGATACCTAGAGAGACTTTGGGATAAGCCATATTGTCGGTTGTTGACCAACTGGTGATCGTCTAAGAATACCAAGAGCTGGCGGTTACTTATATTTTCCGTTATTTTAGAGAGCAGGGAGGTAAAAGCAAAAGGCTGGCAGTTAGCCAGATACGAGCTGTCACCTTTTGCTGATGGACAAGTGCGGACATCAGTAAGGAGTTTCTCCAGGAGGGACTATGCCATTTGAGTAAGAAGTGTGGAATAAACGGGTTAGCACCGGCGTGAACTCAGGGGTACAAGTTCAGAGAACGATCCAAGGAAAACAAAGCTCGCCGAACAGTTTCCTGTCTTAACTGTACTTCCGGCATAGAGCTCTGACACCGCGTGATGGTTGACGATATCTTCCCATCAACTTTAAGAGTTGAGTTCAAAGCAAATAGAGTGCCCAGAGACAAGCTTGGCTGGATATCAACAATCCGGACTTTATAAGAGGTGAAGGCTGGCCCTCATGTAGCCTAGATCTGAACTTCTTGGACCACAAATAACAGTTAGTTTAAGAAGGTATGGCCTGATCTAAATGATAAGCCTATATCGTATTTATGCCAAAGGCATGAGACTAGAATTATTTTTAAATAATTAAATAGATAATATAAGTTTTATAAATATTAAATAACGTCATTAATAATCCATTTTTATTTGTTACAGTACTTAACTTTCAATCCTGTTATGTTTTTGCATTGTAACAACTTATATAGAGAAGAAGTACAGAAAGCTGAAACGAATAAAACTGTACTTCTTTCTTTACTTTGAGAATTATAATGATTAAATAAAATCAAAACAAAATCACTTTTTTCATGTAGGTCACAGAAATGACACTTATGACTATTGAAAAAAATATTTTTTTCTTATTGAATCTATTGCTACTTCGAAAAGGGTTGAGCTAATGAGAAGAAGTAGCAAGATACTCATTGCCACTCTTTTAAATCAAGATTTGCATTTTCATCGTTTTACAAATTATTTCAATTATATATTAAAATTATAGATATTTGAAGCATACTTTAAATTAATTTTATCTTTTTACGAATTCAAACAATAATAAGCTTCTTGCCTTTGAATTTAATATTTTAGTTCTTATCTTATCTTGTTGAGACAGAGTTGAAAGTTAACTCGTATTATGGTGATAAAAGTTTCGAAGTCAGCATTCGTAATAATATAAAATATTTACCAGTGGGAGGCTCCTTTGCACCGGATGCCGGCTAGAATATGTGTACCACAACGGCGCCTATTTCCGCCGTGAAACGGTAATGTGTAAGCATTACTGTGTTTCGGTCTGAAGGGCGCCGTAGCAAGTGAAATTACTGGGCAAATGAGACTTAACATCTTAGTCTCAAGGTGACGAGCGCAATTGTGGTGCCTCTCAGAATTTTTGAGTTTTTCAAGAATCCTGAGCGGCACTGCATTGTAATGGGCAGGGCGTATCAATTACCATCAGCTGAACGTCCTGCTCGTCTCGTCCCTTATTATCATAAAAAAAAATATGAATCAGCTGAATACAGCGTTTTATAATAAGTATCTGAGATGACATGTTCGTATCTCCATGTCCCACTTATTCCCCAGTAAATTTATTTACCTAATATTTGTATTTAATTGGAGTTGGTCTTTATAATGTGGATAAATGCTATGTTTAATTTACATATGTCATAAGCATTACTATTTCGATTAGTTAATTAAATATTAATCTGTAAGAAATATTAAGTTTCAATACAGGTTTATTGGTAGGTGTGTTTGATAAAGGTGCGTTATCATGTCTTTTAATTAAAAGAAAAAACAACATTATATATTTTTTATTTAAAAAAAAAAAAACAATTTATATCTTTCTTTTCTTTAGATTTATAAAAAACAACAATTTTCGGTCCAAATTTGAAAATTCGAGACGAAAAACTATATTATTTCAATATCGTTTTTCGTCATATTCTCCACTAAAATAAAATAAAAACAGAAAAAAAACGTTATGAACCTTGACCCGCAGATTATTTTAAAAATATAATAAACATGTATATTGGGATTAAAACTATCATTTATCACACATGTGGTGACTTTTTGCGATATTTTTGACACCCATCGATTGATAGAGCGATAATCTCCCCACGTGAATACGTCTAATTACCAATAACACTATATTTTATATCAACTATAATATTATGTATACTTAGTTTGGTATGTTTTGACAGTTCCCTGCCTTTATTGTGATTTGACAATTGTTTGTAGCTGGGACATGTCCTTGAGACACAGTCCTTGAGAGCAGACGTTTTAAGAATTAAATTGTAAAAGTGGTGCAAGGCAGTTTCATTACGCATCCATCCACAATTTTTTATCCATCATGTTATATTACTAATCTAGTTAAAAAGAGGATCTCGATTTATAATTATTACATATAGTTTAATACTTCTGTATTTAGTGTGTATTACAAGTGCCTATACTTTATACAACCTGATATTGGCTTCATATTAGCAAAAGAGTCTAACTCTGGGTTACTTATAAACAGAATTCTTAGAAGCAGCAAGGCAGCAGAGGTACCCTAAAGGCCGGAAATTCATCTCTTGACCTTTGATTTTGCGGATGTCCTCACTACATCCTATCACAGCCTCTAATAAAAAAGGCAGGAATTGTGCATTTCAAGACAGTAGACTCGCTCATTCTATCGTAAGACAAAAATATAGCCAGCCATGTATGGGTGGGATACTCTCTACTTTTAAATCCACTTACTCCTTTGTATATACAACAAGCGTGGGTCTATCATAAATTGAATGAAAAAGACTGGGGTGTACTCCTATACTTCCAATAATAAGGATTTATTGTTATATTATAGGATATATAATTATATAATGATCTTAATTTTATTTGCGCTTAGACAAAACGCTACCCTCCGGGGTAGTGACGGGAGATGGTGAATGCTCATGCCCACTAAACACCACCTGAGGTTGGCTTTGGGCAAGTGCCCTGTAAAGCCTCCATCGAAGGCGACCTTCTCTTGGAGAGAGAGAATTATATATAACTTATAATTATAATTTCACGACCAATTCTGTAATCAATATATAAAAATTTCTTTCCATGACGTAACATCTGATTTAAATAACGAAAGAAATACATCAAAGTGTTATATCAATACAATATATTTATAACTGTTATTGTGTTCCATTACAATGCGTGATCAAAAACATAACGTGATCGATGTTCGGTATGAACAATCGTTTAATGTTTGTGTAAGCAATTTTGACCGTGTCACCCGCACATGTCGACTGATTGACGCATGTTGTTGATGTTATAACGATCAATGTTAATAAATTGATATCGAGGCATCAACCAACCCCATTGCGATGTGACAAAGTTCTTTTTATACTAACGTACTGCATATCTTTTTCAAATTTACAACAAAATTAATAAGAAACTTCATATTCATTCAAAATAATATAAAAATTATAAATATCGAAGAGAAGTTATTAAAGTTTCTCGACTATGAGGCAATAGAGATATTCTTTCACCAACTTAAATGTTATAATAATTATAATTAATATTAAACCTTATATAGTTAAATCAATTGCTTAACTAATACTTATATAATTCAGACAGAATACATATCTACAAGCACATATACACACATGCACCCAACACTCAAAAACGCACGCACACACACACTCACATGCATATACATACATACATTTATCATTAAAGTTGATATTCAAAAAAATGTACATACCTGTTCTTTAAGAATTAAATTAATTTCATAATATTTCTAAATCTATGTAACTGCATTGTTAAGGTGTTCAAAATAAACTTTCCAAGTTTAATTGTAATTTTTTATTCTTTTTTTATTAATTTCATAACTTAGTAAAACAAAAATATTTTACTAGCATGTCAGTAAAACTTTTGTTTACATGACACATTGCTGAAATGTAAGAGTGTAGCCAACTGGTACCTGGAGGTATTTTTTCCCCCAAAGGAGACTCCGGCCACTAGGTGCTGTAAACTTTTGTTTTTAAGTGAAATAAATTATTATTATAATATTCATATGTACCAGTGAAGAATGTATTAAAGTAAATAGATAAAAAGATGCAGTATTTCTATTTCAATTTTTGTTTTTAAATTTCAAATACGATCTCTGTTGGCACCAGATCTATCTCGAGTACTAATTTAAATTGTAAATTACAAAGTAACAAAGATCTGTAATATGAATTTATAACAAAACTAGCTGACCCAGCAAAAGTTGTATTGCCTTACAAAGTAATAAAAAAAAGTTCAATATTTAAAATTTTTGGGGTATAAAAAAATAGATGACTACCGATTCTCAGATCTACCAAATCTATCGTACATAAAATTTATAGTACTAAAATAATTATTATATTCGATTGCCATCTTGCAACTCAATCGCAAAAATAGGCGTTGATCGTAGACATCGTGAAAATTTGAAGTTGTATGTATTTTTTAATGGTAAATCATAAAAAAATAAAAACCAAAAATTATTACAAAACAAAATTTAGAGGTCCCCCATAACATTTACGGGGATGATAAATAAATATTGTTCGATTCTCAATACCTACCCAATATGCACACAAAATTTCATGAGAATCGGTCGAGCCGTTTCGGAAGAGTTCAATTACGTACACCGTGACACGAGAATTTTATATATTAGATTGAACTTCCAACGCAACACAAGTGTCGAATTTCATCATAATATGTTATCTTTTAAGTTTCACATGACTAACAATATTATTGTCTAGACTGCTTCTTGTAACTTAAATAACAAAACACCTAACTCAATTCGATATACTTTCAAAGTTTTTCGATCATAATATCGTCGTGACGATCTAATCTAAATTAAAGCTAAGCTTTGTAGGTAATTAGTTTCTGAGCTCCCACCTCCTCCTCTCGTCTGTTATTTTATTTTTTCAGATCAAATTGATAAAAACTGTTAAAGGATTCAAATGTATATTACTGAATTTTTTAAATTGGTTGTTCAGTAAAAATTAAGATTATGTAGTCTATATTTTTTACTAACGTGTGTTAAATAGTACCCAAACAAAAATGGCATACAGGGAACCAGAGATAATTCATAGAGACCATCGAAAGAATGAACGATTGAATTTAATTGTTTTATATAGTGAACATCAATATCATGTTATATTTAACAATCAATTGACTTACTTTATAAAGGAACAAACACTGATACATATGACTATAAGAGATGTACACATCACTCAGTTTGGTTAATTAGTAAAATTTGAATCCAAAAACATATAACTAAATAACAATAATGGTTATGAGATCAACTAAATTTAATTTTTATTAAGTAAGGTTATAAGGCTCAAATTATCAGATTTTATTTTGATTTTAAATAATATAAATAAAATAAATAATACGACAAGTTATTTTAGTTATTTATTTATTCGGATTCCGATGATAATTCATCTACACTTCTGACACATAAAACTAAGGGTCGGTGTATCTATTAAGCCTTCAAACTGCAATATTTCGTTATTCGAGTCGCCACACCAGTTTTTCTTAATCCTTCTCCGACTAGCTCATTGTGATTATAATTTTGTCCATATGAATTCTGTCCTATTGGGTTTAATTTTGTGAATTGAATGATTAGACCAAAATGTGTCGAAAATTATAATGTTATTTTTTCATATTTTAATTTAATAACAATTGTTCACATTTTGATAATATTTAGTCCTCATTGAAAAAAATAAATTTTTAATAAAATTTTAAACCTGCTTTTATAATCTGTAAATCAAAAACACTTTATTAGAGTATGATTTCATTTTGTTAGAAATAATAATATATATTAAACTTACCTCGTTGTTTCAAACATTCACAAAATAACCACTGTATCTAAGTCCGCTAAGGGCTAACTATAAGTATTAAAGCTGTCAGACCAAATATTAACACTCTCTAATTCACAAAACAAGCACATAAAAAGCCAAATCGTTAGAAATCCAACACAATTTAGCATACATACATACGACATCAGATGTGACAATAAAACGAATAATTCTTGCAGCGTTTGCTGGGATAAACAAACTTGTGTGAAATGCCACTTGTCTGTTAAGTCTTTAATCAATTATATGAAAAAAGTATATAAATACAAACTCTTTGCTAGTAAACTCATTTTTAGAACTTTAAACTAATAAAGCCAATCAGTGGTAGGGTGTATCAAAGAGGATATTAATACTACGTCATAAGAGGCGGGACTGCCTGAGTAAAAGCTGTAATTTAGTTTAGTATGAAACGTGCAGTCATTTGACATAAGTTTGAAATAGTAGTAATTAAATTAAGGCGATATTTGGCCACGAAGTATTATCCGGCTAAGTTTGAAAGCGATCAGTTGCTTAAAATGTTGTGGATTTTGGCTCTCTCCGTTTTTCCGTTTTTTACATGATTATAGCCGTCATCTGTCAATCTATCAATGACTCCACGTTTCATACAATCGAGCCAATCGTTTTTCTTAGAGAGATTCGCTAGGCTGGATTGTATCTCCGTAAAAATCAAAGTCATTTTTGAAATTATTTGAACGTATTGTAATTTTTGATAAGTAGAGTTTCCATTCTAGATAATTCATTCTAAATATTCCATCACTATAAATCAAAGAACAAGAAGCGTACCAAAACGTCAAAATAGGATGAATATATTTTATCTGTGGAGTTTGGTTCTATTACTATTTAGTTTTTAGCAAAATTAATGTATATATTATATCATTAATCAATAGCTTTTATTAGTGTAATCCATGTATGTATGCATGTATGTATGTTTCTGAAATACCTAGTCTTGCGAACCATTTCCATACGAACACTACGTGGACGGCTAGATCGTTTCCTGTCACAAACAGAGGAGGTCTTATTGTACATATTAACAGCCTGTTACACAAATATTTTACTAGTACCAAGCGTATGGAGAGTTTTAAGAATTGGATTGGGCTCTATATGTGAAATGCAATCACAGCGATTCGGTTCTCTTTATCACCCCACTCTATTTTAATATCGCAAAATATCGCACAATGTATTGGCGCTAAAATGAGACATGATAACAATGACAGATTCCAAATTCAAATGTAATATTTTGTTTATTTTATGTAACAGTATAATTTATGGCCAGACTAAGTATTTATAAATGATAAAACCTAATCTTACACACGGTTTTCCAATTGCACTCGCTTGTACGAATTATATCTCAAGTTATTTGAGAATTACTGACAGCAGATTGTCTCAGAACGAGAGGTTATTAAACTTGCCACCATTATATTTGTCTACCGAAGTCTTGAACTTTATCCAATCTATGCTTATGCAACTCTCATGTTGAATTTCATCCATAGTTTATTCAGATTGGTTTGATGGGGCTAAGCCTTAATTAAATATTTGTTAGGTACTATTACATTTTTAAATGCAAGTGTATGTAAAATATAATATGAGATTCAGCTATTTATAAGAAATTAGTAATCTTAATGCGATTTTCACTAAAAAGACAGATAATTCGTGAGGAAGCTTTGAGTGTTCACTTTGTTGTTGTGATCACTTTTTTTCTTTTAAATTTGATATGGCCATTGGTTACTTTTGTGTCAGCAATATTATTATATTGATTAGTGAATGTGTTAACAAGCGCTACCAAAGTAATGGACTGCTATAAGATATCCCAATTAATAAATACCTTATTTGTGTAACTTCTGTAACTTCTGTAACTAATTTCTGTGTTAGTAATGTTATTTTATATAATTAGCACTTTGATAAGAAATAACTATAATATTCAGATCTATAGTTAATTCTATACGTGTAAGTTAGCACTACAGTAGTGCCTAACATTTGGAGCCATCATCACGGTAGACGGTCGTGTCCTATATAAGCCAGAGCGCTAAGTTCGAGTAGGCATTACTTATTGTGAATTCTAAGGGGTAACGCTGCCCTAATTGGATTGATTGATCAGTGATTATTGTAATTATAAGTGGAAACTGTAATTTAAAGATATTTCAATTATATTAAGTGCGTTTAAATTACCAACCCCTTCTTTTTTTATGAAAATTCTTCATCCGAAATCATCAATTCAGCTGATAGTAATTGATACGCCCTGCCCATTACAATGCAGTGCCACTCAGGACTCTTGAAAAACCCAAAAATTCTGAGCGGCACTACAATTGCGCTCGTCAACTTGACACATTAGATGTTAAATCTCATTTGACCAGTAATATCACTAGCTACAGCACACTTTAGATCGAAACACAGTAATTACTGTATTCTTCAATAAAACTCCAATACATATCTTTCAATATTATGTATTTCAAATAATTTACATTTATTATCAGTGAACTGAACTAATTGAGTTACAGACCGCTCCTGATTATAAAATAAAATGATAATTGATCTGAACACAGTGTGGACATACATATACAAATAGCTTCCATAAGCATATTAGTTTACGTGAGTCCCTACACTATTACCCCCCTTATACATGAAAAACAAAGTAACTATACCTACTTCACAATACAAATACAAGAACAAAAATAAAAAAATGTGAGCCGTCACGGGACACCTGGCAGATGTGAAACATCGACATTATTTTGTAAAAGTAATATGCAGAAAAGAACATATTGTGATAGGAACTAAATATGTCATAATGATAAAATAAAATATTACGATTTTTTTCCAGATAACGATGACTATTTATTGAATAAACATTTATTTTCATTAAATACAAAAATTTACGAATTTATTTCAAATCGTGACTACTTAATTCCTTTAATCAGTGACTTCGGTAATAGTTATATTCGATGTTGCCTCTGAGGATGGTATTACTGTGACAAGGCGACGCGTCGCCACGGCATGCGTCGCCACGCCAGAAATCGGTTTTACGTGCGGCTATAGATGTTTCACATCAAAAATAAAAGTTAAAAATACATTTTTAGTCGTAAAATTTACACACAATTACTACTAGGTGATAGGGTCACTCAATGAAGTTTAAAATATTTTATTATATTATTTTACACAAAACACGATAAAATACGTTGAGATATTGCTATTCTGAGGCAAATATAAGGTGAACCAGCTCTTCAGAATTACAGTCCCAGTGATGAATGCATATTACTCAGCCTTATTAGATTAATAGTTATTTATTCATAGAATTGAGAATATTTTCATTCGTTCTGATTCATGTTGTGAAAACGTGTTCTTAGGTTTTTAATTGCAACAATTTAGTTTTACTCTGACGTTTCAGAAGAATCACAGTGTTAATTGCGCCTTAAAACTGGCACATTACCAACAAAGTGTTGCGGTGCACCGGCTCGTAACAAAGATATTAGCGGCCGTATAATTTGTAACTCATAGAAATTATCACCTTGTAATATATATTTATATAAGAAAGAATAATATATCAAGTTATATTGAATAGATGAACAGAACTAGAAGACTGATGCAGATATAACTCACCGTTAGACCGCATTCGCATAGAAACCTAAAGGAACACGAGAAGGTCCGGGAGTGAAACACAATCTAACGTTTCATACAATATAATATAATAGTTCATTCTCAGTACATTTATGAAAATTTAATATACGTTCACAAAAATCGTCACCTCTTTGCTCTTTATAGTGATTTTCATTATTATAACACTAGAAATAAGGGATTGCTTGTAACTAATTCTAGTAGGCTTCATAAGATACATAATAGCTTTAAGGGTAAATGTATACACTTCTATAATAAAGTCCCAGCCACTGTTCAGGCATTATCTATAAATAAATTTAAATGTTTTATAAAAAAATGGCTCTGTCGTAATTCCTATTACTCCACTGCTGAATATCTAAATGATCGGACATCCTGGGACTAGATTGTGATTATTTTATAGCAATAGAAATGACTGTACAATATTGTACATTTTTATTGAAAAGAGCGCAAAAAAAGAATGCTGGGAGAGTTTATTGCGCCGCTTCTTCTCTCTCAGAGCGCCATTTGTTTCCGAAGCGGTAGTAGTATCTAGTAGTTATTAAAAATGACATCAAAAGGAATCAATTTTGAGAAAATAAATGCCTTTTATGCCTTTTAATAAAAATCGCTTCTGCAAAGCGCATTTGAATATAAAAAAAGTTAAATTACCATTTTATTATTAATTCTACCGTTAATTTAAGAATTACCTTTTAAACGAAAACTGTCTTCTTTTCATAGGTTGATATGTTTAAAACACGTGTAATTGTACGAGTGTTTTTACCAGAGATTTTGCGTAAAAATAACATTTTTAATATTTTTTTAGCTAATCCGACGTTTCGAGACCTGAAATGAAATGAAAATCATTTCATCCGCAGTCCTCCTGAAAACGAGATCTGGAAAGGTCTCACGTTAATAAAAGAAAATACTTAATACTAAATTCTAACTACAAAATTAGTACAAATGTTGAGGACCGAAGAAGTTAAAATATTAATGATATTTATAATTTTACTATAAATAATGAATTTTTCAGCTTAATTTAATTAATTTTGGGATTAAAATTGGTTACTATGCTTGTTACTGGGACCACAGCCTCTGCTCAGTCTGGGAATTATCTCGGGATTTTCTACCTCATTGTACATTAATTTAACAACGGTTCCGCAAAGCAATCCCGAAGGATGAATTCGTTAAGAGTAAGAACAATTGCTTTAACGATCGTTTTTGTGAGGTTGCTGTTACTAACAATTAACGGTTAGTGCTTGTTAAAATTGTGTTTTTTGAAGTTATACTTCTTTAGGCGCGTTATGATAAAATGAACAGAGTGAAATTTTAAAATGCGCGCGCATCACTGTAACTCAAAAGTGACAGGGTGAAGTTGGTTCCTAAAATTTTCTAACGTTTGCGTCATTCTTTATATATTTTTTTGGTTCCTTCGTCCATTATTACGACAGGCAAAGAGTTCAAGCCTATACAGCCGTATTCATTATTTAATAATTACTTGTCAAAGCAATCTTTGCAAGATTTTTGTTAAATTATTTTTTCTAAAAACGTAGAATAGCACTAGGAATAAATCATACTAATGATTTTTGCTTCGCTGAAGTTATACTTCTTTGGTCTAAAGAAGTATAACTTCTAGCGTACGTACGGGCTTCTGATTTTAAGTGATCACCACCGCCTACATTCTCTTGCAACACCAGAGGAATCATATGAGCGTGGCCTTTGTGCGGTATTTTCAACAAATGGTAATGTGCTCTGACAAATAACTTAGCGATGGAATATACCGATTGGCCATTACCACTTAGGCAGGTATTGACGGTTTTAAGTAAACAAAAATAAACTACGTGGCGTGGAGCACATCCATTGTTGATGTGAATATTAGATTCAGACAGAACATAGGAACAATTTGAAGGTAACAATATAATATTAGGTAATAACAAAACCCTGGAACTGCAACTCGAATTTTCATTCATGAGATGGAATTGAATCCGAGTGCCAATAGTGGCATGAAACAATCGAATTACTTGGGATTTTCATTTTGGCTAAAAGAAAGACAAAATATATTATTGTATACGATAATTTTGAGGAACTACAAAAATAATTTTTCTTATCGTAACCACTTCAAGTTTCGTAAATATGAATTAATCTGGGTAAGTGCGTATGACATGGCAACTAAGAATTATTTTTTTGTTTAATGCGTACTCATTAACTACTGAAAAAGTCAAAATACAAAAAGAACGAAACGAAAGTTAATTTTACAGACTACACAAGTAAAAATATTATAGTAAAAGACTATCATAATAAAATACGGCAAGCCCCCAAAATACACGAGCCCACATAAGTGTCAATACATTCATTAGTAATAATCGATATGTAAAGGTAAAGTTAAAAAATCGCTACAAATGTGTGACTAGTAATGTGTATTACTGTGTTTCGGTCTGAAGGACGCCGGAGTTAGAGAAATTACTGGGCAAAAGAGACTTAACATTAAGAAGTTTGTGCTCGTGGTGACGAGCGCAATAATTGTGGTGCCGCTCAGAGTTGGCTTTTTCAGGATTCCTGAGCGACACAGCATTGTAATGGGCAGGGCGTATCAATTACCATCAGCTGAAAATCCTGCTTGTCTCGTCCCTTACTGTCATAAAAAAACACCACAATACAAATACATTTTATTCACACAGACGATGGCCACTAAATGATTCATAGCTTGAAAGAAAACAGTTGTGATATTTATTTAAACTGAGCTGTTTTCTCATTAAAATTATTATTGTTATAGGATGATTAAAACTCTGAGCCGTATAAATAAAAAAGAGTCAAATTTACATATTCTAGACTCAAAATACATTCATTTAATTTTTAATCAACTCGAATGTTTAACAATCTGAGCAAGCAGATTGCTTTTGAAATGGTTTTGCAAAATATTATTTTAACCTAATCAGTGTATTTTTTCGGATCTTCTCGTACTAAAATTAAAATTTCATAATTCAGAAATTTTAAATATACAATTCATTTATTTGGCACACCAAAGTTTGACAGAGGCAACAATTGCGTGGTGTTATTCATCTCATGATGAATATTATATCAGTGGGAGAATCCATTGCACATTATGCCGGCTAGATTATGGGTACCACAGCGGCACTTTTTTCTGCCGTGAAGCAGAAATGTATAAGCATTATTGTGTTTTGGTCTGACGGGCGCTGTAGTTGGTGTAATTACCGGGCAAATGAGAGTGCAATTGTAGTTCCGCACAGCGTTTTTGGGTTTTTCTTCAGTGATCGGCACTGCATTGTAATGGGCTGGGCGGATCAATTACCATCCGCTGAACGTCCAGCTCGTCTCGTCCTTTATTCTCATAAAATAAGAGATGAGGTTTTATGTCACTTTAAGCATTTAAATTTCGAGCCAACTAATATATAAGTAAGTACTTATACTAAATACCAACTAATACAAACACGTACGTATTTGAAGACTATAGAAGCTATTAGGTATTAGAACCTACATCAGGTCACACAAAAAAACACTAACGGTGCTATTACAAAAAAGTTGAACACGTGTTGAACACTTGTCTAAAAAAGTTCCATTACAAATCCGTGTCTTTCTGTTGTTAAGCGTCAGTCTTTAGAAGTCGCTTAGATAGTTAGACACTGTTTGTTGGTATAACACCGTGAGAGTGCATCAGTTTTTCAATAACACTTCTACACTTGTGTTTCCATATGATGACACATACATGACAGCTGTCAAAAATTGCGTTCCGTTCCATTTAATTGTTCCTGTACACTTCAGTTTATGTTGTTCTTAACGAAGTTTTAGTTAAACACAAGCTAAACACTGTTTTGTAACAGAAAAGATAAACTCCATTTTAGACGTCGTTATTTTTAGGTCACTGATATTGTTATATTTAGGTAATTGTCAACCAATATACATGTTTAAGCTATGTTTAAATTATTTTTTTTTGTGATCACACCGATAATGTTTAATATTGAGACTTTTTTGCCGTATTATATTTACTAATGGAACATGTATATTTATTACAGAATGGTGAAATTGCCACCAGTGGGAGGCTCATTTGTACAGGATGCCTATTGCGCCTATTTCTGCCGTGAAGCAGTAATGTTACACTGTAGTGTTTCGGTCTGAAGGGCGCCGTAGCTATTGAAATTACTAGGCAAAAGAGACTTAACAGCTTATGTCTGATGGTGCCGATCAGAAATTTTGAGTTTTTCAATAATCCTGAGAGGCCCATCGTTGCAATGAGCAGGGCGTATCAATTACCATCAGCTGTAATTCCTGCTTGTCTCGTCCCTTATTGGCATAATAAATATACATTCGGTGATCGATTGTCCATTGCAATTGAAAAATGAAAACCATTGTTTTAATGGAAAGATATTATTTCTTCGAAGTATTGGCATTTGTTACAGACGCTTTATCCCATTTTAATCAATGTTTATCGATGATAGGCTACAGTCCGGTCAATATATATGAAAAAATGAGAGTGATGTTGCATGAATGAATATTACAATAAAATCTATTACAAAAAACTCTCCCGGTTTCTCTGGACTTATTGCTGCATTTGTATTTTTAAAAAGGTGTTTAGCGCATGTTCCAAATAAAATTGATTTGAAAATCTCCTTTAATGATATACAGAAGGGTGATGAAAAAGAATCCTCAAAAAAATATTTTGGTTTTATTTCACAAGTGTATAAAAGCTATACAAGCACCTAGAAACCGGTACTCGAGTGAGCCTAATCAAAATGGGCCTTTCCCGGTTCGTAAATATTCCATACAAGCACACCCTCTTGGGACCGGATTTAGTTTCATTTTTGTATGTATAATGTATCACTCTGATTTGTCTGTGTTCGTCACTTTAAGTATCCTTTGATTGTTCCAATTTCTATTTTACTTTACACAATACTAGCTTTTGTTAGCGTTTCAGTTCTTTAGTGAAATTCTGTTAGCTGTCGCTTTTTCAGCTGCGTTCTGCGTTCATTATAGCTTAATCAAAGTGAGAGAATTTACTGATAACCATTTTACTATACTATTTTGGAAAGTCATTTCAAAATATAAAATTGATAGATGAGTCGAGAGTGTTGCATTTATTTTGATCGAATATGCGGGGAGAAAGTTTGCATGAAAATGTATTATTAAATGGCTTACCGCTAGTTGCGGGAAGCATCTTTAAAGTTAATGTTTCATTAAATATAATACCGTCACTTTCTTTTTTATTTTGACAATCAAATATAGCATGTGATATAAGGAAACATTAACTTTAAATAATATGCTTTCTGCAACAAGCGGTTAGCGGGCAGAAATAATGTAAGAAGAACCATTTTCGACATGTTTTTCATTTGTTATATTGATTGTCTATCAAAATATTTTGACGTAAAATTGTAAAATGGTCAGTTACAACTAGGTATTTATACGAGGGCTGCACTAAAAGTATCGGGAGTGGAATATTTCCACTGTTCCTGTCATATTAAAATCTTTTTAATTAAAAACTCCTTGGTTTTAAAAATCGAATACCATTTATTTATTTAAAAAAAGATTCTCAGTCTTGTCACAAGGTCTTTTCAAACTTGTTTAGTCGTTGAGAAAATGGAATTGACTCGAGAAAATTCTAGAGCGATGATTTATTATGACTTTCGAAGTGGTTTAACATAAAAACAGTGTGTTGACCGGGTGATTTCTGCATTTGGTGATGAAGCCCCATCCAAAACCACAATTTATCGCTGGTTTGCTGAATTTCAACGTTGTCGTGTCAAGCTCAGTTATGATCCCCGTCAAGATCGTCCAAAAACTGCAGTCACCAAAGAAAACGTTGATGCTGTGCGTAAGCTGATAGAGGAAGATCGACATGTGACATACCGCGAAATTCAGGCAACTTTAGACATTGGCACGAGTCAAACACAAATAATCTGCATGAACAATTAGGTGTAAAAAAGTTGATTTCCCGATGGATACCGCATTTGCTCTGTGAAGAGCAAAAAGCGGCTCGCGTTACTTGGTGCGTCAGGATCCTCAAATGCTGTATACAACATCGTATCAGGTGACGAATCCTGGATATACGCGTACGAACCCGAAACAAAAAACCACGAGATTGGGTGTTCAAAAATAAGTTGAAGCCAACAAAAAATGTTTGTTCACGGAGTGTTGCAAAAAAAATGGTGGCCACGTTTGTCTCCAAGACCGGCTATGTTGCGACTATTCCTCTTGAGGAGCAAAGAACGGTAAATGCAGAATGTTATGCTAGCATTTGTTTGCCACAGGTCATTTCTAAACTCCGTAAAGAGAACTGCAACCGCCGCATCATCCTCCATCACGACAATGCGAGTTCTCACACCGCGCACAGAACAAGAGTTTTTAGAGCAAACATAGAATTATTAGACCATCCGCCGTACAGCCCCAACATAAGCCCTAATGATTTCTATACTTTCCCTAAAATAAAGAATAAATTGCGTGGTCAGAGATTTTTGTCACCTCAAGAAGCTGTGGACGCCTCCAACCGCCCCTTTTGGAGACCCCAACTTCCGAATGGAATTGCTTGCTTCAATGATTGGTTCCATCGTATGGAAAAATGTGTCAAATTTCGCGGAGAATACTTCCAAAAGCAATAAATACATGTTTAAATAGTAATGTTGTGTTGTGTCACTTCCTTGATTCCCGAAATTTTCAGTGCCGCCCTCGTATATACAGTACTAGCTGATACCCCGCGACGTCGTTCGCATACATATTTTTACATCTTGGGTTACATTATTGGACTTTAAGTAGGGATCCCTAATTTTTTTGAAAATGTATACTGTTTTATATCCTCGCAATCGAAATGAAAAGCAGAGTTTATAACTCGTCCAAAAAACCTTATTATCCTCGACATTACTATCATATTATATAGGGTTATCAGCCGGGGATAATATAGCTTTCCAACAGTGAAAGAATTATTCAAATCGGTTCAGTAGTTGCGGAGCCTATTCAATACAAACACACTATCAAATCTTTCCTCTTTATAATATAAGTATAGATGTGATAGCCGGTTAACTTCATATTAGTTATTATTTTCTATTCGGGTGTTAAGAAATTAAAATATACCATCAAATTGGAGGGACAAGTTACTTACAGAAGTAATTGCTAAAAAGTTTAGCTCCGTTTTTAACAATTTGATTTGAGCTTGTTGTAGCTTTATATATACATGATAATAATATAATTTATTTATTTAAAAATTTTAACACAAAAAAACCATTCTCATTAAAAAAACTATTCCAAAGCAATAAATATAATATGTACAAAAAAGTAAAAAAATAATTGTACTTTTATACAATCTAATCAAACTTATAATTCTAGTTACAATTATTGTTATTTTTGGAATCGGTGTACAGTCCCACCCTCGTCTCTCACTATGTCACCTTGCGCGTGCGACACAAGCACATCTCACCTACAAATATGTAGATAATCCTACCTTGGCTGACACCGACCTACTAGTAACGCATCTACATATAGAAAATTTAAGTCTTTTATGGTTTTCTCATGGATGCCACTGTCAGATCTGGACCAAATTGCAATGGGACCACACGGGAAGCACCAGCTTTCAAATAAAAAAATATCAAGATCGGTTCACCCGGTCGAAATTTCTGAGGTAACAAACATAAAAAAATGTACCGACGAATTGAGAACCTCCTCCTTTTTTGAAGTCGGTTAAAAACAAGCTAAATCTCCTTGGCTTGGGATTGTTTTGTGCCAAAACTAAAATATATTAACGTTCGTATACATCGATATATTCTTAGACAACATTCCGATGTTGTAACGAATTATTGATCAGAAATTTAAAATATCGGCACTAAAGGAAATAGTAAAAAATATCTTATTCTTAATCATAATTAATCAATGTTAGAAGTAATGGTAAAAAGTCTATGAAAATATTCAAATTGTACTCAATTAGCTAAAACAGTTAACTTAATGTCCAAAATTCCAGTTGCCTTTAGAGTTATCTTAAGAGAAACAAAATGTAAGTGGTAGACAATACTAAAGTATTTTAACTTAGATTAAGGATTGGTCTCTGGAAAATGTGGCAACTAATACTATGCCCTAATAGGCGTACTCGTGCCAGTATCGAATAATGTGTGATGTTGACGTGCCACATGTTCTGTTAAACTTTGTTAAAGTTGAAACTAAAGTGCCGGGTGGCGTAGCAATACTTTGTAAAATAATACTACGAGAAATAAGAAAGACACTGGGATCACATACTATCATCAGTAAGTATTTTGTGTTTTATTAATTTTAATGTAAAATAAAACAAAGTGTTTGTTACACAATTTGAAAGATGCCATTGAGTATCAAGGTGCCACGCACACAAGAATCGAATAGTTGCCGTAATTAAAAGCTATTGTTCTTAGGTAGTGCGGTATCTAGTTGGAGCGCAGCTATCTATCTAAATATGTGAGCCTGCTCATTTGGTTCGGTTTCTATCCGATCATAATAAAGACTGCTAGAATATTAGTTGTCAGCGGTAATTTTCGCGACTATTTCTTCTGATGGTACAAGAGAGTGTGGTGATCACTTAACATCATGTTAACCGTACGTTCGTTAGTCCTCCTTTTTCATAAAAAAAACACACACCTTATATTTACTTACCATGTTTTTTTATGCATAAAAAGGACAAACGAGCGTACGGGTCACCTGGTGTGAGGTACTCACCGCCGCACACATTCTCTTCTCACAGGAGCATTACAAGCTTTTAAGGAAGGTGTACGCGCTTTTTTTGAAGATTTTAAATGTCGTAACATCCCGGGAACACAAAAAAGCTCATTCCACAGCTTTGTAGTACGTGGAAGAAAGCTCCTTGGAAACAGCACTGTTGAGGACCGCCACACATCCAGATGGTGGGGAAGATACCCTAATTTGTGGCGTATCTATCCTATAATATATCCTCTTGCCATCATCACATTATATTCCATTCGACTCAAACATAGCATATACTTTAAATTAAAATATGTTAATTAGAGTTTATCTGAAGCTAGATTTCTATCATTAAAATTTAATTTCTTTAATTAATTTATTAAAGGTTTGGCGAGACAAAGATATGCCATTAAAAACAAAACTTGTTAAAAAAACCAAGTCTCGCAACTCAGTTCTTCTACCGTAATAAGATGTGAGACCAAATTATTTCGTCCGTTCTTAACAATATCTATATAATTATTGATCCTTTCGTATTAAGTTATTACGTAATTAGCTTACCTAACAACATCTTATAGTGACGAAACCAACATTGAAAATAGTTTTTTTTAATGAAAATAAGGTACGAAACGAGCAGGACGTTCAGCTGATGGTAATTAAAACGCCCTGCAGATTACAATGCAGTGCCGCTCAGGATTCTTGAAAAAACCCCAAAAATTCTGAGCGGCACTAGCTCTCGTCACCTTGAGACATAAGATGTTAAGTCTCATTTGCCCAGTAATTTCACTAGCTAGGGCGCCCTTCAGACCGAAATACAATAATGCTTACACATTACTGCTTCACGACAGAAATAGCCGCCGTTGTTGTACCCATAAATCGGCATCCTGTGCAAAGGAACTTCCCACTGGTTGAAAATTGTTTATGTTTTAAATTAATTAATTTGTCCGTCGCATGAAAACACGATGTATCTTTTTTATTTATTTTTATTAAAAACACAATGTATCTCACAAGTAATACATATTATATTATTAAATTACATTCTTTAGTGTGATGTCCAAGTCAATCTAATTTTGCTTGACTTGACGATTTCAATTTAAAAAACGTGAAAGCTAATGCTTAAACAATATTCGTTTAGGTAAGTCGCTGACTATAATATTATGCCAATACTCGAATGGATTTACATAATACCCGCAGATTTTAACTGAAATTGAAAATAAAATCACAGGAAAGGGCTGTACGTGGGAGTTAAACAAACTTATTGAGAACAATTACCACCAACTGAATAAAAAACGTAGTTGTAACAAGTTCCTTGAAACCGCATATATTATAATGACAATGGCCTTTGAACTTGTGGCTGAAGATCACAGCAGAGATCAGTCTTTGAGGTAGTCGATGCGTTAGAAGACGTACAATAAATTCTAACTAACTTAACTGACTAACTTCATATACGGGTTTCGGATCAATCCAACTGCAGATATTCCTTGACAATTCATACTTCTCTTGGTTAATTTTTCAACTAAGGCTTGATTGCACCAAAACTAAGATTATTATTATCATTTGGGGATTAAAATGCACTTAAATCTTAGGATCGATTGTGCCCATGCTTGCGCTAGTGCGCCTGCCCTAAACTCTTTTTTATCAAAAAAAAGAGATTAGGAAAAAACATCGAAGCCACTAACTAGGAAACGTGTTACTGGGCTGAAATTGAAATTATATCCTTAAGACCTATTACTTTTAAGAGTCGAAGGCAGAGGGTTTAGGCAGAGCATGTCCTCTGCTTTGAGTGAAGGTATTTGAAGACACCCCCGCCTGATTCTGGAAATGGCTTCGCATAGCAGAAGGATGTGTTTGTGGTATTCACTGATATCCATTCTGGCTAAGTAAACTTAGATTATTGCATCACTTTAAGTAAGACATGTGTCTTATGGAGTAGTTATTTGTGGTTGGCATGACCCTGCAGTAGAGCGTTATTTATTCCATTGAAGAAAACAAATTATAGTTTAACTTCAGTATTGCGTTACATCAAAAGAAAAACTTTGAAGTTTCTCTTCTTCTCGAACGATACATAAATACTTAATAATGTTATAAAGTTTGATCCTGTGTGATAGCTTGCATGAAAATTCTCTCGGGAAAGATAGTTGCAGATGTTTCCCGCTGCCATGTGCACTAAACTATTAAGGGAATATTAAAACCCCAAGGTCACTTACTATTAAGCTACCACCTTCCAGGCTTTTAATATTTGATTCCTCTGGTGTTATTATAGAATGTGGTTGGCGGTGATCACTTAACACCGGGTGACCCGTACGCTCGTTGGTCCTCTTTCTCCATAACCTTACTAGAAGGAACGAGGACGAGGAACTTACTTGGCTAAAAATATATTAAGTTGCTAATAACCTGTTGGTAAATTTTATATTTTGTCAATGGTGAAAATAATAATATCAATTATTTCCTAATAGATAAGTACGTAAAAGTTCACACTTGAAGCAGTCATAGTAAATATCGAACCTTGTCTCTGAGAGCCCCTATTTTCACTTCAATTAACGTCAAAAAGAACTCTATTTTGATAAAAAAAAAACTTTAAAAGTTAAATCCTGAGCTATTATTCTCATACTAATTAAAATTTTTGCTTAATTTACTAAATTCTTTTCTACTAAATTAGCCGCAGTCGCTCCTCCGTGTAGAAAGTCTAATTAAACTTGTAGAACATTCCAGTTAGACAACCTTCTGTAACCAATTTCAAAGTATGTTTGTGATTGTAAAATGTTTGCATAAATTATCTACTTAATCATTTGTAAACAGTCACAATATAATAATTAGAAAAACCTACAATTACGCTTACGATATTGTATGTTATAAATCTACACATATAAATAAAATTGGAGTGTCTGTTAGTAATATTGAAATAACCATTTTTTACTACATGTTTATGAATATATACGGTACATACACCAAAATAACATTTTTTACTGTTTTTGTCTATCTGTTTATTCCGGTTAATCTCTGAAATGGCAGGACCTATTTTGACGGGTCTTTTATTGGTAGGTAATGAGGATATGAGGATGTAATAAGGAGTAACTTAAGCTTAAAACGTTTATTTTACAAAAAATCTTTTATTGTAGAAAAATAAAGTAATGTTTCAATGTCCAAGAAACTGTAACTCTACTAAAACTCATAAAATAATTTATATGGCAAAACAAGATAGTAGATAATATAAGTTAACTTTTTATATACCAACCTATCGTAACATAAAGTAAAAAGTAATTTTTTTAAGAGGCTCATGTGACGTTTATATTTTTTATTTAAATTTAATAAATGTTGATATATTCTCACTAAGTTGATGAGATAAGATAAGATATTTGATGTTTTTCTTCTTTTTTATTATTTGTTTAATGTAGGTAACAATGTTAATGTTAATTTGTATATGAATCTTTCTGAAATAATAACGACCGTCCTTTTCTTTGTAATTTGAAGTGCTTTATTTAAATTTAATTATAATGTATAAAAAAATGTTTGATTTCCTAAACAAATAAATTAATAAAAAAATATGACTTGAAAGTATTAAGGCCATAAGACTATTTAAAATATCTACAATTCCTTCAAAATATTTAGCTGAACTGATGTCTTTTACTTGGCTTACAATAAAGTAAACTGTCAGAAATCGTTACGTACGTAAAAAGCGTACTGACCGCACTCTAAGCGTGCGATTCCTTCCCTTGTAGTTTGAATATTGTCTTCAAGAACTGGTCGCGATTATTTACATATTTTATTGAAAATTGTTTACTTCTTTGGATAAATGCGCCGCAATTATCTATTATCTTTTCTTAGAATTTATTATGGCAAATTATAATGCAGTCGATTTCCTGTAGAAAGAAATACCATACACAAGAGACTCATTGTCATATGAGAGGCGAATCTAAAGACAGTTGTCTCTTGCAACGCATAATAATATAACCAAAATTTCACCGAGCGACACAGTTGGCACGCAAATCGCAATATAATAATAATATACACTTAATATAATAAGTAAATTGAGACTTCATCAGTGATCAACGATCTAATCTCATCGTTAAGTTCTCGATGTAACGCAACACTTTTATCTTTTTTCCAGTTCGAAGTAGCACGCACCTTAGCACCAGGAGTTCCTAGAGGATTAGTAGGGGACGCAAGCTGCAGACCATCGAGCCTCGAATCTCAGGTACGTCGGCCATAACTGATTGTATTTTTAATAATACATAATACGTTTTCCAACGCACGCGCTAATTCAGGATCAAAACTTTATGATTTTTTTTTATCAAAACACGGGACGAGACGAGCAGGACATTCCTGCCCATTAGAATGCAGTGCCGCTCAGGACTCTTGAAAAGCCCAAAAATTCTGAGTGGCACTACAATCACCTTGAGACATAAGATGTTAAATCTCATTTTCCCAGTAATTTCACTAGCTACGGCACCCTTCAGACCGCAACACAGTAATGTTTACACAATAGACGCCGTTGTGGTACCCATAATCAGCCAGCATCCTGTGCAAAGATCTCTAGAGCTCTGATATGATACACGAGAGAGACAGGGAGAGTTTGGATAGAGGGGACTTAATGGTTAGTCCATAAGTTAAGAAAATTTATTATTAAAAACGATCGATCTGTCCACTTCAGATTACATTCGGAGTTACAGAAAAGGAGTGAAGAATTTCGTTTCTAACGGAGGTAACCCAATCGTATTATTATTTATTTCATTATTTTAATCAATGTACAGTATTGTAAACAAATAAATTTTCTTCTTAATTATCTGTCTGAACCTAAGACAACTTATTGTTAAAATACAAACGATACAGCTTATAGAAACAATACTGACAGCTCGTTAAGATAAAATGAAAGCAAGAGATCGGTTCTTCTGCAATTAAAACGATATCTTGTTAGATGAAGAGTAGTCGGAAAGTACAAGATTCTGTACACAGTTAGTCAGAATCTTGTTTAGCTCCCATAACGATACCTACTAATTATGTATTATGTATTCATCTGCGGAGGTGTTTTTGATAGCCTTGACTCGTCTCATTATCGCATTTCTCACAGGGAGTGTTCCACTATTTGAACTAATTCGTATCGCCGAATTCTACCTTTCCATGACACGCCACGAACTTCTGATATCTGTTAGAATGTCAAACTCATAACTCCTCTAAACTGAATTTTCACGAACATCCTGCTACCTTGTATTAACACTATTCACTGTTTTGAGATCAAACCTTATAATTATTAAAGATCGTATTAAGTAACAAATTACTGTAATAATAGAATTTAAAACATTTTTATCGGCCACGCCGTACCATGTTACAACTTGAATGCCTCTCTTCGTGGTACTACTTGGTGAATACTTATGGCTCAAGAGCACTGAATTAGAATAAAGAGCACTATTTCTTTCATGGAAATTCTTTACATCTACCAGTATTCCATTATAAGATCTTATGAAATTGAAGAAATATATTAGCAATAGAAAGAGATGTAAGTATCACGGTGATTGCTGAACCTTTACTGAAATAGTCACTATAACTAGGCAGGTAACCTACAAGAGGACCTCAGTTCTAGGTGAGGATAGTTCGTTAACGTTCTGGTGGAGGGCTAGCTGGAAATGGGATCGATACTTCCTGGCACCATTGATAAATGATGGCAGATACAGTTTGCCGGTGACAAAAAACCTGACAAAGCGTGCCTCTTGGTATCCCTTTGATGTAGTAGAGGACATCGAAGAAGAGCAAGAGAAACCTGGATGAAAGAAGTCCTGAGGTGAGCTCGGTGAAAAAGGGGAGGATCAAGACCTGCTGGGAGCGTGGTGAATATGGATGTTAATCACGTACTCTTGCCTATGGAATACACACAGATTTTACTGGGTGTAAGCTTGACATAACCCCTTCGTTCTACTTGGCAAGAGCTATGTGCTAGGCGTTTCCTGTATTTTAGAAAAGAAACGCCCATACTAGTGTTTTTATTATTATAATGCTGACCAGCTGAAAAAGCAAACGTTGTTTAGCCATATAAAATAATTAAAAAGATCAATAATTAAAATTTTTGGATAATAAATAGATGCAACCGATTCTCAGACCTATCAAATATATCGTACTACAATTATTGTATTCGATTGCCATCTTGCGACCCTGTAGTGGATTTGTGGATGGAACAGAATAATATGAAAATCGCGATACAAAAATATTTGTAGATCATTGAAGGGCGAAAATTTGAAGTTGTATGTATTTTTCAATGCTAAATCATAATAAAATAAAAATAAAAATAATTTGTCAAAAAATTAAAAACAAAATATTTAGGGGTGGGGTCACCCTTATCATTAAGGGGTATAAAAAATAGATGTTGGCTGATTCTCAGACCTACCCGATAGACACACAAAATTTCTAACAAATCGGTTCAACCGGTCCGGAGGAGTTTGGTAACAAACATCGGGCCTCGAGAATTTTATATATTAGATTTATTTTACTATCTGATAATATATGCTTGTTGATAATGAAACTAAGCCACTTTAGCCAAATAATTATGTTAATTTTTTGTCAATTTCAAAATAATTATTTGGCTAAAACTTTTACAACAGCTTGGGAACGTTATGTATATGCATAAGAAATTTAAAATATTCATACAAATAAAAGTGTAACATCAATATTATAATAAATAAACAGAAATGTTGAAATGAAACATATGAATAGTAATATGTAAATGTGAAATCCGATAATAATAATAAATCATTTTATTTCAGGCTACAAGGCCCATAAAATAAATAACTTATAATCTAACATACATATTTTTAAAACTTAAATCTACGTCACATTTTCGCGGCGATGTGAGGCGCGGATTCGGTACGCGGGAGCAGTCACTCTCAGGACATTTATCATATCCTGAAAACTTCTCTCCCCTTTCATCCCTCCTGCGGGACGGCATCTGGTCTGATTTCATCAAAATCTCGTACAGGAGCGTCTTGGCGTTAATGATCTCCTCACTCTTGAAATTTGATGCACAGATCTGAATGATACTGATCTCGTCCATAGCATCAATTGCGTGCTGAAGGAATGCAAGGAAGAAACGTCTTTAAGAAAAAAAAATCTATACCTTTCTAGAATCAATTTACTTATTAGTGTATTCTAATTTTAAAATATAATGAGTGTGTCAATAACATATTTATTATTCAATGAGTATGTATTAAGTTGTTATTACTGTATTGAAAGGTTAATGAAAAGTATTTATTGTAGTAGGTACTAATATTGTTAAAACAAACAAAAGGTTACATTATGTGTTTACTACTTATGATACTAATTACCCTCATTAATATATTTTCTTTATTCTATTTTTAATTGTTTTCAAGAACGAATACTTATAAATTAGCCAATTAATTATGGCTACATTTGGAATCACATCTTTAAATGGATCACACTGTTCTTATGAAAGCAGTAGTAATACACGAATTGAACGTAAAATAAAAATAAGAATGAGTGAATTGGAAAATGCAGTGAATGAGAGTTTAGTATACACGTGTGGTCGATGTGATATGTTTTATTATGACTACAAGCAGTTGCTCGAACATTTATACTGGCGTCACGGCACTGAAAGCCTTTGGTGCAACCAGTGTGGTTTGAAACGTTGGCAGTACACCGCACACGTGTGTAATGTGTTACCTATAGATGAATCTCTGTTAAACAACTATACCGGACCTATTTATTGCTTCTGTGGCAAGGAGGAATATGATTCTCTTATGATTGGCTGCGACTCACCCGACTGTAACCTTCAATGGTATCACTATAAATGTGTGGGTATTGTTACGCCCCCTGCAGGAGAATGGTATTGTCCTGAATGTTGCAAAATTTATTCCCTACAGGTATATAATACATAGTATTCTTTTATTTATGTAAATGTTAATAAGTAAAGGCCATTTATGAGGCTCCACAAGTAGAAAATCAACTAAAAATTATAATGCTTCACACTTAAGACTAGGTATAACACTCACGAGATTTAAAACTTTTAAACTAGATTAAATACAATACAATTCTATTTAGGATCTAGCATAAGTTACAAGTAGCCAATATTCTTTAATGTGATTGCACGTCAGAGCAGAATAGAATATAATACAAGAATTCAAGATTAAGTATAGTGGAATAAGAAGGTGAACAATTTTTTTATTAAGGAATTGAGGTTCTTAACAATCTACAGTCGATATATTTATTTTTCTCTGCATTAGCGTGTCTGTATTTTTAATGGGATAAATGGCATCATCTTCTTACAACAGTGACAGCAATATGTGTGGAGATGATATTCCGATCAATGTTCAACGCATCACAAAACAACCCAAGGCTTTGCCTAATCCGATACTCCGACCATTAATCCATAAGATTTGCAACGTTTATCGCAAAATTCTCTTGTAGTCAATTCTTAAAATACTATTACATATTTCTCAGCGTATTATCAAGGTGACTTGCAATTCAATTACTGTATAGCCAATAATAAATTAATATAATTTTTCCATCTTTGTTTCAGAATAATCATTAAACTAAACTGAAAGCCTAGCTATCTGTATTTTTGAAGTATTGAAAAAATTTAAAGACAATTTTCTTTTATTCCATCTCATTTCCTGACAATGAAGATACAGTTTGGGGTCAGGGGTCCAAGCTTTTTGGTCTCACTGCAAAACTGTTATTTTATTTTATTCAAATTAACAAAAAGCTGTATAAATAATATATTATTTAATGATAAATTTATTAACTATTAATTTATATGAAGTGAGAAAGAATTGAAATAAAGTTTATGTAATTACAATTATTATTACCTATAAAGTTACTTTTTAAGTCAAATATTTTTTTTTTAATTAAAACAGGATTCAGTAATTATATTATAATTTATTTTTGTTATTGATTTAATACATTTTTGGTTCAAACCATTATATTTATTTAATATATACTACTATTTACTAGTGATCGTGGTGATAAATATCTTATTTTTTATGGAAATGATATGAACAATGAACATCTAAAAATGTAATATTCCTATATACATACATTTGGTAAACGTTAGAATACTGTAATATTGAATATTTTTATAAAGTAACATGATTTTAAATAGTTACAAGTCAGATGTGAATTAAAACTGCATGAAGAGGTGTTGAAGCTCTCACACCAGCAAGAAGTTCACGGTAACAGAGACAAAAAACGCTGTACTGCTGGTTCAGCATATCTCTAAGTACATATTTAGACCACTGCTGAAGCCTTTGAAAATGATAAAAAGTGAAAAAAAATAATAATAGTAGGATGAAACCAATAGTAAAAGGAAGAGAATATTACAAAAATTAAAGAAAAGAAAAATTAGGGGTGATCTGAGGTCGATAATGTTGTAAAATTGGGGTTGTTTAAGGGTAAAAAACGGTTTATCTCGACTTCCGGCGGAACTACAAGTCCTGTGGATGAAAGTTTAATATCAAAGTTGCAGTTGCAAAATTAATAAAATTATCTACAACTTTTGTTTTCACATTTTTATTTTCATAACCTCAAAATTTATGTGAAAAACTCAGAAAACCAAGTATTTACTTTTTTTATTTATATCTTAATAAGATATCTCTATATAGGAAGCTATAATATAGAGTTATCTTATTTACAAAATTTGTTATATCTTTTTTCTCGTCAGCTTATCTATTCTCATAAAATGTCTTTCATTTGAATTTTTTATTGGTATTTTGCATGAAAATGTTTTCTATTTGAAATGGATTTAAAATAACAAAACATGAAATAAATTTTATAAATAAATACTAGTTAGATATACAAATTATTTAAGTTTTCTTTAGTGTTAATTCCGCCAATATTTGTTTTTAAAACAATTCGACACGTGTTTCGCCTCTACACGAGGCATCCTCAGCACGTGTTGTCTCGCCAACATCTGGCAAGAGACTGAATCAAATGAGCCGGAAGGCGCTCTTTTATACCCTCCATGAAATGACGCGCTGTGATTGGTCGGCTATTGTGACGTATTACCCCCCGAAGAGACACGTAACAAAGGTGATGGGACTAAATTTGTTTGTTCATTCAACAATGTTAACATGTTATTTTTGTGTTTTATTATTTCTAATTGCTCTAACACATTTAAGCGAAATCCTTTTTCGCATGTATGTAAAATATTAAAATTATTATTGTTTCCGAGTGAGTGACCTGTATCAATTAAATGTTTCGCAAAGTGTGATTTTTCGGATAAATGCGGCAATATGTTCCTTTAATCTAATTTCGAAATTTCGACCTGTTTGACCTATATATACCCCGTTACAAGTGTCACAAATTAATTTATAAACGCCGGATTTATCGGAATTATTTAATCGATCTTTGCCATTACATATTCGACTGACATTGTGATTCGTTCGGAAGGACACATTAATATTGTTTTTCCTAAATATTTTAGCTATTTTATCCGATATTGGACCAATATATGTCAAACTACCCACATATTTGGTATTTGATTGTGGTGGGACGGGATATAGTTCTGAATTAATTAAATGTTTTTGTTTATTTTTAATTAATTTGTTCACTAACTGTTTTGTATAGCCGTAGGAAACCGCGATTTGGTATATTGTATAAAATTAAGTACTTCACCCCACCACAATCAAATACCAAATATGTGGGTAGTTTGACATATATTGGTCCAATATCGGATAAAATAGCTAAAATATGTAGGAAAAACAATATTAATGTGTCCTTCCGAACGAATCACACGTATATTGGCGGAATTAACACTAAAGAAAACTTAAATCATTTGTATAATTATGGATTTCCGCAAAGTAACGCCTAATTCAATAAATTTACTAGTTAGATACCTTAACTTAAATCTGCAACCAAATATCAATTTTTGCAGAGTTTGTTAATAAAATTAATTGTAGGTTTTGTTTTAAAGAAAGAAACATCTAGCATAATATTAATATTTTGAATTTTTAACTTGAAATAAAAAAATATTTATATAGAAAATTAATTTCACATAATATTTTTATAATGCAATGCTTTATCAGCCATACCATACAATTTACGTTATTTATAAATTTAGTAAGGATTTATTAAGATGATTTTAATCCATTATTTTAAACTCAAGAAAGCTTACAATAAATTGCCAATTACGAAACATTGTTATATTGTTGCAGCTATTTCTATTTTCCATAAAGAAATAAAAAAAAAAACATAATCTTTTTTTCACTTTCTCACAGAAAACTTAAAATAAGTTATCAAATATTTCCTAAATTTCCAAATAGTTCTCCTAATTTATTATATTTTATATTATTACCTTCGGAATTGTCTTCATCCCTTCGACATACTAGCGGTTCTCTATCCCATGATAAATGGATCTACCCCTGTCAAAATATTTTAATATAATGTCTTAATATCACCTGAACCTCCATTGCTGGGTTAGTAGTGATAGATAGCGATAGATTTCTCTATCGATACTTCGATATCTCCAAACTGAACATGTTTTTATAACACGAGCTGCAACCAGCTATACTATTCTTTAATAAAATTAAACTAAGGCATTTTTTGCAAAAACTCTTCCAGTTAACTCCTAAACTAATGGACCGTTTTTTAATGGGGATTAATGGAGTGCAGTTTAGTTCAACTCTCAAGTTGGACTGAACTGCACTCCATGATGTAATCCCCATCTATTTCTCAAGATAGAATAGTTATTATTTCGATTTGAGACCTATAATGATTTTTATTTCTAATATTTGTTTTGTATTAGAAAACTTATTGAAGCACGGTTTGACAGTTCTGCTGTGAAACAATATTATTATAGCAACTGAAGCATATTTTACGAAAAAATTTTTGATGTTATGAAATATTATTGACTAATTCATAAAAAAAAGTATTTTATTTATTATGTACAGAACAACGTTGGCCGGGTCAGCTAGTTTAGATCTATATTTGTGACTTTATTTTTATTGTACTGTAAATCACTATACGCATCCAAGTCTATCAATGTAACCTATGCAGGTTCTTTGTATTTAGGCGGTGCATGATGTTTAGGGTGATGAAATGATTTTTTGAAAGTGATGATAATAATATTATAAGATGTCTTAAGTAGGACTTAGAGAAAGTCAGTAAAAATTCATATTGGGTGTAAAGCGCACGCTCATGAAAATAGCGGCATTCATATACTTTTTTTTTATGGAATAGGAGGATAAACGAGCGTACGGATCACCTGGTGTTAAGTGATCACCGCCGCCCACATTCTCTTGCAGCACCAAGAGGAATCACAAGAGTGTTGACGGCCTTTAAGGAATGTGTACGCGCTTTTTTTGAAGGTACCCATGTCGTATCGTCCCGGAAACACCGCACAAGGAAGCTCATTCCACAGCTTAGTAGTACGAGGAAGAAAGCTCCTTGAAAACCGCAGTGTGGAGGACCGCGACCGCCACACATCCAGATGGTGGGGATGATATCCTAATTTGTCGCGTGTCGTGCAAAGGTGGAATTCGGTGGCAGGAATCAGGTCAAACAGCTCTTCGGAACACTCCCCGTGATAAATGCGGTAGAAGAAACACAATGAAGCGACGTCTTTACGCAACGCCAAGTGATCCAGCCGTTCACAGAGCACTGGGTCCCCGACAATTCGAGCTGCTCTGCGTTGCACGCGGTCAAATGGATCGAGCAGATACTGGGGTGCGCCAGACCAGAGATGACAGTAATACTCCATGAGTGGCCGGACCTGCGCTTTGTAGAGTGCTAAAATGTAGGTCGGCTTGAAGTATTGCCGTGCTCTATTAATGACGCCCAGCTTCTTCGAAGCCAATTTGGCTTTACCCTCTAGATGGCCACGGAATTAGAAATCGCTCGAGATTTCGGGACCCAGTATTCCGATACTAGGCGAGGCTTTAAGGGAAGTGTTGTCGAGGAGCGGTGATACGGCAAATGGGGTTTTTTTAGTGGTAAACGCGCAAACTTGAGTCTTCTGGGTTAAATTGGACAAGGTTCAATTTACCCTATTCCGCGACCTTCTCGAGAGAGGACTCGATAGAAGACACAAGTTCCTCCCGGCACTGGTCGACGATTTCCCGAGAGAGACCTGCATGGCCCGTGTATACGGCATCACCAGTACTGTCGTCTGCATAGCAATGTATGTTGGAGGTGTCCAACATATCATTGATATGCAGAAGAAACAGCGTGGGAGATAGCACACAGCCTTGGGGCACTCCAGCGTTCACGGGCTTTGGAATCGAGCAATAACCGTCAACAATGACCTGTATGCTGCGCCCAGTGAGGAAGCTGGAGGTCCACTTGCATAAGCTCTCGGGAAGCCCAAATGATGGAAGTTTTGAGAGGAGAGCCTTGTGCCATACACGATCAAAGGCCTTCGCTATATCCAGGCTTACTGCCAGGCCGTCCCCCTTGCTTTCAATAGCCGCCGCCCATCTATGTGTTATGTATACCAGAAGATCGCCAGTCGACCGACCATGGCGAAAGACGTACTGCCAGTCGTTGATCAACTGGTGACCCTCAAGGTATACCGAGAGCTGGCGGTTAATTATGCTCTCCATGATTTTGGAAAGCAGGGAGGTAATCGCTATAGGCATGTAGTTTGCCGGATCCGAATTGTCTCCTTTTTTTTGGATCGGATGAACAATGGCTGACTTCCATGAGTCAGGGACTACGCCTTTTGAATAAGAGTGCCGGAATAAACGCGTTAGCACCGGCGTCAACTCAGGGGCACATATTCTAAGCACGATTGGAGAAATGCTATCCGGCCCGCTCGACTTCCTGACGTCCAACGAAAAACAGAGCTCGCCTAACAGTTTTTTGTCTGAACTGTACTTTAGGCATGGAGCTCTGACACCTCGGAATGGTGGGCGGTGTTTTTCCGTTGTCGTCAAGAGTCAAGTTGGAAACCTACATATCGGAGGACATACTGCGTCTTACTGAGAGAATAGGTACCTTATCTTGCCAGCTTTTTATTACGCATAAATTCATAAGTATAGACGTAATATAAATCCTCCTAGGTAAGTCTGCTATAAATATAACATAACTCGTTCTTAATTGAACCTCAGACTAAAAAAAGAAAGTCACAAAGCACATATTCAAATATACAAATTCAATAAATTAATTAAATATCTTATGAATTTATTGAATACCAATTGACTTATAATTTAATAATAAATTATAAGTCAATTGGTATTCATTTTAATTTATAGGACTATGAACTATTTAACTTTTAACGTCGAGAATGCTTAAATGTTCATGACTGTTTCAATTTATGCTTGATTCCGCTCAGATCGTGTCAAACTATATAAACCTCAATTTCAATACAAACTAAATTTTCAAAGTGATTTCAATGGTCTCTAATATTGAAGGTTTTATTTCTTTTTTTCTCAAACAAACATAAAATATATTTCTTCGATTAAGAATTGGGCTCTGCTATGCTCCAACTTGTATTACACTACCTAGGAACAATAGATTTCATATTACGGTAACTATTAGATGCTTGTGCGTGGCATCTTGACATTCAATGGCATCTTCTCTGAATTTTGTAACATACGCTATGTGTTATATTTCATTGACATTTGTAAATACAAAATTCTTACTGGTGATATATGATCCAAGTGTATTTCTTATTTCTTGTAGTATTATTTTAATAAAGTATTACTAGGCAACCCGGCATTTTATTTTCAATTATTAGCAAAGTTTAACAGAACATGTGGCAAGTCAACGCCACATATTGTTCGAGACTGGGTCGAGTACGTCCACTTTGTTTTTTATACCACTAAATAGGAGGATGACCTTCCCCAAAAACTTTTTTTGACATTTTTTTGATTGTTTATTTTTTTTATTTTTATCTTATGATGCTTTAGCATTAAAAATACAAACAACTATAAATTTACATTTTCTACGATCAACCCCTGTTTTTTAATCGCGATTTTTATATTATTCTGTGCCATCCACAGATATGTAATAGAGTTGCAGGATGGCAATGGAATATAATATATCTAAATAATGTATAATATGGCAAAAGAACGTTTGCTGGGTCAGCTAGTATATGACAATATCTAAGATTTGTCTTATAAGACGCAAGTCTGCAAGGGATAAATTTCTGGCGTACTCCAAGCACCTCCTACTACAATTACTAACTACATTTTGTGTATTATATTTCTCTACAAATCAAACCGGATGTCTCAGGGGGGGGAAATGAAAATTGAGACACCGGCGAGGCATTGTTCCGTGAAAAGTATATCATAAAGAATGACTCTCAATGCTATTTACTCGTATAATATGTTCATGTTATATTACGTAGACAATGACGTTATATTTGGCATGTTTACCTGAGTACTTATGGTGTGTTAGAGGAAATGCAATTTGACAATATAAGAACGCTTAAGTGATTAGTACTAATGTATTAAAAGGCTAGTACTAATGTATTATAAGTTAATCTAGATTGTTATAATTATTTTAAAACATTAAAACTTAAAGCCTAATTTATGCGTAATAAAAAGCTGGCAAGATAAGGTACCTATTCTCTCAGTAAGACGCAGTATGTCCTCCGATACACTCCGATACGACGCAGTATGTTTCCAACTCGAATCTTGACGACAACGGAAAAACACCGCCCACCATCCCGCGGTGTCAGAGCTCCATGCCTAAAGTACAGTTCAGACAAAAAACTGTTAGGCGAGCTCTGTTTTTCGTTGGACGTCAGGAAGTCGAGCGGGCCGGATAGCTTTTCTCCAATCGTGCTTAGAATGTGTGCCCCTGAGTTGACGCCGGTGCTAACGCGTTTATTCCGGCACTCTTATTCAAAAGGCGTAGTCCCTGATTCATGGAAGTCAGCCATTGTCCATCCGATCCAAAAAAAAGGAGACAATTCGGATCCGGCAAACTACAGGCCTATAGCGATTACCTCCCTGCTTTCCAAAACCATGGAGAGCATAATTAACCGCCAGCGCTCGTTATACCTTGAGGGTCACCAGTAGATCAACGACTGGCAGCACGGCTTTCGCCATGGTCGGTCGACTGGCGATCTTCTGGTATACCTAACACATAGATGGGCGGTGGCTATTGAAAGCAAGGGGGACGGCCTGGCAGTAAGCCTGGATATAGCGAAGGCCTTTGATCGTGTATGGCACAAGGCTCTCCTCTCAAAACTTCCATCATTTGGGCTTCCCGAGAGCTTATGCAAGTGGACCTCCAGCTTCCTCACTGGGCGCAGCATACAGGTCGTTGTTGACGGTTATTGCTCGATTCCAAAGCCCGTGAACGCTGGCGTGCCCCAAGAATGTGTGCTATCTCCCACGCTGTTTCTTCTGCATATCAATGATATGTTGGACACCTCCAACATACATTGCTATGCAGACGACAGTACTGGTGATGCCGTATACACGGGCCATGCAGGTCTCTCTCGGGAAATCGTCGACCAGTGCCGGGAGGAACTTGTGTCTTCTATCGAGTCCTCTCTCGAGAAGGTCGCGGAATAGGGTAAATTGAACCTTGTCCAATTTAACCCAGACGACTCAAGTTTGCGCGTTTACCACTAAAAAAACCCCATTTGTCGTATCACCGCTCCTCGACAACACTTCCCATAAACCCTCGCCTAGTATCGGAATACTGGGTCCCGAAATCTCGAGCGATTTCCAATTCCGTGGCCATCTAGAGGGTAAAGCCAAATTGGCTTCGAAGAAGCTGGGCGTCAATAATAGAGCACGGCAATACTTCAAGCCGGCCTACATTTTAGCACTCTACAAAGCGCAGGTCCGGCCACACATGGAGTATTACTGTCATCTCTGGTCTGGCGCACCCCAGTATCTGCTCGATCCATTTGACCGCGTGCAACGCAGAGCAGCTCGAATTGTCGGGGACCCAGTGCTCTGTGAACGGCTGGATCACTTGGCGTTGCGTAAAGACGTCGCTTCATTGTGTTTCTTCTACAGCAGTTATCACGAGGAGTGTTCCGAAGAGCTGTTTAACCTGATTCCTGCCACCGAATTCCACCTTCGCACGACACGCGACAAATTAGGATATCATCCCCAACATCTGGATTTGTGGCGGTCGCGGTCCTCCACACTGCGGTTTTCAAGGAGCTTTCTTCCTCGTACTACTAAGCTGTGGAATGAGCTTCCTTGTGCGGTGTTTCCGGGACGATACGACATGGGTACCTTCAAAAAAAGCGCGAACACATTCCTTAAAGGCCGGCAACAATCTTGTGATTCCTCTTGGTGTTGCAAGAGAATGTGGGCGGCGGTGATCACTTAACACCAGGTGACCCGTACGCTCGTTTGTCCTCCTATTCCATAAAAAAAAGTATATGAATGCCGCTATTTTCATGAGCGTGCGCTTTACACCCAATATGAATTTTTACTGACTTTCTCTAAGTCCTACTTAAAACATCTTATAATGTTATTATCATCACTTTCAAAAAATCATTTCATCACCCTAAACATCATGCACCGCCTAAATACAAAGAACCTGCATAGGTTACATTGATAGACTTGGATGCGTATAGTGATTTACAGTACAATAAAAATAAAGTCACAAATATAGATCTAAACTAGCTGACCCGGCCAACGTTGTTCTGTACATAATAAATAAAATACTTTTTTTTATGAATTAGTCAATAATATTTCATAACATCAAAAATTTTTTCGTAAAATATGCTTCAGTTGCTATAATAATATTGTTTCACAGCAGAACTGTCAAACCGTGCTTCAATAAGTTTTCTAATACAAAACAAATATTAGAAATAAAAAACATTATAGGTCTCAAATCGAAATAATAACTATCCTATATTGAGAAATAGATGGGGATTACTTCATGGAGTGCAGTTTAGTCCAACTTGAGACGCACAAGATAACGGAGTCCTTGTCATTGTGAACCCGTCGTTTAAATAACAATCGAAACTAGAAAGTAAAAAATACTCTTAATTATTTAAGATACTCTTGAATATCTTAGGAATTCATCCATCTATGTTGGATGAATAAATCCAATTTCCAATACAATTATTTATCAAGAAACGATTGATGGCAAGATAATAAAGGCTCCAAAAATCTATCTTTGTCAATGTTTTGTGTTTCATCTATTTTCTCCAACTTGTTATGTTGACTTCTCTTGAGAAGTCAAGATACAAATGCTGTAATCATAAATACGCATGGGTGAAACGCTTTGCTTAGAAATGTTAGTAAAATTGGAATCGTATTATATTTTCTTGTCTACCATAAAATAAAAAAAAAATCGAAAGAGATTTGGTTTCTGTAACTATTATCTCATCTATCAATCACCCGTAGTAACTTCTTCGTGTCGGACTTCTAATAAATCTTCCACAATATTCCATTTAGACAACCTTCAAAAACAAACTTTGAAAGTTGGTCGAGGCTTGTAAAATCAAATTCAAATCATAATATTTCCATTAAGGGAAATGGTTTATAATTCTAGGTTAGTCATAAAATTGTTAATTGTATTATCAGCAACTTATAAATAAGAAATTCAGAATCTAATATTTCATATTTTCTAATCTTCATAAGTACTTACTTCATAAGTAAACAATAATAAATATTATCAGATTGTGAACTGAGTTTTACTTACCTTAATGTGACTGCAAGCATTACTTCTGGCGTTATACTTTGTCTTAATTTAGTGTCTTATCAGAAAATATTATCTTTTATGTGATGTAGAATACAATCAAAACTGGACCACATTCGGTATTAATTATTATAAATTTCCTGTTGTATTGACGTAACACTGGGCGGTGATTGTAAAAAGCTCCATTTTAACGTCGGTCCTCCAAGAGAACCGTGCACCTAGAATTCTTTACTTCTTCTGCGCCTTAGTACGTACAATAGCATTGCCAGAAGTTGACGCCGATTGAAAGGTGTGGCTTCGAGTAAAATGCCGCATATCAAAAAGTGGCCCCTGAATGGCTTAAAATTGAATCAGAGTTCAGACTAGTGCGTAAGCAATATCCGAATTCGGTCCGAGATTTCTAGACCTGTATTTTCACGAGTACGGATTGGACTCTGATCTGAGAAAGTGCGAAAGCACTCTTAGAATATTTTTATTCAATTCGTATCAACGGCTTTGGTTAAAACAGCATCTTTTTTTTTAGTCTGCATCAGTTTGCTTTTACTCCCAGCTATGGCCAACATGCGTCTATATGCCCACATTTTAAATGATTCTATAGATTTCCAGAGTTCCTCTTTATGAGGCCAGGCTGATATCCATACATATATATATATCTTATTTTTGTTATTATTACCGTTGGTATATTACCAACGGTTGGTATGTTATGTATGTTGATGTCTTTCCAGATCACGTTTTCGGAGAGACAGTCACTCCCCCAGTAAAAACACAGTTACAAATACACGTGTTTAGATCCTTTAACAATTGTTTTATTTAAATATGTCACACCCGCGTTAATCAAAGAAAATACTGAAATTCACATTTCAATTTAATTGTGGCTCAACTTGTACTGGTTCATCACAAATTCGCGGAATGTACAACCGTCAACATTATTGAATCGACTGCTGTTATTTACAGTGAAAACAATTCCACCAAATCGCAATGTCACAAAGACTTATTTGGTGGCTTTGTTTACAAACGTAACATTTATAATAGCACCTCTGTAGACTTGTTTTACCAGTGGGAGGCTCCTTTGCACGGGAATCTGGCTAGATTATGGGCGCCTATTTCTGCCGTAAAGCAGTAATGTGTAAACATTACTGTTTCGGTATGAAGAGCGCCGTAGCTAGTGAAATTACTGGGCAAATGAGACTTAAAATCTTGTCTGAAGGTGACGAGCGCAGTTGTAGTGCCGCTCAGAATTTTTGGGATTTCAAGAGTCCTGAGCGGCACTGCATTGTAATGGGCAGAGCGTATCACTTACCATCAGCTGAACGTCCTGCTCGTCTTGTCACTTATTTTCATAAAAAAATATATATATAACAAGTAATATAATGATTGGTATTAAAAAGAGAGTATTTATTGAGTATTTAAAAAATAATTTAAGTTACTTAAGATCACTCAGAGGAAAATTCAGGACAAACATTAATTAGTCTTTCGTGAGTCATTATTAAATTATTTACTAACACGGCTTTACTCACGTTTTTGTCGGTGTCAGTACCGACTAGTTTCGGACTATTCCGAGGTCCTTCATCAGGGTGAGTGTGGTAGGTTCGCGTTAACGTCCCACCTCTTACTGCGGACTTGGGCTCGTAGTGCGCGGCTGGACAGGGCGGGATGCGCCGGTGATGACGAGTACGGTATCACTGACACTGCGCCACGGGTGCGCACAATGTCCACGTGTTTATTTACGGCACTATGGGTCTTATTGCGAGACGAGTTTTGTAACACTTGTTTCCAAGTCGGTGGCATAGCCCACCCCATGTCTCTATTAAACCCTGATGAAGGACTTCCGAATGGTCCGAAACTAGTCGGTACCAACAACGACAAAAACGTGAGTAAAGCCGTATTCATAAATAATTAACTAGTCTGTCTCAGAATTTATGTAAGCAATGTCATTCAATGCAAGTACTATTAATTACATTTAGTGAACTGGTCGGCTGTAGCGTCGCTTTGTGCTGATTGAGTCGCTTCATTTCACACAGCTTCCAAATTAGCCGTTTTGTCTGTAGTTTGCTCAGGCCACACCTCTCTAGATTTCAGAGACCGCTTTCCAATTCATCAGCTTAATGGCCAGCTTATAGATCGTTGCAATTGCGGCGTTGAACTGCTAGCTTTATTCCGTCATTGCTGTTGCAAATACTAATTATACAAATATAAATTTAAATGTTGAAATATAATATTATGTTTCTTTTTACAATAAGTTCTCTGTAAGAGTTATCAATTGGAGACAGGAAATGTAATCAAGTGTTGGAGAGTATTTCGTGATAATATATAATAATAATAATCATTTATTCAAGTCTAATAATGGTACAGAATGTTTTGTGTCCTTCCCTCTGCGGTAGGATACCCTGAGTTGCAGATGATAGGTCCTTGCGAAATCCTAAAGGTATGGAGATGTTCAATGTGAGTTCAAATATGATTCAGGCACCACGTACGTTATAGCAATGTATTAATATTGTTGGCTCGTGTTTATTTTATATAACCGATCTCTATAACAATAGACGGACCTTCTAATCTTCAATACAAAATCATATCACGTCATTCATATCATTTTTGGGAGTAGAGGAACCTGTTGTACCTAGGTTTTTCAGTTTTTTAGATAATATATATTTGTTATTTTTATTTGACGAACTGTACTCAAAGCATTTGTGCATATTTTGAAAATTCAATTGTTTGAGTATTCACCATCAAAATATTAAAAATGTCTATTTCATTCTTACATGTGTTTTAATAATTAAAACGAAAAAATAGATGTATGGCCAAGGTACAACATACCCTATGTGCCTGCTTTAGTACTATGGTGTACCTAGGACACATTGAGGAATTTGGGGTAATGTATGGTAGCTGCGCCTTTTATTGCTGTAAATCAAGTAATGTGCAAATATTATTTTGTTTTAGATTGAAAGGCACCACAATTAGAGAATTTCTGACTTTGAGAACTTTGACATGAAATACAAATTATAACTTATTGAAAAGTAATTAAACGGCAACGATATTATATAAATTAATTGGGCACTTCAGTTAATTAATAATTTAATAATAAAATCAATATTTAATATCTAACACAAAACGATTTCATAAATGTTTTCTACAATAAGATATTGCTTGACGCTAGATCAAAATAATCACTATTAGTTTTAATTTTATATCTCAGTAGGTGACCCGACAGACGTTGTTTTGTTCTTAATAAAATAAAACTCTTGGTGGGATTTCATAATATCCGTTCTTAGCTGACTTCTATTCGGAAAATGTCAGTAATACTACCATATTTAAGTCTCTACGCCTTGTGATTCCAGAAATATCGTGGAGGGTCAATACATAGGAAATCTCTTATATTTATATCTCATAAACCACATCAGTTGGCATGTATAAAATAATTATAAGCCGTAGCATTAGCTATTAAGTTTTTAAACAATCAAATTGAACCATATGAAAAGCTATGTGTGCAACACGAGTCTAATATCTAATCTAATATATAAAATACTCGTTTCCCGGTGTTTGTTACCAAACTCCTCCGAAACGGCTGAACCGATTTTTATAAATGTTTTTATGCATATCGGATAAATTCAAATTCAAATATTTTTATTCAAAATAGGATTCAAAATCACTTATTGAACGACAAAAACTACCACCCATTCAAAAGAGACTGCCTCAGACCTGAGAAGAATGGGCGCAAGAAACTCAGCGGGCTTTTTTTATATAAAAATATGGATTACAATGTGATATCGTAGAATAAACATTTATAATTGAAGAGCCTGAGGGTGTTCGCTTTATTCCCAGTCCGTGGTGTCATTAAGAAAATCGTTTATGCTATAGTGACCTTTCCCACTCAAACGTATTTTAACAATTCTTGTTGTTAGCACATTTGTTTTGTACATTTTCTGGGATCACATTGTAGAAGCATATATATCGCCCAACAAAAGACTTACTAACTCGACCCAACCGAGTGGTAGGCATAACAAGTTTATGTTTGTACCTCGTGCTAACATGATGAATGTCATAGTTTCTAGAAAATTCCTCAATGTGCTTATGTACGAGGGGAGGCTGATAAGTAATCTACCTAACTATGAAAGAAAATACTTTGATGGCTAGTTTTTTTTTTTATTTTTCTATATAGTCTCCTGCAAGTCAAATACACTTATGACTTTTGCAAATAAGTGACATCATGCCGTTATAATAGTAATTTTTATTTTGCTCGTCAAAATGGTCAGTCACAGGCTCCTTCATTTCTTCGTCCGTCGAAAATCTGCGACCCCTCAATTTTTTCTTTAAATCTTTGAATAAGAAATAGTCACAGGGAGCCAGATCTGGACTATAAGGTGGATGGTTAATTTCTGTGAAGCCGTTTTTGCTCAGGGCTGACCTCGCCGTTAAGGCTGTGTGTACAGGAGCATTGTCTTGTAAAATCAGAACACCTTTGCTGAGTTTGCCTCTCCGCTTTTCTTTGATTTGTTCACGAAGCTGGTCAAGCAAGTTTGCATAATATTCAGCATTCATTTTTGTATTTTTAGGCATATAATCTATCATCAAAATCCCTTTGACATCCCAAAATACGGTGGCCATTAGTTTTCCAGCCGACGGCCGAACCTTGAACTTCCTTGGCGGCTTTTCTCTTTTAAATTTCCATTGCATTGACTCTTGTTTGCTTTCCGGATCCCACTGGCGAATCCAAGTTTCATCACAGGTCACAATTCGAGAGATAGTCTCTTCTTCTTTTTGACCAGGTCTAGAAATGCCTGACAACATTCTACTCGCCTTTGTTTGTCAAAGGGGGTCAACATTCTAGGGACCCAACGCGCGCTCACCTTGGACATGCCCAAATGTTCGTGAATAATTTCATGAACTCGTTCCTTGCTAATGCCCACATCTCTGGCTATCTCCCACTGCTTGATTCGCCGATCTGCAAGAATCAGGTTCTTCACCTTTTCAACATTATCTGCGGTAACAGCAGAAATTGGCCTTCCACTACGTGGGTCGTCTTCCAGGCTCTCACGGCCATGTTTAAATTGCTTCGACCAAAACTTTATGACGAATTCAGAAGGACTTGAATCACCAAACACCTTTAACATGCGCTCTCTGATCTGCGTAGGCGTATTTCCTTCTTTACTTAGGAATTTAATCACTGCTCGATGCTCAAATTTCATCATTTTACAATTTTCTTTCGACATGGTGAAATCAAAGCCGCGCCAAAAAAACAAAAGCAAGCGAAAAAAAATAATCGTCATAATTTTGAAAAAGGAATAAATATAGAATATGATTTTGCAGTGGCCAGTTCGATTTTCAAAACTTTCTTTAACAAAGTAGATTTTATATCAGCCACCCCTGGTACATACAGAACATTATCAAAAATGTATTGAGAAGCAACAGTCAAAATTTTTCTCTTAACGATTCTTTACGACCTAGGTTATAAATCGCCTGAATAGCCCTCTTCTGCAGCACAAAGATGGTATTAATATCGGCCGCACTCTGAGGTCTTAGGTCTGAGAATCGGCCAATATCTACTTTTTATTCCCCAAAATTTGTTTTTAATTTAATATATCTTTCCTCAGTAGAATGGCTTATTATTACCAGATGGTTACAACTACAATAATATTCCACTCTATAGTATATAAACATATAATTAGATATAGAATATTCGATACTTAGTTTACATTCACCAAAAAAATCATTAAATGAAAGTAATAATGTCAAAATATAGGTTAATATCGAAGCCAATAGTGGTTTGTTACACTTTGTTATTAAATAGAGAAAGCCATTTTTTTAAATCTTTTACAGTAAAATTAAGGCTGAATTCGGGCCTCTTTCACGCCTAAACCACTGATCGTATCGACATGAAACAACCACCATGCGAAATTTATTTATTTTTATTAATTATTACTTATTTTTTTATTGTATTTGTAATAAGATGAATTAAATTTAATTTATTTCCTTTTAAAATTCGCCCAGCGGAGCGGGCGGGAACGGCTTGTATTTCTATATAAATATCTCACCCAGTTAAATGTATTGTTATATTTCATTGCACTTTTATTTTGAACACAATTCTGCAAATCTATAGAATATTAATACGTTGTTACAATCAAATTAATTGTACACAATGGTTATAGATTTACAATAAAAACTTGTATTGCGCTTCCAACAGCAGCATTTATTGAAAGCTTTTACGTAAATGAAGCCATATATTACGAATCACAACACACTCTTAACTCGGTTATATTATTTGTCGCTCTGTTATTGCTTAAAACATCGCTTGAAACAGCTTTAATTCTCCAATGATTTTTTTTAGTAATTAAAACTTGCTTTGTTCTGACATTATTTTTTAAAATTAATATATTTTTTATCACTCTAAAACCAGAATTTTAAATACTATATATAACAAACAGACTTCCGCGACCTTCTCGAGAGAGGACTCAATAGAAGACACAAGTTTCTCCCGGCACTGGTCGACGATTTCCCGAGAGAGACCTGCATGGCCCGTGTATACGGCATCACCAGTGCTGTCGTCTGCATAGCAATGTATGTTGGAGGTGTCCAACATGTCATTGATATGCAGAAGAAACAGCGTGGGAGATAGCCCGCAGCCTTGGGGCACTCCAGCATTCACGGGCTTCGGGTTCGAGCAATATCCGTCAACAACGACCTGTATGCTGCACCCAGTGAGGAAGCTGGAGGTCCACTTGCACAAGCTCTCGGGAAGCCCATATGATGGAAGTTTTGAGAGGAGCGCCTTGTGCCATACACGATCAAAGGCCTTCGCTATATCCAGGCTAACTGCCAGGCCTCCCCCCTGGCTTTCAATAGCCGCCGCCCATCTATGTGTTAGGTATACCAGAAGATCTCCTGCCGACCGACCATGGCGAAAGCCATACTGTCGGTCGTTGATCAACTGGTGACCTTCTAGATATACCAAGAGCTGGCGGCTGATTATGCTCTCCATGATTTTGGAGAGCAGGGAGGTAATAGCAATAGGCCCGTAGTTTCCCGGATCCGAACTGTCTCCTTTTTATGGATCGGATGGACAAGGGCTGACTTCCATGAGTGAGGGACTACGCCTTTGGAATAAGAGTGCCGGAATAAACGCGTTAGCACCGGCGTCAACTCAGGGGCACACATTCTAAGCACGATTGGAGAAATGCCATCCGGCTCGACTTCCTGACGTCCAACAAAAACAGAGCTCGCCTAACAGTTTTCTGTCTGAACTGTACTTCAGGCATAGAGCTCTGATACCGCGGGATGGTCGGCGGTGTTTTTCCGTTGTCGTCAAGAGTCGAGTTGGAGGCAAAAAGAACGCAAAGAAGATCAGCTTTCTCTTTTGCCGTATGGGCCAGGTTGTGATTTCCCATATGCAACGGCGTCAGGGACGGCTGGTTGAAGTTACCAAGAGCAGCTTTTGACAACGACCAGAACTTGCGTGTTCCGGTCGGGTAACTGGAAAGCTGCTCGCCGATTTTGACGATGTGCTTCGATTTCTCACGGGTGATTTGTCACTTAAAAAATCTGGAGGCACGGTATAATATTTCCTCTTAAGAACTGTGCAGTTCGGATCCTTTGTGCCGAGCGCCGCAACCCAAGTTCGATACGCCTGTTTTTTGCAGTCAGATGCTGCTTTAACTGACGCATCGAACCAGGGCTGTGATCTGCCACCGGTCGGTACTACAGAGCTTGGTATAAAAATATCCATGCTCTGTAGTATCACATCGGCTACTGCAACGGCGCAGGCACTAGGATTGTCAGAAGGGAAACAAATCCTGACCTGCTGACTTGTAGTGCCAAACGCGTCGGGTCGCTTGTGGTCTGCGACGTTGGCGTCGGATAGGCACTACACTCCTGACCAGGCAATGGTCGGACGTTCCGAGAGGGGCGCCGACAAAGACCTGATAACCATCGGGATGTGTAGTCAGCAGAAGATAAGGACGGCATGTGGCTATCCACATCCGGGAGCCGCGTTGGCGACTCAACCAATTGGGACAGACCATACGCCAATGCGAAATTATGCACAGATCGCCCTGCGTAGTCTGTGGTGCGTGATCCAAGCCATTTGGCATTGTACCCGTTGAAATCACCCAAGACTACGACTTCAGCGGAGGTAATCTGTGCAAGCACGTCGTCAATTGCCGTTTGAACGCAGCCCAACCTTCAAAATTGCCGAGACGGCGACAGCAGATATCCTCCCTAACGTACATACATACCCCGGCATGAGGCAAAAAATTGTTCTCAATTTTTTACCCGGGGTACGTTAAATATCACGTATCACTAGGACGAGATATCTGCGTCTCCATAAGGAAACACAAGGCCGGCTGCGCCGTCTCAAGGTGGTGGTGGACGGCGTTTAAATTGGAGTGAATTCCCCTGATATTGCAAAAGTCCACGTTGAGCGTGGAGCGGGGTGCCGTGATGTTACTGCCTCGTTTGTCCTCGGTCATGCGCGGTTCAGTGCCCTCCCCAGAATACGAAGGGCAGCCCGAGCGGGAGTGCTCGGGGAGGGATTATCCGGCTCTGGTACCCTCCTGGGGTAATTTCTTTTTCAAGACCGCTCTCATATTTTGTTGGGGGGAGGGGAGGGAAGGGATGGCCTCTGAAACATAGCGGCACTAGGCCCCTACTTCACGCCGGTATTCTGTGCGATACGAAAAACCCAAAAATTCTGAGCGGCACTACAATTGCACTCGTCACCTTGAGACATATGATGTTAAGTCTCATTTGTCCAGTAATTTCACTAGCTACGGCGCCCTTCAGACCGAAACACAGTAATGTTTACACATTATTGCTTCACGGCAGAAAAAGGCGCCCATAATCTAGCCAGATTCCTGTGCAAAGGAGCCTACCACCGGTAAAACAAACCTACAGAGGTGCTATTATAAATGTTACGTTTGTAAACAAAGCCACCAAATAAGTCTCTGTTACATTGTGATTTGGTGGAATTGTTTTCACTGTAAATAACAGCAGTCGATTCAAAAATGTTGACGGTTGTCCATTTCGAAAAATTTTGATGAACCAGTTGTTCAAGTTGAGCCACAATTAAATTGAAATGTGAATTTCAGTATTTTCTTTGATTGACGCGAGTGTGACTCATTTAAATAAAAATAATAAACACGTGTATTTGTAACTGTATTTTTACTGGGGGACTGACTGTCTCTCCGAAAACGTGATCTGGAAAGACACCAACATACATAAAATACCAATCGTTGGTAATATACCAACGGTAATAATAACAAAAATAAGATATATATATATATGTACGGATATCAGCCTGGCCTCATAAAGAGGAACTCTGGAAATCTGTAGAATCATTTAAAATGTAAAATGTAATAGACGTATGTTGGCCATAGCGGGGAGTAATCGCAAACTGATGCAGACCAGAAGAAATAAGCTGTTTTAACCAAAGCCGTTGATACGAATTGAATAAAAATATTTTAAGAGTGCTTTCGCACTTCCTCAGATCAGAGTCCAATCCGTACTCGTGAAAATACAGATCTAGAAATACCGGACCGAATTCGGATATTGCCTACGCACTAGTCTGATCTCTGATTCAATTTCAAGCAATTCAGGGGCCACTTTTTGATATGCGGCATTTTACTCGAAGTCAAGTACTCACACCTTTCAATCGGCGTCAACATCTGGCAATGCTATTGTACGTACGAAGGCGCAGAAGAAGTAAAGAATTCTAGGTGCACCCTCTCTTGGAGGACCGACGTTAAAATGGAACTTTTTATTATCACCGCCCAGTGTTACGTCAATACAACAGAAAATTTATCATTACTACTGAATGTGGTCCAGTTTCGAGTCTATTTTACATCACATAAAAGATAATATTTTCCGATAAGACACTAAATTAAGACAAAGTATAACGCCAGAAGTAATGCTTGTAGTCACATTAAGGCAAGTAAAACTCAGTTCACAATCTGATAATATTTATTATTCTTTACTTATGAAGTAAGTACTTATGAATATTAGAAAATACGAAATATTAGATCTTAGAACATTCTGAATTTCTAATTTATAAGTTGCTGATAATACAATTTTATGACTAACCTAGAATTATAAACCATTTCCCTTAATGGAAATATTATGATTTGAAATGATTTTACAAGCTTCGACCAACTTTCATAGTTTGATTGTGAAGGTTGTCTAAATGGAATATTGGGGAAGATTTATTAGAAGTCCGGCACGAACAAGTTACTACGGGTGATTGATAGATGAGATAATAGTAACAGAAACCAAATCCATTTCGATATTTTTTTTATTTTATGGTAGACCACAATGCAATGGACTAGGGAAATGTGCGACCCACAAGAAAATATTCTACGATTCCAATTTTACTAACATTTCTATGCAAAGCGTTTCACCCATGAGTATTTACGATTACAGCATATGTATCTCCTGGACTTGTTTGACAACTTCACTAACAAACAGTGGATCCTTTATATGAAACACTATCGGTCTTACAAATAAACTTGATAATAAGTTATTGATAATAAATTGTTGATTACGAGTATATCGCTGACAACACTGCCAATACACAACTGACCTGTATAAATAACACTGTACAGGCTGTTTATACATATGTTTGACAGCAAATTTTTGTGCCTATTTGAAGCGCCACCCGCGAGCGTCCAGAGTAACTAATTTTGACGGATACAACATATGGCTGCGAAGGAACGTACAATACTCTGAAGTATTTTTGTAGTTTGAATTAATTTCGTTTAACTTCGTCTTTCATGTTATTAATACTTCAAGAATCAACGTAATAAAGTACACAATCTTTTTCTATAAGTAGTTTCCCACCATCTATCGATGTTTGCTGAGGTTGTCATCACTAGTTTTAGTACCGTAGACTCTCCCTACATGGCCAACAGCGCCAAAATGGCACATATCAAACAGGCACAAAAGCACTTTGACAGACGCCAGTCCAGTGATATATAGAAGAGTTCAGTAGCGGGAACCGTTATAGGTCCGAATAAACCAATCATAAGTCATAATGTCAGTTTCTAATCATTTGGCATATTCTTTGTTTATTCTTAGGTATGACATTCTACCAAATTTATTTGTAAGGCCACTTAGTTATAAAACCCTGCGAAGCAAATTGTACCTGCATAAACAAATATTGAAGTTCTGAAGATGCTTTCAAAACGAATTTAAAATGAAGAAAATGCGACAATGTAATGCACTCGTTCGTAAATAGTGACGTGCCATTTTATGCCTTTAGATATCGCAGCAGACGGTGCGGTTAAGTAATAGAATATGCTCTATGTCGACGCGCAAGATTCACGCTTCTGGATATAATTTACATATCCATTTAACTTTCAACTTCGTATTCTTAAGAATAAAAAAAAAATATGAAAAATAAACGAGGAAAAGCAAGTATATTATCAACATATAACATATTAAATTAATACGAATTTGGTTTGAATCGAAATTTACTGAACATATCAGGTTGAAACTTGTACCCTTGGGTGCGGTATAATGCGTACATTTTTTACCGACTTCAAAATAGAAGGAGGAGACGGTGTCAGCCAAGGTAGGTTTGTTACTACATATTATATAGTTATAGGTGAGATGTGTTTAAGACGGACGCACTACGTGACGAAGAGACAGGCGACAGCGGGGTCGTTGCGGGAGGACACCGATTCCAAAAATAACAATAATCTCTACTAGAATTTTATTAATTAATTAGATGCTTTAAATACGCAATTATTTTCATACTTTTAAGTGATACTATATATACGAGAGGACAAACGGGCAAGAGGCTGGAGTAATGAGGAGTTTGAGGTAACCCATGGACTTCCGCAACACTAAGAAGTCATGCCTTATTATTGCCTTAAATGCAACACGTCTCATGATGAGAGTTTGCTCTTTTCTTGAAGGTTCCTAAGCTGTATCGACTCGGAAAATCAGCAGCCGGTAGTTGATTCCTAGTGCCTGTGCAAGGGAAGAAATTCTTGCAAAACTTCTAGCAAAATAGTCAATTACTCGTACAACTCTGAAAGAGCGGCGTCATTCACAGCACGAATCTATCAAAAGTCCGTTATCTAGCAATCCGTAACATAAACCATAATGATACCTCGAGTATTTTAAACACAAGTGGGTATTACGTTTCAAGTGGTCCCACTGGGTTTGGCGCCAAAACTGCTCAGTAGGTGACTTCTGTAGGCGCACGGGACGTGTTGGCATATCAGAGGTTAAGCATAGAGCTTAAGTTTATTATTATTTTGATCAACAATGTACCAGTATTTTTCATAATATTATTATATCCCCACAAATCACAAAGACTTTTATATCATAATTTAATATCAAAATACAAATTAAAATATGAGGAATTTATGATGTATGTTGTAATATCTGTAGATAAATACAAGTTGGAGAAAACAGATGAAACACCGAGTCATCGACAAAAACATTGACAAAGATAGATTTTTGGAGCCTTTCTTATCTTGCCATCAATCGTTTCTTGAATAAATAATTGTATTGGAAATTGGATTTGTTCATCCAACAGAGATGGATGAATGCCTAAGATATTGAAGAGTATCTTAAAAAATTAAGAGTATTTTTTACTTTCTAGTTTGGGTTGTTTTTTAAACGACGGGTTCACAATGACAAGGACTCCGTTATCTGTGCTTCCGTATGTCAGCGGGCAGTCTCAAGATAAAATATGAAACTGTAATCTTGTTGAGTGTGTATTACTGTTATTGCATGATGATACAGAAACCAGGATGGCCAAATTCAAATATATACATTAATAAATACATAAAAAGTACTACATTTTATAACATACACAAGCGATCTCGCACTTCAAGGTCGATCAAGGTCAACCAATTCTTCTTAGTCTTTCGGAATGAATATCTAAAATTATTACTAAGAAAGCATGTACATACATTTTAGTTTTGTGTAAGAAAGGAGATATAAAGTTGATCATAAAACCAGAAAGACTAATAAATACAAATAATTATTTTCATTGGAAATACCCATTTATTCTAAGATAGAACGGGTTTTCAACTTAATAACTTAATATAAAACACAATATGAATAATTTATGCATGGTCTTATAGCTTTTTCAAAAAAAAAATCAAATTCCAAATTTCTATATTTGATCTTAAAGTATATATACAAAATTACTTAAATCTACTTATTAAAGCAATTTACAATAAGCCTTATATATGTAGGTATCAGAAAACTTATTTCTACAACCCTATCTACGTATTGAGGGATACAACTTAAAATTATGCTTAAAAACTAATACATGAGGTTTGTGGGGGGGGGGGGGGGGGGGGAATCCAGGAAACTGGGAAAACCTGGCTATTTACTATTGATATGACGTAATATTAATCGTAACCTATCACTTAACCTAACTTAAAACTAATGACTAGAACTTAAAACTAACTTAAAAACTAAGGTAAATAAATACATATATATTATATAAATATAAGAGGGGTGTGGGGTGGGGGGGAAAGGGAGGGAGGGAGAGGGAATAGGAGGCCAGTTATTTAATTCTTATAACTAAACCAATTTACAATATATTGGTTTTACATTTATTCAGACCTAGCTAGAACTATGTGTGCGTCAGTGTGTGTGTGTGTGTGTGTACGCTAGTGTTCTGTGAGCTCTAACCAGTTGTGATGTGGTAATGCATGTTTATAACGTTTTATGCTGCGGCAGTACTCTGTGAGTGACTTACGACTACAAGTCGACCGGAGAGCGGGGTTTATTCCGTCCTTCAGTCGGCGTAGCCCTCTGTAGAAGCTATGAGATATCTCTTGTATGTGTTGTTCTAGTGTTGGGATGTTTTTCTTTACATGAAGTCGTTTAAGATTTGTACGCGGGTGGGTCCGGTAGATGGTTTTAAGTGATCTATTTTGCACAGTTTGTAGTTTACGATAATTGTTTTGATTTGTGTTAATCCATACCGGACTTGCGTATGTCGCGTTGCGGACTTGTTACTAGTTGAGAGAGTGGAATACCTATAGAAAATGGGTCTCAACAGGCTCAAGGCAGTAAGTGCCTTAGAGCGGGCGTAATTAATATGAGGCGTGAAGGAAAGTTTCCGGTCGAGGATAAGTCCTAGGATTTAGCCTGTGACTGCCATTCGACCGGGTGGTTATTAATATGTGGCTTTAAAGAGATATTGAGTTTACGGGAAGTTTTGTATGAGAAAAGAACCGCCTCGGTCTTTGTGTCATTGATTTTAAGCTTCCACTTAGAGAAGTAATTGCTTACACAATGTAGGGTTGTATTAAAGTGGGAGACTATAGATTTGATGTTCTTACTGCTGCACAGATAAGCTGCGTCATCAGCGTACAGGGCGAGGACCGTGTTCGGAGGTTTTGGGATGTCTCTCATATAGAGTAAAAATGCCCTCGGTGAGATGATGGAGCCCTGTGGAACACCTGCTACTACTGGATGTGGGGGGGATAAACTATTTTTGACTCTAACTCTAAGAAATCTATTCGTAAGGAATGATTTTATTATTCTACAATATTCAAAGGGGACTTGTGCTTCGAATAATTTGTGAACTAAGGCATCATGCCAGACGGTATCGAAGGCTTTCTCAAGGTCGAGTAGAACCATACCAGTCTGGTGTCTCAAGTTAAATTAGTGTGTTATGTGTTCGACTACGCGCTCCAGTTGGTGAGTAGTCGCGTGTGACCTTCGGAAACACTCAGGTAGGTTTGATTCTATAAGTGAGTTTATAAAAATATGTAAAAACTAAACCGAGAGCGTGTAAGAAATATAATCCATTTCTCTGTAATTATGCAGGATCTAATTTAGGCTATTTCTCTCCCTTGAATAGAATTACCAGGGAATATAATAGTCATCACGATGAAGTCGACATATTTGATCATAACTTACATAAATTTAAAACATATATTAAAACGGTTCTTTCAAGGGAGGGATGAACTCAATCGTTATTTTTCTTTTTTGTGTAAATTTATATTAATATTGTACTCATAGATATATAATAATTTATAGTTCTTATTTTATTTTGTGGCTTAATTTAATTGAATAGCATGTCATTTTCGCCTATTATTGAGGCATCACTTACCATGTGAATGTTATTACCAGGACGAGGGAAAATAGGTAGGACGGAGGCACGCATTAAATATATTAACTAAGGTGTCTATTGCTTTTGAAGGGAGGTGTTTTAGAAGTATATTCTGTATGTCGTCGTGCCCGGGGGCTTTTCGCGGTTTACAGGTTTTTAAAATTAATTTGACTTCGCGAGGTACAACTGGCGTAGGTGCAGTCGGTCCGTTTATTTTGTAAAGGTGGTCTAGAGACCGCTAAACCTCGCGTTCGGTGTCGGGGCCGCTCAGATCCACGGTAAGTCTATGCTGTCGCTCAAAGTGTGTACCTAGGGCCTCGGCCTTTTCAGCGTCCGACCGGGCGGGGCCCGAGGGGATGCTGAAGCAGGGTAGAGGGGTGTGTACGTTTTAAGGCGTCTCGCGAACTGCCAGAGGGAATTGTCGCAGGTGTCAAGCGATTCGAGCTTTTGGTTCCATTCGTTGGAAGTGAGAGATTTTATTTTAAAAGATATTTGGTTTTGAAGTGAATTAATAATCGTGTTAAACCGACGCGTATGAAGTCTCTGTGCGTGATGTCGGTATTGGTTTTTTAGTTTGATAAGTCTTGTTATGTGGTGTGGAAGTTTGTTTCGGTGTGAACGTCGGGATGTTCGCGTTACGGGCTTTGATTATAGCGTCAGTGTATCAGTCAGTGTTTGTATGGCGTTGTCCACTAATTCGGGTCGGTGTAATTTTAAGGAGCTGGGGTAGGGGAGGGCTTCGTTAATATGTTTTTATAAGTGTCCCATTTAGCATTACCGTATTTAAAGATAGGTCGCGAGATGCGCGGGATGAGGCTATTAATTTCGAAAATATTGAGACAGTGGTCCGAGATAACGTCATAAGTCAGTGGGTCTGTAACGTTTGTGATATTTTTGGCAAGGGTGAGATGTAATTTAGCGGCAGAGTGCCTAGGGTTGGAGGGGAGGTGGGTCGCTTTGTCCGGAATTAAAATTTTATATTCGTGACCTGCAAAGTGATTAAAAAGACGTGATCCATTGGAATTTGCTCGATTGCAATCCTAGTGTCTATGGCAGCGTGACGGGGCGTTCCCTGTCATTACTGAGTTCCACCCGCGGCCGTTCGCCATGTTCGATTTGAACAGGCGGGGCTAGGGTGGTGCGTTTTGGCGGGTCTGGAAGCGCTCCTGGCGCTCCTTGACGGCCGCAAGGTAGATGCGGCGTTAGGGGCACTGGCGGTACGAGGCCGCGTGCTTTCCGCCGCAGTTGCAGCACCGGACTGGAGCCTCCTCCTTCCGGTCACACTCCGCTGTGAAGTGGGCTCCCGTGCACTTGACGCAGCGGGCGGCCCGGTTGCAGTTCCGTTCTGCATGTCCGAATGTCTGGCACCTGGAACACATGGTGCCGTATTTATTATTTGATTTATATTTATAAATTCGCACCGATTGATGACAGATATATTTGATTTTCCTGAAGGCCGATATCAGTGCTCTTCGGGAGCGTCACTTGGTACCTTGGTACCAGTGCGTCGCCCTTGAAGGCGACAACTTTGGTGGGTTTGAACTCCAGTTCCGGAAGTGCACCTAGCACCTCTGCGGAGCTATAGTTCAGACCTTGGACGTGGCCAGTCCTTTGCCAAGGTACAATAAAATTTGCATTGAAATTAGGCGTCACATATTGAAGGAGCTGGAGTAATAGCCAGACTTTGTCAAATATTATAATAAATTGCATTGATATTCCAGAAGGAACAAGATTTTCCGAACATCATTAACATTTCATCAAGTTGCATACATCAAACGGATCTTGAATTCACTTCAATTAACGATAAAATTATATTCTTAAAATACACAACGGACTCTAAGTTTTGAACTTTTACGATGACAAATGAAAAGTTATTTAACTTTTTATACATATATCTCATATAATATAAAAGTATTCGTTATCAATGAAAAGTATTATTAAAGAATCAGATATAGGTATAATATTCGAAGTGACTGGAAAAGGTATGTCTACCTTTTATTTCACTTCTTCCCTCTTGTTTTTTTTGAAGCATAGATGTTGTTTTATAATGTAAAAAACCTTTTATGAAAAATTATCTAGGTAATGGTGATAATTACTTTGAATTCCGTTGCGTGGGTAAAGCGGAGTTAGCAGATATGAAAACAGAGAGAAGAAATCGACTTTATTTTGTTCTATGTAGAGATATAAATCCCAAATCGTCGTTCTTATTGAAAGGCATAAAAAGTATTTACTTTCTCAAAATTAATTCCTTCAGAATTATTTTTGATATCATTTCCAATACTATGACCAATTCGGAAATAAATGGTGATCTAAGAAAGAAGAAGCGGCGCAAGAAACTCTCCCAGCATCATTTTTTTGCGCTGTTTTTAATAAAACATACAATATTGTACTGTATTTTCTTTTCTTTGTTTGCTTTTTTAACTACAATGGTGTCTATACCCATGGTAACTTTGTTAACTTTGTTAACTGTTTGTTTCAGATTAATGCAATAGGTACGGACAAAAATTTTATTTGTGTGCAAAATTAAATTAACCGTAAAGGCATGGCTTAATAGAGAAAGCGTAACAAACTTATCGTAACACACAATAATTGTCATTATCATCTTCCTAACAATTCCGTATATAAATAGTTCTTTCTGCCTTAGATATCAAGTTAGACTATAATCTCTGCGACACATTACTAACTTTGAAGTCATTATTATTAATATTTCTAACATAAAAATAATTAAGAAAGTTTTGATAAGCACTTTTCTTAAATATAATATTTTATCTTTGTGAACTTCAAAAGAAAATGTTGATATTGATTAGTGAAAGATATTGTATAGAAGTAACAATGACAACTTTTTCGTTGACTTCAAAGGATTTAATCAATTTGGAGACTTTTTCCAGTCTTCCCAGATAAATAATTATTATAAGAGTAGGCACTTTCTCTTGAGACTGGATTTTTAGTGTCATTCAATTGTTTTCTTCGCAATAAATTAATACCTTTTTGTTGTACTTTTATTCATCTTAATACTTAATAAAGAGGTTCTTACTGAGATTTGTAAAACAAATTAATCTAACCTCATTTGATTTTGAAAATAGGATTACTGTTCCGTATATATTTCAAATATGACGTTAATTTTATCCGCAACAAAGCGAAGTTCTTTTTAACCGACTTCTAAAAAGGAGGTGGTTCTCAATTCGTCAGTATTTTTTTTTATGTTTGTTACCTCAAAACTTTCGACTGGGTGAACCGAAACTAGAATTAGATTTATTTATTAGATTGTATAAAAATACGCAATTATTGTAAAACTTTTTAGTGCATATTATATAGATCTATTGTTTTAGAAGTCGGTTGTTTTTTTGTAAAAAAAAAATTATTTGGCATCAAAATTCCCGGATTGAAAACGCATAAACCAAATTCGTCCTATTCTTACTGACACTACATTAGGTCCATAAATGTCACAGTTGTATTCGCGGCTTGCGCCGTAATTTTTCCATGTTTGATTTTTTTTTATTGGGATTTTATGACCTGGTAACTAAGACCTTTAAGTCAAAATTGTGTTTTATACACTGAGGATATCATTCGCAGCCTGATAGAAACGGCTAAAGTGTGCACATTTTTCTCCTTAGTTTTGTGTCAACTGTCACTGTCTGAATTGGGTTCTAAGTCCAACATCTGAACTCAATAAATGTTTTATATTGCTGCTTATTGATCAACAATACTTTAAATAACTGGAGTAAAAACAGCAATGTATAGATATAACCGTCGCAGCTTAATTTGTAGGATGTTCCATATTTCGGCTTTGTTTTATAAGACGTGATTTGTCTATATGTATATAACGTCATTGCTTATCTGTATATATATAAGAGAGATTTGATATATTGACTCATCATAATATCTCTGGAACCATAAGGCGTACAGACCTTTTTTTTATGAAAATAAGGCACGAGATCTATTTCTGCCGTGAAGCCGTAATGTGTAAGCATTACTGTGTTTCGGTCAGAAAGGCGCCGTAGCTAGTGAAATTACTGGTCAAATGAGACTTCACATGTTATGTCTCAAGGTAACGAGCGCAATTGTAGTGTCGTTCAGAATTTTGGGTTTTTCAAGAATCCTGAGCGGCACTGCAACAACGGTATCAATTACCATCAGCTGAACGTCTTGATCGTCTCGTCGCTTATTTGTATAAAAAAATTAATGTAAGGTTCTGTGAGAAGGTTCATTATATTATATTACTGTAATAAAAGATAAATATTACTATTATAATAGACTTTTCCTATGCTTTTATTATATTATACTATGTTCATTAATCCGCTCGAAACCAATTTCAGTTAAGTGTAACTCCTTGCCTTAACGAGTAATACACTCTAGGGAAATACAACATGGAAGTAAGTATTTGCTATTTTCTACTGTGCAAAGGTATCTAAATAAATATTATGAAAATTTATGATTGCAGAATCAAAATTACATCGATGTTAAATTACACAATTTTAACAATTGTGAGTAAATTTAATTTTGGTTACTAAGCGAATGTTTGGTGTTAGTCACATGTGTTCCAAAATGAATAGTCCTGCTCTGATACGCTACAGTATCAGAAGAACTAATAAATGGCGTGCAACGCAGAGTTGCTCAAAATAAGAGTAAACTCTGAACTTCCAAAATTTCGAGATCATACCTTGTTTGACTTGACACCCTCCACCGAATACCACCTTTACAGGAACTTTATGCCTTGTAGGCAAATTCTTTTTTGCGCTGTCGAAATTATACTTTGGTTTGTGCCGTTTGGTGTTGAGACACTTGGCCCGTGGTGTTCAGAGGTACGACGAATGTACTATCTGCGCGCCTCAATAGGTCTGGAAATATATATATATATATATATATATATACTGGAAACCCAAGCGCTGGCAGCTATTTCGGTCAACGGATCAGTCTAGCTACCCAACGCGGAAATGCTGACAGTATTCTTGGTACACTTCCCCGTAATGATAGTTTTATTTTAATCTAATCATAGTATTGTAAATATAGTTATAAGATTTGTTTTCTTTGAATAGATAATACGAATATACTTCTGCAGTGTTTTCAGGGTGACACTATACGGGTGCCTTAAAAAAACGCGTACACCATTAATTAGATTCCGGCATCGCTCCTGAGTTTCTTCTGTTCAATCAAGTGACCTGTACGCTGGTTTCTCCTCCGCTTTCATTAAAAAAAGTTTCATGTAATCCTAACGTTCTCAAAAAAAATCTACTATATTACTATGCTGCGATGGAGTATTCACTCCAGAGAACAAAAAACTTCTCCACTAAAATATACATACTGTTTAACAGTATTGGAGTAAAATACGAAGAACGAAAGATAAAATATAATATATAAAACATCCATTTTAGTATTTTGTAGGTAGAAAAGAAAACTAAGGTACTTTTAGTCATCAACGGGCGATACGCGGATCACGTTATGGTAGGTGATTACGCCGGCTGATTACGTTATTTCAAGTACTGAGAAACACTTATTGCGGCTGATAAGTTAACCCCCCCACACTTTATAGCACTTATATTATTAAAGCTCATGTTTACATGCTCGGGGTATCCCCGCGCATGTAAACCAAGCTCCCATTGAACAATAATAAACATAATATACAAACATTTTCGTTCATGGCTTATTAAACATTAAAAATAAACAAATTGTTGAGATTTGCAAGAGCGACATTTCAAATCAATTTCCTAATATGCAAATATTGGGTTTGAGCAGGTTATCAACTGTAAAGTAGATAGATTGAGATTTGAACAAAGCGTACAAGATTTTATGACGTTACGTCACTCGAACGGTGAACTCAGTTGGAAGAGCACTCGCATGGAACGTGAGAGGTCGTGTGTTCGAGACCCGCTTCGTTAATAAATTTTTATTTTCAAATTTTATTTGTGTAATACACATTAAAAGGTTTATTTTCTTCTTATAAATTTCTGTAGTTATAGTAGTACATTATCATCATGATAAAGGATACGTTAAGATACTAATAAATATAATACCATAGGTTCTGACTTTTAATTTATTTGCCAAGGCATCGGTAGACAGTCACTAATAGATACTGTGAACAAATTCAAATATTTTTATTCAAAATAGGATATAATGTCACTTATTGAAAGTCAAAAACTATCACCTATTCCAAAAGGTCCATTCAAAATGCCTAACTGGGCTTCTTTTTTCTATAAAAATGTTTACAATGTAAAATTGTACAATAAAATTTACAATTTAATAGCCTGGTCGCTTCATTCTCAATCATTAAGAAAGTCGTTTATGTTATAGTAACCTTTACCACACAAATGTTTTTTAACAATTCTTTTGAATTTCGTAATACATTAAATCATACAAAATAACTATTTGCTTATTACTTTTACTCCGAATTATACTTAATAAGAACTGAAAAAAGTCGTATCAGCTGATACATTCTCATACAGCATTACATAATTATTCAAAAAGGTTATAGAAAGAAAATAATGTGAATTAAACCTGTTCTAATTCTAAACGTAATTTATGTTATAAATATACATAATAAACAAAGCCAGAAGTGTACTGAATAATATTTTACTCACAGCTCGTTAAGTATTTCACGAATTTTAGTTATTAACAAAGCTTGGCACCAATTTCACTCAAGTGAATGTTACTCACCAGCTTATCTCGTGGAAAATTCAACATGAAAATTTTAATAAGAATATACGGGGTTCATTATTGAAATTGATAACTTATGGGACAAGTTACAGAGGCTAGATTGTTAGGAGGTCCTAGGCTGTCTTTTCGTCATAATTAACGTCACGATTTTTATAAAATCAATACTTGGTTGGTTTTTATTCATAAGATAATTCATACTAGGCCACACTATTTACAGAGAGTCGACTGTTTAAATTTTTGAACACTGTGACATATTGTTAGATAAACCCCTTGTTTGCGATGATCAAAAGAAATATTGATACATTCTTAAAGATGTATATTTTTTCTGTCTTTACAAGATTAGATAAACATAATTATAGTTTCTTGTGTAGTTCAGGTGTCGTGTGTAAGTAGTTGAAGTAGAATATAATGAATGAATGATTGAAGGTTTCATTTGAAAGTTAGATGAAGGTTGAAGTATGATTGACAGAATAGGTAAACGAAGTAATATTTGAGTTATTTGATTGGTTGAGGTGTATGGCTCGATATAATAATTAAATTTAATACAGTCGACGAAAGGACATCTGGCGTCGACACCCTTTATTTAGATCATACTATGTGCTAACAAAAGATGGCGAAGACGAAGAAGAATACCAAGGTTTTCAAGCAGTTCGTGTTGCCAGTGATGACTTACGGTACGCAGACGTTGTCGCTATCTATGGACCTTATGAGGAAGCTAATGGTCTCAGAGGGCAATGGATAGGGCTATGTTCGGAATTTTCCTGAGAGATCGAATCAGAAATGAGGAGATCCGTATGAGAACCAAAGTCACCGACATAGCCCAAATGATCACGAAACTGAAGTGGCAGTGGGCAGAACCCATCGTTCGACACATGGCCCACCGGCCATGTCATGGCAGAAAAGTCCTCGAATGGCTTCCACCTACCGGAAGACGAAGTGTTGGTAGGCCCCCAACAAGGTGGACCGACGATCTGATCAAGATCGCCGGAATACGTTGGATGAGGGCAGCACAGGACAGACGAAAACGACGCCTATTTCTGCTGTAATTCAAAAATGTGTAAACATTACTGTGTTTCGGTCTGAAGGGCGCCGTAGCTAGTGAGATTACTGGGCAAATGATACTTAACATCTTATGTCTCAAGGCGACGAGCGTATTTCTTGTGTCGCTCAGAATTTTTGGGTTTTTAAGAATCCTGAGCAGCACTGCATTGTAATGGGCAGGGCGTATTAATTACCATCAGCTGACCGTCCTGCTCGTCTCGTCACTTATTTTCATTTCGTAAAAAAATGCTTTTAATGAATAAAAAATATATTTTTGAATTATTGTCAAATTACGACTTATCAGAGAATGATTAAATTTGTACAATTATTGACTTACCTGACGTACCTTACTTTAATTCATCAAGAAAATCATTACTTTTGTGTCATGAACGTAAAACATGACATGGGTCGAATCCAACTTACTCATGTAGATATTCATAAGGCTTGTTTGTTGGTATACATTGGCTTCCCCAATAGCTGGTGGCAAATTTAACAATATTACTTTTAGAAGGGTTTTTATCACTAAACAGCGCTAAACGAGGATATATACGAGTCACCTGATGGTATTAGACCACCTTGGCCTTTACTGTCTTTTAACACCATATAATCACAAGAGCCAAAACATACAAGATATCATCAACAACAACTTGATGTGTGGCGTTTCTCCACAGTACGGTTTTCAAGAAACTTTCTTCCACGTACTACAAGGCTGTGGAATGAGCTTCCTTCTGCTGTGTTTCTAGGACGATACGACATGGGTACCTTAAAAAAAAACGCACACCGTCAGTAAAACCTCTATACAAAACTATATAATATCTCATAAACCAATTGAACAAATACCAATTACTTTGGAAAATACACCAGCAATATCACTAAATTCTGAATCGAATGAAGAACTGGCTCAAAAAAGTACCAATAGTCAAAGAAAATCAGGAAGAAAAATTTGCAATAAAGGAAGTCAACAATATAGAAAATTATCCACGGCCGCGGCGCTCATTCAGTCGAGAAGAAAAATTCCCTAGAAAAAATATACAATTGTAGCGTTCATTAAGCCTAATGCGTCGATATGGGGGGGAAATTTCCTGTAAAGATAGATTAATAGTGTAGGTGAATATGACTGTGGTCCAATTAAAATCTCATCTAAGTTATATACAAAAATACATTTGCTAAGTGTACGTTTCTTAATCTGGATGAAAACATTTATCGAAATAATGCACCGTATTTTAATGTGTGCCTTAAAATAAATCTTATAATTAACTAAATAGACTGCAAAATAAATCGTCCCACATTATAAGGAACGATGCTATATTATGTTAAAAAAGAGAAATTGTTTTTACTTATTTATTTAAAGTATTATGATGAAACAAGCTACTTAGAATTATGAAATAATCTGAAGATGCCATTGAAACAGGCCATTTACCATTTTTTTTGGCAAAAGAGTGTATTACGTTGCCGCATACTACATCTTAAAGATTTCTAAAATATATTATGCGAAAGTGACCAGCGATGAAAATATTATAGAGATTTTTTATTATTATTTTTAAATAGTTTGTATATTTACCAATATAAATTACAAAGAGATACATTTAACTAAGTAAAATCATATAATATCATAAGTAATCTGACACAATTAACTCTGAGACAGGCGATACTCGTATCTCAAGAATTTACGAGTTTTAAGTTCAGTTATAAAGCCATTTAACAAATTACTGTATGTTAAATGTTGTGAAGCTAGATCATAAATTTCTAAATACAAGTTAGCCATGAATCATTTCAGATAAATTGCAACTGTAACACGATTCGACCGGAAGCGGAAACATAACAATTAACATCCGGCTGCTAAGCATTATCTAGGCTCTAGTTACGGAGAGTGTACACAAGATAATTATTTTTATTAATTATGAAACTTCTTAAATCACGTAAGTATTAAGGCTTTGCAATAGTAATTTATGCAACTGTTGTTTTATAATGGGTATTAAAACACGAAGGTGGTAACAGTATCACAGGAGTGTTTTAATACCTAATTATCAACACTTACAAGACTTTATCTACAACTTTAATATGAATCCTCTATAAAAGATTTTGAAATAGTTAGCTTACTGCGAACATTCAAAAAGCCAGTCGTACTAACTATAATATCATCCAAGGGAGTGATATTATGAAAACGGATGATATAATGTTGTGTTGAATTTCATTCAGGACATTGGATGTTTAAACTTTGATAATAAGCTAACTGTTTTATAATCTTCAATAGATGATTTAAAGCATGGGTTTAGATAAAACATTTTATGTAATATAAATATGTACAATACAAATACATCACCACCCATACTTTCATAATAGTTTGGTCATTGAAAATTTTGGGTGTAGGCAAAGTTATTACTAAGGAAGTATTAAAAACCGATCTTATATTTATTATAATTGTGTATAGGAGATTAAATATATCTTTTAACCTCTTAAGTGATAATAACTTGAGTTATGCTGTACTTTCTTCTGTATTCAATTATTTCAAGCAATAATATTAGTTAGGTAACGTTAATTAACTTAAATGGTATTAAAATAATAGAATATTATAATATTAATATGCCTTTAATTTACTTTAAGTAATTAGGTATTTCAGAATGATGTATATTATGGCCCCTTTCGGCTATAGGCCTCCTTCAGTTGCCCCTATTTTTAATACTCTTCTATAGCTTCATAAATCTTTGAACATGATTTTGATATTTTTTTCAAAACGTCGAATTAACTCGAAATTTGGCATACCTGGCTTAAAGACCGATGACAATTCAATATAACAAAAAAAATAAACAGTAGTTAAAATAAACTAAATATATACGCTTTCATAGAAAATCCCACTAAAAATAGAAAATAAATATTAATAAATTTGAATTAAAAATAGTGTAAGAAAAAATGATTTTATTTAAAAAACACGTGGGGTGCTTTTCAGGATATTATCAAAATATTCCGTCTACTCATATCTATTTATAAAATATTTTATATTAACTATTGATACCATGCACCCCGTGCTTTTTTTTTTCAATAAAATCATTTTTTCTTACACTATTTCTAATTCGAATTTATTAATTTCCTGTCATTAGCTCAATTCATCCAGTATCTTTCTGCAAATTGAAGTATGTTGTCTATCCAGCGAGCTTATGGTTTGCCCTAAGTCTTTGGCCTCCTGTAATAGAATAATATTATTATTGTTATTATACTTTTATACAAATATCACGTAAAAATTAATAGAATCGTTCACAATTTACTGTATGTAGTAAGAAATTAGTTACCCTATACAGTGAATACCCTCCTTAAAACCATCAAGCAAATTGGACTACAGCCAATAAAATTAATATGATCACTATAATCAATTAAAATATAGCATTTCTTATTTAAAATTATCTTTTAGCGTAATATAATAATAAAATGGTTTTATCGTGTTAATTATAATATATTTTAATCAAAATTTACTCGTTTATTCAATATTATTAATAAATCATCGATAAACTTTTATGAAACGATGAAATTAATTTTAAAATTTAAATCTTAAATTGATTGCCAATGATGGTTTATTAGTTTACTATACTCAGCTGATACATTTGTGTAACATTTTACATCTCAAAACTATAATTTTTGGTCTGAATGAAGTCGGCGGCAACAAGTAGTGTAAGATATAGTACTCAGTAGAACAATATGAACCGTATGATTTGAAGAAACCAAAGGTAACTTACTGGTAATAAATGAACTTCCTTTTGGAAAGTTCCCACCTTATACTAGTTCTAACTTTGATTGGCTAACCTACTAAGTTCGATTAACTTTAGTGCCAGTTCTGATTAAGTTTTAAATGTTTTGATATATGTTTAGAAAATTATAAAAATGAGCTGTTTAAAAATGTGGTCTTAATTACAATAATAAAGAACGTAAAATACGATTGGACGGCTGGGCTACGATATATACATGTAAATTTAGCCTGAGTCTGTAAAACTTTCAATCCTCAAACGTAAATAAACATAACAGAATCTCGGCGCCGTATCATTTTGAATGTTCGATTAATATCAGCAACTTTCAACTGTCCCTTGCACTTTTAGTAAGAGCTTGAAAAAGAATATCAAAACCACCTAATTATACTATATTGAAATGAAATGACAGCGCGTTATAGAAATAATCCATACTATAATGAAAGTAGAATATTGTTTCTAACAATGCAGGGATGTATTATAAACTATTAAATTAGCTTGACTTGTACCAACATAAGCAACACAATCATCCAACGTAAGTCTCGTCACCTTCAGGATTTTTATTTGTTTGAACACGGATTACAATGATAATAAAATTGTCGGCAGATAATCATATGAACACTATCAGAAGAAATATTATCGATTTACTTTTTAACATGGTTTGAGACTAAAATCACAAAAGAATATACAACATCATTTTCGATTAGTATAAATATTTTAAGGAAAAAGCTACTTTAACACCTGCTTTTAAGATTTATTATAAATCATACCGAGATCGTAGCTGCACTTGATTTAAATGAATCAAATACATGAAACAATAACGGACTCACAAGTTTGTGGGGCTGTTTTCATCGAGTTTTTCAGTACATTTGAAAATATTTTCATTGAGAATGACAAAAATATCAAATTGGTTGATAACCTTGCGAGATCGGCAGTGCCCCAGGGCATTTGAATTTCAAAATTTCCAGCTAGGTACACATTATAATTGCTAATAATTGCTTGTAGTACAAAATAATTTAAAAAAAAATATTTAACGTTATTTTGTTAGTAACAGCTCATGAATAAGAAACGAGATATTTGTCCATGAAAACATGCTATATTTTCATTTCATCATCCAACCACGGTTATGCTTAATATGAATACAAATTTTATTGCTTCACCAAGTTATGATTTATTGACGAATGAAAAAGCTAAGGTTTTCGATTCATCGTTGCTTCGATCTATTGAGCATAATAAAATCTTTGTGCTCCTTGAGACATTCAGATGTACCGATTACGATGTAGTTCAATAATGTAATACTATCACCACATTGGGTTATTGGTACTTATCTATATATAAATCGTAATCTATCATCATATATGTCATCTCATACGCATTCTGAGAATATTATTACAATTAAAATTATTCCTTTATTATAATGAGTCCTCAGTGCTGAATGTAAACCCCAATTATAGAAGTTTGTAAAACAGATAATTTAATAAAGAGAATATCATACATACCTGGATAATATCATCCATTTGTCTTGGCCGATACCTCAGTTTATTACTTCGGGATGGGATTATTGGCAAATTGTTCCGGTCGCATTCCGTTTCGCCTCGCGCGTGATATATTAAGCACCTATTCATACGTTCCCATTTAGAGGAAAAGGCTTTTAATATGAATGAACACGTCATGGAACGACGGAATTCTAGATGATATATGCTGACCCGACAGACTTTGATATGTCCATAGTATATAAAAATACTAATTTAATAAGTTTATTAAAAACCTTTTGAGACTGATCATTGTAAAATTTTTACAAAGAATAATAACATAAAGTCGTAATTAGTCATATTTATACTGTACTTACTTGAAAAAATTATTCATCGTGTTGATTCATCTTCTTTTTAATGAGAGATTGATAAGTGATCACCGCCGCCCACATTCACTTGCAACAGCAGAGGAATCACAGGATCATTGTCAGCCTTTTAAAAAAGTGTACGCACTTTTTTTAAGGGTGCACATATCGTATCGTCCTGGACATCTGTGCCGAAATAACGTCAATTATTTTGTGCGAAAATGCGGGCGTAAAAATAGTCTGAAAAAAAAATGTGTTTTTCAAATAAATATCAAAAAACTTCATATTTGTTGCTTAGTTGTAGTTATAGATCAAAGAACATATCACATAACTCGGTAGAAAGTGCCAGTATTATATTCCCGAGTAATACGTCACAAATTACCTTTGCCGAAAAATATTATTTTAAAGTGTTAATTTTAAGTTAATTTTGTCCTTTAAAACTATGTAGTTTTATTTCATTGTATAATAAATCTATATAATATAATGAAAATGGTTTTTGTTTTAGGCTCTTTCACGCCTAAACCACTGATCGTATTGACATGGTACTACCAACATTCGAAGCGAAATTTATCCTAGAAGGTTTATGGCTACTTATTTTTATCTATTAAGATTCGCACAGCGAAGCGGGCGGGAACGGCTAGTATAAAAATTTTAAACTGACTAAAATTACTTAGGCGGATAGAGACCGAATAATGTGACATCACTTGGATATCACTGCGGCGGGAGGACACCGATTCCACAAATATAAATAATTCTTACTAGAATTAGATTATTTAAATAAATTAATTAGATTGGAAAAAAACCGAATTATTTTTATACTTTTTAGGGCATGTTATATAATATATTGTTTTGGAATAGGTGTTTTTGAAGTCGGTTGTTATTTTGTTATTTTTTTGTATATATTATGGAGAATTCGAAAAGCTAAAGATCAAAACGTGATCATTCTTCATTGTGATGCCGTTCTACTGAACTTGGTTATTTTTATATTACCAAGCGGGAATTAAAAGCAATGGGCAGGGTGACTCACTTACAGATCAGACAGTTCACCAGATTAACGTCTTGCTTTTCTTTATAAAAAAGGCTAAGAGTAGAATGATTCATTAATTTTTATGCAAGTTATCAATAGGTAAGTAATTTCCACAACTGTGTTTGTCTAAAGTTTCTTTTATCTATTGAGTTTCTATATTTAATCCATCCATTTAATCCAGCCGTTGTGGTTCCCATAATCTAGCCGGATTATTATAAAGTAAAGAGTTACATGATTGTTGATTGTAAACTGTATTTCTAAATCACACTAACGAGAGAAAAGTTATAATATAATAAAAAATATTTAATTAAGTTCGTCTTAGATTTTAAATTTTAACAGACATCCAAAAGGAGGAGGTTATCAATTCGATCGGTATTTTTATGTATGTACATGTAATTCTTCTTTGTATGATGCGAAATAGATGCCATTTGGTCCCATAAAAAAATTACATAGTTTGGCCCTGTAGTTTTCATTTTATGAACATTTATATGAAAATTTTCATCTACCTGTATGACATATTTGTTTTCTGTATACGGCTTTTTTTTTGGAGTTTTCATTCAAGTTGATTAAATATTATTATTAACTGAAACTAAAACGTAAAAAATAAAAAATAAACTACGTTTAAAAAAACCGACTTTAAAAACTGAAAAGTATCAAATAACTAAAAATTTTATTTAATACACCTCTAACACAAACCTTTACATTTAATGTTAATAAAATACTATTATTTGTATGTGCTACATATTCATATCTTTGAGGTGCCAAGCCAAACGTAATAAAGGTACCTACACTCGCCACGCGTGACTTTGAGCGGGATAGCTTCGCCTAGAAAAAAAAAAGCAAGTGGCGAGACACGCAAGGCCAGACAAAATAAATAAATACAGTAAGTAAACTGTTTATAATATTAAGTTTTATTTTGTTTAGGGCTTGGCACTGACTTAAAACCTATCAATAGGTAGCAAGCACATTTAAATAATAGTATTTTATTAACATTAACGGTAAAGGTTTGTATAAGAGGTGTATTAAATTAAATTTTTATTAGTTTTTTTTTATTCGTTTTTGAAGTGGGTTTTTTTAAAGGTAGTTTATTTTTTATGTAGATAATATTTTTGTAAGAGTTAGGAGTAAGACGAAGTAAGATACAAAAACGACAACAATTTTCGCCTTATTAATGTGTAATTATTTGACTGCAGATTCAGAATTAGTCGCTCGTATATTCGTGAAGTTAATTAAGCGACAACCTTCATTACGCGATTCATGTTTTATTACAATTGTAAAGACATTTTAAATTTAGAGAGAGTTGAGATATATAGAGTTATAAGTATTAGTTTCTTATATATATAAAATAATTATTAAATAGAAAACCTGTGATATTATTTTTAATATCAAATCTCAGTTTTTTATAATAGAAATAAGAGTGACCTAGATCTACTCTAGGAAAAACTCTCGTTTACTAAAATTCATTTTAATCCTTGAGCCAATTCAGAGATTCGAAAAATAAAATGTAGGTACAAAATATTATGTCCAAGAATTGGTCGTTTTGATATTACTAGTAAAAATAAAAATGTTAATATTTATTGTAAACAAGGGACGAGACGAGCAGGACGTTCAGCTGATGGTAATTAATACGCCCTACCCATTACACTGCAGTGCCGCTCAGGATTATTGAAAAATCCAAAATCCTGAGCGGCACTACAATAATTGCGTTCGTAACCTTGAGACATAAGATGTTCAGTCTCATATGCCCAGTAATTTCACTACCTACGGTGACCGAAACACAGTAATATTTACACATTATAGCTCCACGGCAGTAATAGGCGCCGTTGTGGTACCCATAATCTAGCCGGTTTCATGCGCAAAGGAGCCTCCCACTGGTAAAATTATCTTCTCATTCACGCCCGTGCAGAAGCAGGAGCAGCAAACAATTCCAAAGCTGATTGTAAAAAGCAACCTTATCAGATTACCAAGTTTTTCAATATGGCTTTCGTATTGTTTTATGGGAAAAAATTGAGGTAACTGATCACTAACGCTCAATCCCTCATAACAATAACATCATCAGAATTTAAAACATATATTATTATAGACACTATCATGTTAATAAATAACTGTTGTTGTAGAAACTATGTCTGCTCTCATTCAATATCCGCTTCCGGTTGAATAGTTCAATCGTATGTGTTATTTCCACTCGATGAACACTAACCTCTTGAAGAGGATGGCTGTGACGTGATCACGAAAACATAACCCGAACTTGGACCATGTAAGATTTTATATTCTACTATAAAATCGAATAAGTTTTTTTAAGATAGAATATTTATATCGACGATTTAATCGATGTATGATAAGCTTTTACAATATGATCCCAGAAAATTTAAAAAACAAAATGTGCTACGAAATTTAAAATAATTGTTAAAAAACGTTGGGAAAGTGATACCAAATAGTGATACCACAGACTGGGAATGAAGTAGACAACCTCAGGCTGTTTAATTATAAATGTGTATTGTACGAAATTACATTGTAATCCCACATAAAAAAAGCCCACTGAGTTTCTTGTGCCCATTCTTCTCAGGTCTGAGGCAGTCTTTTTTGAATGCGTGGTAGTTTTTGACGATCTATAAGTGATTTTGAATCCTTTTTGCATAAAAATATTTGAATTTGAATCAATTTCAGACAGTGTGGTTGACTGACAGTGTAGGGTAGAAGGGTTTGAGGTAAAATATTTTACTGTCTTAATATTGATACCTTTACAAACCTAACTTTTTCGAGTCAATGAATACACTATTGCTTTTGAAATAAATGGGAGAAGCTATATCGCTAAAACCCTCCCGATATTATTTTATACGGCACACCCAGTTAGGTAGGGTGTCAGTATTAATAGTAGCCTTCCCTGACTACTTATTAATTCTGACAATTTATATCAATCAAGTAAGTCTTAATTTCGGAGTTCGCTTAAACGAAACTAAAATTAAAAAGAATTGTGTATTGTAACTGTACAAATGATTGATGTTTATTACATTAGATTTTTTTTATTATATAATTGTTCATTTATCAAAAAATAATTTCTATTTATAATATTTTTCTTCGAAGAAATTCGAATTGACATTTTAAATAACAATAAATTGTAAACGAAATAATTGATGATAAGGCTGCTTCGCAGTGAAATAGATTGAGTGTCTCTGTTATTTTATGTATTCAAAACTTATTCTTACACTGAGTTTTTTGACTTCTTCTTAGTTGAGTTGTGAAGGTTTAGCTGGACGATTCAAAGTGATGGCGAGTGTTTTTTAAAACCAAAGTAATCTTGTAAGCTAAATATAGCAATTGTTAATTTCATTCCATTCCATTCCATTAATAATTTTATATAATATAATATATTCCATTTATAACAGATGTTATAAGTAAAATATAAATGTGCTCAATAGACTAAACACAGTTGTTGTGGTACCCATAATCTAGCCGGCATCCTGTGCATAGGAGCCTCCCACTGATAAAAATCTTCTTGGTACAATGCCCCGGTGGTATCTAAATTATTATTTCCCTGTTGCCCGCATCAGATCTAATTTGTTTAATGAATTACCACTCAAAACGTACAATTTGTGTGGCGTCATCGGCACGTTACAATATGAAATGAAAACGTCACAAGTGTAGGCTTGGTAAAGAATAAGACAATATTGTGAGGTTGTCTACTTATAACATACTTCAAAAAACACGCAAATAATTCTATCCTGTCTCATCTGCAGCTTATCTGAAACACTGCGATTTTAATGCGGCTTATCTAAATGGAAATCAGAATATAATTCTTTCATTTTAGTCGAATAATGGTACTTATGGAAATGTCAAATTTATTACCGACTTCAAAAACAAAGTTCTCAATTCGACGGTATTTTCTTTTATGATCGTAAGCTCAAACTTTCGACTGGTATTTCGATTTTGATGATTATTTTTTTATTTGGAAGCTGGTGCTGCCCGTGTGGTCCCATTTAAATTCATTCAATTTTGACAATGGCGTCCATCAGAAAACTATATAAGTATCCAAATGTTTTGAGTTTACTCTGTTGTCTCTTTGATTTTTTTTTCCATGTTTTCTTTGATTACTCGATGACTTGATTACTCGATGATTTGGTGACTCGTGTAAAGGCGAAACACGTGTTAACGTGTGTTTTCGTTGTTTTGTTGTGTTGTTTTCGTGTTTTGTTTAACGACAAATATTGGCGGAATTAACACTAAAGAAAACTCAAAACATTTGGATAATTATGGATTTCCGCCAAAAATCCTTCTAAATTTTCGAACTTTATGAGTTTTAATTTGTAATATATGTATGTGCGTGACAAATGGACAAATAACTCAATATAACGCCAACCGATTTAGTTGATTCTAGGATAGTTTAGTTAGTTTCTGATTATGGGATCCATGACAAAGTAACGAACTCTTCAATTCTTAGGACCAAATTAGTGATACTCAGCCGATTCTTCTATATTATGCTATCCGGATATTTAAGTCACTTACCCTAACGTCGTTATGGTCAAGTATGTATCGTAGTCGAATATTATGATGATCAATGGAACTCCTTAACGACTTACAGTAAGAGTGCGATCTCTGGCAGAATTTCTAACTGTTTGTAATCAAATTTCAATGCGCTTACGTTAATCGCTGCATTGTAACATGACGCATGACATTCTGTCTATTTTTGCGCTCCTTGCAAGCCTCTTTTGTAATTGTCTTCGAGGTAGATTACCTCTGATGAGCTAGGCGTTTCTCCCTGACTTCGTTTATTTCATTTAAATGGCGCTGTCTCATTCGAGCAGCACGTTTAGATTATTTTTACACATATTATTAGTTTATTTACATCAGATAAACTTATAATAAATAATCACTATTCCACGCAGTTACGTTGTCAAGGTTCAAACTTAAAATGAATCTCCTAAATGCTTATTTAGTTGTAACTGACTGCTAATGTTAAAAATTATATATCAACTTACAATACTATAATTTTTATCAATATATGCATTAAATTACAAGCAATTTAACATCCCCTAGTCATTGCATTGTTTCATTGTTAAGAAGCGACGTACCGATGTATTCTTTCAGGTATTTTTTAAGTAAATAATTAGTCAGCTTTCGAACAGGAACAGTTTTATAAGACTACAAGGTCTGATATCTATTGAAGTTCTGCCAAATCATTACATCAACCTGTTTGTCGTTCTAGCCACTGACAACAGCTCCAATTCGTCTTTATGACTCAGGCAGTGATTAACTTCATCATTTTGGGTTTATTTGAGATCTAAATGAAAAATGTGATTGAGTTCTACATTTTTGTAATTGTTTCGAACGAATTCTTGTCACGTTTTTTTTGGAGCAATAGAAACTAAAAAACCTCATCTATGATGTAAGCTCTGAAGGCTTTTACAGCGTCATAGGACGTGGAGGCCGCAAAGACTACGCAACAACAGTCGCAGGGCGTCTCTAAAAGAGATTCGAACCTCTGACCGGCTGTCTTCTTGTGGCAAAGAGAGAAAATGAAAATGAAATGAAATGGGATGAAAAATGAGAAAAACACACTCACCGGTGAGTGCAGTGATGCATTGTGTATGTATGTATGTTTGTTTGTTTGTAAGTATGTAACTAAGTGTATAATATGTTTGTTAATTATGGAATAAATAATTCTTTGCGTGGGGTAACAAGCACTTACACCTCCTTAAAGACCGGCAACGCTACTGTTATTCATTTGGTGTTTGAAGAGAGTATGTTAAGCGGTGATCACTCCCTCACCAACGTATATTAAAAAGCGTCGATGGTGCAGGTTCCACCGTTGAATCTCACCATGGAGCCCCGGTTCACGCCTCGCCCACCACGTCCCTAATTGTTTCTGGTTTTTAGAATTCATAATTTTTACATCAATTCGGCGCTTTATTAGTTCTGTATCGCTCTTGTGAATCCTCTGGAGTTACAAGAGAGTATATGGACTGCGGAGGTCACTAATACCTATTGGGTGACCCGTATGCTTGATTGAACCCGTATCCTCCTTTTTCATAAAAAAAATAAAATCTGTATAATCTCAACACATGCATACACACTCGTATATGGTTTACTATTATGTTTACATTTGTGTTTTAAAAGCAATTAACTCTCTTCTTCTTCTTCTGAATGCTCTAGAGAATAGGACTGGAATATGTCCACGTCGAGTGAGTTAGAAGTCTGATGTGATGGGCTTATTTCTTACCATTAACCTATACTTGAGTGTCAAAATATTTGCAGTTTTTTTCTGACAATATATGGCAGTGCCCCAGGGCACTAGATTTTTCAGATGCACCAAAACCGAGAGTGCCGTTCGGCACACTATTCCTTCACCAAGTTCTGACCCTTTTTTTGATGATGACTATGATGATTATGATGGTTTATTTTACTTGGTCTTATAGCTTGTTTCAATAGCTTTCACTCAAATCATCCTAATTTTAAGCAATCTTTTAATATACGTAAAATAATACGCATTTACATAACGCTGCGCGAGCGCCAAAATCACGACGATCTGAGGCCTAACGCGGGATCAGAGTTTCCCGGAACAGAAAGCTTAAGTCCTCTTAGTCTTTTTTATTAAACATTGTTGTTTGCGCGTTATTTTGGCACTTGTATTCATATTTCTCATGCTTTTATACCGCACCGCTCATTTGCTTTGTCATCTTAGTTATTGATTGGAATTTGCTACCTGTAAACTAGATGTCTGTATACGGGTTTTAGCCAATTAACTCCGTTATAAAAGTTAAGTGAGCATATTTGTAACTTTTTTTTTTGTAAAAATAAGGGACGAGACGAGCAGGACGTGCAGTTGTTTGTAACTGATACGCCTTGCCCATTACAATGCAGTACCACTCAGGATTCTTGAAAAACCTAAATATTCTGAGCGGCACTATAAATACGTTCGTCACCTTGAGACAAGATGTTAAGTCTCATTTGCCCAGTAATTTCACTAGCTACGGCGCCCTTCAAACCGAAACACAATAATGTTTAAATATTTCTGCTTTACGGCTGAAATAGGCACCGTTATGGTACCCATAATCTTGCCGTCAGCCTGTGCAAAGGAGCCTCCCACTGGAAAAATTGTGAATACTGTAAAAATGAATGGTGAATACTTTTAACTTGTACACAGAATCTATAAGATAATATAATAGTAATATAAATGATCACAAACAACCTATACATAGAAAGCAACCTACATAACTGTTTATACATCAGCAGTTTGATGCCTCAGATAAGCAGGTATTTGTGGCTGTTCGCAAAACTCTTAAGCCAACACTCTGGTACGTAATGTACGAGCGAATTCTGTTTCTCGCCTGTACTCTCCGTGAACTATTTATCGCAACTACTTTGAAACACCGACAACCAACGTGTGTTACGTAACAGTTAGTACTAAGTACCGGTACTTACATGCACATTCTGTTGTATGCAAACTGAATCGTTGGAAAGAACTTTGCTATTTACCAGAGGGAGGCTGCTTTGCACAGAATGCCGGCTAGATTATGGGTACCACCACAACGGTACCTATATCTGTCGTGAAGCAGTAATGTGTAAACATTACTGTGTTTCGATCTAAAGGGCGCCGTAGCTACTGATATTACTGGGCAAATGAGACTTAACATCTTATGCCGCTAAGAATTTTTTGGCTTTTCAAGAATGAGCGGCACTGCAATATAATGGGTAATGAGCTGACCGTCTCATCTCGTATTATAAATAAAAAAAGGCGCATTCATACGCTTTCTCAAGTACATATTCCAAAATTTGACGATAAGCATGAACAAGGGTGTGGACAAGCTGATTACAACCCAGAGAATCATTGTTTAAATCTATACTAATATTATAAAGCTGCAGTGTTTGTTTGTTTGTTTGAACGCGCTAATCTCTGGTACTACTGGTCCGATTTGAATAATTCTTTCAGTGTTGGGTAGTCCATTTATCGAGGAAGGCTATAGGCTATGCATTTTTTTTTCAAAATTAGGGATCCGTAATAAAATTGCTATTTTGTAACACAAGGTGTAAAATCGAAAACCTATTTTTGCGTGCGCTGCAAAAACTATTGACAATAGAACAAAATGATGTACAGGCTATAATATAGGCTATATTTAATTACTTATAAAACTATCGCGTGAATTATACTTTATATGGCAAAACAACGTTTGCCGGGTCAGCTAGTAATAATGATATATACGTAAATAAATGTTGCGTGGCAGCCATATTGATTTCAAAAATGATCCCGAATTAATTCTCAGCCACCTGAGTACTTCGAATACATATGAAACTTGTGGCCATCTCGGATGTCATAGTATCCACACATACTTAGTCTCCAATGTATGGCAAACGAAAAAAAAAATACCATTTAAATTTCAGCTGTCTAGCGGACGGATGGACAGAGTCTTAGTAATAGGATTATATGGTTTCCTTTTGAATCCCTAATTTATTTTCTATTTATTTTTAAAATTTCACTAAACAAAATATATTTTTACTAGCGGACCCGATAGATGTTATCCTGTACACACAGTTTTTGAAAAATCGATCCAGCCGTTTGTATTACATCACATGGGCAGGAGTATTATATATGGACTGAATTGAGAATCTAAACCATTCTCAAATTCACTGGAACACACAAAAAATTATCAAAATCGGTCCAGCCGTTTAGAAAGTAGTTCAGTTGTGAATCTAAACCATTCTCGAATCCACCTGAAGTTAGGAGGAGTTGAGCGACAAACACGCGCACAGAAGAAATATATATATAAAAAATTTACCTATCGCTTACGATTTGATCATTAGGAAACCAATTTAATACACAAAAGCGGAGTTGTTGATAACAAATATAAATTAATTAATAAATAGACGATTTGTTATGCGTTGGTGACCCTCGTTTACGTATAATTTATTCGAAACAAGTGGAATAATGATTATACTAAACACAACATTAGCATTCAGTTGTTGACGTGCGAGATTTACTTTTCCACAATATATACTAGACAGTAAATTAAGTTGCTTTATACAAGCCCAGAGATATACTCACTATGTCTGGAGACAGCTTGAATGATAATGTATTGTCTTATTTAAGACCTGTAATATAGTGTTCAAAGACGTTATAAATTACAGATATTTTTGAACATTAAACTATAAGTATACTAGATAAAGAAATAAATATTATGACGGTTCATTATCAGTACATATATAAAAATGTAATATACAAATATCGTCACATTTTCCCTCTAAATAGAGATTTTCATTATTATAACACTAGAAATAAGAGATTGATTGTAAGTAATTCTAGTAGGCATCATAAGGTACACAGGCACACTTTTATAATAAAGTCCCAGTCACTGTTCAGGCATCATCTATAAATAAATTTAAAAGTTTTATTAAAAAATGTCTCTGTCGTAAATCCTACTAATCCACAGCTGATATCTAAGTGATCGGATAGCCTGGGACTAGATTATGATTATTTTATAGCAGTAACACTGGCAGTACAGTGTTGTATACTCTTCTTAAAAGAGCACAAAAAAATAATGCTGGGAGAGTTTCTTGCACCGCTTCTTTTCTCCCAGATCACCATTTGTTAGTAGTATTGCGCAAGTAGTATAGAAATGACGTCAAAAGGAATTCTAAAGGAATCAATTTTGAGAAAATAAATCCTTTTATGGCTTTTTATTATTCAAAATATCAGCGCGATAACGTTAATAACATCACAAAGCACACAGTGACAAACAGCATGCAGTTTGCTTTGTATAATCATGTTTTGCTACGTACGAGTTCATTAACCTTTCAGTCTAGTTAAAATAATTAATGCGAGAGAGTGTAATAATAATCTTTATAAATATAGAGTGGACAAAAGGATCAACGGCTTTCTACGCTGGCGAGCAAAAAGCCCGGGGATTACAGGGTTTCGCTAAATGCTTACCGCTCAGGATTGCCATTTAATTCTTATAATTATTTTGTTATATAGGTCCGCCATCAGATTTAACACTATGACACTAAACCTTTATTACAGATGATGTTAACTATTTGACTAGCGTTTAACCATAAACTTAGTATTAGTATACCTAACTAGTTAGTACTAGCGTAATAGACAAACACTGTCTTCATTACGGCGAGACTAAATTTAAAATGTTCATGTGTGCTACATAGTTTTACAGTTGTGTTAGTGATGTGTACAGTATTTTGCTTTTGGTCAATCCCTACGACATATATTGATAACAGTGTCATATAATACAATAATTTAATATTTAAAACATATTTTCTTAAATGATTATAATCTTAAGAAAATAGAGTGTTTACTGCGTATATAAAATGTAATATGTAGTATTTTAGTGCATATTATGTTCTACAAAATTAAAAATCCTGAAAGTAGTATTGAAGAATCAGTATGTAACTGTGAAATGTGTTTTTAGTAGGATTATTGCTATATAAAACAACACAATCTAATATGGAACACGACTCAATTATATTTTGTAATTAATATCCGTTAAAACATAGTATAAATACGATAAAAACACTAAAATTAAAACGCTGTCTTATTTGACAGGAGACTAATGGACACTAAATTGTTTGTCTCTTTCTCACACCTAGGTTTTTATGTAAGGTTAGTTATCTCACTTTCACACATTGTTCATCTATTACGGTAACATAATAAGTTTATGGTTTAAACCCAAACAAAGGATTGTGTGGTTTTATGAAACCACGGTAAAAGTGAAACTAACTAAATAAACACTATTCTTTGCTTTTCCTCGTTGATCAGTTTTTTGGACTCACTAGCTGTGTCGTTGTTTACCAAAAGCAAAAATAAAGCATTTGTGTGGTTTTATGAAACCACGATGCAAGTGAAACTTTTTTAACACAAAATAACATGGGTATTAATATCAGCATAGAACAAAAAACAAATTAGTATATTATGCTTTACATTTTCATAAAATAAAAAAACCTTAATCAAGTGTGTAGGGTTCGAACCTACTCTTCCACCCGAACGTAATTGCATCCAATATGCGAACTATAGGCGCCGCCCGACCGTCACGCGACATGCATCACACAGACGAAAAAGTTTGAGACGATGTAATAAAAGTTTCACTTTAAAAAATGTAAGTATTACTATTCTTCACTCAAGTTGACGATGAAGAATAATGCTCCCTTAGCAAGATTCTGCCTATGCGGACCCACAAGTATTTGAACAAATGTTTCGAAGTATTTGTCCTGGGGCATGTAGTAATTGATTGGCAGGGTATAAGTGGCGGGCGTCATATTTAAGTCTTGTTTCTCTTACAATATTTATAACCAAGTTCCTAAAGAAACATTCAGAGAAAAAAATTAAGAAAAAAACATTTTGATATGTTCATGAGCACAATAAGGAATTTGCTAGAAACTGTGACAATCATAATGTTACACGAGGAACAAACATAAACTTGTTATGCCCACTACTCTGTTAAGTAGAGTTAGAAATTCTTTTGTTGGGCGATGTAAATTATTTTACAATATCAATCAATCAAATCTTTAAAATAAATGTTAAAGATTTGATTGATATTGCATATTATATTGTTATAAAAATAAAAAGCCCACTGAGTTTCTTGTGCCCGTTCGTCTCAGATCTGAGGAATTCTATTTCGAATGGGTTGTAGTTTTTGATTCAATAAGTGATTTTAAATCCTATTTTGAATAAATTTATATGAATTTGATTAACTACTAAAATAAGGTAGTTAGCTACAAATATTATTTTTAAGGATTTATTGAACGTCTTTCGAAAAGGTGACAAAGCTCACGTCCACTTCTAATGGACTGAACTGTCCATTGCATAGAGAAAATGTCAATCTTACGTAAGATTCGGTGCCCATTCTTCTCAGGTCTGAGGCAGTCTTTTTTGAATGCGTGGTAGTTTTTAACGATCTATAAGTGATTTTGAACCCTTTTTGCATAAAAATATTAGAATTTGAAGTAATTTCAGACAGTGTGGTTGACTGACAGTGCAGGGTAGAAGGGTTTGAGGTACAATATTTTACTGTCTTAATATTGATACCTTTACAAACCTAACTTTTTCGAGTCAATGAATACACAATTGCTTTTGAAATAAATGGGAGAAGCTATATCGCTAAAACCCTCCCGATATTATTTTATACGGCACACCCAGTTAGGTAGGGTGTCAGTATTAATAGTAGCCTTCCCTGACTACTTATTAATTCTGACAATTTATATCAATCAAGTAAGTCTTAATTTCGGAGTTCGATTAAACGAAACTAAAATTAAAAAGAATTGTGTATTGTAACTGTACAAATGATTGATGTTTATTACATTTGATTTTTTTTATTATATAGTTGTTCATTTATCAAAAAATAATTTCATTTTATAATATTTTTCTTCGAAGAAATTCGAATTTACATTTTAAATAACAATAAATTGTAAACGAAATAATTGATGATAAGGCTGCTTCGCAGTGAAATAGATCGAGTGTCTCTGTTATTTTATGTATTCAAAACTTATTCTTACACTGAGTTTTTTGACTTCTTCTTAGTTGAGTTGTGAAGGTTTAGCTGGACGATTCAAAGTGATGGCGAGTGTTTTTAAAACCAAAGTAATCTTGTAAGCTAAATATAGCAATTGTTAATTTCATTCCATTCCATTCCATTAATAATTTTATATAATATAATATATTCCATTTATAACAGATGTTATAAGTAAAATATAAATGTGCTCAATAGACTAAACACAGTTGTTGTGGTACCCATAATCTAGGCGGCATCCTAAGCATAGGAGCCTCCCACTGATAAAAATCTTCTTGGTACAATGGCCCGGTGGTATCTAAATTATTATTTCCCTGTTGCCCGCATCAGATCTAATTTGTTTAATGAATTACCACTCAAAACGTACAATTTGTGTAGCGTCATCGGCACGTTACAATATGAAATGAAAATGCCACAAGTGTAGGCTTGGTAAAGAATAAGACAATATTGTGAGGTTGTCTACTTATAACATACTTCAAAAAACACGCAAATAATTCTATCCTGTCTCATCCGCAGCTTATCTGAAACACTGCGATTTTAATGCGGCTTATCTAAATGGAAATCAGAATATAATTCTTTCATTTTAGTCGAATAATGGTACTTACGGAAATGTCAAATTTATTACCGACTTACCGACTTACGACAAAAACAAGGTTCTCAATTCGACGGTATTTTCTTTTATGATCGTAAACTTTCGACTGGTATTTCGATTTTGATGATTATTTTTTTATTTGGAAGCTGGTGCTGCCCGTGTGGTCCCATTTAAATTCATTCAATTTTGACAATGGCGTCCATCAGAAAACTATATAAGTATCCAAATGTTTTGAGTTTACTTTGTTGTCTCTTTGATTTTTTTTCGATGTTTTCTTTGATTACTCGATGACTTGATTACTCGATTACTTGGTGACTCGTGTAGAGGCGAAACACGTGTCGAATTGTTTAACGACAAATATTGGCGGAATTAACACTAAAGAAAACTCAAAACATTTGGATAATTATGGATTTCCGCAAAAAAAACCTTCTAAATTTTCGAACTTTATGAGTTTTAATTTGTAATATATGTATGTGCGTGACAAATGGACAAATAACTCAATATAACGCCAACCGATTTAGTTGATTCTAGGATAGTTTAGTTAGTTTCTGATTATGGGATACATGACAAAGTAACGAACTCTTCAATTCTTAGGACCAAATTAGTGATACTCAGCCGATCTTCTATATTATGCTATCCGGATATTTAAGTCACCTACCCTAACGTCGTTATGGTCAAGTATGTATCGTAGTCGAATATTATGATGATCAATGGAACTCCTTAACGACTTACAGTAAGAGTGCGATCTCTGGCAGAATTTCTAACTGTTTGTAATCAAATTTCAATGCGCTTACGTTAATCGCTGCATTGTAACATGACGCACGACGTTCTGTCTATTTTTGCGCTCCTTGCAAGCCTCTTTTGAAATTGTCCTCGAGGTAGATTACCTCTGATGAGCTAGGCGTTTCTCCCTGACTACGTTTATTTCATTTAAATGGCGCTGTCTCATTTGAGCAGCACGTTTATATTATTTTTACACATATTATTAGTGATTTTACATCAGATAAACTTATAATAAATAATTACTATTCCACGCAGTTACGTTGTCAAGGTTCAAACTTAAAATGAATCTCCTAAATGCTTATTTAGTTGTAACTGACTGCTAATCTTAAAAATTATATATCAACTTACAATACTATTATTTTTATCAATATATGCATTAAATTACAAGCAATTTAACATCCCCTAGTCATTGCATTGTTTCATTGTTAAGAAGCGACGTACCGATGTATTCTTTCAGGTATTTTTTTAAGTAAATACTTAGTCGGCTTTCGAACAGGAACAGTTTTATAAGACTACAAGGTCTGATATCTGTTGAAGTTCTGGCAAATCATTACATCAACCTGTTTGTCTTTCTAGCCACTGACAACAGCTCCAATTCGTCTTTATGACTCAGGCAGTGATTAACTTCATCATTTTGGGTTTATTTGAGATCTAAATGAAAAATGTGATTGAGTTCTACATTTTTGTAATTGTTTCGATTTTTTTTTCACGTTTTTTTTGGAGCAAAATAAACTAAAAAACCTCCTCTTTGCTGTAAGCTGTGAAGGCTTTTACAGCGTCATAGGACGTGGAGGTCGCAAAGACTACGCAACAACAGTCGCAGGGCGTCTCTAAATGAGATTCGAACCTCGGACCGACTGTCTTCTTGTGGCAAAGAGAGAAAATGAAAATGAAATGAAATGTGATGAAAAATGAGAAAAACACACTCACCGGCGAGAGCAGTGATGCATTGTATATGTATGTATGTTTGTTTGTTTGTAAGTATGTAAGTGTATAGTATGTTTGTTAATTATGGAATGAATAATTCTTTGCGTGGGGTAACCAGGTAGATACGTATGTGATGGTGATGTATCTTCAAAACAAGCACTTACACCTCCTTAAAGACCGGCAACGCTACTGTTATTCATTTGGTATTTGAAGAGAGTATGTTAAGCGGTGATCACTCCCTCACCAACGTATCTTAAAAGCGTCGATGGTGCAGGTTCCACCGTTGAATCCCACAATGGAGCCCCATTTCACGCCTCGCCCACCACGTCCCAAATTGTTTCTGGTAATAAATTCATAATTTATACGTCTATTCGGCGTCTATTATTAGTTCGGCATCGCTCTTGTGAATCCTCTGGAGTTACAAGAGAGAATATGGACTGCGGAGGTCACTAATAACTATTGGGTGACCCGTATGCTTGATTGAACCCGTATCCTCCTTTTTCATAAAAAAATTAAAATCTGTATTATCTCAACACATGCATACACACTCGTATATGGTTTACTATTATGTTTTCATTTGTGTTTTAAAAGCAATTAACTCTCTTCAGAGAGTGAAAATTTCAATCAAAGGACCTCGGGTCGATCGTGAATGCTCTACACAATAGGACTGGAATATGTCCACGTCGAGTGAGTTAGAAGTCTGGTGTGATGGGATTATTTCTTACCATTAACCTATACTTGACCGTCAAAATATTTGCAGTTTTTTTATGACAATATATGGCAGTGCCCCAGGGCTCTAGATTTTTCAGGTGCACCAAAACCGAGAGTGCCGTTCGGCACACTATTCCTTCACCAAGTTCTGACCCTTTTTTTGATGATGATTATGATGGTTATGATGGTTTATTTTAATTGGTCTTATAGCTCTTTTCAATAGCTTTCACTCAAATCATCCTAATTTTAAGCAATCTTTTAATATACGTAAAATAATACGCATTTACATAACGCTGCGGGAGCGCCAAAATCACGACGATCTGAGGCCTAACGCCGGATCAGAGTTTCCCGGAACAGAAAGCTTAAGTCCTCTTAGTCTTTTTTATTAAACGTTGTTGTTTGCGCGTTATTTTGGCACTTGTATTCATATTTCTTATGCTTTTATACCGCACCGCTCATTTGCTTTGTCATCTTAGTTATTGATTGGAGTTTGCTACCTGTAATCTAGATGTCTGTATACGGGTTTCGGCCAATTAACTCCGTTATAAAATTAAAGTGAGCATATTTGTAACTTTTTTTTTATAAAAATAAGGGACGGGACGAGCAGGACGTGCAGTTGTTTGTAACTGATACGCATTGCCCATTACAATGCAGTGCCACTCAGGATTCTTGAAAAACTCAAATATTCTGAGTGGCACTAAATAGTAATAGTAAATGCGGTCGTCACCTTGAGACAAGATGTTAAGTCTCATTTACCCAGTAATTTCACTAGCTACGGCGCCCTTCAGACCGAAACACAATAATGTAATATTGCAGAAATAGGCGCCGTTGTGGTACCCATAATCTAGCCGCCATCCTGTGCAAAGGAGCCTCCCACTGGAAAAATTGTGAATACTGTAAAAATGAATGGTGAATACTTTTAACTTGTACACAGAATCTATAAGATAATATAATAGTAATATAAATGATCACAAACAACCTATACATAGAAAGCAACCTACATAACTGTTTATACATCAGCAGTTTGATGCCTCAGATAAGCAGGTATTTGTGGCTGTTCGCAAAACTCTTAAGCCAACACTCTGGTACGTAATGTACGAGCGAATTCTGTTTCTCGCCTGTACTCTCCGTGAACTATTTATCGCAACTACTTTGAAACACCGACAACCAACGTGTGTTACGTAACAGTTAGTACTAAGTACCGGTACTTACATGCACATTCTGTTGTATGCAAACTGAATCGTTGGAAAGAACTTTGCTATTTACCAGAGGGAGGCTGCTTTGCACAGAATGCCGGCTAGATTATGGGTACCACCACAACGGTACCTATATCTGTCGTGAAGCAGTAATGTGTAAACATTACTGTGTTTCGATCTAAAGGGCGCCGTAGCTACTGAAATTACTGGGCAAATGAGACTTAACATCTTATGCCGCTAAGAATTTTTTGGCTTTTCAAGAATGAGCGGCACTGCAATATAATGGGTAATGAGCTGACCTTGATCGTCTCATCTCGTATTATAAATAAAAAAAGGCGCATTCATACGCTTTCTCAAGTACATATTCCAAAATTTGACGATAAGCATGAACAAGGGTGTGGACAAGCTGATTACAACCCAGAGAATCATTGTTTAAATCTATACTAATATTATAAAGCTGCAGTGTTTGATTGTTTGTTTGAACGCGCTAATCTCTGGTACTACTGGTCCGATTTGAATAATTCTTTCAGTGTTGGGTAGTCCATTTATCGAGGAAGGCTATAGGCTATGTATTTTTTTTTTCAAAATTAGGGATCCGTAATAAAATTGCTATTTTGTAACACAAGGTGTAAAATCGAAAACCTATTTTTGCGTGCGCTGCAAAAACTATTGACAATAGAACAAAATGATGTACAGGCTATAATATAGGCTATATTTAATTACTTATAAAACTATCGCGTGAATTATACTTTATATGGCAAAACAACGTTTGCCGGGTCAGCTAGTAATAATGATATATACGTAAATAAATTTTGCGTGGCAGCCATATTGATTTCAAAAATGATCCCGAATTAATTCTCAGCCACCTGAGTACTTCGGATACATATGAAACTTGTGGCCATCTCGGATGTCATAGTATCCACACATACTTAGTCTCCAATGTATGGCAAACGAAAAAAAAATACTATTTAAATTTCAGCTGTCTAGCGGACGGATGGACAGAGTCTTAGTAATAGGATTATATGGTTTCCTTTTGAATCCCTAATTTATTTTCTATTAATTTTTAAAATTTCACTAAACAAAATATATTTTTACTAGCGGACCCGATAGATGTTATCCTGTACACACGTCTTAAGTTTTTGAAAAATCGATCCAGCCGTTTGTATTACATCACATGGGCAGGAGTATTATATATGGACTGAATTGATCTAATCTAAACCATTCTCAAATTCACTGGAACACACAAAAAATTATCAAAATCGGTCCAGCCGTTTAGAAAGTAGTTCAGTTGTGAATCTAAACCATTCTCGAATCCACCTGAAGTTAGGAGGAGTTGAGCGACAAACACGCGCACAGAACTAATATATATATAAAAAATTTACCTATCGCTTACGATTTGATCATTAGGAAACCAATTTAATACACAAAAGCGGAGTTGTTGATAACAAATATAAATTAATTAATAAATATACGATTTGTTATGCGTTGGTGACCCTCGTTTACGAATAATTTATTCGAAACAAGTGGAATAAAGATTATACTAAACACACCATTAGGATTCAGTTGTTGACGTGCGAGATTTACTTTTCCACAATATATTCTAGACAGTAAATTAAGTTGCTTTATACAAGCCCAGAGATATACTCACTATGTCAGGAGACAGCTTGAATGATAATTTATTATCTTAAAACTTCGTTGGAAAGAACTTTGCTATTTACCAGAGGGAGGCTTCTTTGCACAGAATGCCGGCTAGATTAAGGGTACCACAACGGCGCTTAATTCTGCCGTAAAGCAGTAATGTGTAACCATTACTGTGTTGTAACGAGCGCGGCCATCTCGGATTTCATAGTAAGTCACACATACTAAGTCTCTAATGCAACGCATAAAAATAAATTTGAAAAAATGTCAACAAAATTTCAGCTGTCTAGCGGACGGACGGACAGAGTCTTAGTAATAGGATTATATGCTTTCCTTTTGAATCCCTAATTTATTTTCTATTCATTATTAAAATTTCACTAAAACATTGTATATTTTTACTAGCGGACGCGACAGACGTTATTCTGTACACACGTCTTAAATTTCTGAAAAATCGTTCCAGCCGTTAGTCGGACCCGTGGATATCACTAGCATACACATGGGAAATAATATATGGACTGAATTGAAAATTTAAACTTTTTTCAATTTCACACACAAAAAAATTCCCAAAATCAGTCCAGCCGCTTAGGTAGTAGGCATAGGCTTAGGCGTAGTTCAGGTGTGAATGTAAGCTATTTACGAATCCACCTGAAGACAGACAATTTCAGTTTAGGAGGAATGACAAACGCACAGAATATATATATATATATATATATATATATATATATATATATATATATATATTTTATAAAAGAACAGCCGTTGCTGCCCGCGAATTTTAACAGGAAATAAAATAAATTTTATTCATCTTTTTACAAATACAATAAAAAATAGTTACCATAAACCATCTAGGCTACATTTCGCATCAAATGGTGGTAGTTCCATGTCGATAAAAGAGTCTCAAACAAAGACCATTTTCATTATATATAATATAGATTACTCTTCTTTTGATGAGAGTGTAAAGATTGTCTATTGGTCACGATTTGGACATTAGGAAACCGATTTAATACACTAAAGCGGAGTTGTTGATAACAAATATAAATTAATTAATAAATAGACGATTTGTTATGCGTTGGTGACCCTCGTTCACGTATAATTTATTCGAAACAAGTGGGGTAATGATTATACTAAACACAACATTAGCATTCAGTTGTTGACGTGCGAGATTTACTTTTCCACAATATACTAGACAGTAAATTAAGTTGCTTTATACAAGCCCAGAGATATACTCACTATGTCAGGAGACAGCTTGAATGCTAATTTATCGTCTTATTTAAGACATGTAATATAGTGTTCAAAGACGTTATAAATTACAAATATTTTTGAAGATTAAACTATAAGTATACTAGATTACTTAAGACTAAACAAGATAAAGAAATAAATATTATGACTGTTCATTGTCAATAATGTAATATACCCATGAGTCTCTGACTCATGGAAGTCACAGCCCTTGTCCGTCCGATCCAAAAAAAAGGAGACAGTTCGGATCCGGCGAATTACAGGCCTATTGTTATTACCTCCCTGCTCTCCAAAATCGTGGAGAGCATAATTAGCCGCCAGCTCTTGGTATACCTAGAGGGTCACCAGTTGATCAACGACCGACAGTACGGCTTTCACTATGATCAGGTGATCTTCTGGTATACCTAACACATAGATGGGTGGCGGCTAATGAAAGCGAGGGGGAAGGCCTGGCAGTTAGCCTGGATATAGCGAAGGCCTTTGATCGTGTATGGCACAAGGCCCTCCTCTCAAAACTTCCATCGTTTGGGCTTCCCGAGAGCTTATGCAAGGGGACCTCCAGCTTCCTCACTGGGCGCAGCATACAGGTCTTTGTCGACGGATATTGCTCGAACCAGAAGCCCGTGAAGGCTGGAGTACCCCAAGGCTGTGTGCTGTCTCCCACGCTGTTTCTTCTGCATATCAATGACATGTTGGACACCTCCAACATACTGACACGGGAGTGGGTCAGGGATTGGAAATAATACTCCACTTATAGGAACGAGTCTTTATTTGCGTTCACTTTTTCTGAACTTGCACTTCGCCGGTCTGCCGCTGTTCCTCTTGTGGGCGGCGGTACCTTCAACGCGTCACACCGCACCGAACACTAAGTCTCTTCTATCTTCTTCCTCTTGGAACACTTCCACTTTTCACTACTTCTTCTTTTCTTCTTCTTCTTCTTTACACTTTCGAGTCAGAACTAGAACTGCCGTAGGCCACGCTTAGTACGGCTTATATACCCCCGGATACGTTCTATTTTCAAAATGATTCTCCCATTCCATCTTTAAATTTAAATTGTACTAGAAAATTCTTTTAACCATTTTTATCCTGCTTACACATTTTCCATCCCTTTTTTTCTGTTCGATTTGATCCTGAACTTACTAGAAATTTCCTTTAACTTTACAAAACCCAAAAAAATCCAAACACTGGTAGGTGTATCGAACCCGGGTCTACAGCGTCTAAAGTAAACACTTTTCCGCTGAGCTACGAGTATTGCTGACGGAGCTGTTGAAACTAAAAATGTCTTGAAGTTTGACAACTCACGTCATATACTTCGAAGGGTTGCTACGCAACACTGCCCCCTCCCAAGACATGATCGTCCTGATCATCGTTGCTTCCGTAGTACTTAGCCACCCGATCGACATGTACGATTTTCGGGGGACTTCGAGGGGTACGCTGGATCCTGAGAGTCACATCATTTATCCTTGTGATTACTTTGTATGGTCCCTCCCAACTTGGTTGGAGCTTCGGAGACTTCCCCTTTCGCCTTACAGGATTGTGTAACCAAATCAGGGTTCCCTCTTCAAAACTAGGAATATTAGCTCTTCGATCGTAGCGGGTCTTCATCCGTTCACTTGCCTTAAGCCCAGTTGTTCTAATTTCCTCGTAGATGTCAACCATCTTTTTCCGTAACTCATCCACATATTCTGTTATACTTTTTGGAGTATCCGGTGGACAGCCTGAGAGTAAATCAGCTGGCAATTTCAATTCCCTTCCAAAATTGGCGTACGCAGGAGTCACCGTTGTCGTCTCGTGTATTGCGCTTCTATACGACATAAGAAACAGTGGAATGTACTCATCCCAGTTATCCTGATGACTGTCCACTACTTTTGCCAGATGTCGCTCCAATGTTTGGTTAAACCTCTCCACCATCCCGTCCGACTGTGGATGATATGGCGTAGTTCTGGTCTTATGGATTCCCAAGATCTTGCAAACTTCTTGAAATACTTGTGACTCGAAGTTCCGCCCTTGGTCACTGTGCAACTCCAAAGGCACACCGAATCTGCAGAAAACTTCATTCACCAGCTTCGTCGCAACGGTAACTGCTTCTTGATTCTGTAGGGCAAATGCTTCCGGCCACTTCGTGAAATAATCCAACACAACCATTATGTAACGGTTTCCAGATTTGGTGACTGGGAACGGTCCGGCCATATCCAGAGCTACTCTTTCCCACGGAGCCCCAACATTGTACAACTTCATAACTCCTCTGCTCCGGGTCTGAGGTCCTTTGACAGCAGCACAACTCTTTCATTTTCGGCACCAGTCTTCCACATCATCACGGCAATGCAACCAGTAAAATTGTTCTTTAATTTTTGTGAGAATTCTTCTTCTTCCCAAATGTCCACCTGAAGAACCATCGTGATAAGCTCTCAGGATCTCGTTCACCTTCTCCCTGGGAACGACCAGTTGCAGATGGCAATCCTTTCCTTGCGGGGTTTCCCATTTACGGCAGAGCAACCCGTCATGCATCACCAAACTGTTCCATTGTGCCCAGAGACTCTTGGTAGCCGTACTGTGTCTAGCCACTTCAGACCATTTTGGTTTAAGTGATCCACTTGCTAGCCAATGTAAAAGTGTTTGAAGATCCTTATCATTTTCCTGAGCTTTTCTCATTGCATCGTTGCTCCAGTTCCCATCGATCGAATCTGTTCTGATCAGTCGGATTATTGGATTTTCTTTCTCCTCCTGACGAATGCAATGTTTGCATTCCGTCGGACAAGGTCTTCTAGATAAAGCATCTGCGTTTCCATGAGTTTTTCCTCCTCGATGTTCGATTTCAAAGTCGTACTCTTGAAGTTGCTCAATCCATCTGGCCACTTGTCCTTCCGGATTCTTGAATTCTAGTAACCACTTCAAGGCGGCATGATCAGTCCTTACGAGGAATTTGCGACCCAACAAGTACTTTTTAAAATGTTGTAATGTCTTCACCACGGCAAGTAACTCCCTACGAGTTACACAGTAGTTTCTCTCCGGCTTCGATAAAGATTTGCTAAAGTATGCAATTGCAACTTCTTGATCTCCCCTCTTCTGAGATAACACTCCACCAATTCCAGAATTGCTAGCATCAGTATCTACTATGAATCTTTCCTCCGTGTCAGGATATCCGAGGATAGGTAATTCACATAGTCGTTTCTTCAACTCTAAGAAAGCTTGTTCGCAGTCTTCATCCCAGGAAAAGGCTCTTTTCTCCTCCGTCAGTCGATGTAAGGGCTTAGCAACATCGGAAAACCCTTTCACAAAGCGTCGATAATAAGAGCATAGTCCAAGGAATGCTCTCACATGTGTCTTTTCTGTCGGCGTCGGCCAGTCCTTGACAGCACTTATCTTGGCAGGATCCGTCGCAACGCCTTGCTCCGAGATAACGTGCCCCAAGTAATTCACCTGACGTTGAAAGAAGGAACATTTCTTTGGACTCAACTTCAAGTTGGCACCCTGCAGTTTTGCGAAGACTTTTTCGAGCTTCTTAAGATGATCTTCAAAACTTCGTCCCATAATGATTATGTCATCCAAGTAGACAAGGCAGGTTTCTCCCAACATACCTGCCAGCACATACTCCATCAACCTTTCGAAAGTAGCTGGGGCGTTGCATAATCCGAAGGGCATTGTTTTGAACTGCCATAATCCTTTTCCGGTTGAAAAAGCCGTCTTCTCCTTGTCTTTAGGGTCCAGATCAACTTGCCAGTAGCCACTTTTCAAATCCAGAGTAGAGAACCACGTCATGCCACAAAGTGAATCTAAGGTGTCATCGATTCTTGGCAATGGATAACTGTCCTTCTTAGTAACATCATTCAGACGCCGATAGTCCACACAAAATCTAGTTGATCCATCCTTCTTTTTCACCAGAACCACTGGAGAACACCATGGACTCGACGACGGTTCTATCACACCATTTTCTTTCATATCCCAAATCATGTCTTCCACTTCTTGTTCGCGTGCAAACGGAATACGTCTTGGTCTTTGCCGTATCGGAACAGTGTCTCCTGTGTCGATCTTGTGTTTCACCAAACCAGTTCTTCCGATGTCCCCGTCGTTCTTTGAGAAAATCCCGGAGTAGCGTAGCAGGAAATTTCTCACTTTTATTAACTGTAGCTTGGTAAGATTGTCCTTACAGCTATCCAGAAGTTTCTGTATGTTCACATCCTGGTTTGCAGCTACGGTCTTCCTCCCTTCTTCACACTTTCTTAACCAAGCTATCTCCTCACAAGCTCCGATCACTGTTCCCTTCCTAATGATTTGCTTGTCCTCATGAGGATTAAACACGGGAACCATCGCAATCTGGGAGTTACCCACAACAGTCCTGGCTGGGATCCATGTCGTGTCCGATGTCTCCCTTTCTATTATAGCGCATTTACAAGGTCTTCCTCTGTCATCCCTTGGCAGGACTACCGGGACTAGGATCTGCGATCTCGGATTTAAAGTAGTGTCTCTTAAACACAACACTTTCCCAACAGTTCCGCCTTTTATTGGAATTTCTTCACCTCCATGCTTCAATACACCATGTTTCATGTCAATGGTACACTGATGATTTCGAAGAAAATCCAACCCAATGATGCAGTCATCTGTGATATCCGCGATTACCACTTTTTGCCAGTACAACGTATCCCCGATTTTCATGGCCACGATCTTCTCTCCCTGGACTGGTATGCGCTGGCCGGTAGCTGTTGTGAGTGTTAAGTTTACATTTTCTCGCATATGTCGTCTTCCGATGCTTTCTAGTATTCTTTGGCTAACGACTGTACGTGAGGCTCCCGTATCCAAAGTGAAACGGCAAGATTTTCCATTTATCATTCCTTCTATAACTAAAGTGTTTCCGTCACATTTCTGCTTAACGAAGATCCTTGGGGCTTTGCTTCTACCGGCCAGCGCCCACCCCACTGCCCTGGCCTTTTTCTGCTGCTCCAGCGGTGATGTTGAGACCGCCGCATCCTTCCTACCTTGCGTTATGCTCTCACGCCTGGGGCAAGTGCTTCTAACGTGTCCTCGCTCCCCACAACTATAGCATGCTGGGTTATATGCTTGCCTTCGGCTGGAATCTGCTGGTACGATTTTGCGGAGTCTCAACGCCCGAGAATCGTGGCGAACCGCTTCCACTTCCAACGCATGTGCCACCGCTTTCTTCAAGCTGGCATGATGACTCAATCGTACGGCTGCTCTAACTTCGGCGTCCCGTATTCCATCGATGAACACTTGGAGCAAAATTTCTTCTATTGCAGTTGGCGACGACTGATATGCTTTACGCACTAGCTTCTCAGCTTCGAGGGACCACTGCTGCAGAGTTTCGTTGGCCCTTTGACTGCGGTCCTCAAGCTGCGCCCGGTACACATGCTCAAGGTGTTTATCGCCATAACGTGCCTCCAACGCGTTAAGAAGGTCCGTATAGGTTACTTCCTCCTTCCCAGCACCGAGTGCTTCCAATACGGAAAGTGCTTCATCACGGAGCGTTAGTGTGAAGGCAGAGTGTGCTTCTTGATCACTCCAACCACTTGCTCTTCTGACCGTCTCTAATTGTAGCTTGAGGGCGGCCCAGGAAGACTTGCCGTCGTAGGGGGGTACTTTCAAACTTCTGTTCGATGTGATTCCGCAGGTGACTCCTGGGTTGGCTGAAGGACCCCCACACACGACCTGATCCTATTGAGCTGATGAATAGTTGCTTCCATCTCCCCCATCTTCCTTTCCACAGTGTCAATCCGGGCGATCTCCTTTTCTACAGTATCAATCCTGGCGATCTCCTTTTCTACAGCGTCAATCCGGGCGGAGTTTTTCTGCACCACTGATAAAATTTCCTTGTAGAGGCCTTCATGCAGACCTCGCAGCTGCTCCTCCTGTCGACGTACTTGCTCTTCCTGCAAGGCTCGCAGCTGCTCCTCCTGTCAACGCACTTGCTCCTCCTGTCGGAGCGCTTGTTCCTCTTGCAAGCCCCGAAGCTGCTCCTCCTGTCGGCGCGCTTGCTCCTCATGTCGGCGCGCTTGCTCCTCCTGTCGGCGCGCTTGCTCCTCCTGTCGGCGCGCTTGCTCCTCCTGTCGGCGCGCTTGTTCCTCTTGCAAGCCCCGCAGCTGCTCCTCCTGTCGGAGCGCTTGCTCTTCCTGTTACTCGTCCTCTGCCGCTGCAGCTGCTCCCGCTCGCGTGGTCACTCCCTTCTCGTTCCTGGGCACTAATGGCATCTTTCCAATCCCACTTCTGACACCAATTGACACGGGAGTGGGTCAGGGATTGGAAATAATACTCCGCTTATAGGAACGAGTCTTTATTTGCGTTCACTTTTTCTGAACTTGCACTTCGCCGGTCTGCCGCTGTTCCTCTTGTGGGCGGCGGTACCTTCAACGCGTCACACCGCACCGAACACTAAGTCTCTTCTATCTTCTTCCTCTTGGAACACTTCCACTTTTCACTACTTCTTCTTTTCTTCTTCTTCTTCTTTACACTTTCGAGTCAGAACTAGAACTGCCGTAGGCCACGCTTAGTACGGCTTATATACCCCCGGATCCGTTCTATTTTCAAAATGATTCTCCCATTCCATCTTTAAATTTAAATTGTACTAGAAAATTCTTTTAACCATTTTTATCCTGCTTACACATTTTCCATTAATTTTTTTCTGTTCGATTTGATCCTGAACTTACTAGAAATTTCCTTTAACTTTACAAAACCCAAAAAAATCCATACACTGGTAGGTGTATCGAACCCGGGTCTACAGCGTCTAAAGTAAACACTTTTCCGCTGAGCTACGAGTATTGCTGACGGAGCCGTTGAAATTAACAATGTCTTGAAGTTTGACAACTCTCGTCATATACTTCGAAGGGTTGCTACGCAACAATACATTGCTATGCAGACGACAGTACTGGTGATGCCGTATACACGGGCCATGCAGGTCTCTCTCGGGAAATCGTCGACCAGTGCCGGGAGATACTTGTGTCTTCTATCGAGTCCTCTCTCGAGAAGGTCGTGGAATAGGGTAAATTGAACCTTGTACAATTTAACCCAGAAGACTCAAGTTTGCGCGTTTACCACTAAAAAAACCCCATTTGCCGTATCACCGCTCCTCGACAACACTTCTCTTAAAGCCTCGCCTAGTATCGGAATACTGGGTCCCGAAATCTCGAGCGATTTCCAATTCCGTGGCCATCTAGAGGGCAAACCCAAATTGGCTTCGAAGAAGCTGGGCGTCATCAATAGAGCACGGCAATACTTAAAGCCGGCCCACATTCTAGCGCTCTACAAAGCGCAGGTCCGGCCACACATGGAGTATTGCTGTCATCTCTGGTCTTTTTATGTAATTGGAGGACAAACGAGCGTACGGGTCACCTGATGTTAAGTGATCACCGCCGCCCACAATCTCTTGCAACACCGGAGGAATCACAGGAGCGTTGCCGGCCTTTAAGGGGATGGCCACCTGTCCCCGACACTAACCAATGCGAAATATAGTGGCACTAGGCCGCTACTTCACGCCGGTATTCTGTGCAAGTATAACTGACTGACTGGTAAGTAACCCGGATGAGTCTTGCCCCATTGTGCTGACGTCATAAGACGGCAGCGTGACTTTCCCACTTTTAAAAAGCCCGTAGTCGCCTCTTACGACACCCTTGGGCCTGGGACTCCTCTATTCTTATTACGCCCCGGGGAAGCACAGGGCAAATGCCTTTTTATGATTCAAAATATCAGCGCGGTAACGTTAATAACATCACAAAGCACACAGTGTCAACAGCATGCAGTTTGCTTTGTATAATCATGTTTTGCTACGTGCGAGTTCATTAACCTTTCAGTCTAGTTAAAATAATTAATGCGAGAGAGTGTAGTAATAAGCTTTCTATATATAGAGTGGACAAAAGGATCAACGGCTTTCTGCGATTGCGAGCAAAAAGCCCGGGGATTACAGGGTTTTGCTAAATGCTTACCACTCAGGATTGCCATTTAATTTTTGTATTATTTTGTTGTATAGGTATGCCATCAGATTTAACACTATGACCTTTATTACAGATGATGTTAACACTATAACCTTTATTACAGATGATGTTAACTACTTGACAAGCATTTAGACACAAAAAATGTAAGTATATACTAGTCTTGACTCAAGTTGACGATCAAGAATAATTCTCCCTTAACAAGATTCTGTCAATTATTTAAACTAAACTATTTAAACAGATGTTCCTTTCTAATAATTAGTCCAGGGGTATGTTGTAATCGATTTTCAGGGTAGTGATAGTAGGGCAGTGGTGGGTATATATAAATAAGCCATGTCCATTATAAATTTATGTTAATACCATTCAATTTATCAGTTTGGTTGGTTCTATTATATTTCCAAACAGATAAGAAGATATTATCTTGCAAGCGATAGGAATCCGATATGGTGACAGATCTTCTTGAGACAGACAGGTCTCTTTGTGTATCGATACAACGAAGCCACTCTTAAGCAAGCGAGAATATTATCTTTTACTATACGGGGGCAGAAAACAAATTTACCAAGCTATACGAACTCGGGTCCAGGTTTTCGTTTGAATGTTCTGACACCCACTGAAGTTTATATTACAGTCTCTTGTTTAATGCTCCATTGGAAAACACCGAAAACTTGCGTTTTAAATATCAATGAAATACAATTAGATCATTTATACGTCTAGATAGACTATGACAGCATCGAAAAAAATAAACGTTAGAAGTAAAGTGTATTATAAGCAATTAACGCACACTAACACAAAGTGTCATACAAATCGCAAGTGTAAGACATAGCTTGTCATGCACACTAAACTAATAATTCCTGGCCTGATTTTATCGGTTGTCCAACAGCAAGTGAATCTATTTAGACGTATAAATTATCTAAGGCAATACACCAGCTATTTGTAATTCTCTTCACGCAGATTTTGACAGACAGACAGATTTTCCACTGAGAGTAGTAGTAGAGTAGTGAAGTGTAGTAGACAATATTTAATTTCCTTTTGGAATGGATCTAATGCAGACCTTAATTGATATTTGATCACAAAAGTAATGAAGGTATTCATTTGCAACAGTAAAGTGGATTCCAACTGGGCGAGTCGTGAATTGAATACACCAGAAGAAAAGGGTGATGGCTGAGATCGCGTTGTCTCCTCTATGAGCACACTTAATTTTATTGGGGTTTCTTCTCTAGTTTTGTCAGCCAGCTTGCTAAAGCCAGAAGCTTTAGACGATTGCTAATCAAATTATACAGACAAAGCCTCCTAAAACCACTGACTATTAGTCAAGGTGGAGCAGTAAGTAAACTGACATTGATATAGTGTTTGCTCCGCAAAAGAGAGCTGTTCGTGCTATATGACAGCTTGGTTATAGACAGTCTCTCAAAGAAAAATTTAAAGAAATAAATCATATGACTGTTCATTGTCAGTACATTTATGAAAATTAAATATACGTTCACACAAATAGTCATTCTCATTATCATAACACTAGAAATAAGGGATTGCTTGTAACTCATTCTAGTAGGCTTCATAAGATATAATAGCTTTAAGAGCTTAAGCGTTTTGGTGGTTATTTTTTTTATATGAAACATTCAATTAATTTTCTTATTTATTTCTAATATTAAAAATAAATTCTTGAAACTTAGCTTTAATCTTGTTAATGACTTTTATACTCCAATCGATTACAGTTTTATTGAGATGACATAGGGTTCACTTGGTGGTAGGTGGCATATGCAGAGCTGATTCTTGAAAAACCCAAAAATTCTGAGCGGCACTACAATTGCGCTCGTTACCTTGAGACGTAAGATGTTAAGTCTCATTTGTCCAGTAATTTCACTAGCTACGGCGCCCTTCAGATCAAAACACTGTAATGTTTACACATTACTGCTTCACGACAGAAATAGGTGCCGTTGTGGTGGTACCCATAATCTAGCAGCCATCCTCTGCAAAGGAGCCTCCCAGAAAATAAGATGAGAAACTAAAAACAATCAAATTGATTTATTCTACAACATTTTGATAGTACCAAGTTCAACATAAAATGTTTAAATTCAAAATATTATTAAACAGTCACTTGTATAAAGGAATAGCGATGGACGTTTAAGCTCTACAAATTAACAGAACCTTAATGTAAGCCGCCTAAAAGCTGATCATTATAGTGACGAATTGTAAGGCAGATACTGAAATCCAGGGAAATTAAGTCTTAGTAAATTATATACAAACGGCCAACTGATAGAGCAGTTTGAGAGTGACACTAATTGCGTGCCTGTGTATCTTTGTGCAGCAAGAAGTAATCACTATACCATTGTATCAGCAATCAAATATAAATGGTACATGGACTTACAATATATGTATGATGTTTTATTTTTATTACACGCTTTGTATTATATTAACCTGTATGTATGTCTGCTCGTAACCGACTCATTTGGAAGCAATTTTGACCCATTTTAAACAGCTAGATTTCATTGTAATTTCGTAGATTTATTTATATATATATATTTTTTATATATTTATAAAATTATTCCATTCTTCAATTTGCAAAATAAGAGTTTTGTTATTTCATACAATTTTCAACTATCGTCGATAATGCAGGAATTGATGTTAATTTTAAATTTCAACCATTATCGTTGACCGATTTATCTAATATTAGGATATTTTCGAATACCAAAGAAATTTTTTTGCTCTCTAGCGTGTTTTTGGTTTGTTTTTAAACTATTATATAATATTATGTATTTATACAGCTGGGGTTAGTGGTAATAGCATTAATTTGAAATATATGCATTTGTTTCTGGGGTTTCAAGGTCCGAGCTCTAATGTACCATATAATGGGTTACTTATTTATTTAAGATGTCATACAGATGTCATACATAACAACAACATACTTAAAAAAATGATAATTGCATTTCTACACACAGATAATCAGACATGCATGAAAAATAATTTTATGACGTTGTTTGTCGGCCATATAGGCCGTCATAAATACGAATAATATAAAACAAAAACATATTTTACAACCATTTCTACACGAATAAAAGGAAAAACATATTTAGATATCAAATTTAAATTAAATAATGTGATTTAATTTAATAATTTAATTAATAATTCGAGCATCTTTTATGATATCATACAATTTAAATCATCATTGAATGGACTCCTTAGTTATTTAATACCTAATGGAAAACGCCCACTTTCACATACTGTACTGTATAATTTATTTTATTTCAATTCTGAATATTTTTATACTATATAAAAATGTAACTTTATTCCTAAGATTCAACTCACGACTAATAAAGTTTAACATAATGAAATACTTCAACAACAGATTGTGAGATTGTTCACAACTTAGTGCTAGCTTAGCTTTTGTATAGTTTTTATTCAGGTTCCATAGAACCTGTTCCAAAGAGTAACAACAAAAAAATTTTAATACACACATACATTGTATGTATTATGTGAGGAATTATTATTTATTTTTAACGTATTTATACAACATTAACATTCAGCGTGCCAATTTTCACGAAGAAAAGATATTTTTGGAAGGAAAGTCAATTTAACAATATATTAACTTGCTAAGTATATGAACTCAAATAAGATAAGTAAATTAGCAAAATATAAAATTGAAAAATTGGCAATTGTAGAGACTACCGATATAAGTGAAAACTTTGAACTTTTAGTATTAAAATTAGAACTTCATAATATTTAAAAGCAATTAAATTTCAAATTTCAGTTTATTTATAAAACTTTTTCAATTATATATTAATCAAACAAAAACACTATATTATATACTTAAGATATACACAGCACTAATGTTGCACAAAAAGTCAGCTGTATAGCCAGAGTTATACTGCTATAAGCATTTCGGTGACGCGAACTTACGAGACTATCTATATATATAAAAATGAATTGCTGTTCGTTAGTCGCGCTAAAACTCGAGAAGTACTGGACGGATTTGGCTAATTTTGGTCTCTCATTATTTGTGGAAGTCCAGAGAAGGTTTAAAAGGTACAAATATGAAAATAAGATAATGGTCGGAATTAAATATAAAAGTACAATTTTGTTTTTCCTTTGATGTGTCCCCTGTCGTACAGAAATCAAATTGATAGAACAGTTTCAAATGAATAACTAATTAGAATTTTTATATCTTTCTAAGTTTCTCAGGAGGTAAGAAATAAACCTGAACTTAATTTTAGCTAACTATAGTTGGTAGATTAACTACAGTTTTTAACTATCTATCAGATTATTTTTATGTAGATGGATAAATCTTAAGTCGTATCGTCATCTATTTCTCATATACCCCAAAAAAGTTTTTTTATTACTTTATATGGCAATACAACTGCTGGGGCAGCTAGTAATATTTATTTTTAAGTGATTTAGTAATCGCGTGCGCCAGTCTTGACCAGGTCATTGACGCGAACCCATAAGATTTTCCTCTACCAAAAAGTGCCCACCGCGGCCAAAGAAGTTTTCACTATAAATATAAAATTGACATTGACTTTGAATCTTAAATACTTCTTCTCTATAACAGTCACACATTTTATAAAGAATAAAATAAATAAATTTAAAAAGTATTAAACATGTTCCCTTGCTTCAGATAAATTAGACAACAACACTTAGATATGTATCTTAGCAGCGTTAAACCGCTAGAGAGCCCTTTACACGCCTTATCTCAGCGCAGAAGCGGATAAGTATTACTTACGTATTCCATTCTAATGCAGATAAGATAAAGTAATGTTATGTCAATCTAAAAAAAACAACGTTATATTATTCCTATTGTTTTGATAATAATTTTGTTGTATTTTAGGGGTAATAAAACATAATTGTAATAGCGGCGATCCTCAGCGATGTTTCGCTTTTTATATTTATATATATTCGTGTATATAGTATATTGATTTTGGAATGGACTGTATATTAAATAGGTGCTAACTAAGCTCAGATCTACACTACGGAATTTGCCTCTAACCTTAACTTCTTGATTCATACGAAATTAATATTAAAAAACACACTGAAATACAGCTATCAATGAAAAGGACAAAAAAATGATATGACAAGGTAAGGAACTCACGTGCACACACGGTGAGTAATAGTCCAGGTTATCAAGCACTTCTGGTTGTACACCACTGCAGTACATTGGTAACCTCACGCTTCACAAAAACATGTTTTAAGCTGGCCTGCTGAATTTCATTGTATTTCATATAATTTAAACGTTTGAATTGAGAACCACACTAAATATTGAGGTTCTACATTAGGGTTAGCGTGATTTATTAGCATGTATGTTATGTATAGCGTCACACAAGGTAAGCCATTAAGGTTCAAGAACACACAAAAGTACAGGTGTATCTTAGATAGCGGGTAACGGCGAAAAAGCGCTAGCACGGAACGCGAGAGGTCGCGGGTTCGAGTCCCGCATCGTTCATAAAATTTTGTTTTCAGTTTGATTTGTGTAATTAATCCCTGAAGTGAGTCTCACTTTAAAAACATAATAAATTATGCATTTAGATGATTATTAATATCGATATATTACATAATTTAAGCTTTTGAATATTTTATACATATAAAGGTGATGATCACGAAATCTTTAATTAAATTTGATTTCATGAAAAAATTCTAAAACAACCTGGTTGATAGAGTATATCGAAGATTTAAATTATAGGTAAACTCGTTATAGCTTAGATAGTAATGTAAATAAATATATCATATAAATATAATTTATATTTTATTTAAACACAAAACGTTACTACCAATATTCCACGCATATTTTTATACTCAAAGTTAAAGTAAGTAAGCAAACTACAATGTGCTCTCATGTTTCAAAAGCTGCCTTACTATTGAAGTGCTGTTTTATTTACGAGTATACAAGCAATTACGGCAATCCTGCTATTTCAAATAGAATATCATGTTCCATTGAACTCTCCGGAACTTTTCAACAAAACTAAGAGTTAATTTTATCTTGCATTTTATTTTTTGCTTGAATCTGGTGAATTGGCATTGTATTTACGATGCTGTTGAAACTTGTTTTTTTTTATGAAAATAAGGGACGAGACCGAGGGCCCTAGGCATTAAATGCAGTGCCGCTCAGGATTCTTGATAAACCCAAAAATTCTGAGTGGCACTACAATTGCGCTCGTCACCTTGAGACAAAAGATCTTAAGTCTCATTTGCCAATAAACGCTACGGCGCCCTTCAGACCGAAAAACAGTAATGCTTACACATTACTACCTCCCACTGGTAAATGGTATAGTTAAAATGGTTTATATGTTTCGATAACAAGTTAAGCTATGCTAAATAATATTTTATGGTACCAGGTCATAAATAATATTAACAATGAATAACCTTGAGAAATCTTATGACTTTTTCATATAGTGATAATTCCACTAAGTTTTGTCTTTCGACACGCCTCTACACAAATTCGCCGAAATCTGAAACGAACCTCCACATTCTACGAGTCAACATCTCGTGGAGTCTGAAGATGCCACGCATAGAAGAAAAACACGTGTAGAATCAGCGAAAGACGAGAACTCAAGAAAAACTCATAATATTTTGAGAATTATGGGTTTTCGCAATAATATAACACATTTTCCTATAAATTTTCTTCGATTTTTTTTAAACAAAGTATTGCCACCGAAACTGACAGTCGGAATAAAAAATTATAAATGAAAAAAGAAGGTTGTTTGGGATTTTAAAGCATTTAAATATAATTTACACTGAAAAAGGTAATTCTTTTTTAATTTTTTCAATATCAATTTAATTTTATAAAAATGCTATTGGTTACAAAACATTCGAAACACTGTTTATGATTACAAAAAGAAGTTTATAATATAATATAACTGTTATGTTTCGGAGTTAAAACTTCATTGAAGCCATCTGAGTGAGACAGTCGCGAGTTAAAGTTATTTTGTATTGTAAACAAGTCACTAATCTAACGTACAAGCTGCTTCTGCATTACGTGATTTGAATTTCGAACAGAACCCTTACTTACATTGTAATTTGTGAAACAAGATATTCTTGGTGGTACGAGGTATTCTCGATGAAATATTTTGGTATGGCAGTATATTTATTTATGCCAGTGAGGGACGAGACGACAGGAGCACGTTTAGCTGATGGTTATTGAAATGCCCTGCCCTGCCCATTACAATGCAGTGCCGCTCAGGATTCTTGACAAACCCAAAAATTCTGAGCGGCTCTAATCTTGCGCTCGACAAAAATGTCGGAATCACACCCCAGTGGCAACGGGGATATAAATACTATCTCCGTAATAAGGGACGCGACTGCCTAAGTAAAAATTGATATTTAGTTTAGTATGAAACGTGCTTTGAGATTTGACATAACTTTGAAATAGTAATTAAAATATGGCAACGAAGTGGATTTCGGCTATCTCCAGTCTTAAAAGATTATAGCCGTCATCTCTCAATCGAGTGAATTGCTTTTTTTCTTAGAGTTTCGCTAGGCTGCCCAGTGGTAAGTAATATTACCACTAACTGTATAACTTAAAACTTATTTGATGAGAATTCATGAACACCACCCAAGAATATCTGCAATTTTCAAGGTTAAGAGAATGCTTTGCCTTATGCCTGCGCATGCGCATCGCGCCGCTCGATCGCGTAATTCACTAAAGTTCTTGTATTATTGTATTCAGAATTGTGTCTTTAGTTGATATTCATTAGTGTAGTGTAGGTAACTTATTTATGCATTTTATTTCTTTTTAAGTGTTTCATCTAGTGTGTGTTTACTGTTTTTTTTTCCACTTTACTTACTCTGTTAATATTTATAGTTAAAGAAGAAAAAAATAATCGATATATTTTAGATATTGTTATATTCTCACGGCTCGCATATTATATTATATTATATAGTAATTAGAATATATTTTCTCTATAAGTGAATATTGTAATATTCTTCTGAGAAATAAAGTTCTTAAATCGTATATGCCTTGAGATAAAACTTACTCAAACATTAAAATTTCCAAAGTCATATTAGTTGGAGAATACTGTACCTGGTAAATAATTTTAAAATATGCTTGCCAAGTATTAACAGTAACATGAACACGTATTCCAATATAGAAATTCTTCGTGTATGGTATTTGAAAGCAACTACACTAGTAAACTGTTGAAGATCAACTGGCTTGCTCATCGTTAGTAATTGACTGACAACTTACTGAACAAAGAGAAGGGTAAGTTGTCAGGAGATAGATTTGAGAGAAACAACATCGTCTATGGAATTAAAATAAAGTAGACAGTGGTTTTAATATTTGTAACAAAAGGATGAAGTCGCGTAAGAACCTGACGTCTAAATATTAAAACAAAAGTTTGCAATATGAAGGCAATGATTGTATGCTTATTGCTATATTATGTAAATAACTAAACACGATTGTGGTTTATTATTGAGATCCTAAAATATCTTGTTTAACTTCCCACAACCTGTTAGGAGCACGCCACCTCACCACAGCCCTGTCGTCGTAAATACGTAACAAGTTAAATGTCGGCATGGACCCATGTCAAGTATTACGTACACGCTGTGAGTAAACCAATTTACCCGATGATATATAGTTAGCTTGTTTTATGAAAATAAGGGACGAGACGAGCAGGACATTCAGCTGATGGTAATTCATACGCCCTGCTGATTACAATGCAGTGCCGCTCAGGATTCTTGAGAAACCCAAAATATCTGAGCGGCACTACAATTTGTGACATAAGATGTTAAGTATCATTTGCCCAGAAACACAATAATGCTTACACATTACTGCTTCACGGCAGAAATAGGCGCCGTTGTGGTACCTATAATCTAGCCGGTATCCTGTGCAAAGGAGCCTCCCACTGGGAGTAAGTCTGTCCATCTTTTGCTTTTTAGGATCTCAAAAATGCGCCCTTAAAGAAACACTTCATTGGTCAAATTAAAATTCGAAAATTATATTATTCACTTTTGGTAAAATTACATTTTAAAAAGTTTGACATTTTTCTATTTAACTCCTTATATTAAATCAATACTCACCTCACAGCTTCAGCATTTGACAAAATTACAACCAAAGACTTGTTACTTTACTATAATTATTAAATACTCAATATGTGTGATACAAATTAAATTTGTTAATTTTCTTTTTTATTTTACAACAAATTAATACCAATATTAAGTTATTACAAAATCTAGAGAAATTAATAATTTGATCAAACAAAATAAATCCTATACCTATATTGACAATACTATGATTACATAAAATTAAAACTATCATTGAGGGGAGGCGTAGTTACTAAGAATAATGGCAGCATTTCCGCGTTGGATATCAGGATATCCGTTGACCGAAATAGCTGCCAACGCTTGGGTTTCCAATAGCCTTATTGAGGCGCGAAGACCGTACTTTGTACATTCTCCGCGCCTCTTCGCCCCGCGGGCCAAGTATCTCGACATCATAATGTACAAATGTATGATTCACTGAGACCCACATATTTGCGACGCATGCTATCTAATAATAAATCTAGAGTAATATTAAAAAGACATCATTTATATATTTTATTATTTTTAATAAAAAAAACTAACATTACAGTATTGGCAAGTAGCAAAGTTTTGAATAGCAATGATGAATTCAATAACTGAAATGTGCATTAATTTAGTGCAAACTATAACTATTTTGTTCATACAACTCTTATAATATTTTAACGTGCGCTACAAAAAATCTATTAGTGAAGATGAAAAATGTACCACAGTCATATTTATAGTTTTATAAAAATAATTATATAAGTTTAGTTTTAGTAAGAGTCTTTAATTATGGAACCTATGTTCATGAGTACAAATACTGAGGGCTTAAAATAAGGCAAAAGTTCAGTAAGGGAAGCTCTGCAAGCAAGGGTTGGATAAAGTTCGTGACTTTGGAGACAGATTGTACAATAGCAAGTTTAATTACTTCCTGTTGTAAGGGAGACTACTGACGGCAATGTCGTGATATCATGTTCCCGTCGCATGTCATTTTAAATTATTACCAGCTGACCCGACAGACGTTGTTCTGTGCATAATTAATAAAAAACTGTTTTTATGACTTTGTCAATAGTATTTCATAACATCAAGAATTATTTCGTAAAATATGCTCCCTATTGTTATAAAGAAATTGTTTCACAGCAGAACCACGCAGAACTGTCAAACCGTGCGTCAATAAGTTCTCTCATAGTAACTATGTCCACACAAAACAAATATTTGAAATGAAAATAATTATTTTATTTTATTTTTATTTTATTAGGGAAACAAACAGTACAACTTAATACACTTAAAAAATAAAACTTAAAATATAAATCACTGACCAATAAACGTTTCCACAATTAAATAGTACATAGAATAATGCGAGGAAATAAATTACAATTTAAAAGTACCTATTTGTATATTATATTGAATTGAAAATAATGAAATATTTATAGAAAATTATTATGGGTCCCAAATCGAAATAAAAACTATCCTATCTCTCAAGTACGACTAAACTGCACTCCATGAGGTAATCCTCATAAAAATCGGTTCATTAGTTTCGGAGTTCACTGGAAACAAACATCATCATTTTATCTCAATACTGCCTGTCAGCCATTAAATTGGCATAGCGACATCTTATTCTGCACGGTTGCATGCCAAGAAAGGGACGATATTAGTAAGAAGATAGGTTATACAAATTTAAGTGTTTAAAGTTTATTTATTATTTTAATCGACGTGTGATTCGGAACAGCTTCGAACGTAAAACGATAGATATACTATACTATAAATATAATGGAATATTAGTAAATGGAAATTAGCTGAGAACAAAATAAAGTTCTATTAAATAAATTTTATTTTATTGAATACGGTGAGCAGAGTGCGAATAGTAGAGTAGCATTAATTATGTATAGGAGTTGTGAAGGAGAACTCGCGTCAAAGAACCCAGCTGACGGTTGGTCGTCTAGGGACGGCAAATAGTTGCGAGCATTAGTGACCTCTAAAACACCCATTCGAAATAATATATTAAAATACCAGTACTTACAATTTAACTCAATCAAATGATTGAGTTATAACCTAATAACCTAATAACCTAAACCAACAATATAAATATAAAAGGGTTGTTCTATCCTAACCATAACCGGCAACGCTCATATGATTCCTCTGGTGTTGTAAGAGAATATGGGCCGCGGCGGTGACCACTTAACACAGGTGACCCGTACGCTCGTTTGTCCTCCTTGTCCTAAAAAAAACTTGTAACTGTCATTATTTTACCTGTTTAATGCTAATCAAACGTACTTTTCGTCGTTGTATAGTTATATATGCAAAGTTACGACTTTTCATTTTTAAGGCATTTATTTATTTATTTATTTATTTATTTATTTATTTATTTATTTATTTATTTATTTATTTATTTATTTATTTATTTATTTATTTATTTATTTATTTATTTATTTATTTATTTATTTATTTATTTATTTATTTATTTTTTTATTTATTTATTTTTTTATTTATTTATTTATAGGACAACCAGTAGTTGTTACATTCTAATACGCTTAAAATATATCAAATATTAACAAATAATGAGTTGAATGTACAACAAATTAAGGTGTCACAACATGCACAGTCTTTGCTTCCGTGACACCAAGAAAACAATTATATAAAATAAAGCAAAAATTATAAAATCAAGATACGAATTTGAAAAGAAGAAAAAAAAAAGAAGAAGAATATTAATCATATTCATATTTATCATATTTTGGCGCCTAACAATCTCGTAATACTTTTTTTAAAAGCAGGTAAAGAATCTTTAAAAATATCTACTTCACCACAGATGGTGTTATAAGTTCTTGATAGACGTGGTATGGGAGAAAATTGCTTAAGGTTAGTTTTGGCAAATGGCTGATGGAACAGGCCAGCTCCGACCTGCGCACGCCTTGGTACTCGGCGGGGAACTCGTAAGCTGATGGAGTGCACGAGTGATGGACTGTCGAACTGATTTCTAATTATTTTGTATAAAAATATTAGATCTAGCATTTGTCGTCGAACAGAAAGACTTTTCAAGTTAAAGTGTCTCAACTTATCGCAGTACGATGGCAATTGCTTATGTACCCCACAAGAAAAAGCAAGGTGCCATAAGAACCGTTTTTGAATGCGTTCAACTCTTAATTGGTGAATTTAAAGCAATTCACGAATTATTTCACATAAATTTTATCATCGAAAACGTTTAAGCGTTCATGGATATTTCAATTTATATTTGATCTCGCTCAGATCGTTCGTATCTGAATATAACCGTCAATTTCGATACAAATTTAATTAGAAAAGTGATTTTAATGGACCATAGTATTGAAATAAGTTTATTTACTCTTTACGAAATAAGTTTTGTACAGTTTAAAATAAAAATAAGATGAATAATTATTAATGCTGATAAATTATTTTATGTGAATACTGTGTAAGATTTATTTGTAAAAATGTAGTTCTAAACAATTTGTTATTTTTAAAGTAATATCCTTTACTTCTGACACAGTGGAAGAGCGCTCGGATGGAACCCGGAATGGTCGCGGGTTCGAGTCCCACGTCATTCATAAGTTTTGGTTACAAATTTAATTACATTAATCCAAGAATGAGGGATATCGCTTTAAAAATAACAAATTGTTTAAATTTGAAAGAGCGGCATTTCAAATCAAATTCCTAAGGGTTGAGCAAGTTATTAACTGTAAAGTAGATCGTGTATGTGAAGCCACAACCTGAGAGTTGAACAACACATACCAAGATTTTTGAACCATACGTCAACGGTTGGCTCAGTGGAAGATCGTTCGGACGGAACTGTAGAGGTCGCGGGTTCGAGTCCCCCTCACAAATTTGGCTAATTTACTTAATATGTAGTTCATTAAATAAACTTATTTTTAAAGCATTAAAACGCGTTTAATTGTAACTGTATTTGTACACTACATTTTTGTTTTTTTGATAGATTGGTAGCTTATGAAGCGGTGAATCCCACTACCACCCAGCACAACTTAATCGGTACAATTTTTTTAAGATTGTAAAATGGTATAATGTTCGGAATGTAATTTTTGTAATGTAAGACGATATTAATTGCCAAATTGAACATAGAAATTTATTTTTTTCAGAACTTCAAGATACTATAGACCTTGGTATATCATGTAACTTTCAACTCGATACCAACGCGTTTCGGAGATAAAGGGTCTTGACAGACAGGCGGATGGATAGACAATAAAGTGATCCTATGAGAGTTCCGTTCTTTCCTTTTCAGGAGCGGAACCCTAAAAATATATACTCTTAGTATTTCATTACTTTTATTTATGCTCTTTCAATATACTTAAGAATAACTAAACCATATTATGTTGCACCGCAGTTTCGGAGCAAAATGGTTGGTAGACATAAATAATGGGTTCTTATAATGAAGGCTAAATGTTTTTGAAATTACATTTAAATATATGAATGATTACGTTGCGGGAGGCCTTTGTCCAGCAGTGGACATCTTCCGGCTGAAATTCATTAGAACTTTTGGTCTAATACAAATACAACTTATTCAAATATATAACCAACAAATGAACCTGAATAAATTTATTTACATCTAAATGTAATTCAAATGTTAAGCCTCACTTATCCGTTTTTGTTGAGATACAGCGGGTAAGGTGCTCTCTTGAGATTTGCTCAAGTGAAATATTTATATTGTTTCACATATTTCTTCTGAAAGAACTCCTCCTCTGCTTGTATAATCTGATTTAGTTGAATTGAAAAAAAAATATATTAAACAAATAACTAATTGCATATCTTATGCTTAGATAAATTTTAAAATCACCAATTTTGGATTTACATGTCATTAAAATACTTGGTAGTTTGAAGCTGAGTGTCATCGAGTACTCAACAGAATATTCAAATTATTTATATCTTAACTAGCCGTTCCCGTCCACTTCCCTGGGTGAATTTTAAAAGGAAATAAATTAAACAATAAAAAAAGGAGGCATAAACCATCTAGAATAAATTTCGTATCGAATGGTGGTAGTTTCGTGTCGATACGATCAGTGGTTTGACATGAAAGAGACTCAAACAAACAAAGACCATTTTCATTATGATAATTATTATTATTATTATGATGACCCATAAAGCGGAATGGTTAGTGACCCTGACTACTAAGCTGGAGGTCCCGGGTTCGAATCCCGGTAGGTGCAATCATTTATATTATGATGAATATAGATGTTTGTTTCCGAGTTATGAATGTTTATATGTATATAATATGTATGTTTATGTAAGTATATTGTATTTAAATATATCGTTGCCTTGTACCCATAGTACAGGCTGTGCCTAGTTTGGGGCAAGATAATACTGAGAACTTCAATATAAATTCAATCCATTAGTTAATTGAAAATAAATTGTGATTAGTTACTGCTTCCACGTGATTGCGGTGAAAGTATTGGTATGGTATAAAATATAGACAGTTACAATATTTTTAAACTATCTTGGTTTTGAACACTAAATAACAGTATATGGATGCCAATGAGCAGGCACTAGAATAGTCATCAACAAACACGATTACCATATACTACAATTATTATAGTTAGAGTGTGCGGTGTTCGAGTTGTGTTTGCAATAATAATTGAAACCGGTAGTAGTGACGATTATTAAGTACGATGAGGTAATAGAGTAAATAAGAAGATAGATATATATCACCAGTGGGAGACTCTTTTGCACAGGATGCCGGCTAGATTATTGGTGCTACAACGGCGCCTATTTCTGCCGTGAAGCAGTAATGTGTGAACGTTACTGTGTTTCGGTCTGACGGGCGCAGTAGCTAGTGAAATTTCTGGGCAATTGAGTTTTTCAATAATCCTGGAATGGCACTGCATTGTAAAGGGCAAGGCGTATCAATTACCACCAGCTGAATATCCTGCTCGTCTCGCCCCTTATTTTCATAAAAAAATATCTGTTAATATCTACAAACTACATTTATTACTCATGAAGTTTAAAAATGTCGGGGATGTTAATAAACCTTTGATTAAAGTATTTTCTTGGATTAACGCGATGTTACACATTTAAATAAAACACTTTTATAATGGGTTAAACTCGTGTTTGATGTTTTATAAAATGGTAATTGTTGCTTTTATTTACATTAGATTTATACTTAGAGGTTAAATGCTATCTTGACTTATTTAATCTGCAGTCCCCAGAAACCGAGAACTGGAAAGGTGTTGAAACGTAGGTTTAACTAAAATAATAATAAAAATGTTATTTAAACGCACAAATTTAATTTAAGAAGAAATGTACAATTACACGCGTTTTAATCCTTTAAAAATTGTTTTATTTTAAATCTTTGAATAGTGTCAATATCCCGCTTAAATACATTCTTACGTGTCAAGACAACGGGGTTCGCAAAACACCAGTTGAATTCCGTAAATTACACGTCGCCGTAGTCAATAATATACTCCTTATTTATAACCTATAACTATTAATAGTCACCAATAACTCAATAATATCGCTTATTGTAAGTATCGCCACGAATTTTCACTTTATCCATCAGTTACTGAATGAATCAACGAACAAAAGTGCTTCTATTTAAACAAGTAAAAATAAGTCTCGAATGTTCTCGAACAGCCTAGTTACTAAGAAAAAGTAAAACGTGTTTTTGTAAACATCTAGGTAGGACTGTCAAGTCAAGATTCCAATGCGTGAATTTCGTAACAATTTTGTCAGCTTTGCATTAAAAATTACAATAAAATGTGATATTTATTCATAAAAAAATTTCATAGTTTAATTCTAGGCCAGGCTATTTTTTCCATGAAAAAAAATCTCAGACTTAGTTCTACGAGACAATCTACAGTACAATATTGTATATTTCATTAAAAAGAGCGCAAAAAGAATGCTTGGAGAGTTTCTTGCACCGCTTCTTCTCTTTCAGAGCACCATTTGTTTCCGAAGCGGTAGTAGTATCTAGTATATTAGAAAAGACATCAAATAGAATTCTAAAGCAATCAATTTTGAGAAAATTAATGCCTTTTATGCCTTTTTACGAACCTAAATTAAGTTGTTTTCATATAATTACTGGTACACTAATCGTTCCTTATCTTTAACAAATGGTGATAGTTAAATGTCAATTAGTGTTAAACGTTGCTATTCCGGTGTTCCTGAAGCCAGTTAAGCTAAATGGTTGTTGAAATCAGCAAGCTGTGTGCAAAGACCAATGTAACCCTCAATATTGCCATTTCCAATAAACATAGTTAAAGTTATTCATAACGGAATGTTAATATAGGCTATTAAATGTTATCTTGAAGAATAACATTATATAATATAACTAGCTGACACAGCAAACGTTGTATTGCCGATATTAAAATCGCTATGCAAAAGTAACTGTTGATCGTAGATGGGTGAAAATTTGAAGTTGTATGTATTTGTAATGCTGACAAAAAAAAATAAAAAAAAAAATTGGCGTGTACCACCCTTAACATTTAGGGAGATGAAAAATAGATGTTGTCCTATTCTCAGACTTACCTAATATGCAATCAAAATTTCATGAGAATCGGTCAAGTCGTTCCGAAGGAGTTTAACTACAAACACCGCGACATGAGAAGTTTATATATTAGATAACGAGGGTTTCAAACATTTCTTAAATTTATAAATATCAAAAAGTTATAATTGTATCATAACAATACTAAATATTATAGTTTTTTTTTTAAATGAAAATAAGGGACGAGACGATCAGGACGTTCAGCTGATGGTAATTGATACGCCCTGCCCATTACAATGCTGTGCCGCTCAGGATTATTGAAAAACTCAAAAATTCTGAGCGGCACTATCACTGCGCTCGCCACTTTAGACATAAGTTGTCAAAACTCATTTGCCCCGTAATTTCACTAGATACGGCGCCCCTCAGACCGAAACACAGTAATGCTTACACTTTACTGCTTCACGGCAGAAATAGGGGCCGCGGCAAAAAGGGTGCAAAGGAGCCTAAATTAGTAGATATCAATCAAACAATACATGAATCAAATAAAAAATGGAACAATTTCAGGTGAATTTGGGCGGCGGTGACCACTTAACATCAGATGAACCGTACACTCGTTTGTCCTCCTTTTGCAAAAAAAATATGTCTAATGTATAATGTCTTAGTTCGATATAAATCTCCAAATATGAATTGCCGTTCAAAATAAAACATTAACTTTAAACACCACCACATACTGATGTGCCCATTTAATAACGAAACACGTTACACACATAATATTATTATAGATAATGAGACCACATATTACAGAATATATACTGATTATCAACTGCCGCTAACTGGCAAACAATTAATTAATTAACATAATTGTTTGCTTCATGTTAGTAGAAATGTCTAACATAATTTGCCCATTTAATTATTATATTATTTAAAGTTACCGACGTAACCCAGATGGTTGCAACTGAAGTGGCACTAGATGGCTGGTGAGGTATTAAAGTCCTTGAATGGCAATGAATCTACCACCGGAAGACGCAGTGTTGGTAGATCCCCCATAAGATGGACCGACTATCTGGACAAGATCTCCGGAAAAGGTTGGACGAGGGCAGCGCAGGACCGATCGCTGTGGAAATCTTTATGGGAGGCCTTCGTCCAGCAGTAGACGTCTTCCGGCTGATGATTATGATGTACAGTCAACAAAGTTGGCGGTCGACCGCCTTACTAACTTTGTCCTGTAGTTCAGCATTCTTTCGATATATTTCTTTAAATAACTACATAGTTAAAGTTTAGTGTCAACGTAGACTTCCAGCAGTGGACGTCTTCCGGCTGAAATGATGATTATTTAAATGCATATACAAAGTATTCTACAGTATATAAATTTGTTTTAATACATTTGAGCACATCTATGATATCATCACATTACATATATCCATTGCATATGTAAGTAAGGATTATTCACTCATATTCCTCTGTTTCAAAGTCTAACATGAGAAACAATTGATGACTACTAGCGACACCTGTCGGGGTGAATATTAATAACACAAATCAATTGTTTTATGCCGGATCAAATAGTGGTTCTCACTGGCTTGGTCAAACAAACTTGGACAAAGCAAAATCTGAGGTTAGAATAAAAAAAGCGGCCAAGTGCGAGTCGTCCATGAAGGGTTCCGTAGCAGCAAGTAACATAGTATAAAAGTTCATGTAGTTCGTTGTAACTTTGATCGATGTTTTAATAGACAATAGTGTATTTTTTAAAGTTAAGTTATTCATAATAGGATTTATGAAGTATTTAAAAAAAACTACTTACTAGATCTCGTTCAAATCAATTGTCGGTCGAAGTTTGCATGGTAATTATTATTTTATTATTTTAGAAGCTACAAGGGGGGACACATTTTATCACTTTGGAAGTGTCTCTCGCGCAAACTATTCAGTTTAAGAAAAAATGATATTAGAAACCTCGATATTATTTTTGAAGACCTATCCATAAATATCCCACACGTATAGGTTTGATGAAAAAAAAATTGTGAGTTTCAGTTCTAAGTATAATAATTTATTGTTTTTTTTTTCTATATTTGTGTACAAATCTCAATGCGGTTTACAGAATACATCTACTTACCAAGTTTCAACAGTATATTTCTTATAGTTACAAAAAAAAGTGGCTGTGACATACTGACGGACAGATATGAAGAATCTATAAGGGTTCCGTTTTTTGCCATTTGGCTACGGAACCTAATAAAAATTAGACAGTAATTTCACTATGGTATATTGTATGTACACATACTTTGTGTTAGTGTGCGTGAATTGCTCAAAATAGAGGTTCGTTCTAAACTCAATTTTTTCTACGTTTTCACAGCTGTCTATCTAGACGTATAAATGATCTATGTGAAATACATTGCTTGTACAAAGTTTCAAACTATTAAAGCATGTCAAATAATATTTTATGCGAAATGTTCTGGAAATTTAATAATTTTTGTTTTTCACTTTAATTGAAAACGGTCCTTTATTTATTAAGATGCGTCTTAATTCTAGTAGCATGTTGAGTACCCGTACTTAAATAATTTACGAGTAAGTCATACATTTAATTTTGAAGTAGATATAACAATTAATGTTAACACGAGGAACAAACATAAACTTGTTATACCTACTACTCGGTTGCGTCGCTTGCTTCTACAATATGATCCCAGAAAATGTACAAAACAAATGTGTTACGAAATTTAAAAGAATTGTTAAAAAATGTTTGTGTGGGAAAGGTTATTATAGCATAAACGATTTTCTTAATGACAACACGGACTGAGATTTAAGCGACCACCCTCAGGCTCTTTAATTATAAATGTTTATTGTACGATATTACATTATAATGCATATTTTATATAAAAAAAAAGCCCGCTGAGTTTCTTGCGCCCATTCTTCTCAGGTCTGAGGCAGTCTCTTTTGAAGGGGTGGTAGATTTTGACGTTCAATAAGTGATTATAAATCCAATTTTGAATAAAAATATTTGAATTTGAATGTACGAAACAAGTTATGTTCGAGACTGAATATTACCCTGTTATTCAATAAAACGGAGTAAAATAGATAAAATTGAAACGAGTATTTAGTACGGGACACTGAAAGGATTTAATCAAAGTGTGCCTTGTCCGGGTTACTCGGAATATTGTGAATACAGGCTCCTGTTGTATATCATATATGTTATATAATATTGTATTAAATTGGACTGAATTAATTCTGTATATTGCTTATGCTCGTAATGAAAGGGAAACATCGGGTGTCACTTGATGTATGGTAGCTGATCTATCTGCGCCTTATATAAATGATAGGATTGTGATCTATAAATGAGAATATAAAAACTTTATTTCCGCCATCTTTTTTTTTTAGAAGTTCTTTCTACAAAGTGGATTCAAGCTATTTATAAAAACGTGTTATTATTGAAACTATTATTTTTTAATATGATGAGACATATATTTTTTGGAATGTGTGGTAGTTTTTACTTTCAAAAAGTGATATCACATTCAATTTTCAATAAAAATATTTGAATTTGAATCGTTCGTTCCAACACTAAAATATTTTATATAGGTTGAAAGAGAATAATTCTGAGCCGTTATTACCCATGGGACCGATTGAATCCACAACATAAGAAATGGTTGTAACTTTCTCATCTTGAAATGTATTCTAAACAATATTTAAATGTATAATATTTTACCATATCAACGCATTTCTATTCTTTGCTGTTTGAAACCTTATTCCAGACACTTAGATAAAATGATTTGATCTCCTGAAAATCAATTGAACATCAGCCGAGTACATATATAAGTGTCAAAAAATATTATGAAATTGTAATGTGAACATTGAAAAAAATAGAGTTTAGAACTAACTTTTATTTTGAGCAATTCACACACACTAACACAAAGTATCATACAAATCGCAAGTGTAAGAGGTAGCACACTAAACTATTTTTTTTTATGGAATAGGAGGGCAAACGAGCGTACGGGTCACCTTGTGTTAAGTGATCACCGCCGCCCACATTCTCTTGCAACACCAGAGGAATCACAAGAGCGTTGCCAGCCTTTAAGGAAGGTGTACGCGCTTTTTTGAAGGTACCCATGTCGTACCGTCCCGGAAACACCGCACAAGGAAGCTCATTCCACAGCTTTGTAGTACGAGGGAGAAAGCTTCTTGAAAACCGCACTGTGGAGGACCGCCACACATCCAGATGGTGGGGATGATATCCTAACTTGTGGCATGTCGTGCGCAGGTGAAATTCGGCGGCAGGAATCAGGTTAAACAGCTCTTCGGAACACTCCCCGTGATAAATGCGGTAGAAGACACACAATGAAGCGACGTCTCTACGCAACGCCAAGTGATCCAGCCGTTCACAGAGCACTGAGTCCCCGACAATTCGAGCTGCTCTACGTTGCACGCGGTCAAATGGATCGAGCAGATACTGGGGTGCACCAGACCAGAGATGACAGCAATACTCCATGTGTGGCCGAACCTGCGCTTTGTAGAGCGCTAGAATGTGGGCCGGCTTGAACTATTGCCGTGCTCTATTGATGTCGCCCAGCTTCTTCGAACCCAATTTGGCTTTGCCCTCTAGATGGCGACGGAATTGGCAATCGCTCGAGATTTCGAGACCCAGTATTCCGATACTAGGCGCGGCTTTAAGAGAAGTGTTCTCGAAAAACGGTGATACGACAAATGGGGTTTTTTTAGTGGTAAACGCGCAAACTTGAGTCTTCTGGGAGTTAAATTGAACAAGGTTCAATTTACCCCATTCCGCGACCTTCTCGAGAGAGGACTCGATATAAGACACAAGTTTCTCCCGGCACTGGTCGACGATTTCCCGAGAGAGACCTGCATGGCCCGTGTAAACGGCATCACCAGTGTTGTCATCTGCATAGCAATGCATGTTGGAGGTGTCCAACATATCATTGATACGCAGAAGAAACAGCGTAGGAAATAGCACACAGCCTTGGGGCACTCCAGCATTCACGGGCTTCGGGCGAACCCGAAAGCAATATCTGTCGACAACGACCTGTATGCTACGCCCAGTGAGGAAGCTGGAGGTCCACTTGCACAAGCTCTCGGGAAGCCCAAATGATGGAAGTTTTGAGAGGAGCGCCGTGTGCCATACACGATCAAAGGCCTTCGCTATATCCAGGCTAACTGCCAGGCCTTCCCCCTTGCTTTCAATAGCCGCCGCCCATCTATGTGTTAGGTATACCAGAAGATCGCCTGCCGACCGTCCATGGCGAAAGCCGTACTGTCGGTCGTTGATCAACTGGTGACCCTCTAGGTATACTAAAAGCTGGCAGCTAATTATGCTCTCCATGATTTTGGAGAGCAGGGAGGTGATAGCAATAGGCCTGTAGTTCGCCGGATCCGAACTGTCTCCTTTTTTTGGATCGGATGGACAAGGGCTGACTTCCATGAGTCAGGGACTACGCCTTTTGAATAAGAGTGCCGGAATAAACGCGTTAGCACCGGCGTCCACTCAGGGGCACACGTTCTAAGCACGATTGGAGAAATGCCATCCGGCCCGCTCGACTTACTGACGTCCAACGAAAACAGAGCTCGCCTTACAGTTTTCTGTCTGAACTGTACTTCAGGCATAGAGCTCTGACACCACGGGATGGTCGGCGGTGTTTTTCCGTTGTCGTCAAGAGTCGAGTTGGAGGCGAAAAGAGCGCACAGGAGCTCGGCTTTCTCTTTTGCCGTATGGGTCAGGGTGTCATTCCTCATGTGCAACGGCGGCATGGACGGCTGGTTGAAGTTACCAAGAGCAGCTTTCGATAACGACCAGAACTTGCGTGTTCCGGTCGGGTAACTGGAAAGCTGCTCGCCGATTTTGACGACGTGCTTAGACTTCGCACGGGCGAGTTGCTGCTTCAAAAATCTGGAGGCACGGTTATATTTCTTCTTAAGAACTTTGCAGTTTGGATCCTTTGTGCCCAGCGCCGCAACCCAAGTTCGATACGCCTGTTTTTTGCAGTCAGATGCTGCTTTAACTGACGCATCGAACCAGGGCTATGATCTGCCACCGATCGGTATTACAGAGCTTGGTATAAAAATATTCATGCCCTGCAGTATCACATCGGCTACTGCAATGGCGCAGGCACTAGGATCATCCGAAGGGAAACAAATCTTGCCCCAAGGGTAGGATGCAAAAAAGGAACGCATCCTATCCCAATCTGCTGACTTGTAGTGCCAAACGCGGCGGGTCGCTGGTGGTCTGCGACGTTGGCGTCGGATAGGCACTACACTCCTGACCAGGCAATGGTCGGACGTTCCGAGAGGGGCGTCATCAAAAACCTGGTAACTATCGGGATGTGTAGTCAGCAGAAGATCTAATAAGGACGGCATGTGGCTCTCACATCAAGGAGCCGCGTTGGCGACTCAACCAATTGGCACAGACCATACGCCAATGCAAAATTATACACAGATTGCCCTGCGTAGTCTGTGGTACGTGATCCAAGCCATTCCGCATTGTGCCCGTTGAAATCACCCAAGACTACGATTTCAGCGGAGGGGATCTGTGCAAGCACGTCGTCAATTGCCACTTGAACGCAGCCCATGAGATGATCGGTTTCTGCGTTACCACTATGGGACCTGTAGACACACGCATAGATACGGACGCGGTCCTCTAAATCTACGCGGAGCAAGAGAGTAGACAGGTCCCTACCCTCAAAATTGCCGAGACGGCGACAGCAGATATCCTCCTTAACGTACACACATACCCCGGCATGAGGCAAAAAGTTGTGCTCAATTTTGTACCCGGGGTACGTTAAATATGACGTATCGCCAGGTCGAGATATCTGCGTCTCCGTAAGGAAACACAAGGCCGGCTGCGCCGTCTCAAGGTGGTGGTGGACGGCGTTTAAATTGGAGTGAATTCCCCTGATATTGCAAAAGTCCACGTTGAGCGTGGAGCGGGGTGCCGTGGTGTTACTGTCTCGTTTGTCCCCGGTCATGCGCGGTTCTGTGCCCACCCCAGAATACGAAGGGCAGCCCGAGCGAGAGTGCTCGGGGAGGGATTCTCCGGCTCTGGTAGAGCCGGTACCCTCCTGGGGTAATATCTTTTTACGGACCGCTCTCATATTTTGTTGGGGGGGGGGGATGGCCTCCGGTCCTCGACACTAACCTATGCGAAACATAGCGGCACTAGGCCGCTACTTCACGCCGGTATTCTGTGCGAGTGTGGTAATTAACCCGGACGAGTCTGGCCTGATTGTGCTGACGTCATAAGACGGCAGCGTGACTCTCCCACTTCTAAAAAGCGCTTAGTCGCCTCTTACGGCACCCATGGGCCTGGGACTCCCCTATTCTTTTTACGCCCCGGGGAAAGTACAGGGCAGACTAATATTCTTGGCCTATTTTATCAGTTGTCTAACAGCAAGAGCCTCTATCTAGATGTATAACTTATCTAAGGTTTCACAATTGCGATGCCGTAAATAATTTTGGGTTCAATCAGGAATCCTGACCAATGACTAATCATGGGGTGAACTTATAGCGTTTTGTCGCATTTTGTAAAAAGAGAGGATCATAACTATTATAATAATCATCATTGACATATCCAAATGTTTTGAGTTTTCTTGAGTGTTAATTCCGCAAAATTTGGATAATTATGGATTTCCGTAAAATAACGCCTACTTCAATAAATTTTATCATTGATATACTTTATAAAGTAATATAAGTTAATACTATATAAAGTAATAAGTAATATTTATAAAGCTATTATTTATTTTTCTTTTTTTTAATAAAAATAATATCTTCTAACAGAATTATAACAAAGATTTTTAATTAGTAGAGTGTAACGTAGTAGGTTGATAAATGTGAAATGACGATTCATTCATTAATCAGTTGATTGACGAAGTACAAAGCTCAAACAGAAGTAAAACAACGGTTTATATTCGTCAACGATATATAAAAGTACTCCCTCTTTCAAATGAAACACGCTGTTGTATACAAAGTATCCTGCTTTCAGTAATTTGATACTTCATCCCCTAGAATTGCTGTTAAGAGTGACTTTTGTCTATTTCTAGTGAGCTTTGAAACAGTAAATACAGAGCTAACTTTATAGTTAGCTCTGTATTTACTTTTACTTAATATTTTTAACAAAAGAAATCTTATTATTAAATATTTACAATACTATGACTACATAAAATTAAAACTATCATTCCGTGGAAGCGTCCCAAGAATACTGGCAGCATTTCCGCGTTGGATAGCTAGGCTGATCCGTTGACCGAGATACCTATAACTATAATAGAAATAAGAATTATTTATTATTGCAGTCACATTTGTAAAATTAGTTTAAGGATTTATTGTATGAGATTCACTCGATCCTATAGAGAAACTGTGTAACCAATATAACAGGGCTTTGTATTAGTTTAAGAAGAAACGGTTTTTTATCATAAATAAATTTATAAAAAATATTTCCAATGCCAATGTATAACACATTACATGTTCTGATCGTTGTTTGTCAAAGTCAAATTTTATGAGTAGTTGACTCATATAGTCAACAGTAAAAAAGGGAAATGTATTAAATAACATTGTTTGAACAAAGTCTTTTGAGGTTCTTTTGAGAATAGTCACTATAAATATTTCTTTTACATTACTGAATTTACCATATTATTTTCGGAAAAAGTTAAGCTCGTGTAAAGAACATAAAATGATTATCCTTATGAGGATAAGTACAGGTTGATGTTAGAGCGTGTCCAAAACAAATTCGTTAGGTACCAAGTCAGGTTAAGTCAGGCTTCAAGTTATATGGAGTATACCCATTTTACCCACTCATGTACCTGACACTGTTCGTGCTGGGTATGGTAGGATATACTGAGTTGAGCGTCCGTAGGGATTTTTTTCTAGCAGCGTATGTGGTGAAGTTGTTGCGCGGGAAGGAGCACAAACCGAGAGTTCTGTGCTGCTTGAGTCTCCGTGTGCCGGACCGGTACGTGTGGAGGCGCCTCCATCCGCCACTACTATCCATTCCGATGGCGAGAACAAATGTGTCGGCAAAGTCGCCTTTAACTAGAGCTCTTCGCCATATAACGTGGAGTGAACTCGCAATTGTATTGTTATATGTAGTATGTTATGATAAATAGTTGTATTTTCAAGTTTTTGTATTTTGCTGTGTGTGGTAAATAAATAAATATCAAAAGACTCAACGGCCACTCTTTTCAATCAAATAGAGTTTTTTACAATTACTGTAAAATACATAACAAATTAGTTTGTAAGGTGCTGTATCCAATATATGAGTCGTGTTTAAACATTATAAATTATTTCAAAAATAAGATTATTGTTGTATCAAGCGTTTTGATTTGATTTGATTTATTGCAATGGAATCTTAGCAAATTACAAAATATACCCATCAGAATACCCATGGGTTAGTCAAGACAAAAACAAAATTATGTAAAAACAGCTTTTAATAACTCAGAGAGAAAATATGTGAACTAAAAGCACAAATAAATACTTTAACTCACGCTTAACGTCAAAACATCTGCATCTCATTTGTAAAATCAGATTTTCCGCTAATATGCAAATTCGTGCACGTGAAATATTTTATAAATAGGAAAGCAAGCCCCGTTTCTCTGAAAGAGATGCAAATCAAAGTTATTAAAGTTATTTTCTGTTTACTTTATTCAACATGCTTCGATGCGTCTATATCTATAATAACTTAGTCTGGCCATAAATACTGTTACAATTAAAAATAAACAAAATATTACATTTGAATTTGGAATCTCTCATTTTATAATATGATTGTTTATTGAGATTTCTAATTTTGGCGCCAATACATTGTACAATATTTTGCGATATCGAAAGGTAATTAAGTGTATCAAGATACCAGTTTTGAGAAGGTAATGAAGCCCCTTAACAACACCCTGTTCAATAACCATGAATGGTCCCTTCAGCAAAACTCGGCGCCGGGTCATAAAGCTCTGTCAACGCAGTCTTGGTTGGAAACGAAAGTTTTGGACTTCATCAGAGCTGGAGACTGCCCGTCGTCTAGTCTCGATCTTAATCCGCTGGATTATTATTTATGGCATTCTAGAGAGTACCGCTTATTCTAAACGCCATAATAATTTGGAGTCCCTAAAACGATCCGTACGATTGGCAGTGAAGAATTTTCCCATGGAAAGAGTGCGTACTTCTATTGATAACTGGCCTCAACGTTTAAAGACAGCCAATGGAGACTTCGAATAAACCTAGGCATATAATAAGATGACCCAATAGACGCTGTTCTGTTAAAAAAAAATGATTTTACTAGTATTTAGGAATAATGTAGCCTAAAGCCATCGGAAATGAATGATATTACAATATGTAGTAATAAAATGATAAAGATTAATATTGTATTGCCACTTTTTAGAGTATTAAAATGAATATAGTATTTTATTCTTAAGAAATAGACATATTCCTTTGCGGACTTTTCTGTAGAACTTTAAAAAAAAAACACAATTCCACCATACATTATTTTGTAATATCTCAATGGGCTTAGACAGCGTTTACGTTGAAAGCTCTCAGACGGCTCATTTTTTTCCGACACCTCCAACAAAAATCCTTAATAATAACAAAAACTTAACAAATTGTATACTTGAATCTTCCTCGAGAATCACTCTATCCGTCGGTAAAAATAGCATTAAAATCGGTGCAGTAGTTTTTGAGTTTATCGCAAACAGACAGACAGACGCGGTGGAGGGCTTTGTTTTATAATATGTAGTGATTACCCTTGATGGATTCATTTCAATTTACTAACAATTTAATCGAATATATTTATAAGTGATAAACTTTTTGAAAAAATAACTTCACAGCATTAAAATAAACTTATAGGATTAAAAAAAATCCATGTAGCCTTTTCAAACTCCAAATCATTCACTTTTAGTTGCTAATAGGAGACTCTGTAGTAATTAAAGAGTAAGTATTTTCGGTCGCTAAGCCATTAACAGTATTGAAACTTTTTTTTATGACAATAAGGGATGAGACGAGCAGGACGTTGATCTGATGGTAATTGATACGCTTTACCCATTACAATGTAGTACCGCTCAGGATTGTTTAAAATCCCAAATGAGACTAAACATCTTAAGTCTCATTTGCCCAGTAATTTCACTAGCTACAGTGCCCTTCAGACCGAAACACAATAATGCCTACGCGATACACGATGACACAATATTTATACATAAAACTTGCATTTTAAAAAGTTTTAAATACGTACCTACACATTAAAAAGTTAATACTATATAGGATATATCAACTCCAAAAATCATAATATAGAGCTTAATTTTATTACATTAATGGTAGGTAGTTCTATTACATACACCATTAAAATGAACTATTTTGAGTTTTGTGAATGTATTGAGCGCCGGAGCCTTTCTTACATAAATAGGTAGAGAGGAACGTTCAACAGTCTTGTAGCCTCAAGAATAAATTAACACGTAAAACTCGGTAAGCTTGAGGTGGTGAGAATCAACAACTAACCTTTTCGTACACAAATAAAACTAAAAACAAAATTTTATGAACGATGCAGGACTCGAAGCCACGACCTCTCGCGTTCCGTGCAAGTGCTCTGCCAACTGAGCTAACCCTTCGAGTGACGTAACGTCATAAAATCTTGTATGCTTTGTTCAACTCTCAGTTTGTGGCTTCATCTACAGGATCTACTTTACAGTTGATTACCTGCTCATCCCCATTAATGGCTTATTAGGAAATTCACTTGAGATGTCCCTCTTTTACATCTAAACAATTTGCTATTTTCAAATCAAATAAAATCAAATCAAAATCACTTTATTCATGTAGGTCACGGAAATGACACTTATGAACGTCAAAAAAATATTTTTCTAATTTAATCTACCGCTACTACGTAAAGGGTTGAGCTAATGAGAAGAAGTAGCAAGAAACTCATTTTTAAAGTGATATCCTTCACTTCTGGTATTACTTACACATATAAAACTGGGTAGTTTTTGGGTCGAACGATATACAGTAGAGCAGAACGGGGTCTCTTGAGCCGCGGGGTTGCGGATTATATTAATCGAAAGAAAATAACTCCTTTAACCCACTGGCTCAACTTACCCCGTGCCGTGGCTCAGTTGACCCTTATTGGTGGCCTCTGACTTTTGAGATAGTTATCTAAATTGAGTCTCTAAAAATAAGTAATCTATGAAGTTTTTTGATGGCAATTCCCACATTGCCCCTAGGCAAATAAACCAATAAGGTATCTTAAAAAAAACAAGTTCTGATTTCTTCATTGTAAGAGCTATACTTTATTTATCAAAATACTGTTCAAGAGACCCCACTCCACCCCACATAATAGAAAGAATAAGAATGTTTTGTTGAAATCAAATCGGAAGCCACATGAGCATTATCAGAAATTCAGGCACGTGATTAGTAATTAAAATTAGATGAGAATAAATAAACAGACGAAATAAATCGTTACTAAGTAAATTATATTAATCATTATAAACGTATATGTACAATTTGTCATATTCGTGTTATATAAAAATTACTATATTTTGTATAATATTATAAGCAATAAATATAAGTACCGAAAAGTTTATATGCAATAAATATCACACAGAGACCCAGCCGAGAAACAGTTGCACGTCCATCACTCACTTTAGTGCTGGCTATAGAGTTACACATACATTCTATATACCTACACAAGTTGAATTTGGAAAAACAAAATTTATGAACGATGCGGGACTCAAACCCGCGACCTCGATATCAAAGATACGTCACTCGAACGGTTGGCTCAGTTGAAAGAGCGCTAGCATGGAACGCGAGAGATCGCGGGTTAGTGTCCCTTATCGTTCATAAATTTTGTATTCAAATTTTATTTGTTATTAATCCCAGAAGGGAGCGTTATCACATTAAAACATATCAAATGGTTCATGATAATAGTTACACATCATTTATTAAAAATGGTTGCGGTAAACATAACATTCACATGCAGGTGTTGATGTGGAACCCTCCTGTTTAATTTTCCAAGTTAGACTTAATGGCAAAGTAACACAAGAACTTTCATGCAGGCTCAGATGAAAACATCTAACTCAAGAGGCAACGCGACCTGAATGCAAAATACATTGAGTAAGTTGCTTTAATTAGCGTTCAGTATTGGTAATTTAAAACACACAATTTATTATACTCGTGGCTCGTTTTAACTAAAGTTATTTTGATAACGACTAATATTATTTAAGGATTGGGAGACTCCTTTGCACAGGATGCCGGCTAGATTATGGGAACCACAACAGACAGACAGAAGCAGTAATGTGCAAACATTTCTGTATTTCGGTCTGAAGGTCACCGTAGCTCCTGAAATTACTGGGCTAATGAGACTTACCATCTTATGTCTCATGGTGACGAGCGCAATTGTAGTGCCGCTCAGAATTTTGGGTTTGTCAAGAATTCTGAGCGGAACTTTTTTTTTAATTTATCAAAATAAGATGTAATTTTTTAATTTTTTTGTTTAATTTTAGGGCCGTACATATTTATTGGCTTAAGCAAATTAATTATTCTATGCCATCGCTGTTGCTAATGTAATGCACAAATATTAGAAATAAACATATTTCGTATCTAGGGATAGCCTACGGTCCTTGACACTAACCTATGCGAAACATATTGACACTAGGCCGTTATTTCACGCCAGTATTCTGTGCGAGTGCAGTAAGTAACCCGGACGAGTCATACGTCATACGTGTGCTGACGTCATAAGAACGCAGCGTGACTTCCCCACTTTTGCACAGCCCTTAGTCGCCTCTTACGACACCCTCGGGCCTGGGACTCCCCTATTCTTTTTAAGTCCAGGGGAAGCACAGGGCAACATACCCATAATCTAGCTGGCATCCTGTGCGAGGGAGCCTCCCACTGGTAAAAGTGAAGTATTTACACCGAGTCAAGCTCAGTAGTTCAGTACCATTTTATATCTGGGTGCACTCTGTATTTTCCCCCCGAACCCCGAAGACTTGGCAAGTCTTGATACTATATTTCTTCTTCGCGTGCCTCTCTGACTAGTGAAGGTTGGCAATCAGGCAAGACTGATGACGAGACAAGATGCTGCGCAGGCAAGACTTTTATTCGACTTACCTCTTCTTCCGGTAACTTTTCCAATCATGATGCGTTGTAGGAGTTCGTACTTCTCATCCTAAGCACGTACCTAAAATATGCGACTTTCCTCATCTTGATGGTTTGCATGAGTTCGCGTTTTTGATTGACGCGGTGCAGAACTTCCACATTTGTGACCTTGTGAGTTCACCTTATGGCCAATATACGTCTATCTGCCCAAATTTCGAAAGCTTCTATACGTTTCCTGAGGTCTTCTTTAATAGTCCACGCCTCACATCCGTATAGAAGTATGGGCCAGATGACAATATTACAGTGCTGCAACAGAAAATAGTGAGATGAATAGTAATAATAATGTGGCAAAAACTTCGAATTTTCTTTCAACATCTGTGAGAAAACAAATTAAAGAAAACTTTTTTAAGAATTTTTTGTACAATTATAATATGATGACTTATATTCTAATCTTAAATTGAAAACTAGCAATTATAATGATACTAACAGTGAATGACACTTTGGTTCAATCTTGTTTACGACGGTAAAATGATTAATAATTTATATTAACCGACTTCGAAAAATGAGGAGGTTCTCAATTCGTCGGTATGTTAGTTTCTTTTTAAGTTTGTTACCTCAAAACTTTCGACTGGGTGAACCGATTTTGATAATTCTTTTTTTATTTGAAAGCTGGTGCTGGTGCTGGTGCCCGTGTTGTCCCATTGTAATTTGGTCCAGATCTGACAATGGCATCCATGAGAAAACCTGAAGTCTTAAATTTGCTATACATACGTATAGAAAAGTCGATGTTAAATTTACGAATAACTCAATATCGCGCCAATCGATTTCGATGATTTTTTATTACAACGGATATACTTCAAAGATAGTTTGGTGAGAGTTTGGCTAGGTTCTGATTACGGAATCCATGACAAAGTAACGGAAATCTTAAATTCTTAGGAGGAAATTAACGATACTCAGCCGAATCTTTTTTATGCTATCCGAAAATTTAAATCATTTACCATAACATAGTTTTGGTCAAGTAATTGTCGTAGTCGAATATGATGATCAATGGACTCCTTACGGCTTTCAGTAAGGGTGCGATCTGTGGCAGAAGAATGAATTTATTAGATTGTATAAAAATATTACGCAATTATTTTTATACTTTTTAGTGCACATTATTTCTATTTTTTTGTTTTTGAAGTCGGTTGTTTTGTTATTAAAAATATGTTTTTCTGCCACTGATGACTGTTAAAATACTTGAATTTAACTTTTATTATTTTCGTGGATATATGATTTATATTCTTAACAATTTCTTATTTTTTTAAAGTGATAACACTCACTTCTGGGATTTATTATACAAATTAAATTTGAAAACATGAACGATGCGGGACTCTTATCCATGACCACTCGCGTTCCGCGCTAGCGCTCTTACCACTCGTTCCAACCATTCGAGTCACGCATCGTTCATATATTTTGTTTACAAATTTAAATTGTATGATTACGTATATTCTCTATCTTACTATATAAAACCATATCGGTACGCTCTGTATACATATATAATTTTATATTAAATATTTGTTTTATGACTTACACCTTTCCATAAGTTTTAATTCCTAATTAATATTTTTATAACTAATTAAATATTTTCTGATCACCAAATCCACCAACTTAATAAGCTTATTAATATTTGCCCCAAAGATATTTTGATATTGCAAAATTTATTGGTAGCCTGAAAGTAATTATGCAATTTCAGAAAGCCGAAACCTGGTTTGTATAACAAACTGAAGCAATTTCCTTAATAAGACTAATTGCATGCATTTATTGAAAATTCACGAAACTCATTAGGTTTAATAATTTTACCTGTATATTTATTATTATTATAAATAAATGGAACAGCATTCAAGACGTTGAATAATAATGAATCACACTTTTACCAGTGGGAGGCTCCCTTGCACAGGATGCCGGATAGATTATGGTTACCACAACGGCGCCTATTTCTGCCGTGACACAGTAATGTGTAAGCATTACTGTGTTTCGGTCTGAAGGGCGCGCTAGCTAGTGAGATTACTGGGCAAATGAGACTTGACATCTTATGTCTTAAGGTGACGAGCGCAGTTGTAGGTCTACTCAGAATTTAGGGGCATTTAAAGTATCCTGAGCAGCACTGCATTGCAACGGGCAGGGCGTATCAATTACCATCAGCTGAACGTCCTACTCGTCTCGATACTTATTTTCATAAATAAACACTATTCGTATTTTTATATATGTACATATTTCCTAATTCATATCAATTACATGATTACTGAACTCACAAATTGTATTAAAACAATATAATTGAAATAATATAATTAAATAACACATCATTAATTTGTAACAAAAAATGACTTGATACTTTTGTGTTTGTTTGTTATTTATTAAATGGATTTATTTCGTTGCTTAAGTTTACATTTAATTTAATTGCCATCCTTGGAAGCATCAAACAATACGGCCCGTTTAAAAATTGTATTTATATAATGCTGTGGAATATCTCTGTAGGTGAAGGCTAAAAGGCATTGGCTGATAAAGTTAAAAGCGAAATTGTTCAATGTTTAGTAGGTACTAAAATATTAATAATTATTGGACACCGAAATAAATCAGAAAAGCGCGTCCCTTAAATCCTAAAATATAAGATCACCATACTTTAACAAAGAAAAAAGATAATTACTTTTATGATTTTATATCAGTCACAAAATGATAACTTAACAGATGGGTATGATATTTGGAACACGGATTAAATATTAAGTTTATAATTCAATCTATTTTGAACTCTATTTCATTTCTTATTTTGTTTTTATTGTAGCGATAGTATTAGTTCAAGTATTCAGAAGTAATTAAGGAGTATTTTTTGTAATTTTTATGTTCACCATATGTTATTGTCCTATTTAGAATTACTAATTGTAACAAACAAATTTGCATTGTATATGATGTGGTGTGCTTTAATAAATAAATAAACTCTAAGCATGCACTTCCTAAGCAGAGGGTGATAGATAACGAAAAACATTAATAATATAAACATCTAACATTTTCCTCGAAATCTGCGTGTATTTTTTTTTATAATTTTACAGACACGGTAACCAAAAGTACCATATGCTCAAAAGACATAACTGACGTATTTTTGCTATAATAGTACGTAAAAAGAGCATATCTAACTTACAGTTATACAAAGTCAAACTTACGATGGCTATACTGGACTATACAATATATTATGATTCACTTCAGCAAAATACGAAATGAAGCAAATCCGGTCTCAAGGGTGTGAGCCTGTATGGAGTATTTACGACGCTCCTGCTTGCCCGGAAAATACCGGCTTTGATTAAACTCTTTACAGTTCTCAGGGCTCAGTTTACTTTTATCCAGTTTACTCGTGAGATAAAATCTACGTTTTATGTGAACGAACCCTGTCTCGTCACGTTATTCTATGTCATAAGAGTAGGACTTCACTTGAATAACTGTCGTACGCCTTAGGGAAGCTATTTTTGTTGAATTTTTGTTTTTCTTAATTTTGAGATAGTTATAGGTCTTATCATTTTGAGATACTTATAGCAAGGACGAGTAAAAAAAGAAGGACTCCGCACCGTGATATTAGTAAGTGAAGCACCGTTATGATAGTGTGTGTTCGGTGACGGAGGATATTAGCTACACATTTTTTTCTCCCTTAAATAATCATATATGGCCACAAATACTTATAAAGTATCGTTTTTACACTTTTTCACAACGCACGACGGCATTTTTACAACATTTTATTGAGACGTAAACTGATCTGTCTCAGACGATGACAATTCTCATAATGGCCGCCTATCGGCCTGTAGTAGTGTAAGTGTGTGCGTGGGGCTATGTATTTACACGTTAATCGGCTTGTTTTTGTGCTACACTTATGTAAGGTGACACGGAGTTGACAATTAACAGAACTAATTTTTTTATTAAAAAGAGCTAATAATTGGAGAGATTAAATGAACAACTTCATAGGAAGCGGCTGGAATTGGTCAATAGCAAGGTGTGAACGTGTGTGTCATCTTAATAACGCAAGAAAACAAACACATCTTTAGCCACTCCCAAAAATTTAAGAGGCGTTTATTCTCTAGAAAGGCCTGACCTTTTTATTCAGATATCCACGTATTTCATTTTTTTTAGAATTATTTAGGCAGCAACTTTGTAATAGGACTGCCTCATCTACTTGTCGAGTATTTTTTGGAACAGTGCTAAAATACCAACAGTAACGGGGTATACACTATAGCACCAAATTCTTTCTAGTTGTAATGAACCTATAATTTTAAGACAGAAAGAAAAATTTATTCCATGCCACACATATAAAAAATAAAATCGAAATACTTAATATATATATTCCTAATCCTAGCTTAACAAAATATGCTGTGTGGCAAAAGAAAAGGCCGATGCTCAGCTTGTGCTGTAAACCAATACTGGCTGCAGCGCTGATTTTCAGCATCTACCTGGTTAAGAGTCAGAGTGCCAGTAAACAATAAAATTTAAAAAAGAAAATAAACACATTTAAACAATTACATGTCTGCCATCTTTCATATAAATATAATTTTGTAAACATATTAGATATTACATAAAATACTATAAATGTGATAGAAGAGAAAATATATATTTACATTAAAGGATTGTACATTGTCTCTGCGACTAAAGTTGGTTCTTGTACTCGGTATATATAAGTTTTTTATAGGATTGTTTAAATACAAATACTGTTTTAATATTTTAGACAATACTAAATTAATAGTATTGTTGATCAATAAAAAAATACCGATTCTTAAAAGGACTTTGGTAATAAAATAGTTCATTTTAAGCAGAATTCAATTTGCCATAAAATATTTATAAGCCATTTGCGCCGATGGCGAAGGTCATGTAAGAAAAATGAAAAACTGCTTTTATAAATTCAACTCATTTGAAATGGCTCCCACACAAAACTACGATTATTTTTTAAGGGGATATAATTCCAATTATAAAGATTCAAAGTTATAATACTGAAATTCCAAAAAATAATACTCTATTCCTCTATTAAAAGCAAATATATATAAAAATGTTCATTTTTGATGTCAGATTGGGATGAAAGTGTACACTCGTTCTTCTCTGCTGAAGAGAAGAAATGCAAAGAAGAAAATATAATATGTATCAGTCGACCAACTGATTGCTCTTTACGACTAATTTACCAATTTGGTTATTCAATTATTTGAATCCCAGACGATATTACAATCAGTGAATCAGCGAAGCAAGAACAATTAAACTTTCATAATATAATCCAAACTCAAACTGTTTAATGAATTGATCAGTTTGAAACTTTGCTAAAACTATTTGTAGTTCGGAGAAAAAGTCTTTTCGCTTATCTTTAAAGTAAGCTATTTGATTGTACTATTAGCTTGTATTGATTTTTTTTATGACAATAAGGGACAAGACGAGCAGGGCGTTCAGCTGATGAGCCTTGCCCATTACAATGCAATGCCGCTCAGGATTCTTGAAAAATCCCAAAAATTCTGAGCGGCACTACAATTGGGCTCCAATTCACAATAGCCGGGAAAGAGTGGCAAATAATGGAAAAAGCCAGAGACGCGAGGAAAAAGTTGGAGGAGGCCTTAGTAAGTAAGTAGCACGTACTAACATATAGATATTAAGAAAAATATTAAATAACACTAAATAACTACATCTGAAATGCATATATATTGAAGATATTAAATAATAATAATAATAATTATTATATATATATATATATATATATATATATATATATATATATACTTCAGCCATATACAACCTAATTATAATAAGTACTACAACTTATGTCCTGAAGCAACTTGTTATAAAACTTGGATCCACCGAGAAGTTATTAATTATACGTTTAAATGTGCTTTTATTTGCACAAACTTTTGAATTTTTCCTGAGAGAAGTTTACATTAATATATTTTAAAAAGATTTTTCTCCGTTTGACTTGTCGGTTCATTAGAAGGTTATAATTAAATAGTGCTTGACTGTGTAAACTAAACGGGAAATATTACGATATTATCATCTGTGTTTTATATGCAAGGATACTCGAATATATCTGCTCTAAGGTAATGAGTGGGAGGAGAATTTACCAGTGGGAGGCTCCTTTGCGCAAGATGCCGGCTAGATTATGGGTACCACAATGGCTCCTTTTTCTGTTGTGAAGCAGTAATGTGTAAGCATTACTTTGTTTCGGTCTGAAGGACGCCGTAGCTAGTGAAATTACAGGGCAAATGAGACTTAACATCTTATGTCTCAAGGTGACGAGCGCAGTTGTAGTGCTGCTCAAAGGTTTTGGATCTTTCAAGAATTCTTATCGGCACTACATTGTAATGTAGTGGCTCACTTTCACTATGTACTTTCTATAGGAGCTGTATTTGCCATTTTGTGGAGGATTTGTTCATTGACATCCACTTTTCACAGGCTTAATTTTAAATCCTTTTTTACTTAAAATTCAATTTATTATTATATTTATCGGGCACGGTGTATCAATTACTATCAGCTGAACGTCTTGCTCGTCTCGTCCCTTATTGTCATAAAAAATGACTACGAAGCTACTATGGGTTGCTTTTATGTTTTGTCTCATTAAAATGTTTATTTACATAGAACTTTATTTGAAATAAGTATTAAATTTTTCTTCTGGCAAGAGTATTCTAGCAAAGTAGGCACTGTAGATCTAACTAGTCGTAGTTGCGCTTCAGACCGACAGTACTAGGTTTTGAGGTCTAAGTATAAAACATTGCTTGTGATGCCAGTTCAACCTGTTATAGATAATAAATCATTGTATTTGTTGAATACAATTAATAATTGTGACGGTAATCATGACCATCATGTTCACGAAGCATTCTAACACAAACAAAGAGTTCAAGCTCTAAAGGTTGATGCATCCAATATACGATAATTTATATTTATACAGTTCATTCTTTATTACTTTTTATGAAATAATGTATATTATTTAAAACACGACTCATAAATTGGATGCAACACCTTACAAACTAATTTATTATGTTTATAACAGCCATTGTAAAATACTATTTGTTTGAAAAGAATGGCCGTTGAGTTTCTTGTATGTTCTTCTCACGAGCCTAAATTTATGGGTGCATTATATGGTAAATTCGGAAATTAAATAGAAATATTTGTAGTGACGATTCAAAATCGCTTAGTTTATGCCTAATTGAATAAAGTTTATTTGACTTTGATGTTGGTTGTGTATCGCATATAGCTTACATTTGGAACCATTTGGTTTCAAATGCTCCATTTGGTTAAGCTTATACTCTAGTTTCTAGCATTCTAGGTACCTATAAGTACTTTATAATATAATAGTTGGAAATTTAGGTATTGCAAACTTCACAACGTAAAGTGGTTGACGTTGAGCACTGCATATCAATTTTGAGGTCTTAAAATGCCTCAATTATAACTAACCAACAAGTGGGAGGCTACTTTGCACAGGCTGCTGGCTAGATTATGGGTACCATAACAGCGCTTTTCTCTGCCGTTAAGCAGTAATCTGTAAACATTATGTGTTTCAGTCCGAAGGGCGCCGTAGCTAGTGAAATCACTGGGTAAATGAGAGTAAACATCTTATGTCTCAAGGTGACGAGCGCAGTAGTAGTGCCGCTCAGAATTTTTGGGTCTTTCAAGATTTCTTAGCGGCACTGCATTGTAATGGGCAGGGTGTATCAATTACCATTAGTTGAACGTCCTGCTCGGCTCGACCCTTATTTTTATTAAAAAAACCGTAACTGATATAGGAAATCGTAGAATGCAACGCCATCTTGTGGGGAGCTGTAACAGTGTATTGCAATATTTTTTAAGACCAGACAAGACTTTTTTATGGTGTTTTACAAATTCATTGACTAAATCTTTCTTTTAAAGATCACATCATATTATCACGTTTATCACATGATATTTAGCTTGTGCATGCAGGCAAGGCAATGAATATTAGCACCGGAAATTTTAAAGTTGTTGTTGCTAAGTAGTCGCAATAAATTTCTCTGCGAGAGTCCATCCGACGAACACGTGACCATTCATCAATCACGTGAGTTTTGGCTTAAGAGTTCTTTCAGATCGACTGCTTATCTGGATCACATATCTGCTAATATTAGAAAATTTACTGAACTGATATCCAAATGGCAGTTGGTATCAACAAATATTAAGATTACGAGAAAGTGTTTTAAATTTATAATATCAATTTGTATCCTTGATACAATCAGCACCATAACTAAGGTAATAGTGTATCAACGGGTGCGGTGTTTCCGGGACGATACGACATGGCTACACATACACAAAAAAAGCCTTAAAGGCCGGCAACGCTCCTGTGATTTCTCTGATGTTGCAAGATAAAGGCTGTGATCACTTAATACCAGGTGACCCGTACGCTCGTTTTTTTCCATAAAAAAATCAACGATTGTTAATTAAAATACCTTCTTGTATCTTGACCAAATATTTATATGTAATATTAAAATGCATTTATTAATACAGAAAAAAAAATATACTCGACCATTTATCCTAAAACTAAAAACCTTAGAATAACAATATGTTATGTTTTTAAAGTGATAACTCTCACTTCTAGTATTAATACACAAATAAAATTTGAATAATAAAATTTTATGAACGATGCGGGACTCACATGGTTAGAGCACCGACACGGAACATTCATAAAATTTTGTTTTTCAATTTTTATTTGTGTAACCTTAAAATAATGCAATATAATAACTAAAATATATAAGAAGGTTCCGAAGATACTGGCTGCGTTTCCCCTTTGAATAGCTAGAGTAAATATTTGTCCGAGGTAGTTACCAGCTCTTCGTTCTCCTGTGATGTCTTGTATTATATAAGTAGTGACGAAAAGTATCGTTATAGTAGAGTTGTAAAGCGATATAATATACGAATTCCAGTTCATTATGAAATAAAGTGCAATGGATTCAAATATAATATGGTCTTACAAGAAAATTTCATCTTAAAGCGTTTTACAATAATATCAAATGTTGACGGTGGTTTGAAAAACTTTCGCAATGTTGAAAGAATTGGTGAAAGTATACCAGAAACCCAAACCTGCAGTGTCTACCTGTTTACTTTAGGATGGAAGCAATTCTTAAACGTATAAATTAAATGTAGGTTTTATTTAGAAGAACAGCTTAAATTGTAAAAAGGAAAACTTAAACATTTTATTTGCTGAGTCATAAACGTTTATAAAAATGCTAATATCGGCTTACGAACTTTCATTGCTCTAAATATCATGTCCAATAAAAAATCAAGTACCTCCTACCACGTATCCCTTAAAAAGCAATATAATATAGGATCGCTTGTTAAATTGCCTGCCTGTCGAATAATGTACTTTGTAATAAATCATTGCATAATAATCCATTAGCGCCGGTTTTGGTCGCGTGTAGCTCCATACACAATATGTGTTTGTAAGGTATATTGAGTTTTTACGCGAACAAGCCTTAAGGTGGTTAAATTTTATCAGTGGGTGGATACACTGAAGCCTGTTTATGTTGTGAAGCAGTAATGGACGTATGGCCTATTGAGGCTTTACCGCTAATAAGTACGATTACTGTGAGTCACGTTAATACTAGTTGAGACACTCGGTTTCACCACGCACATGATATTTAAAATACCTTTTGTATGTACAAAAAATAGGTGTATTCTTGTATTATGGGCTTAAATTTAAATAGAGTAAAACAGTAAATTTTCTAATATGCATTTTTTGGGATTGAGCAGGTTACCAACTATAAATTAGACCCTGTGGAGCCAAACCCAGAGTGTGGAACAAATATACAAAGATTTGCGGATCACACGGCACGTGGACGGTTGGAATAGTTGGGAAGAGCGCTGAGGCGTAAGCCGATATGTACCGTACCGTAAATTACATAAATCAATAATACATTGTGTGCCATGCTCTAAAATACCATCGAAAAACACCGCTTGCAAGTGAAAAACAGAGAAATACCAGGTAGGTTGTTCCCTTCCTATTCCCTTCTCACAAAAAACCCGCCCCGCCATCACGCGCATACAATGTGGTACACATAAAATACCTCACACAATAATTTATTCTGTTTTGTATTCCAAAAATGGCAACTAGTATACTATTAACGCGACTCATAGAAATCGTACTATGTATGAAACTTCTAAAAACTATGAACATTTTTAATATCAATAAATATTCAATAATTTCGTTTTCGTATTCGCAGTTGAAAGAATATAGCCAGAGTGAAAATCCCACTTAATTCGATCGATTCCTGCCGCAATTGGCGAGCGATTCAATTCAATCCTACGAATGGAAATTAGATTTTCACTTCCAAGGATGCATTACTTATATTATATTTTTAGTTGCAAAACTGTTTCCAATAAGACTATATTGAACAATTTATGCTTTAGATCCCTGTTTGGACTTATTTTGGAAGAAAAAGTGACACATTCACATAAAAAGTTACTGAAAACAAAATATGCTTAATCTCAATTCTTAACTTAATACAAAAAAGCAATACTAAATGTGGCGCTGGTCCTCCAAAACTAGAGTCTAATCAGTTACAGTTGTGTTCACACACACATAAAGAGTACAACACTCATTATCAGTGACTCCATTGAGTGACGGTTGTAGCTGAATTGACATATTATAAGAGAAAAATATAATTAATGGTGGCACTAAAATAAACATTATAAAAAAATAAGATTTGTAAAAATGTTACTAAAAATAAACAATGACCGTAATAATAAATGTAGTATTGTTGTTAAATTAGACCCGTGCTGAAGCCTTTGAAAATGATAAAAAGTAAAAAAATAATAATAGCAGGATGAAACCCGTTGCAAAAGGAAGATCTAACAATATAAAATTCACGTGTCATGGTGTTGTAAACTTGGAACTCCTCCGAAGCGGCTTGACCGATTCTCATGAAATTTTGAGTGCGTATTGGTTAGGTCTGAGAATCGGACAACATCTATTTTTCATCCCCCTAAATGTTAAGGGTGGTCCACACAATTTTTTTTTTAATTTTTTTTTAAATTTGTTTGATTATTAGTCAGCATTACAAAATACATACAACTTCAAATTATCACCCATCTACGATCAACAGTAACTTTTGTATCACTGGGTCTGTAACGTTTGCTGGGTCAGCTAGTAATATAATAAAAATTAATGAAAAAATAAATTAAGGGCGATCTGAGGTCGGGAAGTAGAAAAGGAGGGGACGGGGGTAAGGGTAAAAACGGTCTAGATATCTTTTACAAAATATTTTTTGTTCCATAAAAATTGGTGAAAAGTTACCTTTTAATATCCCACGTACACTGTTACTTTTTTTTATTTGAAATATTTATTTACCCTATTTTGACTCAAATATCGAAAAAGAACCCTAATTTTTAATCAAAAAATCTCCCGTCAAAGTATCAGCTTTTTCAAAAAAAGTCGTTGGGATTTGGTTCGTTGAAATCTCTCCTTTTTGATGATGTTTATTTTTGTTATATTCTCTTCCTTTTCCAATGGGTTTCATCCTAGTATTATTTTTGGCTTTCAAAAATTATGGACCCTAGTCTAAATAAACTGCATTTATGGTTATAAACATGACGTTATCAATTAATCTACAAATCTACATACGTAACTATTTTTAATTATAAAAGAGAAAGCTAAAACAAATTAACAGAACATATTTTAAATTATATGATTAGAAATAAAAATATATTTATTTACCATATGTAGTGACAATTACATATATATTGCTACAACATACATATTGTTACAACACTTGGTAAACCTCATGAAGCTACATTGGCTTATAAAGGGGCTTTCACTGAGGAGAAGAACTGAGCAGAAACTTCCAGCCCATCTTTTAAATCATGTAACAATATAGCCTACTCAATATGATATTATACAATTGCAGAATCGGACAAAAAACATACACCAATATCCCGTATATTATAATGTAGTTTACTATAGTAAGCCATATTTGCCAAAAACGATTGTATTATGTTTCTTGAACTTGTGCTGAATGCTAAATATAATAAATACCAAGACCTATGTAGGAGCCCTTAACGTTAGGTAACCTATTAAACGGCCACCATTGCCATCAGATGAACGTCCTCTCGTCTCTTCCCTTATATTCATAAATAAATAAAAATTAAGCAAATGTGTTTATCAACTTGAACTTTTCCTGAAGCGAGTCTCTAACTTGGAACTCAAAAACACTATTACCATCCGCAGGATTTCCTGAAAATACCAAATATGATTATAAAAATAGAATATTGAATGGAAATAGCAGCCCAAACAAACCACGTATTTTAGATTGAGTAGCTATTAGAGCCCGGGCATTATTTAAGAGTATATAATTCAGCAAAGTGAAACAATAGTCGATTCTTCTATGTAAAAAGACTTAGTACCGTTGGTTGCTAAAAACTTTTACCTTTATGTGATGAACGTTTAGTCGACAAAGAATAGCAGGCTGGCTAAAACATGATTGCCATTTTTGGCATACAAACTGTAAAAAAGAATGCATAGTAAGTAATTCATAGATACAAAATAAAAGTTCACTTATTTAAATAGGTAATTGGATTTATTCCTGCACTTCTTCAAACTAACTGGTCTACCACTGTAATGATAAACTGAAAACTAATAAAGAAAACGAACTAATGGCTGAAATTCCACTTATAAATTTGTTTGGCAGCTTTTATTTTAGAATGCTAGATTTCGCTTCGTAAATAAATTTTTCGAATTCTTTTTCAGTATGCGGGCAATACAATGAACTCGTTCTAAACAAAATATTGTTCGGGGTTTAATAATAAACGTTTATTTTTTGTATTACTTGGAAAAAATCCTGATGATTATTTAGACAATGGGTGGGAGCTTGCGTTCGGAATTTGTATCTGGAAAATATATCCGAAATATGGCGTAGTATGTTGTGATTGATAAATGTGATGAAGACCTATCCTACTTGGTACATGTAGCATTTTTTTTTCTGAAAATGAGGAAGGAGACGAGCAGGTCGTTCAGGTTTTGGTAATTGATACGCCCTGCCCATTACAATGCAGTCCCACTCAGGATTCTTAAAAAACTCAAAAATTATGAGTGACACTACAATTGCGCTCATCATCTTGAGACATAACATATTAAATCTCATTTGCCCAGTTATTTTATTAGCTACGGCGCCCTTCAGACCGAACACAATAATGCTAACACGTTACTGCTTCACAGCACAAAAAGGTGCCAATTATCTAGCCCGCATCCGGTGCAAATGAGCTTCCCACTGGTGGTGGGTGTGCATGGATGATGATGTAAGAATTTTTTAAATTAGCTTGTAGCAAAACTTTCTTTGCATTTTATATGATAACTGAATACACTTTTTCCAAATCTAAGCCTGACATAGGCTGAAGAATTTTAAATATACCGAAATATATAGACACCTGAAAGTTCAATGTGAGGTCTATATGGCGGGTGCATTGACACCGACCAGCCTAACTATTATGGTGAATGACCACATCCTTTTTATTGATCAATTCCGGTCGCTTTCTCTAAACTTTTTAATCTCGTCAGTTGTTGGCAGAAAAGGTCTAAATTGATGATTGGTACGCTGAACGGTGGTAAAAGCTCATAATGAAAAATACTCTTTTAATTCCATAATACACATCTTATTGCGAGTTGAACCTCGTTATGTTACAGTTAATGAAGCCTTGCCAACCTTTGACCATGACCTTGTATGGACTTTCTTGTCGTACGTCATAGTCACTTTTCATTATCACTAGTTATCTATCCCTTCAAAAGCGGTTTGGTTTAATGACGTTCGAGCTCGTGCGGTACCAAATATGGATCTATTTGTGAAACTCACTTTTTCAACTAGGTCAAAACTGTTTTGTGGTAAATTCCCAGTTATTCAATATATATATTGTCTATATATCGTAGTAGCTACTTCTATTGCTCAATTTTTTCAAAAAAATCGCCCATTTTATCCGTAATAGGGTGGCCAAAGCGAGGTGCATTTTGAAATTTGAACCCAAAATTCCCGAATCGGATATGCCTCCTCCAATATTGTGCTACAAAAAGAGCACTTACTGAGAAGAAAAAATAGTACTTAGGTTCATAAAAGTCATAAATATTTTTCACGGTTTGTATTGCATTTAAATTTTTTGTAATAAAATTTTAAAATAATATCGAGTTTTCATTCATGAGATTCTCTCAGAAATAAAATTTAATGAAAAATAGCTGAAAACGACACTAAATTTCAAATATAATCTCTTAAATATCTACGTTTATAAACATTAGTGGTCAAGACATTAGAGACAACAGACACAATCGTAAAAGTAAAAAGTACTTACTTCTAACAAATTCAACTCCCGGGATTGCTTCAATGTACTGCGATAAGGTCTCCAGAGAATTTTCAAGCTGAGCAATCGCTGTCATCACAATCGCATAGTCAGCGATAAAATTGACACCTGAATTAGTATTTAGTAATCACTAGTTTGATATTATTATAAAAGTGTATGAGATTTTTTGAAGAAACCTCATATAAAAAGTGCAATAACATGGTAATTATTGATATATGTCCTAAAATATGACTGGCAAATTATTCAATTTGGAATGATCCCTGAAAAATTGTTTCTCAAGCATATAATATTAGGTTATTAAAATTGCAATTGTTATTAATAAATTGATATACAAAAATGATGGTTCTTCTTTTGTGGTTAACTAAAAAAAATTGATATCTTAGAAATTTTAAGAATAATGAGACGGAAATATTCAAGTAAATTCCCGGTTCCCGTTTCAATTAAACTGTATCTCTATTATTTAAAATTTTAGTTCAATTCCGAAAATCTGTCCTCGCGCAGTCGTTGCAGAATGTGTTCACCACGGAACAGAAAAAAGAAGCTCAATGACGCTAGAATTAGTGTCACTCAGTGTCATGGATGCTCAGCCAGGTCCGTTGACCAAAAAGGACATGGTGTCACCGCCGAAAAAAAGACAACGCACTCCAATTTCTGTGTCTAAAATTGTTATGATAATGAATGCCTATAAGCATGTTTACAAAAATTAACCATAAAATCAGTATTAGTCTTTAGGTGATAGCGCAAAGAAGAACGCAGAGATTATGGGAATTTCTGCGGGGACAGTGAGCAAAATATTAAATAAAAATAAAACCACTGAAGAATTTAAACCACCTCGTAAAACCGGCCCTAATTAGGATATTCGACTCAAAGTTGATGAATTTACTATTTTTCCAGCAGTAAGACGATAAGTACATGTTCTCTTTTGTAGAAGTTTTTTTGTAGTTGTTTTTCATGTAAAACTTAATCTGTAATAATATTGTTATGATAGTTATTTGGTTATTTTGCACTCAAAGTTATTTGATTTTGGTGATTAAAATATTATATTTATTGATCCACTTTCTCCAATCCACGGCATGCAATGATGGCCGTATGACACAAAATAGTAACGTGAAACTTATGTCAATTTTTATTAAGAAAATATTATCAGATGCTTAACAAAAGGGGAGTCGCGTCTATAAATTATGTAATTATAGTCATTTAGTATTGTAAGTAGTAGCTAATTACAAAGTTTCAATATAATATAAATAAATGTTCACATAATACATTTGAATGTACTGAATATTGAAATGCAAATGAATATTCATATTTGATTTTCACACAAGAAACAAATTCATACAGAAAGATAAAGAAAAAAGGTACCATAAAAACGATATTTGATCATACTGCTATTTTCACTTTCGTCGATGCTATAATCACCTACATTAATTTTAAGTTAATTTAAACAGTTTGTTATTTTTAATTGATACGAGAGGTATCGTCAAATAGGAATTTCTGATCTAAATTGAAAATATACCTAATTAAAAACTGCTTATATTCATTAGACGAATATTTTCAATTAAAAACTTAATAATAATTTAATATTAATAAATAATACTGCTACTAATCTTTTGTTAAATTAATATTATTATATCTAATGATTTAGAAATGTATTTTGTTAAATTTGCACGTCATAATTGTAGAAACATGTACTTTATAATATTTATGTAGCATCAATCTAACATGTTTATGCAAATAGAAACTTTGACTTTTGATTTTGACTTTAAAATGTATACGTGAGGCCTAACATAGAGGATGATTTATTATGTTGTAAACCTATGTTACGAATAAATAATTGATGGATTGAATGACTAAGTGTTTTTATAATAATATATACCATTGTTTGCAATTATACCGCTTTTTCATCTAACTAAACCGATGGTTACGATTTTACGTCAATGCATTAAATTATTTCACTCAATTTCTCCGCGAAGATTCTAAATTGCTATTGCTTACAGAGTAGTATTAGTCTAAGGAACATTCTGCACTATGATTCAATTTTGGGCAACAGTTGGTCAAGTGTTATTACAGATTTGGTTAATCTCTTTTCTCTTCTATTTTATATTATTCAATTACTTTAATTTTTGATTTATTACACTTCATTTGTTGTTAAAATTCATCGACTTTGTCTTAATACATCATAATACGTATAATTTATCACAACCAAACGCAAAAGCACATAAAGCTTAACATTAAAGGCATCGTAGCCTGTTATAATTCATATCACGTAAACCTGATTTGTTCAATGACGATTTTATATATTTAAATAAAAGAAGTCCATGTAGTTTTATATTGCTTTACTTCGCAGCATTAATAAAATATGAAATATAATTTATATGCAGGAGCAGCTCTCAGATCTTCTATAACTAAATTATTATACTTTATTTTATCTACGGAGATTTCTTAAAGTAAGGTTCTTCATTTTATCTTAAAACATATCGCCTTAGATTAAGGATTGGTCTTCGCTGCGCTCCAACTAGATATCGCAGGCGTAGTCGCAAAGTGCGGCAACAAATACTTCGCCCGAGTGGGTGTGCTCGATCAAGTCTCGAACAACGTGTGACGTTGATGTCTCTTGACTTAAATTGGTTGCGTAGTAAAACTTTGTGAATATAATACATAAGAAGGACTCTGGGATCACATATCATGAGTAAGTATTTTGTATTTACACTTTTAATGTAAAATAATATAGCGTATGTTACAAAATTGAAAGATGCCATTGAGTGTCAAGAAGCCACGTATACAAGCATCTAATAGTTGCCGTTCTAAAAAGCTATTATTCTAAGGTAGTGCGGTATCCAGTTGAAGCGAAGCGGAGACCAATCCTTAATCTTAGCTTACACCCATATTCAGTTCCGTAATTTAAAGATTTTCAACCAAACTTTTTATCGGAGCAATTTAAATTATAGCCTTGCTTTGCACTAGATTTCGTTTTCTTATCTCTCTTTCCCACATGGCTAGCTGAATGATAGCTATTATAATATAACTTAAGCATTAGAATATTCATTGCTATCAATTTTAATAAAATTATCGAATAAGTAGTTTTAGTAAAATTTAAAGAGTTATAATTTAAAAGTTGGGGTATGGGCTGCACTTAATAATCATTTAGAATCAAGAGTTATCTAAGAAGACCTGTTTCGCATGGCACAAAGCAGGACGAAGTTAGTAGAGCTGAAGCCAGTTGTGAAAAGGCACATGGAGAAAGAGAAAAAACATTTGATCCCCTATCAGTAGTATTCTAACCAAGCAAATTATATATTTACTTTATGCTTAAAATCAAATTAAATTGCATCATCATACAATCACTCTTAACTTACAATTACCAGATTAAATAGAAAAATATCAATCTGACAGATATTTCTTAAGTAGTTATAGATACAGTATATAATTGGGTATAGAAGAGACTGGGTTGTACTAGTAATAATGTTCTGAGTGTAACACGTTTCACAGATCTATTCATTACTTGTCAAATTTTATATAAAAATTAAACAATAAATTACTGTCATTAAATACAGTGTGGGTTAAATACATGCTTTGTAGTTTATGAATAAGTAAATTATTATACTTAAATTTAGGATTGGTCTCCGCTGCGCTCCAACTAGATACCGCAGGCGTAGCCACAAAGTGCGACAAGTAATACTAAGCCCAAGCGGGCGTACTCTCAGGCGGCAGTCTCGAACTATGTGTGTTTCACATGTTCTGTTACATTTTGCGAATAATTGATACTAAAATTGGTTGCGTGGTAAAAATTTGTAAAAATAATACCACTAGAAATAAGAAAGACACTGGGATGAGATATTATCATCAGTAAGTATTTTGTATTTTATTAATTTAAAATAACACGAATCGTATGTTACAAATTTTGAAAGATGCCATTGAGTGTTACGATGACACGCACACAAGGATCTAATAGTTGCCGTTATAAAAAAACTATTGTTTTTAGGTACTGCGGTATCTAGTTGGAGCGCTGCGGAGACCAAATATACTTTTTTTTTTTTTTTTATGGAATAGGAGGACAAACGAGCGTACGGGTCACCTGGTGTTAAGTGATCACCGCCGCCCACACTCTCCTGCAACAACAGAGGAATCACAAGAGCGTTGCCGGCCTTTAAGGAAGGTGTACACGCTTTTCTTGAAGGTACCCATGTCGTATCGTCCCGGAAACACCGCACAAGGAAGCTCATTCCACAGCTTCGTGGTTCGAGGAAGAATGCTCCTTGAAAACCGCACTGTGGAGGACCGCCACACATCCAGATGGTGGGGATGATATCGTAACTTGTGGCGTGTCGTGCAAAGGTGATATTCGGCGGCAGGAATCAGGTTGAACAGCTCTTCGGAACACTCCCCGTGATAAATGCGGTAGAAGACACACAATGAAGCGACGTCTCTACGCAACGCCAAGTGATCCAGCCGTTCACAGAGTACTGGGTCCCCGACAATTCGAGCTGCTCTGCGTTGCACGCGGTCAAATGGATCGAGCTGATACTGGGGTGCGCCAGACCAGAGATGACAGCAATACTCCATGTGTGGCCGGACCTGCGCTTTGTATAGCGCTAGAATGTGGGCCGGCTTGAAGTATTGCCGTGCTCTATTAATGACACCCAGTTTCTTTGAACCCAATTTGGCTTTGCTCTCCAGATGGCCACGGAATTGGCAATCGCTCGAGATTTCGAGACCCAGTATTCCGATACTAGGCGAGGCTTTTAGGGAAGTGTTGTCGAAGAGCGGTGATGCGACAAATGGGGTTTTTTTTAGTGGTAAACGCGCAAACTTGAGTCTTCTGGGGGTTAAATTGGACAAGGTTCAATTTACCCCATTCCGCGACTTTCTCGAGAGAGGACTCGATAGAAGACACAAGTTTCTCCCGGCACTGGTCGACGATTTCCCGAGAGAGACCTGCATGGCCCGTGTATACGGCATCACCAGTGCTGTCGTCTGCATAGCAATGCATGTTGGCGGTGTCCAACATATCATTGATATGCAGAAGAAACAGCGTGGGAGATAGCACACAGCCTTGGGGCACTCCAGCGTTTACGGGCTTGGGATTCGAGCAATAACCGTCGATAACGACCTGTATGCTGCACCCAGTGAGGAAGCTGGAGGTCCACTTGCACAAGCTCTCGGGAAGCCCATATGATGGAAGTTTTGAGAGGAGCGCCTTGTGCCATACACGATCAAAGGCCTTCGCTATATCCAGACCAACTGCCAGGCCTTCCCCCTTGCTTTCAATAGCCGCCGCCCATCTATGTGTTAGGTATACCAGAAGATCGCCAGTCGACCGACCATGAAGAAAGCCGTACTGCCGGTCGTTGATCAACTGGTGACCCTCTAGGTATACCAAGAGCTGGCGGTTAATTATGCTCTCCATGATTTTGGAGAGTAGGGAGGTAATAGCAATAGGCCTGTAGTTTGCCGGATCCGAACTGTCTCCTTTTTTTGGGATCGGATGGACAAGGGCTGACTTCCATGAATCAGGGACTACGCCTTTTGAATAAGAGTGCCGGAATAAACGCGTTAGCACCGGCGTCAACTCAGGGGCACACGTTCTAAGCACGATTGGAGAAATGCCATCCGGCCCGCTCGACTTCCTGACGTCCAACGAAAACAGAGCTCGCCTAACAGTTTTCTGTCGGAACTGTACTTCAGGCATGGAGCTCTGACACCGCGGGATGGTCGGCGGTGTTTTTCCGTTGTCGTCAAGAGTCGAGTTGGAGGCAAAAAGAGTGCACAGAAGATCGGCTTTCTCTTTTGCAGTATGGGCCAGGGTTGAAGTTACCAAGAGCAGCTTTCGACAACGACCAGAACTTGCGTGTTCCGGTCGGGTAACTGGAAAGCTGCTCGCCAATTTTGACGACGTGCTTCGATTTCGCACGGGCGATTTGCCGTTTAAAAAATCTGGAGGCACGATTATATTTCCTCTTCAGAACTTTGCAGTTCGGATCCTTTGAGCCCAACGTCGCAACCCAAGTTCGATACGCCTTTTTTTTGCAGTCAGATGCTGCTTTAACTGACGCATCGAACCAGGGCTGTGATCTGCCACCGATCGGCACTACAGAGCTTGGTATAAAAATATCCATGCCCTGCAGTATCACATCGGCTACTGCAACGGCGCAGGCACTAGGATCATCCGAAGGGAAACAAACCCTGCCCCAAGGGTAGGATGCAAAAAAGGAACGCATCCTATCCCAATCTGCTGACTTGTAGTGCCAAACGCGGCGGGTCGCTGGTGGTCTGCGACGTTGGCGTCGGTTAGGCACTACACTCCTGACCACGCAATGGTCGGACGTCCCGAGAGGCGCGTCGACAGAGACCTGGTAACCATCGGGATGTGTAGTCAGCAGAAGATCTAATAAGGACGGCATGTGGCTATCCACATCCGGGAGCCGCATCGGCGACTCAACCAATTGGGACAGACCATACGCCAATGCAAAATTATGCACAGATCGCTTTGCGTAGTCTGTGGTACGTGATCCAAGCCATTCGGCATTGTGCCCGTTGAAATCACCCAAGACTACGATTTCAGCGGAGGGGATCTGAGCAAGCACGTCATCAAATGCCGCTTGAACGCAGCCCATTAGGTGATCCGTTTCTGCGTTACCACTATGGGACCTGTAGACACACGCATAGATGCGGACGCGGTCCTCTAAATCTACGCGGAGCCAGAGAGTAGACTGGCCCCTACCCTCAAAATTGCCGAGACGGCGACAGCAGATATCCTCCCTAACGTACACACATACCCATGAGGCATGAAATTATGCTCAATTTTGTACCCGGGGTACGTTAAATATGACGTATAGCTAGGTCGAGATATCTGCGTCTCCGTAAGGAAACACAAGGCCGGCTGCGCCGTCTCAAGGTGGTGGTGGACGGCGTTTAAGTTGGAGTGAATTCCCCGGATGTTACAAAAGTCCACTTTAAGCGTGGAGCGGGGTGCCGTGGTGTTGCTGCCCTGTTTGTCCTGTGACATACGCGGTACTGTGCCCTCCCCAGAATACGAGGGGCAGCCCGAGCGCGAATGCTCGGGGAGGGATTCTCCGGCTCTACAAGAGCCGGTACCCTCCTGGGGTAATTTCTTTTTTAGGACCGCTCTCATATTTTGTTGGGGGGAGGGGGGGGGACGGGGGGGAATGGCCTCCGGTCCTCGACAAAACTAATATAATATTATGACATCTATTGAGTAAGTAACACTTAATTCGCTTATATTATATTAGATAATAAGTAGATAATAATATTTTATATAAGATGAGAATGATTTTAATTTCGAATGATTAATATCGAAACACCACACAGCCTTCACAAGGAGAAACTTTTTTTCCTGTACATAATCTTTGTGTTGCATTAGGCTGCTATCTCAAGAATTTACCGAAATGGCGCATAATTGAAACCATTTCTTAACGGTTTAGATAAGGCTTCTTTTTACAAAAAAATGATTATATGTCTACAGAAAATGAGAAGAAAATTCATCTTTTCTTTACATTTCATTCTATAATAGACAATGCGAAAAAAAAACATCGAGGACAGAAAAGACAGAACTTTTACAGTTGGAGTCATGTTCATCATTCAAAATAGATAAAAATCGTATAAAATTATTAACTGTTTACTAATACTATTTAATATTACATAATTTTGTTATTTTTGTAAAGTAAATTGTATTATATTTGGAATCAATTAAAAATGCTTCTAATTCTGAACTTAAACTATGGCGATCGAATGCGAGATAGTTACCCTAGCTCTGCTCGATTCCTCGAGGCCGTTGGCTCGGTCCCCAGCCTTAATGCATGCTCCCATCTAAGAGGCTGCATTTGTTTTGTGGAATAGGAGGACAAACTAGCGTACGGGTCACCTGGTGTTAAGTGATCACCGCCGCCCACATTCTATTGCAACACCAGAGGAATCACAGGAGCGTTGCCGGCCTTCTCTTTACGTCTGTTACTGCGTATTTCAATGGGCGTTTGGTTATGCACTTACTAACACGTGAGCATCTTGCCCGTTTGTCCAGTTTCACATAAAAAAAACTGTTAAACAAACAATTCTTCTATATACATTCATCTCTTTAATTACTCACGTGATAAGGATAACTTCTTAATATAATATATCAATAAAATATTTCTTTAAAGCAAGGAAGGACTATGTACGACCATAGTAAATATATCATGACGTAATTCCCGAAACTGTTAAACAGGAATCTCTAACTGTCAATATGAATGGGTCCAATGTCCAGCCTGTGAAAAACAAAAATGGCATAGTACCAACTGGCAGTCGAAGTTAAAATTCTACTTCAAAGGTACTGTGACCTATCCAAAACTGGAATGCTGGTAATAAACTTTCACAGTATAGTGTGTTTAAAAGGAATTTAATTATTTAATCATCAAAATCCTGGAGTTATTGTCGCACAAAGACACGATAAAAATGGGATCAACGCGTCTGCATACTGATGAACATATACATTTATTATATATTTTTTTATGTATTTGTATTACATTTAAATTAGCATTACTGATTTTATTTCTTTCAGCTGGGTTCTGGGTACATATACATATATCAACGATATTAAGACAATTGTCATTTCTAGGCTCGTCCACCTTTTAAAATTGTTTGCATAAGTTCCATAGGTATGATTACACAAATTAAATTTGAAAACAAAAATGAACGACGGCTCTCGCGGTTTCGCATTTCATATCGTCGACTGTAATTAATTATATTATTATATCGAGCCATACACCTCAACCAATCAAATAACTCCATACAACCTTCATTCATTCATCCTTTTCTATTTCAACAACTTGCACACGACAAGAAGCTATTTGTAACCGTGTTAAGACAGACGAAATATACATCTTTGAGAATATATCCAATCTTTCTTTTGTTCATCGCGAACAATTTCATTTTCATTAGATATATCGGTATCATTTTTCATGATTTTATTGAAGCTTTTACTTCATGTTGTAGGTGAATAAAATGAAAGAAATTGTATTTTTAGTAAGTGTATCGCTTCCCAATTATTTCGAAAGCATGACGTGAATTTCTTTAAAGCGGTAAATCAGTGGTGTTAATCCCAGAATTGATGGTAATTAGAAACACTATGGGATGGTGCAATATAATTTTTTTTTCCAAATAGTACTTATCGACTTGAAGATAACATTGTATTATTTTTCTTCTTTCATAGTTTATTTATGGCCGTCAATGCATAACTGATAAATTTAAACTTTGCATTAACACTTGGTTGACAATATTACAAACTTTCGAATAATCGTTCATTTAGTAGTAAAACAAACGAAGAAAAAGTATAAATACTTCGAATAAAATAATATTGAAAATGTCTGCATACACCTATATCATCAATCTATTATTCTCACTCGTCTTGCAAGAAGATTGAGTATTGTAAGCAGTTTGCTGAGAATATTCTGACAAACACGTTATCTACCTTTGCAGTACGCAGACAACACAACACTAGTCGAGATCTAGTACGATGTCGGGATTATCCCCGCTACTACAACAGCGACCAGATAAGCTGAAACACATTGCTTCAATAAATTCAATGAAATGTGGACAAAATAATATTTGAATAAAGTAATAATAAGTCCCTTCGCATATTTTATGTATAAACTGATAATTTAGTCTCTTTGTGCGTACTTTCATACCTGGCTGGCTTTGATGACATTAAAGAGGTAAAATAAAAAAAAATAAACAATTAAGTAAAATGATGTATTCAGCAAGTATCTAGCTATTTTTATATTTTACACGTTTTTATCACAATGAGTGATTCGAATGAAGAAATTCGATTTAGTTTAAAATGTCATTACAAAAAAGGAAACTGCAACGCAAGCCGCTAAAGTTTGTGACTTTTGTGCTTCTAATGATATGCAGTAAGTGTAATACAAAATAATTTTAAACATTATATTTAGAAAAAAAATTAAAAAAAAAAAAATTTGAAAGAAAGATCATATTATTATAACGTGTCCACTATAATAAAAGTAATACAAAGAATTCAATTGCAATATCTTTTTTGGACGCGTTTAACAAAATAGTCACAATTTTTCGTACAGCTCTGAAGAAGCGGCGTCCTTCACAACACGAATCTATCATAAATCAATTTTCTTGTTTACACTAACCACGATTGTTTACCTAGCAACCCGTTACATAAACCTCATAATGATACCTCGAGTATTATAAACACAAGTGCGTATCACGTTTCAAGTGGCCGCACCGGGTTTGGCGCCAAAACAGCTCAGCAAGTGGCTTCTGCGGGCGCGCGGAACGTGTTGGCATATCAGAGATTAAGCATTTTCAATCCAGTAATTGGTGAACAGGAACGAGATGACGTCAAAGATGCAGCTTACTCTGGTCATTCTGTTACGAATAAAATGGACACCATACCTCAATGATAGGCAGAAAAAGACGCTGCTCATCATCGAACTCATGAAGACGATATCCTCTGCAGAAAATCTGCAAAAAAAAAGAGTGTTAAATAATATTTTGGTATTTAGATTATTTTTATGCCTAGATAGACTGTGACAAGTGTGAAAACGTCAAGAATAGTTGAGATTGACAGTTAACTTATTTTTTCCCGAAATCTCCAACAAATGTCGTTAATGTATACACAAATGCAGACAAAAACATAACAAATTATGTACTAAACCCTTCCTCGAGAAACACGCTATCCATTGGTGAAAACAGTATGAAAATCGTTGCAGTAGTTTTTGAGTCTATCGCGAACAGACAGACAGACGCGGCGGAAGACTTATTTTTATAATATGTAGTGATTAATTTATTGAAAGACTAATAAATCACACCTTTCTGTTGTTGGTCAAAGTCAAAGTCAAAGGTCTTTATTTGCCAGAAACATTCACAAGTCAAGTTGTTACAAATTTAAGAGCAGGCACATGTTTCGTCTTGACAGACATGCAAATATTTTTGTGGTTTCACTTCACAATATTATAAACCTAACACAATCAATAAATTGTAAAGCCTACTAAAAGACTACAATACACATTTACAATAATAAATAAAATGCTAAGAGATAATGTAGTAAAAATAATCACAACAAAATTATTATTAGTAAAGATAGTATTGGTGCCAGTTTTCTGACTTCGCTTGAAAATTGTAGGTCGGTTCCAAACGGACTCTCAGCTATTCAGACACAATAATATACATTTTAACGATTGGTGGATTTCATATTAGTCTTAAAAGATTATATTTAATAAGCCATTTGCGCTGTGATGGCGGTGATACCGTTATAATTGTTAAAAAACGTTTGTGTGGGAAAGGTTATTATAGCATAAACGATTTTCTTAATGACACCACGGACTGGGATTGAAGCGAACACCCTCAGGCTCTTTAATTATAAATGTTTATTGTACGATATTACATTGTAATCCATATTTTATATAAAAAAAAAGCCCGCTGAGTTTCTTGCGCCCATTCTTCTCAGGTCTGAGGCTGTCTCTTTTGAATGGGTGGTAGATTTTGACGTTCAATAAGTGATTATAAATCCTATTTTGAATAAAAATATTTGAATTTGAGAGATCAAAAATCCTTTGACAGATAGATAGATTAGATAGATTGCTTATGAATCTTTAGCTCGCATTTCAAATAATTAATTGTAAAACTCTTTATAAAATTATTTACTTTGTATTTTCCGTATTTTAATTCAAATGTCTATTTCCACTATTAATGTTTATATTATTTTTTATTATATTACTTACACTGTTTGTCTTTAAATTTATCTTTATTTATTACAGGTCTGTATTATATAATTTTCTCAGGGAAACATCAACGAATTTATTTAAAAAATATATTTGCATTTTATTTATTCATTTTTTTAATCTTTCTTAAGTTACCTATATTATTGGTAGCTTTTAAATTTTTAACTCATCTTTTTGAAGATAATAGATTTGAAAAATCAACCAGATAGATTGTTCTAGATTTGACCCATACAAACAAACGAACTAAGCTGTAAAGTTAAAATAAAATATGTAAAAATAATTTACTTAGGTACATATTTTGTTATTTCTTTTTTGGATTGGGCAGAGTACTATTATTCTTTTGTACTAGATGTCTCAAAATTAAATTTTTTATAGTGTGTTTGATTTTTTTTTTTGCAGTTTCTTTCTAAGTTTTATGTTATGGTTTTCTTAGAATTATTTCAATATTATAAATTATAATATAATATGTTTGTTAATATTGTTTTGTATTTATATTTTGTTAAAACAGTTTTAATCCTGAAGTCATTATAAAAATTCAAAATTATTTCGTCAAGTTTGAAATCGTTACACAAATTAATTTGAAAACAAAATATATGAACGATGCGGGACTCGTAACCGCGACCTCTTGCGTTCCGTGCGAGCGCTCTTCCGCTGAGCCAACCGTTCGAGTGATGTAAAGTTCAAAAATCTGTATATGTCATTGTTCACAGAATCTTAGAAGTAAAGGTTTTTCACTTTAAAAAATAATAACAAATTGCTTTAATTCATTGTTTGTAAAATATGTGTTTGGATAACTTTATATCTTTTATGTTTTCCATCCGATGAACGCGGACCTTTGTTCACGTCGACTGTAATTTTAATATATCATTTAATTTGACTAACTTTTTTTAACATTTGTTTAACTTGATACTTAACCAGTTATCGTTTTAATTTATTTTTCCACTTAAAGAGTTTTTGTAGAACAGAGGAGTGTGGGCCACATGACGAAAGTAAAAACTTAATCAGGATGGATTGATAATTCGAAGTACAAATACGCTCCCAAAACGAGTCTTTCTAACGGCCGTTCCCAATATACTATCTACAGATAGAGATATATTTCTACCTTCTACTGTCAGCTATTAGCTGTCAATAATCTGAAGCTCTCCCAATATACCCTATAAGTCATTCTTATCGCCAGTTCACTGTTGCAATTTTCATACAAACTTCTATTCCTGGTAAGCTATACATCTGATAGACAGCGTGTACGTATAAGGTGAGTTACCGTCGATAAGTTTATTGGGACAGAAAAGACAACGATAATAAGAATTTTTTATCTCAAGTAGGCCACAACCGGAGATTGACTGAATATTGGGAATGGCTGTTAGTCGACTCCAGCCATATACCTGAATGAGCGTTACGTAGCCGAGCATGACGGCTCAGTCACACAAAATAAAGTCTACAGCGTACCTAAAAAAGTTTTCACTTAAAAAATCACTAAATTACTCAGCACGTATATCGTCATGTAAATATTTAAAAGATAAAAAAGCGGCCAAGAGCGAGTCAGACTTTTTAAATGTTTTATGAGCGGCAATACCTTAAATTGATGTTTGTATTTCAAGCAATATTCTAATTTAAAAATTTACACTCGACTAAAAATAGCAATGCAGAAAAATATAATGTACCGTGTGACACATCATTAAAGAACCACCTTTTCACAATCAGCGTAACAGACAGTCGTTAGTGCAGAGGCTCCCTAGCCGAGGACAAAACGGTCACTCACGTAATCCTGGAATATGCGGGGGTGGCAAACCAATAGGCAAAAACCTTAACTTATATCAGTGGGAGGCTCCTTCGAACAGGAAGCCGGCTAGATTATGGGTAACAAAACGGCGCCTATTTCTGCCGTGAAGTAGCAATGTGTACCTAAACATTACTGTGTTTCGGTCTAAAGTTATTTAATAGCAATAGCAATGACAGTACATTATTGTATATTTTTAGGGAGAGCTTCTTGCGCCGCTTCTTCTCTCTCAGAGCGCCATTTGTTTCCGAAGCGGTAGTAGTATCTAGTATATAAGAAATTAAAAGAAAGAAAAAGAAATGTAAACGAATCAATTTTGAGAAAATAAATGCCTTTTTATGCTTTTTACCTCTAGATATTGAGGAGATAATCTTGAGATCATAACTATACCATTCACTATAATATTTCAAGAGTATTTCAAGAAACAAATATAATATATATAACTTTAATGACGTTTTTGTAATTTTAAAACAAATTGATTTTTTTAATTTTTTTATGACAATCAGGGATTAGACGAGCAGGAATTAAGCTGATGGTAATTCATACGCCCTGCTTATAACAACACAGTGCCGCTCAGGATTATTGAAAAATCCAAATATTCTACGCGGCACTACAATTTCGCTAGTGAGCTACAGACTTAAGATATTAAGTCACATTTGCCCAGTAATTAATGATGCTTACACATTACGGCTTCAAGGCAAAAAAACGCGCCGTTTTGGTACCCATAATCTAGCCGGAATCATGTGCAAAGGAGCCTCCCACTGCAGGCTAAATAGATGTATATTAATGTTTATCGACGTACATAATAATTCTTATTGACGTTCAATCGTTGTTTACTAATTCAATTTTTTTTTTTTTTAATAGGAGGACAAACGAGCGTACGGGTCACCTGTTGTTAAATGATCACCGCCGCCCATACTCTCTTGCAACACCTGATGAGGAATCACAGGAGCGTTGCCGGCCTTTAAGGAAGGTGTACGCGCTTTTTTTGGACCGCCACACATCCAGATGGTGAGGATGATATCCTAACTTGTCGCGTGTCGTGCGAAGGTGGAATTCGGCGGCAGGAATTAGGTAAAACAGCTCTTCGGAACACTCCCCGTGATAAATGCGGTAGAAGACACACAATTAAGCGACGTCTCTATGCAACGCCAAGTGATCCAGCCGTTCACAGAGTACTGGGTCCCCGACAAATCGAGCTGCTCTGCGTTGCACGCGGTCAAATGGATCTATGAATTTAATTTAATTCTATGAATTTAAAGCCTTAAAACAATACATAATATAATGAATATTTAATAGTCTTTTTTCCATTCGGAATTGATATTTAATAGTGAATTAAATTTTTTTGCTTTTATTTAAGTATGAATGTGTGAAGTAATATTTCTGAAACAATGTACTTTTAAGTAAAATGAACTTAATATAATGTTAGTTATAAGTACAAATTAGTAAGTTTCTACAATACTACATACTCATAAATACAAAAAATCCTACTTATAAATTGTCGTAATTACAAGTAATTGTACTTAATTATAGGCTTTTTTTATGGAAAATGGTCCATTCCTCGACTAAAGATTACTCAAGCAAGACCACCCTCCAGCACATAATATCCAAACAATATGTAATACTTGGAGTTCGTTTTTTATACCTTAAGCCTGCATACAATTTCAGGTCTATTTTAGAGGCGAATACAGAATGATCTCTTAAATTTTTTTCGTATTGACTATGTCTAGTGTAACAATATAGATTATTTGTTGTACAAATATTTTATTTTGTTTTGGGATTGGCACCGAATTAAAACCTATCAATAAGTGGCACATACAAATAATAGTATTTTATTAATATTAAAGGTAATAAGGTTTACATAAAAGCTGTATTTAATTTAATCTTTATAAAGTAATTTTATACTTTATAGTTTTTAAAAACATAGTTTTTTTTTTCCTTTTTAGTGTCTATTATAGGTCGTTCTGTAAACTACCGTAGGTTTTTTCTCTATATTATATGATAAACTATATTATATTCATATTGTCATAATACATTAAATAGTCATTTTATTAAGTAGCTATGGGTAGGCTTACTAAAGGTACCGCGCACCTTAAAAATTATAGAACCCAATCAAAGGAAACGGAAAAAGCGAATCGACTCCGAAAAAATGAAGTTCGCAACTCTATTTCACGTTCTTGTGAGATGTGAAAAATATACTTTGTTAGCTATATATAAATAACAGAAAGGAGACCCACCTGTCGGGACACAGACTATATAATCAACCTAAATAAAAACTTCTAAAATAGCCTCAGAGCCAATAACATAGTCCACGTTAACAATAACATCATCCACGGAAACATGAATTTTTTATAGGACCGAATGACAACTATTCTGCATCAAACTAAAGAATAATCACGAAATTCGTTCATAAATTTAGCGTAATCGGTGTACATACATAAAAAAACCAATCGAATTGAGAACCATCTCCTTTTTGAAGTCGGTTAAAAAGTCACACCATGACGAAACAAACTTTGTAGCCATAAATAATGTTAGAATTTTAAAACTCCTAATTTTCAGTTTTAAAATTCAAATTTAGTACTCGCTTATTATGTTAGAAACTTCGATAATTTCCCGCCATGTCACTTTTTTTTTCGAGGTTAATATTAAATCATAATGGAATGGGGTGTTAAAGATAACACATTTGCAGTGATTTTCTTGCACAAAGTTGTTATGCAGCAGTTGGTTATTTTTAAGAAACTTCATAGGTATCAGTCGTATTTTCGTATATCGTACTATACAGCCAATACGGCCTCTGTCACCGACCAGTGTTATACTTACACAATTCAGAAAGGATTTCCTAAGCCTTAGTGGAGGCCCCCCGCCGACGTTCAAAGGAACGTCGATTTGAAGTTGGCACGCACGCGTTTGTCACTTGACATTTACGTATGTGTGTAAATTTCACACATTAAAAATATCTGAAGAACGTTTAAGACGCAATCTCGTGTGCCGTGATAAATATCGAGTAGTTTTGGTGTATTAATGTGGGTTTGCTGCTAGTTTTATTCGTACTGCAGAGTTCAACACCAAACAGTCCCAAACGCGACGTTATTTGCACAATTCCACTGCCTGGAGTCGTAATCGGGGCCCCTAAACGTGAAGAAAGCTGTGCAGAAGATAACATCAAGTAAGTGCCTCCATTCTGAAGGGTGGATTTCGTGGTTGTACTGGAATAGGAACCACAGCTCGTAATTGTGCAAAATACGGATATCCTCATCTCGTATTACCCGCCCACTTGAGAGCCTTGAAATATCTGGAGCTCAGTATGCCCACCGTATGTTACACACTCGGAGGTAGTATTTATTATCTGTCTACAGCAAATACTATGTTGACTCATTTCATTTGTTCATAAGAATCTTAGATCTATTTTAGAGGCGAATACAGAATGATTCGCATTAGAATTGTAAAGTTAGCGGAATCTCCTAATGCCCCTAGTATTAGCTGGTTAACGGCATTGTCCTGTCAGTTAAATTCATCTAGCTATCTCATATTACTCAAAAGACTTCTAATAAGGGCAGGTTATTTATTATTAGAATGCAGTACAAATTTGTAGTATAAAAAATCTACAAAGCTTTTTATTTTTTTTTAATTGATTCATGAAATTTTGCCATACCTCCCTTATTAATTCATTCAATGTAATGATCAGCCTTGCGAAACTCTCTAAGAAATAAGCGATTCACTCGATTGTATGAAATGTGCAGTCTTTAATAGATTTACAGATGACGGCTACAATCTTGTAAAAAACGGAGATAGCCCAAATCCACTACGTTTTAAGTAACTGTTCGATTTCAAACTTAGTCGTTATACTTCTTCACCAATCGGCATACTGTAATTACTACTATTTCAAACTTATGTCAACCCGCCTCTATATTACGTAGTATTTACATCCTCTTTGGTAATGATAGTTAATCGTCAATTTGAAGATAAATAAAATGCTCAGACTATATCAACTAGTACGAAAACCGTTTTTTAGCGTCTTCAATAAACAACTTGTTACGTAATAATAGTTGCTTACTCATTTCTATTATATTATTTACTTTTTCTATTATGTTATTAGATTGATTACTATACTGTTCTAAACTACATGAAAAAGTCACAGTAATCGTATCAAAAAAACTAACTAACATAATTTGCTGTCAAACTATTGTGTACGCTTGGTATTTTTTACGGATATAAGGTCCATAAAAATTGGCTATCTGTCACTTCAGGCTTTATTTTAGATTGCAACATACATTGTGCTTTATCCACTACAGTTAAATTATTGAAACCAGTCTAAAAGCTGACACCCATCGCTTTTGACTGTTCCCATATGAAATACAAGTCGGCCTTCGCAATTTACAGCCTAGCTCTCGAATGGATACATCGCTTGATTGAATCCCAAGTGATATTCATTTTTACGTCTTTTAACAATCAATTATAATTTATCACTGAAACTATAACAGAATTAAGGCTTTTGGTAGCACGGCCCGACTTATAATAAATAAAAGGCATTTATTTCAGGCATAATAAGACCCATAGTTACAAAAATTTTAGATATTTTAAAGAGGTGTCAAGTAAAAAGTAAAATTAAAGTAACTATAACTATATATTTTTGCAGTTATTTTTTTTCTTGTAAACAGAGATCCAGCGCTTAAACACTGGATTCCTGATGTCGTCATCGCAGTCTCCTCATGCTTATCATTATCATCAGCACGAAGACGTCCACTAGGACGACACAGTCCTCTCCCAAAGATTTCCACGACGATCGGTTCTGCGCTGCCCTCATCCAACGTATTCCGGTGAGCTTGACCAGATCTTTGGTTCTCCTCAGACTTAGTTTAGGCTGAATAGAAATATTACGCCTAGCTCCTAGATTTCGAAAGGCAATGTTTGTTTGTAACATTGACTGAACATGAATTTTATTTTTGTGTAGTGATTTACTGTTTTATATAAAAGTAAGCGATGAGGCGAGCAGGACGTTTAACTGATGGTTATTGATAAGCCCTGCCCTGAAAAATTGTTAAGGACATTACAATTGCGCTCATTACCTGAGAGACACAAGATGTTAGGTCCCATTTGCCCAGTAATTACACTAGCTACAGCGCCCTTCAGACCGAAACACAATAATTCTTACACATTAATGCTTCACGGTAGAAATAGGTGCCGTTGTGGTACCCATAACCTAGCCAGCATCCTGTGCAATGGAGTCGCCATATCCGATATTATCCGATGAATGCTTCATTTTTTTCACATACCTATTTAATATATAAGATAGAAGCTACATAGATTAAAATACGTTAAATAAATCTGTAGGTATGTTAGCCGCATAAATTTTAATTACAAAAACATTAAACAAATAAGAATTTATATTTAGAGTTAGTAAAATATTGTAGTATAAGAAACTATAAAAAGCATAATAAAAAAATGTGTGTATGTACTTAATATGTATGCACGCAAGAAGTTATACTTCTTTGGCCTAACAAATCCTTAAAATTATTTATTCCTCTACGTTTGTAGAAAAAACAACATTGTAAAAATATTGCAACGATGGCTTTGACAATTAATTATTAAATAACGAATACGGCTGTACGGGCTTGAACCCTTTGCCTATCCTAATAATGGACGAAGAAACTAAAAAAAAACAAATGTCGCAAACGTCAGAAAATTTTAGGAACCAACTTCACCCTGTTACTTTTGTGCTACAGTGATGCGCGCGCATCTTAAACTTTTACTCTCAACATTTTTTCATAAAGCGCCTAAAGAAGTATAACTTCAAAATAAAATATCAACTAAACATCTACAAAGTTTATTAGATATTATGTGTAAATTGTATTTTACATAATGTTGTTTGAATTTTGAATAAAGATAATGTAAGTACCTTTGACCAGTCTAGTTATAACTACTCTCTCTAAATATATATACAACCAAACCTTCATATATTGCCACTATTCGGGTTGCTTGGCTTTCGCAATGCGCCCATTGGGAAAAGTAATATATTTTGTATTTTAGGATGAGTTGTCGAGGTAAATTCATCGTAAAAGCAATAAATAAAGAATGTACAGCTAACCATTTGTTACTCCCGTTAACATCTTGTCCGATTGATGTGTTCTCGTGTTGAATGTGCACGAAAGTAGTCGAATGGCGTCGTTAATGCAATAATAAAGTTTAGTCGGTGCTTATGTGTAAGAGCGTGAAGAGAATGTTTTGTCCAGTTTAATGCCGCTGCGGTACAGAGCATTCTAAATTTAATTTCTTATGTCGTGTTTATTTTGTGTTCTGTCTTTATTTTGGGAGACTTTTTGTTGTGTCATCTAGCTTTGCGAATATTTGTTTCTCCCTTTTTTTAGTTGTGATTTTTCAGGTGTAAGATTCCGGAATTTAGTTCCTATAAATCAAAAGATAAAATAACACCAACAGATACAAAACAGAAACCTAATTCACCCTTCGTTTGACCTGCCCGTATATTTTCAACCCCATAAAGAAATGTAAAACAAATATTTATGAATGTTCTATAAATTATAATTTGTATAGTTATTTCTTTTTAAGGGTTTCACCTTAAGTTTGTGTTTACTGTGTTTTTTTCACTTTACTAATTTTGTTACTAATATTTAAACTAATAAATAATAACTTAACATACTTAAACTTAATAATGCTTTACTATTTTTTATGGAATAGGAGGGCAAACGAGCGTACGGGTCACCTGGTGTTAAGCGATCACCGCCACCCACATTCTCTTGCTACACCGGAGGAATTACAGGAGCGTTGCCGGCCTTTCAGGAAGGTGTACGCGCTTTTTTAGAAGTCATACCTACTTATATATTAAATACTTATTGTTACATTCTCACGGCTCACATAATATTATATAGTACCTAATTAGAATATATTTTCTCTGTAAGTGAATATTGTAATATTCTTTTGAGAAACAAAGTTCTTAAATCGTAAAACATATAAGTCGCTTAATTAATGTACTTGATGGTAGCCTTAGGATACCAATTAAATTCAACTCATAGACGATAGAGTTAATTAATTACTAACATTTAATCACTTATTAGAAGGGAACAAGTATTTTTCAATACTGTTATTTAGCATGCTATAGCATGCTTAGCGCATAGTTTCAGAGGCTATAACTATGATTTTAAAATTAAATCAATGCATCAAATGGCATACTTTATTTTACGAGGCCAATCAATTATATTTATTTCCAGTTCAAATTCAAATATTTTTATTCAAAATAGGATATAAAATCACTTATTGAAGGTCAAAAAGTACCACCCATTCCAAAATAATGACTAAGACCTGAGATGAACGGGCGCAACAAACTTAGCGGGCTTTTTTTCATAAAAAAGGTAATATGGTTACGAAGTAATATCGTACACTTACTAAACTTATAATTTAATGTTCGTTTATTCCCAATCTGTGTTATCATTAATAAAGTCATTTATTTTTAACCGACTTCAAAAAAGGAGGGGGTTCTCAATTCGTGGGTATGTTTTTTTTTATGTTTGTTACCTCATAACTTTCGACTGGATGAACCGATTTTGATAATTATTTTTTTATTTGAACGCTGGTGCTTCCCGTGTGGTCGCCTTGTATTTTGGTCCAGATCTGACAGTGGCTTCTACGAAAAAACCATAAAAGTCTTAAATTTGCTATATATAGGCATAGCAAAGTGCAAGATGCCAATCGAATATAATGATTATTGTAGTAGGTACAATTAATTTCATTTACGATATATTTGGTGGGTCTGAGAATCGGTCAACATTTATTTTTTATACCCCAAAAATTTTAATTATTGAATTGCTTAAATTCCTTTATATGGCAATACAACGTTTGCTGGGTTAGCTTAAAATTTCTTTAAATATTTCGATTGTACTTGAGAAGCATTTAATGAAAGAGTACTCCATATGCTCAATAAATTTATAATAGTGTTTTTTATTTTATATTGTGTTATGAACGGAATTGATAAAATAAATCAGGTCATCTTTAAAGGTTATTTACCTTTTCGCCAGGTAAAGATTTAGTAAAACAGAAGACACACATTGGCACAACGCCAACGAATCAAATCATTCATTTTGTTTCTGGGCGTAGATTGTACACGTGTAAAAGATAAAATAATAATATAAAGTAATAAAATATATTAAGTTAAACGCACTTTTCTTTCCCTGCTTTTATCATATTTTATCTCCCCGTGTACACCACACCTCCTTTACCATCTTTTATCTCACCGTGTACAAGTAAGTAAATTTTACTTTTAAGTTTCTAGTCATTATTATTAAGTAAGATAAAGTGTTCGCAAAAAGCCTTTTTTTTCTCTGTTTCCTGTTCAAATTTAGATATTTTTATTCGAAATAGGATATAAACTCACTTATTGAATATCAAAAACTACCACCCATTCCAAATGGGCACAACAAACTCAACGGGCTTTTTTTATATAAAAGCATGGTTAAAGTGTAAAATCGTATAATAAAATTTATCATTTAATAGCCTGTGGGCAGTCGCTCAAATACCAATCAGTGGTGTCATTAAGAAAGTCATTTATGTTATAGTAACCTTTAGCACACAAACGTTTTTTAACAACTCTTTTGAATTTCGTAATACATTTGTTTTAAATATTAGATTCATTAATTAATCATTCATAATTTATTCAGTAATCTAAATTTTTATCAAAGATTCATATAATTATGATATTTGAGTGGCATGAGTTTAAATGAAACAATATTTAAGATAGAAATATACCAAATTAAGTATAACACATCCATAGTAATGTTTGAGTGCCGATCTCGTTAAAATTCAATTTCGTCTGTAAACATTATTAAGGCTCTTCACACGATCACAAACCATGCTACTGGAATATTATGCAATGATTTATTACGAAGCACAACAATCCACAATAAACTTAAACAAAAAAATAATATTCATGCAAATGCTTAAGATTTTTTATACTTATACATAACATTAATGTACATTGTAATTAATTTTTAAGGTTCTTTCGTCTTTTCTGCTCAGGTCTGAGGCATAAATTTTCGAATGTGTTCGTAGATTTTGACCTTAATTTTAAATCCTATATTGAATAAAAATGTTTGAATTTGAGTAATAATACAAATTAATGCAAAAGCGGGTAAATTATTACTAATCAATTGGCACATCTGTACAGTATATTTAGAAATAAGCTGTGATAAATTAAAAAAATGCAACTGTTAAATTAAATAATTAAAATGAAAAAAAAAATTGCTAGTTTTTCGTTAATTACTCAAAAATTATTAATATTTCATTAACTTTCATGCAATCAAAGTTCGAAATCAAACATTTAAGTTATATGTAATTTTTAATGCTGAATAAAATAAAAATACAAAAATTTACAAAAAATAAAAAATAATATTGGGGTGGTTGACCTTTATCATTGAATGAATTTTATCACAGGGGTATGAAAAATAGATGTTGGCCGATTCTCAACTCTACCCGATACACACACAAATTATCATACATATAGGTGGTGTCGGAGGAATTTGGTAACAAACACAGGGATACGAGAATATTATAAAATTACTAGCTGACCCAGTAAACGTTGTATTGCCGATATTAAAATCGCGATACAAAAGTAACTGTTGATCGTAGATACGTGAAAATTTGAAGTTAAAAATATTTAGAAGTTATAGAAGTTATATTTAGAAGTAAAAAAAAAATTCGTGTGGACCACCCTTAACATTTAGGGGGATGAAAAATAGATGTTGTCCGATTCTCAGACCTACCCAATATGCACTCAAAATTTCATGAGAATTGGTCAAGCCGTTTCGGAGTAATTCAAAGTTTAACACCATAACACGAGAATTTTATATATTAGATAAGATACTAGCTGACACCCTGCGATGTCGTTCGCGTAAGTATTTTTACACCTTGGGTTACATTACGGGACTTTTAGTAGGGATCCCTAATTTTTTGAAAATGAAATATAAGCCTATAACACTCGGGGATAATGTAGCTTCCCAACAGTGAAAGAATTATTCAAATCGCTTTAGTAGTTGCGGAACCTATTCAATGCAAACAAACAAACAAACAAACAAATAATCAAATCTTTCCTCTTTATAATATTAGTATAGAAAACGAATAAAACTAAGAATACCTGCTATACTCATGATGATTGGCTACTTTATTTGACCGAAAGTTTAGTAACAAATAAAAATGCATTTTTATGACGTAACGATATAAAGATTATTAATAAAACTTGAAGTGATATTTTCTCTCAGGATATAAATCAAACAAACCACTTCGCACCTACTTGATGCTGGTTAATTACTTTCATTATTATTCAGGTGATTTTATGAAATGCTTCTAATTTGTATTGTACTGGCCTATAAGGCATTCCGTGTTGCTAAATTATAAACACACAGTAAAACATGTTCGTGAAGAAGACTATATTTTTTTATATATATACAAACGGAGAAAAGACTTTAATAATACACAACAACGCATGAGGACAAGTGACTCTAAGGGTTGGCGCAGTGGAACTCCTCTCGACCAAATCGGATATAACAGAGATCATTGTAAGTAACAGAGTGGTCACACTAACGACAAACATTAGTGAGGCAGCCATCTTGGATTCTGGAGTGTCCATTTGATGATGTTTTGATGTCTTACCCTTTTTTTTTTAAATATTATTTCATCTGTCTCTTATGATTTTATAATTCGCACCATATTATCAATAACTCTTGTGGTAAAACTGAGGATCATTCTGACATGAGCGAAGTCCTTTTAATTATTTACGACTTTTGTTATTTTATAGCTACCTATAATGTCACAATATTTACTAGCTGTGTGATATCAAAAACCGTGATTGATGTTCAGTTTCAGGCGATTAATGATTCGCTTTGATGCCGAAGCAATATTCACAGTGTCGCCCACATATGACGTTTGACAATAAATATTTATACACCCGGACCAATTCAGTACAATTTGTATCCGAGTTTATCTTGTAGTTACAGGGAATACCATTATTTAGTTTTAGCATGTTATTTTAATTAAATACTTCGTGTTCTGTTGTTTTAAATTTATTATAATTTATTTTTACTATTTCTGGTACTAATATTTATATGACATAAATTGAATTTCTGTTTTATTATTATAAAGTAATGCAATATACGTAACGGGACATTCGTTTGGACACAAAGAAAATTAATATTCTTTAAAGTAATAGCTTAACTTAACCCTAGAGGATAATGTTATGTTTTTTTACTGAAAACATAATGTTGTACTTTTAAGGCGCTCAATTTTAAGCAACTATTTTACCATTTCATTACTTTGTGGATTACTACATTACTAATAAGTAAACATAAAATTTAGTTATAACTTTATAATCGTAATAACATTAAATGACACTAAAGATCCCTTCTATCTTCTGTATGGATGAATATTTATTTTTATCTTACTTAATAGTGAGCTATGAAATATTCAGTCTCATAAACAAAATATACAAATGTCTAAAATTTATGTACACATCCTGCACAAATCTTAATTATCCTAGTATTAAGTCGTGACGTCATTTATGGCCAAATGCCATATTTTAAGCATATAATATCAAAACTGGTGCCTTTTTTAGATTCCGTCATATTATATTTTTCTTTAAATAACAAATCTCGGAGTCGTTAATATACTATACACCAGCTATATAAGTATATAACTAAAAGCTATATTTACACACCTATGATCACCTATATAGTTTGTACTATGTAATAATATTTAAGTTACTCCGTTTAAATTGTGTTAACAATTTATAATCCAACACTTTATATAAATATTAATGATAACACGCATACAACATGAATCATATTACAATAATAGGTATTTTCATGTCGTATCGACCTTTAGGAAACACCGCAGCGTACGGAATCACTTTCAAGATTGAAAACGTGGCGCCCCGACAAAATCGGAATAAATTTTGATAGCGCGTTTCAAATCCAATCCAAGAGCGCTGCAACGTCAAACTAGCGCCATCTATAAATTTTGCTCAAAACTATATCTTCAGGTGACCAAGTAGAACAAATTATATTAAAGCAAGTACGAGATGTTATATTGTATATTATATTCTCTATATCACATTTATACATTTGTGACCAAGAAGAAGGTATTGTAGGTAAAGGGGTAATAATGTATAGTTGAACACTATATTTTGAAAATATAGCAATGAAGCAAGCACTTATTATATCTGCCAAAATAATGCTCATTCCATATCTAATAAAATCACTTGTGATTTGCATGTATTATAAACACTAATTTAGGAAAAATGTTTGAAAGTCAATATTTGGCGAAAAAGAATTATAGAGAGCTAATTGATATTTATGGGTCTTCTTGTAATCTTAATTATGTGAACATTATATAATTTTTTAAAGTTCTCATAAAAAGCAAACTGATTATTGCTAAATGTTATTAATTTGTCTCAGCTTGAGCATCTTAACGTTCCACTGAGCTACAATATAATTTTTTGTTTTCATCATTTTTTTTTCTACTAAGTTACGTTTTGGCCATGCGACTCTAATAGTATCTTTTACATTGAAATGTCATCACGCAAATGCAGTCTAGAAATAGAACTAAAAATCAATGCAATGAAATCATATTAATTCTTGCTTTAAAATAAGCACTGTGCTCCTTAAGAACACATAACGATTTTTTATGTTTTCTGAATGCCACTTGTCGTAAGACACCCTTAAAAAAGGGGTATTTTCAATTTAAATAATTTATTATTTCTATATAAATATATCACGTTATTAAAGTAGTAAAATAATAAGTCGATTTCATGTTTATTCATACTAAAAACGATTTTCACGCAAACATGTGTAAAAAAAATAATTAAACGCGTAAAACACACCATAGGACAGGACAAAAGTCAATGTACAAAAAAAAAAACGCCCTTATGTAGATGTAAGCAAATACTTGGACTGGCTTATAATGATGTTAGCTAATGAAGCTAAACATCAGTACGAGCTCGTATCATAAGCCGGCTTCTGTGCTCAAATTGACGTTTGCTCTGCGCAAGTAGCACTTATATCGTAATGTCACATATACTCATACCAGCTCGCAAATGTGGGTCAAGAGACTAACTATCACATGACAGACATACTCAGTGTTGGAAATTGCGAGGCTCCTACCCGATATTTTGTATTCTTTGAGGATATCTTTTAGATTTAATAATACGAAACTTCAAGCGTGCATCTGCAATTCTTAAAGGCGAGGCGGTAGATAATTTGAATAGTATTCTCATCTATGAATAGCTCCTATTTATTCTATTGTAGAGTTTTTTATTAAGATATAATTATAAAATAAAATCTGCTCCATTTATTTCAACATTGTTTCAAATTTAAAATGAAAAAAATGTTTTATTGTTTTATGATATACGTCTGCAACATTTCAAAACCCTCTTTGTCCTCAAAAATGAGAATTGGAGGTTTTTCGCTACAAAGTATTTCCTAGTAAGTGCCTACAATATGCAGCAATCGGACGTCGATATCGTGGTTAGTATATATTTTACAACATACCCTAAACCTCGCATGAGTAGCGACTTCATGAACTCGACCATTTCATATAATTGTATATCATATAATAATCTGATGACGTTGTTTATCTGAATTATCCTCCTGTTTCACCCATATGGGGGTTCAAACATGCAATTGATGTACTTTTTGATATTTTACTGTTATAATAATTTAACTCCCCAACTTGTTAACTTTTAAGCAACGTTATAAGCATCCATCACTGCCATGAACGTAGGCATTAATGATTTGAACAAATCTGTTATACCCATAGATATAAATTAACAATAAGCACAATTGGCATTGTTTAAATTTGAATAATTAATATTGACGACAATTTTAGATGAAGTCAATTTAAATGTATCGTGAGTACAGCGATAAATTGTTTTTAAGACGTGAACCGACCTGAAATTTTTATTTCAGAATATACGGAACCTAATTTGTTAGTTCTTAAATCCACTACTAGTTGACGATAGCTGTCTGAAATCAGTGATACAATACACAGTAAATATTTTTTTTAACAGTTATTAAATTCATTTAACTGGCTAATTGTATGCTTTAGAATATCATGCGATCCGTGTGGTTCTTTATGAAAACGTGGGTCTTACACATCAGGTGATCGATTAGCTTGATTATTCTCCTATCTATGATATTTAAGGCCTATTATTATTATATACCTATTATAAAAGGCAAAGCCAACGTCAAATAAATTTTGTTCAATTAGAATTCAACTAAGGATTTTTAAATCGTCACTGTAAATATTTCTTTTACTGAATCTACCATGTGTTCGGGAAAAGTAGAGCTTCTTGAGAAGAACATACAAGAAACTCAATGGTCACTCTTTTAAATCAAATATAATATTTTATAATGGAGGTAATATACATATCAAATTAGTTTGTAAGATACTGTGTCGAATATATATGTCGTGTTCAAAGTTAAAAGATTTTTAAGTATCAGTAATACATAACAAACTGTATAAATATAAATTATCGTGTGTTGGATGTATCAATCTTTAGAGCATTTAATTAATATTTTGTGTAAGGATGCTTCGTGAACACGATAGTGATTACTGTTATAATTAGTAATCGCATCCAACAAATACATTGATTTAATAACTATAACAGATCGACCTGGCACCACAAGCAGCACCAGTTCACGAGTTAACGAATGAACCTCGCACATATTTGAGGGAAGGAGACGTCACACGACACTGCCCCATTATTATCTAAAAGCTTAGCTTTCCGATATCTGTTTCTTTCACGCGCTGGAATATTCTGGATCTCCGTTACCTTTTAAAATCTCTTTGTATTATCTTTTCGTAAGAGATGTCATGGAAAACTGTACACTGTAAGCTTAACTATTTCACTTATTAATAAATAATAAACGTTTTACAGCCACACTATAACCCAGGCGATCATAATTTTAAAGTGATAAAGAGACCTAAGATATTTAATATGTTGTTAATTTGATAATTATGTATTCTTTTGTTTAATTAATATTATTAAATTGATACTTATTTTATTGTCCATTAAATATACGTACTGTTACAATTAAAAACAAACAAAATATTACATTTTGGAATCTGACATTTTTATATGATAATAATATAATATAATACATTGTACAATATTTACGATATTAAAATGGAGTGATGTGATAAAGAGAACCGAATCTCTCTGATTGCATAACACAAAGTAGGTATGGAGCCAAATGCAATTCTTAAAACTCTCCATACGCTTGGTATAAAAAATGTATGTGTACTGGGCTTTTATGTGTAATTGAGCAACATTTTAACAAACAAAATGACCATATTTATGCTCAAAGCTCTAAGGAAGCTTCCCAATTAGTCGACAGAGTGCAATGTGGGCACTATTTGACTTCAGTGATGCCCCTCAACAATACCATGTTCAATAACCAAAAATGGTCCTTCCTTCACGACTCGGTGCCGTGTTATAAATCTCGTCTTGGTTGAAATCGACTTCATCACAGCGGAAGACTGACCGTCGTCTAGTCCCGACCTTAATCCCTCTGAGTCCCTAAAACAATCCGTACGATTGGCAGTGAAGAATTTTCCCATGGAAAGAGTGCGTGCTTCTATTGATAACTAGCCTCAACGTTTAATTATACGTTTAACTGTATTGCAGCCAATGGAGACCACTTTGAATAAGCTTATTCTATTTTAAATTGTTTTATATTTATGTATTTAACACTGTAAAATTAATAAATGTTATTTGCAATTGAAAGCGAGACAAAATGAAAGTGACGATTACAATATTATGATGTCTTTAAAAATTAGGGCTGTTATTTATTAAAAAACAACCATAATATACTAGTCATATTACATTTTGTACCGTCAAGAATAAATAATTTATTAAATTAAACATACATCATCATAAATGTATAAAATTTAAGCAACATAATGAAATATCTGACTATAATCGATCTGAGACGTGCAATGTGTTGGAAATAATTTGTCTGAACGCTGTTGTCGTAGCATTCAGATGTCATGACCACAACAGGGCACGGCAGTGGGCGCGAGCGACGACCTTGTAAGCTGAAAGTACACACTATGTATACACAAGATACTGTAGTTTTACATATTATAGTTTTCTATTCATTTGTCTCTAATACTCATTGAAGTCAATGAAATATGGTATTAGGTTTTAGAACATAGTATACCTACAATCTGAATATACTTAAAATATGTATAGAGTATTCTATCGAATTTTTCTTTATGGCCGTTTCGTAAAACAAGCTATAGATAAAAAGAAATTTATGGACCATTCCATAATTATGGAGTTTTTTAAAAATTTTATGCCTTCTGCACCAAATAACTTTTGAAAATATATACCTACGATCTTATCTACATTTCAGAATTTGTATTACCCAGTTTTTACTGGCCTGGCCGGCCTTTAATTTTGGGCAAAATTTAGTATGAAATGTGAACTCCTTTGAAAACTATATTTTTTCAACAGTCACCAGGGTATTTGGCGAATAGTATGATGTAAAGCCGACCTAAGCCCTAATGATTTCTATACTTTCCCTAAAATAAAGAATAAATTGCGTAGTCAGAGATTTTCATGACCTGAAGAAGCTGTGGACCCTTACAAAACGGCCATTATGGAGACTCCAACTTCCGAATGGAATGGTTGCTTGAATGATTGGTTCCATCGTATGGAAAAATGTGTCAAATTTCGCGGAGAATACTTCGAAAAGCAATAAATACATTTTTAAATAGTAATGTTGTGTTGATTCCCGAAATTTTCAGTGCCGCCCTCGTAGCATGTGATATAATGAAACATTAACAATCATTAATATTAACTTTAAATATGCTTTCTGCAACAACCGGTGAGGCAGATATAATATATTATAATATAAACACACTTTTACACAAATAATCTTGCCCCAAACTAGGCATAGCCTGTACTATTGATACAAGACAATGATATGTTTAATACAATATACTTACTTAAACATACATAAATACATATAAACATCCATGACTCGGAAACAAACATCCATATTCGTCATATAAATGATTGTACCTACCGGGATTCGAACCCGGGACCTCTACCTTAGTAGTCAGATAATTTGACGTATTTCCAAAACATTCTGATTAATGCTGCATAAAACAAACTAGTTAATTAACTTGGATTGGATGAAGTTTGTGACTTCGCTATAAGTAAAGTATGGTAGCAAGTTTAATTAAATCTCTTTACGAAGTAAGCCACGCACGTTATTGCTTCATATTAAAGCGCCTATAATGTTTTTATGTGGGAGGCCCTGGCCAATTATAATCATCTTGAGAAATATCATTATTTCAATATAAGAAAACCATTATTCTAATTTTGTATTCCATTAAATACGTTTGGTTGTTTATTGAATAATTATGTCATTGAAAATTAGACCTGTGTTGGAAACATTATAATGCGATTTTTTTTAAATGTTGCGTAAAATTCGTAGTTTCGATGTATCATTTTCAAATAGCATTTAAAGATGAAGGACTTTCTAAAGCTACCATCTAAAGTTGGCATAACGAATTCCAGTGATGCAGGACGGCATCACTACGGCGAAATTATAATGATTGCGAATCATGATTAGATACGAAGAAATTTACAATAGGCTAACTTCAGATTGGTTCGCGAAGTATCCTCAAAATTATACATAAAATTTCCGCTCTTAATATACCAGCTGTTTTAGAGACAAATGGTATTACCTGCTGCCATGTTAAGCGTCTTGATGGATGCGTCGACACTCTGGCTCTTTCTCATGTCCAAGTTACATCAGTTGGTGCTGGATCTGCTGTTTTAACTGCCGAAGACTGACCGTCTTTGTGCCGTTTTGTGTCAAGACACTTGGCCCGTGAAGAGGCGCGGAGAATCTACAAAGTACTATCTTCGCGCCTCGAAAGGGCTACTGGAAACTGAAGCGCAGGCAGCTATTTCAACGGATCTGAAATGTTCTTCTTATTATTATTTTTTTATATAAGAAGAGGAAAACGGGCAAGAGGCAAACGGGATGGGAGAGGTGAGACAACCGCCCATGGACATCCGCAATAACAGGTGTCAAGAGATGCGAGACGACCTTTAAGGTGGGAGTTTGCTCTTTTCTTGAAAATCCCTAAGGGGTATCGGTTCGGGAAATCAGCAGCCCGTATTGATTCCACAAAGTGGCTGTGCGTGGCAAGAAATTTCTTGAAAACGCGTGGTTGTGGAATACCAGACGTCAACGTGATGCGGTTAGTATCTTGCATTTTGACGTAAAGTCGGGTGGGGGAATTTATTAGGTCAAATTGAGAGAGTTTTTTTTTATTCCACCCAATATCAAGAAAATTTTCACGCACACCTCCTTACTATTGATGGTAGCCGCACCAGATATATCAGAATTTTCTATCAGATCAATTATGGCGGAGGAAATATTGTCAGATAGTGGTTTACGTTATGATTAACATAAACCTTATATATTAATATTATAATGTGTCTCACTTTTGAAAATAATGTATCTTCACCCAAATAAACTTAATTATCTATATCTATATATATAAACGTAAAAGTCCTGACAGAGTGACTCACTCACTTAAATCAACGCCCAGCCCAAACCGTTGAACCTAGAAAGCTGATTTTTTAAGAACAGGTAGAATACATAACGCAAGTATCCACTAAGAAGGCATTTTTGAAAATTCCACCCTTAAAGGGGTGCAATGGGGGTTGAAAGTTTGTATGGGGATGGAGTAAAATTATAAGTAAGAGACTTGAAACTTTGCGTATGGACTCCTTATTACAATACAAGAAAATGACTTTCAGCGTTTTGAAAAAAAACTCCCCGGTTAAAAAGGGGTGCAAAGTTGTATGAACCGATTTAGATGAAATTTGGTAAAGAGATAGTTTGAGACCCGGGGAAGGACATGGGATAGTTTTATTCCCGGAAATCATCACCTATGGGGATGAAATGGGGGTTTTGAGGTTTGTATGGCGCTACAATATTTAAACGAGACTCACGCGGATGGAGTCGCAGGCAGAAGTTAAATAGGGGTGCAAAGTGTGTATGGGGAAACTCTTTTTTTGAACTATAAAAATAGGGGGTTAAATTGATTTTTTGACATTTGGTTACATGTATGGTATGGAGTGCCCACTTAAATTTTTTTATACAATTACGGGACAGTATTACTAATACTCCGCTGTCCACCCGTCTGCCTATCTGACTGTCTGTCTATCTGACTGTCCGTCACCAGGCTCATGAACCGTGATAGTTAGAAAGTTGAAATTTTCACAGATCCTTTTGCCGCTATAACAATAAATACTAAAAACAGAATAAAATAAATATTTAAGGTGGCTTCCATAAAACAAACGTGTTTTTTTGCCGTTTATCTCGGTAGGGTCTATAAAATACATCCAAATAACACCAAGTGCTACCACCTACGCTTATCACTACAAGAGGTTAGAGGGCCGACATCCTTCGAATATTTAAAAACTGTCAACGGTATCCTCCATCCAACATTTCAATGAGCGTGGAACACCCTTGGACTGCTAGAGGACGATAAACATTGGGACACAACTATACAAAAAGCTGCATTGTACGATTCTTCTTTCAAGCTGCGAGAACTGTTCACAATAATGATAGGTTTTTGTCAACTTACTGATCCCTTAAGCCTTTGGGAAAAATATAGGGACAGTTTTTCGGACGACATTGAACGGCAATTTGAAAGAGAATTGCAAAATGGTGCAGAGTTATTCATGAATGAGGTGTTTAAGAGATGCTTGATATTGTTCGAAGATGTAGTTTTAGCACAAGCTGGAAAACATTTGGATCAATTCGGTTTACCTGAACCAAACAGATCCGCAGTAAACCTGGATAATCGCGAATATCTACGAGAAACAAATTATGACCCTTGCGCCCTGGGAGAGGTAGTATCGCATCACGAGGGATTATTGACAGACGAACAGGCAAATGTTTATCAATAAATTCTAGCCAGCATTGAAAGAGGGGGACGTTTTTTTCTTAGATGCTTCTGGTGGCACTGGAAAAACTTTTCTTATAAATGTAATATTAGCAAAAATAAGAAATAACCGGGGTATCGCTTTGGCTGTCGCGTCACCAGGAATCGCTGCCACACTACTGGAGGGTGGCAAAACTGCTCACATGGCTTTCAGGCTGCCTCTTGAATTACTTTCTTTACTTCAGATTTATTAAATCTTAATCATACCTAAACTCCATTGTGCAATATCCCAAAACAAAGCAACACAGCAAAAGTGTTGCGCGATTGCAAAATTATAGTTTGGGACGAAAGCACTATGTCGCACAAGGGGGACTTTGAAGCGTTAAATAGAACCCTAAAAGACATCCGAGGGAACACCTTCATGATGAGAGTGGTCACAGTTTAATTAGCTGGAGACTTTCGTCAGACTCTGCCCGTAGTGCCGAGGGGAACTCGAGCTGACGAAGTCAAAGCATGCATTAAGGCGTCAAATATTTGGCCCTTAATTAAAAAACTAAACATTACAAAAAACATGCGAGTGCATCTTAAGGGCGACGTGTGGGCAGGGGAATTTTCCGATCTTTTGCTTAAAATAGGGAATGGAGAATATCCGATAACTGAGGGCAAAATTTTAATTCCACCAGAACTTGCGTCAGTTGTACACACCATTCAAGACCTAATAGCCCGAATTTACCCAGTCCAAAAACTGCCCAATAAACCCGTGCTAAAACGTGCTATTCTGAGTCCTAAGAACGACCAAGCTTCTGTCATTAATGACACTATTGAAGCCGTTCGAAGGCGCTGAACTTCAATACAACTGTGTGGACTCCGTAGCAAATACCGTAGATGGTGTTCAGTATCCTGTGGAATTCTTGAATGCACTCAACCCGCCTGGTTTACCAACTCATAAACTTGTCCTTAAAGTGGGTGCTCCAGTAATGTTACTGCGTAATCTGATCCCTCCCAAGTTGTACAACGGGACCAGGTTGCGTATAAAAGTGTTACATAATAATGTGGTAGAGGCCACTGTCATTACTAGTTGCGCTAGAGGTGAATCCATATATTTACCACGCATACCTCTAATACCATCCGACTACCCGTTTGAATTTAAAAGGTTGCAGTTGCCCCTTAAGGTCTGTTTTGCAATGACCATTAATAAATCACAGGGTCAGTCGTTAAAACGGCAGGGATTGACTTAAGGGGGGACTTCTTCTCACACGGGCAGCTTTACGTGGCTTGTTCTAGAGTAAGTTCGCCGAGCAGTTTGGTCATATAAGCACCTCAAGGCAGAACCACTAATATAGTGTATAAGGAAGTACTACAGCTAATGCAACAACAATAACAATATTGTTGTTTAAACAACTATAATACCATTGCATTTACAATAATGCATTGTAATTTGTAATATCACTTAGTTGGTAAACTTCAGCACAATTCTACCACCATAACGAAAATAGCGAATAAACCTTATTCATTAACCTGCCTGCTAGAGTCTGTCAAACGAGTCGTATCATCGTTGTAAAGAGCTACGATATAAACGAGTTCCACGCGGACGAAGTCGCGGGCAGAAGCTAGTTATACCATATTTAGATAAGTAATCCCGAATTTCTTATAGACGTACTAAGTATCTTTTTATAGCAATGAATTGACGTATATCTAACCATTACGCTGGGTCATGCGGATAAAGCAGTTTGGGTATACTTTTTCTTCAGACTTACTTCCAGACCATTATTTTTTTTGGAATGATGAATGTATTTGTGACTTACCTGATGGTATGTGTTCACCGCTTGTAGCATATCAGGAATCATAAGAGTTTTGATGAGCTTTCCGTCGTTCGTTTAGCCGTCGAATTGACGTACCATTTCATGTTAGTTAGGTATCTCTTTATAGTTTAAGTCCTGTGTTTTGAACACTTTAAAACCATTACACACACACTCACGCACATCACCACCTTCACACAAAACACACACATATACTGACTGTCCGAACACAATCATGGTGTTTTACTGTGTTGATTACTCAAAATTTAAGCCTTTAAAATGTTAATCCCCTTTTGGCTGTCGGATCATATTTTTTTGTATTAAAAAAATCTTTTTAAGAGCTGTGAATTAGTCATGAGTCAGTGGTTCTACCTATTACGCCATATACTCTTTTTTAATTGGCTGAAAGCCTATGCTATCGTTCGCTAATTTGACTGACTGATTAAAAAACTTGACAAAGCCATCATGAAGCGAAGATACGTTTATCTGCAATAAAATAAAAAAAATACAGTAATAATAAAATAAACGCAACTTGGAATATGGTTAGTAATTAAAGTTTTATACCAAGCTCTGTAGTACCGATCGGTGGCAGATCACAGCCCTGGTTCGATGCGTTAGTTAAAGCAGCATCGGACTACAAAAAACAGGCGTACCGAACTTGGGTTGCGGCCCTGGGCTCAAAGGATCCGAACTGCAAAGTTCTTAAGAAGAACTATAACCGTGCCTCCAATTATTTTAGCAGCAAATCGCCCGTGCACGTCGAAGCAGATCGTCAAAATCGGCGAGCAGCTTTCCAGTTACCCGACCGGAACACCCAAGTTCTGGTCGTTGTCGAAAGCTGCTTTTGAATACTTCAACCAGCCGTCCCTGCCGCCTTGTTGATCGAAGTTTTGACCCTGCTTAATTTTAGCCTATTTCAGTGCTTCCTATTTTTAGCAAAATTTTTGAAAAACTTTGGCCTTAGCAGCTACATATGCATTTTTGTGAATTATTGAATAATAATCAATTTGGTTTCATTAGGCGCTTATCAACAATTAATCCAGGTATTAGGCTCATTGATCATATCTTTGACGCCTGGGAAAAGTCGCAGTATGCATTTGGCACTTTTTATTAACTTTGTTACAAGAATAATACTAAATAATTAAAATATCCTAACATTGATTTGAAAACTGTAAGTCATATATCTCATTTATCCATATAATACACTTATCAATTAACATTCCAAAAATTAGGCTTCGAAATTAGGTATTTATTATATATTAAGTATATTTAAATATAATTATTTAACAATACCAAACTATATTATTTCATAATAAGATTATTTGGAACTCAATATCGAAAAACAAATTTGTCAATATTTCATCATCAAAATTTAAGCAGTCAGAATCGATTTCAGAGAAGACAAGCTGTATTTTATATCTGGTAATAGTGTCAACCCAACCCAACCCTACATAAATGCATTTGAAACAAAATTTATTAAGCTCTCAAGCAAATGAAGCCATATTTCACCAAATAACGCTTGTAAATCAGTCATATAAGCTGCTCATAAATTAGTTTGGACATTTAAACCTGAAACAAGACACCGAAACATTTAAATTAGAGGAAATCACTCGAGAATTGTTTTATATTTCTATGACCCGACAATTGTTATTAGTAGTATTTTCATTAAGAATCGATCATTTGTCGACGCAGAGCAGCTGAATTGTCGGGGACCAGTTCTCTGTGAACGGCTGGATCACTTGGCGTTACGTAGAGACGTCGCTTCATTGTGTGTCTTTTACCGCATTTATCACGGGAGTGTTCCGAAGAGCTGATTCACCTGATTCCGGCCGCCGAATTCCATCTTCACACGACACGCCACTTTTAGCCACAATTAGAATATCATCCCCACCATCTAGATGTGTGGCAGCCTCCACAATGCGGTTTTCAAGGAGCTTTCTTGCACGTACTACGCAGTTGTGGAATGAGCTTCCTTGTGTGGTGTTTCCGGGACGATACGACATGGGTACCTTTAAAAAAAGCTCGTACACCTTATTTAAAGGCCGGCAACGCTCCTGTGATTCCTCTGGTATCAAGAGAACGTGGGCGGCGGTGATCACTTAACAACAGGTGACCCGTACGCTCGTCTGTCCTCCTTTTCAATAAAAAAAATGTTTATTATCTAATGTGATTCTCTAAATAAATTTAAATTTAATTTAGAGAATCAATTTAATAATTTTAAATATACTGCTTTTAGTATTGTCTATTTCGTTTAACAATAATACTCATCACATCGGTTACAAATAGAAAAAAGCATCGTCAAAAACCATTCCTTTAGGAGCTAACACCACACATACACACAGATATCATATTAAAAACACTCAACAAACCTTATTAATACTTTGCCTCGGTAGGTAAAAAGTTATACACATCATCATAAACTAATTTCATGCCACGATTGGTTTTAATATTATTAGAAATACGTTACAAATGGGAGTTTAATGGTAAGTTAACAGCAAATGCTATTCGAAAATTCAGAAGTTTGTTCGATAAGGAAGTTTAGTTTGTTAAGTAGGCACATTAGGGGGAAACCGGCAAACATTTGAGAGCATCGTCAGCAATGGCTGGATGCCAGATGTTTTCAAATATTTCATCAAATTGGACGCACTAAAATTAATTTGTCCTATTGACATATTTAATTACGAATTTATTAATTTTCAAGGATAAGTTCAAATGGGAATTCCATTTTTTCTCACAAAAATACAGAAATAATATACACATGTTGCAACTATCAGTGTGCGTTGATTTCATTTAAAATTGCAAAAAAATTATGCTTTCTTGAATTTTTGAACCCGTCGAAACTGTGGGATGGTTTAAGTATTTAGGTCATAACCTCACAGATATTTAAATGCTGATGAGGATATGGAACGTGAGCGCCGTGTGCTTGTCGTGATACGATCAAAATTTTTATACTTGTCAATTATGGTCAAAAGAGAGTGCCCATACGCTACCTACTTTTCCTCATGCGTCATAATGAGAATAATATAGTATTTTTTTGCTTAATTTTTTCATTATTTGACCATCCGAACCAAGGGGATTCAATTTAAAATAAAATAAAACAAAAAATAGATTTTCTTACAAAGGGCAGTGGCGGAAATAAAGCAATCAATTTCTTTGAGTGTTGCGGTTTAAGAATTTAGGCCCTATTGACAGTTATTGAGTCGAATTGATGTTTTTTTATTTGAATCGATTTATCAAGATTATTTGCAATCATGCGCATAATATAGTTCTTATAATATCTTATTATGATGCAGTAAGTTAAGTTATAATATTCATTAGTTTATTAGTTGATTGTTTATATAGAGAGACCTTTAATTAACTGTTATATCTACACTAATCAGTAAGACTATTTGTAACATTTATGCTGTTGATATTGTCAATAAATAAATTTTAAAACAAAACCCTCGCAAAACGCGTGGTTGTGGAGTGCCAAACGTCTTCGTCCAATGAGGCGCGATTTACCATTTTTACGTAATGTTCGGTGATGGAAGACGACTGGTAACTCCTTTGAGCACTCCCCGTGATATATGCGGTTAAAAAAGGATGAGAGAACTCTAAAGAATCAAGCCGAAACGAGATGACGTGATCGCCAATGATTTCCGCTTTCGTTGCATACGTTGAAACGGAAGAAGCTGGTAGTGGGGAGCGGCAGCCCAGAGATGAGAACTGTGCTCCTTATAAAGTTGCAGGTAACCACTAAGCATACGGACCAGTTACAAGAGAATGAAACCGTGAACTAATTCCAATACCTAGGCTTAATAATCAATAATACCGGCAATTGCAAGCCAAAAATACGTAGATGAACAGGCAACTACAGACGCCTTAACTGAGGAAGGTGGTGAGAGACATAAATATCAGCAATCGGACTAAAATCCTCCTGGGTCGTAATTGTCTTCCCCGTTGCTCTATATGTCGAAAGGCAAGGCCGTAGATAGACAAAGAATCAACGTGAAATGAGCTGCGCAAGCAGGACAGAGGCGTGGAAATAGTGAAGGAATATACATTAAAAAATAATTAATATGTCAAAAATAATATGTGGCATTATTAATGAGAATCCTGTAAGTTTAGTACAGCTATATTAAATGAAACAATTTATAATTGAAATCATTTATTGAAATAATTTATTTTGAATTTTATTAATATGTTTTATTTGCTTCTTGATAAACGCTCCTTGCTCCTTATTAGCCCTCAGTAGAAGAATCAACCACAATAGGGTCTTGTTCATCGGCCTTGCAAACGCCATTGTGAGCAAACGTTGCTCCGCGACAGTTTAAACTAAAATGTGAAAAAAAAATTAAACGTTGAAACTAATGATTTATTATAAGTAATTAATATTTAATATTATTAACATATTATTACACGGTTAAAATATGTCTATATGTAGGTACAATTCTTCAAGTATATTTAGATTTACTTAACGAAGAAATCAGTATTGTGACAATATTATAATGTTACGCCTAAAAATAGCTCGTAACTTTTAATAAAAGGTAAGGATTTCAAGTGTGGTGAAAAAAAAGTTATGCAACAATAACGAATCAATATTAAGTTTCACACAATTTGACTCACTGAATTCTGGCTGGTTAAAATCTTGTGCCAGAATTCAGCGAGTCAACATCTCCTGAGTATACCTCTTATAGAGGCGTAGCACTTGTGGTGTGGTGCGAAACATTGACTTAAAACAATTAATATTACTTATCCATAATAACGGGGAAGTGTACCAAAATACTGGCCGCATTTCGCGTTGGATAGTTAGAATGATCCATTGACCGAAATAAATATTATAATTTATAGATAATTCAGAATACTTACATGCATTTGTTGTCATACGTCTGTCCATTAGTGGCACAGACAGGAACGTAGTCATGTGCGCACGCTAAATCACAGATGAGTTTTGATTTTGCACTTGCGAAAGCAACGATTGATAAAATCCATGTAATACCTGAAATAAAAATGTTAAGTTCTTCAAATATTGGCACATGACATTTATAGAGTCAAATTACAACAGTGTTTGATTAAGTAGTTAAATTTCATCCAACTGATGATAATAATATTATGAAATACTACGATTTTTTATTTGTTCACAATTAAAAAGTTTTAACAGATAATATACATTTTTAAAAAGTCACTCACAAGAAACCATGTAATGTTTATCCGTGGAAACGAGATCGCTCTTAAATACTTACAATATTTATATATTGATTTCTTACATTAATTATATTAACATGCTTATAATACACATAATTACTGTGTCTTTTCCGGTTCTTTCACAACACGTTCTAAAAATTTTGCATGCAAACCATTTAAAAGTATCTGCCAATAAATACTCCTATTTCCTCCTTCCATATGCATTGTTACTTTTAGGTAATATGTATGTTTTAAGGATACAGATATTCCCTAAAAATATTTCACATTTCACTAACAAAAATTAACTACTCGGTCGGTCCTAATTTTGAGCCTTGGGCTGTGCCCACTTCGTTTAATATTTTTTCACTAACTGTGTCACCTATTTTGACCGATATATATCTGTTGGCATGATATTGTTGAAACCACTTTAATAACGGACCCTATATACCTACCATTTCGGCCTAGCTTCTCATATAAAATATTATATCTAATTATCTCGAATGCCTAACTGAATTCTACAAGAACAATTAGCACATGCTGCCGGGCATACATGTGTCCATTGACCAAATAGGTTAACAAAAGTTGGTTTGTTGGTGTCAAACAATGAAGAGACTTCGAGACGATTTGTAGTATTTTTAACCTACTTTGGTTGCCGTATATAGGTTCCCCACATGGAAGTAATTACAATTATAAATAGTTTTTTAAGGAATAATTATATTTTATCATATAAATTAATCATTTACAACAATTGTTTGTTCAGCTTATCGCGCTATGAAAATGTAATTTATTTTTAATTAAAGTATACACACATATACACACATATAATAAAGATACCACATTAATCCACTTAATCCACAAATTAACCAGCTACATAAGTGACAGGATGTGGTGCTAAGAATCCCCGTTCGGCAAGGCTACAAACGAAAAACCGTGGCCTTGGCATACATAATGTCAAGACAGTGCGAACCGATGAGAAGTTGGAGGAGCTGCAGAAAGCTTTGAGCAGACTTCGATGGGACTTCGTGGTTATCTGAATTCTGAAGACAGGGAGATGACTTGATAATCCTAAATTCTAGACACCTGCTCTACTTCCGGGAGGGCGACCAACTGTCCCAAAGTGGTGTCGGGTTCCTTTTCCACAAGTCTGTCGACAGAAACGTGACGCTGAGGTGCGGAGTGTGTCGATTATGGTTAGTACCGAACTGTTATGAGACTCTTTTTTTTTAAAGTTTAATTTTACCAAACAAAATTATAAATTGAACTAGATGAATGGGTTTTAACACCTCCTCCCTTAGATTGAACTTCGGGGTTAGTTCAAAGGTTCGTTTTAATTTTATTTCTAATTTTCAATTAGAAATCGCAATAGAATTTCGTGAAGTCCAGAATGATTGCATCCTGTATCTTCCGAAATTTTCTTTTGGTATTATGTTACCTTGGGTTTGCTGCCGTTCCCACAAAGTTATACAATTTATAAAATAGTAACTTGGAGACACAGTTAAGTAATAGAGTTTTAACAGAATAATGCGTCTCGTATTTAACAATTTAATATGAATTTGTTATAATTTTATCTATGATTTGCAGTTGGTACGAGAAAATATGTTTATTTAATTGAAAATCGCATAAATCTATATTTGGTAGTTCAATACCTAATAACTGAGCTGATTAAAATTTAGTTATGTTACATCAATTATCAATTCAAGAAATTGTAACTTGGGTAACCGATGGGTACAGAAACATTTAATGAAGATACTTAGAAATAAGAGTTGTTACAATTCCATATCCAATACAATTACTGGGTAGTGCGAGTATGGCAGTACCTAAGATGTAAAATTCAAAGATAGTCTAATTTCAACAATCTATGGATACCTTGTTTGATGCTGATTGTATAAACAACCATTTGTTGATCTCTATGGATATTCAAATATCTAAATGATCATAAATAAATTGAAACTTATAATTTTCGAATGTTTCGCTTATCACTTTTATAACTATCAATGTCATAAATTCACTAGGTTTCATTCCGGAAGAGTAAATGTTTAATATATCACACATGAAGTTTCGGGAGGCAATATTCTATATATATCTACATCATTGAAAGAAATTGCTAGTGTAATATAATCAAACATGTCATGTTGAGAACTAATGTCATCATTAATCCGGAGACCGTCGGTTTAATCTCAGTTTCAAAATATTTGTCTTTTCTTAACAAATTTAATTTATATAATTATAAGATGTTAAGTCTCTCAGTAAGTGCCTGCCCAGTAATTTCACTTGGTTTCACCCTTCAGACCGAAACACAATAATGTTTATACATAACTGCTTCATAGCAGAAAAAGGCGCCGTTATGGTAACCATAATATAGCCGGCATCCTGTGCAAGAAGCCTCCCACTGGTAAATGCCCATATTCGCCTCTTCGCTCCATAGTGTCGGCCTGGGAATTGCCTATTCTTTTTATGCCCCGGGGAAGCACTGGGCACTATTGTATTAGGTATTATATTTAAGTACATATGTATATTGTATTAAATATATTGTTGTTCTTGCACTCAGAGTAAAGCTTATGCCTAGCTTGGGGTTAGATTATTTGTGTTTAAGAGTGAGTCTAGAAACCTATAACCGACAGTTTTGATGGACGGTTTGGTACACCAAAAAATGCGTCGCACAATATACCCTGTGTCGGGCTATTAAAATTAGTTTATAACCGTTAAGGGACCTTTGTTAGAATATACAGTGAAATAAAAAATTCAAGTACTCAGACCGGACGATGGTTGTCACCCAAATCGCATAGTCATCGTGAAATAGCGTAACCCATTTCAAACTGGAATGGATTGCATGTCGTGGACCGTAGGTTTCGCTGGAACATTGCCCATTTCAAAGGTGATATATGAATGATTTCTAGCAATCAAAATCCACTTTTGTTACCCATGTACGTAACTAAATATAAATGAAATATTAAAAAATTAAGAAGCAATATATTTATACTTTATTTATCGGTCTGATTTTCAAAACAGTTACAAAATTGTTCTTTAAAGCGCTATTCAGAATATATTGGACAGATCTATGTAATTGAAGTGTGCATGTTAAAAAATAATTAACAAAAAAACAACCGACTTCAGAAACTCTATTCCAAAACAATAGATATAATATATAATAAAAAGTTTAAAATTAATTGCGTAGTTTTATACAATCTAATTATCTAATCTAATTCTATTTACGATAATTACGCCATAACGGCGCCTATATCTGCCGTGAAGCAGTAATGTGTAAACATAACTGTGTTTCGGTCTGAAGGGCGCCGTAGCTAGTGAAATTACTGGGCAAATGAGACAAAACATCTTATTTCTCAAGGTGACAAGCGCAATTGTAGTGCCGTTCAGAATTTTTGGGTTTTTTAAGAATCCTGAGCGGCACTGCATTATAATGAGCATGGCGTATCAATTACCATCAGCTGAAGGAAGGAAAGGTATCAAGAAAATGGAATATAGGTTAAATCTTTACCACACACCAACATCTTACATCGTTACATACTCGTATCATGGATCGTTTGCTGGCTACATTGCCAATTTCAAAAGTGATGTGATACACAAATGGGATATAATATAATATACAATAAAACTGAATGAACCACTTCAATGTATATGTGGGGTTCAGGTAGATGCTCTTGGGCGTCGCGGGTTATCCTGCTCAAAATCGGCAGGCCTTATCAGACGTCACGCCCACATTAATGAAGTCATCCGCAGGGCATTTGCCACTCTTAATATATCAGCTGTTTTAAAGTCAAATGGTATTACCCGCCGCGATGGCAAGCGTCCTGATTGAATGACTCTGGTGGCTTGGGCACGGGGAAGGGCGCTGGTGTGGAACGCTACTTGCGTCAACAGCTTCTTCTCATGTCCAAGCTACGTCAGTTGGTGCCAGGGCTGCTGCTTCGACTGCCAAAGACAGCAAGCGTCGGAAATATGATGATTTTCATTGTAAGGTCTACCAACTTTATATTTACTTTTTCACCAGAGATTTGTAAACATTTTTGAATACCACTGCTCCACTACGAAGCTATGCATAGGCTTCTTATTTCTCAAACAAAGAAAACAACGTTATATAAAAGGTATTAAATAAAATTTAGTTAAGCATTTCCTCAAGGTATTAGTTACCTTAGCTTTAATAAAGACAATAATATTGCTAAAGAGACTAACATTAAGAACCGAGGTAATAATTTATTGCTTACAGTATTATTAGTACTTACGACCTGGTGTGCCACAACACATCGTTGGTAATGTGCCAGATATGTAGAACCTAAACCGCTTTTTCTAAGTCTTTATTCAATTGGAAATAACAAATTTAAACTGGTGATGGAACTTACAATCAAAGACATATTATATGAAAAATATCTTCTAATAATATAAATTCTAGTAAAATAAACTCCTCCGAAACGGCTGAATCGATTTGTATGAAATTTTGTGTGTATATCGGGGTAGGTCTGAGAATCAGGCAACATATAAATTTCATATCCCTGTATGATAAGCGTGACTCACCTCTTCATATATTTTTGACACAATTTTTTATTTTTATTTTATTATGATTCCGCATTGAAAAATACACACAACTTCAAATTTTCACTTCTTTACAATTAACATTTTACCAGTGGGAGGCTCCTTTGCACAAGAAGCCGGCTAGATTATGGGTACCACAACGGCTCCTATTTCTGCCGTAAGTAGCAATGTGTAAACATTACTGTGATTCAGTCTGAAGGGCGCCGTAGCTAGTGAAATTACTGGGCTGTCTTAAGGTGACGAGCGCAATAATTGTAGTGCCGCTCAGTATTTTTAGGTTTTTCAAGAATCCTGAGCGGCACTGCATTGTTATGGGTAGGGCGTATCAATTACCATCAGCTGAACGTCCTGCTCGTGTCGTCCCGCATTTTTATGAAAAAAAACATCTATTTTTGTATCACGATTTTTATATTATTATGTTCCATCCAAATATCCGCAATAGGGTTGCAAGATGGCAATCGAATACAAAAAATGTTATGTACGATATAATTTGGTAGGTCTCAGATTTGGTTCGATCTATTTTTTTGCCTCAAATTTCTTTTAAATTACTTTATATGGTAATACAGTGTTGCCTGGGTCAACTAAATGGTATAAAGTTCAGACTATGCCTAGTTTCAGGCTGGACTGGACTGGATAGTTTGTATGAAAATGTGAAAATTAAATCACTACGTATTTTAAAGTCCTCGTATCTTTTTTTAAGAAAATTTGTTGTAGATGTCGGCAAAAATAAGCCGTCTTGGAGTTTTGTTGAAAACGCTATCTAAACCCTTTGAGATATAACAAAATAATGTATGGTAGAAATGTGAATCTAATATAGGTCTGCAGAAAATTCCACGATGGCATATGACTGTCTCTTAAAGATAACATACTATCCATCCATTTAATTTTTTTCAAAATTGGCAATTATTAAGCGGTAATGTAAAAGCCGTTTGTGCAAATACGATTGATTAATCCTTATCATTTTCTTTTGACACAACAGCGTCTGTCGGGTCAGCTAGTTATAACTATTATATTATCTGTGCAAATATTACTAAAAATTTGGGTTGCTCTATATAAATTTACTCACCAATTTTGAACAATATTTAACTCAGGTCTAAAAATTAAGAATTAAAGATTTATTTAATGTACCTTTTGCATGTAAAAGTTATTGTACAAACAGTTTTTTACTAAGAAGTACCCAGAATTACAACAAAAAGTTCTGGATATTTTGATCTTATTCTTCGACGTTTAATAAAAATAATTTATGATATCCAAGGAGATTATTCGACTATCAATAAGTGAAGTTACTATCTACATTTTATAACATTTGTATGTATGTATTGTATCAGTGTACTGCTAGAAAAAAAAGCATTTTTTACTTTTTTTCTTCTCAATTTTATTTTGTATAATTTTGGTTTATTTTTGTATAATTTTGTTAACTTTTATTTTAGTTTTCTTCCGTCTAGTCTAAGTGTGACTTTTAATTTTGGAAACTTTACTGGTGAAGTTTTTATACCAGATTGTACTTTGTTTACATTGCACATATTATACTGTTTGGTTCTTTTACTTTAATAAATAAAAAACAACTATATTATAACCTAAAAATTGAAATAAAATTTAAAACCTCAGAACATATAAATAAAATTTATGAAGCTTATATTTTATTGAGCTTTAAAAAGCCAGCACTTAGTCTTGGCACGGCTTACAATTTCATTCTAGTAAGAATTATTTCATTTTCCTACTTGTTTCACTGTGGAGTGCGGAGACGCTGATTTGGCGATTTTATAAAGTACCACAACCCACTGTGCTTTATAAAGCCAACACAAATAATTACATTCTATTGTTGCTGAAAGAATTAAGAAATTTAAATTGGAAACCATTGTTGAAATATGCGTACTTTGTTTAGCGTTTTTCATTAGTGTACCCAATTTCATATAGCCGAATGGTTAGTGACTCTGACTACTAAGCTAGAGTGCAATCAATTTATATGATGAATATGGAAGTTTGTTTTCGAGTGATGGATGTTTATATGTATTTATGCATACCCACAGTACAGGCTATGTCTAGTTTGGGGCAAGATAATTTGTGTATAAGTGTGTCAATATTATTATTAATTTAGGTCTGTTATAATATAGGTTGTTAATAGTTTACAACATAGGTTAAGGATTGGTCTCCGCTGCGCTCCAACTAGATATTAGATGCTTGTGTGCATGGCATCTTGACACTCAATGGTATCTTTTAAATTTTTAAACATTTGCTTCGTGTTATTTTATATTGAAATTAATAAAATACAAATAATATCAATCATAAAGATATATATCTACTCTATATATATATATATTATATTTAAAGGTTAGATGTACTTGAGTTGCACACGAGAGGAAGCGAGAGGCGAGACCCGCGTGTGGAGGACACGAATTCCAAAAATAACAAGAATCGTTACTAGTTACTACTAATTAATTATTAAGATTGTATAAAAGCACGCAATTATTTTCATACTTTTTAGTGCGTATTATATCTATTGTTTTGGTATAGCGTTTCTTAAGTCGGTTGTTTTTTATTAAAAAAAATTTAAATCACATGTTTGTCAAGGTTTTACAACATATTATTATTTTAACCGATTATCTTTTCATAATACAATTCCAAACCGAGTTCATACCAACCTGAATTTAATTATAACTGACGTGCGGCCGTCCACGCGTATAATTTCGCTTTATCTATAAAAATCCAACCGTTGGAATAGAATCTCAATTTTTTTGTAAATTCTAATTTTAATTAATTAAATTATCACTTATCACTAGAAACGCTAATGTACTACAGCACCAAAATCACTAAAATGCGTTTTTATATCGATAAGTTAATTAATTGAAGTAGGCGTTACTTTGCGTAAATCCATAATTATCCAAATGATTTGAGTTTTCTTTAGTGTTAATTCCGCCAATATTTGTCTTTAAACAATTCGACACGTGTTTCGCCTCTACACGAGGCATCCTCAGGACGTGTTGTCTCGTCAAAATCTGGTATGAGACGAGGTTGAGTCACCAACGGGGTTCCCAGACTTGGATAGAGACATACCGTCCTTATTGGATCTTCTGCTGACTACTTATCCAGATAGTTCTTAGTAAATTGATAACGAGACTAATTCAAGTCTCGTGCCAGATTTTGATATAAATAAAAATTGTGTTAAATTGACAGTTAGATCAATTGTTTAAAATTGAGCATAATTTTTTTGTCTCGGCAATTTTGGGGTTAAGGACCTGTCAAATCTCTGACATACACGGGCCATGCAGGTCTCCATCGAGAAATCTTCAGCCAGTGCCAGAAGAAAATTATGTAACCACTGAAAAGGATATACGAACATTTTATCTCGAAAATTTTGTGGGGTTTTGAGGGAGTGCGATTCGAATATAACGAAAAAAAATTTATGGGCTGAAGTAAGAAAATAATACAAAGTTAGTTAATAAACTGGGGTAATCAAGTAAATGCTGTCATGATATGAATTGATTGATATCTGTAATAGAAAACCCAATTAATGAACTGATATCGATGAATTTATATGTGGTAACGCCTGGTAAAGGTAAGAAATCCTCAATCACTGATCAAATCCATCTGATGGTTCTACACGCGACACAGTCCACTTAAATTTAAATGTATAATAACCACCTTCTCGCAAATTCACATAAAATATATGGTCGTATCCTCAAATAAGAAAGATTTTAAAGCGATAATTTTATAAGCATTATAGAAAAAAAGCAGTTATAAATTAAAACATTAGCCGCTGTATTTGAAACTTGAATCTTTTGAGACTATCATTCGTAACTGTTTTTATAATATGGTATAATAATATAATAGCATAATTTTGTTAGATATAATTATTTGCATAATAAAATACAATAAAACAATGAATACGATAACGATATTATAAAATACGATAACCAAATTGAGTATTTTTCAATTGTAATAGGTATTCGTACTGCCAGCTGATTCGAATGGTCTGAGTGGAATAAACTAGAAATCCAAATAGCTATGAATATTAAAACGTTGTGAATATTTTGTAAAAAATTTGCTTACATTCTTCGACAAAAAAATTGTGAGTTTAACGATCTTAATTTTTATGGATAGTATTGCATGCATGACTTGTTGAATAGCAAAATATTTTTTATTGTCTTGATATTTATTTTTTAATAGAAAGTTATAGTAATATACTTTAAATATGCTATAGTATCAATAATGTTAATTTAAGTTCGGGAAGCTCCGTAAAATCTTCTCGTCCCAAAAACCAGTGTTTGAAGACGAAGGTTTTCAACCAGTGTGTGTTGCCAGTGATGACTTACGGTACGCAGACGTGGTCGCTAACTATGGACCTGATGAGAAAGCTCATGGTCGCTCAGAGGGCAATGGAGAGGGCTATGCTCGGAGATTCTCTGCGAGATTTCGAATCAGAAATGAGGAGATCCGTAGGAGAACCAAAGTCACTGACATAGCCCAAACGATTGCGAAACTGAAGTGGCAATGGGCAGAAAACATAGTTCGACGAACAGATGGACGTTGGGGCAGTAAAGTCCTCGAATGGTGACTATGTACCGGAAGACGCAGTGTTGGTAGGCCCCCCACAAGATGGATGGGGGCATTATATTTTTTAGAAATATATATTAATCAATGTTAGTGAAATACATATTTGATTGTTTTCAGTGCAAAGCAACAAGTTAAAGTAATTTTTTTATAAGCATTTTGTCTTTGCCTGTATATGGCTGAATATTCTCACATGAGCCTCGATTGAGTACATTTGTATACATAAGTGGCGACAGCACAACACCTACATGATAGTTCCACTGTTTTTTTTTCCGTAGATTGCCACTTAAGAATTTAATTAACTACGATCAGTTCAGCTCTCTCTGCAAACTAAATAAAATCCTCATTAATGTATCTTTCATTCAGCATTTGTCTACGTTTTCCAGTTCCGTTTCGTTCATATAAAATAAGATTGCATAAATTGCGTTTCTAAAAATGCTGCCAGACGGCAGCCTCTTCACCTCATGCATTGCCTCTCGGGACATCCATAAGACTATGGATGTCCGAGAGGCTATGCAAATGGGTCATTAGCTTTTAGGTTGATTTAACGTTGTTATTGACCGTATATGCTCCGATTTGAAACCCATAAACGCTGGTGTCCTGAAAACGTGAATCCTTTGTTTCCTCTGCATATCTGATATGCTGCAAAAATGATCAGCGGCATTCATTGCTATGCAGATGACAGCACAGGGTATGCCTCTTACCAGTTGGGCCAATATGTCTTTGCATAAGTTGACGAGTGACTTAAATCGACACTATGCAGAGTCCATGAATGGGTCCAAAATTTACACTAAGAAGACACAAATTTGTGCGTTAACCGTTTGAGATTCATAAATTTTGTTTAATCCTTCATATCCCTTCAATAACAGATAACTATTCTAACTGCCACAGCTTGTATCAACGTTCAGTTCCATGGACACTTGGAACAGAAGATCAAATTGACCTCGAAAAAGCTTGATGTAGCTAAGCAAGGTAACTTTTCACTTGTAAATACCCAACTCGATATTGTAAAAACACAAAATTATAACGATTGAGTTGATAGCTCGGATTAGATTACATGATAATAAATTATTATGTTAGTCAGTCCGTCATAATGGCAAATAAATATATTGCTGACTAATAAATATAAAACAAGAAGATTCTATATTCTTAGGCTTCAAATGGAAAATGCATCAAACATTTATATTGTCCACACTCTTTCCCTCAAAAAAACTTATGTCTACATAAATCAAAATATAAAAGTACTAGCAAAGTAATTTTAGAGTATTTTCTCCTACAGTTTTTCAATTCTAAGAGTTTCATGTCAAACGCCGTCTCACTGTGATTTAGAGCATACATTTATTCCGTCATTAAAAACACAACATCAACACCTTTGAAACTTAAAATTGAGTTTGTTTCTGAGATTCATTAAACGTGTACATAGTTTAATTATTATGCTAGACTTATTTTAAAAAAAAAATTATAGACTTCATAATGAGAAGTAGTTAAGTTGTTTCTAGTTAGTACGTGACAATTATCAAGTTTTTTTCCACATAAACGTATTCCACGTTAAGGCATGCTTTTATTACTGATGTTACTCTGACGGGATCTGCTCGCTTTGAAATCTAGGAAAATCTCCGAAGTTGAAATCGCCAGATCGGATTCAAGATGACACCAGTTTTCAAAGTGATAGGGTGTTTGGAGTGAAACTGTTACATAAATACATATATCCATTTTAATTTATATTAATTAATATTATTTCCAAGCGATCGGTTAATAACTTTAGCTAAATGTAATCATTTCAAATTTAGTTATCAATTTCGTAGAACAAATTTCTGTTTTTCAGGTTGATAATAATAATATTATCAGAATGGATATCATTCATGACTTTGGAAGACAGATAATAGAAGAAGCGACTAGCAAGTTTAATTACTTCCGAGAGCGACCGCTGGCGGTGACACCCGCTATTATCTTTGCTGGGTAGAACTATTTCGGCATCTCGATATTAAGTTTCAATATATTTTACGACAACTAAATTTTAGAAACCATCGATTATACTTTTTAGTATAATTTAAATAATTTTCTATGCAATTTGTACAAGAGATTCTTTTGTAACTTACCTGTTTAATAAAATAATATAATATCAGTGAATTGAATTATAAATTTTATGTGATTGTATATTATTTTGTGTGTACAAAGTTGAGTAAGTGATACTATTCTACGACTATTGAGTGATCTGGTTCAATGATCACCAGCTGCTGTTGTAGGATTTGAATGGACTTTAAACTGCGGGATGAGTTAAGGCATGAAGGATTGATTAATGTCTTGTTTGCTAAACAAATAACAGAGTTCTAAACGGTGGTCTCATGCCGTAGCCATATGGCAACGACAGCAAACAGGAGGTAAAAGGAGCAAGCGCACTAACCTGGAATATCACAGGGGTTGAAGGTATGCTTGCGCGCAGATGAAATATCAATTCGTCTCTTGTCCGGGAACTGGTCCTTCACACTTCACTATAGTTATCAATATATAAGTCGAATCACTACTGCTATAATCTCATACTATCACGAGTAAATGCGGTGATGCGGCGAGCTTAACCACGCAGTCAGTGATGAGTTGATTTGCAGCGGGGTCAGCGAGTTTTGCTGTGTGATTTACGAATCACTTGCGTTTATAACGGTCACCAGAAGATAACTTATTAGTAGCGGATAACGCAAGCTGAAGGTGAGCTTCGGTTGGGCGATATATATATATAATAGTGCGCTTGCAGGGGGATACGAAAAATTGAGTATCGATAATGAGTATTAGTTATTTGGCGTACACCACTATGGCGGACTCCCAAACATTTTGTTTTTTGGTTATTTTATGAACATCCATGATATCGAAAACAAATGAAGAGTTTCCCTGAGGAAAATGTAAAAAAATAAAATGAAATCACACTTGATTCCATTTTATGGCGATCTATATTCTATGTTCAACCAAAGTGAAAAACATGCTACATATTGATAGCTTTGAAGTTGGTACCAAGCCAAAGTACCTACACTCGCTAAGCGTGACTTTGAGCGGGATACCTTCGTCTAGAACAAAACATCACAAGCGGACAGACACGCGTGGCCAGACAGTAAGCTGTTTATAATATTAAGTCTTATTTTGTTTAGGGCACATATAAATAATAGCATTTTATTAATATTAAAGGTAAAGGTGTATTAAATTAAATTTTTAGTTATTTGATACTTTTCAGTTTTAGGAGTCGTTTTTTTTGTTTGTGAAGTAGTGATTTTATATCAAGAGAATGTATAATTTATTAAACAAGCTCATTGTATTCAAGAACAATACTATTTGATTACAAGTTTACAGTTTTTTAACAAAAAACCTATAATATATTCGTCACTGGTAGAACATAATTCTACAATGCATCGTTACTGTTCATAGAGCAACATTTTAACAAACAAAATGCTGAAGAAAATATAATTTTCAAACGACCTTATTTTAAACAAGCTTAACTGGAAATGATTTGAGTCTTGGATTTAAAATACCAATATAAAACTTTAAGATATTTACATTGTTCCAATACGTAAAAGAAATTCAAAAATCAATGAACATACGAAAACCTTACGCAATTTAATTTAACAAAAAAAAATTATATTGTATTATACATCGGGGGCTCAATATCAATATTTATTTCAAAGCTTTGTAGCGTTCTGTACTGCCTCAGTCAAACGACACATGCGGGCGACACTATTTCAATTGCTTCCACATCACCCTTGCAATGCCCGAATATAGCATAATACTGAACGTCAATAACATTTTTTTAAGGACGCGTTCTCAAAACAGAGAGGTATCGAATCGCACCACTACACTGACACCGCTCAAACACATACACGAACTTAAAGTTAATTGCGGGAATCAAATGAATTTGATACTTTAGCAAGTTTGATTTTAATTTTAATACCTATGTATTTTAGATAATTGTTTGATGTATTCGTTTAGTAGTAAAATATTTGAACTTTAGATGGCAATTCAGTGGCATAACGTCGTGTGCAGTAAACGCAGTTTTTTTAAATCCCAGATGGCCGCCGCGAAAAAATATGATTTCAGCAATATGGGTATCGTATCCGAGGTTATCGAGGGTGCAGTGAACAATTTTGGGATCATTTTTGAAATCCAAGATGGCCGCCGCGCAAAATTATGATTTCAGCAATATGGGTATCGTATCCGAGGTTATCGAGGGTGAAGAGAACGATTTAGGATCATTTTTGAAATCTAAGATGGCTGCCGCGCAAAATTATGATTTCAGCAATATGGTATTGTATCCGAGGTTATCGAGGGTGCAGAGAACGATTTTAGGATCATTTTTGAAATCCAAGATGGCTGCCGCGCAAAATTATGATTTCAGCAATATGGTATTGTATCCGAGGTTATCGAGGGTGCAGAGAACGATTTTAGGATCATTTTTGAAATCCAAGATGGCTGCCGCGCAAAATTATGATTTCAGCAATATGGTATTGTATCCGAGGTTATCGAGGGTGCAGAGAACAATTTTGGGATCATTTTTGAAATCCAAGATGGCCGCCGCGCAAAATTATGATTTCAGCAATATGGGTATCGTATCCGAGGTTATCGAGGGTGCAGAGAACAATTTTGGGATCATTTTTGAAATCCAAGATGGCCGCCGCGCAAAATTATGATTTCAGCAATATGGGTATCGTATCCGAGGTTATCGAGGGTGCAGAGAACGATTTAGGATCATTTTTGAAATCCAAGATGGCTGCCGCGCAAAATTATGATTTCAGCAATATGGGTATCGTATCCGAGGTTATCGAGGGTGCAGAGAACTATTTAGGATCATTTTTGAAATCCAAGATGGCCGCCGCGCAAAATTATGATTTCAGCAATATGGGTATCGTATCCGAGGTTATCGAGGGTGCAGAGAACGATTTAGGATCATGTTTGAAATCCAAGATGGCTGCCGCGCAAAATTATGATTTCAGCAATATGGTATTGTATCCGAGGTTATCGAGGGTGCAGAGAACGATTTTAGGATCATTTTTGAAATCCAAGATGGCCGCCGCGCAAAATTATGATTTCAGCAATATGGGTATCGTATCCGAGGTTATTGAGGGTGCAGAGAACGATTTTAGAATCATTTTTGAAATCCAAGATGGCTGCCGCTCAAAATTATGATTTCAGCAATATGGTATTGTATCCGAGGTTATCGAGGGTACAGAGAACGATTTTGGGATCATTTTTGAAATCCAAGATGGCCGCCACACAAAATTATGATTTCAACTGTATGGGTATCGTATCCGAGGTTCTCGAGGGTGCAGAGAACGATTTTGGGATCATTTTTGAAATCCAAGATGGCCGCCACACAAAATTATGATTTCAACTGTATGGGTATCGTATCCGAGGTTCTCGAGGGTGCAGAGAACGATTTTGGGATCATTATTGAAATCCAAGATGGCCGCCGCGCAAAATTGTGATTTCAACAATATGGATACCGATTCCGAGGTTCTCGAGGGTACAGAGAACGTATTTGGGATCAATTTTTAAGTGGAACTTCTTTGCCCGCATGAGGGTAAAATTTTTACGGATGAAACGGAATAAAGTGTCACGAAAAATTAAGGACGTTTTTATCCAAGAAGAGGGGAGGGAGATTGAGTCTGATTGAGATAGAGTGAGAAAATTCGAATGTAGCATGAAGCAGACGGTACCGCTTTGAAGTAAAACAACTTCACTACTGGCGTTGTATCATGCAGGTTCAGCGCGCGGCCGCGAGTATGTATCTTCCCTACTAGCTTTGTATCGTGTAGGTTTAATGAGTAATAATAATCTTACATCTAATAATTTCTAATATTGACAAAAATCAATTGGTTTAGAGAACAGATTAGGATAATTATTAATATAAACGAGATTTAAAAATTGATTTTCACAAATAAGTTTCACTTCTGACAAGTGTACTTTGTACGCACGCTATTTTTTGTGTTGTCTGGTGCTTTTGACGTAGCTTCCCTCCTGAGGACACCTCCCCTAAAAGTGAAGTTGAAAAAAATACTGGAGACATACCTTGTGCAGTATCGTTGGAAAGGTCTTTGAAAGTTACATTCAGGTTTGATACATGACATTACATTTGGTCTTTTGAAAATAATGCGGGATTAAGGAAGATATACGTTACATTTATGTGTATAGGCTTATACATTTATGTGTATAGGCCTATACACATAAATGTATCATTAGATAGTCTTTCAAAATCAAATTTTCTGATTTTTTAATTAGATTGGTAACGGAATGTGTTTTGTAAATTTATTGTGGGTGAAAAGTCGAAACGTAAATATTTCTATATTTTTAGGGAATGAAGAATTAATTTAGCATGTGGGATATTGTTAGACAGGCCTTTTATAATATAATTTAAGTTTATGAATGAATTCTAATTTTGGCGATGTAAATGACACCCATGAAGAAATTTTTTTTAAATTTCATAGGCACCACCTTGAAATTCGTTATTGTTGACCCCGAAAACCATGAAAATGACACCCATGAAGAGAAGTTGTTAAAATTCATAGGCGCCATCTTGGATTTCGATTTTGACCCGATATTCGTTATAGTTGACCCCGAAAACCATGAAAATGACACCCATGAAGAGAAGTTGGTAAATTTCATAGGCGCCATCTTGGATTTCGATTTAATATAGACCTTATATTTTGAGATGAAAATAAGTCACTAATTCTTCAAAAAAATACAGAAACATAATTTTTTGAAAATCTGACTGCGTACAAAATAGTATTGCAGAGTAGTAGTATTAAAGACAGTATTGTAGAGCTTATAAAAAATATTCATGTTCGTACAGCGATCTTTCCGAGTACGAGCTGCTACTTACAACCGACACAGTGTCTACACACGACGGCGGCCGAGCGCGGACTGAAGTTGTTTCGATAGATCTCTCTGTGCAATGCGTACGGAGTGACAAAATAAAATAACCCTTACTTAACCACACTTTAAAGTCATGCTTATCAGAAAAATATATGAATTTTAGACGATTCATTTTTATTTTTTTCTGAGATTATTTATAACATATTCATTAATATATTTCCTGTGTTTTAAAAAATATTATATTTGCTTTCCTTACGTAATTTTTAAGAGACAAAATTATGTAAGTAGTAACAGAAAACTGATCCTGAATGAAGCCCCATTTCGTCAATTTCGTGCGAAGAGGTAACGGATAATCGTTTTTACGACATAAAATATCAAAATTTTAAAGCAAATATTTCCCGCTAATTGGAGATAAAGAATCTATTTGTGGCAATTTTTAGTTTTGTTAGATTTAGTTTCATTTCATCACAAACTCTACCGAAAAATATCTTATTTTTGTCGGATTCGTAAACGCGTCCTTAAGTAAGTATCACTAGTAGATACATTTCTCATATCATATCAGTCAACCTTATAAATAACACATATTATGTGAAATTTCAAAAATACAATAATATAATATATTCATTTGTGAATAATATACACTACACGAGCAGAAATTTGAAGCCTTCGAGTACTAGCAACCAAAAGACTCACATATTATATTCAAATAATACATATTTTAGCTTATGTTTTGTTTTAACCGCTTATGCTGCAGAACTAAGCCTATTCGCCAATCCTTCATTATGTGGGGCCAATTGCAATTTGGAATCTAGAGTAATGCCAAGAAATTTAGCAGATTCCGCGGGATTTATCACCTCTCCGTTTACTAAAATATATTTAGTTTTATGACTATTTAACATTAAGTTATTGTCGCTACATCAGTACATGTTTATGTTATTGTCACTTCCTATAAAAAAATATATTAAATTAGGCGTTACTTTGCGGAAATCCATAATTAAACAAATGATTTAAGTTTTCTTTAGTGTTGATTCCGCCAATATTTTTTCTTAAAACAATTCGACACGTGTTTCGCCTCTACACGAGGCATCCTCATGCTTAATGAAAGCAGTGACCTTATCAAAGTGTACTAGATTAAGGATGGTAGGAACGTAAGCATAAATTATATACTGATCACTTTAGGAATCTTGTTTTATAAATCATCGATGTTGGCGTAAGTTATATTTTTTAAAACTGAGTTAAAAAAGGAGTGGTGTGTTGAAAAAATGTTTCTAATCTAATGTCAATATGCTTAGCGCCTAAGAATAATATACACAATGATTAGTAAATATTTGATGTTGGATGTCATATCACATTTGTAGTACATTGCTAAAATAGATTTGGGAAATAGTTGGCAAAACAGTTTAGGATTACGCAGTTCAAAAATTAACAATAGTAAAAAAAACAAGTTTGCAAAGTTTCAAATAAATGTGACGTTTTGAAGGGGTCGAAAAATTACGATAAAATACATACAAACAAACATACATACCAAGTTTTTAAAGTGGGACCGATTATTTAGATTATTACATTGTCATTAAATGAAAAAGACAGTAAAAAGTTTCAACTTCAGTATCGTCCTTAATGGAAAAGAAATCCAACTGAAAATTGTATTCTTGCAATAGAATCCTTTCCGCAAAATGAGAGATGCAATACATTCCGGGAATACAGGACAAATATCTTCCGAGGTCTGACTCAAATATAAGATTGAATCGTCCGTTCAATAACAAAAAGTCACGGATTCACTTCAATTGAAAAAATAAATTATATCTTGTTTACGTTGTTAAGAGGTTGATTCAAAGTATAAAATTACATTTTGTATAATATTCAGTTCATTGAATTAATGCAATCAGATCCTCTTCAAATAATGTTTTGAAAGCTATTACTTACTTGGCTATAGATTATTATTTTAACTGAGAATTATTGTATTTGTGGCCCGGTCAAAATATTCAATAACCATATACTGTAATCGTAACTAGAATTAGATTATTTAACTAGATTGTATAAAAATACGCAATTATTTTTATACTTTTTAGTGGATATAATCTATTGTTTTGGAGTAGTGTTTTTGAAGTACTTTACTGTTTTTTGTTAATTTTTTGGTTTTTAGTGAATCTGCAGTGCACTAACTGATAATTTGTCTAAATATTTGTAGATCTACTTAATTTTACAATGTAGCAATGAACGTAAGCGCATTGCAATTTGATTACAGACAAAAATTCTGCCACATATCGTACCCTTTAACAACTTTTACTTAGGCAGTAGTCCCGTCTCTTATTACGTAGTATTTACATTCTCTCTTGGCAACTACAATTTTTGTTCAAGTCTTAAACTTATGCACTACAACACTTCATAATTGTGCCAGTAATATTCGCAAATGATTAAAACCTCATTTGGTATTGTATTTTCTAAAGGGACGGAATTTTTTTTGACCACCTGTTTTTTTGCAAATCAGTTTATTTATCTATATAATTTCTTAGACTGCATTTTAACCTTAATTTCTTAACATCGATTAGAACAAATTAGCTTATATTAAGCGATCTCCAGATACTAGTGTTTTGTTAAAGTATTATGTATTATGTAAATATCTCATAATATTATTTCTCAATTGTGTTTTTTTGTCAAAATGCCTTAACTTTCATAATTCTTCATAAAATTTGATGATTCAAACAACATTTTGAAGCAGAAATACCGCTTAATTAGGAATCTATTTTGTTTCAAAAATATAATTTTCCAATAAAATATAATATAATAATTCGATCTGTTCAAAGTAAAATCCACTAATTTCGTTATAATTTAGGTTCAAACGTATATATTATTCTAGAATGTGGTATCTATAGCCCCTGTTAGGTTCTTTCACATTTTTTTAAAGTTGTTGTAGTTAGTTAGTCTGGTTTTACTCATGTGAATATAAAATACTTTCTTGTTATTTTGTTTACCCTTAGGTAAACTTAGTGACTTATTTTCAATATAATTGTACTTTTAAGAAATTCCAATCATCAATTAAGTAGAATTATATTTAAATAGGTCACACAGAAATAACTTTTCCCATTTAAATATGTGAAACAGGTCGTTAATGTTCAGAAATAATTCAAATTTGTAAAAATTGTAAATTAATTGCTCACTATTTTGTGACATGATATAAATTTAATGAGAATACCATATCAAATACATAAAATAATTTAATCGTTTTCCTATTATTTGTAACATTAAAAAAAAAACACATTAAATTTATATGCCTAAAACTGTTGTGTTTAACAACTTTTCGAAGATTTATGGATAAGAATTAATTTAATGTTTTCCATTGATTACACAAATTAAATTTATAAATAAAAATTTATAAACGATGCAGGACTCAAACCCGTAACCTCTCGCTTTCCGTGCGAGTGCTCTTCCACTGCTAACCGTTCGAGTTACATATGGTTGATAAATCTCTTATAATATGTCTACTTAAACTCTCAGGCTGTGGGTCAGTGAAAGAGCACTAGCATGGAACGCGAGAGATTGCGGGATCGAGTCCCGCATCGTTCATAAATTTTGTTATAAATTTTATTTGTGTCATTAATTTAAGAATAACATGAATTATTCTGTTTGACCCAAAATTATATGATAAAATTGACTGTATTTGGGATATTAACTATAATTATTATATTAATATTATCTTTATTCAATCGTTCAAATTATTCGTTCCATTTGTCATGATAATATTGTCAACTGAATCGTAAAGACTGAATATTTAAAGCTGTTAACAAATTATGATACAGTGACCACTATATGTGCATTTTATTTTAAAGGTTTAATAAAATAAAATCAGAAAATTATATGTTAATTGATATCAATGTTATATAAGAGCTTATGGCTTTGTTTTTACATTCTAATATTATTGTGAGAATAAATAACGATTTTAGGATTTTTTTCTTTACTGTGCTGTGATTACAAAGTTCTTATATCTATGTCGATCAAAAAGGGAAGTATTCTATAGATTCTGTTTTGATTTTGGCTAAACAGCAATATCTACTTTGGACTGTTTTAGGGTTCCGTAGCCAAATGGCAAAAAACGGATCTCTCATAGATTCTTCATGTCTATCTGTCCGTCTGTAGGTCACAGCCACTTATTCTCTGAATTTTAAAGATTATATTGTTGAAACTTAGTAAGTAGATGCATTATGTATACCTCATTAAAATTTTCACACAAAAATAGAAAAAAAAACTTTCCCATACATAAAAACTGAATCTCAAAATTTTTTTTCCATCAATTCCATACGTGTGGGGAATCTATAGATAGGTCTTCAAAAACGATATTGAGGTTTCTAATATCGTTTTATTCTTAACTGAATAGTCTGCGCGAGAGACACTTCCAAAGTAGTAAAATGTGACCCCCCTGTAACTTCTAAAATAAAGGAATGATAAAACTAAAAAGATATATGATGTCTATTACTATGCAAACTTCCACCTAAGAATTAATTTAAGTAGTTTTTTATAATACTTCATAAATAACATAATTTAAAAAAAATACAATATTATTAAAACATCGATCAAAGGTACAACAAACTACAAGAACTTTTATATTATGTTACTTGCTGCTACGGAACCCGTCATGGGCGAATCTGACTTGGCCGTTTTTTTTAATCAAACCTAGCAAGTTTTTTTCAAATTCAAATTCAAAATCACTTTATTCATGTAGCTCATGGAAATGAGACATGAATGTCAAAAAATAAAAATATTTTTTCTTATTGAATTTACCGCTACTTCGTAAAGGGTTTGAACTAATGAGAAGAAGTAGCAAGAAACTCATTGCCACTCCTTTAAGTCAAGATTTACATTTTAATTGTTTTACAAATCATTTCAATTACAATATATGCAAAGTGACGCAACAATAATACTCAAATGTCAAAAACTGAAAGGCTTACACGAGTAAGTCAAAAAAGAAAAAAAAAGTAAATTAATACTTATAAACACAAGAGTTATTGAGTATAAAAGATGCATCCATCCACACATACCGTAAATAAATAGAGGCATTATGTGAGCATTTCGTAAAATAAAATATATAAAACTTTAAGTTTAAGATAACTAAATAAAGGAAATAATAATAAAGAAAAAAAACACATCAAGCAGACCTCCCGGTAACAAGATCATCCAGCCACCACGAGATGCGCCCGTTCACAAGCATGAGACATGGACCAGCCATCGCCTCCCTCGACCATATTTTAGGGAAGGGAACGACCCGCCTCACGTTGCCGCCACAAGCAGAGGCATTTAAGCGAGCATGACGATGCCTGTCACGAGAAATCTAAAATATTGAACTACAGTAACTTTTTTGTTTATGGTCAAATTGCAATGATACAAACACATAATCTCATGGAGAGTTTACCACAATACATCAGGTAAAACCGCATTTAAATAGGTATAGCTATTTTTAAGATTTGCGTGCACAAAAAAGACTGACAAACATACGACATATATGACATAAACCCTAAAATATTTTTTTTTGCATCTGTTACATTTAAACATATTATATACACTTCATAATATTTTTAAATATTTTTTATATATCTCACATATAATTGAGTTGAAATAATGAAAGTCCATTTATAATAATTTAATGGGCTATAAGTCTGCATTATATATTTTTTTCAAATCTGATAAGCAAAACTGATATATTTTTTTAATAATTACATATCGTGGAGAAAATAAATTCAATAAGTTTATACTACTTCCAAATTGTAGGAGATTGTGGAAGTAAAACTGAAGAACTTCTGTGAAAATATGAGTAAAGTTGTTGTTATGTGTCCCGGAGATAAGCGAAATGTCTTATGAAAAGCCCTGAGGTGAAAATGTCTTAATATTTAAGCAAAACATGACTTGCTTATGTTCTAGTCTTTTGCTCCATGTCTTTCTGATGTCTTTGCTTCGACAAACTTCAGATCAAACAAAACTCCGTTGATTATTATGCCGTTTTCTGTACTCATTTTTGCTTACATGTTAAACACTATAAATGCACTATTTTATGTTTAGATAACACTTTTATAAGGAATAAGCAGTTTTCTCTAGCGAATTATAACATTTTACTGTTCAGACACCGGTTAATATTCGGTACGATTCTTAGATAATCTATACAGATGCAGGAAATATATAATAGTACAAGGGATCTGTGAAGAAGGTGACAACAAAGCTCTCGCATCTGTCACTGCTCGCTCGTGAGTCCTTACTGACTGGCCTACTTTGTAGTGGCCACCGCACATACTTACGATTTCGCTACCTACACGGGAAGTGAGATAGGCCTGACGGTAGATAGACTGTGACAGCTATGAAAAGGTCGAAAATAGCGGCGAACTCTTAACCTCTATGTTAAGTTAACAAACACATAAAACAAAGTAATTGGCGTATCAAGAGAGTAAAACTTTGTCAAGCATGCTAAAGTAATAAACTTAGCCTGTTGTCTTAAGTTGCCTCAGCATGAGGCTCTATCTAGGCGTTTAAAGTATCTAAAGTCTATGGCTACCCCTGTATATTACAGCTACTTTTTTCATTGTTGTATTCCCGTTCAAAAAAGCAAAATTCAGTTACATTTGGTCTCTTAGGATTTTTTAAAGTAGGATATTCGTTAAATATTTTCAGCAGGTACTGAGAATCGTTAAAATTGTTACCAGTTGTTTGTCAGTTATTCAAAGGGAAATATTGCTCATTTAAATGTCCGGATTCAACATCGCCTTTGCAATTACAATTCCACAAAGCTTCAGCTTGCTATGGCAGGTTTTCAAATGTGGACATCGCGATTCATAAATTATAAGATTCGATAAAGTGCTTCTTGAAAGGAATTATACAAGTTTACGTTGTTTATATTGGGCACTCGAAACAGTAGCTATATCTTATTGTTGAAGAAAGCATATTTGATAATTCATGTTGTGTTCAGCTTATCTTAGTAAGCCAAAATATTTACCAGCATTACAACCGCCGATAAAGGGCTTTGGGAAAATATTATTTTACTGAATTGAAATATTTTCTATGGGTAGACATTTTGCCAGGCGGTTGAGGAAACTGATGGCTTACTTTACTTTGTAACAATGTTGTAGGGGAGTCTGTGTGAGTTTACAATGGTGACACTATTGCTGGTAAACTCTTTGTATAGCTGAATGTTGAGTCAAAAACTTCTTAAAATACTGCACGTTGCTCCTACACTCTGATACGACACCATAGCGATTGTCAGATAATTTGTTCTCAGTTCTGTTTAGTCATTTAAATGGTGTTGTTGTGTATGAATAGTATTAAACAAGTTGAATATATTAAAGGTTAGTTCTAATTCATACTTGTAAAATAAAAATCTTTTTATAATAATTAAATAATACACAGATTAGCTGTTTTTATGTAAGAGATGACAAACGAGCTTACCTGGTGGTAAGTGATCACCGCCGCCCACATTATCTTGCAACACCAGAGGAATCATAGGAGCGTTGCTGGCCTTTAAAGAAGGTGCCATGTCGGCCTTTAAGAAAGGTGTACGCGCTTTATTTAAGGTACCCACGTCGTATCGCCCGTAAACACTGCACTAGGAGGCTCATTCTACAGCTTGGTTTTACCTGGAAGAAAGTTCCATGAAAACCGCAGTGTGGAGGAATGTCACACATCCAGATGTTGAGGATGATATTCTTATTCGTGGCGTGTCGTGCGAAGGTATTTTTGTTTATTTCAGTGTTTTTTATTTATTTTTTCTTATAAGTGACATAGTTACCTCCACAGACCGCCTCTCTCACATGTGTTTATTTATTTATCGAGAAGATGTTCTACTTACATGCATACTTTGACTTTAATTTTTGTGTAAAATTCTACTCTTTCAATGAATATATTGTATTTCAAATACTAGGTATTATAAATGTACATAAATGCCTTACACATGATGAAGAATATTATATAAACAGATTGTTTAAAACATCGTAAAATGAAACATCGCCAATATTAACAGCACCATAACTTTCATCCTCTATCCAATATCCGTAAAAATAGCTCACGTAAAAATTTTCAAGAAACTCTTTTGGCCGTGGAATCTGCTCAATGTTACTAACTTACGATATCGTCAAGGGAACTGGGAACTAAAGTAAAATTATATCATATTTTGTTTTGTTATTAAAAGAATTAAAAAACTGTGTATTAAAGGGTAATTTTATTTGGTTGGAAATTCTTATTGAGAGGCGGTTGGGCTTTAATATTTACTCATGAAATATTTAAAAAAAGGTGTGTGTGTACTTATGTATACACGTAAGAAGTTATACTTATTTGGCCTAACAAAGCAAAAATCCTTAATATTATTTATTCCTCGTGCTAACGTTTGTAGAAATAACAGTATTGTAAAAATCTTTCAACGATGCCTCAGACAATTAATTATTAAATAATGAATACTGCGGCTGTATGGGATTAAACCCCTTACCTAACCAAAAAAAATAACGAATGTCGCAAACCTCAGAAAATTTTAGGAACCAACTTCACCCTGTTACTTTTATGTTACAGCGATGCGCGCGTATCTTAAAATTTCACTCTCATTTTTTCCGCGCCTATAGAAGTATATCTACAAAAATGATTGTCAGTATTTATGAACAGAATTATTTTAATGAGTCAATTAAAGAACAAAAACAATTCTAAAACAATACCGGTTGTGTAACAGTTTTGAAATATTGAATAAAATTTGTTCTAGTTTTTTTTAATTGTTTACGTTTCGATGTACAAAACTTTAAAAATGGGACGATAGATGAGCCTCTTCAACCACTATGTTATTATAAAGTTTATCTCAAAGTTTTAGTAGTTGTAATAGATAAGAGTGAAAACAATTTGCAGTTACAGTAAAAGTGCAGTAACATAAAATTGTAAGAGCAAAACCATCTATAGGGATTTCATTTTTCGTTCAGTATTAGCAATTTGCGAAATATGATCAGTTTGTGTGAATTTGATGTCTATAATAATATTATTGTCACGTTTTGGCTAGCACAATAAGGAGTTTCATATAATTAATAGGGTTATCACTTTGAAAACAACAAATTGTTAAGATTTGAAACAGCGACACCTCAAGTCAATTTCCTAATATGCAAATATTATTGGGGTTCAGCAGGTTATCACCAGTAAAGTATTGTTGCTATAGATGGAGCCACATCCTGAGACAACTAGACTGAACAAGATATACAAGATTTATCAACGATACGTTACTCGAACGGTTGGCTCAGTGGAAAGTTCGAGTCCCGCATCGCTCATAAATTTTGTTATCAAATTCTATTTCTGAAGATATTATTAAAAATTCTATCAGTTTTGAAAGCTTCAGAACTGATGATGTATGAGATGTGGGTTCTCTCTGCATCTTCTATCGCATATATCAAGGGGAGTCCTCAGAAGTGTTGTTCGCGTTCATACCAGCTGACTTCCACAACCTGACATCCTGACCCAACCTGGGATCCTTAGTCTGAGATCAATATAGCGTACTTAGACTTTGCTTAGGCCTTACGTAAAATATAGCTGAGTGTAAGATTAGTATAATCTTTGATTTCGTTCTTATTGTCATTTGATAACTGAAATTATGCTGAGTTTAAGCTAAGACAGCGCAATACAAGTCTAGTTTGCATTTAATCCCACTCAGTTAAGTTTTGTTTTGTTTTAGATCTCAGCCTTGATGACACTGGGCTAGTTTTCAAGCTGCTAGTCGGCGAGTTCGCGAGTAGCTTGTAAACTTGCTCCGTGTCATTGAGCTTTTTACAATCTGCTTTTAAATATCCGATTGTAAAAAAGCTGCTTGAAAAAATAGAAAGCCGGGCTAATTTACTAGCCATTCGCTGGCGTGTTGGCCTGTAAGCTAGTCAACTAGCTGTGTGTCATCGTCGCTGCTAGTGAACTAGTTGCGAGCACCTTTTTGTGTTTTAGACTTTTGGCAGTTCAAGCTAGGTATGTCGAAAGAAGCAGTTCGCGCGGGAGCAGTTATTTTAGCTCATGTTATGAAGAAGTATTTACAACAAAAACTGAAGAGAAAATGTAAAATGAAAAGAAAATGATATATAAGAGAGTTGAAAGATCAAGATCCTTTGGCTTGACTGAACAGTTCCAAATTTGATGACTTACTGCAAATGGTAGACGGAATGCTTAAAAAAATGATACGACAATGAGACCGGCAATACCAGTTACCACGAAATTGGAAATAACATTACGTTATCTAGCCACGGGCGATTCTTTGAAGTCTTTAGAGTACTTGTTCAGAATTCCGGAATCAACTATTTCGAAGTTTTCACCCGAAGTGCTAACAGCAATTTCTCATGCCCTTCGACCGTTTATTCAGGTGAGTGAAATAAAAATTACTACAAAATTAAACACCAGTTTTATTAGACAATATTATATTTGACGACAATTTATACGTTTCCTCCAAACGCATTAATAATGGCCTGCTGTAAAACATCTCCATCGTCATTTTGATTGTTCAACGATGAGGCACTAGTCGAAGTAAAAGAAAATTGCGAGTCTGCACTTTCGACAGAATATGGGGCCTGCTGATCTAAAGATGACAGCTTAAAACGAATGATGCCGTTTTGAATTTCCTGTTGTAGCAAGATGGCTTGTCGCTGTGGCAGAAGACGGAGCTCAGATGCAACAAATTTTCCGAACTGGTCATACGGCTTCTCATCTGATGACTCCTTGGCAATTTCATCCAATTTTTTAATAGCTTGTGATATTTCAGTAGAAGTATCTTCGAATGCTGGTCGTTTTTTAGATCTTTTGTTTGACGTCGAGGGTGGTCCCATTTTTTCAGGCGACTTCTTCTTAGGACATTCTTCTGAGAAGACATCGTTGTCGTTTTCAGAATCGATAATGTTATTGTCTTCATCTCGTGCTGTGTCTGGACTACTTTGTGACAGTTCCTAGAAATTACATTGAAATTTAACTTTGAATTGTTCTCAGGTCCCAAAACAAGCTGATGAATGGAAAGAAATCGAAAATAAATTTCTTCAGCGGTGGAATTTTCCTAGATGTTTTGGTGCAATCGATGGTAAACACGTTATCGTCAAGAGGCCTCCGTGTTCCGGTTCAGTTTATTTCAATTATAAATAAACCTACAGTATAATATTATTTGCTATGGTTGATGCTAATTACTGTTTTATTTACATAGAGGTAGGTGCAAATGGACGAGCAAGCGATAGTGCAATATTTAGAGATAGTACATTGAATATTGCGATGGAAAACAAGACTCTTTGCTTGCCTGAATACGGTGTTATTATTGGAGATGATGCTTTCCCTTTGAGGACAAATCTTATGAAACCGTAAAGTAAAATAGGTCTTAGTGCTGCCGAAAAAATATTTAATTATCGTCTTTCCCGTGCCAGGCGAGTCGTAGAAAATGCCTTTGGCATACTTGTATGGCGATTCAGAATATTTTCAAGACCGATTGATTTGGCGCCTGAAACTATCGATAAAGTCATTTGGACTGCTTGTTGTCTTCATAACTGGCTAAGAAAGACTGATCCTGGTAACTACATGCCACAACAAGCAGTAGATGGAGAGGACTTGAATACGGGAAATATCACACCTGGACTTTGGAGGGAAAATGCTAATAATATGCAGCCCATTAATCATTTACGTGGGAATCACCACAGTAGAGCTGCTGAGGAGATCAGAAGAGCATATGTTACCCATTTTATAGATGAAAATCCGCTGCCGTGGCAGTGGGAGAAAGCTGGAATAACGGTCTAATATTTTTTTTTTAATATAACATTTAAAATACTCACGTGGTTTGATTTGCTCCTTCGTGTGGCCACAACCTCTGCCAAAAAATTCGCTTCATTGAACCATACCAACTTTGGTGTGTATACTTCCTCAGTACCATATCCACTTTTCTTGGATTTTTCAATTTTATTTATTTCTTGCCTGTATATGTCTTTAATTGATTTTATTTTTGCCTTCAATTGCTTCACACCCATACCCTCAGTTAATTGTTTGTCGTTAAGTTTAACTAAAAGATTTTTGAAACTTTCATCCTTTACCTTTGTATTACAATAGTCTTTGTCTTTAATATTCCATAAAATTGGGTACTGCCTGTAGATGTTGAAAAACTCTATTATATCACGAGTGTTCCACTTCATTTTTCAGCTTAAAATTTAAACGAAAAATGCAGACAGCACGCCACACGGCCACACAAAACAACACGTGGTTTCAACCCGCTGGCTAGTGCGCTACTGAGCGAGTAGAAAGATTTACGTGTCATCGACACTCGCTTACTCTCTCAGTCGCTGGCTTTAAACTCGCCGACTAGCAGCTTGTAAACTAGACAAGTGTCATCGAGGCTTAAGACCGTGTTGCGGATGTCCAAGGGTGGTTTCTTCATAGCTTTTCATCACGTTCGCCCCTTGACCGATCTTGATGAAAATTTATATGGAATACGAACATGTGATATTATATAAAAATATTTTAAAAAATAATAAGAATGAATTATAAATTTTATATAAAATAAAAAATATAGACACATAGACTTATTGACGTAAAATATCTAATAATTGACTTAATTAATGTTCAATAGCCTATTTTGGAAAAACTACCCAAGGATTCACTTCAAACCAAGGGTGTGCATTTCATATAGGTAATAAGGCAGTCCCTACCTCGCTATGAACCTAAATAAATATATCACTAGTGTTAATTTACTACCTACGGTAGGCAGTCTACAGATTGCATATACGAAGCAAGCAGCGTTTCATACAACTTATGTCGTACTGTCGGTCTACAGAGCAACTACGACGAGTTAGATTCTACAGAACGGTGAGCACGAGCGTTATCGTCCATAAAAATCAATTTTTCTCCAAGTACCTGTAATGCTGGTTGGACGTAAGGAATTAGGAGTTTTGATATTTACCGGTGTGCATTCAAAGTGCTGTTTTCTATGAAGACTAAATCCGTACGGTCCAATACATTAATCGCTGCCCAAAACATAACTAAGCCTCCACCATAAAGGGTTATTTAGTTATTGCCTACGCAGTACTCGCCGACTTCGGTCCATATACTGATATTAACGTTTTTCGCATTTTTTTTTAAAAATTCTGGGCATGTACGTAATTACATATCCATCTGCATTAATTCTTTTCGTTTTCAAGCGTTACTGTAGGGTAATGAGCGATATTCCGAAAAAAAAAGCACCGATTTTCTTCTAAGGTTCGACTTTTCTTAATATCGTAGGCCAATCTTCAAAAGGGTAGACCCATTAAATGGATTTGCTTTATCTTTAAGGTTCAAGGCAATATTCAGATTTTATCAGCGGTGACAATATTATATACACCCAATGTCCGCCGGTATATATTTTCTCATTTTACTTCTCCACTCTACTCGAAGTCTTTTCTAATCATCCGTTAAATTATGAGGTATGGAGTCTCGGGAAACTCTCTTGTTGACTTAAGCTGCAGAAAAATAAAAACATCATGGTACAAATATATTTTCCACACAATTTTAGATATAAAAAACAAAATAATCCTCTTAGAGTGTTCTATTGTTATGTGTTGAATATCGTAATAACTGTTTTATAAATATTTCGAATGACCAGTCCGGGAACTCAATATCCCACGTATTAATTGATGTTGTTGTATTGATAAATCAATAAATAATCATTCTATACTTAAAATACTAAACTATCAGATCTTAAAGCCAGGAACAAATAATAATTAATGCTAATATTACTATAATCCTTCATGCAATACGCCTTTATGACATCGCTTAAACCCACATCTGCTCTGGTTTCATTAATGGAACATTCCATCAAGCTAATGCTAAAATCGACCTATATCATAGATGATATTGCAGATATTTCTAAAATTTTAATTATTGAGTGCAAAATTTAATTATTGAATTGAAATTTAAATTATTGAATATTATGAAAATGACGATATATTTGTCAAAGTCTTATTGAGTTAGCAAGACCAGTTTGATTAGTTCTTCCTTATTCGCCGCAATACTCAATAAAGCAATCACAATGATTAATGGTGCTTCGTAGGGTCCAATCACAGCTAAGTGTGTGGATTGTAAACTGAATCCCTCTCAGTAAGGTTTCAGAAGGACTGTCTTAAACATAAATGTTTAATTAGTTTAAAATCATAACTTTTGTTAATTTATTTTTTTTATTTAAAACAATTGTGTGGTTTTATGAAACCACGATAAAAGTGAAAAGTTTTTTCATATTATAGACATTTAAAAAAAATTTTTGGAATAATATTCCATTAAGGGTATAAAAATCGCTTTATCAATCTTAATTTTATACTTGGAAAATTGGAACGATAGTGGGAAATAATAAAAGTAGACTATGTCTCGAACTAAATGAGTAATAGTCTATCCACTACACGGTCAGCTGCTGCACTATAGGCGCCGCCCGACCGTCACGCGACATGCAACACACAGACGAAAAAGTTTGAGACGATGATTACATCGTAACTAAAGTGAAGAAACTTTTATGAAAAAGTTTCTTTACTTTAATAAATATTTCAACGTTCGCACAATATGAAAAGAACCAGCAATCTCGCAAATATCGATAAATGATCAATGCGTGGGGTAATAAATCTTTACGAGCTCTCGTAGTCGATGCTTATTACTACGTACTAGGTGAAACTAAGCCTTTTCCTGATATTGTGATATTTATATTTTACTTCTGTATTATTCTTAAGTTCAACGCTGTTCCCTGCCATTGTCATTCCCATTACGGATTTCTATTGAGCGTCTTGCGATCTACCAATTGCGCTGTCTTCGATTTAACCCAGAATTGTGAATCTTCTCAAAAACATACAAGAACATCCACCAACAGATACCAATTAAATCTTTCGCATTGATCTCCGACTTATAATTTGATTTTTTTTTAATAAAAAGTAATTCCAGACATATTATGTATTAGATCAGAACATTTATTGTTATTAATGCCCAAAAATATATGAAACTCTATCCTATATAATATATATAACCTATCTGTACTTTTGAGAATATGTTTTCTTGTTTCATAATGATTGGTTAAATACTTAAGGTGTTAAAGCGTAGCAAACTCAGTTTTGCATTTAAAGTAATATATAATATAGATAAAAATATGTAGAAATCATTTAACGATAATATATCACTCTTTAAGTAATACTAGTGCCATGGAAATGGCATATTAAACGATGAGTAGAGTTAAATATGTCATAAAATATTATTTATAAGCCATTTGGACTGTCGTCGACGACGATCTCTACAGATAGAGTTCGTAGAGCCAGTCAGAGACAGATTGCTTATTATATTGGACCTGCACTTTAAGCTATTAGTATTTTCTTTAATTAACGCGAGTGTTACACATTTAAATAAAACACTTTTAAACGATTAAGATGCGTATAATTGTAGCTTTGCTTTTACATTAGATTTTTGTAAAAAAGTTACAATTTTCTTATTATTTTATTTAACCCGACGTTTCAAGACCTTTCCAGATCACGTTTTCAGGGGGAAGACAAAGTAATAAGACGCGTTTAAATCCTTTAAAAATTGTTTATTTAAGCTATAAGTTAAATTTGCGAACTTTTCCTTGGAGTGGAAAATATTGCATTATGCAAAATAATGTGGCAATAAGTTTAACTATAGGTTTAATTGTCTCTGTCTGTCGTATCGTAACGTATACAAATTTATTCTCTATTATCTATAATATTAACCCGAGAAACTTAAAGCTGACATCCATATTGATGCAGTGATAATTTTGTACGGCGACTATCTCGGATTTCAAAAATTATCTCAATTTCTGCCACCCTAGAACTCATTTTAGTTAACTTAGAACAAGAGACGATATTCATATTTTTGCAACACTTTTAGCCAATGTAATGCTTGATTTTATCTAAAGTTATATTATGAAGAGGAAACATTTGTGTTTTTGTATGTATGTTTGTAATGTTTTCACGCAAAAACTACTTGACCGATTTCAAAAATTCTTTTACAATAGAAATCTGCGTTTTCATAGAGTTACATAGACTATATTACAAAAAAATTGGTATCCCTAACAAAAATGCAATAATATAACCCAAGGAGCGAAAAAATTAGTCAAAAAAATCTGTCATCGCGTGCGATGCGGAAACTATTGATGATAGAACAAATAATGTTCTACAATATTATAGAACATATCAATATCTAAAAAAAAGTAAAACTATAGTTATGCCACTATAAATACTTTATTAGATCTGAAAAGTTGATTAAAGTGCCGAAATTAATCAAACCATATTATTCATACCTCTGTATAATCCTTAACCCATATAATGATATTTTATTAAAGACCTAGAATTAATAAAGCCCTTATTGCAAGCAAACTAAAAAGGTACATTTTTAACTTATGCTACAACTTAATATACTAAATGATTAGAATTATTAAATTAAAAATTATATATCATTATTAAATACCGTAATACTTTTTAAGTTATTAAAATTGGACAATCCCTTCAAAAGATATAACGAGTTTAAAAATGTCAATATAAGTGAAATAAAACTTTAATGTTAACAAAAATAAATCTATAGTTAGTAGACTTTCCACTACCAAGAGGTCGGTATCTACGCGAGTGAAACCGCGGGGCATTGCTAGTTTCTTATAAAATTTCAAAATTTTCAAAATGTCGCCAGGGCCCAAAATCGATTTTTGTTTTGTATTTGTGACTGCACGCCAAAAATGTTCTCAAACAAAAGGTTTTAAAAAATACATAATGTACGATGGAACAAAACTTTGTGATTCCTATTTGCATTTGACCGGTTTTTATTTTACAAATCTCGCTTCAAGAATGGATAATACGATACGAATGGGACTTTAAAATTTGTTTCCCTGCACACATTGAGTGGTACTGGACGAGCTTCACTGGGCATACATTCAAAGCCAAAAGCTTTTGCGAGAAAAATTACAATATATTTGTGAAACGTGCGGTTTACAAGTGTGCTAGATTGAATATCTGACGAGCACGTCTTTGTATAAACTGCGTTCGAGCTTTATGAATACTATGGCAAGATATTCAAATTGAACTCTGGTATAACTATAATAATATTATAATAGAGATATAGACTCCCTTGATAATTTTAAGAGAGTAATTGTTTAGTTTCTTGCCGAAAAGCCAGCTTTAGGAATCGGTGGTAGTGGTGGACTTAAATGTTTGAAAAACTTTATTTTGTCCAACTTCAAACTGATTAATAGCAAGTCCACAGTTTACCAGTGGGAGGCTCCTTTGCACAGGATGCCGGCTAAATTATGGGTACCACAACGGCGCCTATTTCTGCCGTGAAGCAGTAATATATAAGCATTGTTGTGTTTCGTTCTGAAGGGCGCCGTAACTAGTGAAATTACTGGGCAAATGAGACTAAACATCTTATGTCTCAAGGTGACGAGCGCAATTGTAGTGCCGCTCAGAATTTTTGGGATTTTCAATAATCCTGAGCGGCACTGCATTCTAATAGGCAAGGCGTATCAATTACCATCAGCTGAAGATCCTGCTCGGCTGGGCCCTTATTATCATAAAAAAAACTCAATTGATAATTTTAAGAGAGTAATTGTTTAGTTTCTTGCCGATTTTTCTTAACAGCCTTAGGTTGGTATTGGCGGACCTAAATGAATGAAAAACATATTATTTTGTCCAACTTCAAACCGACTAATAGTAAGTCCTTAAGATTTATTGAACTAAATAAATTACTGTGTATAAGTACTACTTATTATTAATTGCGTGAATGGGATAGTAACTAATCAAGATTCAATGATTAACAGTTAGACTAACTAAACAATTATAAAGTATACCGTTACACAGAAGGAGTTGTCTTCAGGTTTACAAGTATTTTATTGCACGCAATAGATTGAGAAAATGACGAATATGTTCAATCGATCTTATCAATAATCTTAGCTTGCTGAAGAACTCAATTTATCGAATTAGAATATCTTACTAGCTCAGCTGTTTTACTCACGAATAGCATTATTTTATTATCTGCAAAAAATTGCATTTATATAATAAGATATTTGTAGAAGATATAATTGCCATTGTTGATTTCACAGAATCCGGGTAGGTGGAAGCATTTATATGATGAATATGGATGTTTGTTTCCGAGACATGGATGTTTATATGTATTTATGTATGTGTGATGTTTTTAAACTTACTCTGATATTTACTTTAAAAAAACTTAATTAGATTATGATTCCGAAGTCTATGCATCAAGAAGAAGAGGTATAATCATAAAATTCAGAATATTTAATAATAAATCACAATTCGAATCAAAGTCAGTTCCATTAATTATTCTATCAACAATTTAAATTTATCATCTTAATATTGACCACTATACAAGTACTTAAAAAAATTAAATTTAAAGTTTTATAATTATTCTTGTTCACTTTTATGCTATCTATTTACTTAAAATCACAGATAAATTATTAGGTTTTAAAATAAAAAGTACTCGAGTAGATCCCTTACATTAATTTTTAAGTTTTAAAATATAAAGTTAATAATAATCGTAGATCAGTTACATTAATTTTTAAGTTTTAAAATATAAAGTTAATACCCCGTACGCTCGTTTGTCCTCCTATTCCATAAAAAAAAAAGAATAAAAACATGATAAATTTTTATCGTCTACTGTGTTTAAGTAGGTACCTATAGATATAAAGAAGGGAAAATTTTACTTTTGTCGTTATTGAAAACTGAAATTAGAAAAAAAAATCTTAATTTAATAATTCACTTACATATTTTTAACGTAGCTTTATTCTTTCAAGTGACCCCAATAACATAATTTCTTCAAATTAATTAATAATATATTATTTGTTTTTTAATAAAAGTAAGGGCGGCATACCATACCATAACGGCCACGCTTTCCGGGAGTCTGGATTTTCAATGTGAAATATCCGCTTCTTTAAGGATCTTTTCCCAAAATTTTTTGTTACATAGACTTATTTGTGGTTTGAATAAGTACTACTGACCCGAAAGACATTGATCGTTCGATTATAGTAAAACAAACTCTTGGTGGTGGTTTTCGTAAAATCCGTTCTTAGCTGCCCTCTACCAGAGAATATATATTGGTATTCCATATTAGTACTCGGCGAAAGGAATATTCAATATACGCCCTGCCCATTACAATACAGTGCCGCTCAGAATTCTTGAATAATCCAAAAACTCTAAACGGCACTACAATTGCGCTCGTCACTTAGAGACATAAGATGTTAAGTCTCATTTGCCCAGTAATTTCACAAGCTACGGCGACCTTCAGATCGAAACACAGTAATGTTTACACGTTACTGCTTCACGGCAGAAATAGGCGCCGTTATGGTACCCATTATCTAGCAGGCATCCTGTGCAATTGGGCCTCCCATTGGTAATTTGATCTGATGTTTTCTGATTTCTGCCTAGTACGGCCTTTGCAGCATAATATTATATAATGTTTATTAAGATGAGTAGTACACAACACTCAATTGCCAGAATTAACAGAAACTTTGAAAAAATATTGTTGTCGTCTTTTTATTCCTAACAGGTTTTGTGTGTTGTGCTCTTGTTTATCAACGTTATTTTCAAATCTAGGTGTATACTTCATCCGAAGATATCGTAGCATCTATCGTATTCAGAAATTTCAAAGATGAGTATTGGTAATGGCGGAATCTAGTTTCGATAAATCGCGGAGTATCAAAGCTACTCTGTCTCGATTCGTTATCATTCGCTTTAGTCGCCGGCGTACCATGAATAGTGACGTCATGCTTCCTGTAATGCCAACGTCATCAAAACTATTCATTGCGCGTTCAATACTTCACGCCAACTGACTTCATTTCATGCTTATCAAATGCTGCACTAAATAGAACCTCGTTTCTACGAGTATATCCACAACGTTGCTTAAGTACAATACTTTTATTTCTTAGATACAGATATATAATTATGTGGTACAATAGGCGATTTATATTTATAAAGCGACCTAAAGGTCCGGTTCGTTCCATCAGTTTAATATTAAATTTTAAAAACAATAAAATATAATACTTTAAGCATTATACTCATTCGTTAAAATAAGAAATTATATACCAAAAGAAAGAAATTGGAAATTACTTAACGGCTCAACCGTTTTCAAGAGCAGTTCAAAATATAAAAATATCAGAACCGGAACAAAACTTGACACAAATTACCCTAAGCTAATAGATTTGAGACAAAATAGGTTTTGTGTGAAACTAACCATTCCATTTTGGATCTCAAGCACAGGAGAATTACCAGCTCTCAGAAGCTCGGCTATAATTCTATCATTGCCGGCGCCTTGTTGTTTTTATGTTGTTTTAGGGCCATACTAATCTCGTACAGGAAACGTAAAACTTACACCTGGCTCGATTTTAAATCTTATTTTGCTGAGTCTAATAAATACCCATATTATAATTAACTTATCATATTTCATCATCAAGTTCATCATTATAAATATTGCAACGTTAAGATGTTTCAAATCATTCAAAGTTTTAATTTATTATTCTAGACACAAGCGTAAATAAATGTAATAATCATTCAGTTATATGTATAAGTTTAATTTATTACACAATTGTATTGTTTTCGACTGCTTTTGAGAAATAAAAAAATATGTGCAGTTCTATTTTGTGCAGCATTTGTTGTTGTGGTCACACTAAAAGTTTTGCGTATCTTAAAAAAACAACATGTTAACATGTTGTGACACCATAATATTATGTTTATTATATTCAAAATACGCTCCTTTACATTTTAAACATTGTTTCATGCGACCGAACCATTTGTAAAACAGAAGGACCACAAGAAAGAATGTGAAAGTGAAACCTCTCATCAAATCTTTGATTTTAAGGACAATACAGAAATCAAAGTGTGCACATAAAAAATCATCGCTCTAAAATATTTTCGACTTAATTACATTTTCGTAAACTTTGATGTGTGATAAAAAACAATTGACAAATGATTTCCCGCCAATTGTTTCTTTTATTATTAAGAATGTTGTAACGTTTCAAAAAATATAACATTCGAAATTCAAGTAGTTCCGATTAGCTAGAAGTGCAAAACTTCTAGTGTGCCCCATGTAAACCTACACTGCTACTCTGTAATTGGTAAGTTCTAAAAAGCGTAACAAAACGTGATGTTGAATCGATATTCAATCGCAGAATAGAATAGCCATAATTGCTTGGATAACAAAACAGCACATCAAGAGTACCGCTTCAAATGCAACTTAGAATACAATGTGTTTTCTTTAGTTAACGTTTATTGCGAGCGTAAAGAGAAGCTTTCATAGAATATGTGGAACGTTAGTGGAAGTATATCACGGTTAAATTAGAATTGCACTTACCTAAGCATCTTGATGTTTGAACAAGTAGTACCAAGAGAACTTTGTTTGAATTCAACCTATTTATTAGATTTATAATTTAAATTATATTATTTATATATAAATAATATTAGATATGTACCTTAGTGTAATCTCTTTATGAACGTGTTGTAGTATGGTCTTACAAAAAAAAAATCTTATTACATCCGAATAGATTCGTGTTCCCAAAACATTACCTACTTATAGTTCCGTTTAGTTTTAGAATGCTTGTATAATTTTGTTATATATTAATGTTTCTGGTTTATGTTTTCCTATTTAAATATGTATTCGTACATGATAATTTGATAGTTATGTATGTTTATTTTTCTATAACAGACATACTAAAAGGCAGAAGTTAACATCAGAAGAAAGGAGGCTTTTGAAAGAAGGTTTTATGAGATTTGCAGGTGATCGTAGTGCCAATTGATGTAATATTATTATTACGTGCAATAAAACCCTGTGAAAACGAACAAAAATAATATATTTTAAGTTATACGTTTACGCAGTAACATCTTATATATAAAATTATCGTGTCACAATGTTCGTTCCCGTACTCCTCCGAAACGGCTTGACCGATTCTCATGAAATTTTGTGAGCATATTGAGTAGGTCTGAGAATCGGCCAACATCTATTTTTAATACCCCTAAATATTAAGGGTGGTCCACACGAATTTTGAAAGCCAAAACATATTATATTGAAACTCCAAGGATATATAATGTATTGTGTTTATTTTTAACACTTCCAGAAATAAAGATCGTTCGCTCTCAGATGACAGCTAGCTGGAAATGTAAACTACAGATGTTGATTACATTTCCAGTTGGTACAGTATCTGTTTTATTCGCAGTATTGTAGTGGACGGTTGCTTCTTCAATGTACTGTCGCCTGTAGAAAGGATTTAGTACGGTTCTCTTCACAGCTCGCCGACTGCCGATTTATACACATTGCAATATTTTGTTTCTAGAACTGACATTGATACATACTGCTCTACGGATTCGATGATGTCTTAGCTATTTGATATAGTTAAAACTAGTAGAGACCTGGTTAAGTTAGTTTTCGCCTAAATAAAAACCCTGTGTTATTAATTTTATAAAAACTGTGGTTGCCATTTTCGAAGTAGGTAGGTACATGAAATGTATTCATAATTTTATAAGATTATAGTTCTTGTTATTTTCAACGACGATTATTTTTTTAATGGAAATAAGGGATGAGACGAGCGGGACGTTCAGCTGATGGCAATTGATACACCCTGCCCATTACAATGCAATGCCGCTCAAGATTCTTGAAAAACCCAAAAGATCTGAGCGGCACTACAACTACTACATACGCTCGTCACCTTGAGACATAAGATGATAAGTCTCATTTGCCCAGTAATTTCACTAGCTACGGCGCCCTTCAAACCGATACATAATAATGATTACACATTACTCAGTGCTGTAATGGTAGATAATTAATGGCTTCCAAAATGAATGATACAATTCTGATATCTCCATACTTGAATCGATCAATGATATGTGATTACTATTTTATCAAATACATAAAACGCGTACTATCCTAAAATTGCTCAACACAAGACAAAAACAGCTTATGATGGGTTAGTAATAACAATTTTACGATATTGCACTTTTATTATAACTACAAATTGCTTTCGTTTTGTATCTGCTACTTTCTTGTATTTATTGGTGCTTTCTTACAAAATTTATTTATTATAAATACTGGCTAGTTTGGTTCGAAGAAATAATTTCGTTGATAGTACACACTGACCTCTACAATATACCGCAGGAATGGCGACTGTCAAAGTGCTTTTGTGCCTGTTTGATATTCGCCATTTTGGCGCTGTTGGCCATATAGCGAGAATTTTTGGGTTTTTCAAGAATCCTGATCGGCACTGCATTGTAATGGACATGGCGTATCAATTACCATCAGCTGAGCGTCCTGCTCGTCTCGTCCCTAATTGTCATAAAACAAGTTGAATTCTATGTAGACACCGAATAAGGTATGTCATACGGCACATTAAAGGAAAGAGATGATTTTTAACAAAATACCTTTACATTTTTTCCACTGTGAATGAAAATGAACCAAAACTGATTAATTGTTCAAAATCATGACCATTCTTATCAATACATAGTTTAATTCAACGTCTCAAAGATTTTACTTAATTTTTTTATGACAGTAAAAATAAGGATTTTTTCAAACAAATCATCCATCACTGTTTAAGTCCATCATTAACAGAAGTCAAATTCCAAACGGGCATTGGATTAATAAATTGTTCAACAAAATACGAAACAGTACGCTAAATGTTACTTTTTTAGTTAGTACTTATTAATGAATTCAAATTCAAAATCATTTATTGAACTTCCCAATCAAAATACTGCCTCAGACCTGAAAAGAACGGGTGCAAGAAACTCAACGGGGTTTATTTATTAAAATATGGGTTACATTGTAATATCGTACAATAAACATATTTTATAATTAAGGAACCTGAGGATGTCCGCTTCATCCCCAGTCTGTGGTATCATTAAGAAAATAATTTATGTTATAATAACCTTTCACACACAAACGTTTTTAATAATTCTTTTAAATTTCGTACCACATTTGTTTTGTATATTTTCCGGGATCATATTTTTAAAAATATCTGAATTTGTATTTGAAAAGCATATACATCACCCAAAAGAACTTACTAACTCAAATTAACCAAGTTGTAGGCACGGACGAGTAAAAAAGAAGGACTCCGTGTCTCCTTACAAAACAGTGAAGCACCAAAACAAGCCGGTAAACGTGTAAATACATAGCCCGTTGCACACACTTACCCTAATACAAGCCGATCGGCCGCGATTATGAGATTTGCTTTTGTCTGTGACAGAACATTTTGCGTCGCAATAAGATATTTTATAAATAGCGTCGTGCGTTGTGAAAATGTGTAAAACAGTACTATAATAGTGTTTGTGGATATAATATGATTATTTGAGGGAGAAAAAATTGTGTAACTGGTATCCCCAGTAAACGCACACACAAAAAAATATCAATAAAACTATGTAATATTGTGGACACGCAAAGCGTGCGTTAAATTTATAATACTCCAATTTTGTGTTTAGAATCAAAAAGGATTGCATTTAATGGAGAAGTTGGCAATTAAATGTAATAGCTTATACTGCAGCTCCAATATACTTCATGGCAGTCTGTCTCTCAAGGGTTCTAAGAATTCTATCACTAGATATGGGCAAATGAGACCTAACATCTTGTCTCAAGGTGACGTTATTGTAGTGCCACTCAGAATTATTGGGTTGTTAAAGAATCCTGAGCGGCACTGCATTGTAATGGGGCGTATCAATTACAATCAGCTGAACGTCCTGCTCGTCTCGTCCCTTATTTTCATAAAAAAAAGAAATCGGCGTCAATGTCGCATTCCAAATGGCTTTAAAATATTATTTTATGACAAACTTAACCCCTATAGTCGTCAAATATGCCATTTTCATGGCTCTAGCATTATTCATAGAGTAATAAAGCGCTGAATGATTTCTACATATTTTACTTGAATAACGTTTATCAAGACTATAATATGTATTAAAGTTACAGTAAGACATTGCAGTTTAATACTGAAAAATTCCTACCTTTTTTTAAGATAAATTAATATATTTTTTTAATCAAAGTATTTGCCTTCCCTGAAGGTCATTTACGTCTTTGCTGTTGGACCGGGTTAGCGAGCCTAGTATAAATAATATAATGAATTCTTTAAACGCATTTTGTTTTTCTTATTGAGAAGAAACTTTTTTATAAATTTAAACTTTGTTATTAAATGTAGGTCTTGTAGAGATGAAACGATTTCTGGAGCTGTGTGAGGTCTTGCTTTATGAAGGGATGACTTATTGTGTGTTTCACCGTGATTCCAAGTTATGTACAATGTATACTTTTGTATGGATAAGTAATCTGGAGTGAGCTATTGTGATGTTCACATACGATTATCAAAGTCACAATTTGCCCTAAAATCCCTTCGTTTCTGTGCCAGTTCAAAATGATAAGAATAACTTTGATGCACACTTCGCTCTGTAGGTGATTAATCAAGATTTTTAATTTGATCGATTGGATGCAATAAGGTCGATTTTGTGGATATTCCTTGCGTTCATCGCGAATCGGCTTCTACCATCGCATTCAATTCATCACCTGATTCACCTAATTCGTGCTCCTGAATTCCACCTTCGCACGACTCGCCACAAATTTGGATATCATCCCCATCATCTGTATGTGTGGCGGTCCTCCACAGTGCGGTTATTAAGGAGCTTTCTTCCACGTACTACAAAGCTGTGGAAAGAGTTTCCTTGTGCGGTGTTTCCGGGATGATACGACATGGGTTCCTACAAAAAAAGCGCGTACACCTTCCTTTAAGGCCGAAAACGCTCCTGTGATTTCTCTGGTGTTGCAAAAGAATGTGGGCGGCGGTGATCGTTTCACATCTGGTGACCCGTACGCTTATTTGTCCTCTTTTTCCATAAAATAATCAGCTATGTGGCTGGTATTCCTGTACGGAAGCGATTAAATAGGACGCTGCGTGTACCTATCAGCTCTGATATGTCGAGATGTTTTTATTGCGTCAGTTTCATTCCGGAACTCGTAATTAAAGAATGCAGTTCCTACTGTTGCATATAGTATTTTCTTTGATTAAGCGAGTGTTACACATTTAAATAAAACACTTTTAAAGGATTAAAACGAGTCTAATTGTAACTATGTTTTAACATTGCGTAATAGTTACATTTTTATTATTCAATCACCCCGAAGTTTTGAGACCTTTCTAGATCACGTTTTCAGTCGCCCTGAACATGGGGACTGACTGTAAAAACACAGTTACAATTACACGTCTTCTGAATTACAAGACGTGTAATTAGCTGGGTGTTTTATTGTATGTTATTAAGTGTTTTATTTAACTTAAAGATTACTTTAATTTTCAAAGTTAGACTCATATTTAATTCAAAGCAGAAAGAAAATTGGGGCTAAATAAATACAATAAGGCTACTGGAAACTCAAGAGCTGGCAGCTATTTTGGTCAACGGATCAGCTTAGCTATCCAACGCGGGAATGCTGAAGAGTACTGACTCTTGGTACGCTTCCACGTAATGATAGTTTTAATTTTATGTAGTCATAGTATTGTATAGTTATAAAATTTGTTTTGATACTAAGGATAGTATTATTAATTTATTTGGTGTAAAATACTAATATTCACTGTTTTTGTTTGCGTATTTGTTACGCTTTCACGCCGTCTTCACGACTGAACCGATTATCATAATATTTTTCACACACAGGATACAATTCAATATTCAATATTTTTCTTTCGCACTAAGTTAATAATATATTTTAAGTTCCTACTTATAAAATTGTTCAAGCTATAAGAGGAGATGTTCCTGCCACTGCAAACTATATTTACATTTCAATAGGTACACTAATAAAATTTGAAATCAAAATTTTATGAATGATGCGGGACTCGAACCCACGACCTATCCATGCGAGTGCTCTTCAAACTGAGCTAACCGTTCGAGTGACGTATCGTCATAAAATCTTGTATGCTTTGTTCAACTCTCAGGCTGTGGCTACTTTACAGTTGATAACCTACTCAACCCCAATATTTGCATATTAGATTAAATTGACTTGAGATGACGCTCTTGCAAATCGAAATAATTTGTTATTTTAAATTAAATACAATCAAATTAAAATTTAAAAACAAAATTTTTTGATTATTTTTATTTGTGTATTAATTCCAGAAGTGAGGGTTATCACTTTAAAACATAAAAAAATATTTCAATAGGTCATAAACAATTTAAACAATAATCAATTAAAGCAAGACACTTTGGTAACAACTATAAATAAAATAACAATTACTTGAATTGCTCTGTGTTCGTGACATGGTGGTTTACTCATAATTTATTCAGAGCAATGGCAATAATGGTTGCGGTAAACAGAACATTCACATGTCGGTGATAATGTGAGGCTTCTTGTTAATATTACACGTTCGACTTGATGGCAAATAAAGTTGAGGATTGTTGAAGACTGAATCATTTGTTTTTTTTTGTGTTTATATCATATATCTTTAAACGAGGAATTTTTGTATACATATAATCTCAAACTCGGAAACGGCTCCAACGATTTTCATAAAATTTAGTATACAGGGGATTTCAGGGGCAATAAATTGAGCTAGGTTTCAGTTTAAAAAAAATGTAGTTTTATCCGTGTTTTAGTGACGAACAGCTACAATATCATTAGAATACAAAGGTAAATTTCGCCACTACATACAAGACTATAATAGCTCAGATGGGACATTGGTTGATCCGGGAAGCAGAAGACCCCGGTTCGAATCCATTATGTGATTATGTCGTATTAGTTTTTTTTGTTCAAGTTTTGTACATTCTTAATAATCCGATCAAGGCTCGGTCGTCTGGTTATTTATTGTTTATTTTGTTAAGATGAGAATTTTGTTTTTATTTTGTTTGAGTGGGAATTAACTTAAAAGTCCTTAAATAAATAGTGGAAAAAAAAGTTAAGAATTGTTTACAAGCGCAAAGGAATATTGATGGTAGGAGACAAGCTTTCAATTCTATTTGACGGATAAAATTTATTACTTGTTAAAAGTATGTGAAATAATATGATTATATATACTAATTTATTACTAACTAAAATTAAAAAAGCTGATTCCTTACATCCCATAAGTACCTACATTTATCTATTATTTTTTCACCTTTATTATAACGGCAAATTGTTCTCACATATAAACACTACAGTTACTAGCAAGTGGTTGATGTGGCTTATCGGTCGTAAATATCAAACCATCTCTCAATAACAATTTCAAATTAAAGAAAGCCCTACAGAGTTTTATGATACACTTTTAATAACAAAAATCAAAGCTGCTTTAATGTTACTTTATATTTAGCTTCGTCTCGACGATATCGTTAGTTATAATGACCACGGCCAAACAATTTACAGAAAATTTTTACGTTGGCTATTTTTACGGATATTGGATAGGGGATGAAAGTTATGGTGCTGTTAATATTGGCGATATAGCCGAAGTCAAAATGTTTTATATTACGATGTCTTAAACAATCTGTTAAAATAATATTTTTCATTACATACATATACTGTATACGTTTTTTAATACTTTATCTATTATTAATAATATAATATATTCATTGAAAGGGAGAGTATTTAAAACACAAACTAAAGTCAAAGTAAGTAAAACATTTTTCTTTCAATGACAATAAGGGACGAGACGAGCAGGACGTTCAGCTGATGGTAATTGATACGCCCTGCCCATTACAATGCTGTGCCGCTCAGGATTCTTGAAAAACCCAAAAATTCAGATCGGCACCACAATTGTGCTCGTCAGCTTGAGGCATAAGATGTTAAGTCTTATTTGCCCAGTAATTTCACTAGCTACGGCGCCCTTCAGACCGAAACACAGTAATACTTACACATTACTACTTCACTGCACAAATAGGCGCCGTTGTGGTACCCATTATCTAGCCGGCATCCTGTGCAAAGGAGCCTCCCACTCATTTAGTAAAACATCTATAAGTAACTAGAATATCTTCTCACAAAAAAAACACAGGTGTTTAGAGGCGGTTCGATGGCTCGATGAAATAGATATAATAACCCAAAAACGCGTTATTATCATTAAGGCATTGGTAAGTAGAAGGCCTCGTTCACTAATACTTACTTACTTACGTTCACTGATACATTATACACCATAAATATTTTTTAAATTACCATTAAATCCAACAAAATAGATATACACAAAACAAAATAGATTTATGAGCTTATTCATAAGGAAAAATAATTATAAGGACAATGTCAAAAAAATCACGAAAATAGCATTTCATTGCCACTAATTTCATTTAACTGATAGTTTCATTCATAAATCGTTCTTTAAATAAATGTTTCGGAATACCATTTTTGCTCGCTGACGTAGTAAACCGAGAATCCCTTTGTCCTGTCTACATTCATGAAGCTTATCATTACACTCTCTAGTATTAATTATTTTAACTGAAGTGTTATGGTACTCAACTTGCACGAAGAATAATAAAATATACAATATTATACACTAATGGTCTGTCTGTAGATGTCTGTTATTATAACGTTTAATTTATCAAAAGTGATAGAGCATTTTAAAATACTGCGAAGAAAATTTGTGAAGTTTATTTTAATTTTTTTAATTTTGATGTCGAAGATGCATCTTACTCTAGTCACCCTGTTACTGATAAAATAGAGGCAATTTTTGAAAAAGTGGAGCAAGATCGGAGCATCAGTAGTAGATATTATTATAGTATTGACCCATTTAAGAAAAGCGAGGTTCACAACAACCTCGATATTACTAACTAGAAAGTTTTATAAAGAGTAGTTTTAAAAATACTCTTTATAAAACTTTCTAGTTTACGTAAAATAATGTAATGTTTAACTTAAATTTCGTTATAATGTAATTACTTATGTGTCCACTTATTATTTCTTTGACTGTATTTGGTGAATGATGTGTACAATTTTAATTGGATCTCAGGATCATAAGAAGATGCTGTACTTGTTATTAGATGATAGTTTTATCTTGTTATGTGTACGTAATTGTACCTACTTGTAAATAAATAAATAAGGATTTTTTTATTGAAAATAAGGGACGACACGAGCAGGACGTTCAGCGGATGGTAATTAATACGCCCTGCCCATTACAATGCAGGATTATAAAGCCCCAAAATTTCTGAGTGACACTACTACTGATTGCACCCTTCACCTATAAACATAAGATGATAAGTCTCATTTGCCCAGTAATTTCACTAGCTACGGACCGAAACATAGTAATGCTCACACATTACTGCTTCACGGCAGAAATCGGCTCCGTTGTTGTACCCATAATCTAGCCGGCATCCTGTCCAAAGGAGCCTCCTACTGGTAAAATTTAATGAAGTAATCACGTCAAAAGATATGGTTATGGGTAGTATTAAAGCACAAATTCAAACAAGGATTTTCATGTAAAACAGATAAACATTCATTACGTTGCCTTTGTAATATTATTACCACGGCACATCTATTCCGAGTTTTATAGCTATGATTTAGTCACTCATAATTCTTTTCCACATATATTATATTTATTCGTGCTCTGGGAAATAAGTTTTCCGTAAAACTCATATCTCTGATTCAAGATATCATCAGTCTATATTCGATAGTCGTTATATTATCTTAACGACATACAGTTCGGATTAGTCATACAACTTCTTAGTAATTAACTCTTGTTTGTTACCTCCTTGCTTCAAACTTTAATTTTAAAGGTATTTTTTATTTATTTACCTAATAAATCACAAATCTGCAGGGTCATTAGGCCTTCCTTTGAAGGTGACCACATAACTGAATGTCGTTCGATGTTTTAACGCCTAGCCTGACGATTCTGTATGCGAATATGAATAATACTCATTTTTTTGTGAAAAGAATCCTGAGCGGCACTGCAATGTAATGGGCATGGCGTATCAAGTACCATCAGCTGTACGTCCTGCTCTTCTCGTCCCCTACTGTCATAAAAATAATTCAAAAAAATATTGACAACAGCATGTGGAGATATGAAGCTACAACACCAAAATGTAGCTTCATATTAATCATTCATGTACAAACTTTCATTATATATACGATCCGAAAGCTTAATTATCAAAGAAATTGATGAGTTGAATAAGATGAGTTTCATCAGTAATACAAACTCCGAAATTTAAAAGAATTACAGAAAGATACCGAATGACTGATGAATGAGAATATATTCATGAGGTGTTTTGTTCGAAGGTCATTAATTTTTTAAAAACACTATTATGAATAAAAAGAAAAAATATTCTAAATCATAGTACAGTTAAAGTCAAAGTCGAAACTATTTTATTGATATAAAATCAACAGATTGCTCGTCAACGTAGATTGCCAAAAATACAATTCAAATACATGCTATGCACGGGGAAGGGCGCTGGTGTGGGACGCGACTTGGGTTGACACTCTGGCTCCTTCTCATGTCCAAGTTACGTCAGTTAATGCTGGCGCTGCTGCTTTGACGGCCGAAGACGGCAAGCGTCGCTAATATGTCGATTTCAGTGAGCCATACATCTTTGTGCCCTTTGGTGTCGAGACACTTGGCCCGTGGGGCCCAGAGGCGCGGAGAATGTTCAAAATACTATCTTATCGCCTCAATAAGGCAACTGGAAACCCAAGCGCTGGCAGCTATCTCGGTCAACGGATCAGCCTAGCTATCCAACGCGGAAATGCTGCCAGTATTTTAGGTACGCTTCCACGTAATGATAGTTTTAATTTTATGTAGTCATAGTATTGTAAATATAATTATAAGATTTGTTTTGTTTGAATATATATTGAGTTGCAATACATGCTAATTACACAAAAGCTTAAACATATATATTTTAAAAATAAAGCAAACCAGTAAAACAATACAATGCTGAAGCATAAAATCCATAAAAAATAACAACTATAATACTATTCAATTCCACGTTATATATTGTTTACGTAATCGTCAATACTGTAATAAGCCTTCGACATAAGTCGGCGTTTAATAAAAGATTTAAATTTATTTATTGATAATTAGATAGATTAAAAGTCAATAAAATAAAAGTTTTAATGTATACGGCAAGCAGCCGTCTTTTCTAAATATTGAGTGACGTCAGGGCTCAATAATTATAACAGCATCGCTTGTAAAGTTTTGAATTAGAGTATTATTATAATGTAGAATAAAGGTTTAAAAGTACACTTGTACCAATATTATAGAAGAGAATTCAAAATCTATCACCATATAATATGAGTATTACCTTTTTATAATTTAAAGCCTAATTAAATAGAATAATATTCAAGGGCACGCAATTTCAATCCTTGTTATTGTTTAGATAAATGACTTTATTTAAACTTGCTATACTGCCTCTTCGGAATTGGTAAAAGTGAAAGCTCTTATCAAATCTTTGATTTTGGGGAAAATACAGAAATCACAGGGTGCTAGGTCGGGGCTATGTGCAGGATGGGTGACGAGTTGTACTTTTTCGGAAGCTAAAAATGACTTAGTTTTGTTGGCCGTGCGTGAAGAACCGTTGTTGTGATGTAGAAGAACGCGGCTTTTTGGTCGTTTTTCGCGAACTTTTTTTAACACCCTGGGTAAACAAATCGTAGAATACCATTCGGCACTAACACTCTTTTAATCTACAAGTGGAATTGTGCAAATGGACCCCGTAGCTGAGAAAAAAAAATGCGATCATATTTTTACCAACGTTTCTCGCCTGCCTCACTTTTGTTGGCCTTTGTAGGTAGAACTTTGATGTGCGTTAAAAAACAATAGACAAATGATTTCCCGCCAATTGTTTTTTTTGTTACTAAGAAGGTTGCAACGTTTCAAAAAGTATAACACTCGAAATTCAAATAGTTCCGAATAGCTAGAAGTGCAAAACTTTTAGTGTACCCCATGTATCAAGGGAATAAAAGCTGATAGTAAAATTATTATTGGAAACGGTATGAGAATACAGTTTTATAATAGCCCACTTTATTCCTTGAAGCTGGAAAGTTTTTGTATGAGCAGTTAAATTACGACTTGTGTTTTAAATAACTGCAATGAAGAGAAGCTCAAGCGTTAATACTAGTTCAACGTAGTCCAACTCAAATTTAAAGAAATGTCTCTGGAGTATTTAAAACTTAAAGTCGTTGCGATGAAGTTGCTGTCTTTTAATATTGCAAAGAGTATAATTTATGCTTGACTTTTTCGTAAATATACATCAATCTTGTCTTAGGTAAATTGAATATTTTTTTATTGTATCTGGCTTTTTTAATTTTTATATATTAATCAATAACGCAATTTGTTTGTTCTTTTTGTTGTGTATCATATTTCGTTTTTATCTTTTGCATATGTTGTAATATTTTATATTGGTAAATTTTTCTTTCTTTATTGTTCAATGTTGTTTGTATTTTCTATGTTTAAGTTATTTGGATAGGTTTTCAATATCTAAAAATATTTTAGCATTTCTAAACCACACCGCGAGTTGTCTCGTAATGGGCTACGCTGAAAATCAGCGCTGTAGCACTTGCTACGGCAAACGCTGAGCGGTGTCCATTTTCGCATCATTCTTATATTATACCTTGTATTGTAAGGTGACCAAGTAACTAAATGAATGTTGAATAATATATCTTAATATGAATAATACTTCCTTTTCTGTGAAATGGGAGCTGGAAGCTCATTTCCTGTTTTAATTTATGTTCTGTAAAATATATACGAACTCCAACTAAGTCTTAATAATAGGTTGGCAAAAAATATTCTTCACATTATATTGAAAACTTAATACATTTTTTTAAAGTTTATTTACATTTAATTATAGTAAGTTTATTGTTTATAGATGGTGGCGGCTATCAAAAGAAAGGGGGAAAGCCTAGCAGTTAGCCTGGATACAGCAAAGGCCTATGATCGTATATCGCACAAAGCGCTTCTCTCAAAACTTCCATCATTTGGGCTTCCTGAGAGCATTTGTAGGTGGACCTGCAGCTTCACTGGGCGCAGCACCTATTATTTTATTTCATAAATACTACTTTTCTTTAAGCGATATTGCTATATTTTAATTTAAGGTGTTAATGAAACTGTAAATTTATTCTAAATTCCATTGTTTGACTTTATTTTGATAAAATATTTATTTGTGTGATATGAAATAAAAAAATGTATATATCTATATCTATGTCAATAGACTATTTCTTGATAAAATACGCATATGGATAAAATTAATTAATTGAACAGCAGTAGATTTGCTTTGTGTCTGGAAATTCTCCCGTGGAAATCGATCATCTACTTGTAGAATCGAAATCAATCCTGATAGAACCATTCCTATTGTCCATTAGTTAAAATGTCAAACCAAATAATATACAAAAGTGTATACAGTTTAAAGAGATCTCTTTAAACTGTTCTGTGATCATGGTGGTACCATATAGACCCTTTTTTTCGTATAAAATACATGAGTAACAGTTTCTTTCAATGGTTTATATAAAAATTGGTTTCAATAAGCATATTTATTATTTAACTGTAAAAAAAATATTTATACTTTTGTTATTGTTATTACAATCACTTAATGGTATATTACAAGATTGTTAAATCTGAAATATTTAAATAAATTTTTGCATTATCTGGAACTTTTGTCACGCTAAATAGCGATATTAACGTGGATATTATCGAGATAAAAATTAAATTATTGAAACTATTTCACTCGCATCGGTTGGAAGGAAGTTCACGAACTAAACCTATTATTTATATCTTCATAATTAATCTGCAATTTAAACTACACCGTTAAAATCCAAATAGTTTTAACTTTTATTATTGTAATTGATAACTCTGACTGCGATTATAAGTCAAAACTATAAAAACACTTAAATTTAAAACAACAGAAACGCTAGTAAATAAAATAACATGCTAAACTAACAACATATTGCACTGAATTGGTCCGAGAGTATAAATATTTATTGTCAAACGTCATATGTGGGCGACACAGTGAATATTGCTTCGGATCAAAGCGATACATTAATCGCCTGGACAAACTGAACATCGATCACGGTTTGTTTTTGATATCGCACAGAACGTCATTGTATCGCAGATCTAGTAAATATTCTGATATTATTATAACAACAATATTTTTTTTTTGGATATTGATAAAAATTTATCAATATGAAGTAATTAGATATTAAACGATGATGATTTAGAATAACAATGCTGACATTGACGCTATGGTTATAGTCAAGGTTTGTTAAGCAGTTTTAGTATCCACAGTTTTTTTTTACATTGAGGAGACGAGACGAGCAGGACGTTCAGCTGAAGGTAATTGATACGCCCTGCCCATAACAATGCAATGCCGCTCAGGATTCTTGAAAAACACAAAAATTGTGAGCGGCACTACAATTGCATTCGTCACCTTGAGACAAAAGATGTTAAGTCTCATTTGCCCAGTAATTTTAATAGCTACGGCGTCTTTCAGACAAAAACACAGTAATGCTCAAACATTACTGCTTCACGCCAGAAATAGGCGCCGTTGTGGTACCTTTAATCTAGCCGGCATCCTGTGCAAAGGAGCCTCCCACTGGTTCAGTACAGTACAGCTAGGAAGATATCAAAATTATTGATGGCGAAATACGTGTAATTTCCTGTTTTGTATGCGTTGGTGTTTTACATTTATTTCATTTGCATTACTGAAATTCCGGAAACTAACGCTCGAAAAAAACTCATTAAATAAGAAAAAGGAGAAAAAATATTCGCAAACCTAGATTACACAACTAAAAGTCTCCCAAAATAAAGGCAGAGCACAAAATAAACACGACATAAGAAATTAAATTTAGAATGCTCTGTACCGCAGCGGCATTAAACTGGACAAAACATTATCTTCACGCTCTTACACATAAGCATTGACTAAACTTTATTATTGCATTAACGACGCCATTCGACTACTTTCGTGCACATTCAACACGAGAACACATCAATCGGACAAGATGTTAACGGTAGTAACAAATGGTGAGCTGTACATTCTTTATTTATTGCTTTTACGATGAATTTACCTCGAAACGTTACCACAACTTAAAATACAAAAAAAAAATTAACAAAAATCCACCGACTTCAAAACACTATTTCAAAACAAAAGATATAATATGCACTAAAAAGTATAAAAATAATTGCGTATTTCTATACAATCTAATTAATTTATCTAATTCTAGTTTCGATTGGACTACTCGGGAAGCACCAGTTTTCCAATAAAAAACGAATTATCAAAATGTTTTTGAAGTCGGTTTAAAATAGATAGCATTCGCATTCCTTTGTTTAACCCTACCATAGCCGCTAAAGCTATCGAAGAAATAAATATTACAAAGATATTATTACTTCGCGCTGTGACGTCACTTTTAAGTCTACGGTGTGGACATAGTTACCAACCTATAATTTACTTCCTTAAAATATTTTTGACACTTATTTTTAATGCACTGGTAGTTCATATAATCATAAATGTTTTGGAATGCATAGCTCACAATCAAAATTCTCTAATTCTATCTCAACGGCATTTGAATTTGATTTCCCCTTTTTGGTTAGTGTCAGCAATTTTGTTATTGATGTTTATCTATTTATTTATTTAGAAATACCAACATTTGTTTACATTGATGCGTTACATATTTATAATATAGACTATATACAATGTGCTTAATGTAACAAACAATTACAGGTATCTACCACATGCTTTAATAATTTTCACAAAGTAAATATTAGTTTAAGGGGAAAAAAAATATACGCTAACAAGTAATAATGGTTAAATGATTTGGTTTGAAATTATTATTATTTAAGATTATTATATATATATTATAAAACTAAGAAACATAATTATTATGACTACATTTTATTCACTAAAGCTAAAGTTGAACAAAGCAATAATATTTTTATAGTTTAATAGACCTTGTTTCACTATCAAGTCTTTCCGATAAAAATGTATCAACATTACCGTCCAAACTTAACAACAAAACATATTATTTTAACATATTTAACATCTATGAACAATTGAAATCGGTGACATGCGCAACGGCGACATAGCGCGGGTTGGTAGGAGACTGAATGAAGAAATGAAACTGTAAATATAGATTAAAAAGAGTGGCCATGAGTTGCTTAACACTACTTCTCAATAAAGCTCAACTTTTACGAAGTTGTGGTAAAATCTTTGATAGTCATAAGTGTCATTTTGAACTGACGGAATTAATAAATTTTCTTTCTTTTATTTCTTTCTATCGAATGAATTCTAGCGAAGTACATAATGCTTAAAGTATATTTTGAAGAGAGCTGAAATAAAACTTAAAAATATTAAAATATTTTAAAGACATTTCATAATTATAAATCATAAATATTGTAACGTTAACTGCGTTACTGTAACATAAATCAATACGCCTATGTGCTAAATTATCTCAGACTCTCGGTCGCATCAGACTGGTAAATTTGTGGTAAGTGGAAACTGCAAACTGCCTAAAGCCGCATTTCAGAAAAACAACTACTACGTCGTTTAGGCAAAATTTCATGTTGCTTTTTAAATAAGTGAGGGCAAACGGGCAAACTCACGTGATAGAAGATGGTGAGGCAACCGCCCGTGGACGCGCATCACTTGACCCAGTAGTCAAGAGATGCGTTGCTTGCTTTAAGGTTGGGAGTACGATCTATATTTGAAGATCCTTGAAAATTTATATTAGTTGGGGAAGACTGCAGCCGGTAAATGATTCCACAAAGTGGCTGAGCTAGGCTAGAAGTTCCTCGTAAAATTCGCGGTTGTCGACCTCGAATGACGACATGAGGACGAAATCATATATTCGACGATAGTTTGTTTGTTACATAAGCTTGAGTAAGTAAATATCTTTATATTTATTTGGTACGCCATACCTTCCATACTAATTCATTAGAATTTATGATATGTTAATTGATAATAGGGGTTAAAGTATGAAATTGCCGTTTTATTATAATAGGTACTTCCAATTGACCTACGATGGCTTACCAATAAAAAGGTGATGTTAACTGTTTGGTGGTATGAGCATGGTGTTATTCATTATAGCTTTTTCTGGTCAAGCAATAACGGCAGATGTCTACTGTGCCGAACTCCGAACAATGATAGCAAAACTAGCAGTGAAACAGCCACGACTCATGAATCAATCTTCACCATTATTGCTCGATACGCGAGACCTCAACTGCAATTAGAAACCATTCGTCACCCTCCGTATTCGTCAGACCTTGCTCCAACCATATTTTTTGTGATTGGACAGTTTTCTACTGGATAATAAGACGAAAGTATAGTCACAAAAGTAAGCTAATATATAAAATATGTATAAAAACGCATCATAAATCCCTCCATTTTAAACCTACTTGGGTAATTTATTGTCAAAGTATTGTGTACGTTAGGTATTTTTTACGGATAAGGTCCATAAAAATTGGTTGACTGTCTTCAGGATTTATTTTCGATTGGATCATATCCATTGTCTTCTATTCTATATATGTTCAGTTAAATTATTGATTCCAGTCTAAAAGCTGATACACATCGATTTTTACTGTGCCCATATATCATATGAAATAACCTTTGGCTTTTGCAATTTACAGCCTAGCTCCCGATTGGATAAAACGCTTGATTGAACACCAAACGATAATTTTTACCTTCTTTCAACCATCAATAGTAATTTATCACTAAATTATATTAAATTTTTGCAAACAGATAAATAGAAAAAAAAGATAGATACTTAATAGCTTTAAGGTAAATGTATACACATTTAATAATAAAGTTCCAGCAGGCATTTAGGCATTATCAAAGAATTATTCTAAAAATTTAAAAGAGTTCTTAATGATTTCGTAGAAGCTGAATGTGATAGTAGGTATAAGAAGTAAAAAATGTTATGCACAACACTTTTTACTTAGTTATAAACAAATATTGGGTATTTATGAATGTTTATTTTAAAATTATTTCTGACCCTGACTCTTGGCATATTGCCAAGAGTCAAGACATACAAAAGAGATTGACTACCGAAGTATGGGCTTTTGTATCATGATGTACCTTATGTAGAATATAATATCAACAATTAATCCTCAAAATAAATCTTCTTCAGCTTAGGTTATATTTTTATGTATTTTTGACAAAATTGTATAACAGTGATTGTCGTCCGATTCGAATTATTAATAAATATTTTTTGAATATCGTTTTTTTTTGTATTGGGCAGTAATATTGGGCAGGTACATTGTTATTACTTCCAAGTAAAACAGAATGTCTGACATCGATTATACCTACTTACTTGGTTAGTCCTCAACTGAATGGCAAATGTGTATAAAAAAGCGGCCAAGTGCGAGTTGGACTACCCACGAAGGGTTCCGTAGCAACAAGTTCTATAATATAAAAGTTTTATAGCAAGGAAAATGATATTAAATTACTTTAATGCAAAAGGCAAAAAATCTTTGTTCAAAATCATACAGTATTATACGGAGGAGTATATATATTAAAAGAAGCTCTCATCATTTATACGTATTTAAAAAAAAATACTTACTAGATCTCGTTCAAACCAATTTTTGGTGGAAGTTTGCATGGTAATGTACATCATTATATTTTTTTAGTCTTATCATTCTCTTATTTTAGAAGTTACAAGGGAGGGGCCACACACTCACACATATTTAACCAATTCAGCTTAGAAACCCCCAAAATTTATTGTTTTTTTTCCATTTTTGTTTGAAAATGTTAATGCGGTTCACAGAATACATCTACTTACCAAGTTTGAATAGTTTTGGAAAAAAGTGGTTGTGGCATACACGGCTACACAGACACACACCGAACCCTAAAAATAAGGCACAATATTTTATAAGCATTTTTTGGTTATCTATCTATCTATTGAACAAGTCAAAGAATACGTTAAAGAGGTCACCTCCGATAATAATATGTTCCATCTTTGCCAGTTCACAACTGGTAGTCAGTGATTGACATATAGGTAGGTATAGCTTACTCTAGCCTTAGAGAATGACACACATTCTTTGGTATGAGTACCTATATACTCTTTGGTCTTCTCAAAATCATAAAATTATTAAATATTATACTAAAGGCTCAATTTAAAATCCCTCCAATCCAAGGATAGTTTTATAAAGAATCAGATTATTCAGCTAATGAATCGGATAGCGGTCTCTGAAATTTAAGGAGATGAAGCCTTATCAGATCACAGATGAAATAGCTAATTTGCGACGCTTGTGTAATGGAGTGAGCTATTCAACTCAAAGCGACACAAATACGCCCATTTTGCAGTGGATGTGATTATGTTTCAATCTCGCAATAATTTGACTGAATTAAAAGTTCAACCTATATATAATAGATTTTCTTTAAGAAATGTTAGATTTACATTAAAGTGTTTGTGCTATTATCAAAAATATTTTTTGCTGGAAGGTTTATGTAGACCATTCTCGTTTCAACTACTTCACTATAAATTGCACTATCACGAAGGCAAACTATTATTAGTTTGACTATGTCGTTATTTAGATACTCCAAAGCCCTTCATACATTACATTATACAAATATGAGGGGCGACCGACATGCGAGTTATCGCGAAACTTGTAGTGTATACTTAGATTACCAATAACATTTTGTGCGAGTCGCAAAGGATACTCTTCGCCTATGCGAAGGTCCTTCGATTATATTTAACTGAAACAATATTTATTTATATCCTCCTCCTCGCGTCGTAATCCTTATTGCTGAAGGTCGTGATTTCTCTGAGGACAGACATAAACTGATGATGCCTACTACTTGGCTAAGTCGAGTTAGTAAGTCTTTTGTGGGGCGATGTATATGCTTTTACAACAAGATCCCAGAAAATGTTCAAAACAAAAGTATTACGTTATTCAAAAGAATTGTTAAAAACGTTTGTGTGGTAAAGATTAATATAACATAAATGACTTTCTTAATGATACCACAGATTGAGAATGGAGTGACCGCCCTCAGGCTATTAAATAATAAGTTTAATTATACAATATTGCTTTGTAAACATATTTATTCGATAAAAAAAAAGCCCGCTGAGTTTGTTGCGCCCATTCTTCTCAGGTCCGAGGCATTCATTTGGAATGGGTGGTAGTTTTTTTTGACTTTCAATAAGTGATGTCACATCCTACTTTGAATAAAAATATTTGAATTTGAATTTGATTCAACTTTTTGACAATAGTTTGCCATCTGTCTTTGGCTACGTGCAGTGCGTCATGAAGTCCCCATCTTACGACTCTGGGGCGTCGTTCGTCTACCTTCCCGTTAACCAAGTTGTTCGAGTTTGTGGCCATCTTTTCTGGCGATATGTCCAAAGAACTCTAAGATTCTATGGCGGCAGATGGATGAGAGTCTGGTTTTTACACCTAGACTAGGTTTGTGTAGAATGCTGTCCAAGGGATTTGAAGCATCTTCCTCCAGCACCACATCTCAAAGGCATCAATCCGATCTCTGTCGGCATTTTTTAGTGTCCATGTCTCAGCCCTATAGCTTATTTATATACTATTATAAAGATTTTAAATTATCATTGTTTAAATTCGTACTCACACATACATAGCGAAAAATATGAATGAATCAAAAAGGCTATGAAATATTCACTGTCTGCCAGTTTTGTGGCTTCAAATTTGTAGTGAATATCGATTGAAAACCATGGACATTTTAATGTTTACGGTGAAAAAGATTAATATATTTTATAAAATGGGTTAAAGTTTACAATAACAAGCCATGGCGTACAAATTTCACTTATTAAAAATGGCCAATTAGCATGGAAGTGAGAGGTATTCGTAATTGATAGTATATCTTTTTTGGACAAATGTCATTAAAGTTGAAGTTAATATATTGTGTTTCTTGACCCTTACTTTTCCCTTGAAAGTTGCAGAATTTGAAGAGTGGCATAGTTAGTGAGATTAATAATGCACTACTTATACTTACATAAATGTAATTTGGTATCCTAGGACGATGCATAAATTAATATTCAATTAAACAAGCAGTATACATCTCAATTGGTTATTGCATACTCTCGAATTATTTTTGTATATTTTTTTTTCTCTGGTCATAGTTTTTAACTCACTTTAAGATTTATAAAGTCATGATTAGTGAAATTAACATGCACTGTTACCTTTAAATGATTATGCATACCCTGTGCAGGTAATGTAAATTGTTAATAGTTATATATATTTATATATTATAATCCTTTGCACAGGATGACTAGATTATGTGTAAGCTGTACTGTGTTTCGGTCTACAAGGCGCCGTAGCTAGTGAAATTACTTGGCAAATGAGACTTAACATCTTATGTCTCAAGGTGAAGAGCGCAGTTGTAGTGCCGCTCAGAATTTATTGAGTTTTTCAATGTAATGGGCAGGGCGTATCAATTACCATCAGCTGAACGTCCTGCTCGTCTTGTTTTTTATTTTCATAAAAAAATATTTTTATGTAAAATCGCTTGTAGACCAAAAAAATAAACGATATTTTATTTTTATTTTATTTGGAAAACTTACAGTGTTACAATAACTTAATTACTATACAATAACGTACAGTGTGAACAGTTCAGTACAGTTTTCGCATATTGTTTCTAATAACACATAGCATAATACAGGTACATCTTCTTTTTTTTTATTCAATATTATTTTATTATTATCTCTTTTTTTAATATCCGATATCCGCAATATATTGACTTAAAATAAATTCAATCGGCGAATAGAATAGAAAAGAAATCGTAATAATTTTATTTACCATATTACAGTAACACTTGGTAATCAGTTACATCAGTTCGTAAAGGAACTTTGGGAGAAAACCTTATAAGAGACTCCCAGCCCATCTTTTAAATCATATAATAACTTTGTTACTTAGCAATGAAGTTAGAGTTGGCCTCATAACTGGAGATTACGCATATATATATTTTGAAGCGAAACCTCTTTAGAATCGTTGTGATTTGTAACTCGATGAAACACAAATGGGATTCAGCCGGCGATAGAATGAGATAGAATACATTACACGTTCTCGGTCTCTAAAAAAGAAGAGAGACACATAACACACACACACCTTTCCACACGTACACCTTCCTTAAAGGCCGGCAACGTTCTTGTGACTCCTCTGGTGTTGCAAGAGAATGTGAGCGGCGGTGATCACTTAACACCAGGTCACCCGTACGCTCTTTTGTCCTCATAAAAAAAAAACACAAATTCATATGATTTTAACGTAGGAAAAAATTATATAGCTAGCAATAATGCTAGTACTGTACTGTATAAACAGTGTTTTGGTACCAGGAGATCATAGTTCAAGAAGAGATTATTCTATGTGTGACACGAGTATACTTTAATATGTAACTACATAGAGAGCAGGAGAATATAAAATATGGCAGCGGTGATAATAAAATCTTTCATAGTGGTTGAAATCATCTGTCATTACAGCAACATTTACCAGGACTTCATATGCAGTTTAGAGGTTTAATGTAAGTTTCGCATCAGATACGGTGATTCAATTGATTGAGTTATTGGACGCCAAATTTAATTTGAAAATGTGCAGCAGTCGCACTGTATTAACAACAAGATCAAAAACAGTAATTGACGCAGTATTGGTTGCAGTTTGCCCATACTAAGACCAAAGTATTTATTTCATACTTTATTTACCATAAGCTTCTTCTATCATTTATCGAAAATAAAAGGTCTGAGTCGGAATAAATCTGTGTAATAAATACGAATAAAATGTAAAATATTTATTAAACTTGGTATTACTATGATCATTACTAAAACCTACAATTATCCTCTTTTACAAAATTGTTCTTTCTAAAAACGTAGAATAGCACGAGGAATAAGTCATTTTAATGGTTTTTGCTTCGTTAGTCCAAAGAAGTATTATTTCTTGCATTCATTACATTACACACACTTTTTTTTAAATTGAGTGACATATCTTAGTGTAGGTAGAACCTTCGCAATTTGGTTTGAGAAGCGTTTGCCTCATATTTATGTCCTCAAAAGTTAATTTTGCTAGCTGTACAACTCTTAGGATATAAAGCTTATCAAAACAATCCACTGCGCAACATATTTTAAGTTTCGCTCCAACTTTGTACTTGTTAATTACTCTGATTATTATTCAGGTGATGTTGCGAGCCGCTACTAATTTGTACTGAACTGGATTGTTAGCTCTTATTAGGCATTTCGTGTTGCTGAATTCGATATAAAATGTACACAAGGGAGACTATATACTATAATACTATACAAAAGATCTTGGTTTGCACTTCATTATAATAATAAATTAAAAGGCATTTATTTTCTCAACATTGATTCCTTTAGAATTCTTTTTGATGTCATTTCATCTCACCTCGGGGCGGGTGCTCTCCAATACCAGCTTCTTCCATTTGACCGCATACAACGAAGAGCGGCTCTAATCATCGACGATCAAGTCATCTCCGATCGGCTTGATTCTCTAGCATTGCGTAGAGATGTGGGTTCTCTCTGCATCTTTTACCGAATTTATCACGGGGAGTGCTCAGAGGAGCTGTTCGGTTTGATTCCAGCGGCCAAATTCCACCACTGGACATTACGTGCAAAGTACCATCTGCATCACGTAGACGTCTGGCATTCCACATCCGCGCGAAATTTTTTGCCTCGCACAGCCACTCTGTGGAATCAACTACCGGCAGCGGTCTTCCCGAACAGATACGACTTAGGGACCTTCAAGAAAAAAGCATACTCCCCACCTTAAAGGCCGGCAACGCATTTCTTGACACACCTGTTGTTGCGGATGTCCATGGGCGGTTGCCTCACCTCGCCCCATCCCGTGAGCCTCTTGCCCCATCTCATATAAAAAAAATCGAATATACTAGATACTACTACCTCTTCAGAAACAAAAAAAAATTTAATAATACATTTAAATTTAATTATATATAATGCCTGAACAGTGGCTTTATTATAAAAGTGTAACATTTACCCTTAAAGCTATTATGTATCTTATGAAGCCTACTAGAATTTGTTACAAGCAATCGAATTTCTAGTGTTAAAATATTGAAAATCAGTATTATGAGCAAAAAGGTGACGATTTTTGTGAACGTAAATTAAATTGTCATAAATTCACTGACAATGAGCAGTCATAATAAAATTATTTCTTTAAATTTTGAATGTCTTTAAACCAAGCTAATATTTGGTTAAGGCTAACCTGTTTTTTTTAATGAAATACTAAAAGTACTGTTAACTGTACCTTAATCAATGTTTATACGGAAATGTAACATTTTGTCAGAATTGCGAATTTCTTCTATTGTTGTATTGTACTTGTGTTAAGTTTTAATTTTGGGTTTGTTACGACAAGGTTTAGTAATGACATTTGAAAATTAAAAATATCGCGTCACGAGGGTTAGGTTAGATAAAGAGTTAAAATATTTGAAATTAAAAGATTGAATATTAGTTATTTTGATCCCATGATCCCTATTGGTCAACAAAAGAAAGATTATTGTTTTGCTTAATTATATTTTTTTTGTTTTCAAAACTAGTTAATAAGAGATATTTCTTGTATAAAAAACAAGTTCTGCTTATCAATTGTAAAGTAGATCCTGTAGATGAGGCCACAACCTGGGATTTGAACAAGACATACAAGATTTATCAACGATAAGTCACTTGAACGGTTGGCTCAGTGGAAGAGCGCTTGCACGTAACGCGAGAGGTCGCGACTTAGAGTCCCGCATCGTTCATGTTTTTTTTTTTTTTCAAAATTTAATTTGCGTAAAAAGTAAGTTAATGCTAACTTTTACCTAGACTAAAATAAATATTCAACAATCTACTCATAAATGATTCGACGTTATATTGACAGATGATATTTAAGTCATACATACACAATCCTTGTATTTGAATAACGATACTCAAACAATCTTTTGTAATTTTAATATGGTAATACATAAAAATAAGTATAATAAGTCGACCCTTCACATATTTTGTTTAGATTTCTGTTGAGGTTGTACCTACAGGTGAAGCCAATATCATACATAGATAATATTTTTATGATGTAATCAAAGATCAATGATACCCATTAGGGTATATTTTACCCATTAGGGTTTTGTACCTAACAAGGAAAAAACGGAACCCTTAGAGGATCACTTTGTTATCCATCTGTCTGCCTGTCTGTTAAGACCCTTTATCACGGGAACGCGTGGAGGTATCGAGTTATAATTAAAACTAATACTCAAATCTACAGTCTCTTAAAGCTGTAGAAAAAAATTTCTAAATTAACGTAAAAAAACATACGATCGTTTATGCTGCAAAAAACGTATACTCACTTACGTGAGTATACGTTTTTTTATGTTTACACATATTATTATCTTTTCATACTACAAAAAATTACATGTTAAAATTAATTACTTGTAATGGAAACTGCACACAAAGTATTGTGTTTAATCGGATAAATAATTTAACAAAAAAACAGCTTCTTAATGCACGTTCGTTATTATTTCAACATTTCATTGAATTTATTGAAGCATTGTGTTTCAACTACCAGATAGTACACGTTGTACGAACTGGGATAATCTCGACATCGCACTAGATCTGTGTTGTTGTCTGTGTACCGCGAAGGTGGATAACCTGTTTGACAGAATATTCTTAGTAAACCGCTTACAATACCCAATTTTCTTGCAAGACGAGTGAGAAGAATAGATCGATGATATAAGTGTATGCACGTACACGTCTTTTTCAATTTTATTTTGTTAGAAGACTTCTTAAAGTGTTTATACGCTTCTTTCATTTATTTTCCTAATAAATGAAGGATATTTAAAAGTTTGTAACATGATCATCCAAATTTAATGATTGAATTACTCAAGTATGCCTTGACGACCGTGTTATAAACTATGAAGAAAAGAAAAAAATACCCAAAATACCTTCCAGCCAATAAGTTAGAAGAAAGTATTTACTGACTGTGCGAGCAGCCTCGCGAGGAAGCCTGGGACTTTTGCCGCGCAACGTTTGCCGCGGGAGGCTGTCTTGGTCTATGGATTTTTGTATGAGGCTGCCTGGCGCGGCATGGCAAAGTCACTGTCAGGCTGAGCCAGCATCGAGGTGTCAGTTTAAAGTGAAGTCGAACAGAGACAGCACGTGCATAACGACTAATACAAAAAAGAAAACGAAAACAAATTACAGGCTGTAAAGAGCAAGAAGACTCATGGAAAACGCATTTTAAGTTCTGTGTTCAGAATATTGAGAAAACCCTTACTATTAGAACCAGAAAAAGATACCGTCATTGGTCGAAGAAGTAAGGCAAAACACTACAGTCTTGAGTGCGCGCGGCACAGTTACCGAGGTACTTTTGAGCATGGACAAATACCAATCACGTTCGGCTTGGGCCGCGGCACGTTTAGGCGATGCAGCGTATGCGTTTGTCTCGGGCGAGGCACTTCTTGAGCAATCGAGAATTTGCCAGGTGCGGCCGCGTCGCGAGGCTGCTTGCCGAGTCAGTACGCGGCTATTAACGGTACTGACTTTCCGCCTTAAAACCAAAGGTCAAGTTCATAATAATCTTACAATTTATGTCACGAATAATACGTGTTTTTTTATTTAGTTATTCCTTTAATATGTTATTTGAAATGAAGCTTATTCATCTTAGCTCGTTTTTCAAGGTTATTGAATTCATCGCAATTTACCTCTTTACGATACTTACTAGCACATAACTATTCCGACTAATGTTGTGAAAGTATAAACACGTTATTCATACCAAGTTTGAGTGTGCTCAACACCACTCAAATGTGTAGCTTAAAGTTAGCAAGCAAAGCAAATAAGTGCAAAGCAAAAATGTGAAAACATTCAAAAGCAAAGTTTAAAGTGCTTGTTGTAGATTTTTTTTTATTTGTACAATTATGCCTTCGTAGCAGGAAATGGGATAAGTTTATAGATTCTTATTTGTATGCAATTAAATATGTCTACCAATCCATATATCTATCTGACGATTTTTTGTATATAATTTTCACCCACTTCGATATGAATTTAAATAGTCTGTCTTACTCCTATTAGCTTAGAATGTATGTCTTTTAATATATGACGGAATTATTGAAAATGAATTTTGATGGAAGGCTTGATGATGGATGGATGTCTATTTCTTTTACCAGAACCATTAGAATTTACGATTTTTTTAATTCGATAACCGGTATTGTCTCTCTGCCAAAGACCAAGTTGCGTGTACATCTAGAATTCGATTATTCGTTGCAACGAAATTACTATCGTTTCAAGATTTAACAATCAAAAATAAATAATGGTTACAGAAAACAATAAAAATCAAAAAACGAATCCCATAAGTAGTAAAATAATTTTCAATAAGTTTGAAGGAATAAGATGATTAACAAAAAAAGTTTCTTCATTGTGAAAAAAGCTTGGGGTGACTTTTAAGATATTTTCGAAATGATTCTACATAAATATCAATATAATATTTATATTGATATCACATTGACATTCAACATTTAGTTTTCGTTATATTGAATGGACAACTCTCAATTTATTTCCAGGAACTTTCTAAATTATATTATTTAAATGAGAAGTTTGAGCTCGACTCGTGTTTAATGTCAAAAGCCTTTGATAAATCACCAAAGAAAAGCGCATTTAATGACTCCTCGCAGGTCTCAGAAATATTCTTAATTATCTCAATAAACTTACTCATACAAGTACGAATACTAGATCCGTAGTTGGACGTGCCTTAGTAATGCCAAATTGCTTAGTATAAGGCAATTTATGTGGATTAAAGTTTTTAAAGAATTTTATCAAATGTTTTAACATTTTACTAACTGTTAGTAATATTTTATTTTATATTATTAATGACAACAGTTTCTCATATAGTTAATTTTTTGTACAATCAACCCCATTATCCGCGACTTACCAATGATACAGGGGTACAAGGGGAACAATCTTAAAATAAAGAAGAACTAAGTTTACGAGATGTTTCCTGAAGCAAACGGTTATAAACATTATTTAGCTATTTCATTTACGACTAAGGGCTACATATACTTTTTTTTTTCATTAAAATAATCGATGTCATTAAAAAAATTGTATATATCTACTGCCCTATAGAAAGAGCAGCGACACCGACAATATCAGGTATGAGTAGGAACAGTGACAATATCAGGTATATAATATAAAATCCTGGAAATGAAATGTCTGCGTACATCCTAGGAAGTTTCTGAATCCTCAAGAGAGGCCAGCTCGCATATCTTGGCTCCAGAGCCAAGATATGCGAGCTAATACCAGTATTTAAAGTATCCATGGGTGTATTTCCATCAGGTGAGTTGTTTCACGTTTACCCCTCTATATTAGAAGATGATTTCAAGACAAAGCGGGTGTTTGATTCATCGGCCAATCCTGCACGCTAAAATTTAAGAGTTTAATTTTGAAATCAGGAAAATCTAATTCATGAAATCCTGTTATATCTTAGTTATCTAGAAATGCTCATTGTTACTATTGTTATCGCCATATTACATGAAACTCATTTTTAAGTAAGCATAGATAAATCCATATTAGCTATTTCATTTCATCAATTATTTGTAGTCATGGGTGACGCCCGCATGCTGTGGCGTACAAATAATAATTGCAAGTTGTTAAAGAAATACAAATATATACACAATATCAGTAAATTGATACGTAAATGATTGAAATTGGTAAAAGCATTATTTAGTTTGTTCGTAATTAAATTAAGTAAAATGATTTTTTAAAATGTCAATTGAGGAATTGAAGCATATGTGTATCTGTAATATTATCTTTGTCATACAAGCTGCAAAATGTTTTTTTTAAATAATCAAAGTTAATAGGGTAACGGCGCGGTTGTCTTGTGGAAAACTTAAATTTTAAACTAAATTCTTTATAAGTGCTTGAATAGTTATCTTATTATAACATTAACTTAGATATTTTCCAGACTTATCTGAGCGTGGTAAGTTAAGTACTCTCATATCCACTTAGTATATGTATTCATAATTAAACTTTTTTTAAATCGAACCTTTACTGGAGCAATTTAAATTATGGCCTAGCTTGGTACTAATTAGATTGCGTTTCCGATCTCCCGCTCGCCGTGTACTGCCGGCTTAACACGGCAAGCTGAACGATAGAACTATTATATAAATTGTGCTTTAAAGTATCCAGGCTGATTACTATTTTAGAGCTGGATAAAATTAAATAAGTAGTTTTAACAAAATTATGTGAAAAGAGTTCAACTTTAAGTGTATGCATAGGTTACGAATGTTTATAATAATATTGACCTCATTTTACACAAATTATCTTGCCCTAGACTAGTCAATGTCTGTGCAATGGGTTTCAAAACAACGATATATTTACTATAAAGCAAATACGAATCATTTACAATGTTATCTAATAAAAGCTGTTTCGCACGGCACAAAACTTGACGAAGCTCGCTGAGCTGATACCAGTAGTGCAGAAAACAAAATATTATCCGCAATCAGTACTATCCTTTTTTGAATTTGTTACTTAATGCATAAAATAAAATAAAAAATGACTAAACAAAAGAGTTTGCTAAAAAGAGATAAAAATCTCTGTTAACTAAACTGACATTCACCCAATGAATTAGTAATACTCGTATATTAATCTGACCTTTAATCTGAGACTCTAAATTGAGAATATCTATTAATTTATGTTCTAAAACTACACACCTATTATTATACGATTTTTCATATTATTGAACCAATTCCCTAATATCATAGAGCAATTTTGTTTTAAAAACTATAGGTCCCTATATATATATGTATATAACGAAAATGGTCTTTGTTTGAGGCTCAATCATGCGTAAGCCACTGATCGTATCGTCGTGAAACTACCACCATTTGAAGCGAAATTTATCCAAGATAGTTTATGGCATCTTATTTTTTGAATTCCAATGTTCCTTCCTTTTAAAATTCGCCCAGCGAAGCGGGCGGGAACAGCCGTTCCCACTAGCCGGTGAGAATATAAATGACTTAATCATGTAAATAAAACATTCGCGAAAATAATATCAATACCGGTAAAAGCAATCCTAGAATTAGTGATCTTCTTAAAATCACCTATCAAGCTAGCTAGCAGTGGTTTGTTCATGTGTAAATGTAATACATGATTATGAGTCCATTCCAAGTCATAACTTGTTATCCTTGCTGCTGCCACGAGCCTGCGGTTAGTATACGCGCTGCTAACAGTTTGTGGCAAGTTCAACAAGATATTTCATAAACAAAACTATGCCACAACCGCGCTGCAGTCACGAACACAAATCTGACTTTATGTGAATGACTTCACTTGTGTAGGTTTTGTTGACGTAGCACTGAGTATTGAATCGGATTTTGTTTACAATTTGATGGATTTCACTTGATACGTACCGTTTAAATGCATTACTAATATGTTATTCTTTTTTAAAGTGATAACCCTCACTTCTGGGATTAGTTATACAAAATATTCTTTCCATATAGCCAACTGTTCTGAGAGTTGATCAAGACATACAATATTTATCAACAATACGTCACTCGAAGGGTTGGCTCAGTGGAAAGAGCGGTCACACAGAACGCGAGAGTTCGCGGGTTTGAGTCCCGCATCCTTCATAATTATCATATTTAATTTGTGTAAATGCATTAATATAAAAATCTGCTATTTTACTAAATACACAATTAAATATTGGTGATAGTCCGATTTTTGTAGTAGAGATCCAAATTGGTGGTAAAAGTCCATAATCATACAGCATTCCTTTATTGCGAGTTAACTCGGCTTAACAGTCTATGAAGCCTGACCGATCATTGACCACAACCGATAACGATCCAATCTTACAGGGATTTAAAGAACAAATGTTTAACAGAGCTTTGACGTAATTTTTAAAAAAGTAACAATATACTATTAGGAAGTAATGTATACTTGGAAGTGAAAAATCTAATTTCCATTCGTAGGATTGAATTGAATCGCTCGCCACTCTGGCTATATTCTTTCAACTCCGAATACGTAAACGAAAGAAGTGGACATTGAGTGATATAAAAATGTTTAAAGTATTTATAGGCTTAGATACACAGTTAATACTACCCTAACTGTAAGTTACTACTATATAATACTCGTGGCATACCTAGGTTTCAACTGTACTTCATCAAAATTTTGGGGCTCAGGTGAAACGCCATCAGCAGATACTAAATGACCAAGATATAATACAATCATCACCAAGATATAGTACAATCTTTAAGAGTTGACATTAAGATTTTAAATTTTAAATTAGTCGTTGTTAATATTTCAAAAACGCAATGTAACACTTCTCAAAAGCCATCCCTAATATTACAATCGACATAACTCAACTTAATGCTAACAATTTGTTATTTTTAAAGTGATATTCCTCACTACTGGGATTAATTACAAAGATAAAATTTGAAACTAATTGGTGAGCCCTCTTCCAGCTGAGCCAACCGTGACGTATCGTTGATAAAACTTGTTTGCCTTCTTTAACTCTCGGGTTGAGGCTTCATCTACAGAATCTACTTTACAATTGATAACCTGCTCAAACCCTTAGATTAAATGTAATTAATTTAAGTTTATAAGTTGTATTATTTATCAGACATTTTCCAATTTAGTGTATCGAGGCACACGGGAATCCGCATCATTCTTAATAATTTTTATTACAGTCTAGTTTTCCTTACTGTGATATAAATTATTGTTAATACTCGCAGTATTCATTTTCGTTTTTTCAAACCACCGTCGAAATAAATATGGTGCCGGTTTTTAGTCTAGCGCGACATCCTAAACTAATACTATATCTTTTTTTTTCACAAGAAAGAAGAATTTTTTTAAGAGGGAGACATAACTCATGTATTGAACTTCAAAACAATAACTTGAAGCCATTTTATTTCCTTTTGATCACCAGTCGGGTGACCATTGCGTGTGTGATTTAAAGTTTTTTTTTATGGAAAAAGAGGATAAACGAGCGTACGAAACCGAATATATGAAAATATTAAAATGTAATAAGCAATTTTCAATTTTTAACTTCAAACATTAGTATGTACTAAATTTATTGTTTTTTTTTATGTATGTGACCGAATAGGGAAATTATTTTATTATTAACTAAAAGCGTATCCAGTTTATGAACTGGATACTGTTTAATAATTTTCAATAAATAATATGTATGCCTATCTCTAATATCATAACGATGTAAAAGACAATCACCAACTGGCGCCGATAACAGAAGTAACCAATTATATTCAAATATATTTTAAAGGAAAATAGGAAATTTGTACCAACAAAATGATATAACGATACCATCGGATCACATAAATAAAATAATACATATAACCTAGTCATATCCGCCCACAGACTCAGTAATAATGAAACAATAGTATATTATGTTGTACCCTACAAGTATTACGTCACATTTATTGGAGATATGTATATTTTAAAAATATATGCTTTCTAATACATATAAAGGCAAAAAATAACATCCAGCCCCGCGGAATAGTCTCTGATAATATCTGACGATGATCTATTGTGGGTTCGTCGGTAGTCACGTGCTGAATATCAATCGAGGAATATTTAGACCGTCTTTATTAGATTACTGATCGCACCTATCCAAAGAACTATTTATAGGATTGCCATAACATTACAATTGTATAATTTTTTTTGTGAATGTTCATGTCAAAATTTTATAAATGAAACCGTGGTCAAAATACAATATATTTGCTACTTACTATATTCCCAAACCAACGCGACATGCTGAATGCGCCTCAGGAAGTTTTAAATTAAAAAATTAACTCTTTGACTATCGTTTAATTCGATCGTTTTTTTTTAAAGCAACCTTTGCGAAACTCCGCCATACATGGCAATCAGGAAATTGGACTGAGCGGGAAGGGTTGCGAGAAGATCACAAAGACCATGTTGCTCACCATCCAGGTCGTTATTAACAACTGGTTAACACTGATCCAGGTAGATTTCTAAATAAGATCTGTGGGATTTAGGGACCTTTAAGTATATTCTCAGCTCAAAGGATGGCCGGTTGAATGTTCACGGGCTGAGTTTTTTGCTCTCCATCAGGTGAACAAGATCCGTTTCTATCACTTGCCCAATTGTCCAATCTAATGTCGTAAGTATTTCGTACGTTCTTATGTTAAATTATTGAAAACAGTGCAATAATTTTATCCACACCAAATTTAAAATCGCTTTAATGAATAACTTTAATTTTAAAATTTTGAACACCATTTAGTCATACACACCAATATCATAGAGTTTAAACACTGCTCAAGATCAAGAAAGTGATTGTGATATTGATATTTTATTGCTAAGACTTTTTGTGTGTTATAAATTAACGGGAAGTTATTCCAAATTTAAAACTATTTATCTTAGTTCTGTCAATTCAGAATTACATGACAGGGAGAAGTTATTTTAAACTAGAAGTAACTTTACATTGTGTTTATTAAATAAATCATCCGCCGCATCAGTCTCTCTGTCTGTTCGTGATTAACTCAAAAACTACAGCATCGATTTTCGTGTTGTTTTCACCAATGGATAGCGTGGTTCTCGAGGAAGATTTCAGTACATAATTTGATTGTTTACATTTTTATAGATATTTGTTGGAGGTGTCGGGAAAAGTATGCCATCTGGGAGCTTTCAATGAAAACGGTGTCTAAACTCTGAGATATAACAAAATAATGTATAGTGGAATTGTGTATTTTATATAGATCTACAGAAAAGTCAGCGATGGCATATTATGTCTATCTCTGAAGCATAACCAAATAATGAATATTACCATTTTAATACTTAAAAAAATTGGCAATTATAATGCGGTAATGTAAAGCTGTTTACACAAATACGATATTAATTCCTTTTAACTTTATTCGCGAATTCTTAAATATATTTTCTTCTATTGAGTCAGCTAGTAATATATTAAACGCATGAACATCCGCTCGGTAGGATTTGATGTTATCGTGTTCCCACAGACAGATGTAGTCTTGATACAAGAACTTTTCATACAAACAAGATGTTTCTATGTATCGAAATTGCAACAAAAACATATTTCCCTAAAGCGAACGAAAGCTATTCAAGATAAGTCCAACTCTCACAATAACGTGACGAGACAGGGTTCGTCCACATAAAACGTAGATTTCATTTCACGAGAATACTGGATAAAAGTAAACTGAGCCTTGAGAACTGTAAAGAGTTTAATCAAAGCCGGCATTTTCCGGGCAAGCAGGAGCGTCCATGTCGTAAATACTCTATACAGGCTCACACCCTTGAGACCGGAATTGCTTCATTTCGTATTTTGTATTTTGCCGAAGTGACTCACTATATTATGTTCACTCTAAAATCTATCCATCGTCAGTTTCACTATCTATTATATATTATGTCTAGGAAATTGTGTGCTTGTAGTAAAAAACCGATCGTGTTACAATTAAATATTTATTCCATGTGCCAAATTAAAACCTCTTAAGCTATTACTCGTATTTCATGATTGATTAAAAACTATTAAAAGAGATTTTGATAAACTTTGGTGGTACTGAACCATAAGATAGGGCAAGCTCTTTTATTTCGATATTCGATTATTATTAATATTATTTTTAATACCTACATTCTAACAGTTGGTGGTCCACCTTGTGAAATGCCTTTTCTAAGTCTGTGTAAACTGTTTCAATTTGGTTTACATTATAAGGCCCTTAATTAAATAATCAGTAAAAACAAGAAAATTTGACAAAGTCGATCTGCCGGCCACGAAGCCATGTTGCTGTTCTATGATTGTGTGTTTTAGCTTTGTGTATATCTATATAATAAATGGAAATTGGTATAGATGATTCTCGGGTGCGCGAGACAAGAGAAGAGTGTTGTACTCTATATGTGGACGGAATTGCACATTGAAGGGCGCCAAAATGTGGCCGGCCTGGGTTGAAGAATTGACGTGCGTTTTTTTTCCGTGCCCCCCAGCTTCATCGAAAACAACTGCACGTTTCAGCTTCAAATTTTAAATATACCCGCTGCATGAATTTATTTATTTATTTATTTATGAACTACCAACAGAATTACATGTGATACATTAACATTAAACAAGTCTTAGGTGCTAGCGATACACATAGTTATATTAATAGGCATTTACGGCATGTACACAAATACAAGTCGTACAAAAAGTTAAAATTTATATAATAAGTAAAGACTGAATTAATGTAATGGGCGAGGATAGTCACCAACTGATTCATGTAAAGTCAAACTTTTAATGAAAAAGATTCACATAAAATAAGAATAACGTGATACATTGCTATTTAACGTCTTCAATGGTGTTCCATTTATAGAAAAAAATATGAATGTACAGGTACAGTTATACCTAAATAAGTTAGTTTGGTTCTCTGTATGCTTCGCAGCAACTTTGATGAATTTTCAGTGAATTCAATGCAATTAACCACATTACGGAAATAACTTCAGTTTTGTAATTCATAACAGGTTTCAGATTGCTGAAAAAACGTTTATTTTCAAGCAATTAGTAGTTTAATTTAATTTACCAGTGGGAGGCTCATTTGCACAGGATGCCGGCTAGATAATGGTTACCACAACGGCGCCTATTTCTGTCGTGAAGCAGTAATGTGTGTTTCGGTCTGAAGGGCGCCGTAGCTAGTGAAATTACTGGGCAAATGAGACGTAACATCTTACGTCTCAAGGTGACGAGCGCAGTTGTAGTGCCGCTCAGAATTATTTGGTTTTTCAATAATCCTGGGCGGTACTGCAATGTAATGGGCATGGCGTATCAATTACCATCAGTCCTGAACGTCCTGCTCGTCTCAACCCTTAGTTACATAAAAAAGTTTTGCAAGATCAAATATTTAATAGAACCAAATATTACATGATCTAATAAGCTGGCGTGTTTTAATTTGGTTGTCACAAAACAAAAAGAATATTTATCACAAATGTATCGATACATACAAAGCCTATAGATATATATTGTAGTCACGGACTAGTAAAAAAATAAAGACTCCGTGTCACCTTACATAACAGTGTAGCATCAAAACAAGCCGATTAACGTGTAAATACATAGCCCCACGCACACACTTACACTACTACAGGCCGATAGGCGGCCATTATGAGAATTGTCATCGTCTGTGACAGATCAGTTTAGGTCTCAATACAATATTCTAAAAATGCCGTCGTGCGTTGTGAAAAAGTGTAAAAACGATACTATATAAGTATTTGTGGCTATATATGATTATTTAAGGGAGAAAAAATTGTGTTACTTGTATCCCCCGTAACCGCACACACACTAGCATGACGGTGCTTCCCTTGCTAATATCACGGCGCTGAGTCCTTTTTTTTACTCGTCCGTGATTGTAGTATAGATAATATAATATACACGTTACAAATTCGTTCTCTCTTATAAACAAATTTTATCGCAACTTTTTCGCGGTAACTCCTAACTCCTTCATTTTCAATACTTATTCTATTGTTTCATACACAAAACTGTAAGTACCGGAATGTGATATCTTTTCGTTCTGTGTGTTTCTTCCGTTTATTTCCTTAAAGCTCAACTTATTTAGATAAATTTTATTTTAAAAAATTAATAAGATTTTGAAGCCAAGTTTTCAGTTAAGAATATGAAATTCAGCACTGAAATCTGACTAAATAGTAAATTACAACGATTTGAGTTATCAAATCTTTGTAGGCGCAGGTGGTGGTAAATATCATATATAAATTTAATTGTATATCAAAGTTTAGTGACTAGCGTTCTTAATAACTAAACCAATAGCCCAAATGACGCATAAATCTTGGTATGTTTGTTCTCCGAATTTCGAAATTTTGAACCTCGAAAAATCTTTTGATTAGTAAACTTGTAAGAGCGTGGAATTCCCATAACATTTTTTTAAGTGACTCTGTAACATTTATGAAAACATGTGTTTATTTTATTTATATCTACAGGATCTACTCTGAACCTAGTCTACCTTGGCATACTAGGAAATTGACTTAGAATGTCGTTCTTACAAAATGTAAAGAATTTGTAATTTTTATGTGATCTCCCTCACTTCTGGGAATAAATAAATTTAATTTCTACCAAAGCATGTTAAATAGAGTAAACAGAAAATGACTTTAAGAACTTTGATATGTATCTTTCAGAGAAGCGGGTTTTTCCTTTCCTATTCTATGAAATATTTCACGTGCAAGAATTTGCGTAGTAGCGTAAAATCTGATTTTACAAATGATATGCAGATGTTTTGACGTTAAGTGTGAGCCAAAGTATTTATTTGTGCTGCTTGTACCACATAATATTTCCTCTTTGAATTACTTTTAAGCACTTTTAAATATTATTTTGATTTCAACTCAATTGACGCATTATTATGTAGATACGTACGTTTTCTAATTTGCTAAGACTCCATTACAATTGTCCTATTTAGGCAGTATATTAATGTAGTGTTAGATAATTTGTACGTCTAGATAGACTTTGATGGCTTTGAAAGCGTGTGTAAAAATTTAATTTAGAACTAACCTCTATTTGAGCAATTCACACGCACTAACACAAAGTGTCAACCCAATCGCGAGTGTAAAACGTAGCTTGTGACGCACGCATATTAATATTCCTGGCCTGTTATTATCGGTTATCTAACAGTTAGAGAGTCTATCTAGACGTAAACATTATCTAAGAATGTAGCGTTTAGGTAATATTTTAGGTATTTATTTGGCAATAAAAGTATTCAGAAAGCTTAATTCACATAGCCAAAGAAATTTTACTTACAAAGTCTGATACTCGCACAGTACTAGACCGGACAGAACCTTTTCTTCACGCTCTTACATACATAAGTACCCACTTAACTTTATTATACCTTTTACGACGCCGTTCGACGTTTTCGCGTACATTCAAACCGAGAACGGACAAGATGTGGACGCTAACAATTAATTGTGATGTGTTACTACCATTTAAGTATCATATTTCATATAAAGCCCTTGTTATGAACATTCCCGGTGTTATTACAAAAATATGTTTTAACACTTGTTTTAAAAAAGTTAAAAGGCATTTACTTTCTCAAAATTGATTCCTTTAGAATTCTTTTTGGTGTCATTTTACTAGATTCTACTACCGCTTTGGAAACAAATGGTACTCTGAGAGAGAAGACGCGGCGCAAGAAACTCTCCCAGCATTCTCGTTTTTGCGCTCTTTTTAATTAAATATACAATATTGAACTGTCATTGCTATTGCTATAAAATAATCATAATCTAGTCCCAGGCTGTTGGATCACTTAGATATTCAGCTGTGGAGTAGTAGGACTTACGACAGAGCCATTTTATAATAAAACAGGCGCATTGCCGCGTGATGGGGGTTGTTACATATTACGCATCGCTTTTATAATTTTTTTCGTTCGTTCTTCATTCGTTATCTAAATACGGAGTAAGCATTTTTAACAAAAAATATAGTTTAAAAGATTGTAATTATTATAACAGGTACTTACAATATATATTTTATGCCGATATTTCGATCCAATTGCATGAATCGTGGTCACGGCGGCAAGAAACATTTGACACTAATAGTACACCAATCTGTCCACTTGGCACCTAGTTCGTTTTGGTCTTAGATTCCTTAATTCAAGACACACACTACTGACGACGTCCATACTTTCGGTTTTTTTTATTGCATTCGTACTGCAGAGAGAGCCCACGGGATTCCATGTTTGCGCTAGCCTAAAACCATCCTCCCTATTAAAATTGTTAGGATGCTTTTTAATTTCTCTAAGAAGCCGTGGGATGTATTGGCGTTCAGCATTAATCACTTGTGGGTTGTACAGCTCGATCCAATGGTTGGTACCGGCATTTAGCAAGTGTTCGGCTATTGCAGATTTTTTAGGATCGTTATTTTTGAAAGTTTGAAAACATAGTTTAAAAGTCTTAGTAGAACAATAAAGAAGACACATAACATAACAAAACAATTTTTAATTCAAAATTAGTTTAAAAACAAACCATGGGATAGAAAGTTTAATGAGGACTTTTATGATCGTTATGGTGCTTATGATCATATTATTTGCTTCTAGATGCTTCGAATAGCTTTTACGTGATTGATCATAATTTTATAAATACTCTTATTTAATTTGAAAGATCCTACAGATATATTTTATCTTAGAATACGAGTATATATTGTTTTGTCGGCATACTCAAGTTTACTATCTATAATCATTAGTGCCTTAGAAAACTAAGGATATATATGGGAAATAATTATGTCCTGCGGTCAGACAGTACAAATATTCCAATCGTAGCTAATAACACAGAGTAGAAATGGACACTTACGTATTCTTATAATGACACGCAACGAATGAAAGAAAGAGGATAGCTTTGAAACTATTGTAACTTGTCTTAGGTACCTACCTGTACTTATAGTCTCAAATTTAATGACAAATAAAATCTACTAAATGAGCTGTTAAGTCTTTTTTTTAATACATTGAAAGACACAAAAATTCTGAGCGGCACTATAAATGCGCTCGTCACCTTGAGTAATTTCACTAGCTACGGCGCCCTTCTGCCCGAAACACAGTAATGCTTCACGGCAGAAATTGGTGCCGATGTGGTACCCATAATCTAGCCGACATCCTGTGCGAAGGTGCCTCCCACTGGTAAACTTGACGATACGAGACTGATTTTACAGACAAGACCATAGCAACAATAATTACTTGCTAAACAAATTTAATTTTATCAATTACGAATGGAACATGAAAAGTGAAATGTAACTGTAAATAAGTCTCTTAGTAACGATAATCTCGTAGTCACTTACCCGTTTCTGTATCTTAAATATAACTTTATTGTACTCTTACCAGACTGAAAATCATACACAAAAACGTTCGGCAAACTCAATTATAAAGCTGTAATATGGGAATTACTAAAATGTATTCTTCTTTGAGGAAACAGACGGAAAGCACTCTTAACAGCAATTCTATCAGATGAAGTATTAAATTAGTGAAAGCAGGATACTTTGTATACAACAGTGTGTTTCATTTGTATGAAGGGCGTTCTTTTCTATTCTGTTGACGAATATAAACCGTTGTTTTACTTCTGTTTGAGCTTAGTCCTTCGACAATTAACTGATTAATGAATGAACTGTTGACGTGTATCAAGCAACTTACACGATTCTAAGCCTTAAAAACTTACAAGATACAGAAAAATTTGGAAACAAATTAAATTAATAATAATCTTGTATATTATGTCATTCTATAGGTATCCTAATCCTACAACCCATCATGATGGGAAAAGTTGCTGGAATAAGAGGCGTAGGTCGCAGAAAAATAGTCTTGGCTGCGCAACATCTGAGAGTGGACTGACATCGCGAGTGCGGCAGAACTATTTCGCCTCGCGAAGGACAAAAAGTTAAAATTACAAAGCTGACTGCCAACATCGCTAGTCGGAGAGGCACGCAAAGAAGAAGAAGAAGATATGTCTTGTTCAACTCTCAGGTTGTGGCTCTATCTACAGGATCTACTTTACACCTGCTCAACCCCAATATTTTGCATATTAGGAAATTGACTTAAGATGTCGCTCTTGCAAATCTTAACAATTTGTTATTTTAAGGTTAACCCTCAGTTATGGGATTAATTCACAAATTAAATTTATTAACAAAATTTAAATTAATCCCAGAAGAGAGAGAGAGAGTTATCACTTTAAAATAACAAATTATTTATAATTTGGATAGTTTCAAAAAGTTGATGACGGCATTTGGGTCCCAAGATTTGTGAAATATAAAAAAATATACTCGAAGTCCTAGAAACAAAGAGTCATGGCCTACTGTATTTTATATGGAAAAATGTGTCGAGATGAATAAAACTTTGACCCGATGGTATGTAATTCACCCAGCCTATTACAATGAAGTGCAGCTCAGGATTGCTTGATTGAACCCAATATTATTGCGGTATCGCAGTTGCTCACATCACTTTGAAACATAAGATGTTATGTCATATTAGCCCAAAAAATTCACTAGCTACCATCGCTCTTATATTTATATTCCGTAACCCAGTACACCTATCAGTGGGAGGCTCCTTTGCACAGGACGTCGGCTAGATTATGGGTACCAAAACGGCGCCTATTTCTGCCGTAAAGCATTACAGTGTTTTGGTGTGAAGGGCGCTGTAGCTAGTGAAATTACTGGGCAAATGAGAGTTAACATCTAATGTCTCAAGGTGACTAGCGCAATAATTGTGGTGTGGATCAGAATTTTTGGGTTCTTCAATAATCCTGTGCGGCAAAGCATTGTAATTACCATCATTACCGCAAGGCATATCAGTTACCATCAGCTGAACGTCCTGCTAGTCTCGTCTCTTATTGTCATCACGGACTAGTAAAAAAATACGGATCCCATGTCACCTTACATAACAGTGTAGCACCAAAAGAAGCCGATTAACGTGTAAATACATAGCCCCATGCACACACTTACACTACTGCAGGCCGATAGGCGGCCATTATGAGAATTGTCATCGTCTGTGGCAGATTAGTGTGCGTCTCAATAAAATATTTTAAAAATGCCGTCGTGCGTTGTGAAAAAGTGTAATAACGATACTATATAAGTATTATTAGTGGCCATATATGATTATTTAAGGGAGCAAAATTTGTGTTACTAGTATCCCCGTCACCGCACACACACTAGCATGACGGTGCTTCACTTGCTTATATCACGGCGTGGAGTCCTTCATTGTTTACTCGTCCGTGATTGTCATAAAAAAAATCTGTACTATTTATCTTCGTTCCTTTGTTTTATAGTGGGTATATACGACTTCGCAGTCGAATGTAATAAGCCCAGATAATGTCAAGTTCTTTTTATGAATTTATCTTTAAAAATACGTCCTTACATACTTCATACGATATCAACTGTCTAAAATACGTTTTGTTTAGTAACTTAGATCAAACATCCGAACATTTTATATAAGTACAAAACGTAAACATTTTTGTATGTATGTACGTAGCTGAAAGACGTTTAACATCTATTTATATTCAGCGACTTAATAGAATAGAACTCCCGGTGGAGCATGAACACATTGTTGTATTATTTTATTTAATCATACTATGGTAAGTACCAGTGGGAGGCTCCTTTGCACATGATGCCAGCTGGATTATGGGAACCACACAGGCGCCTATTTCTGCCTTGAAACAGTAATGTGTAAACACTATTGTGTTTGGGTCAGAATGGCCGTAGCTAGTGAAATTACTGGGCAAATGAGACTTAACATCTTATGTCTCAAGGTGACTAGCGCAATTGTAGTGTCATATTTTTGTCGTACGTGATGTGAATTTTTCGGTAACTCAAGAATCCTGAGCGGCACTGCAGTGTTATGGGCAGGGCGTCTCAATTGCCATCAGCTCCTGCTTGTCTTGTACCTGTCATAAAAAAAAGCAATAAAATGGTGAAGTGTAGTAGAATAAAGAAGTAACAAATATTTCTGTCTCTTTTTCTCATTAATTTTACACATCTAAATGACTGAACGGAATATTCAGTTTTTCACAGATTGAGAGAGTAAGACTGGGACCCAAATACTTACTATGTCTTATTTAAATGGAAGACCAGAGGAATCACAAGAGCGTTTCCGGCCTTTAAGGAAGGTGTATGCGCTTTTCTTGAAGGTACCCATTTTGTATCTTCCCGGAAACACCGCACAAGGAAGTTCATTCCACAGCTTTTTAGTACGTGGAAGAAAGCTTCTTGAAAACCGCACTGTGGAGGACAGCCACACATCCAAAATGTACTTAACATAATTATGAAATGTGAAATAAAAATGTATACTTGTATTTGTATTATAATGTGATAAAAATTAGCCGCATAAATTTTTGACAAACATTGAACTTCGTTGTCAATAACACAGAATAAATAATAACAGTACCAATAATAACTAACACGTTTTAATAAAATTCTTATATTCACTTTATAGAAATAACTACCAAATAAAAATACGTAAGAAATAATGTTTTTATATTTCGATTTATAAAATACAATACCATTATTTATATACTGCGCGGATAGTTCAGTTATCATCCATCAAGTGACACCCGATGTTCGTCCCTTCATTACGAACATAAGCAACATAACTATAGTATTAATTCAGTCCAATACAATACAATATTAAACTAAATATTCAGTAACAGGCGCCTGTATTTACTCCGAGTAACCCGGGCAAGTCGCGCTTTGATTAAATCCTTTGAGTGTCCCGTACTAGATACTCGTTTCAATTTTATCTACTTCACTCCGTTTTGTTGAATAACACGGAAATATTCAGTCCCGAACATAATTTGCCTCTACTATGTACTTTAAAATTAAATGTATGACTTGCTCGTAACTGATTTAAGTACGGGTAATCAACATCCGTACTAATATTATAAATGTGATTGTAAGTTTGTTTGTAACGCTTTCACGCCTAAACCACCGCACCGATTTTGATAAAATTAAGTAAAGAGATTTATTATTTATTTATTATTAATATAAAGTTTGATAAATATACATTGTCCTCCAAAGCCATCTAGACGGTTTGAATGGGGAGATAGACTAGAGGTTAAAAAACACAGGCTACATTTTATTGCAAAAAATAAATGGAGGGGTTGAAATAGGGAATGGCAGTTTGCATGAAAATTCGTCATTATCGAAGAAAAAACCATAAAACTTTGTATTTAGGCACTTGATAAGAAATAATTTATGTACATTTGTTTAAGCATTTTTGATACTTTGACCTACATGGAGATGAAATATGAGTTTAACGTTCACAGGGAAATACTATTAAAGATATTGCCCACAATGACAAGGAATATGCGCTGTGTATGAAGAGTGCTGCCAGCAGCGGAAAGAGCAATTTGTATGTGTATTATTTGAAAAGTATCCTTAAAGATAAAAAATGCCCAAAGTAACTATTCAACGACGAACGAAGTCGCAGGTAAAAGCTGGTGCTCCTATAATTTAAACTCGTTTAAATATATAAAGGATTGTTTTCAATTATAAGGAGTTGAACAAAGTGGGTATCACGGACTTATTCTTTTTTTCATGAAAATAAGGGACGAGACGAGCAAGACGTTCAGCTGATGGTAATTCATACGCCCTACCTATTACAATGCAGTGCCGCTCAGGATTCTTGAAAAACCAACGTATATTATGTACTCTCATTTACAATGTGTGTATAAATAGAAATAAAGTGTTTGGAATATATTTTCTCAAAATTGATTCCCTTAGAATTCTTTTTCAAGTCATTTCTAATGTACTACACACTACTACCGCTTCTGAAAAAATTTCGCTCTGAAAGAGAAAAAGCGGCGCAAGAAACTCTCCCAGCATTATTTTTTTGCGCTCTTTTTAATCAAATATATGTTAACATTATGGTTATGACAGTTTCTAGCAAATTCACTTATGTGCCTATGTACATACATTACTGATGATCTAAAGTTACTGAAAAATAGATTTATAATATAACTTTTGAATTTTTTAATTTAAGATTTGTTTTAGAATATTTATTAACACTTTAATAATGTTTTTACGGCAGCTACAATTAACACTAATAATAAAAATATCTCGTTATTCGTAAGTATAAACTAAGTGATTACCAATTTACATAGATTGAAATTAGGAACATTAAGGTTGCGTTTGTCAGGCATTTAGCTTAACTGAACTCAGGAATACCGTAATAGTAAGGCTTAGCGCTAATTGACATTTCACAATCACCATTTGTCGAAGATAAGGAACGATAAGTACCAATATATTAAAACAACATTAAATTAGGAAGTAACGTAGAATTTTGTCTGATATTTGTTTTACTAGTTTATGAATTAACATCATCATCTCACCGCTCATCATTGATCTTACACTAAACATAACTATTCAAATTATAACCTATTAAATATTATAAATAACTAATCATAACTAAGAACTATGGTTCGAAGTGTAACATCTATTAAAGTGTATAGAGCATTCACAAAACAAAAACAACAACATGTTAGTAAAAACAAAAAATATTGAAAATTAAATAAAAAAAACATTAAGCTAGTTTATGACTTCAGTTTTTTTAGTTCACTTATAAAGTGGACCCAGCCACTGTTCAGGTATTATCTATAAATAAATTTAAATGTTTTATTTAAAGATGGCTATGTAAATGATAACTACCTAAACACTATTGACTTGAATTGACTGATGAATTGAATTAAAATTGAAGTTCTCGGTTACAATGCATAGCTTGATTAAATAGTTTATAACCGCCAGTTGCAGTTAGCATCCTTAAAGTTAATGTTTCATTAAATATAATACCGTCACTTTTCATTTTGTCAGTCAAAGATAGCATGTAATATAACTTTTGCATATAACTATAACTATAACATATGAATATAACTTTAAATATGGTTTCTGAAATTGGCGGAAAGTCTGTTAAATAGACAATGGCACAGCGTATGAATATTCAGGTCAAATCAATAATAAGCCTTGATATTTAAATATTATCATTTAATCTTTATTTTAAACATAAAAAAATATTTCCTAAAGAGTTACCTATATGTTTGAATCAATTTTCAAATTCAATTTGTATTGAAATTGAGGTTTTTAAATACAGTTTAAAACGATCTGAGCGGGATCAAATATTAATCGAAACAACCATGAAGATTTAAACGTTTTTGACGATAAAATTAACATTTAATATAATATATTGAATATGTTCACAATTTTTTTCAACAATAATTATTATGGAAACGATAAATTGTACAAAACGTGATTTTAACATAACATACAGCTTATATCAAGTCAGGGATATTTAAAATAATAATTGTATTTTTACAAATCTTCACGGGTACGTTAAGGAGTATTATATAGTTGTTCACGAACAAAGTACGCCCTGGGAGTAATTGGATTGAATTGATTACATATAAGAAAGAAAAAGTCATCAGCGAAGATCACTTTCCTTTCATTATGTTTAAAATTGTGTTGGTTATAAAGGGTGGGCCATCTAGTGTTTTAAATTTGAGGAACCGATTACTTTGACCTTGGAAGGTAGAATGACATTCAATTTTTGACCGAAATTTTCACGTTTATCGATTGCAAAATGAGAGGCTATATGAACGAACAAAATTAGGAAATATTGAAAACTTACTTCCAAAGTAATGAACTTCAAAACTGTAAGATTTTTATGTGAAAAATTTTGAGAAATGATCTACCTTCAGTTCAGTTTGTGCGTCAATTTGTGAAGCGAGTTCGTAAAAATGGATCGTTATTAGATAAAGCAACCCGTGCGTTCAAACAAAAACATTCCTGTGAATGTGTTTAAATATCCATCAACATCAACTCGTCATCGTTCTCAGGAACTGAACATTTCTCGCACTTCTCTGAGAAGAATTTAGCATAAAGACCTCAGTATGAAGGCTAACAAAGTTCAATTGGTCCAAGAACTGAAGCCTCATGACAATCCGATGTGTTTTCGCTTCTCCCAATGAGCTGACCTCATCAATCTTAATGAACATATTTCGTAAAACTTAATTTTGGTGTCAGTTAGTTTCCATTCACTAAAACGTATGAGTTCATAATGTTTTAATAGTGCGCTTGATGGAAATAATAAGAAAACTAATATACTTAGTTTGTTTAACCTACAATAATTTATAATGAGATGCAACGGGAACATAATATCACAACATAACCGTCAGTAGTCTCTCTTACAACAGGAAGTTATTAAACTTGCTATTGTACAATCTGTCTCCAAAGTCACGAACTTTATCCAACCCATGCTTGCGGAACTTCCATTGCTAAACTTATGCCTTATTTTAATACCTCAGTCTTTGTGATAATGAACATAAGTTCCATTAATGAAGACTATCACTTTGATTTAATACTCTATTAACATTTAAAATATTCTTTATCAACAATGCAGTCAAATTTTGACGATTAATAACTCATAATAAATGATGATTGCAGTTAACTTAATTAGAACTTAGGTTTGGTGATTTGGGCAATTTTCTACGTGATTAAAAGTTTTCTTCTCAGTAGGCAGTACAAAATGCTTTCACGCAGTTTGTCGAATCTAGATCACTACAGTTTTATAGCAAAGGCATAAATGACCTTCCTGTTAGATTGCAGAAATGTATAGATTAATTAATTTGACTAAATCAATATGTTAAATTAAAAAAAAAACTGATTTCAATTTTTCAGTATAAATCAGCAATTTCATACTCAAACTCCTAATATTTACAGTCTGTGGGGATCAAGTACTTTGTGTACGACTGGATCGCTTTACGCTTCGTAGAGGCATCGTATCTTTTTGTCTTTGGACAAATTTTTCACTTTATATTAGGAAGTATTACGTAGAACTGCTTGAAATATTTTCTGCCGCGATATTACAATATCAAACCACATTATCTGGATGTGTAGAATTTCTCCACAGCGCGACTTTTAAAGAACTTAACATTACGTACAACTAAAGTATGGAATGATATTTCTGCGGTATTGTCAGGTCAATATAACATAGGAGCCTTGAAATAAACACCCTCGTGCTATATGCTTCGTTTACCAAAGGGGACTTTGAAAGTCAAAGTCACCATCAAATCAAAATTATTCAAATGGCTTAAACTAAACGCTTTTAAATCGTTATTATAAATATTGAAATTATCATAAATGTTTGGAAAAAGAAGAGCTTCTAAGAAGAATATACAAAGAAGTCAACGGCCACGGCAATTTTTAATTTTGTATTATCGTGTGGTATTATTTTATATGTCATATTCTAATATATATAAGGCACATTGGACCTATTAAGATTAGGGACCGAGCCAACGGCCTTGAGGAATCGAGTGGAGCTACTCGCCTCAGTTTGAACAGAGCTTAATATTAAAAAGCGTAGATAACGCAATATTGTTAAAAATCAGCGGAACACGTGGTCTAGAATACAAGTATTATAACGCTCTAAATTCTAGAATAAACTCTAGAATATAAGTATTATAACGCTAATAACCTATTGTTAAATAGCAAGAAAACTAAATTCATTAAATTTACCGTACCAAATGTCAAAAATGTAAATGCAAATGTTTTGTTAAATGGAGAGGTGATAGAACCGGTGGAAACTGCTATATTTCTTGGCATAACTCTAGATTCCAAATTACAATAGGGCCCCCATATTGAAGGATTGGCGAACAGACTTAGTTCTGCAGCATACGCGGTTAAAAAAATTAGACAATTAACTGACATAGATACGGCGCGACTATTATACTTTAGTCATTTCCATAGTATTATATCCTATGGTATATTGCTATGGGGCAACGCTGCCGATATTAATACAATATTTGTGCTGCAGAAGAGGGCTATTCGCGCTACTTATAACCTAGGTCCTAGGGAATCATTGAGAGCAAAATTCAAAGAAATTAACATCTTGACTGTTGCTTCTCAATATATTCTTGATAATGTAATGTATGTTCATAGGCACATAAGTGAATTTGCCAGAAACTGTCATAACCATAATGTTAACACCAGGAACAGACATAAACTGATGATGCCTACTACTCGGCTAAGTCGAGTTAGTAAGTCTTTTGTGGGGCGATGTATATGCTTTTATAATAAGATCCCAGAAAATGTTCAAAACAAAGGTGTTACGTTATTCAAAAGAATTGTTAAAAAACGTTTGTGTGGTAAAGGTTACTATAACATAAATGACTTTCTTAATGATGCTTTTAAATAATAAGTTTAATTGTACAATGTTACTTTGTAAATGTTACTTTAATTGTAAAACATATTTTTGATGAAAAAAAAAAGCCCGCTGAGTTTGTTGCGCCCATTCTTCTCAGGCCTGAGGCATTCACTTTGGAATGGGTGGTAGTTTTTTTGACTTTCAATAAGTGATTTCACATCCTATTCTGAATAAAAATATTTGAATTTGAATTTGAATATAATTTTTAGACTTTTTTAGATTTTACTCATGTATTTGTATTTCTGTTTGTGTTTTTCTAATAAAATAAATAAATTTAACTCAAGAATACGAGGATGTTATACTTGTTTCACAAATTACAATGTTAGTTAGGGCTCTCATGGAAACTCAAATCACGTAATGCGGAAGCGGCTTGTACGTAACATCCGTAGGTAGTGACTTGTTTACAATACGAAATAACTTGAACTCGTTACTACTCAACTTGTCGCACTCAGTTGCTGCTACGAAATTTAAACTACGCTATATTCATATATTAAACTAGCTGATACCCGTCTACTTCTTCCGCGTTCACACATGACTAAGCCTAAGTACTTATAAAAATGTTTGTTTTAAAACTTTATATTAAATGAAGATATCGCAATATTTTTTTCTACATAAGAGCCAAGTGTCTAAGTCATAAAAATTAGAAGATTTAATTATTAAGATATTTCCGATTGATTTTCCATGAAAAATAAAAACTTTGGTTGTTTTTTTGTTTGAGTGGAAAACAGTCATGGTACAGTAATAGGTATAAAGATGGATCTCATCCATATAATATCTCAATTCGATTCGATAATTCAAAAATCTTCAAAGGACTGGTGACTGGGTCGTGGGGCGGGTCATTCTAACCCATGTTCGTAAAAGGTTGCTTCTTTGTGTGACTTGTCGATCCTGTCATAGCGAACTATATTACTAAATAAGTTTTGATTACTTTAAATGTATTACTTCTTGAGGCATACATTTATTTATCTATAAACTTATAAAAGTACTAACACAATATAATATATCACAAACAAAAATAAGTCCTTTTCCAGATTAAGATTAAGTAATTCTTAAGTGGTTTAAAATCCCAAAATAACCTTCTTTTCTCAGATTTAAGTATAATAAATTAATAAATTTCGTTTATTTCAAAGATTGCATATACAATTATTTAGCGGTTGAGACTTCGCAGTATGTTGTCTTAGGACACTTGTATTGGGAATATCTCGCACTTCCTTATCGGATACATAATATTTGATAAACAATATAGAAATATACAAAATGATTGAAAACCAAATATTACAATTAAAACAAGTATGAATACTACCTTAGAGCTGTTTCACCTGATTCCTGCCGCCGAATTCCACCAACGCACGACACGCCACAATTTAGGAATATCATCCGCACCATCTCGATGTGTGGCGGACCTCCACTGTGTGCTTTTCAAGGAGCTTTCTTCCACGTACTACAAAGCTGTGGAATTAGCTTCCTTGTGCGGTGTTTCCGAGACGATACGACATCGGTATCTTCAAAAAAGCGCGTACACCTTCATTACAGGCCGGCAACTCTCCTGTGATTTCTCTAGTGTTGCAAGAGAATGTGGGCGGCGGTGATCACTTAACACAAGGTGACCCATACGCTCGTTTGTCCTCCTTTTCCATAAAAAAAATATATATCAACAATGCAATCAAATGTTGGTAATGAATAACTCATATGAAGTGATGATTGCTTTTATCTTAATTTGGAATTAGGTTTGGCTTAATTTTAGTTAAAAATATATTTAAAAAGGCTGTGGGGATCAAGTTTGTATACCCCTGGATCGCCTTACGTTTCATAGACACATCGTACCTTTTTGTTTTTGCCAAAATGAAAACTGTGTGTGTGTGTGTGTATGAGTGTGTGCGCGTATGTGTATGTGTGTGTATGTGTATGTGTGTGTGTATGTGTATATGTGTGTGTATATATATATGTGTGTGTGTGTGTGTGTGTGTGTGAATGCAGAAAATAAAAGCAGTATGATCTATTGTGTTCCGGGGTGGAACCAACGCAGCAGAAACAGCCCGCTTTTTAAGGCATATAAGACATAAAAGGCATTTATTTTCTCAAAATTGATTCCTTTAGAATTCTTTTTGATGTCATTTCTTATACTACTAGATACTACCACCGCTTCGGAAACAAACGGCGCTCTGAGAGAGAAGAAGCGGCGCAAGAAACAATAAAAATATACAATATTGTACAGTCATTTCTATCGCTATAAAATAATCACAATCTAGTTCCAGGCTCTCCGATCACTTAGACATTCATCAGTGGAGTAATAGGATTTTCGACAGAGCCATTTTTTTATAAAACATTTAAATTTATTTCTAGATAATGCCTGAACAGTGGCTGGGACTTTATTATAGAAGTGTATACATTTACCCTTAAAGCGACTATGTATCTTATGAAGCCTACTAGAATTAGTTACAAGCAACCCCTTATTTCTAGTGTTATAATAATGAAAATCACTATTAAGAGCAAAAAGGTGACGATTTTTGTGAACATATATTAAATTTTCATAAATATACTGACAATGAACAGTCATAATATTTATTTATTTAAATTCTTCTTTGAGAGACTGTCTATAAGCAAGCTGATATATAGCACGAACAGCTCTCTTTTGCCGAGCAAACACTATATCAATGTCAGCAGCATGACCCCATAGTAATATACCGTACTTCATGATGCTGTGAAAATAACTGAAGTACACTAATCTAGCGGTCGCAACATTCGTGTACTCTCTAATCTTTCTAAATGCATATGCCGCAGAGCTGAGTCTATCTGCTAGATGGGCAATATGTGGACCCCACTGAAGCTTTTTATCTAACGTGATAACTAAGAAGACCGTAGTGTCCACAAGTTCCAATCTCTGGTCATTTATAAGTATGATGGTTTGTACCTCCGCTTTGTTTGGTGTAATGAACCGTAAACACTTTGTTTTTTTACTGTTTAAGTGCAGATTATTCGTCTCAAACCAACGCACTATCTTTGAGATTGCATTGTTTACCTTGTCATCAATATCTACACGTCGCTTCACTCTAAAAATAAGTGAAGTATCATCAGCAAACAATACAATCTCATGGCTATCATCTACCACAAACGGTAGATCGTTAATATATATACGAAACAAGAAAGGACCGAGAATAGAACCCTGTGGAACACCTATTCCCACAGGTTTACCCGAAGACCGTTTGCCATTTACATCGACTATCTGAACTCTTTCGCTTAAATATTATTTTAACAGATTTAGGGCTCTATTTTTCACTCCATAATGCTTTAGTTTTAGGAGTAAAGTTTCATGGTGGACGCAGTCAAATGCTTTGGACAAATTACAAAAAATGCTCAATGCATCCTGTGACTCTTCCTAGGCGTCAAAGATGTGCTCGATGAGTCTAGTACCCGCATTAATTGTTGATAAGCCCCTAGTGAAACCGAATTGATTTTTGTTCATTAATTTACAAAAATGCATTTGTAGCTGTTGAAGCATAAGTTGTGTCAAACGTTTTACTAAAAACAGGCAGCACTGAAATAGTTCTGAAATTAGCAGGGTCAAAAGAACTGCCCGATTTAAACAAAGGTATAACTTTGCTGTATTTCTTGAGGTCAGGGAACACACCCTCATCTATGTATTCATTAAATATTATTGCTAATTCAGGTGCTATAATGTCAAGTATTTGTCAATGCTGTCCTATCCAATACTAGAAGAAATCGAGCCTTTTTATTCAATGTGTAAGCATTTCTGTGTTTCAGGCGCCGCCGCTAGTGAGGTTTGTTTACTTGTTTTAACTGTGAGCATAAAAAAACAACGTACTAAATAACGTGGAAATTTGGTAGAAACCTTTTGTTACCAAGTAAAATAGATATTATATATTTTATTAAATCCACGAGCCGAGTTTACTTTATTAAACCTTTAATTTCCTTAGTTTTCAAGATGAATATTAGTGAAGTTGGCTTAGAAATGTTTGCAGGCCTTCTCTCTCTCTTTCTCTCATCTCAAAATCTCTTTTTTAATGGCCAATCCCATAATAATCAGAAATGAAAAATTATTACCCATCTAGCAGATAGACTCAGCTCTGCGGCATATGCAGTTAGAAAGATTAGAGAGTACACGAATGTTGCGACCGCTAGATTAGTGTACTTTAGTTATTTTCACAGCATCATGACGTACGGTATATTACTATGGGGTCATGCTGCTGACATTGATATAGTGTTTGCACTGCAAAAGAGAGCTGTTCGTGCTATATATCAGCTTGGTTATAGACAGTCTCTCAAAGAAAAATTTAAAGAAATAAATATTATGACTGTTTATTGTCAGTACATTTATGAAAATTTAATATATGTTCACAAAAATCGTCACCTTTTTGCTCTTAATAGTGATTTTCATTATTATAACACTAGAAATAAGGGATTGCTTGTAACTAATTCTAGTAGGCTTCATAAGATACATAATAGCTTTAAGGGTAAATGTATACACTTCTACAATAAAGTCCCAGCCACTGTTCAGGCATTATCTATAAATAAATTTAAATGTTTTATAAAGAAATGGCTCTGTCGTAAATCCTATTACTCCACTGCTGAATATCTAAATGATCGGACAGCCTGGGACTAGATTGTGATTATTTTATAGCGACTGTACAATATTGTATATTTTTATTGAAAAGAGCGCAGAAAAAAGAATGCTGGGAGAGTTTCTTGCGCCGCTTCTTCTCTCTCAGAGCGCCATTTGTTTCCGAAGCGGTAGTAGTATCTAGTAGTATAAGAAATGACATCAAAAAGAATTCTAAAGGAATCAATTTTGAGAAAATAAATGCCTTTATGCCTTTATTAATATATTATTATAATATAAAAAAAAAATACAAAATAACTCTGAACCAATCGCTATTATGGTGCTATCTGTTACATCCCATTGACAGCTTGAATCAATTGATCGCATGCTAAACAAACCTGATAAAATTGTCGGGGATTCAGTATTGTGTAACGGCTTGATCGCTCGACTTTGCGTAGTAGATACGTCACTTCATTTAGTGTGTTCTATTTCGTTTATCACGAAAAGTTGTTTAAAAAGCGCTCTCGTCGGACAGCCATAATATAAGCAATCAGTGCAGCTTAGAATTAACATTCTTTCTTGTTCAACCAACTGTGGAATAAGCTCACTTGCGTGACATATTCTGGTCCTTACAACATGGGTAAGGCTGAAAACTCTCTTTATATGATTCCATGGTGTTGCAAGAAAGCTTATGCGGCGGTAATTACAAGCCATCAGTTGACACGTATGCCTTGTTAGTTACCCCTATCTCAGAGTAGAGTAGAGATAGTATCTCTACTCTACTAGATAATAGAACTCATTAACATAATTATAAATATTCAATAGCGTAGCGATACTGTGAAATGATTCCACACTCAAAACAATTAATTAAAATAAAAATATTGAATTGACGTATCTTCAATCAAAATTTTGAACAGTTTAAAAAAGCAACACATGTATTTTTTATACTTTGCATTTTCTTAAAAAAAATTAAATAAGCGACACAGTTTCGACCCAGTATTCAAATTGGTATAAAGGTAATATCGTATATATCTTAAATGAACTAATTTATTCGAACTTTGGAGGAATTGATGGTTGAACATTGAAGGATTTGACCCAAGAAAGCAAAATAGTGGGTTTGGATATTAACATTGAAAAAACCAAGATACTACCGAATATGTTGAAGAATATACGTATTTGGGCCAAATCATATCCCCCACAAACCTCATGGACAAGGAAATAGAGCAAAGAGTGGCAAGTTCTTGGAAAAGATACTGGTCTTTAAAAAATATAATGAAAACTAATGAGATCTCGCAAAAACTTAAGAGCAAAGTTTTCAATATGTGCATTACACCTTGCATGACATATGGGTGCCAAACATGGTCCTTAACAAAGAAAATTATACAAAAATTGAAAGTGTGTCAACAAAGCATTGAAAGAAGCATGTTAAAGATCAAAAGGAATGACAAGGTACGACTAACACAAATCAAGAAGAAAACGAAATTAGAAAGGATAGACAACACTATAAAAATATTAAAATGGCGATGGGCTGGACACACCTTGAGAAGCAATATTGATAAATGGACAAAAAATATTATAGACTGGTATCCAAGACAAGGGAAAAGAAATCAAGGAAGACAACCCATTAGATGGGAAGATGATTTTAAAAAAGTGGCTGGACCAACGTGGAGACGATCTGCTCTGGACAGATCACAATGGAAATTTCTGGAGGAGGCCTATGTCGGAAGACAAGCGAACGATGTAGAAGATTAAGAATATCACTTATATTAGATTATTACTTAGATAAGAATATTACTTAGATTATTATTACTTAGCTTAGAATATTACTTAGTTTACAATATTATTTAGATTAGATTAGACTATATATATTGTATGAATCTTACATTGTTTGCAATAAAGGCTTATTCATTCATTCATTCATTCAATTTATTCGAACAATACAAATCTTATAACTATACAATACTATGATTACATAAAATTAAAACTATCATTACGTGGAAGCGTAGCAAGAATACTGGCAGCATTTCCACGTTGGATAGCTCATCCGTTGATCGAAATAGCTGCCAACGCTTGGGTTGCCAGTAGCCCTTTATTTTATATTGTATATTAATATCACCTGTTATATAATATTTAGAGAATTGAAAATAATATTTTATATACTTCAAATTATATCAACATCTAACACTTAGGTGTTACGTCATACGTTACAACATGTAACGTTACGTCTTATAAATAAAACTTAGAGCAGGTATTTTCAAAGCTACTATAAGAACTTCGACATATTTAAGTAAGCGGCGTAACTTAAACTTAAGCTGAGGAAATTGTAATTACACTTCTAAAACGTGCTTTGATGTCAGAAGTGTGTTAGTTACACTTTTTTATATATATGTTTGTGTGTGTGTGTATCATAATATGTTTCAAAATCAGTAATAATAAGTAAGTACAATGTTTGATATATTGTACATTTTTACTATAATCTTTATTAATATCAAAAAAAAAATGTTTGTACATGATCCAACTCCCATATTTATGTAGTCGTCCGGCTGCATACCTGCGGCTAGCATGATGCTAATATAACCTGATCCACATTAAAATTAATGACTTATTTCGCGTGCGATCGGCCGGGCCGCCGGGCCGACTAGATAACTGGTTTTGTTTGTTTATAATCCAATTTGCTTGAGTCAACAACTTCCTTACTTTTAGTTTTTAATATTGTTTTGTATAACTTGCAATGAGCGATTCTCTCCTTACACAGATTATCTAAATCTACCAGGAGAGTTTCATATGTGATTGTAAATGACTGTGTACAAATAAAGAAATTTTGAATTTGAATTTGAATTTTGAATAAATGCAAAATACATACATATCTACATATCAAAAACATTTTATTCTCTTTATGATACATTGCGAAAACTCTAACACTATGTTATACCTTACAGACCGGCAACGCATCTCTTGACCTCCGGTTTTGCTTTGAAGGCTATGTTCATCGAGTTACGGTTGTGCTTTCTATAAATATAAATTGTAATGCTTCAACGGCATCAAATTTATCGTCCACTGAACCGTATCGAATTCAAGATCCCTTCGATTTATTAAAGTTGATAAAATAAGCAATTAGCAATGATTGCAATATCTTGTTTTGTCCGAACCGTATTTATCAGTTCATATTTATTGTCATATTCGACGAGCTCCAGTTATCCATCGGGCTCCATAAATAAGTGAGCCCTTATTTCCATGCGACTTTCCATAGTACGTTGACAAAGGCTGGAAGAACGAATTAAGAGCATAATACGTAATACGTCTTTTGTGTTAACAGAGACTACATTGACGTCGTAGTGTGATAACATAGACGAATGTGTTGGCGAATAATTGATATTAAAAAAAAATTAAATCATACTTTTATTGAGAATTTTAAAATGCTTTCAATGTAATATAATAATAATACTCCAAGATGGCCGCCAAGCTAAGAAAACACACATTTACATGTGCAGTCTGTGGGCCAGGTGCTCCCAAAGATCCTACAGCACCCTCCGCATCCAATATAACAATACCTTTAGGGTACTACTGGGGTTGCCTCGTTTCTGTGGTGCATCGGGGATGTCTGCGACTTCGCGAATAGACTGTTTTAACGCAATTATTCCCAAAAGATGTGATTCCCTGGTGCGCAGAATGAGGGGCAGCACCAACGGTATCCTGAAGATGTTTGGTAGCAGGTTAGACTGCAAATATTTGAGTCACTGTTGCTCTATCTCTAATGGTATGAAGAAATAGTCACCCAAATAATAGTAATAAGTAGTTAGTTAAGATTATGTTTTATTACTAAGGTAGTTTTTTAAGTCTAACATGATTTTGAGTCTGTAGTTACTTGGAAATAACGTTTTATTATTATTATTTTAAAACGTTTAAAACAAATTACAAAAAAGTACATCTTTTACGACGGTGACCTCTACCTCCGAGTCCAACTTTCGCTGGACTGGTTTTTTAAGAAACTTGTGAATTAATTCATCCCTTTCTTCTTCAAATTCCATTCCCTCAACGAAAGTAGGCAATATGCGAGACATTGTAACATTGGACGCTGAGCAGAGAAAAAAGATCTAGAGCTCAATCCAAACCCATCTAGGTTCTTAGATTTTTCAGCCATAATATCCACCTTCTAACTGGTCTCCGTTTTCCTTCTTGATGAGTTGCGGGAACTAATGCTTATAACGACGAATAAAGGCAGAAGTATCGTAGTTCCTAACCTGTCTAGTTTATTGTCATTATCTGAGGAATTTTCCGGCATTAGCCGGCATTATGCCAACTAGATTATGGGAACCACAACGGCGCCTATTTCTGCCGTGAAGCAGTAATATGTAAACATTACTGTGTCTCGGTCTGAAGGGCGCCGTAGCTAGTGAAATTACTGAAAAACAAAAAATAGCAAATCTCAAAGGCGTCTGCAATTCTAGGTCTACTTTAACACCGTTTCTAAAAACACAAAAAAGCAGTTACTGCGCTATAAACAAGTCAAATTAAGACCATTAAATTCCTTTGAAATGTTTTAACATAATGATGGAAGATCATATTGCAGAAATGTGTCCGGAAGAATTAAAAAATGTTCAAGTTTTACACGTAATTTATTCACTTCATGCTTGCAGGATCAGTTTGCAGTTTACTGTGAGCATGAGCGGACAGATTTGCTAAAAGCAAAAACTTACTCAAAAGAGTTGAGAAATTTTTCAAAAGTATGATTTACAAACGTGCGCCAGATAATCTGACAACAACATGAAATCTGAAGGTCGTATGTTGACGAGGGTTGTACTAAAGGAACAATTTAGTTGAAGCTTTATTTTGTCACATTTTTAACATTTTCCCTTAGACACTTTATACGACTATATAGAGTCTCTTGCTGTTAGACAACCGATAAAAACAGGCCTAAGATATATTAGTTTTGTGTGCGTGACAAGCTACATCTTACACTCGCGATTTGTATGACACTTTGTGTTAGTATGCGTGAATTACTCAAAATAGAGTTTAGTTCTAAGCTCGTTTTTTCGACGTTTTCACAACTGTCATAGTCTATTTAGATGTATGAATGATCTAAGCTTCATATTATTATTACTCTCGTGTTTTACAAACAAATAAAGAAAAGCTCGAAGACGACTTAAGATTAAAAACACTTAACAAATTAAATAATAAGTGTTTGATTAAATCCTTCTTATTTAATTAATTTTGTCATCTGCCATTTATATTAACTCTTGTTGAATATTGTTTTGTTTGAAATTGTTAATATTGATTGAATGATTTGATTTAATTTACAATGTTCCTGGTTTTAGATTTTTGCTCTTCTACTTTTTATATTTATAAAGACATTATATATAAATTATGTAAGAATATCGCCGCGTTATCTTACAAATACAAGAGGAGTTCCGAAATAAAGTTCGAGTGTCGAAATAAATTAATAAATAATAAAGGTTTCTCTAAGAAAAAAGCGATTCACTCGATTGTATGAAACGTGCACTGATTGATTGATTGACAGATGGCGGCTATAATCTTGTAAAAATTGGAGATAGCCTGCTGTTCTCTTTCAAACTTAACCGAATAATACTTCTTTGCCAATCGCTATACTGTAATTACTACTATTTTAAACTTATTTCACATCACTGCACGTGCAGTACGTTTGATACTAAACGAAATTTTTGCTCAGGCAGCCTCAAAAACTTGTGTTATTTATTTGTTTATTAATAATTTAAATAACCTACTCGTAGAAAAATTATTGTATGAGACATATTCAAACAAATAAATCTTATAACTATATTTACAATACTATGACTACATATAATTAAAACTATCATTACCTGGAAGCGTACCAAGAATACTGGCAGCATTTCCGCTTTGGATAGCTATGCTGATTCTGACTTTGACCGAAATAGCTGCCAGCGCTTGGGCTGCCAGCGCTTGGGCTTCCAGTAGCCTTTGAGGCGAGAATATAGTACTTTGTATATTCTTCGTGCCACTGAGTCCCACGGGCCAAGTGTCTCGACACCAAACAGCACAAAAATGTATGACTCACTGAGGCCGACATATTTGCAACGCTTGCGGCATTCTGTCTTCGGCAGTCGAAGCAGCCCCAGCACTAACTGATGTAACCTGGAGATGAGAAGGAGCCAGAGTGTCGACGCAAGTCGCGTCTCACACCAGCGCCCTTTCCTGTGCGAAAGCCACCAGCGTCATTCCATCAAAACGCTTGCCATCGTGGTGGAAGCTGCAAATGCCCTGCGGATGACTTCAATAATGCTGGTGTGACGTCTGATACGGCCTGTTGATCTAAGGCAGTATAACCCGTGACGCCCAAGAGCATTTACCTGAACGCCACATCTACTTACACTACTCCATATACTACACTTAGTTCCTACACGCGTTTCGGATATACTGTCATGCTATTGACGCCATCTTAGTTTCTTCCACAGAGGAATGGATATACTTACGTGTAATTTACACTCAACAAATCACAACTGACTATTTTAATCATGAGCCAGCCCGCTAACAGACATATTGATCGACGTACAAATAGCGGAGTCTTAATCGTTAGTGGATTAAGTAGAGATGGTAGACACCTTTCGGTACGGAATCCGACAAAACACTCTATAATAGCAAGCCGTACTAGAATGTAAAAAAATATTCTTAAATATCTAAGATCCTCTCGAATATCTTGGGAATTCATTCATCTTTGTTGTCTGAATAAATCCAATTTCCAATACAATTATTTATTCCAGAAACAATTGATCGCAAGATAACAAAGGCATCAAAAATCTATCATTGTCAATAGTTTGTGTCGGTGATACGACGTTTCATTTGTTTTTTCCAACCAGTATTGATTTGTTATACTGACAACATTAATTCTTCACATTTATTGTGCCTAAAATATGTACTCCGATCTTGAATTCTGATGTAAAACTAATATTTTTGTAATTTGTGATTTAAATTTAATAATACCTATTATATTGAAATGATGGCATCAAAATTGACTTTCATAAGTATACACATTGTACCTAAATGAATAAAGTAATTTCAATTTATTTCATTTCATTCTAAGATTGACGTTGGTCCATTGTTGGGCAGAATAAAGATAAAATTTAATCTCTGTGCTAACCCTTTCCAAAAAGTTAGGGTATCTATACTAATGTTCGGGGAAAAAGAACCTTTAGAAGAATATATACTAGAAAGGTACTTTAAAGTAATTGAATTGGATATTTTCTTGCTTAAAGTTATTATGTATGTTAGAGGTAGTGGCATTATACAATTAATATTAAAATCAAAAAAGTTTAAAAATTATACACAAATATTGCAGTTGGTCAGCGTCCTAAATGTAAGGCGTCATTCATACTGTGGCTCAACCTTGTTATTATTAAAAGTTAAACGAAAAAAGAATAGTAATAGTAGCCCATATCCATCTACGAATAATTCCGAATCGAAATATGAGTAATTGTGAGAAAATTACCCATCCCGATATGTTTAGTAGTTTTCCCTATTTATATCACCTGAAATATTTACTTTTCACATAAGAAAGACCATTTTTAAAAATCAGTTTAAAATCAAATGGAAATGCAAATTACCTATATCTACAAGCGCGAATCTCGCGCGACAACATAGAGTCTATTCTTTTACTTAACCGCACCGTCTGCCACGCTACCTAAAGGCATAAAATGTGGGGCACAATTTACGAAGGAGAGCATAATATTGTTTCATTTTATTCACATAAAATTCATTTTTAAGGCTTCTTCAGAATGTATAATATTTGTTTATCTACAATTTTCTTGCAAAGGCATTTTAAGTGTAGCGTTCCAAAGAGCTGGTTCACCTGATGCCTTCCGGTTAATTCCACCATCGCGCTGCAACACTGTGTGAGAATTCACCTCTGGTGCTCTACAGTAGCAGATTCTTCCATTTGCCTGTATATAACGAAGAGCGGATCGAATCATTGACGATCAAGTTATCTCCAATAGGCTTGATTCTTACCGTTAGGCTTTCTCTACATCTTCTACCGCACTTATTGCAGCAAGTGCTCAAATCGTGGTGATCATGGTGAAAGGGGCTAGAGGTTCACGTGATGGGGAGAGGTGAGGCAACCGCCCATGGACATACGTAACGCTAGGGGTTAAGAGATATGTTACCAGCCTACAAGGTGGAAGTATGCTCTATTCTTGAAGGTCCTTAGGTCGTATGAATCGGTAAAACAGTAGCCTGTAATTGATTCCACAAATTGGGTGTGCGAAGCAATAAATTTCTTGGCAAACACGCTGTTGTATTAGTTGTAGACTTTACCGTGATGCGGGTTGTTGGAATTTTTGCTGCTTGTATCAACCCGAACATCTCCTCTGAGCACTCGTAGTTATAAATACTATACAAAATGCAGAGAGGACTAGGTAACTACAAAGAATCAAGCTGATCGGAAATTACGTCAATGATTTGCGCCTGAAGTGCTCTTTATAATAACCAGTGGGAGGCTCGGATGCCCGCTAAATTATGGGCACTACAACGGCGCCTATTTCTTCCGTGAAGCAGTAATGTGTAAACATAATTGTATTTTGGTATGAAGGGCGCCGTAGCTAGTGAAATTATTGTGCAAATTATGAGACTTAGTATCTTATGTTTCAAGGTGACGAACGCAATTGTAAAGCCGCTCAGAATTTTTGGGTTTTTTCAAGAATCCTGTGCGGCGCTGCATTGTTATGGGCAGGGCGTATCAATTGAATTCTATCAGCTGAATATCGAGCACGTCTCATCCCTTATTTTCATAAAAAATAAAAAAGCTATAAATTTTTCATCAAAATCGTTTTAAAGATGGTCTGGAAGGAAACATGTCAAAAAAACCAATGTAAATAAATAATGTGTGTTATGTAATCTACCGAACAACAGCTAAGTAACAAATTGCAGGTTTAATCCACATGCTAGCCGAAAGCCTGTGTTTTTGATTGAAGTGCTCTATTTTCCCGGTGATAGAAATGTATTAATTCATAAATGCCGATGGATCAATGAATGAATTTTTTTCATTGACATTCCGTTCATGTTTTCGGAACATTCTCGGCATTGTACTCGAGTCTGACATAATAAAAAAATAAACCCTTAAAAATAAATAGGGTTAAAATTATTATTATCTCATTTATCAAATCATTCGTAGTAACTCATCCGTGTCGGAGGTCCGATTAATCTTATACAATATTCTATTGAGACAACCTACCGAAATAAACTTTGAAAGTTTATTGACGCTTGTAAGATGATTTTAATTGATATAATTTCCATTAAGTTAAATGGCTTATAAATGTTTGGTTAGTTACAAGATTGTTAATTGTATTATCAGTCTTAATTAATTTATTAATATTAAGTTCAGCATGATGTATTAAGTTTTATTGTATTTTTTGTAAAAAAGAGCGCAAAAATAGAATGCTTTTGAATGAGTTTCTTGCGCCGCTTCTTTTCTCTCAGAGCGCCATGGATATAAAGCCAATACTTGAAAGTCATTTTAAGATCACTCAGGGGAAAATGTACATATATTGAAAGAGTCAAATTATTGAATTCTGGACAAACATTATCTAATCTATCTTAGAATTTATGTAAGCAATGTCATTCAATGTAAGTACTATTAATTACATTTAGTGAACTGAACTGACGTCGCTTTGTGCTGATTGAGTCGCTCCATTTCACACAGCTTGCAAATTAGCCGTTTTGTCTGTAGTTTGATCAGCTTGCCACACCTCTCTAGATTTCAGAGACCGCTTTCCAATTCATCAGATTAATGGCCAGCTTATAGATCGTTGCAATTGTGGCGTTGAACTGTTAGCTTTATTACATCATTGTTGTTGTAAATATAAATTATACAAATATTCATTTGCGATGCTTCATTTCTTCCATACATTATAGTGTTAAACTTTGAACTCCTCCGAAACAGCTTGACCGATTCTCATGAAATTTTGAGTACATATTGGGTAGGTCTGAGAATAGGCCAACATCTATTTTTCATCCCCCTTAATGTTAAGGGTGGTCCACACGATTTTTTTTTTTAATTTTTTTGACATTTTTTTAAATTTGTTTGATTATGAGTCAACATTTAAAAATACATACAACTTCAAATTTTCACCCATCTACGATCAACAGTTACTTTTGTATCGCGATTTTAATATCGGCAATACAACGTTTGCTGGGTCAGCTAGTAATATATAATATTATGTTTCTGTTTACAATAAGTTCTCTGCAAGAGTTAGAAATTGGAGGCTGGAAATATAATCAAGTGCACCACTCTTGTAAAACATAATTTATAAAATTGAAGAAGATATAATTTAGGGGTGATATCATATGTGCTACTAAAACTATTAAAAATATATAAAAAAAAAATCTACTGAACATATCTGAACACGAGTGACAGTCGTAAATTCGCGATGCAGAATGGAATATTCCAAAGGGACTTGAAAAATTGTTTCCCTGCACACATTCAGTGGAACAGGGCGAGCGTGACTGTCCATGCATTCAAAGCCAATAAATAGATTTTGAGTGAACAATCAAAGTTGTATTGGAAAACGTCAGGCTTACAAGTATGCGAGACTGAATATATGACGAGCACGTCACTGTTCAATCTCCTTTTGAAAAGAGATTCGTAAATATTATTTCGTCACAATAATTTTATCACAACAAAAAACTGCATGATCTAGAAAGTAAATTGAAATAATCCGCGAGATAGGATTCCAATTTCCAAATTTGAATTGAACTATCGTCAATCTATTCTAACCTTATATAATAAATAATTATTTTTTATTTTATTTTTAAGCAGCCTTGCGAAACTGTCTAAGAAAAAAGGGAATCACTCGATTGCACAAAACGTGCAGTCATTGATAAATTTTCAGAGGACCGCTATAATCTTGAAAAAAACGGAGATAGCCGAAGTCCACCACGTTTTAAGCAAATGTTCGCTTTCAAACTTAGCCGAATTATACTTCGTCGCCCAATACTAATTACTATATCAAACTTATTTCAAATTTCACTGTACTTTTCATACTAAAGTAAATTTCAATTTTTACATAGGCCTCTTATTACGTAGTATTTACATCCTCTTTGGTTTGAGTTTAATTAGATAAATGCGATTATAGAAAAACAGCAATATTTTACTAGATTGAGTTATACGTAATATGTCAATCAGTACAGTGGTTGTGCGCGGGAAGTAGCTCCAGGCTGTGAGGATGATATTCAAGTTAGTTTATATTTCATTATACATACTGCCAGCCTAACAGCTCTTCAGGATACTACCCATGATAACTTTAAAATACATACAACTAAGCGACATCTCTAGGCAAGTAATGGAGCCGTTCATAGAACGCTGAACTCTCCGACGATTTAAGACATCTAAATCATTACAGCCATTCCTGAGATTTATGAAATATAAAGTCATATTCTATATAATAACATTTATGATCTAAATATATTTTAAGTTTATGTTTAAATTCCCTTTTAGGCCAGTTTCTCCCATGCTCTGGTAATTTATTATAAATTTTTTGTGCTATGCAGATTATACTTGAGTGTTATAAAGTGGTGTTTGATTTCTCCAGACATAAGCGATTTTCAAAACGTAAATTTCTCGTTTGGCCTTCGGATCTCGTTTTGTAAATGTGGGGGTTGTCTTTTACGAAGACAACCCAACAGGAAGCGTTAAAATACTGTGTTTTTTAAAGTAGGGCACGTAACTGTCTGTCCTTTTTAATTAAAACATAGCTCTTATACAGCTTTTTTGTGTAAGAAGTACTGCATGGCCACCGTTGTTGTGCACAGTAGTGCTTTTATATGGATAATCTTGGATAGATAAAAGAGCGCGTATGCCTGCGAGTTCACCTTTTTTACAATTGTGTCTGTCTGTTCATTCTAAGTTAGTTTATTATCAATTGTTATACCTAAGAATCTAGCTGTTCTGGTTGCATTTATATATTGATCAGCAAACAATGTCATTGGGTATGGTACGTGTTTAGGCATATCAATTATATATAGCAAAAATAGCAAAGGGCCCAACACACTTCCCTGTGGAACGCCTCGGAAAACTCTGAGGTCTGAAGATTAATATGTGATTTCATTTTTCGTTTTTTCACAGATGCGCATTATCTCCGTATGCTGCTTTCTACCACATAAATACGACTTAAACAAGTTAAAAATATTTCCTCTAAGACCATATTTCTTTAATTTATATAGTAAAATTTTATGTTCCACCAAGTCAAAGGCCTTAGTCATATCCATATAAAGCGCACTAGTCTTCTCTTCTCAAACGTTGCTGGCTGATATCTTTTTTCTGGATGGGATTCAACGCTACATTATAAATGTCTTATATGGGGTTCCAGAGTGATGATGCGTATTCTAATTGGAACACAAGTGCGTGGTAAAGAGCCAAATAGCTCTAATCTTTCTATAATAATATCGAATGATATGCATTGTTTGTAATAGCTATCCTATTATGTCTGTCAAATAATAACTTTGAGTCCAGTATTACGCCCAGGTCTTTTATACTAAGTACTCGGTTAAGAACTTGATTAGAAATAGTGTATTTGTGTTATAATCTGGTTGCGCTTTCTTGCGAATTCTGTAGCGAGGGATAATTTATTTTAAGGACAATATCAAATCAATAAATACATACAATAGGCAAATCTTGAAAATGAATTGGCGTCTTCTTGCAATAAGAGACAGTCGTTATGATTGTTAACACATCTATATATTTTAAATTGTTTAAAATTATTTTAATATTACCGATATACGAATGTGTTGTATCAGATATGAAATCCTACGATTTTACTATGCTGATAACATTTGTTGATATCATGAATGAAGATAATTAATAGAAAAGGACCCAAGATAGACCCTTGCGGTACCCCAGAACTAATAGCATAAATAGACGATGAGAAGCCATTGATGACGACGTACTGATGTCTATTCTCAAGGTATTATGCAAAACAAGGTTGCCTTTTACGCCGTTAAAGTGGAGCTTCCTCAGCAATATCAGATGGTCTACTTTGTCAAAATCTTTACGAAACCTACGTGTAAACACTGTCTACAGAGGAGACCTGATCCATAGTCTGGAAAATTAATTGTGAGTAAAGTAATAATTTTGACACCGTAGACTTAGACTTGATGAATCCATCTTGACTTTCAGGAATGCATCTACTGAGAAGGCGATATACCTTATTGTGGACTAATAATTCCAAGATTTTTGCGAAACATGGTAGTAAGGAGATAGATATAGTTTCTAACATTGTTTTTGGCTCTTGCTTTATGAATAGGAGTGATACAAGCATTTTTCTAGATTGGTGGAAAATAACCCTCAGCCATGCTCTTATTTCAAATTATGGTTAGTGGTTTGAATACGGGTTTTGCATCTAGTAATTGTAACAGGACCAGCGCCTTTCTTTACTACAATTCATGTGTGAATAAGAGATAAATAAAAGATTCTCAAATATTTAATTTTTTGTATTTACATGGGCTTATATTTATGACTTCATTCTACGTAGCTTTGTTAAAACGTAAGGTTAAGTGGTCTTGTGCTGGTCCCTGTACGTAAGAAGTACGCACAAAAACACGCAAATACTTACAAATTGACCCATCTCAAGTATTACGTACATTAAGACGTGAGCCAGTCTATCTTCATGATGTGAGGAGGTTGGCCTTAAATCTGTCTGTTGGGATTTCATTTGTATTGACAATAATTAGGTTTTAGGTTTTTTCATATTATCTTCTATAAAGTAATACTTTTAAATTTATCTGGCAATGTTTGGAACATCAACCGACGGCCTAAACAAATCAGTAATTGTAAATAAATAAAGGGTTGAAGTTAAAACCGGATATATAGTCCCAAGAAAATAATATGCATGTGTTCTATTATGCGAAAAGAGTCTGGCCAAAAAATTGAAATACGGTAAAAACACATAAAGGTCCTAAACTTGAACGGCAACATATTTGATTTGATTTTTATTGAAAATCCTGTATCTCCCTTCAATAATCCTAGAGTACCAATAGATTTTTAGAAATAAATAACAAATCTTTATTTTCATTTTATTTTATTAATAACAATCGCTTTTTCTTAACGTGAGCCTAAAATACATATAAATTACATTTTGCTAGAGGTCACCCTGAACCTAATCGCTCATATTTTTAGGAGCATTGTTTTGTTTATTTACTTACTATCGCAAGATTCTGAAAAACCAATTAACTTAACATCATAAGGCCCAGGAGGTAGGCTTCTACAGTATTACAAAAAACTAAACGTACGTAAGTAAGAAATACATTACACTCTTTTGTTTTGCGTAGTTGGGGAATAAGCCATGATCTATCAAACTAATACTAAAACCCTGTGTTAAAACCACAAAGGCTGATAGATTGAAATACGGCACAAGTTATGCAAAGGAAGGTGCGCAAGCATGGGTTTGATAAAGTTCCTGACGTCGGTAGACAGATTGTACAATAGCAAGTTTAATTACTTCCCGTAGTGATTGCTCACGGTGATATTATCCATAAAGCTCCAGTCCTATATTTTAATAATGTCTTCTATTCGGCTGATTTAAATTAGCATGCAAGAAGTTAAAATTTAGAAAATCCTTAACACTTTAAAAAAATTGTCGACTCACCATTTAAACATGAGTCCAGTAAATCGTTTCTATGGTAAGTTTTTATATACATAAGGAAATCATAATTACGTAACTAAATTACTCCTTCCAATATTGGTATACATATCTTTACATTAATATACTTTAATGACATATTCGATAATATATTATTAGACGCACCCAACATGCGAGGGTGTAGCAGTGCTTATAACGATAGTTAAATTTCCGACCAAATAATCGCTGTGCCCACGTCAAAAATCAAATTAATTAAAATAAAGTTTTTTTATATAATTACAGATATAAAATTATGTTGTAAGCTAATTTATTTATTGGATGGGTTTTTTAACGCGCAGCCCTAATTAATATCATGATAGCTACCTACCAGTCAAAGTCCTATTCACTCCCAGCATTTCAGAGTTTAGCATAATATATTTTTGTCTATAAATGCAAACTATCGAAAACCAGTTTATTTGATTTTTTTTACAAACACACTTTACTCTTATACTCTTTATATGTAAAGATACTAAGCACAAGGCTGTTGTTGACAACTATAGAGCTAAAATTGGACTGGACCAATTCCACAAGAACAGTAATGTTTTACCAATGTTTACACTACCACCACTGCGTGTTTCGTTACGTGGTTGCCATTCGAGAAATTTACTGCTCCAACGGCGATTGGCCCTCAAACTAAGTGCCCTGCCCTCTGCCACTTCAGTTTCGCAATGATTTGGACTATGTCGGTGACTTTGGTTGGCAAAATTAATAAGTGAGTAAATTACAACAGACTTCAGATTTATTTCTTATTTTTTATCGATCCCGCGATCAATTGAAGAGAATGAGAGACTAAACAAATATTTAAATTAATAATCAAAAAAATTATGTACTTATTTTTAGTTTAAATGTTAATGACAATAATTCAAGTATATGAAATTAGATTCATTACGTAAAAGTTTAAATTTTGTAAGAGTTTGTTATACTTTCGTTTTAATTTTTCGGTCGGTCCGAAAGGCGCCGTAGCTAGTGAAAATCTGTTCAAATGAGACTTAACATCTCTCGTGGTGACGAGCGCAATTGTAGTGACACTCAGAATTTTTGGAGTTCTTCAAGAATTATGAGCACTACAGCATTGTAATGGGCTGGGCGTATAAATTTACCTTCCTCGTCGTCCTGTTCGTCTCATCCCTTGTTTTCATAAAAAAAAAACTATAATTGATACAAATACATAGTATTAAATGCTTTCAATGCGATTCACGTGAACTATCTAATATAACTTTTAGCATCGATGTTTAAATGTTCATGACTGTTTCAATTTATACTTAATCCCGCTCAGATCGTTTCAACTGTATATAAACCTCAATTTCGATACAAACTGAATTTGAAAAGTGATTTCAATGGTCCGTAATATTGAAGGTTTTATTTTCTCTTAAATAAACATTAAATATATTTTTGTAAAGCTGACATTGTGTGTTCTTAACGAGAATTTTTAACAACTTATGGCCCTTCCCAATATACTATCTACAGATAGTGATAAATTACTACCTTCTTCTGTCACTAATTAGCTGTCAATAATCTGAAGATTTGCCAATATACCCGATAAGTCAATCTTATATTGGGACGCGTGAATTCAAATTCCCTACAAACTTCTATCGCTGGTAAGCTATACGTCGTCCCACTGAAAGACAGCGTGTACGAAGAAGATTACCGTCGGTAGGTTTATTGGGACAGAAAAGTCAACGATAGTTATGATTTTTATGTCAAGTAAGGGATAGACTGAATATTGGGAACGGCCGTTAATCAAAGAAGTATTCCTCTTAGAACATTGCAAGTTCTTAAATTAATCTGATATTTAATATCACTTACCGCTGTAGTTAGTAAGTTGTCAGAAAGCATATTAAAAGTTAATGTTTCGTTATATCTATATCTACATGCTATATTTGACTGTCAAAATGAAAAAGAAAGTGACTGTATTATTTTTAATGAAACATTAAGGATGTTGTCTGCAACTGGCGGTAAGTGATATTAAAGATCAGATTAATTTTAAACTTTCATATGACGCTTACAACAATTGAATGTGTTAACGAACGCAACACCAATATATTTATTTAGTTGGTTTCTTGGCATTATCAAATCAAATGCAAATAACAAAAGTTATAGAGTACAGTAGCTGCATCATTGACACACACCTTAAATAAATAAAGGTATTCTTTGAGCATTTTTTAAGTGATTATAAATATATATACTCGTATAATAACTTCCAAGAATCCGAAACCGAGCCTCTGGCAACAGGATCATCCTGCCTCCAAGTTTACAAGAGTTGTACAAGAAATATCATTATTAACTTACTTAGTCCTTTTTTAATACATTTGTATATGAAAAATTTATTTTTTATAATAATATACTGCAATTTAATATGTAGAATATAAAACTAAATCACGCCTAAGTTCCATCAAAAGAGTGTTATAAAACATTGTATACTTCTAACTTAGACTATATAATATATCATGACAATATTAACAGAGCCATAACTTTCATCTTCAATCTAATGTTCATAAAAAATTTCAGGTAATTCTTTCGTCCGCGGAATCTGCTCATTAAAACTGACAATATCGTCTTAAGGAAGCTAGTTAAAAAGTTGATATTACAAGATATTTCGGTTTTGTTTTTAACAGAACGATAAAATTATCTTTGATTTTATTAGCTATTCATAAATTGAAAGAGGAGTTAAACTTGTATTAAATATAATAATATTTAATAACAACAAACAAATTATTTTACATAAAACAATTTTCCCTGTGTTTAATTTATTAGAAGGTTTATTTTAAGTTATTACTAACAATATTTACATAAGGTTTGAAATTCAGTATAGGGATAGATTAAGGCCTTTCAGAATTATATCAGTGTTATTCCTTTATATACTTCAGCTGAAAAGTATTTTGTATAATCAGTTTTGAGTAGAGATGTTTTACTCCAATCAGTGTCACCACTATAAGATAACTAGAATATTATCTTCGTTGATTGGATTTATGACATGACGTATATAAATATGAAATAACAAAAACTAGACATATATGTCTAGTTTTGCCGATATTATAAATAAAATTAAAGTAAATATACACAAACCTAGTTAAAATACACACATATATACTCACACCTTGCCGTCAGGGTAGGTAGTGACAATAGAATGCAACTTGCATCTATCCTTACAAACCTCTACATTCTTTAAAGTTACACGAAGCCTAAATATACGTCTCGCGGCCGTGCTATACTTCGATAAATAAAAAATGGTGGGACTTAGCTTAATGACACGGGCTCCGTCCCCAACTCCCGACGGTTACGGAGTTGGCGAAAGAGCACGATGCGGTGACTTCGAACCGATATTCGCCTACGTACGAGTATACGCCTCGCAGGCGTAGATTAGGCTTCTAGGCTTTTTAGGTAGGCTAGGATTATGCTAAGCATACACTAGTTAAGTTATATGTAAGTAAAGCCTGAGCAAAGTCTAAGTACGTTAAGAAAGTCTCGCAGCTTACCGCAGAACCTAAGCTCCATGTCTCATAACCTAACCTAAACACTACACAATAATAATACAACACTAATTTCTTACACTTCATAATCTATTTCTTGCACTTCCCGCCAAATTTAAATCTTCAGCGTCTGAATGTGTCGCGTAACAATGCAGTTTTTAATAATTTTTCCGAGACATATAACAAACTGTGGGATTGAGTTACTTGTCCATGATTCCGGTCGATACGATACTGACTACTGGATACATTCAAACACTAAGCCGGTACTTCTTTGCTAGTGAAAGAAAGTATGGGCAGCGTTGCTCACTTATAGCCTAAACACATGATCGGATTTGGTACGACCGAACCATCGGACAGATTAGTCCGGTGTCGTACTCGGTATGGTCCGGACGAATAATAAAAATAAAACTACCAACAGGTGGCCTGTACCCTCGTATGTTTATCCCGTAATAAAGGATCAATAGGATATTTGGTTCTGTTTCGTTAACGTTGAAGTAAAATTTTACTGAAACTTTCATCTGAATCTTCTCAATTAATAAAATTTTAATTAAAATGAATATTTATTCATGTGACGTACAAATAAATTATCGAATATCACCTGTACATTCGTTTATGTTATTCAACTTGGTAGCTGAAGTGCAACAAGTTTTGATCACATGCTTGGGTACTTTTGATAACAATATAACAAAGTTGTTCGTCGTACTACATAATTAATTATTATTTTAGATATTCTAATATTGTCTGTATGTTCGTATGTTGCATTCAGCTAAAGCTGAAGTGACGAAGGATAAAATACGCTCGTGTACTTTGTTGTTGTTCGGCACGTTATATTATTGATTAAAAAACTTGAAATCGACTTAAACGGCTTCCTTGAAAAGTGACTCCATTCGAATTTCAGCATTTCCCGCCCGCTTCGCTGAGCAAATTTTAAAATGAAATAAATTAATGAAGAAACGTTGGAATTCGAAAATTAAGTAGCCATCAACCTTGTAGGATACATTTCGCATCGAATGGTGGTAGTTTCATGTCGATACGAGAGCCTCAAACAATGACCATTTTCAATATATAGAAAAATAGGGGTTGATCGTAGAGTGTCGAAAATTTAGGGTTGTATGTATTTTTTAATGTTGTATCATAAAAAAATAAAAACCAAAAATTACGTCCAAAAAAATAAAAAATATATTAGGGGTGTACCCTTAACATTTAGGGGTATGAAAAATAGATAGTAGTCGATTCTCAGACCTACTGAATATGTATATAACATTTGGTAAAAATCAGTAAAGCCGTTTCGGAGGAGTAAGGTAACTAACATTAACACAACGAGAATTTTACATATGAGATTGATTATTGAAACACATACCACCAGTGTTTCTTTAGTGTCTTTGAAAGCATTTTTAATTGATGTGTAAATTTTCGGGCTATGTATAATGATGGGAAATTCAGTATATCATAACATTAAAGATTTGTCTTATAAAGTGAATGTTATCCCTTGAAGCTGGCGTTTTCCGAGCACCTCTTATTTTGTGTATTATCTTTCTCCACAAATCAAACCGGATGTCTCACGGAGGGGAAAGCATAATTGAGATACCGGCGAGGCATTGTTCCTTGAAAATATATCATAAAGAGGAACTCTCAATGCTATTTATAATGTGTTCATGTTTAATTATGTAAATAATGAAGTTATATTGGGCGCGTTTACTTGAGTACTTATTGTAACGTTAGAGTTAGCTCATTTTGTGAAGGTATGATGAAGTAATCTGCTATTTCCCTACACTTTAATTTATTTAAAGGATATAAAAATAAATATTTAAGTACTTATTTTCTTACAATAAATTTTTTATCTTAACCAGAAAGTCTCAAGTGGTGCTGTCACATGGTTAATGGTTTTTGTATGATAAATAACCCCGTAATGGTACCTGATATTAAGTGACACCCTTCTGCAAAAAAAGTGAATTATAAGAGCTTGGATGTCCTATTAGGATGATGTACAAACACCCTTTTTAAAGGTACCCATATAGAGATGCCGGTTTTTTTAAATTGGTTCATAAATTACAGACAAATAGCTTAACATAAATAATTTGAAATTTGAAATTCTAGTATAATTATATTGTTTTTCTTGAAGTAATACCAATTTATGAAATTAAAATGACCCGCCCTCTCGTCGCTACTATTACCATAACAGAATATAACCTATATATGTATCACCTATAGTTTATCATTATAGTTTATATTTTAGTTATCGTAGCGCATGCCCAATAACGATAAATTTTTTGGGCAAATTTTTATAACTTGGTCTTTTAATTTTTTTTGAATTGTTAAAACATACATATATATATATATATTCTGAATAGTACAGTTTTAATTTAGATGAATTTAGTAAATTAAAATGATTTGATGTAAGACTAACTGAATATATCAAACATTGTTTTAATTTTATTATAAGTTCTCATAGGCTTGAAATCTCACCCTACTTATTAGGCGGAGTGTATCTCCCGATATATAGGTTCTATTGCAAAAAGTAATGTGACTGACTCACTTCCTGAGCAAGTGCACTTCACACTCAATATATCTATAAGTAATATAAGACATGAATATCCACAGAATTTCTCTTCTCCGGAGTATAACATCATTTTCAATGAATGTTTTCACACTCTTAAAACCAAAGTATTTTTAGCCAATTATATACAAGAAAGTGTTAATTTTACTTACATTAATGTTTTTGAGATTTTTTTAAGGTGAATTTTGAAAGAAAAATACATTTACGTATTGAAGACCCCGAAACGGGGCCCATGTGTCGGGCTCGGGTGTAAACACCCCCTACCGACTAAAAACCTTCTCTGTGCCCTAAAGCCCTAAAGGCTCTAGTAGTAAAAGTGTAGCTTACAGGCGCGGGGCGTCCTGGAAGGATGCTTGAACCTCGGACCAGCTGTTTACTTGGCTAGATGGAGACAAGATCACTAACGATCTATACTGTTGGTTATATGGACTCTACGTTTGAGTAACAACCATTAACCCTTCACCGGAGACATTGGTTGCGGATACTGATTTACACTGCAATATGGAATCAAAAATATTTTTAATTGGTACTGGGCTTCTCAGTTATCTACAAATTATTATTGTCTTAGTTAGGTTTAATTGAAGTTTTAAAATACTAAGGCGCTACTCTGATTAGTCGATGTTGTTAAAAACACATTGAAACATGTTAAGTTTGGCGATATCGTAGTATTAATAGAGAAATATATCATTAGCAAGTTAGTAAGGGAGGTTCAGGTGATATTCATATATTATATTAAAAGCTTTTGGCAGGGGTAGATCATTCATCACGGGATAGAGACCCGCTAGTTTATCGAAGGGATGGAGACAATCCCGAAACTAATAAAATATATTAATGGTAAATCGGAGCGCCATTGTGAATCTGAGAAAATATTTCAAAGCTTTTATACTGAGTTAAACTCCATTCGCGGTGCTATCAGTATTATAAGTAAGATTTTATTTATATCGTATGTATAATTTTAGAAGCTATATAGTTTTTGGTAATTTTTAAATCATACAATTACCTTAAGATTATATTCAAATACAACAATGTGATATTTATGTAATATTTACATAACAATTCGCTTAACTGTACGAAACATGATAAGGTAAGATCTCGTACCTCGGTCATATACTGCGCAACGATAGGTACCGCCTGCTGCAAACTGTATTGACGGGACTACGCAACAACAGTCGTGAGGCGTCTTATAAGGAGACTCGAACCTCTCTCGCAATTTTTTTTATTTATTTATTTTTAAAAAAGGGTTGTGTGGTTTTATGAAACCACGGTTAAAGTGAAAAATTTTTTCACATTATAGATATTTAACTAAAAATTATTGGAATAATATTCCATTAAGGATATAAAGATCGCTTTAACAATCTTAAATTTATAGTTGGAAAATTGGAACGATAATGGGAAATAATAAAAGTAGACTAAGTCTCCAACTAAATGAGTAATAGTCTATACACTACACGGTCAGCTGCTGCGAACTATAGGCGCCGCCCGACCGTCACGCGACATGCAACACACAGACGAAAAAGTTTGAGACGATGTAAAAAAAGTTTCACTTTAAAAAAGCTTCATCAACGAGCATAGAAATATTATAAATTATTATGTATCAATGTAGATATGATTATAGGCAAATACAAATTACTTTACAGCTTTATGTCTATTTCATTCGAGGGTTTTCAAACAAAAAAGACAAATCTGTGGCTTTAAGCTATGGAAGCCCGATTTTGTTTTAGCACCCTTTTATATACAAAGGCTTGAACTTTACAATTCTAACGATTCGTCTTGGAGGAATAAAGCTAATAGAAGCCAGCAGTCCTGGACAATCAAGTAGGCATCTTGAATAAACGTGTAACTTATTTTAAAGAAAAATATTCAATATTTCAAGATAGGATTGTTTACCAAATAAATTGTTATCGTAGATCTTAACTTGATCACATCTATTTTATAAAAAAATGCTTATCGCTGAGAATACGACATTTTTAAAACATTTTAAACTATATACCCATAGTGATGTAGGATGTTCAGGCAATAAAAATGTTTGAAACACAAAATTATTAAATCATAAACAACAATAAATTATCACATTATAACTCTTTTCTTTAAATAGCTAAATCTAATAATAATAGGATTTTCGTAAAAACAGATTTAATAACAGATAGATACAAAGAAAATTGTTTTTTTTTTTTAAATTTTACATTACAATATTTAAAAATAATCTTTTTATGTAAAAAACATATTTTTATATTTTGATAGAAAATTAATAAAATATATCTTCTATTCCCTTATACATAGATACCTAGGTCTTCAGTGTAGTTTGCTTATGATTGTTCTGAAACAAACAAGGAAAAATTATATCACATCTTAAATAATTTATACGTCTAGATAGAGTCTCTTGCTGTTAGACAACCGATATAAACAGGCCAGGAATATTAGTTTAGTGTGCGTGACAAGCTACGTCTTACACTCGCTATTTGTATGACAGTTTGTGTTAGTGTGCGTGAATTGCTCAAATCGGAGGTTAGTTCCAAACTTCATTTTTTCGTCGTTCTAAGTATTATATTATTACATTTTATTGGCTGGCGAGCAACGGCTTCTCCACTTTTATTTAACCAAACGTACGACTACGATCACTTAAGCTGATTGTAGTCGTATCACATTAAACTACATCTTAGGTCGTTTTGCCCTGCGTCAGACAGAACTGCCCACATTGTACTGTCACTGATGTGAAAATAAAGTATCACTCAACAGAAAGTTAATCGTCTGCTTGTTCAATTACTTATCCAAATAAAAAAATAGACACGCTTGTGCAGAGAAAATAAAATGTAGATTCCAGTAATAGATTGTCAAGAATCTCAAATCTTAATAATTTTTTTTCTTATTCTACAAAATGATAGGCACATCGTATAATATAATAGAATTTATGTTTTATATACCTGTAGGGAATAAAGCTTGCAATATTCAGGACAATACCATTCTCCTGCAGGGGGCGTAACAATACCCACACACTTAAAGTGATACCATTGAAGGTTACAGTCGGGTGAGTCGCAGCCAATCATAAGAGAATCATATTCCTCCTTGCCACAGAAGCAGTAAATAGGTCCGGTATAGTTGTTTAACAGAGATTCATCTATAGGTAACACATTACACACGTGTGCGGTGTACTGCCAACGTTTCAAACAACATTGGTTGCACCAAAGGCTTTCAGTGCCGTGACGCCAGTATAAATGTTCAAGCAACTGCTTGTAGTCATAATAAAACATATCACATCGACCACATGTGTATAATAAACTCTCATTCACTGCATTTTCCAATTTACTCATTCTTATTTTATTTTAAGTTCAATTCGTGTATTACTACTGCTTTTATAAGAACATTGTGAACCAATTAAATATGTCATTCCAAATGTAGCCATAACTAATTGGCTAATTTATAAGTAGTCATTCTGGAAAAATAATTAAAAATAACATTAATGAGGGTAATTAGTATCATAAGTAGTTAACACAATGTAACCTTTTTGTTTGTTTTTACAATTTTAGTAATATATAAAAAAATTGCATTAATGGTTTTAAAAACAGCAATAACAACTTAAATACATAATCATTTATAGATATGTTATTGAAATACTAATGAAGTTTTTTTTTAAATAACGAAACACTAGATATTAAACACTAACCCCCTTATTCATAATAGTCTGCTAACTTAAAGCATTGCTAATTCTCACTCTGTCTTCTTCTATTGACCTAAGTCAGAATGAGAAAAAACACTCCTAAGCGGCTGTTTAAAGTTAGCGGACCATTATGAATAAGGGGGTAATTAGTTATAGTTATAAGTAATATTGTTATTGATGCGACGAAATATTTATTATTCTTGATGATGTGTTCAGTGATTTTTTGTATTTCATTACACGTATTTTTCGTATCATATACGTACACATACATTTCGAATTTTAACATAATTCAGTTTACTCACATTTGAACATTTTAGTCTAATCATTTTATTGATAGTAATATTTTGCTTTCATTTGTATGTAAGTTAATACTTATTATATAAATATGTGTAAGTAAAGTTAATTGAATAATAAATAAAATTAATGCAATAAGTCACAAAAGTTTTTATTATTCGTCAACGTCAAAAACTACCACCCATCCGAAATAGTTTATATGATGCCTCAGACCTGAGAATTACAGACATTATATTAAGTAGTATCATACAATAAAATTTATAATTGAATAGCCTGAGGGCGTTCGTTCCATTCCCAATCTGTATTATTAAGAAAGCCATTTATGTTATAGTAACCTTTACCACAGAAACGTTTGTTTAATAATCCATTTAGCTTAGTTAGGTATAGGGTTAGTTAAAATATATTATTGTTTGGCATCCATAGCACCGGCTATGACAAGCATAATTTCATTAAATAAATTTATCAATTCTACATGAAACCACTGAACACTTTTTACTTTTTAAAACATTAACGTGTATACGATATCTATAAATCTTTTTTTTATGACAATAAGAGACGAGACGAGCAGAACGTTCAGCTGATTTATAACGAAGTATCGCTCAGAATTCTTGAAAAACCCAATAGCTCTGAGCGGCACTACAATTGCGCTCGTCACCTTGAGACATTATTTAGATGCCCAGTCAATTCACTAGCTAAGACGCCCTTCAGACCGAAACACAATAATGCTAACACATTACTACTTCACTACAGAAATAGGCGCCGTTGTGGTATCCATAATCTAGCCCGCATCCTGTGCAAAGAAGCCTCCCACTGGTTAAATCTAGATTCAAGTTAAGAATGAAAAACAAATCTCGAAAATTAAAATAATTTTCGTTCAGATATTAAACACCTTATCATGGTTTATAGTGTCTTTATCTACAGCTCAAATCTAAATGAAGTAAATTTTGTGATACATTGCAACTATTTTCATTTTTAATTCCCTTATAGGTTTAAGATTGTCGCACAAACATGTCCATCCATATCTAATACATTTCTACCATTTCATGAGATCTTATAATAGAATGCTGGTAGACGTAAAGAATTTCCATGAAAGAAATAGTACTCTTTATTCCAATTCAGTTCGCTTGAGCCATAAGTATTCACGGCGTTCACTTGAAACTTATTTATAATCCGTCGAAGAGCTAGTTAGAACAAGTTAAAGTGCAATTTGTTTTCATTTTCTGAATAAATAAGGCACGTTAGAAGGAGTAATGGGTTATTATTTAGTTTGGGTTTTCTTGCTATTCTATAACAGACATCAACGATCGTATGTAACATATTTTAGAATTACAAAAGAGCTTAGGCATCGATGATGATCTAATAATAATTGAGTGGAATGCATGTTTTATTCTCCTAACCCATATGATAACAGCTTCTTTCAAACAAAACTAATATATTGTGTGTGTCTTCATAGATAGGTATTCCCTACGTAAAAATTCCTATAATTCACTGTTCTTTCACTCATAAACATGCTGCCTTGACAGTAAGCCTATAGAGTTGGGATTCAAACTTAGACAATCAAATCAATCACAACCACTTTATGCATGTAGCTTATGGAAATCACATTTATGAATGTCAAAAAATTACAATTCTTGTTAAATTTACCGCCTCTTCGTAAAGGGTTGACCTGAGAAGAAAATCATTCCCACTCTTTTAAATCAACATTTACAAATTCATTGTTTTACAAATCATTTCAATTACAATATATGTAAAGTTATGCGAAAAATAAAGTTATTGAGTACAGTAGTTGTATAATCCACACACACCTTAATTAATAAATATAGTTTGTGAGCATTTTAGTAGCTGTTATAAAAAATATAATAACTTTTAAAAATCTGAAGCATAGTTTCTGGTAAAAGGACCATCCTGCCACCACAAATAGCGCCCTTTCACGAGCATGACACAGTGAAGTGACATTTATAATTACAACAAACTCCTACTAGTTACGAGTAGTTTTATGTAAATAATCAAATAATTTATAAAATAAACTTTCACCCAAAATCCGCAATATATTGTAATAATTGTTTTCAAAAAGTTTTTAACTACCACGCGTAGCCCTTTCCTGTGACTTTATTTTCAATTTCAGTTATAATCTGCGGGTATTATGTAAATCCATTCGAGTATTGATGCATAATATTATATTCAGCGGTTTACCTAAACGAAAATTGCTTAAACATTGGCCTAAATGCTTTTATAATTGGAATATCATTGTTTCGTCTTGCCGTTAATAAATAAATAAGGGAAATAAAATTTATATTCAATGGAAAAGTTTAAAGATAAGTTCTTACAACTTATTTCATTTAAAGTATATCAAAACAATGTATTGAATGACTTAAGGTCATATTTTTCCAGTCGGTTTCAAAAAAGTAGACAACCTTCTTTTGTCAGTGATGTGTCAGTGTCAGCTTGATGTGTTAACAAGCGCTACCAACGTCATAAACTGTCATAAGATATCCCAATTAATAAATACATTCATTTAACTACTATTAATATTTAAATACTATTAAATATAATTATTACTATAATTAGAAATAACTTTAATAGCATATAATATTTAGATCTTTAGTTAACTTGATTCGTGTAAGTTAGTTGGCACTATAGCAGTGCCAACTATCAGTTGGTAATATCATCACGGTAGACGGTCGTGCCCTATATAAGCCAGAGCGCTAAGTTCGAGTGGACATTACATATTATGAATCTAGAATTCAACGGTAACGCTGCCCAAATTGTATTAAATATTATAATTATTATTATTAGTGGATAACTGTAAATACAGATATTTTAATTTTAAGTGCGTTTAAATTACCAACCCCTTCTACATATGTTAACCAATTTCTTTGACAATGGTGAACCGGTGTTAAGGATTCCAGTTTGATGATCACCTCAAATTGAGTGTGTCACATCAGCATCACAGAAATTGGTTTACATTTACCACTGAGTGGTTCTCAGGTATTTTGCTTGTTATTATATATTTTCGTCCTTGATTGTTATAAGTTTGAGGATATTTTGAGTGGGATTTCTGACCATAATTATTTTTCAATTTCATTCTATTATTGGTGTTTAGAGCTATTTGCAGGTTCGCTGAGCCGTAATCGTTGATGGAAGTGACTTTTTTTTATGATACGAGCAGGACGTTTAGCTGATGGTAATCGATACAACCTGCTCATTACAATGCAGTTCCGCTCAGGATTCTCGAAAAACCCAAAAATTCTAAGCAGTACTGCAATTGCGCTCGTCACCTTGAGACATAAGATGTTAAGACTCATTTGCCCAGTAATTTCACAAGCTACGGTGCCCTTCAGATCGAAACACATTAATGCTTACATACTACTGCTCCACACGTTGTGGTACCCATAATCTAGCCGGCATCCTGTGCAAAGGAGCCTCCCACTGGCGACTTGGTCACAACCGCACTTTTCTCAGGTTTTTCATCGTCTCAAAAGTTTTTATTTATAAATTGTATAATTATTCAAGAGTTGATTGCAAGTGACAGATTTTTAAAAGCTTCATCTGTTCCATGTTTTTCATTTGCTGTCTAAGCTACTCATCGAAGATTCTGTTCAAATATATTTTATGTGTACAAACTACAAACTTACCGCGAGTAATACCGAGGGCGCAGCTAGTAAACTTTATTTCAAACTTTCTTAGCCTATAAATAATGTTTGTGATGCCACTCACTATATAATTGAGATACAAAAGGCCACCACTTTGTCTTGGCATGGCTTACAATCTCATCTTAGTAAGAATTATGTCATTTTCTTACTTGTTTCACTGTAGACTGCGTGTTGCTTTTTTAAATGAAAACGTAGATTTAGTATTGTTTATATAAAATAGCCGCGACTTCATATGATTTGGTTAGCGCGCTCCGTTAGAAACTCTTAAATTTCTGGGACATAATTTCCAATCGAAATTTTTATATTTTTTGTTAGGGACATGGTATAATCCCATTCTAGACAACATGTGTGTATAATTTCATGATCGTCAGTTGAGTGGTAGCGTAACAAACATGGCTGCTGGACAAAAGCATTAGCCCAAGTTCTCCACGATGTTTGATCCTTTACCAGATTATTGGTCATAGGAAAATAAAAATTAAAAAAATATAGATCTTACTCAATTATTTATTTATTCAATAAATTTTACCTACAAATTATACACGAATTAAAACACAACCACAACCTGAGAGTTGAACAAAGCATACAAGATTTTATGACGATACGTCACTCGAACGATTAACTCAGTTGGTTAGAGTACCGGCACGGAACGCCGGAGATCAAGGGTTCGAGTCACATCGTTCATAAAATTTGGTTTTTCAAATTTTACTTATGTACATTATCTTAAATTGGTTAACTAACTTACAGGCTAAATTTTTACAGGCCCCTATTAAAATTTACATGCAGATTTTATTTTATTACAATTTAAGCATAAATTGCTTTCTTTAATGTAATGGTAATATTATTATACGACATACCTGATTGGTGTATTCGTTTATTGGAGGGTAGTTAACAAAAATAAAACTAGCTAACTGCTAGTCATTTCGTATGGCTTGCATACCGAATAAAATTATAGGTATTCCCTCAATTACTTATATGGTTACATGTTACGCCTATTGTCTTCCATTTGGTTCTGGTGCGTGCGAGTGGGACAGTCATATGTCAATTTAGCAGGTGTAAATGAGAAAAATAATCCGCCATTTTGTTGCTATTGAAATTGGTTTTAGCCTGCTAATGCAATTCATCAGTTATAAATGTGATTACTTTGTGCTTGGTGTTCTTACTCGACTTGGCTCTGATTTCTGGACTGTTTGATTCAATACGTTATTTAACTGTGCTTGCATACCGGACTCTGGTTTGTTCTTCTGACTTGGAACTGTTGAAGATGACATCCCTCACGAACAAGGAATATGCTGATATTTTGAATACTGTAACTGTGTATACGCACGAGCTCGTAATTAAAACATATCACGTAATCCTGGCCACCGAGTACCGGAAGTTAGTGTCTTTAAAGGAGTTTACTGATGACTTAGAGAAACTGGCTCTGTTTCTAGGTGACTATCAGACTTGGGTAGACCACATATCATTGATGACGATGAACAACAAGACGATGAAATAGCTCAACGTTTTATAATGGATCTATGGACGTCAACCAATATCGTCGCCCGAGTGAATGCCTATGTTGAACACTACCGGATTAAACCCGAATTATTATAAGTAATCAAATTGATCAAGCTGGTATAACAATTTACCACAACGCTCATTATTGGGCTCAAAAAAAATTCGACAGTCCCAATAAAAAACGGCTACAAGAATCACAAGACGATTTAGTGTAAATGTATGGATGGGAATAATATTGAAACATTTGATTGGGCCCTTGTTTTTCCCTAGAAATTCAAATTGAAAACACTATGAAAACTTTTCCAGAGAGTTCCACTTAACCTCATTGATATATGGTATCAAAATGACGGGTGCCCTGCACAATACAGAAGAAGGGTCAAGGAGTGGTTCAATAATAGTTTCCCTAACAAGTGGATCAACCACACGTTAACCCATACCGTGGCCAGCAAGAAGTCCAGATGTTACCCTCGTGGGTTTTATGTATGGGGGTAGACTACTACTAAATTTTGCTATGCAACAATGAACTTAAGCGTATCGCAATTGGATTACAGACAGCTGTTAGAATTTCTGCCACAGATCGCACCCTGCCTGTGGTAAGGGAGTTCCATTGATCATCATATTTGACTACGAAAATTCAAGTAATTTTCGTAGTCAATATGATGACAAACCATAACGACGTTGCCGTACGTGACTCAAATATCCGGATAGCATAAAAAGATTCGGCTGAGTATCGTTAATTTGCTCCTAAGAATTGAAGAGTTCCGTTACTTTGTCATGGATCCCATAATCAGAACCAAATCAAACTCTAACTTAACTACGGGACAAAAAACGGGACACACCAGATTTCAAATAAATAATAAACAAAGAAAGAATTATCAAAATCCGTTTACCCAATCGAATGTTCTGAGAACAAACATAAAAAATACCGACGAATTGAGAACCGCCTCCTTTTTTGAAGTCGGTTCAAAACTAAAAGAAAAGGCAATTCTTTAAATATTTCCGTCGGCAGAAAACAAACTTTTTTACTAACCATAATATGGAATTCACTTATTAAAATTGAATATAATCGTAAATTATGGAAGTAAGTAATTATGTATCTATTATAAGTTCAAATCAAATTGTTAAAAACGAAGCTTACGGTTTAGCAATATATTTGTATATTTTAATTTCTTCTGGCAGCTGGCCATTGCTGACGACACCCCAAATGTTTTCCTGTTACCCTAATGTGCCTACTTAACGAACCAAACTTTCTTATCAAACAAACAACTTCTGAATTCACAAATAACATTTGCTGTTAAGTTACATTTTAACTTTCATTGGTAATATATTTCTCAAAACATTTAAGCCATTTCTAGCATGAAATTTGAGTACTGCTTGTTGATTCTGATATAATATTATTATTATATCAAAGAGTGGTTGTTAGATTTGGTATAAAGAAATATATACTTTGAAATAAATATATGGCAATTACGAGACCACTCAATGACATTCATTCATTATTAAGTAATATAGTATTGCATTAAATAAATAAACATAAATGGACAATTTAAGCGTAACGCAAGAAAAAGGTGATTTTTCTTGTTAGAATTGTTAACAAAGAAGAATGAATCAAAAGAATTGGCTACAAAGATAAATAAATCAGTTAAAAAGATAAAAAAGACAGTTTTAGAATGTTTCTTTTTCGAATTTTATTTGTTATTTATGAAATTAAAAGCATAGAAGGCATTTATTTTCTCAAAATTAATTCCTATAGCATTCTTTTTGATGTCATTTCAAATATATACTACTACCGCTTCGAAAACAAATGGCGCTCTGTGAGAAAAGAAGTGGCGCTAGAAACTCTCCCAGCATTCTTTTTTTTGCGCTCTTCTTAATTAAATATACAATATTGTACTGTCATTATTATTGCTATAAAATAATCATAATCTAGTCTCAGGCTGTCAGGATCATTTCAATATTTAGCTGTGGAGTAGTGGGATATACGACAGAGCCAGCTTTTAATAAAACATTTAAATTTATTTATAGATGCCTGAAGAGTGGCTTAGACTTTATTATAAAAGTGTATACATTTACCCTTAAAGCTGTTATTATTAATAATTAAACAAGAATATTGAACCAAAAAGATGGATATAATAACGTTCAAATGTAACAGGAACTGTAAGACTGGACTGTGGAAATCTTAATTTAGGATGAGTCTGAGCTAAAATTAAAATAACGTAAGTCTTCAACTGTAAAATAGGAAAAGTTGATAATGATCTCAACAAAATAACTTTGAGAATTAACATTAACATTTAAATTATCTCTATGCACAAATGTCTGTGATTAAAACAGATATTATTTTGCAAGGCATATAATTTTCACGTTATTTCAAATATTTGGGAAAATTCCTTCTATCTACAACACAGCTATAAATCTCATCGTTGAGTTTACATTTATAATCCTACAGTACAAGACAGAGTTTATTGTTAACATTAACAAAAGGAGATTGTCTGTTCTAACTTGTTGGATGTATTTTCCAGTTGATAAAGTATCTGTTTTACTAGCAGACAAATCCACAATCCAGCGACTCGCTCGCCTTCTAGTGCTCGGTTACTTCCTTAATTTACTGCCGCCTATAGACAGGAGTTAGTACGGTGTCACAACGCCCTCTTATACCACGATTCATGATTGCTGTGTATTTCTTTCTATTTGTACGAAAATAATCTTAAATTTCTAAAAACAGTTCTGAAATGTAAAATTATGTTTCATTCACTACGAAATTTTCGTAAAAGTTTAATAATGTTATGTAAATATAACTTTCACTTTCACAAATTAGGATATTATCATCCCCACCATTTGGATGTGTGGCGGTCCCCCACAGTACGGTTTTTTAGGAGCTTTCTTCAATGTACTACAAAGCTTCATTGTGCGGTGTTTCTGGGTCGATATAACATTACCTTACCGTTACCGTACCTTTAAAAAAGCACGTACACCTTCCTTAAAGGCCGGTATCGCTCCTGTGATTCCTCTGGTGTTGCAAGCGAATGTGGGTGACCCATACGCTTGTTTGATCTTCTTTTTCCATATAAAAAAATCCAATGTCTTATATATTATTTCATTGCAAAAAAAATAAGTGATACTCATTCCAGGGGCTTCTACAGCTGCCGATCATCGATAAAAATTAATTTAAACTGGACAGTGCGTCAGAAATTAATGCAGATACGTGGAGTAAATAAAATGTTTCCATTAAAACAATGGTTTTCCATTTTACAATTGGAAATCGCAATCACTCAAATGAATGCATATTTACAGCTTTTTTCTATTTCGGATTGGATCTTGTTTTGTGGATTATTAATAATTAATTGCACCTCTCGGTTTCACCATTTTGTAACAATTTAAATAATAAAATACATATTCAGGCTAACTGCCTAGATTCAATAAAAAATATTATGCACATCATAATATACAAAAAGAATCATTAAAGTCTTACAGCTAGATTTTGAAATAAGCAGAAAAAAGCATTAAAAAAAACAGCAGTCATAATATGCAAACAGGTTTATATTACTTAACATAATTATTATAGCACGCTGAAATTTTTTTGGGGAAGCAGCCCATCAAAACGATTTTTTTAAAAGAAATATACTGTTGCTTGGTGAAATTTACTATTCATTTTCAATTTCAATACTTCATTCAATACTTGGGAAATCAAGACGGTATTCTGAAAGCTGTCAATGGAATAAATATAATTAATTAGAATAAGTGATAAATATTTATTTGTATATTAAATAATCATATAAATTGTCAAAAAAATAATAAAATATTGAATAATTTTTAATAGGTGCGATTCAGCATAGCCGCAAATTCATAAAAAACGAATAAAATTTAGAAAAAAGCAATTTCTTACAGTTTTACAATATGTCTCCAACAGATACAAATAAAAGTCTATGGCGCCTATTTCTGCCGTGAAGCAGTAATGTGTAAACATTATTGTGTTTCGGTCTGGCGCTGTAGCTAGTGAAATTACTGGATAAATGAGACATAACATCTTATATCTCAAAGAGACTAGCGCAATTGTAGTGTCACTCAGAATTTTTTGGTACTTTCACGAATCCTGAGCGGGCATTGTAATGTGCAGGGCGTATCAATTACTATCAGCTGAACGTCCTGCTCGTCTTGTCCCTAATAGTCTTGTCATAAAAAAGTCTCTACTTACAACAACTTAGCAAAAAGCTTTGAGTCATAAATAGAGTTCTAATCTTCTTCGACTGTACATCCTGAAGTATTCAAACGTTCGCTTCAAACTTCAATTTATTAAGTCTAGTCCAGCTAATCAGAATACGTCGAAACTCAAATTGTTTTCGTTGTTTGAATCTGCTCTGAATACATATATTAGAACTTACCTTGCCGTTTGAAGTTTTCTAAGCTTGAACAATTGAACTGAATCATCCTTTCTTACTATCATATTTTATGTATTTAAGTCTGTTAGAGAAAACTTTGTGTTTTTACATGTTTTTCATTAGCTTCACCTGTATGTATGTTTGTTTGTAGCCGACTCATTTGGGCGCGATTTTGACCCACTACGGCCAGATTTCGTTCAAACTTCGTAGATTTATAGAGGACCGATGACAATACATTAATTTGATAAAATTATTCCATTTTCAATTTGCAAAATGACATTTTCTTAATTTATATAATTATGAACTATTTTTAGATCGGTTTTCAGCTGTAAAGATTGTGTTTTTTTATTTTTTTATTTTTTTTTATCTACTATTTATTTTGTGTAAAATAAAAGAGTTTGTTAATTTTTTTTTGAAAAATCAAATGATGAATATTATATAAACATCAATGCCCTCGAAAGAGTCAATTTAAATTTTTTTCTTACTTACTTGACACTTATCGTTCTATTTTAATAATTCACACTATATCTTTATAGTTTATAGCCTATTCTGAATTATAATCTATATTATTGTAAAGCTCCATCAAAATCTGTTAAGTAGTTTTTGCGAGAAAGAATAACAAACTTACATCCATACATCATGACAAACTTGCTCGTTTATAAAATTAATAGGATAATATGAAATATGAGTTGGCAAAAAATATATAACTTAGAGTGAAAAGAACTTTATAATACTATTATTCAATGTTATAACAAAATTTATCAAGAGATGAGCACATCACACAGTTCTGCCAACAAAATAAATTCTTGATAAAAAATCGCTGAATCCTGAAATGATGATTTTTGCATGAGAAGACCTAAAAATAACACTGACTAGGTTTAAATGATATTTTTCAAAAACATTTCATAAGCAATCTGCTTGCCGGTGAATGTATTTTTGTTGATGCTCAGATTGTTAAATATCCGTGTTGATTAAAAATAATATATTCAAATATGACCCTTGCTTGTTGGTTTTATGCAAAAAAGGTACCGTTTGAGCTAGAGAGGTAAAAATATTCTCTAACATTTACTTATGGAATTTATTTTTAGAGGAATACGAGTCACTATGTAGTTGGATTATAATTATAGTGACCCATCATCTAGCCGGCATCCTGTGCAAAGGAGCCTCCCACTGGATCGTGGAATATCACGTTATGTGATCGCATAATATCATAAAGTAATGTGATTCCAATCACATCGATCTGCTCTCGTCATCTCAACACTTTAGAATGTTTCATGTGACTGTTACAACAACGGTACCCAACCCCCACTAACTGGCGGTGCAAGTACATCAGTGTTTTGTGGCAGAACTCACTTGTTCTACTACGATGAAACTAAGTGTTAGTTGCACAACGATTACAAAATATTTTACATAAAATACTAGCTTTTACTCGAAATTTTATCCGCGTTAACTGTGTATGGAACTTTTTTTTTTTTTTTGGAATAGGATGACAAACGAGCGTACGGGTCACCTGGTGTTAAGTGATCACCGCCGCCCTAACTCTCCTGCAACACCAGAGGAATCACAAGAGCGTTGCCGGCCTTTAAGGAAGGTGTACGCGCTTTTCTTGAAGGTACCCATGTCGTATCGTCCCGGAAACACCGCACAAGGAAGCTCATTCCACAGCTTCGTGGTACGAGGAAGAAAGCTCCTTGAAAACCGCACTGTGGAGGACCGCCACACATCCAGATGGTAGGGATGATATCGTAACTTGTGGCGTGTCGTGCGAAGGTGAAATTCGGCGGCAGGAATCAGGTTGAACAGCTTTCGGAACACTCCCCGTGATGAATGCGGTAGAAGACACACAATGAAGCGACGTCTCTACGCAACGCCAAGTGATCCAGCTGTTCACAGAGAACTGGGTCCCCGACAATTTGAGCTGCTCTGCGTTGCACGCGGTCAAATGGATCGAGCTGATACTGGGGTGCGCCAGACCAGAGATGACAGCAGCTACCTGCGCTTTGTAGAGCGCTAGAATGTGGGCCGGCTTGAAGTATTGCCGTGCTCTATTTATGACGCCCAGTTTCTTTGAAGCCAGTTTGGCTTTGCCCTCCAGATGGCCATGGAATTGGCAATTGCTCGAGATTTCGAGACCCAGTATTCCGATACTAGGCGAGGCTTTAAGGGAAGTGTTCTCGAAGAGCGGTGATACGGCAAATGGGGTTTTTTTAGTGGTAAACGCGCAAACTTGAGTCTTCTGGGGGTTAAATTGGACAAGGTTCAACTTACCCCATTCCGCGACCTTCTCGAGAGAGGACTCAATAGAAGACACAAGTTTCTCCCGGCACTGGTCGACGTTTTCCCGAGAGAGACCTGCATGGCCCGTGTATACGGCATCACCAGTGCTGTCGTCTGCATAGCAATGCATGTTGGCGGTGTCCAACATATCATTGATATGCAGAAGAAACAGCGTGGGAGATAGCACACAGCCTTGGGGCACTCCAGCGTTCACGGGCTTGGGATTCGAGCAATAACCGTCGATAACGACCTATATGCTGCGCCCAGTGAGGAAGCTGGAGGTCCACTTGCATAAGCTCTCGGGAAGCCCAAATGATGGAAGTTTTGCGAGGAGCGCCTTGTGCCATACACGATCAAAGGCCTTCGCTATATCCAGACCAACTGCCAGGCCTTCCCCCTTGCTTTCAATAGCCGCCGCCCATCTATGTGTTAGGTATATCAGAAGATCGCCAGTCGACCTACCATGGCGAAAGCCGTACTGCCGGTCGTTGATCAACTGGTGACCCTCAAGGTATACCAAGAGCTGGCGGTTAATTATGCTCTCCATGATTTTGGAGAGTAGGGAGGTAATAGCAATAGGCCTGTAGTTTGCCTGATCCGAACTGTCTCCTTTTTTTGGGATCGGATGGACAAGGGCTGACTTCCATGAATCAGGGACTACGCCTTTTGAATAAGAGTGCCGGAATAAACGCGTTAGCACCGGCGTCAACTCAGGGGCACACGTTCTAAGCACTATTGGAGAAATGCCATTGCCAATTGGAACTTCCTCGGGAACTCTTAAAAAAATGTCACGTTGTCTCTAATAATGTGTAACATCAAAACAAATTCTACAATTTTTAATCAAAATCACTTATTGAACGTCAAAAACTACCACCCATTCAAAATAGACTGCCTCAGACCTGAGAAGAACGGGCGCAACAAACTCTACGGGCTTCTTTTTTTTAAAAATGTGGTTATTAAGTAGAATCGTACAATAAATTTATTATTTATTAGCCTGAGGATGGTCGCTTCATTCACAGTCTGTGGTATCATTAAGAAAATCGTTTATGCTATAGTAACCTTTTCCACGCATTTTTTTTAACAATTCTTTTAAATTTCGTAACATAATTTGTTCTGTACATTTTCTGGGATCATATTGTAGAAGCATTCACATCGCCCAATACTCTAAATGAATATTCCAATTTCTAAATTAATGAAACCGAAAACTACAAAAATTTAAAACAAACAGTAAAAAAAAAATTATTTCTCACTCTTATGATTGGCTTCGATTTAGATGTATTTTCACACCCTAATAGAGATACAGACATATCATGAGTTCTTGATTTCGGATTTTTTTACTGGCACTGACATACGAAACGTTAAAACATAAGTAAATAACATGTATGTATATATGATGCATGTACAGTTTAAAGTTGTATATATAATAATCATGAACTCGAAGCCACCCCAATAAACTTCGAAACGATATCCTTACAGTGTTAATGATTATATTACGTGTCGGTTTTAGATTAAGGATTGGTCTCCGCTGCGTTACAACTAGATACCGCACTACCTAAGAACAAAAGCTTTTTTAGTACGGCAACTTACGGTTAGGGTACGGATACTTGTGTGCGTGGCATCTTGCGATACAATGGCATCTTTCATATTTTAAATTAATAAAATACTTACTGATAGTATATGATCCCACTATTGTTCTTAGTTCTTGTAGTATAATAAACGTATAATATGACCAGTAAGTACTCTCTGTTTTCTGCCGCTCGCGGCCATTGAATACCTGCTACTTTTATGATGTCGTCTGCCCAGCGTGCGTTTTTTCTTCCTCTATTCCTTTGTCCACGTTACGAGCGCGAGCCCATGTTGTTATCTTTTTAGTTCAGCAAATATAGTTCAATAGCTGAGAGCGTCAATGACTTTGGTTCGTCTTATATCAGTGTGGCGGATCTAATGGATTTTCTTAATTTTCAAGATAAACATACTCCTTTGGCAGGATGTAATTGTATAGAAGATTAAGTAGAAGTAGTATATAGAAGATAATTAATTATTTGATGATTAATCATCATCAGCAGGAAGCCGTCCACTGTTGGACAAAGGTCGCCGCCAAATGTCTCCACGACGATCGGTCCTGCGCTGCCCTCACCCAACATTAAATCTGAAAGTAATTCAAATATTTTCATTCATAATTACAATATTATTTATTTTTAAATAAAACGACGACAGTTAGTATTGAAAACGAATTGTGTTCTCAAGTTGCAAGTGCAGCTTATCGTTGAAGTGCTGTTTTATTTACTCAAGCAATTAGGAATAAACAATTCTGCTATTTCAATTGAAATATCTCGTTTCACTCAAGTACTCTGGAACTTGTCAATAAAAACTGGTAAGTGCTTTCAGGTACATTATTTATAAAATCAATAAATATGATAAAGAACACTGGCTGAATACTTATTATAACTGCACTGACCTGTATAAATACCACTAGTAGAGGTCAGTGAATAACTGACATAATAGCACGGACTAGTAAAAAAATAAGGACTCCGTGTCACCTTACATAACAGTGTAGCACCAAAACAAGCCGATTAACGTGTGAATACATAGCCCCACGCACACACTTACACTACTACAGGCCGATAGGTGGCCATTATGAGAATTGTCATCGTCTGTGACAGATCAGTTTGCGTCTCAATATAATATTTTAAAAATGCCGTCGTCCGTTGTGAAAAAGTGTAAAAACGATACTATATAAGTATTTGTGGCCATAAATGATTATTTAAGGGAGAAAAAATTGTGTAACTAGTATCCCCCGTAACCACACACACTAGCATAACGGTGCTTAACTTGCTTATATCACGGCGCGGAGTCCTTCTTTTTTTACTCGTCCTTGCATAATAGTTATATATGACAAAAATAGGGCTTTCATTTTAAACTTATTTTGCCGCCAGAAGTAGTATTGATGGAAGTCTACAATAAGAGATATATTTTATGATTTAAGTTTTAAAAGTTTTAATAAATTATGTTTTACTTTTTTTAAACAGTTATTTTAACTTTTCGTAAGATATAAGATGTTAAGTCTCATTTGCCCAGTAATTTTACTAGCTACGGTGCCCTTTATATCGAAACACAACAATGGTTACACATTACTGTTACACGGCAGAAATAGGCGCCGTTGTGGTACCCATAATCTAGCCGGCATATGTTGCAAAGGAGTTTTACACTGGTATATATTTATATCCCTCTCCATAATGGTATTTTGTAGTGTGTATTTTTTTTTGTAATATTTCATGGCTCGTATAGTATTATTTAGATATATTAATGAATTTAATTCAAAACAATATGAAATCTTGTTTTCTTATCACTAATTGGCAAGAACGACTTCACGTTCGTTTTTATGAAGTACCTACACAAAAGTTCACAATACACCCTCTCGTAACAGTGAATATATTTTCGCCATTTTTATTTTATTTTGAACTGGAATGTACAGTGTAAAGTAGTTAAATAGATTTTTTTATTTATTCGGGAAACAAACAGTACAACTTAATACACTTAAAAAACAGAACATGAAATATAAATCAATAACCTGAATTGAAATTGAAACCAGATTGTATTAATCTAAATAAAGTATCCACAGTTAAAAAATACATTTGCGATCAAATTAATTACAATTTAGAAATATAGGTATGTTTCAAAATAAATATTGAATTGAAAATAATATAATAATAATAGGAAACTATTAATGATTTTAGTAATTATTACATACATTTTAACATGCAATTTTATTTCACTGAATAAGTAAACAAACATATGAGCGTTCAGGTCACCTAATATTAAGTGATCACCGCCAACCCTTTTTCTGTTGGTGTCTCCTTCTTATACCGTTTACCTTATATTACTTTGAAATGAACATATTATCATCACTCCCTTGCCATGGCTACACCTCATGAGGTGACCCCACCGCAATCCCTTAAAATCCTCAATTTGTCAAACATAGCTTTATTTTTAGCACTATTTTGAAAAATAAAAACTTAATGATGCTTGATTTTGTATTATTATTAGTAACAAAAAATGATAAAATAAACTCACATCACGTCATTGAATTGATACCTAAAACAGGTACTTTTATTTGAATTTATATTTCTACGTAATTGTAGTTAATTCAAGGCCACGAGTGATTTATTGACACGTTGATTTTCGAGTTAAATTTCTTATGTATAACATCTGTGTCAAGCATCTAGAGCGTTTGGTTGAGTTTCACTTCCTTATTTCGTCAGCTTTCTTAGGGTTTTCATGTGAATACAACCTAACAGTGCAATGTATTCTTTTAAGTCTTCTCGAATTAGAAATTTTACGTCCGTATAATAACATTGTTACGAGCCGGTGCAATAACACTTTGTTGATAATGTTTCAGTTTTGTGGGTCCAATTAAGTTGATTTTTAGTAAAAACTCGTTTTCCTTATATTAAATAAAACTACGTTTAAAAAAACCGACTTCAAATACTGAAAAGTATTAAATAACTAAAAATGTTTAAATTTAACACACCTCTGTTGCAAACGTTTACCTTTAATATTAATAAAATACTATTACTTATATGTGCTACCTATGGATAGGTTTTAAGTCATGAAATAAAATTATCATTATTGTTATTAGGTATTATGTATTTAATTTATTACAGGCATTTAAAACCCATTACAATAAATAAAATAATATAGAATAAGATGTAACAATAAAATAATTATACATGAAGGTACCTAACAAAATATAACCAATTAAAACTAAAATTGCCTCAAAGGGGGGTTCGTAAAGAGTAATGTACTGATAAAACTATTTCCGGTTACTGTCACGATGCACCGAAAGCCAGTATTGGAGTAGGTATATTATTCTCCGGGCGCTCAGAGCACAAAGCAGAGAATTTCGTTTTCGGATTTGTGAATGCGAGTCCAAAAAGCCGCAACTCGTGATCCTTACCACTGCCAAATAATCGGGAACTCTGGCGTCCGCAAACATGCCCGATGCAATGCAATATTTGGGCAGTCTCATCAGAGTGCGGTATGCATTATTATACTTCACTCTGATGCTGCTTTGTGCACTTTTAGTGCTGTTGACCTAAAGCTGACATGTATTGACAATATCTTATAAACAGTGTCAGCTTCGCCCCAGGACTCCACAATCTTATATTAGGAGCCGTGCATCTAGAGCTAGTCTCAGACCTCACTAAAGAGGCCTTTCTAGCAGCCTTCAGTTTCTTTAATTGTCGTCGTGGTAAGCCTCAGCAGGTATTCTCTGACAACGGCACTACATTTGTCAGAGAACACCTAGTTCTTTTGAAACTTCTGAGTAAAGTTAATATTTTTACAATTCAAAACCTTTTTTTTTAAGCTGTTAAACCTAATTTAACAATTACAACTTATGCAACATTCTTATATTAATGAATGACAGTAAATGTGTAAAAAATTTAAATACGCTGGTACAATAATTCTCTCACTTATGAAGTGTACATTCATATTGAACATAAATGCGGTATTTTCTGTTAAAGCAATGAACTGCGTAGTGATAATATCAATCAACATGGATGTTCAATAATACTCGCATATTTAATGCTTGGTGATTCCTGTGACATCGGTATATGCTGCCAGTATGTGATATTTAGTAATTGTACCTCATATTTTGTTAGCACTGGTATTTAACTGGTCTTTTTATCAAACAAGTAACCAGTGGGAGGCTCCTTTGCACAGGAAGCCGGCTAGATTATGGGTACCACAACGGCGCCTATTTCTGCCGTGAAGCAGTAATGTGTAAACATTATTGTGTTTCAGTCTGAAGGGCGCCGTAGCTAGTGAAATTATTGGGCATATAAGACTTGACATCTTATGTCTCAAGGTGACCAGAAGTTTTAGGTTTTTCCATAATCCTGAGCGGCACTGCATTGTAATTGGCAGGGTGTATCTTTTCCCATCAGTTGAACGTACTGCTCATTTCATCCCTTATTTTCATTAAATAGAAAGTATTTGAATAAAACTTAAATATACAGTAAATTATCACCATATAAAAATTTTTAACAAAAAAATAGTCTAGCTAGTTCGATTTCTCTCCCCCGAAACTACCTGTATACTAAATTTCATTAAAATCGTTGGGGCCGTTTCCGAGATTCAGATTATATATATATTTATATTTATATATAATTAATATAAGAATATATAAGAATTACTCTTTTAAAGATATAAAATGAGTAGAGCTGATTATTGTTTTACCCAAATCATTAATTATTTGTCTTAAAATTTCCATCATTAATTCCACAGGTTATCAAGTTTATTACACATAGTTGTGAACGTAAATCGAATAATAAATTAACGGATTCGTGTACCATTTTCTATTGTTTAATTGCGGAGCTAATTCGCTTTATTGCCTCAAGTTCATTAAGATCTCCACTTCTTCTGTCGTTAAATTTTCTCACAACAGTATTTTTGTACACACCGTGTATTTATTTGAGTCGATACAAACGAAGGTTCCCAAGTCGTTAAAAGAAGCAAATATAAATACTCCATGTTTATTTGTGCTCTCAAAGGTAATGCACAATATTTGTAGGCAAGGATGGGTTTTGTCTTTTCCTTGGAAATATTTAAAATTGAAATACAGGTAATGTTCCCCTATAACGCGGTCGAGTGGTTCTGCGTTATAGGAAAACGCTTTTTAGGGTTACTTGTTTATAACGCGATTTTACGACCTGGTAAATCGTAAAAATTATAATACATAACAATAAACCACACATGGTTTTTTTTAATAAAAATAAGGGACGATACGAGCAGGACGTTCAGCAATTGGTATCAATCCGAAACCCAAAAATTCATCATCATCGTGAGTGTAAGACGCAGCTGTCATGCAGAGATTTGTAATAAACCTAGCCTATTGTCATGCGTTGCCTAACAGTAAAAGTTCTCTCTAGATGTATTATTTAACTAAGTCCTGGGATATAGGGAAATTTTATTTGATAGGTACTGATATTTTCTTATTAGAAAAAGTTATGTGACAAGATGTTCTAATGATAGTAATACACCCCGGACACAAGAACGCAGTGTGACTTAGAATTCTTTAATTTATTATATTAGTCCGGTAGTCATCATCAGCCGGGTGAGGTCTACTGCTGGACAAAGGCCTTCCCAAAGATCTCCACGACGATCGGTCCTATGCTGCCCTCATCCAACGTATTCCGGCGAACTTGATCAGATCGTCGGTCCATCTTTGTGCCTACCAATGTGTCTTACGGTACGTCGTCGCCTTTCGAGGACTTTCTGCCCCATCAGCCTGTCTGTCCGTTGAACTATGTGCCCTGCCGTCTGCCACTTCAGTTTCCCAATCATTTGGGGTCGGTGACTCAGGTTCTCCTATGGATCTCCTCATTTCTGAATTGATCTCGCATGGGATACTTCGAGCATAGCCCTCTCTATTGCCCTCCGAGCGACCATTAGCTTTCTCATAAGGCCAATATTTAGCGACCACGACTGCGTACCGTAAGACATCACTGGCAACACACTGGTTGAAAACCTTCGTCTTCAGACACTGTGGTATTTTGAGAGAACAGTTACCAATTACGGGAGTAGGTGTGACATGGACATTTGACAAGATCTTATCATGACTTAGAAGCCTTATATAGCCATAAATATTCAAGCTTTCCCTTAGTTCATATGCTAAGCACTAATTGTATTATAATTTGAATTCGTTTCGAATTCTATGCGTGCTCGGAGTGCCTTAAGGTTCGGACTATTTTAATATTTTAGTTAAGTTGCGAGAAATTAAGTGGTTAAACTACTCGCTACTGCACAGAAATTGTTCGCATTACGGTCCAGTACAGTACTCAAGTGAGGGGTGTTTTGCAAAATGAATGGGCTGTCATGCAACAGGATTAATAAACTGATTAAGCTTGTTGTAATCGCTAGAAGTAATAATATAAGTAAATGTAATCTTTAGAAGAGGTTTTAAATTAACAAACATTGCTATGCAGATGACAGCACTGGTAATGCCGTATACACCGCCCATGCGGGTCTCTCTCTTTCATCGAGTTCTCCCTTGAGAAGGTCGTGGAATAGGGTAAATTGAATCTTGTCCAATTTAACCCCCAGAAGACACAAGTTTGCGCGTTAAGCACTAAAAAAACCCATTTGTCTTATCACCGCTCTTCGAGAACACTTCCCTTAAAGCCTCGCCTAGTATCGGAATATTGAGTCTTGAAATCTCAACCGATTGCCAATTCCGTGGCCATCTGGAGGGCAAAGCCAAATTGGCCTCGAAGAAACTGGGCGTCCTTAATAGAGCACGGTAATACTTCAAGCCGGTCCACATTCTAGCGCTATACAAAGTCCAGCCACACATGGAAAATTGCTGTCATCTCTGGTCTGGCGCACCCCAGTATCAGCTCGATCCATTTGACCGCGTTCAACGCAGAGCAGCTCGAATAGTCGGGGACCCAGTGCTCTGTAAACGGCTGGATCACTTGGCGTTGCGTAAAGACGTCGCTTTATTGTGTGTCTTCTACCGAATTTATCACGGGGAATGTTCCGAAGAGCTGTTTAACCTGATTCCTGCCGCCAAATTCCACCTTCACACGACACGCCACAAGTTAGGATATCATCCCCACCATCTGGATGTGTGACGGTCCTCCACAGTGCGGTTTTCAAGGAGCTTTCTTCCACGTACTACAAAGCTGTGCAGATACATTCATCTACATCCATTTGCACTCATAAAATAAGTAATTAGTAACAATTTAATTAAACTTTAATCCCAACAAACAAATTTAGAAGATTTAACAAAGATTGTCGGATACATTATTGATCAAAATTAACATGGAGAGTTGCACAAGCATAGATTGGATAAAGTTTGAGACTTTGGTAGACAAATAATATCGTGGCAAGTTTCATAACTTCCCGTTCTGAGAAAATCTGCTGCTAGTCATTCTCAGATTACTTAAGAATAAATTTTCGTATAAGCGGGTTTCCTTGCTTTCTGCGTATAATTGCAATCAATTTTACTTTATTCTTAAATATCGGCTTAATTGGGAGAATTTGTTGAGGTAGTCTGGGTCTGTCAAAAGAATGGACAACGTAGATATAGTGGCACTGATAAGGAAGTTCATGTCATGAGAACTACAGAACGTTACGAGCGAGCCTAGAATGTTCTTCGACCTGACAGAATGAAACATACATGAGATGCTACGGGGGGTTAGTCACAAACTTATAATGCCTACTGCTCGGCTAACTCGAGTTAGTAAGTCTTTTGTGGGGCGATGTATATGCTTTTACAAAAAAAAACCTAGAAAATGTTTAAAGCAAAAGTATTACGAAATTCAAAGTAATTGTTAAATAACGTTTGTGTGGTAATGGATACTATCACAAAAATGACTTACTAATAATAAGTTTCATTAAGTTTTTTAATTGTTCAATATTACTTTGTAACCATATTTTTTATGAAAAGAAAAGAAGCCCGCTGAGCTTGTTGCGCCCGCTCTTCTCAGGTCTGAGGCATACTTTTTGGAATGGATGTCAGTTTTTGACTTTCACTAAGTGATATCACGTCCATTTTTTGATAAAAATATTTACGTTATTCCAAAAATAACAATAATCGTAACTAGAATTAGATTAATTAATTAGATTGTATAATAGTATAAAATTATTTTTATACTTTTTAGTGCACATTATATCTATTGTTTTTTAATCGTGAAGAAGTCGGTTGTTTTCTTGTTAAAATTAATTATTGTGTAAAAATACGCAATTATTTTTATAATTTTTAGTGCACATCATATTCTATTGTTTTTTTAATAGTGTTTTCGAAGTCGGTTGTTTTTTTATTAATTTTTTTTTTGCGTCAGTCAAAATGAGTTAGATTGTCATATTCTTCTTCACAAAGTCATGGACGTGCTGTTAAGTAACTCTCAAGTATATTTAGATATTTTACAGGATATTAAATAGAGAAATACCAATAGTGTTTCAGGAGCTAAATCAATGATTCGTTTACCAAGACATCCATTAAAAAATATTTTTTTTTGTTGATAATTTAAGGAATATATTGTAAACATAATCCAGGTAAATAACACATTGTTCCAGCGTACTAAGTAATAATAATTATCTGTCAGTTAATTTTGATAAGATCCTTCCACCTACAGAAAAGACTGAACAACTATTTCTTTCTCGGCAATTATCAATCTCAATCTCTTGGTATTGACAGACAATGAAAAGTCGGGTAGCTTAAATAAAGTTTCTTATTACCAAACAACAAAAGAAAAGTTCAGGTATGTCTACAGGTTTTAATTCTCTAACAGTTATTATCAATTTGATCTGATTTTACAGAAAAAAATAATTTAGAGACGTAATTACTATCGCAGAGGTCGGGTAGGAGGAGGAGGGGTGGAAGAGGTGGGAGCTCAGAAACTAATTATCTACAAAGTTATAATTTAGATTGGATCATTAAGACGATAATATGTTCGACAGATTTTGAAAGTACAATTATATATGTTATTATTTAAGTTTCTTACAAGTAGTAGTCTAAACGATAAGATTGTTATTAAGACTTTTGTGAGACATTATTAACATTATTTATTTAAAACAATTTCTTAAAAATTACTTTGTCACATCGCATTGGGGTTGGTTGATGCCTCGATATCAATTTATTAACATTGATCGTTATAACATCAACAACATGCGTCAATCAGTCGACATGTGCGGGTGACACGGTCAAAATTGCTTACACAAACATTAAACGATTGTTCATACTGAACATCGATCACGTTATGTTGTTGATCACGCTTTGTAATGGAACACAATAACAGTTATAAATATATTGTATTGAAACAACACTTTGATGTATTTACCGTTGATCGTAGTTGCATCTTCTTGCAGATCAAAGTTTTTGCTATTCGCTCCAAATTGAATTTTATATTTTTTATGACAATAAGTGACGAGACGAGCAGGACATTCAGCTGATGGTAATTCATACACCCTGCCCATTACAATACAATGCCGCTCAGGATTCCTGATAAACACAAAAAGAGACATAAGATGTTTAGTCTCATTTGCCCAGTAATTTCACTAGCTACGGCGCCCTTCACGTCGAAACATATATTATGTTAACACATTACTGGTTTATGGCAGAAATAGGCGTCATTGTGGTAATCTAGCCGGAATCCTGTGTAAAGGAGCCTCCCACAAGTAAGTAATTTCAATAAAGCATTCACCCACTTTATAAAGATTAATACCAATGAAATGCAAAAGATAAACAATTTGACTGGAGGAAGTGGATTCAGCGGATTTATAATTCATATTATTACGATTTCTGATATGACTTGTTAACTTTTGTTAACATAACGACATGACGTTGATATATGAGTTAAACTCCAACTCTGTATCAACAAGATAAGATATGAATTAAAATATTAAATGCAAAAGCAATAAAGCTTATTGTTGATTGTCTTTAGAACTTTTGTATTATTATTCATTTGAAGAATATAAATAGCTTAGAATAAAGATTGGTCTCTGTTGCGCTCCGACTAGATAGACAACAACCGCAGGCGTAGTAGCACAGTGCGGCAACTAATACTAAGCCCAAGTGGGCCAGTCTCGAACCATGTGTGAAGTTGACGTGCCACGTGTTATGTTAAACTTTGCTAATAATTGAAACTAAAATACATTAGTAGTAGTAAAACTTTGTAAAAATAATACTTAGAAAGACACCGAGATCACATATGATCATTAAATATTTTGTATTTTATTATTTACAATCTATATATATAAAAGATATATAATGTATGTTTGTATGTTCCCTAATAACTTGTAAACTATTTGACCGATCTTAATGAAATCTGTGAAATCATATTTGTAATAGATTCGTTGAAGGTCAAGAAAGGTTTACATATTATAAAATTTATATGGCAAAACAACGTTTGCCAGGTCAGCGAGTGTAAAGTAATATGAAGTGTATGTTACAACAAATATGTCATTGAGTGTGAAGATGCCACGCACAAAATTCAATGATAACATTTCAGAATGTTGGAACTACAACGGAATCAAGGGCTAGCAAGTGTAGTACACTGGCGTGAAAAATCCCCGAGGATTACATGATTCAGATAGGAATCAGGTATGACTTTACGGTGACTAAAATATACAGAAGATCCATATTATATACCCTAATTATATATCATTTCAAAAGGACATATTATCATCATCGGTTATCACCAAAAAGCCCATCACCCCGTGATATTTATAAAGAATATCTTATTTGTCTGTTAATACACCGGATGGCATTTAATATATATCTATCTTTCACTCGCGACTTTGTCCACGTGAAATAGTTACTTTGGGCAGATTATTTTTTATTTTTTGTGATATTTTTCTAATAATACACATACAAACTGCTTTTTTCGCTGGCAGCGCTCTTCTACTATACAGTGAATACGGGATATTCATTATCATTGTCATTGTGGACAGTCTCTTTAATACTATTTCCCTGCGAACTTTAATCACCTATTTCATCCCCATGTAGGTCAAAGTTTCAAAAATGCTCGAACAAATGTTTATGAATTACTTTTTTCAAATGCCTAAATGCAAAGTTTTATGATGTTTTCTTCGATAATGACGATTTACCATACAAACTTCTATCCCCTATCTCAACCCCTCCATTTATTTTTTTGCAATAAAAGGTAATATCCTTTTCTAATCTCCAGTCTATCTCTGTACTAATTATTTCATCAAAATCAGTTCAGTGGTTTAGGCGTGAAAGCGTAACAAACAAACTTACATCTATACTAATATTATAAAGAGGAAAGATTTGATTGATTGTTTGTTTGTATTGAATAGGCTCCGCAACTACTGAACCGATTTGAATAATTCTTTTGTTGGAAAGATACATTACCCCCGAGTGTTATAGGGATTACATTTTCAAAAAATTAGGGATCCCTGCTAAAAGTCCAATAATGTAACCCAAGAAGTAAAAATTTGTACGCGAACGACGTCGCGGGTTATCAGCTAGTTATAATATAAAAACACATCTGTCGTAAAAAAACATTTAATACTTGAAGTTGACTTCGAATCGTTAACCCATTTAGAATTATTAAGATGTCAAAGTTACATTGAGACTTATAGTATGTGAATCTAAAGCATTTTGCAGTATTATCTTCAAAACAATTAAATATTTCGACCGATCAGACCCCAATTTAATAGATTGGGTCATCTCAACTAGTTTTGAGTAGATAACATTACTTACAATTAACGCACTATATATCACTACTATGATAATCGTAATTTTAAATTTAATAAGGCTGTGGGTAATCCAATTAAATTAAAATGATAATCAATAAACCGTACTCTTTCTTTTAAAAATGAAACTATTACGTACATAAGCTTCATAATCAATAAAATATACTCACTCGTCTTCCGAGAATAGATTGGGTATTGTAAGTGGTTCACTGAGAATGTTATGTAAGACACGTTATCCACCTTTGTGGCTCGTGGATCTTGTACAAGAACACTTTAGTCGAGATCAAGTGCAATGTCGGGTTGATCCACGTTTCTACAACTTGTAGGTACTCTAATGCTGAAACACCTTGCTTCAATAATACATATATGTTTAATGATGCACTGCATTTTTTCTATGGTCCTATGCTACCGTGTCCAAGTGGACACGGCAACGGCAGTCAAACAACTGCCAATATCTACGTATCCCTAGACAAAAGCACCAGATATAATTTTTTAACCGGGTGTACTATTAATTGATCTTGGCTCTAAGAGCCATAAAACAAAGCGCAACGCTTTTGAAGACAAAATTATTAGTATTTATTTGGCTTTAGCTGACGGCGGCCATTTTTGTTTAACATACAACGGGAATATTTATGAAATTATTTAGAAATAAAATTTTTTTTGAGAGTTATCATAAGATCATATTATTATAACGTATCCACTTTAGAAAAAATAATACAATGAATTAGATTGCAATATTTTTATTTTGATGCGTTTAGCAAAATAGTCTCAATTTCTCGTATAACTGTGAAAGAGCAGCGTCATTTACAGCATTAATTCTATCATAAATCACGTTTTTTGTTTACAATAACCAAGCTTGTTTATCTAGCAACACGTAACATAAACCGCATAATGTCTCACATGTCTATTTTAGACGTAGAACAGATAAGGCTACATCTTGCCTTGGTTTTTCTCTAAGTGTAATATTTCTAATTTTGTCTCAACATGGTCATGTCTGTCAGGTATTGGTGAGGCATGGCATTAAACAGGTCCATAGGTTTTCATTTTAGCTTCGTTGGAAAGTTTTTAAAAATGTCTATCGATCAGTATATATTTCATATGTTTTTAGTTCCACGTTCTATTTGATTCTCATTGCAAGATTTTAACAATATTACATGCCATAAGTAGACATAATCATCAACATAAAATAATAATTACGTGCCCCACCTACATATCATATATTTCAATCCAAAAAACAATTTGAGTAAGAAATTTGCTTGTCAACAAACAAGAGGGTAACAAGTTATTTTGTATTACAAACGAGTAACTACAGATCTAAAAGACAGCTGTTCTGTGTTACGTGATTCGAGTTTCCACGAGAACCACCACTTAAACTTGTATCCAAGAGTTGAGTGAAAACAGAATTTATTTTCTGAAATATTTATTTAGACTTTACTTTTTTATTTTTAAAGGAATTAATTATCTTCGCTTTCAAAGGGCCTGCGCCGGTGCTGGGTTCCCAAACACTCAGGTATGCGTGGACCTGAGTGAGTGATCCTTAGAACCCCTATTTGCACAATATCTAAGGCGTGCCCCTACAAAATTATACGAAAAGACAAAAAAATATATCATATACATATATTATTTTAAAATAGTTCAAAAAGTTGGACTAAATCAATATGATATTATTATATTTCATTATAATGTGTTATATTATCCTTATATTCATTATAATTATTTTTTTAGCTGCAACGCAATAACAGGTATGAATTCTGTATGAAATAATACCGTTTTTTTTTAAATGCTGATATTGTGACGTAGGATTTTTTGATTGAAAACTAGGGTTCTTTTTCGTTAAAGTCAAAATAAGGTTAAAAAAATATTTAAAATAAAAAAAATACATACAAAAAGGTATCTCTTCACCAAATTTCGTGTAAAAATTTTTTTTTTGAAAAAGAGAAAAAATAAAAAACCATAAACTATACAAATATAACTATAAAAACTATTTGAAGTTTTCTGATAAAATTTGAGGTTCTGTGAAAGCAAAAGTTGTAGAACTTTTTTACATAGCACTTGTAGTTTCGCCGGAAATCGATATAAACCGTTTCATACCCTGAAAACCCCACTCACTTCCACTTCCAGACTTCAGATCGCCCGTAAATTATTTTCCTTCAATTGTTGTTATATTTTCTTCCTTTTCCAATGGGTCATCATACTATTATTTTTTTTGGTTCCAAAAATGAGCAACCCTGGTCTATTACTAGCCTCAAGACTATTACAGTGAGACTCTTGTTAAGTAACAAGTTTATTTTGCCAATCAAACAAAATTTCTTTAGACGATATTATCTTGAGTAACAAAATCCAGGCCCTTTATAACTTTGAATTCGTCCTTGTTCACGAATGTGCATTTGCTTCACGTATTTAAACAAGCTTGAAATATTTTGTTTTGTTTCTCTTAACGAGATTGAATTCTTTTATTTATATTGTGTCTTAATCATCGGATTCTTATATGCTGAGAAGATTTGAAGACAACTAGGGGACCAGGTTTCAGCCCCGTAGAGGAAGATTCGAAATACAAAGCACCTCATAAGTCGAATCTTGGTTGTTTTGGTGATCCTTCTGTCTATGATAGATTAGCTATCCATTACTGTCCGAACTACTTTTGCTAGACGACAGTTTGGCTGTCAATCAGCCTACTTATATAATAAAACTATCTGACCCAGCAAATGTTGTATTGCCATATAAAGTAATAAAAAACAATTCATCAATTAAAATTTTTGGGGTATAAAAAAACAGATGACGACCGATACTCAGACCTACCAAATATATCGTATATAAAATTTATTGTAATTAATTATTATTATATTCGATTTCCATTTTGCAATCCTTATGCGGATCTGTGGATGGAACAGAATAATATAAACATCGCAATACAAAATATTTGTTGGTCGTAGACGGCTGAAAATTTGAAATTGTAGGTATTTTTTTTATGCTGAACCATAATAAAATAAAATAATAATATTTAGAGGTGGGTGACCCTTATCATTTAGGGATATGAAAAATAGATGTTGGCCGATTCTCAGACCTACCCGATTTGTGCACAAAATTTCATACAAACCGGTTCAGCCGTTTCGGAGGAGTTTGGTAACAAACACCGGGACATAAGAATTTTATATGGTAGATAAATCGTGACCTAAAACTATATTCTATGTCATTGCATCATTGCAAAAAAGCTTTAAATCATTGGCTAACCTGTCTTGCTTATGATGAAGTGGAAAATCGTCTATAGATGGAACCCACTTAAAGGTCAAAAATCAAACCCACATGTACACAATCACTCACTCACATACACACAGTTTTCAGACTTGTTTTAATTGTACTGAACGGCACTGCATTGTAATGGGCAGGGCGTATCAATTACCATCAGCTGAACGTCCTGCTCGTCTCGTCCCTTATTTTCATAAAAAAAAAACATATTATGTATCCGTTAAGGAAGTGCGAGATATTCTCAATACAAGTGTCCTAAGACAACTTACTGGAAAGTCTCAACCACAAAAAATTTTATGCAATCTCTGATATAAATGAAAATATATTTATTTACACTGAACGCGCATGTAATATCAGATTGTATTTAACTAGGGAACAATATACCTAGTAAGAACTTATAAAACTATATCATTCTGTTTGTTTGATATTTCAGGGCATCAATTGTTTTCCGTTTGCGATTAGATTGTTTATGAAACAAATTCGAAAATACCAGAAATACTAATATTCTTTTTAACTCATTAATATTCATTTCACATTTCCGATGGCTTTAGACTACATTATTCCCGAATCAGCTAATATAGTTTGAGCAGTCCTTTTTGTCAAATTAATTTTTTGACTTGTGTTATACTATATACTCTCGATAAAATTATATAAATTATTAATTAACAATCAATTAAACTGTCTAATTCAAGTCATTATTTCTATCATAGATTGGATTCTATCCTTGTCGTATTAGTACATGTACGATTCTTCTGAAACAATTATGGCTCAATTTCACCTATCCAACTTATTTCAAAATTATATAACAGTAAATTCCATAGTAATAGTAGTATAGACATAAATTTTAATACATTTGGCAATTTTGAATCCTTATAATTTGGATGTATAAAATTAAAGTTATAGTGTGGCACTCCTCTACAGTGCGGTTTTCGAAGATCTTTCTTCCACGTATTACAAAGCTGTGGAATGAGCTACCTTGTGTGGTGTTTCCGGGACGATACCACATGGCTACCTTCAAAAAAAGCGCGTTCACTTTCCTTAAAGGCTGTCAACGCTCCTGTGATTTCTCAGCTATTGCTAGAGTCCATGAAAAAAAAAAAGAATTAATTGTAATTTTTCTGTGTCTATTTATTGCAACCAATTATGTATTAATGAAAGCATTATAATACGTATTCAGCTCACGTTCGCCCTGACGTCAATGTTTTCTCCTTAGATTGTTGGAAAGTTCATGTATTACTTTGCCATTAAGAGAAACGTGACCAATTAAGAAGCTTTCACATTAAGACCTGCATCCAAATGTTTTGTTTACCCCAACGACAATTCTACCAATACCTCTGAATAAGTTCCCTGTAAATCGCCCCAAATGCTGTGATCATTATTACTAATGTATGTACATAAATCTTGCTTTTGGTATCTTTTTAACCGACTTCAAAAAAGGAGAAGATTATATAGATTACTTATAATTAGGATGATTTGAGTGAATGTATCTGAAACCTATTAAAATAAGCTATAAGACCATGCAAAATGAACCATTTTATAAACAAAATAAGGGTCAGAATTCGGTGAGGGAATAGTGTGCCGTACGGCAGTTTCGATTTTGGTGTATCTGAAAATCTAGTGTCATGGGGCAATTCTGATTCGAAAAGCGTTTTTTTAATATTAGGGGCAAACAAGCAAGAGGATCACGGGATGGGGTGAGGTGAGGCAACCCCTAATTAACGAGCACAACAAAAGGTGGTCATTAATATTAAGTATATTATCATGTCGTACAGGCATTAAACATTTCATTGCGGAAGCAATATAGACCGCGTCGCCCGCATGTGGTGTTTGACTGACGCATGACGATGCCGCTTACATTAAAATATATTGATATCAGGCTCTGAACCCACTTTGATACAATGTTTGACGTTGAGCATTTTTCTTTGAATGTTAAACTCGCGTCAGGACACGTGACCTGATAATTCGTAACAGAGTTGAAATTATGGATGAAAGTTGACTTTTCTGAGTGATAAACTTTTTAATGTAAAATAATTGTAATAATTCTGAAGTGTTAATTTTTTTAATAAACATAAATTGTCATTTAAAGGAACGATAGCGCAATAAATGCATATTGTATGTAAGATATCGTAAGAAATTATTCCCAAATCATTCCAAAACATTAAAAAATACACTACGTTAATGTCGAAGTTTTCACTTCTGCCGGCACTCCCGTAGTGCAACCCGCATTTTTTTATGTGCAGTAAATCTTTTTAAATGCGGCAATCTTTGATACGAGTATTTCAACGAATTTACTGAACTTATTGAACGTACAAAACTACTTTCATATCAAAATTGAATTTCAAGATTGATATACTATTATTACGGCTATATTTTAACATATAGTACAAATAAATAATACCTTAATGAACAGTTATTTCTTGAATGAATTATTTTTATACAACTAAGATGAAATTTCGGATTTAACGCTCATTTTATTACAAAGCGCTTATCTTAGACAATGACGTTATTTATGATGTATTTGCCTTGCTCAAAGATGGAATATGAAAGAAATTAATTGAAGATAATATAGCTATTGTTATCCTACTTCTGGTCTCAAGGAAAGTGATTTTATTTAAGGAATGAAAAATTTTTTCGAAATCGTTCAGTGAAAAGTAATACAAGGATGAGTTGACATATAAGCTAACTGATTTCGTTATAATTGGATATGACACAATTATTTTTTTTATGTGTTTAACGATATCACGTCAGGTTTCATTTAAAATTTTAAGTAATCGAATCACAGAATTTCTTATGTACTATTTATCACATTCTTCATATAACACGCAAAAAAACCTCCTTCCAACGTGCCCCGGGGCTTATAAAGTTTACTGTAGCTGCGGGATCTGATATATATAGATACAGACAAATGTAAATAGCCATTTCTCAACGCGTAAAGGTTTACATTAGATCCTAAAAAATTTGCAATAGCCGAACACTTGCTTAAGCAAGCTTTAAAGCCGGTACCATCCACTTCGTCGAGCTACATAACCCACGGTTGATTTGTGCTGAACGCCAATACATCCCATGGCTTGTTAAAGAAGCTATCAAAATGAAAAAGAATCCTTATTATTTTATTATTAAATTCTTAATTTTAATATTGATGGTTTTAGACTAGCGCAAACATCCCAATCCCATAGTCTCACTCTGCAGTACAAATGCAACAAAAAGACACGAAAGTATGGACATCGTCAGCAGTGTGTGTCGTGAATTAGGGAATCAAAGACCAAAACGAATTAGGCGCGACGTTGACAGATTGATGTACTGTTAGTGTCAAGAGTTTCTCGCCGCCTCCAGAGTTCCGCCGCGACCACGATTCATGCAATTAGATCGAAATATCGGCATCAAATTAAAAAAAGGTATATCGTGAGTACTTCTCATAATAATAACAATACCTCATTCCAAAACTCTAACGCCCTTACAAATAAACTTGGAATAACGGAATATTGGTATATATATATATTTGTAAACATTTTGCATATTCTTGGTTTGTTCTCAGGTATAATTTTATAAGTGTAATAATACGCTTTAGATAATATTTATATTATAGTAGGTAGAATACCCTCGGTTCGATTCCATTAAATAAAATAAAGCCTTATGGTACTCGTAAATTTATTAAATCTTTTATAAATAAGAGAGCTCTTTAAATCTGTTAAGTATTTTTAAAGATTATTTGTTACATCGAAACGTACAAAAATGTAATAATTAAGCACCTGAAAACAACAAATTAATCTTTACTAGGTAAAATGATCAAATTACCTTTGTATTATTATTAAAAGCTCCTATTGGGAGAGCACCAATTAACATAATTTCGCGTAATTATATTCAGGAGTTGTAAAACGGTTGATTTGGTAATTCCAATCTGATAAACTTTACCGTAACTAGATGAATATTCAACGACAGTGATAACATGAGTTATTTTCATATTATTTTAAAAATTCTTACAGGGCGGTCCATATGGCATTGGTACTTTTTGATACTTTTATAAAAGTAATAACCCTCACTTCTTCCTCACGACTTCTGGGATTATTAATTTGAAAACAAAATGTATGAATGATGCAAGAGTCGAACCCGCGACCTCTCGCGTTCCATGCGAGCGTGGAAGACACTGCGCCAACCGTTCGAGTGAAGTATCGTTGAAATCTCAGGTTGTGTTGATAACCTGCTCAACCCCAATACTTGCTTATTAGGAAATTTACTTGAGATGTCGCTTCTTCAAATAGAAACTTTTGTTATTTATCCAGTCCCGCAGTCTATATAAATTTTGTTTTCAAATTTTATTGGTACCTACTTGTAAAAAATACACTTTGTGATTCCTCTCCTGGTTCAACGTAACTTGGTCGGCACCCGGCGGTAATGTAACGAGGCTTATGGTCATCAGACGAAGTTCTATCCAATAAAACATATAATCCCATAAAAATATTAAATAAAGTGGCCCTACCTGCGCGCCCTAAAAGCGCGTACACCTTCATTAAAGGCCGGCGACGCTCCTGTGATTGCTCTGGTGTTGCAAGAGAACGTAGGCGGTGGTGATCACTTAACACCACCACAGTAAGCTCGTTTGGCCTCATTTTCCTTAAAAATACCTATTGTAACTTCGGCGTTCTCAGTGCAATCATCGCTCACCAAATACCATTTTGTTTTATGTTTTAGTATTCGTAATATGTACTGTATGTAATTCGACACTTCAAAAAGTTGGAAAGAGAATGTGAGCCGCTATAATTACATACTATCATGTTACCCATATGTATGGTTGATTGTCTTCCATAAAAATAATATTTAAATATAAATTAAAGACTCTTCTAGCCCGAATATTTTTTTCAACGACAATCACAAAACATGTGAAAGAGTGACTCAACAGTCAAAGTCACATATTGTGGTTTGAAAAAGGATACGATTAAGTTTACCAGTGGCATGCTCCTTTGCACAGGATGCCGGCCAGATTATGGGTACCACAACGGCGCCTATTCTTGCCGTGAAGCAGTAATGTGTGCTTACAAAAATCGGTTAAATTACTGGGCAAATGAGACTCAATATCTTATGTCTCAAGGTGACGAGAGCAATTGTAGTGCCACTCAGAACTTTTGGGTTTTTTAAGAATCCTGAGTGGGGCTGCGTTGTAACGGGCAGTACGTCTCAATTACCATCAGCTGATAGGCCTGCTCGTCTCGTCCCTTATTTTTAACCGATTTCATCATATAAAAAACATGTTTGTGATTTAATTGTATAATCCTAGATTAAAAGGACATCCAATGAATGCACGCGACAGGTAGATTCGTTTTAGAATGTTAGAATTAGCATACAATGGAATATCTGTATAACTACCAACGTAAAGCCATTGAATCTCTAACATAGTATGATACATCAAAGGTGTACAGTAATTAAGGCCTACATCAAAGTATTTGATAACAGTCCTCCAACCGAACAAGCTATTTGATAACATGTGAATGTCAAATAGATCGGTGAAGTGATCTGAAGCGTACCTATGAACTATGAATTCACTCATCAAAATAATTTTGTTCATAAATACTGACAATCATTTTTGTAGATATACTTCTTTAGGCGCGGAAAAAATGATGAGAGTGAAATTTTAAGATGCGCGTGCATCACTGTAACACAAAAGTAACAGGGTAGAGTTGGTTCCGAAAATTTTCTGAGGTTTGCGACATTCGTTTTTTTTTTTTGTTCCTTCGTCCATTATTAGGGTAAGTAAAGAGTTTAAGTCCGTACAGCCGTATTCGTTATTTAATAATTAATTGTCTAAGGCATCATTGCAAGATTTTTACAATATTGTTCTTTCTACAAACGTTAGCACGAGGAATATGAGTAAATAATATTAAGGATTTTTGCTTTGTTAGGCCAAATAAGTATAACTTCTTACGTGCATACATAAGTACACACACACACCTTTTTTTTAATATTTCATGAGTAAATATCAAAGCCCAACCGTCTCTCAATAAAAATTTTCAATCAGATAAAATTAACCTTTAATACAAAGTTTTATAATTCTCTTAATAAAATTACAAAATATGGTATAATGTTTAATTTAATACTTTATATTTAGTTTCCCCTTTACGATATCGTAAGTTACAATGAGCAGATCCCACGGCCAAAAGAGTTTCTTGAAAATTTTTACGTTAGCTATTTTTACAGATATTGGATAGGGGATGAAAGTTATGGTGCTGTTAATATTGGCGATATAAGTGAAGTCAAAACGTTTCGTTTTACGATGTTTTGAACAATCTGTTTATGTAATATTCGTCATCCTGTGCAAGTAACTTATATACCTAATATTTGAAATACAATATATTCATTGAAAGAGTAGAATATAACACACAAATGAAAGTCAAAGTATGCATGTAAGTAGAACATCTTCTCGATAAATAAATTAACACATGTGAGAGAGGCGGTCTGTGGAGGGACATTAGTAATGGTAACTATGTCACATATAAGAAAAAATTAAAATCACTGAAGTAAACTTAAATACCGCACTTTCGCACGACACGCCACAAATAAGAATATCATCCACATTATCTGGATGTGTGGCGTTCCTCCACAGTGCGGTTTTCAATGAACTTAAAGGCCGGCAACGCTCTAGTGATTCCTCTGGTGTTACAAGAGAATGTGGGCGGCGGTGATCACTGAACACCGGGTGACCCGTACGCTTGTTTGTCCTCCTAATCCATAAAAAAATAAAAAATAAAACTTTCTTCCAGGTAAAACCAAGCTGTAGAATGAGCTTGCTAGTGCGGTGTCTTCGGGCGACGACGTGGGTACCTTAAATAAAGCGCGTACACCTTTCTTAAAGGCCGACATGGCACCTTCTTTAAAGGCCAGCAACGCTCCTATGATTCCTCTGTTGTTGCAAGATAATGTGGGCAGCGGTGATCACTTAGCACCAGGTAAGCTCGTTTGTCATCTCTTACATAAAAACAGCTAATCTGTGTATTATTTAATTATTATAAAAAGATTTTTATTTTACAAGTATGAATTAGACCTAGCCTTTTATTTATTCAACTTGTTTAATACTATACATATACAACAACACCATTTAAATAACTAAACAGAACTGAGAACAAATTATCTGACAAACGCTATGGTGTCGTATCAGAGTGTAGGAGCAACGTGCAGTATTTTAAGAAGTTTTTGACTCAATATTCAGCTATACAAAGATTTTATCAGCAATAGCTAGTGTCTCCATTGTAAACTCACACAGACTCCCCTACTACATAATATTGTTACAAAGTAAAGTAAGCCATCAGTTTCCTCAACCGCCTGGCAAAATGTCTACCCATAGATAATATTTCAATTCAGTAAAATAATATTTTCCCAAAGCCCTTTATCGGCGGTTGTAATGCTGGTAAAATATTTTGGCTTACTAAGATAAGCAAACAAAACATGAATTGTCAAACATGCTTTGTTCAACAATAAGATATATTATAAATTAATATTTCCTTTTGAATAACTGACAAACAACTGGTAACAATTTAACGATTCTCAGTACCTGCTGAAAATATTTTAACGAATATCCTACCTTAAAAAATCCTAAGAGACCAAATGTAACTGAATTTTGCTTTTTTGAACGGGAATACAACAATGAAAAAAAGTAGCTGTGATATCTGTATATATGTGGATAGCCATAGACTTTAGATACTTTAAACGCCTAGATAGAGCCTCATGCTGAGGCAACTTATAACAACAGGCTAAGTTTATTACTTTAGCGTGCGTAACAAAGTCTTACACTCTTGATACGCCAATAACTTTGTTTTATGTGTATGTTTACTTAAAATAGAGTTTAAGAGTTCGCCGCTTTTTTGTCGACCTTTTCATAGCTTTCACAGTCTATCTAAAGTCAGGCATATCGCAATCCCCGTGTAGGTAGCGAAATCGTAAGTACGTGCCGCGGCCTCTACAGAGTAGGCCAGTCAGTCAAGACTCACCAGCGAGCATGCGAGAGCTTTGTTGTCGCTTACTTCACAGATCCCTTGTACTAATATATATTCTTTGCTACCGTATATATAATCTAAGTACCGTACCGTACCGTATCGTATATCCATCCAACGTTGGCCTTCAAATTTGTCTCAGACAGCTGACAATTGGTGAAATTGATCTTGTTGTTTTCACTCTTATCTACTACAGCTAATAAAACTTCGAGATAAACTTTATAATAACATAGTGGTTGAGTAGGCTTATCATAAATTATGAAAATATATCAATATAATTTAAAATAAAATAATAAATAACTAAATAAGTTAAATTAAAAAAAATAATAATAGCAACGACTGATATAGCCAAATGGTTAGTGATCTTGACTACTAAGCTAGAGGTCCCGGATTCGATTCACGGTAGGTGCAATAATTTATATGATAAATATGGATGTTTGTTTCCGAGTCATGGATGAGTATTTATGTATGTTTAAGTAAGTATATTATATTAAATATATCGTTGTTTTGTACCCATAGTACAGGCTATGCCTAGTTTGAGGCAAGATAATTTGTGTAAAAGTGTGTTAATATTATTATTATTATTATTATTATAAAAAAAAATATGAGACGCAAGTTCCGTCGACACTTTGCTCATTCTCATGCCCAAGTAACTGCTTGGTTGGTACTAGGGCTGCTGCTTCGACTGACAAATACAGCGAACGTCGCAAATAAATGTCAGTCTCGTCTTTGTGGGGCAAGTATTTAGTTTTACAACAAGATCCCAGCATATTTTCAAAACAAATGTATCACGCAATTCGAAAGAATTGTTAAAAAAACGTTTTTGGTAAATGTTACTATAGTTGATACCGTAACTTAATCTGCAAGTTATTTCCATTTTCTAAAGAAAACTCATGATATTATGTATTTTAATATTATATTTATATTCATTGCTTCTATGTTACAAAGTCTTATTTCTTTTGCCTATTTTATTACATGATTTCTGATCATAAAGTATTCATCTACAATTTTTGATTAACAATGTCATATAGTTTAACTTAAATAATTTGCCTATGCCATTGATACAGGACTTATCTAATATTGCAACAATAAATCTTAAGCCTCATTTAATCTTTCTTTGCCAGTCAAAATCTCACAATAAGGAAGTAATATTAACTTCTGAAATTATCTCATTCGTAACAGAATGCTTAATTCCCAAGGAAATTTGTAACTTTATAATGTGCATATATATTATTGTTTACATTAAAAGACTGTATGTTTTTTCTACTTAATTAAGGAATACTTTATAGTGACACATAAAATATGAGATGGAGAGTTAAGATACAGAACTACGGTATGTATTTACTTAATACATATTAAGGTTTATACGGATCTCATACTAGACTACATTTTTTTTTATTTGTGCCTTTCAATTTGTATTTAAATTCCGCCTGTCTGTTTATTCTAAGCAATCACTTAAATTGCTGAATAAATTTTGATGGAACATATTATGTTGTTAAATAGCTTATGTTTTGAGATGTAACTTAATTTAAAATAAGCATCTATGACGTTTACGTTGAAGTCTGTTGTATTCTTTGCTTAGTTTGTTTATTTAGATTAAAAGACATTTCAATATTATTATACTAGAAGGCCTTACCTATTTATAAAAAGAACAGATTTTTTTAGTTTTTTTCTAAAGTTTCAGATTTTCCCTTCTTAAGTCGTCTCAGTCTGTATTAGAGCGTACGTTTTTCTTTAATTAAAAATACAATGTCAAGACATTTTTTGCTTAATATTGAGTCTATTTCATCATAATTAAAATAACATGCACACAAAATAATTAGTTTTTAAGGTAACAAATAGTTATGACCCATCTTGCCTTTAATAAGTCTTTACTCGCGACCTTGTTGACGCGACTCTATGTTCCTAAAATTAAAAAAAAATATATTTACGTGGTCAAATACTTATTTTCCACCAAAAGTGGCTGTTGATGAGTATAAAAACATATATCTGAAGTAACCACTCAGGAGTGGTATAAAATATTATGATTTCATAATTGGTATACATTATTGCTAACGGAAACTACTTTGAGAAATTCAATATGAAATTCAAATACTTAAAATAGGATATAAAATCACTTATTGAAAGTCAAACCACCAACCAAAAGGCCCATACCTTTGTTACATAAAAACCACAAACTAAGCGGGCTTCTTTTTTTTATATATTTTGAAACAACAACTAACTCATTTTCGACAATTCATAGTATTTTTAATTTTAAATTTGGGAGCCCATAGTGCGCCACGTATCTCTGAATAAATTTGTACTCAACTTGATATCCAAACCCATTATGTTCGGATGTGTGATTGAAGAGCACTTACTCTATAACCATGACTGCACTGGCGTCGGCAATGAACTGTCCTACAGACTAATTACGTAACCTTTGGTAAATTCAGGGGAATTAAGATTAAAAATGAGTAGATTTTAAATAACTATACTTAGCAAAATTGTGTACGCCATGGACTTAATATCTAATAGGCTACTAACAAAAGTCTGTTAAAACTATTGCCATATTTACTGTATAATATATAAGTTCTATTAAGTTAAAATTCAAATATTTTAATTCAAAATAGGATTCAAAATCACTTATTGAACGCCGAAATACTACCCATTTAAAATAATACTGAAAATAAAATGGATAGTGTAACACTACATTAATATCCTTTTTACATTTATAAATGGATTTGATTAATGGTAATCCACATTATTGCTGCTACGAAATAACATGTATGAATTCTCTATGAAACGCCTTTTATTGGGAAAATTTACCTTAGATTTACCATTGTAATTTTTTTTTACACTATCGGAAAGTAGAGATGAATAAATTGTAAATACGAAAGGTATTTTTATTACCTCCAAATTTGCCATTTGACTTTTTCAATAGAACTTGCAGTTTTGCCGGAAATCGAGATATACCGTTTTTTTACCTTAACCCCCCCCCCCCCCCTTCAACTTCGGATCACCCGTAATTTATTTTTCTTTTCATATTATATTCTCTCGCGGACACCTTCAGGCTTTTTAATTATAAATGTTTATGGTACAATATTACAAATTATCCATATTTTTATAAAAAAAAGCCCGCTGAGTTTCTTGTACGTTCTTATTATGAGCTCAACTTTTAACGAGCATTAACATCTTATGTCTCAAGGAGACTAGTGCAGTTGTGGTGCCGCTCAGATTTATTGGGTTTTTCAAGAATCCTGCGTGGCACTGCACTGTAATGGTCAGAACGTATCAATTACAATAAGCTGAACTTTCTTCTCGTCTCGCCCCTTATTATTATCATAAAAAAAATTAATACTAAAAATTAAGTAAATATTTAAGTTGAACAGTGCGGTAAATAATAATTTATTGTTATGTTCAACAGTTCTACATACAGAGCTCAATTCGAACAATATCGTGTCACTTTGATTGATGCTCAATTTTATTTCTGCCTTCAACACACGTTGCCTGAATGACACATCACAATGACTAACATTTTGATCGAATTTCCATGTTTCAAATAAACTACCGTTGTTTTTAATGATTCCATTTCTGTTTTTGTTAAATACTGTTTCATTTCGAGAGAAATACGATCATCATCATCAGCCGGAAGACGTCCACTACTGGACAAAAGCCTACCCCAAAGATTTCTACGACGATCGGTCCTGCGCGCGGTGCCCTCATCCAACGTCTTCCGGCGATCTTGACCTGATCGTTGGTTCATCTTGTGGGGGGCCTACCAACACTGCGTCCTCCGGTACGTGGTCGCCATTCGAGGACTTTACTGCCCCAACGGCCATCTGTACGTAGAACTATATGCCCTGCCCACTGCCACTTCAGTTTCGGTATCATTTGGAGTATTCACCTAGTGTTAAATAATACGGTCTTGGCGATTTTGTTCATTACCTTGAGACTCAAGGTGTTGCCTGGTAATTGCCCAAACCACGGCTCGATTTTTTGGCAGAAAAGCATCCCCGCCTTTGTGATATCATCTCCCCCCAGCGTCCTATAAAAATCGTATGTTAGTTTACAATAAGGAGTAATATAAATTATTTAACCGTATAGTAACATAGTAGTAGTAACATAGTGAGACATTATTTTAATATATATTTAAATACAAATCCAGTGTCCTGATGTTTGTTTCTGGTGAACTCTTTAAGTTATGGACGGATTTTAATAGGAAAACTTCATGGAGTGCAGTTTAATCCATCTTAAGAGATATGATAGTTTTTATTTTTATTTGGGATCCATCACATATCCACATATTTTCTATGAGAGAATTTATTAACGCACCGTTTGAAAGTTCTGCTGTGAACCAATTTCACTGTAACAACAGGGAGCATATTTACGAAATAATTATTTATTTTGTGAAATATTATTGACAAATTCATAAAATACAGTATTTTATTTATTATGTACAGAACAACGTCTGTCGGGTCAGCTAGTATCAGCTATATATTTGAACGTATATATTAATATAATAGCCCTGACCCTCATATAAAAATATTTAGATACATAAAATAGAAAGGTTTCTAATTAAAAAGATTTTATAAATGCTACATAGCATTAATTATAAGCCTCATAAACGTAGTTTATCAAGCACTTCCTTCGCTGTATTAAGAATTAAGAGGCGTGTCTTTAATAAAGAAACTTAAATGTAAAAACTTTGTTTTAACTTATTATCGTGCTACGATCTTTCCTCTTTCTTAGGTCTTCTTTTACTTTCATTTTCTTATAAATTAATCTATGAGTTTTTATTTTATGTTTCTATTCAATGGGGCTACATTAGCAATAAATTAGGATTGATCAGTCAGGTCTCTAATTATATAGATTTAGAAGTTATTAAACTTGATTGACCTCCATGTTCCTAAACAATTTTGTCTGGACTATTGGACAGACCGAAATACGGACATCAGAAAAAGGGTCCAAGCTCTAGCCGGCATCATGTGCTATGAAGCTTCTCACTAGTTCAGAACCTTCATTAATAACGTTTAAGGTTCTTTAGCAAATAAAAATAAATGCATCAAATACTTATCTAAGAAAATAATGAAGCTTGGGTTATAAATCCCTACTAATATTATAAATGTAAGTTTGTTTGTTACCGAACCATAGAACCGATTTTGATAAATCGAGATAGACTAGAGCTTGAAGAAGGACATTTTACTTTTTATTACAAAAAAATAATAGGAGGGGTTGAAATAGGGGATGGCAGTTTATTATCGAAGATAGAAGAAAACCTGATTGATCAGAAATAATTCATACACATTTGTTCGAACACTTTTGAAACTGACCTACATGAAGATGAAATAGTTCAATAACAAGGGATATGTGCCGTATCATAGAAGAGCGTAAAGAGCAGTTTGTATGTATATAACTTGAAAAGTATCCTGTGTGATAAAATAAATTGCCCAAAGTAACTATTCAACGCAGACGAAGTCGTGGGTAAAAACTAGTCTTAACATATAATTTTTAAACATCACTTACTCTGACAGAAATAATATAAAGTTTTGTCCCAATAGATAAATGAGTGGTTTTGATTTGAATTTTACTTTGATGAAACATTTTGGTCATCATCAAAGGCAATAACCATGATAGTTCTCAATTTCAATAAATTGTCATTACCGTTTTAGGAACATACGTCATTAAATTAATATTAGATTTAAAATATACTATTACTCACAGTATATATTTATATTTGATTAAACTTTATGTTCAGGAGAATTCAATGGAATCAAATATAGCACTGAAATTCGTTTTCCTTCGATACAATAGTTTTTATACCGCAAAATGGAAGACGCGGTACTTTCGGAATTACACGACAAATATCTTCCGAGTACTGGCTTCAATATGAGATTGAATCGCTCGTTCAGTAACGATCATTCTGCCCACTTAAACTATTTCATTTATTATTCTATACTTTATATTAGAAGCATTGAATTTCAAAAAATACTTCAACATTGTCAAACTGCCCAAAAATATTTTAACAACTTATTTACCATTTTAGGAGTATTTTTTTAAAAACGTCGATGTAAGGTACTTCTGACTAGAAAAAGGTACACGTAATTTTATTTTCTTTAACAAGTATGTACATAAATCAATATTCATGATTGGAGCCTCCTTTTAAGCACTATAGCGCCTGTGTTAGAAGACTTCGCTCTTCCATAGCTTATTAATACTTATTAAATTATATACAGACAATCAAACATATTCTTATTACTAAGAAGTATGTATACTACGAAATAAGATATATGTGTGTGTTGGGTGCGTTGTGATTGATAAGTAAGGTGTGAGAGTGTGTTTAAATGAACTTCTATGCAAACGTTCATCCCTTAATCTAATCCATAGGTGGTCAGGTCAAGTCACCAAAAATCCCTTCGGAGTGCTAACTTATATAATTTTTGGATTAAGAGCCCACTGAAGTAAACTAACAATAATTAATGTATATAGGTAGAAATCAGGTAGTTATTTCCAAAGCAGACGGTTCAATAAGCAACACAATTTAAAGAAAAGCAACCCACACTGATAGGTACCTATACGGTGAATCCCACCACAAATTCTTTCGGTCGGTAGTTTTTTTTTATTTCAAAGAGCCCACCGCCTATCTGATGCAGACCATCTCCAGGAGCTAGAGCATATCAACTACGCTTCTACGCCATGAGAACAAACTGCAGCCACCTCGTCAGGCTTAGGGCGTCAACGGTGCCACGTCAACCTGCCTACCTGCCATATGTAAACAGACAGAATTAGCAGGATCCTAAAACGAGCTTCAATTAATACTATTATGAAGCCACTCAAGAAGATCCAGTAATTCTTGAGTCCACTAAAATTCCACTGAAAGATGCGGGTGTCTATAAACTCGACTGTGACTGTGGCCTGTCTTACATTGATTGGGCAAAACAAAAAGCCGACTTAAAGAAAACGTTGCGGATATTAAACACAGACGTCACTCTAATTCAGCTGTATGTGAACACATAACAGACCGTCCAAACCACAAAATCTGCTTCAACAAACTAAAAGATTAAGCAAAAGAGAATAGATTCCTTGCAAGACTGGTACGTGAAGCCATTGAAATTAACAACAACAAAACAACCAAATTTCAAAAGATAAGACGGGCTTATTTTTTCTAACACCTGGGATCCAATAATCTCTAAATTAAAACCCAAAACTACACATACCAAAAAAATAGAGGACACTGTCAGTAAATTTTGACAAAAACCATCTGTCTATAGCAAATACCAACTCCGAGGCAACAAATAGCATTAAACTTCATTATGACAACTATGATAAATACTATCTTGACTCATTTCATCAGCAGTCCCCCTGAAAATGTGCTCTGAAAAGGTCACGAGACGTCGGGTTGGTAATATGAAAACACAGTTACAATTACACGCGTACTTCATTAAGTCTTTTATTTAATTAGAGTATAAGAGAATATTACTTATTTTTATTATTATTTGTAATCATTATTACTTTTATTGCGTATTCATAGTTGAAAATACATCATATACTTACATAAACATACCTATACTTGAACACGTTTCTATAAAAGAAGGGCAGCTGTGCTGTGTTAGTAGCTATTTGCACTAGGCCGAAAATGATTAAAACATAGGGACAACTGAGGCCCACAAACGTTAGAGATGACTACTAGGACTATTTGAATTCGAAAAAACAAGTACGCTAACGCGACCGGAATCAAACCATATTCACACAGCAAAACGGGATTACCCAGCGGCCAAGTGAGGTTTTTTTTAGGAGGTTAGAGACAGTAACAATCATCCATTCCAGTCACACCACAAAACCGTGCCTATGGCCTAACGATACAATGGGGTTTATACCGGGGACGTGCTCTGGAAAGGTTAAGAAACGTCGGGTTAACTAAAATAATAGAAAAATGTATCAGTTACGCAAAATCTGAAAGGATCACAACGCGTGTAGCGTTGTGTTCCTTTAAAAAGTATTTTATTAAAATGTGTAACACTCGCTTCAAAGAAAATACTATTATCAAAATTAGTGCAGTTAACACAAACCTTTCTCAAAATTCAATGATTCGGTTAATGGTTATTGAAGTTAAAATGAACCTTTTGGGTTCAGCTCTAACTCAAAATAACATACTAAAATCACTGTACCTCTACCTCTTATCCAATATCCGTAAAAATTGCTAATATAAACATTTTCAGGAAATTCTGTGGCGGAAATTTATGATATCGACAAGTGGAAGCGAAATACAAAGGAACGTCAGATCTTTAATGGAAACAGAAGCGTTGGTTCTCATTTATGTTCAGGTTCATTTCATTTATGGAAATTAATTTAAAAATTTGTTAAGATTTAATTCAATATTCGCGATGTTTCAATATTCAATTCACTTACCGTATTGCTATAACTTTAACTCCATAAGAAGCTGTTCGTTGAGAGCTAAGATTAAGGATTATTCTATGCTGCGCTCCAACTAGATACCGCACTATCTAAGAACAATAACTTTTTTATAATGGTAACTATTAGATATTTGTTTGCGTGGCATCTGGACACTCAGGGCCATTATTCAAATTTTGTAAAATACGCTTCGTGTTGTTGATAATTAAATGTCATTGTTATAGAAATAATTTCTTCTCTGAAATGGAGCGATCAATTTAGCAAAACATACCGTTTTCCAATTTCCTGGTTTGCTAAACCCTGACGGTCTATAGAATGAATGATCCAATACATCCCAACCAATACTCCAAAAGTTGTGTTGATCATTCATCTAAACTTTAAATGAGCTTTTGAACAACATATTGTGATGTTTATGTATTCTGATTAATTTTTGAACTAAACGGTTAGTAATAGGCATAATATTTTTTTTAAACAGCCATAGCTTAGAACGTTATTAATCGTATTTTAACAGAATACTTACCAGAATTCTTTTTTTGTATTTTCCCTATAGTTGAAACTTATTTCAAACGTCTTACGTAAATGTAGTTTTGATTGAGTGATTAGTAGTTATTAGAAGATATGTCAATCTACTCTCTCTTTCACTTTGAGTGAGCAATACAATTCAAATAACCATAAAAAATCAAAGAACCTTAAAATTCATTAAACAGGACACAGAGTAGGAATAGATACTTATCATGATAAATATCCCATTAAATAATGTTATTGATATGAATAATGTTATTTTGAAAACAGTTTGAGAACCGACTCACAAAGAAGATTGAGATATTATATTTTTCATACTTAAAGCAAACTTGTGCAAATATCGAAGTTATAATATATTGTATGTGTACATATTTAAGGTATTGTGTAAATTATCTACAAACTCTACTGCAACAGACATAACAAATTCTACTGTGGCCAAAGATCATGCTACTTGTAGTATACTGGTGTATGAAATAGTTTAAATGTGTGGTCTTGAATATCTTCGTTAATCACTAAACAATTGCCATATTAAGTGACTAGTAGTAGTATCAGTAGGTAATGTTTAATTAAGCACCTTTCGTGTTGTACTTGAAGCCTATTACAATATTAAACTATTACAATTAGTAAGCACGGACTAGTAAAAAATAAGGACTCCGTGTTACCTTAATTAGCAGTGTAGCACAAAAAGAAGCCGATTAACGTGTAAATACATAGTCTCACGCACACACTCACACTACTATAGGCCGATAGGCGGCCATTATAAGAATTGTCAACGTTTGTGACAGATCAGTTTGCAATTGCAATTCAGTCTCAATAAAATATTTTAAAAATGCCGTGTTGCAATGTGAAAAAGTGTACAACGATACTATATTAGTATTTGTGGCCATATATGATTATTTAAAGGAGATTGATTGTGCAACTAGTATCCCCCGACCGCACACACACTAGCATAACGGTGATTTACTTGCTAATATCACTGCGCGGAGTCCTTCTGTTTTTACTCGTCCGTGTTAGTAAGTTATTTTAAAGATAACCTCGTTGACGAGCAAAGACAGGGCCTCTTCTGTTCCCATTCATTCTATTCGTTTTACGCGCTCGGCAACTGATCGACAATTAATGGTGTGCGAGGATTTATAATGTTTTTAAAATAATTGTTTAAAAGAAACGGGTCCATAAAATTTCCTGAAAAAAAAATCTATACCTGTATTTACATAAAATAAATATTTTAGTTACATTTCAATTCCAGTATTGTTAAAAAAAAGTTAAATTGAATCGAGTTTGTATATTTGAAAAAAATTGATTTTTTGACGTCGTGATATTTTTATTACACTTTTTTTGGATAGGTTTTTAGATTTAATATGTTAGCTGAAGATAGTTTTTACGAGAGTAAATGACGGAATGAGTCATCACATATGATACAACGACATCATCTAATATTGGTGTGAGTGATAATTATGAGCATAATAATGCTATAACAAATATAGCTTATATTCTTTCCCAAGCTCAAGCCTATCGTTGAACAAAATTTCATGAAAATCAGTTCAGTAGCTCCTCGTAAAACAAAACTTACATTCACATTTATAATATTAGTAGGGATCACGCGCTAAAATTAATGCATTTTCAGGTAAATACTGCTAAATAGAAATTCGCTTAAAACAAATTAACATCATTAATTAATTATTTTAGGTAATATACTACACATTGTATTACATTGATCGTCGACAACTTGCAAATTGTTTGCAAGTCAGCTGTTAGCAGTTAACGTACAACACAAATGCGGTCTCGTTAACAATGCGTTATAATTTGAATTCAATATACAATCTACAGCAATACTAAGCTTTGTTAACAAAGTGTTTGTTATTAGAACATATCTAACAGCAAGCGCGAGCTGAACTTGTACCTGAAGGTTTCCATACCTAAGGGAAGGTACAAAAAATAAACAAGAGAGGGCGCTTTAAGAAACTTTTGTATTTTTGTATATTTGATATATTGGTTTTTTACTCTAAGTCCTTGTTATAGTGGTATTAGAAATATGTATCTTAGTATTTTGGCCTTTTATAGGTGAGATGTGCTTGAAACGCACGCGCGACGTGAGGCGAGAGGCGAGAGCGGGGCCGCGGCGTGAGGACACCGATTCCAAAAATAACAATAATCGTAACTAGAATGAGATTAATTGATTGTATAAAAATACGCAATTACTTTAATACATTTTATTGCATATTACAAGTATCTATTGTTTTGGAATAGTGTTTTTGAAGATGGTTGTTTTTTTATTATTATTTTTTTATCATTCTAGTATGGAACCATGAAAATTACGACTAGCTTAACCTGTGTTTTTATATTTGATGATGATCTGTTCTGTAGTTGAAGTGTTAAAAAATAACAAATAAATAAATACACAAATAAATAAATACACATTAGTTTTTGTAATTCAAATTCAAATATTTTTATTCAAAATAGTATATAAAATTACTTATTAAAAGGTAAAAATTACCACCCATTCCAAAAGGTATGCCTCAGACCTGAGAAGAACGAGCGCAACAAACTCAAAGGGCTTCTTTTTTATTATTATTAGTATTAGTAGTAGTGATGATAATGTTCTTATGAGAAAATATTAATTATATTCGGTTTGAAATAGCAATGAGAGGATATAATATGTTAGCTTAGTATATAAAATGATTCACAAAGCTACTAGTTTCAATCAAGTAACAGAAAAGTCACACACGTACATAATATTATGGGTATCGAAGGCGTAAAGTAATAGAAGTAAACATAAATGGATCTACGAAGGAAATGAAACTCTTAAGTTGGTTTGATCAGTTTGGTACGTTGGCTCCATCACGGCGCACTTTACGGCCGATTCAATTTGCGTACAAATAAAATTCGCACCGGCACATTTATTCTATTATACTTTCAGCTTAAAGAAAGACAAGAACTTCGGTCATCATTTTTTATAAAAAAGTGGAGAGATAAGCAAAACATTCATATACAGTAGTGTAATAGTGATACGACCCGCCTATAACAATGCTTTACCGCTTAGGGTTGATGTAAGCTCAAATATATTGTGGTAACTGCGTCCAAATTAAATGTTAAGTCTCATTAGCCCCGTAAATTCACTAGCTTCGGGGCTCTTCAATACTCGAAACAAATATAAACTCACAATTCCATCTACTAGGCTTCGTAAAATTGCTAAATCTTTTAAAGTGGATTGTGTTATATTTTATAATAAACTCCCAAATAATATTAAAATATTACCTATTAAAAAAATTTTATGTATCGTAAAAAATAAATAAAAACATCTGAGGCCTATAAATTATCATCTGCAAGATTATTTGAATGATAAAGATATTGGAATCAATATTCTAAATTTTGTAAATAAATATTGTTATACTCATTTGAATGCTTTGACTTTGATACACATATACACACAGACATGAAACATTTAATAAATAAACACATTCCCACTAAAGGCCTGCAACTCATATCATGACCCCTGATATAACAGATGTCCATACTGGTTTCCTCACCACTCCACACCACGTGAGCCTCTTGCCACTTTGCCCGCTCTTATATAAAATCAAACGCGGCAGATTAAGGCGCCCCTGAGGTACCCACCGTTTGAATCCTGTGCTAAGAAGCCTCCCATTGATTTTTTGCGAGATCTTTTTCTAATAACAGTCCCACTCATTTCCTTCCATTTGATCCAAATAATAAAATATAAAATAATAATAATATAGCTCAATACTTTCCTTTCCTCTTCTTATTTCGCATAATCATATGTCATATTTCAATGTTTTAACAGCATATTTTAGCTTTTCTTAAGTTTTTATAGATTCTTCATAGAAAGTATTAAAATACTTTTTATCTAGTAGTACTTTAAAGTCTAGTTATTAAAAGTGTGGCCATATCGTCCTATTCAAAAAATAAGGCACCAAAATTTTATAACTACTGTTAAAATTTACAACCATTATATATTATTTACATATCAAGCAAGAGTAGCATTTTTACTACATAAGGTTAAATGTTACTTACAGCAATTTATTCTCTACGTCACAATAGAATATAATATATTTTATTTCTTAGCAAACCTTGTGGAGTCAACAACTCGAGCCACTAACATTCATCAAAATATAACCTATATAATATATAAACTTTATATATTCAATTAGTTAGGTAAGTTGAAAAGTAGAACTGTATTAAGATGCAGTCATAAGCTAAGATAGCTTTGAATACTGACAGCATTTCCGCGATGGATAGTCATCGCGGTTATGCTTCCAGTATTCAAATAAAAATCAAATCAAATCAAAATCACTTTATTCGTGTAGGTCACAGGAATATATATATATATATTATTTTTTTTATTGCAAAGTCATAATTTAATTTGATACTCTTTATTTTGACCATAGACTTCAATCATAAAAATAAACGTTAATTACAATTTACTGAAACCTACAGCATTTATAATAATAGCCTTATAAGTCATTATTTATAAAAAACCTCAGTGGAATCTCACTGGAGCTAACTGATAAATATTATGGTAATATCAGTTCCCCAGAGATTATCGTGTATTTTTATCCTCTGTAAGCCCCCGTCGTTGGAAAAGAAATATCAAAATATTGAAAAAGCCCTTCCTAAACGATGCGACAAAATAACAAAAAATAATTTGAGTTGTTACAAGATATAAGCAAAAATTTTTTATGCACAAAACAACAAACAATGCAGAAAATTTTATCACTTTATATATATACTAGTATTAAATTACTATTAAATGAGAGGGCATCATGTTAGTTATGATTTAGTTTGAGTTAATAAACTACATACAAGCAGTCTTTAAATATATTTACAAAAAATATCAGTAGAGTATAAATTTTGTATTAGTGGAGACAATATTGGTCATTTTATGAGATTTTGAGACAAAGAGTAGAGAAATTATTTGATGTACAGTTGAATGATGATATGAAAGTCTTTACATAAAAAAAAATATATAATCGGATTAATTGGCACATATTATATTATATTATGTCATCTTAGTATCTTAATTAATCAATTAAAAATAACATGAGTAATACTTGACTCAAGAAAGTGAGGCAAGGAAGCTAACTACTAGATAGTCCTAAAATAAAAACGTGACAATTATATGAAAGATGTATGTTCTTATTTAATATAATAAATAATCATCAATGTGCTATTAAAACGAACGAAAACACACATCTTTTTTCATTATTATTTTACACTACGAGCTATGATGAAAATTCTCCCATTAACAGAATTTGTAAGAATTACAATGAATTTTTTCAAATGTTGACATTCATAATCATAGTAAAAATATCTTCAAAAAAGAAATTTTTTAAATATTAATGAATAAAGTAAATTCGAAAAATGTTACTGAAGCAATATAAAACGGACAAACACATAAGCACACGCACATAATATATATCCAAACATAATATAAACACAATAACCGATGATAACATAATATAATAATAAATATATACTACACTGTAATCGCCTAATAAAGTTAACTATCAAACCACCGCCCACATTCTCCTACAACACCAGAGGAATCACAGAAGTATTGAGCAGGCTCTACAAAAAATTGTTTCAAACGAGAATGAAATCAGGCATTCCATAGTTATTTCCAGTTTACATACTTACAGTTTAAAGCATTGAGTACTTTAGAAACGCTTTCAAGCAAATTGTAAATAAATAACAATAATTTACACAGTAAAGATGATTTCAAAAAGACTTTTAAATGAACAAAATGCAATGACATTATAACACTACGCCATTATTAATTGTGTCCCACATTTTATATACTCCGGTACCGTTGTAGACGACGCAGTTAAGTGAGTTTGCTCTTAGTCGACGAGCGAGCCTCACGCCTCTGAATACAATTTGTATTCACACCTGATTTACAATTCTGTTATAAACGGGGCGTGACACCTTTTTTGGAGCGAGATATTACTATATGGAGAAAAAAGTTGGAAAATATATAATTGAAACACACTGTATGTAATGTATGATCAGGTCACCCTTCCTGGTTTATCATTATGAGAAATTATTATTGTAACTTATACCATTGGGAGGCTCCTTTACATAGGATGCCGGCTACATTATGGATACCACGACGGCGCCTATATCTGCAGTGAAGCAGTAATGTGTAAACATTACTGTGTTTCGGTCTGAAGGGCGCCGTAGCTAGTGAAATTACTGGGCAAATGAGACTTATCATCTTATGTCTCAAGGTGACGAGCGGAATCATAGTGCCGTTCAGAATTTTGGGTTTTTCAAGAATCCTGAGCGGCACTGGATTGTAATGGTCAGGGCGTATCAATTACCATCAGCTGAACGTCCTGCTCGTCTCATTCCTTATATTCATAAAAAAACGCTTGCGTAGAATACAATGCTATTCTACTTCCATATATAAAAAGGTTTAATCATACATACCTAAAAACCAGCGTTAAATTGAAGAAAACATTTTTTTTTGATATGAAGGGTTTTTTCTATTCAAAGTTCTAAAGTAATATTATAAAGAGGAAAGATTTGTGTTTTTGTATGTATGTTTGTAATGTTTTCACACAAAAACTACTGGATCGATGTCGAAAATTCTTTTACCATTATAAAGCTGCATCTACAGTGAGTGACATATTTAGTATTATTACTTACTTATTATTACTTATATATTACATTTTCAAAATAAATAGCGATTCCTATTAAAATGCTATAATATAACCCAAGGTGTGAAAAAATTAGTCATAAAAAATCTGTCATCTCGTGCGCTGCGGAAACTATTAATGATAGAATAAAAAATGTTCTACAGTATTATAGAAAGTATCAATATCAAAAAAAAGTCCGGGATACCATATGTCCAACTACTGTAGTTATCCCACTATAACTACTTTTTTAGATTTTAAAAGTTGTTAAAAGTGCCGACATTAATCAAACCATATTATTTATACCTCTGTATTAATCCGTATCCCATTAAATGTATCCAATTTTATTAAAGACCGCTTCAATACCTGTAAAATACTTTTTAAATTGTGAAAATCGGACATTCCCTTTAAAAGATATAAAGAGTTTAAAAATATCAATCTCAAGAAAATAATGCAATAATAAAATAAAAACTAAAAAAATAAATATTTACTTCGACTAAGTAGGCCTTCCACTACCATAACATCGGTATCTACGCGAGTGAAACCGTGTGGCTTTGCTAGTAGTGACATAAAGTTCAGTGATTTTTTTTTAATTTCTAATAAATAAGAAGACTTGTATCCCATACAATGAACTGAAATCAAATCAAAATCACTTTATTCATGTAGGTCACGGAAATGACACTTATGAATGACAAAAATTATTTTTTCTTATTGAATCTAACGCTACTTCGTAAAGGAATGAGCTAATGAGAAGAAGTAGCAAGAAACTCATTGCCACTCTTTTATATCATGATTTACATTTTCTTCGATTTACAAATCATTTCAATTACAATATAATATGTAAAGTGATGCAACAAACATACTCAAACGTCAAATAGTCAATGCCTTACACGAGTAAGTCAAAACTCTCCTTGACTAAAAATTATTTTCTAGAATTTATAATTTAACAGCTCATTTATATACAAGTTTTGTGTATTATATATATTTTTAATTATCTTGATCCTTTTCTGCCTTACCATCCTGATTATCTATCATGTTATATTATTATATATGATGGATAATGGAACTTTTTAAGTAAATCATACGCTCTAAGGTGCGTATAAATGACGATCAAAGATTCCGAATTGGGTGGATAATAATTTGGACTCATAATTTTTTAAATAAAAGTTCGTATAGGGTAGGGTTTTTATGTTTTTCTACTGTTATAAACAAGCAAATTAATAAAATTTACCCTTTTTGGGTAAATTTGCAAAGGTGAATAAAATCAACAAATTAAATTGAAACAATAAAACAAATCGCAGTTATATTTGGATAAGAGCTAAAAATAATTTGATCTCGTTCACCTGCAAAATTACTTCAAAACCGAAATTGCTTCAAAATAAACTTTTCAACTGGAAAGTTCAGTTGGCACCCTCGTCACCTTGCTGCCTTCACAATCCACGTTGTTGTCAGTTATGTGGCGTCCGTTTGTAATTCATACTTCTACAGTTAATATGAAATTCTTTCCTTTACTAAACCTTTTAGTACTCGTATACACGTCCACTCATACCCGCAGTATTCACCAGTCTCACTCTGAAAGCATAAAGTGAACAATTTACATGAAACACTAAACTATTTTCATTTCTATCTGACATCTATCTGCTATGCTCTATACATACAGAATGTAACTACATTAATATTTGTTTGCAGATCCTCTGTTTTTGCTCATTTATAGTATTCTGTCATGTCTTTTGAAATTAATTGGCTTAGATAATTTATAATTCTTTTTTTATGGAAAAGAGCTGACATTATCACGGGGAGTGTTCCGAAGAGCTATTTCACCTGATTCCTGCCGCCGAATTCCACCTTCGCACGACACGCCACAAGTTAGAATATCATCCCCACCAAATCGATGTGTGGCGGTTTGCCACAGTGCGGTGTTCAAGCATTATGTACAAGAAGGACAAACGAGCGTGCGGGTCACCTAGTGTTATCGCCGCCGCCCACGTTCTCTTGCAACACCAGAGGAATCACAGGAGCATTGCCGGCCTTTAAGGAAGGTGTACGCGCTGTTTTAGAAGGTACCCATGTCGTATCGTCCCGGAAACACCGCACAAGAAAGCTCATTCTACAGCTTTGTAGTACGTGTAGATAGAGCGTCTTACTCTAAGGCAAAGCATAACAATAAGCCAGGTTTATTAATCAATACTTTAGTGTGTATGATAGCTAAGTCTTACACTCGCAATACTTTGTTTTAGTGTGTGTGCGACTATCTTTTTCAACGTGTTCACAGCTATCTAGACGTATGAAATATCTACAATTTTTCACTATCTGGCGGGAGGATAAGTCAACTGCACTTTGGAATAATCTCGTTTTATATTTAGTAGAAGACACATATTTAAGCGTCCTTTGTACGCAACATCGTGCAGTTGGGCTAATCATAGTTTAGCCTGTATAGTGTATGCTATTCTAGAAAACCCACTAAGTTTTAAAATTTAGAAATTGTCTTTTATTTTTTAAATAAGGGACAAGACGAGCAGGACGTTCAGCTGATGGTAATTGAAACACCCTGCCCATTACAATGCAGTGCCGCTCAGGATTCTTGAAAAACCCCAAAAATTCTGAGCGGCACTACAATTGCGCTCGTCACCTTAAGAAATAAGATGTTAAGTCTCATTTACCCAGTAATTTCACTAGCTGCGGCGCCCTTCAGACCGAAACACAGTAATGCTTACACATTACTGTTTCACGGCAGAAATAGGCGCCGTTGTCTCTATATATTGTTATAATCTAGCCGGTATCCTGTGCAAAGGACCCTCCCACTGGTGAATGTGTGTGAAGGTAAAGTGTATGTCTTTAATATCAACATAACATCTTTATCATTCATCTATAAAAATGTTTACACTCAATTTCACTGGAACACACAAAAAAATCATCAAAATCGGTCCAGCCGTTTAGTAGGTAGTTCAATTGTGAATTTAAACCATTCTGGAATCCACCTGAAGACACACACCAATCTCAAATTCACTGGAACACGCAAAAAAATTATCAGAATCGGTCCAGCCGTTAAGGAGGTAGTACAATTGTGAATCTAAACCATTCTCGAATCCACCTGAAGACACAGAAAGTTTTATTAAAATCGGTCCAGCCGTTTAGAAGCAGTTCAGTTACAAAAGAAATATGTGAAAAAAAATTTTTTTTTTTTATGTTTGTTACCATTAGACTGGGTGAACCGATTTTGATAATTCTTTTTTTATTTGAAAGGTGGTGCTTCCCGTGTTTGGCATTTAGTTAAGATCTGACAGTGGGATCTATGAGACAACCATAAAAGTCTTAAATTTGATATAAGTAAAATTTACGAATAACTCAGTATCGCGCCAACCAATTTCGATGATTTTTTTAAAGGAAAGCCTAATTATACTTCAAAAGTAGTGTGAGAGTTTGTTTAGGTTCTAAAGATCGTACAATAAATCAACAACATACAGTTGATTTAACCGTGCTCCCTCAGAGTCTCCTAAAAATTGAGTATTATAACCATATTTAAAAAACATAATATATATGCATATTATATATTTTAATATTACGCTAGGAAATTATAAAAATGATAGACTATTGTAGGTACGTATAATAAACATCCAATATGATAGCATATACTTCTTATAAAATCACAAGGCTTCAAGGCGTCAGGGAAACGCAAATGTCTTCGTGATTTCCTGACATATTTCTCGTGCACGAATTTGCATAACAGCGTAAAATATGAATTTACAAATGAGACGCAAAATATTTTGACATAAAATGCAAACTATAGAAGAAAATTCTGTTAATCTTGCTTGATAAAAATGTTTTTTTATCTTTTCATGTAATGCAGTTTTTTAATCTTAGTTACAGGTCCAAATCTACACATCATCGAAATCATAAGTCATTGAATTAGTTAAACATCTATATTAATTTTAATTTCAGTAAAAAAGTGAATCTTAAGATAATTAAATTCTACAGCATTGTGAAGTGAGATGGTGTTAATTACTATTTGAGGCGTATTGTCGCATCCTACATATTATAAGTATAGAATATCGTTTTTTTGGGTGCCTTGTTATATAATACTCATTATTTACATATGTTTATTGTTTATTGTAATAAAATTCAAAAACAGTTTTGCATTGATATCAAAAGGGATCAACCCCTGACCCCGAAACTAGTGAAGCGTTTATGTGAACTTACTAAGACCCCGCTGTCCATCCATCATTCTGTCTGTCTCCCTGTCCGTCTGTCATCATCCTGTATTCACCAGCTCAAAGCTAGAAAAATAACTAGAATTAATTATAATAACAAAGTTATCCTTTAAAAAGAATATAGTATTATGTTAATTCGCGAAAACTACAACATTGGTGATATAAGCAAGTAGGCGGCCGTATTGCCCAGTTGTCAGTGATCCTGCCTACTTGGCTAGAGATCCAGGGTTTGAATCCCAGTAGGTGCAGATATTTATATAATGATGAATACAGATGTTTGTTTCCGAGTCACGGATGTTCATATGTATTTATGTATGTTTAAGTAAGTATATTGTATTAAATATATCGTTGTCTTATACCCATAGTACAGGCTATGCCTAGTTTGGGGCAAGATAATTTGTGTAAAAGTGTGTCAATGTTATATTATTATAAGGCATGAAATTAACATTTCAATTATCAAATGACTTTCAGGAAACAAAATAGCCACAGAGGCGACATTATTGTTATCAAAGACGTAAAATACTGAAAGTGAACAGAATAGAATAACAAAGGAAATGGAACTCATGATATTATGGTTTTCAATCAGTTTGTAAAGTACCCCAATGTATACATTCACAAACATTTATTCAAATGAAAAACATCAATGAATATCTTATTAAAGTAAGGTTTTTGAGGATTTTCAACAGACTGAAGTGTTTTTTCAATTACTACAATATATGAACAGAACAATCGTTACAGAAAAAGTAGCCTCCATTTTTTTCATAATTTCATTGATATAAATAGGATTCAAGCCCCGAACAAATAAAATAATTGAACACCCATTATTTGTTCAAAATCGGTTACGCAGTCGTAAGTTCTGAGGTAACAAATATAAAAAAATACCGTCGAATTATGAACCTTCCATTTTGAATTTAAGAATTTAAAATTAACCAAAATTCAAAACAGATTTTTGCAGACCCCATATGACAAAAGAGGTAATAATTTTTATAATATTTAAATAAATTATTGTTATTAATGAAAATTATTGAAAGTAATTACAGATTATTGTGATATAAGTTGTATTTATTAAACAGATGAGGTCAGATGGGTGCATTATTAAAATATTCTTGAATTATTTTTGATTTATTTTTTACATCCATTTAACTGATGGTTAAAATTTTCTTCGTGTTTGGATCCTACTGTTTAATTATAATTAATAATTTGATTTATATTTCATAAGTTTATTTTTAACAATACATAAAAGTCCAAATAAGATTTTATTTAGTGTTAATTCCGCCAATATTTGTCTTTTAAACAATTCGACACGTGTTTCGCCGCTGCACGAGGCATCCTCAGGACTCTTGACTCGCCAAAATCTGGCACGAAACTCAAACTTTGAGTCGTGTAGAGACGACACAAACACAAATATTAGCAGAATTAACACTAAAGCAAATTCAAAACATTTGGATAATTATGGATTTCCGCAAAGTAACGCCTAATTCAATAAATTTTCTTAACACATAAAAGTATTGGACTTAAAACAAAAAAGTAAAGGTAACCCAAACGAGTTTCTATTTGTGCAGCATTTGATAAACATGAAAGGTAGTCTGTTGGTGTGAAGTATTGAACGCGCAATGAATAGTTTTGATGACGTTGGTTTTGCAGGAAGCATGACGTCACTATTCATGGTACGCCGGCGACTAAAGCGAATGATAACGAATAGAGATAGAGTAGTTTTGATACTCCGCGATTAATCGAAACTAGATTCTGCAATTACCAATACTCATCTTTGAAATTTCTGAATCCAATGGATGCTACGGCACTACAGATTCGGAATTAGGTGATCGCAACCAGGCTGTTTAATTGCACGCAAACTGTCTTAAAAAACAAAATTATATATCTCTGTTCAACTCTTAGGTTGTGGCTTTATCTTCAGGATCTACTTTACAGTTGATAACCTGCTTTACCCCAATATTTGCATATTAGAATATTGACTTGAGATGTTACTCTTATAAATCTAATCAACTAACAATAAGTAATAAATAAAGGTCGCGGGTTTGAGTCCCACATCAGAATTGAGTCCACACACAGGTGAAATATTCAATACAAGTTTTAGTGAAACTTTATACCTGCAGCCTACACCGGAATATTCCATTGCAAAATAAGTTAAACTCTATTTCATGAAAATAGTTCTATATAATGCTTATTACAAACATAGTTTGGTACTTTTTTGTAATTGGTATTGACTTAGAATATACTGTAACAAGGAGTTCTTATCCGTATATGAGAACTATTTGTTCTATATTCATATCCGTCAAGCTAAATAATCAGATAATATTTTAAATGTAAATATTAACGTGGATGAGAAGACAATCGAATAGTAATCGAATAAGTCAGATTAGAGAATGAAGTAACGTAAGAACGTAAGGTCGGCCCTCGGCCTAATAATTAATATTTAAAATTAATATATTAAATAGAAAATGAAAGCGAATATAGAAATATTACCGGAGTAACATTGTTTGATTTTGAAACAATCTCGCGTGTGAGGGAGGACTCACGCGCTACAATACTATCGTATAGAAAACTTGACAGCCTAATAATGCGTGACCAATTTTGATTTGTCAATGTCTACGTTAGCTTATGGTTTAATATTTAAAAACTAAGGACGACATGCCAATCTAAATTGGATACTGTAACAATATAATATTCACTTACCTATTCTATCTTGCTGTATATCCGTTAGAGATAGATATTATTTTGGATGCGATTACTAATTGTGACACTAATCGCTACTAGCATGTTCAAGAAATATCCTTACACCAACAATGAATTCAAGCTCTAGAGGTTGATGCATCTAATACACTATTAATTATATCACGATTCATATGTTGGATTATTCAATAGTGGACCTTTCAAACTAATTTGTTATATATACGACAGCCATTGTAAAATACTCTATTGACTTAAAAGAGTGGCTGTTGAGTTTCTTATATGTTCTTCTCACGAGCTCAACTTTTTCCAAACATATGGTAGATTCGGTAATTTAAAAGAAATATGTATAGTGATGATTCAAAATCGCTTAGTTTATGCGTAATTGAATAAAGTTTACTTGAAGATTACTTCTTGCACGCTTTGTTTTTCTATATTATCTTACATTTTTAATTTATTTCATTTGCCATGTCTCATTGACCATACTTTCATGCACATCATTATCTTAACAATGTAGTTTTAATATTTCTCATCTTCCAAGCGTTCCGAAGCAGCTCAATTTTTTCGTTCAATCCTAGCCCAGAGACATATTGTAATAAAACATTTTCAGGTTAAAACGTTCAATAATTCATTATAGCATAAAAAGAACAAAAATAGCTGCGAACATTTGTAAAGTAAATAAGGCACTCTCTTATCTGTAGAGTATTTTTTCCAGTTGAAAGGTTCTGTTTTATTTGCAGACAAATCCGGCTCGGTCGGATTCTAGTGGACGGTTACTTCTTCAATTTACTGCAGCTTATAGACGGAACTTAGTACCTCTGTCGTCACACCTCGTATACTGCCATTTTATTTACATTGCTTTGTTCGATTTTAGGAAAACAATAGGTATATTTTAAGCAATGCTGGGTCGAAAATAAACCTTTAAAAACTCTATGGACTAAATGTGAGCGTCGCCTTAAATTACTTGGTCGAAAAACCCAAAACCCACTAATGATGTGTGAAACTGCCAAATCTTTTAGGACACTTGTAGTTGCTTGCTAACCTCTACACCTATCTGCAACATCTTTTTTTTTGATAATCTCAAAAACCATTTGACCGATTTTAATAAATCCTTCGTCAGTAGAATGGTTTATTATTACTAGATGGTTACAACTACACTGATAATATTCCACTCCTCCTCCTCGTCGTCCTTTATATAAACATATAATTAGATACAGAATATTCTATATTCAGTTTATATTAATGATCTCCACTAACTGATTAATACCTTGCAATTTTTTAAAATATTGAATTAAAGCTTGAATTAAATTTCTGTTTTTTAATTGTTTAATGTATACATCAACCTCATTTCCTATAAAATAACATGAAGGTTTTATACTTGAGAGAGACTTCACTTTGACTTAACAAATTATTATTAATATCTAGTTTTAATTAATAAAGGGACACGATATTAAACTCATTTCATTTCTATAAAATACGATAAAACTTTTTAAATCTATAATTTATTCGGTAAAAAGTTCTGTAATTTACTAAATTCATATCAAAATAGGGAATAATTTAATGACATATTTGAGGAGTGACAATTTAACTGCAGTAATGAGTTTCAGCGCTACGTCTAATTATTTTAATTAAAAATTAAAAAAAAAACTGTGTTATAGCTAATCAAGAAATTACACTAAATATAACTAGTACCTAACTTTTGTTTACGTTTCCTTGTAATAATAATAAATGAGGAAGCAGGAAGGGTGACCGTAGAATGTCTCAATTTAATCTAAGCATATATAACAAATCTGTAACGTCAGATTGCGAAGTTGAAACAATTTTGGGATCCCACAAGGTCCATTTTTTAGACCTTTTCTATTCCTGATTGATATTAATGGTCTACATTATCTCGCTTAGGATCGTACTGAATTCAGTGGAAAATAATTATTTGTTCGTAATCACAACGATCTTACTAGAGTTGTAAAGTTGTTTGAAGCTACTAACTTACTACTTAATGTAATGTTTTTTTTTTGAGTGTGATAACCCCCACTTTTGGGATTAATTACACAAATAAAATTTGAAAAACAAAATCTTATGAACGATGCGGGACTCCAACTGAGCCAACCGTTCGCGACGAACCGTTTATAAAATCTTGTATAATTATTAATTTACTATAAAGCGCTAATGTAAAAGCTGTTTACACAAATACGATATTAATCCTCATCATTTTAATGCTTCATAATATTATAAAATCATTCAGAATTACGATATGTTGTTTTTTTAACTCATTAACTTTGATTTCAAATTCCCGATGGCTTTAGACTCCATTATTCCTGAATACTTTCATCATTTCTTTTTCTATTTACAGAACAACGTCTGTTGGGTCAGCTAGTAAAATATATTTCACTTAAACGACCAACCTAATCGAGAACCTGATGAGATTGAAAAACACTATGAGTAGTGTTCATTTTCATGAAAATACCGATTTATTTTCAACTACATTATAATATCAAACATCTGTGTGAGCAAAACAAAGTTATTCGGAATTATCGTAGAATCTCTCTTCCTCGGCCTGATTTAGGTGGACCTTCGTGAGCACGACACAGATATCCCCTTCAAGGGGTTACTGTTCATTGAGTGGAAGTAACAAAAAAGATAAAACTATTCAGCTGGAAATTTCTTACGAAAACAAAACTGTGAATTTATGCGGACCACAATTGAAGAATTTATGATATCAATTTGATGACATCTTATCCAACTTTGTAAAAGGTTACAACGATCTTAGAAAACTTAAATTGTTATGGAGGAATATTAAATTAATACAATTTTGGTTTGAGCTAAATAAAAAACTTTCACATTTAATTTATGTGTATTTTTTTTTAAATAATGGACGAAACGTGCAGGATATTCAGCTGATGGTAATTGATATGCCCTGCCCATATACAATGCAGTGCCACACAGGATTCTTAAAAAACCCAAAAATTCTGAGTGGCAATACAATTGCGTTCGTCACCTTGAGTCATAATATAATAATAATATAATATTGACACACTTTTTACACAAATTATCTTGCCCCAAATTAGGTATATAATATAGCCTGTGTGGGTATATATATATATGTATGGGTGGCACGACAACGATATAATATTTAATACAATATACTTACTTAAACATACATAAATACATTTAAACATCCATGACTCGGAAACAAACATCTATGTTCATCATATAAATACTTGCACCTACCGGGAATCGGACCCGGGACCTTTAGCTTAGTAGGTAGGATCGCTAAACTCGGCTATACAGGTCGTCAGACATAAGATGTTAAGTCTAATTTGCCCAGTAAATTCAGTAGCTACGGCGCCCTTCAGACCGAAACACAATACTGTTTACACACTACTGCTTCACGGCAGAAATAGGCGCCATTGTGGTATTCATAATCTAGCTGGCATCTTGTGCAAAGGAGCCTCCCACTGGTAAAAAAGGTATATATGGAAATTCCAAGGAATTTCGATTATATTAGTTGGTTGTACCTGAAATAAATAAATTATTTCACCTCGCTTATTAATACAATTTAGTAGTAACTACTTAACATTTATAATATAATTGTTTTTATGAAGGTGCAATATAAACTTAGCTTCTGTACTATGATTTCACTTTCAATGTATACTTTAGTGCAGATTTTAAAAGATATGCAATTACTTATAGAACGAAGCAAAATTAAGCTTGATGTAAAATATATTATAATATACATATATATGTAGTAACATTCTGTTTGAAAAGAGCATAACAGATAGATGTCAGATAAAAATAGAAAATAGTGTTGAGTTTCATGTAAATTATTCACTTTATGCTTTCAGAGAGACTGCTGAATACTGCGGGCATGAGTGGACGTGTATACTAATAAGATCACTTAAAGAAAAGAAACATATTAACTGCAGAAAGCCGGCAACGCTCCTGTTATTACTCTGGTGTAGCAAGAGAATGTGGGCGACGGTGATCACTTAACACCAGATGACCCGTACGCTCGTTTGTCCTCCATTTCCATAAAAAAGAAGTATGAATTACAAACTGGGGCCACATAACTGACAACAACGTGTATTCTGAAGGCAGTAAGGTGATGAGGGTGCTAACGGAATGGTCTTAACTTTGACGTTGAAGCCATTGGATGTTGGTAAGATCAAATAATTATTAGTTCCTATCGTCTTTAAATAATTAATTTAATTTGTTAATTTCTTTGCATTTTACAGTAGGAAAACATGCAAGCCCTGTTGATATCTCATCTCATATATAAGAGGAGGCAAACGGGCAAGAGGGGAGTGGTTAGGCAACCTGCCATGGACATCCGCAACAAGAGGTGTTAAGAGATGCGTTACGTGCCTTTAAGTTGGTAGTATGCTCTTTTCTTGAAGGTCCCTAAGTCGTATCGGTTTGGAATTACAGCAGTGGGTAATTGATTCTACAAATTAGCTGTGCGTGGCAAGCAATTTTAAGTAAGACTAAAATTAAATTAAATTTAAACAAATACTTAAAACACTTAAACACAAAACACTTAAAGCGCTTATGACGTTTTGTTTTACTTCCTTCTGTCCACTAGTTGTCTTCCTATTAATTGCCTCACTTACTTGAGTTACCTTACGTTCTTTTTATTAGTTTATGCAAATTACTTAAATCATATGTTATGTTTTTAAGTGATAACCCTCACTTCTAGGATTAATACACAAATAAAATATGAAAAACAAAATTTTATGAACGATGCGGGATTCGAACCCACGACCTCCGGCGTTCCGTGCCGGTCGCGGTGCTCTATAGGCAATAGACCCAACTTAACATCAAAAAAGCCCTCTAGTTGTTATCTCGTAAAAAAGCCAATATCATACTCTTCTGATAATTCTTGTAAATGTTTTACAATACTGCTTGTAAGTAGTTTTTTTTTAAATCAAACTAAATCATAACTAACATGATGCCCTCTAATTTAATAGTAATTTAGTACTAGTAAATATATTATAAAGTTATAAAAATTTTTGCATGGTTTGTTCGTTTGTGCATAAATAAATTTTTGTTCAAATCTTGAATCTAACTCAATTTTATTGTCATTATTTTGTCGTATAGTTTAGGCACAGCTATTTCAATATTCTGGTATTTCTTTTACGGCGAAGGGAGCTTAGAGAGGATAAAAATACACAATAATCCCTAGGGGAATGATATTACCATAATATTTATTAGTTAGATCCAGCGAAATTCCGCTTTGGATTTTTATCAATAACGACTTACAAAGCTATTATAAATAGCAAAGTCTTTTAGTTATTTGTAAATTATGTTTATTTTTATGATTGAAACGGTTATCAATCTATGTATTCAAAATCAAATTAAAATATAACTGAATTATTATCCGAATTCAAAACTTATCTAAGTAGTTTATTATACAAACAGGTAATATTGAATGGCACTTGTACAGCAAATAACTTAATCCACTATTAGAGAGTCACGGGCATTTTCTTTTTAACGCAGGGCTTAAGTTGATTTAAACTTCCCCGGGTCGTAAAAAAAATAGGGGAGTCCTAGGCCCAAGTGCCGTAAGAGGCGACTAAGGGCTTTTTAGAAGTGGAAGAGCACGCGCCGTCTTATGTCCTCAGCACAAACGGGCCAGACTCGTTCGGGTTAATTACCACACTCGCACAGAACTGCCGCCGCTATGTTTCGCATAGGCTAGTATCGAGGACCGGAGCCCATCCACCCACCCCCATCACGATACGAAATGGGTACTTTCAAAAAAAGCGCGTACACCTTCCTCAAAAAAAAACGAATTTTAGTTTTTTGTTCGAAGGTAATATCATGGTATATTCATGATATTATAGTAGATCAAGATATTCATGCATAGAGCTCATAATGATTGATCGATGTGACTCAAATGCTTTTATGATATTACCAGCTTCCACCTGACACTTCAATTTGATATGAATACACTTGTCTGTATAAGTTTCAACATAAATATAAGATTTAGCAAGACAATCAAATCAGTGAGAGTAACTATTAAAGGTAATACAATAACTATTGAAGGAACAGGTGTTATTTAAAATTATGTTAAATGTTTGCCGTTTGTCGTTAATCTCACCATCATCACATCTGATGGTGAGTAATTAGACCAGCCTCTCATACTCTGTTGTAACACTAGAGGAATCAAAAAAACACTGCTCACCTTATAAAGCGATCGAATAAACGAACATATGAATTCTAAGCCTGAATACACATTGATTCGTGGCGGGCGATGATTGAACCGGGGATTCTAGGGCTATTGGCTAATGGTTAGGGCATTACACTAACCATTGTCACGGTAGTCATATGTAATCTACTGCGCCAACGTTGCGACTTGTTCGTTTTGACTACCTGGGTTCTCCACATAGATTTTTCTGTTTCGTGTTCTTTATTTTAACCTGAAAGTATAATGGAATAAATATGCGGGTCCGAATTTTATTTGTACGCAAATTGAATCGGCCGTAAAGTGCGCCGTGATGGAGCTAACGTAACAAACTAATCGAACCAACTTAAGAGTTTCATTTCCTTCGTAGATCCATTTATGGTTACTTCCATTACTTCACGCCTTCGATACCCACAATATTATTTTCTGTGTGGCTTTTCTGTTACTTAATTGAAACTATTAGCTTTGTGAACTGTATTTTAAATTCAACTAGCTGCCCGGGCAGACTTTGTTTTGACAAAAGTCAATAGAAAAATTGTAATAGATATAATACCATTTCCAAGTGATTCCACGATAAACGATGATAGCATACAGAAGGATTCGTAGACTACAATACTTAATAAACTTGATGATACTCATTCTAATGCTATCTCGGCCAGTACCGCCGCAACTGCTATGTCCCTGCATTTTAAATCTGTAATATCTTCGAAAATATTCATTAAAATTACATACTATAAAGGGCCATATTGATCTATATTAAATGCAAAATATATGTAATGTACTTAATTGCATGAGGATTAATATTGTATTGCTAAAAATTGCTATATCGTGTGTTATCCCTTAGCCATAGACATATACCATCTCGGACTTTTTTGTAGAATTTTTTAAGGTGTAAAATACTGTAGTACATTATATTGATCTATCTCATTGGGTTTATTTAGCCGGCGTTTGCGATGTAAGCGCAAAATTGTGTTTATTGATGACAACACATTAGAAACCTCTAAAATTATTGGTATTTCTCTACTATATTATGCATGTATTATAGATAGTATCTTTTCTTGAATCACTATATTATCTAAAAAGAAAACCGTATCAAAACCCACTTCTTAGTTTTAAAGATATTTTAACCAGAAGTTGACGAGAGATGGGCTTGGTGACCTTCCACGTCTCACAACCATACATCAATACGGTATTCACGTTGGACCAGAATATCTTGAGCTTAACTCTCCGTGTCAGTTTCTGTGATTGCCTGTGTGATTTAATCAACAAAACTTTGAAGCATTGGTCGGGATGTATTTGACATTACACATAATATGAAACCATCTGCTCAGTATGTTTTATTATAAAAATAATTATATCGTTATCATCATCAGCCGGAAGTCGTTCACAGTTTGACAAAGGCCTCCCCTAAAGATCTCCACGACGATCGGTCCTGCTGCTGCCTTCATCCAACGTATTCCGGCGATCTTGACCAGATTGTCGGTTCATCTTGTGGGGGGCTTACCAAAACTGTGTCTTCCGGTATGTGGTCGCCATTCGAAGACTTTTCTGCCCAGCCATCTGTCCGTCGAACTATGTGCCCTACCCACTGCCACTTCAGTTTCGCAATCATTGGGGCTATGTCGGAGAAAAATAATTATATGTATTATATTAATAATAGATATTAGTATTGTGGTATGTTAGTGCTAACAATACAGGACAGTACAGGATTCTTTTGCATTTTATATTTAAATGATTGCGTCCACTTTATGCTTTATTTAGAACTGTTCTTGTGAATTTTGTGAGAATTCATGTTAGTAAGGTTCATAAATAACTGAGAATAAAACAAGAGAGGTATTTATATCCAGAGTTCACAAATAAGTTTCCCGTTCAAGTTTTATATTATGAACATAAATATTGTAGAAACTTTTATTTGTGTTCCTTATGATTGTATTTTCTTTGATTAACGCGAGTGTTACACATTATAAAATACTTTTTAAAGGATTAAAACGCGTGTATTTGTAACTGTGTTTTTACAATAGATTTTTGCGTAATAGTTACAATTTTCATTATTATAGCAAAAATGAAAGTAATAATGAAGAATACCTAAGAAAGAGGAAAAACCGTTACACGATAATAAGCTTAAACAAAGTTTTTACATTTAAGTTTCATTATTAAAGACACGCCTCTTAATTCTTAATACAGCGAAGGAAGTGCTAGATAAACTATGTTTATGAAGTTTAGAATTTAAGTTAAAAAGTTCTTTTTAATTATAAATCTGTCTATTTTATGTATCTATACGATTTGTTATGATCATAACAGCTAATCCTTACCAATATATAAACATAATGTAAATTTGTTCGTTACGCTTTTACGCCGGAGCTACTGAACCGATTTTGATGAAATTTGGTACAGCGATAGACTAGAGCTTGGGAAAGGGCATATGCTACATTTCTTCCCGAAAAAATCTATGGCTCCCACCTGATTTGTGCTAAACTGAAATTCACGTCATAAGCTATAACTAGTCCAATAGTAGGTTTAGTTTGTCATAGCAATCTTGAGAACGGGAGCGAAAACGGGAACTTGAATTGGAATAGGACATGAGATAATCTTCAATTCCAAAGTTGTTTATTATTATTAAAAACCCATTATCTACGCGGGCGAAGTCGCGGGCATCATCTAGTATAGTAATAATTAGATCAAATTAAAACGTAGAACTCAGATAAATCATTAATTATAAACATATAATTATATTAATTTTTATTTTATTTATAATTATATTATATTTATTTTATTTTATATAGTGTGTGCATTTGCAAGCAAAAAAGTGCAAGAAAAAGATCAATATTACTTATATTAGTTGTTATGAAATTTATTTTATCAAACAACCCAAATATTAAAACATTTTTAAACGCTTTCCGAAATTTAGCAGTTCTCGGAACGAATGCTCCTTCTTGTATTCTACTGCTTGAAAACGGTTGCCACTAAATAATAATTTGAGTTTAGGAAAATGTAAGAAGTTGGCTGGACCCATATCTGTTGAAAAAGGTAATTGCTCCATAGCATTTCTTACGTTTTTGGTAAAAAAATATGATACGGATGGACTGAATGAATCGGTGAGACACAGAAAGTTCAGCGGCTATCTCTCTAAACTTGAATTAAGCGAATTTGAAGTATTGTAATCTCTCCGGATATGATTTAAGTGTAGATAATGTCTTTCCAGGGACACTAAGAAGAAATTGACAGTATATATTATCGCACAAAGTATTTTCGTTGATTAACGCGAGTGTAACACATTTAAATAAAATTAATACTATTTTCAAGCCACACAAGAAGATCCAGCAATTCTTGAGACCAGTAAAGTTCCACTACAAGGTGCAGATGTCTATAAAGTGGACTGTGACTGTGGCATCTTACATTGGGCAAAACAAATGCAAAATCTCAAGCCGACCTTAGGAACACATTGTGGATATTAAATACAGACGTCACTCTAAGTCAGCTGTATGTGAACACATAACAGACAATCCAATCCATTATACCAGCTTCAACCAACCACACGTTTTGGCAAAACAAAATAGATTTCTCCCAAAACTGATACGTAAAGCCATTGAAATTAAAAATAAATTGAACATACATTTCTGCACCTTTAGACACTTATTCCCAATAAAGACAACCAAAAAAATAATAGTAGGATGAAACCTATTGGAAAAGGAAGAGAATATTACAAAAACGAAACGAAAAAGAAATTACGGGCATTCTGAGGTCGGGAAGTGGAAATGGGTAAAAAACTATTTATTTATTTGAATTGAAATATTTAATTTTCCACCTAATTTAGACTCAAATGACGAAAAGAACCCTTATTTTCAATGGAAAATTCACCCGTCACAATATCAGATTTTTGTAAAAATTGTTTTGTTTTTCTTATTTGTTGTGTGTTATCTGCTTGTTGAAATCTCTACTTGCCGATGGTGTACTTGTCAAAAAAATATAGATTACAACGGTAAGTGTTCAGAAAATTTAAGCACATCAAAAGGCATATCATAGAGAAGTTTTTACATATGCAATTTTCCAAGTGTAAAAACAAAAGTTGTAGATCTTTTTTTTATGTACAACTATTTAACTTTTTTCCACTTCCCGACCTCAGATCACCCGTAATTTAGTCTTGCTTTTTTCAATAAGCTTCATTCTACTTTTTTTTCAATTTATATCATTCTCAAAGGCTTCAGTACTGGTCTAATAATTTCGAATCAAAATTAGACATGGTATAGTCGTCAATGATCATGACGACTATACGATTTTTAATTTATTTAATAACCACAATTTTTTTGGATTCTGTTAAAAGTCTTTTCTATTTTGTAGTAAGTTTGAAGTCTGTCGGGTCAGCTAGTGCTTTGTAAACCAGCAGTTCTAAGATAGTAGTTCTATGATCACTTAACAATTTCTAAATAAGAGCAGAATAATTTGCCCATATGATGAAGAAATATTATCAAAAATCTCGACAAAATCTCATATAATTAAGGGAGCCTAGCCTTAAAAAGACACTCAGAATAATGATGTGTATCTATAAAATATTTTGATGAAAGAAGGCGGGCATAATTATTTTGTGTAAAAGTTTTATGAATCTTAGAAATCAAAAGAAAGAAAGGACTCAATGTAAAGCTAAAATGTATTTTAATGACGGTGAAAATGCACGCTCTAATTTACAGTGAGAAGGCTTAGGAGGAGAATTTCTCATAATTATTTAAAGAATGCGATAAATCTGAAAAAATAAAATTTTAATTAATATTTTTTAAATATGCTTACAAATGCACATCTTTGTATACTAAATAATAGACAGAATCTTTAACATAAAACTATTTATTTTGTTATTTTAATCAAAAAATTAGGTATTCATAAATAATCAACAAATCACATGGATTTTTTTTATTAAAGTGGATCCGTCAATCGTTTTCTAAAATAAAATTTATATTATTATCTCAGAACATGAACTTTTTTACAGCATTAGCTTCATCAAAATGAGTAAAGCCATTTAAAGATTGGTTGGAATAAGTATAAATACAAACAGTCAGGCAGAAATAATAAAAAATATTTGATCTGGTATGAGAGCCGTATTAAAACTAAGTACCGTAGTTCCATTATCTCAACGGTTCTTCAAACATTCAATGTATATAGAATATAAATTAATCACTAGTTAAGGAGGTAAATTATAATATAGTCCGTACATGAAAACATTTCAAGATCGAAATCAAAGTTTACAAATTTCCTGGAGAATCAGACATTTTCTTACGAATGAGATAATTTCAGAAGTGAAAATTACTTCGTTATTGTGAGATTATGACTATTAAAAGTAAGATTGATTGAGGCTCAAGATATACTGGTAGTACTTCACTTAAGTCCTATATTAATTAAATAAGCAAAATATTTGAATATGAACATAAGGCTTTGATTATAAACAGTCAATAAACAACCTTTTAGTTCATTGGTCATTGACCCTGTTTCTGAGCTAGAGGCTCGATACCCAGACGCTGTAGACCCGGGTTCGATACACCTACACCGTGCATGTACCTGACCCACTCTCGAGTCAATACTATAAAAGAAATGCTACAAAAGAATTTGCTGAAAATGTATAAATAAATATTATTTGCTCTTATAGGTATTTTATTTAATAAGGTGGTATCATCTTAACCGTGACTTCACCAATTGTGGTCACTTTATGTCACTGTTAAGTAATCGCTCTTCAATCGCAATCGAACAATTAACAATCACCCTATCTGAAATGCATACGTAATTAAATGGCTTGTACGATTGAAGGGCTGTTATCGAGGCTTGCTTTGTCGCACCGTATCTAAATAAGTATCCTCGTGACTAATTATATAAGTGCTTTGATGTACGCCTTAAATGTACACCTTTGATTTATCATACTATATTAGTGATTTGGCTTTACGAAATAGGTTTCAAAGCGTATCTTCATTTTTGGCTATTACCATCAGTATGTATATTTGTTTCATCTTTTGTTTCATCAAATATATCTTTTACATCGATACAAGCTACTGCTGTATATATAGAAGATACACATGGGTACATAACTGTTAGCTCTTTATAGTTGCCACCGAAACACAAAATAATAGAAGAGATGTTTACCACATTCCTGTATACTCTTAGAGACAGATTTATTGCAAGGAGGTGACTGAAATGCCAAACTCACACTGGGGCTCCTACATAATATCAACTAGAGGCAGGCAGTTGAAACACTGTGTTGATAATAACAAGTTGCTCACCATCTCATCCGAAGAGCCAACATATTGGCCAACTGACCCCTGTAAGCTCCCAGATCTTCTTTTTTGCTATAAAGGGTCTCCCATGGCACTATTTTCAATCAGGATCTTGTTCAGATGGTCACTTGGATCATACTCCTGTTATTCTGACTGTAAGCTCGTCTATAATATCTTTTATTAAACCAGTTACCCTGAGTAACAAATATACTTATTGAGATGGCTTTAGAGAGCATATAGAAGAAAATCTGGTCTTCCAGACTTGTTTATAAACAGAGAACGATATAGAGGAAGCCACTAAATTCATAACTATGAGCGAATGCTCATCCAAGAAGCATACTGGAGGAAAACTTCGAATAGAGAAAACAAGCAATTTGGCACAAATATACCTCTAGAAATCAGAAACCAGATAAAAGATAAGAGTCGATTGCGCAGAGTATATCATAACACTAGGCTACCTTGTGATAAAACAGGTTTCAACAAAGCTACGAGTAACCTAAAGAAGACCATCAAAGATGTACAGGAGAATGATATCAAAATAAACTAGAAAGTCTAACAGCATCACCATCTACGAATTACTCTTTTCAATTGGAAATTAATAATTATTACGACAAACTATTTCAAAAGTTCGAATACGTAGACCAACTTTATTACTCATACCGTATTTGATTTTTCTCAAGTGCTACTTGATATTGTAGTTGCGTGTTTGCAAGCGAAAGCTAAGTACCGCAGTGTTTCATTTGAAAACTTTTGCAAGCCCAACTTTATATTTCGTAGCAAAATATTTCATGAAACTTTTACAAATATTTTGTTTACCTGTTAGGTTACGGTATATCAAATGATTGGATACCCATTGAGGACCCTGAGCACACATTTTTTTGCTTTACCGTGTATCTACTGATATATAAACTATATTAATGACACTTATAAGATTTATCAGGGATTTTATACTTTCTAATGTACCATTATTAAAATTGTCATAGCATATAAATGTATAACGAATAATTTATATGTTATAACCAATAGCTGTAAGAAACGAGGTATAGGAAGACAATAAAGTAATAAAGGATGAGATTTTTTTTTTATAATATTAATATTGAGTGAATAATGGATATGATTTCATTTTAACAATCCAACGAGTCACCCGTTAATTAGGCTCGCCACCGGTGACAATATTATATTATACAGCGAATGAGCGTGGAAAGAATGACAATTAATCAAATATATAAGGCAAGTGTGTGTGGGCAAGTCGATCGTAAGAGAGAGGTCGTAGGACATTCGTTGACCAAATTGGGGACGTCTTGAAAAAAGGGAAAGGACCAAAGCACCCGGAAAAAGCGATCATACTCCATGAAAAGAGTAATGAATGTAGAAGAAGCGTGTAAGGTTCGTACGGATAGAAGCAAGTGGCATTCTATTATCTCTACCTACCCCGACGGGAAACAGGTGGGTGTGTGTGTGTGTTTGTGCGAAGGACGGTCCTTCTTAACATTTTTTTATCAATTACTCCACTCTGTACGTATTTTTTCATCATTATATCATGTGATTTCCATCGAGTGCCGAGCCTTGAGATGTACATACAACATTTTTTCCATTTGGCTCATACCAATACTTAATACAGCGGAAATTTGCTGAATAATTTTCTTATCAGTTTCAAGCAGTTGTCATATAACATCACTATTAGTTTTGGTAACAGCAGCGGCCAGGCAACCACCACCAAAATCATCACAGATATGATCAGGTCCTCGGTCTTAAGCAACAGTGAAAATCGTAAAAAATTTCGAGTGTAATCTTCAAATAGATGTTATGATGAATATTAAAAAATAATTACAATCATACAAGCTTAAATGTAATTTATCATTATTTTTTCATCGATACTAGAAAAAGGCAAAGAATTTACGTCCATACAGCCAAGTCTTTGGCGTACTTTTTGATTTTATTCTATAATAGTAGTAAATATGAATTTATTTAAGTCTATTTATTCTAAGTCAATTTATTTTTTTTTTATTATACCTTAAATAGCGTAATCGTTGCTTGTCAAGAGGTATTCGGCAAAACAGGCAACCTCCAAATTTATTTAAAATACATAATCGGAGGTGAGTGGTAGTTCTTGCAAATTTTTGTATTTTTTTTTTGTATGACGCCAATTTTGTATGTATTTATTGATTTTTCTGGCATTTAATGCCTTTTACAAGTCGCCAGAAAGAACCATTTAAGCTAAGCATATCGTGATTTTCTAGCGGATTTTAGTGATCTGCCACACGTCAATTATAATTTGTGACTCTATATTATTTGTATTTTTCCAATTGCCTGAAATTAGTATCCTCTATTAGTACAAGAGTACAAAGTTCCTCATCAGGATTGTCCATTTTGAATAATGTTTGAAATACCCAGTTTACTACCTTAAATGTATAAATATTGTTAACGTTCATAGAAATATAATTTAAAGTTTAGGAAGAAAAAATTCCGCCCTCAAGATTCGATGGCCTGCGGTCCTCGACACTAACCTATGCGAAACATAGCGGCACTAGGCCTCTACTTCACGCCGGTATTCTGTACGAGTGTGGTAATTAACTCGGACGAGTCTGGCCCGATTGTGCTGGCGTCATAAGATGGCAGCGTCACTCTCCCACTTCTAAAAAGCCCTTAGTCGCTTCTTACGACACCCTTGGGCCTGGGACTCCCCTATTCTTTTTTTGCCCCGGGGAAAGTACAGGGCAAACCTACCCTCGGAGTATACAGGCATTATATCATTCATTATCATTAGCATTAATTATCATTATAATAAAACATAATAGCTGACCCTACAGAGACTGTTCTATCAATAGACAAAAAATATGTTAGTATTAGGGATTAATGTAGTCTAAAGCCATTGGAAATGTGTCATCAAAGTCGTTGAGTTCAAAATGAAACAAAAACGTATTTATGAATGATTTTATAATATTACGTAGTAATAAAATGATAAAGATTAATATTATATTTGTGTACACAGGTTTTCTATTACCGCTTTATAATTGCTTATTTTTTAAAGTATTAAAATGGATATATTATTTAATTCTTAAGAGATAGATTTATGCCATCGTAGACTTTTCTGTGGACCTATATAAAATACACAATTCCACCATACATTGTTATATCTCAAAGGGTTTAGACAGCGTTTTCGTTGAAAGCTCCCAGCACCGCTTTTTCAACACCTCCAACAAATATCGTTTATCCATAATAAAATGTATAAGAACACTTAACAAATTATAAACTCAAACCTTTCTCGAGAACCACGGTATCCATTGGTGAAAACAGTGTTAAGATAGGTGCAGCAGTTTTTGAGTTTTTCGGGAACAGACAGACGCGGCGGAGGACTTTGTTTTATAATATGATGTAGTGATTTATTACAGGCGACTAGCTCGGGTCTTGGCACACATAAATTAAGTTTTCTTCAATAACAACAATCTGTCAGTTGGATTTGGTTTTGTTCACAAATTTATGTGTTTATATTGCTTACATGGAAACCTTTATTAATTTTCTTCGTATTCTTCTTTGTTTTATTCTTTAATACGTAAGCTGTCTGTCAACGTTCCATAGAAATTGTTGTTGCAGTTACAAATGTTTGAGAAAACAATTTCGAATCATGTTGTCACGCAACAACTTACGGTTCACAATAAATTTCAGATTTTCTTAGTGTTAATTCTGACAATATTTGTCTTTAAATAATTCGACACGTGGTTCGCCTCTACGCGAGGCATCCTCAGGACTCAGTCTCGTGCCAGATTTTGGCTTTTTGTGTTAAAGACAAATATTGGCGAAATTAACACTAAAGAAAACTCAAATCATTTGGATAATCGTCATCATCATTTCAGCTGCAAGACGTCCACTGCTGGACAAAAGCCTCCCCCAAAGATCTCCATTATGATTGTATTATTACCGTAGTATATTAGTAACGTATTCCGGCTTGTGTGGGTCCTACCAACACTACGTCTACCAGTACGTGATCAATATTCGAGGACTTTACTGCCCCAAGGGCCATCTGTCCGTCGAGCCAAGTACCCACTACGTGGGTATGTATGTAATTATTTTGTGGTTCAGGAGAATATTTATCCATACTTTTATTAATTTTGTTTTCTAAATTTTACCGCGACAATGTCTGCACCTATGTTTAACATTGGTTATAATGATGTTTATAATATAATAATAATATTGACACACTTTTTGCCCCAAATTAGGCAAAAAGCCTGTATTATGGGTTGCAAGACAACGATATATTTAATACAATATACTTACTTAAGCATACATAAATACACATAAACATACATAAATTCATATAAACATCCATGACTCGGAAACAAACATCCATATGCATCATATAAATGCTTGCAGCTACCGGGATTCGAACCCGGGACCTCTAGAGATCGCTAACCACACGGCTATACAGGTCGTAAATGTCTATTTACTATATAAACTTGGGTTGTAGGAAATTTATGACACAATTTAAAAAAGTTTTTATAGAAATAGATAAGAATGTTTCATTTGTTGAAAATGATTTTCTGTGTCACAAAACATCGCTATAACAGCCATTTCCCGGCAATGTAAAATATTTCTACAACATAACGACGTTATGTTTTGATGAACGATAAACTTTCCCCTTTGAGCGACTTAACTGCAGTGTAAGTACTACTTTGGTCATTATGAAACTTAAATTGTGGTGTTAATTACCTCGTTAAGGTGAACCTGCAACTTTTAACTCAGTTACACGTCTTGTGAGATTTGATTGTAAATTAACATTTATTAAATAGCTTTAAAGGCAATTATGTTCTCAAAGTTGATTGGCTTAGACTTCTTTTTGATGTCATTTCTAATAATACTATCGCTTCGGAAATGACGTTCTGAGATAGAAGAAGCGGCGCAAGAAACACTCCAAGCATTCTTTTTTTGCGCTCTTTTAATAAAATATAATGTATATTTATTAATATATTTCTAAAATATTAATTACTCGGGAATCATCCTTGTACTCATAATGCTTTTTGAAGTTCAAAATAAAAATGTAAAAATGATTTTTAATACAATCATGATATATTTTGTCAAGTGGTCATGATGAACAAAAAAATTTTAACAAAAATACAACCGCCTTCAAAAACACTTATTCAAAACTATAGATATAATATGCACTAAAAAGTAAAAATAAATAATAGCGTATTTTTATACAATCTAATTAATTAATCTAATTCTAGTTACGATACACCAACTAATAATTAGATCTACTATGTATAGCAATGCAGCAAGTAACGTAAGCGCATTGCATTTTGATAACAGACAGTTTGAAATCCTGCCACAGATCGCACCCTTACTGTAAGTCGTTAAGGAGTTCCATTTATCATCATATTCGACTACGACAATTACTTGACCATAACGACGTTACGATATGTGACTCAAATATTCGGATAGAGTAAAAAAGATTCAGCCGAGTATCTCATCCTTTTTGGAAGTCAGTTGAAAATTAACACTTTTTTTTTTTATGGAATAGGAGGACAAACGAGCGTACACTTGCACTGGAGGTAAGCGTAACCGAAAATAATATTAGAAAGACTAAGTATATATTAATAATAATATTGACACACTTTTTACACAAATTATCTTGCCCCAAGTTAAGCATATATAGCCTATGTTATGGGTTACAAGACAATGATAATAAATTCATATAACATATATATAAACATACATAAATACATTTAAACATTAATCAAACATACATACAACACTTCTAGCAGTAGACGAATAACTAATTCAGCAATTGAGCCCACGAGATTCTCTAAGGGAAAAATTCAAAGATATTCATATTATGACCATGTACCAATCTCCTGCACGTACATAAACATTATAATTTATACAGTAAAATAAGCGACAAACATACTTTGAACTCTAGAAATAACTACAAGCTTATAGTGCCCCCTACTAAGCTCTGTAAAATAAACAATTTTTTGCATGCGATGGTATTAAATTTTACAATAAATTACCAAAAAGTGTATCTGAATTATCAATAAATAAATTTAAATCTTTTATTAAACGCAGACTTACGTCGAAGGCTTATTACAGTATTGATGATTACGTAAACGATATTACAATATGGAATTAAATAGTATTATAGTTGTTTTTTATGGATTATAATATGGTTCTGCCTTGTGTTGTTTCACTGGTTTGCATTGTTTTGAAAATATGTTTAAACTTTTATGTAATTAATATGTATGTATCTGAATCGTATTTTTTGTAATTGACGTTAACTAGCAGTCTTTTAATTTTATGTAAATAAAATATTTTGACTTTGACTTTGACTTTGAATTGCTATTGGTAGAATTGTCCTTGAGCTAAACATAACATATTTTGAATGCAGGTGTTCATGAGACGTGAAAGTATCTTAATTGGTCACGTTTCTCTTAATGGCAAAGTAATACACGAACTTTCCAACAATCTAAGGGGAAATCATTGACGTCAAGGAGAACGTGGCCTGAATTAGATTAAGTATAATAATGCTTTGATAAGTACATAATTTGTTGTAGTGAAAGCGTGATCGAATGACTGAAATAAATATTGATAGTCTAAAGTTAAAACTTACTACGACTTTTTTTGAACACAGATATGTAGCCTTGAAATTATTTATAAAAGACTAAGGGACTAACTTATTTAAATAAAACACTTTTATAGGATTAAAACTGATTTTTAAGCTTAATGACCTTTCGAATGGCAACTCACACACACACACACACACACACAACACACACACAAACACACACACACGCAACACACACCCACCCACATACACACACACACACACACCACGAGGCAGAATTGAAATTGCCATGTGGTGCGTCCCCAGGTTGCGGATTGGGGAATGCCCGCGGATCGTAACCTTGCGACACTGGGTAGGGGTGAAATAAAATTTCCCCCGCGGACAAAACACAACCCTAATGTCAAGGTCTAGCGTGCCGAGGACTGAAAGGTGTCGGGGTAAAGACGTCGCAAGCGCTCCCCTGGGGGACCAGGTCCCACCCCAGGCGTGTACTAGTGGCCTTACTCCGGCAACCGGGGCTCTGCTGGAGCGAACTGTTACTTTCCTAGGTTCTCGTGGGAACAGAATGGCAGAAAATCAAACAAAAAACAAACAAAACAAAATAATATAGAGAAAGGCGTAAATACGCAAATTACGACGTGTACAATGGACGATCTTAAAAAGATCATAGAGTTCCATGAACAGACGATAAAATCTCTAGCAGAGTTCATAAAAGGAAAGATGAATGTTCATGGGGAAATCCGAAAGTATGTAGCTTCATTAGGTAGCTCATTCAAAAGAGTATCCTCTGAACTAGAGAAGAGTAACGAAAAAACTCGAAATATCGACACCAAGACGTACGAAACCCAGACAACACCCAAATTCCTACGGTCTTACTCTGGTGTAGTAGCGAAATTAAATAACAGAGAAAGAATCTTGGAGGATCACACGCCTAGACAATTACGTAAGGTGAAACGAAAACAACGTACATCTCCAATGGAAGAAGACAAAACATCCAAAAAGATTAAACTGGCATCCATCACAACCGACATAGTCGAACACCAAGCCGAAAGTGAATTGGAATGGAAAGTGTCTAAGAAAACAGAAAAGTCGAGAAAAATTGAGGAAGCCTCCAGCACGCCCAAATGCTTTGATTATTCGACCAGCTGATAAAGGAAGATATTCGGACATACTAAAACGCGTGTAGTCTGTGGAAGAAAGCTCCTTGAAAACTGCACTGTGGAGGTCTGCCACACATCCAGATGGTGGGGATGATATCCTAATTTGTGGTGTGTCGTGCGAAGGTGGAATTCGGTGGCAGGAATCAGGTGAAACAGCTCTTCGGACCACTCTCGTGATAAATGCGGTAAAAGACACACAATGAAGCGACGCCTCTACGCAAAGCCAATCCAGCCATTTACAGAGCAGTGAGTCCCTGACAATTCGAGCTGCTCTGCGTCGCACGCGGTCAAATGGATCGAGCTGATACTGGGATGCGCCAAATTTTATGTACTATTATATGTACTGGCATTTAATTAAGTTTGTTAATTGCAATTTTATCAATGCCGTTTAATTTATTATATTATTTATAATATTTATTTATGCTTATATAGAAATTACTATAAAGAAATTATACCTTGACAACGTAATCCAATCTCGGCGGCAATATCTGTAAATCTGTACAATTTAATATAACGTAAGCCATTGTTCCGCTGCATTAAGAGACACATTATGACATAAAAATAATAATTTCTATAAATTTCAAATTATACCGGCGCGAATATCTTTGTTACGAGCCGGTACACCGCAGCACTTTGTTGGTAATGTGCCAGTTTTGTAGGCGCCATGATAAGATATGATTCTTATGAACAGGTTTATTTGTATTAAATAGATAGCTTTTAACTTATCTTGTATTTGGTGTAGTAAAAAAGTAAAAGTACTTCAACTAGTTCAAAGCCTATCATAAAGAATAATCTTATTAAAATGGAAGGGATGATTTAGAAGATATAAAAGTTTAGGATATGAATTACCCTAAATATTTTGAGCAATTAATTACTCTTAAAATTTTTATATTAATAATTATGAATTCAATTATGCAAATTTAAACAAAATGGCCAAATTCACAGCTCTTGGCGACGACGTGGGACGGGTCATTCCCTTCCATAAAATATGGTCCAGGAAGATGAATGCTGACCCATGCGTCATGCTTATGAACGGGCGCTACTTAAGGTGGCTGGATAATGCTGTTACCAGAAACTCTGCTTCATGTTTTTAAAATTAATGTTGTAAATTTTTTTATTATCGCTAATAAAACGTTCGCAAAATGCCTTTAATTATTTACGGTGTGTGTGGATTGATGCATCTACTCTACTCAAGCCGAAAGACGTCCACTGCTAGACGACGGCCTCTCCCAAAGATCTCTACGACGATCGGTCCTACGCTGCCCTCATCCAACGTATTCCGGCGATCTTGACCAGATCGTCGATCCATCTTGAGGGGGGCCTACCAACGCTACGTCTTCCGCACTGCCGTACCACTTCCATCTACGTGGTCACCATTCGAAGACTTTTTTGCCCCACCGGCCATCTATCTATGTGCCCTGCCCACTGGCACTTCAGTTTCGCAATCATTTGGACTCTGTCGGTAACTTTGGTTCTCCTACGGATCTCCACATTTCTGATTCGATCCCGCAGGGAAACTCCGACCATGCTCCTCTCCTCTTCGCGAAATTGGATCTGCCTAACTGGTTTGTTTTTCCGAGGTAGACGTTGTCGTCAACAATTTCGAGAGTACAGTTCCCAATCTTTGTCTTGTACATATTCATTTTGAGACCTACTCCTTGGGAAGCTGTATTGAGGTCATCCAGCATATGGTATAAGTCTTCCATGGTCTCTGCCATGATTAGTATATCGTATCGTGATAACTCTTCCTTTTATTAATCAACTTACATGTACTTTTTTGTGTTACTCGTGTAAGGAATTGAGTATTTGACGTTAAAGTATTTTTGTTGCATCACTTTAAAAATATTGTAATTGAAATTATTTGTAAAACTATGAAGATGTAAAAGAGTGGCAATGAGTTCCTTGCTACTTCTTCTCATTAAAGCTCAACCTTTCCCGAAGTGTTGGTAAATGTAAAGGAAAACAAAACATTTGAAATTTGAGTGGCATTTCCTCGACCTACATGAATAAAGTGGTATTGATTTTATATTTTAAAGTAAATTCAGTAAATTTCTCGAATGGCGACCACGTATCGGAAGACAGTATTGGTACCCCCCAAGATGGACTGACGCTCACGATGGGGATAGGTGAGGCAGCTGCCCATGGGAATCCGCAACAACAGGTGTCAAAAGATGCGTTGCCGACCTTTAAGGTAAGTAAGGGAGTATGCTCTTCTCTTGAAGGTCCCTATGTCTTCAGCTAGTGCTCATTTGCACAAACTCTCGGGTAGCCCGTAGGATGGCAGTTTCGCTATAAGCGCTTTACGCCAACGCCTCTCCCTTTGACTCAACCGCTTGCATCCATTTATGGGTGAGGTTTATTTTTATTTGTTTGACTACTACAAAGATTAGCGGAAATGCATTTTACTATGTAGGTAGTTAAATGAAATAAATTAAGCATGATACTACAAACGAGTCTAAATCATCTTCGTTAATAAATCTAAATTACGATTCACATAATAATAAATAATAATTACTAAGCCTTTTATTTCTTGTATATTTCTTGTACAATTTTCAAAACAATGCGCATGCAAAGTTGTTTACAGATACAGTTTTATTCAGCTTATTTAAAAAAAGAATGTTTAAAAAAATAATAAGGTTATGACCATACGTCACTCGAACTCCGTTGGCAGAGCACTCCCACGCAACGCTTAGAGGTCGTGGGGTGGAGTCACGCATCGTTCATAAAATTTTGTTTTAAAATTTTATTTGTGTTAATACACATCCTAGAAGAGAGGGTTATCACTTTAAAAACATAACAAATAATAAGGTTAAGTAGTTCATTATGTTATCATTTCAAGGTGTGTAGTGTGATTTGAAAATATTAGTAGAGTGCCTACGTAACATAACGTGATATAAAATAATATATAACGTAAAGATAGTTAAAAATTATACACTGGCCTGCAAAAGTAAGTATCACACTTTTCAAATTAAATTTTTTTCTTAACTATAGAAGGTAGAGATTTTAGATTAAAAACGTTTTGTTGCAAATTTTATAGGCTTTAATTTTTAGAAACTAAAATTATACATTAGTAACATTTTTAACTTAAAAAAGATAAAACAATGAAAATAGACATTTTCAGTTTAGTGTAAAAAAATTCAACTAAAAGGTATAACATATTATTTAATTTTAAATAACTGGAGACCTCCTCGAGCTCTGATTACAGCTTCGAGCCGGTTTGGAATACTGAACACTAGGTTTCGGAGCCGATGTTGGGGAATATTCTCCCATTCTTCTACCAGGGCCTGCTTTAGTGCCATGAGTGAGGTACAGTAGGTGGTGGTCTGCGATTATATATATTATATATATAGCCTCCCAAGCTCATCCCAGGCGTGTTCAATCGGGTTGAGATCAGGACTTCTTGATGGCCAAGCCATCACGCTGATACCGACCTCCTGAATATACTCTTGTACGATATGAGCCGTGTGTGGCCGGGCATTATCATGCATCAGCATCGATCCATCACCCATATTTGCTAAATACGGCCCTGCATACTCATTGAGAATCTCTTGGAATATCTTTGCCCAGTGAGGGTGCCATTTTCTATGGCTACTAGCTCTGTGCGACCTTCTGAAGATATGCCAGCCCATACATGTACACTGCCTGTACCGTATTGGACTCTTTCTGAGATGCAGGCTTGAAGGTATCGCTCACCAGGTCGCCTGTAAACACTTCGCCTTCCATCAGAAGTGTAAAGGGAGAATCGAGACTCATCTACAAACAAAATTCTTGACCATTCTTCTTCATCCCACTACATGTGTTCACGGGCGTATCGCAGTCTCGCTATTCGATGCTGTCTCTCGAGTTTTGGGCCACTCGCTGGTCTTCGGGGTTTCAAATTTGCTTCAGCAAGTCTTCTTCTCACTGTACTGTCACTAATGTAGTCCCTCCGGGTCTGAAGTAGCTGTTGCTGGACTTCAACTGCATTTTGATGGCGATTTCTTAACACAGTGGAAATAATATAACGATCTTCTCGGGCACTGGTACACCTGGGTCTGCCATTACAAGGTCTCCTCAGATGGTGTCCAGTCTCTTCGTACCTTCGCTTTACCTTCTAGACCGTTCGTACCGTCACTCACACCATTCTTGCAGTGCGACGCATACTGATGCCTAGTTCCAGAAAAGCCATGATCCTAGCACATTCTTCAACTGAAAGAGGCATGATAAACAAATGTTATGTGCTTTTTAGCATAAATTTTTAAAACAAGACCCATCGATCTTGAAATAAATTTAAAACAGAAAGAAAAATGTGAATGGTAAAATTGTAATTCGGAAACGTCCACTTTGAAAAAGGAATGGTTTCGTTTTTGATGTTTTTTTTTCAGCCAATTCTTAAAAAAAGGTTACCGACTATAAAGTTTTTATGTACAAAATTAAATTCTCTTTGGAGTCCTTTTTATTTCGAAAGTATATCTTATGAACTTAAAACGTTATCCCAATTTTAAAAGTGTGATACTTACTTTTGAAGGCCAGTGTATATATATATTTCGTTAGCAAGAACCCTCTCAATGAAAGGTAAAGGCCTCCTCCAAAGATGGCCAGTATTCTTTATTCTCTGCCGCTCGCGGCCATTGTATACCTGCTACTTTTATGATGTCGTCTGCCCAGCGCGCGTTTGGTATTCCTCTTTTTCTCTCTCCTAGTCAACCTGCCCATGTTGTTCTCTATTTAGTCCAGCGATTATCGCTAAGTCTCGCAATATATCCAACCCATCGCCATTTAAACTTTTTTAATAGCTAAGAGCGTCAATGACTTTGGTTCTTTGTCTTATATCAGTGTGGCGGATCTCTTGGATTTTCTTAAATTTCAAGATGATTCTCTCCATACTCCTTTGACAGGATGTTTTTTTTTTTGTTTTTTTTTTGGTGAATTTCCAAGTTTGACTGGCGTATGTTAATATAAGCGATTCACATATTAATATAAGCGATATATTATCACATTCAACTACTGAAAAATGATTGTGATGGACAAAATAGCAGTACATTTGGCCATAGTGTTTGAATCAGAATTAATGTGCCGGTGTTTCAACGAGATGACCGTAAATATAATTAACACGTGAATGTTTATGGAGCTCAAAACACGATGAAGAAATATGGCTTAATGGTGCGTACGTCATATTACTTTATATCTATCAAAAGGTAAATAATATTTTGTTTCCCGAAAAATAGCTTGCTATCGTTGAAATGAAATTGTATCAACATGATCCAAAATGCCAACATGTGAATAAAAATGAAAAATTTTGTATGAAATAAGATATAATATTAAACTTAAAGTCTTATAAAAATATACAACTTATAAATACTTATACTTTTAATTTTATGTAGTCGTAGTATTGTAAATATAGTTATAAGATTCATTTTATATCTTGTATAGTAAACTTATATAATATGCTTAATGTATAATATTCTTGCTCCCATGAATAGGCATAGGTCGCTATTTTACCCCACAAGCACACAGCCGGTCTGAGGTTCGAGTCTCCTTAGGAAACGCCCCGCGACTGTTGTTGCGTAGTCTTTGCGGCCTCCACGTCCTACTTCGCTGTGAAAGCCAGGGCTGCTAAGAGCACAGAGGAGGTTTTAGTCGGTATGGGGTGTCACTCGAGTCCGACATATATAAATACGTAACCGTATTTCCTCCTCTCAAAAAAAAAAGTTGCTATTTTATGCTTTTTTACCGACTTCAAAAAGAAGGAGGTTCTCAATTCGATGGGTATTTATTTTTCAGTATGTACACCGATATCCCTCAGATTTATGATCCGATTTACGTAATTCTTCTTTAGTTCGATACGGAATAGATGCCATTAATATTTTAGTCCCTTAAAAAATTTACATAGTATGTTTGTTGCATCATTTTACATATTATATTGTAATTGAAATGATTTGTAAAACGATGGAAATGTTAATATTGAGATAAAAAGAGTTTCTTGCTACTTCTTCTCATTAGCTCAACCCTTTAAGAAGTAGCGGTAGATTCAATAAGAAAAATATTTTTTTGAAATTCATAAGTGTCATTTCCGTGACCCACATGAATAAAGTTATTTTGATTTGATTTGATTTAGATTAGCCCAGTAGTTCACCGACTTAAAACCAATCAATAGGTAGCATTTATAAATAATACTATTATATTAATAATAAAGGCTTAGGTTTGCATAATATATGAATTAAATTAAATATGTATTAAATACTTTTATACTTTTGTTAATTTTTTCCTAACTTGCGCATAATAAATGTTTTTAAGTACATATTATACAGCCTTTGTTAAAAAGATTTTAGTACATAAGGTTCACGTTATATTAGAGCCACAGAAAATAGGAGCTGACAAGTTAAGTGAGGTTCATCACAAGACAAGTTAAGGTCAAGTTAACTAAGAATTCTATAGGCAACAAATAATAAATTATTTTATCTAATATGTGTAGGTCCCATAAATCATTATAATATAATGATATAAGTACGTCACTTATTTATTTTGTCTATAAGATATATAACTTTACCAAAATTTACACATATCATGTACAAAGAAAGTAGAAAAAAATACCAGTATGTGTAATATTGTATAATAAACAGGCTTGTGTTTATTTTCTTACTTTTTACCCTCATTGAAAATTAGATTTTTAACTTATAAAACAAGCCCATAATTTTATCAGATGATAGTAACCTAACCCCTTGGAGTTAAAAAAATAACTGACAGTTGTTGAGTAGAACAATGCAAATTGTCAATAAATAAAACGAAAACCCAGAGGGATTGTACCGTTATAAAAATATCAAATCAAAAAACGGAAAACAATTGAATGCCGAGAAATACTAAAACAAATAGAATACAAGAATGACATTGTTCAACAAGATATCACTATGTTGTTGTCTAGTTGACAGCAATCTGGATTTTATTGTTTTTAAAAGTTTCTACTCAAGATCACTCTACTTAATTGAAAACTTTATGGCGAGGTTAATATTTCAAAATATATCTTTTGTAATTTATTCGTAACATATTATTTAAAACAAAATTATATAAAAACATATTATTTTTATATTTTTGTATATATTTTTTTTATAAAATTCAGGAACGTTCAGCTGATGGTAATTGATACGCCCTACCCTTTACAATGCAGGATTCTTGAAAAACCCAAAAATTCTGAGCAGCACTACAATTGCGCTTGTCACTTTGAGACATAAAATGTTAAGTCTCATTTGCCCAGTAATTTCACTAGCTACGGCATCCTTCAGAGCGTAACACAGTAATGTTTTGCACATTTCTGCTTCACGGCAGAAATAGACGCCATTGTGGTACCCATAATCTTTTTTTTTATGGAATAGGAGGATAAACGAGCATATGGGTCACCTGTTGTTAAGTGATCACCGCCGCCCACAATCTCTTGCAACACCAGAGGAATCACAGGAGCGTTGCCGGCCTTTAAGGAAGGTGTACGCGCTTTTTTTGAAGGTACCCATGTCGTATCGTCCCGGAAACACTGCACAAGGAAGCTCATTCCACAGCTTTGCCAATCAATCTAGCCGGCTTCCTGTGCAAAGGAGCCTCCTACTGGTAAATTATTCTGGTACATTTCAATTACAATGGTCATGTTCACTTAGTTGACTCGAGCTGACCTAACCCAACAGTTACAGCTCAGTTTGATTCAAAATCCAGAAAATGTTGTGCGCAGCGTGCGTGAATAATTCTTAGTTAACCTTAACTTATCTTGTCTTCTGCTTAATCTCACATAACTTGTCAGCTCCTACATTACATGAACCTTATATTACGGCCTTGCCCGTATAATTAGAAAGTGTAGAGTTTTCCTTACTTCCTAATTTTTTTGCTACTATGAAATACAAATCCAAGAATCCTAAGAAACGCTACTCAATTTTGACATATTTTGGTATAGTTGTGGTTACCTGACGGTCAGAGATGGACAATGTTGTACTTTCACTTTTTGCTAAAGGCCTTCATTAATTTTTTTATGAGAGATTTTTTTAATGAAAATAATGGACGAGACGAGCAAGACGTTCAGCTGATGGTAATTGAAACGCCATTCAACTACCCATTACAATGCAGTGCCGCTCAGGATTCTTGAATAACCCCAAAAATTCTGAGCGGCACTATAACTGCACTCGTCACCTTGAGACATAAAATTTTAAGTCTCATTTGCCCTAATTATTTAATGTACTGTAATTTATGAATGAACATGTAAGTATAGATGTTTGTTTCAAATTAAAAAAAAAATGGACTACAACACTCTTCTTAACCACGGCGTTTTTCAGTTTGATGTTATTAACTGTATATAAATTTAATTATTTCTCGATATAAATAAAAATAATTCAATCACAGTTAGAAAAATAAAACAAAATATTCCACGTTTGATGAAATACGTGAAGCATATTATACACATTCGTGAACAGAGATGGTTTTTGAGATATAAAGGATTGGTCACATGATTCTATAAAAGTTATATGGTTATGGTTAGCAAATTTCTCTAATTTTTTGTGTTATTACAATAATCACACTGCAAGACAATGAAGTGATAAAGCAATGCAAAAACCTACGTTATCTGTGAATTTTAATTAAGAAAATGCAAGAGAGCTGGATAAGCATAGATGTTATCATCACAAAAATTAAATTACCGAAGCCATTGGCTACGGTCGTATTGGAAGGAGGGGAATACGGACACTAAAATTAGTTAGCTTGAACCTAATACAGCTTGTAATAGAAATATTACAACCTACGTATTCTTAGAAACAAAATTAAGAAACAGTTTTATTTTATCGAGCTCATGAGCTAGATTGGCATGAATGTTATCATCGTAAAAATTAAATTACTGAAGTCGTTACGCTGGTATCGGATGGAGGGACGGTCGAGCACTAAAACTAGTTAGCTTGAATATTAAGCTGTAATTAAGACAGGATCGTTACAACGTCTGGATCGAAAAACTTTAAAGATGGCTCTCTAATAGAATTAGACGTGAGTAAATTGAAACAAGCACTAATTATTCAGTACATACTACATTCATTTAAGGTTTAATTGGCAATTCTATGTTTTTTTTTATAGAAAAGAGTACAAACGACCGCACGGGTTACCTGGTGTTAAGTGATCACCGCCGCCCACATTCTCTGGTAATATCAGAGGAATTACAGCAGCTATAAGTAAGGTACCCATGTCGTATCGTCCCGGAAACATCGCACAAGGAAGCTCATTCCACAGCTTTGTAGTATGTGGAAGAAAGCGCCTAGAAAACAGCACTGTGAAGGATGATATCCTAAATTGTGGCGTGTCGTGCGAAGGTGGAATTCGGCGGCAGGAATCAGATGAAAAAGCTCTTCGGAACACATCCCGTGATAAATGCGGTGGAAGACACACAATGAAGCGACGTCTCTTTGCAACGCCAAATAATCCAGCCGTTCTCAGAGCACTGGCTCCCCGACAATTCGAGCTGCTCTGCGTTGCACGCTTTGGTACACGCTTTATAATTCCACAGGACTTTTTTTTTAATGTATTCATATTTTATGCAAAGAATAGTATGAAAAGGTTTTTTTCTTTGGTTAACGCAATTGTTACACATTTAAATAAAACTCTTTTTAAATTTTCATTTGATGGTACGTAAAAATTTCCATTTTTATTATTATTATAGTTAACCCGATAACCCGAACTTCATAATGACAACTTTCTATGACAAATCCTATCTTGACTCATTTCATTTGACGAAACGTCAGGTAAACTAAAATAATAAAAAAATATAACTTTTACTTAAAAATCAAAAGCAAAACTCAATTACACGCTTTTTAATCCTTTAAGAAGTTTTTTATTTCATTGTAATTGTTTAAAAAATTAAAGAATGCTTGACAACAAGTTCGAAATCGATTGAGCAAATAGCATATATTTTTAGGAGCTTATTCTATTTCAAACATTCTTTTATTTTATTGTAGAAAATCCAAAAGTATTAACGCATATTGCCTACAGATAAAACTTAAACCGCATTAATAAGTTCGTTCACCTTATTTACATCTTTAAACATCACAACAGTGACAAAGTTTACAAGAAAAACTCATGGTAATAGGAGATATTTTGAGAAGAGTCATTAGTCGAGTGTTGCCCTTACACCTTGTTGCAAGCCTGAGGATATTGTCCGAATGCTGCTTGGAATATTTTGAAATTGATATATATCTTATAAATAACTTCAAACATTTACGCCTACACACTTGTCATTATTTATCTTTTGAATTTATATAACCTTATGCAAAACAAAATAAATTCAAAAATTAAACTAAATAATTGAAACTTTGAAAATGTCAAAAAAGAAATTATACATTTACAAAACAAATCTTTAACCAGCCTAATGTGGGTGCTATTCATCTATGCGTTCTGACGGCTACGGCGCGGTTTAGAAGAAGTAAGGGTCAATGCCTACGCTAGCTATGAGATTGCTTACGCAGCTACATGATTAGGGTGTTCCGAAATGATATTATTGAAAAATGATTTATTAAGGCAAATTATGTATTTTTTTTATGATTATGGGTAAATAACTATACCCGTGTGTTCAATTAATGTCGCCATTGTACCGCCACGCTGTATAAAACTAAAAATCATAATCTAAAGTCTCAATTGTTGTTATCCTATTCATCTTGTTTATTTATAATTTATTAATATATACTTTAATATATATTACTTTGTACCAATGTATACTTTCGAACAGATATTATGTAAAAAAATATGTAACTAATATGGTACTCAATAAATATCTTATCTTATATCATTATAAATAATAAGTAAAATTATCAAAATAAACACAAAATTGTCCAAATAAGCTTATTTTTACACAAAACATGCGTTTGTTTACAATGAACATGATTTTTACCCGAAAATAAATACATTTTTGCCCAAAAAAAATTGCTTGTATTATAAATAAACAGCATTGATTTTGCAACTAAAACAGGTATTTTTACTTTTGTTGGATCCTAGTAATTTTTTTTATGGAGAAAGGAGGACAAACGAGCGTACGGGTCACCTGGTGTTAATTAATCACCGCCGCCCACATTCTCTTGCAACACCAGAGGAATGCATGTGCATTGCCGGCCTTTAAGAAAGGTGTACGTGCTTTTTTTGAAAGAACCCATGTCGCATCGTCCTGGAAACACCGCACAAGGAAGTTCATTCCACAGCTCTATAGTACGTGGAAGAGAGCTCCTTGAAAACCGCACTGTGAAGGACCGCCACATATCCAGATGGTGGGGATGAAATCCTAACTTGTGTCGTGCGAAGGTGGAATTCGGCGGCAGGAATCAAGTGAAACAGCTCTTCGGAACACTCCCCGTGATAAATGCGGTAGAGGACACATTTATTGAGACGCATCCCATGATTTTTGGAGAGTGGGGACGGGGTCTAGTCAAAATCCCCTATTGTCCTTTTGTATTCAAATGAGTACAATATTTCACAAGAAGATCGTTAATGTACGTATACAAAAAGTAAAGATTTTCATAACTAATATGATCAATTCTGTATTGAAACAACGTATTTCAGCATAAAGATAAGAGTACTTTCAAGTTGTAGAAATAGGGATTATCCCGACGTTGCACTAGATCTCGACTAAAGTGTTCTTGTACAAGATCCACGAGCCACAAAGGTGGATAACGTGTTTTACACAACATACTCAGTAAACCGCTTACAATACCCAATCTATTCTCTGAAGACGTGTGAGTAAATTTTATTGGTAATGAAGGTAAATGTGTGCAGTTTCATTTTCTAAGGAGAAGTGTATTGTGTTTGACTGCCCCTGAAAAGATTATTTTTAACCGACTTCAAAAAGGAGAAGGTTCTCAATTCGATCGGTATTTATGTATGTACAACTATTACGGTGAAATTTATGCTCCTTTTTGTTGCGGAATAGTAGTTACATAGTTAGACCTAGTCGTTTTCATTTTATGAACATTTTTTATGAACAATTTGTTTACGTGGATGACATAATTTTAGTTTGTGTACGGCTTTTTAGGAGTTTTCAATTAGTTTGAGTATATATTATTATTACCCGTGTCCTGATAATTGGGTCTTAGGCTTCCTGTCAGTCATAGCTAACAAACGTTCTTCACGATATTTCAGTGTCTCACAAGAACGTGAAATAGAGTTTCGAACAGCATTTTTTCGGACTTAATCCTTTTTTTCCGTTCCCGTTTCCTGAGGTCAATATTGTTTAAGGCGCGTGGCACCTTTCGTAGGCCATCCCATAGCTACTTAAGAAAATGAATATATAATATATGACAATAAAAAGCAACGAAATTGTATAGTTTATGATGTACCTAGAAAAATTCTACTGAAGTTTACAGAACAACCTAAAACAGACACTTAAAAATTATGAAATAACTTAACAAAGATTTAATTTAATACACCTATTCTGCAAACCTAATAGCTTTATAAGATCCTATTATTTGCATGTGCTACCTGCTGATAAGTTTTAAGTCGGTGCCAATCCAAATGTAATAGCAGGTACCTACACTCGTCACGCGTGACTTTGAGCGGCACAGCTTCGTCTAGAACAGAACAACACAAGCGGGCAGACACGCGCAGTCAGACGTCTTTGATACAGTAAGTAAGCTGTTTATAATATTAAGTTTTATTTTTCTTAGCACCGCCTTAAAAGCTATCAATATGTAGCACATACAATTAATAATAATATAATAATAATATAGACACACTTTTTACACAAATTATCTTGCCCCAAGTTACACATATATAGCCTGTTTTACGGGTTACAAGACAATGATATATTTAATACAATATACTTACTTAAACATACATAAATTCATATAAACATCCATGACTCGGTAACAAACATCCATATTCACCATATAAATGCTTGCACCTACCTACCTACCTACCTAATAATAGTACTTGATTAATATTAAAGGGTTATAGGTTTGCAGAAGAGGTGTAATTAAATCAATTTTAAGTGTTTTTTATTTTTTTATGGAAAAGGAAGACAAACGAGCTTACGGGTCACCTGGTGTTAAGTGATCACCGCCACCCATATTCTCTTGCAACACCAGAGGTATCACACGAGCGTTGCCGGCGTTCAAGGAAGGTGTACGCGCTTTTTTTGAAGGTACCCATGTTGTATCGTTCTGGAAACACTGCACAAGGAAGCTCATTCCACAACTTTGTAGTACGTAGAAGAAAGCTCCTTGAAAACCGCACTGTGGAGGACCGCCATACATCCAGATGGTGGGGATGATTTTCTAAATTGTGGAGTGTCGTGCGAAGGTGGAATCCGGCGGCAGGAATCAGGTTAAAAAGCTCTTTGGAACAGTCCCCGTGATAAATGCGGTAGAAGACACACAATGAAACGACGTCGCAACGCCAAGTGATCCAGTCGTTCTCAGAGCCCTGGGTCCCCGACAATTCGAGCTGCTCTACGTTGCACGCTGTAAAATGGATCGAGCTGATACTGGGGTGTGCCAGACCAGAGATGAGAGCAATACTCCATGTCTTTATCAATATGATTTGTTCAGTTTAATTTATTATTTATTGCACAAATATGCATTCCTAAGTTATTCTTCTCAGGTCTGAGGCAGTCTCTTTTGAATGGGTGGTAGTTTTTGGCGTTCAATAAGTGATTTTGAATCCTATTATGAATAAAAATATTTGAATTTGAATTTGAATAATAAGTTACCTGGACACTTAAAAGCCGAAACCAATATTAAAAAATACATAAGATCTTTGAAAAAGTTACTTTTGGAAAAATGTTACTAATAGAGGAAAACAATATTTGAACGTCTGCCCCTCTGTTGTTCATTGCTATACCTTACGAGATGCATGTGATAATTATTTAGTACTACAATTATGTAACTAAGTCGTATGTAACGCAATATAAATAAATAAAAAATTAACACATTAACTTTAAATAAATGTATGGAGTAAAGTTCTTTATGAAATTTAAGGAAAGATTAAGTTAGTAACGAAGTAATAACAGTTAATATCGATTTATGAATAAATTGCATTTATCTAAATATTCGAATATCAGCTTAAATCAAAACTGTGTGTGTTTTAAGACTTATTTTGAGTATTACAATTCAAGCATTCCATTTTGAATTTCGTCTCTCAATTTCAACATCGAAAGCTAGTTGGTACTATGCCAAGAATGGTGTTTTGAGATTCATATAAGTACTCTTCTTTAAATATCTGGAAATATATATTTACCTATATTATATTAACATTATAATATTACAGTTACTATGATTATAAGGTACACTCGACTAACAAAAGCTCCTATAGTAGCTTTTTTAACACAAGACCGGCTGCGTCGTCTCAAGGTGGTAGACGGCGTTTAAATTGGAAAGGATTCCCCTAATGTCGCAAAAGTCCACATTAAGCGTGGAGCGGTTGCCGTGGTATTACTGCCTCGTTTGTCCTCGGGCATGCGCGGTTCTGTGCCCTCCCCAGAATGTGACGGGCGGCCCGAGCGAGTGATACTTTGATGACCGCTGTCATATTTTTGGTAGGGGGGGGGATTCCTATGAAACCCTTGGGCCTGGGACTCCCCTAGTTTTTTTTACACCCGGCGAAGCACAGGGTGAACAATGCCTACAAAAAATGAGTTTCCTTATAATTTTTTTTGTCTTGGACGTTGAAGTTAAGTTAACAGGAAATTGGAGATACAAGTTACTAACTAGACTGGCAGGTCTTTTACAAAAGTTTATGTGCTTCTTTAGAAGTTATCCGTTAGTATCGTCCTGAAAACACCAAGCAAGGAAGCTCTATCCATAGTTTGGTGGTACATGGAAAAAAGTTCTTTCAAAACTACACTGTAGAAGAGCGCCACTAGTCCAAATGGTGAGGATGATAGAGAGACTTTGGGATGAGCCTTATTGTCGGTTGTTGACCAACTGGTGATCGTCTAGGAATACCAAGAGCTGGCGGTTTCTTATATTTTCCGTTATTTTGGAGAGCAGGGAGGTAAAAGCATAATTCTTTTTCAATAAATTTAAAACATAATATAAGTTTCATAAATATTACATAACTTCATTAATAATGCATTTTTATTTGTTGCAGTACTTATTAACTTTCAATTCTGTTATTGTGTGTTCTTCTTGTAAGTTTTTATTGCATAATTAATTAATTGCATATTTTTTTTTTGCATAGTAAAAACTTACGTAGAGAATAAGTACGGAAAGCTGAAACATATAACACTGTACTTTTTTCAACACTTTGAGAATTATAATGATTAAATCAAATCAAAATCACTTTATTCAAGTAGGTCACAGAAATGACACATATGAATGTCGAAAAAAAAAATTTTTTTTCTATTGATTCTAGTGCCACTTCGTAAAGGGTTATTAATGAGAAGAGTAGTAAGAATCTCATTGCCACTCTTTTAAATCAAGATTTATATTTTCGACGTTTTATAAATCATTTCAATTATATATTATAATAATTACATTTGAGCATATTTCAAATGAAATTAATTTTAATATTTTATGAATACAAACAATAATAAGCTTCTTGCCTTTCCATTTAATATTTTAGTTCTTATCTAGTCTTGTAGGGACAGAGTTGAAAGTTAACTCGTATTATGGTAGCAAAAGTTTAGAAGTAAGCATTCGTAATAATATGAAATATGAATCAGCTGAATACAGCGTTTTATATTATCTGAGATAACATGTTCGTATCTTCATGTCCCACTTATTCCCCAGTTAATTTATTTACCTGATATTTGTATTTCATTGGTGTCTTTATAATGTGGATGAATGTTTTATTTAATTTTCATAATGTCGTTATAATTATTATTTTGATTAGTTAATAAAATATTAAGTTGTAATAAGTATAAATTTTCAATACAGGATTATTGGTAATTATTTGAGATAGAGGTGAGTGACTTTATGTGATCATTTTATCCCTCAAATACATTATGCAAATGTGAACATTCTTGGTTGTCATGTTTTTTTTTTAAATTAAAATTTATGAAAAAAAATATCCAATTTAAATCAGATTTTTTCATTAGAATTTTAAAAAACAATTATCAGTTGAAGTGTAAAAAAAATATCTCCAATAAAATAAAAAACCTTAAAAACAAAAAAAAAACGATATGATACGCTTAAGCTTAAGATTATCATTTATTTCCCCTTTGGTGACTATTTTCGATAATTTTAATGGCCATCGATCGATGGAGCGATTACCTCCTTACGGGAATGTGTCGAAATTCTAAAAACCCTGTATTTTGTATCAACTATTATGTACCCTAAGTATGTATACTTATTTTGGTATGTTTTGACAACTGCTGTACTCATGATTTGTCAGTGACAATTATTGGTTGTATCTGGGACATCTCCTTGAGACACTGTTGGGTGCTTGATCTCTTAAGGAGCATACGTTTTAAGAATTAAGCTGTAAAAGTGGTACAAGGCTATACTATAGTTATATTAGGCCCGACCTTAATACAATATTTGATCAGTCATGTTGTAATACTAATGTTGTTAAAAAGGAGGATCTCGATTTATATATATTATAGTTTAATACTTCTGTATTTAGTGTGTATTAATACTGATGGTAATTAATACGCCCTGCCTATTACAATGCAGTGCCGCTCAGGATTATTGAAAATCCCAAAAAATCTGAGCGGCACAACAACTGTGCTCGTCACCTTGAGACAAAAGATGTTAAGTCTCATTTGCCGAGTAATTTCACCAGCAACGATGCTGTTCAGACCAAAACACAACAATGCTTACACATAATTGCTTCACGGTAGAAATAGGCACCGTTGTGGTACCCATAATCGAGCCGGCATCCTGTGCAAAAAATCCTCCCACTGGGTCTATCAAAAATATAATGAAAAAATAACCCCTCTACCTTCAAAAGTAAGGATTCAGTGTTATAATATTAAAGGATATAATTATATGTTGACCACAATTTTTTGTGCGCCCAGGCAAAGGGAAAGGGCTACCCTCCGGGATAACGACGGGAAGGAGTTGGTGAATGCTCATGCAAACTAACGCAGCCTCTGTCTGCGTTGGTTATGTGGGACTCACGTGATCTAAGTGCCTGCCCACTAAGCACCACCTGAGGTTGGCTTTAGGCAAGTGCCCTCTAAGCCTTCATCGAAGGCGACCTTCTCTTGGGGGGAGAGAATTATAGAATTTATAGATACTATCATCATCAGCTGGAAGACGTCCACTGCTGGAGAAAGGACTCCCCTAAAGATTTCGTAGACGATCGGTCCTGCGCTGCACTCATCAAACGTATTCCGGCGATCTTGAACAACATTGAAAAGAAAACAATAAATAATAATAATTAATAATAGATATAAATTAATATAGATAATAATAATTATAGATATAAATTTATATGATTAATTAATATTCGTAATAAATATTCTTCCCATGACGTAACATCTAATCTTATCTATTCTATAGGATTAGATAAGGATTTTAATTCATTCATTCATGCATACACTCACGCCTTGGTCCCGTCGGGGTAGGCAGAGACAATAGAATGCCACTTGCTTGTATCCTTACAAACCTCACGCGCTTCCTCTACATTCATTACTCTTTTCATACATGCTCGCCGGTTGAATGAAAGAAATACATCAAAGTGTTGTTTCAATACAATATATTTATAACTGTTATTGTGTTCCATTACAAAGCGTGATCAAAAACAAAACGTGATCGATGTTCAGTATGAACAATCGTTTAATATTTGTATAAGCAATTTTGACCGTGTCACCCGCACATGTCGACTGATTGACGCATGTTGTTGATGTTATAACGATCAATGTTAATAAATTGATATCGAGGCATCAACCAACCCCATTGCGATGTGACAAAGTTATTTTTATGCTATCGTGCTTCATTTCTTTTACAAATTTATAACAAAATAAATAAGAAACTGCATTTTCACTCAAAACAATATAAAGATTGTAAAAAATCTTAGAGGATTGGTTAAGGACTCTCGACTATGTGGCAACAGAGATTTTCCTTCAACAACTTAAATATTATAATAATAATCATTATTATACCTATTATAATTAAATCAATAGCTAAAGTAATATTTACATAATTCAGACAGAAAATATTTACAGACACGCAGCCCACAAATGCACACATAAACGCACGCAAACATATATACATTTTTCATTTAAGTTGATATTGAAAGAAAATTTACTTACCTGTTCCTTAAGAATTTTAACTTAAACATTTTTATATAAAATCATTAATGGGATGTTGGATTGCCCGCAGCTATTGAGCAAGATAAATATTCACATGCCAACTAGAGCACCTCAACTGGCAAAATATAAACCGTTTATACCTGATCGAGCAAACTCTAATCTCGGATTTAACTCCCCACTGAATAGGCTGTTGCGATATGATGCAATACAACACTATAATTTCAAACAAGCGATCTATAGATGCTTTTGGAGATACAGTAGCACAATTTAAGAGAAACCTGACACTCTGATTAGTAAAATGTAATGACCTAATTTATAATAAAAAACGTATAGACAAGATATATTGTACCTATACTATAGTATTTTAGTGATTATATTGAAGTGACTGTATTTTAGCTTGTAATGATTTGTAGAATTTATTTATCTTTTTATGTTCTTTTAACATGTTAGCGTTATAGGACTTCAATTTACTTTTATATAATTAACAACTAAATTGTTTGTATGTTAATGTGCATGATGTGTTCACCTGTAATTGCAGGAACACAATTTTTGAAATTTATGTTACAATCTTATGAATTGTCTTGTGTATTCTGTGTTGGTGGACCTTGTATAAATAAATAAATATTATTTTCATAATATTTGTAAATCTATGTCGCTGCATTGTTAAGATGTTCAAAAATAACTTTTCAAATATTTAACTTGTAAATTTTTATGTATTTTTTATTTATTTCATAAATTTACTATCATATCACTAGCATGTCAATTAAACTTTTATTAAAAATAACACATGCTGAAATGGAAGAGTGTAGCCAACTGGTACAGGTATTATTTACCCAAAAGGAGACTCCGAAATTTCTCTCCGAGAAATTGAAAAAAAAAAAACACAGAAATTCATTGCTTTTTTGTTGCTAATTAGTTGCTAAAAAAATTATTTTTTTTTGCTCTAACCGATCGCAAAAAGTCATCAATCGGGAAACACCTACTATTTGGTTTTGGCACTCCGGCGGCCGCTGCCGCGGCACGCTACGCTCTGCTCGTGCGTTGTTTTAACTGTTCTGACATAACCTAACCTAACCAATTTTATTGAATTGCAGTTGATAGAGCTTTGGTCCACGATTATAGTGCTATCACTCTTATTACAACGTATTACACAGTTTTCATCAAAATTGTTAGTTAAGCTAGCGTGGCAAAATCAATTTTTTTTTCTTCTTATCATCTTTCAGCAACAAATTGACCCCTATTTGCTTGATTGATCAGTCTACATTCATTCATCTTAATGTAAGGTAAGCATTATTGCCGATTTTTTGCGATCGGTTAGAGCAAAAAAATTAATTTTTTAGCAACTAATTAGCAACAAAAAAGCAGCAAATTTCGGTGTTTTTTTTTTCAATTTCGCAAAATTTACGTCGCCATTTTTTTCGACCTTAGTTTCTGTAAACTTATATTTTTAAGTGAAACAAATTATTATATTTATTAGAATACCATTAGGCAATATGTACCAGTGAAGAATAAAGTAAAGTAAATAGATGATAGAATACAATACAATAATATAAACTTTGAAGTAAGTATTTATGCAATGGCAAAGTATTTATTTATTGTAGTTTGGTGCATTGAGTTCTGTTAACAAATGATCAATTACGCCCATACATTTACGATCTGAGTGTTTTATAAAATAATCATAAGTCTTAAGAATATTATTTATGAAAATTGATACGCCCTGCCCATAACAATGCAGTTCCACTCAGAATTCTTGAAACACTATAATTCTGAGCGGCACTTCAGTTGCGCTCGTCACCTTGAAACATAAGATGTTAGGCCTCATTTGCCCAGTAACTTCACTAGCTACGGCGCCCTTCGGACTGAAACACAATAATAATTACACATTACTGCTTCACGGCTGAAATAGGCGCCATCGTAGTACTCATAATCTAGCCGCCATCCTGTGCAAAGGAGCCTCCCACTGATAGAAATAAATTATGTGGAAAGTAATTCTATTGAAATAAAGCAGAAAATAATTCGTGTTTATTCCTGTATTACAATGTTTTAAATTATAATATAATTCAACAGGCAACCAGTTTGCTTACTGTACAGCTTGTTCTTGGACCTCGCTCTCCTCTAGCATCTTCCAACTCCTTTCTATATCGAGCCATACATAGCCACAGGGGCCAGCTATACTACGTACATCATCCTCCTTTTACCTCACCATATAAACTGTCTTCCTCTTCGCTTTTTTTCGGTTAGTGGTATCTACTCTGTAACTTTCTTTGTCCATTTGTCTCCTTGATCTGTAAGTATGTGTCCTATCAATTTCCATTTTTGTCTCTTGCTAAAATTAATGGCATTTCTGAACTTGGTTTTGCGTGAAGAAGAGACAAATATACATTTCTTTTGAAAGAAAGAAAGCAATTTCTAAACAATAAATGGAAATATTGCACTTTCTGACCGGAATTGCATTAGAATGAATATTTAACAATAACAAGTAAATACATTTTTTAGGTATCATCCAGTTGTATAATGTCTTTAATATAGAAATTTCATTTAAACCAGCTGCATATACAGAGTCACAGTCAATACCCAGACATATCATTAGACCATTGCATCACTATATATCTCTTATAATATTTACAATGGCATCGCTTGGAGGATTTAAAAGAATGGCTATAATAATACGTATCTTACAAAAAACCACAAAGGTAATTTTTTTCTCATAATTTTCATGTTAAAACAAAGTTATACTGTTACGAAGGTCACGTGAATATTTTGTGTAGAATTCCGAACGAACAACTGGCGTAAAGGAATCTCATTCTTGACATACCTTGTTTGTTGGTTATTACCACAGAACAGAAAAAACTAGTAGAAGTGGCATCATGTCATTTTACTGTAGAAACCGATGTCGCCAAACTCACACATTAATCTAATAAATATGTAATACACACACTTAATTCCGGCTTTATGTTAGGCCTAAATTCACAATAACGAAAAGACATAACTACAAATTTATTTATATCAAATTCGAATTTAATACAATTACGCTAATCTCATATTCTTAAAGTGATTGTTACAACCTTAGAACTTTTTCTTAAATTGAGAAAAATAACGTATAAGAACTTGAAGTAATAGGAACTCTTTAACCATAGATTTGACTTATGTCAAAATACCTAGTGTTGTACAAATATGAATAAACATATCGATAGTTTAGTGAAACCAAGAAATGATCTAATCAGGGTTGATAAAGTATATAATTACCGATAAAGTACGTCGTAAGCTAAAATAATAAAAGGCCAATATTTTTTCTTATAATAAATGTAATGTGTTAATGAGGAGTGAGGATTTCTCATTCAATTCAAAATTTTTTTTTAATACAGCAATCACTAAGCAGTAGTCTATTCCAAGTTTTGTTTTGAAATTTCAAATACGTTTTCTGTTAGCACCAGATCTATTTCACATACTTATGTAAATTGTAGATTACAAAGTAACAAAAAGCAGTAATATGAATTTATAATAAAATTGAACTTCCAACGCAACATAAATGTCAAATTTCATCATAATATGTTTTCTTTTAAGTTTAACATGACTAGCAATATTATCGTCTAGACTGCTTCTTGTAAGAAACTTAATTAATAAAACATCTAATATAATATCTAATAAACCTCGATCAAGGGGTTGAGGAAGCTGCTTTCGGTCTGTGAGCATTATGGAAATGCGCACGGACTGAAATACAACGTTTCTAAAACTCAAATTATGGTGTTTAAGGCAAGACAGCCTCCGGAGAGAGTGCCGAGTGTGTTTTTGTACGGCACGGTGGTTGGTGTAGTTAAGCAGTTCAGGTACCTAGAACATTTGTTGACGGAACGGTTGTATGACGATGGTGACATTGAGCGTGAGCGGAAGGCCCTTGCAGCCAGAGGCAACATGCTCGCTCGACGATTTGCAAAATGCAGCAAGGATGTAAAAACCACATTATTCAAGGCATACTGTTTAGGCATGTACACCTGCCAGCTGTGGGTAACGTTTTCTCAGAACGCTATGAGCAGAATAAGAGTCCAGTACAATGATGCGTTCCGGGCTCTTATGCGGCTCCCGCGGTGCTGCAGCGCGTCGGGCATGTTCGCAGACGCTGGGGTCCCCGAATTTTTCGCCATAATTCGGTCTCGCGTTGCCTCTTTCTGGCGGAGACTGCAACGTTCCGACAACAAAATACTCGTGGCTGTCTCTGACGACATCAGGAATCCAGTGTTTAAGCGCTGGATCTCTGTTCACATGGACAAGAACAAAAAATGACTGCACAAATTTGTGCAATATTTATATAGTTTTAGTTAGTCTAATTTTAATTTGGCACCCCTTTACAGTGTTCAAAATTTTTTGTTACTATGGGTTTTATTATGCCTGAAATAAATACCTTTTATTATTTATTATTTATATTAATGTCTAACTCAATTCGATATACTTTCAAAGTTTTTCGAACATATCGTCCTAACGATCTAATCTAAATTACAGCTTAGCTTTGTAGGTAATAAGTTTCTGGGCTCCCACCCCCTCCTCTTCTCCCCTATCTATCTCGACCTCGATCGTCCATCGATAGTAAAGACCTCTGTTATTTTATTTTTGCAGTAAAAGCAGATCAAATTGATAAAAACTGTTACGCTACTCGAACGGTTAGCTCAGTTAGCAGAGAGTCGTGGGTTCGAGTCCCGCATCGTTCATAAAATTTTGTTTTCAAATTTTATTTGTGTATTAATCCTAGAAGTGAGGGTATATCACTTTAAAAACATAACAAATTGATTATGAAGTCTCTTTCTTCTTACGTGTCTTAAATAGTACCTAAACAAAAATGGCGTTCAGGGAACCAGAGATAATTCATAAAAGGCATAAAGGCATTTATTTTCTCAAAATTGATTCCTTTAGAATTCTTTTTGATGTCATTTCTAATAACTACTAGATACTACTACCACTTCGGAAACAAATGGCGCTCTGAGAGAGAAGAAGCGGCGCAAGAAACTCACCCAGCTTCTTTTTTTTGCGCTCTTCTCAATAAAAATATACAATATTGTACAGTCATTTCTATCGCTACAAAATAATCATAATCTAGTCCCAGGCTGTCCGATCATTTAGATATTCAGCAGTGGAGTAATAGGATTTACGACAGAGCCATTTTTTATAAATCATTTAAATTTATTTATAGATAATGCCTGAACAGCGGCTGGGACTTTATTATAGAAGTGTATGCATTTACCCTTAAAGCTATTATGTATCTTATGAAGCCTACTAGAATTAGTTACAAGCAACCCCTTATTTCTAGTGTTATAATAATGAAAATCACTATTAACAGCAAAAAGGTGACGATTTTTGTGAACGTATATTAAATTTTCATAAATGTACTGACAATGAACAGTCATAATATTTATTTCTTTAAATTTTTTTTTCAGAGACTGTCTATAACCAAGCTGATATAAAGCACGAACAGCTTTCTTTTGCAGAGCAAACACTATATAAATGTCAGCAGTATGACGCCATAGTAAAATACCATACGTCATGATGCTGTGAAAATAACTGAAGGACACTAATCTAGCGTTCGCAACATTTGTGTACTCTCTAATCTTTCTAACTGCATTTGCCGCAGACTGTCTGCTAGATGGGCAATATGTGGACCCCACTGAAGCTTTTTATCTAACGTGATACCCAAGAAGACCGTAGTGTCCACAAGTTCCAACCCCTGGTCATTTATAAGTACGTTGGATTGTACCTCCGCTGTTTTTGGTGTAATTAACCGTAAACACTTTGTTTGTTTATTCTTTTCAAGTGCAAATTATTCGTCTCAAACCAACGCACTATCTTCAGGAGTGCATTGCTTACCTCGTCATCAATATCTGCACGTCGCTAGAGAATAGAACCCTGTGGAACACCTATTCCCACAGGTTTACCCGAAGACCGTTTGCCATTTACATCGACTATCTGAACTCTTTCGCTTAAATATAATTTTAACAGATTTAGGGCTCTATCTTTCACTCCATAATGCTTTAGTCTTAGGAGTAAAGCTTGATGGTGGACGCAGTCAAATGCTTTGGTCAAATCACAAAAAATGCCCAATGCATCCTGTGACTCTACCCAGGCGTCAAAGATGTGCTCAATGAGTGTAGTACCCGCATAACTTGTTGATAAGCCCCTAGTGAAACCAAATTGATTTTTTTTTCATTAATTTACAAAAATGCATTTGTAGCTGTTGAAGTAAAAGTTTTTTAAAAAATTTCCTCAAAACAGGCAGCACAGAAATAGGTCTGAAATTAGCAGGGTCAAAAGAATTGCCCGATTTAAACAAAGGTATAACTTTGCTGTATTTCATGAGGTCAGGGAACACACCCTCATCTATGCATTCATTAAATATTATTGCTAATTCAGGTGCTATAATGTCAAGTATATATTTTACAATATTAGTCGAGTGGCCCCATAGGTCTTTTGTATTTTTTAGGTTAATTATTTTAAAGATTTTTATTATATCGCTACCTGTAACATACTTAAATTTCAAATCAGTGGAAGATACTGGTACGTGTAATTTAAGCATATCATATGCTGCTTTTGGTGAAGAGTTAAGGTCTTTGGTCGTGACAATCGGGATTTCGGAGAAGTATTTATCAAATTCATTTGCAATTGCTATTTCCGAATTTATAACGCGATTATTAATATTTAAACAGATAGAGGTGTTACGGCAATTCGATCTACCAGTTTCAATGTTAATTACACTCCAAGTCGCTTTTACTTTATTATTACTGTTTTTTATTTTATCTGCAATGAAACGTGTTTTCGCTTCATGACAAACTACTTTAAAGAGCTTGGAGTATTTTTTTACATATATTTTAAATTCTTCACTATTATTGTAATGTTTCTCATAATAAAGGTCATATATTATACATATATCCTAGAGATGGGAACCATGAAACAAATGAACGATTGAATTTAGTTGTTTTCAATAGTGAACGAAAAGTATTGCGTAGAAATAATTCGACAAGTTTTTTTAATGATTTAATTATTCGGATCCCGATGATAGTTAGTCGACACTAATTCTGAAACATATATGATAAATCTTAGGGTCGGTGTATCTAATAAGCTTTCAAGCTACAATATTTCGTCTTCTTTTTTTACATATTCGATACAATTAATTTGACTTAGCTCTGATTAGCTCATTGTGATTATAATTGTGCCAATTTCTATTATATTGGGTTTAATTCACAATAATCATTGAAATCATGATTAGACCATAATGTGTCGAAAATTATAATGTTATATTTTCATATTTTAATTAAATAACAGTTGTTCACATTTTAGTTCTCATTGAAACAACTTATTGTTAAATAAAAGTTAAACAAACCTGCTTTCATAATCTGTAAATCAAAAACGCCTTTTTAGTGTTTGATTCCATTTTGTTAGAAATAATAATATTAATTGAACTTACCTCGTTGTTTGTAATATTTACAAAAATAACAACACTGTTTAATATCAGAATCCGCTTAAGGCTAAAGGGTAAGTATTAAAGTTGTCTGACCATATAATAACATTCTCTAAATAACAAAACAAGCACACAAAAAGCCACATCGTTAGAAATCCAACACAATTCAGCACCCGTACGTACGACATCAGACGTGGCAATAAAACGAATAATTCTTGCAGCGTTTACTGGGATTAAATACTCTTATGTGAAATGTCACTTGTCTGTTAAGTCTTTAATCAATTATGTGAATAGAATCTCTTTGGTTGTAAACTCATTTTTAGAAATTTAAACTGATAAAGCCAATCAGTGGTAGGGTGTATCAAAGAGGATGTAAATACTACGTCATAAGAAGCGGGACTGCCTAAGTAAAAATTGGAAATCAGTTTAGTATGAAACGTGCAGTCATTTGACATAAGTTTGAAATAGTAGTAATTACTGTAAGGCCACGAATAACTCCGCCTCCATATCCTTCCCTATATCAAAGGGTTGGTATGGTGCCGGTCCCAAGCCCGGATAAAGGAGGAGGGAATCCAAGCCAAGTTGTGAGACGTACCGTGACGAGGGCTGCGTGTCTGGGGGAGAGCTCAGACTTTAACGGTGTACCTCCGATACCTGGGCACCTCGGAGTGTTATTTTATGCCCTTCGGCCAGTAAGCGGGGCTCTGCTGGTTCGTGACCTTTATTTCCCTAGCTTCTCGTGGGAACAAAGTGGAGGAAAATAACATTTTAAGTTCTATTTTGTCGACCATAGGTGCAAACCTATCTATCTCGGAACCCGAGGGTGAGCGGCTAGACGCCCCCAAGGGAACCGAAAACTTACCTCAGGCCGAAAGACTAATCCCAGGCGAGCTGGCAACCGTTAAGGAAACCACAACGCCTACGGAAACAGACTCGAAACTGAGAAATATAAAGACGAAGCCAAAGAAGCTGTCCGGTGCAGCCCGGAAAAGATTCAGAAAGCTTCTCCAAACGGACATGCCTGTAGAGGAAGCCAAGGCGTTAGCCAAAATGCCTTGGAATGACCTACAGAAAGCAGGTCACAACCCTCCACCACCTGAAGCGAAAGCTGAAAAACGTGGCAGGTCAGAGGAGATTTCTCCGAAAACCCAGCCGAAGAAGTTACCCAGGCTAGATGACACTCAGTCAACCTCGGGAAGACCTAGCTTCAAGGAGGTAACCGGGTCCTCACGTGTGGGCATTCGACATACCCATACTATGAGCGAGGACGAAATGCGGAAAGTGCGCCGCGCACTTCTTGCTTTGATCACCGGGGCTGAACAAGGTACCGGGCCGACATTTTTGGGCTTTGCCCACAAGCCTGGCTGGATTCTAGTGACTTGCGAAAATGACTTCAGCCGAGAGTGGCTTGTGGACAAAGTCAAGGATCTGAAGCCGTGGCCGGAGGCAGAGCTCTCATGCATGTCGGAGGAACAACTGCCCAAACCCTCCATAGCCACGACTTTTCTACCGAATACTGAGGCTGACACAGTCGAAGAGGCACTGAAGCTGATCCGAGCGCAAAATGCGGGACTGAACACGGAACACTGGAAGGTGCTCCACGCGAGGGAGGACAAGGGAGGCCAAGTGGTCACTTTTTCCTTGGACGATCCCTCCGCGGAGACTCTGAAAGAGTCCGAGTGCAGAGCTGCCCTTGGTTTTAGAAAGATCAATTTTAAGATCAAGGGCGTCTCTGAGGGTTCCGCAGCAGCGAGTGGACAGCAACCCACCCAGACCAGCGGGCCTGTGCGACCGGGAACATCCGGGATCTCAAAGACCCCGCTACGGCCGGCTGCCCCCACAACTACGTTCCGGGGCAAAGGGCCGATGTCGAGGAACGTCTCAGGTCCCCTCAGGGGAGGGAAGGATCAGAGTCGGGCTAATTCTGGCCGCGGGCGGAAACACCCATACCAGAAGACAGACCGACCTAAGCCTTCCACCTCCGGTGGGATCCAATGACGCTCCGCAGAAATAGGGCGAGGATACTCCAGGCAAACCTCCACCACGCCAAAGCTGCTACAGCAGTAATGGAGAAATGCCTTGCGAGTGGTGAAATCCTCTTTGCCCTACTACAAGAGCCGTGGGTCAATACCGGCAAAATACTGGGACTGAACACCGCTGGTAAGTTAATCTACAATACCAGCGGATCAAAACCCAGAGCTTGCATAGTCTTCAACAAGAACACTAATTTCTTACCTGTTACAGAGGTCTGCACCGACGACCTTGTTGCGGCGTATTTCTGTTTCGAAGGTTGGGAAGGCACCAAAGTGATCGTTTGCTCGGCGTACCTTCCATATGAAGAAAGAGACCCGACAACAGAATTGGCGAGAGTGGTCGAGTATGCACGACGCAACAACGCCGAACTGATTGTCGGGGCCGACGTCAATGCGCACCACACAACTTGGGGAAGCAGCGACGTCAACCACAGAGGTGAGCAACTTCTTAATTTCTTAGACACTATCGGCCTACAGGTACTAAACAGAGGTAATAAGCCAACCTTCGTTACCTCAAACAGGCAGGAAGTTCTAGATATTACTTTCGCTACCGACAACATTGCCAGGCGAATATCAAACTGGCGAGTCAGTGATGAAACTTCGCTATCGGATCACCGTCACATAGCATACGACATCTTGACTTGCCTCGAAAAACAACTATATACGTTTAGGGATCCAAAGAAAACAAACTGGACTGTCTATAAAGAGAAACTCAGGAGTAATTTGGAGAATATCCCTAAGCGCATCAGAACCCTGGATGAGCTAGAGTTGGCAGTGAAAGTAACCACGGATGGCATCACTGACGCCTACGAGGCTAGCTGCCCTCTCTCCTTACAACACTCAAACAGGAAAGTGCCTTGGTGGAATTCAAACTTGAACAAACTAAGGCAGAAATCCAGAAGGCTGTTTAACAGGGCTAAAAAAACCCAAGAATGGGAACCTTACAAAGAAGCCCTAACAGATTACAACAGAGAAGTTAGGAAGGCCAAACGAGCATCTTGGAAGAGGTTCTGCGAGGATATAACTAAAATTCCCCAAGGATCCCGAGTACACAAACTGCTCGCCAAGGACAAACCTAGCCAAATCGGCCTGCTTAAGAGACCAGATGGATCTTTTACAGCCGACGACGTAGAAAACGTAAGAGTACTGATGGCCCACCACTTTCCGGGGGCTACCTATCAACCAACTGTAGCAACGCCTACACAACGGCCTCTTGACGAGGACTGGCGTAGAGCGGCAAAGATAATCAGACCCCGGGATATAAGGTGCGCCATCAAGACTCTGAAACCCTACAAGTCAAGCGGTCTAGACAACATTTTTCCAGCGCTTCTTCAAAAAGGCCTGGATATCCTAGTACCGCTACTAGTCAAGATATACCGGGTAAGCTTTGCCTGGGGCTATCTTCCAGAGCAATGGACTAGGGCTAAAGTACTATTTATACCTAAGGCAGGCAGAAAGGACTACTCCCTGCCAAGCTCCTTCAGACCCATTAGCCTAACCTCCTTCCTCCTGAAGGTTATTGAGAAAGTCTTGGACAGACACATAAGAGAGCATGCTCTAAGCCTAAAGCCCATTCATAGTTCTCAACACGCCTACTGTAGAGGCAGGTCTACAGAAACGGCCCTTCTACAACTTGTGGATAGAGTCGAGAAGGCGTTACAAGACAAACAGATTGCACTTTGTGCGTTCCTAGACATTGAGGGCGCCTTTGACAATACCCCGACAGACACGCTAGTGAAGGGACTAATTAACAAAAATGTAGACTCCACCACTGTCAAATGGGTAAGGTCAATGCTCTCAAATCGCAAAGCTCTAATCTCCCTCCATGGGACATCACTGGAGCTATACACTACGCGAGGTTGCCCACAAGGTGGCGTTCTTTCGCCACTTCTATGGACACTAGCAGTAGACGAACTACTTAGTAAGCTGGCAGAACTCAGAATTGATGCACTAGGGTACGCAGACGACCTAGTTATTATCGTCAGAGGTTTCTGCCAAAGCTTACTAAGCTCTATACTGCAAAAGGCGCTAAACACCATCTCACAGTGGTGTACAGCCAACAAACTGTCAGTCAACGCAGGAAAGACTGTTATTGTGCCATTCACGAGGAAACGGAGACTTAACAAACTGAAGTCTCCCACCTTGAACGGCTCTACTTTGGAATTCTCAGCTGAGGTTAAGTATCTGGGAGTCACATTCGACCAGAAACTCACATGGAATTCTCACATCGACAAAGCCGTGAAAAAGGCTAAAACAACCTTGGGTGTATGTCGACGTCTGGTAGGGAGACATTGGGGAATGCGCCCCAAGATCCTCCTATGGCTATTCAAAGCAATTGTGAGACCAACAATCACATACGCCTCCATTGTGTGGTGGAACAAAGCCAACCAGAAAACAACTGCAGACAGACTAAATAGCCTGCAGAGACTTGCCTGTATGTTGGTAACCGGAGCCATGACGTCTTCTCCTGGTGCGGCCATTGAAGCAATGCTAAACCTACCGCCTCTTCCACTGTTCATACAGCAAGAGGCGAAGGCAAGCATGCTGAGGGCAATCGCCCAGGGGGGTTCATGTAACTGGATGTCGCAAACGCTTAGGACCTTAGAGGACTCAGTTATGCGAGACCACATATTAGGCATGTTACCTGATCAGATGATTCCACAATTAATCTCTGTTAAACACTATATCGTGGAACTACCTTCCAGGGACGACTGGATGAACAACAAAGTCACGTGGAAGGACGGGAGCCTCATGTGGTTCACCGATGGGTCCAAAATGGAAAATGAAGTCGGCTGTGGGGTCTATGGAGAACGCCACAGGTTTAAATCGAGCACAAACCTGGGAAGCTTTACCTCCATATTTCAAGCAGAGGTGTACGCCATCCTGGAATGCGCGGAAACCAATATCCAAAAAGGCTACTTCAATCATAACATATACATTCACTCTGATAGTCAGGCAGCATTGTTGGCTTTAGACGCTGACTTGACGTCGTCTAAGTTAGTCAATAATTGCGTCGAATGCCTGAATTCATTAGGCATGAAAAACAGAGTGATTCTCAGATGGGTCCCAGGGCACGCCGGAATCATAGGCAATGAAATGGCCGATGAGCTCGCAAGAGCTGGGGCTAAAGCAGTCCGATATGGTCCGGAACCCATTTGTGGACTGCCAAAGAGCGCCATCCGACACACCCTGAGTAACCAATGTAAACAAGAAGCACTTAAACGCTGGAACAACTCTTCAGGTTTAAACCACTCTAAAGCACTGATAAGGGCATTCAACAGCAGCTATGCGAATGAAGCCCTATCATTTGAACAGGAAAAATCTATGCATACTCACTAGGATGCTAACCGGGCACTGTCGCCTAAACAAGCACCTCAGTGTGGTCGGCATCAGAAGCGACAAGGCTTGCAGGTTCTGCCTTGAGGATGATGAAACACCTATTCATCTACTCTGCGACTGCGGCCCACTAATGCATAAGCGTAACACAATCTTTGGCAACTACTTCGTACCACCAGATAGTGTTTGCAACACTCGCGTCAAGGAACTACTGCGGTTCGTAAAGGCGGTAGGGCTTGACGATGAGCTTTAGTATGAGTGGCGAACACAATAGTCCAATTCTGGACGCGGTGTTACTAGGAACCTTTTAGGACCAGGAAATAGCCACCCTCTTCAAATAATAATAATAATAATAAGGCCACGAAGTATAATCCAGCTGAGTTTAAAAGTGAACAGAACAGAACTTTTAAGCAACAAAAGTGGGTTTGGGCTTTCTCCGTTTTTCCGTTTTTTACAAGATTGTAGCCGTCATCTGCCAATCTATCAATGACTGCACGTTTCATACAATCAAGCGAATCGCTTTTTTCTTAGAGAATTTCGCTAGGCTGGGGTGTATCTCCGTCAGAATCAAAGCCACTTTTGTAATTATTTGAACGTATTGTAAGTTTTTGATAAGTAGTTTCCATTCTAGATAATTCATTCTAAATGTTCCATAGCTATAATTCAAAGACAAAGTAGCGTATCAAAACGTCAAAATATTATGAATATATGTTATCTGTGGAGTTTGGTTCTGTTAATGTGTCGATTTAAGCAAAAATAATGCATTAAAATCAATAATAAATAGCTTTTATTAGTGTAATCCATAGCGTGTATGTTTCTAAAATACCTATTCTTGCGAACCATCTTCGTACGAACACTACGTGGACGGCCAGATCTTTTTCTATCACAAACAGAGGAGGTCTCATTGTACCTATTAACAGCCCGTTACACAAATATTTTACTAATACCAAGCGTATGGAGAGTTTTAAGATTTGCATTGGGTTCCATACCTACTATGTGTCAGGCAATCACAGCGATTCGATTCTTTTTATCACCCCACTCTATTTTAATATCGCAAAATAACGTACAATGTATTGGCGCCAAAATAAGACATGATGACAATGACAGATTCCAAATTTAAATGTTATATTTTTTTTATTTTTAATTGTACCAGTATTTACTAGCCAGACTAAGTATTTATAAATGATAAAACCTAATCTAAAACACGGTTGTCCAAAAATAAGTGAAGTTAAAGTTATACACAGAAATAACGGGCACTCGCTTGTACGAATTATTACTCTTAAGTTATTTGAGAATTACTGGCAGCAGACTTTCTCAGAACGAGAGGTTATTGAACTTGCCACCATTATATTTGTCTACCGAAGTTTTGAACTTTATCCAATCTGCAACTCTCATGTTGAATTTCATCATAGTTTATTCAGATTAGTTTATTGGGGCTAAGCCTTAATTAAATAATTGTTAGGTACTATTACATTTTAAATGCAAGTGTATGTAAAATATAATATGAGATTCAGGTATTTATAAGAAATTAGCAAGCTTAATGCGATTTTCACTATAAGACAGATAATTCATGAGGAAGGTTTCAGTGTTTTATATGTTAAGTTTTTGTTTATAATTCAGTATATTTCTGTTCATAGGATAAATATGTTAACCTATTCTAATGTTTAAAAAATCTAAATAATCGAAAGCTATTAAGATCTTAAATTAAATGCGTTAGTTAATTTAATAATTTCATGCATGAGGTACTTTTTTCAATTAATTTTTACTTCTGAATTACTAAAAGACGTTTATGAGGTACAGTTTACTATAACATGAATGACTTTCTTAATAATAGCATGGATTGGAAATGGAGTAACCATCGTCAGGCTATTTAAATTATAAATTTTATTGTATCGAAATTTAAAAAAAAGTAAAACCCACTGGGTTTCATGAGCCCGTTATTCTCAGGTCAGAGGCATAAACTTCCGTATTTAAAGGAATTGACCGAAGTGCACAATTTGACTCAACTTTCTCAACGACTCAAGTTTCTGCAGCGGGCAGTTGCTAATTGTATATTTGTGTTCGATTGGAGAGCGTGTACGAGTGAAGCTAATAATGGAACATTTTGCAGGATTTAGATCCATGCCATTTAAATTACACCAGTCAACAATTCTATAGATATCTTCCTGCAAGGATAAAGCGTTATCATGAGTTAGGATTTCTTTTGTAAGCTTTAGATCGTCTACAAAAATCAAGCATTTTGAATTTATTACACATTTGGTGATGTCGTTTATAAAAATATTGAATAAGAGTGGCCGCAAAATTGATCGCTGGGGAACACCCGATGTTACTTTGAATGGTTGAGAACAATAGCCCTTAAAGCAACACATGAACGCTTTACTTTACATAATTTGATAAGAAATAACTATAATATTTAGATCTATAGTTAATTTGATACGTGTAAGTTAGTTGGCACTACAGTAGTGCCAATTCAATATTATGTATTTTAAATAATTTACATTTATTATCAGTGAACTGATCAGTTACAAACCGCTCCTGATTATAAAATAAAATGATAATTGATCGGAACACAGTGTGGACATACATATACAAATAGCTTTCATAAGCATATTTGCTCACGTGTGTCCCTACACTATTATACCTTATACATGAAAAACAAAGTAACTATACTTCATAATACAATTAAAACAAGAAAAAAAATAAAAAAGAAAAGTTAAAAATAAATTTTACTAGTAGGGTCACTCACTGTCCTTTAAAATATTTTATTATATTTTTTTAAACAAAACATGTTGAGATTTGAGGCAAGTATAAGGTGAACCAGCAGATGAATGCATATTACTCAGCCTTATTAGATTTATAGTTATTAATTCATAGAATTAAGAATATTTCATTTGTTCCGATTCAGGAAGTGAAAAATTATTATTAGGTTTTTGATTGCAAAAATTTAGTTTTACTCAGACGTTTCAGAGGAATCACAGTGTTAATTGCGCCTAAAAACTGGCACATTACCAACAAAGTGTTGCGGTGCACCGGCTCGTAACAAAACTATTAGCGGCCGTATAATTTGTAACTCATAGAAATTATCACCTTATAATATATATTTTTATAAGAAAGAATAATATGTCAAGTTGTATTGAATAGATGAACAGAACTAGAAGACCGATGTAAGCACAACGCACCGTTACACCGCATTCGCATTGAAACATAAAGGAACACGAGAAGGTCCGGAATTGAAACACAATCTAACGGTTCTTACTATATAATAATATAATATAATAAAAATCACCTCTGCGAAGCGCATTTGAATATGAAAAAGTTAAATAACCATTTTATTATTAATTCTACCGTTAATTTAAGAATTACCTTTTAAACAAAAAATATCTTCTTTTTATAGGTTTATATGTTTGAAAACACGTGTAATTGTACAAGTGTTTTTACTATAGATTTTGCGTAAAATTTCCTTTTTTAATATATTTTTAGCTAACCCGACGTTTCAAGACCTGAAATGAAATGAAAATCATTTCATCCGCAGTCCTCCTGAAAACGAGATCTGGAAAGGTCTCACGTTAATCAAAGAAAATACTTAATACTAAATTCTAACTACAAAATTAGTACAAATGTTGAGGACCGAAGAAGTTAAAATATTAATGATATTTATAATTTTACCATAAATAATGTAAATAATGAATTTTTCAGCATAAATTTTGGGATTAAAATAGATTACTAAGTTTGTTTCTCTCACAGCCTCTGCTCAGTCTGGGAATTATCTCGGGATTTTCTACCTCATTGTACATTAATTTAACAACGGTTCCGCAAAGCAATCCCGAAGGATGAATTCGTTAAGAGTAAGAACAATTGCTTTAACGACAGTTTTTGTGAGGTTGCTGTTACTAACAATTAACGGTTAGTACTTGTTAAAATTGTGTTTTTTGAAGTTATACTTCTTTAGGCGCGTTATAATAAAATGAACAAAGTGAAATTTTAAAATGCGCGCGCATCACTGTAACTCAAAAGTGACAGGGTGAAGTTGGTTCCTACAATTTTGTAACGTTTGCGTCATTCTTTATATATTTTTTTGGTTTCTTCGTCCATTAGTACGACAGGCAAAGAGTTCAAGCCTATACAGCCGTATTCATTATTTAATAATTACTTGTCAAAGCAATCTTTGCAAGATTTTTGTTCTAAAAACGTAGAATAGCACGAGGAATAAATCATACTATTGATTTTTGCTTCGCTGAAGTTATACTTGTTTGGTCTAAAGAAGTATAACTTCTAGCGTACGTACGGGCTTCTGATCTTAAGTGATCACCACCGCCTACATTCTCTTGCAACACCAGAGGAATCATATGAGCGTGGCCTTTGTGCGGTATTTTCAACGATGGAATATACCGATGGAATATACCGATTGGCCATTACCACTTAGGCAGGTATTGACGGTTTTAAGTAAGCAAAAATAAACTACGTGGCGTGGAGCACATCCATTGTTGATGTGAATATTAGATTCAGACAGAACATAGGAACAATTTGAAGGTAACAATATAATATTAGGTAATAACGAAACCCTGGAACTGCAACTAGAATTTTCATTCATGAGATGGAATTGAATCCGAGTGCCAATAGTGGCATGAAACAATCGAATTACTTGGGATTTTCATTTTGGCTAAAATAAAGACAAAATATATTATTGTATACGATAATTTTGAGGAACTACAAAAATAATTTTTCTTATCGTAACCACTTCAAGTTTCGTAAATATGAATTAATCTGGGTAAGTGCGTATGACATGGCAACTAAGAATTATTTTTTTGTTTAATGCGTACTCATTAACTACTGAAAAAGACTATCATAATAAAATACGGCAAGCCCCCAAAATACACGAGCCCACATAAGTGTCAATACATTCATTAGTAATAATCGATATGTAAAGGTAAAGTTAAAAAATCGCTACAAATGTGTGACTGGTAATGTGTAAGCATTACTGTGTTTCGGTCTGAAGGACGCCGGAGTTAGAGAAATTACTGGGCAAAAGAGACTTAACATTAAGAAGTTTGTGCTCGTGGTGACGAGCGCAATAATTGAGGTGCCGCTCAGAGTTGGCTTTTTCAGGAATCCTGAGCGACACAGCATTGTAATGGGCAGGGCGTATCAATTACCATCAGCTGAAAATCCTGCTCGTCTCGTCCCTTACTGTCATAAAAAAAATACCACAATAATAATACATTTTATTCACACAAACGATGGCCACTAAATGATTCATAGCTTGAAAGAAAACAGTTGTGATATTTATTTAAATTGAGCTGTTTTCTCATTAAAATTATTATTGTTATAGGATGATTAAAACTCTGAGCCGTATAAATAAAATACAGTCAAATTTACATATTCTAGACTCAAAATACATTAATTAATTTTTAATCAACTCGAATATTTAACAATCTGAGCATGAACAAAAATACACACGCAAGCAGATTGCTTTTGAAATGGTTTTGCAAAATATTATTTTAACCTAATCAGTGTATTTTTTCGGCTCTTCTCGTACTAAAATTAAAATTTCATAATTCAGAAATTTTAAATATACAATTCATTTATTTGGCACACCAAAGTTTGACAGAGGCAACAATTGCGTGGTGTTATTCATCTCATGATGAATATTATACCAGTGGGAGGATCCATTGCACATTATGCCGGCTAGATTATGGGTACCACAGCGGCACTTTTTTCTGCCGTGAAGCAGAATTGTATAAGCATTATTGTGTTTTGGTCTGACGGGCGCTGTAGCTGGTGTAATTACCGGGCAAATGAGTGTGCAATTGTAGTTCCGCACAGCGTTTTTGGGTTTTTCTTTAGTGATCGGCACTGCATTGTAATGGGCAGGGCGGATCAATTACCATCCGCTGAACGTCCATCTCGTCTCGTCCTTTATTCTCATAAAATAAGAGATGAGGTTTTATGTCACTTTAAGCATTTACATTTCGAGCCAACTAATATATAAGTACTTATACTAAATCCCAACTAATACAAATACGTACGTATTTGAAGACTATAGAAGCTATTAGGTATTAGAACCTACATCAGGTCACACAAAAAAACAGTAACTGTGTTATTACAAAAAAGTTAGACACGTGTTGAACACTTGTCTAAAAAAGTTCCATTACAAATCCATGTCTTTTTGTTGTTAAGCGTCAGTCTTTAGAAGTCGCTTAAATAGTTAGACACTGTTTGTTGGTATAACAGCGTGAGAGTGCATCAATTCTTCAATAACACTTCTACACTTGTGTTTCCATATGATGACACATACATGACAGCTGTCAAAAATTGCGTTCGGTTCCATTTAATTTTTCCTGTACACTTCAGTTTATGTTGTTCTTAACGAAGTTTTAGTTAAACACAAGCTAAACACTGTTTTGTAACAGAAAAGATAAACTCCATTTTAGATGTCGTTATTTTTAGGTCACTGATATTGTTATATTTAGGTAATTGTGAACCAATATACATGTTTAAATTATTTTTTTGTGATTACACCGATAATGTTTAATATTAAGACTTTTTTGCCGTATTATATTTACTAATGGAACTTAATTATTGTTATTTATAATGTTCTACAAAATATTAATACGCTACAGTAAATATAGGTATTATATCATATAACATGTATATTTATTATGTAATGGTGAAATTGCTCCTTTGTACAGGATGCCGGCTAGATTATGGGTTGGTCAACGGCGCCTATTTCTGCCGTGAAGCAGTAATGTTACACTGTAGTGTTTCGGTCTGAAGGGCGCCGTAGCTATTGAAATTACTAGGCAAAAGAGACTTAACAGCTTATGTCTGATGGTGCCGATCAGAAATTTTGGGTTTTTCAATAATCCTGAGAGGTTGTAATGGGCAGGGCGTATCAATTACCATCAGCTGTAATTCCTGCTCGTCTCGTCCCTTATTGGCATAATAAATATGCATTCGGTGATCGATTGTCCATTGCAATTTAAAAATGAAAACCATTGTTTCAATCGAAAGATATTATTTCTTCGAAGTATTGGCATTCGTTACAGACGCTTTATCCCATTTTAATCAATGTTTATCGATGATAGGCTACAGTCCGGTCAATCTATATGAATTAATAAGAGTGCATGAATGAATATTACAATAAAATCTATTACAAAAAACTCTCCCGGTTTCTCTGGACTTATTGCTGCATTTGTATTTTTAAAGAGGTGTTTAGCGCATGTTCCAAATAAAATTGATTTGAAAATCTCCTTTAGTGATATACAGAAGGGTGATGAAAAAGAATCCTTAAAAAATATTTTGATTTTATTTCACAAGTGTATAAAAGCTATACAAGCACCTAGAAACCGGTATTCGAGTGAGCCTAATCAAAATGGGCCTTTCCCGGTTCGTAAATATTCCATACAAGCACACCCTCTTGGGACCGGATTTAGTTTCATTTTTGTATGTATAATGTATCACTCTGATTTGTCTGTGTTCGTCACTTTAAGTATCCTTTGATTGTTCCAATTTCTATTTACTTTATACAATACTAGCTTTTGTTAGTGTTTCAGTTCTTTTGTGAAATTCTGTTAGCTGTCGCATTTTCAGCTGAGTTCTGCTATAAGGTGTCAGTTTCATTATAGCTTAATCAAAGTGAGAGAATTTACTGATAAGCATTTTACTATACTATTTTGGAAAGTCATTTCAAAATATAGAATTGATAGATGAGTCGAGAGTGTTGCATTTATTTTGATCGAATATGCGGGGAGAAAGGTTGCATGAATATGTATTATTAAATGGCTTACCGCTAGTTGCAGGAAGCATCTTTAAAGGTAATGTTTCATTGAATATAATACCGTCACTTTCTTTTTTATTTTGACAATCAAATATAGCATGTGATATAAGGAAACATTAACTTTAAATTATATGCTTTCTGCAACAAGCGGTTAGCGGGCAGAAATAATGTAAGAAGAACCATTTTCGACATGTTTTTCATTTGTTATATTGATTGTCTATCAAAATATTTTGACGTAAAATTGTAAAATGGTTAGTTACAACTAGGTACCTATTTATACGAGGGCTGCACTAAAAGTATCGGGAGTGGAATATTTTCACTGTTCCTGTCATATTAAAATCTTTTTAATTATAAACTCCTTGGTTTTTAATTCGAATACCATTTATTTATTTAAAAAAAGATTATCAGTCTTGTCATAAGGTCTTTTCAAACTTGTTTAGTCGTTGAGAAAATAGAATTGACTCGAGAAAATTCTAGAGCGATGATTTATTATGACTTTCGAAGTGGTTTAACATAAAAACAGTGTGTTGACCGGATGATTTCTGCATTCGGTGATGAAGCCCCATCCAAAACCACAATTTATCGCTGGTTTGCTGAATTTCAACGTTGTCGTGTCAAGCTCAGTTATGATCCCCGTCAAGATCGTCCAAAAACTGCAGTCACCAAAGATAACGTAAGCTGATTGAGGAAGATCGACATGTGACATACCGCGAAATTCAGGCAACTTTAGACATTGGCATGAGTCAAACACAAATAATCTTGCATGAACAATTAGGTGTAAAAAAGTTGATTTCCCGATGGATACCGCATTTGCTCTGTGAAGAGCAAAAAGCGGCTCGCGTTACTTGGTGCGTCAGAACTCTCGAAATATTCCACGCAGGATCCTCAAATGCTGTATACAACATCGTATCAGGTGACGAATCCTGGATATACGCGTACGAACCCGAAACAAAAAACCACGAGTTTGGGTGTTCGAAAATAAGTTGAAGCCAACAAAAAATGTTTGTTCACGGAGTGTTGCAAAAAAAATGGTGGCCACGTTTGTCTCCAAAACCGGCCATGTTGCGACTATTCCTCTTGAGGAACAAAGAATGGTTAATGCAGAATGGTATGCTAGCATTTGTTTGCCACAGGTCGTTTCTGAACTCTGTAAAGAGAACTGCAAGCGCCGCATCATCCTCCATCACGACAATGCGAGTTCTCACACCGCGCACAGAACAAGAGTTTTTAGAGCAAACATAGAATTATTAGACCATCCGCCGTACAGCTCCGACATAAGCCCTAATGATTTCTATACTTTCCCTAAAATAAAGAATAAATTGCGTGGTCAGAGAATTTTATCACCTCAAGAAGCTGTGGACGCCTCCAACCGCCCCTTTTGGAGACCCCAACTTCCGAATGGAATGGTTGCTTCAATGATTAGTTCCATCGTACGGAAAAATGTGTCAAATTTCGTGGAGAATACTTCCAAAAGCAATAAATATATTTTTAAATAGTAATATTGTTTTGTGTCACTTCCTTGATTCCCGAAATTTTCAGTGCCGCCCTCGTATATACAGTACTAGCTGATACCCTGCGACGTCGTTCGCATACATATTTTTACATCTTGGGTTACATAATTGGACTTTAAGTAGGGATCCCTAATTTTTTTGAAAATGTAATGTATACTACTGTTTTATATCCTCGCAATCGAAATGAAAAGGAGAGTTTATAACTCGTCCACAAAACCTTATTACCTTTAACTATCTATATATAGACGAGTTATTAATTAATATCAGTGTTTCCCAAACATTATTCTGCTATGGCCAGGTAATTTTCACAATATCTCTTCGTGACCCACTTAATACTTTTAAACCCAAGCTGGTTTCATTACATAGATTACACACCTTTATTAATAGTCAAAAGGTTTTATTAGTACTACATACTTTGCTATCCTCTATTAAGTCGCTATGTGTTAGTACGAAGTATGGAGCTTCTGATTTTGTCTTACTAAAGAATCCAAACTTCGCAGAAAATAACGTAAGTTTTATCCTGAGGTCTGGTTACACTTCAAGTCGGTGTCTATATTTATTTTAAAGGTAACCGAATGTTGGAAACCCAGCTTCATATTTATTAAGGCATTAAATAAGTTATTGCTTGACGAGACAATTTAGTGTACTTAGTCTGGCCATAAATACTGTTACAATTAAAAATAAACAAAATATTACATTTGAACTTGGAATCGGCCATTTTTATATTGTGATTGTTCTCTGACTTTTCTCATTTTGGTGCCAATACATTGTGCAATATTTTGCGATATCAAATGTATCATTAAGTGTATCAAGATACCATTCTTGAGAAGGAAGTGAAGCCCCTAAACAACACTATGTCCAATAAATAAGAATGGTCCTTCCAGCAAGACTCGGCGCCAGGTCATAGAGCTCGCAGTCTTGGTTGGAAGCGAACGTTTCGGACTTCATCAGAGCTGAAGACTGGCCGTACTCTAGTCCTGATCTTAATCCACTGGATTATGATTTATTGTCAGTTTTAAAGAGTACGACTTGCTCTAAACGCCATGATCATTTGGAGTCCTTAAAACAATCCGTACGATTGGCAGTGAATAATTTTCCCATGGAAAGATTACGTGCTTCTATTTGAGCTTTTTGTATTTGAAATTATTTATATTTATGTATTAAACTCACACACTGTAAAAGAAACAAATGTTATTTGCAATAGAAAACTTTTTTCTTTGTTTCAGTATTTATGGCAAGACTTCTTGAGAGATTCTTGACGTCAAGATAACCAAAAAACTAGACGGCAAATGGGAAACGCTGATCTATATGAAGTAAACGTGATAATATAATATTATGTTCGTTTAATTGCCGTAAATTCATGAAAATAGCTCGTAAAAGTCTATAGTTACAATCATTATCATAATTAATTTTCAAAACGAATTTCATACTTGAAATAGCTTCAACATTTTGAGGAATATGTTTCAAATGAAAGTTTAAATGTAACTTAACAGCAAATGTTATTCGTGAATTCAGAAATTGTTTGTTCGATAAGAAAGTTAAGTTCGTTAAGTAGGCACATTAGGGTAACAGGAAAACATTTGGGGTGTCGTCAGCAATGGCCAGCTGCCAGAAGAACATAAAATATACCATCAAATTGGAAGGACAAGTTACTTACAGAAGTAATTGCTAAAAAGTTTAGCTCCGTTTTTAACAATTTGATTTGAGCTTGTTGTAGCTTTATATATACATAATATATAATTATATATTTTATTTAATTAAAAAACTTAACACAAAAAAACCTTTCTCATTAAAAAAACTATTCCAAAGCAATAGATATAATATATACAAAAATTAAACTTATAAGTCTAGTTACAATTAATGTTATTTTTGGAATCGCTGTACTCCCGCTGCAGTCCCACCCTCGCCTCTCGCTTTGTCACATTGCGCGTGCGACACAAGCACATCTCTCTAACAAGTATGTAGATAATCCTACCTTGGCTGACACCGACTTACTAGTAACGCAACTACATATAGAAAATTTAAGACTTTTATGGTTTTCTCATGGATGCCATTGTCAGATCTGCACCAAAGTGCAATGGGACCACGGTCACACGGGAAGCACCAGCTTTCAAATAACAAAATATCAAGATCGGTTCACCCAGTCGAAATTTCTGAGGTAACAAACATAAAATAACATACAGACGAATTGAGAACCTCCTCCTTTTTTGAAGTCGGTTAAAAACAAGGTACATCTCCTTGGCTTGGGATTGTTTTGTGCCAAAACTAAAATATATTAACGTTCGTATACATCGATATATTCTTACACAACATTCCGATGTTGTAACGAATTTTTGATCAGAAATTTTAAAAGTCGGCACTAAAGGAAATAGTAAAAAACATCTTATTCTTAATCATAACTAATCAATGTTAGAAGTAATGGTAAAAAGTCTATGAAAATATTCAAATTGTACTCAATTAGCTAAAACAGTTAACTTAATGTCCAAAATTCCAGTTCCCTTTAGAGTTATCAGAAACAAAATGTAAGTGGTAATACTAAAGTATTTTAACTTAGATTAAGGATTGGTCTCCGCTGCGCTCCAACTACATACCGCAGGCGTAGTCGCAAAATGTGGCAACTAATACTATGCCCAAATAGGCGTACTCGAGCCAGTATCGAATAATGTGTGATGTTGACGTGCCACATGTTCTGTTAAACTTTGTTAAAGTTGAAACTAAAATGCCGGGTTGCGTAGTAATACTTTGTAAAATAATACTACGAGAAATAAGAAAGACACTGGGATCACATACTATCATCAATAAGTATTTTGTATTTTATTAATTTTAATGTAAAATAAAACAAAGTGTATGTTACACAATTTGAAAGATGCCATTGAGTGTCAAGGTGCCACGCACACAAGAATCGAATAGTTGCCGTAATTAAAAAGCTATTGTTCTTAGGTAGTGCGGTATCTAGTTGGAGCGCAGCGCAGACCAATCCTTTATCTAAAACTGTGAGCCTGCTCATTTGGTTCGGTTTCTATCCGATCATAATAAAGACTCCTGGAACATTAGTTGTCAGCGGTAATTTTCGCGACTATTTCTTCTGGTGGTACAAGAGAGTGTGGTGATCACTTAACATCATGTTAACCGTGCGTTCGTTAGTCCTCCTTTTTTATAAAAAAAACACACACCTTTTTTTACTTACCACGTTTTTTTATGCATAAAAAGGACAAACGAGCGTACGGGTCACCTGGTGTGAGGTACTCACCGCCGCACACAATCTCTTCTCACAGGAGCATTACAAGCTTTTAAGGAAGGTATACGCGCTTTTTTTGAAGATTTTAAATGTCGTAACGTCCCGGGAACACAAAAAAGCTCATTCCACAGCTTTGTAGTACGTGGAAGAAAGCTCCTTGGAAACAGCACTGTTGAAGACCGCCACACATCCAGATGGTGGGGAAGATACCCTAATTTGTGGCGTATATATCCTATAATATCTATATCCTCTTGCCATCATCACATTATATTCCATTCGACTCAAACATAGCATATACTTTAAATTAAAATATGTTAATAAGAGTTTATCTGAAGCTAGATTTCTATCATTTAAATTTAATTTCTTTAATTAATTTATTAAAGGCTTGGCGAGACAAAGATATGCCATTAAAAACAAAACTTGTTAAAAAAACCAAGTCTCGCAACTCAGTTCTTCTATCGTAAAAAGATGTGAGACCAAATTATTTCGTCCCTTCTTAATAATATATATATAATTATTGATCCTTTCGTATTAAGTTATTACGTAATTAGCTTACCTAACAACATCTTATAGTGACGAAACCAACATTGAAAATAGTTTATTTTTATGAAAATAAGGTACGCAACGAGCAGGACGTTCAGCTGATGGTAGTTAAAACGCCCTGCCGATTACAATGCAGTGCCGCTCAGGATTCTTGAAAAAACCCAAAAATTCTGAGCGGCACTACAATAGCTCTCGTCACCTTGAGACATAAGATGTTAAGTCTCATTTGCCCAGTAATTTCATTAGCTACGGCGCCCTTCAGACCGAAATACAATAATGCTTACACATTACTGCTTCACGACATAAATAGCCGCCGTTGTTGTACCCATAAATTGGCATCCTGTACAATGGAACTTCCCACTGGTTGTAAATTGTTTATGTTTTAAATTAATTAATTTGTCCGTCGCATGAAAACACGATGTATCTTTTTTATTTATTTTTATTAAAAACACAATGTATCTCACAATATAATACATATTATATTATTAAATTACATTGTTTAGTGTGATGTCCAAGCCCATCTAATTTTGCTTGACTTGACGATTTCAATTTAAAAAACGTGAAAGCTAATGCTTAAACAATATTCGTTTAGGTAAGTCGCTGACTATAATATTATGCATCAATACTCGGATGGATTTACATAATACCCGCAGATTATAACTGAAATTGAAAATAAAATCACAGGAAAGGGCTGTACGTGGGAGTAAAACAAACTTATTGAGAACAATTTAAATATTTTGTTGATTTTGGGTGGAGCTATTCACCTACAAAAACTCTGAAATTATTAAAGAAACTACTCATAACTTTAACGAGTAAAATTTTTTTTGTTGGATAGTATCTACAAACAGATCATATTTTATTATCTTATTCTTTTAAAAGTATCTCAACATTTTTTTAATATTGGAATAAAACGATGGATACCTACTGTGACATCAGATGCATCATAGGTTTTTGACTCTAGTATGTTTTTTCAAGGTCCCTATTTTATATCGTCCAAGTAACATGTAGCCAAGAAGATTTTCCATTTAGTTTTACTAGTGGGCTCCAGGATGCCGGCAAGATTATGGGTACCACAACGGTGCGTTTTTGTGACATGAAGCAGTAATATTATGTAAGTATTATTTTGTTTCGATCTAAAGGGCGTCGTAGCTAGTGACATTATACGGCAAATGAGACGTAATCTTATATCTGAAGGTGACGAGCGCAATTGTAGTGCCACTCAGAGTCTTAAAGAATCCTAAGCGGCAATGCATCGTAATGGACAGGGCGTATCAATTACCACCAGCTGAATAAAAAACGTAGTTGTAACAAGTTCCTTGAAACCACATATATTATAATGACAATGGCCTTTGAACTTGTGGCTGAAGTTCACAGCAGAGATCAGTCTTTGAGGTAGTCGATGCGTTAGAAGACGTACAATAAATTCTAACTAACTTAACTGACTAACTTCATATACGGGTTTCGGATCGATCCAACTGCAGATATTCCTTGACAATTCATACTTCTCTAGGTAACACACAGGTTAATTTTTCAGCTAAGGCTGGAGTGCATCAAAACTAAGATTATTATTATTATTATTTGGGGATTAAAATGCACTTAAATCCTAGGAAACTGCCCTAAACTCTTTTTGTCAAAAAAAAAGAGATTAGGAAAAAACATCGAAGCCACTAACTAGGAAACGTGTTACTGGGCTGAAATTGAAATTATATCCTTAAGACCTATTACTCTGTCGAAGGCAGAGCATGTCCTCTGCTTTGAGTGAAGGTATTTGAAGACACCCCCGCCTGATTCTGGAAATGGCTTCGCATAGCAGAAGGATGTGTTTGTGGTCTTCACTGATATCCATTCTGGTCAATCCAATCCAATCAGCTTTTATCTAAGTAAACTTAGATAAAAGCTGATTCATTAACTGTGACGTTTTTTAAAGCAATATATAATTGCATTACGTTATTTTTATAGAGGTTACTTGTAAGTTGATTTGAATAATGTCTTTTCCTTTGTTCATGCATTAAATTCTATTGAAAAAGTAATTGATATTATTCCACAAACGTAAGAAAAATACAAGGCATTCACAAAAACTATAAAATTAAATAATCGTAAAACTCAACTGACATGTTGATTCGTTTAAATTTTTTCCATTCAGTTTAGACAAACTTGTCAAATATTTGAAGGAAGAACAATTTAAGACTAAATTTTCCAAATAATAATTTTTTTTACGTCTTAGAAAAAAAGAATTTATCCATATGAATTTATAACACCACACGATTGCTTAAAACTTTCAGCACTCCATGATCGTGATAGATTTTACAATACATTTACCGACACACATATTTCCGATGAAGATTATAAGTTAGATAATTCAGATTTATATTTTAAAATCAATGTTTCACTTTAAACAAAATATGTATTTGAACATTTCCGAGCTCTATGTTTACAGACATAATATGGTCTAGATCCAGCACATTATTATACAGCGCCTGGGTTAAGTTGGGGTGCTATGTTAAAATGCACAAAAAATAAATTAGAATTACTTTAGGGCTTTGCACAAATAGCTTTTATTGGATCGGGTATTTGAGACTGTATATCTCAATGTAGGAATCGTTATGAAAAAACGAATTTAAACAAATAAGTATAGGTTACAATATTATAAAACGAAACCACTGAAATATTTGCATGTATCTCAAGATGAAACATGTGCCTACTCTTAAATTTGTAACGACTTTACTTGTGAATATTTCTGGCAAATAAAGAACTTTGACTTTAACTATGCGAGAACAGGACAAAGAAAAACGAAAGTCGTTTATAACTTTAACTTATTTTGATGCTAATAACCTTTACTCATGGGCTATATCTCCATTCCTTCCTACAGAATTATTATTTTTGCAGTAAAAGCAGATCAAATTGATAAAAACTGTTACGCTACTCGAACGATTAGCTCAGTTAGCAGAGCACTGGCACGGAACGCCAGAGGTCGTGGGTTCGAGTCCCGCATCGTTCATAAAATTTTGTTTTCAAATTTTATTTGTGTATTAATCCTAGAAGTGAGGGTATATCACTTTAAAAACATAACAAATTGATTATGTAGTCTATTTCTTCTTACATGTCTTAAATAGTACCCAAACAAAAATGGCGTACAGGGAACCAGTGATAATTCATAAAAGGCATAAAGGCATTTATTTTCTCAAAATTGAATACTTTAGAATTCTTTTTGATGTCATTTCTAATATCTACTAGATACTACTACCGCTTCGGAAACAAATGGCGCTCTGAGAGAGAAGAAGCGGCGCAAGAAACTATCCCAGCATTCTTTTTTTGCGCTCTTTTCAATAAAAATATACAATATTGTACAATCACTTCTATCGCTATAAAATAATCACAATCTAGTCCCAGGCTGTCCGATCATTTAGATATTCAGCAGTGGAGTAATAGGATTTACGACACAGCCATTTTTTTATAAAACATTTAAATTTATTTATAGATAATGCCTGAACAGTGGCTGGCTGGGACTTTATTATAGAAGTATTTACCTTTAAAGCTATTATGTATCTTATGAAGCCTACTAGTATTAGTTACAAGCAATCCCTTATTTCTAGTGTTATAATAATATTAAGGGGTATGAAAAATAGATGTTGGCTGATTCTCAGACCTACCCGATAGATACACAAAATTTCTAACAAATCGGTTCAACCGGTTCGGAGGAGTTTGGTGACAAACACCGGGCCTCGAGAATTTTATACATTAGATTTATTTTATTATCTGATAATATATGCTTGTTGATAAAGAAACAAAGCCACTTTAGCCAAATAGTTATGTTAATTTTTTGTCAATTTTAACATAATTATTTGGCTAAAACTTTTACAACAGCTTGGGAACGTTATGTATATGCATAAGAAATTTAAAATATCTATACCATTCTAGAATCAATTTACTTATTAGTGTATTATAATTTTAAAATATAATGAGTGTGTCAATAACATATTTATTATTCAATGAGTATGTATTAAGTTGTTATCACTGTATTGAAAGGTTAATGAAAAGTATTTATTGTAGTAGGTACTAATATTGTTAAAACAAACAAAAGGTTACATTATGTGTTTACTACTTATGATACTAATTACCCTCATTAATATATTTTCTTAATGTTATTTTTAATTATTTTCAAGAACGACTACTTATAAATTAGCAAATTAGTTAAGGGTGACCCCATTCCTAAATATTTTATTTTTAATTTTTTGAGAAATAATTTTTATTTTAATTTTATTATGATTTAGCATTGAAAAATACATATAACCTCAAATTTTCGCCCTTCAATGATCTACAAATATTTTTGTATCGCGATTTTCATATTATTCTGTTCCATCCACAAATCCACAGGGTCGCAAGATGGCAATCGAATACAATAATTGTAGTACGATATATTTGATAGGTCTGAGAATCGGTTGCATCTATTTATTATCAATTTTTATTTATTATTGATCTTTTTAATTACTTTATATGGCTAAACAACGTTTGCTTGGTCAGCTGGTCAGCATTATAATAATATTAACACACTTTTACACAAATACCTGTATAACAATAAAAACACTAGTATGGGCGTTTCTTTTCTAAAATACAGGAAACGCCTAGCACATAGCTCTTGCCAAGTAGAACGAAGGGGTTATGTCAAGCTTACACCCAGTAAAATCTATGTGTATTCCTAGATGAACCCATTGGCGAAAGTACGTGATTAACATCCATATTCACCACGCTCCCAGCAGGTCTTGATCCTCCCCTTTTTCACCGAGCTAGCCTCAGGACTTCTTTCATCCAGGCTTCTCTTGCTCTTCTTCGATGTCCTCTACTACATACATACATACCAAGAGGCACGCTTTGTCAGGTTTTTTGTCACCGGCAAACTGTATCTGCCATCATCTATCAATGTTGCCAGGAAGTATCGGTCCCATTTCCAGCTAGCCCTCCACCAGAACGTTAACGAACTATCCTCACCTAGAACTGAGGTCCTCTTGTGGTTACCTGCCTAGTTCAAGTGACTATATGAGTAAAGGTTCAGCAATCACCGTGATACTTACATCTCTTTCTATTGCTAACATATTTCTTCAATTTAATGAGATCTTATAATAGAATGCTGGTAGATGTAAAGAATTTCCATGAAAGAAATAGTGCTCTTTATTCTAATTCAGTGCTCTTGAGCCATAAGTATTCACTGCGTTCACTTGAAACTTATTTATAATCCGTCGAAGAGCTCTTCGACGTTAGCTGTTAGAACAAGTTAAAGTACAATTTGTTTTCGTTTTCTGAGTAAGTAAAGGTTTTGATGGCGTAAAACATTATTTTTTTGTTTTAGGTTTGTTACTCAATGACAGTAATATAAGAGAAGGTTTATTGTTGAAGTTAAAAATCAGAATGATAATTAAGAAGTGCTTATTTGATTTTTGAAAATTTTTGAAATGATATTTCGTTTGGGAAATATTTTGAATAATTTTGAATGTGCTCATGTTGTGTCGTCCTGAAAACATCGCACAAGGAACCTCATTCCAAATTTTATCAATATCAAGTGTAAGCGTTACCAACATAATTATTTATAATTTTAATTGATTTAAATTGATATATTTGGTTCATTTTATTCAATTTGCGTGAATTATTTAATAATCCATCTTATTGTTAAATTGTAGTGTAATATGACGTTGTCAGTTGACCAAGAATATAGGCATTCAAGTTGTAACACTGATACGGGGTGGTCGATTGAAATGTTTTAAATTCTAAATACGATCTTTAATAATTATAAGCTTTGATCTCAAAACAGTAAGTAGTGTTAATACAAGGTAGCAGGATGTTCGTGAAAATTCAGTTTAGAGGAGTTGTGAGTTTCACATTCTATCAGGTATCAGAAGTTCGTGGCGTGTCATGGAAAGGTAGAAATCGGCGATACGAATTAGTTCAAATAGTGGAACACTCCCTGTGAGAAATGCGATAGTGAGAGGAGTCAAGGCTATCAAAAACACCTCCGCAGATGAATACATAATACATAATTAGTAGGTATCGTTATGGGAGCTAAGCAAGATTCTGACTAACTGTATACAGAATCTTGTACTTTCCGACTACACTTCATCTAACAAGGTATCGTTTTAATTGCAGAAGAACCGATCTCTTGCTTTCATTTTATCTTATCGAGCTGTCAGTATTGTTTCTATAAGTTGTATCGTTTGTATTTTAACAATAAGTTGTCTTAGGTTCAGACAGATAATTAAGAAGAAAATTTATTTGTTTACAATACTGTACATTGATTAAAATAATGAAATAAATAATAATACGATTGGGTTACCTCCGTTAGAAACGAAATTCTTCACGCCTTTTCTGTAACTCCGAATGTAATCTGAAGTGGACAGATCGATCGTTTTAAGTAATAAATTTTCTTAACTTATGGACTAGCCATTAAGTCCCCTCTATACAAACTCACTTCGATTCTGCACTAAATTCGCAAAATGTATAGTTTTTTAGGCACACTTCAAAACTATTCTCAAAACACTCAATACCTTTTAATTTAATATTTGATCCAGCACATGGTCTACAATAACACAATGATAACAAAACTTTTTTTTAATTTGATCGCAGCGCTAACTTTCGGGACAGACTAAATTTAAAATTTCGAATTTTATTATTTAAAATTTGACACTGCGATGGTAGCGCCGTCTGTCGGATCCAATGTAAAACATTCCAAAATCAACAACTACTAATAAATTAAAAATTAATTAAAAAAATATTGTCCAGCGGACAAAATTGTGAATCTAAACCATTCCCAGATCCCCTTGAACACACACAAAAAATTTCATCAAAATCGGTCCAGTCGTTTGAGAGAAGTTCAGTGACATACACACTCACAGAAGAATTATATATATAAAGATGGACGGAATTGAGAATCTAAACCAATCTCAATTTCACTGAAAGAAACAAAAAAATCATCAAAATCGGTCCAGCCGTTTAGGATGTAGTTTAATTGTGAATCTAAACCATTCTCGAATCCACCTGAAGACACACACCAATCTCAAATTCACTGGAACACACAAAAATATCATCAAAATCGGTCCAGCCGTTTAGGAGGTAGTTAAATTGTGAATCTAAACCATCCTCGAATCCACCTGAAGACACACAGAAAGTTTCATCAAAATCGGTCCAGCCGTCTAAGAGGAGTTCAGTGACATACACACTCACAGAAGAATTATATATATAAAGATTATTGATCCTTTCGTATTAAGTTATTACGTAATTAGCTTACCTAACAACATCTTATAGTGACGAAACCAACATTGAAACATTTTTTTTTAATGAAAATAAGGTACGAAACGAGAAGGACGTTCAGCTGATGGTAATTAAAACGCCCTACCGATTACAATGCAGTGCCGCTAAGGATTCTTGAAAAAACCCAAAAATTCTGAGCGGCACTACAATAGCTCTCGTCACCTTGAGACATAAGATGTTAAGTCTCATTTGCCCAGTAATTTCATTAGCTACGGCGCCCTTCAGACCGAAATACAATAATGCTTACACATTACTGCTTCACGACAGAAATAGCCGCCGTTGTTGTACCCATAAATCGGCATCCTGTGCAATGGAACTTCCCACTGGTTGTAAATTGTTTATGTTTTAAATTAATTAATTTGTCTGTCGCATGAAAACACGATGTATCTTTTTTATTTATTTATATTAAAAACACAATGTATCTCACAAGTAATACATATTATATTATTAAATTACATTGTTTAGTGTGATGTCCAAGCCCATCTAATTTTGCTTGACTTAACGATTTCAATTTAAAAAACGTGAAAGCTAATGCTTAAACAATATTCGTTTAGGTTAGTCGCTGACTATAATATTATGCATCAATACTCGAATGGATTTACATAATACCCGCAGATTTTAACTGAAATTAATAATAAATAAAATCACAGGAAAGGGCTGTACGTGGGAGTTAAACAAACATATTGAGAACAATTTAAATATTTTGTTGATTTTGGGTGGAGCTATTCACCTACAAAAACTCTGAAATTATTAAAGAAACTACTTATAACTTTAACGAGTAAAAATTTTTTTGATGGATAGTATCTACAAACAGATCATATTTTATAATCTTATTCTTTTAAAAGTATCTCAACATTTTTGTAATATTGGAATAAAACGATGGATACCTACTGTGACATCAGATGCATCATAGGTTTTTGACTCTAGTATGCTTTTTCAAGGTCCCTATTTCATATCGTCCAAGTAACATGTAGCCAAGAAGATTTTCCATTTAGTTTTACTAGTGGGCTCCAGGATGCCGGCAAGATTATGGGTACCACAAAGGCAAGTTTTTGTGACATGAAGCAGTAATATTATGTAAGTATTATTTTGTTTCGATCTAAAGGGCGTCGTAGCTAGTGAAATTATACGGCAAATGAGACTTAACATCTTATATCTGAAGGTGACGAGCGCAATTGTAGTGCCACTCAGAGTCTTAAGGAATCCTGAGCGGCACTGCATCGTAATGGACAGGGCGTATCAATTACCACCAGCTGAATAAAAAACGTAGTTGTAACAAGTTCCTTGAAACCGCATATATTATAATGACCATTGAACTTGTGGCTGAAGATCACAGCAGAGATCAATCTTTGAGTTAGTCGATGCGTTAGAAGACGTACAATAAATTCTAACTAACTTAACTGACTAACTTCATATACGGGTTTCGGATCGATCCAACTGCAGATATTCCTTGACAATTCATACTTCTCTTGGTAACACACAGGTTAATTTTTCAGCTAAGGCTGGAGTGCACCAAAACTAAGATTATTATTATTATTATTTGGCGATTAAAATGCACTTAAATCCTAGGATCGATTGTACCCATGCTTGCGCTAGCGCGCCTGCCCTAGCCTCTTTTTGTCAAAAAAAAGAGATTAGGAAAAAACATCGAAGCTACTAACTAGGAAACGTGTTACTGGGCTGAAATTGAAATTATATCCTTAAGACCTATTACTTTTAAGAGTCGAAGGCAGAGAGTTTAGGCAGAGCATGTCCTCTGCTTTGAGTGAAGGTATTTGAAGACACCCCCGCCTGATTCTGGAAATGGCTTCGCATAGCAGAAGGATGTGATCACTGATCACTTTAAGTAAGACATGTGTCTTATGGAGTAGTTATTTGTGGTTGGCGTGTCCCTGCAGTAGAGCGTTATTTATTCCTTTGAAGAAAACAAATTATAGTTTGACTTCAGTATTGCGTTACATAAAAAGAAAAACTTTGAAGTTTCTTTTCTTCTCGAACGATACATAAATACTTAATAATGTTATAAAGTTTGATCCTGTGTGATAGCTTGCATGAAAATTCTCTCGGGAAAGATTGTTGCAGATGTTTCCCGCTGCCACATGCATTAGACTATGATGGGAATATTTAAACCCCAAGGTCACTTACCAGTCTAACCTACCACTTTCCAGGCCTTCAAAGCTCATTTGATTCCTCTGGTGTTGCAATATAATGTGGTCGGCGGTGATCACTTAACACCGGGTGACCCGTACGCTCGTTTGTCCTCCTTTTCCATAAACTAACTAGCAGGAACGAGGACGAGGAACTTACTTGGCTAAAAATATATTAAGTTGCTAATAACCTGTTGGTAAATTTTATATTTTGTCAATGGTGAAAATAATAATATCAATTATTTCCTAAGAGTTAAGTACGTGAAAGTTCACACTTGAAGCAGTCATAGTAAATATCGAATCTCCTCTCTGAGAGCCCCTATTTTCACTTCAATTAACGTCAAAAAGAATTCTATTTTGACAAAAAAAAACTTTAAAAGTTAAATCCTGAGCTATTACTCTCATACCAATTAAAATTTAATTAATTTACTTAAGTTACAAAATTCTTTTCTACTAAATTTGCCGCAGTCGCTCCTCCGTGTAGAATGTCTAATTAAACTTGTAGAACATTCCAGTTAGACAACCTTCTGTAACCAATTTCAAAGTATGTTTGTGATTGTAAAATGTTTGCATAAATTATCTACTTAATCATTTGTAAACAGTCACAATATAATTATTAGAAAAACCTACAATTACGCTTATGATATTGTATGTTATAAATCTACACATATAAATAAAATTGGAGTGTCTGTTAGTAATATTGAAATAACCATTTTTTACTACATGTTTATGAATATATACGGTACACACCAAAATAACATTTTTTACTGTTTCTGTCTATCAGCTGTTTATTCCGGCTAATCTCTGAAATGGCAGGACCTATTTTGACGGGACTTTTATTGGTAGGTAATGAGGATAGGAGGATGTAATAAGGAGTACCTTAAAACGTTTATTTTACAAAAAATCTTTTATTGTAGAAAAATAAAGTAATGTTGCAATGTCCAAGAAACTGTAACTCTACTAAAACTCTTAAAATAATTTATATGGCAAAACAACTTTTGCCGAATCAGATAGTAGATAATATAAGTTAACAACAACTGCGTAGTGTTATTCATCATTTGATGAATATTATATCAGTGGGAGGATTCTTTGCACGTGATGCCGGCTAGATTATGGGTACCACAACGGTACCTATTTCTGCCATGAAGCAGTAATGTGTAAGCATTACTGTGTTTCGGTCTGCAGGGCGCTGTAGCTAGTAAAATTACTGGGCAAATGAGACTTTACATCTTATGTCTCAGGTGACGAGCGCAATTATGGTGCCGATCAGAAATTTTGGGTTTATCAATAATCCTGAGAGGCAGAGTATTGTAATGGGCAGGGCGTTTCAATTACCATCAGCTGAACGTCCTGCTCGTCTCGACCCTTATTCTCATAAAAAAAAAACAAAAAAATCACAGTTACTTCTTAATAAGCAACAAAAACTACCCATAATACATGTCGTTGATCGATTGTCAATTGCAATTGAAAAATGAAAAACTATTATTTAAATGGAATCATATTATTTGTTTCGAAGTATTGGCATTCGTTACAGACGCTTTTTCCCATTTTAATAAATGTTTTTCGATGATAGGCTACAGTCCGGTCAATCTAGACCAAAAAATGAGAATGAAGGTGCGTAAAATAACAACAAGCTAAAAATCAGTTAAATTGATCAAAACATAATTATAAATACAATTTTTAAGTTCCCCATCATTCCCGTAAATGGAAAAATTTTTACTCGAGTTGAACTCATTTTCAGCAAAACGGTAAGTTTTATCATGAAAGTACTTCAGATAAAAGTCTATAAAAACTTTGTTACACTTTTCTTCCTACTAGCCACCGTTTCTGAGATATATACTTGTATAAATTGTACTTGTGTTATAAGTTGTATAATTATCATAAATGAATATTACAATAATATCTATTACAACGGTGTTATTCCTTTAAGATAATACTACAATTAGAAAAAACACTCCCTTTTGTCGTTTTGCACTTATTGCTGCCCCGTTTGTATTTTTAATAAGCTGTTCCAAATAAAATTGATTTGAAAATCTCCTTTAATGATGAATGGTGATGAAAAAAAATCCTTATAAAATATTTCGGTTTTATTTCACAAGTGTATACAAGTACCTAGAAACCGGTACTCGAGTGAGCCTAATCAAAATTGGCCTTTCCCGGCCACATGGGTTCGTAAATATTCCATACAAGCACACCCTCTTGGGACCGGATTTAGTTTCATTTTTATATGTATAATGTATCCCTCTGAATTGTCTGTGTTCGTCACTTTAACTATCCTTCGATTGTTCCACTTTTAAAGTGAAACGTTTATTACATCGTCTCAAACTTTTTCGTCTGTGTGTTGCATGTCGCGTGACGGGCGGCGCCTATAGTTCGCAGCAGCTGACCGTGTCGTGTATATTACTATGACAATTACTCATTTGTGGCAGTGCTCCACGCTATTTTGTTTGTTTTTGTCAGTGTTTAATGTAAATGTTGTTTGTCAGTGTTTAATGTAAATGTTGTTATTTATTAAAGTGAATATTAAAAATTATTAAAAAATATTAGTTTGAGACTTAGTCTGCTTTTATTATTTCCCATTATCATTCCAATTTTCCAAGTATAAAATTAAGATTGTTAAAGCAATTTTTATACCATTAATGGAATATTATTCCAAAATTTTTTAGTTAGATGTCTATAATGTAAAAAAAAAGTTTCACTTTTACCGTGGTTTCATGAAACCACACAATATTTTTTATATTGCTTTATACAATACAATTCTATTAGCTGTCGCGTTATTTTTCAGCTGAGTTCTGCTATAAAGATTCAGTTTAGTTATACCCTAATCAAAGTGACAGATCTAATAACTTTCTCACTACAATATTTTGGAACGTTGAAGTGATAACTGAGTTGTGTTGACGTAAAATAACTTAACTTAACTTAACTTAACTTTATATTTGTTAATATTTCCTTTTTTCGTGTGTAATATTAATTAATTAATGAATTATCTATATATAAACAATTTGTTGTGTTTATTAAGGATAACCCTCACATCTAGGATTAATACACAAATAAAATTTGAAAAACATAATTTTATGAACGATCCGGGACACGAACCCAGGACCTCCGGCGTTCCGTGCCGGTGCTCTAACCAACTTAGCTAACCGTTCGAGTGACGTATCGTTATAAAATCTTGTATGCCTTGTTTAACTCGCTGGTCGTTCGAGTCCGGCATCGTTCATAAAATTTTGTTTTTCAAATTTTATTTGTGCCTATATATAGACGAGCGTTTAATTTATATCAGTGTTTCCCAAATATTATTCTGCTATGGCCAGGTAATTTTCACAATATCCCTTCGTGACCCACTTAATACTTTTAAACCCAAGCTGGTTTCATTAGATAGATTAGTACACCTTTATTAATAGTCAAAAGGTTTTATTAGTACTACATACTTTGCTATCCTCTATTAAGTCACTATGTGTGTGTGTAGTACGAAGTATGGAGCTTCTGATTTTGTCTTACTAAAGAATCCAAGTTAGCGGAAAATAACAAAAGTTTTATCCTGAGGTCTGGTTACACTTCAAGTCGGTGTATTTATTTGTTTTAAAGGTGTTTTTAAACCGAGTGTTAGAAATCCAGCTTCATATTTAATAAGGCATTAAATAAGTTATTGCTTGACGAGCCAATTTAGTGTACTTAGTCTGGCCATAAATACTGTTACAATTAAAAATAAACAAAATATTACATTTGAACTTGGAATCGGCCATTTTTATATTGTGATTGTTCTTTGACTTTTCTCATTTTGGCGCCAATACATTGTACAATATTTTGCGATATCGAAAGGTATCAAGTGTATCAAGATACCATTCTTGAGATGGTAGTGAAGCCCCTTAACAACACCATGTTCAATAACCAAGAATGGTCCTTCCAGCAAGACTCGGCGCCGGGTCATAAAGCTCGGTCTACGCAGTTTGGTTGGGAGCGAACGTTTCGGACTTCATCAGAGCTGAAGACTGGCCGTCGTCTAGTCCCGATCTTAATCCGTTGGATTATGAGTTATGGTCAGTTTTAGAGAGTACGGCTTGATGTAAGCGCCATGATAATTTGGAGTCCCTAAAATAATCCGTACGATTGGCAGAGAAGAATTTTTCCATGGAAAGAGTGCGTGCTTCTATTGATAACTGGCCTCAACCTTTAAAGGACTCTATTGGAGCCAATGGAGACCACTTCGAATAAGCTGTTTATATTTTAAATTGTTTTATATTTATGTATTAAACAAGCGCACTGTAAAAGTAATAAATGGTATTTGCAATAGAAAACTATTTTTTCTTTGTTTCAGTATTTATGGCAAGCCAAGGTATTCTTGACGTCAAGATAACCAAAAAACTTGACGGCAAATGGGAAACGCTGATCTATATGACGTTAACGTGATAATATAATATTATGTGCTCTTAATTGCCGTAAATTCATGAAAATAGCTCGTAAAAGTCTATAGTTACAATCATTATCATAATTAATATTCAAAACGAATTTCATACTTGAAATAGCTTCACATTTTGAGGAATATGTTTCAAATGAAAGTTTAAATGTAACTTAACAGCAAATGTTATTCGTGAATTCAGAAATTGTTTGTTCGATAAGAAAGTTAAGTTCGTTAAGTAGGCACATTAGGGTAACAGGAAAACATTTGGGGTGTCGTCAGCAATGGCCAGCTGCTTGAAGAAATTAAAATATACCATCAAATTGGAAGTACAAGTTACTTACAGAAGTAATTGCTAAAAAGTTTAGGTTCGTTTTTAACAATTTGATTTGAGCCTGTTGTAGCTTTATATATACATAATATATAATTATATATTTTATTTTATTAAAAATTTTAACACAAAAAAACCTTTCTCATTAAAAAAACTATTATATATATAGAAATAGCAACAAAGGTAATAAAGGAATGTGCAAGGGAACTAGCTCCAGTCCTAGCCTACTTAATAAATCTATCTTTTGAAGAAGGTACTTTCCCATCAAATTTAAAAAAGGCAAAAGTAACACCTTTACTCAAAGCGGGTGATAAAAAGGATATTAACAACTATCGACCAATCACACTCATTCCTGTTATCTCAAAAATTTTTGAAAAGATACTGCACAAGCGATTAACATCTTTTTTAACTAAACATAATATCATTTTGGAGGAACAAAATGGTTTCCAAAAAGGAAAATCAACAACTTTAGCGTGTTTTTCGCTAATAAAAGAAATATCGGAATGCATGGATACAAAAATTCCAGTAACATCAGTATTTTTTGATATGAGCAAAGCTTTTGACAATGTTTGTCATGAAAAACTATTAGATAAATGCGCTCAATATGGTATTCGAGGTCTAGCAAATGACTGGCTTAAAAGCTATCTTTCAAACCGTACTCAATACGTTGAAATTGCTAAATTAAATAATAAACAAGAAGTAATACCTTATCGATCAGAACTTAGACTTAAAACAAAAGGTGTACCACAAGGAAGTATATTGGGTCCACTTCTATTCATAATCTACATAAACGACTTACCTAGCATTACTACTAATAACTGTACTCTTTTTGCTGATGACATCTCTATTGTAATTAAATGTAACAATGAATTGACATATGATATAGAAATTAATAAAACAATAAAGGACACAATTGAATGGCTTACTGAAAATAACCTGACTATAAATATAAAAAAAACAATGTATATGCAGTATTATAATAAGAATGGGAAAGGAAAAGATATTAATGTTAATTATCATAATGAGAATATTAAAGAAGCACAACTTGTCAATTTTCTTGGTATTTCTTTAGACAGCAATTTGTCCTTCAAGTCACATGTTGACAAAATTAGCAAAAAAATTAACCAACATGTATTTGTCCTCAAACGCGTATCAAAAACAATAGGTGAAAAAACAGCGCTAATGGCATATCATGCATTCGTGGTTTCAGCTTTAAGATATGGATTGGTCATATGGGGCAACTCGGTGAGCATAGGGCATTTATTTATTGGACAGAAGAAGTGTATCAGGGCGGTTTGTGGAGCCGGCCCCCTAGATTCTTGTCGACCGCTATTTAAAAAATTGAAAATTCTATCGCTGCCATGCCTATACATTTATGAAATAAGCCTATTTGTTCAAAAACATATGTGTGATTTCTATACAAAAAAAAGCCAGAAGGTTTTAAATACAAGATATCCAAATAAACTCATAATGCCCTTCTGTAGAACTGCATCTTTTAGTAGAAATTGTTTCAGCATGTCTGTGAAAATATATAATAAATTGCCCAATGAATTGAAAGATTTACCGTTCAAAGTTTTTAAAAGAAGACTGCATCAGTGGTTAACAAATAAGTGCTTCTATAGTTTAAATGAATTTTTCAATACAAAATGAATTAGTCTATTTGATAATAATATATGTAAATTAATATACTTTTATGACATTGAATTTGTTAATATTATACATAGGTACTAAATGAATTATTAAGTTATTTACGTCTCATATTATAATATTATATAAGTATTAAAATTTCATTTTATAAATATTATTGATATCATTGTGAAATCCGACATGTTTCAATATAACAGTACGATTAGTGTTTAGACAATTTTGTAACATATTTTGCATGTCAATTGACGAAACATATTGGATTATCCATTATATTGTTAACACCTTAAGTACAATGTTTCCTGCAAATAAATTTCATTTCATTTCATTTCATTTCATATTCCAAAGCAATTGATATAATATGTACAAATAAGTAAAAAAATAATTGTACTTTTATACAATCTAATTAAACTTATAATTCTAGTTACAATTAATGTTATCTTTGGAATCGCTGTACTCCCGCTGCAGTTCTACCCTCGCCTCTCGCTTTGTCACATTGCGCGTGCGACACAAGCACATCTCTCCAACAAGTATGAAGATAATCCTACCTTGGCTGACACCGACCTACTAGTAACGCAACATATAGAAAATTTAAGACTTTTATGGGTTTCTCATGGATGCCATTGTCAGATCTGGACCAAAGTGCAATGGGACCACGGCACCAGCTTTCAAATAAAAAAATATCAAGATCGGTTCACCCAGTCGAAATTTCTGAGGTAACAAACATAAAAAAAAACATACCGACGAATTGAGAACCTCCTCCTTTTTTGAAGTCGGTTAAAAACAAGGTACATCTCCTTGGCTTGGGATTGTTTTGTGCCAAAGGTAAAATATATTAACGTTCGTATACATCGATATATTCTTACACAACATTCCGATGCTGTAACGAATTATTGATCAGAAATTTTAAAAATCGGCACTAAAGGAAATAGTAAAAAACATCTTATTCTTAATCATAATTAATCAATGTTAGAAGTAATGGTAAAAACTCTATGAAAATATTCAAATTGTACTCAATTAGCTAAAACAGTTAACTTAATGTCCAAAATTCCAGTTCCCTTTAGAGTTATCAGAAACAAAATGTAAGTGGTAATACTAAAGTATTTTAACTTAGATTAAGGATTGGTGTCCGCTGCGCTCCAACTACATACCGCAGGCGTAGTCGCAAAATGTGGCAACTAATACTATGCCCAAATAGGCGTACTCGAGCCAGTATCGAATAATGTGTGATGTTGACGTGCCACATGTTCTGTTAAACTTTGTTAAAGATGAAACTAAAATGCCGGGTTGCGTAGTAATACTTTGTAAAATAATACTACGAGAAATAAGAAAGACACTGGGATCACATACTATCATCAGTAAGTATTTTGTATTTTATCAATTTTAATGTAAAATAAAACAAAGTGTATGTTACACAATTTGAAAGATGCCATTGAGTGTCAAGGTGCCACGCACACAAGAATCGAATAGTTGCCGTAATTAAAAAGCTATTGTTCTTAGGTAGTGCGGTATCTAGTTGGAGCGCAGCGCAGACCAATCCTTTATCTAAATATGTGAGCCTGCTCATTTGGTTCGGTGTGGTGATCACTTAACATCATGTTAACCGTACGTTCGTTAGTCCTCCTTTTTCATAAAAAAAACACACACCTTATTTTTACTTACCACGTTTTTTTATGCATAAAAAGGACAAACGAGCGTACGGGTCATCTGGTGTGAGGTACTCACCGCCGCACACATTCTCTTCTCACAGGAGCATTACAAGCTTTTAAGGAAGTTGTACGCACTTTTTTTGAAGGTTTTAAATGTCGTAACGTCCCGGGAACACAAAAAAGCTCATTCCACAGCTTTGTAATACGTGGAAGAAAGCTCCTTGGAAACAGCACTGTTGAGGACTGCCACACATCCAGATGGTGGAGAAGATACCCTAATTTGTGGCGTATATATCCTATAATATATTCTCTTGCTATCATCACATTATACTCCATTCGACTCAAACATAGCATATACTTTAAATTAAAATATGTTAATAAGAGTTTATCTGAAGCTAGATTTTTATCATTTAAACTAGCTATGAATACCCGCTTCGCTGGGTCATTTTTAATTGTATACTTATTTGTTAATGTTAATAATCTATCACTACTTACTTCACAATTTTTTCACATAAAAGACACATTTTCTTTTTCTTATTAATTTATTGATCTTACTTATTTTTACATTAAAATCTTACGACTAAGTTGACATTAATATCTTTTATCATCTAACATTAACTGATATCCTAAACATTTTTATTGAAATACATTCTTATATACTACGTTTACAGTTTTGCATTCTGGTGCATAAACAAATAAATTTTCTTTCTGTCCTACGCGTGAAAAAGCTACATAGAGTTGACCATGTGAAAAACAGGATTCTTTTAAATTAACTCCACAAAATCGGAACGTCTGACCTTGCACCTTATTGATAGTCATACTATAAGCTAATCGTACAGGAAATTGTAACCGTTTAAAATAGAATTGTAAATCATTCGAAATTATTGGAATTCTTGGTATAAAAACCAAGTTTCCTTTTTCTTTGCCAGTGAGAACTTCTGCCTCAATGATGTTGTTCAAAATTTGTTTTACGCATAATCTTGTACCATTGCACAATTTTGGCGTATTAAGATTTCGCATTAATATGACTGGTGATCCAATTTTTAGCTTTAATTCATGAGAAGGCATACCAGGTTGGTTTAATGAATTTAAAAATTCCGTTGGAAAGTTTAAACTTTCATCTTGATTCATCATTGTATCTATTGATTCATAGATTTTTTCCTCTCCCGGTATCATTTCCTGTATTTTTTCATTTATTCGTTTTACTGCATCATTTTGTTGTAACCAAAATTGTTCGCTCAGACAACCATGTTTTATTTAAATAATTTTGTTGTATGGATGGATAAATTTTGTCTATAAGGTGTTCTTCGGTGTCTACCACATGACATATCTCTTCAGTTAAAATTATTTTACCAGACTGTGGATCTAGTGGGTAGGTGCCATTCCCAATTTTCAAAAGATTGTCGACAAACTCTTGTGCTTTTGGATCTCCAGTAATTAACGCTCGCATATTTTCTGTCAGTGATAACTTTTCAACATTGTTCCAAAAAATTGATCGCTTTAAACATGCATTTATTTCGTCAGCTGGTGTTGATTTTGGAATAACTGGTAACGTTTGTCTAAAATCCCCTGATAGTAGCAATAAAGCATCTCCCATTAGTTTTGTATTTTTCCGAAGATCCTGTAATGTTCTATCCAGCGCTTCCAGTGATTTTCGATGAGCCATCGTGCACTCATCCCATATTATAAGTTTGCATCTTATTAAAATTTGGCCACGTACAGAAAATTTTGTGATATTACAGACTGGGAATTCTTGTTCAGCTACATTTAATGGCAAATTTAGTGCAGAAATGTGCCGTTTTTCCACCTTCCATTAATGTCGCGGCAATTCCAGAGGATGCCAATGCTAATGCTATTTAATTTTTCACCCGAATTGTAGCTAGGACCAAATTAATGAGGAAAGTTTTTCCAGTACCTCCGGGTGCATCTAAAAAGATTATTCCTCCTGCATTCGTCTCAATACGATTTATTATTGTGTTATATACTATTCGTTGTGTTCATGTTAATTTTGGTTCATTTTCTTCAATGTAACGTTGCAATTCATCTTTATTATAATTAAGTTCTTTTGATAATTTAGAATTAGTCACGCTTAATTCGTTTCTTTTAGAAGATTGCACTCCGAGAGTAACTAAAGTTTGATTACATATTGCGAAACATCGATCTTCTAAAATTATCAAAGCTTCATTATAAATATTATCGTTGAATGTAATATTCATATCTTGATTTTCTCTACGTAGTCTTGCTAGAATATCATCACTCATACTATCACGATATTTCAGCCATAGTCTATTCGGATTTGAAGGATTACACGATGTTAGAATTATAGCAAAGAGTTCTCGCAGTTGATTCGCTGTTGCTGTTTCTGCTGCCTCTTTCATTGCCTGCTCCCATAGGTGCCATTCCCAATTTTCAAAAGATTGTCGACAAACTCTTGTGCTTTTGGATCTCCAGTAATTAACGCTCGCATATTTTCTGTCAGTGATAACTTTTCAACATTGTTCCAAAAAATTGATCGCTTTAAACATGCATTTATTTCGTCAGCTGGTGTTGATTTTGGAATAACTGGTAACGTTTGTCTAAAATCCCCTGATAGTAGCAATAAAGCATCTCCCATTAGTTTTGTATTTTTCCGAAGATCCTGTAATGTTCTATCCAGCGCTTCCAGTGATTTTCGATGAGCCATCGTGCACTCATCCCATATTATAAGTTTGCATCTTATTAAAATTTGGCCACGTACAGAAAATTTTGTGATATTACAGACTGGGAATTCTTGTTCAGCTACATTTAATGGCAAATTTAGTGCAGAATGTGCCGTTTTTCCACCTTCCATTAATGTCGCGGCAATTCCAGAGGATGCCAATGCTAATGCTATTTAATTTTTCACCCGAATTGTAGCTAGGACCAAATTAATGAGGAAAGTTTTTCCAGTACCTCCGGGTGCATCTAAAAAGATTATTCCTCCTGCATTCGTCTCAATACGATTTATTATTGTGTTATATACTATTCGTTGTGTTCATGTTAATTTTGGTTCATTTTCTTCAATGTAACGTTGCAATTCATCTTTATTATAATTAAGTTCTTTTGATAATTTAGAATTAGTCACGCTTAATTCGTTTCTTTTAGAAGATTGCACTCCGAGAGTAACTAAAGTTTGATTACATATTGCGAAACATCGATCTTCTAAAATTATCAAAGCTTCATTATAAATATTATCGTTGAATGTAATATTCATATCTTGATTTTCTCTACGTAGTCTTGCTAGAATATCATCACTCATACTATCACGATATTTCAGCCATAGTCTATTCGGATTTGAAGGATTACACGATGTTAGAATTATAGCAAAGAGTTCTCGCAGTTGATTCGCTGTTGCTGTTTCTGCTGCCTCTTTCATTGCCTGCTCCCATTGATTATCATTTTCTAATAAACCACGACGCTGGCATGCTTCACGATACGTTTCGCAAATGTAACCATCTACTGTTCGAAGATCTTCAAAAGAAATTGGTCCACGTACTTCATGAAGTAGTAGACGTAAATAGAAACATTCAGCATTCTTTGGATGTACCGTATATACTCGACCAATAGCTTTATCTTTAAAGACACCTTTAAATCCTTCAACCGAAACTCCTTTCTTTCGTCGATTAAATACTTTTCGCGATGAGTCCCATGTGTAATAACTGGGAACATCTCCATAAAGAAGAGTTCTAGCAAACAGATCACTTCGACACAATTCGAAAAATGCAGTTAACGTAGTATTAACAGGTTGGTTTGCAACTTTTTGTGCTGTTTGATTAGTAAAATATACCCGTTGCCCATTCTCAAGGTGAACTGCTAAGTGAAAAACAGCTGGATCCCTGCCATGAATCGGAAACCCCAATATACGCCAAGCTGCCTCATTACTATTTATATATCGTCCCATTTGATAACTTAAAATTTCATCATATCTATTTTAAATACTGGATTAAATCCTTTTTCTTCAATTACTGCAGTTGCTCCAAATGAAGTCATTTGAAAGCATGCATTGTAATTTCTAATTTGTTGTAAGAATTCTTTAGAATTTTGTGTTTCTCCTTTCATATATTCTAGAAATTCCGGTGGCAGTGATTTTAACTCTGGTAATTTAATTTTGCCACTTGAACAGCATATACTTTGCGTTTCTCCTTTGAATTTTTTAGCTTCACAAAATTTGCATACTTCATTCATTCTTCCGATCACTATACTTGAATGTTCAAAATAATTTCTAGTAGGATTATAATGAAACGCCTCTTGTTCAAGACTGTATTTTTCCCGACGTTTTTGACGAACAGAATATACAGTTGTTTTAGAAACTTGAGCCTCCATTTGTTCATTTAGTCGAAGATCACGCATTCTTATTGCATTTTGTATTCTTCTATCATCTGCCTGTTCATTTGTCTTTCTTTTTCTTTGCAATCTTTTTCTGATTCGGTCCGTTTCTTTAGAATCATTAAGCTGCTCTTCAGTCTGATTATTTCGACTTTGATGATAATTTTCTCGAAGTAATGTGAGACGTTGTTCTCTTTCGTCTGTAGTTTCATTTCTCCGTGACATTTTTTGCCTTTTCGATACAATTCGAGAACGTGAGAATACGCATTTACGTTTCGGCATCGTTAGTAATATTTTAATTTTTTTTTTTCACCTTTTTCACACTGCACTAAAATAAAAAAACTAAAAAAAAAAGAAACAATATTGTGTATTACACTGCACGTTAAAACTTTTGATTCTTCACTTTAAAAAACACTATACGCTGTTATTTATGATTATTTAATTTTTAATATTTATTTTTTCGTTATACAATTCTTATAAAAAATCGACTGAAGCACGGGTTTGACATTTCGGCTTATATAGTCGCAAAAATTATCCCCACTACCGACCAAATTTTCCGGAGAAAGGTATTTGATGACACCCCCGCCTGATTCTGGAAATGGCTTCGCATTCCAGAAGGATGTGTTTGGGGCTTCACTGAGACCCATTCTGGCTAAGTAAACTTAGATTAAAGCATCACTTTAAGTAAGACTCGTGTCTTATGGAGCCCTGTCCCTGCAGTAGAACGTTATTTATTCCATGGAAGAAAAACAAATTATAGTTTGACTTCAGTATTGCGTTACGTCAAAAGAAAAACTTTGAAGTTTCTCTTCTTATCGAAGGATACATAAACACTTAATAATGTTATAAAGTTTGATCCTGTGTGATAGCTTGGATAAAAATTCTCTTGGGAAAGATAGTTGCAGATGTTTCCCGCTGCCATGTGCATTAGACTATGATGGGAATATTTAAACCCCAAGGTCACTTACTATTAATCTACCAGGCCACTTTCCAGGCCTTCAAACTTCATTTGATTCCTCTGGTGTTGCAATAGAATGTGGCGGTGATCACTTAACACCGGGTGACCCGTACACTCGTTTGTCCTCCTTTTCCATAAACTTACTAGCAGGAACGAAGACGTGGAACTTACTTGGCTAAAAATATATTAAGTTGCTAATTACCTTTTGGTAAATTTTATATTTTGTCAATGGTAAAAATAATAATATCAATTATTTCCTAAGAGTTAAGTACTTGAAAGTTCACACTTGAAGCCGTCATAGTAAATATCGAATCTTATCTCTGAGACCATCTATTTTCACTTCAATTAACGTCAAAAAGAACTCTATTTTGATAAAAAAAAAAGTTTTAAAGTTTAAATACTGAGCTATTATTCTCATACCAATAACAATTTTTGCTTAATTTCAAAATTCTTATCTGCCAGATTGGCCGCAGTCCGTCCTCCGTGTAGAAAGTCTAATTAAACTTGTAGAACATTCCAGTTAGACACTTTTGTAACCAATTCCCAAGTATGTTTGTGATTGTAAAATGTTTGCATAAATTATGTTCTTCATCATTCGTAAACAGCATCAAAATAATAATTTGAAAAACCTATAATAACGCTTATGATTTTGTACGTTATAAATTTATACATATAAATAAAATTTGAGTGTCTATTTGTAATCTTTAAAGAACCATTTTTTACTACATGTATATGAATATATGCGGTACACATACACCAAAATAACATTTTTTACAATTTTAACTGTTTATTCCGGCTATTCTCTGAAATGGCTGGACCGATTTTGATTTTATTGGCAGGTAGCTGATTTAATAAGGAGTAACATAAGCTACGTTTATTTTACAAAAAATCATTTATTGTAGAAAAATAAAGTAATGTTGCAATATCCAAGAAACGGTAACTCTACTAAAACTCTAAAAATAATTTATATGGCAAAACAACTTTGCCGATTCAGTTCGCTAATTCAGGATCAATACTTTATGATTTTTTTTTATGAAAAATTTTTAACAAAAAAACAACCGCCTTCAAAAACACTAATCCAAAACTTATATTATTGTAATTTTTAAAATCGCGATATTGATTTATTCGTAAATTTATCATCCACTTTTGCTATACGTATGTATAGCAAATTTAAGACTTTTATGGTTTTCTCATGAAGGACACAGTCACATCTGGACCAAATTTCAATGGGACCACACGGGAAGCACCAGCTTTCAAATAAAAAAGAATTATCAAAATCGGTTCACCCAGTCGTATGTTTTGAGGTAACAAACATAAAAAAACCGACGAATTGAGAACCTCCTCCTTTTTTGAAGTCGTTTAAAAATATGGGACGAGACGAGCAGGACGTTCAGATGATAGTAATTGATACTGGGGCGCCCTGCCTATTACAATGCAGTGCCGTTCAGGACTCTTGAAAAACCCAATAATTCTGCGTGGCACTACAATTGCGCTCGTCACCTTAAGGCATAAGATGTTAAGTCTCATTTGCCCAGTAATATTACTAGCTACGGCGCTTTTCAGACCGCAATACGGCAGAAATAGACGCCGTTGTGGTACCCATAATCTAGCCAGCATCCTGTGCAAAGGAGCCTCCCACAGACAGGGAGAGTTTGTATAGAGGGGACTTAATGGCTAGTCCATAAGTTAAGAAAATTTATTATTTAAAACGATCGATCTGTCCACTTCAGATTACATTCGGAGTTACAGAAAAGGAGTGAAGAATTTCGTTTCTAACGGGGTAACCCAATCGTATTATTATTTATTTCATTATTTTAATCAATATACAGTATTGTAAGCAAATAAATTTTCTTCTTAATTATCTGTCTGAACCTAAGACAACTTATTGTTAAAATACAAACGATACAACTTATAGAAACAATACTGACAGCTCGATAAGATAAAATGAAAGCAAGAGATCGGTTCTTCTGCTATTAAAACGATATCTGGTTAGATGAAGAATAGTCGGAAAGTACAAGATTCTGTATAGAGTTATCAGAATCAGAATCTTGCCTAGCTCCCATAACGATAACTACTAATTATATATTATGAATTCATCTGCAGAGGTGTTTTTGATAGCCATGAATCCTCTCATCATCGCATTTCTCACAGGGAGTGTTCCACTATTTGAACTAATTCGTATCGCCGGAATTCTACCTTTCCATGACACGCCACGAACTTCTGATACCTGATAGAATGTCAAACACACAACTCCTCTAAACTGTTTTTTCACGAACATCCTGCTACCTTGTATTAACACTATTCACTGTTTTGAGATCAAACCTTATAATTATTAAAGATCGTATTTAGAATTTAAAATATTTCAATTGACCACCCCGTATCAGTGTTACAACTTGAATGCCTATATTCTTGGTCAACTGACAACGTCATATTGGTGGTATCAGTTGACTGTGTATATAATATATTTTAATAGATTATTACAATTTAACAATAAGATTGATTATTAAATAAATCACGCGAATTAAATAAAATCAACCAAATATAACAATTTAAATCAATTTAAATTATAAATAATTATGTTGGTAGCGCTTACACTTGATATTGATAAAATTTGGAATGAGGTTCCTTGTGCGATGTTTTCAGGACGACACGACATGAGCACATTCAAAATAATTCAAAATATTTCCATAAACGAAATATACTACTACACTTCAAAAATTTTCAAAAATCAAATAAGCAGTTCTTAATTATCATTCTGATTTTTAACATCAACAATAAACCTTCTGTTATATTACTGTCATTGATTAACAAACCTAAAACAAAAAAATAATGTCTTACGCCATCAAAGCCTTTACTTACTCAGAAAACGAAAACAAATTGTACTTTAACTTGTTCTAACTAGCTCTTCGACGGATTATAAATAAGTTTCAAGTGAACGCGGTGAATACTTATGGCTCAAGAGCACTGAATTAGAATAAAGACTACTATTTATTTCATGGAAATTCTTTACATCTACCAGGATTCCATCATAAGATCTCATGAAATTGAAGAAATATATTAGCAATAGAAAGACATGTAAGTATCACGGTGATTGCTGAACCTTTACTGAAATAGTCACTAGAACTAGGCAGGTAACCTGCAGGAGGACCTCAGTTCTAGGTGAGGATAGTTCGTTAATGTTCTGGTGAAGGGCTAGAAATGGGACCGATACTTCCTGCCAACATTGATAGATGATGGCAGATACAGTTTGCCGGTGACAAAAAACCTAACAAAGCGTGCCTCTTGGTGTCCGTTTGATGTAGTAGAAGACATCGAAGAAGAGCAAGAGAAACCTGGATGAAAGAAGTTCTGAGGCGAGCTCGGTGAAAAAGGGGAGGATCAAGACCTGCTGGGTGCGTGATGAATGTGGAAGTTAATCACGTACTTCTGCCAATAGGTTCATCTAGGAATACATACAGGTTTTACTGGGTGCAAGCTTGACATAACCCCTTCATTCCACTTGACGAGAGCTATGTGCTAGGCGTTTCCTATGTACCTATAAGAAAAGTAACGCCCATACTAGTGTTTTTATTATTATACAAGTATTTGTGTAAATGTGTGTTGATATTATTATAATAATGACCAGCTGACCATGCAAACGTTGTATAGCCATATAAGGTAATAATAAAAAATATAATAATATATATAAAATTAGTAAAATTTTTAGGGTATAATAAATGGATGCAACCGATTCTTAGACCTATCAAATATATCATACTACAATAATTGTATATAAAAATATTTGTAGATCGTAGAGGGCGAAAATTTGTAGTTGTATGTATTTTTCAATGCTAAATCATAATGAAGAAAAAATAAAAGAAATATATTTATGGGTCAGCCTTATCATTTAGGGGTATGAAAAATACATGTTGCCTGATTCTCAGACCTACCCGATAGACGCACAAAATTTCAAACAAATCGGTTCAGCCGGTTCGGAGGAGTTTGGTAACAAACACCGGGCCTCGAGAATTTTTTAATATTAGATTTATTTTACTATCTGATAATATATGCTTGTTGATAATGAAACTTAGCCACTTTAGGCAAATAATTATGTTGATTTTTTGTCAATTTCAATATAATTATTTGGCTAAAACTTTTGCAACAGCTTGGGAACGTTATGTATATGCATAAAAATTTAAAATATTCATACGAATAAAAGTGTAACATCAATATTATAATAAATAAACAGAAATGTTGAAATGAAACATATGAATAGTAATATGTAAATGTGAAATCCGATAATAATAATAAATCATTTTATTTCAGGCTACAAGGCCCATAAAATAAATACCTTATAATCTAACATACATATTTTTAAAACTTAAATCTACGTCACATTTTCGCGGCGATGTGAGGCGTGGATTCGGTACGCGGGATCAGTCACTTTCAGGACATTTATCATATCCTGATAACTTCTTCTCCCCTTTCATCCCTCCTGCGGGACGGCATCTGGTCTGATTTCATCAAAATCTTGTACAGGAGCGTCTTGGCGTTAATGATCTCCTCACTCTTGAAATTTGATGCACAGATCTGAATGATACTGATCTCGTCCATAGCATCAATTGCGTGCTGAAGGAATGCAAGGAAGAAACGTCTTTAAGAAAAAAAAAATCTATACCTTTCTAGAATCAATTTACTTATTAGTGCATTCTAATTTTAAAACATAATGAGTGTGTCAATAACATATTTATTATTCAATGAGTATGTATTAAGTTGTTATTACTGTATTGAAAGGTTAATGAAAAGTATTTATTGTAGTAGGTACTAATATTGTTAAAACAAACAAAAGGTTACATTATGTGTTTACTACTTATGATACTAATTACCCTCATTAATAAATTTTCTTAATGTTATTTTTAATTGTTTTCAAGAACGACTACTTATAAATTATCCAATTAATTATGGCTACATTTGGAATCACATCTTTAAATGGATCACACTGTTCTTATACAAGCAGTAGTAATACACGAATTGAACGTAAAATAAGAATGAGTGAATTGGAAAATGCAGTGAATGAGAGTTTAGTATACACGTGTGGGCGATGTGATATGTTTTATTATGACTACAAGCAGTTGCTTGAACATTTATACTGGCGTCACGGCACTGAAAGCCTTTGGTGCAACCAGAGTGATTTGAAACGTTGGCAGTACGCCGCACACGTGTGTAATGTGTTACCTATAGATGAATCTCTGTTAAACAACTATACCGGACCTATTTACTGCTTCTGTGGCAAGGAGGAATATGATTCTCTTGCTGCGACTCACCCGACTGTAACCTTCAATGGTATCACTATAAATGTGTGGGTATTGTTACGCCCCCTGCAGGAGAATGGTATTGTCCTGAATGTTGCAAAATTTATTCCCTACAGGTATATAGTACATTGTGTTCTTTTATTTATGTAAATGTTAATAAGTAAAGGCCATTTATGAGGCTCCACAAGTAGAAAATCAACTAAAAATTATAATGCTTCACACTTAAGTCTAGGTATAACACTTACGAGATTTAAAACTTATAAACTAGATTAAATACAATACAATTCTATTTAGGATCTAGCCCTAAGTTACAATTAGCCAAAAATCTTTTATCAGATTGCACGTCAGAGCAGAATAGAATATAATACAAGAATTCAAGATTTATTATAGTGGAATAAGAAGGCGAACAATTTTTCTAATAAGGAATTGAGATTCTTAACAATCTACAGTCGATATATTTAATTTTCTCTGCACTAGCGTGTCTGTATATTTTAATGGGATAAATGGCATCATCTTCTTACAACAGTGACAGCATTATGTGTGGAGATGATACTCCGATCAATGTTCAACGCATCACAAAACAAGCCAAGGCTTTGCTTATTCTGATACAACTCCGACCATTTAAGTTTTACAACGTTTAGCGCAAAATTCTCTTGTAGTCAATTCTTAAAATAGTATTACATATTTCTCAGCGTATCATCAAGGTGCTTATCACTATGACATGTGGCTTGCAAGCCAATTACTGACTGTATAGCCAATAATAAATTAATAAAATTTTTCCTTCTTTGTTTCAGAATAATCATTAAACTAAACTGAAAGCCTAGCTATCTGTATTTTTGAAGTATTGAAAAAATTTAAAGACAATTTTTTGGTCTCACTGCAAAGCTGTTATTTTATTTTATTCAAATTAACAAAAAGCTGTATAAATAATATATTATTTAATAATAAATTTATTAACTATTAATTTATTATGAACCATTATGTTTATTTAATATATACTACTATTTACTAGTAATCGTGGTGATAAACATCTTATTTTTTAAGGAAAAGATATGAACAATGAACATCTACAAAAATATAATATTCCTATATACATACATACATTTGGTAAACGTTAGAATACTGTAATATTGAATATTTTTATAAAGTAACATGATTTTAAATAGTTACAAGTCAGATGTGAATTAAAACTGCAAGAAGAGGTGTTGGACCTCTCACACCAGCAAGAAGCTCACGGTAACAGAGACAAAAAACTCTGTACTGCTCGTTCAGTATATCTCTTAGTACATATTTAGATCAGTGCTTCACCTTTAAAAATTATATATAGTAAAAAAAATAGTAGGCTGAAACCCATTGTAAAAGGAAGAGAATATAACAATAATGAAAGAAAAAATAAATTAGGGGTGATCTGAGGGTGGGGAAGGTAAAAAACGGTTTATCTCGACTTCCGAACTACAAGTTCTGTGGAAGTTGCTAAATTAATAAAAATATCTACAACTTTGGTTTTCACATTTTTCTTTACCTAACCTTGAAATTTATGTGAAAATATCAGAAAACCAAGTATTTACTATTTTATTTATATCATAATAAAATAACTCTATATAGGAGTCTATATAGAGTTATCTTATTTACAAAATTTGTTACATTTTTTTTCTCGTTAGCTTATCTATTCTCATAAAATGTCTTTCATTTGAATTTTTTATTGCTATTTTGCGTGAAAATGTTTTCTATTTGAGATGGATTTAAAATAACAAAACATGAAATTAATTTTATAAATAAATACTAGTTAGATACCTTAACTTAAATCTGCAACCAAATATCAATTTTTGCAGATTATAGAACCTAGAATTAATAAAATTAATTGTATTGGTTTTAAAGAAAGAAACATCTAGCATAATATTTTGAATTTCGGATTTTTTACTTGAAATAAAAAATAATTTATATCGAAAATTAACTTCACATAATATTATTATAATGCAAAGCTTTATCAGCCATACTATATAATTTACGTTATTTATAAATTTAGTAAGGATTTATTAAGATGATTTTAATCCATTATTTTAAACTCAAGAAAGCTTACAATAAATTGCCAATTACGAAATATTGTTATATTGTTGTAGCTATTTCTCTTTTTCATAAAGAAACAATAAAATCATATTTTTTTTCACTTTCTCACAGAAAACTTAAAATATATTATCAAATATTTCCTAAATTTCAAAATAGTTCTCCTACTTTACTATATTTTATATTATTACCTTCAGAATTGTCTTCATCCCTTCGACAAACTGAAAAAACCCCTGTCAAATACTTTAATATAATGTCTTTATATCACCTGAACCTCCATTGCTGGGTTAGTAGTGATAGATAGCGATAGATTTCTCTATCGATACTTCGATATCTCCAAACTGAACATGTTTTTATTACACGAGCTGCAACCAGCTATACTATTCTTTAATAAAATTAAACTAAGGCAATTTTTATTGCAAAATCTCTTCCAGTTAACTCCTAAACTAATGGACCGATTTTTAATGGGGATTAATGGAGTGCAGTTTAGTTCAATTCTCAAGTTGGACTAAACTGCACTCCATGAAGTAATCCCCATCTATTTCTCAAGATAGGATAATTATTATTTCGATTTGAAACCTATAATTATTTTTATTTCTAATATTTATTTCGTATACACATATTTTCTATGAGAAAACTTATTGAAGCACGGTTTGACAGTTCTGCTGTGAAACAACTTTATTATAACAACTGGAGCATATTTTACGAAATAATTTTTGATGTTATGAAATATTATGGACTAATTCATAAAAAAAAGTATTTTATTTATTATGTACAGAACAACGTTGGCCGGGTCAGCTAGTTTAGATATGTTATATAGTTATATATTTGTGACTATATTTTTATTGTACTGTAAATCACTATAAGCATCCAAGTCTATGAATGTAACGTATGCAGGTTCTTTGTATTTAGGCGGTGCATGATGCTTAGGATGGTGAAATGATTTTTTGAAGGTGATGATAATATCGTTATAAGAAGTCTTAGGACTTAGAGAAAGTAAAAATTCATATTGGGTGTAAAGCGCACGCTCATGAAGATAGCGGCAGACATCTACTTTTTGCAATTAAACCTACACATCGGAGGACATACTGCGTCTTACTGAGAGAATAGGTACCTTATCTAGCCAGCTTTTTACTACGCATAAATTAGCCTTTCAAGCTTTAATATTTTAAAATAATTATAACATTCTAGATTAACTCATATTGTGCTTATTTTCTAGATTCAATAATATAACTTGTATATTTAAGGAGAAAATATTCTTTTCTATATTTTTAAGAGTATTTGCTATATTAGTATAATTTCAAGAATATTGGAAGTCATACCTAGGAAAGTTGCTATAATATAACCGATGTTATCAATATTTGCCTAAAAATTTGTCGTACTTGATGATACATAATTCGGGGATATTTATCAAATATTTCTTTCTTTATCTTTATTGCTTGTGACGAATTCTAGTTGGCTTCATAAGATACATAAAAGCTTTAAGGGTAAATGTATACACTTTTATAATAAAGTCCCAGCCATTTTTCAGGAATTATCTTTAAATAAATTAAAATGTTTAATTAAAAAATGGCTCTGTCGTAAGTACTTCTACTCCACAGCTGAATATCGAAGGGATCGGACAGCCTGGGACTAACTGGATTATGATTATATTATAGCAAAAGCAACGACAGTACAATATTGTACATTCAAATAAAAAGAGCGCAAAAAAAAAATGCTGGGAGAGTTTCTTGCGCAGCTTCTTCCCCCTCAGAGTGCCATTTGTTTCCGAAGATGTGGTAGTGTCTGCTATATTAGAAAAGACATCAAAAATAATTCTAAAAGAATCAATTTTGAAAAAATAAATGCCTCTTATTCCTTTTAATACATTAGTACTAATCACTTAAGCGTTCTCATATTGTCAAGTTGCATTTCCTCTAACATCACCATAAGTACTCAGGTAAACACGCCAAATATAACTTCATTATCTACGTAATATAACATGAACATATTATACGAGTAAATAGCATTGAGAGTTCCTCTTTATGATATTCTTTTCACGAAACAATGCCTCGCCGGTGTCTCAATTATCATTTCCTCTCCCTGAGACATCCGGTTTGATTTGTAGAGAAATATAATACACAAAATGTAGTTAGTAATTGTAGTAGGAGGTGCTTAGAGTACGCCAGCTGCAAAGGATAAATTTCACTCTATAAGACAAATCTTAGATATTGTCATATACTAGCTGACCCAGCAAACGTTCTTTTGCCATATTATACATTATTTAGATGAGTTTAAAAAGATAAATGTATAGTATTCTACTATAATTATTATATTCCATTGCCATCCTGCAACTCTATTGCATATCTGTGGATGGCACAGAATAATATAAAAATCACGATTAAAAAACAGGGGTAGAAAATGAAAATTTATAGTTGTTTGTATTGTTAATGCTAAAGCATAATGAGATAAAAATAAAAAAAATAAACAATCAAAAAAAGTTTTTGGGGTGGGTCATCCTCCTATTTAGTGGTATAAAAAACAAAGTGGACGTACTCGACCCAGTCTCGAACAATATGTGGCGTTGACTTGCGACATGTTCTGTTAAACTTTGCTAATAATTGAAAATAAAATGCCGGGTTGCGCAGTAATACTTTGTTAAAATAATACTACAAGAAATAAGAAATACACTTGGATCATATATCATCAGTAAGATTCTTGTATTTATTAATTTCAATGAAACATAACACACAGCGTATGTTACAAAATTCAGAGAAGATTCTATTGAGTGTCAAGATGCCACGCACAAGCATCTAATAGTTGCCGTAATATAAAATCTATTGTTCTTAGGTAGTGTAATACAAGTTGGACCACAGCAGAGCCCAATTCTTAATCGAAAAATATATTTTATGTTTATTTAAGAAAAAAAGAAATAAAACCTTCAGTTTTAGAGACCATTGAAATCACTTTGCAAATTTAGTTTGTTTGACACGATCTGAGTGGGATCAAGTATAAATTGAAACAGTCATGAACATTTACGCGTTCTCGACGTTAAAAGTTATATTAGATAGGCCTATCAATTAAAATGAATACCAATTGACTTATAATTTAATAAGATATTCAATTAATTTATTGTATAGTTTAATATATGCTTCGTGACTTTCTTTTATTAGTCAGAGGTTCAATTAAGAACAATTTATGTTATATTTATAACAGACTTACCTAGGAGGATTTATATTACATCTATACTTATGCAATAAGTTATTTACGCTATTTTTACTCTATCTTTTTATTAACCAAAGTGATGGCTCATGCAATTAATGCATTTTTGCCAACATAGTGGTCGCTTATTAATACCCTTTTTGAAAAAGTATGCTGCGAGGCAATAAATTCTTCAAAGACATTTTGAACTGCCGGTTATTGAATTTTTTCCCCGCCAAGGAGTTATCCAAATTCTGGAAAAAGAATAAGTTTGGAGGGGTCAGCGCTGGTGAATACTTTGGATGACAGAGAACTTCCAATCCCAGCTCTTATAAAACTTGGAAACCGTCTGCTGTGCAGTATGACGATAGTGTTGATTTCAGGAGCAGCGGAGCCGAACATTGACCAAAGCTGGTTGGAGAAATGTGAGCTTCTCCATCATTGTGTTCAATTCTTCATAGTAAACATTTGCAGTGATGCTCATCCCGTTTGGTTAGAAGATATTATGATCACTTTTTTAGGGGTCTGTTTTCGTTTGGGGCATTATTTAGATTCTGAACCAGGATCTTACCAACTTGCTGAGCACTTGCTATGGTGGAACAGAATCCATTTTTCATTGAAAGCATTGAATATGCCTTCGTTTGTGTGCCTGTTGAGTAGTGCAAGGCTCAAGTCGACACATGATTCGCGCTGGCGGTCATTCAATTCGTGGGGCACCCATTTATCTAGCTTTATTACCTTGCAAATTTGACGCAAATGGACGAATATTGTTTCGATGCTGATATCGAGCGCTGCTGCTAATTCAGCTGTAGATTGAGAATCATCAGCTTCCACAATAACTTTTAATTCGTCATTGTCATCTAAAGTTTTCGGTCGAACTCAGGGTTCAATTCGCTAATAAGTCAAAATTTCCAGAACGGAAGCGGGCAAACCAATAACGGGTGGCCCGATCGTTGATATTAGCCCACGGGTTACACCATCACTTGATTGGAAAAGCGCCCGCTTAATTTAAAAGTACAATGAGTTAATAGGAAAATAACAAGAACCCAACTATTATAAATACAAATGAAATCTTTATAGATAGATTCAAACCAAACCATCTTGAAAAGAGACTGGTTCATGTCGTGTACGTAATACTTGACATGGGTCCATTCCAACTTGCAACTTGTTACTCATCTTCGTGCCTGTCTTTACAGATAGTGACAGTGAAGATAATAAAAATAAACCCACGTTTACACAAAATGTAAAACGTGAGAAAAACAATTTTTAGTTTGATTCGCATAAGAATGCTTTATTTCTTGTACGCTTTATATTATCTTATATAACTCTGGTTGTCTATTATCTGTTTATATAAACATCGTCGTTTGCCGTGTGGTTGCATTATATTTTACTTTTTCTGTTGAAGCATATCACATTTCAGAATCAAAAGGATCTTTGTTACGCTCTTGCTCACAATTCTTAGCAACATCAACTTATGACCTTAATTCAAAAGTTCTTTAAAATTCCCTATAAGCTTTTCAGTCAGTTTTTTATTTTTTGACGCAGCTTCATATTTCATAGGTCTTTCTTAGATCATTTATACGTCTAGACAGCTTTGAACACGTAGGACAAAATAGAATTTAAACTATTTTGAGTAAATCACGCACACAAACGCGAAGTGTCATACAAAGCACGAGTGTAAGACGTAGCTTGTCACGCACACTAAACTATTATTCGTGGCCTGTTTTTATCGTTCGTCTAACTGCAAGAGACTCTATCTAGACATATAAATTATCTAATTTTTCTGTTTGTTATATATAGTATTTAAAATTCTGGTTTTAGAGTGATAAAAAATATATTAATTTTATAAATAATGTCAGAACAAAGCAAGTTTTAATTACTAAAAAAAAATCATTGGAGAATTAAAGCAATGTTTTAAGCAATAACAGAGCGACAAATAATATAACCGAGTTAAGAGTCTGTTGTGATTCGTAATATATGGCTTCATTTGCGTAAAAGCTTTCAATAAATGGTGCTGTTGGAAGCGCAATACAACAGTTTTTATTGTAAATCTATAGCCATTGTGTATAATTAATTTGATTGTAACAACGTATTAATATTCTATAGATTTGCAGAATTGTGTTCAAAATAAAAGTGCAATGAAATATAACAATACATTTAACTGGGTGAGATATTTATATAGAAATACAAGCCGTTACCGCCCGATTCGCTGGGCGAATTTTAAAAGGAAATAAATTAAATTTTATTCATCTTATTACAAATACAATTAAAAAATTAGTAATAATTTAAAAAAAAAAAATAAAATCGCATCGAATGGTGGTAATTTCATGTCGATACGATCAGTGGTTTAGGCGTGAAAGAGGCCCGAATTCAGCCTTAATTTTACTGTAAAAGATTAAAAAAAATGGCTTTCTCTATTAAATAACAAAGTGTAACAAACCACCATTGGCTTCGATATTAACCTATATTTTGACATTATTACTTTCATTTAATGATTTTTTTTGTGAATGTAAACTAAGTATCGAATATTCTATATCTAATTATATGTTTATATAATATAGAGTGAAATATTATTGTAGTTGTAACCATCTGGTAATAATAAGCCATTCTACTGAGGAAAGATATATTAAATTAAAAAAAAAAAATTTGGGGAATAAAAAGTAGATATTGGCCGATTCTCAGACCTAAGACCTCAGAGTGCGGCCGATATTAATACCATCTTTGTGCTGCAGAAGAGGGCTATTTAGGCGATTTATAACCTAGGTCGTAAAGAATCATTAAGAGAAAAATTTTGACTGTTGCTTCTCAATACATTTTTGATAATGTTCTGTATGTACATAAGCACATTGAGGAATTTTCTAGAAACTGTGACATTCATAATGTTAGCACGAGGTACAAACATAAACTTGTTATGCCTACCACTCGGTTGGGTCGAGTTAGTAAGTCTTTTGTTGGGCGATGTATATGCTTCTACAACGTGATCCCAGAAAATGTACAAAACAAATGTGTTAACAACAAGAAGTGTTAAAAAACGTTTGTGTGGGAAAGGTTATTATAGCATAAACAATTTTCTTAAAGCGCTATAGTCCTAAAAAGTAACATTTTTGAAAATCTACTTGAAATACTTCTACAAATACTACGGTTCCAATTTTTTGACATGTTTATCTTCATTTCTTTATCTAAATTATTGTAGTTTCGAAAATAAGATTACGAAAAAAATCTCCATAGATAAATTTTTTGAAAAATTGGCTTTTTTATATGAATTGAAAACAATAAAAATATTTTCATAAAACTATGACGGCTATAAACACAAAACTTATTTTATTAGTATTTATAAATATTCATCGTGGGTTTTATCAATTGTCTTTGTGAATTATTTTCTATTAATTTTTTTCGTAACAAACCAAACGCGACGCCTTGGTTGCATGCTCGCTCATGCCAGCAGTACGCCTGTGACCACTGTCAAGGACGGTGCTGTGTTCGTTTCTCTTGGGCTCGCATTACGTAAGATTTTATCAAAATTTTACAAAATTAGTATTGCGCGGCGGCCATCTTGGATTTCAAAAATGATCCCAAATTCGTACTCTGCCACCTCGAGTACCCCGGACACGATATCCATATTGCTGAAATCATAATTTTGTGCGGCGGCTATCTTGGATTTCAAAAATGATCCCAAATTCGTTCTCTGCACCCTCGAGAACCTCGGATACGATATCCATATTGTTGAAATCATAATTTTGCGCGGCGGCCATCTTGGATTTAAAAAATTATCCCAAATTCGTTCTCTGCACCCTCGAGAACCTCTGAAGCGATACCCATATTGTTGAATACATATTTTTGCGACGCGGCCATCTTGGATTTCAAAAATGATCCTTAAATAGTTCTCTGCACCCTCGAGAACCTCGGACACGATACCCATATTGATGAAATCATAATTTTGCGCGGCGGCCACCTTGAATTTCATAAATGATCACAGATTCGTTCTCTGCACCCTCGAGAACCTCGGATACGATACCCATATTGTTGAAAAAATAATTTTGCGTGGCGGCCATCTTGGATTTCAAAAATGATCCCAAATTTGTTCTCTGCTGACTCGTGAATCTCGGATACGATATCCATAATGTTGAAATCATAATTTTGCACGTAATATAACATTTCTTCTTCAAAAAGATTTACTTCAAAAATGCATAAAAAATATCACAGTAATTCGTACTCTAGCGCAACTGTAAGTTTTAAAAAATATTACGCGGTCCTTTCGGGTCGGCGGTCGTTGACCCGCATCGCTCGGTTCGTTCTCAGCCATGCCCGTGTCCATGCGTACCTATCGAATCTTACGTTCGACTGATTCGTACCATACATTACCCCTAATTCCTCAATGTGTCCTAGGTACACCATAGTACTGAAGTAGGCACATAGAGTATGTTGTACCTTGGCCATAAATCTATTTTTTCGTTTTAATTATTAAAACACATGTAAGAATGCAATATACATTTTTGATATTTTGATGGTGAATACTCAAATAATTGAACTTTCAAAATATGCAAAAATGTTGTGAGTACAGTTCGTCAAATAAAAATAACAAAAATATAATATACTTAAAAAACTGAAAAACCTAGGTACAACAGGTTCCTCTACTCCCAAAAGTGATATGAATGACGTGATATGATTTTGTATTGAAGATTAGAAGGTCCTTCTATTGTTGTAGAGATCGTTTATATAAAATAAATACGAGCCAATAATATTATACTTGTAACATTGATATAACGTACGTGGTGCCTGAATCTTATTTGAACTCACAATTGAGCATCTCCATACCTCTAGGATTTCGCAAGTACTTATCCTCTGCAACTCAGGGTATTCTACCATAGAGGGAAGGGCACAAAACTTTCTGTACCATATATTATTAGACCTGAATAAATAAAAATTATTATTATATATTATCACGAAATACTCTCCGACACTTGATTACATTTCCTGTCTCCAATTGATAACTCTTACAGAGAGCTTATTGTAAAAAGAAACATAATATTATATTTCAACATTTAAATTTATATTTGTATAATAAGTATTTGCAACAGCAATGACGGAATAAAGCTAGCAGTTCAACGCTGCAATTGCAATGATCTATAAGCTGGCCATTAAGCTGATGAATTGGATAGCGGTCTCTGAAATCTAGAGAGGTGTGGCCTGAGCAAACTACAGACAAAACGGCTAATTTGGAAGCTGTGTGAAATGTGGCGATTCAATCAGCACAAAGCGACGCTACAGCCGTCCAGTTCACTAGATGTAATTAATAGTACTTGCATTGACTGACATTGCTTACATAGTTTCTGAGACAGACTAGTTAATTATTTATTAATACGGCTTTACTCACGTTTTTGTCGTTGTCGGTACCGACTAGTTTCGGACCATTCGGAAGTCCTTCATCAGGGTTTAATAGAGACAAGGTGTGGGCTCTGCCACCGACTTGGAAACTAGTGTTACAAAACGCGTCTCGCAATAAGACCCATAGTGCCGATGATCACATAGTGGACATTGTGACATCAATAGTGGCGTAGTGTCAGTGACAGGGGGGTGCAACTTCCCTACATTGGCACATAAAAAAAAATTGCATTGAAAGTGCTGCCACCTATTCTATTAGGTACGCTGCAACTTCACGATGGCGATAATTCAACATACATGATAGATGGATAGATGGAGCTAGTGATAGCAAAAAACTCACTTAACTTACTTATTAAAGACTTGACTATCGTGTTGTAATCATTGAAAGGCTCTCCTTGCCCTGCAGACGTTGATCGACTCGTCACGGACCTCAGCGCAACAGTGTCCAATGCGCTCCGAGAGTCCAGACTCGACGCTGCATCTACTCGTAGACAACCCCAGCTCCCTGCCTACATACAAGCGATGATCGAGGAGAAGAGGAAGCTGCGAAGGCAATGGCAAAACCTGCGGTGCCCGACCATGAAGACTCGGCTGAACGCTCTGGCTGCCAAGATCTCAGGCGCACTGGAGACAGTTTCAGACGAATCCTGGCACTCCGCCATTGAGCGAGCCGGTGACGACTGGTCTGGCATGCATCGCCTCTGCCGCCAACTCTCCGGGTAGCCCTCCCCGATTAGACCCCTCATGGCCAGAGACGGAACCCCACGTTACCGAGCTGAGGATCGAGCGGAGATATTTGCGGACTACCTGGAAACGCAGTTTACACCCAACCCGACCGCAGATGTGCAGCACGTAGAGACCATTGAGCTACATATGAAGAACTACTTCGAGTTGCCGATAGTACCGACAGAAGACCCCGTCGTGTTCTCCCCCGGACAAGTCCAAACGATGATTCGGCGAACTAGACTGCGCAATGCACCCGGCCCTGATCGAGTCACCAACGAAGCCCTGCGTCACCTACCTCCGCGAGCAATCGCGACGCTGACGCGGCTCTTCAACGGAATCCTCCGTACCGGGCACTTTCCATCATCGTGGAAGCTCGGCCGAGTCATCCTGATTCCCAAGCAAGGCAAGAACATCATGCTGCCTGGGAGTTACCGGCCCATCACTCTTCTATCCACCACCTCGAAAGTCTTTGAGAAGCTACTGTTGCTGCACATCACGCCGCATCTTCAGCCACGCGACGAACAGTTTGGTTTCCGTGCCGAACACTCCACCACTTTACAAGTGACGAGGTTACTGCACCATCTCGCTACCGCCTACAACAAGCGAGAGCAGTCTGTTGCAGTATTCCTCGATATGGAGAAGGCGTTCAATCGCGTCTGGCACGCCGTCTATCTCTAGTATATAGTGTATTATCTATGGTCAGTGATACCGTACTTGTCATCACCAGCGCATCCCGCGCCCCCCGCCCTGTCCAGCCGCGCATTACGAGGCCAAGTCCGCAGTAAGAGGTGTCGTACCTCGGAATGGTCCAAAACTAGTCGGTACCGACATCGACAAAAACGTGAGTAAGGCCGTATTAATAAATTATATTACTATTAATACTATTCATTAAACTAATCATTATATTAATGATTTGCGAGTATTGATTGGATCTCTCTGTTACGATGAGACATCAAACTATCGTGCATCTCTAGGCCTTTTCTCCTTAGTCTTCTTAAATTATGGAAAGATTCCATGGAAGTATGTCAGACACATGAATATGGAGATTAATATCTCTGCCCCCCACGGGATGGTTTTATATACACGTCTATTTACATTTTTTTATATTACATAATATGCGGGTTGCTTTAGGTATGAGTGAAGATTGAGACTTATCTTCAAGTCATGTGTCTTCAGATTTATTTCTTCTTTAGAGCATTTCAGTTACATGACCTGAAATACTTACCTAAATAGTTAGGTTAGGTTAGGATAGCACAGCGTTAAAAAAAAGGTTAGGTTAGGTTAGGTTAGGTTAGGTTAGGTTTGGTTAGGTTAAGTTAGGTTAGGTTAGCTTAACCAATTAGGAAGCCGCGGTAAAATTAGAAAAATATTTTTTGTGACATTCATATTTGTCATTTTCGTTACCTACATGAATAAGGTGATTTTTGATTTGATTTATTAATAACATTAGAATTTACAAATTTTATTTTATTAATTTTTAGTTCATCATCATAATTGTAAATTTGATTTAAAAAAATAATATGAATATTAGTAAAAGGTTTACAAAATACTTTTCGATACAAAGATACCTTTTTATAAGCCAATGAAGCGGATAAATGCAACAGTAATTACTTTAAATTAAGTGCAATCTGCAAGCCTTTATCGTGAAGTGTCATGAAGTGATCTGAAAGCTTGTTTGCCTTCCTCACTGAGCCCACAGTCCACAGAGACGCAATGATAAATGTTACGTTTGTGACCAAAACCCATCAAATAAGTCTTTGTTATATTGCGATTTCGTGGAATTGTTTTTACTGTAAATAACAGCAGTCGATTCAATAATGTTGACGGTTGTACATTCCGAGAATTTGTGATGAACCAGTACAAGTTGAGCTACAATTAAATTGAAGTGTGAATTTTAGTATTTTTTAAGTATAAAAAGTGATTAAGTAATGGCAAATTTTAGATATCGAAAGATTCTAAATTCATTGTGTGGCATCAACCTAACTCGGCTTAACGTGCTAAAAAAATTTTCACCTTATAAATTAAAATACTATACGATAATTTATATTTATACATTTAATTATTTATTGCTTTTCAAAATAATTTATATCATCTAAACACGACTCAAATAATGGATGCAGCACCTTACAAATTAATTTGTTATGTATATTACAGCCATTATAAAATACTCTATTTGATTGAATAGAGTTTCTTGTATGTTCTTCTCACGAGCTGAACTTTTTCCTAACATGGTAGATTCAGTAATTTAAAAGAAATATTTGTCGTGACGCTTCAAAAGTTTAAGCCTATTTGAACCAAGTTTATTTGACTTTGATTTTTGACTTTGACTTTATTTAAGTAAATCAAAAGGTAAAATGACCGGAAGAAGAGCCGTTACGGGAAGAAGTGGTGGCAGCGCAATATTCGGGAACGGACAGGAATTACAAATATTGACAGCCAGCCTTTACTAGTTGGACCTGAAGAAGAAGACAAAGGTAACAATTGATTAAAGATAAAATTGCTTAACCCTCATTTACAACAGCTATTTCACAAATAATATATACACATGGTTATATTAATTTTCAGTTTTCAGTTTTAATTATGAAGAAAAGTACAAATAATTTATTAATTGTGTAAATGAAAGTGGGTATTTTTTTATTAAAAGTCAATATAAAATAACTATCGACATTTAAGTGTTATTTACTTCCAATCTTCAGGAATACTATTTAATTTAAAATTATTTGTCCTACATTTATTGCGATTATAACTTAATTCAAATCTTCAGCATTTATTTCTACCACGTTATATAGGATAATAATAATTTTATAATTATTCAATAGGTTCTTTTACCTTTCCTGAAAAATTCAGGATATTTTGTCACTGGACAATTTCTAAAATTGTCACCTTATATACGCGGTTTTAATTAAAACCGTTGAGACGAACTAACGACGATCCGTACCCGTGAAAATACAGGTCTAGAAGTCTCGGACCGAATTCGTGGCCTAACAATGCCTACGCACTAGTCCGATCTCTGATTCAATTCCATGCAATTCAGGGTCTACTTTTTGGCATACGCATTTTACTCAAAGCCATACCTTTCAATCGGCGTCAACTTCTGGCAATGCTATTGTACGTACGAAGGCGCAGAAGAAGTAAAGAATTCTAGGTGCACCCTCTCTTGGAGGACCGACGTTAAAATGGAGCTTTTTACAATCACCACCCAGTGTTACGTCAATACAACAGGAAATTTATAATTACTACCGAATGTGGTCCAGTTTTGATTCTATTTTACATCACATAAAAGATAATATTTTTGATAAGACACCAAATTAAGACAAAGTATACTGCCAGAAGTAATGCTTGCAGTCACATTAAGGTAAGTAAAACTCAGTTCATAATCTGATAATATTTATTATTTTTCCCTATAAGTTCTTATGAAGATTAGAAAATAAGAAATATTAGATCTTCATAGAACATTCTGAATTTCTTATTTATAAGTTGCTGATAATACAATTAACAATTTTATGACTAACCTTGAATTATAAACCATTTCCCTTAATGGAAATATTATGATTTGAAATGATTTTACAAGCCTCGACCAACTTTCAAAGTTTGTTTTTGAAGGTTGTCTAAATGGAATATTGTGGAAGATTTATTAGAAGTCCGACACGACGAAGTTACTACGGGTGTTTGATAGATGAGATAATAGTAACAGAAACCAAATCCATTTCGATATTTTTTTTATTTTATGGTAGACAAGAAAATATAATACGATTCCAATTTTACTAACATTTCTAAACAAAGCGTTTCACCCATGCGTATTTATGATTACAGCATTTGTATCTTGACTTCTCAAGAGAAGTCAACATAACAAGTTGGAGAAAATAGATAAAACACAAAACATTGACAAAGATAGATTTTGGGAGCCTTTATTATCTTGCCATCAATTGTTTCTTGAATAAATAATTGTATTGGAAATTGGATTTATTCATCCAACAGAGATGGATGAATTCCCAAGATATTCAAGAGTATCTTAAATAATTAAGAGTATTTTTTAATTTCTAGTTTCGATTGTTATTTAAACGACGGGTTCACAATGACAAGGACTCCGTTATCTGTGCGTCCGTATGTCTGTTAGCGGGCTGTCTCATGATAAAATATCAAACTGTAATATTGTTGAGTGTGTATTACTGTTATTGCATGATGATACAGAAACCAAGATGGCCAATTTCAAATATATATATATATATATATATATATATGTAAAGAATAAATATAAATACATAAAAAGTACTATGTTACATTTTATAACATACTCGCACTTCAAGGTCGATCAAGGTCAAGAAATTCTTCTTAGTCTTTCGGAATGAATATCTAAAATTATTACTATGAAAGCATGTACATTTTAGTTTTTATAAGAAAGGAGATATAAAATTGATCATAAAACCATAAAGACTAATAAATACAACCTAAACAAACCATTTATTCTAAAATATAACGGGTTTTCAACTTAATAACTTAATATAAAACACAATATGAATAATTTATGCATGTTCTTATAGCTTGTTTCGATAGCTTTTTATATTAACTAAATAGCTTAACTTAACTTTTTTCTTAATTATAACATTATTATCTTAACTATAAGCATTATTTTGGTAAACATAAAATAATACGCACTAATACACTTTCGCGTGCGTAAAATTCGCGCGCCAAAATCGCTCGGTAGTCAACCTGGTTGAATCGTAGATGGTCCGGATCGCAATAAAACAAAATATGAATAAAGTACATGCAACGTTAATTCATAATTTTGGTAAACACAAGTCAAACTCTAGTTTTCTTATCTTATTATACCTAGGTTATTTTAGGTAGGTACATAAAACATATCTCTCATAGTTTTGCATTTCTGACATATATCAATTCACACACAAAATTGTAAAAATGTGATAAAATAAAGCTTTTCAACTATATGGTTCCAACCGTCGTCAACAACCGTCCTTCACATTCCATGTTGTTGTCACATTATATGGCGCACGTTTGTAAATCATACTTTTGAAATAAATATGAAATTCGTTCATTCTTTTGAGTAAATATTTGCTTTAAGGATATAACTAGCTGATCCAACAGAGGTTGTTCTGTACTTAATAAATAAAATATCGTTTTTTATGAATTTGTCAAATAAGTTTTCATAACATCAAGAATTAATTCGTAAAATATGCTCCCTGTTGTTATAATGAAATTGTTTCACAGCAGAACTGTCAAACTGCTGTGACGATCTGAATTCTTGATTGAAAAGTCTCATTCACCCAGTAAGTTACAGTCACTAGCTTTATGTGCTTAGAGGTCTTAGGAAAAATAAACTCAATAGCTAAGATATCATGATAAGATTTGATTTGTAATATATAATATACTAGCTGACCCGACAAACGTTGCTCTGTACATTATAAATAAATACTGTTTTTTATGTATTTGTCAATGACGTTCTGAATTTGTCAATAATATTTCATAACATTAAGATTTATTTTGTAAAATATGCTTCCTGTTGTTATAATGTTTTATTAAATTGTTTCACAGCAGAACTGTCAAACCGTGCATCACTAAATCATACATACATCTCTCTATGTCCATACAAAACAAATATTGAAAATAAAAATAATTATGGGCCCCAAATCAAAATAAAACTATCCTATCTTTCAAGTTGGACCAAACTGCACTCAATGAAGTAATCCCCATTTAAATCCGTCCATTAGTTTAGGAGTCCATCGCGGACAAACAACGTGTCACGTAATCTTTATATATATAATTCTTGTGTGCGTGTGTATGTCACTGAACTCCTCCTACACGGCTGGACCGATTCTAATGAAACTTTCTGTGTGTATTCAGGTGGATTCGAGAATGGTTTAGATTCACAATTGAACTACCTCCTAAACGGCTGGACCGATTTTGATGATATTTTTGTGTGTTCCAGTGAATTTGAGATTGGTGTGTGTCTTCAGGTGGATTCGAAAATGGCTTAGATTCACAATTAAACTACCTCCTAAACGGCTGGACTGATTTTGATGACTTTTTTGTTTGTTTCAGTGAATTTGAGATTGGTTTAAATTCTCAATTCCGCCCATATAATATAATTCTCCTGCTCATGTGTATGTTAGTGAACTGCACCTAACGGCTGGACCGATTTTTAAAATTTAAAACATGTGTACAGGACAACGTCTGTTGGGTCCACTAGTTTATATATATTATAAGATAGGAAGCATATATACAGTGTTGTGGTACCAGGCGATCACAGTTGAAGAAGAGATTGTCTTATGTATGACGCGAGTATTCCTTAATATATTCTGATGTCATGCGCACGATGTATTACAACATAGATACCAGGAGAATATAAATATAGTAGCGGTTATAGTAATGTCTTTCATAGTGGTTGAATATATTTGTCTCATTAATATATTATTCGCAAACCCAAACTAATGTGTAATAACGACAATGCCTCCGCAGTTTCCGAGTAAAAAGAGACAACCTTGAAGATAGATTACTCCTCTCGCACCAAAGATTTAGGTTTCACGAAAGCTATACACAGATTTTTAGTCCTTTGCCAACGTATAATAATATATGCATTGAAATTAGGCTCCACTTATTGAAGGAGCTTGAGAAATAGCCAGAATTTGTCAAATATTATAATAAATTGCATTGATATTCCAGAAGGAACAAGATTTTCCGAACATCATTAACATTTCATCAAGTTGCATAGATCAAACGGATCTTGAATTCACTTCAATTGACGATAACTAACTTTTGTAATTTAACTTTTTATACATATTTTTCATATAATATAAAAATATTCGTTATCAATGAAAAGTATTATTAAAGAATCAGATATAGGTATAATATTCGAAGTGACTGGAAAAGGTATGTCTACCTTTTATTTCACTTCTTTCCTTTTATTTTTTTTTGAAGCATAGATGTTGTTATATAATGTTATAAAACTTTTATGAAAAATTATCTAGGTAATGGTGATAGTTACTTTAAACTCCCTTGCGTGGGTAAAGCGGAGTTAGCAGATATAAAAACAGAGAGAATAAATCGACTTTATTTTGTTCTATGTTGAGATATAAATCCCGAATCGTCGTTCTTATTATAAGGCATAAAAAGCATTTATTTTCTCAAAATTGGACTTAATTTAATTTTTATTAAGAATTATTTTTGATATCATTTCTAATACTACCACCAATTCGGAAATAAATGGCACTCTGAGAAAGAAGAAGCGGCGCAAGAAAATGGGGTTATACCCATGGTAACTTTATTAATATTTGAATTAAGTAAATGTATGTAAGTATGTAATAAAACCTTAAACTTAATAACTTAATTACATTTAGCTTTTTATATATTTTCGGGAAATTGCAAAATTTAAAATAAAATAAAACAAAATTAATCTTAAACTGTTTGTTTCGGATTAATGCAATAGGTACGGACAAAAATTTGTGTGCAAATTAAATGAGAAAGCATATCGTTACACACAATAATTGTCATTATCATATTCCTAACAATTCCGTACATTAATAGTTCATCCTGCCTTAGATATCAAGTTAGAGTATAATCTGTGCGACAAATTATTAACTTTGAAATCATCATTATTAATGGTTCTAACATAAAAATAATTAAGAAAGTTTTGATAAGCACTTTTCTTAAATATAATATTTTCTCTTTGTGATGAACTTCAAAAGAAAATGTTTGTATTGATTAGTGAAAGCTATTGTATAGAAGTAACAATGACAACTTTTTCGTTCTTCGTCATGACTTCAAAGGATTTAATCAATTTGGAGACTTTTCCCAGTCTTCCCAGATAAATAATTATTATAAGAGTAGGCACTTTCTCTTGAGACTAGATTTTTAGTGTCATTCAATTGTTTTCTGCGCAATAAATTAATACCTTTTTGTTGTTCTTTTATTCATCTTAATACTTAATACAGAGGTTCTTACTGAGATTTGTAAAACAAATTAATCTAACTACATTTGATTTTGAAAATGGTATTACTGTTTCGTATATATTTCAAATATGACGTTAATTTTATCCGCAACAGAGCGAGGTGCTTTTTAACCGACTTCAAAAAAGGAGGAGGTTCTCAATTCGTCGGTATTTTTATTTTTTTTATGTTTGTTACCTCAAAACTTTCGACTGGGTGAACCGAAACTAGAATTAGATTTATTTATTAGATTGTATAAAAATACGCAATTATTGTAAAACTTTTTAGTGTATATTATATATATCTATTGTTTTGGAAGTCGGTTGTTTTTTTGTAAAAAAAATTTTATTTGACGTCAAAATTCCCGGATTGAAAACGCATAAACCAAATTCGTCCTATTCTTACTGACACTACATTAGGTCCATAAATGTCACAGTTATTTTCGCGGCTTGCGCCGTAATTTTTCCTCGTTTGATTTTTTTTTTATTGGGATTTTATGACCTGGTAACTAAGACCTTTAAGTCAAAATGATGTTTTATGGATATCATTCGCAGCCTGATAGAAACGGCTAAAGTGTGCACATTTTTCTCCTTAGTTTTGTGTCAACTGTCACTGTCTGAATTGGGTTCTAAATCCAACATCTGAACTCAATAAATGTTTTATATTGCTGCTTATTGATCAACAATACTTTAAATAACTGGAGTAAAAACAGCAATGTATAGATATAACCGTCGCAGCTTAATTTGTAGGATGTTCCATATTTCGGCTTTGTTTTATCAGACGTGATTTGTCTATATGTATATAACGTCATTGCTTATCTGTATATATATAAGAGAGATTTGATATAATATTGACTCATCATAATATCTCTGGAACCATAAGGCGTACAGACCTTTTTTTATGAAAATAAGGCACGAGATCTATTTCTGCCGTGAAGCCGTAATGTGTAAGCATTACTGTGTTTCGGTCAGAAAGGCGCCGTAGCTAGTGAAATTACTGGTCAAATGAGACTTCACATCTTATGTCTCAAGGTAACGAGCGCAATTGTAGTGTCGTTCAGAATTTTGGGTTTTTCAAGAATCCTGAGCTGCACTGCAACAACGGTATCAATTACCATCAGCTGAACGTCTTGATCGTCTCGTCGCTTATTTGTATAAAAAAATTAATGTAAGGTTCTGTGAGAAGGTTCATTATATTATATTACTGTAATAAAAGATAAATATTACTATTATAATAGACTTTTCCTATGCTTTTATTATATTATACTATGTTCATTAATCCGCTCGAAACCAATTTCAGTTAAGTGAAACTGCTTGCCTTAAAGAGTAATAACACTCTAGGGAAATACAACATGGAAGTCAGTATTTGCTATTTTCTATTACGCAAAGATATTCAAATTAATATTATGAAAATTGATGATTGCTGAATAAAAATTACATCGACGTTAAATTACACACTTTTAACAATTGTGAGTAGATTTCATTTTAGTTATTAAACGCTCCGACGTCCTGCTCCGATGGGCTCCAGTATCAGCATATCTAATTCGTGCAACGTAAACTTGCTCGAATTGTTGGGGATCCAGTGCTCTGTGAATGTTCTTACCTTGTTTGACTTCACCGAATACCACCTTCAGAGGAACTTTATGCCTTGTAGGCAAATTATTTTTTGCGTTGTCGAAATTATAATTTGTAAGTATGTAAGGAGAAGCCGTTTTGTGTTGAGACACTTGGCCCGTGGTGTCCAGAGGTACGACGAATGTACTATCTGCGCGCCTCAATAGGTCTGGAATATATATACATATATATATATATATATATATAAAATAAAATCACATTGATTGTTTTCAAAGAAAAAAATTACAGAATAACTTACATGCTACAGATTACAAATTAAAATGAAAACAAAAGGTAGCGACTCAGCTTCTGCAGCTCGGCGTACATTATATATATATATGCATACTATATATATACTGGAAACCCAAGCGCTGGCAGCTCTTTCGGTCCACGGATCAGTCTAGCTATCCAACGCGGAAATGCTGACAGTATTCTTGGTACACTTCCCCGTAATGATAGTTTTTTTTAATGTAATCATAGTATTGTAAATATAGTTATAAGATTTTTTTGGGTGCCTTAAAAAACGCGTACACCATTAATTCGATTCCGGCATCGCTCCTGAGTTTCTTCTGTTGTTAAGGAGAAAGTGGGTGGAGGGGATTATCTAACATCAAGTGACCTGTACGCTGGTTTCTCCTCCGCTTTCATTAAAAAAAATTTCATATAAACCTAACGTTCTCAAAAGAAATATAATATATTGCTATGCTGCGACGGAGTATTCACTCCAGAGAACAAAAATACTTCTCCACTAAAATATACACACGGTTTAACAGTATTGGAGCAAAATATGAAGAACGAAGGATGAGATACATACAAACATCCATTTTAGTATTTTGTAGGCGGAAAAGAAGACTTTGAAGTCGTTAAAGTACTTTTAGTAATCAACGGACGATACGTGGATCACGTCATGTTAGGTGATTACGCCGGCTGATTACATTATTTCAAGTACTGAGAAACACTTATTGCGGCTGATAAGTTAAAACCACACTTCATATAACTTACATTATTAACGGCGGGGGTATTCCCGCGCATGTAAACCGAGCTCCCATTGAACAATAATAAACATAATATTCTACCAAAATTTTCGTTCATGACTTATTAAACATTAAATATTACACCCAGATTTCACCTTAAAAATAAAAAAAACATTTTTAGATTTGCAAGAGCGACATCTCAAGTTAATTTCCTAATATGCAAATATAGGGGTTGAGTAGGTTATCAACTGTAAAGTAGATAGATTGAGATTTGAACAAAGCGTACAAGATTTTATGACGTTACGTCACTAAACACGTGAACTCAGTTGGAAGAGCACTCGCACGGAACGCGAGCGGTCGTGTGTTCGAGACCCGCTTCGTTAATAAATTATTATTTTCAAATTTTATTTGTGTAATACACATCAAAAGGTTTTTATTTCTACTTATAAATTTCTGTAGTTATAGTACATTATCATTATCATCATGTTAAAGGATACGTTGAGCTACTAATAAATATAATACCATTGGTTCTGAATTTTAATTTAGTTCCCAAGGCATCGGAAGACAGTCACTTATAGATACTGTGATCAAATTCAAATATTTTTATTCAAATAGGATATAATATCACTAATTATTGAAAGTCAAAAACTATCACCCATTCCAAAAGGTATATTCAAAATGCCTCAGACTTGAGAAGAACGAGCGCAACAAATTCGAGAGCTTGTATACAATATAAAATCGTACAATAAAATTTATTATTTAATAGCCTGAGGGCGGTCGCTTCATTCCCAATCTTTAAGAAAGACGTTTATGTTATTGTTAATAATATTGTTAATAACCTTCACCACACAAATGTTTTTAACAATTCTTTAGGACTTCGTAATACAATAAATCATACAAAATAACTATTTGCTTATTACTTTTACTCCGAATTATATTTAATAAGAACTGAAAAAAGTCGTATCAGCTGGTACATTCTCATACAGCATTACATAATTATTATATTGTATTTATAGAAAGAGAATAATATAAATTAAACCTTTTCTAATTCAAACCGTAATTTATGTTATAAATATACAAAATAAACAAAGCCAGAAGTGTGCTGAATAATATTTTACTCACAGCTCGTTAAGTATTTCACGAATTTTAGTTATTAACAAGCTTGGCACCAATTTCACTCAAGTGAATGTTACTCTCCAGCTTATCTCGTGGAAAATTCAACATGCAAATTTTAATAAGAATATACGGAGTTCATTACTGAAATTGATAACTTACACGTTACAGAGGCTAGGTTGTTAGGTGGTCCTAGCCTAACCGTTCGTCATAATTAACGCCACGATATAATATAATATTCGATAGGTTTTTTAATAACTTTTTCTTTTTATAAGATAATTGAAATGTGCTACTAATAGATGAAACGTGATCCCATTCGACTCCTTCGTATGTCCGGTAGCATTTTTGCAAGTGGGAATGACACACGCGGTGTAATTATATAAATATGACAACGGCAACTACTTAGATGTAAGCAGAACGCGCGTCGGCCATTGGCTAATTGACAATTTAACGAACCACGCCGACTGCGCGTGGATTACACTGCCTCAACTTTGAGCGCGATGACGGCTTCTGGTTTGTTCTGTATAATTCTCAGTGTATAGTTTTATTTTCAACACTGTGTCATACTTTCAGATAAACCCCTTGTTCGCGATGAACAAAAGGAAGGTTGATATCTTCTTAGAGATGTATATTTCGTCTGTCTTAACAGGATTAGATATAATTATAGTTTCTTGTGTAGTTCAGGTGTTGTGTGTAAGTAGTTGAGTGAATGAAGGTTGTATGTGACAGTTAGATGAAGGATGAAGTATGATTGACAGAGTAGGTAAACGAAGTAATATTTGAGGTATTTGATTGGTTGAGGTGGATGGCATGATATAATAATAAAATAAAATTTAATACAGTCGACGAAAGGAAATCTGGCGTCGACATTCTTGATTTAAATCATACTATGTACTAACAAAAGGTGAAGAAGACTTAGGTTTTCAGCCAGTGCGTGTGCCAGTGATGATTACGGTACGCAGGCGTAGTCGTTAAATATGGACCTTATGAGAAAGCTCATGGTCACTCAGAGGGCAATGGATAGGGCTCGGAGTTTCCTTGCAATATCGAATCGGAAATGACGAAATCCGTATAAGAACCAAAGTCACCGACATAGCCCAAATGATTACGAAACTGATGTGGCAGTGGGCAGAGCTCACAGTTCGGCACATGGCCGATGGAGCAAAAAAGGCCTCGAATGACGACGACGTACCGGATGACACAGTGTTAGTAGGCCCCCCACAAGATGGACCGACGATCTGGTCAAGATAGCCGGAATACGTTGCATGAACACAGGACCGATCATCGTGGACATCTTTTTTTTATTTTTATGGAATAGCAGGACAAACGAGCGTACGGGTCACCTGGTGTTAAGTGATCAACGCCGCCCACGTACTCTTGCAAAACCAGAGGAAAAACCAGAGCGTTGCCGGCCTTTAAGGAAGGTATACGCGCTTTTTTTGAAGGTTCATATCGTCGCGGAAACACCGCAAAAAGAAGCTCATTGCACAGCTTTGTAGTACGAGGAAGAAAGCTCCTTGAAAACTGCACTGTGGCGGACCGTCACACATCCAGATGATGAGGATGATATCCTAACTTGTGGCGTGTCGTGCGAAGCTGGAATTTGGCGGGACAAAGGCCTCTCTTTGTCCAGTATGATGATGGGCTAACTATTCAAATTAAATCATGGCCCTTCTGTGTATATAAATTACGTATTGTTCATAAAAGGATAGAGTCAACTCTTATTGGCTGTAGTAGACAATGTTCTAATTTGGTTACTTATGGAGATTCATAATAATACTTGTAAGAACACTAGATTCTAAATCTCCATTTTGTGCCGCCGAGTGCCAAGACAATATTTTGTTTTTCACTTTAAATGATGTTATATAAACTGCAATAAGTAACTTCTAAATATTTTTTTTTAATTTGTCTTATTTATTTGTTTTCACTCTTTCTACTATTTTAATATATATGAATATATGTAAATAACTTTGTACCTTTAAATCATAGCGCGCACGTATGAGTGTGACATTCGGTAGTGACAATTTTCACAGAGAAGAAGTGCAGAAAGCTGAAAAAAATTAAAAAAAAAAAAAAGAAACGACTTCAAAAACACTATTCCAAAACAATAGACATAATGTGCACTAAAAAGTATAAAAATAATTGCGTATTTTTATAGCATCTAATTAATTAATCTAATTCTAGTTACGATTATTGTATTTTTTGGAATCGTCATTGGAATCGGAATAATTATTTAATAGTAACTGTGACAGATAAAGAGTTAGATTGTCTGACAGATGACAAAATTGAACATGTATTATACAATTTAAGAGATCATTATTCTGTGAGGCTCCTTTGCACAGGATGCCGGCTATATTATGGGTCATCTATATATATCAATACATATATCACAACGACGCCTATTTATGCTGTAAAGCAGTAATGTGTAAGCATTACTGTTTCGGTCTGAAGGCCGCCGTAGTTAGTGAGATTACTAGGCAAATGAGACATAACATCTTATGTCTCAAGGCGACGAGCGTAATTTTTGGGTTATCAAGAATCCTGAGCGGCACTGCATTGTAATGGGCAGGGCAGTTTCAATTACCATCAGCTTACCGTCCTGCTCGTCTCGTCTCTAACTTTCTTAAAACAATGCTTTTAAATTAAATTAAATGCTTTTAATGAATAAAAAATATATTATTAAGCTATTGCATAGCTTTTATCGCGGGCTTTGAGCGCGGCGACCGAATCAAGAAATTCCGTAACGAAATACCTAACACCCCCCAGTGTTCCCTGATCAGCGCCATCTATTGGAAACTGTTATATTGTATTACAATCGATAGATTAAACGTTCGATTTGGACAAACGAAATAGTTTATGAAAGTGACACTAGATGTCGCATAAGCTAATACTATTTATTTTTAAATTCAACTTAGATGGAGTAAAATTATAATTTTGTAACCATTAAGAGTGTCTCGCAAGGGGTTGCCACGATGGTAAGTGTCTGACAATGAATAAAGTGATCTTTAATAATATTTTGAAGGTAATACCGAAAAATCGCACTTTATTCTTTGATGTATTTAGATCGGTATTTGACCTTTAGTACCGTTTAATGCCACTGCCAATGCCACTGCAACCCAAACTCCATAATGGACCATCGTTATTACTTGTTTTGGGAGCATGCGCTGACAAAATGTCAGCTTTTATAAAATGACGTAGGTCTGGGGTCCACGGGCTCTTGCTCTAGTAGATACATTGTGAAATTAAATCGATTGTTTTTTTTCTGTGTTCAGTATTCCTCAAATCTTAGTTAGTCTTCATTTTCATAATTTTTGCATAGCGGTGCCGTGACAAGTCGAGCGAACATTATTGGTTCGGAAATATTTTTGATTTTTGGTTGTTCGGTACATTTTGGTTATTAAATTTAATTCTTATTTCTAGTTGATTAGTGTTAGTAATTAGTGATCACAGTGTACAAAATCTTCAAATAACTGTAGAAAAAGCTTTTATTTATAATTATGGCGGAACGACGACATTTTGCTGCTAAATGGGACTATTTTGAGCGAAGACACTGTAGACAGTCCTAAGCCTGTTTAAGTGTGAAGTAAAATTCACTGATAGATGTCTTTTTAAATTCAACACATAGACCTAGTACCTCTAGCCAAGCCTAGTGACCAGATCACCCAGTAACTGATTCATAAATACGAAAAACCTATGTAGGTAGATTGTTTAATAATGTAATTAATAACAACTAACTACCACAAGAATCCACAACAAAATATGGGACCACCATTGACGCGGTATTTTCTAGATATTTAGAGCATATCAAGTCTCAAACTTATGTTTCTTATTTCAGTTACGATAAAAATATAGATTCAATGATTCAAATTCCTGAATAACCTACATGTATTGTATAATAATAAAAAAAATTTAAACAATATTAAGTAACTTCACATTTATTCAGTAAAGAAATAAAAAATGTTTTCTTATCACTTATTCGGTCACCACTCCCAAAAAATGTAACTTGAATTAGTATCAAAGAAAAAACTTTAATTATTATCAAAGAAGAATAAATAAGAAATTATAATTGCATAAGTTGATAAAAAATGCTATGCAATAGCTTTACCGCGGCAGTCCCCGAGTGACACACGTCTGTTTTTTGAATTATTGTCAAATTACGACTTATCAGAAAATGATAAAATTAGTACAATTATTAATACCTTACTTTAATTCATAAAGAAAACCATTACTTTTGTGTCATGAACATAATACATGACATGGGTCGAATCCAACTTACTCATGTAGATATCCATAAGGCTTGTTGGTTGGCATATATTGGCTTCCCCAATACCTGGTGGCAAATTTAACAAGATTACTTTTAGAAGAGTTTTAATCACTAAACAGGGCTCTTTAATGTTCTAAATGTTTATTGCGTAATAAATAATGAAAATTTCGTAAAATTTAACATTTTTTATGGAGGACAAACGAGGATATATACGAGTCACCAGATGGTATTAGACCACCTTGGCCTTTACTGTCTTTTAACACCAGATAATCACAAGAGCCAAAACACACAAGATATCATCCCCACCATCTTGATGTGTGGAGTTTCGCCACAGTACGGTTTTCAAGGAACTTTCTTCCGCGTACTACAAGGCTGTGGAATGAGCTTCCTTCTGCTGTGTTTCTAGGACGATACGACATGGGTACCTTAAAAAAAAACGCACACCGTCAGTAAAAACCTCTATACAAAACTATATAATATTTCATAAACCAATTGAACAAATACCAATTACTTTGGAAAATTCTCCAGCAATATCACTAAATTCTGAAACGAATGAAGAACTGGCCCAAAAAAGTTCCTATAGTCAACGAAAATCAGGAAGAATAAATTTCGATAAGAGAAGTCAACAATGTAGAAAATTATCGACGGCATTCATTCAGTCGAGATGAAACAATCCCTATGAAAAATATACAATTGTAGCGTTCATTAAGCCTAATGCATCGACGGGGGGGACATCCTGAAATCCGTGAAGTTTTGTGATATTTCCTGTAACGACAAATTAATATTAAGTGTTGGTGAAAATGATTGTGGTCCAATTAAAATCTCATCTAAGGTATATACAAAAATACATTCATTACCACAAGTCTATATTAATGTCAAATATAACAAGAGTGACTTTCAATAGGCAATTGGATGAACTGAAACTTATTGACATGTTGCGATTGATATTTAACAGATTTGCTAATTGTACGTTTCTTAATCTGGATGAAATTATTTATAGAAATAACACACCGTGTTTTAATGTGTGTCATAAAATAAATCTTATAATTGACCAAATAGACTAAGTATTAAAGGTTTTTGAATTTCAAAAAACAAAGACCCATAAATCGTTTCACATTATAAGGAACGATACCATAATATTATTTTAAAAAAGAGAAATTCCATCGAAATGTAATGACGAAACTGACAGAAACTACTTTTTGCTTATTTATTTTAAGTATTATGATGATACAAGCTACTTAAAATTGTTAAATAATCTGAAGATGCCAGTGAAACAGGTTATTTACCAATTTTTTTGCAAAAGAGTGTATTACCGTGCCGCATACTACATCTTAAAGGTTTCTCAAATATATTATACGAAAGTGACCAGCGATGAAAATGTTATAGAGATTTTTTGTTATTATTTTTAAGTAGTTTGTATATTTACCAATATAAATTACAAAGAGATTCATAATTTAAATTCTAAGTAAAATCATATAATATCATAAGTAATCTGACACAATTAACTCTGAGACAGGCGATACTCGTATCTCAAGAATTTACGAGTTTTAAGTTCAGTTAGAAAGCCATTTAACAAATCCTGTATGTTAAATGATGTGAAGCTAGATCATAAATTTCTAAATACAAGTTAGCCATGAATCATTTCAGATAAATTGCAACTGTAACACGATTCGACCGGAACCGGAAACATAACAATTAACATCCGACTGCTAAGCATTATCTAGGCTCTAGTTACGGAGAGTGTACACAAGATAATTATTTTTAATTACTATGAAACTTCTTAAATCACTTAAGTATTAAGGCTTTGCAATAGTTATTTGGCAACTGTTGTGTAATAAGGGGTATTAAAACCAGTATCACAGGAGTGTTTTAATACCTAATTATCAACACTTGCATACAAGACTTTATCTACACCTTTTATATGAATCCTCTATAAAAGAGTCTGAAATGGTTAGCTTACTGCTAACATTAAAAAAGCCAGTCGTAGTAACTATAATATCATCCAAAGGAGTGTTGTTATGAAAACGGATGATATAATATTGTACTGATTTTCAATACTAGGATGGATATTAGGACATTAGGACATTGGGTGTTTAAATGTTGACAATAAGCTAACTGTTTTATAATCTTTAATAGATGATTTAAAGCATGGGTTAAGATAAAACATTTTATATAATATAAATATATACAATACAAATACATTACCCACACTTTCATAATAATATTATGGTCATTGAAAATTTATGGTGCAAGCAAAGTTTATTTCTAATGAAGTATTAAAAACCTGTCTTATAATTATTACAATTGGACATAGGAGATTAAATATATCTTTTAACCTCTTAAGGGATAATAACTTGAGTTATGCTGTACTTTCTTCTGTATTCAATTATTTTAATCTATAATATTAGTTAGGTAACAGAATATAATAACATTAATAAGCCTTTAATTTACTTTAAGTAATTAGGTATTTCAGAATGATGTATATTATGGCCCCTTTCGGCTATAGGCCTCCTTCAGTTGCCTCCATTTTTAATACTCTTTTATTAGCTTCATAAATCTTTGAACATGATTTTGAAATTTTTTTCAAAACGTCGAATTAACTCGAAATTTGGCATACCTAGCTTAAAGAACGATACTTTAAAATTCAATATAATTAAAAAAAAGCAGTAGTTAAAAAAAACTAAATAAATACGCTTTCATAGAAAATCCCACTAAAAATAGAAAATAAATATTAACAAATTTGAATTAAAAATAGTGTAAGAAAAAATGATTTTATTTAAAAAAAACGTGGGGTGCTTTTCAGGATATTATCAAAATATTCCGTCTACTCATATCTATTTATAAAATATATATAACTATTGATACCATGCACCCCGTGCTTTTTTTTATAATAAAATCATTTTTTCTTACACTATTTCTAATTCGAATTTATTAATTTCCTGTCATTAGCTCAATTCATCCAGTCTCTTTCTGCAAATTGAAGTATGTTGTCTATACAAATTATTTAAGTTTTCCTTAGTGTTAATTCCGCCAATATTTGTCTTTAAAACAATGCGACACGTGTTTCGCCTCTACACGAGGCATCCTCAGGACGTGTTCTCAGCAAGCCAGAGAACGAAGAGAGCCAGATTTTGGCGAGACAACACGTCCTGAGGATGCATCGTGTAGAGGCGAAACACGTGTCGCATTGTTTTTAAAGACAAATATTGGCGGAATTAACACTAAAGAAAACTTAAATAATTTGTATAATTATGGATTTCCGCAAAGTAACGCCTAATTCAATAAATTTTCGTATGTTTTCTATCCAGCGAGCTTATAGTTTGCCCTAAGTCTTTGGCCTCCTGTAATAGAATAATATTATTATTGTTATTATACTTTTATACAAATATCACGTAAAAATAAATAGAATCGTTCACAATTTTCTGTAAAAAAGAAATTAGTTACCCTATACAGTGAATACCCTCCTTAAAACCATCAAGCAAATTGGACTACAGCCAATAAAATTAATATGATCACTATAATCAATTAAAATATAGCATTTCTTATTTAAAATTAGCTTTTAGCGTAATATAATAATAAAATGGTTTTATCGTGTTAATTATAATATATTTTAATCAAAATTTACTCGTTTATTCAATATTATTAATAAATCATCGATAAACTTTTATGAAACGATGAAATTAATTTTAAAATTTAAAGCTTAAATTGATTGCTAATGATGGTTTATTAGTTTACTATACTCAGCTGATAAAATGCAAGGTGTGACATTTTACATCTCAAAACTATAATTTTTGGTCTGAATGAAGTCGGCGGGAACAACTTGTGTAAGATATATTCTATATTTCCTATTTTAGTTACCATTATAAATCCTTCATACATTACTTAGTTCACTTAATTCTACTTAATATTATTATACTATAATAACAATACAAGTAATGGAACATACACGATATTTTTCTGGACAAACAACACCAAATACATCAAAATAATTTTCAAATATTCACAATGCTTTTGAAAATAATCGCACCACTAATCCCGTAGGATAAGTAGTGTTTCTAATAGTTAATTAAAATATTTTATATTATTTTAGTTGTCAGTAGCATTAAACTAGGCCGAGCCTGTATTTTAATACTAGTTACTTCCAGATACATTGTTTTTTACAGATAACTTCAATACATAAAAGCGTATATAAGAATTTAACTTATGGAAAAAAATAAAATTTAACAGTTCTACGAGAAAATAAATAACATTTGTCTATCATTCATATTACTGGTTAGTACTTGAGCGGTCAGTAATAAAATTGAGGGTATACTTAAAAACATTTGGGTTGACTACAAAGACTGTTGACTTGGGCTATTTTCATATAATAATATAGTAAGGTATTATTGATTGGGTTTATTTTGAACTTTTAAAGTAATAATGTATAATAAAGATAAAGATAAATATATAAAGGTACATGTATACATATAGATAATAGAAATTTTAATTTATTGTAGATGTGAAATATAAGCTATTATTATGCATACTATAATTTTATAAGATAATGGTATAAAATAAACAATGAAATTTAAAGTTTTTTTTTTTCTGTATGTTGTGCGTATATCGGTAAGGTAAGTAAGGCTGGATAATTAATAATTGAACATATAGCTATAAACAAATTTTCAATTTCATCATACTTTTTATTTTTTAACCAAACAGTTAGCTTTTTTTACAGTTAAATTTGTTTTCAGAGTAGATATTAATAATTTTGTTTAATTTATTATAGAGTATGGGACCAAGATAGCATTGAAATTTACGTATAAAAAAGTTTTAAAAGTGTTTGTAGGACAGACTTTATCTTTACGTCGTTTTGTTACTGCTTCTGGAACAAATATAAGTTTTGAGTGCTGTGCCATTATAGTGTCCCTAATAAACAATTGTCTTACAGACAAGACATCGCATTTAGTGTATAGTTCACAAGTAGGATACCGAAAGGTTTTGCAAATAATAAATAAAACCTTTAATAGAGCACGTTGGGCCCGTTCAAGCTTCAAAAGACATGATTTTCGAGCGCCACCCCACGATTTAATACAATAAGTTAATAAGGATTGTGCTAATGCAAAGTAAACATTTCTCAAAAGAGTGAAATCAGCAATCTGACGTAAGGTTTTAAATACAAAAATAAGTTTTCTAGTCCTTTCTGACAGTAGATCAATTTGCGGTTTCCATGATAGGGTCTCATCTATTAGAACTCCTAGGTATTTAATTATTTTCGTTTTATTAAGGTAAACACAAGAGCATCCTTTATTTTGAGTCAAGACTTTCTTACAATTATGAACTTGTACGGAAAAATTTTCGTCTGAGGGAATTTGTCTTGTAGTAATGCCAAAGGTGATATATTTTGTTTTAAGAATGTTTAGAGTTAACAAATTCTGTTGAAGCCATTGAAAAGTTTTTCGAAGTCCTATTTCAACCTTGGTTTTGACATCTGCCCAAGAATCGGCATGAAAAATTAAGGCCGTATCATCGGCATACATAAATGTTTTGCAGTTAATTGGATTAAGATGACAAAGGTCGTTCACATAAATCAGAAACAAAGCAGGACCGAGAATACTGCCCTGAGGTACACCGTGAGTTACTGGATGAAAAGAGCTTACTTAATCACCTATTTTTACACTTTGCTTTCTGTTTGTAAGGTAATCCTTAAAAAGTGAATGCACCTTTCCTCTTATTCCAATTGCCTCCATTTTGTCTAAAAGAAGTGGTATAGAAACGGTGTCAAAGGCTTTCGCAAGGTCAAGAAAAACGCCCACGCATTTTTCTTTAGCATCTAGACGGGCTGCCACAAATTCTGATAGATCCGATACTGCATCCCCTGTTGATCTTTCTGCCCTAAAGCCATACTGATGCTTAGATAAGATATTTTCTTTATCTAGAAAGGACATAAGTCTTTTACTCATAATTTTTTCAAATAATTTGGAAATAGTCGGTAAAATTGAAATAGGGCGATAGCTATTGGCACATGATTTTTCTCCTGATTTATATATGGGTAGAATTATGGAGAGTTTGAAAACCTGTGGAAAAGTACTCGTTTCAATACATAAATTAAAGATGTGTGTTAAAAGTGGAACAAGGATGTGTCTGCTCAATTTTATTATTTTTGGTGATATATTGTCCCATCCAACAGCTGAGTCATTTTTAAGGTTCGTTATTAAGTTTTCTATTTCTTTTTCTGTTGTTTTCAACATCACCATAGAGTTTGATGGCGTCATTGGTTTTTTATTAGAACAATTTAAATCTACGGGACATTGAACGTGAGGAATTTTGTCTGCTAGGTCCTTGCCAATACCAGCAAAATAGTTATTAACTTTCTCAACTGCGTTTTCAGGCTTAGTGTCAATCCTCAGGAGATCCTGTTGTAATTCTTTTTTGTTAGTTGTGTTTGTGAATTTTCTTATTAGTGTCCATGTGTTTTTAGGATTTTTAGCGTGTTTTTTTAATTCATTTTGTTCATATGTTCTTTTTAATCTTTTTAATAAATCGTTACAGTGGTTTTTGTATCGCTTGTAAGTAATACTGAGAATTTGATTGTCAGGTTCTTTTTTAGACTTTGTATGCATTTTGTCACGGGTTTTGATACAACGTATGAGACCAGGAGTAATCCAAGGCTTGATACAGTGATACTTCTTGGGAATTAATGTTGTGGTTGTATATTTTGAGATTGTTTTAGTTAAAGTATCAACTATTTCTTTAGAACACCAATAGGGATCATTTGAGTTGATGATAGGCTTAAAGTCTATTTTCTCAATTTCTTTAGCGATCAAATCATATCTTATTTTGTTTTTTAATATCTTGGTATTTTGCGTATTTTTAGAATTTAAACTAATCTTAATAATGACCATTGAGTGGTCTGTAATCGATGGTGTTATAACAAGGGTCGTGGATGGTAATTTCGCTTTTATCATAGCGTGGTCTAAACAATTTTTACCTCTGGTAGGATAGTTGTGACCAGCCATGAGCCCGTGACTTGCCAATAAGTTTAGATAATCAGCAGAATTAGAATCAATGTCATTTCTTACATCAATGTTTATATCTCCCAATATAGCAATAGTTTTGTGCGTTTTATAAGTATCAAGTAAATTGTCAAGAGAATTCACAAAATTGCTTGTGTTTTTAAAAGAAGGAGAACGGTAGAGGCCAATAACTACTGTATCTGTATTGACCTCAATTAATATGCAAGTTGCATCACTTAGTATGTGTTCTTTTACTACATAATTTAAGCTTTGCTTAAGCTTTGCTTAAATTATGTAGTAAACCAAAGGTAACTTACTGGTAATAAATGAACTTCGTTTTGGAATTTTCCCACCTTATACTAGTTCTAACTTTGATTGGCTAAACTACTAAGTTCGATTAACTTTACTGCCAGTTCTGATTAAGTTTTAATTGTTTTGAAATAATTATAAAATGAGCTGTTTAAAAATGTTGTCCTAATTACAATAATAAAGAACGAAAAATACGATTGGACGGCTGGGCTACGATATATACATGTAATTTTAGCCTGAGTCTGTAAAACTTTCAATCCTCAAACGTAAATAAACATAACAGAATCTCGGCGCCGTATCATTTTGAATGTTCGATTAATATCATCAACTTTCAACTGTCCCTTGCACTTTTAGTAAGAGCTTGAAAAAGAATATCAAAACCACCTAATTATACTATATTGAAATGAAATGACAGTGCGTTATAGAATAAATCCATACTATAATGAAAGTAGAATATTGTTACTAACAATGCAGGGATGTATTTTAAACTATTAAATTAACTTGAATTGTATCAACATAAGCAACACAATCATCCAACGTAAGTCTCCTTCAGGATTTTTATTTATTTGAACACGGATTACAAGGTTAATAAAATAGTCGGCAGATAATCATATGAATACTATCAGAAGAAATATTATCTATTTACTTTTTAACATGGTTTGAGACTAAAATCACAAAATAATACAACATCATTTTCGATTAGTATAAATATTTTAAGGAAAAAGCTACTTTAACACCTGCTTTTAAGATTTATTATAAATCATACCGAGATTCCTACTAGCTGCACTTGATTTAAATGAATCAAATACATGAAACAATAACGGACTCACAAGTTTGTGGGGCTGTTTTCATCGAGTTTTTCAGTACATTTGAAAATATTATCATTGAGAATGACAAAAATATCAAATTGGTTGATAACCTTGCGAGATCGGCAGTGCCCCAGGGCACTTGAATTTCAAAATTTCCTACTAGGTACACATAATTGCTAATAATTGCTTGTAGTACAAAATAATTTAAAAAAAATATTTAACGTTATTTTGTTAGTAACAGCTCATGAATAAGAAACGAGATATTTGTCCAGGAAAACATGCTATATTTTCATTTCATCATCCAACCACGGTTATGCTTAATATGAATACAAATTTTATTGCTTCACCAAGTTATGATTTATTGACGAATGAAAAAGCTAAGGTTTTCGATTCATCGTTGCTTCGATCTATTGAGCATAATAAAATCTTTGTGCTCCTTGAGACATTCAGATGTACCGATTACGATGTAGTTCAATAATGTAATACTATCACCACATTGTGTTATTGGTACTTATCTTTATATAAATCGTAATCTATCATCATATATGTCATCTCATACGCATTCTGAGAATATTATTCCTTTATTATAATGAGGACAGTGCTGAATGTAAACCCCAATTATAGAAGTTTGTAAAACAGATAATTTAATAAAGAGAATATCATACATACCTGGATAATATCATCCATTTGTCTTGGCCGATACCTCAGTTTATTACTTCGGGATGGGATTATTGGCAAATTGTTCCGGTCGCATTCCGTTTCGCCTCGCGCGTGATATATTAAGCACCTATTCATACGTTCCCATTTAGAGGAAAAGGCTTTTAATATGAATGAACACGTCATGGAACGACGGAATTCTAGATGATATATGTTGACCCGACAGACTTTGATATGTCCATAATATATAAAAATACTAATTTAATAATTTTATTAAAAACCATTTGAGACTGATCATTGTAAAATTTTTACAAAGAATAATAACATAAAGTCGTAATTAGTCATATTTATACTGTACTTACTTGGAAAAATTATTCATCGTGTTGATACATTTTCTTTTTTATGGAAGAGTGATCACCAGATGATTATAATAATAAGCGGTCACCGCCGGCCACATTCTCTTGCAACACCAGAGGAATCACTGGAGCGTTGTCGGCCTTTTAAAAAAGTCTACGCGCTTTTTTTAAGTGTGCACATGTCGTATCGTCCTGGACATCTGTGCCGAAAAAAACGTCATTTATTTTGTACGAAAATGCGGGCCTAGAAATAGTCTGAAACAAAAATGTGTTTTTCAAATAGATATCAAAAAAACTTCATATATTTTGGTAGAAAGTGCCAATATTATATTCCCGGGTAATACGTCACAAATTCCCTTTGCTGAAAAATATTATTTTAAAGTGTTAATTTTAAGTTAAAATTTTTAAGTTAAAAGTTAAATCTATATATAATGAAAATGGATTTTGTTTTAGGCTCTTTCACGCCTAAATCACTGATCGTATTGACATGGAACTACCAACATTTGAAGCGAAATTTATCATAAACGGTTTATGGTTACTTTATATACTTTATTAGCAATAATTGTTACGAGAATTTGATTATTTATATAAATTAATTTGTTCTTTTTAGGGCATATTATATATATATTGTTTCGGAATAGATTTTTTTGAATTCGATTGTTTTTTTTGTTATTTTTTTCTATATATTATGGAGGATTCGAAAAGCTTACGATCAAAACGTGATCATTCTTCATTGTGATGCAGTTCATTAAATGTGGTAATTTTTAGATTACCAAGCGGGAATGAAAAGCAATGGGCAGGGTGAGCAGGGTGTTTCACTTACTATCAGTTCAGCAGATTAACGTCTTGCTTTTCTCGTAAATTTTTTCATAAAAAAGGCTAACAGTAAAATGTTTAATTATTTCTTATGCAAGTTATCAATAGGTAAGTCATTTCCACAAGTGTGTTTGTCTAAAGTTTCTCATATCTATCGATTGTCTATGCTCATGCTATGCTAACTCGTGCTTCACCACCCTATAACAGTACTATATAGTACTTCTCTACTTATGTTTTTGTTCAATTTTATAAGCTTAAAATATAACTTCAGCCTGAAACGACGGTTCATTATTATACAAATCTGTCGGTGATCTATCAAGATCCGTTATCATAACCGAGGAAACACATAAATATTATGTTTCCACGTCATTTACCGCCGGGTCTAAGTAACGTTTGTGCCATGTTAAGGCAAATGGCTCGGATATTCCAGAATTACTGTGATGCCACGATACGCAACTCTTGATACTTGTGAAATATTTAGCTGATAGTGACAAGTTAACAGTTAGTTTTGGAAAAAAAAATGTTAAAGATTTGATTGATATTGCATATTATATTGTTATGAAAATAAAAAGCCCACTGAGTTTCTTGTGCACGTTCGTCTCACATCTGAGACATTCTATTTCGAATGGGTTGTAGTTTTTGACGTTCAATAAATGATTTTAAATCCTTCTTTTTAGTAAATTTATTTGAATCTGAATAACAACTAAAATAAGGTAGTTAGTTACAAATATTTTATGACTTATTTAATCCCATTTTTGTTTTAATTTATCACACTAATCTTCAAGATATTCTTCAACAATTGTGTAAAAACACTTTCGTTATGCCTATGTCTACTCTGTCTAAGTGGACTGATCATTGCATAGAGAACGTAATTAATCTCACGTTAGTTTCGGAGGACGAGTTTTCAACACATTTTCACCAGTATTAGAAAAATGACATTTCACCGAAAAACATAATATCAGTTGTAAATCGGACGTTGCGGGGATGAACATGCATATGGCGGATATGAAAGAGTTAATTGGAAGGTCAAAGCACACTCTTAAGTGGTTTAATTAATAAATATGAGTCACTGTTGTCCATATTGTTTTTAATTTCTTTATAAACTAAAGAGTTACATGATTTTTGATGGTAAACTGTATTTTTAAATCATACTGACGAGAGATAAGTTACAATATCATAAATAAACATGTAATCAAGTTCGTCTTAGATTTTAATTTTGTAGATAATTTTTTGTAACAGTTGGGAGTAAGACGAAGTAAGATACGAAAATGACAACAATTTTCGCCTTATTAATGTGATTATTTGACTGCAGATTCAGAAATAGTCGCTCGTATTCGTGATGTTAATTAAGCGACAACCTTCGTTACACGATTCATGTTTTATTAGAATTATAAAGACATTTGAAATTTAGAGAGAGTTGAGAGAAATAGAGTTATAAATATTTTTTTTTATATATAAATATAAAATAATTATTGAATAAAAAACCTGTAATATGAGTAATATGATATTATTTATAATATCAAATCTTAGTTTTTTTAGAGATCTAGTCTGGAAAAACTCTCGTGTAGTAAGAGTCATTTAAAACCTTGAAGCCAATTCAGAGATTGACAAATATTATGTAGGTACATAACATGTCCAAATAGTATATTTCATTACGAGTGCGGAAAGCCTGTCATTGCAAAGAGTTCCGACAAATGTCTACCCGAGCCGAAGGTGAGGGTTGACAGTCGGAACAAGTTGCTATGACGGTTCCGCACGTGTACTGAACAACTTTTTTAAAACAGTTGCGAAAAAATGAAGCAATTTAATAGAATAAGTAAAACACAATAAACTCAATTAGCCAATCATGGAAAATGGCGCCAACCGTAAAAAAATATAAGCAGAGATTTTTTTTTGTTTTCTTCACCCATTCTGGGTAGGCAAAGAGAACTATGCACATAGCCAAGTCTTCAGTAGATTTTTTTTATTTGATATAAAATGAAATTGAAATTTAATGAGATGAAATAAAATGAAAGCAAACCGAACTTCATTGAATCAAATCATTAAATCTGATATTGAAACAAATTAGAGGTTTCTTTATAGAAATATTTGCATGAATCATAATAACTTCTATGATTTTTTTTTGTAAAAACTTCGTGGTTGTTTTGTTTCTTTTTAATAGACATTATTTTGACAGTTGGGAAAGAGAACGCACGAGTTCGGAAAAGGTAAAGAAAAATTTCGAGTGTGTAATAGCCCACATCCCGAACGCTATACGTCCCTGCAATACGTCACTTTTTGAGCAACTGTATTAAAATATTCATTGTTTTGACGTGACTAGTTAAAATGAAAAGAGTTATAACTATCTTCCCATTCACGGGCGTGAATGAGCAGGAGCAGCGAACAATTACAAACCTGATTGCAACAAGCAACCTCATCAAATTGCCAGGTTTTCCAATATGGCTTTCGTATTATTTTATGGGACAAAATTGAGGTAATCTCATAACAATAACTTTGCCAGCATTAATAAATTAATTAACATTAATTTATTAAACACTATCGCAGAACATTGATTTATTCTTGCCGCTTGTTGAATATTAAAACGAAATACTTAATTTACACACGCGGCTTAGAAACCATGTTTTCATATTTAATTTTTCTATTATATTTTTTATTTTTCTATTATATATTACAATATTTATAGATATTTGTTTTTAAATTGTTAAAATTAATATTTTATAAACGTAGTAAAAATTATGAATTCTGTGGTAGCTTATAAGGGAATTAACTCTTTTCCATATTATTACTATATTTTATGTTTAAACATGTAAGGAGTGTAATTTGTTAGTTGCCCAAATAAATAAATAAACATTTATTTTTATAGACACTATCATGTTAATAAATAACTGTTGTTGTTGAAACTATGTCTGCTCTCATTCAATATCCGCTTCCGGTTGAATAGTTCAATCGTATTTGTTATTTCCACTCGAAGAACACTAACCTCTTGAAGAGGATGGCTGTGACGTGATCACGAAAACACAACCCGAACTTGGACCATGTAAGATTTTATATTCTACGATAACTTCGAATAAGATTCTTATAAGATAGAAAATTAACGTCGTCGTTCTAATCGATGTATATACTTTTACAATATGATCCCAGAGAATGTTCAAAACAAAATGTGTTACGAAATTTATAAGAATTGTTAAAAAACGTTTGTGTGGAAAGTTTATTATAACATAAATGATTTTCTTAATGATACCACAGACTGGGAATGAAGTGGATACCATCCGGCTCTTTAATTATAAATGTTTATTGTATGAAATTACATTGTAATCCTTATTTTTATATGAAAAAAAGCCCACGGAGTTTCTTGTGGCCTGTTCTTCTTAGGTCTGAGGCAGTCTATTTTGAATGGGTGGAAGTTGACGAACTTGAGGAATTTTGACGTTCAATGAGTGATTTTGAATCCTTTTTTTGAATATTTGAATTTCAATCAATTTCAGATAGTGTGGTTGGCTAACAGTGTAAGAACAAAATTATCATCCCTAATTGGTATGTTGCGAAACATTGTCAGATCTATTCCACGCCGTGTCCGATTTACAATTTACAACTCACTAGTTAAACCACACCTATTGTATCTCATAGAAATATAGGGCTGTACTGCAAAGTCGAAATTAGTTAAACTACAGACAACACAAAATAAACTAGTAAAGCTACTGTTTCATTATCCCTACTTAACTTCAACTGAAAAAATCTATACAGAAACAAAAATTATGACAATCAGACAATTATACACACACACTACTTGCGTACTCATTTACAAGGTTTTAAATAAAAAAATTCACACTAACACATCCTTCTTTAAAAAAAGGAATTTAACCAGAACTGTTACACGAAGGGCTAGTCATATTGAGCTGCCAATGGTGAGAAGTAATTATGGAAAATAGACAATAACCTTTGAGGGAGTTCAGATATATGACAACCTGCCCACAGAAATAAGAAATGCCAAAACATTGACTTCTTTTAAAGCGAGCCTTCAAAGGCACATACTCAATAATTATGAAATGTTTCAATAACATATGTAGGTTGTTTTATGTCTTATCTGTTTGCCTAACATTGAATTGCATTCTGTACCCACCATAATCATTGTTTTACTTTACTTTGTAAAATATTAATTTCTCATGTAAGTGACAATAGGTCTTAATGAGAATAAAGTTATTTAAACCTAACAGTGCAGGGATTGTGGAAGAATATTTTACTGTCTTAATATTGATACCTTTACTAAACTTTTTCGAGTCAATGAATACACTATTGCTTTTGAAATAAATGGCAGAAGCCATATCGCTTAAACCCTCCCGATATTATTTTATACGGCACAACCAGTTAGGTAGGATGTCAGTATTAATAGTAGCCATCCCTGGATACTTATTAATACTGACAATTTATATCAATCATGTAAGTCTTAATTTCGGAGTTCGCTTAAACGAAACTAAGATTATAAAGAATTGTGTATTGTAACCGTACAAATGATTGATGTTTATTACATTAAAATTTTTTTTTGTATATAATTGTTCATTTATCAAAAAATAATTTAATTTTATAATATTTTTCTTCGAAGAAATTCGAATTTGCATTTTAAATAACAATAAATTGTAAACGAAATAATTGATGATAAGGCTGCTTCGCAGTGAAATAGATTGAGTGTCTCTGTTATTTTATGTATTCAAAACTTATTCTTACACTGAGTTTTTTGACTTCTTCTTAGTTGAGTTGCGATAGTTTAGCTGGACGATTCAAAGTGATGGCGAGTGTTTTTTAAAACCAAAGTAATCTTGTAAGCTAAATATAGCAATTGTTAATTTCATTCCATTACACAAATAATCCCAGAAGTGAGGGTTATCACTTTAAAAACATAACAAATTGTTTTCATTCCATTAATAATTTTATATAATATATATTCCATTTATAACAGATGTTATAAGTAAAATATAAATGTGCTCAATAGACTAAACACAGTTGTTGTGGTACCCATAAGGAGCCACTGATAAAAATCTTCTTAGTACAATGCCCCGGTGGTATCTAAATTATTATTTCCCTGTTGCCCGTATCAGATCTAATTTGTTTAATGAATTACCACTAAAGACGTACAATTTGTGTGGCGTCATCGGCGCGCTACAATATGAAATGAAAATGCCACAAGTGTAGGCTTGGTAAAGAATAAGACAATATTGTGAGGTTGTCTACTTATAACATACTTCAAAAAACACGCAAATAATTCTATCCTGTCTCATCCGCAGCTTATCTGAAACACTGCGATTTTAATGCGGCTTATCTAAATGGAAATCAGAATATAATTCTTTCATTTTAGTCGAGTAATGGTACTTATGGAAATGTCAAATTTATTACCGACTTCAAAAACAAGGTTCTTAATTCGACGGTATTTTCTTTTATGATCGTAAGCTCAAACTTTCGACTGGTATTTCGATTTTGATGATTATTTTTTTATTTGGAAGCTGGTGCTGCCCGTGTGGTCCCATTTAAATTCATTCAATTTTGACAATGGCGTCCATCAAAAAACTATATAAGTATCCAAATGTTTTGATTTTGTTATACTTATATTGAATTTAGCTTTGTTGTCTCTTTGATTTTTTTCCGATGTTTTCTTTGATTACTCGATGACTTGATTACTCGATTACTTGGTGACTCGTGTAGAGGCGAAACACGTGTCGAATTGTTTAACGACAAATATTGGCGGAATTAACACTAAAGAAAACTCAAAACATTTGATTAATTATGGATTTCCGCAAAAAAAAACACCTTCTAAATTTTCGAACTTTATGAGTTTTAATTTGTAATATATGTATGTGCGTGACAAATGGACAAATAACTCAATATAACGCCAACCGATTTAGTTGATTCTAGGATAGTTTAGTTAGTTTCTGATTATGGGATACATGACAAAGTAACGAACTCTTCAATTCTTAGGACCAAATTAGTGATACTCAGCCGATCTTCTATATTATGCTATCCGGATATTTAAGTCACCTACCCTAACGTCGTTATGGTCAAGTATGTATCGTAGTCGAATATTATGATGATCAATGGAACTCCTTAACGACTTACAGTAAGAGTGCGATCTCTGGCAGAATTTCTAACTGTTCTTAATCAAATTTCAATGCGCTTACGTTAATCGCTGCATTGTAACATGACGCATGACATTCTGTCTATTTTTGCGCTCCTTGCAAGCCTCTTTTGAAATTGTCTTCGAGGTAGATTACCTCTGATGAGCTAGGCGTTTCTCCCTGACTTCGTTTATTTCATTTAAATGGCGCTGTCTCATTCGAGCAGCACGTTTAGATTATTTTTACACATATTATTAGTTTATTTACATCAGATAAACTTATAATAAATAATCACTATTCCACGCAGTTACGTTGTCAAGGTTCAAACTTAAAATGAATCTCCTAAATGCTTATTTAGTTGTAACTGACTGCTAATGTTAAAAATTATATATCAACTTACAATACTATAATTTTTATCAATATATGCATTACAAGCAATTTAACATGCCTAGTTATTGCATTGTTTCATTGTTAAGAAGCGACGTACCGATGTATTCTTTCAGGTATTTTTTTAAGTAAATACTTAGTCAGCTTTCGAACAGGAGCAGTTTTATAAGACTACAAGGTCTGATATCTGTTGAAGTTCTGCCAAATCATTACATCAACCTGTTTGTCGTTCTAGCCACTGACAACAGCTCCAATTCGTCTTTATGACTCAGGCAGTGATTAACTTCATCATTTTGGGTTTATTTGAGATCTAAATGAAAAATGTGATTGAGTTCTACATTTTTGTAATTGTTTCGAACGAATTTTTGTCACGTTTTTTTTGGAGCAATAGAAACTAAAAAACCTCATCTATGATGTAAGCTCTGAAGGCTTTTACAGCGTCATAGGACGTGGAGGCCGCAAAGACTACGCAACAACAGTCGCAGGGTGTCTCTAAAAGAGATTCGAACCTCGGACCGGCTGTCTTCTTGTGGCAAAGAGAGAAAATGAAAATGAAATGAAATGGGATGAAAAATGAGAAAAACACACTCACCGGTGAGTGCAGTGATGCATTGTGTATGTATGTATGTTTGTTTGTTTGTAAGTATGTAACTAAGTGTATAATATGTTTGTTAATTATGGAATAAATAATTCTTTGCGTGGGGTAACAAGCACTTACACCTCCTTAAAGACCGGCAACGCTACTGTTATTCATTTGGTGTTTGAAGAGAGTATGTTAAGCGGTGATCACTCCCTCACCAACGTATCTTAAAAAGCGTCGATGGTGCAGGTTCCACCGTTGAATCTCACCATGGAGCCCCGGTTCATGCCTCGCCCACCACGTCCCTAATTGTTTCTGGTTTTTAGAATTCATAATTTTTACGTCAATTCGGCGCTTTATTAGTTCTGTATCGCTCTTGTGAATCCTCTGGAGTTACAAGAGAGTATATGGACTGCGGAGGTCACTAATAACTATTGGGTGACCCGTATGCTTGATTGAACCCGTATCCTCCTTTTTCATAAAAAAAATAAAATCTGTATAATCTCAACACATGCATACACACTCGTATATGGTTGACTATTATGTTTTCATTTGTGTTTTAAAAGCAATTAACTCTCTTCAGAGAGTGGAAATTTCGATCAAAGGACCTCGGGTCGATCGTGAATGCTCTACACAATAGGACTGGAATATGTCCACGTCGAGTGAGTTAGAAGTCTGATGTGATGGGCTTATTTCTTACCATTAACCTATACTTGACTGTCAAAATATATGGCAGTGCCCCAGGGCACTAGATTTTTCAGATGCACCAAAACCGAGAGTGCCGTTCGGCACACTATTACTTCACCAAGTTCTGACCCTTTTTTTATGATGATTATGATGATTATGATGGTTTATTTTACTTGGTCTTATAGCTTGTTTCAATAGCTTTCACTCAAATCATCCTAATTTTAAGCAATCTTTTAATATACGTAAAATAATACGCATTGACATAACGCTGCGCGAGCGCCAAAATCACGACGATCTGAGGCCTAACGCCGGATCAGAGTTTCCCGGAACAGAAAGCTTAAGTCCTCTTATTCTTTTTTATTAAACGTTTGCGCGTTATTTTGGCACTTGTATTCATATTTCTCATGCTTTTATCCCGCATCGCTCATTTGCTTTGTCATCTTAGTTATTGATTGGAGTTTGCTACCTGTAAACTAGATGTCTGTATACGGGTTTCAGCCAATTAACTCCGTTATAAAAGTAAAGTGAGCATATTTGTAACTTTTTTTTTATAAAAATAAGTTACGAGACGAGCAGGACGTGCAGTTGTTTGTTACTGATACGCCTTGCCCATTACAATGCAGTGCCACTTAGGATTCTTGAAAAACCTAAATATTCTGAGCGGCACTATAAATACGTTCGTCGCCTTGAGACAAGATGTTAAGTCTCATTTGCCCAGTAATTTCACTAGCTACGGCGCCCTTCAAACCTAAACACAATAATGTTTAAATATTTCTGCTTTACGGCTGAAATAGGCACCGTTATGGTACCCATAATCTTGCCGTCAGCCTGTGCAAAGGAGCCTCCCACTGGAAAATTGTGAATACTGTAATAGTGAATAATGGTGAATACTTTTAACTTGTACACAGAATCTATGAGATAATATAATAGTAATATAAATGATCACAAACAACCTATACATACAAAGCAACCTACATAACTGTTTGTACATCAGCAGTTTGATGCTTTAGATAAGCAGGTATTTGTGGCTGTTTACAAAACTCTTAAGCTAACACTCAGGTACGTAATGAACGAGCGAATTCTGTTTCTCGCCTGCACTCTCAGTGAACTATTTATCGCAACTACTTTGAAACACCGACAACCGACGTGTGCTACGTAACAGTTAGTACTAAGAACTGCTACTTAGATGCACATTTCCTGTTGTATGCAAACTGAATCGTTGGAAAGCTATTTACCAGAGGGAGGCTCCTTTCCACAGAATGCTGGCTAGATTATGGGTAACACATCGGCGCTTAACTCTGCCGTGAAACAGTAATGTGTAACCATTACTGTGTTTCGGTCTGAAGGGCGCCGTAGCTAGTGAAATTACTGGGCAAATGAGACTTAACATCTTATACCACTAAGAATTTTTTGGCTTTTCAAGAATGAGCGGCACTGCAATATAATGGGTGATGAGCTGAACTTGCTCGTCTGATCTCGTATTATAAATAAAAAAAAAAGAAAAAAAATGCTCATTCATACGCTATCCATATTTCAAAATTTGACGATAAGCATGAGCAAGGGTGTGGACAAGCTGAATACAACCCAGAGAATCATTGCTTAAATAATAATGATAAATACGTAAGTAAATTTTGCGTGGCAGCCATATTGGATTTCAAAAATGACCCCGAATTAATTCTCAGCCACCTGAGGACTTCGGAAAGAATATGCATAATACTGTTACAATGATCATTTGGTGCAGCGGTCATCTTGAATTTTAAATTTGATCCCAAACTCGTTGAAAATCGTAAAATTGCGGCCATCTCGGATTTCATAGTAATTCACACATAATAAGTCTCCATTGTTACTCATAAAAATGAATTTATAAAAGTACCATCAAAATGTCTCGTCTAGCGGACGGACGGACAGAATCTTAGTAATAGGATTATATTATGGTTTCCTTTTGAATTCCTTTTTTATTTTTTAAATTTCACTAAAACAATATATTGTTACTAGCGGACCCGATAAACGTTATGTGTAGAGGACACACGTCTTAAATTTGAAATATCAGCCTAGCCGTTAGGAGTAGTTCACGAACAAACACATGAGTAGGAGACTTACTTATATAGACTGAATTGAGAATCTAAATCATTCTCAAATTTACTGGAGCACACAAAAAAACATCATCAAAATCGGTCCAGCCGCTAAGCAGGTCGTTCAGCTGTGAATCTAAACCAATCTCGAATACACCTAAAGATACACTGAAAATTTCTGTTTAGGAGGAGTTGAGCGACAAACACACGCACAGAAGAAATATACATATAAAAAATTACTCTTTTTTGACAAGAGTTTTGACATTGCTTATTGTTCACGATTTGTACATAAGGAAACCAATTTAATATACAAAAACGGAGTTGTTGATAAAAAAAATAAAATAATGAATAAATCGACGATTTGTTATGCGTTGGTGACCCTAGTTAAAGCTTAATTTATTCGAACAAGTGGAATAAAGATTATACTAAACACCACATTAGCATTCAGTTGTTGACATGCGAGATTTACTTTTCCACAATATTCTAGACAGTAAATTAAGTTGCTTAATACAAGCTCAGAGATATACTCACTATGTCAGGAGACAGCTTGAGTGCTAATTTATTGTCTTATTTAAGACCTGCAATATATAAATACAAAATCGTCACCTTTTGGTATTTTGGGTCATGCTGCTCACATTGATAAAAGGCATAAAAAGGCATAAAATGCATTTATTTTCTCAAAATTGATTCCTTTAGAATTCTTTTTGATGTCATTTCATATACTACTAGATACTACTACCGCTTCGGAAACAAATGGCGCTCTGAGAGAGAAGAAGCGGCGCAAGAAACTCTCCCAGCATTCTTTTTTTTGCGCTCTTTTCAATAAAAATATACAATATTGTACAGTCGCTATAAAATAATCACAATCTAGTCCCAGGCTGTCCGATCATTTAGATATTCAGCAGTGGAGTAATAGGATTTACGACAGAGACATTTTTTTATAAAACATTAAATTTATTTATAGATAATGCCTGAACAGTGGCTGGGAACTTTATTGTAGAAGTGTATACATTTACCCTTAAAGCTATTATGTATCTTATGTTTATTGATATAGTGTTTGCTCTACAAAAGAGTGCTGTTCGTGCTATATATCAGCGTGGTTATATATAGACAGTCTCTCAAAGAAAAATTTTAATAAATAAATATTTATAACTGTTAATTTTCAGTATATTTATGAAAATTTAATAAACTTTCACAAAAATGGTCGACATTTTTGCTCTTAAAAGTGATTTTCATTATTATAACACTAGAAATAAGAGATGGCTTGTAACTAATTCTAGTAGTCTTCATAAAGTACACAATAGCTTTAAGAGTAAATGTATACACTTTTATAATAAAGTCTCAGCCACTGTTCAGGCATTATATATAAATAAATTTAAAAGTTTTTTTTAAAATATGCCTCTGTCGTAAATCTTACTTATCCACAGCTGAATATCTAAGTGATCGGATAGCCTGGGACTAGATTATGATTATTTTATAGCAGTAACAATGTCAGTACAGTGTTGTATACTATTTTTAAAAGAGCGCAAAAAAATAATGCTGGGAGAATTTCTTGCGCCGCTTCTTTTCACCCAGAACACTATTAATTGTTAGTAGTATACCGCAAGTAGTATTATAAAATTATATCAAAAGGAATTCTAAGGGAATCAATTTTGAGAAAATAAATTCCTTTTATGCCTTTTTATGATTCAAAATATCAGCGCGGTAACGTTAATAACATCACAAAGCTCACAGTGACAAACAGCATGCAGTTTGCTTTGTATAATCATGTTTTGCTACGTACGAGTCCATTAACCTTTCAGTCTAGTTGAAATAATTAATGCGAGAGAGTGTAATAATAAGCTATAATATAGAGTGGACAAAAGGATCAACGGCTTTCTACGCTGGCGAGCAAAAAGCCCGGGGATTTCAGGGTTTCGCTAAATGCTTACCACTCAGGATTGCTATTTAGTTTATATATTATTTTGTTATATTAGTATGGCATTAGGCTTAACACTATGACACTAACCTTTATTACAGATGATGTTGACAAGCACTTAAACACAAAAAATGTAAGTATTATTAGTCTTGACTCAAATTGACCATGAATAATCATTCTCCCTTAACAAGACTCTGCCAATGCTACTCTGCCAACCCACAACTATTTAAGCAGATGTTCCTTTCGAATGATTGGTCCTGGAGTATGAAGTAATCAATTTGCAGGTTATAAGTTGTGGGTATACATAATAAGCAATGTTCATTAAGTTATAAGCAGATAAAAAAGAAGAGGAAGCCAATCTGGTGACAGATCTTCCTGAGACAGACTGGTCTCTTTGTGTCTCGATTCGACTAAGCCACTCTTGAGTAAGCCATAATATTATCTTTCCTAAAATAGGGGGCAGAAGAAAAATTTTTCAAGCTACACGATCACGGATATCAGGTATTTGTTTGAGTGTTCTGGGAGCCTCTGTAAGTTTATATTACAGTCTCATGCTCTATTGGAAAGCGCCGAAAACGTTTTTTACTTTTTTTTTTTTGCTGTGGCAACCCTAAGGCATAGTTCAAAATTGAACTTCTCCTAATTAATTTTAATAAATTTAATTGTTAAAGCAAATAATCTAGCGTAAATATTTGTTCAATCTAAGTAAAATATATTGTTAAAACTCAGTGTATATATAAACAAGTGTTTTTGTGTATTAATTTGTATAACTTAAGTTTTTGTGCGTCTCCCGTGATCCGTCAGCTGTTTTAAAAATGATGACCCGAGGAAACAAAGCCCGCCAAACTGAGGAACAGCTCCAACTAACCCTCGTGGAGCTAAGAAAGTACAAGGGACAATACGAACAGCTTCTTAAAGAAAGGGACGACAATGAAATTGAGGTTATTGAGATTGTTAATAAAAATAAAAATTTAAAAACTGAAATGTGTCAATTGCACACAGTAAACTCGAAGTTATTAGAAGAAAACAAACACTTGCGTGCAATGGTCAATGGGTTTGAGCAGTATAGAGGAGAATACGAGGAAACTTTAGATCTAGTAGTAAAACTAAAATCCCAGCTTTATGAAGCTGAGGTTGTTATTAACTCTCTTAAAACATCAGATCAAAGTTCCAAGACTTCTCAAACCCAGTGCCTGTTCAATGAGTTGTTTAGAAAGGCCCCTGATTTAGTGTCACCAGCCCAAATATCCAATAATAAAGCAACTAATGTTAGTGTGGGCTCTGTGGCTTTCCACCCAATTCATATAAGTAAAAATAAATTTAAGAAATATGTTAGATTGCAAAAAATCATTAAAAAACACAATAAGATTGTAAACAAAAATAAAATCTCAAGTGCAAAATTTTCTAAACTATACTGGGAAAGAAATCAGCTAAAATTACAGACTGAAGAACTCTGTGTAGATTTGGAAAACATTAGAAGGGATTATCAGGAAAGTGTGAGCTCTCTTCAGTCTCAGCTATTAACATTACAAAAAAATCTGGATCATGTATCTCAACAATATGAGATTTCTCAAAAAGACATACAAGATCACATAATGGCTATGGATGAATTGATTGAGTTAAGTACCTATTAACACAGAGTGTTTTAATTCAATCTCTAAAATGTATAATAATTGTAACTGTCAGTTTTCTCCAGGCCCTTCTGGCTAAAAGAGTAACAGAAAATCAATTTCTTAGTCTGTGGGGACTCACAGTTCTCCGGGTATTGTAAAAGAACCTCCACAAATACATTCTTCCCAGAAGAAACATATAAAGATCTACAGTGATGATCTGGGAGGAAATATGGGGTTGATTTTTCATAAAATAAGTAACAGGCAATCAGTAACCAATACTTGCATGCCAGGGGCAAATTATTATCAAATTATTAAACGAATTTTAAGTGATACTCACTGCTCTAATACTTCTATTATTGTAATGATTGGGAGAAGAGATAATTTAAATAAAAAAAATCTACAAAAACTATACAGATAATTAAATAGCTTAAAAATAGCTAATCTTATAATGTACACATTGCCATATATGCCTGATTTGCCACAGGAAAACAAAATACGATACAATTTAAACAATTTGTTAACCCTGTTGTCTAATTCTCATTATTTGACATGTAATAATAATATATTATGTAATAAGATACAGATAATAGACATTAATAACATAATTAATTATAAAAAATGTAAGGTTTTGACATCTGATAGGTTACACCTATCTAATTTCTATAAAAGACAGATAGCAAAATCGCTATCATATTATTTATACTATAACACAGCCAACTATTTGGCAACCCCTGCTTCTTTTGAGCAGTTTAGTTGTAAGTCGATAAGCACTGCTTCTATTGAGCAGTGTGATAACTTTGTGGACTCCGCTTCTATTGAGCAGTGTGATAACTTTGTGGACTCCGCTTCTATTGAGCAGAGTAATAATTTAATAACCACTACTTCTATTGAGCAGTGTACTAATTTAAGCAAAGATTTGGAATATTTTCCAAAAAATTAAACAATAAGACAATAGGGGACTCCTCTAGCAGTGTAAAAACACAATGTAATATAACAAGTGCTAGAATAAATAATAATTGTAAAATTGCAAACCTGATGCACCAAAACATGCAAGGATTATTAGGTAAAGAACTTGAACTGGAGTTATTTATAAATCATAAAGATATACATATTTTATGTTTAACAGAGCACTGGCTCAGAAAATATGAGCTCATCTTTAACTTCAGTGGTCATCAGGTGGCAAGTGCGTTTAGCAGAGAAAAAGCTACACATGGCGGCTCTCTTATTCTTGTAAGTAAATTATTTAAATTCAAAGAACGAGAAGATATTGTGGGCCTCTCTGTTGAACGTACAATTGAAATAGCCTGTGCAGAGCTCGAGGGCGCCATTGTTGGCGCCAGATGCAGTATATGAATTATTTGAAAGTGTATTGGAGGAGGTTTTATTAAAATTATCTGAGTCTAAGAAGTATATCATGATATGTGGTGATTTTAATATTAATTTATTAGAAAAATCCTCAACCAGTACTAGATTCAGATCTTTATTCAAATCATATGATTTAACCAATATTTTCTTAGAGCCTACTAGAGTAACTGGCACCTCCAAAAGCTGTATTGATAACATATTTACCAACTATAAACCCATTTCTCAGGCAATAATTGACAAACTGAGTTCAGACCACTTTGGTCAGTTAGCCTCTTTTAATATTGAGGTCAATAAATGTACTAAAATTAAAAAGTTTACATTTGTTCCTGTGAATAATAAATGAATGGAGAAATATAGAGGCAATGTGTCAGTTAAACTCTCAAATTTGGATTTATTCAAATATAATATTAATCCAAATGAAATGTATGATATGTTATTTAAAATAATTAAAACAGAGTTTGCTTCTATATTTACTTCTAAGACAGTCAAATCAGGTGGTCTCCTGTCATTTAATGATTGGGCAACAGCTGGCATTCATAGGAGCAGACAAAGGCTATATGAACTGTATAGTGAGAGATCATTGTATAATCATGATGCATCTTTTCTCGAGTATGTTAAAAAATACTCTAAATTATTTAAAAGTGTTTGTTCTATTGCAAAGTCTATGCATATCAGACAAATAATTAAAAATGCACCAAATAAAATAAAGATGACTTGGAATGTTATTAACTGGGAATCTGGAAGATTGAAAGACCGCAACATTGAATATAATCTATCAATAAACAATACAATAATTCAATCTCAGCAGGAAGTTGCTACTGCTTTTGAGAATTTTTTTTCTGAGATTCCAGTTTCTATCACAAACACTCTTGCCTCCTCCACCAGTGTTGCTGAGTCACTTCTTCTGGAAAATGTTATAGGATGTCAACAAAGTTTCAAGTTTAGTTTTGTTAGCCCTGGAGAAATAATTAAAACTTTTAAATCTCTAGACATGAAAAAACTGCTGATATATGGGGCATTTCTGTTAAAATAATAAGTTCAATAAGTGATGTCATAGCACCATATCTTGCAATAGTATTTAATAATTGTATTAATCATGGCGTGTTTCCTGACCTTCTGAAACATAGAAAAATTACACCAATATTTAAGTCGGGATGCTCTTCTGACCCGAACAACTATCGTCCTGTGTCGGTTTTGCCGACCCTTAGTAAAATTTTTGAAAAAATAATTTTAAGCCAAATGCTTACTTACTTTAACTCTCATAAGTTACTTCATTTGAAACAATTTGGCTTTACTAGGGGACGTTCAACAACGGATGCAGGTGTTGAGCTGATCAAGAATATTTTTGATGCCTGGGAGGAATCGCAGAATGCACTTGGCATCTTCTGCAATTTATCTAAGGCTTTTGATTGTGTTCAACATTCAACGCTGGTCAGGAAGCTATACCACTATGGCATAAAAGGAACTTCGCTCGATCTTCTGACTTCATATCTATACAATAGAATTCAGAGGGTCGATGTGAATGGCAGGAGATCTCCTGGGACTCCTCTCAGTATGGGGGTACCACAAGGGTCTATTCTTGGACCGTTCCTCTTCCTTATCTATATAAATGATCTTCCTAATCTTATAGAGAAAAAACATAAGGTAGTATTGTTTGCGGACGACACTTCACTGATTTTCAAAGTGAAAAGAAACCAAGCTATGTATGACGAAGTGAACGATATTTTATCTGACATCGTGTACTGGTTTAGCGCTAATAACCTATTGTTAAATAGCAAGAAAACTAAATTCATTAAATTTACCGTACCAAATGTCAAAAATGTAAATGCAAATGTTTTGTTAAACGGAGAGGTGATAGAACCGGTGGAATCTGCTATATTTCTTGGCATAACTCTAGATTCCAAATTACAATGGGGCCCCCATATTGAAGGATTGGCGAACAGACTTAGTTCTGCAGCATCCGCGGTTAAAAAAATTAGACAATTAACTGACATAGATACGGCGCGACTAGTATACTTTAGTTATTTCCATAGTATTATGTCCTATGGTATATTGCTATGGGGCAACGCTGCTGATATTAATACAATATTTGTGCTGCAGAAGAGGGCTATTCGCGCTATTTATAACCTAGGTCCTAGAGAATCATTGAGAGCAAAATTCAAAGAAATTAACATTTTGACTGTTACTTCTCAATATATTCTTGATAATGTAATGTATATTCATAGGCACATAAGTGAATTTGCCAGAAACTGTCATAACCATAATGTTAACACCAGGAACAGACATAAACTGATGATGCCTACTACTCGGCTTAGTCGAGTTAGTAAATCTTTTGTGGGGCGATGTATATACTTTTACAACAAGATTCCAGAAAGTGTTCAAAACAAAGGTGTTACGTTATTCAAAAGAATTGTTAAAAAACGTTTGTGTGGTAAAGGTTACTACAACATAAATGACTTTCTTAATGATACCACAGATTGGAAATGGAGCGACCGCCCTCAGGCTATTAAATAATAAGTTTAATTGTACAATATTACTGTGTAAATGTTACTTTAATTGTAAAACATATTTTTGATGAAAAAAAAGCCCGCTGAGTTTGTTGCGCCCATTCTTCTCAGGCCTGAGGCATTCACTTTGGAATGGGTGGTAGTTTTTTTTATTTTTTGACTTTCAATAAGTGATTTCACATCCTATTTTGAATAAAAATATTTGAATTTGAATTTTGAAATACATAAATGCAATACAGCTATTTGCAATTCTCTTCACGCAGATTTTGATCGAAATTATTTCACATATTTTCCACTGACCTTATGTAGTGCAATAGAGTAGTGTACTTGTGGAAAACATCTAATGCCGACCTTAATTGATATTTGATCACAGAAGTAATGTCAGTATTCATTTCAGTCAGTAAAGTGGTTTCTAAATGGGCGAGTCGTGAATTGAATACATCATAAGAAAAGGGGTGATGACTGCGATGGCATTGTCTCCTTCATTAGTACACTTGATTTTTTTGGGGTTTCATACCTATTTTTGCTAGCCAACTCGCACCTGGGACACATCCATGCATTGTTGGCTTTAGATGATTGCTTACAAAAGTTAACTTGATAATTTTCAAACTGCCAAACAGGCAGTAACCAAAGTAAACAGTTGTTTAAGTGTAATCCCTTACTGCTGGGATTAGCAAAAGAGCGTAAAAAAGGAATGCTGGGAGAGTTTCTTGCGCCGCTTCTCCTCTGTTGATTGAGATTCCCATTCCCGTTAGAAATGAGATCAAAAAGAATTCTAAAGTAATAAATTTTGAGAAAATAAATGTATTTTATGACTTTTATGCCTTTTAATTTCCTGCTCTTGGCATTCAATTACCGGTCATTGGAACGTTTTGGTGGTTATTTTTTTCAATTCGTGAATGAGATGACGTAGTATGAATCATCCAATTTTTTTTTTATTTATTTCTCGCTAATATTAAAAATAATGTATAAATTCTTGAATCTCAGCTTTTATCGTGTTAACGATAGATAGTGAGACGATGGCCTCTATAATATACTCCAATTGATTTTATTGTGTTGACAGAGGGTTCCCTTCACACACGATTTTTTTATGAAAATAAGTGCTGAGACGAGCAGGACGCTCAGCTGAAGGTAATTGATACGCCCTGCCCATTACAATGCGGTGCTGCTTAGGATTCTTGAAAACCCCAAAAATTCTGAGTGGCACTACAATTGCGCTCGTTACCTTGAGACGTAAGATGTTAAGTCTCATTTGCCCAGTAATTTCACTAGCTACGGCGCCCTTCAGATCGAAACACAGTAATGATTTCACATTACTGCTTCACGACAGAAATAGGTGCCGTTGTGGTGGTATCCATAATCTAGCCGCCATCCTCTGCAAAGGAGCCTCCCAGAAAATAAGATGAGAAACTAAAAACAATCAAATTGATTTATTCTACAACATTTTGATAGTACCAAGATCAACATAAAATGTTTAAATTCAAAATATTATTAAACAGTCACTTGTATAAAGGAATAGCGATGGACGTTCAAGCTCTACAAATTAACAGAACCTCAATGTAAGCCGCCTAAAAGCTGATCATTATAGTGACGAATTGTAAGGCAGATACTGAAATCCAGGGAAATTAAGTCTTAGTAAATTATAGACAAACGGCCAACTGATAGAGCAGTTTGAGAGTGACACTAATTGCGTGCCTGTGTATCTTTGTGCAGCAAGAAGTAATCACTTTGCCATTGTATCAGCAATCAAATATACATGGTACATGGACTTACAATTTATGTATAATGTTTTATTTTTATTACACGCTTTGCATTATATTCACCTGTATGTATGTCTGCTCGTAACCGACTCATTTGGAAGCAATTTTCACCCACTTTAAACAGCTAGATTTCATTGTAATTTCGTAGATTTATTTATATATATATATATATTTTATATATTTATAAAATTATTCCATTCTTCAATTTGCAAAATAAGAGTTTTGTTATTTCATACAATTTTCAACTATCGTCGATAATGCAGGAATTGATGTTAATTTTAAATTTCAACAATTATCTATTATTATATTTTCGAATACCAAAGAATTTTTTGCTCTCTAGCGTGTTTTTTAGTTTTTTTTTAAACTATTATATAATATTATGTATTAATACATCTGGGGTAATTGGTAATAGCATTAATTTGAATTATATGCATTGGTTTCTGGTTTCAAGGTCCGAGCTCTAATGTACCATATAATGGGTTAGTTATTTATTTAAGATGTCATACATAACTACAACATACATTCCACTATAACTACAACATACTTAAAAAAATTATAATTGCATTTCTACACACAGATAATCAGACATGCATGAAAAATAATTTTATGACGTTGTTTGTCGGCCATATAGGCCGTCATAAATACGAATAATATAAAACAAAAACATATTTTACAACCATTTCTACACGAATAAAAGGAAAAACATATTTAGATATCAAATTTAAATTAAATAATGTGATTTAATTTAATAATTTAATTAATAATTCGAGCATCTTTTATGATATCATACAATTTAAATCATCATTGAATGGACTCCTTAGTTATTTAATACCTAATGGAAAACGCCCACTTTCACATATTGTACTGTATAATTTATTTTATTTCGATTCTGAATATTTTAATACAAAAATGGAACTTTATTCCTAAGATTCAACTCACGACTAATAAAGTTTAACATAATGAAATACTTCAACAACAGATTGTGAGATTGTTCACAACTTAGTGCTAGCTTTTGTATAGTTTTTATTCAGGTTCTATGCCGCAGATGAATTCAAGATAGCTTTTTAGTAGCCATATTATGTGGCTTATTTCAATGCAAAGAGTAACAACAAAAAATTTTTAATACACACATACATTGTATGTAATATGTGAGGAATTATCATTATTTTTAACGTATTTATACAACATTAACATTCAGCGTGCCAATTTTCACCAAGAAAAGATATTTTTGGAAGGAAAGTCAATTTAACAATATATTAACTTGCTAAGTATATGAACTCAAATAAGATAAGTAAATTAGCAAAATATAAAATTGAAAAATTGCCAATTGTAGAGACTACCGATATAAGTGAAAACTTTGAACTTTTAGTATTAAAATTAGAACTTCATAATATTTAAAAGCAATTAAATTTCAAATTTCAGTTTATTTATAAAACTTTTTCAATTATATATTAATCAAACAAAAACACTATATTATATACTTAAGATATACGCAGCACTAATGTTGCACAAAAAGTCAGCTGTATAGCCAGAGTTATACTGCTATAAGCATTTCGGTGACGCGAACTTACGAGACTATCTATATGTATAAAAATGAATTGCTGTTCGTTAGTCTCGCTAAAACTCGAGAAGGTCTGGACCGATTTGGCTAATTTTGGTCTTGCATTATTTGTAGAAGTCCAGAGAAGGTTTAAAAGGTAAAATATGAAAATAAGAAAATGGTCGGAATTAAATACAAAAGTACAATTTTGTTTTTCCTTTGATGTGTCCCCTGTCGTACAGAAATCAAATTGATAGAATAGTTTCAAATGAATAACTAATTAGAATTTTTATATCTTTCTAAGTTTCTCAGGAGGTAAGAAATAAACTTGAACTTAATTATATCTAACTATAGTTGGTAGATTAACTACAGTTTTTAACTATCTATCAGATTATTTTTATGTAGATGGATAAATCTTAAGTCGTATCGTCATCTATTTCTCATATACCCCAAAAATTTTTTTTTATTACTTTATATGGCAATACAACTGCTGGGGCAGCTAGTATATTATATTTATTTTTAAGTGATTTAGTAATTGCGTGCGCCAGTCTTGAGCAGGTCATTGACGCGAACCCATAAGATTTTCCTCTACCAAAAAGTACCCACCGCGGCCAAAAGTTTTCACTTGACATTGACTTTGAAACTTAAACACTTCTTTTCTATAACAGTCACACATTTTATAAAGAAAAAAATAAATAAATTTAAAAAGTATTAAACATGTTTCCTTGCTTCAGATAAATTAGACAACAACACTAGGATATGTTTCTTAGCAGCGTTAAACCGCTAGAGAGCCCTTTACACGCCTTATCTCAGCGCAGAAACGGATAAGTAATACTTACGTATTCCATTCTAATACAGATAAGATAAAGTAATGTTATGTTATTCTAAAAAAATAACTTTATATTATTTCTATTGTTTTGATAATAATTTTATTCTAATGTAATAAATAAAATTTTATTCTAATGTAATAAATAAAACATATTAGTAATAGCGGCAATCCTCAGCGATGTTTCGCTTTTTATATTATTTATTCGTGGATATATAATATTGATTTTGGAATGGACTGTATATTAAATAGGTGCTAACTAAGTTCAGATCCACACTACGGACTTTGCTTTTAATCTTAACCCTTTTGCTTCATACGAAATTAACATCAAAAAACACACTGAAATACAACAGCTATCAATCAATGCAATGCTATTATTATAAAGGAAAAAAAAGTGTTATGAAAATGTAAGGAACTCACGTGCACACACGGTGAGTAATTGTCCAGGTTATCAAGCACTTCTGGTTGTACACCACTGCAGTACATTGGTAACCTCACGCTTACCTTACCTTACGCTTCACAAAAACACGTCTTAAACAGGCCTGTAAAATTTCACTGTATTTCATATAATTTCAATGTTTGATGTAAGAACCACACTAATTATTGAGGTTCTACATTAGGGTTAGCGTGATTTATTAGCTTGTATGGTATGAATAGCGTCACACAAGGTCAGCCATTAAGATTCAAGAACACACAAAAGTACAGGTGTATCTTTGATAGCGGGTAACGGCGAAAAGGCGCTCGCACGGAACGCGAGAAGTCGCGGGTTCGAGTCCCGCATCGTTCATAAAATTTTGTTTTCAGTTTGATTTGTGTAATTAATTCCAGAAATGAGTCTCACTTTAAAAACATAAAAAATTATCCATTTAGATGATTATGAATATCGGTATTTTACATAATTTAAGCTTTTGAATATTTTAACGCAACGAAACGCAGCGAAAGACAACACTCAAGAAAAACTCATAATATTTTGATAATTATGGATTTTCGCAAAATAACACATTTTCTATAAATTTTCTTCGATTGTTTTTAAACAAAGTATTTTGTATTGTAAACAAGTCACTAATCTAACGTACAAGCTGCTTCTGCATTACGTGATTTGAATTTCGTGAACAGAACCCTTACTTACATTGTAATTTGTGAAACAAGATATTCTTGGTGGTACGTGGTATTCTCGATGAAATATTTTGGCATGGCGGTATATTTATTTATGCCAGTGAGGGACGAGACGACAGGAGCACGTTTAGCTGATGGTTATTGAAATGCCCTGCCCTGACCATTACAATGCACTGCCGCTCAGGATTCTTGACAAACCCAAAAATTCTGAGCGGCTCTAATCTTGCGCTCGACAAAAATGTCGGAATCACACCCCAGTGGCAACGGGGATGTAAATACTATCTACGTAATAAGGGACGCGACTGCCTAAGTATAAATTGATATTTAGTTTAGTATGAAACGTGCTTTGAGATTTGACATAACTTTGAAATAGTAATTAAAATATGGCAACGAAGTGGATTTCGGCTATCTCCAGTCTTAAAAGATTATAGCCGTCATCTCTCAATCGAGTGAATTGCTATTTTTCTTAGAGAGTTTCGCTAGGCTGCCCAGTGGTAAGTAATATTACCACTAACTGTATAACTTAAAACTTATTTGATGAGAATTCATGAACACCACCCAAGAATATCTGCAATTTTCAAGGTTAAGAGAATGCTTTGCCTTATATGCCTTGAGATAAAACTTACTCAAACATTAAAATTTCCAAAGTCATATTAGTTGGAGAATACTGTACCTGGTCAATAATGTCAAAATATGCTTGCCAAGTATTAACAGAAACATGAACACGTATTCCAATATAGAAATTCTTCGTGTATGGTATTTGAAAGCAACTACACTAGTAAACTGTTGAAGATCAACTGGCTTGCTCATCGTTAGTAATTGACTGACAACTTACTGAACAAAGAGAAGGGTAAGTTGTCAGGAGATAGATTTGAGAGAAACAACATTGTCTATGGAATTAAAATAAAGTAGACAGTGGTTTTAATATTTGTAACAAAAGGATGAAGTCGCGTAAGAACCTGACGTCTAAATATAAAAACAAAAGTTTGCAATATGAAGGCAATGATTGTATGCTTATTGCTATATTATGTAAATAACTAAACACGATTGTGGTTTATTATTGAGATCCTAAAATATCTTGTTTAACTTCCCACAAGGAGCACGCCACCTCACCACATCCCTGTCGTCGTAAATACGTAACAAGTTAAATGTCGGCATGGACACATGTCAAGTATTACGTACACGCTGTGAATAAACCAATTTACCCGATGATATATAGTTAGCTTGTTTTATGAAAATAAGGGACGAGACGAGCAGGACATTCAGCTGATGGTAATTCATACGCCCTGCTGATTACAATGCAGTGCCGCTCAGGATTCTTGAGAAACCCAAAATATCTGAGCGGCACTACAATTTGTGACATAAGATGTTAAGTATCATTTGCCCAGAAACACAATAATGCTTATACATTACTGCTTCACGGCAGAAATAGGCGCCGTTGTGGTACCTATAATCTAGCCGGCATCCTGTGCAAAGGAGCCTCCCACTGGGAGTAAGTTTGTCCATCTTTTGCTTTTTAGGATCTCAAAAATGCGCCCTTAAAGAAACACTTCGTTGGTCAAATTAAAATTCGAAAATAATATTATTCACTTTTGGTAAAATTACATTTCCAAAAGTTTGACATTTCTCTATTTAACTCCACTTATATTAAATCAATACTCACCTCACAGCTTCAGCATTTGACGAAATTACAACCAAAGACTTGTTACTTTACTATAATTATTAAATACTCAATATGTGTGATACAAATTAAATTTGTTAATTTTCTTTATTATTTTACAACAAATTAATACCAATTTTAAGTGATTACAAAATCTAGAGAAATTAATAATTTGATCAAACAAAACAAATCCTATACCTATATTGACAAAACTATGATTACATAAAATTAAAACTATCATTGCGGGGAGGCGTAGTTACTCAGAATAATGGCAGCATTTCCGCGTTGGATATCAGGATATCCGTTGATCGAAATAGCTGCCAACGCTTGGGTTTCCAATAGCCTTCGCCCCGCGGGCCAAGTATCTCGACATCATAATGTACAAATGTATGATTCACTGAGACCGACATATTTGCGACGCATGCTATCTAATAATAAATCTAGAGTAATATTAAAAAGACATCATTTATATATTTAATTATATTTTATTTTTAATAAAAAAAAACTAACATTACAGTATTGGCAAGTAGCAAAGTTTTGAATAGCAATGATGAATTCAATAACTGAAAAGTGCATTAATTTAGTGCAAACTATAACTATTTTGTTCATACAACTCTTATAATATTTAAACGTGCGCTACAAAAAATCTATTAGTGACGATGAAAAATGTACCACAGTCATATTTATAGTTTTATAAAAATAATTATATAAGTTTAGTTTTAGTAAGAGTCTTTAATTATGGAACCTATGTTCATGAGCACAAATACTGAGGGATTAAAATAAGGTATAAGTTCAGTAAGTTGGATAAAGTTCGTGACTTTGGAGACAGATTGTACAATAGCAAGTTTAATTACTTCCTGTTGTAAGGGGAGACTACTGACGGCTATGTTGTGATATCATGTTCCCGTCGCATGTCATTTTAAATTATTACCAGCTGAACCGACAGACGTTGTTCTGTGCGTAATTAATAAAAAACTGTTTTTATGACTTTGTCAATAGTATTTCATAACATCAAGAATTATTTCGTAAAATATGCTCCCTGTTGTTATAAAGAAATTGTTTCACAGCAGAACCAGGCAGAATTGTGAAACCGTGCGTCAATAAGTTATCTCATAGAAACTATGTCCATACAAAACAAATATTTGAAATGAAAATAATTATTTTATTTTATTCGGGAAACAAACAGTACAACTTAATACGCTTAAAAAATAAAACTTAAAATATAAATCACTGACCAATAAACGTTTCCACAATTAAATAGGACATAGAATAATGCGAGGAAATAAATTACAATTTAAAAGTACCTATTTGTATATTATATTGAATTGAAAATAATGAAATATTTATAGAAAATTATTATGGGTCCCAAATCGAAATTAAAACTATCCTATCTCTTAAGTACGACTAAACTGCACTCCATGAAGTAATCCTCATAAAAATCGGTTCATTAGTTTAGGAGTTCACTGGAAACAAACATCAGGATACTAGATTTATATATATTGCTTTCCCGTTGCATTCGCAACTAAAGGTTTTATCTCAATACTGTCATTCTGCACGGACGCACGCCAAGAAAGGGAAGATATTAGTAAGAAGATAGGTTATACAAATTTAAATGTATAATGTTTATTTATTATTTTAATCGACGTGTGATTCGGAACAGCTTCGAACGTAAAACGATAGATATACTATAAATATAATGGAATATTAGTAAATGGAAATTAGCTGAGAACAAAATAAAGTTCCATTAAATAAATTTTATCTTATTGAATACGGTGAACAGAGTGCGAATAGTAGAGTAGCATTAATTATGTATAGGAGTTGTGAAGGAGAACTCGCGTCAAAGGGCCCAGCTGACGGTTGGTCGTCTAGGGACGGCAAATGGTTGCGAGCATGAGTGACCTCTAAAACACCCATTCGAAATAATGTTATATTTAAATACCAGTACGTACAATATAACTCAATCAAATGATTGATTTATATTGTAGGTAAGTACCTAAACCAACAATATAAATAAAAAAAAAGGTTTGTTCTATCCTAACGTCTTATAGGTAATCAATTCTAACCGGTTATTGTGATGGTAAATTTTGCTGGTGAACAACCACATACCCCCAATTTGCTCATCAAGATTCTTTGAATACAATTGTATTGTATAATAATTATTATGGCCAATATATTATCCCCACCATCTGGATGTATGTCGGTCCTCCACAGTGCGGTTTTGAAGGAGCTTTATTTCAAGTACTACAAAGCTGTGGAATGAGCTTCCTTGTGCGGTGTTTCCGTGACGATACGACACGGGTACCAAAAAAAGCGCATACACCTTCGTTAAAGGCCGGCAACGCTCCTGTGATTCCTCTGGTGTTGAGAATGTGGTGATCAATTAACTTAATAAGCTTTATATACGTTCACAAAAAACGTCACCGTTTTGCTCTTAATAGTGATTTTCATTATAATAACACTAGAAATAAGGGATTACTTGTAACTATTTCTAGTAGGCTTCATAAGATACATAATAGCTTTAAGGCTATATGTATACACTTTTATAATAAAGTTCCAGTCACTGTTGAGGCATTATCTATAAATAAATTTAAATGTTTTATTAAAAATCCTATTACTCCTCAGCAAAATATCAAAGTAATCGGACAGCCTGGGACAAGATTATGATTATTTTATAACAATAGCAATGACAGTATAATATTGTATATTTTTATTAAAAATAACGCAAAAAAAGAATACTGGGAGAGTTTATTGCGCCGCTTCTTCTCTCTCAGAGCACCATTTGTTTCCGAAGCGGTAGTAGTATCTAGTATATTAGAAATGACATCAAAAATAATTTTAAAGGAATCAATTTTGAGAGAATAAATGCCTTTTGACACTAGGTGGTCGACCAGATACGCTCGTTTGTCCATTTCCATAAAAAAAGACTCGTAACTGTTATAATTTCAGCTGTTTAATGCTAATCAAACGTACTATTCGTCGTTGTATATAACGTTGTTGTACAGTTATATGTACAAAGTTACAACTTTTCATTTTTAAGGCATTTAAAGCAATTCACGAATAATTTCATATAAATTTTATCAACGAAAACGTTTAAGCGTTCATGGATGTTTCAATTTATATTTGATCCCGCTCAGATCGTTCGTATCTGAATATAACCCTCAATTTCGATACAAATTCAATTAGAAAAGTGATTTTAATTGACCATAGTATTGAAATAAGTTTATTTACTCTTTAGGAAATAAGTTTTGTACAGTTTAAAATAAAAATAACATGAATAATTATAAATGCTATTAAATTATTTTATGGGCGATACGTTTGTGGAAAACTGTGTAAGATTTATTTGTAAAAATGTAGTTCTAAACAGTTTGTTATTTTTAAAGTAATATCCTTTACTTCTGACACTTCTGGCTCAGTGGAAGAGCGCTCGGATGGAACACGGGTTCGAGTCCCGCATCATTCATAAATTTTGGTTACAAATTTAATTAAACTAATCCCAGAATGAGGGATATCGCTTTAAAAATAACAAATTGTTTAAATTTGAAAGAGCGACATTTCAAATCAATTTCCTAAGGGTTGAGCAAGTTATCAACTGTAAAGTAGATCCTGTATATGAAGCCACAACCTGAGAGTTGAACAACACTTACCAAGATTTATGAACCATACGTCAACGATTGGCTCAGTGGACGTTCGGACGGGACTGGAGAGTTCGCGGGTTCGAGTCCCGCTCACAAATTTGGCTAACTTACTTAATATGTAGTTCATTAAATAAACTTATTTTTAAAGCATTAAAACGCGTGTAATTGTTACTGTATTTGTACACTAGATTTTTGTTTTTTTGATAGGTTCGGAAGTGGTGAATCCCACTACCACCCAGCACAACTCGATCGGTACAATTTTTTAAGATTGTAAAACGGTATAATTTTCGGATTTTTCCCTATTTTTATAATGTAAGACGATATTACTTGCCAAATTGAACATAGAAATTTATTTTTTTCAGAGCTTCAAGAGACTGTAGACCTTAGTATATCATTGAACTTTCAACTCGATACCTCTACGCGTTGCGGAGATAAAGGGTCTTGACAGACAGGCGGATGGATAGACAATAAAGTGATCCTATGAGAGTTCCGTTCTTTCCTTTTCAGGAGCGGAACCCTAAAAATATATACTCTTAGTATTTCATTACTTTTATTTATGCTCTTTCAATATACTTAAGAATAACTAAACCATATTATGTTGCACCGCAGTTTCGGAGCAAAATGGTTGGTAGACATAAATAATGGGTTCTTATAATGAAGGCTAAATGTTTTTGAAATTACATTTAAATATATGAATGATTACGTTGCGGGAGGCCTTTGTCCAGCAGTGGACATCTTCCGGCTGAAATTCATTAGAACTTTTGGTCTAATACAAATACAACTTATTCAAATATATAACCAACAAATGAACCTGAATAAATTTATTTACATCTAAATGTAATTCAAATGTTAAGCCTCACTTATCCGTTTTTGTTGAGATACAGCGGGTAAGGTGCTCTCTTGAGATTTGCTCAAGTGAAATATTTATATTGTTTCACATATTTCTTCTGAAAGAACTCCTCCTCTGCTTGTATAATCTGATTTAGTTGAATTGAAAAAAAAATATATTAAACAAATAACTAATTGCATATCTTATGCTTAGATAAATTTTAAAATCACCAATTTTGGATTTACATGTCATTAAAATACTTGGTAGTTTGAAGCTGAGTGTCATCGAGTACTCAACAGAATATTCAAATTATTTATATCTTAACTAGCCGTTCCCGCCCACTTCCCTGGGTGAATTTTAAAAGGAAATAAATTAAACAATAAAAAAAAGGAGGCATAAACCATCTAGAATAAATTTCGTATCGAATGGTGGTAGTTTCGTGTCGATACGATCAGTGGTTTGGCATGAAAGAGACTCAAACAAACAAAGACCATTTTCATTATGATAATTATTATTATTATTATGATGAGCCATAAAGCGGAATGGTTAGTGACCCTGACTACTAAGCTGGAGGTCCCGGGTTCGAATCCCGGTAGGTGCAATCATTTATATTATGATGAATATAGATGTTTGTTTCCGAGTTATGAATGTTTATATGTATATAATATGTATGTTTATGTAAGTATATTGTATTTAAATATATCGTTGCCTTGTACCCATAGTACAGGCTGTGCCTAGTTTGGGGCAAGATAATACTGAGAACTTCAATATAAATTCAATCCATTAGTTAATTGAAAATAAATTGTGATTAGTTACTGCTTCCACGTGATTGCGGTGAAAGTATTGGTATGGTATAAAATATAGACAGTTACAATATTTTTAAACTGTCTTGGTTTTGAACACTAAATAACAGTATATGGATGCCAATGAGCAGGCACTAGAATAGTCATCAACAAACACGATTACCATATACTACAATTATTATAGTTAGAATGTGCGGTGTTCGAGTTGTGTTTGCAATAATAATTGAAACCGGTAGTAGTGACGATTATTAAGTACGATGAGGTAATAGAGTAAATAAGAAGATAGATATATATCACCAGTGGGAGACTCTTTTGCACAGGATGCCGGCTAGATTATTGGTGCTACAACGGCGCCTATTTCTGCCGTGAAGCAGTAATGTGTGAACGTTACTGTGTTTCGGTCTGACGGGCGCAGTAGCTAGTGAAATTTCTGGGCAATTGAGTTTTTCAAGAATCCTGGAGTGGCTCTGCATTGTAAAGGGCAAGGCGTATCAATTACCACCAGCTGAATATCCTGCTCGTCTCGCCCCTTATTTTCATAAAAAATATCTGTCAATATCTACAAACTACATTCATTACTCCTGAAGTTTAAAAATGTCGGGGATGTTAATAAACCTTTGATTAAAGTATTTTCTTGGATTAACGAGAGTGTTACACAATAAATAAAACACTTTTTTTTACACACATAGCTACGTATTTACATTAGAATTTATACTTAGAGGTTAAATACTATCTTGACTTATTTAATCTGCAGTTCCCAGAAACCGAGAACTGGAAAGGTGTTGAAACGTCGGTTTAACTAAAATAATAATAAAAATGTTATTTAAACGCACAAATTTAATTTAAGAAGAAATGTACAATTACACGCGTTTTAATCCTTTAAAAATTGTTTTATTTTAAATCTTTGAATAGTGTCAATATCCCGCTTAAATACATTCTTACGTGTCAAGACAACGGGGTTCGCAAAACACCAGTTTAATTCCGTAAATTACACGTCGCCGTAGTCAATAATATACTCCTTATTTATAACCTATAACTATTAATAGTCACCAATAACTGAATAATATCGCTTATTGTAAGTATCGCCACGAATTTTCACTTTATCCATCAGTTACTGAATGAATCAACGAACGAAAGTGCTTCTATTTATATAAGAAAAAATAAATCTCGAATGTTCTCGAACAGCCTAGTTACTAACAAAAAGTAGAAAGTGTTTTTGTAAACGGCTAGGTAGGACTGTCAAGTCAAGATTCCAATGCGTGAATTTCGTAACAATTTTGTCAGCTTTGCATTAAAAATTACAATAAAATGTGATATTTATTCATAAAAAAATTTCATAGTTCAATTCTAGGCCAGGCTATTTTTCCCATGAAAAAAAATCTCAGACTTAGTTCTACGAGACAATCTACAGTACAATATTGTATATTTCATCAAAAAGAGCGCAAAAAGAATGCTTGGAGAGTTTCTTGCACCGCTTCTTCTCTTTCAGAGCACCATTTGTTTCCGAAGCGGTAGTAGTATTTAGTATATTAGAAATGACATCATATATAATTCTAAAGCAATCAATTTTGAGAAAATTAATGCCTTTTATGCCTTTTTACGAACCTAAATTAAGATGTTTTCATATAATTACTGGTACACTAATCGTTCCTTATCTTTTACAAGTGGTGATAGTTAAATGTCAATTAGTGTTAAACGTTGCTATTCCGGTGTTCCTGAAGCCAGTTAAGCTAAATGGTTGTTGAAATCAGCAAGCTGTGTGCAAAGACCAATGTAACCCTCAATATTGCCATTTCCAATAAACATAGTTAAAGTTATTCATAACGGAATGTTAATATAGGCTATTAAATGTTATCTTGAAGAATAACATTATATAATATAACTAGCTGACACAGCAAACGTTGTATTGCCGATATTAAAATTGCTATACAAAAGTAACTGTTGATCGTATGAAAATTTGAAGTTGTATGTATTTGTAATGCTGACTAAAAAAATTTAAAATAATTTGGCGTGTACCACCCTTAACATTTAGGGAGATGAAAAATAGATGTTGTCCTATTCTCAGACCTACCTAATATGCAATCAAAATTTCATGAGAATCGGTCGAGTCGTTCCGAAGGAGTTTATTTCTTATAGTTTCGGAAAAAAGTGGCTGTGACATACGGACGAACAAATATAAAGAATCTAAAAGGGTTCCGTTTTTTGCCATTTGGTTACGGAACCTAATAAAAATAAGACAGTATTTTCATTATCATGAATTGCTCAAAATAGAGGTTTGTTCTAAACTCAATTTTTTTCTACGTTTTCATAGCTGTCATAGTCTATCTTGACGCATAAAATATTGTTGCGTAGCAACTGCAACGCTTCGATGTATATGACGAGTGTCAAATTTAATATTGCGCAGCAACGTACATGACAAGAGTGTCAAACTTCAAGACATTGTTAATTTCAACAGCTCCGTCAGCAATACTCGTAGCTCAGCGGAAAAGTGTTTACTTTAGATGCTGTAGACCCGGGTCCGATACACCTACCAGTGTATGGATTTTTTGGGATTTGTAAAGTTAATGGAAATTTCTAGTAAGTTCAAGATCAAATCAAACAGAGTAATGAGGATGGAAAATGTGTAAGCAGGATAAAAGTAGTTAAAAGAAATTTCTAGTACAATTTAAATTTAAAGATGGAATGGGGGAATCATTTAGAACAGATCCGGGGGTATATAAGCCGTACTAAGCGTGGCCTACGGCAGTTCTAGTTCTGACTCGAAAGTGTTAAGGAAGAAGAAGAAGAAAAGAAGAAGAATTGAAAAGTGCCAAGTGATCCAGGTGAAGAAGGAGAAGAAACTAGAAGAGACTTAGTGCTCGGTGCGGTGTGACTCGTTGAATGTTCCGCCGCCCACGAGAGGAACAGCGGCAGACCGGCGAAGTGCAAGTTTTGAATAAGTGAACTCAAATAAAGACTCGTTCCTATAAGCGGAGTATTATTTCCAATCCCTGACCTACTCCCGTGTCAATTGGTGTCAGAAGTGGGATTGGAAAGATGCCATTGGTGCCCAGGAACGAGAAAGGAGTGACCACGTGAGCAGGAGCAGCTGCTGCAGCAGAGGAGGAGTCACAGGAGGCATCCGGCTCTGGAGGCAGTGCGATCGTGTCAGCACCGCAGGCTTCCGCCGTAGACATCAGCGCGCTCATGCAACAGATGGCCGCAATGATGCGGGAACAAGCACGCCGACAGGAGGAGCAGCTGTGGTGCTTGCAAGAGGAGCAAGCGCGCCGATAGGTGGAGCAGCTGCGAGGCCTGCATGGAGGCCTCTCTAAGGATATTTTATCCGTGGTGAAGAAAAACTCCGCCCGTATTGACGCTGTGGAAAAGGAGATCGCCCGGATTGACAGTGTGGCAAAGAAGATGGACAAATTTGAAGAAAACTTTCAACGGAAGATGGGAGAAATGGAAGTTACCATTAATCAGCTCAGTGGGAGGGTCGTGTGTCCTTCAGGCAACACAGGAGTCACCTGCGGAACCACATCGATCAGAAATTTAAAAATACCTCGCTGCGACGGCAAGTCTTCCTGAGCTGCCTTCAAGCTACAATTGGAGACGGTCAGAAGAGCCAGCGGTTGGAGTGACCAAGAAGCGCACTTTGCCCTCACACTAGCGCTCCGTGACGAAGCACTCTCCGTATTGGAAGCACTCGGCGCTGGGAAGGAGAAAGTGACCTACTCGGACCTTCTTGACGCATTGGAGGCACGCTATGGTGATAAACACCTCGAGCATACACATGCTGTCGGTGTCCCGGTGTGTACCGGGCGCAACTTAAGGGCCGCAGTCAAAGGACCAGCGAGACTCTACAGCAGTGGTCTGTGGAAGCTGAGAAACTAGTGCGTAAAGCTTATCAGTCGTCGCCAGCTGCAATAGAAGAAATGTTGCTCCAAGTTTTCATCGATGGAATACGGGACGCCGAAGTTAGAGCAGCCGTACGATTAAGTCATCATACCAGCTTGAAGGAAGCGGTGGCACATGCGTTGGAAGTAGAAGCGGTACGTCACGATTCTAAGGCGTTGAGACTCCGCATAATCTTACCAGCAGATTCCAAACGAAGACAAGCATACAACCCGGTATGCTTTGGCTGTGGAGAGCCAGGACACATCAGGGGCACTTGCCCCAGGCGTGAGGGTATAACGCAAGGTAGGAAGGATGCGGCGGTCTCAACATCACCGCTGGAGCAGCAGGAAAACTAGAAAAGGCCAGGGCAGTGGGGTGGGTGCCGGCCGGTAGAAGCAAAGCCCCAAGGATCTTCGTTAAGCAGACATGTGACGGAAATACTTTAGTTATAGTTTCACTTTGGATACGGGAGCCTCACGCACTGTCGTTAGCCAAAGAAGACTAGAGAGCATCGAAAGACGACATATGCGAGAAAATGTAAACTTAACACTCACAACAGCTACCGGTCAGCGCATACCAGTCCAGGGAGAGGAGATCGTGGCCATAAAAATCGGGGATACCTTGTACTGGCAAAAAGTGGTAATCGCGGATATAACAGATGTCTGCATCATTGGGTTGGGTTTTCTTCGAAATCATCAGTGTACCATTGACATGAAACACGGTGTATTGAAGCATGGAGGTGAAGAAATTCCAATAAAAGGCGGAATTTTTGGGAAAGTGCTGTGTTTCGGGGATACTACCTTAAATCTGAGATCGCAGACCTTAGTCCCGGTAGTCCTGACAAGGGATGACAGAGGAAGATCCTATAATTGCGCTATAATTGAAAGAGAAACATCGGACACGACTTGGATCCCAGCCAGGACTATTGTGGGAAACTCCCAAATTGCGATGGTCCCAGTATTTAATCCTCATGAAGAGAAGAAAATCGTTAGGAAGGGGACAGTGATCGGAGCTTGTGAGGAAATAGCTTGGTTAATAAAGTGTGAAGAAGGGAGGAAGACCGTAGCTGCAAGCCAGGATGTGAACATACAGAAACTTCTGGATGGCTGTAAGGAAAATCTTACCAAGCTACAATTAATAAAAGCGATAAATTTCCTGTTACGCTACGCCGGGATGTTCTCGAAGAACGACGGAGACATCGAAAGAACTGTTTTGGTGAAACACAAGATCGACACAGGAGACACCATTCCGATACGGCAGAGACCAAGACGTATTCCGTTTGCACGCGAACAAGAAGTGGAAGACATGATTCGGGATATGAAAGAAAATGGTGTGATAGAACATTCATCGAGTCCATGGTGTTCTCCAGTGGTTCTGGTGAAGAAGAAGGAAGGATCAACTAGATTTTGTGTGGACTATCGGCGTCTGAATGATGTTACTAAGAAGGACAGTTATCCATTGCCAAGAATCGATGACACCTTAGATTCACTTTGTGGCATGACATGGTTCTCTACTCTGTATTTGAAAAGTGGCTACTGGAAAGTCGATCTGGACCCTAAAGACAAGGAGAAGACGGTCTTTTCAACCGGAAAGGGGTTATGGTAGTTCAAAACAATGCCCTTCAGATTATGCAACGCCCCAGCTACTTTCGAAAGGATGATGGAGCATGTGCTGGCAGGTATGTTGAGAGAAACCTGCCTTGTCTACTTGGATGACATAATCATTATGGGACGAAGTTTTGAAGATCACCTTAAGAAGCTCCAAAAAGTCTTCGCACAACTGCAGGGTGCCAACTTGAAGTTGAGTCCAAAAAATTGTTCCTTCTTTCAACGCCAGGTGAATTACTTGGGGCACGTTATCTCGGAGCAAGGCGTTGCGACGGATCCTGCCAAGATAAATGCTGTCAAGGACTGGCCGACGCCGATAGAAAAAACACATGTGAGAGCATTTCTAGGACTATGCTCTTATTATCGACGCTTTGTGAAAGGGTTTTCCGATGTTGCTAAGCCCTTACATCGACTGACGGAGGAGAAAAGAGCCTTTTCCTGGGATGAAGAATGCGAAAAAGCTTTCTTAGAGTTGAAGAAAAGACTGTGTGAATCACCTATTCTCGGATATCCTGACACAGAGGGAAGATTCATAGTGGATGCTGATGCTAGCAACACCGAAATTGGTGGAGTACTATCTCAGAAGAGAGGAGATCAAGAAGTTGTGATTGCATACTTTGGAAAATCTTTATCGAAGCCGGAGATAAACTACTGTGTAACTCTTAGGGAGTTACTTGCCGTGGTGAAGACATTACAACATTTTAAAAAGTACTTGTTGGGTCGCAAATTCTTCGTAAGGACTGATCATGCCGCCTTGAAGTGGAAATTCGAGTCACAATTACTTAAAGAAGTTTGCAAGATCTTGGGAATCCATAAGACCAGAACTACGCCATATCATCCACAGTCGGACGGGATGGTGGAGAGGTTTAACCAAACATTGGAGCGGCATCTGGCAAAAGTAGTGGACAGTCATCAGGATAACTGGGATGAGTACATGCCACTGTTTCTAATGTCGTACAGATCCGCAATACACGAAAAGAAATAAGATATAACAATGTACGAAACAAGTTATGTTTGAGGCTAAATATTTCCGTGTTATTAAATAGAACGAAGTAAAATAGATAAAATTGAAGCGAGTATATAGTACGGGACACTGAAAGGATTCAATCAAAGTGCGCCTTGTCCGGGTTACTCGGAATACTGTGAATACAGGCACCTGTTACTGGATATTTAGTTTAATATTGTATTAAATTGGACTGAATTAATTCTGTAGTTATATTGCTTATGTTCGTAATCAAAGGACGAACGTCGGGTGTCACTTTGATGGACGGTAGCTGAACTATGCGCGCCGTATATAAATGATAGAATTGTGATCTATAAATGAGAATATAAAAACTTTATTTCGGCCATCTTTTTTTTTTTGAAGTTCTTTCTACAACGTGGATTCAAGCTATTTATAAAAACGAGTTATTATTGATACTATTATATTTTAATATGAGGTATTAGTTAGTTATTTTAAATAATGAGTTTAATTGTACGATATTACTTTGTAACCATATTTTTTTGGAAAAAAATAGAAGCCCGATGTTTTGTTGCGCCACTTCTTCTTCGGAATGGCTGGTACTTTTTAACTTTCAATAAGTGATACATCCAATTTTCAATAACAATATTTGAATTTGAATCGTTCGTTCCAACACTATAATATTTTATATAGGATGAAAGAGAATAATTCTGAGCCGTTATTACCCATGGGACCGATTGAATCCACAACAATCCCAAGAAATGGTTGTAACTTTCTCATCTTGAAATGTATTCTAAACAATATTTAAATGTATAATATTTTACCATATCTATGCATTTCTATTATTTTCTTTTTGAAACCTAATTCAACACACTTAGATAAAATGATTTGATCTCCTGAAAATGAATTGAACATCGGCCGAGTACATAATATATAAGCATCAAAAAATATTATGAAATTGTAATGTGAACAACGAAAAAAATAGTGTTTAGAATTAACTTCTATTTTGAGCAATTCTCGCACACTAACACAAAGTGTCATACAAATCGCAAGTGTAAGACGTAGCACACTGAACTAATTATTATAATCCTGGCCTGTTTTATAAGTTTTATAAGTTCAGCAAGAGCCTCTATCTAGATGTATAACTTATCTAAGGTTTCACAATTGCGATGCCGTAAATAATTTTGGGTTCAATCAGGAATCCTGACCAATGACTAACCATGGGTTGAACTTATAGCGTTTTGTTGCATTTTGTAAAAAGAGATGATCATACCTCTTATAATAATCATCATTGATATATCCAAATGTTTTGAGTTTTCTTGAGTGTTAATTCCGCAAATATTCGCCTTCAAACAATTTGACACGTGTTTCACCTCTACACGAGGTATCCTCTGGTTATATTGACTCGCCAAACTCTGGCAGGAGTCTCGTGCACGTGTCGAATTGTTTGAAGACGAATATAGGCGGAATTAACACTCAAGAAACCTCAAAAAATTTGGATAATTATGGATTTCCGTAAAATAACGCCTACTTCAATAAATTTTATCATTGATATACTTTATAAAGTAATATAAGTTAATACTTTATAAAGTAATAAGTAATATTTATAAAGCTATTATTTATTTTTCTTTTTTTTAATAAAAATATATAATAGCAGAGTGTAACGTTGATAAATGTGAAATGACGATTCATTTATTAATCAGTTGATTGACGAAGGACAAAAAAAAAAAACAGAAGTAAAACAACGGTTTATATTCGTCAACGATATATAAAAGTACTCCCTCTTTCAAATGAAACACGCTGTTGTATACAAAGTATCCTGCTTTCACTAATTTGATACTTCATCTGATAGAATTGCTGTTAAGAGTGACTTTTGTCTATTTCTAGTGAGCTTTGAAACAGTAAATACAGAGCTAACTTTATAGTTAGCTCTGTATTTACTTTTACTTATATTTTTTTTTATTCAAACAAAAGAAATCTTATTACTAAATATTTACAATACTATGACTACATAAAAATAAAACTATCATTACGTGGAAGCGTACCAAGAATACTGGCAGCAGTTCCGCGTTGGATAGCTAGGCTGATCCGTTGACCGAGATACCTATAACTATAATAGAAATAAGAATTATTTATTATTGCAATCACATTTGTAAAATTAGTTTTAGGATTTATTGTATGAGACTCGCTCGATCCTGTGGACAAACTGTGTAACCAATATAACAGGACTGAAGAAGAAACTGTTTGTTTTTATAATAAATAAATTAAAAAAAAACGTTAAGAGACATATTTCCAGTGACAATGTATGTAATGTACATTACCTTGTTCTGATCGTTGTTATTCAAAATCAAATTTTATGAGTAGGTAGTTGTCTCATATAGTCAATAGAAAAAAAAACAAGTAAATGAAATACATCACATTGTTTGAACAAAGTCTTTTGAGGTGCTTTTTCACTATAAAGTTTCTTTTAAATTATTGAATTTACCATATAATGTTAGGAGAAATTTCAGCTCGGGTAAAGTACATACAAGACTCAATACAACTCAACGGCCACTCTTTTCAATCAAATAGTGTATTTTACAAAATATACTGTAATATACATAACAAATTTAATTTGTAAGGTGCTGCATCAAATATATGAGTCGTGTCAAAATGTTATAAATTATTTCATAAAAAGTAATTAAGAATAAACTGTATAAATATAAATTATCGTACATTGGATGGATGAACCTTTAGAGTTTAAATAAATTGTTTGTGTAAGGATGCTTGGTGAGCATGATGGTCGTGATTACCGCCATAATAAGTATTTGCCTCCAACAAATACAATGATATATTAATACTAATACTACAAGAGGTCGACCACCACAAGCAGCACCCGTTCACGATGTGACGCATGGACCAGCCATTGTTTCCTTCGCACATATTTTTTTTTTTTTTATTTATTTATATATTTAGACACAAACAGTCACATACATATTTAAGTTTACAAAGATATGTTAGTACTAAATTAGACCTACAGTTTCCTTAAAATTAATATTTTATGACAATTAAGACTAAAGTACAGCAGAGAAAAATAAATTGTACGAAATAAAAATAAAAAGAGGTACTAGTAAAAAAAAATGTTAATAATAAACTAAGATTGACTAAATTACTTATTTACTAAATCATAAAATAAATAATAATAACTATAATCGTTCAAATCTCACTTTTTCTTAGCACAGAATATTATTTTTAAAACTGGACAAGGTTTCTTTAAAAATATCTAAATCAGCTAGTTTTCCATTAAGAAGTCGACATGTCCGCCTTATATAACTATTTCCAGCAAAGCATGTCATACTTTTTTTTAACTACGAACAATCGTTTACTTCGACAAGTACGTATATTTCTTTTGGGGACTTGAAAACTAAGTGCATGTAGTAATATAGGAGCATCATTGTGGTTATTTACGATTTTATAAAGTAGCATTGCATCAAAAGAGTTTCAGCGATCACTTAATTTGACAACATTGTGATTATTACATGATTCAGCGTAGCTGGAGTACCTAGAATTACTATTATAATCGAGTGACTTTACAAATTTTTTTTGGCGTCTTTCGATTCGGTTGGTATGGATAATATGGAAAGGATTCCAAACACTACAGGCATACTCGACGTGACTCCGAACGAAACTATTATATAAGATTTTATACGTGGAAGGCGTTTTAAATGGCTTTCCAACTCGTAAAATAAAACCTAACTGTTTATATGATTTGCTTGACATTTTATCTATGTGAGGCAAAAAACTTAGGTTTGGATCCATGATAACTCCTAAGTCACGAATATGAGTAACTCTAGTCAATTATCAATATTTGAAGCTACCGGCACACGACGCCGCCACAAGCAATGCTATCCTAGCGAGCATGACGAACCATGTTGTAGCATACCTACGGATGATAACTCCAATATTACAAAATTAATAGTGCTTTTATGGCCCTTATCACGCGGCATTGCACCTGTCACTGTAAGACATAAGGAAAGGAGACATTTTTTTTTTGGGCTTACTGGATATGGTGGTGTTTATTAATCGTATTAAATTGTAATTAATTTATTATTGTCAACAGGCCATATTTAATTGTAAAATCTAACCGGGTTCATGAAATTATAATAAAAAGGCAAACACTTGATACATTTCCTGTATACAGTTGTGGTAACCATGGCAACAGAAAGCGTACAATGAAACATTTGTAACATTCATTCAGAAAGCCGGCCCACATTCTAGCGCTCTACAAAGCGCAGGTCCGGCCTCACATGGAGTATTGCTGTCATCTCTGGTCTGGCGCACCCCAGTATCAGCTCGATCCATTTGACCGCGTGCAACGCAGAGCAGCTCGAATTGTCGGGGACCCAGTACTCTGTGAACGGCTGGATCACTTGGCGTTGCGTAGAGACGTCGCTTCATTGTGTGTCTTCTACCGCATTTATCACGGGGAGTGTTCCGAAGAGCTGTTCAACCTGATTCCTGCCGCCGAATTTCACCTTCGCACGACACGCCACAAGTTACGATATCATCCCCACCATCTGGATATGTGGCGGTCCTCCACAGTGCGGTTTTCAAGGAGCTTTCTTCCTCGTACCACGAAGCTGTGGAATGAGCTTCCTTGTGCGGTGTTTCCGGGACGATACGACATGGGTACCTTCAAGAAAAGCGTGTACACCTTCCTTAAAGGCCGGCAACGCTCTTGTGATTCCTCTGGTGTTGCAGGAGAGTGTGGGCGGCGGTGATCACTTAACACCAGGTGACCCGTACGCTCGTTTGTCCTCCTATTCCATAAAAAAAAAAAAAAAAAAATATAAATATTACTGCAAAACGTGGTGGTAACAGTGATTATCGGCTTTTGAAAAGTAACAAATATCTATTGGATCCATGAAACTCATTTCAATAAATGTTTGAGAGATTAAACTAATTTAGCATTAAGTACATAGTGAAATATTACCGTGCAATGGAATAAAGTAACATAGACAAAGTCTATATCTGTGAACTCACAGTTCACATCTGTCATTTTGATTTTTTTGTTGTCGAAACACAATTCTGTACTTTTCGTTTCTTTCGAGTTATGTGAAAGTTTATTTTGTATTATTATAATTATTTAGTTTATTTCATAGATTTTAATATCGCATTTACAGCATATTATACACCACAGAGTCGTTGTGTCGTTGTGCAGTACGATTTCATCGTATTGAAAACATTAATTAGTGTCTGAGATGCCTGGAGACTTGAACTGGGCCTCCGGAGAACACAAAATTTTGTTCAAAATAAATACCTTCTACGGGGTAGGATAAATCAAGGCACACAAGTTGAAAAACTTATCTACTGGTTGACCCATCGATTTCTAATACTAGAGCTGCTCTTGCCGGATACTGTTGCAATGGTTTGGTGGTTAGACATTCTGTTGGTTGCTGTGAACATAAAATGTCTGTTGGGTGGTATTTAGGGCAGGGCATCAAGATGAGATTGATCCACCTGCATCGTTTCTGGATAAGATTCTAAATATAAAACATGATAATAACTATTTGACTAATATATTCTTAATAAATATTTAAACTATATAAACAATGTGTTTTTCTTCCTATGATGAACAGTGTACAATACCTTACCTCAATAGTATTTATATGAAATCTCAGAGAAAAATATGTGAACTAAAAGCACAAATAAATACTTTAACTTACGCATAACGTCAAAACATCTGCATCTCATTTGTAAAATCAGATTTTCCGCTACTATACAAATTCGTGCACGAGAAACATTTTATGAATAGGAAAGCAAGTCCCGTTTCTCTGAAAGAGATGCAAATCAAAGTTATTAAAGTTATTTGCTGTTTACTTTATTTAACATGCTTCGGTGCGTCTATATCTATAATAACTTAGTCTGGCCATAAATACTGTTACAATTAAAAATAAACAAAATATTACATTTCAATTTGGAATCTGTCATTTTTATAATATGATTGTTTATTGAGATTTCTAATTTTGGCGCCAATACATTGTACAATATTTTGCGATATCGAAAGGTAATTAAGTGTATCAAGATACCAGTTTTGAGAAGGTAATGAAGCCCCTTAACAACACCCTGTTCAATAACCAAGAATGGTCCCTTCAGCAAAACTCGGCGCCGGGTCATAAAGCTCTGTCAACGCAGTCTTGGTTGGAAACGAAAGTTTTGGACTTCATCAGAGCTGGAGACTGCCCGTAGTCTAGTCTCGATCTTAATCCACTGGATTATTATTTATGGCATTCTAGAGAGTACCGCTTGTTCTAAACGCCATAATAATTTGGAGTCCCTAAAACGATCCGTACGATTGGCAGTGAAGAATTTTCCCACGGTAAGAGTGCGTACTTCTATTGATAACTGGCCTCAACGTTTAAAGACAGCCAATGGAGACTTCGAATAAGCCTGGGCATATAATAAGCTGACCCGATAGACGCTGTTCTGTTAAAAAAAATGATTTTACTAGTATTCAGGAATAATGTAGCCTAAAGCCATCGGAAATGAATGATATTATAATATGTAGTAATTAAATGATAAAGATTAATATTGTATTTGTGTAAACAGCTTTTACATTACCGCGTTATTTTTGCCACTTTTTAGAGTATTAAAATGAACATAGTATTTTATTCCTAAGAAATAGACATATGCTTTTGCGGACTTTTCTGTAGAACTTTAAAAAAAACACAATTCCACCATACATTATTTTGTAATATCTCAATGGGCTTAGACAGCGTTTACGTTGAAAGCTCTCAGACGGCTCATTTTTTTCCGACACCTCCAACAAAAATCCTTAATAATTACAAAAACTTAACAAATTGTATACTTAAATCTTCCTCGAGAATCACTCTATCCGTCGGTAGAAATAGCATTAAAATCGGTGCAGTAGTTTTTGAGTTTATCGCAAACAGACAGACAGACGCGGCGGAGGGCTTTGTTTTATAATATGTAGTGATTACCTTTGATGGATTCATTTCAATTTACTAACAATTTAATCGAATGTTATATATAATTTATAAGTGATAAACTTTTTGACAAAATAACTTCACAGCATTAAAATAAACTTATAGGATTAAAAAAAATCCATGTAGCCTTTTCAAACTCCAAATCATTCACTTTTAGTTGCTAATAGGAGGCTCTGTAGTAATTAAAGAGTAAGTTTTTTCTTTTATTATATTATTATATATTTTATTATTTTTCGTTTATTATATTCAGTATTGAAACTTTTTTTTTATGACAATAAGGGATGAGACGAGCAGGACGTTGATCTGATGGTAATTGATACGCTTTACCCATTACAATGTAGTACCGCTCAGGATTCTTTAAAATCCCAAATGAGACTTAACATCTTAAGTCTCATTTGCCCAGTAATTTCACTAGCTACAGTGCCCTTCAGACCGAAACACAATAATGCTTACGCGATACACGATGACACAATATTTATACATAAAACTTGCATTTAAAAAAGTTTTAAATACGTACCTACACATTAAAAAGATAATACAATATAGGATATACCAACTTCAAAAATCATAATATAGAGCATAATTTTATTACATGAATGGTAGGTAGTTCTATTACATACACCATTAAAATGAACTATTTTGAGTTTTGTGAATGTATTGAGCGCCGGAGCCTTTCTTACATAAATAGGTAGAGAGGAACGTTCAACAGTCTTATAGCCTCAAGCATAAATTAACACGTAAAACTCGGTAAGCTTGAGGTGGTGAGAATCAATAACTAACCTTTTCGTACACAAATAAAACTAAAAACAAAATTTTATGAACGATGCAGGACTCGAAGCCACGACCTCTCGCGTTCCGTGCAAGTGCTCTGCCAACTGAGCTAACCGTTCGAGTGACGTAACGTCATAAAATCTTGTATGCTTTGTTCAACTCTCAGTTTGTGGCTTCATCTACAGGATCTACTTTACAGTTGATAACCTGCTCATCCCCATTAATGGCTTATTAGGAAATTCACTTGAGATGTCCCTCTTTTACATCTAAACAATTTGCTATTTTCAAATCAAATAAAATCAAATCAAAATCACTTTATTCATGTAGGTCACGGAAATGACACTTATGAATGTCAAAAAAATATTTTTCTTATTTAATCTACCGCTACTACGTAAAGGGTTGAGCTAATGAGAAGAAGTAGCAAGAAACTCATTTTTAAAGTGATATCCTTCACTTCTGGTATTACTTACATATATAAAACTGGGTAGTTTTTGGGTCGAACGATATACAGTAGAGCAGAACGGGGTCTCTTGAGCCGCGGGGTTGCGTGATTATATTAGTCGAAAGAAAATAACTCCTTTAACCCACTGGCTCAACTGACCCCATGACGTGGCTCAGTATACCCTTATTGGTGGCCTCTGACTTTTGAGATAGTTATCTAAATTGAGTCTTTTCTATGAAGTTTTTTGATGGCGATTCCCACATTGCCCCCAGGCAAATAAACCAATAAGGTATCTTAAAAAAAACAAGTTCTTATTTCTTCATTGTAGGAGCTATACTTTATTTATCAAAATCCTGTTCAAGAGACCCCACTCCACACTACATAATAGAAAGAATAAGAATGTTTTGTTGAAATCAAATCGGGAGCCACATAAGCATTATCAGAAATTCAGGCACGTGATTAGTACTCACTTTAGTGCTGGCTATAGAGTTACACATACATTCTATATACCTACAAGTTAAATTTGGAAAAACAAAATTTATGAACGATGCGGGACTCGAACCCGCGACTTCTCGCGTTCCATGCGAACGCTCTTCCACTGAGCCAACCGTTCGAGCGTCGTAAAGTTCAATAATGCCTACGATTTGTGACTTATTTTTTTATATGTACGTAATCATAATTAATAGTAATAACTAATCAATACCCACATGCACTAAAATTGTAAATTTTAATATTTTAGTTACTAATATTTTCTTTACTGAGAATCTTTTACTATAGCTAGTAAGTGTGGTATTTAAAATTTCATAAAAAATAATATAGGCTTCAGCAAACTAATATTTATTCCAAGATAATTATTTGGAATGTCTTATTTCTAGCATAGCTATAATATTATTTTGCACAATTTACCTTCCCACGTAAGCTTTCTATACAATAGAGGCAACGGTCTCGCTCGTAAAAGCAAAAAGATCTTCCCTTATCAAATTTATCCCTCGGGATTCCTTTATAGAACCGTTGTTAAATGTTGTGATAAGGTAGAAAGTCCCAGAGCTATTCGCAAACTGGACCATGGATATCAACGGAATCACGTACTCAGCGAGACATAGCGTATCCCATTTTAAACTGGAACGGATTGCTCGTCGTGGCCTGCAGGTCCGTTGAAACATTGCCCAGTTACAAATATGATATTGTAAGCCTACCTATGATCAACAAAACAATCTCTATAAGTCGAACATAAAGAAAGACGCTAAAAAATTCGAGTAATAGAGAATTTCGACTTAGACGGATTTTGATTCGACATAAAGAGGTTGATTCTTATAAATTTTTATTTGTTATTAATCAAAAATAAATTAAATTAAACACCTGACACCAAGCAAGCAATACGTATTAATGTGAGTCATAAATTTGTTGTAATTCTATTCATTGTATACCTACTCCTAAATTGCTTTCTAAGAAACATTGGTGTACTTACAATGTCGGTGAATTCTTAAAGTCAGTAACTTCTTTTTTTTATGAAAATAAAGGACGAGACGATCTGGACGTTCAGCTGGTGGTAATTGATACGCCCTGCCCATTACAATACAGTCCGCTAAAGATTATTGAAAATCCCAAAATTCTGAGCGGCATTACAACTGCGCCCCTCACCTTTAGACATAAGATATTAAGTCTCATTTGCCAAGTAATTTCACTGGCTACGGCGTCCTACAGACCAAAACACAGTAATGCTTACAAACTATTGCTTCTCAGCAGAAATAGGCGCCGTTGTGGTACCCATAATCATGCGGTGCAAAGGAGCAGCCCACTGTTAAGTTTACTTATTTATCTTTAAACTATAGAAGTTTCAAATAATCGAGTTGTAAAGGTTAGGTCGAGTTATGGAGGGAAAATATGTACCAAAATGGCTTGGAAGGACTCATAAATTATTTTGACTAATAGAAGGTTGAGATTTTGAGTAATGGAGGTTTTTAATGTTGGAAGTTAAGGGAACAAAACTTTTTTCGATATTTGGAGATTTTCAACTTATCGAGGTTCGACTGCACTACAATGAACATCAGCTTTTGTACATAAGTGTGGTGAGGTACACATTAGTGAACGAATAAATATGTTAACTACACTGTAATTTGTATCCGTATGGATGAAAACACAGAGAAAGGTAAATACAAACATGTCATCAAGGGAATTGATTTGATTTTTGTTTATATTTAGGTACTTTTTGAATACAATATTATTGATTATTAAAAAATATCGTCAGTACCTTTTACAAATAAATAAACTTAGGATACTTACTCATACTCAAACAGTGATTCCAAAATCGAAGATTAATTACCAATGGATAAAAATGGAGACGCAACCATTCAATGAATGCAAATAACTGTTCAGATATCACTCGTATTCATGATAAAATTTATGAATGATGCGGGACACGTACCCGCGACCTCTTGGGTTCCATGCGATGTTTCTTCATTTACAGGATCTACTTTACAGTTGATAACCTGCTCAACCCCAATATTTTTTTAATGAATTGTGTTTTCGAATTTTATTTGTAATTAATCCCAGGGTTATCACTTTAAAACATAACAAATTGGTTAGATTTTCAAGTGCGACATCTCAAGTCAATTTTCTAATATGCGGGAAATATTGGGGTTGAGCGGGTTATGAATTATAAAGTATATCCTGTAGATGAACCTGAGAGTTGAACAAAGCATACAAATTTATCAACGATACGTCACTCGAATAGTTGGCTCAGTTGAAAGAGCGCTAGCATGGAACGCGAGAGGTCGCGAGTTCGTGTCCCTTATCGTTCATAAATTTTGTATCAAAATTTTATTTGTTATTAATCCCAGAAGGGTGCGTTATCACTTTAAAACATAACAAATGGTTCATGATAATAGTTACACATCATTTATTAAAAATGGTTGCGGTTAATATAACATTCACATGCAGGTGTTGATGTGGAACCCTCCTGTTTAATTTTCCAAGTTAGACTTAATGGCAAAGTAACACAAGAACTTTCATACAGGCTCAGATGAAAACATCTAACTCAAGAGGCAACGCGACCTGAATGCAAAATACATTGAGTAAGTTAAATAGCGTTCAATATTGGTAATTTAAAATACAGTTGTAATTTTACTCGTGGCTCGTTTTAAATAAAGTTATTTTGATAACGACAAATATTATTTAAGGATTGGGAGACTCCTTTGCACAGAATGCCGGCTAGGTTATGGGGACCACAACAGACGGACAGAAGCAGTAATGTGTAAACATTACTGTATTTCGGTCTGAAGGTCGCCGTAGCTCCTGAAATTACTGGGCTAATAAGACTTAACATCTTATGTCTCATGGTGACGAGCGCAATTGTAGTGCCGCTCAGAATTTTGGGTTTGTCAAGAATCCTGAGCGGAACTTTTGTTTTAATTTATCAAAATAAGATGTAATTTTTTAATTTTATGCCCAGTTTAATTGTAGGGCCGTACATATTTATTGGCTTAAGCAAATTAATTATTCTATGCCATCGCTGTTGCTAATGTAATGCACAAATATTAGAAAAAAATATATTTCGTATCTAGGGATGGCCTCCGGTCCTTGACACTGACCTATGCGAAACATATTGCCACTAGGCCGTTATTTCACGCCAGTATTCTGTGCGAGTGTGGTAAGTAACCCGGACGAGTCATACGTCATACGTGTGCTGACGTCATAAGAACGCAGCGTGTCTCTCCCACTTTTGCACAGCCCTTAGTCGCCTCTTACGACACCCTCGGGCCTGGGACTCCCCTATTCTTTTTACGCCCAGGGGAAGTACAGGGCAAAATACCCATAATCTAGCTGGCATCCTGTGCGAAAGGGCCTCCCACTCAGAGTCAAGCTCAGTAGTTCAGTACCATTTTATACCTGGGCGCACTCTGTATTTTCTAGTGATTTTAATGATGCTTGAAATTGTGGCCCGACGTACAATGTAGGATTCACTGGAATCAAGTCATAAACGCCTGTGCCACGTTTGGAATATATACAGTTAATATCTACAAATATCAATAACTAAAAGTACCACTAAAACCCCGAAGACTTCGCAAGTCTTGATACTATATTTCTTCTTCGCATGCCTCTCTGAGTAGCGAAGGTTAGCAATCAGCTTTGTAAATTCAACTTTGTTCTTCGCAAGGCGAAATATGCTGCTGAAAGATGCTGTGCAGGCAAGACTTTTTATTCGACTTACGCCTCTTCTTCGGGCAACTTTTCCCATCATGATGCGTTGTAGGAGTTCTTACCACTCATCCTAAGCCCCAAATATGCGACTTTCCTCATCTTGATGGTTTGCAAGAGTTCGCGTTTTTGATTGACGCGGTGCAGAACTTCCACATTTGTGACCTTGTGAGTTCACCTTATGGCCAAGGCACGTCTATATGCCCAAATTTCGAAAGCTTCTATACGTTTCCTGAGGTCTTCTTTAATAGTCCACGCCTCACATCCGTATAGAAGTATGGGCCAGATGACAATATTACAGTGCTCCAACAGAAAATATGAGATGTGAGATGAATAGTAATAATAATGTGGCAAAAACTTCGAATTTTCTTTCAACATCTGTGAAAAAACAAATTAAAGAAAACTTTTTTCAGAACTTTTTTGTACAATTATAATATGATGACTTATATTCTAATCTTAAATTAAAAACTAGCAATTTTATGATACTAACAGTGAATGACACTATGGTTCAATCTTGTTTACGACGGTAAAATGATTAATAATATTTATTAACCGACTTCAAAAAATGAGGAGGTTCTCAATTCGTCAGTATGTTCTTTTCTTTTTAAGTTTGTTACCTCAAAACTTTCGACTGGGTGAACCGATTTTGATAATTCTTTTTTTATTTGAAAGCTAGTGCTGGTGCTGGTGCCCGTGTGGTCCCATTGTAATTTGGTCCAGATCTGACAATGGCATCAATGAGAAAACCATAAAGTCTTAAATTTACGTGTGTAGTGGATGATAAATTTACAAATAACTCAATATCGCGCCAACCGATTTCGATGATTTTTTATTACAAAAGATATACTTCAAAGATAGTTTGATGAGAGTTTGGCTAGGTTCTGATTACGGAATCCATGACAAAGTAACGGAAATCTTAAATTCTTAGGAGGAAGTTAAGGATACTCGGCCGAATCTTTTTTATGCTATCCGAATATTTAAGTCATCTACCATAATATAGTAATTATCGTAGTCCAATATGATGATCAATGGGACTCCTTAACGGCTTTCAGTAAGGGTGCGATCTGTGGCAGAATTTTAACTGTCTGTAATCAAACTGCAAACCACTTACGTTCATTGCTGCATTTAAAAATTTACTATATCTACACATATTTAGACAAATTGTTAGTTAGTGTACTTCAAATTCACTAAAAATCATATAATAAAAAAAAATTAACAAAAACACAACTGACTTCAAAAACACCATTCCAAAACAAAAGATATAATATGCATTAAAAAGTATAAAAATAATTGCGTATTTTTATACAATCTAATTAAATAATCTAATTCTAGTTACGATTATTGTAATTTTAAGGTCGCTGTCAACCAAGATAGGTTTGTTACTACATACATAGATATAGGTGAGTTGTGCTTGAGTCGTGAGGAGGCGAGAGGCGAGAGCGCGTCGCGGCGGATGGAACGAGAGATTCCAAAAATAACAATAATCGTAACTAGAATTAGATTGTATTAAAATACGCAGTTATTTTTATACTTTTTAGTGCACATTATATCTATTGTTTTGGAATAATGTTTTTGAATTCGGTTGTTTTTTTGTTAAAATTTTATTTTCAAGACTGTTCAAATCCTTGAATTTAACTTTAATTATTTTCGTGGATATTATTTGTATTCTAAACAATTTGTTATTTTTTTAAAGAGATAACTCTCATTTCTAGGATTAATATTACAAATTAAATTTGAAAACATAAACGATGCGGCACTCGAATCCGCGACTTCTCGCGTTCCTACCACGTTCGCGCTCTTACCACTCGTTCCAACCGTTTGAGTCACGCATCGTTCATAAATTTTGTTTTTAAATTTAAATTGTATGATCTATATTCTCTATCTTACTATATAATACCATATCGGTACGCTCTGTATACATATATAATTTTATATTAAATATTTGTTTTATGACTTACACCTTTCCATAAGTTTTAATTCCTAATTAATATCTTTATACTTAACTAATTAAATATTTTCTGATCACCAAATCCACCAACTTAATAAGCTTATTAATATTTGCCCCAAAGATATTTTGATATTGCAAAATTTACTGGTAGAATGCAAGCAATTATGCAATTTCAGAAAGCTGAAACCTGGTTTGTATAACAAACTGAAGCAATTTCCTTAATAAAACTAATTGCATGAATTTACTGAAAATTCACGAAACTCATTAGGTTTAATAATTTTACCTGTATATTTAGTATTATTATAAATAAATGGAACACCATTGAAGACGTTGAATAATAATGAATCACACTTTTACCAGTGTGAGGCTCCCTTGCACAGGATGCCGTCTAGATTATGGGTACCACAACGGCGCCTATTTCTGCCGTGACACAGTAATGTGTAAGCATTACTGTGTTTCGGTCTGAAGGGCGCTTTCGCTAGTGAAATCACTGGGCAAATGAGACTTGACATCTTATGTCTCAAGGTGACGAGCGCAGTTGTAGTTCTGCTCAGAATTTGGGGGTTTTTAAAGAATCCTGAACAGCACTGCATTGAAACGAGCAGGGCGTATCTATTACCATCAGCTGAACGTCCTACTCATCTCGACCCTTATTTTCATTAAAAAAACACTATTCATATTTATATTAACTAACAAAATTATATTAAAACAATATTACTTATTAAAGACTGTTTAGTATTGCGTGTATTGATATTTTGCCTTATTTTATGAATTATTTTGAAGAATTTTGTATTTATTACCCATAATATAGTCGGCCTGTGAAAAGGAGCCTCCAGATAATTTTGAGTTTGAGGATTTGTATTAAATTAAGAAATGGGAGAAGAATGATTTAATTATAAGTTAAACATATCATTAAATAACACATCATCAATTTCTAACGAAAAATAACTTGATACTTTTGTGTTTGTTTATTATTTATTAGATGGATTTATTTCGTTGCCTGAGTGTTGATTAAGATTACATTTAATTTAATTGCAATCCTTGGAGGCATTAAACAATACGGCTCGTTTAAATATTGTATTTATATAAAGCTGTAGAATCCCTACAGCATTGGCTGGTAAAGTTTAAAGCAAAATTGTTTAATGTTTAGTAGGTACTAAAATATTAATAATTATTGGACACCGAAATAAATCAGAACAACGTGTCCCTTTAATAATATAGTATAAGGTTACCAAAGTTTGACAAAATAAAAAGAAAATTACTTTTATGATTTTAATCAGTCACAAAATGATAACAGATCTCCTTTGACCTCCAAGCAAGCAATTCCTAAGCAGAGGGTGGTAGTATATAATACTACCATCATAAAAAACGATAACGGCACATCTAACATTTTCCTCGAAATCAGCGTAGATTTTTTTTGATAATTTTACAGACACGGTAAACAAAAGTACCATAAGCTCAAAAGGCACAACTGACCCATTTTTGCTATAATAGTACGTAAAAAGAGCACATTTAACTTAGTTACTTAAGTTATACATAGTCAAATTTACGATGGCTAAACTAGACTATACAATATATTATGATTCACTTCAGCAAAATACGAAATGAAGCACATCCCGTCTCAAGGGTGTGAGCCTGTATAGAGTATTTACGACGCTCCTGCTTGCCCGGAAAATGCCGGCTTTGATTAAACTCTTTACAGTTCTCAAGGCTCAATTTACTTTTATCCAGTTTACTCGTGAGATAAAATCTACGTTTTATGTGGACGAACCCTGTCCCGCCACGTTATATATGTCATAAGAGTAGGACTTCACTTGAATAACTGTTATTCGCCTCAGAGAAACATCTTTTTGTTGAATTTTCTTTTTTCATCATTTTCAGATAGTTATAGCTCTTATCATTTTGAGATACTTATAGTTGACAATAAACAAAACTAGTTTATTATTTAAAAGAGCCAATAATTGTAGAAATTAAATGAACAACTTGAAAGGAAGCGGCCGGAATTGGTCCATAGCAAGGTCATCACCATTGTCAAGGTCACTGTCATCTTAATAACAAACACATCTTTTTCCACTCCCAAAAATTTTGAGAGTGTGTTTAGGAGGCGTTAATTATCCAGAAAGACCTGACCTTTTAATTCAGATTTCCACCTATTTCATTTTTATTTTTAGAATTATTTAGGCAGTGTTAGGTTAACCTTAAAAGAGGACTGCTACATCTACTTGTCGAGTATTTTTTGGATCAGTGCTAAAATACCAACAGTAACGGGGTATATACTATAGCAACAAATTCTTTCTAGTTATAATATTCCTATAATTTTAAGAAATAAAGAAAAATTTATTCCACACATAAAAATACAATCTAAATACTTAATATATATTCCTAATCCTAAATAGAGCCATAGAGCGAAGGATATGAAAAATTAGGAAAATACAGAAAGTCAGAATTGAAGAATTAAGACAAAAAAACAAGGTAACTGATGCCCTCATGCAAGCCCTTAAATTAAAATGGCAATGGGTCACGTCACTCGCTATAAAGACAGCAGATGGACTCTCACAACCACGCAGTGGAAGGGACCTATAGGAAAACGACGAGTAGGCAGACCAAAAGGAAGGTGGGCTGATGAAGTAATAGAAATAGCCGGGAAAGACTGGCAAATAATGGGTAAAGACAGAGACGCGTGGAAACAGTTGGAGGAGGCATTCACCCGAGGAGAGGTTCATATCCAAAAATAACACATAATAAGTAACACGTACTTTTATCTAAATATTAAGAAAAATATTAACTAACACAAAATAACAACATCTGAAATGTATATACATTGATGATATGATATATTTATTAATATTACTTATTACTATATACAAAATATACAAAACTCGATCACTTAATATCATATAGTATCAACATCATATAGTATCAACATCAGACTACTTCAGCCATATACAACCTAATTATAATAAGTACTACAACTTATGTCCTGAAGCAACTTGTTATAAAACTTGGATCCACCGAGAAGTTATTAATTATACGTTTAAATGTGCTTTGATTGCACAAACTTTTGAATTTTTCCTGAGAGAAGTTTACATTAATATATTTTAAAAGATTTTTCTTCGTTTGACTTGTCGGTTCATTAGAAGGTTTTAATTAAATAGTGCTTGACTGTAAAGTAAACGGAAAATATTACGGTATTTTCATCTGCGTTTTACATGCGAGGATACTTCGAATATCGCTGCTCTAAGGTGGGAGGAGAATTTACCAGTGGAAGGCTCAGGCGCAGGATGCAGACTAGATTATGGCTACCACAACAGCTCCTATTTCTGCCGTGAAGCAGTAATGTGTAAGCATTACTGCATTTTTGGGTTTTTCAAGAATCCTATGTGACACTGCAGTGTTAAAGGCAGGGCGTATCAATTAGCATTAGCTGAACGTCCTGCTCGTCACAACCCTTATTTTCATTAAAAAAAACCGTAACCGATATAGGAAATCGTACAATGCAACGCCATCTTGTGGGGAGCTGTAACAGTGTATTACAATATTTTTTTAAGACCAGACAAGACATTTTTATGGTGCTTTACAAATTCATTGACTAAATCTTTCTTTTAAAGATCACATCATATTATCACATGATATTTAGCTTGTGCATGCAAGCAAGGCAATGAAAAATTAGCACCGGAAAGTTTAAAGTTGTTGTTGCTAAGTAGTCGCAATAAATTTCTCTGCGAGAGTCCATCCGACGAACACGTGACCATTCATCAATCACGTGAGTTTTGGCTTAAGAGTTCTTTCAGATTGAGTGCTTATCTGGATCACATATCTGCTAATATTAGAAAATTTACTGAACTGATATCCAAATGGCAGTTGGTATCAACAAATATTAAGATTACGAGAAAGTGTTTTAAATTTATAATATCAATTTGTATCCTTGATACAATCAGCACCATAACTAAAGTGTATCAACGATTGTTATTTAAAATACCTTCTTCTTCTTGACCATATATTTAGACTAGAACAATGAACCCAAAACTAAAAAACCTTAAAAAATATAATATTATAACTGAAATGAATTATCAAAAGCATTCCCTTTAGGCAAAGTTCCGAAGATACTGGCAGCGTTCCCCCTTTGAATAGCTAGACTAATTCTTTGTGCGAGGTAGCTGCCAGCTCTTCGATCTCCTGAGATGAGAGTTGTAACGCAATATAATGTACGAATTGCTGATAATTACGAAATAAAGAGCTATGGATTTAAATATAATATGGTTTTACAGGAAAATTCGTCTTGAATTGTTTCATAATAATAATATCAAATGTTGACGGTGGTATGAAAAAACTTTCACAATGGGGCATAGTTCTAGCAGCGGAGAGAGCTAGCTCATTTGCTCAGTAATTTCACTAGTGACAGCGCCCTTCAGACCGAAACAATAATGCTTACGTATTAATTCTTTACGGCAGAAAAAGGTGCAGTTGTGGTACCCATAATCTAGCCGGCATCCCGTGCAAAGGAGCCTCCCACTGGTGAGAGTATACCAAAAACTAAAACCTACAGTGTCTACCTGTATACCTTAGAATGGAAGCAATTCTTAAATTGTGAAAAGAAAAACTTAAATATTAAATCTGCTGAGTCATACCCATTATAAAAATGATTACATTATAGAAATGAAATCCTTAGCGCCGGTTTTGGTCGCGTGTAGCTCCATACACAGTATGTGTTTGTAAGGTATATTCAGTTTTTACGCATATAAGCCTTAAGGTGTTCAAATTTAATGGGTGGATGGATACCGAAGCCTGTTTATGTTATGAAGCAGAAGTTGACGTCATAGATATTAATATTATTGGTCTAATGAGGCTTTACTGCTAATAAGTACGATTACTGTGAGTTAATACTAGTTGAGACACTCGGTTTCATCACGCACATGATATTAAGAATACCTTTTGTGTGTTTATGAAATATATGTATTTTTGGATTTTATTGCAAGAAAACATAACAAACACATCACAAGAACGGGACAAAAGACATAAACAAAATATAAATATAGATGCGTCCTAACACATGTTTCACAGATGCAATAATAACAAAAAGAAAAATACATACAGTCACAAACGCAAACATTCATAGAAATAACTAATTTGATTATGCGCATTGATACAAAAGATGTAAACGATGTAAATAGTGGACTTAAATATAAATGTAGGAATACAAATTTGTTTTGTACAAAAATTTACGGACGATGCGGGACTTAATTTGAAATAACACCTTAATTTAATTTTCTAATATGCTCATAATATAAATATAAATTAGCCCTGTAGAGGGAGTCACAACCAGAGAGAAAAACAAATATGCAAAGATTTACGGATCATGTGGCATATGGACGGTATGCTTAGTAGGGTAGAGCGCTGGGGCGTAACACGATACTTAGCACACCGTGAATTACATCATCCAATAATACAGTGTGTGCCATGCTCCAAAATACAGTCGACAAACACCGCTTGCAAGAGAAGAACAGAGGAATTCCTGGTAGGTCGTCCCCTTCCTATTCCCTTCTCAGTAAAAAACGGCTACGCCATCACGTGGTAATTGCCACACCCCCAAGTACGCGCATACAATGTGGTATACAGAAAATACCAGACACTTTAATTTATTATTTTTTACTGTTTTATGCCAAAAATGGCAACTACACTGGCCTGCAAAAGTAAGTATCACACTTCAAATTAATTTTTTTTCTTAACTATAGAAGGTACAGATTTAAGATTAAAAACGTTTTGTTGCAAATTTTATAGGCTTTAATTCTTAGAAACTAAAATTATACATTAGTAACATTTTTAACTTAAAAAAGATAAAACAATGAAAATAGACATTTTTAGTTTAGTGTAAAAAAATTCAACTAAAATGTATTACATGTTATTTAATTTATAATATCTGGTATTGCCTCCTCGAGCTCTGATTACAGCTTCGAGCCGGTTTGGCATACTGAACACTAGGTTTCGGAGCCGATGTTGGGGAATATTCTCCCATTCTTCTACCAGGGCCTGCTTTAGTGCCCTGAGGGTAGTAGGTGGTGGTCTGCGATTTCTGACTAGCCTCCCAAGCTCATCCCAGGCGTGTTCAATCGGGTTGAGATCAGGACTTCTTGATGGCCAAGCCTGCTGATACCGACCTCCTGAATATACTCTTGTACGATATGAGCTGTGTGTGACCGGGCATTATCATGTATCAGCATCGATCCATCACCTGGATCTGCCATTACAAGGTCTCCTCAGATTGTGTCCAGTCTCTTCGTACCTTCGCTTTACCTTCTGGACCGTTCGTACCGTTACACTCACCATTCTTGCAGTGCGACGCATACTGATGCCTAGTTCCGGAAAAGCCATGATCCTAGCACATTCTTCAACTGAAAGAGGCATGATAAATAAATGTTATATGCTTTTTAGCATAAATTTTTAAAACAAGACCCATCGATCTTGAAAAAAATTTAAAACAGAAAGAAAAATGTGAATGGTAAAATTCGGAAACGTCCACTTTGAAAAAGGAATGGTTTTGTTTTTGAAGTTTTTTTTCAGCCAATTCTTAAAAGAAGGTTACTGACTATAAAGTTTTTATGTACAAAATTAAATTCTCTTTGGAGTCCTTTTTATTTCGAAAGTATATCTTGTGAGCTTAAAACGTTATCCCAATTTTAAAAGTGTGATACTTACTTTTGAAGGCCAGTGTAGAATACTATTAACACGACTCATAGTAATCGTACTATGAATGAAACCCCTTAAAACTATGAACATTTTTATATCAATAAATATTCAATACTTTTGTTTACGTATTCGGAGCTGAAAAAATATACTCAGAGTGAAAATCCCACTTAATTCGATCGTTTCCTGCCGCAATTGGCGAGCGATTCAATTCAATCCTACGAATGGAAATTAGATTTTCACTTCCACGGATGCATTACTTACTTATATTATATTATTAGTTGCAAAACTGTTTCCAATAAGACTATAATATTGAACAATTTATGCTTTAGATTTCTGTATGGCCTAAATATATCTATATTTTTATATCCCACTTTGTATATCTATTAAACGTAGAAAGTTAGATAATCCAGAAGAAATATTTTTAACCAAAAGTTAACTCCTTGGCATCAAGGAATATGTCTGTTTTTAAATTCGGTATCGTTATTAAATAACAATGACACGCATTTAAAAACCATAAAGATTTTATATAAAAATGACTATTCAAATAATATATCTAACCTATATTACTCTATAAACGAACCTATAACCTAGACACCTGAGCAAGTACCTATTAGTAAACTGGATTTTCATTGTTCGATCTGTAGTTAGGCAAAATACGGCTCATAAAGGTGCATCTCCACCTATATTATGTTATAAAGTTTTCTTCATTTTTCTAGTAAAGTGTATCTTAGTATCAGATTGAAACAAGATAACAATGATAATATGATAATATATCAACCGTATTCTAAGAAAATTAAAACCAACTAATAGAACATTTAGAATTATATTATGATTACAAATAGAAATAGCAATATATTTATTTAGCACAGGGAGTCTATATTATAATGTACATTACTATAGTAATGTACATTATAATATAGAGGATAGTAAGCCATATTTGTCAAAATCTATTTTATTATATTTCTTCAACTTGTGCTGAATGCTAAATATAGAATACTGTCTGGCATTTTATTGTTAAATTAAATACCAAGACCTATTGGATATTTTAACAGTGGGAGGCTCCTTTGCACAGGATGCCGGCTAGATTATGGGTACCACAAAGGCGCCTTTTTCTGCCGTGAAGCAGTAATGAGAAAACATTACTGTGTTTCAGTCTGAAGCGCGCCGTAGCTGGTGAAATTACTGGGCAAGTGAGACTAAACATCTTGTGTCTCAAGATGACGAGCGCAATTGTAGGGCCGCTCAGAAGTTTTGGGTTTTTCAATAATCCTGAGCAGCACCACATTGTAATGGGCAGGGCGTATCAATTACCATCAGTTGAACGTCCTTCTCGTCTCGTCTCTTATCTCGTCTCGTCCTTCCCGTCATAAACAAATAAAAAATAATTAAATGTGTTTATCAACTTGAACTTTTCCTGAAGCGAGTCTCTAATAGCCCTCTTTTGGAACTCAAAAACACTATTAATATCCACAGCATTTCCTGAAAATAGCAAATATGATTTTAAAAGTAGAATATTGAATGGAAAAAGCAGCCCAAACAAATCACGTATTTTAGATTGAGTAGCTATTAGAGCCCGGGCATTATTTAAGAGTATATAATTAAGCAAAGTGAAACAATAGTCGGTTCTTCTATTTAAAAAGACTTACTATCGTTGGTTGCTAAAAACTTTTTACCTTTGTGTTATGAACGTTTAGTTGCCAAATAATAGCAGGCTGGTTAAAACATGATTGCCATACAAACTGTAAAAATGTATACATAGTAAATAATTCATAGATACAAAATAATTGTTCACTTATTTAAATAGTTAATTGACATTATTCCTGCACTTCTTCAAACTGGTCTACCACTATACAAATGATTTAAGTTTTCTTTAGTGTTAATTCCGCCAATATTTGTTTTTAAAAACAATTCGACACGTGTTTCGCCTCTACACGAGGCATCCTCAGGACGTGTTATCTCGCCAAAATCTGGCACAAGACTGAATCAAATGAGCCGGAAGCCGCTCTTTTATACCCTCGTTCCATGAAATGAAGCGCTGTGATTGGTCGGCTGTTGTGACGTATTACCCCCGGAAGAGATACGTAACAAAGGTAATGGGACTAAATTTGTTTGTTCATTCAACAATGTAAACATGTTATTTAGTAAAGTAACGCCTAATTCAATAAATGGTCTACCACTGTAATGATAAACTGAAAACTAATTAAGAAAACGAACTAATGGCTGATCTTCCATTTATAAATTTGTTTGGCAGCTTTTATTTTAGAATGTTACATTTAGCTTCGTAAATAAATTTTTCAAATTCTTTTTTAGTATGCGGGCAATACAATGAACCCATTCTAAGCAAAATATTGTACGGGGTGTAATGATAAACGTTTATTTTTTGTATTACTAGGAAAAAATCCTGATAATTATTTAGACAATGGGAGCTTGCGTTCGGAATTTGTGTTTGGAAAATATATCGAAATATGGCGAGGCATGTTGTGATTGATAAAATGAAGGCCTTTCCTGCTTGGTACATGCAGAATGAGTAATGTTAAATTAGCTTAGAGCAACACTTTCTTCGCTTTTTAAATGATAACTGAACGCACTTTTCTCAAATTTATTTTTGTTTAAATATAGTTTGTACGTACCATTGTGTTCAATGTTTAATTGCCATCTTGTAGTGACATGATCCCGTTGTTGTAGAAATTTTGGCACCTCTGATCAAAAAACAGCTAGGTATTGGCATTCATTTCTTGGCTTTAGCCCGACATAGCCTAAAGAATTCTAAATATACTGAAATAAATAGAAACCAGAAAGTTCAATGTGAGAGCCATTTTGCGGATGCATTGACACCTACCGGCCAAACTATTTACCTGATGAATGGCCACAACTTTTTGCTTTAATCTCATCATATGTTGGCAGAAAAGATCTGAATTGATGATTAGAACGTTGAACGGTGGTCCATCATCAGGCGGAAGACTTCCTTTACAGTGTCTGTCATGTTTTGGGAGGTTTTCCATAAACGCTACGCATAGCAGGCGAGTTGGCGATCGCAGTAGATGGGATGCACTTAACGAAAAATGCTGCTGCTCATCCTCCGTTCCTTGTATCGCTTAGTCGCCTCTTGCGACACCCACGGGAGGAGACGGGGTCATCATACATACACTGTCACCTTATTGGGAGTTAGTTTTTATCACAGTAAGTGAAGCCTTGCCGACCTTTGACCATGACATTTTTCGGACGTTCTTGTCGTACGTCATAGTCAATTTTCATTATCACTAGTTATCTGTCTCTTCAAAAACTATTTGGTTTCATTATTTTATAAATCAATAAGGAACTGCAAATGAGTAAACAGTTCATTAGATTTATTTTAGAGAGCTCGTGTAGTACCAAATATGGAGCTTTTTGTGACACTTGCTTATTCAAACAGGACACACCTGTTTTGTGGTCAATTCCAAGTTATTCAACTATAAATCGTATTGACTTAATTCACTAAACTTTTTCAAAAACAGCGTCCATTTTATCCGTAATGGGGTGACGAGAGTAAGGTGCATTTTTGACCTCAAAATTCTTCAATCGGATATGCTTACTCCAAAATTGTGCTACAAAAAAAACATTTCCTGACACTGCATTAGGTCCATTCCGTCATAAATCTTTTTCAGAGTTGGTATTGCATTTAATTTTGTTGTAATTAAATTTTAAAATATATCAAATTTATTCATTAGATTCTCTCCGAAATAAAAAAATGAAAATAGCTGGAAACAACAAATAATTTCAAATATAATCTCTTAAATATCAACGTTTGTAAACATTAGTGGTCAAGACATTAGAGACAACAGACACAATCGTAAAAGCAAAAAGTACTTACTTCTAACAAATTCAACTCCCGGGATTGCTTAAATGTACTACGATAAGGTCTCCAGAGAATTTCCAAGCTGAGCAATGGCTGTCATCACAATCGCATAGTCAGCGATAAAATTTACACCTGAATTAGTGTTTAGTAATCACTAGTTTAATATTATTATAAAATTGTATGAGATTTTTTGAAGAAAACTCACATAAAAAGTGCAATAACATGTTAATTATTGATATATTATGTCCTAAAATATGACTATTATATAATTCAATTTGGAATGATCTCTGAAATATTGTTTCTCAAGGATATAATATTAGGTTATTAAAATTGCAATTGTTATTAATAAACTGAGATGCAAAAATGATGGTTCTTCTTTTTTGGTTAACTAAAAAAATTTTGATATATTAGAAATTTTAAGAATAATGAGACGGAAATATACCAGTAAATTCCCGGTTTCCGAAACTGTATCTCTATTATTTAAAATTTTAGTTCAATGCCGAAAATCTGTCCTCGCGCAGTCGTTGCAGAATGTGTTCACCACGGAACAGAAAAAAGAAGCTCAATGACGCTAGAATTAGTGTCACTCAGTGTCATGGATGCTCAGCCAGGTTCGTTGATCAAACAGGACATGGTGTCACCGCCGAAAAAAAGACAACGCACTCCAATTTCTGTGTCTAAAATGGTTATGATAATGAAGGCCTATAAGCATGTCTACAAAAATTAACAATAAAATCAGTATTAGTCTTAAAGTGATTGCGCAAAGAATACCGCAGAGATTATGGGCATTTCTGCGGGGACAGTGAGCAAAATATTAAATAAAAATAAAACCACTGAAGAATTAAAACCACCTCGTAAAACCGGCCATAATAAGGATATTCGACTCAAAGTTGATGAATTTACTATTTTCTTAGCAGTAAGACGATAAGTGCATGCTCTCTTTTGTAGAAGTGAACACCTACAGTAAGGTTAGTATATTATTAATTTCATGTAAAACTTAATCTGTAATAATATTGTTATGATAGTTATTTGGTTATTTTGCACTCAAAGTTATTTGATTTTGGTGATTAAAATATTATATTTATTGATCCACTTTGTCCAATCCACGGCATGCAATGATGGTCGTATGACACAAAATAGTAACGTGAATCTAATGTCAATTTTTATTAAAAAAATATTATCAAATGCTTAACAAAGGGGAGTCGCGTCTATAAATTAAGTAATTATAAGTATCTAGTATTGTAAGTAGTAGCTAATTATAAAGTTTCAATATAATATAAATAAATATTCACATAATTGAATGTACTGAATATTGAAATGCAAATGAATATTCATATTTGATTTTCACACAAGAAACAAATTCATACAGAAAGATAAAGAAAAAAGGTACCACAAAAACAATATTTGATCATACTGCTATTTTCACTTTCGTCGATGCTATTATCACCTACATTAATTTTAAGTTAATTTAAACAGTTTGTAATTTTTCATTGATACGAGAGGTATCGTCAAATAGGAATTTCTCATCTAAATTGAAAATATACCTAATTAAAAACTGCTTATATTCATTAGACGAATATTTTCAATTAAAAACTTAATAATAATTTAATATTAATAAATAATACTGCTACTTATCTTTTGTTAAATTAATATTATTATATCTAATGATTTAGAAATGTATTTTGTTAAATTTGCACGTCATAATTGTGGAAACATGTACTTTATAATATTTATGTAGCATCAATCTAACATGTTTATGCAAATAGAAACTTTGACTTTTGATTTTGACTTTAAAATGTATACGTGAGGCCTAACATAGAGGATGATTTATTATGTTGTAAACCTATGTTACGAATAAATAATTGATGGATTGAATGACTGTTTTTATAATAATATATACCATTGTTTGCAATTATACCGCTTTTTCATCTAACTAAACCGATGGTTACGATTTTACGTCAATGCATTAAATTATTTCACTCAATTTCTCCGCGAAGAGATTCTAAATTGCTTTTGCTTACAGAGTAGTATTAGTCTAAGGAACATTCTGCACTATGATTAAATTTTGGCAACATTTGGTCAAGTGTTAATACAGATTTGGTCAATATCTTTTCTCTTCTATTTTATATTATTCAATTACTTAAATTTTTGATTTATTACACTTCATTTGTTGTTAAAATTCATCGACTTTGTCTTAATACATCATAATACGTATAATTTATCACAACCAAACGCAAAAGCACATAAAGCTTAACATTAAAGGCATCGTAGCCTGTTATAATTCATATCACGTAAACCTGATTTGTTCAATGACGGTTTTATATATTTAAATAAAAGAAGTCCATGTAGTTTTTATATTGCTTTACTTCGCAACATTAATAAAATATGAAATATAATTTATATGCAGGAGCAGCTCTCAGATCTTCTATAACTAAATTATTATACTTTATTTTATCTACGGAGTTTTCTTAAAGTAAGGTTCTTAATTTTATCTTAAAACATATCGCCTTAGATTAAGGATTCGTCTCCGCTGCGCTCCAACTAGATACCGCAGGCGTAGTCGCAGAAACAAATACTTCGCCCGAGTGGGTGTGCTCGAGCAAGTCTCGAACAACGTGTGACGTTGATGTCTCTTGACTTAAATTGATTGCGTAGTACATATCATGAGTAAGTATTTTGTATTTACACTTTTAATGTAAAATAATATAGCGTATGTTACAAAATTGAAAGATGCCATTGAGTGTCAAGAAGCCACGTATTCAAGCATCTAATAGTTGCCGTTCTAAAAAGCTATTATTCTAAGGTAGTGCGGTATCCAGTTGGAGCGCAGCGGAGACCAATCCTTAATCTAAGCTTACACCCATATTCAGTTCTGTAATTTAAAGATTTTTGAACCAAACTTTATATCGGAGCAATTTAAATTATAGCCTTGCTTCGCACTAATTAGATTTCGTTTTCTGATCTCTCTTTCCCACATTGCTAGCTGAATGATAGCTATTATAATATAACTTAAGCATTAGAATATTCATTGCTATCAATTTTGATAAAATTATCGAATAAGTAGTTTTAGTAAAATTTAAAGAGTTATAATTTAAAAGTTTGGGTATGGGCTGCACTTAATAATCATTTGAATCAAGACTTATCTAAGAAGAATATCAATCTGACAGATATTTCTTAAGTAATTATAGATATAGTATATAATTGGGTATAGAAGAGACTGGGTAGTACTAGTAATAATGTTCTGAGTGTAACACGTTTCACAGATCTATTCATTACTTGTCAAATTTTATATAAAAATTAAACAATAAATTACTGTCATTAAATACAGTGTGGGTTAAATACAAGCTTTGTAGTTTATGAATAAGTAAATTATTATACTTAAATTAAGGATTGGTCTCCGCTGCGCTCCAACTAGATATCGCAGGCGTAGCCACAAAGTGCGACAAGTAGTACTAAGCCCAAGTGGGCGTACTCTCAGGCGGCAGTCTCGAACTATGTGTGTATCACATGTTCTGTTAAATTTTGCTAATAATTGATACTAAAATTGGTTGCGTGGTAAAACTTTGTAAAAATAATACCACTAGAAATAAGAAAGACACTGGGATGAGATATTGTCATCAGTAAGTATTTTGTATTTTATTAATTTAAAATAACACGAATCGTATGTTACAAATTTTGAAAGATGCCATTGAGTGTTAAGATGACACGCACACAAGGATCTAATAGTTGCCGTAAAAAAAAAACTATTGTTTTTAGGTACTGCGCTATCTAGTTGGAGCGCTGCGGAGGTATTATACTAATATAATATTATGACATCTATTTAGTAAGTAACACTTAATTCCCTAATATTATATTAGATAAGAAGTAGATAATAATATTTTATATAGGATGAGAATGATTTGAATTTCGAATGATTAAATTCGAAACACCACACAGCCTTCACAAGGAGAAACTTTTTTTCCTGTTCAGAATCTTTATGGAACTTGCATTAGGCTGCTATCTCAAGAAATTACCGAAATGGCGCATAATTGAAACCATTTTTAACGGTTTATATAAGGCTTCTTTTTTCAAAAAAATTATCGTATGTCTACAGAATATGAGAAGAAAATTCGTCTTTTCCTTACATTTCATTCTTTAATAGACAATGCGAAAAAAAAAACATCGAAGACAGTAAAGACAGAACTTTTACAGTTGAAGCCATGTTAATCATTCAAAATAGATAAAAATCGTATAAAAGTATTAACTCTTTACTAATACTATTTAACATGACATAGTTATGTTATTTTTGTAAAGTAAATTGTATTATACTTGGAATAAACTAAAAATGTTTCTAATTCTGAACTAAAACTATGGCGATCTTATGCGAGATAGGTAACCTAGCTCTGCTCAATTACTCAAGGCCGTTGGCTCGGTCTCCAGCCTTAATGCATGCTCCCATCTAAGAGGCCGCATTTTTTTTATGGAATCGGCGGACAAACGAGCGTACAGGTCACCTGGTGTTAAGTCATCACCGCCGCCCACATTCTTTTGCAACACCAGAGGAATCACAGGAGCGTTGCCGGCCTTCTCTTTACGTCTGTTACTGCGGACTTCAATGAGCGTTTGGTTATGCACTTACTAACACGTGAGCATCTTGCCCGTTTGTCCAGTTTCACATTTAAAAAAAACTGTTAAACAAACAATTTTTCTATATACATTCATCTCTTTAATTACTCACGTGATAAGGATAACTTTTTCATATTATGTATCAATTGAATATTTCTTCAAAGCTAGAAAGGACTATGTTCTAACATAGCAAATATATCATGACGTAAGTCCCGAAACTGTAAAAAAGGTAACTCTGTCAATATGAATTGGTCCAATGTCCAGCCGGTGAAAAACAAAAATCTTGGCATAGTACCAACTGGCAGTCGAAGTTAAAACTCTACTTCAAAGGTACTGTGACCTATCCAAAACTGGAATGCTGGTAATAAACTATCACAGAATAGTGTATTTAAAACGAAAAAATGTTCATTATCAAAATCCTGGATTTATTGTCGCACAAAGATAGGAAAAAATAGGATCAAGGCGTCTGCATACTGATGTACATATCTGTATATACATTAATGATATTGTATTCTGTTTTATGTATTTGTATTACATTTCAATTAGGATAACTGATTATTCCTTTCAGCTGGGTTTTTAAAAGTTATAAAATATAACGATGTTAAGACAAACGTCATTTCTATACTCATCGAACTTTTATAAATGTTTTCATAAGTTCCATAAGTATAATTACACAAAATAAATTTGAAAACAAAATTTATGAATGACGCCTCTCGCGTTTCATGCGAGCGCTCTTCCACTGAGCCAACCGTTCGAGTGACGTATCGTTGCTAAATCTTGTATGTTTTGTAATTAAAAAAAAATTCAAATTGTTTTGATCTTAAAGAGCGACTCAAGTCATTCTCGTGATTTGAAAATATTGTGATTTTGCAGGTTTTCAACTGTAAAGTATATCCTGTAGATGAAGCCACAACCTGAGAGATGAACAAGACAACGTAACACAAAGTGTAAATTATTATCAACTTTGAACTACCCACTATAAAGTGGAAGTTGTTATTGGATAACAACAACGGTTACTAATTAATATGTTTTTAATAAATTGCCAACTCAAACTTGTTCAACTTTGATTATTTAACACACTCTCTTCCTTGGTACGTCATCAGCTGACCGTCCTGCTCGTCTCGTCCATTGTTTTCATAAAAGAAAGGTTGCTCCAAGAAGTTTGCGAACCACCACAGGAATGTTCTGAACTTCTGGAAGGTGCTGGGCTGGTTGGAGTAACTGGCCAATGCTGCACACAAAATGGAACCAACCTAGTGATTTATTTGCGGAAACTGGAGCCCCTATAGCATACCATAAGACGCTCCGTGTTTAATACAGATCGGTTACAAAAGTACATCATACCAATTTACACAGTAATGAATTGAACGGTGGATTGAAAGAGTCTCTCTCGTGTACATTTTGTATTGAATTTAGCAACATGAAACGACTAACAAGCCAGTTCAGTTCAAATTAGTAGCGGCTCGCAACATCACCTGAATAATAATCAAAGTAATTAACAAGTACAAAGTTGGAGCGAAACTTAAAATCTGTTGCGAAGTGAATTGTTTTGATAAGCTTTATATCCTGAGAGGTGTACAGCTAGCAAAATTAACTTTTAAGTATATATAAGTATGCCATAACTTATGTGGTTTCGTATAAACCCTAGATGCATCTTTTTTTGTATTGAGTGGACTGCAGTTATATGATACTTTAGACAATAGAATTTATTTTAATTCTAGATATTCATTTAGGAGATAATTTTGAGATCATTCCTATACCATAGTATTTTCTTTGACTAACGCGAGTGTTATACATATAAATAAAATACTTTTTAAATGATTAAAACACGTGTAATTGTAACTTTGTTTTTACATTAGATTGTTGCGTAAAAGTTAAATTTTTATTAACCGACGTTTCAAGACCTTTACATGTCTCGTTTTTAGGGGGAGTGCCTTTATTGCCTCTGTCAATATTCTAAGATTGCCTCGGATATGGTGTTGTAATTTGTCTACAGCAAATACCTCCTCCAAGGCAATTAATGGCGCTAAACTTCATAATGATAAAGTTATCATGATCCTATGACAAATATTATCTTGACTCATTTCATCTGCAGTCCCACAGAAAACGAGATCTTGAAAGGTCTTGAAACGTCGGGTTAACTAAAATAATAACAAAAATGTAACTTTTATGGAAAAATTAAATGTAAAAAAAAGTTACAATTACACACGTTTTAATCCTTTAAAAAGTGTTTTATTTAAATAACTATAGCATACTCCATATTTCAAGAGATTTTCAACAAACAGACATTATTTATAAACTAATTGACGTTTTTGTAATTATAATACATATTAATTACATACAACTGATTGCTTCAATAGAAGTATATTATATAATATTTTTCGGCGTACATAATAATTCTCAATGACCTTCAATGGTTGTTTACTGATGCTATGAATTTGAAGCGATGAAACAATACATATAATTAATAGGCTTTTTTATCCATTGGGAATTGATATTAAATAGTGGATTAAATTTTTTTGCTATTATTTTAATATGAAAGTGTGAAGTAAGATTTCTGAAACAATCATACTTTTAAGTATGTTGCTACTTAATTTAATACAATGTTAGATATAAGTACATATTAGTAAGTTTCTACAATACAACACACTCAAGCAACTTATAAATTGTCGTAATAGTCCAATTATACACAAGGTTAACTGCAACAGTAGAATTGATTCAAAAGTAACTAAGTTCAAGATAAATCTTCAAACAAGAGAATGTTTTAAATAATAACACGAACATTGTAATTATTATGACGAGTACTAACGATATAAATTTTATTAATTTGATGCCGATATTTCGATCCAATTGCATGAATCGTGGCAGAATTGCGGAAACACTTGACACATTGACACTTGACAATAATAGTACATCAATCTGTCCACGGAGCGCCTAGTTCGTTTTGGTCTTTGATTCCCTAATTCATGACACACACTACTGACGACGTCCATTCTTTCGGTTCTTTTTGTTTCATTTGCACGGCAGAGTCGCCACGGGATTCCATGTATGCGCTTGTCTAAAACCATCCTCCCTAGTAAAATTATTAGGATGCTTTTAAATTACGATAGCTTCTCTAACAAGCCGAGGGATATATTAGCCTTCAGCAGAAATTACTCGTAGGTTGTGTAGCCCGATCCAGTGGTTATTAATAAAATATTCACCGTGAGTACATATCACAATAATTACAATGTAAAAGTTTCGCGATGATATAAGTTTAAAAAAGAACACCCGAAACAGGTGTAATTTTTCTGGATCAGAATTTATTACAGAACATTCGTTCTAGTCCAACATTCAAAAATTATTGCGAGATTCAAATATAATTGCATCTAGTTCATAATGGGCGTATATATTTGTGTCGCTTTGTGTTGAATAGCTCACTCCATTTCACAAGCGTTACAAATTAACCATCATCTGTAATCTGCTAATGTACCGACCATCTAGATTTCAGATACCGGTATTCAATACATTTACTAATTAGACTTCCTTGCTTCAACATGAAAAAATTAGTATCATTTATTGGAAGGATTTTTACTTAAACTCAATTAGATTCCTATATTATATTTAAAATATGATTTAATTATTTAAATATAGTAATATCTTGTTCTACAATTCCTAAGAAATAAGCATCTATCTTTTAATTACTTACTAAATGATTCTCATTTAATTAAATTCGTTGATGTTGCTGTGTGTATGGGTTGAATGATTATCTAATTAACAATGAAAAATTATATGAATTGTATTAAAAATTAACATACAATGATGCGCAATTAGTAAAATTCATAAATTTTCATTTCTCTACTGCGCCATCTTAACTAAAACCATCTTAACTAAACATTGTCATAGGTAGTTGTCATTATGAAGTTTAGCACCATTTATTGCCTCAGAGGTGGTGTTTGTTATCTGTACAGGAAATACTATCTTGACTCATTTCACCTGTAGTCCCCCGGCCCTTGAAAAGTCCTTGATACGTCGGGTTACCTAAAAAATGTAAATTTTACGCAAAAATCTTATGTAAAATCACAATTAGTATTACACTCGTTTTAATCCTTTAAAAAGTGTTTTATTTAAAGAAGTAAAAATTTTATTAATTGCTAAAATCCTATAGTGAAAAAAATTGAGATTCCCGCTACAGAACATTATATATTAATATTTATAGAAGATATGAAGCTTGGTCCTTATAGTCATCATACAGGTCATGCCCTTAATTAATCACTACTATTAAAGATAGTGCCTCAGTCACATTGCTTGCTGTTCTGACGGAGATGAAATACGCAAAAATACCCTATCACTTATGAAAAAATTTTCACAATTGCCTTAAACATTAAAAAGTTTAAAACGTATACATATAGCTCTAAAGAAGCCTCACAAGTGGTTAGAAAAGTGCAACGTGTTCATCATTGTTTTTATGAAAAAGAAGCCAAAGCGTATCAAGAGCATGTCTTAGAAAATCCTGTTATGAATCCTCTTAGTACTATTCTTCTAAAAATGTATCGCAGAATTTTCAGTAAGAGTCTGCATCAGGGCACAGCCGGTTCTTTCCATGCTTCGCTGGAAATCACCGTTCCAGACTGGCCCTCGTCTAGCCAAGTTCTGAGCCCCTTGGACCACAAATTATGATCAGTCTTAGAAGACCTGACTTGCTCCAAGCAACACGCCGACATCGAGTCGCTTAAAAAATCTCTAGAACAATTAGTAACTAAATTTTCAAAAGCATTAGTGCATGATAAATTGAATGAAAGACTAAATACATATACTAAAGACAAGGGTAGTAATTTCGAAAATAATTATTTTCTATCTATTTACTGAGACTTCAATAAACAAAAATGGGAACCCTTTCCTTTTTACGGCACCTTACTGTAGATCACAACCACGGCTAAAGATTACTAAAGCATAAGCGCCCTCCAGGACATAATATCCAAACTAAATGCAATACTTGGAGTTCGTTTTTTTATACCTTAAGCCTGCACAGAATCTCAGGTCTATTTTAGAGGCGAATACAGAATGATCTCTCAAATTTTTCCACATAGACTATGGCTAGTGTCTCAATATAGATTATTTGTTGTACAAATGTTTTTAATTACAATCTATGCAAAAATCTGTGTAAATTAAGACGCCAATTAGCTATAGTATTCGGTCGCATTAAAATGGTAAAGTTAACGGAAACGGCTAATACCCCTAATATTAGCAGGTTAACGGCATTTTGTAACTAAAACTACAACGTCTTATTAGACAATTTCATTTTGCTATGACATATTACTTGAAAGGCCTCTAATAAGTTCAGGATGGTATATTTATTATTAGAATTGAGTACAACTTTGTAATAGAAAAAAATTACAATAGATTTTGATTTTTTTAAAAGTTACTTCATGAAACTGCGCCATACGTCCCTCATTAATTCATTGAAAGTAATGATCAGCCTAGCGAATCTCTCTGAGAAAAAAGCGATTCGCTTGATTGAATGAAACGTGCAGTCATTGATAGATTGACAGATGACTATAATCTTGTAAAAAACGGACAGAGCCCAAATCCATTACGTTTTAAGTAACTATTCGCTTTGAAACTTAGCCGGATTATACTTCGTTGCCAATCGCCATACTGTAATTACTACTATTTCAAACTTCTGTCAACCCGCCTCTATATTAAGTAGTATTTACATCCTCTTTGGTAATGATAGCTAATCGTCAATTTGAAGACAAATAAAATGCTCAGACTATATCAACTAGTACCAAAACCGTTTTTAACCGACTTCAAAAAGGAGGAGGTTATCAATTCGATCGGTATTTTTTTTATGTATGTACACCGATTACTATGAGATTTATGATCCGATTTTTGCGAAATGCGAAATAGATGCCATTTGGTTCCATAAAAATTTTACATAGTTTGTCCTAGTAGTTTTCATTTTATGAACATTTATATGAAAATTTTCGTCTCCCTGGATGACATAATTGTTTTCTGTGTACTGATTTTTTTGGAGTTTTCATTCAGGTTGATTATATATTATTATTAACTGACACCAAACAGGATAGCTTCATCTAGATCAAAACAATCCAAGCGGACAGACACTCGTGGCCAGACAACCTAAATAATTACAGTAAGTAAGCTGTCCATAATATTAAGTATTATTTTGTTCAGGTTTCAGTTTTTGAAGTCGGTTTTGTTAAACGTAGTTATTTTTTAGCGTCTTCAATAACCAACTTGTTACGTTATATCAGTTGCTTCTTCATTTCTATTATATTATTACAGTAATTATTATCATATTATGTAGATTGATAACAGTACTATACGTAAAAGTCACAGTATGAAAAAAAATATTTAAACACCCCATTTTACTAACATAATTTACTGTCAATGTATTGTGTACGCTAGGTATTTTTTACGGATATAAGGTCCATAAAAATTGGCTATCTGTCACTTCAGGATTTATTTTCGATTGCAACATATACATTGTGCTTTATCCAGTACAGTTAAATTATTGAAACCAGTCTAAATGCTGACACCCATCGCTTTTGACTGTGCCCATATGAAATACAAGTCGGCCTTCGCAATTTACAGCCTAGCTCTCGAATGGATACATCACGGACACCACGGACTGGGAATAAAGCGAACACCCTCAGGCTCTTTAATTATAAATGTTTCTTGTACGATATTACATTGTAATCCATATTTTATATTTAAAAAAAAAAGCCCGCTGAGTTTCTTGCGCCCATTCTTCTCAGGTCTGAGGCAGTCTCTTTTGAATGGGTGGTAGATTTTGACGTTCAATAAGTGATTTTAAATCCTATGTTGAATAAAAATATTTGAATTTGAATTTGAATATAATTTTTTTTGTACAAAATTAAATTCTCTTTGGAGTCCTTTTATTTTGAAAGTATATCTTGTGAACTTAAAACGTTATCCCAATTTTAAAAGTGTGATACTTACTTTTGAAGGCCAGTGTAGATGAGATTAAGAGCTACAGCTGTTTAAATACCGAAAGTCATGTTTGCTCAACAAACCCCATGGTAAGTTGAGCAAGGATATGGGGCAAATTCAGCACTCAGATGGATTCAATGTTAACTAGACAAGAAATGAAATTTGTTTTTGACAATCATCTTTTATTTATAATTTTATGGGCAAAACGACAAAACTAAATTATTCTAATAATGAACTCATATCATTGTTGCAATTGACACAAACGATAGTAAGACCAGCACCAGGCTCACATTTTGTATGAGCCCATTTTCTGCAAACTTGACATTGTATGCATGTTTCTCGCCTGATAAGCTTTAAACTTTCCAGCTACAATTTTATTTGGCTTCAGCACAGTGGACACTCCTGTTTCATCCACATTCCAAATATCTGATACACTGACTCCATGTTTGTTGAGCAAGTATAGCTCAACTAGCCCCACCCCGAAATATAAGACAAAGGTGAGATTATGAACTATCTGTAAGAATTATACACAGAACCTTTATATGTATCAAAAGTAGAATAAATTTATCATGGTATAACACTTACCCGATTGAAAACAAATGAAATCTGACAATTTCAGACGAAATATTACTGTTTACAACTATTTTACCCTTTGCTGTCAAAATAAATAATGCGGTCATGTACTTTACTCGATCGACGTGGCACTACTGGCGGTCGTGCGATAAGTTCTTCTCTGTCGGCGCTTTCTTTTCGCCATTTAATGTTCCTGCGTGCGGTGTATAGTTTCCGAGATATTTTGATTGACTAAGCCCAAGTGGGCGTACTCTCAGGCAGCAGTCTCGGAACAATGTGTGACCTTGACGTGTCACATGTTCTGTTAAACTTTGCCAATAATTGAAAATATTTTTTTTACAAAAAACAATTATATGTCTACAGAATATGAGAAGAAAATTCATCTTTTGTTTACATTTCATTCTTTAATAGACAATGCGAAAAAAAAACACCGAAGACAGAAAACACAGAACTTTTACAGTTGGAGTAATGTTAATCTTTTTTTTTTTGTGAGAGGAGGAAATACGGTTACGTATTTACGCCCCGGAACGAGCGTACAGGTCACCTGGTGTTAAGTGATCACCGCCGCCCACATTCTATTGCAACACCAGAGGAATCACAGGAGCGTTGCCGGCCTTCTCTTTACGTCTGTTACTGCGTATTTCAATGGGGGTTTGGTTATGCTTAACACGTGAGCATCTTGCCCATTTGTCCACTTTCACATAAAAAAAAACTGTTAAACAAACAATTCATCTATATACATTCATCTCTTTAATTACTCACGTGATAAGGATCACTTCTTAATATAATATATCAATAAAATATTTCTTCAAAGCAAGGAAGGACTATGTACGACCATAGTAAATATATCATGACGTAAGTCCCGAAACTGTTAAACAGGAATCTCTAACTGTCAATATGAATGGGTCCAATGTCCAGCCTGTGAAAAACAAAAATCTTGGCATAGTACCAATTGGCAGTCGAAGTTAAAATTCTACTTCAAAGGTACTGTGACCTATCCAAAACGGGAATGCTGGTAATAAACTTACACAGTATAGTGTGTTGAAAAGGAATTTAATTATTTAATCATCAAAATCCTGGAGTTATTGTCGCACAAAGACACGATAAAAATGGGATCAACGCGTCTGCATACTGATGAACATATACATTTATTATATATTTTTTTATGTATTTGTATAACATTTAAATTAGCATTACTGATTTTATTTCTTTCAGCTGGGTTCTGGGTTCATATACATATATCAACGATATTAAGACAATTGTCATTTCTAGGCTCGTCCACCTATTAAAATTGTTTTCATAAGTTCCATAGGTATGATTACACAAAATATTAAATTTGAAAACAAAAATGAACGACGCCTCTCGCGGTTTCGCATTTCATATCGTCGACTGTAATTAATTATATTATTATATCGAGCCATACACCTCAACCAATCAAATAACTCCATAGTCACCTACTCTGTCAATCTTACTTCATCATTCATCTAACTGTCAAATACAACCTTCATTCATTCATCCTTTTCTATTTCAACAACTTGCACACGACAAGAAACTATTTGTGATCGTGTTAAGACAGACGAAATATACATCTTTGAGAATATATCCAATCTTTCTTTTGTTCATCGCGAACAATTTCATTTTCATTAGATATATCGGTATCATTTTTCATGATTTTATTGAAGCTATTACTTCATGTTGTAGGTGAATAAAATGAAAGAAATTGTATTTTTAGTGAGTGTATCGCTTCCCAATTATTTCGAAAGCATGACGTGAATTTCTTTGAAGCGGTAAATCAGTGGTGTTAATCCCAGAATTGATGGTAATTAGCAACACTATGGGATGGTGCAATATATTTTTTTTTCCAAATAGTACTTATCGACTTGAAGATAATATTGTATTATTTTTCTTCTTTCATAGTTTATTTATGGCCGTCAATGCATAACTGATAAATTTAAACTTTGCATTAACACTTGGTTGACAATATTACAAACTTTCGAATAATCGTTCATTTAGTAGTAAAACAAACGAAGAAAACGTATAAATACTTCGAATAAAATAATATTGAAAATGTCTGCATACACCTATATCATCAATCTATTATTCTCACTCGTCTTGCAAGAAGATTGAGTATTGTAAGCAGTTTGCTGAGAATATTCTGACAAACACGTTATCTACCTTTGCAGTACGCAGACAACACAACACTAGTCGAGATCTAGTACGATGTCGGGATTATCCCCGCTACTACAACAGCGACCAGATAAGCTGAAACACATTGCTTCAATAAATTCAATGAAATGTGGACAAAATAATATTTGAATAAAGTAATAATAAGTCCCTTCGCATATTTTATGTATAAACTGATAATTTAGTCTCTTTGTGCGTACTTTCATACCTGGCTGGCTTTGATGACATTAAAGAGGTAAAATAAAAAAAAATAAACAATTAAGTAAAATGATGTATTCAGCAAGTATCTAGCTATTTTTATATTTTACACGTTTTTATTACAATGAGTGATTCGAATGAAGAAATTCGATTTAGTTTAAAATGTCATTACAAAAAAGGAAACTGCAACGCAAGCCGCTAAAGTTTGTGACTTTTGTGCTTCTAATGATATGCAGTAAGTGTAACACAAAATAATTTTAAATATTATATTTAGAAAAAAAATTAAAAAAAAAAAAATTGAAAGAAAGATCATATTATTATAACGTGTCCACTATAATAAAAGTAATACAAAGAATTCAATTGCAATATCTTTTTTTGACGCGTTTAACAAAATAGTCACAATTTTTCGTACAGCTCTGAAGAAGCGGCGTCCTTCACAACACGAATCTATCATAAATCAATTTTCTTGTTTACACTAACCACGATTGTTGACCTAGCAACCCGTTACATAAACCTCATAATGATACCTCGAGTATTATAAACACAAGTGCGTATCACGTTTCAAGTGGCCGCACCGGGTTTGGCGCCAAAACAGCTCAGCAAGTGGCTTCTGCGGGCGCGCGGAACGTGTTGGCATATCAGAGATTAAGCATTTTCAATCCAGTAATTGGTGAACAGGAACGAGATGACGTCAAAGATGCAGCTTACTCTGGTCATTCTGTTACGAATAAAATGGACACCATACCTCAATGATAGGCAGAAAAAGACGCTGCTCATCATCGAACTCATGAAGACGATATCCTCTGCAGAAAATCTGCAAAAAAAGAGTGTTAAATAATATTTTGGTATTTAGATTATTTTTACGCCTACATAGACTGTGACAAGTGTGAAAACGTCAAGAATAGTTGAGATTGACAGTTAACTTATTTTTTCCCGACATCTCCAACAAATGTCGTTAGTGTATACACAAATGCAGACAAAAACATAACAAATTATGTACTAAAACCTTCCTCGAGAAACACGCTATCCATTGGTGAAAACAGAATGAAAATCGTTGCAGTAGTTTTTGAGTCTATCGCGAACAGACAGACAGACGCGGCGGAAGACTTATTTTTATAATATGTAGTGATTAATTTATTGAAAGACAGACAATAAATCACGCCTTTCTGTTGCTAGATCAAAGTCAAAGTCAAAGTTCTTTATTTGCCAGAAACATTCACAAGTCAAGTTGTTACAAATTTAAGAGCAGGCACATGTTTCGTCTTGACAGACATGCAAATATTTTTGTGGTTTCACTTCACAATATTATAAACCTATTATAATCAATAATTACTGCTACAATCAATTTAATCAACGTAAAGCCTACTAAAAGACTACAATACAGATTTACAATAATAAATGAAATGCTAAGAGATAATGTAGTAAAAATAATCACAACAAAATTATTATTAGTAAAGATAGTATTGGTGCCAGTTACCACTTCGTTTGATAATATTCATCAGGTCGAAGAAGTTGTCAATATTGTAGGTCAGTTCCAAACGGACTTTCAGCTATTCAGACACAATAATATACATTTTAACGATTGGTGGATTTCAGATTAGTCTTAAAAGATTATATTTTATAAGCCGTTTGCGCTGTGATGGCGGTGATACCGTTATTGGCAGACAGAGATCGAAAAGTCTTTGACAGATAGATTGAATATGAATGTTTAGCTCGCATTTCAAACTATTAATTGTAAAACTCTTTATAGGATTATCTACTTTGTATTTTCCGTATTTTAATTCAAACGTCTATTTAATTTCCATACTTACACTGTTTGTGTTTAAGTTTATCTTTATTTATTACAGGTCTGTATTATATAATTTTCTCAGGGAAACATCAACGAATTTATTTAAAAAATATATTTGCTTTTTATTTATTTACTTTTTTAATCTTTCTTAAGTTACCTATATTATTGGTAGCTTTTAAATTTTTAACTCATCTTTTTGAAGATAATAGATTTGAAAAATCAACCAGATAGATTGTTCTAGATTTGACCCATACAAACAAACGAACTAAGCTGTAAAGTTAAAATAAAATATGTAATAATAATTTACTTAGGTACATATTTTGTTATTACTCTTTTGGATTGGGCAGAGTACTATTATTCTTTTGTACTAGATGTCTCAAAATTAATTTTTTTATAATATGTTTGATTTTTTTTTTTTTTTGCAGTCTCGTTCTAAGTTTTATGTTATGGTTTTCTTAGAATTATTTCAATATTATAAATTATAATATAATATATTTGTTAATATTGTTTTGCATTTATATTTTGTTAAAACAGTTTAAATCCTGAAGTCATTACAAAAATCCAAAATTGTTTCGTCAAGTTTGAAATCGTTACACAAATTAATTTGAGAACAAAATATATGAACGATGCGGGACTCATGCGCTGCGACCTCTTGCGTTCCATGCGAGCGCTCTTCCGCTGAGCCAACCGTTCGAGTGATGTAAAGTTCAAAAATCTGTATATGTCTTTGTTCCCAGAATCCCAGAAGTAAAGGTTTTTCACTTTAAAAAATAATTACAAATTGCTTTAAATCATTGTTTTGCAACCAGTTATCGTTTTAATTTATTTTTCCACGTAAAGAGTTTTTATAGAAGAGAGGAGTGTGGGCCACATGGGATTGATAATTCGAAGTACAAATACGCTCCCAAAACGAGTCTTTCTAACGGCCGTTCCCAATATACTTTCTACAGTTAGAGTAATATAACTACCTTCTACTGTCAGCTATTAGCTGTCAATAATCTGAAGCTCTCCCAATAGCGAGTATATTGATCATTAAGTCATTCTTATCGCCAGTTCACTGTTGCAATTATCAAACAACCGTCTATCCCTGGTAAGCTATTGTCGTCCAATTCAAAAATCGCCCTAAATTACTCAGCACGTATGTGATGTAAATATATTATAAAAGATGTAAAAGCGGCCAAGAGCGAGTCAGACTTTTGTCCTAATTTAAAAATTAACACTCGAATAAAAATAGCATTGCAGAAAAATATAATGTACCGTGTGACACATCACTAAACAACCACCTTTTCACAATCGGCGTAACAGACAGTCGTTAGTGCAGAGGCTCCCTAGCCGAGGACAAAACGATCACTCACGTAATCCTGGAATATGCGGGGGTGGCAAACGAATAGACAGAAACCTTAACTAATACCAGTGGGAGGCTCCTTCGAACAGGAAGCCGGCTAGATAATGGGTAACAAAACGGCGCATATTTCTGCTGTGAAGCAGTGAAGTGTACCTAAACATTACTGTGATTCGGTCTGGAGGGCGCCGTATCTAGTGAAATTACTGGGCAAATGAGACTTAACATCTTATGTCTCAAGGTGGCGAGCGCAATTGTAGTGCCGCTCAGAATTTTTGGGTTTTTCAATAATCCTGAGCGGCATCGCATTGTAATGGGTAGGGCGTATCAATTACCATCAGCTGACCGTCCTGCGCGTCTCGTGCCTTCTTTTCATAAAAAAAAGGTTGAATATTCTGTACTTCTGGAAAGAGCTAGGCTCAAAAAAATGGACCCAACCCAGTGATTTAATTCCGGACACAGGAGCACCTATACCATACCATACCACCCTCCGTGTTTAATTCAGATCAGTTACAAAAGTACGTCATACCAATTTATACAGTAATGATTTGAACGATGGATAGAAAGAGTCTCACTCGTACATTTTGTATTGAATTTAGCAACACGATACGCCTAACAAGTCAGTTCAGTACAAATTAGTAGCGGCTCGCAACATCACCTGAATAATAATCAAAGTAATTAACAAGTACAAAGTTGGAGCGAAACCTAAAGTCTGTTGCGAAGTGAATTGTTTTGAAAAGCTTTATATCCTGAGAGTTGTACAGCTAACAAAATTTACCTTTGAGTATATATAAATATGCCATAACTTATGTGGTTTCATATAAACAGTAGATGCATCTTTTTTTTAATATTGAGTGGACTGCAGTTTTATGGTACTTTTGCCAATAGAATTTATTTTAATTCTAGATATTGATGATATAATTATGAGATCATAAAAGAGGTTATACATTTAAATAAAATTACTCGACGTTTCAAGACCTTTCCAGATCTCGTTTTCAGGGAGACTCCAGATAAAATGAATCAAGGTAGTATTTGTGATAGGAAGTTGACATTATGAAGTCAAGCGCCATTTATTGCCTCGGAGGTGGTATTCGCTGAAGACGGATTACAATACCATCTCCTAGGCAATCTTAGAGGCAATAAATGGCGCTAAGCTTCATAATGACAAGTACCTATGAAAAATAATATCTTGACACATTTCATCTACAGTCTCCTTGAAAACGAGATCTGGAAGGGTCTTGAAACGTAGGGTTTACTAAAATAATAATAAAATGTAACTTTTATGCAAAATCTAATGTAAAATAATAGTTATTTATGCAACTGTTGTGTAATAAGGGGTATTCAAACACGAATGAGGATTTATCACACGAGGCGAAGCCGAGTGTGATCATAATATCACACGAGTGTTTTAATAACTAATTATCAACAGTTGCATACAAGAATTTATCTACACCCAGAATATGAATCCGCTAAAATATTCTGAAACAGTAAGTTTACTGCTAACATTCAAACAGCCAGTCCTAGTAGTAACCTAATATCATTCATTACTGATTATATACAAATAAACTAAGTATTAATGAAAAATAATTATTTATTTTAGTAGTAATTTACATTTTGTATAGTGCAATAATTATTAAAATTCACTTGAATATTATGTTCTTTTGCAGCGTTTAAAATATCCGGCTGTGTGCTGTCAAAACTTGAATCGCTCATTTTTTCAAGAAAAATGGCGGGATTTCGAATAACCTACTTTTATTACGGCGCACCACGTTCTGGTAGTGTGGAACGCGCGTAAACGAAAATGTTCTTTTTTTCAAATTCATACAGATACCACGAATCGAGCAATAAGAATTTGGCTGTCTGTTAAAACTCTTTGAGCATGAAGGGATTGAAAAAAAAATAGGTGTTGTTATGAAATTCAGTACAACATTACAACACTCGTTTGGATGATGTAATGGTTATTGCGGAATTGGGTGTTTTAATGTTGGTAATAAGCTAACTGTTTCAGGATCTTTAATAGGGGATTTAAAGCATGAGTGTAGATAAAAGCTAAAATTACACGCGTTTTAATCCTTTAAAAAGTGTTTTATTTTAATAATTTTCAAAAGTATTTCAAGAAACAGACATTATTTATAGCTTTAATGACGTAAAAATCGTTGTTTATTGATGCTATGGATTTGAAGCCATTGAACAATACATATAATGAATATTAAACAGACTTTTTTTTCCATTCGGAATTGACATTAAATAGTGAATTCAATTTTTATTGCCATTATTTTAATAGGAATGTGTGAAGTAACATCACTGAAACAATCATACTTTTAAGTATACTTAATTTAATATAATAGTAGATATACGTACGAATTAGAAAGTTTTCTTTAATACTACATACTCATTGTCGTAATAGTACAATTATAGACAAGGTTTTTTTTATGGAAATGGCGGACAAACGAGTGTTAAGTGAACACCGCCGGCGCTCTTGCAACACCAAAGGAATCACAGGAGCGGTGCAGGCACTTATGGAATATGTACTTGGTTTTTTTACCCATATCGTATCCTCCCGGAAACACTGCACAAGGAAGCTCAATCCACAGCTTTGTAGTACGTGGAAGAAAGGTCCTTGAAAACCGCACTGTGGAGTACTTCCACACATCCATATGGTGGGGATGGTATTCTAATTTGTGGCATGTGATGTGAAGTTGGAATTCGGCAGGAGGTTTTTCTGCAATAGCAGAATAGATCCAAAAGTAGCTAATTTCTACATAAGTTTTCAAACAAGAAAATGTTTCAAATAATAACATGCATACCTAGATGAACTGAACCATAGATGATAGATCAGTATAAATTACAGAACAAACATTCGTTCCAGTAACATTCAAAAAATTATTGCTAAATTCAAATATAATCGCATCCAGTTCAAAATGGGCGTATATATTTGTGTCGCTTTGTGTTGAATAGCTCACTCCATTTCACAAGCGTTACAAATTAACCATCATCTGTAATCTGCTAATGTACCGTCAATCTAGATTTCAGAGTCCACTATTCAATTCATTTGCTAATTAAACTTCCTTGCTTCAACATGAAATTATTATTATTTATTGGATGAATTTTTACTTGTATTCATTCCTATATTATGTTTAAAATATGATTTAATTATTTAAATATACTAATATCTTGTTATATAATTCCAAAGAAGTAAGCATCTATCTTCTAATTACTTACTAAATGATTCTCATTTAATTAAATTCGTTAATGTTGCTGTGTGTATGGGTTGAATAATTATCTAATAAACAATGAAAAATTATATGAATTGTATTAAAAATTAACATACAATGATGCGCAATTAGTAAAATTCATAAATTTTCATTTCTCTACTGCGCCATCTTAACTAAAACCATCTTAACTAAACATTGTCATAGGTAGTTGTCATTATGAAGTTTAGCACCATTTATTGTCTCAGAGGTGGTGTTTGTTATCTGTACAGGAAATACTATCTTGACTCATTTCACCTGTAGTCCCCCGGCCCTGAAAAGTCCTTGATACGTCGGGTTACCTAAAATAATAATAAAATGTAAATTTTACGCAAAAATCTTATGTAAAAACACAATTAGTATTACACTCGTTTTAATTCTTTAAAAAGTGTTTTACTTAAAGAAGTAAAAATTTTATTAATTGCTAAAATCGTACAGTGAAAAACATTAAGATTACCGCTACGAGTCTATCGGGTATTTTCAAAGAAGACATGAAGCTCGTTCCTTATTGTGGTCATACAGGTCATGCCCTTAATCAATCACTACTATTAAAGATAGTGCCTCAGTCACATTGCTTGCTGTTCTGACGGAGATGAAATACACAAAAATTTATCGCTAATGAAAAAATTTTCACAATTGCCTTAAACATTAAAAAGTTTTAAACGTATACATATAGCTCTAAAGAAGCCTCACAAGTGGTTAGAAAAGTGCAACGTGTTAATCATTGTTTTTGTGAAAAAGAAGCCAAAGCGTATCAAGAGTATGTCTTAGAAAATCCTGTTATGAATCCTCTTAGTACTATTCTTTTAAAAATGTACCGCAGAATTTTTAGTAAGAGTCTGCATCAGGACACAGCCGGTTCTTCCCATGCTTCGCTGGAAGTCACCGTTCCAGACTGGCCATCGTCTAGCCTAGTTCTGAACCCCTTGGACCACAAATTATGGTAAGTCTTAAAAGACCTGACTTGCTCCAAGCAACACGCCGACATCGAGTCGCTTTAAAAATCTTTAGAACAAGTAGTAACTAAATTTTCAAAAGCATTAGTACATGATAAATTGAATGAAAGACTGAATACCTAAACTTAAGACAAGGGTAGTCATTTCGAAAATAATTCTTTTCTATCTATTTACTGAGACTTCAATAAACAAAAATGGGAACCCATTCCTTTTTACCGCACCTTACTGTAGATCACAACCACACTCCAGCACATATAATATTATATATACATATATAATATCCAAACAAAATGTATTAGTTGGAGTTCGTTTTTTATACCTTAAGCCTGCACAAAATCTCAGGTCTATTTTAGAGGCGAATACAGAATGATCTCTCAAATTTTTTCACATAGACTATGGCTAGTGTCTCAATATAGATTGTTTGTTGTACAAATGTTTTTAATTACAATCTATGCAAAAATCTGTGTGAATTAAGTTATTAATTAGCTATAGTATTCGGTCGCATTACAATGGTAAAGTTAGCGGAATCTGCTAATACCCCTAGTATTAGCAAATTAACTGTATTGTCTTGTCAGACAATTTCATATTTCTATCTGATATTACTTATAAGGGCAGGATGGTAAGTTTAATATTAGAATCGAGTACAAATTTGTAATATCATAAAAAAATTACAATGCTTTTTATTCTTTAAAGGTTTAATGCTTCATGAAACTGCGTCACACCTGCCTAATTAATTGAAAGTAATGATCAGCCTAGTGAATCTCTCTGAGAAAAAAGCGATTCGCTCGATTGAATGAAACGTGCAGTCATAGATAGATTGACAGATGAAGGCTATAATCTTGTAAAAAATGGTGAGAGCCCAAATCCACTACGTTTTAAGTGACTGTTTGCTTTCAAATTTAGTTGGGTAATACTTCGTCGACAATCACCTTACTACTATTTCAAACTTATGTAAATTTTTACTTCGGCAGCCCCGCCTCTTATTTCGGAGTATTTACATCCTCTTTGGTAATGATAGTTAATCGTCAATTTGCAGACAAATAAAATGCTCAGACTATAGATATCAACTAGTACGAAAATCGTTTTTTAGCGTCTTCAATAAACAACGTGTTACGTAATATGAGTTGCTTACTCATTTCTATTATATTATTACAGTAATTATTATAATTTGTAGATCGATTACTATACTATACTATACGAAATAGTCACAGTAATCGTATCAAAAAAACAATATTTAAACATGCCTTTTTACTAACATAATTTACTGTCAAAGTGTTGTGTACGCTATGTATTTTTTACCGATATAAGGTCCATAAAAATTGGCTATCTGTCACTTCAGGATTGCAACATATACATTGTCCACTATCCAGTACAGTTAAATTATTGAAACCAGTCTAAAAGCTGACATCCATCGCTTTTGACTGTGCCCATATGAAATACAAGTCAGCCTTCGCAATTTACAGCCTAGCTCTCCAATGGATACATCTCTTTATTAAATTCCAAGCGACATTCATTTTTACGCCTTGTAACAATCAAATATAATTTATCACTGAAACTATAAGAGAATTAAGGCTTTTTGCATTAGCACGATCCGACTTATAATAAAAAAATAAAAGGCATTTCAGGCATAATAGGACCCATAGTTACAAAATATTTTAGACACTGTAAAGAGGTGTTAAGTTAAAAGTAAAAATAAAGTAACTGAAACTATATATTGCACATATTTACATATTTGGGCAGTCATTTTTTTTCTTGTCCATATGAACATAGATCCAGCGCTTAAATACTGGATTCCTGATGTCGTCATCGCAGTCTCCTCTTTTTGTAGTAATTTACTTTTTTTTAATAGTAAGGGATGAGACGAGCTGGACGTTCAGCTGATAATTATTGATACGCCCTGCCCAGAACACTGCAGTGCTGCTCAGGATTCTTGAGAGACCGAAAAATTCTTAACGACACTACAATTGCGCTCGTCAACTTGAGGCATAAAATGTTAAGTCTCATTTGCCCACACATAGTCACATAGATTAAAATACTTCAAATAAATGTGTGGGTATGTTAGCCGCTGAATATTTAATTACAAAACATTAAACAAATAAGAATTTATATTTAGAGCTACTAAATTATAATTGTAGTATAAGAAGTTAAGTTTCTGTAGTATAAGAAACAATAAAAGGCATAATAAAAAAATATGTACTTATGTATGCACGCAAGAAGTTATACTTCTTTGGCCTAACAAAGCAAAAATCCTTAAAAATATTTATTCCTCGTGCTATTCTACGTTTGTTGAAAGAACAATATTGTAAGAATCTTGCAACGATGGCTTTGACAATTAAATATTAAATAACGAATACGGCTGTACGGGCTTGAACCCTTTGCCTATCCTAATAGTCGACGAAGAAACCAAAAATAATGAATGTCGGAAACGTTAGGAAATTTTAGGAACCAACATAACCCTATTACTTTTGTGTTACATACTCGTGCAGTGATGCGATCTTAAAATTTTACTCTGATCATTTTTTCATAACGCGCCTAATGAAGTATAACTTCAAAATAATGTATCAACTAAACATTACCATCTACAAAGTGAATAAGTTATTATTTGTAAATTGTTTTTTCCATAATGTTGTTTGAATTTTGAATAAAATTATAATGTAAGTACCTACTGTGATTTGACCAGGCTAGTTATAACTACTCTCTCTAAAGATATATACAACCAAACCTTCATATATTGCCACTATTCGTGTTGCTTGGCTTTCGCAATGCTCCCATTGGGAAAAGTAATATATTTTGTATTTTAGGATGAGTTGTCGAGGTAAATTCATCGTAAAAGCAATAAATAAAGAATGTACAGCTACATCTTGTCCGATTGATGTGTTCTCGTGTTGAATGTGCACGAAAGTAGTCGAATGGCGTCGTAAAAGCAATAATAAAGTTTAGTCGGTGCTTATGTGTAAGAGTGCGAAGAGAATGTTTTGTCCAGTTTAATGCCGATGCGGTACAGAGCATTCTAAATTTAATTTCTTATGTCGTGTTTATTTTGTCCTCTGCCTTTATTTTGGGAGACTTTTAGTTGTGTAATCTAGCTTTGCGAATATTTGTTTCTCCCTTTTTTAGTTGTGATTTTTCAGGTGTAAGTTTCCAGAATTTCTTTTTTTTTATTTTACGAGGCCAATAGATTATATTTAATTCCAGTTCAAATTCAAATATTCTTATTCAAAATAGGATATAAAATCACTAATTGAAGGAAAATAGGATATAAAATCATAAATTACCAACCATTCCAAAATAATGACTAAAACCTGAGATGAACGGGCGCAACAAACTAAGTGGGCTTTTTTTCATAACAAAGGTAATATGGTTACAAAGTAATATTAGTCCAGTAAAGAAAAGTTTTAAATCGACATTTTTTTCGGAAGTTTAAATTCTCGATCATATTTTCAGTTTTTTATGTAAAATAAGGATACAGAGTCAAAAAATCGAAAATTAGCTTGCAAGGGTTGTAAAAACAATAAAAACTACCCCCGAAACAGCTTTTTGGCGACTTTCTTCGAAAATATAATTTTTAGCGAAAAAAAATTCAATCAAAATCGATAGATAATAAAAAAATCAAAGTTAAAGTTACTTTTAAGTTTCTAGTCATTATTATTAAGTAAGATTAAGTGTTCGCAAAAAGCCTTTTTTTTCTCTGTTTCCTGTTCAAATTTAGATATTTTTATTCAAAATAGGATATAAACTCACTTATTGAATATCAAAAACCCATTCCAAATGGGCACAACAAACTCAACGGGCTTTATTTATATAAAAGCATGGTTATAGTGTAAAATCGTACAATAAAATTTATTATTTAATAGCCTGTGGGCAGTCGCTCAAATACCAATCAGTGGTGTTATTAAGAAAGTCATTTATGTTATGGTAACCTTTAGCACACAAACGTTTTTTAACAACTCTTTTGAATTTCGTAATACATTTGTTTTAAATATTAGATTCATTAATTAATCATTCATAATTAATTCAGTAATCTAAATTTTTATCAAAGATTCATATAATTATGATATTTGAGTGGCATGAGTTTAAATGAAACAATATTTAAGATAGAAATATACCAAATTAAGTATAACACATCCATAGTAATGTTTGAGCGCCGTTCTCGTTAAAATTCAATTTCGTCTGTAAACATTATTAAGGCTCTTCACACGATTACAAACCACGCTACTGGAATATTATGCAATGATTTATTACGAAGCACAACAATCCACAATAAACTTAAACAAAAAAATAATATTCATGCAAATGCTTAAGATTTTTTATACTTATACATAACATTAATGTACATTGTAATTAATTTTTAAGGTTCTTTCGTCTTTTCTGCTCAGGTCTGAGGCATAAATTTTCGAATGGGTTCGTAGTTTTTGACCTTAATTTTAAATCCTATATTGAATAAAAATGTTTGAATTTGAGTAATAATACAAATTAATGCAAAAGTGGGTAAATTATTACTAATCAATTGGCACATCTGTACAGTATATTTAAAAATAAGTTTTGATTAATTAAAAATATGCAACTGTTAAATTAAATAATTAATATGAAAAAAAGATAACTAGTTTTTCGTTAATTACTCAAAAATTATTAATATTTCATTAACTTTCATGCAATCAAAGTTCGAAATCAAACATTTAAGTTATATGTAATTTTTAATGCTGAATAAAATAAAAATACAAAAATTACAAAAAATAAAAAATAAATTTTGGGGTGGTCGACCTTTATCATTGAATGAATTTTATCACAGGGGTATGAAAAATAGATGTTGGCCGATTCTCAACTCTACCTGATACACACACAAATTATCATACATATCGGTGGTGTCGGAGGAGTTTGGTAACAAACACAGGGATACGAGAATATTATAAAATTACTAGCTGACCCAGTAAACGTTGTATTGCCGATATTAAAATCGCGATACAAAAGTAACTGTTGATCGTAGATACGTGAAAATTTGAAGTTAAAAATATTTAGAAGTTATAGAAGTTATATTTAGAAGTAAAAAAAAAATTCGTGTGGACCACCCTTAACATTTAGGGGGATGAAAAATAGATGTTGTCCGATGCTCAGACCTACCCAATATGCACTCAAAATTTCATGAGAATTGGTCAAGCCGTTTCGGAGTAATTCAAAGTTTAACACCATAACACGAGAATTTTATATATTAGATAAGATACTAGCTGACACCCTGCGATGTCGTTCGCGTAAGTATTTTTACACCTTGGGTTACATTACGGGACTTTTAGTAGGGATCCCTAATTTTTTGAAAATGAAATATAAGCCTATAACACTCGGGGATAATGTAGCTTCCCAACAGTGAAAGAATTATTCAAATCGCTTTATTAGTTGCGGAACCTATTCAATGCAAACAAACAAACAATCAAACAAATAATCAAATCTTTCCTCTTTATAATATTAGTATAGATAACGAATAAAACTAAGAATACCTGCTATACTCATGATGATTGGCTACTTTATTTGACCGAAAGTTTAGTAACAAATAAAAATGCATTTTTATGACGTAACGATATAAAGATGATTAATAAAACCTGGAGTGTTATTTTCTCTCAGGATATAAATCAAACAAACCACTTCGCACCAACTTGATGCTGGCTAATTACTTTCATTATTATTCAGGTGATTTTATGAAATGCTTCTAATTTGTATTGTACTGGCCTGTTAGGCATTCCGTGTTGCTAAATTATAAACACACAGTAAAACATGTTCGTGAAGGAGACTATATTTCTTTTATATATACGGGGGGCAAATGGAGAAAAGACTTTAATAATACATAACAACGCATGAGGACAAGTGACTCTAAGGGTTGGCGTAGTGGAACTCCTCTCGACCAAATCGGATATAACACAGATCATTGTAAGTAACAGAGCTGTCACACTAACGACAAACATTAGTGAGGCAGCCGTCTTGGACTCTGGAGTGGCCATTTGATGATGTTTTGATGTCTTACCTTTTTCTTTAAATATTATTTCATCTGTCTCTTATGATTTTATAATTCATACCATATTATCAATAACTCTTCTGGTAAAACTGAAGATCATTCTGACATGAGCGAAGTCCATTTATATATGACTTTTGTTATTTTATAGGTACCTATAATATCACAATATTTAGTAGCTGTGTGATATCAAAAACCGTGATCGATGTTCACTTTTAGACGATAAATGTTTCGGTTTGATGCCGAAGCAATATTCACTGTGTCGCCCACATGTGACGTTTGACAATAAATATTTATACTCCCGGCCCAATTCAGTACAATTTGTAACCGAGTTTATCTTGTAGTTACAGGGACCATTATTTAGTTTTAGCATGTTATTTCAATTAACTACTTCATGTTCTGTTGTTTTAAATTGATTATAATTTATTTTTACTATTTCTGGTACAAATATTAATATGACAAAAATTTAATTTCTGTTGCATTATTTTATAGTAATGCAATACCCGTAACGGGGACATTCGTTTGTTCACAAAGAAAATAAATATTCTTCAAAGTAATAGCTTAACTTAACCCTGGAGGATAATGTTATGTTTTCTTACTGAAAAGATAATGTTGCACATTTAAGGCGCTCAATTTTCAATATAATTTTTTTATACAACTTTAAGCAATTATTTTACTTTTTCATAACTTTGCGGATTACTACATTACTAATAATTAAACATAAAATTTAGTTTTAACTTTATAATCGTAATAAAAAAAATGACACTCTAAAGATCCCTTCTATCTTCTGTATGGATGAATATTTATTTTTATCTTACTTAATAGTGAGCTATGAAATATTCAGTCTCATAAACAAAATATACAAAAGTCTAAAATTTATGTACACAACCTGCACAAATCTTTCATATGCTCATCACACACACAGTCTTTTTACATTTGGTACACGTGATTTTGGTCTTTATTTTCATTTTTGATGTGCACAGGGTGCAGGCAACGCACCTTTTGAGTGGAATGTTTTCAATATTCTCTCTCAAACGTCTTGTCGAATAAGGGATTTTCAACGTACGTGGTCGCCATTTGAGGACTTACTTTATGATCAGCTTAAGTTGGTATTCCGATGAACCTAACCTAACCTAATCTGCAGTTTTTTGCGCCCAGACAAAGAGAAAGGGCTAGCCTCCGGGATAACAACGGGATCCCTCCCGTTGTTATCGGTGGTGAATGCTCATGCATACCAATGCAGCCTGTGTCTGCGTTGATTATGTGGGACTCACGTAAAAACCTAAAGTGCCTACCCACTAAACACCACCTGAGGGCGGCTTTGGGCAAGTGCCCTCTAAGCTTTCATTGAAGGCGACCTTCTGTTGGGGAAGCGCAAGCAGCACTACCTTGGGATTATCCGCTGTGCTATAGCACAGAAAGTGCCATCTCAATTGAACTAGTGACATCAGAAGGATGATCACAAACTCGAACTGATTCTAACTGCGTCTTTTTATTCTTGGGTGCCTAGAGGCTATCTAGGTAAGACGAGGTTGATTAGAGGGATCGGTGAGGGCGTTTCTGGGCCTCCTGACTTGGTGACGGGAAGAAGAGGGTGGTATAACCCGTAATCAAACACAATTTTTTTGAGAAAATTGAAAACTGTTAAAGGTTTATAAGTAACTTGGTTATGGAGATTCCGAAAAAAAGACTCCTTTTTCTTTAAAGAGGGGGGAAGGGTTTTGCGGAGGGAAATTATTTCCCAGTATCCGGTATTTCAAAGCAAAATGTAATTTAGTAGGAAATTATTTCCCAATATCCAGAGCAGCCTCAACTTTTGCTACATTTCTACTACAAATTCTACACATATTAGTTGCTCCTATTTTGCTTGTTTTTTTTTATCGAGTATAATAAAATAAAAAAAGACAAGCAAAGTATGTTACTTTGAATGAATAAAGTTATAAAATGAAACAACAACGTTAAGAATAATGTTTTAATAAAACTGAAACTTACTTATTAAGGAAAATAATATTATTGAGGTGGAAAAGTGTGAAAAAATGGCTATTTTTTCAATGCAGGAACAAATTATGGGAAATTATTTCCCACTTTGTAAAACCTAAGAAAATGCCACGAAGGCAAAACCCGAAAAAGGCATTCAGTAAACATGTCTACTTTACAAGAATATTGTGTTTATGCACTTACTAGATTTTTTTCTTCAAAAACTATTAAAAATGCCACCAGAACCGGTTTTTTCGCAAAATATTTTAAACTGTGTTTTTGACAGTTCATGACTTTGTACAAAATGTTGCCATCACATTAGATTTAAAAAATCTGTAGGATTATTTCGTTTCTGATGTTGGTACTGAATAGAAATACCAATAAAGTAATAAAAGAGAAATGTTACGGTAGCGTCAAATGGGAAATAATTTTCCAATATTTGACTAAGGGATAATCCGCTGCCTGAAACAAACCATATTATACTACCGAAAATCAATGTTTTAAATATATATTATTATTCTTAATTGAAACTTTTACATCGCCTCACTCTTCCTGTGCAAAGGAGCCTCCTAACTAATAAACCTTTTCCACCAATTAGCGTATTTGAATAGGAAATTAACGGTGTACATTTCCTAAAAACTCCAGCATAAATTACCCTCAAGAAATAATATTGAAAGACAGCAACTTCATCGCAACGACTTTAATTTTTAAATTCTTCAGAGACATTTCATTAAATTTGAGTTGAACTACTTTTAACTCTTGGACTTCTCTCTTTTGAAGTTATATTAAATATAAGTTCTAGTTTAACTTCTCATTCTAAAACTTTGCAGCTTCAAGGAATGAAAAAGAAATAAGCAAGTATAATAAAAAAAACACATTTAGGCACTTGAATAGAATATGATAATATATTCAATTATTTCACTATAATCACAACTATAATATAGAAGTAACACTAAATGATTTGTTACAATAGGACAGTCGGACCAGCAGCCAGCACGTCAGATACCAACCTTAATAATACGAAACTACTAACATCATAATAAAGTGATTATATAATATTACAATTACTATAAATATAATAAAATATTATAATTAATAAGACAATATAATATTAACAGGTTACTAATTTTTCTATTAATATTATCATAACTGAATGTTGGTACTGATTGGAATCGCCTCTACACGAGGCATCCTCAAGACGTGTTGTCTCGCCAAAATCTGGCACAGAAAAAAGGAGTCTAGGCGAGAGGAGGCGAAACACGTGTCGAATTGTTTAAAGACAAATATTGGCGGGATTAACACTAAAGAAAACTCAAATCATTTGCATAATTATGTATTTCCGCAAGTAACGCCAACTACAATAAATCATCCAAGTATTAAGTCGTGACGTCATTTATGGGCAAATGGCATATTTTAAGCATATAATATCAAAACTGGTGGCTTTTTTAGATTCCTTCCGTCATATTATATTTTTCTTGAAATAACAAATCTCGGAGTCGTTAATATACTATAACACCAGCTATATAATTATATAGCTAAAAGCTATATTTATACACCTATGATCACCTATATAGTTTGTACTTTTTATTAATATTTAAGTTATTCAGTTTAATATTAATTAGGTTAACATCCAACATTTTCCCTAAATATTAATGATATCACGTATACAACGTGTATCATTTTTCAAAAATGTAGTTGAAACTGTAGGAATGGCACCGCGTATATGATTGAAAACGGGGCGATCCAACAAAATCGGAATAAATTTTGATAGCGCGATTCAAATCCAATCCAAGAGCGCTGCAACGTCAAACTAGCGCCATCTATAAATTTTGCTCAAAATTGTATCTTCAGGTGACCAAGTAGAACAAATATTAAAGCAAGTACGAGATGTTATATTGTATATTATTATATTCTCTATATCACATTTATACATTTGTGACCAAGAAGAAGGTATTATAGGTACCCATAAAGGGGTAATAATGTATGGTTGAACACTATTTGAAAATATAGCAATGAAGCAAGCACTTCTTGCTCAATGCTCATTCCATATCTAATAGAATCACTTGTGATTTGCATGTAATTCAAATTCAAATTCAAAAACACTTTATTCATGTAGGTCACGGAAATGACACTTATGAATGTCAAAAAAAAATGCTTTTTATCGAATTCACCAATACTTCGTAAAGGGTTGAGCTAATGAGAAGAAGTAGAAAGAAACTCATTGCCACTTTTTTAAGTCAAGATTTACATTTTAATTGTTTTACAAATCATTTCAATTACAATATATGCAAAAAGACGCAACAAAAATACTCAAATGTCAAAAACTGAAAGGCTTACCCGAGTAAGTCAAAAAAAGAAAAAAAAATTAAATTAATACTTATAAACATTATGTGAGCATTTCATTAAAATAAAATATATAATAACTTTAACTTTAAAGGAAATAATAATAATAAAAAACACATCAAGCAGATCTCCCGGTAACAAGATCATCCAGCCACCACGAGTAGCATCCGTTCACGAGCATGACGCATGGACCAGCCATCGCCTCCCTCGACCATATTTTAGGGAAGGGAATGACCCGCCCCACGTCGCCGCCACAAGCAGAGGCATTTAAGCGAGCATGACGATACCTGTCACGAGAAATCTACCGAATAACAAAACAATTCAAGTTCATCTACATATTATGCAATACTTACTAAATGCCTCCACTTACAATTTTGTTTCAAATTACATAACTCATGATAATTATTATTATTCTTATTAAAATTTTATTTATATTTAGGCATTATTCATTTTCATATACTTACTTAGCTTACTTAACACTTATAAAATTAGGAGTTGCATTTTCCCGCAACATCTTACGCATATATTTAGATCTAAGTCCTAGGAATTCATTAAATATGTTAACTTTGTTCCGTCTTTAAAATAGCCTTTCTTCTTATTATTGAGTTTTAGATAACAAAATATTTTTTTTAACGCAAATGTAAATCATGTTTTATATCTCTTTAAAAATTTATATATTAAAATATAAGTATCAGTGAACAATAATTTTAATATATTTCGAAACTTATTTAATATATAGTTATAGTAAAATCATCGTATTAGAGTTTTAGAAATATCCAATATACCTGCAATATACCAAATAAATATGTTTATTGAGGAAAAATTTAGTCTTTTGTAATTGAACTGCAACCAATTTACATTTTAAAATAGATAAACTTTGGAATTCTATCTTGGCAATTAAATCATACAGTGCAATTTTACATTTACTCTACTTTTTTCAATATTTTCCATTGTTATTTAAATATTTGAGGTATTCATTAATTTATAAAAATCTTTTCGAAATCAGATGTAGGTAGCTTGCATGTTTGTATTTAAATCTATGTAATTTTGTAACCATGCGCTTTGTTTGAATTTTAAAATTCTATGATTTTTTTATAATGAGACGATTTATTGTTAAACTACCATTTATTGATTATATTTAAATATAAAAATTTATAAATAAAACAATATACAGCACCTACATCATAACTTACTCCACAAGTTATATATCTAATCTATTCTTTTCAAAAAAATAATTCAACCTTAAAATACCGTTTGGTATGACAAACTAAATTTATTTATTCGTTGAGTGAAAATATTATGCTTTATTGACTTAAATCTATGCATTGAACAATATTCATTCTTATTTTCAAATAGGCACATCTTATAATTTTTCATTTTCATATACTTACTTAGTAACACTTTTATAAATTTGAATGTGTATTTTCCCACAACATCTAATACATACGTTTAGATCTAAGTCCTAGGAATTCATTAAATATGTTAACTTTGTTTTCATCTTTATAATTATCGTACCGTAGTTCTTTTATTGACTTTTGGGTAGCAAATTTTTTTCTGCAGTCAGAGGTTTTGAAACGCAAATGTAAATCAGGTTTTATATCTGTGTAAATTTTGTATATATTAAATTATCAGTATCAGTGTACAATAATTTTAATTTATTTCGAAACTTATTTAACTAGTGAAAGTCATCGCATTAGAGTTTTAGAAATTTTCAATATATAAAATCCCAACTAAATAGGTTTATTGAAGAACAATTTAGTTTTTCGTGATTGAACTGCAACCAAATTTTCATTTTAAAATATAATTCTTTCTTGGCAATTAAATCTTGTACAATATTACATTTAATCTTTTTTCAATATCGTCCATTGTTCTTTATACATTGAGTTATTCATTAATTTATAAAAATCTTCGAAATCAGATGTAGGTAGCTTGTTTATGCATGTTTGTATTTAAATTTATGTAATATTTTAACCATGAGCTTTGTTTGAATTTTAAAATTTTATGAATATTTTGTTTTTTCTGTGGGTGTGTGTGTTTGTGTGTGACATTGCTTTAAATTTCTGAAGTAAATGACATGTGTATTTTTATTACGAAGGTTGGGCAGGGCATATAATTCGACGGACAGATGGCCGTTGGGGCAATAAAGTCCTTGAATGGCGACCACGTACCGGAAGGCGCAGTGTTAGTAGGACCCCCACAAGATGGACCGATGATCTGGTCAAGATCGCCGAAATACGTTGGATGAGGGCAGCGCAGGACCGACCGTCGTGGAAATCTTTGGGAGAGGCCTTTATCCAGCAATGGACGGCTTCCGGCTGATAATGATGATGATGAGGGTTAGGTAATGTATTATTAAATGGAATGTTGAACAATTCTATAAGATTCATTGCTAGTTGTAGAAAGCATCCTTACAGTTAATGTTTCATTAAATATAATACCGTCTCTTTATTTTTAATTTTAACAGTCAAAGATAGCATGTCATTTACGGCCGTTTTCAATAACCTAACTATCCCTTAGTTTAACTTACTAGAGATATGCAATCCTTTTACGCTTACTAACATTTCAATAACCTATCGACTAAAGCATTGGACTATAACTATATTGGACATAACTATGGATAGATAAGATCTTGTCATTAATTACCAATATATCTGTAACTAGAGATACGTTACGGCCGATAATGAAACATTAACTTTGAGGATACTTATACTTTCTGCAACAAGCGGTGAGGCCGATAATTTGACGTATATCCAAAAGATTCTGATTAATGCTGCATAAAACAAACTAGTTAATTAACTTGGATTGGATGAAGTTTGTGAGTTCGCTATACGTATAGTATGGTAGCAAGTTTAATTAAATCTCTTTGCGAAGTAAGCCACGCACGTTATTGCTTCATATTAAAGCGCCTATAATGTTTTTATGTGGGAGGCCCTGGCCAATTATAATCATCTTGAGAAATATCATTATTTCAAAGTAAGAAAACGATCATTCTAATTTTGAATTCCACTAAAAATGTTTGGTTAAAAGAGGCTCACGGGGTGGGAGAGGTGAGACGAGCACATGGACATCTGCAATAACAGGTGTCGAGAGATGCGTGGCGGCCTTTAAGGAGGGAGTTTGCTCCTTTATTGAAGGTCCCTAAGTCGTATGGGTTCGGGAAATTAGCAGCCGGTTATTGATTGCACAAAGTGGCTGTACGAGGTAAGAAATTTCTTGAAAAACGCGAGGTTGTGGTACCAGACCAGACGTCAACGTGATGCGGGTGGAATACCAATAAGACTTTACGTCAATATGCAAAATATTGCATATTGACGTAAAGTCCGGTGGTGGAATTTATTAGGCCAAGGATAAGTTTCACGCACACCTCGGGCATGAAATTTATTCTTGGTACTACTATACTCACTATTATTTTACTTACTATTGACGGTAGCCACACCAGATATATCAGAATTTTCTATCAGATTAATTATGGCGGAAGAAATACAGTCAGATAGTGGTTTACGTTATGATTAACATAAACCTTATATATTAATATTATAATGTGTTTCTTTTTTAAGATGGAAAAAATATGTTGACTCGAATATACTTACTTAATTATTATACCATATTTAGATAAGTAATCCCGAATTTTTTGTAGACATACTAAGTACCTTTTTAGAGCAATGAATTGGCTAACTATATCTAACCATTACGCTGGGACATGAGGATAAATCAGTTCAAGAATACTTTTTCTTATTTCAAGACAATCAAAATTTTTTTGGAATGATGAATGTATTTTTGGATTAGGGCATAGGCGGGTATAGGCGTCGAGATGAATCATAGTGATATTAGGAACGTGCACCGCGTGGCTCCAGGCCTACCCACGACCCGCCCCAAAAACATTATATTGCAACTGACAACTCGACGGCAACGTGACGACCTAATCGGTGCCGCGCGATCGCGAAGGTCACTTACGACCGCTCACTGTTCGGTACACCAACAAGTGCCGCCGCGGCCGTTTCCACCACCAATTCCCGCTTCTTTATAAACGAACACCTAACTCTTAAAAACAAAATTATTTTTAGTAAGACTCGTACATTAGCTAAGGAAAAGGGTTATAAATATGTATGGGTAATAAATAGTAATATATTACTAGGTAAGAAAGATGATTCAAGGATAATTCATGTGCGATGCGTTGATGATTTAGCCAAAATATCATGACTCCTACAAATTATTATCACATGTTTATTGGTAGACCTTTTATATCTCTTGTTTTTTGTCGTCACTGCAAACTATTACATTTTGTTCTTTATATTACTTAAAATTATATACGTGCTATGGAAAGACTCCGGTGACGACGATACACGGTTACTTAAGCTTAAATATGATTTAATGTATTGCTTATCTACATCAGCTGAAAGAAATATGTACAAATTTTATTTATTAGAATTCACTTTATGTGGCGGTACACTTATTTATGTACGCTTTTACAACTAAACTTCCTTTTTTACGGTGTTTAATTTATGTTTTAATTTTATTATTATGAGGTTGTTATTGTCACAATATTTTAAAATCATCTACACATCATGTACTGTATTAGAAACATTTGATTCATATATTATAATAATTATTCACCACATGGAGGAACACGCACACTATCTACTGAAAAAAATTGTTAACATATTATTATTAATTATAAATATTTATGAAAATGATATACTTCTTAAAAGATGAATTCAAATAACCATACTATATTTTACCAAAACTGAAAGGCTTAAAACCAAACTTTCTGAATTAAGACTGAATATGCTATCTTGCGACGATGACATAATTATACTGGTAGAAACCTGGTTAACTGGCTCAATTCGATATGAGGAAATTCATAATGATAATAATTATGTACTATTTCGACGTGATAGAAATCTGGCACCGTCTGGTAAAAAGGGGGAGGGGGCGTATTAGTAATGGTAAGGAAATATCTAAAGGCTATCCAAATACCTGATATTGAAGCTGAGAACTTAGAAGAGAGATATATATATATATACTTTCCTTTACTCTCCGGACTGTAATTAAATGTGTTATATGTTCCACCGGCCGCTAGCAACAATTTATATAACCAATATTTTAATAAACTTCACGATGTATTTTCTAGTGCACGTTACCAAAATTTTTCACACAAATTCAAATAATCATCAACTCTCATGTTCCTTTTGCCAAAATTAGTCCCCACCTGGTTCTCTAAACCTTTAATAAAATGTTTAAAACCCAAACTCAAAATATGGGACCGTTGGAAATCTTACAAAAACCTGCGTGATTATCAAGAACTGTCTTTATTATGTAAACGGGTTAAATTGCTTCTTACTATATGTAATAAGTACATTAAAAACGTTGAAAACTCCTTGATGAATAATATGATTTTTTTCTGGAAATATGCAACTGCTTTAAAAGAGTCTAACTCAGGTTATCCTCGCGTAATGTGGTATGACGGTGTCGAATCTGATGATCCTAAATTCATAGCTGATATGTTCTCTAAATATTTTCACTTGGTCTTTGAACCCGGTTTCGATGGAGCATATAGTATTGACCATTTTGAAAATATAAGTTGCGACAACGATCATACTCCGCTAATTGACAATGTACGTCTCCACAGACCCAATATTTTAGCAGCACTCCAAAATATGGACCTTTATAATCTATAAACTAATCTAATAACATTCCTTTGGAAATTATTTTTAATAAATGTTTATCCTCTGGTTAATTTCCTAGTATCTGGAAGATAGCTTATATTACGCCTATATTTAAAGCAGGAGCAAAAGATCAAGTCGCAAATTATCGTCCGATCTCTATAATGTCATCTATTCCAAAAAATTTTGAGAAATTGGTACACCAAGTCGTATACACAAAGCTAAAACACACAATCATAGAACAGCAACACGGTTTCGTGGCTGGCAGATCTACTTTGTCAAATCTTCTTGTTTTTACTGATTATTTATTTAAAGGCCAATTATCAAGGGATAATAAAAACCAAATTGAAACACTCTACACAGATTTCCAAAAGGCATTTGACAAGGTACTGATATTAAAAAAATTATCATACAACGGTATAAAAGGTAACCTCTTGCATTGGTTTGCTGCTTACCTAAGTGCCCGAGTACAATCGTTAGTTATTAATGGTTTCATCTCCCCTACAGTTAACGTAACGTCAGGTGTACCTCAAGGCTCTATACTCGGTCCATTGCTTTTCACACTTTTTATTAATGACATCTCTGATTGCTTTATGTCTTGTAAGTTTTTATTATATGCATATGATTTAAAATTGTATTACCACATTGTTGACTTCAATGATATCCTGCTTATGCAGGAAGACTTGAATAGGTTAGATGTCTGTAGCAAAAGTAACAAACTATTTTTAAGTTACACTAAATGTAAGCATATCTTTTTTACGAAAAACAAAAACAAAATTGAAACGAGATTTACACTAGGTGATCTTGGGGTATACCTTGATGCCAAGTTGACACTTAATGACCACATTGATCACATAGCGAATATTGCATATCGTATGTTAGGCTTTGTTACTCGCGTCTCTAAGGCATTTAAAGATAAAGATACATATGTGTCTTTATCGAACACTTGTGCTGTCGCAGCTTGAATATGTCACCCCAATATGGAATCCGCTGTATAAGGTATATGACCATCAGGTCGAGATGATACAAAAGAAATTCTTGCGTATCCTAAACTTTCGCTTGGGTGGACGTCGAAACCACTACAAGAATCTCTTAAAACAATTTAATTTTCTTTGATTAAGCCAGCGACGGAGTTTAATTGAATTAGTCACTCTGAGAAAAATATGTACGAGTGAAATCATATCCTCAGAATTGCTTCATTTAATCGATTTTCATATACCAGCCCGTGCTACACGCTTTAATAATTTATTTCATCTCTCAAACACCAGGACAAATACTGGTATACGTACACCACTGCACAGAATGTTTGCTCTCCATAACTCTAGATTTAATGATGTAGATATGTTTTCGTGTTCCTCTAAAACTTACAAACTCAGAATTAAACAAATCCTGGCACAAACAGAGTAAGTTAGAAATTTCGTAATTTCATCTAAATTGTAACAATGTCTACAACTGCATTATGTTTGATTTATTGATTAACTGGTTGTCTGCAACTAAGTGTAAATTTATATATTAAGTGTACTTAGTGAAACTGTTTAAGGAAACATCCTTGTGTCCATATTTCTATTTTTATTTTATCTACTTTATGTTTAACGATGTATCTGTATTTGTTTCCAAATAAATAAAAAAAGAAATAATAATTCATTATTAATTTATTAATCTAAATCTTTATCAAAGATAAAGATTCATATGATTACGATATTTGAGTGGCATGAGTTTAAATTAAACAATATTTAAGATTGAAATATACCAAATTAAGTATATATAATACATCCATAGTAATGTTTGAGCGCCGTTCTCGTAAAAATTCAATTTCGTCTGTAAACATTATTAAGGCTCTTCACACGATCACAAACCACGCTACTGGAATATTATGCAATGATTTATTACGAAGCACAACAATCCACAAATAACTTAAACAAAAAAATAATATTCATGAAAATGCTTAAGATTTTTTATACTTATACATATCATTAATGTACATTGTAATTAATTTTAAAGGTTCTTGCGTCCGTTCTTCTCAGGTCTGAGGCATAAATTTTCGTATGGGTTAGTAGTTTTTGACATTGATTTTAAATTCTATATCGAATAAAAGTGTTTGAATTTGAGTAATAAAAATTAATGCACAAATGGGTAAATTATTACTAAACAATTGGCACATCTGTACAGTATATTTAGAAATAAGGTGTGATTAATTTAAAAAATGCAACTGTTAAATTAAATAATTAAGATGAAAAAATATAGCATTTAGTTTTCGTTAATTACTCAAAAACTATTAATATTTCATTAACTTTCATGCAATTATTTCGAAATCAAACATTGAATTTGTATGTATTTTTTAATGCTGAATAAAATAAAAATAAAAAAATTGACAAAAAATAAAAAAAATATTTAGGGGTGGTTGGGGTGACCCTTATCATTTAGGGGTGAAAAATAGTTGTTGGCCGATTCTCAACTCTACCTGATACACACACAAATTTTCATACATATCGTTTCAGCCGTTTCGGAGGAGTTTGGTAACAAACACAGGGACACGAGAATTTTATAAAATTATAAGAAACTAGCTGATACCCTGCTACGTCGTTCGCGTACGTATTTTTACAGGACTTTTAGGAGGAATCCCTAATTTTTTGAAAATGAAATATAGCCCATAACACTGTAGCTTCCCAACAGTGAAAGAATTATTCAAATCAGTTCAGTAGTTGCGGAGCCTATTCAATGCAAACAAACAAACAATCAAATCTTTCCTCTTTATAATACTCGTATTAGTATAGATAACGAATAAAACTAAGAGTACCTGCTATACTCATGATGATTGGCTACTTTATTTGACCGGAAACTTAGTTACAAATAAAAATGCATTTTTATTACCTGACATAATCTTAGTAAAACCTGAAGTGTTATTTTCCTTCTCAGGACATAAACCAAACAAACCACTTCGCACCGACTTAATTACTTTCATTATTATTCAGGTGATTTTATGAAATGCTTCTAATTTGTATTGTACTGGCCTGTTAGGCATTCCGTGTTGCTAAATTATAACACAGTAAAACATGTTCATGAAGGAGACTATTATTTTTTTTATATACAAGGGGGACAACGGGGAAAAGACTTTAATAATACACAACAACGCATGAGGACAAGTGACTCTAAGGGTTGGCGCAGTGGAACTCCTCTCGACCAAATCGGATATAACAGAGATCATTGTAAGTAACAGAGCTGTCACACTAACGACAAACATTAGTGAGGCAGCCGTCTGGGACTCTGGAGTGGCCATTTGTTGATGTTTTGATGTCTTACCTTTTTCTTTAAATATTATTTCATCTGTCTCTTATGCTTTTATAATTCACACCATATTATCAATAACTCTTGTGGTAAAACTGAAGATCATTCTGACATGAGCGAAGTCCTTTTAAATATTTATGACTTTTGTTATTTTATAGGTACCTATAATGTCGCAATATTTACTAGCTGTGTGAGATCAAAAACCGTGATTGATGTTCAGTTTATCCAGGCGATTAATGTTTCGGTTTGATGCCGAAGCAATATTCACAGTGTCGCCCACATATGACGTTTGACAATAAATATTTATACACCCGGACCAATTCAGTACAATTTGTATCCGGGAATACCATTATTTAGTTTTAGCATGTTATTTTAATTAAATACTTCATGTTCTGTTGTTTTAAATTGATTATAATTTATTTTTACTATTTCTGTATGATATAATATGACAAAAATTTAATTTCTGTTGCATTATTTTATAGTAATGCAATATCCGTAACGGGGACATTCGTTTGTTCACAAAGAAAATAAATATTCTTCAAAGTAATAGCTTAACTTAACCCTGGAGGATAATGTTATGTTTTCTTACTGAAAAGATAATGTTGCACATTTAAGGCGCTCAATTTTCAATATAATTTTTTTATACAACTTTAAGCAATTATTTTACTTTTTCATAACTTTGCGGATTACTACATTACTAATAATTAAACATAAAATTTAGTTTTAACTTTATAATCGTAATAAAAAAAATGACACTCTAAAGATCCCTTCTATCTTCTGTATGGATGAATATTTATTTTTATCTTACTTAATAGTGAGCTATGAAATATTCAGTCTCATAAACAAAATATACAAAAGTCTAAAATTTATGTACACATCCTGCACAAATCTTTCATATGCTCATCACACACACAGTCTTTTTACATTTGGTACACGTGATTTTGGTCTTTATTTTCATTTTTGAGTGGAATGTTTTCAATATTCTCTCTCACGTCTACGCCTTGTCTTGTCTACGTCTTGTCAAATAAGGGATTTTCAACGTACGTGGTCGCCATTTGAGGACTTACTTTATGATCAGCTTAAGTTGGTATTCCGATGAACCTAACCTAACCTAATCTGCAGTTTTTTGCGCCCAGACAAAGAGAAAGGGCTAGCCTACGGGATAACAACGGGATCCCTCCCGTTGTTATCGGTGGTGAATGCTCATGCATACCAATGCAGCCTGTGTCTGCGTTGATTATGTGGGACTCACGTAAAAACCTAAAGTGCCTACCCACTAAACACCACCTGAGGTTCGCTTTAGGCAAGTGCCCTCTAAGCTTTCATTGAAAGCGACCTTCTGTTGGGGAAGCGCAAGCAGCACTACCTGGGGGTTATCCGCTGTGCTATAGCACAGAAGGGGCCATCTAAATGGGACTAGTGACATCAGAAGGATGATCACAAACTCGAACTGATTCTAACTGCGTCTTATTATCCCTGGGTACCTAGAGGCTATCTAGGTAAGACGAGGTTGATAAGAGGGATCGGTGAGGGCGTTTCTGGGCCTCCTGACTTGGTGACGGGAAGAAGAGGGTGGTATAACCCGTAATCAAACACAATTTTTTTTGAGAAAATTGAAAACTGTTAAAGGTTTATAAGTAACTTGGTTATGGAGATTCCGAAAAAAAGACTCCTTTTTCTTTAAAGAGGGGGGAGGGGTTTTGCGGAGGGAAATTATTTCCCAGTCTCCGGTATTTCAAAGCAAAATGTAATTTAGTGGGAAATTATTTCCCAATATCCAGAGCAGCCTCTTTGCTACATTTCTACTACAAATTCTACACATATTAGTTGCTCCTATTTTGCTTGTTTTTTTTTTTATCGAATATAATAAAATAAAATTAAACAACAACGTTAAGAATAATGTTTTAATATAAACTGAAACTTACTTATTAAGGAAAATAATATTATTGAGGTGGAAAAGTGTGAAAAAATGGGTATTTTTTCAATGCAGGAACAAATTATGGGAAATTATTTCCCACTTTGTAAAACCTAAGAAAATCCATCAAATATCAATGCCACGAAGGCAAAACCCGAAAAAGGCATTCAGTAAACATATCTACTTTACAAGAATATTGTGTTTATGCACTTACTAGATTTTTTTCTTCAAAAACTATTAAAAATGCCACCAGAACCGGTTCTTTCGCAATATATTTCAAACTGTGCTTTTGACATTGACATACGATGACAGTTCGCGGCTTTGTACAAAATGTTGCCATCACATTAGATTTAAAAAATCTGTAGGATTACTTTGTTTCTGAAATTGGTACTGATTAGAAATACCAATAAAGAAATAAAAGAGAAATGTTACGATAGCGTCAAATGGGAAATAATTTCCCAATATTTGATTATGGGATAATCCGCTGCCTCCTTAATCAGGGGATTAGGGTGATTGTCTGAGGACTTGAAACAAACCATATTATACTACCGAAAATCAAACTTTTAAATATTATTATTCTAAATTGAAACTTTTACATTGCGTCAATCTATCCATTTATCGCAGGTAGCCTTTGCCCAGCAGTAGGTGTGTTCCGACTGATATGATTGCATGTAGCATTACAGCCGGCCGCGTAGGGGTTTTTTGAATCATTAACTGCCATCAAGCCAGGTTGGCCAAGTGGTCTCAGGCGCTAGCTTTAAGCTCTGGTTTCCGACAGGGATCGTAGGTTCAAACCCCACACCTAATATGTAAAGCATAACATTTTTTTCTTTCCGTTATTATGCTGATACCATTATTTTGTTCAAAAGCCAGCACGTCAGATACTTTCGACTGACCCAACAAGAAGTGTACAATAACTTACGGCCGTTCCCAATATTCAGTCTATCTCTTACTTGAGATAAAAATCGTAGCTATCCATGACTTTTCTGTCCCAATAAACTTTTCGACGGTAATTCGCCGTTAGAGCAATTCGTAACAATTACCCTACTACCAACCTTAATAATACGAAACTAACAACATAATAATAAAGTGACATCACTAAGATTTTGCATGTGATTATATAATATTAGAATTACTAAAAATATACTAAATATAATTAATACTAAAACGATATAATATTAATAGGTTACAAATTATTCTATTAATATTATCATAACTGAATGTTGGTTCGAATTATTGGAATCGCCTCTACACGAGGCATCCTGAGGACGTGTGACTAAAGTAAAAGTCTAGGCGAGAGGAGGCGAAACACGTGTCGAATTGTTGAAAGACAAATATTGGCGGAATTAACACTAAAGAAAACTCAAATAATTTGGATAATTATGGATTTCCGCAAGTAACGCCTATTCAATAATTAATTATCCTAGTATTAAGTCGTGACGTCATTTATGGCCAAATGCCATATTTTAAGCATATAATATCAAAACTGGTGGCTTTTTTAGATTCCTTCCATCATATTATATTTTTCTTTAAATAACAAATCTCGGAGTCGTTAATATACTATACACCAGCTATATAATTATATAGCTAAAAGCTATATTTATACACCCATGGTCACCTATATAGTTTGTACTTTGTATTAATATTTAAGTTATTCCGTTTAAATTGTGATAACATGCAACATTTTGTATTAATATTAATGATAACACGCATACAGCATGAATCACTTTACAAAAATAGGTATTTTCATGTCGTATCGACCTTTAGGAAACACCGCAGCGTACGGAATCACTTACAATATTGAAAACGTGGCGCCCCGACAAAATCGTAATAAATTTGGATAGCGCGTTTCAAATCCAATCCAAGAGCGCTGCAACGTCAAACTAGCGCCATCTATAAATTTTGCTCAAAACTATATCTTCAGGTGACCAAGTAGCACAAATTATATTAAAGCAAGTACGAGATGTTATATTGTATATTATATTCTCTATATCACATTTATACATTTGTGACCAAGAAGAAGGTATTGTAGGTAAAGGGGTAATAATGTATAGTTGAACACTATATTTTAAAAATATAGCAATGAAGCAAGCACTTATTATATCTGCCAAAATAATGCTCATTCCATATCTAATAAAATCACTTGTGATTTGCATGTATTATAAACACAAATTTAGGAAAAATGTTTGAAAGTCAATATTTGACGAAAAAGAATTAGCTAATTGATATTTATGGGTTTTCTTGTAATCTTAACTATGTGAACATGTTATAATTATTTAAAGTTCTCATAAAAAGCAAACTGATTATTGCTAAATGTTATTAATTTGTCTCAGCTTGGGCATCTTCACGTTCCACTGAGCTACAATATAATGATATAATAATAATATATAATAATAATATAATATAATGTTTTCATAATTTTTTTTTTCTACTAATTTACATTTTGGCCATGCGACTCTAACATATATCTTTTACATTAAAATGTCATCAAAAGACTGCAAATGCAGTCTAGAAATAGAACTAAAAATCAATGCAATGAAATCATATTAATTCTTGCTTTAAAAAAAGCACTGTGCTCCTTAAGAACACATAACGATTTTTTATGTTTTCTGAATGCCACTTGACGCAAGACACCCTTAAAAAAGGGGTATTTCAATTTAAAAAAATTATTATTTCTATATAAATGATGTTATTAAAGTAGTAAAATAATAAGTCGATTTCATGTTTATTCATACTAAAAACTAATTTCACGCAAACATGTGTAAAAAAAATAATTAAACGCGTAAAACACGCCATAGGACAGGACAAAAGTCAAGGTACAAAAAAATAAAAAAAATGCCCTTATGTAGATTTAAGCAAATACTTGGACTGGCGTATAATGATGTTAGCTAATGAAGCTCAACATTAGTACGAGCTCGTATCATAAGCCGGCCTCTGTGCTCAAATTGACGTTTGCTGTGCGCAAGTAGCACTTATATCGTAATGTCACATATACTCATACCAGCTCGCAAATGTGGGTCAAGAGACTAACTATCACATGACAGACATACTCAGTGTTGGAAATTGCGAGGCTCCTACCCGATATTTTAAATTCTTTGGGAATATCTTTTAGATTTAATAATACGAAACTTCAAGCGTGCATCTGCAATTCTTAAAGGGAGGCGGTAGATAATTTGAATAGTATTCTCATCTTTCAATAGCTCCTATTTATTCTATTGGAGAGTTTTTTATTAGGATATGATAATAAAATAAAATCTGCTCCATTTATTTCAACATTGTTTCAAATTTAAAATGAAAAAAATGTTTTATTGTTTTATGATATACGTCTGCAACATTTCAAAGCCTCCAACATTGCAATGTCCTCAAAAATGATAATTGGAAGTTTTTCTCTACAAAGTATTTCCTAGTAAGTGCCTACAACATGCAGCAATCGTACGTCGATATCGTGGTTAGTATATATCTTACAACATACCCTAAACCTCGCATGAGTAGCGACTTCATGGACTCGACCATTTCATATAATTGTATATCATATAATAATCTGATGACGTTGGTTATCTGAATTATCCTCCTGTTTCACCCATATGGGGGTTCAAATATGCAATTGATGTACTTTTTGATTTTACTTTTATAATAATTTAACTTCCCAACTTGCTAACTTTTAAGCAAGGTTATAAGCATCCATCACTGCCATGAACGTAGGCATTAATGATTTGAACAAATCTGTTATACCCATAGATATAAATTAACAATAAGCACAATTGGCATTGTTTAAATTTGAATAATTAATATTGACGACAATTTTAGATGAAGTCAATTTAAATGTATCGTGAGTACAGCGATAAATTGTTTTTAAGACGTGAATCGACCTGAAATTTTTATTTCAGAATATACGGAACCTAATTTGTTAGTTCTTAAATCCGCTACTAGTTGACGATAGCTGTCTGAAATCAGTGATACAATACACAGTAAAATATATTTTTTTAACAGTTATTAAATTCATTTAACTGGCTAATTGTATGCTTTAGAATATCATGCGATCCGTGTGGTTCTTTATGAAAATGTGGGTCTTACACATCAGGTGATCGATTAGCTTGATTATTCTCCTATCTATGATATTTAAGGCCTATTATTATTATATACCTATTATAAAAGGCAAAGCCAACGTCAAATAAATTTTGTTCAATTAGAATTCAACTAAGGATTTTTAAATCATCACTGTAAATATTTCTTTTACTGAATCTACCATGTGTTCGGAAAAAGTAGAGCTTCTTGAGAAGAACATACAAGAAACTCAATGGTCACTCTTTTAAATCAAATATAATATTTTACAATGGAGGTAATATACATATCAAAGTAGTTTGTAAGGTACTGTGTCGAATATATATGTCGTGTTCAAAGATTTTTAAGTATCAGTAATAAATAATGAACTGTATAAATATAAATTATCGTGTGTTGGATGTATCAATCTTTAGAGCATTTAATTAATATTTTGTGTAAGGATGCTTCGTGAACATGATAGTGATTACTGTTATAATTAGTAATCGCATCCGACAAATACATTGATTTATTAACTATAACAGATCGACCTGGCACCACAAGCAGCACCAGTTCACGAGTTAACGAAAGAACCTCGCACATATTTGAGGGAAGGAGACGACCCGTCACACGACACTTCCCCATTATTATCTAAAAGCTTAGCCTTCCGATATCTGTTTCTTTCACGCGCTGGAATATTCTGGATCTCCATTACCTTTTAAAATCTCTTTGTATTATCTTTTCGTAAGAGATGTCATGGAAAACTGTACACTGTAAGCTTACCTATTTCACTTATTAATAAATAATAAACGTTTTACAGCCACACTATGACCCAGGCGATCATAATTTTAAAGTGATAAAGAGACCTAAGATATTTAATAAGTTATTAATTTGATAATTATGTATTCTTTTGTTTAATTAATATTATTAAATTGATACTTATTTTATTGGCCATTAAATATACGTACTGTTATAATTAAAAACAAACAAAATATTACATTTGAATTTAGAATCTGTCATTTTTATATGATAACTAACTGACCCAGCAAACGTTGTATTGCCGATATTAAAATCGCGATACAAAAGTAACTGTTGATCGTAGATGGGTGAAAATTTGAAGTTGTATGTATTTTTTAATGCCACATTATAAAAAAATAAAAACAAAAAATTTCGTCCAAAAATTAAAAAAAAAATTAAGGGTGAACAACCCTTATTACTAAGGGGTTTGAAAAATAGATGTTGGCCGATTCTCAGACCTACTCAATATGTTCACAAAATTTCATGAGAATCAGTCAAGCCGTTTCGGAGGAGTAAGGGAACGAACATTGTGACACGAGAATTTTATATATAAGATAATATAATATAATACATTGTATAATATTTACGATATTAAAATGGAGTGATGTGATAAAGAGAACCGAATCGTTCTCATTGCATAACACAAAGTAGGTATGGAGCCAAATGCAATTCTTAAAACTCCCCATACGCTTGGTATAAAAAATGTATGTGTACCGGGCTATTAATAGGTACAATGAGACCTCCTCTGTTTGTGACAGAAAAAGATCTGGCCGTCCACGTAGTGTTCGTACGAATAAGAATGTGAAAGCAGTAAGGCAAAGAATTCGAAGAAATCCTGTCCGAAAGCAAAAGATGTTATCTCGGGAGATGAAGATACGAGGGCGGCACTGACAATTTCGGGAATCAAGGAAGTGACACAACATTACTATTTGTAAATGTAGTTATTGCTTTTCGAAGTATTCTCCACGAAATTTGACACTTTTTTCCGTACGATGGAACCATTCCATTCGGAAGTTGTGGTCTCCAAAATGGCCGATTTGTAGGCGTCCACAGCTTCTTCAGGTAATGAAAATCTCTGAGCACGCAATTTATTCTTTATTTTAGGGAAAGTATAGAAATCATTAGGGCTTAGGTCGGGGCTGTACGGCGGATGGTCTCATAATTCTATGTTTTCTTGCTCTAAAAACTCTTTTTTTCTGTGCGCTGTGAGAACTCGCATTGTCGTGATGGAGGATGATGCGGCGGTTGCAGATCTCTTTACGGAGATCAGAAACGACCTGTGGCAAACAAATGCTAGCATACCATCCTGCATTAACCGTTCTTTGTCCCTCAAGAGGAATAGTCGCAACATGGCCGGTTTTGGGGACAAACGTGGCCACCATTTCTTTGCAACACTCCGTGAACGAAGAATTTTTGTTGACCTTAAATCATTTTCGAACACCCAAACTCGTGACTGGTTTTTTGTTTCGGGTTCGTACCGTACAGGATTCGTCACCTGATACTATGTTGTATACAGCATTTGAGGATCCTGCGTGGAATCTTTCGAGAGTTCTGACGCACCAAGTAACGCGAGCCGCTTTTTGCTCTTCACAGAGCAAATGCTGTATCCATCGAGAAAACTACTTTTTTACACCTAATTGTTCATGCAAGATTATTTGTATTTGACACATGCCAATGTCTAAAATTGCCTGAATTTCGCGGTATGTCACATGTCGATCTTCCTCAATCAGCTTACGCACAGCATCAACGTTTTCTTTGGTGACAGCAGTTTTTGGACGACCTTGACGGGGATCATCACTGAGCTTGACACGTCCTCGTTGAAATTCAGCAAACCAGCGATAAATTGTGGTTTTGGATGGGGCTTTATCACCAAATGCAGAATTCATCCGGTCAACACACTGTTTTTGTGCTAAACCACTTCGAAAGTCATAATAAATCATTGCTCTAGAATTTTCTCGAGTCAATTCCATTTTCTCAACGACTAAACAAGTTTGAAAAGACCTTGTGACAAGCCAATGGTATTCGATTTTTAAAACCAAGGAGTTTTCAATTAAAAAGATTTTAATATGACAGGAACAGTGGAAATATTCCATTCCCGATCCTTTTAGTTCAGCCTATGTAGCTCCTATAACCGAGTAGCGTATTTTAAAAGATGAATTAAGACTTGTAGCCAATAAGAGACGTACTGGTCATTCCTTAAGTGATCATTTAAAAAATAATGGGGTGCTAAAACCGAAACAACTACTGATGCGGTACGCAAAGTGAGGTCACAGAAAAATTTTGTTTACATTTGAGATTTTTTCAACAATTGAGCAACATTTTAACAAACAAAATGACCGTATTTTATGCTCAAAGCTCTAAGGAAGCTTCCCAATTAGTCGACAGAGTGCAATGTGGGCACTTTTTGCCTTCAGTGATGGTTTGGTGAGGTATAGGCTATAAAGGAGTGACTGAGCCATACTTTTGTGGAAAAGGTATCAAAACATGACACAAGTGTATCATGATACTACTTTACTTATTAGTGAAAAGGTAGTGATGCCCCTTAACAATACCATGTTCAATAACCAAAAATGGTCCTTCCATCACGACTCGGTGCCGAGTCATAAATCTCGTCTTGGTTGATATCGACTTCATCACAGCGGAAGACTGACCGTCGTCTAGTCCCGATCTTAATCCGTTGGATTGTGATTTATGGACAGTTTGCTCTAAATGCCATGATAATTTGGAGTCCCTAAAACAATCCGTACGATTGGCAGTGAAGAATTTTCCCATGGAAAGAGTGCGCGCTTCTATTGATAACTAGCCTCAACGTTTAATTATACGTTTAACTGTATTGCAGCCAATGGAGACCACTTTGAATAAGCTTATTCTATTTTAAATTGTTTTATATTTATGTATTTAACTAACACACTGTAAAATTAATAAACTGAAAATGACGATTACAATATTATGATGTCTTTAAAAATTAGGGCTGTTATTTATTAAAAAACCACCATAATATAGTAGTCATATTACATTATGTACCGTCAAGAATAAATAATTTATTAAATTAAACAAACATCATCATAAATGTATAAAATTTAATCAACATAATGAAATATCTGACTATAATCGATCTGAGACGTGCAATGTGTTGGAAATAATTTGTCTGAACGCTGTTGTCGTAGTATTCAGATGTCATGACCACAACAGGGCACGGCAGTGGGCGCGAGCGACGACCTTGTAAGCTGAAAGTACACACTATGTATACACAAGATATTGTAGTTTTACATATTATAGTTTTCTATTCATTTGTCTCTAATACTCATTGAAGTCAATGAAATATGGTATTAGGTTTTAGAACATAGTATACCTACAATCTGAATATACTTAAAATATGTATAGAGTATTCTATCGAATTTTTCTTTATGGCCGCATCGTAAAACAAGCTATAGATAAAAAGAAATTTATGGACCGTTCCATAATTATAGAGTTTTTTAAAAATTTTATGCCTTCTGCACCAAATAACTTTTGAAAATATATACCTACGATCTTATCTACATTTCAGAATTTGTATTAACCAGTTTTTTTTACTGGCCTACTTTTGATTTTGGGCAAAATTTAGTATGAAATGTGAATGGTCTCCTTTGAAAACTATATTTTTTCAACAGTCACCAGGGCATTTGACGAATAGTATGATGTAAAGCCGACCTAAGCCCTAATGATTTCTATACTTTCCCTAAAATAAAGAATAAATTGCGTGGTCAGAGATTTTCATGACCTGAAGAAGCTGTGGATACATTTTTAAATAGTAATGTTGTGTCACTTCCTTGATTCCCGAAATTTTCAGTGCCGCCCTCGTTGCATGTGATGTAATGAAACATTAACAAACATTAATATTTACTTTAAAGATGCTTTCTGCAACAAGCGGTGAGGCAGATATAATATATTATAATATAAACACACTTTTACACAAATTATCTTGCCCCAAACTAGGCATAGCCTGTACTATGGATACAAGACAATGATATGTTTAATACAATATACTTACTTAAACATACATAAATACATAAAAACATCCATGACTCGGAAAACATCCATATTCGTCATATAACTGATTGTACCTACCGGGATTCGAACCCGGGACCTCTACATTAGTAGTCAGATAATTTGACGTATTTCCAAAACATTCTGATTAATGCTGCATAAAACAAACTAGTTAATTAACTTGGATTGGATGAAGTTTGTGACATGGCTATACGTATAGTATGGTAGCAAGTTTAATTAAATCTCTTTGCGAAGTAAGCCACGCACGTTATTGCTTCATATCAAAGCGCCTCTAATGTTTTTATGTGGGAGGCCCTGGCCAATTATAATCATCTTGAGAAATATCATTATTTCAAAGTAAGAAAACCATCATTCTAATTTTGAATTCCATTAAAAATGTTTGGTCATTGAAAATTAGACCTGTGTTGGAAACATTATAATGCGATTTTTTTTAAATGTTGCGTAAAATTCGAAGTTTCGATGTATAATTTTCAAATAGCATTTTTAGATGAAGGACTTTCTGAAGCAACCATCTAACATTGGCATAACGAATGTCAGTGATGCAGGACGGCTGTTAATGATTAAAACGTGCTGTGCTGAAGTGAAAAATTACAATGATTGCAAAAAAAGATTAAATACGAAGAATTTCACGATAGGTAAACTTCAGCATGGTTCAAAAAGTATCGATGCGATGTTAAGCGTCCTGACTCCTGGTAGAATGTCGCTGGTGGCTTGGGCACTGGGAAAGACGCTGGTGTCGGACGCGACTTGCGTCGACACTCTGGCTCCTTCTCATGTCCAAGCTACGTCAGTTGGTGCTGAGGCTGCTGCTTCCACTGCCGAAGACTTACATTTGTGTGCCGCTTGGTGTCGAGACATTTGGCCCGTGGGGCCCAGAGGTGCGAAGAATGTACAAAATACTATCTTCGCGCCTCAATAGGGCTACTGGAAACCCAAGCGCTGGCAGCTATTTCGGTCAACGGATCAACCTTGCTATCCAACGGGGAAATGCTACCAGTATTACTGATACGCTCACCCGTAATGATTATTTTATTTAAATGTAATCATAGTTTTGTATATATAGCTATAAAATTTGTTTTGTTTGGGTAAATTTATTAATAATAAAAAAAACATAAAAATATTTCTGTGAGGTGTTAGAGAATAGTTTCACCTTACTTAAGCAAAAATTGAGTTATTTGGAATCATGTGCTTGTACCCATTACTTAAACAATCAAACCGATCTGAGCTATCGTGGATGATTTGAACTGTTCTATTTTTTTTTAATATTATATAGAAGAGGAAAACGGGCAAGAGGCTCACGAGGTGGGAGAGGTGAGACTAGACATCCGCTACAACAGGTGTCAAGAGATGCGTGACGGCCTTTAAGGAGGGAGTTTGCTCTTTTCTTGAAGTTCCCTAAGTCGTATCGGTTCGGGAAATCAGCAGCCGGTTATTGATTGTACGAGGTAAGAAATTTCTTGAAAAACGTGAGGACACGAAAACAGACGTCAACGTGATGCGGGTGGTATTTTATATTTTGACGTAAAGTCCGGTGGGGGAATTTATTAGGTCAAATTGACAGAGGTTTTTTTATTCCACCCAATATCATAAAAAAAAAATTCACGCACACCTCCTTACTATTGATGGTAGCCACACCAGATATATCAGAATTTTCTATCAGATCAATTATGGCGGAGGAAATATTGTCAGATAGTGGTTTACGTTATGATTAACATAAACCTTATATATTTATAATGTAATGTGTTTCACTTTTATTATGGAAAAAATATGTTCACCAGAATATACTTAATTATTATAGCATATTTATATAAGTTATCCCGAATTTTTTGTAGACATACTAAGTATCTTTTTTGGGCAATGAATTGACGTATATCTAACCATTACGCTGAGTCATGCGGATAAAGCAGTTTGAGAATACTTTTTCTTCAGACTTACTTCCAGACAATAATTTTTTTTGCAATGATGAATGTATTTATGGGTTACCTGATGGTATGTGTTCACCGCTTGTAAGATATCAGGTATCATAAGAGTTTTGCTGAGCTTTATAGCCGTCGAATTGACGTACCGTTTTATATTAGTTATGTGTCTTTTAATAGTTTAAATATAAATAAAACCAATACACATACATACACACTTACCCACATTCACACCTTCAGAATCAAACACACACACACACACACACACACACATACACACTGTAGTATTCCGTATTAAAGTATACTGACTAGCATCAGCTGTCCGAATACAATCATGGTGTTTCACTGTGTTGATAACTTAAAATTCAAGCCTTTAAAATGTTAATCCCCTTTTGGTAGTCGGATCATATTTTTATGTATTATTTTAATCTTCTTAGTTGATTTGGATGTATAAATAAATAAATGAGTACCTACATATGAATTCTATAACCTGTTATTGATACGTGTCGGACGAGGAGTAAACCGGGAACTCCGTGATAGGAGTTCCCGGTTTACTCCTCGTCCGACAAAGATTCTATGAAAGCCTATGCTATCGTTCGCTAATCTGACTGACAGATTTAAATACTTCACCAGTACAACACTTTAGCATTTAAGCATTCTTTAAGGTAGTTTGTCATGAAGCGAAGACATTAATTATATTGAAACTCAATATCGAAAAAAAATGACAAAATATGATATATCGTAAGTCCTATTACTCTACAGCTGAATATCTAAGTGATCAGAGTGATATAGCAATAGCAATGACAGTATAATATTGTATATTTTTATTAAAAAGAGCGCAAAAAAAGAATGCTGGGAGAGTTTCTTGCGCCGCTTCTTCTCTCTCGGAGCGCCATTTGTTTCCGAAGCGGTAGTAGTATCTAGTATATTAGGAATGACATCAAAAAGAATTCTAAAGGAATCAATTTTGAGAAAATAAATGTCTCTTATACATTTTTATTTCATCATCAAAATATAAGTAAGCAGTCAGAATCGATTTCAGAGAAGAGAAGCTGTATTTTATATCTGATAATAGTTGCAACCCAACCCCACATAAATGCATTTGAAACAAAATTTATTAAGCTCTCAAGCAAATGAAGCCATATTTCACCGAATAACGCTTGTAAATCAGTCATATAAGCTGCTCATAAATTAGTTTGGACATTTAAACCTGAAACAAGACACCTAAATATTTAAATTAGAGGAAATCACTGGAGAATTGTTTTTGATGACTATGACCCGACAATTGTTATTAGTAATATTTTCATTGAGAATCGATCATTTGTCGACGCAGAGAGCTCGAAATGTCGGGGACCCAGTGCTCTGTGAACGGCTGGATCACTAGGCGTTAAGTAGAGACGTCGCTTCATTGTGTGTCTTTTACCACATTTATCACGGGAGTGTTCCGAAGTGCTGATTCACCTGATTCCGGCCGCCGAATTCCACCTTCACACGACACGCCACAAATTAGGATATCATCCCCACCATCTGGATGTGTGGCGGTCCTCCAAAGTGCGGTTTTCAAGGAGCTTTCTCTCACGTACTACAAAGCTCTGTAATGAGATTCCTTGTGCGGTGTTTCCGGGACTTTACGACATGGGTACCTTTAAAAAAAGCTCGTACACCTTCCTTAAAGGCCGGAAATGCTACTGTGATTCCTCTGGTGTTACAAGAGAATGTGGGCGGTGGTGATCACTTAACACCAGGTGACCCGTACGCTCGTTTGTCCTCCTTTAAAAAAAATTAATTTGTTTGTTATCTAATATAATTCACTAAATAAATAAAAATAAACTGCTTTAACATTGTTTATTATGGTTAAGAATAATAGGCATCACATCGGGTTCCAAATAGAAGAAAGCAGCGTCATAAACCATTCCTTTGGGAGCTTACACCACACATAGACACAGATATCATATAAAACACTCAATGAACCTTATAGATACTTTACTTCTGTGGATAAAAAGTTATACACATCATCATAAACTAATTTCATGCCACGATTGGTTTTAATATTATTAGAAATACGTTACAAATGGGAGTTTAATGGTAAGTTAACAGCAAATGCTATTCGAAAATTCAGAAGTTTGTTCGATAAGGAAGTTAAGTTTGTTAAGTAGGCACATTAGGGGGAAAACGGCAAACATTTGAGAGCATCGTCAGCAATGGCTGGATGCCAGATGTTTTCAAATATTTCATCTAATTGGACGAACTAAAATTAATTTGTCCTATTGACAGACTATTTAATTACGAATTTATTAATTTTCAAGGATAAGTTCAAATGGGAATTCCATTTTTTCTCACAAAAATACAGAAATAATATACACATGTTGCAACTATCAGTGTGCGTTGATTTCATTTAAAATTGCAAAAAAATTATGCTTTCTTGAATTTTTGAACCCGTTGAAACTGTGGGATGGTTTAAGTATTTAGGTCATAACCTCACAGATATTTAAATGATGATGAGGATATGGAACGTGAGCGCCGTGTGCTTGTCGTGATACGATCAAAATTTTTATACTTGTCAATTATGGTCAAAAGAGAGTGCCCCTACGCTACCTACTTTTCCTCATGCGTCATAATGAGAATAATATAGTATTTTTTTTGCTTAATTTTTACATTATTTGACCATCCGAACCAAGGGGATTCAATTTAAAATAAAATAAAACAAAAAATATATTTTCTTACAAAGGGTAGTGACGGAAATAAGGCCATCAATTTCTTTGAGTGTTGCGGTGTAAGAAATGATTATAATTTAGGTCCTATTGACATTTATTGAGTCGAACCAATGTTTTTTTATTTGAATCGATTTATCAAGATTATTTGCAATCATGCGCATAATATAGTTCTTATAATATCTTATTATGATACAGTAAGTTAAGTTATAATATTAATTAGTTGATTAGTTGATTGTTTATATAGAGAGACCTTTAATTAACTGTTATATCTACACTAATCTGTAAGACTATTTGTAACATTTATGCTGTTGATATTGTCAATAAATAAATTTTAAAACAAAACCCTCGCAAAACGCGTGGTTGTGGAGTGCCAAACGTCTGCGTCCAATGAGGCGCGATTTACCATTTTTACGTAATGTTCGGTGATGGAAGACGACTGGTAACTCCTCTGAGCACTCCCCGTGATATATGCGGTTAAAAAAGGATGAGAGAACTCTAAAGAATCAAACCGAAACGAGATGACGTGATCGCCAATAATTCGATCCGCTTTCGTTGCATACGTTGAAACGGAAAAAGCTGGTAGTGGGGAGCGGCCGCCCAGAGGTGAGAACTGTGCTCCTTATAAAGTTGCAGGTAACCACGAAGCATACGGACCAGTTACAAGAGAATGAAACCGTGAACTAGTTCCAATACTTAGGCTTAATAATCAATAATACCGGCAATTGCAAGCCAAAAATACGTATATGAACAGGCAACTACAGACGCCTTAACTGAGGAAGGTGGTGAAAGACAGAAATATCAGCAATCGGACTAAAATACTCCTGGGTCGTAATTGTCTTCCCCGTTGCTCTATATGTCGATAGGCAAGGCCGTAGATAGACAAAGAATCAACGTGAAATGAGCTGCGCAAGCAGGACAGAGGCGTGTAAATAGTGAAGGAATATACATTAAAAAATAATTAATATGTCAAAAATAATATGTGGCATTATTAATGAGAATCCTGTAAGTTTAGTACAGCTATATTAAATGAAACAATTTATAATTGAAATCATTTATTGAAATAATTTATTTTGAATTTTATTAATATGTTTTATTTGCTTCTTGATAAACGCTCCTTGCTCCTTATTAGCCCTCAGTAGAAGAATCAACCACAATAGGGTCTTTTTCATCGGCCTTGCAAACGCCATTGTGAGCAAACGTTGCTCCGCGACAGCTTAAACTAAAATGTGAAAAGTAAGCATTCAAAAAAGAATTAAACGTTGAAACTAATGATTTATTATAAGTAATTAATATTTAATAGTATTAACATATTATTACACGTTAAAATATGTCTACATGTACAATTCTTCAAGTATATTTAGATTTACTTAACGAAGAAATTCTTATTGTGACAATATTATAATGTTACGCCTAAAAATAGCTCGTAACTTTTAATAAAAGGTAAGGATTTCAAGTGTGGTGAAAAAAACGTTATGCAACAATAACGAATCAATATTAAGTTTCACACAATTTGACTCACTGAATTCTGGCACGAGGCTGACTGGTTTAAATCTTGTGCCAGAATTCAGCGAGTCAACATCTCCTGAGTATACCTCTTATAGAGGCGTAGCACTTGTGGTGTGGTGCGAAAAATTGACTTAAAACAATTAATATTACTTATCCGCTGCATTTCGCGTTGAATAGTTAGAATGATCCGTTGACCGAAATAAATATTATAATTTATAGATAATTCAGAATACTTACATACATTTGTTGTCATACGTCTGTCCATTAGTGGCACAGACAGGAACGTAGTCATGTGCGCACGCTAAATCACAGAAGAGTTTTGATTTTGCACTTACGAAAGCAACGATTGATAAAATCCATGTAATACCTGAAATAAAAATGTTAAGTTCTTCAAATATTGGCACATGACATTTATAGAGTCAAATTAAAACCGTGTATGATTAAGTAGTTAAATTTCATCGAACTGATGATAATAATATTATGAAATACTACTATTTTTTATTGTTTTATTTTTTTTTGTTCACAATTAAAAAGTTTTAACAGATAATATACATTATTAAAAAGTCACTCACATGAAACCATGTAATGTTTATCCGTGGGGACGAGATCGCTCTTAATTACTTACAATATTTATATATTGATTTCTTACATTAATTATAATAACATGCTTATAATACACATAATTACTGTGTCTTTTCCGGTTCTTTCACAGCACGTTCTAAAAATTTTGCGTGCAAACCATTTAAAAGTATCTGCCAATAAATACTCCCATTTCCTCCTTCCATATGCATTGTTACTTTTAGGTAATATGTATGTTTTAAGGATACAGATATTCCCTAAAAATATTGCACATTTCACTAACAAAAATTAAATACTCGGTCGGTCCTAATTTTGAGCCTAGGGCTGTCCCCACTTCGGTTAATATTTTTTCACTAACTGTGTCACCTATTTTGACCGATATATATCTGTTGGCATGATATTCTTGAAACCACTTTAATAACGGACCCTATATACCTACCATTTCGGCCTAGCTTCTCATATAAAATATTATATTTAATTATCTCGAATGCCTTACTGAATTCTACAAGAACAATTAGCACATGCTGCCGGGCATACATGTGTCCATTGACCAAATAGGTGAACAACAGTTGGTTTGTTGGTGTCAAACAATGAAGAGACTTCGAGACGATTTGTAGTATTTTTAACCAACTTTGCTTGCCGTATATAGGTTCCCCACATGGAAGTAATTACAATAATAATTAGTTTTTTAAGGAATCATTATATTTTATCATATAAATTAATGATTTACAACAATTGTTTGTTCAGCTTATCGCGCTATGAAAATGTAATTTATTTTTAATTAAAGTATACACACATATAATAAAGATACCACATTAATCCACTTAATCCACAAATTAACCAGCTACATAAGTGACAGGATGTGGTGCTAAGAATCCCCGTTCGGCAAGGCTACAAACGAAAAACCGTGGCCTTGGCATACATAATGTCAAGACAGTGCGAACCGATGAGAAGTTGGAGGAGCTGCAGAAAGCTTTGAGCAGACTTCGATGGGACTTCGTGGTTATCTGAATTCCGAAGGCAGGGAGATGACTTGATAATCCTAAATTCTAGACACCTGCTCTAGTTCCGGGAGGGCGACCAACTGTCCCAAAGTGGAGTCGGGTTCCTTTTCCACAAGTCTGTCGACAGAAACGTGACGCTGAGGTGCGGAGTGTGTCGATTATGGTTAGTACCGTACTGTTATGAGACTCTTTTTTTTTTAAGTTTAATTTTACCAAACAAAATTATAAATTGAACTAGATGAATGGATTTTAACACTTCCTCCCTTAGACTGAACTTCGGGGTTAGTTCAAAGGTTCGTTTTAATTTTATTTCTAATTTTCAATTAGAAATCGCAATAGAATTTCGTGAACTCCAGAATGATTGCATCCTGTATCTTCCGAAATTTTCTTTTGGTATTATGTTACCTTGGGTCTGCTGCCGTTCCCACAAAGTTATACAATTTATAAAATAGTAACTTGGAGACACAGTTAAGTAATAGAGTTTAAAAACAGAATAATGCGTCCCGTATTTAACAATTTAATATGAATTTGTTATAATTTTATCTATGATTTGCAGTTGGTACGAGAAAATATGTTTATTTAATTTAAAATCGCCTAAATCTATGTTTGGTAGTTCAATACATAATAACGGAGCTGATTAAAATTTAGTTATGTTACATCAATTATCATTCAAGAAATTGTAACTTGGGTAACCGATGGGTACAGAAACATTTAATGAAGGTACTTAGAAATAAGAGTTGTACATTTACAATTCCATATCCAATACAAATACTGGGTAGTGCGAGTATGGCAGTACCTAAGATGTAAAATTCAAAGATATTCTAATTTCAACAATCTATGGATACCTTGTTTGATGCTGATTGTATAAACAACCATTTTGTTGATCTCTATGGATATTCAAATATCTAAATGATCATAAATAAATTGAAACTTATAATTTTCGAATGTTTCGCTTATCACTTTAAAACTATCACTGTCATAAATTCACTAGGTTTCATTCCGGAAGAGTAAATGTTATATCACACATGAAGTTTCGGGAGGCAATATTCTATATATATCTACATCATTGAAAGAAATTGCTAGTGTAATATAATCAAACATGTCATGTTGAGAACTAATGACATCATTAATCCGGAGACCGTCGGTTTTATCTCAGTTTCAAAATATTTGTCTTTTTTTAACAAATTTAATTTATATAATTATACGATGATAAGTCTCTCAGTAAGTGCCTGTCCAGTAATTTCACTAGGTTTCACCCTTCAGACCGAACACAATAATGTTTATACATAACTGCTTCATAGCATGCATGGTTAGTTAATTCGATTTAGTTGTAATTTAATTGTAATTTTGATTTTAATTTGTATTTTCTATGGGTTATGCCTGAAATAAATGATTATTATTATTATTATTATTATTATAGCAGAAAAAGGCGCCGTTATGGTAACCATAATCTAGCCGGCATCCTGTGTAAGAAGCCTCCCACTGGTAAATGCCCATAGTCGCCTCTTCGCTCCATAGTGTCGGCCTGGGAATTGCCTATTCTTTTTATGCCCCGGGGAAGCACTGGGCACTATTGTATTAGGTATTATATTTAAGTACATATGTATATTGTATTAAATATATTGTTGTTCTTGTACTCAGAGTAAAGCTTATGCCTAGCTTGGGGTTAGATTATTTGTGTTTAGGAGTGAGTCTAGAAACCTATAACCGACAGTTTTGATGGAAGGTTTGGTACACCAAAAAATGCGTCGCACAATATACCCTGTGTCGGGCTATTAAAATTAGTTTATAACCGTTAAGGGACCTTTGTTAGAATATACAGTGAAATAAAAAATTCAAGTACTCAGACCGGACGATGGTTGTCACCAAAATCGCATAGTCAGCGAGAAATAGCGTAACCCATTTTAAACTGGAATGGATTGCATGTCGTGGACCGTAGGTTTCGCTGGAACATTGCCCATTTCAAAGGTGATATATGAATGATTTCTAGCAATCAAAATCCGCTTTTGTTACCCATGTACGTAACTGAATATAAATGAAATATTAAAAAATTAAGAAGCAATATATTTATACTTTATTTATCGGTCTGATTTTCAAAACGGTTACGAAATTGTTCTTTAAAGCGCTATTCAGAATATATTGGACAGATCTATGTAATTGAAGTGTGCATGTTAAAAAAAAATTAACAAAAAACAACCGACTTCAGAAACTCTATTCCAAAACAATAGATATAATATATACTAAACAGTTTAAAATTAATTGCGTAGTTTTATACAATCTAATTGTTTAATCTAATTCTATTTACGATAATTACGCCATAACGGCGCCTATATCTGCCGTGAAGCAGTAATGTGTAAACATAACTGTGTTTCGATCTGAAGGGCGCCGTAGCTAGTGAAATTACTGGGCAAATGAGACAAAACATCTTATTTCTCAACGTTACAAGCGCAATTGTAGTGCCGTTCAGAATTTTTGGGTATTTTAAGAATCCTGAGCGGCACTGCATTATAATGGGCATGGCGTATCAATTACCATCAGCTGAACGAAGGAAAGTTATCAAGAAAATGGAATATAGGTTAAATCTTTACCACACACCAACATCTTACATCGTTACATACTCGTATCATGGATCGTTTGCTGGCTACATTGCCAATTTCAAAAGTGATGTGATACACAAATGGGATATAATATAATATATAATAAAACTGAATGAACCACTTCAATGAATATGTGGCGTTCAGGTAGATGCTATTGGGCGTCACGGGTTATCCTGCTCAAAATCGGCAGGCCTTATCAGACGTCACGCCCACATTAATGAAGTCATCCGCAGGGCATTTGCCGCTCTTAATATATCAGCTGTTTTAAAGTCAAATGGTATTACCCGCCGCGATGGCAAGCGTCCTGATTGAATGACGCTGGTGGCTTGGGCACGGGGAAGGGCGCTGGTGTGGAACGCTACTTGCGTCGACACTCTGGCTTCTTCTCATGTCCAAGCTACGTCAGTTGGTGCCAGGGCTGCTGCTTCGACTGCCGAAGACAGCAAGCGTCGGAAATATGTCGGTCTCAGTGAGTCTTAAATCTTTGTGCAGTTTCGTGTCGACACACTTGGCCTGTGGGGCACAGAAGCGCGGAGAATGTACAAAGGACTAACTTCACGCCTCAACAGGGCTACTGGAAACCAAAGCGCTGGCAGTTATTGCGGTCAACGGATCAGCCTAGCCAGCTAACGCGGAAATGCTACCAGTTTTCTCAGTACGGTTCTCCGTTATGATAGTTTTATTTTAATGTAATCATAGTATTGAAAATAGTCTTAAGATTTGTTTTGTTTGAATAAATATTTAAATAATTAAACTGCAACCGTCTGCTATTTTATACAAATTATTCTCATTGTGGAGGCCTTTGGCGAGGCCTTTGTCCAGCAGTTGATATCTTCCGACTGATATGATGATTTTTATTGTAAGGTCTACCAACTTTATAGTTCATAATATTTACTTTTTCACCAGAGATTTGTAAACATATTTGAATACCACTGCTCTACTACGAAGCTATGCATAGGCTTCTTATTTCTCAAACAAAGAAAACAACGTTATATAAAATGTATTAAATAAAATTTAATTAAGCATTTCTTCAAGGTATTAGTTACCTTAGCTTTAATAGAGACAATAATATTGCTAAAGAGACTATCATAAATATTAAGAACCGAGGTAAGTTATTGCTTACATTATTATTAGTACTTACGACCTGGTGTGCCACAACACATCGTTGGTAATGTGCCAGATATGTAGAACCTAAACCGCTTTTTCTAAGCCTTTATTCAATTGGAAATAACAAATTTAAACTGGTGATGGAACTTACAATCAAAGACATATTATGTGAAAAATATCTTCTAATGTATAAAATTTTCCGTGTCACCGTGTTTGTTACCAAACTCCTCCGAAACGGCTGAATCGATTTGTATGAAATTTTGTATGTATATCGGGGTAGGTCTGAGAATCAGCCAACATATAATTTTGATATCCCTATATGATAAGCGTGATCCAACTTTACATTTTTTTTTGAACAATTTTTTTTTAATTTTAATTTTATTATGATTGCATTGAATAATACACACAAACTTCAAATTTTCACCATTCTACAATTAAAACCTATTTTTGTGTCAGGATTTTTATTATTCTGTTCAATCCACAAGATTTGGAAGATGGCAATCGAATACAATAATAATTGTAGTACGATATTTTATGTACGATATATTTGGTAGGTCTGAGCATCGGTCGTCATCTATTTTTTTTAAGGGAGGAGGCGAGCATTATGTTCACAGCTGATGGTAATTGATACGCCCTGCCTATTACAATGCAGTGCCGTTAAGATTTCTTGAACCCCAAAAATCCTGAGCGGCACTTCAATTGCGCTCGTTGCCTTGAGACATAAGATGTTAAGTCTCATTTGCCCAGTAATTTCACTAGCTACGACGCCATTCAGGCCGAAAAACAGTAATATTTACACATTACTGCAACACGGCAGAAATAGGAGCCGTTGTGGTACCCATAATCTAGCCGGCATTCTGTACAACGGAGCCTCCCACTGGTAAAATATGACTTGGGATATCGCTCTATCAAATCTTTACATTTAAGACTTATAGTTTTTGTTTTCAAATTTAATTTGTGAAGATTTTGATTGAAAATTCGTAAACAGTCGGCCACGCTTCATTAACTATTTTAAATATTTAACAACAAGCTAACGCACACATTAAAATGATATTGGTCACTCATTATCAAGCTGACAGTTCATCTTAACGCTAGTATATTCTAAGTCTCAGGTCCCAAGGAAAAGTGTTTGTTTTCACAAACTATACTGAATTGGGCCAATCTGTGGAAAAGATTATTATATTAATGCAGAAAAAAGAATCTGCTTTACTTAGAATATTATTGTTTATTTTTTATTACCTTTAATTAAATATTATATATAAATTCTAGTGTCCCGGTGTTTGTGACCAAACTCCTCCGAAACGGCTAAACCAATTTGTTTGAAAATCATATTGACAAGGGTGACCCTTTCTAAATATATGTTTTTTGACAATTTTTTATATTTATCTTATTAAGGATTCAGCATTGAAACATACATACAACTTCGAATTTTGCCCATCTACGATCTACAACTATTTTTGTATCGCGATTTTTATATTATTCTGTTCCATCCACATATCCGCTATAGGGTTGCAAGATAGCAATCGAATACAATAATTGTAGTATATATATTTGGTAGGTTTGAGAATCGGTTGCATCAATTTTTTTACACCAATTTTTTTTAAACTACTGTATATGGCAATACAACAGGGTCAGCTAGCTGTATTATAAAAATTGTCTGCCAGCTATGCCTACTTTCAGGCTACTGGATAGTTTGTATGCATGTGCGAAAATTAATTATCACTACGTATTATAATTGTGTGTGTGGTGGCGCGCCAGAAATTAGCACCACCCCATCTCCTCACGAGGGTATCGTAAGAGGCGACTAAGGGAAAGAAACTACGGAGGATGGGTAGCAGCATCTTTCGTTAAGAGCATACCATCTACTGCGATCAACAACCCGCCTGCTAAGCGTGGCGATTATGACAAAAACCCTTCAAACATGACAGACACTATAAGGCCCCGGCCCCCAGTCCTGGGGGTCTGGTCAAGATTGCCGGAATACGTTGGATGAGGGCAGCGTAGGACCAGTCATCGTGGAAATCTTTGGACGAGGTCTTTGTCTAGAAGTGGACGTTTTCCGGCTGATGATGATGACGATGATGACGTATTACAAAACAAAGTCCTCCTATCTTTACGCTGTTTTCACTAATGGATAGCCCGGTTCTCGAGGAAGGTTTTAGTATATAATATGTTAAGTTTTTGTAAGTATTGACGAAATTTGTTGGAGATTTCGGCAAAAATAATCCATCTTGGAGCTTTGAACGAAACTGCCGACTAAACCCTTTGAGATATAACAAAATAATGTATGGTGGAAATGTATATCTAATATAGGTCTACAGAAAAGTCCGCGATGTCATATATCTATCTCTTAAAGATAACATGTTATATCCATTTTTATATTTTCAAAATTGGCAATTATAAAGTGGTAATGTAAAAGTCGTTTGCACAAATACGATTTATTAATCCTCATCATTTTCTTTTGACACAACAGCGTCTGTCGGGTCAGCTAGTTATAACTATTATATTATCTATGCAAATATTATTCAAAATTTGGGTTACTCTATATAAATTTTGAACGATATTTAACTCAGGTCTAAAAAGTAAGAATTAAAGATTTATTTAATATACCTTTTGAATGTAAAAATTATTGTAAAAACAGTTTTTTACTAAGAAGTAACTCTGGGTGAGTTACCACAAAAAGTACAAAATATTGGATATTTTTCATCTTATTCTCCGACGTTTCATAAAAATAATATGTTATATCCAAGGTTATTAATCGACTATCATTAAGTGAAGTTACTATCTGTTTTTATGTGTTATAAATGTTTATAACATTTGTATTTATTGTATAAGTTTTCTGTAAGAAAAAAAAGAAGTTATCTTTTTTCTTTTCTTCTTCTCAATTTAATTTTGGTTTATTTCTGTATACTTTTGTTAACTTTTATTTTTCTTCCGTCTAGTCTAAGTGTGACTTTTAATTTTGGAAACTTTACTAGTGAAGTTTTTATACCAGAATGTACTTTGTTTACATTGCTCATATTATACTGTTTGTTTCCTTTACTTAAATAAATAAAAAAGAACTATATTATAACCTAAAAATTGAAATAAAATTTAAAACCTCAGAACCTATAAATAAAATTTATGAAGCTTATATTTTATTGAGCTTTAAAAAGCCAGCACTTAGTCTTGGCACGGCTTACAATATCATTCTAGTAAGAATTATTTCATTCTCCTACTTGTTTCACTGTGGAGTGCGGAGACGCTGATTTGGCGATTTTATAAAGTAGCACAACCCACTGTGCTTTATAAAGCCAACACAAATAATTACATTATATTGTTGCTGAAAGAATTATGAAATTTAATTTGGAAACCATTGTTGAAATATGCGTACCTTGTTAAGCGTTTTTCATTAGTGTACCCAATTTTATATAGCCGAATGGTTAGTGACTCTGACTACTAAGCTAGAGTGCAATCAATTTATATGATGAACATGGAAGTTTGTTTTCGAGTGATGGATGTTTATATGTATTTATGCATACCCACAGTACAGGCTATGTCTAGTTTGGGGCAAGATAATTTGTGTATAAGTGAGTCAATATTATTATTAATTTACGTCTGTTATAATATAGTTTGTTAATAGTTTACAACTTAGTTTAAGGATTATTATCCGCTGCGCTGTGTGCATGGCATCTTGACATTCAATGGTATCTTTTAAATTTTTAAACATTTGCTTCGTGTTATTTTACATTGAAATTAATAAAATACAAATAATATCAATAATAAAGATATATATCTACTCTATATATATATTATATTTATAGGTTAGATGTACTTGAGTTGCACACGAGAGGAGGCGAGAGGTGAGACCCGCGTGGGGAGGACACGAATTCCAAAAATAACAATAATCGTTACTAGTTACTACTAATTAATTATTATGATTGTATAAAAGCACGCAATTATTTTCATACTTTTTGGAATAGTGTTTCATAAGTCGGTTGTTTTTTGTTAAAAAAAATTTAAATCACATGTTTCTCAAGGTTTTACAACACATTATTATTTTAACCGATTATCTTTTCATAATACAATTCCAAACCTAGTTCATACCAAGTTGAATATAATTATAACTAACGTGCGGCCGTCCACGTGTATAATTCGCTTTATCTATAAAAATCCAATAGAATAGATTCTCAATTTTTTTGTAAATTCTAATTTTAATTAATTAAATTATCACTTATCACTAGAAACGCTAAAGTACTACAGCACCAAAATCACTAAAATGCGTTTTTATATCGATAAGTTAATTAATTGAAGTAGGCGTTACTTTGCGTAAATCCATAATTATCCAAATGATTTGGGTTTTCTTTAGTGTTAATTCCGCCAATATTTGTCTTTAAAACAATTCGACACGTGTTTCGCCTCTACACGAGGCATCCTCAGGACGTGTTGTCTCGCCAAAATCTGGTACGAGACGAGGTTGAGTCACCAACGGGGTTCCCAGACTTGGATAGAGACATACCGTCCTTATTGGATCTTCTGCTGACTACTTATCCAGATAGTCATAATATGAATTGATTGATATCTGTAATAGAATACCCAATTAATGAACTGATATCGATGAATTTATATGTGGTAACGCCTGGTAAAGGTAAGAAATCCTCAATCACTGATCAAATCCATCTGATGGTTCTACACGCGACACAGTCCACTTAAATTTAAATGTATAATAAAACCTTCTCGCAAATTCACATAAAATAAATGGTCGTATCCTCAAAAAAGAATGATTTTAAAGCGATAATTTTATTAGCATTATAGAAAAAAAGCAGTTATAAATTAAAACATTAGCCGCTGTAGTTGAAACTTGAATCTTTTGAGACTATCATTCGTAACTGTTTTTATAATATGGTATAATAATATAATAGCATAATTTTGTTAGATATATTTATTTGCATAATAAAATACAATAAAACAATGAATACGACCACCATATTATAAAATACGATAACCAAATTGAGTATTTTTCTATTGTAATAGGTATTCGTACTGCCAGCTGATTCGAATGGTCTGAGTGGAATAAACTAGAAATCCAAATAGCTATGAATATTAAAACGTTGTGAATATTTTGTAAAAAATTTGCTTACATTCTTCGACAAAAATATTGTTAGTTTAACGATCTTAATTTTTATGGATAGTATTGCATGCATGACTTGTTGAATAGCAAAATATTTTTGATTGTCTTGATATTTATTTTTTAATAGAAAGTTATAGTAATATACTTTAAATATGCTATAGTATCAATAACGTTAATTTAAGTTCGGGAAGCTCCGTAAAATCTTCTCGTCCCAAATACCAGTGTCTGAAGACGAAGGTTTTCAACCAGTGTGTGTTGCCAGTGATGACTTACGGTACGCAGACGTGGTCGCTAACTATGGACCTGATGAGAAACCTCATGGTCGCTCAGAGGGCAATGGAGAGGGCTATGCTCGGAGTTTCTCTGCGAGATTTCGAATCAGAAATGAGGAGATCCGTAGGAGAACCAAAGTCACCGACATAGCCCAAACGATTGCGAAACTGAAGTGGCAGTGGGCAGAAAACATAGTTCGACGAACAGATGGACGTTGGGGCAGTAAAGTCCTCGAATGGTGACTACGTACCGGAAGACGCAGTGTTGGTAGGCCCGCCACAAGATAGATGGGGGCATTATATTTTTTAGAAAAGTATATTAATCAATGTTAGTAAATACATATTTGATTGTTTTCAGTGCAAAGCAACAAGTTAAAGTAATTTTTTTATAAGCATTTTCGTCTTTGCCTGTATATGGCTGAATATTCTCACATGAGCCTCGAGTGAGTACATTTGTATACATAAGTGGCGACAGCACAACACCTACATGATAGTTCCACTGTTTTCTTTTCCGTAGATTGCCACTTAAGTATTTTATTTATCTACGATCAGTTCAGCTCTCTCTGCAAACTAAATAAAATCCTCATTAATGTATCTTTCATTCAGCATTTGTCTACGTTTTCCAGTTCCGTTTCGTTCATAGAAAATAAGATTGCATAAATTGCGTTTCTAAAAAAGCTGCCAGACGGCAGCCTCTTCACCTCATGCATTGCCTCTCGGGACATCCATAAGACTATGGATGTCCGAGAGGCTATGCAAATGGGTCATTCGCTTTTAGGTTGATTTAACGTTGTTATTGACCGTATATGCTCCGATTTGAAACCCATAAACGCTGGTGTCCTGAAAACGTGAATCCTTTGTTTCCTCTGCATATCTGATATGCTGCAAAAATGATCAGCGGCATTCATTGCTATGCAGATGACAGCACAGGGTATGCCTCTTACCAGTTGGGCCAATATGTCTTTGCATAAGTTGACGAGTGACTTAAATCGACACTATGCAGAGTCCATGAATGGGTCCAAAATTTACACTAAGACGACACAAATTTGTGCGTTAACCGTTTGAGATTCATAAATTTTGTTTAATCCTTCATATCCCTTCAATAACAGATAACTATTCTAACTGCCACAGCTTGTATCAACGTTCAGTTCCATGGACACTTGGAACAGAAGATCAAATTGGCCTCGAAAAAGCTTGATGTAGCTAAGCAAGGTAACTTTTCACTTGTAAATACCCAACTCGATATTGTAAAAACACAAAGTTATAACGATTGAGTTGATAGCTCGGATTAGATTACATGATAATAAATTATTATGTTAGTCAGTCCGTCATAATGGCAAATAAATATATTGCTGACTAATAAATATAAAACAAGAAGATTCAATATTCTTAGGCTTCAAATGGAAAATGCATCAAACATTTATATTGTTCACACTCTTTCCCTCAAAAAAACTTGTCTACATAAATCAAAATATAAAAGTACTAGCAAAGTAATTTTAGAGTATTTTCTCCTACAGTTTTTCAATTCTAAGAGTTTCATGTCAAACGCCGTCTCACTGTGATTTAGAGCATACATTTATTCCGTCATTAAAAACACAACATCAACACCTTTGAAACTTTAAATTGAGTTTGTTTCTGAGATTCATTAAACGTGTACATAGTTTAATTATTATGCTAGACTTATTTTTTTTAAAAAAATTATAGACTTCATAATGAGAAGTAGTTAAGTTGTTTCTTGTTAGTACGTGACAATTATCAAGTTTTTTTCCACATTAAGGCATGCTTTTGTTACTGATGTTACTCTGACGGGATCTGCTCGCTTTGAAATCTAGGAAAATCTCCGAAGTTGAAATCGCCAGATCGGATTCAAGATGACACCAGTTTTCAAAGTGATAGGGTGTTTGGAGTGAAACTGTCACATAAATACATATATCCATTTTAATTTATATTTAATAATATTATTTCCAAGCGATCGGTAAATAACTTAAGCTAAATGTAAATCATTTCAAATTTAGTTATCAATTCCGTAGAAAAAATTTCTGTTTTTCAAGTTAAGAATAATAATATTATCAGAATGGATATCATTCATGACTTTGGAAGACAGATAATAGAAGAAGCGACTAGCAAGTTTAATTACTTCCGAGAGCGACCGCTGGCGGTGACACCCGCTATTATCTTTGCTGGGTAGAACTATTTCGGCATCTCGATATTAAGTTTCAATATATTTTACGACAACTAAGTTTTAGAAACCATCGATTATACTTTTTAGTATAATTTAAATAATTTTCTATGCAATTTGTACAAGAGATTCTTTTGTAACTTACCTGTTTAATAAAATAATATAATATCAGTGAATTGAATTATAAATTTTATGTGATTGTATATTATTTTGTGTGTACAAAGTTGAGTAAGTGATACTATTCTACGACTATTGAGTGATCTGGTTCAATGATCACCAGCTGCTGTTGTAGGATTTGAATGGACTTTAAGCTGCGGGATGAGTTAAGGCATGAAGGATTGATTAATGTCATGTTTGCTAAACAAATAACAGAGTTCTAAACGGTGGTCTCATGCCGTAGCCATATGGCAACGACAGCAAACAGGAGGTAAAAGGAGCAAGCGCACTAACCTGGAATATCACAGGGGTTGAAGGTATGCTTGCGCGCAGATGAAATATCAATTCGTCTCTTGTCCGGGAACTGGTCCTTCACACTTCACTATAGGTATCAATATATAAGTCGAATCACTACTGCTATAATATCATACTATCACGAGTCAATGCGGTGATGCGGCGAGCTTAACCACGCAGTCAGTGATGAGTTGATTTGCAGCGGGGTCAGCAAGTTTTGCTGTGTGATTTACGAATCACTTGCGTTTATAACGGTGACCAGAAGATAACTTATTAGTAGCGGATAACGCAAGCTGAAGGTGAGCTTCGGTTGGGCGATATATATATAATAGTGCGCTTGCAGGGGGATACGAAAAATTGAGTATCGATAATGAGTATTAGTTATTTGGCGTACACCACTATGGCGGACTCCCAAACATTTTGTTTTTTGGTTATTTTATGAACATCCATGATATCGAAAACAAATGAAGAGTTTCCCTGAGGAAAATGTAAAAAAATAAAATGAAATCACACTTGATTCCATTTTATGGCGATCTATATTCTATGTTCAACCAAAGTGAAAAACATGCTACATATTGATAGCTTTGAAGTTGGTACCAAGCCAAAGTACCTACACTCGCTAAGCGTGACTTTGAGCGGGATACCTTCGTCTAGAACAAAACATCACAAGCGGACAGACACGCGTGGCCAGACAGTAAGCTGTTTATAATATTAAGTCTTATTTTGTTTAGGGCACATATAAATAAAAGCATTTTATTAATATTAAAGGTAAAGGTGTATTAAATTAAAATTTTTAGTTATTTGATACTTTTCAGTTTTAGGAGTCGGTTTTTTTGTTTGTGAAGTAGTGATTTTATATCAAGAGAATGTATAATTTATTAAACAAGCGCATTGTATTCAAGAACAATACTGTTTGATTACAAGTTTACAGTTTTTAAACAAAAAACCTATAATATATTCGTCACTGGTAGAACATAATTCTACAATGCATCGTTACTGTTCATAGAGCAACATTTTAACAAACAAAATGCTGAAGAAAATATAATTTTCAAACGACCTTATTTTAAACAAGCTTAACTGGAAATTGCTTAACTGGAGTCTTGGATTTAAAATACCAATATAAAACTTTAAGATATTTACATTGTTCCAATACGTAAAAGAAATTCAAAAATCAATGAACATACGAAAACCTTACGCAATTTAATTTAACAAAAAAAAATTATATTGTATTATACATCGGGGGCTCAATATCAATATTTATTTCAAAGCTTTGTAGTGTTCTGTACTGCCTCAGTCAAACGACACATGCGGGCGACACTATTTCAATGGCTTCCACATCACCCTCGTAATGCCCGAATACAGCATAATACTGAACGTCAATAACATTTTTTTAAGTAAGTATCACTAGTAGATACATTTCTCATATCATATCAGTCAACCTTATAAATAACACATATTATGTGAAATTTAAAAAATACAATAATATAATATATTCATTTGTAAATAATATACACTACACGGGCAGAAATTTGAAGCCTTCGAGTACTAGCAACCAAAAGACTCACATATTATATTCAAATAATACATATTATTATACATATATCATGAAAAATTGTTATTTAGAACAATCGTTAAACTATAAGTACTACAAGGTAAGCTAGGGTTAAGGGCTCCTTCATTGGTGTTCGTATTCAATTCTACAATGAAATACCGGACAATATTCTGAACAATATAGTAGATTACGTAGAGGATAAAGATGCATGGTTTTTGATTGGTTCTGCGCAGGCCATCTTAAATTGTGTAGTTACTATAATAATATTAATAAGCTGAGTCATTTTGTTATTCTATGATTTGACAGATGGACTGGGAACTTTACGAAAAGCTTTCAAAATCACTTACTGAACGGCAAAAACTATCACCCATTAAAATAGACTGCCTCAGACCTGAGAAGAACGGGCTCAAGAAACTCAACGGGCTTTTTTTTATTAAAATATGGATTACAATGTTATATCGTACAATAAACTTTATTATAAAAGAGCCTGAGGGTATCTGCTCCATTCTCAGTCTGTGGTATCATTAAGAAAATCGTTTATGATATAATAACCTTCCCCCCTTTAGTCAAAATGTTTATTTCTTTAAATTTTTCTCATAATGACTCTGTAGGACCTTGGTTATAAATAGCGCGAATAGCCCTCATCTGCAGCACAAAGATGGTATTAATATCGGCTGCACTGCCACATATCAATATACCATAGGATATCTAATATATAAAATTCTCATGTCGCGGTGTTTGTAGTTAAACTCCTTCGAAACGGCTTGACCGATTCTCATGAAATTTTGAGTGCATATTGGGTAGGTCTGAAAATCGGACAACATTTATTTTTCATCCCCCTAAATGTTAAAGGTGGTCCACGCCATTTTTGTTTCTTTTAATTTTTTTGATTATGTGACAACATTAATAAATACATACATCTTCAAATTTTCAATCATCTACGATCAACAGTTACTTTTGTATCGCGATTTTAATATCGGCAATACAACGTTTGCTGGGTCAGCTAGTAATACTATGAAAATAACTAAAGTAAACTAGTCGCGCCGTATCTATGTCAGTTAACTGTCTATGTTTTAACCGCTTATGCTGCAGAACTAAGCCTATTCGCCAATCCTTCATTATGTGGGGCCAATTGCAATTGGGAATCTAGAGTAATGCCAAGAAATTTAGCAGATTCCGCGGGATTTATCACCTCTCCGTTTACTAAAATATATTTAGTTTTATGACTATTTAACATTAAGTTATTGTCGCTACATCAGTACACGTTTATGTTATTGTCACTTCCTATAAAAAAAAATATTGAATTAGGCGTTACTTTGCGGAAATCCATAATTATACAAATGATTTAAGTTTTCTTTAGTGTTGATTCCGCCAATATTTGTTCTTAAAACAATCCGACACGTGTTTCGCCTCTACACGAGGCATCCTTAGGGCGTGTTGTCTCTCCAGTCTCGTGCCAGATTTTGGCCAGACAACACTCCCTGAGGATGCCTCGTGTAGAGGCGAAACACATGTCGAAATGTTTTAAGGACAAATGTCACTTCCTATGTTAATTTATATTATATTATAAAAATTATTCCTATGTCATATTCGTATTCTATTGAACCTAATTTAATATCAGCAATACATAATTACACAAAATATGTATATTGACCGAGTTTAGCTGCTTGATATAATTTTCTGTTAATGAAAGCAGTGACCTCATCAATGTGTACTAGATTAAGGACGGTAGGAACGTAAGCATAAATTATATAATGATCACTTTAGGAATCTTGTTTTATAAATCATCGATGTTGGCGTAAGTTATATTTTTAAAAACTGAGTTAAAAAAGGAGTGGTGTGTTGAAAAAAATGTTTCTAATCTAATGTCAATATGCTTAGCGCCTTAGAATAATATATACAATGATTAGTAAATATTTGATGTTGGATGTCATATCACATTTGTAGTACATTGCTAAAATAGATTTGGGAAATAGTTGGCAAAACAGTTTAGGATGACGCAGTTCAAAAATTAACAATAGTAAAAAAAAACAAGTTTGCAAAGTTTCAAATAAATGTGACGTTTTGAAGGGGTCGAAAAATTACGATAAAATACGTACAAACAAACATACATACCAAGTTTTTAAAGTGGGACCGATTATTTAGATTATTACATTGTCATTAAATGAAAAAGACAGAAAAAAGTTTCAACTTCAGTATTGTCCTTAATGGAAAAGAAATCCAACTGAAAATTGTCTTCTTTCAATAGAATCCTTTCCGCAAATTGAGAGATGCAATACATTCCGGGAATACAGGACAAATATCTTCCGAGGTCTGACTCAAATATAAGATTGAATCGTCCGTTGAATAACAAAAAGTCACGGATTCACTTCAATTGAAAAAATAAATTATATCTTGTTTACGTTGTTAAAAGGTTGATTCAAAGTATAAAATTACATTTTGTATAATATTCAGTTCATTGAATTAATGCAATCAGATGCTCTTCAAATAATGTTTTGAAAGCTATTACTTACTTGGCCTATAGATTATTATTTTAACTGAGTATTATTGTATTTGTTGCCCGGTCAAAATATTCAATAACCATATACTGTAATAGTAACTAGAATTAGATTAATTAACTAGATTGTATAAAAATACGCAATTATTTTTATACTTTTTAGTGCATATTATAATCTATTGTTTTGGAGTAGTGTTTTTGAAGTCTGTTGTTTTTTTGTTAATTTTTTGGTTTTTAGTGAATCTGCAGTGCACTAACTGATAATTTGTCTAAATATTTGTAGATCTACTTAATTTTACAATGTAGCAATGAACGTAAGCGCATTGCAATTTGATTACAGACAAAAATTCTGCCACATATCGTACTCTTTAACAACTTTTACTTAGGCAGTAGTCCCGTCTCTTATTACGTAGTATTTACATTCTCTTTGTCAACTACAATTTTTGTTCAAGTCTGACTATCTCTTAAATTTGAATTTGGAATAAACTTATGCACTACAACACTTCATAAATGTGCCAGTAATATTCGCAAATGATTAAAACCTCATTTGGTATTGTATTTTCTAAAGGTACGGAAATTTTTTTGACCACCTGTTTTTTTGCAAATCAGTTTATTTATCTATATAATTTCTTAGACTGCATTTTAACCTCGATTAGAACAAATTAGCTTATATTAAGCGATCTCCAGATACTAGTGTTTTGTTAAAGTATATGTATTATGTAAATATCTCAAAATATTATTTCTCAATTGTGTTTTTTTGTCAAAATGCCTTAACTTTCATAATTCTTCATAAAATTTGATGATTCAAACAACATTTTTAAGCAGTAATACCGCTTAATTGGGAATCTATTTTGTTTCAAAAATATAATTTTCCAATAAAATATAATATAATAATTCGATCTGTTCAAAGTAAAATCCACTAATTTCGTTATAATTAAGGTTCAAACGTATATATTATTCTAGAATGTGGTATCTATAGCCCCTGTTAGGTTCTATCACTTTAATTTTTTAAAGTTGTTGTAGTTAGTTAGTCTGGTTTTACTCATGTGAATATAAAATACTTTCTTGTTATTTTGTTAACCTTGAGGTAAACTTAGTGACTTATTCTAAATATAATTGTAATTTTAAGAAATAAGAATTATATTTAAATAGGTCACGCAGAAATAACGTTTCCCATTTAAATTTTGTGTAACAAGTCGTTAATCTTCAGAAATAATTCAAAAGCTAGTAGTCAGAACTTGCATAAATTAATTGCTCACTATTTTGTGAGATGATTTAAATTTAATAAGAATACCATATGAAATTCATAGAATAATTTAATAGTTTCACCATTATCCACAAAAATAAAACACATTAAAATGATATACTTAAAACGGACTTCTCAAAGATTTACGTATAAATATTTTTTATGTTGTCCATTGATTACACAAATTAAATTTATAAACAAACTTTATGAACGATGTTGGACTCGAACCCACAACGCACTAAGCCAACCGTTTGAGTGACATATCGTTGATAAATCTCGTATAATGTCTAGTTAAACTCTGAGGCTGTGGATCAGTGAAAGAGCACTCTCATGGAACGCGAGAGATTGCGAGATCGAGTCCCGCATCGTTCATAAATTTTGTTATAAATTTTATTTGTGTAATTAATCCCAGAAGTGTGGGTTATCACTTTAAAAAAAAACAAACTGTCTACTGATTATTTATAAGCAGAGGTGATGACCGTATGATAAATTAAACTACATCAGATTCGTCCGTTGATAAGAGAATCAAAAATATTTTTAATAACATAAATTCCCATATAAATATTTTTTTACATTAATAAAAGGGCTCTATTCGACTTTATGAAAAAGTGAATTTAAGAAGAACATGAATTATTCTGTTTGACACAAAATTATATGATAAAATTGACTGTATTTGGGATATTAACTATAATTTATATATTCATATTATCTTTATTCAATCGTTCAAATTATTCGTTCTATTTGTCATGATAATATTGTCAACTGAATCGTAAAGACTGAATATTTAAAGCTGTTAACAAATTATGATACAGTGACCACTATATTATTTACATTTTATTTTAAAGGTTTAATTAAATAAAATCAGAAAATTGCAGGTTAATTGATATCAATGTTTTGCTCTTAATAGTGATTTTCATTATTATAACACTAGAAATAAGGGATTGCTTGTAACTAATTCTAGTAGACTTCATAAGATACATAATAGCTTTAAGGGTAAATGTATACACTTCTACAATAAAGTCCCAGCCACTGTTCAGGCATTATCTATAAATAAATTTAAATGTTTTATAAAAAAATGGCTCTGTCGTAAATCCTATTACTCCACTGCTGAATATCTAAATGATCGGACAGCCTGGGACTAGATTGTGATTATTTTATAGCGACTGTACAATATTGTATATTTTTATTGAAAAGAGCGCAAAAAAAAAGAATGCTGGGAGAGTTTCTTGCGCCGCTTCTTCTCTCTCAGAGCGCCATTTGTTTCCAAAGCGGTAGTAGTATCTAGTAGTATAAGAAATGACATCAAAAAGAATTCTAAAGGAATCAATTTTGAGAAAATAAATGCCTTTTATGCCTTTTATAAGAGCTTATGGCTTTGTTTTTACATTCTAATATTATTGTGAGAATAAATAACGATTTTAGGTTTTTTTTCTTCACTGTGCTGTGAGTACAAAGTTCTTATATCTATGTCGATCAAAAAGGGAAGTATTCTATAGATTTTGTTTTGATTTTGGCTAAACGGCAATATCTACTTTGGACTGTTTTTAGGGTTCCGTAGCCAAATGGCAAAAAACGGATCACTTACAGATTCTTCATGTCTGTCTATCTGTCCGTCTGTATGTCACAGCCACTTTTTTCCGAAACTTAAAATACTATATTGTTGAAGCTTAGTAAGTAGATGCATTATGTATACCGCATTAAAATTTTCACACAGAAATAGAAAAAAAAACTTTGGGGGTTCCCGATACTTAAAACTGAAACTCTGAAAAATTTTTTTCATCATAAGTTCATTTTCATGAAGTCCATACGTGGGTAATCTATAGACAGGTTTTCAAAAATGATATTGAGGTTTCTTGTATAATTTTTTTCTTAACTGAATAGTTTGCCCGAGAGACCCTTCCAAAGTGGTAAAATGTGTCCCCCCTGTAACTTCTTTTTTTTTTTATGGAATAGGAGGACAAACGAGCGTACGGGTCACCTGGTGTTAAGTGATCACCGCCGCCCACATTGTCTTGCAACACCAGAGGAATCACAAGAGCGTTGCCAGACTTTAAGGAAGGTGTACGCGCTTTTTTTGCAGGGACCCATGTCGTATTATCCCGGAAACACCGCACAAGGAAGCTCATTCCATAGCTTTGTAGTACGAAGGAGAAAGCTCCTTGAAAACCGCACTGTGGAGGACCGCGTGGTGAAATCCGAATCACTGACTGTGGATGAAATCCTAACTTGTGGCGTGTCGTGCGAAGGTGGAATTCGGCGGCAGGAATCAGGGTAAACATCTCTTCGGAACACTCCCCGTGATAAATGCGGTAGAAGACACACAATGATGCGACGTCTCTACGCAACGCCAAGAAATCCAGCCGTTCACAGAGCACTGAGTCTCCGACAATTCGAGCTGCTCTACGTTGCACGCGGTCAAATGGATCGAGCAGATACTGGGGTGCGCCAGACCAGAGATAACAGCAATACTCCATGTGTGGCCAGACCTGCGCTTTGTAGAGCGCTAGAATGTGGGCCAGCTTGAAGTATTGCCGTGCTCTATTGATGACGCCCAGCTTCTTCAAAGCCAATTTGGCTTTGCCCTCTAGATGGCCACGGAATTGGCAATCGCTCGAGATTCCGAGACCCAGTAATCCGATACTAGGCGCGGCTTTAAGAGAAGTGTTCTCGGAGAGCGGTGATACGACAAATGGGTTTTTTTTTGTGGTAAACGCGCAAACTTGAGTCTTCTGGGGGTTAAATTGGACAAGGTTCAATTTACCCTATTCCGCGACCTTTGTCGAGAGAGGACTCGATAGAAGACACAAGTTTCTCCCGGCACTGGTCGACGATTTCGCGAGAGAGACCTGCATGGCCCGTGTATCAATGTATGTTGGAGGTGTCCAACACATCATTGATATGCAGAAGAAACAGCGTAGGAGATAGCACACCGCCTTGGGGCACTCCAGCATTCACGGGCTTCGGGTTCGAGCAATATCCGTCGACCGATACAACGACCTGTATGCTACGCCCAGTGAGGAAGCTGGAGGTCCACTTGCACAAGCTCTCGGGAAGCCCAAATGATGGAAGTTTTGAGAGGAGCGCCTTGTGCCATACACGATCAAAGGCCTTCGCTATATCCAGGCTAACTGCCAGGCCTTCCCCCTTGCTTTCAATAGCCGCCGCCCATCTATGTGTTAGGTATACCAGAAGATCACCTGCCGACCGTCCATGGCGAAAGCCGTACTGTCGGTCGTTGATCAACTGGTGACCCTCTAGGTATACTAAAAGCTGGCGGCTTATTATGCTCTCCATGATTATAGAGAGCAGGGAGGTCATAGCAATAGGCCTGTAGTTCGCCGGATCCGAACTGTCTCCTTTTTTGGGATGGGATGGACAAGGGCTGACTTCCATGAGTCAGGGACTACGCCTTTGGAATAAGAGTGCCGTTCTAAAATAAGGGAATCATAAAACTAAAAAGATACATTATGTATATTACCATGCAAACTTTTTAATACATAAATAACTTAATTAAAAAAAAATTATTAAAAATATCGATTAAAGTTACGACGAACTACAAGATTTTTTATATTATGTTACTTGCTGCCACGGAACCCTTCATGGGCGGGTCCAACTCGCACTTGGCCGTTTTTTAGTCAAACACAACAATTTTTTTTCAACTAATTGTAATGATATAAACATATAATCTTATGGAGAGCTTACCACAATAGATCAGGTAAAACCGCATTTAATAAGATATAGTAATTTGTAAGATTTGCGACTGAAATAAAACCTAAAACATATTTTTCACTTCTCATGCTCTGAAATTGCTTATTTGTACACGATATAGGCTGCACAAAATCGATTTTTGTGCACATGTGCTTTAACGTATCCACACATAAATGTAACACAATAAAAAGTTCAGAGATAGAATTTGTTATTTTATAATATTTACTATAATTTATTTGCCTCATGTGTTTTTAAGGCATAAAATATATTAAAATGTAAATTAAAATACGGTAGGTAATATAATTAATTAAAAAAAGATATATTACAAAATTAATATAATAGTAGGCTGTATAGGTCTGAAGCCTAAGCCTAATATCAATGTCGTAAGATTTAAAAAAAGCGGCGTGAAACAGGTCTTGTTTTTTCGTGCGTTTATTAATTTGTTCAAATTTGCTAAAATTGTTAAGAATGTCCATGTTATACTACTGTTTTATTTCCTCGCAATCGAAATGAAAAGCAGAGTTTCTAACCCTACGACTCGGGCTGCTAAAGTCTCGGATAAAAATGGTTCGTTTTGTGCACTCGTTGTAAAATCTACTACTTATGCATCGATTACATTAAAACATATAAATATATACTTCGTAATATTTTTAGATGTTTTTTTATGTATCTTACATATACTAAAGTTGAAATAATGAAAGTTCATTAAAAATAACTGAATAGGCTATCAGATCAGTCTGCATTATACATTTATCAAATCTGTTATGTAAAACTGTTTTTTTTTTAATAATGACATAATATCGTAGCAAAAATACATTTAACAAGTTAATACTACTTCTAAATTGTAGGAGATTGGGGAAGTAAGTCTGAAGAACTTCTGTGAAAACATGAGTAAAGTTGTTGTTATGTGTCCCGGAGATAAGCGAAATGTCTTATGAAAAGCCCGGAGGTGAAAATTTCTTTATATTTAAGCAAAACATGACATGCTTGACTTATGTTCCAGTCTTTTGCTCCAAGTCTTTCTGATGGTCTTTGCTTCGGTAATGACAGTAGCCGCCAGGTCTGTTTTCAACCGGACCTGAGGAGGCGATACTCATTTTTGTATCATTGTATTATTTTTACGGACTAATTTGATTTTTTTTTATTTTAAGTATAACTAAGCATTTGATGGTGAGATCTATGAGTAATTGAGAGAAGCCCTTCAAGTAACATATAAAGATTTTTGTGTTTTCCAGAACAAAAAACAATTATATCATCCAGGTAGCCAAAAATTTTCATAAAATGAAAACTACTAGAATAATTACGTAAATCGGATCATAAGTCTCCGAGTAATCAGTGTACATACTTAAAAAAAATACCGATCAAATTGAGAACCTTCTCCTTTTTGAAGTCGGTTAGAAATGAACGAAACGTTATTGATATTTTCTGTTATTTTTAACTTCTTAAATTCTAATAATCTATTAAAAATTGAAAATTATATAGAAAATAAGATAAGATAATAATAAGAAATATTTCTAGTGATTTTTCACGTTTAATGCACAACGTGACATTAGAGTTTATGAGTTCCCGGGGAGGACCATACGTATTTAAAATGGACAGAGTTGCGAGTAAAAGCTAGTAATGGTAATAAATCTTACTTAAAGATATTTACCAAACTCAACTTATACTGTATCAGTAACAAATAAAGTAGTTTTCCCAATATATCTTTTCATGTGTAACTTAAAAGTAATAAAAGAAAACACCGTGGAAATTTTACAATACTTTTATGTTCATATTTCAAAAGTTCTTAAGAATACTTCAAAACATTTCAAATCTTGGTTCTCACGTACTCTTTAATTTAGACGCGTTGCAATATACTTGAATGCCTTAGCAACCAGATGCACACGATTTTATATCCCATTTAAGATAAAAGTAAGTACTTTAAAGAGATTGCTTTTAGTGCGAAACTACGCTGCTGAAATTAGACCGCAGCTGGAGATGAGACAGCTCCATGGTATTTCATAACGAGTGAGTCTGCAGATTTAAGTGTGCTAAATACACCCACTTTCATCCCTCAGTTTTCATTTAAGTAGTATTGTTTCAAATAATTCGTACTACAATGCTATGGAACGAGCTTTCTTGTGTGGTGTTTCCGGGACGATATGACATGGGTACCTTAAAAAAAAAACGAGTACTTAAGACGGCAACTATAATTCCTCTGTTGTTGCAAGAGAATGCTTGCGGCAGTGATCACTTAATACCAGGTGATCCGTACACTCGTTTGTCCTCCTTTTCCATAAAAAGAAAGTAGTTTTGCAAGGGTATAATATCTCTATCGCGTTTTTTGCTGCCACGTCTATGGGGTTGGAGAAGATGATGATCTTGCGGATTCCTGTCATACTTAAATCCTTGATTCTCTAGAGAAAAATAAATTATGAACAGTGGGAGGCTCCTATGCACAAGATGCTGGCTAGATTATGGGTACCACAACGTCGCCTATTTCTGCCGTGAAGCAGTAAAGTGTAAGCATTATTGTGTTTCCTTCTGAAGGGTGCCGTAGCTAGTGAAAATGCTGGGCAAATGAGACTTAACATCTTATGTCTAAATGAGACGAGCGCAATTGTAGTGCCTCTCAGAGCTTAAAGGTTATTCAAGAATCCTGAGCGGCACTGTATTGTAAAGGGCAGGGCGTATCTACAATAAGATGAGCTTCCTGTTCGTCTTCTTATTATCATGAAAAAAGTGTCTAACTAGGGAGAGTAAGTGATTTTATAAAGTGACCATATTGTATCAAAATATAATCCTGTTTAAGTTATAAAAAATAAGAAATGATATTTATTTTTTCAGAATTGAATCCACGATAATTCACATTTATGCTAAATAATTCACAATCACCGTTTCGGAAACAAATTGCGCTCTGAATGAGAAAAAAGGGTGCAAGAAACTTTTCCAAGTATTTCCTATATTTGCGCTCTTTCACAATGAATACCCAGAAGTTGCTTGTGTTTCTTGTTTTGTTTAAAAAAATGCACATATTTATTTACTTGCTTTTGCAAGTAACTAATTTTGTTAAGGTTGGGCCATAGCCACTTTCCAACTTGACGGCATACGAAAGCCAGACTCAATTCTCTATTTCTACCACTTATCCCTCTCGCTTATACCACTTGCCATAATACACATACTCTTTCTCTTTCAATAAATAGCTTTCTGTCGCTCCCGTTTGATTAATTTTCGAGACTCTGAAAAGTATTCGATACCCAGTGGGAGGCTCCTTTACAAAGGTACCACAAAGGCGCCTAATTTTCGCGCGTTTCGGTCTGAAGGGCGCCATAGCTAGTGAAATTGCTGGGCATATGAGTTTTGGAGGCGAGCGCATTTGTAGTGCCGCTCAGAGCTTTTAGGTTTTTCAAAAATATTGAGCGGCACTGCATTATAATGGGCAGGGCGTATCACTAACCATCACCTGAACGTCCTGAACGTCTCGTCCCTTATTTTCATTAAAAAAAATCAATTTCTGTACCCGATTATCGGTTGAGCAGTTTTGCCTTCAAAGCTTAACAAATATACAAACACTTTGCCTTTATAATATTTCTTAGGATGTATGTATGTTGGCTTCATGATACCAGAAGCCATATAAGTCTCAGATATGCTTGCACTGGAGGTATTCATTACCGGATGTGGTAATCTCAATAGTGAGACAGTGACTCAAGTCATGTGGTGATCTCAATATTGATGACATATTATATCGTGTGTAATTAAATACTGAATACTGTATGTTTTGAAATAAGATGCATTTATATTCAGTAGATGTGGGTAGGTAATGTGTTGTTCTTTTTTTTCACTGACATAAATACTGTGTAATAAAATGCAGTAGATAACATAAAACAATTCTAAAATATTGTTTAAATGTTACATGTTCTGCATTTAAGGTTTTCAGTGTTTAAATTTTCGGCAGGATAAATTCGGTCTCATATAATATTAGTTGGCTTATTGAAATAACATATAAGATCCAAATGGATGGAATGAAGCTGGTGGCTTGGGCACGGGGAAGGGCGCTGGTGTGGGACGCTACTTGCGTCGACACTCTGCCTCCTTCTCATGTCCAACTTACGTTAGTTGGTGCTGGGACTGCTGCTTCGACTGCCGAAGACAGCAAGCGTCGCAAACAGGTTGGTCTCAGTGAGTCATATATGTTTGTGCCGTTTGGTGTCGAGGCACTTGGCCCGTGGGGCCCAGAGGCGCGGAGATTGTTCAAAATACTATCTTCAGGCCTCTATAAGGCTACTGAAAAACCCAAGCGCTGGCAGCTATTTCAGTCCATGGATCAGCTTAGCTATCCAGCGCGGAAATGCTGCCAATATTCTTGGTACGCTTCCAGGTAATAATAGTTTTAATTTTATGTAGTCATAGCAATGTAAATATAGTTATAAGATTTGTTTTGTTAACATAAAATGACTAAGCAAAGGTTAGTAATTAATTCTTCTAGATTTTAATGAATAAACATACACCAGAAAAATATTCCTTCAATCGAATCGAATCTCGTTAGGTCCAAATTTATATCATGAATTAATGGACGAGTGTTTGTTTCCGACTCATGGATATTATGTATTGGTGAGTTTATATTAAATTGTATTAAGTTTATCTTTGTCAATCACCTACATTAGAGGCTGTGCTTAATCTTAATGTCAATCGAAACGGTTTTTACGAGTGCACTCGTATAACTGCTCGGGCATCACTCGGATGACTGCTCGGACATTACAAATAAAGTCTAAACATATGATCGGAGTGCTCTTGGGTAATGGCATCCAGTCCGAGTATAGTGCAGACTCGTACGTAATTTATTCATCCGAGTGCACTCGGATAACTGCTTGGACACCACTTGGATGACTGCTCGGACACTACTCTTATAGTCTTAACACGTGATCGGAGTGTAGTAGCATCTTGGTAGTGGCATCCAGTCCGAGTATAACACTATACTTCTACACAGACTCGTATTCGCAGTTCTATTCATCCGAGCGCACTCGGATAACTGCTAACATAACATTACCATGTCACTTGTATACCTCGCAGCAACAAATCAATCACATGGATTTTGTAAGGAGACAAACACTACACGGACTCTGGAGACTCGCGTGTGTGTTAACTCGAGTACGAGTGTATCTTCGGTTTCTCGATCGTAAAAGTGCACTCGATCTTAGCGTACTTGGATACCTTACTGTGCTTTCGTCCCGCTTTAAAGAAACAAGAGCAATTTCAAATAAAAACAGCTAAAAAATAGTAATATACTAATATTATTGTGTTAAAGTCGCAACAAACGACGACGTTGAAAACTAGAAAACTGTCACAGGAGCGAAAAAACTGTGTAATCATTTTGCATACCTAAACAAGTTAGTTGTTGGCGAGATGGAAATAATCTCGTCAACGATAACTATATTAAGCGGCTATGGTGCGGAGAAATAGCTCGTTGGTTGATTGGATTCCTCTGTGCCGACTGATAAGCTTGTCTCATTAAAAAGCTTAATTATGACATACTTAGCTTTTGTTTCGTTAGCATTTTTAGGGATGTCTATCCAATGTGTAACCAATGGGAATCCAAGACTCAACTGCTCTGATGTCTGTGTTATAGCAGGCTGTATCTCATTAACGACAACTTTTTTATTAAAGTGAAACTTTTATTACACCGTCTCAAACTTTTTCATATGTGTGTTGCATGTCGCGTGACGGTCGGGCGGCGCCTATAGTTCGCAGCATTTGACCGTGTAGTGTACAGACTATTACTCATTTGTGCCAGTGCTCCACGCTATAAATAATTGTTTGTTTTTGTCTATTTTGTTGTTTGTGTTTGAATATTATTCCAAAAATTTTTAGTTAAATGTCTATGATGTAGAAAAAACGTTTCACTTTTACCGTGGTTTCATAAAACCACACAATCCTTTTTTTTATTTATTTAATTAATTCAGAGAGATTACCATATATTTAGTTAATGTATTAGTTACTATAATTCTTATGAATTATGTTAGTATTATTAGTAAAATATATTTATAAACCTAGAGCTACCTGTATCCAAAAATAGAGAGCTGAAATTGATAAAGTAGTGAAAATAATAAATGATTTTGAATTCCAAATTATCCGCAAAACATTAATTTTGATACTTAAATTTAGAAATAATCTCTAAAAATCTAAGTCGTCGGATCCTAGATTCTTTCATAATCTGATATAAATTTGTTGACTTTTCATACTTATTTAGTATCTGAAGTGTATGTTGGTACAATATTTGCATAAGTATGTAATATATTTAAAAGAGTGGCGACGAGTTTCTTGCCTCTTCTTCACATTAGAGCTTTACTTTTCCGAAGTGCTGTTAAATGTAGATAAATGCAGATATATCATAATTTTTGACATACGTAAATCATTTGATAATCATTGATTTATGCTTGAATCAAGTGAATTTGATTTGATTTATAATCATGAAAGGTAATTTTTATTGAATTAAGCATTATTTTGCGGAAATCCATAAATATCCAAATTTTTTTTCATAACTCAATTTTTGAGTCTCGTGCCACAATTTGTTAAGTAATTATTTCCTGAGGATACGTCGTGGAGAGGCGAAACATGTGTCGAATTGACTGAAGACAAATATTAGCCGAACTTCCACTCATGATAACTCAAAAAAAAATTGGATATTCATGAAAGATGTTCAAGTAAAAATATTTTAGTAAATTCTTCTTTAATGAAAACATTTCCTTAACATTTTACATCTTAGTATATCTTTGCAGTACCTATTTCACAGTGAGATAGTTCTTTCTATATTTATTCAGTTAGAAGAGAGAAAGCCACTGGTGCGTACAATATTCATTCCACTTGGGATTATCTATTATTTGCTATCATATGTATAGTGATTTGATATTTGCTTCTGATTTTAATACACTTTGAAATAATTTAAGAAAGTTTTTTCAACAAAAAAATAATTTTTAGAATTTCGAAGTTTATCAACAAAATTCTCGTGTCACAATGTTCGTTCCCGTACGAGGAGTACGGGAACGAACAACGTCTTGACCGATTCTCATGAAATTATTTGAGCATATTGAATAGGTCTGAGAATCGGCCAACATCTATTTTTCATACCCCTAAATGTTAAGTGTGGTCCACACGAATTTATTTTTTTTAATTTTTTTTACATTTTTTTTAAATTTGTTTGATTATTAGTCAGCATTAAAAAATACATACAACTTCAAATTTTCACCCATCTACGATCAACAGTTACTTTTGTATCGCGATTTTAATATCGGCAATACAACGTTTGTCAGCTAGTTTTTTTATAAGAATAAGGGATGAGACGAGCAACTGATGATAATTGATACGTCATGTCCATGACAATGCAACGCCGCTCAGGATTCTTGAAAAACCACAAAATTCTGAGCGGTACTACAATTGCGCTCGTCGCCTTGAGACGTAAGCTGTTAAGTCTCATTTGCCCATTAATTTCCCTAGCTATGACGCCCTTCAGACCGAAACACAGTTAAGTACTGCTTCACGGCAGAAATAAGCGCCGTTGTGGTACCCATAATCTAGCAGGCATCCTGTGCAAAAAGCCTCCCGCTGGTATTTGTCCTTCTCTTTCATAAAAAAGGGTAGTCGTAGAGACTGATTATGCGAACGATTTTTTAAAACTACATTACAATAGTTTGTTTTTTAATTATATGTAATCCAAAAAAATAAACTTCTTTATTTGTTAGCTCCATTTTATTAAGTAAATCTTATACTTTATTGCTTAGCTTATTTATACGAGACTATGACAGCTGTGGAAACGTCGAAATAAAAAAGGACTTTAGAACTAATTTCTATTTTGAGCAATTCACGCACACTAACACAAAGTTTGATACAAATCGGGAGTGTAAGACGTAGCCTGTCACGCACACTAAACTCAGATTCCTCGCCTGTTTTCATCGGTTGTCTAACAGCCACAGTCTCTATATAGAAGTATAAATTATCTAATATTTATTGCTATCCAATGGGAACAGATATACGCTGATGACGTAACCGGGTATCGGTAACGCGGCCGTGCTTACTAAAAATAACTTAATACCTCTATAGAAGTATTCACTTCAATAAATTGTAAGATGTTTACTAAGACAACCGACTAATAAAATATTTTCGAATAGTTACTCTAGAACGAATGTGAAACAATACGGTCCAATAGAATATCTTCAACATTAATTAACGATATCAACGATCATAACATTGACATTTTTCACGACACGTTTAGCGGCCGTTCCCAATATACTATCTACAGATAGGGATAAATGACTACCTTCTACTGTCAATAATCTGAAGGTGTCCCAATATACCCGTAAAGTCATTCTTATCGCCTTATATTGGGTCGCGTGAATTACAATTTCCATACAAACCTGTATCGCTGGTAGGCTATACGTCGTCCCATTGACAGACAGCGTGTACGGATAAGGTGAGCTACGGTCGATAAGTTTATAGGGATAGAAAAGTCAACGATAGTTACGATTTTTATCTCGAGTAAGAGATAGACTGAATATTGGCAACGGCCGTAGGTCATATAGAAAAAAAGTTTAAAAAAATCACGACCACGATAGATTATAGCTTGTTGATTGTTAACCACTTATAAATTCTTATTTTTATTTTTGTTATTTCACACTTATCACATTATAATTCTATAGTTTCTTTATCTTTTTTAAAATGTTTTAGTTTCGTTATCTTTTTTAAAATGTTGAATGTACCTAATTAGAATAACCTAGAATTAGTATGTAAGTACAAATCAATTGTTAATGTTGTGTTATTGTTGGTACATATAATAAAATAATTAAAATATTAATAAATTAGATCGGCGGTATTTAATTGTGTTAAATATGGTCGGGAGGGGTTTCCTCTTGAGTCTCCTTTAGTCGACTCCATCCGACTGTCGCCGAACGAACGAGAGAGCTAAGCCCAGATATGGAGGCGCTTCTATGTTATGATGTATATATCACAATCAGAATATCTTTATTCAATAAAATCTCGAGGATCACATTGAATCGTCACACAATAGACTATTCTAATATACAAAATACAAAGTTGTATCCATAATTATACAAATGCTCTATATTATACAAAAACTAGTCATAGCTCTACACCGGTTTACAAGAACTTAAGGTATTGTCAAGCTGCCATTGCGAGATGGAGCGACATCTGGCCAGCTACCTCTGGCATTTATAAAATCATCTATTCTATAATAGGCATCCCACAAGCACACAGCCGGTCTGAGGTTCGAGTCTCCTTAGGAGACGCCCCGCGACTGTTGTTGCGTAGTCTTTGCGGCCTCCACGGCCCACGTCCTACTTCGCTGTGAAAGCCAGGGCTGCTAACAGCACAGAGGAGGTTTTAGTCGGTATGGGGTGTCCGCTTACGCGGACACTCGAGTCCGACATATTACGCCCCGTTCCGGGGCGTAAATACGTAACAGTATTTCCTCCTCTCAAAAAAAAAAAAAAATCTATAATAGGCTTCCTTTATTAATTGTTTTTTAATATAAGATTTGAAATGACGAATTGATAGCTCTGTCACTTTTGATGGGAGTGTGTCATAGAAACGCAAAGAGTTTCCCATGAAAGAATCATTTAGTTTTTGTAATCGGTATCTTGGAATCAACCATTTATTCTTGTATCTTGTATTAATGTTATGTATATCATTTCTTTTCAGCATATCAATTATCATAAATATATTGAGATGTTACTTTTAAAATATTTATATGTTTAAAACGGTCACGCAATGAGTCGCGAGGTTTCATATTATATATGCCACGAATTGTCCTTTTCTGTAAAACAAAGATTGTTTGGATGTCTGCTGAGTTACCCCATAGCAGAATGTCATGTCACGTCATAACACTATGAAAGCAGCTAAAGTACACACGTCTAGCCGTGGATTCGTTACTTAGTTGTCTGATTGTTCGAACCGCAAACGCTGCTGAGGCAAGTCTACCTGCAAGTGATTCTAATTGGGGTACCATTTTAGTTTGGAACAATGTGAAGCCACAGAAATATTCATCATACCCTTCAAATGTACAAAGTACGAGCATTCTTAGCAAAGTTCTTTCAAAGTAAAGCATTCTTTTTTTGCGCTCATTTTAATAAAATAAACAATATTTTACTGTCATTGCTATTGCTATAAAATAATCATAATCTAGTCTACCAGGCCGTCCGATCACTTATATATTCAGCTGTGGATTTAGGAGACAACTGGAGGATTTAAGACAGAAGCCGCTTTTTAATAAATCATTTCAATTTATTTATAGGTTGTGCCTGAACAGTGGCTGGGACTTTATTGTAAAAATGTATACAATTTACCCTTAAAGCTAATACGTATCTTATGAAGCCTACTGGAATTAGTTACAAGTAATCCCTTATTTCTAGTGTAATAATAATGAAATATATTAGCTATCAATGCTTGGAACTCGTTTTAAATTAAACGGTTAATACCTGTTTTATTTCATTCGGAATGGGAACGACAGGGATTTGTTTTATCAATCCTATTAATCGTATAATATTGGAATAATTTAGAATTTGAGCAAAAAGACTAAACCTAACATAAAAATTACCGTAGTTTTGTTTCTGGCAATGTTGTTAAGCAAATCAGTTATAAATTAATTTTCACTATAAGTAATTCAAAATATGTTCCGACAATAGTCTCGGCCATGTGTTATATAGATAGATCAAGCCCGTATAAAATTCTGTTTGTCCTCTTCTTGAACGTAAACCGTTCAATTTGTTTTCGTTTTCCAAGATTTGTTTGCAATTATATCAAATACAGGGAGCACAGCGCTCTCTATTGCACTCTGACAAAAGCAATTCACGTAGTCCTACCCCACGCAATACGCATGCGCGATTCGACTTGACCCCAAGCACATTCATTTGATGCAAATTTTCGGGTAAAGATGGTTGTGGCCCGAAATTACAATGCATTGAAGAGAGCAATACGTAGTGTATGATGTTGTTTGAAATATATTGAACGCTGCAAATTTATAATAAACACAGAATATGTTTTATTACAATAATAAAGGGGTCCCGGGTTCGAATCCCGGTAGGTGCAAGCATTTATATGATGAATATGGATGTTTGTTTCCGATTCATGGATGTTTAAATGTATTTATGTGTGTTTATATGAATTTATGTATGTTTAAGTAAGTATATTGTATTAAATATATCATTGTCTTGTAACCCATAACACAGTCTATATATGCTTAACTTGGGGCAAGATAATTTGTGTAAAAATTGTGTCAATATTATTATATAAAGGTATAAAGCTAGAAGTCACTTGAGCACGATAGAATCTGTTATGATGTATATGATTTTAGCCTGATTTTATGATGAAAAGGAGGGGGTAATTAGTTTTTGCAGTAAGTTCTTTGACGCTCTACAAAGCGCAGTTCCGCGATATATGGAGTATTGCTCCCATCTCTGGTCTAGTGCATACCAGTATCTATTCAAAACATTTGACCACTCACAACGTAATGCGTGGCTTAGAGACGTCGCTTTATTGTTCGTCTCCTATGGCACTTTATACGGGGAGTGTTCTGAAACCTGTTTAACCTGATTCCGCCAAATTCCAATTTCGGACGACGTGCACCCTCACCTTTTTGATGTATGGCGTTCCTCCACAGTGTGATTTTCAAGGAATTTTCTACCACGTACAGCCGATCTGTTAAATGAGCTTCCTTCTGCTGTGATTTTATAACAATATTCCTTCAAAATAAGCGCGTACACGTTCCAAAAAAGTTGGCAACGCCCCTGTTTTTTGTTTTTAATGTCAGATGTCCTGTATGGATATCCTTTCGTCTATGAGGCGATCGGGTCCCAGCTACTGACAGAATATGGAAGTCTGTGAAGCGACCGGGAACCAGTTCCAATACATCGTATTTGACTTGCTTAAATTAAGGGTTATCTCTTATATCTTTCTTGTTTTAACATATTACGAAACCTTTCTGTTTATATATATATTAGAATATGAATGTTTGATTCCTAATCATGGATGTTAATATTTATTTATGTATGTTTAAGTAAGTATATTGTATTAAATATATCGTTGTCTTGTTCCCATAGTACAGACTATGTCTAGTTTGGGGCAAGATAATTTGTGTAAGAGAGTGTAAATATTACACCATAAAATAAATACAGCTTAACTTTTCCGAAATCTGCTTCACCTCTAGGTGAATTTTAAAATGTACAACTGTGACACTCATATGTGAAATTTATTTTCTTACATATAAAACTAATTAACATTTAAAAAGATAATATGTAAAAAAAAGATAGTGACAATTATTGGTAAGAAAATATTGCAGGAGTTTGTTTATGTAGGGTGGATGATCAATATAGACTGGAAGTACAAGTTATGAGTCAATTGATAATGGAGGTGCAAACCTGGGTAAAACAAGTCATTATTCTATACACTGATCGAAGATGGATCATAAATAGACCAGATTAATTTAATGTTTGGTGGAAGAAGCCAAACAAGTATTTCAAGAACGTGGGAAATACAGATACCCTATCCTCTGGGAGACATGTATTTTTATTTATGAAAATAAGGGACGAGACGAGCAAGGCGTTCAGCTGATGGTAATTGATACTCCTTGTCCATTACAATACAATGCCGCTCAGGATTCTTATAAAAACCCGCAGCACTACAATTGCGCTCGTCACCTTGAGATACAAGAAGTCTCATTTGCGCAGTAAATTCACTAGCAACGGCGCCCTACAGACCAAAACACAGCAATGCTTACACATTACTACTTCACATATGTATGTCAATAGATAAAATATTATATACACATCATGTGTATAATATAAAAATAACACAAGAAAAATTTCACATTATAATGAGGATTTTTGCTATGGAGCTTTTCAAAAAAAATATTCAATAACGGGTGAATTTTCAACTTTTAATCTAAGATCATATTACAATGATATCAACTTCGAAGCAGCTATTTTAATGTTATTTTTTTCGCAAAATCTGAACATTATCCGTTCAGATAAAAGTATTCAACAAAGTTGGTTACGTTGTTAGAACTTTGCCGGGGGCGGGCTACAGAAAGTGTCTTAAGAATCGTATGGCTTTGAGGAGTTCTACATTTGAATTTTATATTCTTGCTAAGTAAAATCATGCTTCCACTCTCAGCTCTCGATGAATATATTTTCAACAGCAAAGATAATATATTGTAATATGCGATGAGTTATTCCACGACCTGTATAGCCGAGTGGTTAGCGATCTACCTACTAAGCTAGAGGTCCCGGGTTCGAATCCCGGTAGGCGCAAGCATTTATATGATGAATATGGATGTTTGTTTCCTAGTCGTGGATGTTTAAATGTATTTATGTATGTTTATATGAATTTATGTATGTTTATATGAATTTATGTATGTTTAAGTAAGTATATTGTATTAAATATATCGTTGTCTTGTAACCCATAACACACGCTATACATATATGCTTAACTTGGGGCAAGATAATTTGTGTAAAAAGTGTGTCAATATTATATTATTATTATTTGATACGTATTTTTTTTGTTATTTTAATGCAAAATATTGTGTCTTGTCTCACACTTCGTAGAATAGTAGGTACTGTAACTAAGAGTTCTTATCTGTATATAAGATTTCCTCATTATAAAGTTGTTAAAGTTACTGAATAATATCTTATTTTTTTTGAATATTGACGCGGATGAGAAGATAATCGTATAAGACAGATTACAGAATGAATTGAAGTAAGACCGGTTGGTCTTAGCCCAATATAAAATATAATATAAGATATAAAATGAATATAATTCATTAAAGAGTATTACATTCTTTTATTCTGCAGCGATCTCTCTATGCTACAGTACCGTTTTAATTTTATATTTATTGAAGTATTTAAGTCATTCATGTATCACACACACAAGGTGACGAGCGCAATTGTATTGCCGCTCAGAATTTTTGTGTTTTTCAAGAATCCTGAGCGGCAGTACATTGGGCAGGGCGTATCAATTACCATCAACTGAACACCCTGCTCGTCTCGTTCCTTGTTTTCATAAAAAAAAACTCTAACGAGGCACAATCCTTTATTGTTCATAAACTTTCAATATGTGCCCATTATCCAATTATCAAAGCCATTACGTGAATGATGTCATCGTCGGTGCTTGACCGCGTCTCGAACATTCTATGGGCAACAAGAACGTATTGTGTTTCGGAAGCCCGACTAAGTAAACAGACGGAATCTTCCACTACTTAAGATCGATAGATAGTCTTTTATGTGAACGCTTACTGAATTCAGATGATCTGTATCTCTTAAGAAATATTCAACGTTTTTATATGAAAAATGCAAATAAATACTAACAATATTTGGACGTTATTCCAGAAAAACTTTCCAAAACACAATCATGTTGAAATAGAATTATGAACACAAAACTGGTCACGGTCTGACAAAAAATGGCAGCCCTACTATCACTCTTTAAATGAAATCATGACTTATTATGTATTGATTACACTAAAATTTATTAAACTTTAAACACGAATTCCTTAAAATGTGATCTTTGCGGCTTGGAACGTTTTGAATAGTTTTATTCAAAATATGATTCAAAATCACTTATTGAACGTCAAAAACTACCACCTATTGAAAATAGACTGCCTCAGATCTGAGAAGAACGGGCGCGAGAAACTCAGCGGGTTTTTTTTATAAAAATACATTATAAACATTTAGAACATTATCAAGAAAATATTGAGATGCAACAGTCAAAATGTTTATTTCTTTAACTTTTTCTCTTAATGACTCTTTAGGACCTAGGTTATAAATAGCGCGAATAGCGCTCTTCTGCAGCACAAAGATTGTATTAATATCGGCTGTACTGCCCCATAACAATATACCATAGGACATAATACTATGAAAATCTGTTTTAAGGCAAGAAGGGTCTATATCCTATCTTCATTTGAAACTATTATTGTTCTAACAAATATAGACTATCTTTGTAAAAGACAATAGCAATATGAACGCTATTGTCCTTGACGATGCGATTTGTGCGGGTAGATGACTACGTCTTTGAAAGTGTTCCTTTTGCCAATTCCTTTGTCCACCAGCGTATTGCAAACTCTATTGCTTTTTGATTCAAACGGAATCACGTCCTCGAAATATATTATATCATAAAATAACACTTTGTCCTATCTCACGTAGCAAGCAGTTATTTTTAATGCTCTGTATTTTATAGCATTGCCGAGGAAATGTGTACAAAAGATTACTCACATAATATGACATCTAAGATTCCATTATTTTATACTGTATCGAGGTGACCTAATTCCCATTTCCCTGTTGTCTAACTTTGCGAAACTAATATAAGTATTTTTTGTGTATATTCAAACATTTACAAGTGGGAGGCTCCTTTGCACCGGATGCGGCTAGATTATGGGTGCCACAACGGCGCCTATTAATGTCATGAAGCAGTAATGTGTAAGCATTACTGTGTTTCGGTCTGAAGGGTGCCGTAGCTAGTGAAATTACTGGGCAAATGTTACTTGACAACTTATGTCTCAAGGTCACGAGCGCAGTTTTAGTGCCGCTCAGGATTTTTGGAGTTTTCAATAATCCTGAGCGGCACTGCATTGTTATAGGCAAGGCCAGTATCAATTACCAACAGCTGATCGTCCTTCTCGTCTCGTCCCTTATTTTCATAAAAAAATACCCTATATATATATGTACGTACGATCTGTGGCTTAGTTCAGACACAATTGTTGTTTTACTTCGAAAATACACTGAGATAATTTTAGCATGTAATAATTATAAATCATTAACTTCAAAGAGATATTATTTCACAATGATTAAAAGCGGGAAGCGAGATACTATCAAAGGGCCGGCGGCATCACGCTGTTTCGCAATATGCGGTTACTTGCATGTATACCTACCTACTCACTCGCTTCTCTGAAACACTATAAATAGAACGATACCGAGTTCTTTTTTTAACTTACACATAAGCTATGGCGTTGCGTAGAGACGTCGCTTCATTGTGTGTCTTCTACCGTATTTATCACGGGGTCTGTTCCGAAGAGCTGTTTAACCTGATTCCTGCCGCCGAATTCCACCTTCGCACGACGCGCCACAAGTTAGGATATCATCCCCACCATCTGGATGTGTGGCGGTCCTCCACAGTGCGGTTTTCAAGTGCGGTGTTCCCGGGACGATACGACATAGCTTCAATAAAAGCGCATACTCCTTCCTTAAAGGCCGGCAACGCTCTGGCGATTCCTCTGGTTTTGCAAGAGAATGTGGGCGGCGGTGATTACTTAACACCAGGTGACCTGTACGCTCGTTTGTCCTCCTATTCCATAAAAAAAACTATCACATCGTTATAAGCTTGTTTTTCAATTTGTTAAGTACAAACGTAATTCATTTCCAATTCAGTTCAAATAAAAAGTGAGTTGTTGGCTTTAAATTTTATTGGATCTGACATTTTTATAGTCCGAGCTCGATGAAAGACTGGGAATACAGTTGGGAATGAATGGACTCTTGAGGAATCAACGATTCGCGACACTTGCTTTTGCATTATTCATTTAATCCGTTTAATAGGATCTGAATAGCTATTCGTAATCGTGTACGGAGAAGTTTATGGAGAGAATTGATGAAGAGAGCAAAGTAGGAGAAAGAATTAGTTTAATTTGCTTATACAGTAGTTAGTGCAGTGAGCCTATTAGCATATTTATAAAATATTTTGTATATTTGACAAGAATTTATTTATGATATATTTTCATATTCACAATAATTCAAACTATTTATTGGATCAATTAGGAATTTAGTGTGCATGAAAAGCACCTACCCGTAGTTAATGATATTAAAAAATATAAGCAGTTACTTGCGTTCTATTCACAGACAATTCCACATAAATTGATTTGTCTGTGGTTTTATTAAATTATTTTATGAAAATTTTGACAACCCGAAAATACAGATATATTTATATGACTTCATAAGATCTGACCTATGGTTAACACTACAGTTATTCGACAATTGATGTCTACAGGACACTTATAAAAAAATTACACAAACAAAATTAAAATAAAAAACTTTTGTAATTAAATCAAACCCACCGTTTAGTAGCATTCTATGATTTTATTTATTATAAAATGTGGGAGGCTCCTTTTCACAGGATGCCGCCTAGATTATAAGTACCACAACGGTGCCTATTTCTGCCGTGAAGCTGTAACGTATAAACATTACTGTGATTCGGTCTGAATGGCGTTGTACCTAGTGAAATTACTGGGCCAATGAGACTTAACATCTTATGTCTCAAGGTGACGAGCGCAATTATTGTAGTGCCGCTCAGATTTTTTTTTCCTTTTCAAGAATCCTGAGTGGCACTGCATTGTAATGGGCAGGGCATATCAATTACCATCATCTGAACGTCCTGCTCGTCTCGTCTCGTATTTTCATAACAAAAAAAAATGTCACGAGATTAAATATTACCACGACTAATACCTAAATATTACTTGAAATTTTGACTTACTCAGTAAGATCTCGCAACCTAATTATATCATTTATTATAAAAAAAAATGTGGTTGTTTTTATAATTTTATTGGTGCACCAATTTTTTTCTGAAGAGTGTTGTAATTACTGTTATTGCTCATCTACGTTCTGATAGGGTCTGGTGTTTAGTCAATTGTGTTCCCTTTATGTTTAGTTCTTTTGTTTATTTAAACAAACAACTTATCATGAGGTAATTCGTAATTAATCTTGCATCCGTTAAATTTCAAGGACAGTTTAATCAAAAATAATATATTTAAGTAGGTTCGTTTCATTTAACATCGGATCATCGGATACGTTGGATGTGGGGAGTACAGGACCGATCGCCTTGGAGATCTTTGCGGGGAGGCCTTTGTCCAGCAGTCGACGTCTTCCGGCTGATGATGATAATATAATAATAATATTGACACACCTTTACACAAATTATCTTGCCCCAAATTAAGCATATAGCCTGTGTTATGGGTTACAAGACAACGATATATTTAATACAATATACTTTGTGCCGTTTGGTGTCGAGACACTTGGCCCGTGGGGCCCAGAGGCGCGGAGAATGTTCAAAATACTATCTTCGCGCCTCAATAAGGCTACTGGAAGCCCAAGCGCTGGCAGCTATTTCGGTCAACGGATCAGCCTTGCTATCCAACGGGGTAATGCTGCCAGTATTCTTGGTACGCTTCCACGTAATGATAGTTTTAATTTTATGTAGTCGTAGTATTGTAAATATAGTTATAAGATTTGTTTTTATAATTAAAATTGATCAAAAGTATTACGTTATTTAAAAGAATTAAAAACATTTGTGTTGTAAAGGTTACAATAACATAAATGACTTTCTTAATATACTTAATTAAATATATATAAATACATATATACATACACATAAACATACATAAATACATATAAACATCCATGACTTGGAAACAAAAATCAATATTCGTCATATTAATGCTTGCACCTACCGGGATTCGAACCCGGGACCTCTAGCTTAGTAGGTAGGATCGCTAACCACTCGGCTAATCGATGATGATGATGATTTATGTTATGAACAGCTATCGTGTTTATATTATGTTTGGATGTGTATGTGTGCTTGCAGTGTGTGTTTGTGTATATGTACGTGTTTTTATGTGTTTGTTCGTTTTATATTGCTTCAATAACATTTTCGTATATACTGTATTCATAAATATTTAAATAATTACCTTTTTGAAGATATTTTTACTTTACTTCACTGTAATTCTTACAAATGCTGATTTGATTGATGATATAACTAATCATACGTCTTTCTTGCAGACCAGCAAATCTACTAGATAACTCTGGTGTTGCAAGAGGAGATGATCAGAGATGGTGCGGGAAGTGATCAGACGAACGTAAACACTTCTTTTTCCTGTTCATCTGACAAAAAGAAAAATATCTCTTTTGCTCTTACAAACATCGTCTTTAAAAATAATGACACCAGTCTTTGAAAGTTTTATTACCAATTCTACAATTTTGTGGTCTAATTATAAGTACATTATAAACAGATTGTTTTTAATTTCATACGTAATATTATAAAAGTTTGGTACATTTCATACATTTATTATTATGTAAAATTAAGTATTCAATTTGATATTTGGCTTATACTACAAGTCAGCGATCACGACTCCATTGCTTACAAAGACTAATCAATATTACTTTAAAAGCCTAGGTTGGATCACGGACTAGTAAAAAATTAAGGACTCCGCACCGTGATATTAGCAAGTGAAGCACCTTTACGCTAGTGTGTGTGCGGTTACGGAGTATACCAGTTACACAATTTCTTCTCCCTTAAGTAATCATATATCCACAAATAATTTTATAGTATTGTTTTTACACTTTATCACAACGCACGACGGCATTTTTAAAATATTTTATTGCGACGCAAACTGACTTGTCACAAACGATAGCGATCTCATAACGGCGGCCGATCGGCTTCTGTTAGTGTAAGTATATTTACACGTTTACCGGCTTGTTTTGGTGCCTCACTGTTATGTAAGGTGACACGGAGTCCTTATTTTTTTACTCGTCCGTGGGTTGGATGAATAGTTTGCTTAAATCTTAGAGCTACATTTATATTACAAGTTTAAACATGTTTTACACAATATATAAATTAAATAGACTATATTTACAGAAATAAACAAAACAGATTGAAATATAAAACTAACAATCACAAAGGGAATATTTAACACTACACTAAACGTTAGACGTTTGGAAGATTCCTTAAAATATCTAATAAAATTTTCGCAATAAATTAAAAACTGTAAACGTAATAAATAAGTTACATTATCAATCGTCACTTTCATAGTTCCTTTACAAAATATTCATAAAAATGTTTGCATAGAACATCATGTTCCATAAAAAGAGATTCAAAATCTAATTCCAATACCACTTTATAAAGTGTGATGAAATTGAAAACGGGAATCGAACGATTTCCAATTTGTAAACAAGAAGTCGACGTATTTTATTTTCGTTCAATCACATGGCTTATTTGGGGCTTCGTTTTATCTGTAATTGTGTTTATATCCATATCTGTTGTTTGTGCTTCAATATTAGCTGCAGGAAAATTATCGTAAGATATATATTGTGGTGTCTGTCGCGGGTCCTCCTTTGCGATCACAGGGCGTTTTTTTGTCTTTATATAACCTAAAGCTGACACTAAGACAATAAATACAATAAAACCTATACAGCAACCAACAACGAGACTTAATCTTCTCGTTAACATATCTGCTATACCCATATAGGTGTTGGAAAATGGACTATCTAATGAAGTTCCAAATATTTCTATGGTACTCACGCTGGTACATTTGCTTATCTGGGAGTCATTCATGAACCCTCGCAGATGATTGAATAGTAATTCATCACCGTACAACTGAGCACCCGTATTCTCCGTTGAAGGAGCAATCCGAGCATCCGGGTTTGATGAACTGGTGGCTCCGACAAAATTTCCAATAGCGATAACGCAAATCGTGTATCGGGCTCCAGGGGTTAAATGGCTTAATCTTGTCATTCTCGAAGTCGTATTTAATATTTTTCCTCGGATCTAAAACAATAGAATTAGAAATCCTTGTTTAAACAGTATTTCAAATGAATTTACAGTACAACCAACCGTTCACACGAGAAACATAAATATTTTTTATGGACCATTGAAGTGATGCACAACCTCTGTATTCAAATATTTGCTGTAATGGTAGCTTTGTGTTTTTTATGTACGAAACACGTTTACCCTCTATTGAACGTAATTCTTTTAAAGGCAAAGTGCGCAACAGTTTTTACCAGTGTGAGGCTCGATGCCGGTTATATTTCTGCCGTGAAGCAGTAGTAGTCTAAACATTATTATGTTTCGATCTGAAGGGTGCCGTAGCTAGTAAAATTACTGGGTAAATGAAACTTAACATCTTATGTCTCAAGGTAACGAGCGCTATAAATGTAGTGCCACTCAGAATTTTTGGGGTTTTCAAGTATCATAAGTGGCACTGCATTATAGGCAGGGTGTATATAGCTGAACGTGCTGCTCGTCTCGTTATTTTCATAAAAAAAATACATAAAATGATTGTGCAAAAGGAAGGCAGACAGTATAAAATTAAATTATATTCTTTAATACTTACGATTGCTGGCATCTGTTCCTTGTAGTAAGCTACTTGGTATCCACTTAATCCGGTCTGATTGCGACTCTGCCAAGACACTATAACAGAATACGTTTGAATGTCTTGGATTGCAATTCGTATAACAACTGGCACGTCGCATAACTTCTGCGATGTTAGCTCAAGAAAACTGTATCCATGCAATTCTTCGGGGTGTTCGCATCGTAAATTTCCGCTTCCCTTTAAAATTATTTTATGGTGATCTTGCATCCATCGCCAAACATCTTGAGATTCACAGTTGCATGTCAAGGGGTTTTCTGAAAATAAAAATATTATGTTTGCATTTTACATATCATTTTTTACTCAATTATATATATATTTTATTTCTTTAAGCTTTTGTGCTGTTGAAATTGTCGAAAAAAAAAAAATCAATTAAATTGTTATTTTTTAAAGTGATAAATTCTTCTTCTTTTTTTACTATTTTCACTAATTAAATTTTAAAACAAAATTTATGAACGATATGGCAGTTGAACTCTTTGTTCAACTCTCAGGTTGTGGCTCCATCTACAGAATCTAGTTTACAGTTGATAACATGCTCAACCCAAATATTTGCATTTTAGGAAATTTCCTTGAGATGTTGCTCTTGCAATTCATTATTGTAAGTGATATCCCTCAATTCTGGAATTAATGTAGAATTAGATCTATTATTAAATAAACATGTACAATATGAACAAGACATACCAATATTCTGGTGGATGCGCCGAGTTCGAGTCCTGCATCGTTCATTAATTTTGATACACATTAAATTTGTAAATTTTTAAGTTTCGATTCGTTGTTAAGATGGTCTTGGTACAATATGAAGTTCTTAAGAGATTATAAAATTAGATGAAACTACATCTATGGTAATGATTTTTAATTTTTTATCTACACACATGCTTTAAATCCTCTATTAAAGATTCTGAAACAGTTAGCTTATTGCCAACATTAAAACACCCAATGTTCTAATAACCATTACATCACCCAAAAGAGTGTTGTAATGTTGTACTGAATTTCATAACAACACTCCTCTGTTTTTTTTTATCCCTTCATGCGCAAAGAGTTTCAACATACAGCCACATTCTTATTGCTCGATGCGTGGTATCTGTATGAATTTCAAAAAAAGACAATTATCGTTTACGCGCGCAACCACACTCCCAGAACGTCGCGCGCCGTAAAAAAAAGTAGGTTATTCGAATCCCCGCCATTTTTCTTCGATATTTTTATTGTTTTGTTTACAAAAAATAAGCGATTCATTTTAAACGCTGCAAAAGAACATTATATACGAGTGAATTTTAATTATTTCACTATACAAAATGTAAGTTACTACTAAAATAAATAGTTGTTTCATTAATACTTATTTTATTTGTATATAATCAGTAATGAATGTTATTAGGTTACTAATAGGACTGGTGTTTTAATGTTAGCAGTAAGCTAACTGTTCCAGAATCTTTTAGAGGATTCATATTCTGGGTGTAGATAAAGTCTTGTATGCAACTGTTGATAATTAGGTATTAAAACACTCATGTGATACTATTATCACATGAGTGTTTTAATACCCCTTATTACACAACAGTTGCATAAATAACTATAATAGATATATAATATATAATAGAATAATTTTCATGAATAACTACTAAATAAACATATAGGTAAACCTATAGGTTGGTATCATAACGAAGATGTTGTCTACTGATGATATTCAATTCTTTCTAAATGTTACATGAGATAATATCATATCAAAACATAATTATATTGAGTAACTCACCATCGAATGAAATTGTTTTAATTTGAGATTCCATATTTTGAAGCATTTTAAGATGAATCACTTCAAAGTAATTTTTACTTAAATCAAGAAACACCATTTTATTCAACATCCGTAAAGCATCTGTAGCTATAAATGAAAGCCAATTCCCACTCAAGTTCAATTCGACAAGATTGAGAAGGTTTCGAAAAATGTCCTTGTTTATTCTTGTAATGTGATTGAATGAGATATCCAATTTTTGAAGACTCTGCAAATCTGAAGTGAATTCTTCCAGTTCTCTGATGGTATTTTGTGATAAATTTAGTAATTTTACAAAGAAGAGTCCCTGGAGGCGTTCTCTTGGAATATTTTCCATTTTATTTTCACTCAAATCCAAAATTTCCAAGGAATGTAATTTTGAAAAAGCACCAGGTGATAAGCGTTGAAGACAGTTAGACTTTAGAATTAATTTCTTTAGTGATGGGAAGTTCTCAAAGTCTTTGCTTGTTATGATCGTTAAATTTGTATTCATTATTATCAACTGTTGTAATAGAGGAAATGGCTTTATTGGAGGTATTTGTAATAACTGAACTAATGTATTTGATGACATATTGAGCGTTGTTAAGGCTGGCAGTACTATTTCGGATAATCCATTACTAGGAATGTGTTTGAAAAGATTATGAGACAAATCAATTTCCTTAAGACCTAAGGAATGTTGAAAGAAATTTGGTGGTAGAACAGAAAGCATATTGAAACTTAAATTGAGGGTTACCAAATTTTTCAAGGACGGTGCGCTAAAGCCGTTTAAAATAGAAATTTGATTTTTACATAAACTGAGCGTTCGTAAATTTTGTAAGCCTATGAATCTGAAGAAATCTATATTGTGCAGTTGATTCTCACACAAATTCAAAATTTCCAATGAGGTAACATTAAATAGAGCAACGTGAGGAAAGTCTGTAAAAGAATTTCCTTTCAGATTAAGATCTTGCAAAATGGTTGTATAAGCAAAAACATCTTTATGCAAGTCTTTCAAATTATTGCCTGCTAAATTGACTCTTAGCAAATTTTGGTTCTTAGTAAATATTGGCGGAGGTAAAAGTGATATATTTGACAATTCTAAAGATAAAGACTGCAATGAAGGTAAATGAGAAAATGCTTTATTCTCGAGTAACGTAAAATTATTGTTGGAGAGCACTAAAGACTTTAATCCTGGTATTTGTATCTGTGTTACATCTTCCCACGTAAGAAAATTATTGTTCATTTCTAAATCACTGAGATTAGGTAGCGTTTTAAGAGATTCTGACTCAATTACAGATACAGCATTATGATTTAATCGAATAAGCTTTATTGGTAATGTTGATATATGAAAGTCTAATGTTATTATTTCATTAAATGACAGATCTAGAACCCTTAATTTTGTCAATTGATTAAAAGATTGTTTTTCAATTCGATTGATATTATTGTTTTGCAAATATAATTCTTCTAACGTCACAGCGTTATAAAATGTTTCATTATTTATATATGTTATCTTGTTACTACTTAAATCTAAAAATTTTATTTTCTTTAAATGCATAAAACTCCTATCTTCAATAAACATAATACTGTTGTTTTTTATATACAATCTTTGTATGTTGTAAAGTTCACTGAAAATATTTCTTGGTAATAATTTTAATTGGTTTTGTGTAAACCACATAATTTGAACGTTAACTTGACCACGAAACGAGGTATTTTTTACAAAGGAAAGCTGATTTGAACTCAACTGTATCGATACTAACGATGAGTTTCTATTAGGGAATATATCACCAATAGTCGATAATCTGTTACCTTGTAAATTAACGTGCTGAAGTTTTTTCAGAGTAATAAATGCATGTGAATCAATATTTTGTATGAAATTGTTTTGTAAATGCAATTCTAGAAGTGCAGGAAGCGGACTAAACACATTTCTCTTAATATGTGTTAACTTATTATTTTGCAATCTTATTTCACTTAATTCTTCTAAATTATCAAATACTAGCTCATGTAGCTCGCTAATTTTATTATTATCGAGACTTAAAGTCACCAATCTAAGATTCGATTCAAAAATTTTATTTGGAAGTTTTTCTAGAAAATTTGTTCCCATATGCAGTTGCGTTAAGTTTTTCAACGTTCGGAAGCAATTGAAGTGTACAGACTTAATAGCATTGTGTTCTAAGTTCAAAACAGTCAACGATAAAGCATTCAGAAATGCATTATCTGGTAATTCCAAAATGTTGTTTTCAGACAAAAATATTTCTGTCAATTGTGTTAAATTTGAAAAAACTCCACTGATATAGTGCAGATGATTGTAACTCAAATCTATTGTTTTTATATTATGATTACTTTGAAAAATATTTTTTGAAATAAAATTTAATTTGTTATGGCTAAGGTCAATCGTCTCCAAATTTCGTAAGTAATAAAAAGCCTCTTCATCGATATTTTCTATTTGGTTACTAAAAAATGTCAATATTCTAAGATGCGGCATGCTTTTAAACCAATTCCTTTCTATCTTTGAAAAAAAATTCCCGTTTAAATCTAACGATGACAAACTTTTAATTGTAATATTTATGTTATCAGGTATACTTTGAATTTTATTATTAGCTAGCTTTAAACTTTGAAGTTTATTCAACTCTGCAATAGCCTTTAAAGGAAAAATATTAAGATAATTTTCCGACAATTCCAATTCTACCAAAGTTGCTTCAAGGTAGTGAAATGCACTATCAGAAATATTTTCAATTTTATTACTTTTAAAATTAAGTTTCTTTAATTTTAAATTTTTGAAAGAGTTTCCTTGTATTTCCCTGATATCATTTATCTGTAAATCAAGTGAGTCGATGTTCAACAAATCAGAAAATGATTCGTACGGAATTCTATTTAATTTGCTTGAAATTATACTAAGGGACGTTAAGGAGTGGTGAAGGGACGAGAAAGCATTAGGGCTTATTTTATTAATACTCGATTGAGAAATATGCAAATTGATAATTTTCAGTTGTGGCGGGAAAATGTCGGGACCTAATTCTGATATTGAGCTATCCAAGTCATAAAGTGAGAAAGACTGTATTGTGCCTTTTATTTTTGCTAGTACGTTTTTGACCACGTTCGGGGTTGCACTCGGACATTCTAGAAATAACCCTGAAAACAAATATAACTTTAAAAACTGTGAATAGTACAAGAAAAGACATATATATGAGATTAACTTACCTTCTTTGTAATTATAGCAAGGGCAAATTGGATTTTCTGTTAGGCTGGGACAGTATGGTTGTTCTTCTCCTTGCAGTATCTGGACATTTATAATAATAAGAAAAACATATATTCCACATCTTACAATTCGTTGCTGAGTAGATATGCCCATATTGATTTGACATCATTTCAATAACATGTTGCATCCGCAAGATCTAAAAAGGAACCCCTGCAAAGAAGAGAATACGTTATACAGTTTTCTAGGACTCGATTAGCACAAGTTTAAGAATAATTGAAAGCAAAATTCAAAGAAATTAACATCTTCACCATTGCTTCTCAATATATTCTTGATAATGTGACATATTATGTTCATAGGCACATAAGTGAATTTTCTAGAAACTGTCATAGCCATAATATATATAATGTTAACACCAGGGACAGACATAAACTTCGGCGAGTCGAGTTAGCAAGTCTTTTGTGGGGAGATGTATATGCTTTTACAACAAGATTCCAGATAATGTTCAAAACAAAAGTTTCAAAGAACGTTATTCAAAAAAAATATTAAAAAACGTTTGTGTGGTAAAGGTTACTATAACATAAATGACTTTCTCATTGATAATAAGAAAGTCATTTATGTTATAGTTTCACATATTCTACAGATTGGGAATGGAGGGACCATCCTCAGGCTATTAAATAATAAAGTTTAATTGTACAATATTACTGTGAAAACATTTTTTTTTTGATGAAAAACAATCCCGCTGAGTTTGTTGCGCCCATTCTTCCCAGGTCTGAGGGATTTGTTATGGAATGGGTGGTAGTTTTTGACTTTCAATAAGTGATGTCATATCCTATTTTGAATAAAAAAATTTGAATTTGAATATTAATGCTTCTTTGACAAAGAAAGCTAACTATATTATAGTCGATTATGTTAAAGAAGATACATGACAGGCAACCTAAAATTATATTATATTAGGAAAACAATGCAATTTTGTTGTCGTACGAGAGTGAAAGAGAGACCGGGAGCTACTTATCAGTTCATCTCCCCACGTCAAAACCGCATTACGTGCCGATGTAGTTAAAGTTGAGCTCGTGAGAAGAACATACAAAAATCTCAACGGCCAATCTTTTCTCTAATTTTTCAATCAAATAGAGTATTTTACAATGGCTATAATATACATAACAAATTAGTTTGTAAGGTGCTGTCGATCCAGTTATCCAATATATGAGTCGTGTTTAAGTAGTCTTTGCCTTATTATAGCATAAACGATTTTCTTAACGACACCACGGACTGGGAATAAAGCGAACACCCTCAGGTTCTTTAATTATAAATGTTTATACGTTTACGATATTGCATTGTAATCCATATTTTATATTTAAAAAAAAGCCCGCTGAGTTTCTTCTCAGGTCTGAGGCAGTCTCTTTTGAATGGGTGGTAGTTTTTGATGTTCAATAAGTGATTTTAAATCCTATTTTGAATAAAAATATTTGAATTTATACTGCGAGCGATATTCAAGGTGATATTGTATGAATTTTTCTTGTATTCGTTCAACATTAACGCTCAGGATTCCATTTTGAAATCCCTCGCTCCCCTCTGGATTAAAAAAAAACTCTCGTCTTATTAAGAGTGTTTGTTCCCTTGGCAAATAATCAATTAATCTAATATATTTTTATTACTTTTAAATAATATGCCACAACCTGAGAGTTGAACAAAGTATACAAGATTTTAAGACGACACGTCACTCGAACGATTGCCTCAGTTGGCAGAGCACTCGTACGGAACGCCAGAGGTCGTGGGTTCGAGTCCCGCATCGTTCATAGAATCTTGTTTTCAAATTTTATTTGTGTATTAATCCTAGAAGTGAGCGTTATCGCTTTAAAAACATAACAAATTGTTTAGATTTACAAGAGCGACATCTCAACTAAATTTTCTAATATGCAAATATTGGGGTTGAGCAGGTTATCAACTATAAAATAGATCCTGTAGACGAAGCCACAATCTGAGAGTTGAACAAAGCATGCAAGATGACGATACGTCACTCGAACGGTTATCTCACTTCAGATCGTTGGTTCGAGTCCCTCATCGTGCATAAAATTTTGTTTCCAAATTTTATTTGTATATTTTTATTACTTTTAGTTGATTGGACATTATGGAGTTTTGAGCGTTGCAAAGCTGAACGATCAAAATCCAATACACTTTAGTATTAAATTGATTGAAATGACATTTCATTCGTTTATTATCTCCATGCAAAATAAAACTTAAAGTAACATAGCATACCATAGAATTACTGAAACTTCAATAAGTCCTCTATAACTTTGTACAGTGGAGAAAGTTGAGCTCGGAACACGAAAGGTAATTTTGTTCTTTATTATTTTCAGTTGCCTCAAGGGTGCTTTGAGTAAGGTAAATGTTTTCAAAGCGAATCGATTTTTAATTTTGTTCTTTTACTGTCTTCAATGGGAACGTTCGATGCTTTTATCCTGTCATAACATAGGCCTGGTAGCTAAGGAAACAAGCTCTTTTTAAAATTAATGTAACTTTACTGTAGAGTAAAGCTAAGGATTTGTAAGTAAGGCTTGACTTAGCTTAAATTGTTATGTAGTTATAATAATATTGACACACTTTTACTAATATATATGTATAACATAAACATCCATGACTCGGAAAAAAACATCCATATTCATCATATTAATGATTGCACCGGGATTCGAACCCGGGATCTCTTAGCTCAGTAGTCAGGGTCACTAACCATTATGTGGTTATAATAGAAATGCTCACAAAAATTATTATTAAGAGCTATTAATTATGAATGGTACTTGAATAGTAAGAGTAATTTTGAAGATATTTCCCTTTTTTGAAAACGAAAGAGAAATTCGCGAAAAACTAAAAATATTACAAATTAATCTAAAAATAACAGATTTATATGCAGGTAGAATACGTAATAGTGGCTATTACTGAAGTTAGATTTTCAAAATAAAACAAAATTTTAATATGAATTGAATATCATAAGTTCTAATACTTATTATATATAAATTTCACTGGCACATTCCCAATTTGGGGTCGGCCCTCCTGATACAAGATCGCCATTGTTTGCGTTCTTGGGTCATTACTGGCGTTAGGCCTAGCATCGTCATGTCTTTGTTAACAGTTCTAGTCCATGTACTTGGTGGGCGGCCTCTGCCACACTTCGCCTCATCCATATCCATGACTCGTCTCGTCCCTGCGCATTACATGCACATACCAGCGTAATCGGCCTTCCTACGTTTTATGATGTATATATATAGGTGCAATATAGGTGCAATTTTAAAGGTGCCTCGGATATACTCATTATGAATTTTGTCTGACCGTGTAACACCCCAGACCAACGCAACATTTTCATTTCGGTGACATGCATTTTTTTGTTCGTCACACTTTCTCATTCCCCAGCATTCGGATTCATAGAGCAAAGCTGGTCTTTCTGCTCGTTTTAATTGACATTTTTGCGTCACATAGAACACCGGTAAGAGATCTCCACTTCAGCCATCCTGTTTTTATTCTATATTGAAGCTGTCAGCTCACTCTTAGACCTTTTCCCCTTAATGCTACCAGCCATGCTTCGAGGCTTCTTTGAAGTTCCGGAAGTGATTCCTCTACTATGACTACATCATCCGCATGTAAAAGTGTCCACGGGGTCGGTTTTTGTAGATCTTTGGTGATGTGGTCCATGACGATGTTAAATAGCAGGGGACTCAGTGTCGATCCTTGATGAATGCCAACTTTCACTTCGAGGCTGTTACTCATGCCAGCAGCATTCCGGAACTTTTTGGGCCTTGAGTGCTTGCCAAATGAGCTGACGAGGTATTCGGTCAAAAGCTTTTTCCAGATCTATAAAGACCATATGCAGATCCTTTTTAAGGGCTTTGTACTTGTCCATTAGCATCCTTAAGGTATGTGTGGCATCAATACTGCCCTCTCTCGCAGTTAAGCCGCACTGATTTGGTGAAATTGTTGTGAGTTTATACAGTCTCTTTACCGTATATCTTTCCCAGATCTTAAGGATATGTGACGTCAACGTGATCGCTCTGTAATTTCCACACTCTGCTATGTTTCCCTTATTTTTGTAGAATGGTATTATGTTGCTCAGTCTCCACATGTCTGGCATAGTTTCTTTTGATAAAATCAAGTTGAATAGGTTTGTTAGCCATTTTACATCATAGGCACTTGCTTTTTTCCATAGCTCTGCAGGTATTTTATCAGGGCCTCTGGCTTTGCCATTTTTCATTGCAATAATAGCGGTTGTAACTTTGGTAGGTGCAATGGCTACTATATGGCCAGAAATTGGAGAAAGAAGTGATATTTGATAATGTATAAATTCTTAATTTAGTAGTTTTTGAAAATATTCTAATATAATAATAACTAATATTAAGTTCTAATACTTATTAGTGTATTTTTATTAATTTAATTTGAATTGAAAAAAATGACTACACACAAGATGAATAATTTCATATGAATTGGATATGTAAAATTAGAACTAATAATTTACAATTTCATAACAATAATATACACAGATAAAATTTGAAAAGATAGTTTTATGAGTGATGCGCGACTCGAACTCGCAACCTCTCGCGTTCCATCGAGCGATCTTCCAACTGAGCCAACCATTCGAGTGACGTATCGTTTATAAAATCTTGTATGGTTTGTTCAACTCTCAGTTTGTGGCTTCATCTACAGGACCTACTTTACAGTTGATAACCTGCTCAACCCCAATATTAATTGCATATTAGGAAATTGACTTGAGATGTCGCTCTTGTAAATCTAAACTATTTGTTAAGTTTTTAAAGCGAGAACCCTCACTTCTAGGATTAATACACATAGAGCACTGGCACGGAACATCACGGTCGTAGGTTCGAGTCCCGCATCATTCATAAAATTTTGTTTTCAGATTTTACTTGTGTAATTAATCACACAAGTGAGGTTATGAGGTAGAACAATAATATAACTAAAAAAGTGAAGTAGCCTTTGTATAGATTGTCTATATCTACTAGATGCATAAAATCTTTTAAACAAAACTCTTTTAAAGGATTGAAACGCGCGTTTTTACATTAGATTTTTGCGTAAAATTTACGACCCCTTGCCGTTGCCCCCCGTTGCCCTTTGTGAGTGAAGTACGTTATTTATTTAGGCAATTATTTAACATATAAACAGCAATTTTATTAAAAGGTTATCAGGATGTATATAGTAAAGCCAACAAATGACTTAAAAGAAGGTTTTATGCATAGTTTTTTCTTTGATTAACGCGAGTGTAACACATTTAAATAAAACGCGTGTAGTTTAGCGCCATTTATTTCCTAAGAGGTGATATTTCCTGTAGACAGATGGTTTTTGACAAAAAAAAACTTTCTACAGAAAATATTGACTCATTTCATCTGCAGTCCCCCTGAAAATGAGATCTGGAAAGGCCTTGAAACGTCGTGCTTACTAAAATAATAATGTAACGCAAAAAATTAATATAAAAACAGTTACAAATACACGCGTTTTATTTTTTTAAAGTGTTATATTTAAATGTTATATTTAAATCTTCTTTAAAGTCATTTGTTGGCTTTACTATATACATCCTGATTACCTTTCATAAAATTGCTGTTTATATGTTAAATAATTGCCTAAATAAATAACGTACTTCGCTCACAAAGGGCAACTGTGCATATCTTCTTGGGCGATTAATTAGACCCCTTCCTGGCAGTTCACTTGAATTAGAAAGCAACCGTTCCCCTTTGTGTAATTATAGAGGTTTTACAATAGTCTTTTGTTTGGCACCTTTCAGGTTCGCCGATTGTTTACTCGATTTGATTTACTTAACGTATATCCGTTATGTGCGGTGCTCGCTGTAATTTAATACTGTGGGAATGAATGTGAATATTTAATCTGAATATTAATTATTTAATCGTTGTACGAGTGTACCTGTGTGCCTTATCAATTGTGGATACCCTACTCTCAGTGTAAGATATTTCTCGAAGAAAAGGAATATTTTATCGTAATAATATATATAAATCCAGTGTCCTAGTGTTTGTTTCCACTGAACTCCTAAACTAATGAACGTATTTTAATGGGGTGCAGTTTAGTCCAACTTGAAAGATAGGATAGTTCTTATTTCAAATTCAAATATTTTTATTCAAAATAGGATGTGACTTCACTTATTGAAAGTCAAAAACTACCACCCATTCCAAAAATAATGCCGCAGACCTGAGAAGAACGGTGTCGATTTGGCACCCAAAATTACTTTTATTTCCAATATTTGTTTTGTATTTATATTCTATGAGAGAATTTACTCACGCACGGTTTGACAGTTCTGCTGTGAAACAATTTCATTATAACAACAGGAAGCATATTTTACGAAACAATATTTCCTTAATGTAATTGAATATTATTTTAAAATTCATAAAAATAGTATTTTATTTATAATGAACAGCAAACCGTCTGTCAGCTCAGCTTGTTTTTTTTTTATAAAGTTATGTAATAAAAGGGAAAATTAGCCTGCTGGTCAGCTAAATTGAATAGTTCGCGTGAGAGACTTCCAAATGGTATAATGTTAACCCCCCCCCCCCCCCCCCTTTAACTTCTTAAATAAGAGAATTATAAAAGTAAAAAATTTATATGATGTTCATTAACATGCAAACTTCCACCGAAAATTGGTTTGCACGAGATCTAGCAGGTAGTTTTTTTTTAATACGTCATAAATCCTTACATCGAACTACAAGAACTTTTATAGTATGTAACTAACAAAGTCGGATCACAGAATGAATTTGCGCGTCTTTTTAACATCTTTGACACACTTTTAATTTGGCTCGCACTCGGCTTACTTGCCTATAAATTACTACCTTCTACTGTCAGTAATTAGCTGTCAAGAATCTGAAGCTGTCCCAATATACCCGATAAGTCATTCTTAACGCCTTAAATTGGGACGCGTTAATTGCAATTTCCCTACAAACTTTATATCGCTGGTAAGCTGTACGTCGTCCCATTGACAGACAGCGTGCACGGATAAGGTCAGTTACCGTCGATAAGTTTATTGGGACAGAAGAGTCAACGATAGTTACGATTTGTATCTCAAGTAAGAGATAGACTGAATATTGGGAACGGCCGTAAGTATCCGTCATTGATCTCTTTAATGATTGAAATTTAAACTAACAATATCGAAATGCCAAATTCAAAGAATTTTTAATCATTAGGGACAAAGTAGGGATTAAAAGGCTAAATTTTTTCTGGCTATTTGCAGAAAACCAAGAAGCTCTTATTGAAAAGATGAAGGCGTACCTTTTCCGAACGGATGGAGACACAATATATCAAAGGAGGTTTGAACATTAAATAAAATAAAAAATATAATACCTGATTTCGATAATACCATGTGAATCTAATACAAAATTTCGATAATACCGCAATTTGATCAGGATTGTGGCAAAATAATGGGTGACATAGAACGAATAACTTATAGAATATATTTTCTCAATATATTCTTGATAATGTTCTATATGTTTATAAGCACAAGGAATTTGCTAGAAACTGTGACAATCATAATGTTAACACGAGTAGCAAACATAATCTTTTTATGCCTACTACTCGGTTAAGTCGAGTTAGTGTGGCTTTTATTGGGCGATTTATATGATTTTACAATATGATCCCATAAAATGTACAAAACAAGTTTGTTACTAAATTTAAAAGAGCGGTAAAAACTTTTGTGTGAGAAAAATTATTATAGCATAAATAATTTTCTTACTGATACCACAGACTAGGAATGATGCAGACACCCTCAGGCTCTTAAATTAAAAATTGTACGATATTACATTGTAATCCATATTTTTATAAAAAAAGCCCGCTCAGTTTCTTGCACCCGTTCTTCTCAGGTCTGAGGTAGTATTTTGAATGGGTGGTTGTTTTTGAGGTTCAATAAAAGATTTTGTATTAAAATATTTGAGTTTTAATTCATTTTTTTTCCCAATTTGCCCAAACAGTTCCAGTAGATCGAAATTAATAAGTGTTCCAAATTGAGTAAGAACCATCATAATTTTACAATATAGAAGCCAAAGTAGAATCTTAAAAACACACATTAACTCTTTTCATAATGTTTTGCTCCATACATGTTCTTTTATGGAGTACCATACAGTAGTATGACAGTTGATAACTTTAAATTTAAAGCCATTAAAGGCATTTTCTTTTCTCAATATTGATTCCCTTAGAATTATTTTTGGTGTCATTTCTAACACTACCACCGCTTCGGAAATAAATGGCGCTCTGAGAGAGAAGAAGCGGTGCAAGAAAGACTCCCAGCATTCTTTTTTTGCGATATTTTTAATAAAATAAACAATATTGTACTGTCATTGTTATTGCTATGAAATAATAATAATCTAGTCCCAGGCTGTCCGATCACTTAGATATTCAGCTGTGGAGTTCTATGTATAACCAAGGAGATATATAGCACCAACAGCTCTTTTTGCATTTAAAAAGGATTTCTTTAATCTTTTATCATCATTCATCCGAATTTAAATACATACAGCATACCATCTAGATAATACTCAATTTAACATAAATTTTGGTTACGAATCAGAAATTTAATGTGCGTTATGATCCTTATAAACACGGTTTATCCGCTTAACAAGTGCCAACAATCTACATAACAGATTAAGTGAAATACAATTAAGTTCATTTATAAATTTATTTCGAATAAAGTATATTGTATACTTCAATGCAGAATCATATGAAATGAAAATAAAAAAAGGGGATATGAACAATAGATGTTGGCCGATTCTTTTTTTCGATTTCGGAGGAGTTTGGTTGCAAACACCGCAACACGAGAATTATATATATAAGATATACAGAATAACGTCTTTCTGTTCAGCTAGTAGTTTATATTTTAAGTAAAACTAACGAGTGATGCAAAATTCAAGTATTGAGTAAGCATTTCAGCATGGAAGCATCGAGCGATTCATCACTTTCAAAGTTTTCCATCATCGCTATGTTTGCCACTAACATCCCGACTAACGACGCTCGCCGCCAGAAACGATTAGTAAATTGATGCTTGTTTCGAAGAAACTAGAACATTGATGAGTTTTAGTAGATATACGATGACAAAGAGAATGTAATATTGCTTTAAATATCTCGCTAACAACGATATAAAAGTACGATGTAATATAGCTGTAAGTATCTCGCTAACCACGATATAAAAGTAGTTATTAAATTTTAGTTTGTAATTGTAAATCAATTGTTTGTAATAAAGATTCTTTTGTTTTCGAGGAACACTTCTTTATAATAAATTAATTTATTTTTACACGTTTCCTATGAATACGTGTTGAACTCATCAGGAATACTTTTGAGGCCTGTGAGGAATCACAGAATGCACTTGGTTTCTTCTGTGATTTATCTAAGGCTTTTGATTGTTTTCAACATTCAACGCTGGTCAGGAAGCTATGTCACTATGGTATAAGAGGATCTACACTCGATCTTCTGATCTCATATTTAAATAATAGGATTCAGAGGGTCGAGGTATATGGCAGGAGATCTCCTGGGACTCTTCTCGGTTTTTAAGTTTTATATGACGAAGTAAACAATGCTCTATTTGACATCGTGTACTGGTTTAGCGCCAATAACTTATTGTTAAATAGTCATAAAACCAAATATATTAAATGTACCGCGCCAAATGTCAAAAATAAAAAATGTAAGCAATATATAGTATGTAACTAGAGATATGGTATTGAAAACGGACGTTGGATAATATATATAATCATATAGATAGACTGTGACAGCTGTGAAATCATCGAAAAACAGTTGAGTTGTGCGCTAACCTCCATTTTGAGCAATTCACGCACATTAACACAAAGTGTCATGTCAAATCGCGAGTGTAAGACTTAGCTTGTCACGCACAATACACTAATATTCCTGGCCTGTTTTTATCGGTTGTCTAACAGCAAGAGAATCTATCTAGACGTATAAATTATCTAAGGTTTTATATATTTTCATAAAACCAAACGTAAAGATCTTTTAGTAAATTGGTTCACATCTTTAGATTTTAACACGCTTTTACACTAATTAATTTACCCCATATTAGACATAGCCTATGCTATGGGTTGCAAGACAACGATAAATTTAATACAATATACTTACTTAAACATACATAAATATATATAAACATCATACAAATATTCATCATTATAAATGTTTGCATCTACCGGGATTCGAACCCGGGACCTCTAGCTTAGTAGGTAGGGTCGCTAACCACTGGGCTATATAACCTTGATAATATTTAAACGGAATGACACCTGGTTCATATTTTTTCCGAGACTGCTGGACAATATTGACCCTAAAGCACGTCATGTTTACATTATAAACTTTTCTAGTTGGTTTTATTATGACTAACCTCCGAAGCCGACCCATTTTAACGGGAATTTTACTGGCAAAATACAGTTAAGTTTGGGTGTGGATTTTCAATGGATGACAAAACGAGGGTAGGTAATAAATTCGATACGAAGGTTACGGATGTGCGGTTGTTGCTAAAACCGCAGCGAGCAGGGAGGAAGGTAAAGGCTTTGTTTTAAGAGGGAACAGAGCATCACGTCAGTGCTAAAGTTTCATTAAAACATATCTTTTTGAATGAGCGTAATGATATCAAATAGTTCAAATATGACCAAGAATATTAGGACAATTAAAATGAATCTCATTCAATATGTTCCTGGCTATAATATATAGTTCAAAATAATTCATAATCTATGCAACCATGAATGAATGAATGAAGCCTTTATTGCAAGCAAACTAAAAAGTTACATTTTTAACTTATACTACAACTTAAAATACTATGTGATTTTAATTATATTTCACCTAATATATGTTATATCTTGTTAGTCGTTGCTCGCTTGTCTAGGCCTCCTTCAGATCTTTTACATTTTCCTATCGTAAGTTGTTCTTTTCGATGTTGGTCCAGCAATCTTTTTGAAATCATCTTCCCATCGTATCGGTTGTCTCCCACTATTTCTTTTTCCATATCTTGGATACCACTCTATAATATCTTTTGTCCATTTATCTTGTTTGCTTCTTATCACATGTCCTCTCCAACGCCATTTTAGCTGCTTAATTGTTTTTACCACACTTTCCATTTTTGTTTTCTTTCTTATGTTTGTTAGTCTTCTTTAATCTTGCTTTCTTATTTTCGACATGCTGCGCTCGATCCCGTATGCAACCATAGTAAGTTGCAAATAATGAAACCCGTTAACTTCAAGTTAATTATTACGTCTGTGGTTTTGCGGTGGTGGAGAATCCATGGAGTTCTATTAAGGCTAATTTTTTTTTTGTAATATTAGAATAATTAATTATTACAATCTTTGTAATTAGTTAATTACAATCTTTAAAATGACTGCAGAAATGTTATTTTTAATTTCATTTCAAATATATATTCTGCTCTGTTTTCGTAGATAAAGGTTTCTTAAAAATAATAAGCAATTTTGAAATTGAAGATTATCTCATGTCCTATTCTAGTTCCGGTTTCCATTTTTGCTCCCGTTCCCAAGATATTATATGAATCTTATTTCCAGAAAGATTGCTATGATAAACTAAACCTACTATTGGTATAGTAATTATAGCTCATCGACGTGAATTTTTGTTATTCACAAATCCTGCGGGAACCATGGATTTTTCCGGGACAAAATATATCCTTTCCCAAGCTCTAGTCTATCACTGTACCAAATTTCATCAAAAGCGGTTCAGTAGCACCGGCCTTAAAACGTAACAAATAAACTTACACTCACATTTATAATATTAAAAGGGATATTTTGTGTACTCTCTTTATTTTAAATAGGTCAAAATTAATACTATTATTTTTTTTAATTATTTTTATTGTTAGTCATATATCCATTAGGGTGAATGTTTTCATGTTCGAATCAAATTAGTCTTTGACAGTAATTTCATTAGAATTTATTCGGCTTGAATAATCTTGTTGCATTCAACGCTCACGCCCAATTCAGAACCCAATAGTTGACATCTCGTTAATTCCATATAAATTTTCTGTTGTGGTTATGTCGGTCTATTGTTCTAGTCAGTTCAATGGGGCCTTTTTTTTACTTCAAGCAGTAATGAGCTAGAATAAATTCAATTCAATTTATTTATTAAAATATACATTCTTATTATTATAATTAAAAAATATAAATTATAATTGTTAAATATAAATTCTTTGATTAACGCGAGTCTTACACATTTAAATAAAACACTTTTAAAGGATTAAAACGCGTGTAATTGTAACTGTATTTTTACATTAAATTTTTGCGTAAAAGTTACATTTTTATTTTTATTTTAATAACCTCGACGTTTCAAGATTTTTCCAGATCTCGTTTTCAGGGGGACTGCAGATGAATTGAGTCAAATATAGTATTTTTTATAGTTATCATTATGGAGTTTAGCGCAATTTATTGCCTCGGAAGTGGTATTTGCTATAGATAAATGGTTTTTCGCAAAATTTACTAACAGTATTCTCTAATTGTGTGACAGTGTCACAGTTATTGTGGCCTATCTTATATAGGGCAAACCAAACGCAATATCTCAAGCCGACTAACGGCCGTTCCCAATATTCAGTCTATCTCCGGTTGTGGCCTACTTGAGATATTAAAAATCATAACTAATGTTGACTTTTCTGTCCCAATAACTCACCTTATCTGTACAAGTTGTCTGTCAATTGGAGGACGTATAGCTTCCCAGCGAATAGAAGTATGGAAATTGCAATTCACGCGTCCCAATATAAGGCGACAAGAATGACTTATCGCGTCTATTGGGACAGCTTCAGATTATTGACAGCTAATTATTGTCAATAATAGTAGTAAATAGTAGTAGTAGAAGGTAGTAATTTATCTCTATCTGTAGAGTATATTGGGAACGGCCGTTAAAGAACACATTGCGGATATCAAACACAGACGTCACTCTAAGTCAGCTGTATGTGAACACATAACAGACCGCCCTAACCGCTACATCCGATTCAACCAACCAAAAGTTGAAATTACTGGGCTAATGAGACTTAACATCTTTTCTCTCAAAGTGACGAGTCTGCGGTATCGTCCAGAAGATTGGGTTTCTTAATAATGAATTGGGTTTTTTAAAATGTAATGAACTTGCATTGTAAAAAACAGGGCATATCACTTACCATCAAATGAAAATTTTGCTCGTCTCGTCATTCATAAAAAAATCCGTAATGTAATTTGGCCTTTTTTAGAATGATTTTTTTTTTGCTTTAGACTATAATCAACTGACATTTTATGAAATGATAAGAAAATATTATATAAAATATTAAAAATGCATTTATTTTCTCAAAATTGATTCCTTTAGATTTATTTTTCATGTCAATTTTAATATGCTAGATAATACTACCACTATTACTTCCCGTAAAATGAAGCGTTAACATATTTTTTTATTTTATATATATATATATTTATAGTATATATACATACTTTTATAAAAGTAATATCAAAAGGAATATAAATACATGTATGTACACATATGTTTTCACATAATTCAATTAATGTATTTTTTATTTTGATGATGCTTATTTTTTCCCTTGAGATTTCACTATCTAATGTAATAAGTAAATGATTTAAGCCAAATTTCAATCAATAATAGAACTATACAATGTCTGAAAAGTTTCGGTTTCAGCCGCAACATAACTTTCTAGAAAGTCGGTCAGACACTAATTGAAACAGTAGGTTTATGTTACATTAATTTAATTTGTTTTACATCATTTTTGAATAAATATTGTTCTGTTTGGTACTTAAATTATTTCGGTCCTAAATGCAATAATATATCTTCAATAAGTAAACATGGTTTCGCTTTGTTTTGGTTAGCCAATATAAATACACATTTTATTATTCAGATTCCATAGATGAAAAAAAAAACTGTATTGAAATAAATTGTGTATACATTTTATTTGTTTGTGTTTTTCTTTTATATTTGGTTTTTTGTTTAGTTGGCGCAAATTTGGCCTCACATGGAGTACTGTTCTCACCTCTGGGCGGGTGCTCCCCAGTACCAGCTTCTTCCATTTGACCGCATATAACGAAGAGCGGCTCGAATCATCGACGATCAAGTCATCTCCGATTCTCTAGCATTGCGTAGAGATGTGGGTTCTCTCTGCATCTTCTACCGCATTTATCACGGGGAGTGCTCCGAGGAGCTGTTCGGGTTGATTCCAGCGGCCGAATTCCACCATCGGACATTACGTGCAAAGTACCATCCGCATCACGTAGACGTCTGGCATTCCACAACCGCGCGTTTTGTTCGAAATTTCTTGCCTCGCACAGCCACTTTGTGGAATCAACTACCGGCAGCGGTCTTCCTAAACAGATACGACTTAGGGACCTACAAGAAAAAAGCATACTCCCACCTTATGTCCATGGGCGGTTGCCTCACCTCTCCCCATCCCGTGAGCCTCTTGCCCGTTTGCCACCTCTCATATAAAAAAAAAATTGTAATCTCATGACTCTGCAGTTTATGTAAAGATTTTGTATGTTTGTCTTTGAAGAGTAATCACATTACAAAAAAATTGATGATATAATATTGCATATTATACATGTAGTTACAGTATATTACACAGAAGTTATTTTTAGGGTATTTGTACTAATGAACAATACCACAAAATGGCATTGAAACTTCACGATGTTTTTCACGGTTGCCGACATCATAATAATATGACTAGGATTCACCATATTCAAATGGTACCATGAACGGTTGGCTCAGTTGGAAGAGCGCTCGCACGGAACGCGAGAGGTCGCGGGTTCGAGTCCCGTATCGTTCATCGTATTGTGATTAGGACTAACGATATTCGAATGGTACCATGAACGGTTGGCTCAGTTGGAAGAGCGCTCGCACGGAACGCGAGAGTCGCGGGTGCGAGTCCCGAATCCTTCATAAATTTTGTTTTCAAATTTAATTTGTGTAATTAATCCCAGAAGTGAGGGTTATCACTTTATAGCATAAGAAATTGTGAAAATAATATTATTACATCAGTGAATGATAATATAAATTACACTAATATTACAAAAGCTAAAAGTTTCAGTGAAAAGTCTAGAAACTTTATCAGTTTCTAGACTTATCACAATAGAATGTACAGGACGCTTGATTAAGTTAATTTACTTTTAAAGAAATTTTATTAAACTTTTAACGGTGGCAAAACCCTTTGCTAACTTGAAATGGCTTTTGTAAATGAAAATACTCACATTTTAATTATTTCAGGCAGAAAATTAATGAAAATGTTTTTGATAAAATTTAAAATTTTTATTGAACTTATCACCTAAATATACCTCTCTGGAAATGTCAGAAGAATATTGACAATAGGTGCAAGTTGTTTGCCCTAAAATATTATATTTTTAATCAATATTTAAATTAACGTAATATTAAATTTGGAACCTCTGAATTAAGAAAATTTCAGATGTTGATTAATTTAACTTAATGTAACATTATATTAAACCTTTTTTTACATTACTTAACTGGATATAAAATAAAATGCATTTTAACTAAAAGGTCCATTTGGACCCGCAATTCTATAGTACAATAGTAGCTAGTGAAATTACTGGGTAATTGCGACTTGGTATTTATGTCTCTAGGTGACGAGCGCAGTTGTAGTACCTCTCAGAATATTTGGGTTTATCAATAATCCTGAGCGGCATTGCATTGTAATGGGCAAGGCGTATCAATTACCATCACCTAGACGTCCTGATCGTCTCCTCACCGATTTTCATAAAAAAAAAGCAGGCGTAGTCTCAAAGTGCGGCAACGAATACTACGACCAAATGGGCGTACTTGTGTCAGTCTTGAACAATGTCTGACGTTGACGTGCCACATGTTCTGTTAAACTTTGCGAATAATTGAAACTAAAATACCGGGTTGCGTACTAAAACTTAGTAAAAATAATACTAATAGAAATAAGAAAGACACTGGGATCATATATCATCAGTAAATATTTTGTATTTTTAATTTTAATGTACAATAAAACGAAGCGTATGTTACAAAATTTGAAAGCATCTAATAGTTGCCTTAACAAAAAAGCTATTTTTCTTAGGTAGTGAGGTATTTAGTTGGAGTACAGCGGATACCAATCATATAACATCAAAATGTCGTTCAACTTCGAACCACTTATCAAAATCAATAAGACAATGATATATAAACTACCATGATATCTTGATAGCACTCAATGCCATTAAATATGATTACATTGACAAATGACTCGTCCCTTGGGTTCTAAGGTTGGTAATCTACTGGCGAATGTATTCCAATTAATTCTCTCTATTTTCCTAGATATAATACCATCGTTCACTTGCCTCAGAAAGATACACGATATATCATACGAATGTCTTATTATGCCGTCCGTAAATCACATACATTGTGTAGTAGTTATAGATTACGGCCAAAAGGAGGTTCTTTGTGCAGTCTGGTATTCAATTCCTTTTGTACAATATTCAGCCAAGCTGAAGCCTGTAACGTTGTTAAAACATAATCTAGTTTGGTTGAACACAAATCTGATTTTCCTTGCGATTACTTGATTTATTTAGACTAATGAAGGTCGGATGTTGACTTCGTCTGTCTCGAATTGTTGACTTTATATTGAACGAATATTCAACGTATTTTTTTAGTATTAAACCTAAGAATTAACTATCTATAGAGGTAATTTAAACCATACTCAGATGTTTTCGGGATTGTTCAGTGATGACTTTGAAATGCGCAATTTTTCAACCGGCCCTTAAAACTCAAGTCGGTTCTAAATCCGACCGTACTTTTTTTTACGTTTCTTAGCTCATATCTCCGCCGTTTATGAAATAAGTCATATTCGGATGAAAGGGTACACATGGTGTAATCGTCAACTATGCACAGGCGATTATTCCGTAACTATCTGAGATATCAAAAAACTTTAAACAGATTTCGAAAGTACTTTACCTAATAAGTTAAATAACTTAGCCCTGTGCTGCCCCGGGGCGTAAAAAGAATAGGGTAGACCCAGGTCCAAGGGTGTCGTAAGAGGCGACTACGGGCTTTTTGAAAGTGGGAGAGTCACGCTGCCGTCTTATGACGTCAGCACAATCGGGCCAGACTCGTCCGGGTTACTTACCACACTCACACAATACCGGCGTGAAGTAGCGGCCTAGTGCCGCTATGTTTCGCATAGGTTAGTGTCGAGGACCGGAGGCCATTCCCCCCCACCCCCAACAAAATATGAGAGCGGTATTTAAAGAGAAATTACCCCAGGAGGGTACCGGCTCTTGTAGAGCCGGAAAATTCCTCCCCGAGCATTCACGCTCGGGCTGCCCCTCGTATTCTGGGGAGGGCACAGTACCGCGTATTTCACAGGACAAACAGGGCAGCAACACCACGGCACCCCGCTCCACGCTTAATGTGGACTTTTGTAACATCCGGGGAATTCACTCCAACTTAAACGACGTCCACCACCACCTTGAGACGGCGCAGCCGCCCTTGTGTTTCCTTACGGAGACGCAGGTATCTCGACCTAGCGATACGTCATATTCAACGTACCCCGGGTAAAAAACTGAGCATAATTTCATGCCTCATGCCGGGGTATGTGTGTACATTAGGGAGGATATCTGCTGTCGCCGTCTCGGCAATTTTGAGGGTAGGGTCCTGTCTACTCTCTGGCTCCGCGTAGATTTATAAGACCGCGTCCGCATCTATGCGTGTGTCTACAGGTCCCATAGTGGTAACGCAGAAACGGATCACCTCATGGGCTGCGTTCAAGCGGCATTTGATGACGTGCTTGCTCAGATCCCCTCCGCTGAAATCGTAGTCTTGGGTGATTTCAACGGGCACAATGCCGAATGGCTTGGATCACGTACCACAGACTACGCAGGGCGATCTGTGCATAATTTTGCATTGGCGTATGGTCTGTCCCAATTGGTTGAGTCGCCAACGCGGCTCCCGGATGTGGATAGCCACATGCCGTCCTTATTACATCTTCTGCTGACTACACATCCCGATGGTTACCAGGTCTCTGTCGACACCCCTCTCGGAACGTCCGACCATTGCCTGGTCAGGAGTGTAGTGCCTATCCGACGCAAACGTCGCAGACCACCAGCGACCCGCCGCGTTTGGCACTACAAGTCAGCAGATTGGGATAGGATGCGTTCCTTTTTTGCATCCAACCCTTGGGGCAGGGTTTGTTCCCCTTCGGATGATCCTAGTGCCTGCGCCGTTGCAGTAGCCGATGTGATACTGCAGGGCATGGATATTTTTATACCAAGCTCTGTAGTACCGATCGGTGGCAGATCACAGCCCTGGTTCGATGCGCCAGTAAAAGCAGCATCTGACTGCAAAGAACAGGCGTATCGAACTTGGGTTGCGGCGCTGGGCACAAAGGATCCGAACTGTAAAGTTCTTAAGAGGAAATAAAACCGTGCCCCCAGATTTAAGCGGCAAATCGCCAGTGCAAAGTCAAAGCACGTCGTCAAAATCGGAGAGCTGCTTTCCAGTTACCCGACCGGAACACGCAAGTTCTGGTCGTTGTCGAAAGCTGCTCTCAGTAACTTCAACCAGCCGTCCCTGCCGCCGTTGCCATGAGGAATGACACCCTGGCCCATACGGCAAAAGAGAAAGCCGATCTCCTATTCACTCTTTTCGCCTCCAACTCGACTCTTGACGACAACGGAAAAACACCGCGGACCATCCCGCGGTGTCAGAGCTCCATGCCTGAAGTGGATTGGAACTGTATCCGACAGAAAACTGTTAGGCGAGCTCTGTTTTCGTTGGACGTCAGGAAGCCGGGCGGGCCGGATGGCATTTCTCCAATCGTGCTTAGAACGTGTGCCCCTGAGTTGACGCCGGTGCTAACGCGTTTATTCAAAAGGCGTAGTCCCTGATTCATGGAAGTCAGCCCTTGTCCATCCGATCCCAAAAAAAGGAGACAGTTCGGATCCGGCAAACTACAGGCCTATTGCTATTACCTCCCTACTCTGCAAAATCATGGAGAGCATAATTAACCGTCAGCTCTTGGTATACCTTGAGGGTCACCAGTTGATCAACGACCGACAGTACGGCCTTCGCCATGGTCGGTCGACTGGCGATCTTCTGGTATACTTAACACATAGACGGGCGGCGGCTATTGAAAGCAAGGGGGAAGGCCTGGCAGTTAGCCTGGATATAGCGAAGGCCTTTGATCGTGTATGGCACAAGGCGCTCCTCGCAAAACTTCCATAATTTGGGCTTCCCGAGAGCTTATGCAAGTGGACCTCCAGCTTCCTCACTGGGCGCAGCATACAGGTCGTTGTCGACGGTTATTGCTCGAATCCCAAGCCCGTGAACGCTGGAGTGCCCCAAGGCTGTGTGCTATCTCCCACGCTGTTTCTTCTGCATATCAATGATATGTTGGACACCGCCAACATACATTGCTATGCAGACGACAGCACTGGTGATGCCGGATACACGGGCCATGCAGGTCTCTCTCGGGAAAACGTCGACCAGTGCCGGGAGAAGAACTCAAGTTTGCGCGTTTACCACTAAAAAAACCCCATTTGTCGCATCACCGCTCTTCGACAACACTTCCCTTAAAGCCTCGCCTAGTATCGGAATACTGGGTCTCGAAATCTCGAGCGATTGCCAATTCCGTGGCCATCTGGAGGGCAAAGCCAAATTGGCTTCGAAGATACTTGTCGTCATATAGCACGGCAATATCTCAAGCCAGCCCACATTCTAGCGCTCTACAAAGCGCAGGTCCGGCCTCACATGGAGTATCGCTATCATCTCTGGTCTGGCGCACCCCAGTATCAGCTCGATCCATTTGACCGCGTTCAACGCAGGGCAGCTCGAATTGTCGGGGACTTAGCGCTCTGTGAACGGCAGGATCACTTGGCGTTGCGTAGAGACGTCGTTTCATTGTGTGTCTTCTATCGCATTTATCACGGGGAGTGTTCCGAAGAGCTGTTCAACCTGATTCCTTTCGCCGAATTTCATCTTCGCACGACACGCCACAAGTTACGATATCATCCCCGCAATCTGGATATGTGGCTGTCCTCCACAGTGTGGAGCACGAAGCTGTGGAATGAGCTTCCTTGTGCGGGACGATACGACATGGGTACCTTCAAGAAAAGCGCGTACACCTTCCTTAAAGGCCGGCAACGCTCTTGTGATTCCTCTGGTGTTGCAGGAGAGTGTGGGCGGCGGTGATCGCTTTACACCGGTGACCCGTACGCTCGTTTGTCTTCCTATTCCATAAAAAAAAAATCCAAAAATTTTACATTAAACTCTCCCATACATTTAGTATGAGATAGTAAGCCAAATTGGCTTCGAAGAAACTGGGCGTCATTAATAGAGCACGAGAATACTTCAAGCCGGCCCACATACTAGCGCTCTACAAAGCGCAGGTCCAGCCACGCATGGAGTATTGCTGTCATCTTTGGTCTGGCGCATCCCAGTATCAGCTCAATCCATTTGACCGCATGCAACGTAGAGCAGCTCGAATTATCGGGGACCCAGTGCTCTGTGAACGGATCACTTGGCGTTGTGTAGAGATGTCGCTTTATTGTGTGTCTTCTACCGCATTTATCACGGGGAGTGTTCCGAAACGCTGTTTTACCTGATTCCTGCCGCCAAATTCCACCTTCGCACAACACGCCACAAGTTAGAATATCATCCCCACCATCTGAATGTGTGGCGGTCTACTACAAAGCTGTGACATGAACTTCCTTGTGCGGTGTTTCCGGGACGATACGACATGGGTACCTTCAAAAAATCGCGTATACTTTCCTTAAATCCCCAGTTCTCACGCCTTGTGATTTCTTCCAATGGGGATTTGTCAAAGACCACGTGTACGCTGAGAGAGTTCACAGCCTAGAAAGAAGAGTTACAGAATCCTGTACATCGTGCAATTGATTTAATTACTTCGCAAATATTAAGGAAAATTCATTTAGAAACTGTAAATAGAGTTCGTCATTGTATTGCACAACGAGGACGTCACTTTGAACGTCTGCTTTGAATACAAAATTTTGTACTTTTTGGAGGTGTCTAATGTAATATTTTTGGATATTTATCGTTTAATTTTTAAAAAGTTATTACTCCCATTTTACTCATTAGGTAAAGTACTTTCGATATCAGTTTAAAGTTTTTTGATATCTGTAATAGTTACGGAATAATCGCCTGTGCACACTTGACGATTACACACGGTATACAGGGTTTCATCGTTACTTAACGTACTTATGTCGTACTAAATGCGTGGTTGTGTTTAGTATCCATATTTTGGATACTTCTCGTTTGATTTTTAAAATGTTATTAATGTCATTTTATTGATTACGTAACATACTTTGGATATCATTTAAAAGTTTTTTGATATCTTGAATAATCATCTGGACACACACGATTACATCCTGTATACTCCCGAATAGGTCCTATTGTCTTAAAAAAGTTCAGATTTGAATTGAGGGAAGTCCTCAAAATTTATAAGCAAACATAATTTTTGGTTTTCTCATCAATAAAAGGAGAATTGTTATACTTAAAGTATAATTTGGTGAAACGAAACTGTTAATTCATAAATAATGGCACCTGGAAATATCAGGATAAACCGACCCGACGAGCGGTTAACAAAGCGACTCCTTAGAATCATGTATCCATGCAGAGTGTGAGCGAATTTAAATTTTGCATACGACTTACACATTCTATTTCTATATACCAAAAGAAAATGGTCTTTGTTTGAGGCTCTTTCATGCCTACACCACTAATTGTATCGACATGAAACTACCACTATTCGATGCGAAATTTATCCTAGGTAGTACATTATGTTTACTTATTTTTTTTATTGTAAAAAACATTTCTTTTAAAATACGCCAAGCGATGCGGGCAAGAACGGCATGTTATATTTATACATATCCTTTCATTAGATTGCAAAGGTATTGTCCCTTATAAATGAAACATATCCATTTAATAATTACTTTTTTGCGCTACTGCCATTGTACTCGTAAATCTCAATGATTATTCGCGAGGACTTAGTTAATCTTGAGTCACAAACAAGTGAAAAATAAAAAAAATACAGAAAATACCGACTTCAATCATGCATACTATATATATAAAATGTTATATATATATAATTTTATTATTTTCGTTTCCAATGTTTATGGTAGCAGTAGACTTGGGGGATTAGATATCTTTTTTAATTAATAAATATTTATTTCTCGAAGTCTGTGTCTTGGTGTCTAGAGAATACCAGCATTGAGAAGTAAAATTCCTAACATAATGCTGACTAGATACTATTTTGGTTCTTTATTGTCCATATTGTTATTACACTGGCCTTCAAAAGTAAGTATCACACTTTTAAAATTGGGATAACGTTTTAAGTTCACAAGATATACTTTCGAAATAAAAAGGACTCCAAAGAGAATTTAATTTTGTACATAAAAACTTTATGGTCGGTAACCTTATTTTAAGAATTGGCTGAAAAAAAACTTCAAAAACAAAACCATTCCTTTTTCAAAGTGGACGTTTCCGAATTACAATTTTACCATTCACATTTTTCTTTCTGTTTTAAATTTTTTTCAAGATCGATGGGTCTTGTTTTAAAAATTTATGCTAAATAGCACATAACATTTATTTATCATGCCTCTTTCAGTTGAAGAATGTGCTAGGATCATGGCTTTTCTGGAACTAGGCAACAGTATGCGTCGCACTGCAAGAATGGTGGGTGTGACGGTACGAACGGTCCAGAAGGTAAAGCGAAGGTACGAAGAGACTGGACACCATCTGAGGAGACCTTGTAATGGCAGACCCCGGTGTACCAGTGCCCCCCGGTGTACCAGTGCCCGAGAAGATCGTTATATTATTTCCACTGTGTTAAGAAATCGCCACCAAAATGCAGTTGAAGTCCAGCAACAGCTACTTCAGACCCGGAGGCACTACATTAGTTTGAAACCCCGAAGACCAGCGAGTGGCCCAAAACTCGAGAGACAGCATCGAGTAGCGAGACTGCGATACGCCCGTGAACACATGCAGTGGGATGAAGAAGAATGGTCAAGAATTTTGTTTGCAGATGAGTCTCGATTCTCCCTTTCCAGATCCAGCTTTAGTTCAAGCCCAGGCCTTAGCGCAGGCTCAAGGTGCAGTACAAGCGCAGTTAGATAAGCATGCCACGCAGCTGGAAAATCGAAAATCAGAAAACTCAAGTTTAACCGCCATTTTGGTTCAGAGCCGGATATCTGAATTTTGGGTGGACATGCCGCGTGTCTGGTTCGCACACTTTGAAGCCGTCATGGCACCCCTGAAGCAAGGGGATGACGTAAAGTTCAAGCCTGCATCTCAGAAAGAGTCCAATACGGTAGAGGCAGTGTACATGTATGGGCTGGCATATCTTCAGAAGGTCGCACAGAGCTAGTAGCCATAGAAAATGGCACCCTCACTGGGCAAAGATATGCTCAAGAGATTCTCAATGAGTATGCAGGGCCGTATTTGGCAAATATGGGTGATGGATCGATGCTGATGCATGATAATGACCGGAGGAGGTCGGTATCAGCGTGATGGCTTGGCCATCAAGAAGTCCTGATCTCAATCCGATTGAACACGCCTGGGATGAGCTTGGGAGGCTAGTCATAAATCGCAGACCACCACCTACTACCTTCAGGGCACTAAAGCAGGCCCTGGTAGAAGAATGGGAGAATATTCCTCAACATCGGCTCCGAAACCTAGTGTTCAGTATGCCAAACCGGCTCGAAGCTGTAATCAGAGCTCGAGGAGGCAATACCAGTTATTAAAAATTAAATAACATGTAATACATTTTAGTTGAAATTTTTTACACTAAACTAAAAATGTCTATTTTCATTGTCTTTTTTAAGTTAAAAATGTTACTAATGTATAATTTTAGTTTCTAAGAATTAAAGTCATTAAAATTTGCAACAAAACATTTTTAATCTTAAATCTCTACCTTCTATAGTTAAGAAAAAATTAATTTGAAAAGTGTGATAGTTACTTTTGCAGGCCAGTGTAGTTATAAGATTTCTGTAAAATTTTTCAACTGTATGCGTGGAGTCGGTATTTTATTTTTTGATTCATGATTCCTTCCATATATGTACTTCAAAAGGTAAAAATTAATAAAAAACCTACAGTGAAACCATTTTAAACTCTACTTACAAATTAAATTGCAGATTGAAGTTTTTTAGAGCCGTTTTCAATAACCTATCTATCTTTAGTTTAACTTACTAAAGGTAGACAAATCTATCCTTTTAAGCTAACTTACATTTCAATAACCTATCGACATAAAGCATTGGACTCTAACCATATTGGACATAACTATTAATAGATAAGATCGTGTCAATGTATGCGTAACTAGAGATACGCTATTGAAAACGGCCGTTATTAATCACAAACAAAGTGACTCAGTACTCAAGCGACAATTTTTTTAATATTAACTCAAAAATCTAGAAAAACATTGCCAACTAACAGGCACATTATAATTTACAATATTTCTCCTCGCTCTAGTAAGCTTGTTATAAAACTCTACATCAACTGTTTCCAGTAAATGCGATCTCATGTTTGCTCAGATGAAAAGCTGAATAGACCAGATGGAGTAAAAATGACGTGATTATTTCACCTTGTTAGTAATACTTGTTTTGTTTAAACCAAAGTTATTTAAGTATCTACACTGTTTTCATTCTTCATTTGTTTATTTTGATCCCATACGATAAAAATAATAATAATGCACAAATAAAATTTGAATAACAAAATTTTTTGAACGATGCGGGATTCGAACCGACGACCTCCGGCGTTCCGTGCCGGTGCTCTAACCAACTGAGCTAACCGTTCGAGTACCGCCTCGTTATAAAATTCTGTATGCTTTGTTCAACTCTCAGGTTGTTCATCCAAATTGTTCAAACTTCATCTACAGGATGTTAATAAATGTTTATTTCGGACACACATCCATATTGCATAATTTTACAAAGTCACAATTACAATCAGTCAAAATTACTTAAGAATTCCAATTATTTATGAATATTAAGATATTAATTTGAACAATATTTTATGTTTTTAAAGTGATCACTTCTAGGATTAATACACAAATAAAATTCGAAAAACAAATTTTGCTCAGTTGGTTAGAGCATCGGCACGGAACGAAGTCGTGGGTTCGTGTCCCGCATCGTTCATAAAATTTTGTTTTTGAAATTCTATTTGTATATTAATTTGAATTTTAATAAAAAAAAACATTCGATTTCCACTGCAGCTATTTATGGTAGTTACTACGATGAATATTTAACTAATATTTAAAAGTGGGATTTTTCAAGTACTCAGAAAATATAGAAATTATTTTGTTGGTAGAAGAGCGTATACGCGACCAAAAAGATGCTTTCCGTAATCAAATAAAAATAAGGGCACAAGAATAACAATTAGAACGTACTTCAGCTGTCGAACTGCAGTTTCAGCAGGACGTCGTTATACGGATGATGGTCGAAATTATCATGAAAGAGATTTCATACCAGTCTTTGCTCAAGCTTCGATAATGAATACGTCTAGATAGGACTCTATCTTCTTGCTGTAAGACAACTGATAAAAACAGGCCAGGCATATAAGTTCAGTGTACATGACAAGCTACGTCTTACAATCACGATTTATATGACACTTTGTGTTAGGTTAGGTTAGGTTAGGTTAGGTAAGGTTAGGTTAGGTTAGGTTAGGTTAGGTTAGGTAAGTGAAGTGCTCAAAATAGAGGTTGGCTTAAAACTCAATGATGGTCGAAATTATCATGAAAGAGATTTCATACCATTCTTGCTCAGGCTTCGATAATTAATACGTCTAGATAGTACTCTATCTTCTTGCTGTAAGACAACTGATAAAAACAGGCCAGGCATATTAGTTTAGTGTACATGACAAGATACGTCTTACAATCACGATTTATATGACACTTTGTGTTAGGTTAGGTTAGGTTGGGTTAGGTTAGGTGAGTGGGCGAAGAGGGGGAAGAGAACCGGTTTCACGAGGAGTACCGAGCTGCACGGAAAACTCTGAAGCTGGCCATATGCCGCGCCAAAGAAGACAAGAGAAAGGAGATGCTGGAGGGTCTCGATCGTGACCCCTGGGGTCGTCCATACCGTGCGGCGCAACAAAAGCTGCGTGCACAGGCCCCCCCCCCCCTTACGGAGACTCTCCAGCACAGCATCCTGCAGGAAGTGGTTGAGGGCCTTTTCCCACAACAGGTGGAACACGCGCCCCCGTTGATGGCCCCTTTCGCCAGAGATGACGGGGAGGCTGAAAGGGAAGTCGTTCCGCCCGCTACAGAGGCGGAGATAGGGCGGCTGTTCTATGAATTCGTTTGAAGAACACCGCCCCTGGGCCGGACGGGATTCCTGCCCGAGTGCTGGCCTTAGCCCTCAACCACATGATGGACCGCCTCAGGGAACTGTTCAACGCGAGCCTGGTGTTCGGACGGTTTCCTGACGACTGGAAGAGTGGGAAGCTGGTTCTCTTGTCAAAGCCGGGGCGGCTTGCAGACTCGGTCGCAGCCTACAGGCCCATAGTGTTGCTGGACGAGGCGGGTAAATTGTTTGAGAGGGTGATATTTACCCGCATCTTCCGACATCTGGGCGAGGTTGGCCCCGATTTGTCGGACGCCCAATTTGGCTTCCGAGCCGGGCGTTCGACGATCGACGCTGTAATGCACCTGAGGGCTGTGACTGAAGAGGCAGTGAGCTGCGGTGGCGTGCTGTTGGCGGTGTCGTTGGACATCGCCAACGCATTCAATAGTCTGCCGTTCAGGTGCATTAGGGAAGCACTCCTTTATCACGGAGTGCCGCAGTACCTGAGGCGGCTGGTGGCAGACTATTTAGAGGAGCGTACCGTCATGTACGAGGACCGAGATGGATTGCTCAGACGTCGGCCCATGTCGTGCGGTGTGCCACAGGGGTCTGTTCTAGGACCACTCCTGTGGAACATGGGGTACGAATGGGTCCTTCGAGGGGATTTTCCCCCGGGGCTGGGGGTCATCTGCTATGCAGATGACACCTTGGTCACGGCTCGGGGGAAAAACTTTGAGGAGGCGGCGTGCCTGGCTACCAGAGGCGTCTCTCAGGTAGTCGGGCGCATCGAAGCGTCGGGCTTACGGATGGCTTTGGATAAGACTGAGGCCCTTTTGTTTCATGGGCCTCGTCGTGCTCCGCCACCCGGGGCCTCAATAGAGGTGAACTCGGCCCTCGAACCGGTTCAGGCCCACATAAAGTATCTGGGCCTGATCCTTGACGGTAGATGGCTCTTCGACGAGCACTTCCGCCAGCTTGCACCAAGGCTGGTTGACGCTGCGTCCGCCCTCGGGCGACTTTTGTCCAATTTGGGCGGACCCAGCGTCGCTACGCGACGGCTGTACACAGGGGTGGTGCGGTCAATAGCACTGTACGGTGCACCGGTGTGGGCGGGGGCTCTGACCGCCCAAAATAGGGCGGGCCTCTGGCGTCCTCAGAGGGTTATGGTGGTTAGAGTCATACGCGGTTACCGCACCGTATCGACGGACGCGGCGTGCGCATTGGCCGGAACGCCCCGGTGGGATTTGGAAACGGAAGTGCTCGCCGAAGTTTATCGGCGGACGGCTGAGTTTCGAGCGGGTAGTGGCAGTCGGCCCCCGCCCGAAGAGGTACGCGAGTGGCGAAAAGCCGCCCGCCGAGCCATCCTAGTTCGATGGTCTTCCCGGCTGGAGGCTCCACGTGCTGGAATTGCTGCCGTAGAGGCGCTCCAGCCAGTCATTGTCGAATGGGCAGGGCGACAGCATGGGGCTCTTTCCTTCCGAATGACGCAGGTGCTTTCTGGGCACGGTTGCTTCGGGAAGTACCTGCACTCAGTCGCAAGGAAGGAACTGAGTCCCGCCTGTCACCACTGCGACTGCAGTGAGGACTCGGCTCAGCATACGCTGACAGTATGCCCGGCCTGGGTAATTCAGCGTCGGGTCCTCACAGCAGTCATCTCGCTGCCGGCCGTCATACGCTCCATGGCTGGCAGCGAAAGGTATTTTACCGCGGTCGCGACCTTCTGCGAGGATGTCATCTCGCAGAAGGAGGTGGTGGAGCGGGCTCGGGAGGACGATGTCCACTCGGACCGTTTCCGTTGCCGGCGAACCGGGCAGCGGAGGGGCGCTGTAGTAGTAATAGTGAGAAATAACATTGCGTGACAATTATAATGCCGTGATTATTGGATGTAATCAAAAATCCTAAGCATACTGCATTGCTATAGACAACAGCCTAGCGAAACACTCTAAGAAAAAAGCGATTCATTGTAATGTATGAAACGTGCAGTCATTGATATATTGACAGATGACGGCTATAATCTTGTAAAAAAAAAGGAGATGGCCGAAATCCACTACATTTTAAGCAACTGTTCGCTTTCAAACTTAGCCGGATTATGCTTTTTCACCAATCGCCATACTCTATTTACGACGATTTCAAACTTATATCAAATGACTGCACGTTTCATACTAAACTAAATTGGGAGGCTGTGGGAGGCTACTTTGCAAAGGAAGCCGACTAGATTGTGGGTACCACAACGGCGCCTATTTCTGCTGTGAAGCAGTAATGTGTAAACATGACTGTGTTTCAGTCTGAAGGGCGCCGTAGCTAGTGAAATTACTGGGCCAATGAGACTTAACATCTTATGTCTCCAGGTGATGAGCGCAATTGTAGTGCCGCTCAGAATTTTGGGTTTTTCAAGAATCCTGAGCGGCACTGCCATGAAATGGGTAGGGCGCATCAAATACCATCAGCTGAACGTCCTGCTTGTCTCGTCCCTTATTTTTATAAAAAAATATACCATATGCATTCAATATATATTAAACCTTTAATCAGACTCTACCAAAAATATAAGTCGAGCACTGGTTTCAAAACTACAGAACTGGTTTGTGTAGCTTCGCAGGCTACCAAGCCTTTTCAGACGAATGTGAATAAATATTTAAACATTTACTAACATGTTTGGCTTAATTAGCTTGTAGTTATATAATATTTAAGCAAATATTCAAAATTCACGGGCTTAATGTCATGAAAATTAACAACTTTGACAGTCATAATGCGAGCGGCATTCAGTAAAGTGAGAATGAGTTATAAACTGTTTGGAAGCGAAAACGTAAATACTGGCTGATAAAGCTAAAAGTATTGATTAAATTTAAAAAAAGAAACTAATTTTCTTTTGTTTTTAAAAATGGAATTTTGTTTGCAGTTTGACGCTCATTTTTTTCGTTTGTTTTTTGCATATACTACATTGAATAGCGTGCCGTTTCTTGTGTTAGTTGTCTGTGCTTGAAATATTTAGGAAAAGAATAGATTACATTATAATCCCAATACTAGATTTTTGGTTTATAAATTACGAAAGTATATAAGTACCTATGTTGCATGGTTTTAAATCCAAACATAAATAAATACTCATCAGAGCTATTGTGTATATGGGTTTTAATGAGATTATTAATCACATCTCAAAATAACATATATGGCAGGTAACGAAAAAATATCAAGAATTCAGTAATAAGCTGTTATTTCTATATTAGAAACATTATAATTTTTTTAATATCATAGTTCTTAGAACAATATACTTTTCCTTCAATAATTTGATTTTTTAGCGAATTTAATTAATCAAATACTATAAAAATCATCATGTATTTATAAAACTAAAATAAATTCATAATTTGATTTGAACTTCATCAGATAAATGCAGGATTCAAAATAATTACAATTATTACTAAGAAAAGATAAATTGAAGCGTGAAATTATTAAATTACACCAGTCTAAAGCAGTGCCTTGCTCATTTGTTTAAAATATATACATATTATTGTCTACTAAATATATACATACACATTCACCAGTACGAAGCTCCTTTGCACAGGAAGCCGGCTAGATTATGGGTACCACAACGGTGCCTATTTCTGCCATTAAGCAGTAATGTGTAAACATTATTGTATTTCAGTCGGAAGGGCGCCATATCTAGGTGAATTACTGGGCAAACGAGACTTATGATCTTATGTCTAAAGGTGACGAGCGCAATTGTAGTGCCGCTAAGAACTTTTGGTTTTTTCAAGAATCCTGAGCTGTACTCCATTGTAATGAGCATGGCGTATCAATTACCATCAGCTGAACGTTCTGCTTGTCTCGTCCCTTATTTTCATAGAAAAAAAACATACAACCACACACAACATAGACACAGAGAATAAGAAACACAGACGGCTGTTGTTCTGTAATACGGCTTGATGTATAATAATATTGTCAATATGAGTAATCTTTATCGGCTTTAAGAGTTATGTTTTATATTATTGTTTATATAATCACTGTAACGCTGTTGATAACCAATAAATATAGTATTTTCTTTGATTAATGCGAGTGTTACACAATTAAATTAAACACATTTTAAGGCTTAAAACACGTGTAATTGTAACTATGTTCTTAAATTAGATTTTTGCGTAAGTTATATTTTTATTTTAGTTAACCTAACATTTCAAGACCTTTCCAGATCTCGTTATTAGAGGTCTTTAAAAACACAGTCAAAATTACACGCGTTTTAATCCTTTAAAAGCGTTTTATTTAAATACCAATAAAGAAATAAATTAATAAATAAACTATAATACGTTCATATTTTAAAAACCCTGCTTATAATTACGGGTTAAGATCTAAATACGGAATCGGTATAAAAATTGCAACACGCATCCCAGTGAAACGTTTTAAAACAGCCATAATGTTAACTGCGCTAATTAAAAACGCTGTTCCTTATGAGCATCGCGTGCGGTTGCCAATTACAGATCTCAGATTGTAATCGGGATAGAACGGGGTCAGAGACCACTCGACATCCGCAGATATATCGGCTACACGCCAAACTATCATAACATTTCGATGTGTAATACTGTCGCAGCGAAATAACGCGCTGTCATCTTGTTTGCGGATCGTACTAGAGCTAAGCTATTTGTACTTTTGTGTGTATTAGTATTTGATACAGAATAAACATATGTTGGGATTGTTTCTGATGGTTTAATGTTAGTGTAAACACACATAACTAATTATCTATCTGTTATATATCTATTCTTATATTACATAGAGAAAAGATTTGTATTTTAGTATATTTCCTTGTATCTATATTTACAATACTACGACTACATAAAATTAAAACTATTATTACGTGGAAGCGTACCAAGAATACTGGCAGCATTACCGCGTTAGATAGCAAGGCTGATCCGTTGACCGAAATAGCTGCCAGCACTTGGGTTTCCAGTAGCCTTATTGAGGCGCGAAGATAGTATTTTGAACATTCTCCGCGCCTCCGGGCCCCACGGGCCAAGTGTCTCGACACCAAACGGCACAAAGATGTATGACTCACTGAGACCAACATATTTGCGAAGCTTGCTGTCTTCGGCAGCTGAAGCAGCAGCCCCAGCACCAACTGACGTAACTTGGACATGAGAAGGAGCCAGAGTGTCGACGCAAATAGCGTCCCACACCAGCGCCCTTCCCCGTGCCCTTTCCTTGTATTAATTTGAAAATATAGGAGACTAGCTGACCAGACACATGTTGTTCTGTACTTAAAAAATAAAATACAGTTTTTCATGAATTTGTCAATAATATTTCATAACAATGAAATGTAAAAAATACTCCGTCTCCGTGCGGACATAAATTCTCTCGTATAAATAATGTCCATACAAAACAAATATTGGAAATAAAAATAATTTATGGGTCCCAAATCGAAATAAAAACTATCCTATCTCTCAAGTTGGACTAAACTGCACTCCACGAAAATATCCCCATTAAAATCCGTTCATTGCTTTAGGAGTTCGCTGGTAAAACATGAGCACACTGGATTTATATATATAGGTTTTGGACACATAAAAATAGGTTCAAACCTTATCAACATTTTTCTGTTAATATATTTAACAGCAAAGCATTATAATATGTATTTTATTGTATATCTTAAAGCATACAAACGAGCAGGACGTTCAGCTGATGGTAATTGATATGCCCTGCCCAATGCAGTGCCGCTCAGGATTCTTGAAACACCCAAAAATTCTGAGCGGCACTAGAATTGCGCTCGTCACCATGAGAGACAAGATGTTAAGGCTCATTTTTCCAGTAATTTCACTACCTACGGAGCCTTTCAGACCGAAACACAATAATTTAGACATTACTGCTTTACGGGAGAAAGAGGCGCCGTTGTGGTACCTATAATCTAGCTAGCATCCTGTGCAAAGGAGCCTCGCACCGGTAAATTGCTAGCTTGCTTGGGAACTCTACAAATGTTCGGGATAAAGGCTAACCTGTGTTTAACACCTTATATAAAATTGTGTTATATCAGATTGCATCAAAATTAAATCAATAATTCTGCCTTGTAACAGTAACAGATAATTATAGAGTTACTTTCATGGCCGTAAAATGAGTATTGTATTCAAGCAAGTGTATTGGCTTTTTAGAAACGTACTAATATTGTTTACATTTCTGGTTTATGTTTATTATATCTCTGACCTGTATAAATACCACTGAACAGGCTGTTAGATATGTTTGACGGCAAATTTTTTATGCCTATTTGAAGCTCTACTCGCGAGCGTCCAGAGAACTAATTTTGTCGTATAGTACAATTGGCTGCGAAGGAACGTACAATACTCTGAAGTATTTTTGCATTTTGAATTAATTTTGTTCGTTTTTCGAGTTATTTATACTTTAAGAATCAACGTAATAAAGGACGTAATAGTTTCCCGCCTCCATTTCTCATGTCCATCTATCGATGCTGAGGTTGTCATCACAAGTTTTAGTACCACAGACTCTCGCTACATGGCCAATAGCGCCAAAACGGCCAATATCAAACAGGCATAAAAGCGCTTTGACAACCGTCAGGCCAGTGGTATATAGTAGAGATGGTAGAGGTCAGTGAAGTATTAACTAAGATCAGAGTATTATTATAAAAGGCATAAAAGGCATTTATTTTCTTAAAATGTAATTTCTAATAACTCGTAGATACTACTACCGCTCGGAAACAAATGGCGCTCTGAGAGAGAAGAAGCGGCGCAAGAAACTCTCCCAGCATTATTTTTTTGCGCTCTTTTCAATAAAAATATACAATATTGTAGAGTCATTTCTATCGTTATAAAATAATCATAATCTAGTCCCAAGCTGTCCGATCATTAAGATATTCAGCAGTGGAGTAAAAGGATTTACGACAGAGCCATTTTTTTTATAAAACATTTAAATTTATTTATAGATAATGCCTGAACAGTGGCTGGGACTTTATTATAGAAGTGTATACATTTACCCTTAAAGCTATTATGTATCTTATGAAGCCTACTAGAATTAGTTACAAGCAATCCCTTATTTCTATTGTTATAAATTGTTACATATATTATAAATATTTATAACACACTATTATCATATTATAATGCTGAATTATCATGATAGTAATATGAATGACAATTATATAACAACGCTTTTGTAACTTAATAGTGCGCTATTTTGTAAACTTAATTGTTTTACATATACTGTCTAAAATGAACTCTCTTCAGAACAAATTCAATAGTTTCTACGAGGAAAATGATAGTGTGCACTTTACAGCTAAAGGAATATTTAATGCATTACTTAAAGTGTAAGTACTTTATAAAATCTAATCAAGGTGCTTAGAAGAAGAATAAAAAGAGTTACTTAGATTTTTAGAAATATGTTACATGTTTTATTATATCAAATATTTATAACCAACATCAAAGAAAGATGGTGTTTTTCGAGCCGCATAATCTGTCGTTGATACACCGATCTGGTTTTATTTCGGTTCGAAAGGTTATCATTATAATTCTGTATTAATGATCCTATTGTAAAAATAATGTCAGATTTATCATCATTGTAACATAAAAGGCGACTTTGACTCTACAAATCCTAATAGAGCCGATTTAATTCATTATCCAAGTTGATAGTTAATAATATATTTTTGTTGACTTAATAATGTTTATGACTTAATAACTTTGTAAGGATTTATGCATTTATAAAACTATAGTAATTTCCATGTCTTACTCAAATAAACACGCAAAAATTAAATCCATACACCATTTTCCATTAATATGTTAAAATATGTGATTTTTTATTTTTTTTTTCGTTTTTAGTCAAAAGTTATCGATTTTTTTTATTTTGCGACTCTATTTTATCATGCGAATATATTATCACAGAAACGGGTGATTTGAGTTATCTTAAGAAATTCGATGCAATCTGGGTACTATATTCGGCAGATAAAATCTTTTGATTCCCGAAGTGTTATTTGTGTATTATTTCTGTCACTTATTACTCTGAGATTCCTGTGACATATATATTGCTTTGGGCGTAAATCATTTATACGTCTAGATAGATAGATAGACGACAGCTGTGAAAACGTCGAAAAAATAAACTTTAGAACTGACCTCTGCTATGAGCAGTTCACGCACACTAACACAAAGTATCATACACTAAAGTAATATTTTTTGTTGGTTGTTTTTATCGGTTGTCTAACAGCAAGAGACTCTATCTAGACAAATAAATTATCTAAGGCTTTGGGCAACATTTCAATGACAGCATGTTGCTATCATTTATAATTAACAACGCGCCTAAATGAAGCAATAAAACATAAATATTCATAAAAAAGACATTTATTTACGTTCAGACACTTACGGTATCTATTTCTGTTTTCATTTCGTTTGAGTCCAGACAGATACTTCTACACTGAGCCGCAGACTACAAAGCCGTACACCTAATCATTAACGGTGTTATTCCAAAAAAATTAACATGGCTTAGACACGTGTTTTGTTAGACAGTGACCTAAGTATAACAACGTCAGCAACCTAAGAATAACGACGTCTAAAATGGAGTTTATCTTTTTCTATTACAAAACAGTGTTTAACTTGTGTTTAACTAAAACGTCCTTAAGCACAACATAAACTGAAGTGATCGGGAATAATTAAAGGAACGGAACGTGATTTTTGTTACCTATCATCTATCTGTCATAATTATTTCTAAATCTTCTATATGAATATTATCTATCAGTTAGACACACCTTAGACAAGTTTCAACAAGTGTTTATATATTAGCAATGTCTAAAGATTGTTGAACGATAAATAACAGAAAGACACAGATTTGTAATAGAAATATTTTAAAACAAGTGTTCATCACATGTTTAACTTTTTTGCAATCACACAGTAAGTATTTAATTGTTTATACCCTCCTAACCTTGTGAAGACAAATAAGCATGGTAAAACATGTGTTACTCATTCGACTGTGCGACGTAATAGAGAGTAATATGTGTTCATTCTAGATTTATAGTTCGCGGGTTCGAGTGCCGTATCGTTCATAAAATTTTGTTTTCAAATTATATTTGTGTATTCTTTATTTATTTTGTTATCTAGAAAGTAAATTCTTAAACCAATTGATGATTCCTAGTTGTACTATTTGGGTATACTCACTCACATGATAGCACTCATTCACATGATAGCACTCACTCACATGATAGCACTCACTCACGCGATAGCACTCACTCACATGATAGCACTCACTCACGCGATAGCACTCACTCACATTATTTGCCATACATATATGGTTTTTATTTATATGATATGAGGAACGTCAATTTTTTTTTCATAATAGGTAGCAGTATTATATTATAAAACATTCATAACATTATGTACACACAGACATTGAGAAATGAAGCATTTTTTATTAATTTTACTAGGGTTGACAACAGCTTAATACAAAATATTCACTTATTATCAAATTAATATAATTGTCCTGAACGAAAATCAAAGCTGCGACACTGTTTTCTATAGGCAAGTACTAAACCACTCAGCTAACTTTGAAATAATTATCGTAGGTTTAGTATAAAACAAAAGTATTATTTCTTTACACAGCGTAACTGAATTCAAAGAGTTCCTTTCCAACATAACAAAATTACTATCAAATATTATATCATGCGGGCGAAATAGCGGAGAAAAGCTAATTAAATCATAACAATGTAGTATTCACTAGCTTTTTGAAGTGTAATTTTACCTATATAGTGTTTTATTTAACACTTTCAAACGCAATTAAAATAGTACAGCGCTGTTTATTGCAGAGCATATTACAGTGAAACTTGGTTAAGTGGGACCTGGATAAGTGAGAAACCTCCATAACTGGAACTCATGCTGAGGTCCCAACACTTTGGCACTGAATTACCTCTGTTAGTGGGACGAGGTAAACTTCTATATCTGGGATTTGTTCTTTCGATTTATCATCATAGATAACATTGTTTGTTTACTCATTCTTATTCTACCCACACGTAATTCCAAGTACGTAAGTACAAATTTTGAGCTTCAATTACCTTCAGTTTTAGTTTCGCTTTACTATCATACACATGTTTATTTGAAAAATGTCAAAACGAAAGCTACAATCGTTATCATTACGTGAAAAACTGAAGTTAATATCCGTTTATGAAAGTGGGAAGACACGCGAACCCTCTGTAAATGAGACAGATATTTATTTATACCTGTATATCTGAGACACTGGGTAAGTGGAATACCTCTATAAGTGAAACGACATTGCAGGTCCCTTGATGTCTCACTTAACCAGGTTTCACTGTATTATGTTATGGGAGTCTTCAAATATCCCAGAATCCGTCAAAAAGGATTTATGATTTAGAATTGTATTTGTTGGATGCAATTTATGATTGTGACAGTTATCACGAACATCATGTTCACGAAGCATCCTTACATAAACAATGAATTGAAGCTCTAAAGATTGATTCATCGAATATACTATAATATATATATATATATTATCTAAACACCACTCATATATTGGATGCAGCACCTTACAAACTAATTTGCTATTTATATTACAGCCATTGTAAAATACTCTATTTGATTGATAAGAGTGACTGTTGAGTTTCTTATATGTTCTTCTTTTTTTTTATGAAAATTACGATGAGACGAGCAGGACGCTCAGCTGATGGTAATTGATACGTACCTCACCCAGTACAATGCAGTGCCGCTCAGGATTCTTGCAAAACCCAAAAATTCTGAGCGGCACTACAATTGCGCTCGTCACCTTGAGACATAAGATGTTAAGTCTCATTTGCCAAGTAATTTCACTAGCTTCGGCACCCTTCAGACAGAAACATGTGTTGTGGTACCCCTTATCTAGCCAGCTTCCTGTACAAAGGAGCGTCCCACTGGCCTCGTCTCACGAGCTCAACTTTTTACGAATATATGGTAAATTCAGTAATAAAAAAAAATTGTAGTGACGATCCAGAAGCGCTTAGTTTAAGCCTAATTGAATAAAGTTTATTTGACTTTGACTTTGAACAAGTGGAAATAATAATGTGGATACAGAACTAATTAACTGAAGCACACAAGCTATTGACTGATACACAAAAACACAATAGTATTGATTATTAGTATGAAAGAGAAAAAATAAAGTTTTACCGCATACTTTACAATACTTAAATGAAAACATATTATTTACTGTATGATATATGAGAGAGTTTATCTGACGTCATATTATTTTTTCATATAATATATTTCATAAAAGCCGAGAGTTGCGTTACGACTTACCACTGTGCTGGACGATTTGTTTTTTATACGGACATTACATGAATATGTTAGACTAATAAGTTAAACAGCACTGTTTGTGATTTTGCAGCTATTATAAAATATTTTATTTATGTGCAATAATTCTTAAAGAATTCTTGATATAAGCGAATTAAACTCTGCCTGTGCTTATATTCTCATTGGTCTAATTAAAAAGGCATAAATGGCATCTCAAAATTGATTCCTTTAGAAATCTTTTTGATATTATTTCTAATATACTAGATACTACTACCGCTTCGGAAACAAATAGCGCTCTGAGAGCGCCAACAAGCGGCAATCATAATCTAGTCCCAGTCTTTCCGATCAATTAGATATTCAGCTGAGGAGTATTAGGACTTACGACAGCCATTTATTAATAAAACATTTAAATTTATTTCCAGATAAAGCCTGAACAGTGGCTGGGACTTTATTATAAAAGTGTATACATTTACCCTTAAAGTTATTATGTATCTTATGAAGCGTACTACAATAAGTTACAAGCAATCCCTTAATTCTAGTGTTATAATAATGAAAATTACTATTAAGAGCAAAAAATTAAGATATATTGTATAAATGAACCAAAATATTAACAACTTACTTTATATCATTTGATAATAAGTATAAGTAAGGGCTACAGCTAAGAACCTCTTCATTATAAAACTGCATAGCTCAGGTACCCGAGTATACTAGACACAAGTCTACCGAGCGCTTTACAAACAACTTTTATCCCCAAGATAAATTATCCTCGTTACTCACAGTATACAATACAATGTAGGTACACCTATCTATGTAACAATGTGGTTGTCTTTCTGTAAACTTCTTAACATTTGCTATCTTTAAACATAGTAAGTCGTATTTATTACATGCCTTATAATATTGACAAATAATATAATATAATATTGACACACTTTTTACACAAATTATCTTGCCCCAAGTTAAGCATATAATATATATGTTATGGTTTACAAGACAATGAGATATTTAATAGAATATACTTACTTAAACATACATAAATACATTTAAACATCCATGACTCAGAAACAAACATCCATGTTCATCATATAAATGCTTGCACCTACAGGGATTCGAACCCGGGACCTCTAGCTTAGTAGGTAGGATCCCTAACCACTCGGCTATACAGGTCGTCTTATTATCTTATGTAATGCATATGTCTTACTATTATTTTCATATAAAAAATAATAAACAATTTTTTGAAGTTTCTTTATCCACGAATGAGAAATTTTACAGCAATGTCGTCACGATTTTCGGTTACGCTCCATGTTGTTTTTTTCCAAATTTCATAAATAAGAAGACTTAGTAGTAAAATAGCTTTAATTTAATACGGAAAATGTTTGTTTTCTTGCCTTATCTACCCAATTTCTCATCAATTCAATAAACAAAAATGGTATCAAAAAGAAGTTTCACTTCTTACTTGTGTACTCTGGTACATACATATTATTTTGTTTAAAGTGATAACCCTCACTTCTGAGATTAATTATGCATTTAAAACTGATACTAGCCTGAGATATGAAGAAAGCATACAAGATTTTTTAAACGCTACATCGAACGGTTGGTTCAGTTGGAAAAGGCGCTCGCACGGAACGCGAGAGGTCGTGGGTTTGAGTTTAGATTTGCAAGAGCGACATGTCATGTCAATTCCTTAATATGCAAATATTGGTGTTATCAACTGTAAAGTAGATCCTGTAGATGAAATCACAACCTGAGAGATGAACAAAGCATACCAGATTTTATCAAGGATACCTCAGTCAAACTGTTGGCTCAGTTGGAAAGAGCGCTCGCACGGAACGCGAGTGGTTGCGGGTTCGAAGCCCACATCGTTCTTATTTTTTTTTCTATTTTTTTTTGTATTACAAATAATATAACTTACTATTTCAAAATTTTTGAAAATAATATGTTATCATAATTTATTAATTTCTTTTAAGAAGGGCTTAGGCTCAATTCAAAGACTACGAATATAATTGAATATTATTAAATTTTAAATTAATTGTTATTATCATAAGTTTTTACTTTGTTCAAATGCACGATTAATAAGCACATTATATAAAAGTTCTGGTCTGAAAATTTTCTGCGGGATTTTATGAATACTAACAAATACACAGTCACTCACTCACCGAGCATATCATAGATCACTTATTACAAAGCCTAAAAATATAAAAAAACATAATATTCAATAGTTCTGAAAATTCAAGCTTTTAAGTAACTTATCTAGTGTAGTTCCAGGGGTTGGCAATGAAAGCCAAAATACAGATCTCCTAGTTCAGATCCAGGTGCTATAATTTTGTGTACGCTAACATGGTGTAAAACTAACGACATGTCAGTAAATATAAAAAAATGTCAATTTATTAGCTTCACAAAAAAAAGGAATACAATAAACCTTAACTATTCCATAGATGGTACCAATTTAGTCAGGGTTGGTGTTCTACGTGATTTAGGTGTGTGGTTCGATTCATCATTAAGTTTTAAACATCATTATGAAACCATAGTGAAAAAAGCAAGTAGGATGCTAGGATTTATGATGCGCACATCAAAACCATTCAAGCACATAGATTCGCTAAAGATACTTTACAACTCACTAGTAAGACAGCAACTTGAGTACTGTTCCTCAGTCTGGGCACCCATTTACAAAGCTGACAAAGATAGTATAGAAACAGTTCAAAAGCGATTCATTAGAAAATTATGTATAAGAATGGGATTGAGACGAGCCATACCTGAGTATGAGGACCGCTTGGTATATTTTAAATTTCAAACTCTTAAATGCAGGCGAGAAAATGCTGACATGGCTATCCTACACAGGATTGTGCATGGGACTTTTAGCAATGATTTTTTAACAGATGTTCACTTTATTACTCGCAAGCAAGCCACTCGTATGCCTACAATTTTTGCAATACCGCACTGTTACAACAATATCGCATATAACAATATACAAATAACAATTAAGAAGCACTGTACCATAGAACTCAAATATTAGTTGTACTTACATATTTTCAATGTGATTGTAGATAATATAACGCTGTGTACAATAGTTAGATTAACAATTTTATAGTGATAAGATCTTTAATTTTATTTTATATTACACATGTTTTACTTTGTAATCGTTTTTGTACCTATATTAAATAAATAAATAAAATGAGCACTGTATGTAGCACAGCATTAAATTGTATATTATAAAGTAAAAGTAAATTCAGTCATCCTAGTAAGTAGTATTTTTTTAAAGAAATAAATTAATAAACTTAACTAAAACCTAAAGTCTTAGAACTTGTTTTTCATTAATTACGAATTAAATCAATCACTTTATCTATGTAGGTCACGATAATGACACTTATGAATGTCAAAAAAGAAATCAAAATTTTTGAATCTACTGCTACTTCGGAATGGGTTGAGCTAATGAGAAGAAATAGCTAGAAACTCATTGCCTCTCTTTTAAATCATGATTTACATTTTCACCGTTTTACAAATCATTTTAATAACAATATAACATGTAAAGTGAAATTTAAATGAAAAAAATAATATAAAATAACATAATATTCAATAGTTCTGAAAATTCAAGCTTTTAAGTAACTTATCTAGTGTAGTTCGAGGGGATTTCTCCTAGTTCGGCTCTAGGTGCTAAAATTTTGTGTACATTTACCGTGAGCACTGTTCACAGCAATAAATTTATATTATAAAGTTAAAGTAAATTCAGTCATTATAGTAAGTAGGATTTTTATGAAAGAAATAAATTAATAAACTTAACTAAAACCTAACGTCTTAGAAATTTTTAACGTTTTTTACAATTTTTTTTAAATTAATACGTACTAAAAAAAATTGCGATGATAAGAAACATCTACTCTTAATATTACCATATAAAATACGTAAAATTACAGCTATGTTAGTTAAGTCATCGAGTTCATTTAAAATTATTAATTTTAAGAAAAGATAAGGCGACGACCATACAAAATTGTTTTAACACACGGTATTCCATTATTTCTTTTTATCGTTTTCTCAATTTGAAAAAACTTTAGTATTCAAATATTTGTTTTAAAATCTCACGCCTATACAATTTAACGTAAAATTTCTCAGCGTCAGTTCTAATTAAATTTACTTACAAATATTCCTATTCCATTCCCAAATTGTAAAATTACTTACGCAACATCAACAAACAGTAATTGAAATTATAATTATGTTGTCAAACAACACCTCCAGCATCATTCGACAAACACAGAAGTTCGAAACAAGTCGGTAAACATCGTGCAATGTAAACTCAAGGTATTAAAACTTTAATATTGATAATTTTTAACGACTGCGATATAAAAAAGTTAAACTCACCTTTATTTTCCATTAAAACTAAGCCATAGTTCATACTTCTATTACAAGTCAGATAATCGAGTAACTTCGTAACGTTTCACTGCACACGTAACTAAACAATTCGGTAAGGCGAGTTGTCTCCGATATAGTTGGCGAAATTCAACTGGAGCGATCCAGGAGCGACCGTACTCTCCCCACTTCACAAGCTCACTAGAACAGGGATTGGGACGGAGTCTGCGTAATGGGCTTCCCTACAGATTGCTTTATGGGAATAAACGCTAATAAATTACGAACATCGTACACGCGTAAGCCAATGAGCCCGTCTTCTTGATTAGTTTTAAGTCCCCACTAATGTGTTAGACATGCATAAGGAAGATTCCCAAATTCGCATCTCGAAGGTATCCGCTTAAACTTGTTGAAGGTTTCGGAAACTTTGAGTTTCTCACGGCTTCAGTTTTATCGCTCAAGCTACGCTAGCTTTATATATAACTTTTAAAACCACTTTGAGTCAAATTGTTGGTTTCCAACAGCCATAATATTAAGTGAAAGTCAAAAAAACTTTACTGACATAAATTCAACTAATTCCTCGTCAACTCAATCACTAGAAATCGAATGTAAATACATGCTGATTTCACAAATCAATAAAATCTAGAAAATAAAACCTAGCAATCTAGTAAAATAATATAAGGATAAAACATTACAATTTATTTAATGCAACAACTATAATACTATTTAATTCAATATTAAAATGTCGTTTACGTAATCATTAATATTGTAATAAGGCTTCGACATGAGTCTGCATTTGGGTAAATTATTTTAAAATTTAATACCAATGTTTATTGTTTATTTTACGGAGCCTAGTAGAGGGCTCTGTCAGCTTGTAATTATTACAAGTGTTAAAATTATAGTTGTCGCTTATTTTACTGTATAAATTATAATTTTTATGGCCGTGCAGGAGATTACTAAAAATACATTGACCGGACATAGTCATAAATGAATTTCTTTGTATTTTTCTCGACGGGTTAGAGATTTTCGTGGACTCATTTGGTATTTTTTTTGTTTATTTTTTTTAAGTATGGAGATATTATTTACTTTCGCTGCACTATCCCATAATATAATGCCGAACGATATAACGCTATGAAAATAGCTAAAATAGACAGTTCTCATACCCTTTCTACAGCAAAAGCTGCTGAACTTAATTTACTAGATAGGTGTTTACTTGCCTTACATTTTGCAACATAAATTTCAAACATATTGTTTTCATTTTATTCATATTGAACCATTTTGATACTCTTAACAAAGCATTATTTATTTTATCACACTTATCTTGCTGACGTTTGTTTCTAAATAACAAGAATGTGGCATCAGTAAAGAAGACTATATGATACTTGTTATTTATAAAAAATGGCAAATCGTCAATATATATCAGGAACTGGAAAGGTTTCAGTATTGAGCCTTGACGTACGCCCAAGCCAAGATGAGACCAAAGAACCAGAGGATTGTTTTCTATTTACGAATTGGATTCTTTATGTGAATGTGATTTTAACATTTTCAGCGATACACATCGTACACCGTTATGATGTAATTTATTAATAAGAGTCTCATGGTGAACACAATCAAACGCTTTTGTCAAGTCACAAAAACACCCAAAACATCAAATAATTCTCCCAAGCTTCAATAATATGTTTTATTAAGTATCCAGTATAATTTGATGATTTATCTCGATTTAAATCTAATTGATATCTATGCATTAAGTTGTTTACATAGAAATATTTCGTCAACTGCTGTGAAATATTTTGTTCAAAAATTTTGCAAAGAGTAGGTAAGACTGATAGAAGTCTACAAATAACAGGATCAGTCACACTGCCATATTTAAAAAGCGAACTAATTTTGGTATATTTAAGTAAATCACGAAAAACACCTTCGTTAATAATTATTATACAGCTGTTATAAATTGAGGCCGAATCCTTAGCAATAATTTCAATGAATGATGTAACAAAATGTACTAAACCACCCCATAAGTCTCTTTTGACTTTATTTTCTATTTACTAGCTAAAGTCTTGTTAATTTAACGTATGCATATTATAATAATTCTTTATGAGGTAGCTCATTGTCGCTCAGAAGACAATGGAGAAAGCTATGCTCGAAGTTTCCCTGCGAGATCGAATCAGAAATAAAGAGATCCGTAGGAGAACCAAAGTCGACAACATAACGCAGTTGTTGCGAGACTTATGTAGCAGTGGGCAGGGCATAGCTCAACAGACAGACGACCGTTGGGGCAGTTAAGTCCTCGAATGGCGACCACGTACCGGAACACGTAGTGTTGGTAAGTCCCCCACCAGATGGATCGACGATCTGGTCAAGATCGCCGGAACACGATGGATGTGGGCAGCTCAGGACTGGTTGTCATGGCAATCTTTGGGGGAGGCCTTTGTCCAGCAGTGGACGTTTTCCGGCCTAAGCGATAATAATAGATTAATCGCTTAAGCCATACGATGTTCAGCTGTCAACATGTTGGCTTTATAAATCACTTTCCAAGGTCATGGGATAACAGAACGTCAAGGGTTACGAATGAATTTTCCGAGTGAATTGGACATGTAAAGAGAGATTGATAATAAGCTGAATTGACGACGACCCTTTGTGTAAACTGTAGGTGTTTTTGTTTCATCTATTTTCATAATACGAAACCGGTTATCTGTGAAACCCTCCCAAGTCTCAAACTCACGTTAAACAAAAACTTAATTTCCACATTAATCACACCGCTTGAATTTAGTTCACACAAGTTTTTGGACCTTCTTAATTTTTAGCAAAATAATGTATCTAAATCTATAGGATCAAATATTTGGTGATAATTTCTATAAGAATCGGAAATTGGTAGTCAGTAAAAACAGTAGTGAATTTTGAAATAATTACGAATAAATCATTTTATATTTATAATTAACCGAACCATGATATGGGCTTCATAATGTATAAATTCAACAGAATTGTATAGTTATTAATTTTTTACATATTGTATTTTTATGAATTACACAGCTAAAAGTCTTAAGATATACTTCCCACAGTAGAGGTATGTTTATATATGTCAATGACGCGGCTGATAAGGTTTATAAAACTATTTCACTTATTTATATATTTTTTGATTTTTTTATATTATATAATAGTTCATATTTTTTTAAATATATTTATAATTCTGTATTATATAAGAGTACCATCGAAAAATTAAGTTCAACAGCAATAATATTATTATGTTCAATTATCGCTTAAACAAGCATTACGTTGATTACAACGGCATACAGTTTGTCAAAACAAAAACAAAGAGTTTATTTCACGCATATTACCTTATTTGTATTGTGTTCACTTACCAAAATAATTTCGATTATTCAAACGATAATTCTATAAAGAATTGACAAACAAATGAACATAAAACTCTTTTTAAGCGCTCAGTTAAAATCAATTCTATAGAATAACTGTAAATTCATATTTCCATGACTCTAAATAAAATATTGTCTTCCGACTCAATGAAAAACATAACGAGGTGAGGTTTCATAACTTTGTACACTTATATTTTGTATTCCGAAACAAGGATAATTTATTCCTTTACTGTGAACACGCCGCTTTATTTGGTTGCTTAAATATACACTTTTTTGTTTAGCCAACAATAATTTTCCATCAGTAATACTCTGTTTATTTTTACTTTGTTACAAAACATAATTTAATGTTACAGTAATGCCTTTACATTCACTAAAATAAAAATACTTTGGGGAGTAGAAATAGCGGCATATTATATATGTTCATCAGAACGAATATCATGTAAGGAACTATAAAGATCTAGTAGCTGACCGGACAGACGTTGTTCTGTACATCTTATATATAAAATTCTCGTGTCTTGTATGAAATTTTGTGTGTATATCGAGTAGGTCTGAGAATCGGCCAATATCTATTTTTCATACCCCTAAATGATAAGGTTAACCCAATTTTTTTATTTTATTGAAATTTTTATTTATTTATTATGATTCAGCATTGAAAATTTTTGGGGTTTTACAAGAATCGTGAGCGGCACTGCATTGTAATGCTTAATCAGCTGAACGTCCTGCTCGTCTCGTCCCTTATTTTCATAAAAAAAGTGGCTATTATATCGTGATTCCTCTTGTCTGCGTGGGTGGTAGTGTATATTTATCATCAGGTTACCTGAAACAAGAAAACTTTATAATGATATTCCTATCATATATAGCTTAAATTCTTACGTGTATTAAAAGACCATCCATATAAAGTGAGAATTGTAATTATTATAATATTTTGATGGTTTTAAATAGGCAATAACTCAAAAACACTCATGTGGAATTAATATTAAAGCACAAAGGCCTGAACCCCTGGGATGTTCTGATCAAAGGTTCACGTCAAATCTAATGACATGGGGTGACCTGGGAAAGGTTCTACAGTAAACGTACCTATATGAATGTACACATCATTAAAACATACATTGATCAACACTGTAAACCAAAACAGAGAGTTTATTTTAAAGTTTTTTCATGTATTAATGTTATTAACGCGACAATCGCGGGTGGCAATGTCCTACTTATCTCACGTGGTGCGTATAAGATTTTATTTCCCACCATGATGAAAAGCTCGCTTATAGTCACTCCATGAAGTAATCCCCATTAAAATCCCTTCATTAGTTTAGGAGTTCACTGGAAACGAACATCAGTATATATATATATATATATATATATATATATTAAAAAGATTTTACTTACGAAAACATCATATTTTTTTTTGTAATAGAGGAAATTATGACGGGTGTTCCGAGCCAGAATACCTCGGAGAGGTATTCCCCGAATCTGTCGGTGCGGTGGTACAGTACCCTATTGGGGTCAAATATCGTGCAGGACCGCTGCCATATTAAGGTGGAGAGATGGGTTTGAATATTATAAAATCAAAACAATAATTGTAAGATACATTTAGTGGTAAGGTTTACAAAATGACTAGCGTTACCGAACTTTGGGAGTGGGTTGTTTACCATCGGGATATTCTATGGAATAAATAATAATTTATTTTATTATTGCAGCCCTTCCTCTCATGTCTTAGACATATAATATTTATATCAGCATTAAAAATGTTGAAAGTCATATATTTGACGATGAAAACCGGTCACATGGTCAGGATCTTCGTGCGGTTTTGCGGTTAATGCGGTTTTTACATAATATGCTTGTTCTGAATACTAATATTGTGATCAATAATGTGTGTGTTTATACAAATAACCTTACATAATTTTTATTATCCAGTGCCTAGAATGTGAAAGAAAATAATTAGTTTAGTAACCTTACATTGGTTATAGACAGTCTCTCAAAGAAAAATTTAAAGAAATAAATATTATGACTGTTCATTGTCAGTACATTTATGAAAATTTAATATTTGTAACTAATTCTAGTAGGCTTCATAAGATACACAATAGCTTTAAGGGTAAATGTATACACTTCTACAATAAAGTCCCAGCCACTGTTCAGGCATTATCTATGAATAAATTTAAATGTTTTATAAAAAAATGTCTCTGTCGTAAATCCTATTACTCCACTGCTGAATATCTAAATGATCGGACAGCCTGGGACTAGATTATGATTATTTTATAGCGATAGAAATGTCTGCACAATATTGTATATTTTTATTCAAAAGAGCGCAAAAAAAAGAATGCTGGGAGAGTTTCTTGCGCCGCTTCTTCTCTCTCAGAGCGCCATTTGTTTCCGAAGCGGTAGTAGTATCTAGTAGTATAAGAAATGACATCAAAAAGAATTCTAAAGGAATCAATTTTGAGAAAATAAATGCCTTTTTATGCCTTTTTACAAGATAAATCCGAAAAGAAGGCTAGAAGGAAGGAATAGTCATAGCCAAATAAACTTTATTCAATTAGTTTTAAACTAAGCGCGTTCTACAAATATCGTCACTACAAATATTTTCTTTAAATTACTAAAATTACCATATGTTCGTAAAAAGTTGAGCTCGTGAGAAGAATATACAAAAAACTCAACGGCCACTCTTTTCAATCAAGTAGAGTATTTTACAATGGTTGTAATATACATAACAGATTAGTTTGTAAGGTTAAAGTTGCATACAATATATAAGTCATGTTTGAATAATATTAATTATTTCATAAAAAGTAATAAAGAATTAACTGTATAAATATAAATTATCGTATATTGGATGCATCAACCTTTAGAGCTTGAATTTTTGTTTGTGTAATTTTTGTTTCGTGAACATGATGGTCGTGATTACTGTCACAATTTGTTATCACATCCAACAAATGCAATGAACAATAACAAATCGACCTAGCACCACAAGTAGCATCCGTTCACAAGTTGATGCATGGACCAGCCATCGATCCCTTCGCACATATTTGATATTTATTGATTTGGTAATTAACTACAATGTAGGTAGGTATAGTAAAATAAATATGGGATGGCTCAGAGAGTCTTAAGAATCTGAACAGTTGTACTAAAATGAACAAAGACACGTTTACAATGTTCAAACCTTTCAATGTTTTTATAACTGCCACTTTGTGGAATCAATTACCGGTTGCTGTTTTCCCGAACCGATACAACTTAGGGACCTTCAAGAAAAGAGCATACTCACACCTTAAAGGCCGGCAACGCATCTCTTGATACCTGTTGTTGCGGATGTCCATGGGTCGTTGCCTCACCAATACCCATCCCTTGAACTTCTGGCCTATTTGCCCCCTCTAATATTAAAAAAAAACAATCGTATCAAAATATCTTGTCGTCTCAAATTTTACTGTACAATAAGGAAACCCCTAATTTCTCTGATACCTAAAACAACAAAGAACGAACAATATTTATACAGAAATACAAGACATTCATGGAATATATTATAACATTAAATACACAACATCAAACATAGCGCATTGGTGGTTTAACATGCAAATAATTAGAGTCAATAAATACAGATTGTAATTAGAGAGAGAAAATCCCAGGATACCGCGAATATTTGGCAGCGTGTATTACGTACTTCATTCTACTTGTTGGCTCATTTAATTTTATAGTAGAAGGAATGTTTAATCTTACTAGCCGTGGTGTCGTAGTGGCCTGCCGCAGATTACAAGCTTATGACACGTAATGATACCAAACAAAGCTTTACAAGTATTTCCTCGTTGACTCTTATTTTAATGCACCTAGAGTCGATTATCGTTTTCGCCGGTGTTTTACTTAAATTGTTCAAAAAAGAAATTTCCTAAGCATTTCTATAAGCGAATTCTCACTTAAAACATATTTTATTTATTATGAATGCCTTTCAGCTCATAGCATTGAGGGATAGTCATTACCAGCAAGCAGGCTTAGAATAACTCAAGTGTAATATAAGTTTACTGAAAAAGAGCCTTTAGAATTAAGAAAACATATCAACAGCCATATTCATAATTTTAGTAAAAATATATATAATTTAAAATACCGTAGTTACGTTTATAACTAAGCCTATAGAAATAACTGTCACTGAGACGATTTTAAGTATAGTATCATTTTTTACAAGATTTTACGATAATCTCATGCAAAACCAGAGGAATCGTGACCATGTCATATCGACCTGGTAAAGTAAGATATACCTTGATAATGTTATTGTTGTATTTTTTTTATTATCGCGATTGTTACACATTTAAATAAATCACTTTTAAAGGATTAAAACGCATGTAATTATAACTGTGTTTTTACAATAGTTACATTTTTATTATGCAATACATGTAACTAAAGTGTAGTTACTAAAGATGGGTAAGACCTTTCCAGATCTCGTTTTCAGGGGGATTGCAGATGAAAAGAGTCAAGACAATATAGTAATATAAAGTTATTATTACAAATAAGAAAGCAATATAGGTCTTCCAGTACACCAAATTAAGGTTAATGAAAAGAAAATGATACACAAGTATCAAAATGAATTATGATGACGAAATACGTGTGCGGCGAACTGAATGTGGAATTGAATAATATATAAGATTTGCATGCTAGATTTCAACCAATATAATATTATATTCTGGGTTTTTAAGATATAATCATCGTCAGAATTTTTAAAGTGACTAAAGTATTGTTTGTTAAAATACCGAAATTCAATAATTAGTGATTTTATATTCATTTTGAATAAAAATATTAGAATTCGTTTTTGTTAGTATGTATGTGTATGTATGCAGGTAAGTGTTGGAATATGTTTGTATGTATGTACGTGTATGTATGTACATATGACATGTGTGTGTTTGCTTGTGAAATGTGTTAGAAAGATTGTGTATGTGGTGTATGTCAGTCGGTCAGTCTGTACGTGTACGTGTGAGTGGAGTGAAAACGAGTACAGGACGAGGACTCACGTCTCTCCGGACATCAAAAATGTGAGTATTTGGTTGTTTTCTAATTTGTGCGGCGCTGGCATCGTTTGAGTGACGAGAGCCAGCGGTTTGCTGGGCTTGACCGCGTCTAATTGATTAATCGGCCGTTTTCAATAATCTATCTATCCGTAGTTTAACTTACTAGAGGTAGACAAATCTATCCCTTTGCGCTTACTTACATTTCAATAATTTATCGACATAAAGCATTGGATAACAACTATATTGGACACAACTATGGATAGACAAGATGTTGTCATAAAACGGTGATAGCAATGTATCCGTAACTAGAGAAACGTAATTGAAAACGTCCGTAAAATGATAACGATATATTTTCAATAATATGATAATTATAGTTTTAGACTGTTGTTCTATTTTTTAATTTATTCAAAACAAAAAAGAACATGTTTATGAACAAACTATCGCATAGCAGATAGTTAGTGCATTATATTGTTACCGACATTTGTAAAGGTGAAATCCATTGAGCGAAGCGGATGTTTGATTCAATTTGCAACTCACAGGGCTAACGAAATTTCAACAATTCTGAATTCACAATGGAATTGTAAACAATTTCTGATACACAGGTTTCGTGTAGACGTGTCCTGTATTCGATGAATGTAATCATACAATCCGTTTCTATCAAGTATCTATCTATATAGTGTCACTAAATAGACAATGGAACAAGATTTATTGAAATTCTTTCCTTCACTGTTTTGACAACGTTACTTTTTTTATTACTTCATATTATTATTAAGTTCGTATATATATACATATAATTTTTAATTATCATATGTCACGCAGTTTTTATAAAAAGAAAAATAATATAATAGCCTTTATTCAGACAAGTTACACAAAGTGTTTTACTTAACCTAGAATATTTATGTTTAAAATGAAATTTAAACTCCCTCAACAACCTTGTCTGTTTGCCTATTGTTGGCAAGGACCTCCTCCAATTTCCTCCATAAATTTCAATGCCCTGCAGTTCTGTTCACCTGCAATAGTTCTTATTTGGTCCACCCATCTTTGGAAAGGTCTACCCCTTTTCCTTTTCATGTGACCTGTGTACCAATTCATTAATGCTTAACTCCATTTTGCCTGTCCTCTGATTGTATGCCCTGCCCACTTCCATTTAAGTTTCTTAATGGTTATAGATACGTCTTTCGTTCCTGTGTGCTTTTTTTTAGTTTATATTTTTTATCTATCTAATAGTTTCTTTCCATCATGCTTCTGTTCATTGCATTCTGATGTTTGAAGTTTTTTGATTTGTGCTTTTGTTAGGGACTAAGTTTGGCAGCCATATGTCAATACAAGCAGAATACTGGTGTTGAAGAGTTTTCTTTTGATGGCCATACTAGTTTGTTTATTTTTGAATATATCTCTTAAACTCCAGAATCTTTTACATGCACTTCCAATACGTCTTTCTATTTCTTTAGTTGCTAGATCTTTTCTTGATATTATTTGGACCAGGTATACATATTCATCAACATACTCAATTCTATTTTCCTTCATGTATGTTCTTTTCTTCCATTTGTCATGCTTTTGGTTTTATAGGTGTTCATTTCTAATTCAGCTTTCTGTCTCCAGCTCATTTATCATTATCTCAATCTCATGTTATGTTTGCGAGAATATTACGATGTCATCTGCAAATCTTAAATGCGACAGATTATCCCCATTTATTTTCAGACCACATTGCTCCCAGTTTAAATGCCGGAAAATCTCTTCAAGAACAGCAGTGAATAATCTTGGTAATAATGGGTGACCCTGACGGACACCTCTCCCTAGCTTTATTTCTTTACCTTCTCTCTCTGCCATACATGTTTCTTAATATTCTTATGTATTTCTTTTGAATCCCCTGAGTTTTCAGTGCTCTCCATATCGCCTCATGTTCCAGAGAGTTAAAAACCTTACTGTAGTCAATAAAGCAGCAGTAGAAGGTAGAGTTGTATTCCTTACCTTTTTCAAAAATTTGCATGACTACATAGATATTATCTAGAGTTGAATAGCCACTCCTTAATCCGGCCTGTTCTCTCGGTTGATTTTCATCTAGTGTCTTATATAAACGGTTAAGCAAAACTTTCGCAAAAACTTTGTATATGTTGGTCAGAAGACTAATGGGTCTATAATTGTTTATGTCATCTTTGCTTCCTTTCTTATGCAGTAAGACTATTGTTGATGTCGTCCATTGTTCTGGGATCATCTCGCTCTTTAGAACATCATTGAATATGTATGTAAGAATGGGTGCGATGATATCATTATTATCTATAAGGAATTCATTTTTAATGAGGTCTGAACCAGGAGCTTTGTCTTTCTTTTGTGATGCTATTGTTGTTTCTACTTCAATGAGCAATATGTCTGGTACTATTTCATCTCCTTCTAGATCTGTTGGCAGAATATTGTGATATTGACTTGTATACAAATTTTTAAATAAATTTGTTGCTAATTTGTAAATGTCTGGTATTCTAGTCAAGTTTTTGCTACACAAGGTTTTCATTTTAGGTATCCAGTATCGCTTTTCTATTAGTTGTTTGGTTACTTTCTTAGCTCCTCCTGTATTCTGAATACATGGCTCTCACTTTTTTCATCTGTATTTTTCTCTATCTTTTCTTATGTTTATATTTATTTGTTTACTAGTTTCGGTTATGTTCCTTCTAATTTCTTTAGTCTTGTTTGGCCAACTAAATAGTTCTTTCCTGATTGCTAAAAGGCTCTTTGTTGCTTCTGATAGCGATGGTAAAAAAAAAATTCTGGTTTTTCTGATGATTTTTTGGTTGACTTTGATTCCAAAATTTCTACAAATTTGTTGTTTCTATCCTAAGTGTTAAGTTCTTTGGTAATATCCATGAAATTTGTTGCTTTCGCCTTTAATTCTTTGATGTCTATGTATCTGTCTTTATTTTTCAACTTAATTTTAAATGGCCTTTGCTTGATTGTCTTTACTTCTAGTTTAGCTCTGAGTGCTCTTTCATTGCTGTTGAAGTCAAGGTTATTTATTACTCTACAATCACTAAAAGTTAGATTTCTATTCGAGAGAATAATCTATCTAATTTTTTAACTCCCATCTGGAGATTCAAGTACGGTTTTTGTATTGGCTGTTTAGTATTTTTAAATTATATTCATAAGCAAAATTGAATTAGTTTCTCTCCGTTTCTTGTCCTTTTACCGGAGGTATAACAGCCTAAAACTATTTCCTCCCCCTCTCTTTTGTTTCCAAGCTGCGCACTAAAATCTTCCATGACTATCAAGTTTTTATAAGCATGATTTTTTATTGCATCTCTAAGAGTAGAGTAGAAAGAGTCAATTTCAGCCTGAGTCGATTGCTCCGTTGGTGAGTAAACTTGAACAATAGACCACATTTCTCGTAATGGTGGCAACTTTATGATTAGTATTGCAATACGCTCTCATATACCTATCCGTTCAATTATGTTTTCCTTTAATTCCTTTCGTATTAAGAAGCCTACTCCGTGTTTACCTGGCGTATCTCCTTTATAGTAAAAAATGAATTCTTTGTGGTCTTCCAATCTTTCTCCTACACGTCTTACTTCAGTCAGTCCTAAGATGGACCAGTTAATATATTCCAGGGCCATTTTGAGTTCTGATAATTTTTCTTGTTCAGTCGCGCCATTTGAATTCGTATTTGTAAGTATGTATGTGTATGTATATATATTATAAGTTCAATAATTGATATAATAGCACCATACCGTGCAATAGTTTTTAATAATTATATTTAGCATGGCGTGTTTCCTGACCTTCTGAAATATAGTAAAATTACCAATTACCAATATTTAAGTCAGGATGCATGAACAACTACCGTCCTGTGTCGGTTTTGCCGACCTAAAAATTTTATAAAAAAATAATATTATCCTAAATACTTACTTACTTTATTATTTAAGCAATAGAATTCAGAATGTTGACGTGAATGGCAGGAGATCTCCTGGGACTCCTTTCAGTATGGGAGTTCCGCAAGGGTCTATTCTTGGACCGTTCCTCTTCCTTATCTACATAAATGATCTTCCTAACCTTATAGAAAGAAAACATAAGATATTATTGTTTGCGGATGACCCCTCACTTTAAAAAAAGTGAAAAAAAATAGGTTTTATAATTATGATGAAGTAAACGATATTCTATCTGACATCGTGTATTGCTTTTGCGCTAATAATCTAGTGTTAAATAGCTAGAAAATGAAATATATAAAAATTACCGTACCAAATGTCAAAAATGTAAATGCGAGTGTTTTGTTAAAGGTGAGAGTGAGAGGTGATAAAACCGGTGGAATCTGCTATATATCTTGGCATTACTCTGGATTCCGAATTACAATGAGGCCCGCATATTGAAGGATTGGGTATTAGACTTAGTTCTGTAGCATACGCGGCTTAAAACATTAGACAAATAACCAACGTAGATACGGCTCGACTAGTTGTAGTATTATGTGTCCTATGGTATATTGCTATGAGGCAATGCTGCCGATGTAGATACCATCTTTGTGCTACAGAAGAGGGCTATTCACGCTATTTATAATCTAGGTCCTAAGAATCAATAAGAGCATTGGAATAACAAAAAGGAAAAATATGATGAAACTTACTATAAATGTCACAAAAGTTAGAAAGGAATAAATCAGACAAAGTCTTACCTTCATCCTTTCTTACAGTTTTACTAATACAGCCATGCCATTCGACCTGTCTGTAGAGCTTAAAGTGAAGAAGCAGCTGATTGAGAGGGAATCGAAACTGCCTGTCTGCTTCAGTTTGGACTTCATCCTCTGTCAACTCGGGAAGATCAATACCACCCCTTATACATAACTTATGTAAAACATAGAAGTCTTTAATTTATTTCAGTTTCCTACAAACTCTGAAGTTGATTGAGCAGGCTGTTCCGGTTCCTTCTTCGTTCTAAACGTTCTTCACGCAGAGCAGCATCGATAAATAGCACTTTTGAAGCCATTTTAAGCAAATTTTCAACAAAATCCACACAAACGAAACCAAAAGGTCATCAATGAAACATATAGTTTCGTCAAATTGAGGTTAAAATTCCGAACAAACAGCTGTCATATTCAAGCTTTGGTTCGCAACTTAAATGAATTAGAGTAGGTTCAGAAAATAGAAATGTCAATCAATGTTCGTTCGGGACGAAACTTTGGAGCAAATGGAACTGTAGTAGGAAACACGCGAAAATTCGATCGAAACTTTATTTTTCGGTGAATAACAGTAGACCTACATGAATTAGTTCAAACAGTCGAGTTTAATGTTTTTCTATAACGTAAGAAACAATAAGCACATTGGTATAACTATCTGAGAACTTAGGAAATAGCAGCTCTAGTCGTATAGATACCAAAAGCCGGACTTATCACCCAACTTTTAGGATTCATATATTGACAAAATCAATAATAGCCTTTCAAACATCAGAAAATCCAACCAGTGTAAGAAAAAATTGTTATTGCTAATGTTTTTTATAACTAAATAACTATAATATTCGAGTGATTATAAACTGAAACATACAGCTTCATATTTCTAATGACTTAATAAAACAATAATAATAAAAGAAACGAATTTATTAGCACAAAACACTTAGATACCGCACTACCTAAGAACAATAGCTTTTTTATTACGGCAACCATTAGATGCTTGTGTGCATGACATCTTGACAATCAATCGCATCTTACAAATTTTGAAACATACGTCTCGTGTTATTTTATATTGAAATTAATAAAATACTTACTTACTGATGATAATGTGATCCCCGTGTCTTTCTAATTTCTTGTATTATTATTTCTACAAAGTTTAACAACGCAACCCGGTATTTTAGTTTCAATTATTAGGAAAGTTTAACAAAACATGTGGCACGTCAACGTCACACATTGTTCGAGACTTACTCGAGTCGCGGTTGAGAGTAGTTAGAGCGGTAGAGTAGTAGTTGGAGCGCAGCGGAGTCCAATCTTTAATCTAAAACAAAACACATAAAACGAATTCTTTATAAAAATGATCTGTCACAGTCATATTGATGGCTGTCGTAATAGTGATTAATGTCGGATATATTGAAGCTACTCTACTATCCCACATTAAGTTTTTTTTTTTTATTCGTGACGAAATTCTTCTTTCTTTCTTTGGGTCAATCCATGTCTTATGTTGCTTGCTTATGTATTACATTATGTAAGAAATTAATGATTAGATGAACAATAAAATTGGTAAAACTACTCGAAAATTTGCTCCATTAATAAATTCTACTTCATAAACAGGGAACTTAAGAATAAAGTTAAAGTAATTATTACTTTCAAACTGTGTCTCACTCTTTTAAATCAAGATTTACATTTTCATCGTGTTTCAAATCATTTCAATTACAATAATATAATATGTAAAGTGATGCAACAAATATCTCAAACTCAAACGTGAAATACTCAATGGCTTACACGAATAAGTCAAAAAAGTAAATGTAAATTAATACAAAAGTTATTGGTAGCTGCATCATCCACACACACCGTAAACAAATAAAGGTATTCTGTGAGCATTTAACAAGCAATTATATAATAACTTTTAAAATCTGAATCCGAGCCTCCGGCAACAGGATCATCCTGCCACCACAAGCAGCGCCCGTTCACGAGCATCACGCATGAGCCACCAATCGCCACCCTCAACCATATTTTAGGGAAGGGGATGACTCGTCCCATGTCGCCGCCACATTTAAGCATTTTCACAAAAAAAAATAAAAAATAACTTAAGCTTTAACCTAAATTGTATATCTTAAACTACATGCATATATTACTTATAAGTAGATACGTATACATACAATAATAGAATGAAAACATTAAAATTTTGTATAAAAACAAAAAATAGTTGCGTTCTCCGTGCTCTCCATAATGAATGTGTGTTTTTGACGCAAGCGACAAGGGGCCTATTGTTTCAAGTGGCTAACGCATGCCCGACTTGTCTAGATCGTGAAAGATTAATAATGCTTATAATGTTGGTTTTTGTGTGCATATTATCCACAATATATCCCTCGTTTGTCTCTTGGGCCTTCGTGTCTATTCTGTTTTGTAATATTTTAATATTTTTCTCTATGTTAGTAAAATGGGTACATTTACAATATTATGGCAATAATTTTATATTTGACTAGCTGACCCGGCAAACGTTGTTTTGCCATATAAAGTATAATTCACGCGATAGTTTTATTGCCTATATTATAGCCTGTACATCATTTTGTTCTATTGTCAATAGTTTTTGCAGCGCACGCAAAAATAGGTTTTCGATTTTACACCTTGTGTTACAAAATAGCAATTTTATTACGGATCCCTAATTTTGAAAAAAAAAACATAGTCTATAGCCTTCCTCGATAAATGGACTACCCAACACTGAAAGAATCATTCAAATCGGACCAGTAGTACCAGAGATTAGCGCGTTCAAACAAACAAACAAACACTGCAGCTTTATAATATTAGTATAGATGATTTATATATTATTTCATGATAAAATATAATGATAATTTTTATAATATAAATTTAATAAGTACCTCCAAAAAAAGCGCGTGCACCTTCCTACGCTTCGGTGATTCCTCTGGTGTTGCAAGAGAATATGGGCAGCGATCACTTAACAACAGGTGATGATCTGTTCTAAATATAAACTATGCAAGGATTTAAATAGTTCATTGTTTCGGAGATTGTCCGATTTGTGTCTGTGACACGTGTATTTATCACCGAGAAAGCTGTTATTAGTAGTATTTTAAGCGCGTGATACAAGTGAAAACTGGATAGAATACTTTTGTGTATTTTTATGTTGATATAGAGAAAGAAGAAAGATTACGAAAATGGGTAGAACCATAGATATCTTAAGCTTTGATTATTTGTGGGTAGAACCATATTATGTGTCTTCTTTTATTGGTATTGTGATCATTGAAACGCGAGAAACTGTTTTCTTCGAAAAAAGGACTTTTGATTGCTCTCATCATCATCAGATGATATCTGATCACCGCGGCCCATACTCTGTCCTAACACCAGAGGAATCACACGAGCCTAGCCGACCTTATACAGCGTCGAGTTAACGAACATATTATTCGAAAAAAAAGTGACTGGACCTACGTGGAGACGAACTGCTCTGGACAGATCACAATAGAAAATTTTGGAAGAGGCCTATGTCGGAAGAAAAGCAAATGATGTAGAAGATTAATAATATCACTCAGATTAGAATATTACTTAGATTAGAATTTTACTGAGCTTAGAATATTACTTAGATAAGAATATTTCTAAGATTAGAATATTACTTAGATTAATACAGGCTTATTCATTCATTAATTCGAAAACTGAATACACATTCGTGCGTAGTGGCCGAAAATCTAACCGGAGGCACTGCAGTGAGAATCAATACTTGTACCATTTGAAAAGAATAAATCGATAGAAACTTATAGGTCACAAGACTGATATACTAAATTTCATTTCACAAAATATCGACAAACCACTGCACTAGATATTGACAAAACTTTATTCTGGCTTGATTCCCATTTCCCTTGTATCATCCTGGTATCAGAACAACTTATGTCCTCTGTAGTTGACTTATCCCGAGGGAAATAAGGGAAAGCAGGATATACGCTTGAGACCTCACGCAAAATATATCCTCCAAGTATTATCTATCATCATAAAGTAGTTGGCCTTCATAGATATAATATGAATGTTTTATTTAGCAATTTGGGTCTTCCCCTTACACAAGCCCGGGATAAATACAATATTTGTGGAGAGAATACATATTACGGATTGACATTAACTACTTCTTACTTTGTTTTAACTTTATTATATATTTTCAAGTGTTTATTTTATTTATCCTGATGCCTTATTTAGCATGAACGCAATCGTAAAAAACTAGACTTAGCTGACACTAAAGGTTTTGCGTAACTTGAAAAACAACATGTTATAACCAAAATACTATGTTTATTGCTTTTCGAAATACTCTCCTTTACATTTGAAACATTTTTTCATGCGATCGAACCATTTTTTAAAACAGGAAAACCACAGATCCGAAGGCATGTTTTCTAATGCTATCACTGCCTCTTCGCAATTGTTAAAAGTGAGACGGCAGTTGAAAGCCGCCTGTCACGAAATTCGTCATGTAAAGAAACCCGACCTGTGCTCAAGCAAGGTGCTTCTCTCTCAAAAGCATTTTGTAGACGAGCGGCACAGTCTTGCGGATAAAAAACAATTGACAAATGATTTCCCACCAATTGTCTTTTTTATTACTAAGAAGGTTGCAACGTTTCAAAAAATATACCATTCGATATTCAAATAGTTCCGATTAGCTAGAAGTGCAAAATTTTTAGTGTGCCCCATGTACATCATCTACGTTTATAGAACTAGCTTGTTTGACTTTTTGTGACTTCGTCCGCATGGGATACGATATCAGACATCGAAGAGGTTAAAAATAATTAATCAAGAATATGTTTTTAAAAGAGGAAACTGTTAGGCTAACTGTTTAATTCAGTGACTGATAGGTCACCGTTTGTGGCGAAGGTGTTAACGAAAATATTTCTTTATAAACAACAATCGTAACCATTTTAGTATAACCTCCGGGATAATGACGGGAGGGAGGTGGTGAATGCTCACGCATACCAACGCAGCCTAAGTCTGCGTTGGTTATGTGGGGCTCACGTGAAAACCTAGGTGCCTACCCACTAAACACCACCTGCAGGTGGCTTTGGGCAGGTGCCCTCTTAGCCTTCATCGAAGGCGACCTTCTCTTGTGGAGAGGGAGGCGCAAGCGGCACTCCCTCTGGAGTATCCGCTGAGATATTTAGTACAAGCTAAAATAAAAATAAATATAATAATTGTGTGCAACAGTTGCTTCCGCGATTCATAAATGAGATGAAAATACATAATGCCATCTAGCGAAATTTTGAGGAAACATCAAACAATCAAATAGGTCCAGAAATGTCTTGACCTGAAACTTCTTCCAAGAAAACACGTTGTTCCATACAAACTTTAGAAACCCCTTTTCACTCTCTTAGGGGTTCAATTTTCAAAAGGCATTTCTTAGTGAACACTGCCGTCAGTTAAGGAAAATTTGTGAAAAATTTCATGGTTCTAGACATAGTGGTTTTACGTTTGCGTTTATCGATCATACCTGTGGCGTTCCTCGTGCAGGTTGTCTTTAGAGCTTCTTTAAACATTCTTTATAGGTACTTCATTAAAAAATCTCTACAAAGTCGGGAGAGAGACTTTTAACGAAATACAAAGTTGCCATGAAAACTTACATCCCCTATGAATTTAAAAAATCCTTGCGTAGTGGATGTCTACGTCATAAGTGGAGTACGTGTGCGAAATTTTAAGTTTCTAGCCTACGGCTTGGCCTGTGTGTTTTTTTTTTAAACTTTCATCCCCTATTTTGTGTGTCCTTCAGCTAATAAGTTCAATGACCTCAGTTAATGTTGTGGCCAGTAGTGCAATATCGGATGCCTTATTCAAGACTGTCCAAAATTAAACAGTTGAAAGTCCGTGGTTCAAATCTCGGCCGTGAATAACATTTTATTATTTTATTTATTTTAGTATATTCTTATTATAAATAAAATATGAAGTTTGCGTGTTGCAAGTTGACAACAGGAAGCAGTGGTGAGATTATCACTTGCACTAAATGTAGACAAAATTATCATGTACAGTGCCTCTTTGCAACTGATAATAAAAAGGAATTAAAAAATGAGTTGAAGAAGCATTGGATGTGCCCGGAGTGCTCTTTAATGTTACCCAGGCAAACAAACAACGATAATACTCCTATACGTAGTAGTGGTGTCATTAATAAGTCAAATGAAAATATAAATTTTAAAAGAGGTGGTAGTTCATTTTCGCGTATTCATGTGGACACGTCATGTGAAGAAGCCGAAAATGATAACAATTTACTGGAGTTGATTAGGACGGTTGTCACATCGGAGTTTTCAAGCTTGAAGGATGAATTTAAATCAGCACTTGTTCCACTCAAAGATGAATTAATATCGATTCGACAGGATTTCAATTGTATTAAGGAATCTTTGGACTTCTTTAACTCAAAATTTGATAGTTTAATTTTACGTATTGAAAAATGTGAAAAAGAATTAAATCAGCATAGTGAACAGTTATCTGAGTTTGAGGAAGTAAAATCTACAATGCAATCAATCCTTACAGAAAACAATAATCGTGAGCAATGGGCTCGTCGATCGAATATTGAAATCTATGGAATTCCTGAACATAAAAATGAAAATCTGTATTCTATTTTACAAAATGTTACCAGCAAAACCTCCATTAAAATTGATCCCAGCACCGACATTGGTTTTATCACCAGAGTTGCCACCAAAAACAAAAATAAGGATGCTAAAAAGTGTAAACCTATCATTGTGAAATTTTTAAGTCGATGGAAAAAAGACGAATTCCTTGCACAAGCAAGAAAACTAAAGATAAAGGGTAATGATTTAGGTTTTTCAAACAATTATAATAATGTTTACTTTAACGAGCATCTAACAAGTTCAAATAAAACCTTGCTGCTATCTGTAAAAAAAATAGCAAAGGAGAAGAATTATAAATATGTTTGGATAAAAAATTGCAGTATAATGTTAAGACGTTCCGAAAATAGCGCTGTACTAAATATATGTAATGTGAATGATTTAAACAAAATTGTATAAGGATTACTTATATATCTACCTATGGCACATCATGTTATGAAGTCTTTTTGTTTTCCTGCTATAGTTGTTTACATCTTTATAATGCATTTTGTTCAATTTTAATTTTTAACGTTTGTGAAGGCATTTGTGTTTATAAGTTATCTTTTATATGGGTTTTTAGTCGCGGAATCTATTTAATGTATGTTATTATCGTTATTTTTTATATTTATTATGTAATATATTATAATTTTTCTTTTAATACCAGGCAAATATTGAATAGTGGAGTTATAATTATTATTTTACAGAATATTTTTGTACGTGTAATTGCTTTAAACTTTTTAAATCATGGGATATAATTTAAACATTTTGTACCAAAACGTACGAGGCTTGCGTACCAAAACTAATAAGTTCTTCAGGGCAATGTTGCATGGGGAGTATGATATTATCTGTCTTAGCGAAACGTGGTTGTATGATGGTATTTTTGATTCCGAACTCTTTGATTCAAGATACACTGTCCATAGATGTGATAGAAATTATAATGTACGTGGTGACAAAATGGGCGGCGGTGTACTTATCGCATTAAAGTCTAACATAACAGTTCGTTCGTCGACATCCATTCAATTGAGCAACTTTTCAGCTGAAATAGTGAAAGTAACAGTATCGTTGATGTCTACTGCAATAACCAGGTCACTTCATATATATTGCTGCTATTTCCCTAATATTAACCATCATTGTGAGAGGCTTATTGATTTCTTTGAATTGCTTTCAGATGAGAAGCTAAATTATCCTAACGATAGTTTCTTGGTGTTGGGTGACTTTAATGTCCCGACTGCGCAGTGGGATAGGAATGACAATGTCATGATCCTGTGTAACCTTTGCGACGATAATAGTCTGAGGCAATTTAATTCAGTTCATAATGTCAATGGCAGATATTTAGATCTTGTTTTTAGTGACTGCCACTGTTCCGTTAGTCGTTGCACTCAACCGCCTGTTAAAGAGGATGCACATCACCCAGCTCTGGGAATATTATTTTCTATCCAGAACTTACGATTAATTAAGCCAAATGCTAGATTGATTCGACTTTTTCACCGTGCTAACTACGAGGAAATCAATAATGCACTGTCCGATATTAATTGGTTTGAATTATTGGATGGCCGTGATATCTTGGATGCAGTTTATGTTTTTTATGAAATAATGCATAAAATTGTAAATGATTTTATTCCAGTCAAAATTTTAAGAAGTACCCATAAGTTTCCCTGCTGGTACCCTAGATGCTTAATAAAAGTTATTAAAGAAAAATTAAAGTATCATAGGAAATGGAAAATTTATAACAGAATTTCTGATTATGATACGTTTAGTCTGTTGCGTGATCGCGAAAAAAGACTTGTATATTTCAAATTCTGAAAACAAAATTAAAAATTGTAGCAAATTCTTTTGGTCATTTGTCCGAGCGAAAAACTCTTCTAGTTATATCCCTGATATTATTAATTTAAGCGAATTAACGGCAAGTGATGGAAATGATATTTGTTCCCTTTTTAGTAAATATTTTGAATCCATTTATGAATCACCTGTCTTAACCTACAATAATAATTGTGTAAGTGCTTCGAGTAAGTATAGCTCTGTTAGCATTGGATCAGTTTCACTTTCTCCTATTATAGTAAAGAGATACCTCAGTAAACTGGATATTAATAAGGGAAGTGGGCCAGATGGCTTGCCTCCTATTTTTTTGAAGACGTGTGGTACCTCTCTATCTCTTCCTCTTTATTTATTATTCCACAAATCTATTTGTAGTGGCGTTATGCCTCAACTGTGGAAACAAAGATATGTGGTACCAGTTTTTAAATCAGGTGACAAGCACAATGTGAAAAATTACAGACCCATATCCAAATTATGTACTATTGCTAAACTTTTTGAAAAAATTATATTTGATTGTGTTTTTCCTATTCTACGACCCATTATTATTCCTCAACAGCATGGTTTCGTTAGCAATAAATCTGTGGAGTCCAACTTATGTGAGTTTGTTCATCAGGTAACTACTGCAATGGATCAAGGCTTCCAGGTGGATGTTGTGTATACCGACTATTCAAAAGCTTTTGATAAAATCTGTCAATCTATCCTAATTCGTAAAATTGAAGAACTCGGTATACATGGCGACCTGCTCCGTTGGCTTACTTCATACCTCAGGGATCGAAGCCAGGCTGTTACAGTTAAAGGTTACTGCTCTACGTTCGTGCCTGTTACTTCTGGTGTTCCTCAAGGATCTCATCTTGGACCCCTTTTATTTAACCTATACATAAATGACATTATTGCAGTATTTAAACATTCTTCAATTCTTCTCTATGCTGATGATATGAAGATATATAAAACAATAAGTAAACCTTCGGATTGTAGCTTATTACAGGATGATTTGAATGAATTGTGTAAATATTGCAATGATAATCTCTTACAACTTAATATTAAAAAATGTAACGTAATATCTTTTTCTCGCAAAAAAAATGCTATTAAATTCAAGTACACTTTAAATAAAAATCTTATTGAACGGGTTTCATGGGTGAGAGATTTGGGCGTTCACCTTGACTCCTCGTTAACCTTTATTCACCACTATAGATGTGTGACTGCAAAAGCCTATCGCATGCTTGGGTTTGTTCTTAGAGTCAGTAAAGATTTTAAACATATTACCACCTTGATTCTTCTATTTAATGCATTTGTGCGTTCTTTACTTGAATTCGGCTCGGTAATTTGGAATCCTCATTACAATGTCCATATTCAAGAAATAGAGAAAATTCAAACGAAATTCTTAAAGCATTTAAAATTTAGGTGTTCCGCTATCGATCAATATGTCCCTAACTTAATCTCTCTGGAAAAACGTCGTAAGGTAAAGGATCAAACATTTCTGCTAAAATTACTTCATAATATGATTGACTCTCCACTTCTTCTTAATTGCCTTAATTTCCGATGTCCAAGACAATCTTCGCGAATTAAATCTTTATTTAATTTACATACTACACGCACTAACTATGCACGAAATGCCTTTATTCATCGTTCTTGTTTAGTATACAACAAAGAATTCTGTTCAATTGATTACTTTTCAGGGTCGATACAGAAGTTGATTGAACAAATTAAGAAAATGTCTTAGTTTTAATTAATTCTCATTAGTATTATATATAATAAATATTGCATCTCTTTATTAACTTAAAAATGTATGCTATTATTATTAATATTATTACTAAAATCATATATAATTTTCTATAAATATTTTGTTATTTTCAATTCAATATATTTAATTAATATTTATTATTTTCATTACAAATAGGTACTTTTAAATTGTAATTAATTTGCTCGCATTTTTCTATGTACTATTTAATTGTGGAAACTTTTATTGGTCAGTGATTTATATTTTAAGTTTTATTTTTTAAGTGTATTAAGTTGTACTGTTTGTTTCCCGAATAAAATAAAATAAATAAATTTCAAATTCTTTGGGGTTGAATTTCGGAAAACACTGATATACCTCATAACCAATTTTTTTGCTGCACTCATAAAAAGTTTCTAACAAACTCTTATCCTTTATATAACCACCTTAGTGGTGGAATTAACAAAAATTCTTTCATCCCACGCACCTTAGTCGCTAAAGGAATATTTGTGCAAAATTTTGTAATTCAAGAACCAGCGGTTGCGGCTGTGCATTGATCGATCAGTCAGTCAGTTTCTGCTTTTATACTAGTATATATAGATATATTAATTTGTGAAAGAAGAAAAATATAATGTTCCATTTTTGATGTTACATTATTTATTTATATTATATATTATATTTGAATCTTTTTAAGGCTGCAATTAATCCTCAACGTCAGTGCTAACTATCGGTAGTATACTAGAGCGGGGCTTCTTTGAAAAAGATGTTAAATGGTATCCACACAGCGGTGTATTGGGTGAAGCAGTAACGTATAAGCATTATTGTGTTTCCGTTTATTACTGGACTAATGAGGCTAAACGTCTCAAAATAACGAACGCAATTGCGAATTCGCTTTAGATTTTTGTATTTCATGTTCGTCTCGACGCTTTTCCTCATGAAAAAAAAATTAACAATTTTAAATGTGCTGTGAAAAAGTCGAAAAAATTATGTTTAGAACTAACCCCAATTTAAAGCATTTCACGCACACTAACACAAAGTATCATACAAATCGCGAGTGTAAGACGTAGCTTGTCACACACCCTAAAAAAATATTTCTGGCCTGTTTTTATCGATTGGCTAACAGCAAAAGACTCTTTGTAGACGTATAAATAATCTAAAGAAACATCATAGAAACTAAATGATAGAGGTGTAATATAAGTTAAATGTTTAAGATTAATATAACCCAACAGTGCGAGAGTTGATGTAGCGAAAAGCAGAAAGAGTTTCAACAAACTAGTAATTGAGTGAGTCAGATCTCGGATGTTTGTACAGTAGAGAAGTTTTTATCAACGTCGATTGGCGCTCCCGCTGTCACGCTAACTGCATCTACCTACCTACTTACATAACTTCGAGAGCAAGATAAATTCTGTAGACGAACGTATTTAAGCTGTTTTCTGAAGTATGCAATTCATTATAAATTGCAGTGGAAAGCTTCACGGCTCCTTTTTGATATTGCTGTGAGATATATAAAAGCTCAAGTACTTTTGAAACGCAGCTTATGTGAATATTTTATTAATAGCATAGAAATAGATACATAAACTAAAAATTTTAGTATTAAAATAATTTGAGATTTTTTTTTCATTTAAAAAGAATGTTTTTTTCTTTTGTATATATAGATGTACTAATATACATATTTTCCAGTAGGAGGCTCCTTTGCACAGAATGCGGGCTAGATTATGGGTACTACAACGGGTAACCGGTAAAATGGGTATTTCTGCCGTGAAGCAATAATGTGCAAGCATTAGTGTCTCTTCCCAGATTTTTATAAAAAAACAAAGTGTACCTGCTCTTTCTGAAGGAACCCATGTCGAAGAAGTTTGTTCCATATTTTGGTTGTACGCGGAAGAAAGTTCCTATAAAACCGCACTATAGAGGAATTTCAGACATCCAGATGGTTGGGATAATATTCTAATTCGTGGCGTGTCGTGCGATGGTGTTAATTTAATATGATTAAAAAATAATATCAGTGTAAAATGTTGTAATCTGCACCCTTTCTAATTGTTATTTGCTAATATATTATCTGGTGGTGTATTTTTAAATTTAGATCTTTGTTTTTTTTTTTTCAAAATTGATTCCTTTATAATTCTTTTTGATGTCATTTCACACTTAAAGTTTTGCACTTCTAGCTAATCGGAACTTTTTTAATTTCGAATGTTATATTTTTTTAAACGTTGCAACCTTCTAAGATAAAAAAACAATTGGCAGGAAATCATTTGTCAATTGTTTCTTATCACACATCAAAGTTCTAAATATGCAACAAAAATGGAATTAAGTCGGAAAGATTTAAATTTAGATTTAGACATAGCACCCTGTAATTTCTGTATTTTCCCCAAAATCAAAGATTTGATGAGCGGTTTCACTTGTACCAATTCCCAAGAGGCAGTACATAAAACATTTGACCAACGGATTATTCGAAAATGTATAAGTGTATGTATAATTACTTACTGATCGACGCTCGATATTAGTTTGAAATTGAACAGTTATTACCGGTTATAATCGGTTTTGTATTTATTGGAGTGTAAGCATTATGGCAGTTGTTTTCTAACCCTTACTAGCCAGTTAATGCTGTACTATACGTCTGTTTAGTGCTGTATTCATAACAAAATATATATATATACATATACATATAGCCGAATGGTTAGTGATCCTGATTACTAAGCTGGAGCGCCCGGGTTCGAATTCCGGTAGGTGCAATCATTAATGTGATGAATATGGATGTTTGTTTCCGAGTCATGGATGTTTATATGGATTTATGTATGTTTAACTATGTATATCGTATTAAATATATCGTTGTCTTGACGTATATCGTACTAAATATATAGTACAGGCTATGCCTAGTTTGGGGCAAGATAATTTTTGTAAAAGTGTGTCGTGTAAATAACCAAAAACCTTTAGGTTGAAAAAAATAGGTAATCGTTAAAACAAAACAGAAGTTGTCTTTCAAAAAAGAATAAACGTTAATTGGGTAATTATATTTTCGGTTTTAATCCTTTCGTAGTTAATAAAATGCCGCAATACATCAGCTATACCCTCAATAGCAAATCGAAGCATTAACTTGTTGTGAAAGGTTTGGCAAGAGCATGTACTTTCGTGTAGTAAGAAGCGATGAAATGTTGAAGGGTTACATCAGACGGTAAGGGTAGATTGTCCCTGGCCACAACAATACACTGCCGCTCCGGATACCGGAAACTCCAGAATTTTATGCAGTAAACATTTTTTTATAACAATAAGGGACGAAATGGGCAGGACGTTCAGCTGATGGTAATTAAGTCGTCCTGCCCATGACAATGTAGTGCAACTGAGGGTTCTTGAAAATACAAAAATTTCTGATCAGCACTAGAATTGTGCTCGTCACCTTGAGACAAGGAAAATAAGTCACATTTGCCCAGTAATTTCACTAGCTGCGACGCCCTTCAGGCCGAAACACAGTAATGCTTACACATTTATACACAAGCAGTAGCTTTACGGCAGAAATAGGCCTCGTTGTGGTACCAATAATCGTTGTGGTGCAAAAAGCCTCCCACTGGTAAACATCTTAGTTAGGTCCATTTTGCGTGCAGTGTTGGCAAATTAGTTCAACCAGCCCATTTCCTTTCAAAAGTTCAGAACACTTCTGGGCTGATCACAGACTCCTCGAAGCGAACTTGCATTGTGGTTGGCCACTCCTGCATATTTCAGGTTTATGTAAGTGACCGCTTCATCTTCAGCCAGAAATCCTCTGCAATCAGAGCTATCCGTTACGCCGATTGTGAAAAGAATTCTATTGAATCTAAACTTTTTACATCGGAACGAACTTCCTTCGAGTTGGTATGAAATAGACCTTAGTGCACCTTAAAAGTTTTATAACCCTTCGCGCTAGGCTTACAAGAAATACTTAGAAAAAATATTGCCAAATTAATTAAAAATAGTAACTTACTATTAGGATATTTTCAAAGAACTGTTAAAAGACATTTTAAAATCAAATCTTTCTGTGGTAATTGTTTATAACAAAGAGATTTGGCTCTTTAATTAAACCTGCTACGTTTGATGACGTCATACAAATTATTATAAAGCTGAATTTTATTGAGGCAATGATCGCTTTATATTCTTTTTAATGAAGGTTGGTTGTATGAAAATGAAATTAGCGGAACCTGTTTCATTTTGTGTACAAATTTAATTAAGAGCATTATTTAAGAGCTGTCCGAGTTTGAGAAACAGTAAAGTTATTTGTCGGAGAGCCCCAATTAAGGGCAAAGCTTTCTGGACTTAATCCAATAAACCTACTCATTTAGTGAACGGAATGAAAGGTAAATAATTTTGGGCGTCCTCGTCCGCATGGGGTTGCGTATTGTTGGACATAACTCTGCTTCACAAATGAAGGGTTACAATAACATAGGGACGCCGTAAAAACTTTATGGGTCGGATCAGTCCTGCCTTCTTACGATTTCAATATCGAATGTGTGAGAAATGAGTTTATTGAATTTGGTATTATTTTATTATTTATCTCCATTTGAAGGCTTAATCTAATGTCACTTTAATAACTGAATCTACTACCATATTACGTTCGGAAAAGTTCAAAGTAAAAATGCTAATTAAATATCAAATATGTGTTTGTAAAAAGGATTGTGTGGTTTTATGAAACCACGGTAGTGAAACTTTATTTCACATTATAGAAAGAAAGAAAGAAATAATTTATTCTGCAACTTAAACCTAGTATACAAGTAAACTTAATTTTTAATTTACATCAACATGCAGAATTGGAGTTCACCTCAGCATAATACTGACATAATATAGACATTTAACTAAAAATTTTTGGAATAATATTTCAATAAGGGTATAAAATTGCTTTATCAATCTTAATTTTATACTTGGAAAATTGGAATGATAATGGGAAATAATAAACACAAACAAAATAGCGCGGAGCACTGGCACAAATGAGTAATAGTCTATACACAGCTGCTGCGACCTATAGGCGCCGCCTGACTGTCACGCGACATGCAACACACAGACGAAAAAGTTTGAGACGATGTAATAAAAGTTCCAGTTTAATAAGAAATAAACTGTATAATAAATAAGAAGACGTATATTAGATGCATCAACCTCTACAGCTTAAAGTTATTATTGAAATGAAATGAAATTATTTATTACAAGCAGCACTTGTTGACGAGTTAACACATGGACCAGTCATCGTTCGCGTCACACATATTTGAGGTAAGTAGATGATCCGGTAGACGACGCTGCCGCAAGCAATATAGGTTGAATTGAGTAACAACTTAAACTAGTAAAAAAATTATTTCTCAAGTCTTTTACATGTCAACGGCTATCGAATATTGCTAAGCCTCTGGTCAAAGATTCAATCTAGGGATTGGAAAATTAAATCAAAGGTTAAAGGATTTTATTGCGTTCACTTTTCCGAACTTGCAGTGCGCCGGTCTGCCACTGTTCCTCTTGTCGAAGGCGTTGCCTTCAGCAGATCATACCCTAGTTCATACATATACGAACACTAGTTCTCTTCTATCTTCTTCTTCTTCTCCTGGATCACTTTCCACTTTCCACTTTTCACTTCTTTTCTTCTTTTTTTTTCAATCTCGAGTCTGAACTAGAACTTACTAGAAATTTCCTTTAACTTTACAAAACCCAAAAAATTCCTTACACTGGTAGGTGTATCGAACCCGGGTCTACAGCGTCTGAAGTAAACACTTTTCCGCTGAGCTACGAGTTGCTGACGGAGCTGTCAAAATTATCTATGCCTTGAAGTTTGACAACTCTCGTAATGTACATCAAAGCGTTGCTACGCGATATGAAGTTTGACAACTCTAGTCATGTATGTCGAAGCGTTGAAACGCGATTTGAAGTTTGACAACTCTCGCCATGTACGTCGCAGTGTTGCTACGAGATATGAAGTTTGACAACTCTCGTAATGTACGTCGAAGCGTTGCTATGCGATATGAAGTTTGACAGCTCGCGTCATGTACGTCGAAGCGTTGCTACATGATATAAAGATTGACAACTCTCGTCATGTACGTCGAAGCAATGCTACGCGATAAGAAGTTTGACAGCTCTCGTCATGTACGTCGAAGCAATGCTCCGCGATAAGAAGTTTGACGGAATTAGATTTCTTAGTGATACTCAGAATTCTTAGTGATACTCACTGCTCTAATACTTCTATTATTGTTATGATTGGGAGAAGAGGGAATTTAAATAAAAATGTTCTACAAAAATTATACAATGAGTTAAATAGTTTAAAATTAGAAAATCTTATAATATTCACACTGCCATTCATACAGGATTTGCCACAGGAAAACAAAGCAAGAGACAATTTGAATAATATGTTAACCCTATTGTCTCATTCAAATTATGTGACATATAATGGTAATTTATTATGTAGTAACATACACATAATTGAAATTAATAATATAATTAGTCATAAATGTAAAATGTTGACATTTGATAGATTATACCTATCTAATTTTTATAAAAGACAGATAGCTAAATCGCTATCTTTTTATTTATTTTATAACTCAGCCAATTATTTGGCGACCCGGTCCCCTGCTTCTATTGAGCAGGTTAGTAAGTCGATTAGCACTGCTTCTATTGAGCAGTGTAATGGCTTGTTGGACTCTGCTCCTATTGAGCAAAGTAATTATTTGATAAACACTGCTTTTTTTTATGGAATAGGAGGACAAACGAGCGTACGGGTCACCTGTTGTTAAGTGATCACCGCCACCCACAATCTCTTGCAACACCGGAGGAATCACAGGAGCATTGCCGGCCTTTAAGGAAGGTGTACGCGCTTTTTTTGAAGGTACCCATGTCGTATCGTCCCTGAAACACCGCACAAGGAAGCTCATTCCACAGCTTTGTAGTACGTGGAAGAAAGCTCCTTGAAAACCGCACTGTGGAGGACCGCCACGCATCCAGATGGTGAGGATGATATCTTAACTTGTGGCGTGTCGTGCGAAGGTGGAATTCGGCGGCAGGAATCAGGTTAAACAGCTCTTCGGAACACTCCCCTTGATAAATGCGGTAGAAGACACACAATGAAGCGACGTCTCTACGCAACGCCAAGTGATCCAGCCATTCACAGACCACTGGGTCCCCGACAATTCGAGCTGCTCTGCGTTGCACGCGGTCAAATGGATCGAGCTGATACTGGGGTGCGCCAGACCAGAGATAACAGTTATACTCCATGTGTGGCCGGACCTGCGCTTTGTAGAGCGCTAGTATGTGGGTCGGCTTGAAGTATTGCCGTGCTCTATTAATGGCGCCCAGTTTCTTTGAAGCCAATTTGGCTCTGCCTTCCAGATGACCACGAAATTGGCAAACGCTCGAGATTTCGAGACCCAGTATTCCGATACTAGGCGCGGCTTTAAGAGAAGTGTTCTCGAAGAGCGGTGATACGACAAATGGGGTTTTTTTAGTGGTAAACGCGCAAACTTGAGTCTTCTGGGGGTTAAATTGGACAAGGTTCAATTTACCCCATTCCGCGACCTTCTCAAGAGAGGACTCGATAGAGGACACAAGTTTCTCCCGGCACTGGTCGACGATTTCCCGAGAGAGACCTGCATGGCCAGTGTATACGGCATCACCAGTGCTATCGTCTGCATAGCAATGAATGTTGGAGGTGTCCAACATATCATTGATATGCAGAAGAAACAGCGTGGGAGACAGCACACAGCCTTGGGGCACTCCAGTATTCACGGGCCTGGGATTCGAGCAATAACCGTCGACAACGACCTGTATGCTGCGCCCAGTGAGGAAGCTGGAGGTCCACTTGCATAAGCTCTCGGGAAGCCCAAATGATGGAAGTTTTGCGAGGAGCGCCTTGTGCCATACACGATCAAAGGCCTTCGCTATATCCAGGCTAACTGCCAGGCCTTCCCCCTTGCTTTCAATAGCCGCCGCCCATCTATGTGTTAAGTATACCAGAAGATCGCCAGTCAACCGACCATGGTGAAAGCCGTACTGTCGGTCGTTGATCAACTGGTGACCCTCAAGGTATACCAAGAGCTGGCGGTTAATTATGCTCTACATGATTTTGGAGAGCAGGGAGGTAATAGCAATAGGCCTGTAGTTTGCCGTTTCCGAACTGTCTCCTTTTTTTTGGATCGGATGGACAAGGACTGACTTCCATGAGTCAGGGACTACGCCTTTAGAATAAGAGTGCCGGAATAAACGCGTTAGCACCGGCGTTAACTCAGGGGCACACGTTCTTAGCACGATTGGAGAAATGCCATCCGGCCCGCTCGACTTTCTGACGTGTAACGAAAACAAAGCTCGCCTAACAGTTTTCTGTCTGAACTGTACTTCAGGCATAGAGTCCGACACCACGGGATGGTCGGCGGTGTTTTTCCGTTATCGTCAAGAGTCGAGTTGGAGGCGAAAAGAGTGCACAAGAGATCGGCTTTCTCTTTTGCCGTGTGGGCCATGGTGTCATTCCTCATGTGCAACGGCGGCATGGACGGCTGGCTGAAGTTACCAAGAGCAGCTTTCGACAACGACCAGAACTTGCGTGTTCCGGTCGGGTAACTGGAAAGATGCTCGCCGATTTTGACGACGTGTTTTGACTTTGCACGGGCGATTTGCCTCTTAAAATATCTGCAGGGACGGTTGTATTTCCTCTTAAGAACTGTGCAGTTCGGATCCTTTGTGCCCAGCGCCGCAACCCAAGTTCGATACGCCTGTTTTTTGCAGTCAGATGCTGCTTTAACAGACGCATCGAACCAGGGCTGTGATCTGCCACCGATGGGTACTACAGAGTTTGGTATAAAAATATCCATACCCTGTAGTATCACATCGGCTACTGCAACGGCGCAGGCACTAGGATCATCCGAAGGGAAACAAACCCTGCCCCAAGGGTAGGATGCAAAAAAGGAACGCATCCTATCCCAATCTGCTGACTTGTAGTGCCAAACGCGGCGGGTCGCTGGTGGTCTGCGACGTTGGCGTCGGATAGGCACTACACTCCTGACCAGGCAATGGTCGGACGTTCCGAGAGGGGCGTCGACAAAGACCTGGTAACCATCGGGATGTGTAGTCAGCAGAAGATCCAATAAGGACGGCATGTGGCTATCCACATCCGGGAGCCGCGTTGGCGACTCAACCAATTGGGACAGACCATACGCCAATGCAAAATTATGCACAGATCGCCCTGCGTAGTCTGTGGTTAATGATCCAAGCCATTCGGCATTGTGCCCGTTGAAATCACCCAAGACTACGATTTCAGCGGAGGGGATCTGTGCAAGTACGTCGTCAATTGCCGCTTGAACGCAGCCCATGAGATGATCGGTTTCTGCGTTAACACTATAGGACCTGTAGACACACGCATAGATGCGGACGCGGTCCTCTATATCTACGCGGAGCCAGAGAGTGGACAGGTCCCTACCCTCAAAATTGCCGAGACGGCGACAGCAGATATCCTCCCTAACGTACACACATACCCCGGCATGAGGCAAAAAATTGTGCTCAATTTTGTACCCGGGATACGTTAAATTTGACGTATCGCTAGGTCGAGATATCTGCGTCTCCATAAGGAAACACAAGGCTGGCTGCGCCGTCTCAAGGTGGTGGTGGACGGCGTTTAAGTTGGAGTGAATTCCCCTGATGTTACAAAAGTCCACATTAAGCGTGGAGCGGGGTGCCGTGGTGCTACTGCCTCGTTTGTCCTTGGTCATGCGCGGTTCTGTGCCCTCCCCAGAATACGAAGGGTACGAGCTAGAGTGCCCGGGGAGGGATTTTCCAACTCTGGTAGAGCCGGTACCCTCCTGGGGTAAAATCTTTTTGAGTACCGCTGTCATATTCGGGTGGAGGGGTGGGGGGGGGAATGGCCACCGGTCCTCGACACTAACCTATGCGAAACATAGCGGCACTAGGCCGCTACTTCACGCCGGTATTCTGTGCGAGTGTGGTAATTAACCCGGACGAGTCTGGCCCGATTGTGCTGACGTCAAAAGACGGCAGCGTGACTCTCCCACTTCTAAAAAGCCCTTAGTTGCCTCTTACGACACCCATGGGCCTGGGACTCCCCTATTCTTTTTACGCCCCGGGAAAAGTGCGAGGCAACTATTGAGCTTCTATTGAGCAGTCTTATAGTTTAGTTTCTGGTTTGGAATATGTTCCAAATTATTTAAATTAGTCAATAAGACAATAGGGGACTGCTCTAGCAATATAAATACACAATGTACAATTAATAGTAAACATAATAATTGTAAAGTTATAAACCTGATGCACCAAAATATGCAAGGATTGTTAGGTAAAGAACTGGAACTGGACTTACCAATGAACCATGAAAATATTGATATCTTATGTCTTACTGAACACTGGCTTAGAAAATATGAGCTCATTTTTAACTCCAGTGGTCATCGGGTGGCAAGTGTGTTTAGCAGAGAAAGGCAACACGTGGCGGCTCCCTTATACTTATAAGTAAATCACTTAAATTCAAAGACCGTAAAGATATTGTGGGCCTCTCTGTTGAACGTACCATTGAAATAGCGTGTGCAGAGCTTGAGTGTGCCATTGTTGTAAGCATATACAGACCCCTCGATGCATTATATGAGTTATTTGAGAGTGTATTGGAGGAGGTTCTATCAAAATTATCAGAATCTAAGAAATATATTATGATTTGTGGTGACTTTAATATTAACTTATTAGAAAAATCCACCACAAGTATGAGATTCAAATCTTTGTTTAAATCATATAATTTATCAAATATTTATATAAAAAACACAAGGTGGTATTGTTTGCGGATGACACTTCACTTATATTCAAAGTGAAACGAAGCCAAGTTTTGTATGATGAAGTAAACAATGCTCTATCTGACATCGTGTACTGGTTTAGCGCCAATAACTTATTGTTAAATAATCATAAAACCAAATATATTAAATTCACCGCGCCAAATGTCAAAAATGTAGATGCGAATATTTTATTAAATGGAGAGGTGGTAAAACCAGAGGAATCTGCTATATTTCTTGGCATTACTCTTGATTCCAAATTGCAGTGGGGCCCCCATATTGAAGGATTGGCGAATAGGCTTAGTTCTGCAGCATATGCGGTTAAGAAAATTAGACGGTTAACTGACATAGATACGGCGAGATTAGTATACTTTAGTTATTTTCATAGTATTATGTCCTATGGTATATTATTATGGGGCAATGCGGCCGATATTAATACTATATTTGTGCTGCAGAAGAGGGCTATTCGCGCGATTTATAACCTAGGTCCTAAAGAATCATTAAGAGAAAAATTTAAAGAAATAAACATTTTGACTGTTGCTTTTCAATACATTTTTGATAATGTTTTGTATGTTCATAAGCACATTGATGAATTTTCTAGAAACTGTGACATTCATAATGTTAACACGAGGAACAAACATAAACTTGTTATGCCTACTACTCGGTTGGGTCGAGTTAGTAAGTCTTTTGTTGGGCGATGTATATGCTTCTACAATATGATCCCAGAAAATGTATAAAACAAATGTGTTACGAAATTTAAAAGAATTGTTAAAAAACGTTTGTGTGGGAAAGGTTATTATAGCATAAAAGATTTTCTTAATGACACCACGGACTGGGAATAAAGCGAACACCCTCAGGCTCTTTAACTATAAATGTTTATTTTTATATTAAAAAAAAAGCCCGAGTTTCTTGCGCCCATTCTTCTCATTTCTGAGGCAGTCTCTTTTGAATGGGTGGTAGATTTTGACGTTCAATAAGTGATTTTAAATCCTATTTTGAATAAAAATATTTGAATTTGAATTTGAATTTGACAGCTCTCGTCATGTACGTCGAAGCATTGCTACGCGATAAGAAGTTTGACAACTCTCGTCATGTACGTCGAAGCGTAGCTACGCGATATAAAGATTGACAACTCTCGTCATGTACGTCGAAGCATTGCTACGCGATAAGAAGTTTGACAACTCTCGTCATGTACGTCGAAGCGTAGCTACGCGATATGAAGTTTGACAACTCTCGTCATATACGCCGAAGTGTTGCTACGCGACAATTATTTGTTTATTTATTTATATAGATTTATAATTAAAATGGTCTTTGTTTACGGCTCTTTCAAACCTAAACCACTGATCGTATTGACATGAAACTACCACCATCCGGTGCGAAATTTATCCTAGATGTTTGATGGCTACATATTTTTTGATTTGCAACGTTCTTACTTTTAAAAATTGGGCGGGAACGGCTAGTATATTTTATTATATTCTATTCTATCCCCGTTTTACTTTTAAAAAGTGGGCGGGAACGGCTAGTATATTTTATTATATTCTATTCTATCCCCGTTTTAAACAATGCATGTTCCTTCACGCCTGGCAACAACGTATAGCCCCGTCAGTATTAACGCCTCGCACAATTACCTGTCGCCTGCAGTTCCCTTGAATTGATATCAATGCTTGATTTTGATTCAAAATCGGCATCAATTGAACACTGGTATTAAGTCATTAGTTCAATGGTAACATTTTCTCACTTTATATCAGATGAGTAACTTACCCGTTTGCACCCTCTTATAATATAAAAACATATATTTTTCAGTACTTGAACATAAATAAAAGACATAAACCTTAAATATGTATATATAAATTAAATTTAAAAACAAAATTAATGAATGATGGGGGATTTGAACCCACGACATCTCGCGTTCCGTGCGAGTTCTCTTCCACTGAACCAACTCGAAATTCGAGTTACGTATCATGATAAAATCTTGAATGCTTTGTTAACCTCTCAGGCTGTGGCTTCATCTACACTCTACAGGATCTATTTTACAGTTTTTACCAATATTTTCATATTAGGAAATTGACTTGAGATGTCGCTTTTTCTAAACATAAATGGATCTTGAGAGTTGAAAATTTATATAGATAACATATAATAGACATTTTTTATTCGACATAATCACAAAGAGATTCAATTTTTGACTAAACTATGGTTAAGTCAAAAATTGACACCATAAGACACCTTTTGTATATACATAGGCTGCACTTAAAGTATCGGGAATGAAATATTTCCACTGTTCCTGTCATATTAAAATTAATTGGAATCTCTTTGGTTTTAAAAATCGAATACCATTTATTTTTTTAAAAAAAGATTTTCGGTCTTGTCACAAGGTCTTGTCAATAATAATAATATATCTGTTCAGTCTGTTCATTATATTATATCGCAGAACAACCCGATTATGAGAATTTGTAGAGAATTTAATGAAGTTAATATATACCTTACAAATATAAATTTGTTAAAAAGCTTTTTTTTATTCGATAATATCACAAAAAATAGAAGTTTGGAATTAACTATGGTGTGTAGATTGTATTATGCCAAATAGGACCCTTAATGGGAATTTGTTAAAACTGCAACACTGGTTTTCAGAAGGCCCCGAAAATCAAACTCAGCCTGAATAAAATTATTACTTATTAATTATATTAAAAAATTTATATTTAATATAAAACCATCTATTTAATATAAACTATTACTATAAGGAAAAAAGAAAAACATATAAAACTACTTATACTACAATATAAATAAATTAATAATTAAAATTAAAATAATTGAAAGCGAAACGTAAAATCCGCCTTACACGGCTTTGAAATAATTACTGTGTTATTTTGTTAAAGCATCTATTTTGGATTCCTGAAACCATAATCAAATTTATTAGTTACTAGCTGTGCCAGAAAAGGTTGTATAGCCAATGAAAGTAATAAAAAAAAATCAACACTAAACATTTTTGGGGTATCAAAAATAGACGACCGATTCTCAGACCTACCAAATATATCGTACATTAAATTTTTTGTACTTTAATAATTATTATATTATTGCCATCTTGCAACCCTATTGCGGATCTGTTGATGGAACAGAATAATATAAAAATCGTGATTAAAAAACAGGGGTTAACCATAGAAGGGTGAAAGTTTGAAGTTGTATGTATTTTTCAATTCTGAATCATATTTTTTTTTTTTAAACTAATTAAAAATGTATTTAGAGGTGGGTCACCCTTATTATTTAGGGGTATGAAAAATAGATGTTGGCTAATTCTCTGATCTACCCGACATGCATAAAAAATTTCATACAAATCGGTTCAGCCGTTTCGGAGGAGTTTGGTAACAAACACCGGGACACTAGAATTTTATATATTAGATAAAATTACTAACGTGTACAAATTTATACAATGAAATATTAGAGGTTAAAGTATAAAATCGCCGATTTGTATTGAAAAATTTAAATTCGTTTTCTTTTTTTTAATTTATTATTATTATGATATATATATTTTGCTGACATCTAATAGGAAGGTCATTTATGCCTTTGGGATAGAACTGTGGTGATCTAGATTCGACACTCTATATACAAGCATTTTGTACTGCCTCCTGAGAAGAAAACTTTTTATCACGTAGAAAATTGTCCAAATCACGAAAAAAATTGTACTCCATTGGAGCAAGGTCTGGCGAATAGGGAGGGTGATGAATGGTTTCTAAACCATGAAGGTTTTATGTCAATTCGAAGTACCTGTTACAATAAAACGGCAATTTTATATTATAACCCCTATTATATTATACAAAATCCACAATCCTGTTTTATATTAAAATTATAAACTAATTTATCAAAGTTTAACCCAATACAAGTTAGAATCTGTTTAACCTCACATCTGTGTCCACTTGTACCGAAATTGATTAAACATTACAAAACAGAATCCAATTTAAGCGAAGTGTTATTCTTCAAGCAAATAAAGTATGGGTTTCTGCAAAATCGCTTTTAAACTATTCAATCATATATTTACTGAAATTATTACGAAACAGCTTAATTACCTACTAATTGAATTTATACTGTGAGCTACGATTTTGATTATTGTTTTAACGTTAATTATGTTATTATCGTAAGCACACGCTGTCCTGCAGCAATATTTAAATATAATTTACTTTAGTATTTACAATATGAATATATTTATATTCTAAATAAAAAAGCTTTACAAAATTTTATATACATGTATATAAGTAAGTATATTGTATTAAATATATCGTTGTCTTGTACCTATAGTACAGGCTATGCCTAGTTTGGGGCAAGATAATTTGTGTAAAAGTGTGTCAATATTTATTTATTTTATTTTCAATAAATATACTTAAATGTTATATAATATTGACATTTTATTTTGATTCCTAATACGAATGATATTTTATAGATATTACTCAATATCAAGAATGTCTTTTTTTATGAAAATAAGGGATGAGACAAGCAGGACGTTCAGCTGATGGTAATTGATACGTCCTGCCCATAACAATGCAGTGCCGCTCAAGATTATTGAAAAGCCCAAAAATTCTGAGCGGCACTACAATTGCGCTCGTCGCCTTGAGACATAAGATGTTAAGTCTCATTTGCCCAGTAATTTCACTAGCTTCAGCGCCCTTCAGACCGAAACACAGTAATGCTTACACAATAACTGCTTCACGGCAGAAATAACAGAATAGCGCCGTTGTGGTACCGTAATCTAGCCGGCTTCCTGTGCAAAGGAGCCTCCCACTGGTAAAACGTATGTCTTGATAATATCAAATTTAATTTGTAAGGTATTTGATAAGGCAATAAAAATAAAGTAATTTTTATAAGGTAATATGATAATGTAATGATAGTGACAGTGGCATAATCACTACATATTATAAAACAAAGTTCTTCACCGCGTCTGTCTGTCTGTCTGTTCGCAATATAAACTCAAAAACTACCACACCAATTATCATGATGCTTTCTCCAATGGATAAAGTGGTTCTCGAGTAAGGTTTATGTATATAATTTGTTAAGTTTTTGTATGCATTGGCTAAATTAGAACGATATTTGTTGGAGGTATCGGAAAAAAATAAACTATGTGGGAGCTTTCAGCGAATACACTGTCTAAGCCCTTTGATATATAAGAAAATAATATAAGATGAAATTGTGTATCTTATATAGGTCTACAGAAAAGTCCTAAAAAATCTAAAAATAGGAGAAAATTATAATAATAATAATTTGAAAAATTTAAATAAACTTGCTCTTTTCTAAATAACTTAATCTCATCTGAAAAAGGCTGTATAATTCCCATAAAACCTAATTTATCCTCCACAGTGCGGTTTTCAAGGAGCTTTCTTCCACGTATTACAAAGCTGTGGAATGATCTTCCTTGTGCGGTGTTTCCGGGACGATACGACTTGGGTACGTTCAAAAAAAGCGCGTACACCTTCCTTAAAGGCCGGCAACGCTCCTGTGATTCCTCTGGTATTGCAAGAGATTGTAGGCAGCGGTGATCACTTAAGAACAGGTGACCCGTACGCCCGTTTGTCCTCCTATTCCATACAAAGAAGTCCGTGATCGCATATGTCTATCTCTAAAGGTAATCACACTATATCCATTTAATACTTTAAAAATTGGTATTTATAAAGCGGTTATGTAAAATCTGTTTACACAAATACGATACTATTAATACTATTAATCCTTTTCATTTTTTATTACTACATATATCCGATGATTTATTTACACATTTCCGATGGCTTTAGACGATGATGTATCATTCACTAATACCACTTTTGTCCAAAATAAATAAATACATCCTAGAAAACCATTACGCCACACTCATAAAAATGATAATAAATATTGCAGCCGCCATCTTAGTGTAAATTGTGAATAATGTTTATGAATTAATTATAATCGATCTGGTAGGCGCCCAGTGCCCAGGGCACTCTTGAATGATAGGGAGATCTTAGCGTCCAATTAAAAAGTAGACTGTAATTAATAAATTTAAGTCGTGAAGTTCAATTGACAAAGGTAATATAACGTTAACACGATAGTCCGTTCGTATCAAAAGTGACGGTCGCGAGGCTCTCTGCTACGCGACCGTATCGTATCCAAAACCGGTCTGTCCGCGCGACCGTCTTAATTCGGCCGCTAACATTTACAGGTAAGGGGCATATGTTATTAAAGGCTCTTTTTATGATTCCCTTTTTGGTCTTGATTTCAGCGACCCTTTTAATGCCGTCTCCACCTGGATACACGCGTACGATTCGTCCCAGCAGCCACATAAGAGGGGGGCTACTCTTATCCTGTATGAGTACAAGAGCCCCTTCTTTTAAGTCGTCCTTTGATTGCAGCCACTTCGTTTTTTGTTGCAATAAGGTAACAAATTCTGTGGAAAAACGAGTCCAGAAATGTTGCTTTAGCAATTCGATGCGATGGAACCTTATTACCTACTAATTATTATAATAATGTAACAATAAATCATTCTTATACACTATACTACTTTATAGTATAAAAAACGAAAACCGGAGTTTTGATGGAGCCGAGTTCAAATAGCCCTATACCACGAAATACGCTGGCATTTTAAAAAAAGATCGCGGAAACAAATAATAACATGACATTCATCTCGTTTTGATCGCGAAAACCGCTTAGGGGCCTCGTCGATGTTTGTATGAGTGTGTCATTTCGAATGTTTTTAGGTAGTTTCCGTACTGGTACATATGTCTACTGTGCTAATACTTCCTTAAATCATATTTTGTTTCTATTGAAAGAACAGCGTCAGTCGGGTCTAGTATAATATAATATAACATATCTGGGTCTTAACGACCTGCTCGTCAACGGTCCTTAGAGACATCTAAAAACTTTAAATGACACAAATAAAATTTGAAAAACAAAATTTTATGAACGATGCGGGATTTGAACCCACGACCTCTGGCGTTCCGTGCAGGTGCTCTAACCAACTGAGCTAGCCGTTCGAGTACCGCCTCGTTATTAAATTCTGTTTGCTTTGTTCAATTCTCAGGTCGTGGAGATCGTGGGTTCGAATCCCGCATCGTTTATAAAATTTTGTTTTCAAATTTTATTTGTGTTTTAATCCTAGAAGTGAGGGTTATCACTTCTAGGATTAATACTTAATATCTTCTAGGATTAATAAATAATACATTTAAATGATTTTATTAAAATATTTGGTAAGCTACACGTCCTTCTTTCTAGAAACATAAGCTATAAGCTGTGTTTATTGTAATTAATTATCAATTCTCTATTAAAGCTGTAACTATTAATTAGTCCAAATGGTGCTCACATTTTCCTTCTTAGCTGTTTTACAGTGCCGACAAGAACAAAGTCAATTAATACATAATTTCTTTCATGAAAGAGCTATAACGGCCCAAGTCGAAAGTCCCATGTGGTTCATTGTTATCCTGAAAAGGCGAACGCCTCGTAATTCTAGGATAAACTTTTGAGACATTAACAAGGCCTTAGAAAGTTATGGTGACATTCAAGATGAATATAATGAATACTTAGAACTTTTAAATTTGTTTAACATGGGACCCTTCCACAAAAACTTTTTATTTATTCGTTCTTATGATCGTTATTATTATTAGATTACATATATATCTTTGTTCCGAAGAAGGTTTTAGTATATAATTTATGGTAATTACTTAATTGGAGCCTACATTATTTGACTTAGAAATACCTTACCTTACCACCTACCTGGGAGGCTTCTTTGGACAGGATGCCGGCTAGATTATGGGTACCACAACGGTACATATTTCTGCCTTGATGCAGTAATGTATTAGCATTATTGTGTCCGGTCCGAAAGGCGGCGTAGCTAGTGAAATTACTGGGCAAGTGAGACTGAACATCTTATGTCTCAAGGTCACGAGTGCAATTGTGGCGCCGATCAGAATCGGCTTTTCAAGAATCCTGAGCGGCACAGTATTGTAATGGGCAGGACGTATCAATTACCATCAGCTTCATCTTGCTCGTCTCGTCCCTTATTCAGTCCCTTATCAGTTAATTACATTTCATTACATATGACAATTCATGCAATGATCGGGTGCAGGGTATTTAATTGTTTGCTGGGTCAGCACTTGAACATCATAATATTAGATTACAATTAGATATTATATATCATTATTAGTCTATCATTTATCATTCCTTTTTGTGATCGCTAATAGTTGACAACAGTATTTATAACATATGTGAGCATAAGCTTGATAGGTTATTATACGAAAAACAACTGTTTTCTCCGAGCGCGTCTACGTTCACTGGATCAGAATAAAACCAAATGAGTGTGACGAATCACTCTCAATAAATACCTCCAAAATAAAGAGTTCAGCGTACCTATAGAAGTTCTCCCACATACGGCCAGAGATAACAATGGAGGGGATGATATACCAATAACCTATTCGTTGATATAAAAACTCAAAATCAATAACTCAAAACATTCAGTTTGTGGTTTTTTTATGCAAGTATGAGTAAGGCTTTCCAAAATAATTTAGAATAACATTAAATTTAGAAACTGTATATATAAGAACTTTATCTGCCTATGGCATATTTGTATATATTTATAAGGGTTGGCTCACCTTGCGAATAGGGCGTTCGCAAGCTGGGTGATGATAAAAATATTCTATAAAATACAATTTTATCTTTATAAAGTTCCCTGCTGTCCTTTTTGTAAAAGTTCTTTTCTGGACTGAGGCGATCTTTGCGAATGGTAATGCGTTCTGACTTTAATAATTTAATTTAATAATAGTTTTTTTTTATGTAAGAGGAGGAAAATTAATAATAATAATAATAATAATAATAATAATAATAATAATAATAATAATAATAATAATAATAATAATAATAATAATAATAATAATAATAATAATAATAATAATAATAATAATAATAATAATAATAATAATAATAATAATAATAATAATCATCATCATTTATTTCAGGCATAACCCATAGAAAATACAAATTAAAATCAAAATTACAATTAAATTACAACTAAATCGAATTAACTAACCATGCAAAAAAATTAAATTAAATAAATTACAAATTACTTACTTATATTAAATATCTTATTTTCTATTTTTATTAAGATGGATGTCCATCCATCTTTTGAAAATATCGTTATTATATACATTGTTAGAGACAGTCATCAGAATTCCGTTGGTGGAGCGTCTCATTCGATCCCAAAAAGAAGCAATTCGTGTGCGAATTATTGCGAAGAAGTCGGGCACTCTCGCTCTCGCAAACATACTTGCAGCACTGCAATACCTTGGAAGTTTCATAAGAGCTCGATAGGAATCATTATATTGCACTCTTAGTGAACTTAAGGTCTTGTTTGAATAATTACACCACAGTTGGCAGGTGTACATACACAGGCAATAAGTTTTAAATAGTGTTGTTTTCACCTCATTGCTGGACTTTGCAAACCTTCGTGCTATCATGTTGCTACGTACCGAGAGCGCCCTTCGCTCCCTCTCAATATCGCAGTCATCTTTCAGATCTTCCGTTAAGATATGACCTAAATATTTGAATTGATTTACAATTTTTACACTATTCTCATTCAGATATACCCCAGGAATATTTTCTGGACCCTTTCCAGATTTAAATACCATAAACACGGTTTTATTAACATTATACTTCAATCCATGACTGTTAGCATAATTTTCGCATATTGATATTAATTTACGTAACCCTTTGATCGCATACGGGTCACGTGATGTTTATTAATAAGTGCCACCCACAATACTAGAGATATTCCAGGAGGTTACCAACCTTTTAAGTAGGTGTACGTACTTTTTTGAAGGTACAGATGTCCTAATATAGTCCTGAAAACACCTAGCAAGGAAAGTCATTCTATACTTTCGTTTTATATACAATATTTTTCACTAAGCTTAATAATAAATATGTTATTGTGTGAAATTGATGAAAAATACAGGTCTTTTCAAAATAAGAAAATGTTTGTAGGTTTTCTGCCTCTTATACTTAAAGCCAGATTAACAATTATATTAAATAATAAATAATAAATAAATAATAATATTGACACACTTTTTACACAAATTATCTTGCCCCAAGTTAAGCACATATAGCCTGTGTTATGGGTTACAAGACAATGATAATATATTTAATACAATATACCTACTTAAACATACATAAATTCATATAAAGTTACATAAATACGTTTAAACATCCATGACACGGAAACAAACATCCATATTCATCATATATAAATGCTTGCACCTACCGTGATTCGAACCCGGGACCTCTAGCTTAGTAGGTAGGATCGCTAACCACTCGGCTATACAGGTCATTATAATTAATATTGTTCTCAACATCACTTGTGTTTCACCTGATTCCTGCAGCCGAATTCCACCTTCGCACAATACGCCACAAATTAGGATATCATCCCCACCACCTGGATGTGTGGCGGTCCTCCGCAGTGCGGTTTTCAAGGAGCTTTCTTCCATGTACTACAAAGCTGTGGAATGAACTTCCTTATGCGGTTTTTCCAGGACTAAACGACATGGGTACCTCCAAAAAAAGCGCGTACACCTTCCTGAATACCGGCAATGCTCGTGTGATCCCTCTGGTATTGCAAGAGAATGTGATCACTTAACACCAGGTACGCTAATTTTTCATCCTTTTCCATAACCAAAAAAGGAAACAACTCAAAAGAATTGATATTTTATTTAATATTATATATTTTAGCAATAAAACATCTCACGGTTGAAAGTTCATATTTGAATTTCCCGTAAAGTCATGGCACTGGTAGCACGCGTTCGTTAGTAAAATGCATAATGCAGCATCATTGCAGACTCGAGATAAATGTATAAATTCATGAAAAATGTTGTATATCAAGCATATTATGAAATGTTTTCCTGTAATATTTATATTTTGTTCATTTGGTTGTCGAGCCAGTTTGTAGAGGAGTTTGAGTGCTGCCTTAGTGGGCAAGGAGATTAAAGTATTAACCCTCTCACTCTCCTACTTAAAAACCAATGTGAAATAGCGGCTTTATTCTATGTTTGTGTCTTTAGTCTGTGGGCTAACCTAAACTATACTGGCTCGGAACAAACCACTCTTCTTAAAATTCTATTATAAGGGGGGCTTCGGTCTGCTTCAAAAACAGTATTGCTACCAAAAGCAGCAACAACGTGGTATTATTACTCTGTTGTATCAAGATTAATGGGAGATTATTTATTTATTTGATTCGGAGAGATCTCCATATGTTTAGTAAATGTATGTAGGAATATTTCGTATGAACTATGTTAACATTAATAATCAATTGTATTTATAAACCTAGAGCTAATTGTGAGGAGAAAGGAGCAGTCAAATTTGGCAGCAATCATGTTTAGGATGCTGTTTTTTGCGCCAACAAGCACTACAATAGTACACCACGGTAGCCCCAACAGCCTTCTGACAGAATGCTTTGAATTTGTTGAAAATGCTCTTTAACATTTTTTGTGCTTCGAGAAAACCTGCCTGCGAGCATATTGCTTTAACTTTCCGAAATCAGCAGTGCGCCAGGGCACTAGATTTTTCAGATACACCAAAATCGTGAGTGCCATACGGCACACTATTCCCTCACCAAGTTCTGACCATTATTTTGCTTATAAGATGAGGTTCATTTTGCATGGTCTTATAGCTTGTTTCAACAGCTTTCTATTACTCACTCAAATCATCTCAATTATAAACAATCTATTAATACACGTAAAATAATACTCATTGACAGAACGCTGCGCGCGCGGAGTATCACGCCGATCTGAGGCATACTGAGATCAGAGTTTCCCGGAACGGAAAGGTTCCGTAAGCTGAAATTTTCTTTGCACTTACCTCACATAAAATAAATCGCTTGAAATAATCGGGAAATTCGTGGAACAACCATTATAACTAATGTTTATTTGTACGACTAAGCCGTGCTGAATTCAACATTTCATTGAAACAGCCAAAATAAAGTTTTGTCATGTTTTGAGATTAAGTTGAAGAGATTAAGCGCTTTGCGAATGTGGATTATTTGATTAAAATATTCCAGTAGAGTATGTTCACCAATGCTTTATTTATCATTATATATTATGTATAAGTCATAAGATGAGATAAATTAAAATGAGGTGTGCACTGTATATTATTATTATTACTAATAGGATTCAATACCCGCTGATCAATTTCATTTTTCTCTTCAAAATTGGATGTATAATACTTATAATAGATATATTTTGTAAATAATCTATAATTGTTCTTAGATTAAGGATTGGTTTCCGCTCCAACTAGATACCGCAGGCGTAGTCGCAAAGTGCGGTAACTACTACTACGCCCAAGTGGGCGTACTCGAGCTAGTCTTGAATAATGGGTTACGTTGACGTGCCACATGTTCTGTTAAACTTTGCTAATAATTGAAACTAAAATGCCGGCTTGAGTTTAAAGCTTTGAAAGAACAATAGTATAAGAATAAGTAAGACTCTGGGATCACATTTCATCAGTAAGTATTTTGTATTTTATTAATATCAATGTAAAGTAAGATGAAGCGTATGTTACAAAATTTGAAAGATGCCATTTAGTGTCAAGATGTCACGCACACACGTATAAGTTAGTTGGCACTACAGCAGTGCCAACTAACAGTTGGTAGTATCATCACGGTAGACGGTCGTACCTTATATAAGCCGGAGCGCTAAGTTAGAGTGGGCATATATAGATATGCCCACTCTAACTTAGCATACATAGGTATTTATTTACCTTAGTTTTTAGATGTAGTCATTAGTCTTAAGTTAGGTTAAGTGATAGCAAATAGCCAGGTTTTCCCAGTTTCCTGGATTTTCCCCCACAAACCTCATGTATTAGTTTTTAAGCATAATAAAGTTTTATCCCTCAATACGTAGATAGGGTTGTAGAAATAAGTTGTCTGATACCTACATATATAAGGCTTAATTGTAAATTGCTTTAATAAGTAGATTTAAGTAATTTTGTATATATATTTTAATATCAAATATAGAAATTTGGAATTTGATTTATTTTTTCGAGTGGGCATTACGTATTGTGGATTCTAAGGGGTAACGCTTCCCAAATTGTATTGACTCAGTTATTATTATAATTATTCATGGAAACTGTAAAATACAGATATTTCAATTTTATTAAATAAATTACCAACCCCTTCTACATAATGAAACAGTCAATTTGATGTGATCAAAAACAAAAAATATCGGTTTACTCTGGCAAATTCATTTCAGGCTCAAAACAGTGTGCACATCTACAAAAAGGTTCAAAGAGGCACGTTTCATAAAAAGGGACATTAAAACAAATGGACTGGTAGGTATCTTCCATTCTCATATATGAATAATTCATGTACACAATCTATAAACCAGACAGCGGAGAGCATTTTACAGAACAAACAAATTTTATTGATCTCTCGGGAATTGTTTGTATCTGAACCATAAAATATTTACATTCACTCTGTAACACCTGGCTTAGATACGCCTACTAAAAAATACAGACTACAAATTAAATATATTATATTCCCTTACCTTAGATAATTTATACGTCTAGATAGAGTATCTTGCTGTTAGACAACCGATAAAAACAGGCCAGGAATATTAGTTTAGTGTGCGTGACAAGCTACGTCTTACATTCCCGATTTGTATGATACTTTGTCTTCATCATTTCAGCCGGAAGACGTCCACTGCTGGACAAAGGCCACCCCCAAAGATGTCGGTGATTTTGGTTCTCCCACGGATCTCCTCATTTCTGATTCGATCTCGCAGGGAAACTCCGAGCATAGTCCTCTCGATTGCCCGCTGAGCAACAGTGAGCTTTCTCATAAGGCCCATAGCTAGCTAGTCTGTGTTCATTATGTCATCACTGGCAACACACATTGGTTAAAAACCTTCGTCTTCACTATGTGTCAGTGGGCGCAAATGCTCAAAATAGAGGTTAGATCAAACCCAATTTATTTGAACGTTTTCACAGCTGTCATAGTTTATATAGACGTATTTAAAATGATCTAAATCACTAACCAACGCAGTTGCTGAAGTTACTTCAGGTTATTAAGATTAATATTACATTAAAGACTTTGATCTGACGAGCCGTGTATATTTGATAAAAATGGCTATATCAACAATTGAGAAAAATAGTTCAAAGTTTGATTGCATGAGTAAATAACTATAGTATAAAGAATTGTTTTGGATTGGATAAGCGGACCCGAATTAATATTAAGAGACTTTTTTTTATGGAATAGGACGACAAACGAGCGTACGGGTTACCTGTTGTTAAGTGATCACTGCCGCCCACAATCTCTTGCAACACCAGAGGAATCACAGGAGCGTTGCCGGCGTCCCCGACAATTCGAGCTGCTCTGCTTTGCACGCGGTCAAATGGATCGAGCTGATACTGGGGTGCGCCAGACCAGAAATGACAGCAATACTCCATGAGTGGCCGGACCTGCGCTTTGTACAGCGCTAGAATGTGGGCTGGCTTGAAGTATTGCCGTGCTCTATTTATGACGCCCAGTTTCTTTGAAGCCAATTTGGCTTTGCCCTCCAGATGGCCACGAAATTGGCAATCGCTCGAGATTTAGAGACCCAGTATTCCGATACTAGGCGAGGCTTTAAGGGAAGTGTTGCCGAAGAGCGGTGATACGACAATTGGGGTTTTCTTACTAGTCCATCAAAATAAATAAACTAAAATAAACTAAATTCTGATATTATTTGCTTTGTCATACATTTTGCAATGTATTTAATTATTACATTTTATAGAAGTGCTTTTAATCATATTTTAGATATAGTTAAAACAAAACTTAAACTCCAAAGCACTACCGTTGCATCGTAAGGGCTTACATCGATTTGTGCTTTTGTATGTATGTTTGTGGCAGTTGGAGAAGCCCTATGTCTACAGACAAACAGAAAGAACTCATAAAAATTTAAATAATTAAAAAAATATATATATATTTAATTTATGAAGGAAAATATTGTCAAATTTAAATAATGGTTATGCACGTTAAAAAAGTTTAAGTGTTTTGTCTCAATAAAGGCCTATTTTATTTTTAATTGTTTTATTATGTATGTTTGTAATGTTTTTACATAAAAATTACCGAGCCGATTTCAAAAATTCTTTCACCATAAAAAAGCTGCATTTTCAATGAGTGACATAGTCTATATTACATTTAAAAAATCCGTAATAAAAATTAAATAATATAACTAAAGGTGTGAAAAAAATAGTCATAAAAAATCTGCCATCGCGTGCGCTCCGGAAACTATTGATAGTGGAACAAAAAATTGTTTTTCAGTATTATAGAACGTATCAATATCTATAAAAAAGTCCGCGATACCATATGTCCAACTACTGTAGTATTCCCACTATAACTACTCCTTTACATTTTAAAAAAGTTCATATAAGTGCCAACAATAATCAAACCAAATTATTCATACTTCTGTACTAATCCTTATCCCATTATATGGTATTTTACTAAAAACTGTTTCAGTACCTGTAAAAAACATTTTAAATTATTTAAATCGGGCATTAAATTTAAAACATATTTCATTTTTTTTTATGAAAATAAGGACAGAGACTAGCACGTAATTGACTATTACAATGCAGTGCCGCTCAGGATTCTTGAAAAACCCAAAAATTCTGAGCAGCACAACATTTGCGCTCGTTACCTTGAGACATAAGATGTTAAGTCTCATTTGCCCAATAATTTAGCCAGCTACGGCGCCCTTCAGACCGAAACATAGTAATGTTTACACATTACTGCTTCACGGCAGAAATAGGTGCCATTCTGGTACCCGTAATCTATTCGGCTTCCTGTGCAAAGGAGCCTCCCACTGGTGAAGGTGTCAAATGTCAATGTAAAGAAAATAATCCAATAATAATATAATAAGTGAAATAAATTTTTATTTTATTAAAAATTAATCTATAGTCCGAGATTTCCCACTACCACGAGATCCGTATCTAAGCGAGTGAGACTGCAGGGCATTGCTAGTACATATATTATACAAATATATTATATATCGATAAAGTCAGTCACCCTTTATTGATTCAGAAGCTAAATAATTATGGAATTGGAAGAAACTTACTGAAATGGTTTGAGTCATATCTTCATAATAGACTTCAGTCAGTAGTTGTAGGAGGCACTGAATCTACTTCATACATTGCGCGATCTGGTGTTCCCCAGGGATCCCACCTAGGACCGTTGCTCTTTTTGATATTTGTGAATGACGTTAGGAATCATATCAAATATTGTAAAGATTCTCTCTTCGCCGATGATTTAAAAATTTATAAAGTTATCAACTCTGCCTCTGAGGCTGCTTTTGTTCAAAGTGATCTCAATGGTATAAAAGATTGGTACCTATTAAATGGTATGATCCTAAATGCAAGCAAATGTTTTCATATTAAGTACACTAGAAAAAAAAACCGCTTGTTACAGTGTATGAGCTCGATGGCGCACCTTTAAAAGAAGTGCAGGAAATTCGTGACTTGGGGGTAACTATTGATAGCAAACTAACGTTTATTGCACAAGTTAATAAAGTAGTTACCACACCCGCACGAATGTTAGGATTTCTAAAGCGAAACTCGAATTGTTTCGGCTATTCTATATAACGCTCTAGTGCGCAGTCATATCGAATATGGTAGTATTATATGGAATCCCCTATATACGATCCATTCGCAACGCATCGAGAGTATGCAAAGAGCATTCACACGACACCTTGCATACATTAGTACTGGATTCTCTCATACACACCCGTACCATCAGCGCCTCAGGAAATTTAATATGATTTCATTGCTCGATCGGAGATCTCTTGCCGGAGTAATATTTTTGTACAAACTCTTAAACGGTCAATTTTTTTTTATGGAATAGGAGGACAAACGAGCGTACGGGTCATCTGTTGTTAAGTGATCACTGCCGCCCATACTCTCTGGCAACACCAGAGGAATCACAGGAGCGTTGCCGGCCTTTAAGGAAGGTGTACGCGCTTTTTTTGAAGGTACACATGTCGTATCGTCCCGGAAACACCGTTGGAAGTTCATTCCACAGCTTTGTAGTACGTGGAAGAAAGCTCCTTGTAAACCGCACTGTGGAGGACCGCCACACATCCAGATGGTGAGGATGATATCCTAACTTGTGGCGTGTCGTGCGAAGGTGGAATTCGGCGGCAGGAATTAGGTAAAACAGCTCTTCGGAACACTCCCCGTGATAAATGCGGTAGAAGACACACAATGAAGCGACGTCTCTACGCAACGCCAAGTGATCCAGCCGTTCACAGAGTACTGGGTCCCCGACAATTCGCGCTGCTCTGCGTTGCACGCGGTCAAATGGATCGAGCTGATACTGGGGTGCGCCAGACCAGAGATGACAGCAATACTCCATGTGTGGGCGGACCTGCGCTTTGTACAGCGCTAGAATGTGGGCCGGCTTGAAGTATTGCCGTGCTCTATTAATGACGCCCAGTTTCTTTGAAGCCAATTTGGCTTTGCCCTCCAGATGGCCACGGAATTGGCAATCGCTCGAGATTTCGAGACCCAGTATTCCGATACTAGGCGAGGCTTTAAGGGAAGTGTTGTCGAAGAGCGGTGATGCGACAAATGGGGTTTTTTTAGTGGTAAACGCGCAAACTTGAGCCTTCTGGGGGTTAAATTGGACAAGGTTCAATTTACCCCCGCGACCTTCTCAGGAGAGGACTCGATAGAAGACACAAGTTTCTCCCGGCACTGGTCGACGATTTCTCGAGAGAGACGTGCATGGCCCGTGTATACGGCATCACCAGTGCTGTCATCTGCATAGCAATGAATGTTGGAGGTGTCCAACATATCATTGATATGCAGAAGAAACAGCGTAGGAGATAGCACACAGCCTTGGGGCACTTCAGCATTCACGGGCTTCGGGTTCAAGCAATGTCCGTCGACAACGACCTGTATGCTGCACCCAGTGAGGAAGCTGGAGGTCCACTTGCACAAGCTCTCGGGAAGCCCAAATGATGGAAGTTTAGAGAGGAGCGCCTTATGCCATACACGATCAAAGGCCTTCGCTATATCCAGGCTAACTGCCAGGCCTTCCCCCTTGCTTTCAATAGCCGCAGCCCATCTATGTGTTAGGTATACCAGAAGATCACCTGCCGACCGACCATGGCGAAACCCGTATTGTCGGTCGTTGATCAACTGGTGACCCTCTAGGTATACCAAGAGCTGACGGCTAATTATGCTCTCCATGATTTTGGAGAGCAGGGAGGTAATAGGAATAGGCCTGTAGTTTGCCGGATCCGAACTGTCTCCTTTTTTTTGGATCGGATGGACAAGGGCTGACTTCCATGAGTCAGGGACTACGCCTTTGGAATAAGAGTGCCGGAATAAACGCGTTAGCACTGGTGTCAACGCGTTAGCACCGGTGTCAACTCAGGGGCACACGTTCTAAGCACGATTGGAGAAATGCCATCCGGTCCACTCGACTTCCTGACGTCCAACGATAACAGAGCTCGCCTAACAGGTTTCTGTCTGAACTGTACTTCAGGCATAGAGCTCTGACACCGCGGATTGGTCGGCGGTGTTTTTCCGTTGTCGTCACGAGATCGAGCGCACAGGAGATCGGCTTTCTCTTTTGCCGTATGGGCCAGGGTGTCATTCCTCATGTGCAACGGTGGCTTGGACGGCTGGCTGAAGTTACCAAGAGCAGCTTTCGACAACGACCAGAACTTGCGTGTTCCGGTCGGGTAACTGGAAAGCTGCTCGCCGATTTTGACGACGTCAGATACAATGTATTTGACGTCGTCAAAATCGGCGAGCAAATACAATGTAGTAACCTCTTGCAGAATATTAACCTTGCTGTCCCATATTTATTCCCAAGGTTCAAAATCAAGAGAATCTTCCAAGTTCCTTCTGTAAAAACCAACCTGGGAGTTCAGGCGCCTCTCGCTCGAATTCTTCGCGAGCACAATAAGTTAAACGATACCGATATTCAGAACTTGATATATTCGGTGGTGGGCTGGTCAGGTTTAAAGAAAGTGTTGTTAAACACTTAGCTGGTACTCAATCTGCATTTTTCAAATAAGTAGTTTTTCTTTTTTTTTCGTCTTCATTATTTTCATTATTTTAATAAGTTAAAGTTATAATTTGTACTTTCATTTCTTATCTTTTTGTTTTTATTATAGCTTAGATAGTTAGCTTATATAAATTAGTTCTATTTTTCAGAGGTAATTAGGGAGTATTTTTTGTAATTTTTATGTTCACCATAATTGTCATTAGAACTACTAATTGTAACATTAGATTAAGAAAATTGTATTGTATATGATGTGGTTTGCTTTAATAAATAAATAAATAATAGACATAAAAAACGAAGTATTCACTAGTACAAAATTAAATGATAGTGGACATGGCATGCAAGTTATAACAGCATCGCAAAACTTTTATTTTATTTATGAAGTTGCGTCGCGTCGAAAAATTTTCTCTCTCTCATATTTTTTTGCGATTGTTGCTGCCGTACACAACTGGCTTTGCATGAAAATCATATTTTCTAAACGATACGTGGTCTCGAGCAAATGTGAAAAACGTAGCGAGCCCCGCCTGCTCCGATATTTGGATCGGTATTAAGGTGTCAACGAAATGGGTCGCTATGAGTATCGAGGAGCAATAAATTCGTTTTCAGCTACGTAGAACTAAGAGCGCAGATTATTTCACACCATTTACTCCTTTCATCCGCAGTCTTCATAATACCGCTGCTATAAAAAGGACTTTCCCAAGATTGAAGTTTTAGAATACACTCATAGCTTAATCGAATTCCAAGCCCGGCTCTGGCTCAGAGAAATTTTTCAATTTTTGAGTTGAATTAAATTTTCCAAATACTTTTTGAGAAATTTATATATATATTTAAATGAATTGCTGTTCGTTAGTCTCGCTAAAACTCGAGAGTAGCGGGACCAATTTGGATAACTTTGGTCTTAAATTAATTGTGGAAGTCCAGGGAAGGTTTAAAAGGTGAATAAATATGAAAATGCTCAGAATTAAATAAAAACAACGATTTTGATTTTCCTTTGGTGTGTCCCCCGTCGCGTCGTTCAGAAATCAAGTTTAAAAATGAATAACTAATTAGAATTTTTATATCTTTCTTACTTTCTCAGCAGGTAAAAATAAACTTTATTTTAGGTTACCATAGTTGGTGGATTCCTTACAGTTGTTGACTATCTATGAAATTACTTTTATGGTAATTGATAGAGTATGCGATGTGTTCATTTAATATAAAGTTGATAAAGTTTTAAGATATAAAGATATTTATAAGTACTACGTGCTTATTCATGTGTGTATGCGGAAGAAGTTGCAGGTATCAGCTAGTAAAATATATTTATTTACTTATTTACACGCTCGTCTCTGTAACACACTTTTTTTAGAAGGTACCAGGCGAACATAAGTGATACATTTTTTTATATATAATCGCTTATAATGCTCACAGAATACCTTTATTTATTTACGGTGTGTGTCATCCACACATGCATGTATTGCACTCAATAACTTTTGTTTTGTATAAATTTACATTTTTGACTTACTTGTGTAAGGCATTGACTATTTGACGTTTGAGTATGTTTGTTGCGTGACTTTACATTTTATATTATACTAGCTGACCCGGCAAACGTTGTTTTACCATATAAAGTATAATTCACGTATATATATATATATTTATATAGTTTTATAAGTAATAAAATATTGCCTATATTATAGCCTGTACATCATTTTGTTCTTTTGTCAATAGTTTTTGCAGCGCACGCAAAAATAGGTTTTCGATTTTACACCTTGTGTTACAAAAAAGCAATTTTATTACGGATCCCTAATTTGAAAAAAAAACATAGCCTATAGCCTTCCTCGATAAATGGACTACCCAACACTGAAAAAATCATTCAAATCGGACCAGTAGTACCAGAGATTAGCGCGTTCAAATAATAATAAAAATATTACTATAGATTGTAATTGAAATGATTTGTAAAACGATGAAAATGCCATTCTCATGAGTTTCTTGGTACTTCTTCTCATTAGCTTAAGCCTTTACGAAGAAGCAGTAGATTCAATAAGAAAAAACATTTTTTTGACAATAAGTGTCATTTCCGTGACCTACATGAATAAAGTGATTTTGATTTGTGCTTGGAAAGTAATGTATGGGGATGTCTTTTACTCTGAGGTCATTCTCATGACTGCCCCCTTTGAAGTGCCTTGTGGTACCAGGTCAACATAATATCATGGTGGTAATATCTCTGATAATAGCAATGGAAAAGGTGCATGGGAATCACGATTCATCCGACGTTCCTTGAATATATTCCTTTTTTTATGATTTAATTACAAATTATGTATAATTTTTAAACTTCTTCCTATACTTGTAGTATAAGAAGGTATTATTTGCCAAATGTCATAGTGCTAGGTCAAAGGAAAATACCCTCAATTTTGATTCCCTTGAGAGTATTTAAATATACTTTTTTGCGGCATAAGCGCCCGTATATTTTTATTTTAGCTTCAAGAGATTGAAGATTGAGTATATGGTTTTAACTTCAACACGATACCTCTACGCGTTCCCGAGATAAAGGGTCTTGACAGACAGATGGACGGACTGACAACAAAGAGATCAAATCAAATCAAAAATATATTATTTCGTAGGTAAATAATATTACACACACACTCGTGTGAGTGTGTGTGTAATATTAGTAGGAGTGAGTGTTCACTCCTTGTTCGCGTCGGGGTAGGTAGAGACAACAGAACACCACTTGCTTCTATCCTTACAAACCACACGCGCTTCCTCTACATTCATTACTCTTTTCATACATGCTCACCGGTTGCGGGTGATTCGGACCTCTCCTTTTCTCAAAACGTCCCCAATTTGGTCGACGAATGTTCTACTAGGTCTTCCGCGACCGACTTGCCCACACACACTTGCCTTATATATTTAAACTAGCTGACCCGGCAAACGTTGTTTTGCCATATAAAGTATAATTCACGCGATAGTTTTATAAGTAATAAAATATTGCCTATATTATAGCCTGTACATCATTTTGTTCTATTGTCAATAGTGTTTGCAGCGCACGCAAAAATAGGTTTTCGATTTAACACCTTGTGTTAGAAAATAGCAATTATATTACGTATCCCTAATTTTGAAAAAAAAAATAACATAGCCTATAGCCTTCCTCGATAAATGGACTACCCAACACTGAAAGAATCATTCAAATCGGACCAGTAGTACCAGAGATTAGCGCGTTCAAACAAACAAACAAACACTGCAGCTTTATAATATTAGTATAGATAATATAACACTTGAAATAATATGTCATTTTTTCATACAGCTCATTCGGAAGGTAGATTTCTTTAAAGAAGAACGAGCAAGAAACTCTAACGTTGCTGTTTTCAAAACATAATGATATTAAAAGTTCTTATTTTCAAATAAATGTACAAATCATTTCAATAACAATATATGCAAAGTGATGTAACAAAAATACTCAAACGTCAATTATTAAATGCCTTAGACGAATAAGTAAAAAAACTGTATATTAATAGATAAAAACACAAGAGTTATTGAGTACATACTTATTCATGGTACAATACAGTGGATGCATCAATCCACACATACCGTAAATAAAATAAAGGCATTATGTGAGCATTTTCTAAGAGATTATATAAAAAGATTGCCCGTTGACAGGATCATCCAGCCACCACAAGTAGCGCCCGTTCACGAGCATGACGCATGGACCAGCCATCGCCTCTCTAGACCATATTTTTGGGAAGAGAAGCACCCGTCCCACGTCACCGCCCCAAGCAGTGACATTAAGCGAGAATGAAGATGCTTGTCACGAAAACTCTACCAAATAACAAAAAAAAATATTTATTTTTTTTTTTCATTTAATATTTATTATTTATATTATGACCTGATTTTGACTTTATAGCTGTGAAAATTTATTGAATTAGGCGTTACTTGCGGAAATCCATAATTATCCAATTGTTTTGAATTTTCTTTAGTGTTGATTCCGCCAATATTTGTCTTTTAAACAATTCGATACGTGTGCGAATCAACATGTCCTGAGGATGCCTAGAAGCCAATTAACAGCTTTCCTATTTAATATGTACTTGGGATTTATGCTTCTAAACTAAAGAGTTTCACTAAAATAATAAATGAATGTATAGAACTTTCATGCGACGAGACAGAATAACTTGAAGTATATGAGAAAGCTCATTTAAACGTGTCCTCTCAGGAATGAGTCCTGGCTATGTCGGTTATAAGCCCACAAGATAATGCATTTCTTACATAACATAAGCTTATATTTCTTTCTTGCCAATTTTATACATTTCGTTATTCACATATGAGATGTTATCCGCGTTACAGGCATGCCTATATTTTTATATATCCATTTTGTTGATAAATATATTTTTCATATCTGATACATAATGTATATAGGGATCACATAGCGATATGGAACGCCATAGATCATCATGTGCTGTGTAACGACTCAGCTCATACTAATTTTATACAGGGTTGATAATTCCATTTAACTTCGCATGGGTATTTTATTTGACCCCTCGTTTCCCATAAGAATCCTTATCAAGTACTTATAAGTAAATAATATATAAAATAGTTTGTGATCCTCTCAGTTTATTTTTGGAATAAACGACTATTCCTGACCAAAGAAATTTAAATAGGGAAAGCCTCATAAAATATCTTACAATACAAGAGGCAAAAGGCACAGCCGGCCACATTCTATTGGGGTCTAAGATGCTCCTAGATTTTAAGGGTTTAATACTCACGTCCCACTGAAAGAGGGTTTGGGATCTGACGTGAAGCATTAAGTCATTCAGTAAGTGGCGTCGACCACAATTTTCCAACATAACTTTATTAAAAATACTCAATTGAAAAGTCAAGCCATATATTGTTCTGGATACTGTACTTGATTGGATCATTTTGAGGGATACGTTTTTTTAAGTAAGGGGGAAGAACGGGCATACATACGGGCAATAGTACAAGTACGGAAGTTTCACTCTGTAAAATAAATTAAAGAAATAGGGACTTTTGCGGTTATACAAAAAGATGTAATTCAGATCGCACAGCGCTACAAACCTACATTTTTATTTACCTAGAAGTTGCCTATTTCTATCTTGTCTTACCTTTTCTGACGATATTAGGGTTGACTTCTTTACCTAAAAGTGTACCTACCTAGCATGAAATCATCTTATTAAATACTTTAGTTTTTTCTGTAACATAAATAGGTATGTAATCGTTATTTTATATTAATATTCTTTCGTTGTCAAACCTACATTAGTGTGCGATAGTAATGTATGCATTGAAACACCACAACATAGTCAAACCTACTTAGTATATAGGAAATAAATAGGTAGCTGTCATGAATGGTACTTTCATTATAATATAATCACTTTAAATTAGATTGTTTCAGCGTCCTTTGCAAGCAATGTCAGTAATGACCTTTTTTATGACAATAAGGGACGAGATGAACAGGACGTTCAGCTAATGGTAATTTATACGCCCTGCCCATTACAATGCAGTGCCCACCCGTATACTACACAGTAGGCCAGCCTGTAGGCGTCACGAGCGAGAAGTGACGCGCGAGCTTTGGTGTTACGTACTTCAACAATCCGACCGATATTTAAAAAATGGAGAAACATAAAAAATGCAAAGCATATTAAAATACCCCAGTGGGAGGCTCCTTTGCACAGGATGCTAGCTAGTTTATGGATACCACCATGGCGCCTATTTCTGCCGTGAAGCAGTAATGTGTAAGCATTATTGTGTTTCGGTCTGAAGAGCGTCTAGTGAAATTACAGGGCAATTAAGACTTAACATCTTGTGTCTTATTACTTAAGGTGACGATCGCAATTGTTGTGCTGCTCAGAGTTTTTGGATTTATTCAAGAATCCTGAGCGGCATTGCATTGTAATGGGCAGGGCGTATCAATTATTATCAGCTGAACGTCCTGCTCATCTCATCACTTATTATCATAAAAAAGGAAGACATTGTGCTATTGAAGAAGATGTAGGTGTTTTGACGTTCGAATATGACTAGTTTTCATTTTCTCAAGATAAATTAAACGTAAAGTAATTGTTAGTCCGAAATGAGAGTGAAGTTACATAAAGTCCCAACAAGCTGAAAATCAGTGAAATTGTTCAAAACATAATTAATAACAATGTTTAAAAGTTCCCCATCATTCCCGTGTATGGAAATTTTTTTATTCAAGATCAAAGGTCAAAAAAATGAGTTTTTCGCGATTTTCAGCAAAGGGTAAGTTTTATCATAAAAGTACCTCAGACAAATATTGTAGCTCATAAAATTATCTATAAAAAATGTATCAACACTTTTTTTCTTACGAGCCACCGTTTCTGAGATTCAAAAAGTTATACAAGTTGTTATCGTCATAATGTGCACACGTTTCCACGCCACCTATGATACAACTACAAAGTTATGAACAATTTCACTGATTTCAGCTTGTTGGGACTTTATGTAACTTCGAATGTCTAAATTGACCGGACTATGTAGAGCTCACGGTATCTATGATCATATAAAATATAGATAATAGGATCTCCTATAACAGAACTATCGTTTGACCATTCGATTTTAAATGGCGCGGACGTCTAGAAAAATATGGATATGCATTCATACGTAAAAATTGCAATTGTTACACATTAAAGATGAAAAATAATGGTATTTCGTTGTCCACTCATAACTCAAAAATATTATTATCTAAGAAATTTTGATTTAAGATCCAAAAAGAGGAGGAAGTTTCAATAAAATTCATAATTTTAATTCAATGCCCAAAGTAAGACTCCGCGGGATCGTTACATTATGGACGCATTACCAGTGTATCGTCCAGACACTCAAAATAATACATCTCCTTTAGTAATAATGATAAAAATAATAATAGTCATAAAAAAAATTTCTTATCAATTCTTCTCCCCGCATCATAGACCCTATACAAACTGATGTAGATTTATAACGTTTACCAAATATTGTTGCAACATGTTATGTTATAGTCACTCCCTATGGTAGATAAATATATTTCTGTTTATAATTTATAATAAATAACAATTTGTTATTTTTTTAAAGTGATAACCCTAACTTCTGGGATTAATTACACAAATTCATGAACGCGTGACTCGAACCCGTGACCTGTCGCATTCCATGCGAGCGCTCTTCCACTGTGCCAACCGTTCGAGGGACGTATCGTTGATTAACCTTGTATGTGTTGCTGTGGCTTCATCTACAGGATCTACTTTACAGTTGATAACCTGCTCAACCCCAATAATTGTATATTAGGAAATGGACTTGAGATGTCGCTTGCAATGACGTTCTTATGTATAGAACGTCATTGGTCGCTTGTTTCTTTAGATTTGAAAGAGAAGACTTGAACAAAGATTTATGAACCTTACGTCACTCGAACAGTTGGCTCAGTGGAAGAACACTCCCACGGGTCGCGACAGGTCGCGGGATCGAGTCCCGCATCGTTCACAAATTTAATTTGTCTCTTTAAATTTCTCTATCAAGCATATTTTTGGAACCATTATCAAGAATATATATTTTAATCCTTTATGGAATCCCAAACCATATGTTCCAAAAAGTCCTGATAAAACATATATCCTATAGCTGCTAGTTACAATAAACTTTTTACCGTTCAATAATTTTTTCACATGTAATTGTAACCGCGTTGTAAACGAGAATCATAAATTACTCGACTGTCCCGTGCTAGCTTTCATGCCTCAATCAAAACGTCTGATACCAGACCAACAGCAAATTGAGTCGTCTCATCTCACAGGGCGTGTATTTAAACGAATCGCGTTTGGTTAAAAATAACTGGTCTGTTAATTTACACAAGTAATGGAAGGTGACGCTGAGATAACTCGCCTGTTAATTTACACAGGTAATTGAAGGCTACGCTGAGAACTTATATCCTGCTGTTTAATAATAAATTTCAAAATTATTGCACGTTTTACTTTATGTTTAAGTTTTACTGGCATTTTTGGGTTAATCTTGTCGGGACTTTTTTCTGTGCAAAAATGATCCGATCTTGTTTAGATAAACGAAGCTCCCGATAACTGAATGTAATTAAGATGGAATTTTGTAATGAAAGTAATTCTTTTGGAAGAATTGGCCAATAATGTGCTTTCCATTGTGAGTTTCTAAGATTTTTTCCTTAAAATGTGTATTCTTCGCTATTGGTAAATGTTGTGGTACTAGGTAAAAGCATAAAACTTGTGATTATTATAAACTTACGTGAATATTAGGTAAGTATAGTGCTGTCGTAGTATTTTGGTCTTTATGGCTTTAAAGTAGCATGTGGTATGTAGATAATAGTACATTACGATACAAGTGCGCAAAGTAGGTCGTTCCTGCACCAGCGAAGAGAGTGCAGGATGACCTGCGAGCGCACGAGTATCGTATACTATTTTTCTATTAAATTGCGCAAAAATCGACCACTATAATTATTTTCAAACATTCCCGCACGCTCAACTACATTCCTGCACGCTCTTGTGAACGTGTGGGAAAGTAGTACTTTTCTGAACGCAAATGCATGTGCAAAATGGAACTTTGCGAATGCATTTGCGTTCACCCATTTTTAAAAACTGATTTTTACAGAAATGTATCACATGAAAGAAATGTATTTTACAGAATATCAAGTGTTGCTTTAATCAGCAACCTTTCAGATGAAGGCCATACCATTAAGTATAAATTTCCTTTGTATGTTGTACAAATGTGCACATTAAGTTACCAATAATTATTAACTGAAACTGTATTGGAATTAAACTAATTTTGTGTCTTATTGCTGTTACTCAAACTGTAACTAATCAAATTAAGGTCCATAGGCGTCAAAACGCATCAAACTTAAGTTTAGTCTTCATTGACCTGTGTATCCAGGTTGACCCTATGAGACCATCAACATCTTGCAGAGCCGGCCTAGTTTTTGTACTTTTGGTGTGGCACACTCGTTGACGTGAGTCTATCATCATGCGACCCAGGCGTTCTTTTCAAAGTCAAAGTCAAATTAACTTTATTGACACACAGACACACACTCACGCCTTTGTCCCCTTCAGCTTCGGCAAACACATTATAACGCTTCTTGCTTCTATCCATACAAACCTCACGCGCTTCCTCTTCATTCATTTCTCTTTTCATACATACTCGCTGGTGCCAGGTGCTTCGGACCCTTCCTTTTCTTAAAACGTCCTCAACTTCGTCAACAAATGTCCTACAAGGTCTCCCGATATTTCATAAGTCATTTTTCTTCACTCATTCGCTCCACGTGCCCAAACCATTTCAGCATTCCTTTCTCAATCTTTGTCACAACATCTTCTTTCAGACCACAGTGCGCTCGTATTAATTTATTAAATTAGGCTTAAACCAAGCGCTTTCGAATCGTCATCAAATATTTTGTCCTCTTATCTACAAAAAAAAAAACAAATAATAATCAAATTATTCATAGGAAATTGAATACAAGAATCTAATTCATCCAATCTAATACAATTACCTGTAGCTATAACGAATGCTAAGCTAATCCAACTGTTAGAAATTTCGTTAGTGATGCTACAGGTACAAGTATGCTCATTAAAATGTGAAAATCGTTGCAGTGAACTCCAAACAAAGGAATCAAGCCTTTGTTAACAATACACAATAACCATGCATTATAAATAATACGTACTGATCCCTTGTTTGACTATCATTTTCAACCACGATAGCAACACTGTCCATTGTATGAGAGATATTTAATGAAATTACGATACACGAAATATTATATAAGTTCATAATTACGGTACAATATTTTTATATTAATATTTTACGTTGATAAATGCCGCATTTATTCTGATTGAAGCGTTTGTGAATATATAATATAAGAATACTATTTGCAGCCTTTGCCTGAAGCCGTGAAGCAGTAATGTGCAATGGCTATTGTTTTTGTGAGGTGAGAGCAATCTCACCCAGCAATAGCTAAGAATCTCAACCATCAATAGCTAAAAATGTCATCCATTAATAACTAACAGTATCATCCAGCATTAGCTAACAATCTTACCCAGCAATAGCTAATAATCTCAACCAGTAATAGCTTACAATATCATCCAGCAACAGCTTATAATCTCAACCAGCAATAGCCAACAATGTCACCCAGCAATACCTAATAATCTCAACCAACAATAGCTAACAATACCATCCAGAAATAGCTAACAATCTCACCCAGCAATAGCTAACAATGTCAACCAGAAATAGCTAACATCTCAACCAGCTATAGCTAACAATATCATCCAGCAACAGCTTATTATCTCAACCAGCAATAGCTAACAATGTCACCCAGCAATAACTAATAATCTCAACCAACAATAGCTAACAATACCATCCAGAAATAGCTAACAATCTCACCCAGCAATAGCTAACAATGTCAACCAGAAATAGCTAACATCTCAACCAGCTATAGGTTAAAATTTCAACTAGCAATAGCCAACAATGTCACCAAGCAATAGCTAACAATGTCAACCAGAAATAGCTTACATCTCAACCAGCTATAGCTAACAATCTCAACCAGCAATTGCTAACAATCTCAACCAGCAATTGCTAACAATCTCAACCAGCAATAGCTAACAATGTCATCCAGCAATAGCTAACAATCTCACCCGTTGAGGGCGCTGTAGCTATTGAAATTACTGGGCGAATAAGGCTTAACAGCTTGTAATATCTTAAAGTAGCGAGCGTAATTGTGACACCGTGACCGCTCAGATTTATTGGGTTATTTTACCTCTTGATTCATCCTGAGCGGAACTGTAATGGGCATTGCATAAGCTTCCTAGTGTGGACGATATGACACAGTACCTTAAAAAAGCGTACACCTTAGGACACCACACCAACACCAGAGGAATCACAGAAGTATTGCCGGCCATTAAGGAAGGTGTACGCGCTTTTTTGAAGGTATACTCATGTGATATCGTTTAGAAAAAAATCTTCCTTATTCTTTGCAATACGAAAAAAATATAATAATATGTATTCTACCCATAATTATTCTTACAAAATATTTTCATAATCAAAGAAGGACATGCCCTTTAGTTTTAGATTCATTTATTAATCCCTAGAATAATAAATGAAAGTGGCTCTATAAAAATCCTTGTTTTCCCGATACGCATAGAAAAAGTACAGAAAAATATTTTTCACTGATGATATTACTTTCCCAATTGAAGAGCAAATGACAAAACGTACGCTGAAGGATTAAAAAAAACTTTACTAGGGCTCGGAAAAGTCTAACTGGTCATCATACTGCGTCAGGCATGGTTTGAAGGGGAGTTTCTTATCAAGTATTCACAAAGATTCATTTCTGTAAAAAATCTGTGAAGACTTCAGGCAAACAAAACACCTTTTTGTTATTATAATATTTTTTTATGATAATAAGGGACGAGACGAGCAGGACGTTCAGTTAATGGTAATTAAAACGCCCTGCCCATTACAATGCAGTGCCGCTCAGGATTGTTGAAAAACCCAGCGGCACTACAACTGCGCTCGTCATCTTGAGACATAAGACGGCCCAGTTATTTCACTAGCTACGGCGCCCTTTAGACCAAAACACTATAATGTTTACACATTACTGCTTCACAGCAGAAAAAGGCGCTGTTTTTGTACCCATAATCTAACCGGCATCCCGTGCAAAGGAGCCTCCCACTTAAAAATATAGTAATAGTTACTCAATATAGGAGGAGAATAAAAGATAGAATGTGGGTGTTTAATTAAAATAGCCTGAAGTCAGAGTAAAAATTTCAACTGAGGAAAATTCTAATGAAAAAATCTCGTTAAATATCAAAGCTCTCTTTCGATATAAATCAAAGGAAACTTCTTCGTAAAAATCAAATAATACTGAAATGATTCTTTAAAGGTTTTAAAACATCCTCATAAAAGGTGGGGACTGCAGATAATTGTATTCCATTAAAGCCTATATTGGCCACAAAAAGAAGTGATTTCCGTAAAGTATTTGTGACGTTGAGTGACGTAATACTTCGCTAAGATTAGATCCATCATTTGGTGTCGGCAATCGTTAATTGTTGTTTTTTCTCTTCAATGTTTTCAGCTAGATATAATTACATATTATAAAGTTTGTTAAAATTATATTTATTCTCTAAAAGTGATTTTGTATTAGTGTGACAACTGGGCTGAGAGTGTGTCATTTATAACAATCGTGGGCGGAAAATGTATGATAATCTATTGATCACTTGTTCTTCATTTGTTTTTATTATTGCTTTTATTTCATTTAATATTTTTTTATACCATATTTAAAGACTTCGCATAGCTTTCTGCGTTCAATTTATAAAATTGTTATTTGCAATTTATTTGATGAAATTAAAATAATTTGTTTTGTTTTTTTTTTTTATATAAATAGCGTTATTAATTATAAAGTCATATTATTATTAATATAATATTATTTTTTAATAATTAAATTATAAATAAAATCGACGCCCCCGGGGAATAAAATGGTTATGCGCTATTGCCACTTTTTTAATGTCTTTGCATTTTCGGCATCTATGGGTCGATATACACCTACTGATTTTTTTTTAGATCTTTTGACAGAAAATTCATAAAGTTATAACAATTTTTATTTTTACTCTACGGAAATCAAGGAAATAAAAGTTGCCCATACACATCCACAATCTGTTTACTTTAAATATGATTATGATGACGACTATATTGAAATGAATATAAGATCAACTGCAACTAAAAACACTGGAAAACGAAAATCTGCCTCTACCGCAGCAACTTCGTCTATCGCTGATGATGTGACATTGCAGCCAGCTTATAACGGTCCAGTTCCAATTTCTAAAGCTCTACACGACGACCTATCAAATCTTTGTAGGATTAACGCCATACCTCTCCATTATCACAGTTTTTACAATTCGCTGATAAGCACAAATAATACTGAAGCCGTTATAGGTGAGGATGACTGGGACAGTGAGAGCAATGAAACAGACTAATTGATTTTTTAGAACTAAGACTGATTAATGCCTATTATAACAATTGTGATTTTCTTAAATAAAAATTATGTTTATTATACTTACTTCATTGTTTATTTTATTTGTTTTTACAATATGTAGGTACTGACTGAGTGTAGAAAAGCACCCACAAAGTACCCAGTACCTAGTGGTATTACAGTAACAGTGTTACAATAATTTATAAACAAAATTCATAAACATTACTGCATATTACGATGAAGTCGTTATATAGCTATACGAAAAAAGGCACTGGTAAATAATGTAGAAAAACATCGTAATGTAGGGATATAGTTTTCATGATATTACAATTTCACGAGAATAAAATCGTTATGTGCCGTTCCTTAGGATACACTTAAATATAAAATCAGTTATATACATCTTTCGTAATAACTTTAAAAGTATAGATTATATATTTTTTTATTATAGCTACTTATTAAGAAAAAAAAATACTGAAAAAAATGATGTATTGTATGTTAATATAGGCCGGTTAGTTTATGAGCTAAAACAGAATAACAGTTTTTTGCTCGTCCTGTAAAATTTACTTTTGTCTATTACGATTTTATTCCCCGGGAGCGTCGAAATGTATATATGTGTAAAGAGTGTATACATAATAAATAAATAAATTTGTTTTTATTTTCCTTGCAGGTATAATATAAATAAATATGTTACATTCGGGGAATTAGATTTTTTATGCATCAACATCTTATCATACTAAAGGAATAATAAGAATAGCTAGTGAAATTACTGGGTAAATGAGACAACATTTTATGTCTCAAGTTGACGAGCGCAAAGGTAGTGCTGCTCAAAATTTAAGGGCTTTTCAAGAATCCTGAGTCTGTAACAATCACCATCAGCTACAGTCCTGCTGGTCTCGTGCCGTATTTTCATTAAAAGTTCATAAAATTGCATAAAACAAAAATATAATAGAATAGTTTGTAGTGCTAGCGAACCGTCGTTTGAACACAATACGATGTACATAAACACACCAATTCAACTGTTTACGTACAAGTATGCTCATTAAAATTACAAATTCCGTGCGCCTTATTCATAACGAAGGCATCAAAGCTCTGTTAACTATACACAGTAACCATGTAATGAAACTTAAAAATATTTTTTGAGTTTCGGCTCAAATCAACTCTGAGACATTTCCTATTATGAATTATATATTTCATAAGTTATAATATGTTATGTTTTTAGAGTGACAACCCTCACTTCTAGGATTAATACACAAATATAATTTTAAAAACAAAATTTTATAACGGGGCGGTACTCGAACGGTTAGAGCACCGGCTACGGCTACCAGCGGCCACGGAACGCCGAAGGTCGTGGGTTCGAATCCCGCATCGATCATAAAATTTTGTTTTTCAAATTTTATTTGTGTATTTCATAAGTTCTTTAAGATACAGATTGATTATAATAGTGGCGCGTTGGTATACATTAGATTAAGATTTATGTGTTTGTAAGTGTTTTTTTTTAATGTTCTTATTTATATAGTTTCAGTTACTTGATTCACAGCAATTTTTTCAATCAAATTTAATAATATTATTATTTGAAAATTTATAAGTTATGATATAATAATATATCATATAATATATAGTGGATCCTGTAGAGGAAGCCACAATCTGAGAGTTGAACATACAAGATTTTATGACGATACGTCACCAGAACGGTAAGCTCAGTTGAAAGAGCTCTCTCGACTCTCACGGAACGCGAGAGGTCGTCAGTTCGAGTCCCGCATCGGTCATAAAATTTATTAAATTTAAATTTTTTTATGCATTAATCCCAGAAATGAGGGTTATCACTTTAAAAAAACATAACAAATTGTTTAGATTTGCAAGAGCGACATCTCAAGTCAATTTCCTAATGGGGTTGAGCAGATTATCAAATGTAAAGTAAATCCTACAGATGAAGTCACAACCTGAGAGTTGAACAAAGCATACAAGATTTTATGACGATACGTAACTCGAACGGTTAGGTCAGTTGAAAGAGCACTCGCACCGTTCATAAAATTTTATATCAATATTGATAATAATATTGACACACTTTTCACACAAATTTTTCTTGTTTCTGAAATTATAAACTTAGCTTACTTTTATTTTCTAGAGTTTTTTATTCACATCGCTTAAGTTGTATATTTTTTCTTCTTTTATGTACAATAATTCCCAAATAAAGGGAAATTGCTTGAGATAATAATATATACGAGGTTACACCGTTGTCATCAGTTTTATAATACTAGTTAATCAAGGTATATTTATGAGGAAATTATCAGACACGATCTGGTTATAATGGAATCTTTCAGACACGTGACATCGCTACACTTAGTACGAGAACTATTCACTTGAGCTTAATATATTTACGTTTTAGTGTGTAATTTACCTAAAAATAATGTTGGGTAATGTAAACACTTAATATTAGTGCTGCAGAAAAGGGGTATTCACGCTATTCATAACCTAGGTCCCAAAGAATCATTGAGAGCAAAATTCAAAGAAATTAACATGTTGACTTTTGCTTCTCAATATATTCTTGATAATGTAATGTTAGTTCATAGGCACATAAGTGAATTTGCTAGACGCTGTCATAAACCTAATGTTAACATCAGCAACAGGCATAAGCTTATAATGCCTACTGCTCGGCTAAGTCGAGTTGGTAAATCTAAAAAACGTTTGTGTGGTAAAGGTTATTATAACATTAATGACTTTCTTAATGATACCACAGGTTGGGAATGGAGCAACCTCAGGCTATTAGATAATAAGATTAATTGTAAAATATTACTTTGTAAACATATTTTTTGATGAAAAAAGAAGCCCGCGGAGTTTTTTGCGCCCATTCTCCTCAGGCCTGAGTCATTCATTTTCGAATGGGTGGTAGTTTTGTTTGACTTTCAATAAGTGATGTCAAATCCTATTTTGAATAAAAATATTTGAATTTGAATGAATATCCTTTAAAAAATTAAGAAAAGTGCTGGATCCGATTATTGTTAATAGCGACTGTTATTGAATACCAATATGTCAGTCTTATTACAATAGTTTTTAAATTTTTGATTACCTTAGATACAATTTGCTTTACATAGTTTTGCATATTATAATAAAGCATTTAAATACAATAGTTCTAACTGATAATCGCTAAATAATCGATGGTGATCACTTAACATCAGATGACGTTCGCTCATTTGTTCTCCTCATCCATAAAAAAAAGAAAAAAACACAACTTCAATAGAGTTGTCCAACACTGAAATACAGAATGAATGAAGAGCAGTTCGATTAAATAGTAAATTTATGTATTTATTACCAGGAACTCAGCAGTAGCAGATGACGCAATAGCTGTCAGTTTTATTTTAATTATAATTTATATAAAATTAAAACCAAATAGGTACTAACAAAAAAAATATCATTTTCGATTGCTTTTTATTAGTTGTGCAATATCAAACACAACCGCTTATAAGCTTTAACTTTGTGAGCATCTGTAATATTTACCGTATGATTGAGTTGCTAAACAATTACTAACTATAATTGCAATTGTATGGTTTTGTGTTTTAATGCTTTAACTATGAGGCAACATTTAAATACTATTTTGGCTTATAACTAACAAATGTGCTTACATTAGTGAATACCTTGTTGGGGGAATTTTCCAGATACCACCTTCGCTTAATATGCGTGGCTTTATGTAGTGGCTACAATTTTCTATAATAATATGTTTACATAAAATTTTATTTCTCCAAAAAAAAAAATATGTTCAATGCAGGTAAGTTTAGATATTTCACTCATAAGTTTACGAATCTTAAAAAAATTACATTACTTTACATTTTGGTTCCGATGCCATGGCTTTTATTATTCCTTTAATATTATATTTTAAATGGCGTTCCTTTCTATTAATACAATGCGAAATGCTTTTATAATATATAAAAAAGGAATTATTGCGAGAAATGAAGATTTCCGCAAGGATTCTTTTGTGTATCATTAAAAAAGTCCTGAAGTTTGGTCCTTATCATCAATGTACAAGATGGCCCTAAACTAATACAAATAGAGTTGAATAACGATATATTAATATATCGAATAGAGTTAAATAAAGAGAGTGGCTCTATTTATTTATTTATTTATTTATTTATTAGAAAATGCTTACTAACTAGACACACAATTAATATTATGACTACTTATAATATAAAATTTCTTATATTTATATTTGTATATCTAACTTATAGGTATGCACAGCGTTGCCTTCATTTATTATTGTAAGTTAAGTAATACTACTACAATATGTGTTTACTATTACTAAAAACTATAATTTTATACATCCAAATTATAAGGGTTCAAAAGCGTATTTTTTAAAATTCCAAATGTATTAAAATTTATATCTATACTACTATTACTATGGAATTTACTGTTATATAATTTTGAGATAAGTTGGATAGGTGCTCTATCAAACTACATCCTCACCCTGAATTTTCTTTTGTCTCAGTTATATAATTTACAGAGATGACAAATTTTTCACATCTGTAGGTGGCTCTACAAGCAAGTGACAAAGCGTACGCTCAAAGAAGTTTTAAAAGTAGTTGGAAAATTGTAACGTGGTCATCATACTGAGTCTCATCAAGGAGTTCCAAAGATTAATTTTGGGAAAAATTTGATAAATCCAGACAAAATGTATCAATAATTGTCTTAGATTGTGTTGTGGAACTTGTCACACTTGGACTTTCCAGAAAGACTCTGCAGTTCGTCATAAGTATGGCACAAACTCAACGTTCCGAACGTTATTAGAGCTAAAGAATGGCCTCCGCCTAGCCCACATTTTGTCCTTGTACCACAAATATAAGTCAGTTTACGAACACACGGCCTGATCTGAACGACACGTTGACTGCTTTAAAACTAAGGTTGTCATTTTGAATAGATTTTGTTACTTAGATAAATTAATACATAGGTCTTAAAAAGATTGAATGATTTTATTAACATAACTTATGGCCAAAATAGACATAAAGACAGTCGAACATCTTATAATCAATTAATTGATACTTATTGTTGTTTCATTATGAAAATAAAAGAAGCCCGCTGAGTTTCTTGCACCCTCAGGTAGTCAATGGATGATAGTTTTTGACTTTCAATAAGTGATATCATAAAATAGATAAAACAAAAATATTTAAGTCTGAATTTGAATTTAAAGAATGAAACCGTATTTAGTTTAGATTTGGGACTAAAACATTGTTTAAAATAATTAAGTGCCTGGGGAGTTGAGGCATTTGTATTTAGTCATTTTAATTGAGCATGGAATTTTTTGCAAGAATCTCGTCAAATTAAATTCTGTTCTTAATATTGTATTTTAAGGAAAAACAAGCTCCTAACAAAATTTATAATAAAAATTTTCTTTAGAACTTTCTTTGGGTTTTTCTGTAAAATATACAATAGTTATTCTCATCTAAGAATATAACAAATCATCCTGTAATATGTGAAATTGTGTGCCTGTAAAAATTATTTCGAGATTGTTAAATTTGCGTTCTTGTGAATGCTTTGAAAAATTATGTTCTTTGTCAGTTAAATAACTTCGGAAGTTATCGGGTTCAACTTTCTTTAGTAAATGCGCGCAATTGACATTTGATTAAAGTCGAGTATTTTATTAGAAAACTTAAGGATAAGATATGATTTTGGAGGAAATATGTAGCGAATTCCGCGAACATTAGAACATGCAAATTTCGAGATTTAGAAGTAAAACGGGGCAATCATCAATCTGGAAAATCAATTTGAAATTTACATTATAAATGAGAATCATCAAATCTGTATGAAGATTTATTATATGAGATGATGATGAGATGAGCAGAATGTTCAGCTGATGGTTATTGAAACGTCCTGCCTACTACAATGCAGTGCCGCTCAGGATTCTTGAAAAACCTCACAAATACTGAGCGGCAGTACAAATGCGCTCGTCATCTTTAGACATAAGATGTTAAGTCTCATTTACCCAATAATTTCACTAGCTACGGCGCCTTCCCGACTTAAACACAATAATGTTTACACGTTACTTCTTCACGGCAGATACAGGCGCCGTTCTGGAACCAATAATCAAGCTGGCATCCTGTGCAAGGAGCCTCCCAATATTATTAGAACTACAATATTTTCATAATGATATTTGCAATTTTGAAACGGGGACGTAGATATGCATATAACAAGTTAAACGTTCAGAGATATTAGAAATACTAATATATATATATTTTTTAATTCATTTAAAATATACTTTTACATAAATGCTTTTATATTGTATAATATAATATTAAGTATTTTTTTATATGCATTGCGGGCCTTTAAGGTGGGAGTATGCTCTTTTCTTGAAGTACCCTAAGTCGTATCGGTTTGGGAAAACAGGAGTTGGTATTTGATTCCACAAGGAGGCTAAAATAGGCAAGAAATTACTTTCTTCTTTGACAACGAAGGCTTACTATAGTATAGTAGATTATATAGAGGGTAATGACGCATGGTTCTTGTCTGGTTATGTGATTGTTGTGAATAAGTTGTTATGTGATTTAAAAGATGGGCTGGGGGTTACTTGTCAATACTCCCCCCTTGTCAAAGACCCTTTACTAACTTATATAGCGTAATGAATAAATATATTTCTATTTCTTACTATCGAATATTTACATACAGATTAATATTCATCATATAAATATTCAATATAATCTAAACACGAGGATGGGTGCCTTTACAACCTTACTAGCTGATGCCCGCGACTTCATCCGTGTAGAGCATGGTTTTTCAACCTTATTTTGCTCACCGCCCACTTTGAGAATATGTTTTTTTTCTAGAGTATTTTTTGCCTTTTAAGACTATATTTTTTAATCTACCCACGCCCCATCTGCACCATCTCAATGCGCCCTAATTTTTTCTGGGTCTTCTACTGCCCCCCCGAATGTCTCAAACGCCTACAAGGGGGCGTTATCGCCCACGTTGAGAACCTATGGTGTAGATAAAGGGTTTTTAAGCAAGTTTGGAGTTGAAGATTACCTCATGTCCTATTCCAGTTCCAGTTCCCGTTTTCGCTCCCGTTACCATCATATTATTATATGAATCTTATTAAGAGGAAGATTGTTATGGCAAACTAAATCTAATAATTGTATAGTTATAGGTCATCGACGTGAGTTTCAGTTTGTTACAAATCCCGCGGAAACCATTAATTTTTCCGGGATGAAATGTAGCATATGTCCTTTCCCAAGTTCTAGTTCAGCGAAAGCGCTGTACCAAATTTCGTCAAAATCGGTTCAGTAGCTCCGGCGTAAAAGCGTAACAAACAAACTTACATGAACATTTATAATATTCGTAGTGATACACCAAATTATATTTCAACAATATACAATAATTATTTATTTTGTTTACAGAATTGCTCTCTTGGAGTAGTCCTACATAAAATATCACTAGCGAGAAAGTTTTTCTTGTTGTTAAACTTTTGTACACAAGATGTATTGACCAAACACCGACGTGCGACAGTTACAACAAATACGTTCACTTATCTGAAATCATTCTTTTTCTGTTTTTTACGAAAATGGTAAGTCATTTTTTTTTTTATGATAATAAGGGACGAGACGAGCAGGACGTTCAGCTGCTGGTAATTGATACGCCATGCCCATTACAATGCAGTGCCACTCAGGATTCTCAAAAAGCCCAAAAATTCTGAGCGGCACTACAATTGCGCTCGTCACCTTGAGACATAAGATTTTAAGCCTCATTTGCCCAGTAATTTCACAAGCTACGGCGCCGTTCAGACCGAAACACAGTAATGCTTACACATTGCTTCTTCACGGCAGAAATAGGCGCCGTTGTGGTACCCATAATCTAGCCGGCCTCATGTGCAAAGGAGCCTCTCACTTTCAATAACGTATATTTAGTTATGAATACACTGCTGTCACCGTTTAATGACAAGATCCAAGAAGATATATATATATATATCCATAGTTATGTCCAATATAGTTTTACGGCCGTTCCCAATGTACTATCTACAGATAGAGATAAATTACTACCTTCTACTGTTAGTAGTAAGCTGTCAATAATCTGAAGCTGTCTCAATATACCAGATAAGTCATTCTTATCGCCTTATATTGGGACGCGTGAATTGCAATTTCCATACAAACTTCTATCGCTGGGAAGCTATACGTCGTGCCATTGACAGGCAGTGTATACGGATAAGGTGAGTTACCGTCGTTAAGTTCATTGGGACAGAAAAGTCAACGATAGTTACGATTTTTATATCAAGTATGAGATAGACTGAATATTAGGAACAGTCGATAATCCAATGCTTTATGTTGATAGGTTATTGAAATGTATGTAAGCGTAAAAGGATAGATTTGTCTACCTCTAGTAAGCTAAACTAAGGATAGATAGGTTATTGAAAACAGCCGTTAGAAATAATTTTTTATTTGTTCCGAAACAATTAGAGCCACCAATGTGAAAATTATGTGTCAATACTCATATTACACATACATGATTGTTTTATACATTGTTCATATGTTTTATTTTTTAATTATACACGCGGCAACAAACACGTTTGATTATCGCTACTAATATTATAAATGTCAATGTAAGTTTGTTTGTTACGGTATCACGCCTTAACCACTGAAACAATTTTGATGAAATTTCGTACAGAGATAGAGTAGAACTTGGAAAAGGACATAGGTTAACTTTTGTCTTGAAAAAGAGGTTTGGAGGGGGTGGAAGTTTGTTTGGAAGCTTGTCATTATCAAAGATGCCGCATGAATTATTTAGGAAAGTATTTAGGTACTTGATAAGAAATAAATAAATATTTGTTCTAGCGTTGTTAAGCGTTTAAAAGTACCTAACCTGTGTAAAAAAAAATCTCATGGGAAACTGTATGTGGTAAGTATCAAACCCACAAAATTTTTATGTTTTCGCAAAGGATGGAGAAACAAATTAAGTTGTTTGTAAAAATGTATTAACAAAAGCAATTTATTGTTAGCCGGAGAAGTATGTATCTGTATTATTTGCAAAGTATTCTACAAAATAAAATTTGCTGCCCAATTGTAAAGTCGGGGTATACTCGTAATCTAATAGGCTATATTTTTTTTATTGTTCAAAATATACAAGAAACAAACTTCTAAACAATTTTAGCCATCCTCATGAAACTTAAGTGTTTATGTGAGGAATAGCGAGTTCACTTATTCTTAACTTAAAATATTTTAATATTAAATAATTATTATTCTAAAATTATCCAAATAAAGTACAAAAAATTTGTAACATACAATAACATAACTAAATTATTTAATGCTTAGGAGACAAAGCAAAATAAAAACAATAGAAATAATGAAAAAATGACACACCCAGACTATGCTCATTAGTAATAGATATTTCCTAGAGTATGTGGCCATGATCAGCGGCACTCATTCCCAAGAAATGTCTCTTACATCGACCTAACAACAATGATTTTGTATTACTGGTATCTCAAATTCGATGAGCACATGAATGAATAAATACTTCCCATATTTATAGTCATGTTAACACACTACGGTCAAAAATAATTGTGTGGTTTAATGTTGTTTTAAAAAGATAATACAAAGGAAAGGTAAATAAAAGCTGAGTCCTACGCTATGTCTGCGACGTAAAGAAATTGGCTTACTTTTTATTTATTTCGTGATATCTATACATTTAGGTACCTATTTCCTTATGAATTTTATTTATTAGTATGTGTTAATATTTTATTGTTTAAATAAAAGTATTTTGTTGGTATTGTTAGACATTTTACCAGTGGGAGGATCATTTGCACAGGATGCCTGCTAGACAACGTACCACTGTACCACAACGGCTCCTATTTCTGCCATGAAGCAGGAATGTGTAAACATTATTGTGTTTCGGTCTGAAGGGCACCGTAACGAGTGAAATTAGTGGACAAATGAGACTTAACATCTGATGTCTCAAGGTGACGAGCGCAATTGTTGTGCCGCTCAGAATTTTTGGGTTTTTTGAGAAACCTGAGTGGCGCTGCATTGTAATGGGCATGGCGTATCAATTACCAGCAGCTGAACGTCCTGCTCGTCTCGTCCCTTATTATCATTAAAAAAAAAAATTACTTACCTTTTCTATTTTCGTAAAAAACAGAAAAAAATTATTTCAGATAAGTGAACGTATTTGTTGTAACTGTCGCACGTCGGTGTTTGGTCAATACATCTTGTGTACAAAAGTTTAACAACAAGAAAAACTTTCTCGCCAGTGATATTTTATGTAGGACTACTCCAAGAGAGCAATTCTGTTAACAAAATAAATAATTATTGTATATTGTTGAAATATAATAGAATCGAATTATTGCATTATAATGGGAAGGGCGTATCAATTACCCTTCATCTCGTCCCTTACTGTCATAAAAAACATAATTTTCGATTTATATATCATCTTTGGCGGCAAAAACCTCCTCCATTAATTTCGACTCGTTCCTATCTCTTGGAATACTTATCCACAACTATCCTGTTGTTTCTGCAGATTTTCTACAAAACACACAAAACAATACAATTCCTGTATAATTTATCTTCGATTGGATTTGAAGATAAGAAAAATATTTTAAATTCTCTTTGATAAAAGTATCAATTCAATTATACTTTGATAAACTTAATAAAGACGATACTGCAGTGCAAACTTAATAATTCTAGATACAAAACCAAGTTTATAATGTCCCCAACAACACAAAGTTAAGTAAGGCGTGCTACTAAATATACAAAGGCGAGGCTAGGGCTCCACTAGGGCTGTATATTAATGACTAGTATTCAATAAACACCCTTGTTTGAGCTGCAACGATAGCAAAAGTTTGTGACTGAAAATATGTTTATATATAAAGGGTATATAAATAAAGAGTTTGTTATACGTAATAAAAAAAAATTTAAAAGCTTAAAAATAAAAAATCTCCTTTATTTCAGTCTGGTTAGGAGTATCTTGAAGTATGGTTCAGTTGTCTGGCGTCCTTCTATCATAAGACTGGAACGTGTTCAGATGCGATTTCTGTGGCATGTGGCTTTTAGTACCGGTGAAGCCAAGAAAATTTCTTCTTACATTGAAAGGCTGGTCATCTTTAAAATGGTCACTTTGGATGAACGTAGAGAACTTCTGGATCTTCTGTTTACTCATAAACTATTGAACGGCTTTATCGACTGCCCCGAATTGCTAAATAAATTTAGTCTAAGAGTACCAGTAAGAATTCCACGTAAGCCTATTACTCCACTTTGCCCTCCACTTCGTCGAACGATCCTAGGTACCAATTCCCCAGTCCCACGATTATGTAAAATTGTAAATCTTATAGCGTAGCTGATATTCACATATTTGCTGAATCCTTAGCGAAATTCCGCAAGACCATTTGCAGCATCATTGGTAATCTTATAATTGGAAATGTTATAATTAGAAAATTAATGTAACTGTGTATAACTATGCAAGATACTCATTTATTAATTAAAAAAAATGTTAAATTTGTAACGTATTCTATATAATACTTAAAATTAATTATTACTGTACATTCTGTGTTTATTTATAAGTAATCACATTTAGTTCCTAGTTTTTAGTTCTACTTTTATATTTGTGTGTATTATAGTAAGCGATTGAAAATAAACGTAAAAAATAAATAAATAAAAATCAACATTTTGAAGTAGGTATCTCGTATCTAGGTAGGTAATATTTTTTATATTTCACTAAGAACCAACAACTGTTTTCAGAAGTATGTATTTTTACATCTTAAATGTAGGATTGGTCTCCGCTGCACTCCAACTTGATACCACACTGCCTCAGAACAATAGCTTTTTTATTACGGCAACTAGTAATTGTTTGTGTTCGTGAAATCTTGACAATCAATCGCATCTTTCAAATTTTGTAACATACGCTTCGTGTTATTTTAGATTGAAATTAATAAATAAAAAATACTTACTGATGATACACTTATCATTGATATTGCGAGCAAAAACAGCTCGCAATATCAATGTTGCATTTTGAGAGGGGACTGCTAATGAACTTCACTAAGTTTTTTTACGCAACCCGTCATTTTAGGTCAATTGTTAGCAAAGATTAACAGAACACGTGGCACGTCAACGTCACACATTATTGGAGACTGGCTCGAGTACGCCCACTTGGGCGTAGTATAAGTTATACAAATGATTTAAGTTTTCTTTAGTGTTAATTCCGCCAATGTTTGTTTTTAAACAATTCGACACGTGTTTTGCCTCTACACGAGGCATCCTCAGGACGTGTTGTCTCGCCAAAATCGACATGAGACTCATTTTGGCGAAACAACACGTGTGAATTAACACTAAAGAAAACTTAAATCATTTGCATAATTATGGATTTTCGCAAAGTAACGCCTAATTCAATAAGTAGTATTAGTTGCCGCACTTTGCAACTACGCCTGCGGTATCTAGTTGGAGCGCAGCGGAGACCAATCATTAATCTAAGAGTTACATATTATAATTTGAAATTACAAAAACGCCGAACACTGCTAAAATTTATGTATTGAGTAAATTTGAATAAGTAGATTTTTTAATTGGCTGTTATACCTACATTAATGCTTGAGTCTTTTTTGTAACATTTATGGTGTCGGTCTTTTAAATAAATAAAAAATTAGAAGTACTACCACACGGCATTTTAAAATTTTAGGAGTCGTCTTATATCATAATAATATTCTAAATTATTGTGCCCTCTTTATCAATTTGAGTAGTCTTTACAATTAAAATAATTACATAATACCAGTGGTAGGCTCCTTTGCACACGATGCCGGCTAGATTATGGGTACCCCAACGGCGCCTATTTCTGCCATGAAACAGTAATGTGTTAGCATTACTGTGTTTCGGTCTGAAGGGCGCCGTAGCTAGCGAAATTACTGGGCAAATGAGCCTTAACATCTTATGTCTCAAGGTGACGAGCGTAGTTGTATTGCCACTCAGAATTTTTTGGGGTTTTCAAGAATCCTGAGCGGCACTGAATTGTAATGGGCAGAGCGTATCCATTACCATCAGCTGTACGTCCTGCTCGTCTCGTCCCTTATTTTCATAAAACTGGTCTAAATGAAAAAGAACTAAAAACATACAAGATCTCAACTGTCTTGTTAAAATATTTAAATAGGTCTTCTCATAATATACTATGATACCTACTTGTGCTAGCTGGAAGATCATGGATCATTACGAAGAGAGACGGACCTATATGGATGGCAATATCTTCGCACGACACGCCACAAGTTAGGATATCATCCCCACCATCTGGATGTGTGGCGGTCCTCCACAGTGCGGTTTTCAAGGAGCTTTCTACCACGTACCACAAAGCTGTGGAATGGACTTCCTTGTGCGGTGTTTCCGGGACAATACGACATGGGTACCTTCAAAAAAGCGCGTACACCTTCCCTAAAGGCCGGCAACGCTCCTATGATTCCTCTGGTGTTGCAAGAGATTGTGGGCGGCGGTAATCACTTAACAACAGGTGACCCGTCCGCTCGTTTGTCCTCCTATTCCATAAAAAAAAAATTGTAAGAGTAAAATTGTTACTCGAACAAAAAATCTATAGTCATTGTTGTTTTTTCAAGAAAAAGGCCTTATTAGTAAGAGCAACGTTTATTACTTCAGTTTGGGATGTCAAATTGAGTTCACGGCATTTAAAGATATTTGAAATAAATGAAACATCTAAATTGAATAATTATTCTTCTTCTATCGCCTAAACCACTAATCCTATCGACATGAAACTGTGGTAGTTAGCATTTGATGCGAAATTTATCCTAGATGGCTACTTACTTTTTTATTGTATTTGTAATAAGATGAAAAAAAATTAATTTATTTCCTTTTAAAATTTGCCCAGCGAAGCGGGTAGTTACGGCTAGTATAAATATTTTTTTTTCCAACTCGATTTACTCCAATAGTTAACCGATGACAATGCATAATAAATTTATAGTTAAACTATAATATAATAATGTTATATTACTTATAAGAACTAATACAATTAATTCAAATTAATAAGAAATTTTCCTTTTCCTTCAAAATTTCCAATGAAATATTTTCATAGTATTTGCAAATTATGGTCTAGCCCAGGGGTTAAGTGAAATAAAATATCTTCTAATCTAATCTAATATATAAAATTCTCGTGTCATGGTGTTAAACATTGAACTCCTCCGAAACGGCTTAACCGATTCTCATGAAATTTTGAGTGCATATTGGGTAGGTCTGAGAATCGAACAACATCTATTTTTCCCTAAATGTTAAGGGTGGTCAAGATCTTTTTTTAACTTTTTTGACATTTTTTTTAAATTTGTTTGATTATGAGTCAGCATTAAAAAATACATACAACTTCAAATTTTAACCCATCTACGATCAACAGTTACTTTTGTATCGCGATTTTAATATCGGCAATACAACGTTTGCTGGGTCAGCTAGTAATATATATATATTTCTTTTGTGTGTTTGTTGTAACTGAACTCCTCCTAAATGGCTGGATCGATTTTAATGAAACTTTCTGTGTGTCTTCAGGTGGATTCAAGAATGGTTTAGATTCACAATTGAACTACCTCCTAAACGGCTGGACCGCTTTTGATGATTTTTTGTGTGTTCCAGTAAATTAGAGATTGTTTTAGATTCTCAATTCCGTCTATATCTTTATATATATTATATTTCTTTTGTGCGTCTGTTGTAACTGAACTCCTCCTAAACGGCTGGACCGATTTTGATGATTTTTTGTGTGTTCCAGTGAATTTGAGGTTGGTGTGTGTCTTCAGGTGAATTCGAGAAAGGAATAGATTCACAATTGAACTACCTCCTAAGCGGCTGGATCGATTTTGATGATTTTTGGTGTGTTCCGGTGAATTGGAGATTGGTTTAAATTCTCAATTCCGTCCATATAATATAATTCTCCTGCTTATGTGTATGTTAGTGAACTCCTCCTAACGGCTGGACCTATTTTTCAAACTTTAGACGTGTGTACAGGACAACGTCTGTTGGGTCCACTAGTACTAATATAGATTATCGAAAATATCAGAAAATGGTCTCCAGATGTGCCATTTGCCCATAGCATTGAATTTATCATCTGAGTCTCATGCATTAGGGCTCGCCAAAGCCTTACCCTAAGATTTTAGTGATTCCCAGCCACTGTTCAGGCATTATCTATTAATAAATTAAATTAAAATGTTTCATAAAAAAATGGCTCCTTGGTAAATCCTATTACTCCACAGCTGAATATCTATGTGATCGGACAGCCTGGGACTAGATTATCATTATTTCATAGCGATAGAAATGACTGTACAATATTGTATATTTTTATTGACAAAAGCCTAAAAAAATAATGCCGGGAGAGTTTCTTGCGCCGCTTCTTCTCTCTCAGAGCGCCATTTGTTTTAGTATATTAGAAATGACACCAAAAAGAATTCTAAAGGAATCAATTTGAGAAAATAAATGCCTTTTATGCCTTTTAGTATACCAATAGAAAATATTTTGATAGTGATATTATAGTATATATAGATATAGTATATAAGAAAGGTGAAGAAAGCTGATGAGTAAGCTATTATGTTTATGACTCCCAATTTCGGAACATAATGTGTTGCAATGTATCATTTTTATGAGCGCTGAAAGTGAATATGCCAGCCAAGATAAGTTTAACGGAGGCTTTTTAAATTTAAAACGGAAATTAACTTTAATTAATATTTATATTGATTAGGTACATGAAAATTAGTGTAATTTTAATTAAGTTTGCTACATATACTGCGTTTCTTCAAAACTATGTTTTTTTAGTGATCAGAACGTTCAGCTGATCGTAATTGATACGCCGTGCCCATTAGGATGCAGTCCGGTCAGAATTATTGTAAAACCCACAAAATTGAGACATAAGATGTTAAGTCTCTTTGGCCCAGTAATTTCACTAGCTACGGCACCCTTCAGATCGAAACAATAATGTTTACACATTACAGCCTCCTGGCAGAAATAGGCGCCTTTGTTGTACCTCATAATCAAGTCGGCATCCTTTGCAAAGGAGCCTTCCACAGGTAAAAATTAATATTAAATAATTATAATAGCAAATATAAAAGAAATAACAAAAAATTGTGATTTAAATCAAATACACACGAAATGTATTAAAGGATACTTTACGGAAAGCTCAAATATTACAGAAATAATTACGCAACGCTTCTTAAAACATCTTAATAAAGGATAAGGGTCTAAGATAATTGTATTCTATAAACGTCTTTATAGGCTACAAAAAGAAATAATTGCTAAAGATATCTGTGACGGTGAGTGAAGGATCCAGATCTGCGATGAAATCCATGACTAATGCCCCGGATAATTAATTGCAAAACTCCTTCTTTTTGTTGTAATTGCTGTCAACTGAATAAAAAAAAATATAGGTTAATCGATATTTTTTTTCACTTCAAAATATTATTTACAGTCACGCTTACAATTTCCGATTTATTATTTAACTATCTGACCCTACAGACGTTGTTCAGTACATACTAAATAAACAACTGTTTTTTTATGAATTTGTCAATCATGATTTTTTCATAACGTCAAGAATTTTTTCATAAGATATGCTCCCTGTTGTTATAATGAAATTGTTTCACAGCAGAACTGTCAATTCGTTCGTCAATAAATTCTCTCATAGAAAATATGTCATACAAAACAAATACTGGAAATTAAAATAATTATGGGTCCCAAATAGAAATAAAAACTATCCTATCTCTCAAATTGGACTAAACCGCACTCGGTGAAGTAGTCCCCATTAAAATGTGGTCAGGAAAGTTTAGGAGTTCACTGGAAAAAAACATAAGGACATTGGATTTATGTATATAAAGATCAAAATCGAGTCCTCTCTTGAGAAGGTCACGGAATGGGGTAAATTGAACCTTGTCCAATTTAACCCCCAGAAGACTCAAGTTTGCGCGTTTACGACTAAAAAAAAACCCATTTGCCGTATCACCGCTCTGTGACAACACTCCCCTTAAAGCCTCGCCTTGTATCCGAATACTGGGTCTTGAAATCTCGAGCGACTGCCAATTCCGTGGCCTACTGAAGGGCAAAGCCAAATTGGCTTCGAAGAAGCTGGGCGTCATTAATAAAGCACGGTAATACTTGGCCACTCATGGAGTATTGCTGTCATCTTTGGTCTGGCGCACCCTAGTATCAGCTCGACCAACTAGACCCAGTGCTCTGTGAACGGCTGGATCTCTTGGCGTTGTGTAGAGATGTCACTTCATTGTGTGTCTTCTACCACATTTATCACGGGGAGTGTTCCGAAGAGCTGTTTATCCTGATTCCTGCCGCCGTATTCCACCTTCGCACGACACGCCACAAGTTAGGATATCATCCCCAACATCTGGATGTGTCCTCCACAGTGCGGTTTCAAGGAGCTTTCTTCCACGTACTACAAAGCTGTGGAATGAGCTTCCTTGTGCAGTGTTTCCGGGACGATACGACATGGGTACCTTCAAAAAAAGCGCGTTCTCATTCCTTAAAGGCCGGCAACACTGCTGTGATTCCTATGGTGTTGCAAGAGATTGTGGGCGGCGGTAATCACTTAACACCAGGTGACCCATACGATCGTTTGTCCTCCAATACCATATAAAAAAGTAAGCTTTAAATCCACTTCAAATACATTTTAATGATAACAGTGGATAGGCGGAAGTTTATTGAGAGGAATCGGCAAAAAACCAACAACATAAAAATCAAAGAAAATTGCGGAAAGGTTTATCAAGCGCTCGTATGATAAGCAGTGCGGGTTACTGCTTGCAAACAACACTTCTGAAATGAGTTGTTTCCAGTTAATTAGATCCAATTTGATTTGCAAGCTCATTAAATAAGTATGTAATGTTTGAAAACGCCGTCAAGGAGTGAAGTGCACGAATTATCGTGTTTCGTTTTGAACAATAAATGATAGAATAGAGAATAGATAAATAAATTATGATGGTTTAATTTTTGGCTCTACTTATATCTCATTTAAAATTTTAAAACAAGTTATTTATTTTATAATGTTACCACTTGCTTTAGAAGTCCCTGTTTTTTTATATCCCAAAGCTGGAATGATTTTTTCCAACATATTCTATGATTAACGTTTTCTTTCAACATTTATAATATACAACACCATAATTTATTATACACATATATATTGTTCCACTTTGGGACCTGTAGACACACACATAGATACGGACGCGGTCCTCAAAATCTACACGGAGCCAGAGAGTAGACAGGCCCCTACCCTCAAAATTGTCGAGACGGCGACAGCAGATATCCCCCCTAACTTACACACATACCCCGGCATGAGGCAAAAATTCTGCTCAATTTTGTACCCGGGGTACGTTAAAACTGACGTGTCGCTAGGTCGAGATATCTGCGTCTCCGTAAGTAAACACAAGGCCGACTGCGCACTTGGAGTGAATTCCCCTGATATTGCAAAAGTCCACGTTGAGCGTGGAGCGGGGTGCCGTGGTGTTACTGCCTCGTTTGTTCTCGGAATACGACGGGCAGTGCGAGCGAGAATGCTCGGGGAGGGATTCTCCGACTCTGGTTGAGCCGGTACCCTCCTGGGGAAAAAGCTCTTTTAGTTCCGCTGTCATGCGGTTTTCCACTCGGTTGGAGGGGGGGGGGACCCTATACTACCCTAACCTACGCGAAACATAGCGGCACAAGGCCGCCACTTCACGCCGCTATTCTGTGCGAGTGTGGTAATAACCCGGACGAGTCTGGCCGAAATTGTGCTGAAGTCATAAGACGGCAGCGTGACTCTCCCACTAAAAAGCCCTTATACGCCTCTTAAGACACTCTTGGGCCAGGGACTCCCCTATTCTTTTTACGCCCCGGGGAAGTACAGGGCATATTAGGAAATTGACTTAAGTAGTCGCTCTTTCAAATCTTAATAATTTGTAATTTTATAATTAATTAATCTTGTATGTCTTGTTCAACTCTCAGAGTGTGGCTTCATCTACAGGATCTACTTTACATAATAATTTTTTTAATAAATTTATCCAAGAATAATACGAAAAATATTAATCCTTAATAGATACAGACAGAACGACAGAAAAATAATAATTTAAGTGTATTTAACATTATAAATAGTATATTCGTCGGAAAAAAGATCTTCAATGAAGCTCTACATGGCCTGCAAACTCTGAGTTGCAAACCGTTCACAGGTCGACATTTTAGTAAAGTCATGTATTTTACGAGAAAACTTAGAAGACATTATGTGGCTGTAGAGGAAACTTATGACAAGTGGTCAAGACGTGACACTCATACCTATGTTAAGATACACTATTATGAGTTATTATATTTTAAGTTTGGCCCATCATGCACCATAATGACGTACTGGATTAGATTTATTATGAAATAACTCTTTAATATGTAGTGCTAGTCAATTCTTTGTGCGAAAAAAAGAAACAAAAGTAAGGTACCAACTTCAATGTATAATTCACTTATAATAATAATGAATATAAGACTTAATTGGGTTTCTCTGAAAATATAAGTTTTTTTTTTTTTTTTTTTTATGGAATAGGAGGACAAACGAGCGTACGGGTCACCTGGTGTTAAGTGATCACCGCCGCCCAAACTCTCCTGCAACACCAGAGGAATCACAAGAGCGTTGCCGGCCTTTAAGGAAGGTGTACGCGCTTTTCTTGAAGGTACCCATGTCGTATCGTCCAGGAAACACCGCACAGGGAAGCTCATTCCACAGCTTCGTGGTACGAGGAAGAAAGCTCCTTGAAAACCGCACTGTGGAGGACCGCCACACATCCAGATGGTGAGGATGATATCGTAACTTGTGGCGTGTCGTGCGAAGGTGTGATCAAAGTCAAAGTGATTTATTTGCCAGAAACATTCACAAGTAAAGTTATTACAAATTCAAGAGTAGGCACATGTTTCGTCTTGAAACACATGCAAATATTTTTGTGGTTTCACTTCACAATATTATAAACCTAACAATGAATAATTACGGCTACATTTAATTTGACCAACGGAATTTGATTGAATACCTCGAAACAAAATGTGAAAAAAGAGGCTAGAAATGACAGCGCCTCCTCGGATTCAGTTCTAATATATTATGTGATATAACGAAATAAAAGTTGATGAAAAATAAAAATATATCTTAGATTACGGATTGGATCTCCGTTGCCCTCCAACTAGATACCGCAGTAGTAGTACCGTAGTCTCAAACTTGTTTTTTTTTTTGTTTATAAAGGTCTTTATTTACCATAAGCTTAAAATATAATACAATGGATACTGTACATAATCACTTAAAGACAATTATTTTACATAGACTAATTACGTCTTTCTAAAATATTTAGATATAAAACAATATAAACTTAATAAACAAGATAATGAAATAGGTAGGTATTAAAATACAAAACATCTCGCTGACTTTATGGTCATACAAGTTTTAGATTATGTACCTACTTAATTTATTTTTAAGAAGGTATAACAATATTATTTTGCAATAAAAGTATTATTGTGACATAATACTAGCACATTAATCACAATTAAATTGTTCAATACTAATCATGGAGAAAACAATAACGTAGTAATACAGTGATTATCAAAATTATAGCATTGCATCAATGCGTAAGGTAACGCATTACAATACCTACAGGCTGCGAGCCTGCAACACCAAGCTAGTTGAAACCGGTATTATGTGACGTTATCCATACTCGAGGAAATAGTGATGTGGGAGGCGATATCGATTATACCTGCCAGCGTATCGTAAGTTATTTAAGCGGGTTCTACCAATTGAGGAAATTAAGGGATTCTTATGAGTCAGATTTTTAAAAAGATTTTATCGTAATTTGTATTACAAGTGCTGCACCACACGGGAGCAGCATATGTAATGCATGGCCTGACAAGACTAGAATATATACGCATTTTAGTGTTGCAACTTAAATTTGATTTGCGGTTAAGCACAGGACTGAGAGCGTTAATTGCTTTAATACCTTTTACATGAAGAGCATTTGTATTTTGTGTCCAGTTTAGCTTATTATCTAGTATAAGACCTAGGTATTTTACCGTAGTACTCCATGGGATAAGTTGGCCGTCTATTCTTAGTTTGCGAATTGGAGATGAGCGTTTTCGAGTAAACATAATAGCTTCCGTTTTAAGGGTATTTATTTTTAACTTCCACTTGGTGAAATAAATGATAAGTAGTTCCAGTGACCACTGAAGGCGTGATATTATAATATCAATGTCATCAGAAGACGTAAAACTGGCAGTATCGTCTGCAAATCCAACGAGGTGGGTATGAGGTTGTTTTTTGATGTCATTTAGGTACATCACGAATAAATAGGGCCCTAAGATTGAACCCTGTGGTACACCGGCTGGTACAGGTCGTGGGCTCGATATAACATCACCTATGTGGACTGCAAAAGAACGATCTTTTAAATATGACTTAAGTAATCTAACCAGAGGCAATGGAACATCGTGTGAAATTAGTTTATGAATCAGTCCAGCATGCCAAACAGTGTCAAAGGCTTTTTCAACGTCTAATAGTATCATGCCAGTAGACTGGCCTAAATTAAGATGATGAGTCACGTGTTCGGCGACTCTTGCTAATTGCTGCGCAGTGGAATGACCCTTGCGAAAGCCGAACTGCTCAGGAATAATTTTGTTTTCTATTACATCTAATAGCCTCTTTGCAATTAACGATTCAAATAGTTTAGCTAAGGAAGGAAGTAAGCTGATAGGGCGATAATGAGATGGGATAGTATCGTCCTTTCCGGGTTTTTTGATTGTAATGACTTTGGCAATTTTCCACATTGAAGGAAAATAACTGATACGAAGACAGTCATTTAGAATTTTTGTTAAAAGAACCAGTAATTTCTGCGGTAGGTTTTTCAGTAATTGATTATTTAGGCCATCAATACCTGGAGCTTTACGATTTTTAAATTTTTTAACGGCTTTAGCTATTTCTGTTGGGGTAATGGGCCGCAACGGAGAACTATAGTTTGGTATATAAAGACTCAGTAGTCTCAAACTGCGGCAACTAATACTACGCTCAAGTGGGCGTACTCGAGCCAGTCTCGAACAATGTGTGACGTTGTCGTACCACATGTTCTGTTAAACTTTGCGTATAATTAAAAGTAAAATGGCGGGTTGCGTAGTAAAACTTTGTATAAATAATACTACAAGAAATAAGAAACACTCGAATCACATACAAGCAGCAATTAGTTGTCGTAATGAAAAAGCTACTGTTCTTAGGTAGTGGGGTATCTAGTTGGATAGCAGCGGAGACCAAATCTTAATCTAAATTAATATTATATTCACAAAATACTTAAAAAATTAAAGATAGACCTGAAAACACAAAAGTAAAACATTTAATGCCTTTATTTCAGGATTTCTCATTTCGTTTTGTATAAATTTTATCTTTTCACATTTTTACATATTGTAAGACAAAAAATACCTATTTGCGATCACGGACGAGTAAAAAAGAATGACTCCGTGTCACCGTACATAACAGTGAAGCACCAAAACAAGCCGGTAAACGTGTATATACATAGCCCCACGCACACACACTACTACAGGCCGGGAGGCGGCCATTATGAGAAATGTCATCATCTGTGACAGATCAGTTCGCGTCTCAATAAAATATTTTAATAATGCCGTCGTGCGTTGTAAAAAGTGTAAAAACGATACTATATAAGTATACAAATGATTTAAGTTTTCTTTAGTGTTAATTCCGTTAAAATCTGGCACGACTCGTGCCTGATTTTGGCGAGACAACACGACCTGATGATGCCTCGTGTAGAGGCGAAACACGTGTCGAATTGTTTTAAAAACAAATATTGGCGGAATTTACACTACAGAAAACTTAAATCATTTGTATAATTATGGATTTCCGCAAAGTAAAGCCTAATTCAATAAATTTTCTTACTATATAAGTATTTTTGGCCGTATAATATGATTATTTAAGGGAGAAAAAAATGTGTATCCCCCGTAACCGGAAACACACTAGTTTAACGGTGCTTCACTTCCTTATATCACCGCGCGGAGTCCTTCTGTTTTTACTCGTCCGTGTTTGCGATATATGTGATTTGAATACTTATACATAATTTTCTATTGACATAATGCATTCTCAGCCGAGCAATAACCAAATTGGAAGTAAAATCAAGCGTGTGAATGAATTAAGTGCAATATGCTGCTTCTGGCAGGCCTACTAGAGGCTTTTGAAAACATGAGAAATAATTGTATACCGTTCAGACGCCCCACGACGATTAATCATGCCCTCAGCGGGCGGTGAAGGTGACCTATGGTCGCTACACTTGGAACTACAACGTATATTACGTTCGTTAACATTTCCATTAAACAACGCACAAAAGTGCGTAGAGTGCCATGCTTATACTATACAGCGTGGCTCTACGATGGCAACAATAAATGAACGGGTAGAACCGTAATCATAAAAAAAATTTAGAATACAAATACATAATTCACATAAGTAAATCAATTTTCAATAATATAATTTCGGAACATTTGTAGGTCATCTAGTAGCCGCGAACTAGCGTAGGCACTGTCACTAAGCTCGGTATCCAAAGCCAAAGCGGAGAGGTGAGGAGATATATAAAAAATATACAAAAAAACTCATTTCAATCTTTGTTTTAACTCTGGCTTAGTAGACCCAAGTGGTCGTCACTCATAAATGTCTTTTCTGCGCATTCTGTTCAGAAACCAACCGGTCAAACATTATTTTATCTACAATGTACCTGTATACTTATAGGCTTAGATTAATTGTACATTTAGACAGACTATCCGCTAATTTCTGCAACTGCTTCATTAAGGTTAATGTTTCATTAAATAATAATAATTAATTTCTTTTTCATTTTGACAGTCAAAGATAGAATGTGATATAATGAAACATTCACTTTAAATAAAGTTTTTGCAACTGACGATAAGACAGCTGTGAAAACGTAGAAAACAATAGACTTTAGAACTAACCTCTATTTTGAGTATTTCACGCATACTAACAGAAAGTGTCATACATATCGCTAGTAATAATATTCCTGGCTTGTTTTTATCGGTTGTCTAACAGCAAGAGACTATAAATTACCTAAGCCTATAAACAACATCATATTAACGGTATGAGAACTTGATAATGTTTTTAAATTAAAAACATTCAATTATACACACTCATAATAAATCTGAAGAGATCAAATTTCTGTACAAAGAAAAAAAATATATCAAAACTCGGGACTCGTCGGATAATAGAAGAGGGACCCGGGGCACAGTTAAAAACCTATACTTATATAGCGTAGTACACAACAACTTATGCACATAGTTAAATAAAATATGGCATGTTGTATCTTATATTGCCTGTCAACAACTTAGATACTTTTCATCCCGAAAATTAAAGAGTTCCCGTGGGACATTTAAAACCTATACATACTTATATAGCGTACTACACAACAACTTTTGCTCATAATTTAATGAAATTTGGCATGTTGGTACTTTATATTGCCAGTCAACATTTTAGATACTTTTCATCCCGGAAAATTAAAGAATTCTTGGATACATTTCATTCTGGAAAATATACGCTTTCCCGTGGGAAAGTTAAAAAAGTATAGTTTCATATATAGCTTAGTACACATCAATTTAAGTCCCTACTTTGGTAAAATTTGTCAAGTTGATACCTTAAATTCTCGGTAAAACAATGTGCATTATAAAATTAACAAATCCCATAAAAGTGACGGGTTCCCGCGGAAAAGTAACACTACAAAAACTAAGCCCAGCATAGTGTCATTCATATTAAATCAATTGTGATTGATGGATGTTATATCCACCTCAGACAAAGAGCGAGATCGACAAGTCATTTAGGTCAGACATAATAAATAGGTACATCGATACATACTAAACATAATCGTACAACCCTGAGAATATCTCAGCCCTACCTTTTGGCTTTCCAAAGAAGTATCTTCTAATAATATAAATACGAAAGTTTGTAAGAATGTATGGACGTCTGGATGTATGGATGTATGTTTGTTGCTCTTGCACGCGAAATCTACTTAATGCATTTTATTGATACTTTACAATAATATAGTTTATATATTATCAGAATAATACCTACATAACAGATATTTATTGTAGATGAATTTTGTCTATACTACATTATTTGAACAAATATTTGAATAGTTATGACCATGACGATTAACAACCGAGTGCGCGATATGTAGTGCGGTCCGGTGGCAGGCGGTGGGACGGGCATGCGAGCGATCGGACGACTGCGGATGGAGGACTTATTAATTTTAAACGCCTGCAGTTCCAATTAATTTGCATTTTCAATGCCCATCAACAAATCGCAGGGTCTCAAACCTTAAAAGAAGCAGACATATATTTGAGAATGCCGTGTTTTTGCTACGGCCAACTCTACGTGACTTGCTCACGCGTTTCTAAATCGCAAAATCTTTATATTTATCCTGACTAAAATAAATCGTTTAACTTAATTTAGGAGGACATAGGAGTACATTGCTGGTAGATATTTATAACTTTTCCATTACTATCAAGCATCATATACATACAGCCGTACCTATCTATCCTTACAAACAATAGCGTTTATAATACCTATTGGTGAAATCATCATAAAAATTCTGAGTACAAATTAACATACATTACTCAATATAGTTGTTCGAACGGCTGAACTGATTTTTGTGATTTTTAATTTGTTGGATTTGCCTCCGTCCCGAATAGCAGAATAATATAAAATCAATGAAAAATTAACCAAAATAAGATAATACTCTTCTACATTTAAAAATCATTATAACAATTTTCTGAAGGGTTTTCTTTTTTTATGTAAAAGGAGGGCTAAAGAGCGTAAGGGCCGCCTGGTGATCTGTAAGTGATCACCGTCGCTCACATTCTCTTGCAACATCAGAGGAATCACAAGAGCATTGCCAACTCTTATCTCTGGATCTAATAGAAAGTCAAATTTTTGTGAGATATTAACCCAAAAAGACTTTTTCATAGTAGTTGTATTTGTAAAATACGTCGGAGAAAAGATCTGAGCAGTATGAAATATTTTTTAAAAATATAAAATTATAACGGTTTAAAAAATTGTTTCAGTTGACTTTTTTACTGAGCGTTACTACCGTCAGAAAAAATTCTGAGTCACCCCCAACCCACGTCGCGCCTAAAGAAGTTTTACTTCAAAAATACTACCCATAGTAAGTAGTAACTATCCCGCCGCGGACGAGGTCGAGGGAAAAAGCTAGTTTTCTTATAAACGTCAAAAATATGACACTAAAATTCGCAAAGCATAATGATCAAATAATTCAAACAATAAATGAAGGAAGAGTTAAGTTGAAGCATTCCAAAAGCTCAAATTTTAACACAAAAGATCCAATAAAATAGGAACGACCTGAAACTTGTTTGGGGAAGCTCGTAAAAACTCGCTATTGGAACCAGAGGGCAGAAAGTCACTAATTTCAAAGTTTTGCTCAATTGTAGATTAAATTCGGATTAAACCACGCTTTACGTAGTTAAGTCGAGATATATGAACTGAAAATGTTTGAGGTTTGTTCATTTTCTATCTTATGATCAAAACTTTTTCAAGTATTTATATTATGTGTGCGAGCGATGTACAGTAAATAATAATTATTATTATTAAAATTATTAGTAAATTATTCGATCGATTCGACAAATATATTATTGAGTATTTTCAATTCCGAGCTCAATATTGTCGAACGGCACTGACTTAAAACCCATCAATAGGTAGCACATATGAATAATAGTATTTTATTAATATTAAAGGTAAAGGTTTGCAAGAGGTGTATTAAATTAAATTTTTAGTTATTTGATACTATTCAGTTTTTGAAGTCGGTTTTTTTTAAACGTAGTTTATTTTTTATAACGGAATAAATCTGTAAAGCTCTAAAATCCTATTAAAATATTGTGTGATAATCACGGGCCAGTAAAAAAAGAAGGACTTCACGCCGTGATATTAGCAAGTGAAGCACCGTTATGCTAGTGTGTGTGCGGTTAAATTGAATAAAAATAATAAATAAATAAAATTTAAAAATAGATATACAAAATCGGGTGTTGCTGTGTTGGGGCACGTGAACGTATGAAACATGAAATATTTTTATATTAGCGAGTCGATTGTAGTGTTCGATATAGCTTTTGTATTACGGCAACTATTAGATTCTTGTGTGCGTGGCATCTTTGACACTCAATAGAATCTTTCAAATTACTATATATGTGATCCCAGTGTCTTTCTTCATTTCTTGTAGACATTATTTTTGCAAGGTTTTACTACGCAACCTGGCATTTTAGTTTCAGTTATTAACAATGATTAAAAGAACATATGGCACGTCAACGTTACACATTGTTCAAGACAGGTTAGAGTACGCCCACTTAGGTGTAGTATTAGTTGCCGCACTTTGCGGCTACGCTTGCGACATCTAGTTGGAGCACAGCGGAGACAATTATTAATCTAAGATTGTAGAGTTAAATATTTGAATTGAAATAAATTTTACTTGGTTCTTGTGGGTGTCGGTGCATTGTTCCAAATACAGAAGCGGAAAAGTATTACAGGAGGCATAGTCTTGAAGTTTTATTGATACTTTTAGAACGCTACCGAAAGCTTTGCCTATTTCTAGAACGAGCTGATGCCTGGTGATTGTATTGAAATTTTTTTATTTATCAAATGCCTAGTTATTTTACGTATTATTTTTATTTATTTCTTTAGAGATTTAATTCCTTTTATATATATACATCATACATTTAGGTATCTTAATTTATATAAATCCAGTGTCACGATGTTTTATATTTAGATATCTTATTATACCTATATATAAATCCAGTGAACTCCTATACTAATGAACGGATTTTAATGGAGATTACTTCATGGAGTGCAGTTTAGTCCAACTTGGGAGATAGGATAGTTTTTATTTCGATTTGGGACCCATCATTATTTATTTATTTCCAATATTTGTTTTTTATGGACATGTTTTCTATGAGAGAATTTATTGATACCTGTTTTGACAGTTCTGCTGTGAAACAATGTCATTATAACAACAGGGAGCATATTTTACGAAATAAATCTTGATGTAAAATGAAATGTATGAAATATTATTGACAAATTCAATAAAAAACAGTATAATTTTCTTTATTATGTACACAACGTCTGTAGGGTCAGCTAGTTTACTTATTAATTGTATTTATTAGTATGTTTTAATGTTTCATTGTTTTAAATAAAAGTATTGTTATTAATTATTTTAGATATAAGCCTCCTCTATTAATTTCCACTCGTTCTTATTTCTTGCAATTGTTATTTATTACAAATTATAAAATATTTTATCCCAACGCTGCTTTAACCGAAATCATAGGCCCTTATTAATTCCATTTGTATCAAAATGATTTGAGTTTTCTTTAAACAATTCGACACGTGTTTCGCCTCTACACGAGGCATCCTCAGGACGTGTTGACTCGCCAAAATCTGGCACGAGACCTCAGTTTTCCGCAAAGTTACTACTTCAATAAATTTTCCTAATTCCATTTGCTAAGGTAAGAATTACGGTGCAACTATGTAAGAAAAATTGGTTGTGCCTCAGCCGTAAGCTCGAAGTCCATACAGGGAGCCATACAGTCCCTGACTATTTCAACTATAACACTAGACATACGTTTTTTGATTTAAATCATTTTGTATTTATTTATTTGTGTAGAGCAAACTAAAATAATCAAAAATAATACTTACCTTATTAATTTTTAAAGTGACATCCCTCACTTCTGGGATTAATTAAATTAAAATATGTCTAAACAAAATTTATGAACGATGCGATTTAGATACCAAGATTTATGAACCATACGTCACTCGAACCCAAGAGGTCGCATTGTTCAGAATTTTTGTTTACAAATTTAATTTAATGATGAAGGATTAAATAAATAAAAATTCTTGAAAAGACTCCATAGGTACTTGTTTTATTAAATTACAACAGAGACGGAGACAGACAGAATGAGATTTTTTAGCGGGAAAATATTGACAGATCGTAGTGTAGTGACACTTAAGTTTCTGACAGCTGGGTGACAGGGTGACATGTTTTTTTTATTTCGATGAATTCATTCAACAACAGTAAAATACATACATACAGTTGTTTTAGTTTTACTAAGAATAAATGATATGAGTTACTAATCTTTGTATATTTATATGTTAAACACAACAGCTGCAGACTCACATCACAATTAATTGAGACGTCAGAGAAACGAAGAAAAGAAAACAGTAATTACTTTTCATCATCACAATCTGCTTTGGAAAACACATTTTACTTTTAATGGATATTCCATCTGTATAGCTCACAAAGCCTATTAAAAGATTGTGTGATAGTCACTGACGAGTAAAAAAAGAAGGACTCCACGCCGTGATATTAGCAAGTGAAGCAGCGTTATGCTAGTATATGTACGGTTACAGGGGATACCAGTTACACAATTATTTCTCCATTAAATAATCATTTAGTATTAATATTATTAATACTTACTTATATAGTATCGTTTTTACACTTATTCACAACGCACGACGGCATTATTAAAATATTTTATTGAGACGCAAGCTGATCTATGACAGACGATGACAATTCTCATAATGGCTGCCTATCGGCCTGTAGTAGTGTAAGTGTGTGCGTGACGCTATGTATTTACACGTTAATCGGCTTGTTTTGGTGCTTCATTGTTATGTAAGGTGACACGGAGTCCTTATTGTTTTTACTAGTAAATAGTATGGAGAGGTGTCCGTATTAACACATTAATACAACTAGAACGCGGAAACAGAGGAAATCTGAAAATCCTACTTAGAATACCTCTCAGATATATCACTAATTCCGTCTATTCAGAATCAGGTGTACTAACGGTCTGCCAACTTTATTTGCAAAACGACTATCCTAAAGAAACATTAATATTAACGTTTGGACCTATTCTGAGACGAAATAAAAGTCAAATATGTATAATTCCCCATATACTCAACTCTATGTTTACAGTAACCAAATATAATGTAAAGCAGCTAATACATTTTTTTAATTAAGTTTAAACAGTGGGAGGCTCCTTTGCACTGGATGCCGGCTAGGTTATGGGTACCAGAACAGCGTCTATTTCTGACCTGATGGTACATATGGTGAATGTGTAATCATTACTGTGTTTTGGTCCGAAGGGCACGTAGCTAGTGAAATTACTGGGCAAATGAGACTTAACGTCTTGCGTCCGCAATTATTGTAGTGCCGCTAAAAACTTTTGGGTTTTTCAGGAATCCTGAGCGGTATTAATTACCACCAGGTGAACGTGCTGCTCGTCTCGTCCCTAACTGTCATCAAATGAGATAATAATAGCTAATACACGACTAAAAATACTAACGCCTTTATAAAAAGGCAAGAAAACAATCAAAAACTGGCTCCATCGCTGAATTTCCATGAGAACGAGAAATTAATACTATAAAACATCTTACAACACTATCACACACTCACACCCACACACACATACACCCATTATTAGAAGTTATACTTTTAATTTCAATTTCGTATTTGGACAGTTTTTTTATTTCATTTAATTTTAAGAATTTGATTTAATACGTAATTATGTCTGGTATCGAGGTGAATTCACTGACAGCTGAAACATAGTTAATACTGGTTTAGCTGACTTTGGTACCTGTATGTAAGTAGTAGTATCTAGTAGTATAAGAAATGACATCAAAAAGAATTCTAAAGGAATCAATTTTGAGAAAATAAATGCCTTTTATGCCTTTACAATTTAGAAACATATTTGAAAAAAGAGAAAAGAAAATCTCTATAACAGATACATGCTACTCTACAAGTGTTCCGAAGAACTGTTTCACCTGATTCCTGCTTCGAAATTCTCAAATGCTTCGAATTCCACCTTCGCACGACACGCCACTAGTTAGGCTACTGAAAACATTTTTTGAATTTCAATTTTAGAACTCTTTGGTCACCTAATGTAGTATATTTGTCATTTGTTTTTGTGAATTGGCAAATCTAAAACTCTTGTTACACGTGAAAATCAACTTAACGCTTAAAAATTTTCGGTCAATGATTAATTATGACTTTCCTTGTCGGCTTACTCAACAACAAAGCTATGATAGGCTGCGATTAGAATTTCTTAATGAAGTCCCATCGCGTGCCACTATTTACAATTGCTTTAATGAGTTTAAGCGTGGACGTAGCAATCTCAATGATGATCCGCGTAAGGGACGTCCTTTAACAGCGACTACTGAAGATAACATCAGTGCTGTGCGACGCATGATAGAGGAAGATAAGAGAGCGACCTATCAGCAGATACAAGCAAGCCTAGGCATTGGTATGAGTCAAGTTCAAAAAATATATCACGAACATTTAGGCGTCAGGAAGATTTGTACCAGATGGATTCCCCATACTTTAACCGACGAACAGAAACAATTTCGCATGGACTGGTGTCGCCAAATGTTAGATAAGTTCAACGGCGGTGAGTCAAATGTTGTATTTGACATCGTCACAGGTGATGAAAGCTGGATATATTGCTATGAACCCGAAACCAAAAGACAATCAGCTCAATGGTTGTTTCCTTTCGAGGATCGGCCAACTAAGGTAAAGAAAGGAAGAAGTCAAGAAAAAAAGATGATTGCCTCATTCTTTGGTCGGAAAGGTCATTTCGCGACAGTTGTGCTAGAAGTTGGAAGGACAGTTACTGCAGTTTGTTGTCTTGGAAAAAATTCGACAGCAGCGCCCTCGAACCAGGATCCTCCTTCAACGACAATGCTTCAGCGTACTCCGCAAAACGGACTGTTGAATATTTGACTATGGCAGGTGTCGAGATAATGAGTCATCCGCCATACAGTTCTGACCTGGCGCCCTGCGACTTTTATTTATTCACAAGAAGTAAAGATAAAATTCAAGGTATTCGCTTTACGAGCCCTGAAGATGCGGTGATAGCTTACGATTTTTGTAGGATTTCGCCATAGAAGAGACCCCTAAGGAAGAATGGGCCCATTGCTTTTCTCAGTTGTACCATCTAATGCGACAATGTGTAGAGAGGAACGGAGATTACTTCGAAAAACTATAAAAGTACTGGCAACTCTACATTAACCCTTTTCTCATTTTATTAACATTTTCAGTGTTATCATTCATCCTTAAATGCCGGCAACGCCCCTGAGATTCCTCTGGTGTTGCAAGAGAATCTGGGCGGCGGTGATCACTTAACACTAGGTGATCCATACGCACGTTTGTCCTCCTTTTCCATAAAAAAAAATACGTGCCCCAATTATAAGATTGTTTTATCCGTCTATTGTTCTTGCAAGGCAACATCCAATTAAAGATATATATACCGTAATGTAAAGCATTTTGTAAGATATTTTCGTTAAGGAATATTTTTAAGGTATGCTTTGCATACATTTCGATGAGCACATAACAAAGAAATGTATATTAATAGATTGAGTTTTAGATAATTTATACGTCTAGAGAGTCTCTTGCTATTAGTCAACAGATAAAAACAGGCCAGGAATATTAGCTTAGTGTGCGTGATAAGCTACGTCTTACACTCGCGATTTTTGTGACACTTTTGTGTTACTGCGCGAAAATGCTCAAAATAGAGGCCAGTTCTAAGGTCTATTTTTTAAGACGTTTTCACACACGTGTTATAAAAACAATGGACGAGACGAGCAGGACGTTCAGCTAATGGTAATTGGTACGCCGTGCCCATTAATATGCAGTGCCACTCAATATTCTTGAAAAACCCAACAATTCAGAGCGGTACTGCAATTGCGCTCGCTTGAGACATAAGACGTTAAGTCTCGTTTGCCCAGTAATTTCATAACTAATGTATTAAACCTTAATGAATATACACTCACATAGATTAATACTTGATTCAATTAACAATGAAAGAGCGAGATAAGAACAGGAGGATACGTCACAGGTTTTGACATTACCGGGGAGCGATACACGTTCCCGGCTAATGGAATATCGCTATCGTGCTATGGGATTTAATTAAATTTCTTGTACTGGCTTGAAATAAAATCACACGCTACAAGAGAAATACAGATTATATATTTCTAAACAAGTTTATGTTTTGCAAAAGAATTCAAGAATACGTCTGTAGAATAGTATTATCTAGATTGGGAGTTACGTTATCCAGATTGAACTTGCTTAAGATTAACTGCCTTATTCAGAATAAAACACTTTTCGAATGTATAAGGCTGTATTAGTTAAAACGTGTTTTAAGCCTATCAAACGTTCGATAAAATTCCTTATTCATATTCATTAGATAAATCTCTCATAACTCATGCGTCTCTATAGTACGCAATGTTGCCATTTCGTACAAGAAAACACTATTTTAACTAATTTAATGAGTAACTGTCAATGGTTTGTCAGTTGTCAAAAGTCGATTTCAAAATAATTTCAAACTTCAAGAATCAATGTTTTGAAGTCTGTCGGTAGTCAATCTATGACGGATATCCAATAAATTTTGAGCGGGAAGCTTTTTAACGAACAGCTGATCGATGTCGGCCATGTTTTTTTGCGTTCGAGTGATTAAAATAGGTTTATAGAAGGGTCGTAGCTACTACATATAAGTCACGTCAGCTTTATCGAAGAGATAATGAGCGTTTTAGCTTTAAATGTGATTATGAATACCTTTTTTTAACAAGCGTATATTAGCGCTGTTTTAAATCTCCACTAAGTAATTATGAATAAGACAGTAAATCTTATGCACAATCGTAATTTCAGTAAGATCATTCACTAATTTGTTCGAAAGAAAATAATTTCATTCATTGTTCGACGTTATACATCTACTTACTGTCAAACCACCATATTTGATTTATACCAAATAGCTCAATTTAATCTGAATTTATACTTATAACTCTCAGCAATATTGATGTGTCTACTGCGTTACTAGTCTTAACTAGTCGTAAATAAAAGCACGAAGCTATTTTTTTTCTTCTTTTTACAATAACAATCCAACGCGTTTACGTAAGAACCACCCACCCACATTATGAAAAATCTCACGTGAGATTGGGGTTTGGGGGAGGGGTTTGAATAAAATCTCACGACATCTCACCAGGGGGGGAAGGAGGGACAGAAAATTCAAACAACACCTCACGTTATTTATGGACGCCTCCTTATATTATATTTTGTAATTTATAGACTGATGCAAACTTTTGCAACACTTTTTGAGTAATTTGGCGAAATATTTTATAACTTTGATGCTGAAATAGACAGTAAAATTGTTGTCAGAAAACTCTTAACAATTCTACTTTTTAATTAATCTTTTTTTTATGGAAAAGGAGGACAAACAAACGTACGGGTCACCTGGTGTTAAGTGATCACCGCCGCACACATTCTCTTGCAACACCAGAGGAATCACAGGAGCGTTGCCAGCCTTGAAGGAAGGTGTTCGCGCTTTGTTTTGAAGGTACCCATGTCGTATCGTCCCAGAAACACCGCACAAGGAACATTCCACAGCTTCGTAGTATGTGGAAGAAAGCTCCTTGAAAACCGGACTGTGGAGACGGCCACACATCCAGATGGTGGGGATGATATCCTAACTTGTGGCGTGTCGTGCGAAAATGGAACGCTGATGTTATATATGCGAGCGACAAAAATAATATAATAAAAATTTATATACTTTAATTAAATAATTTATATTCTTTATTACTTACGACTCATATATCAATATGACTATTACAAACGAATTTGTTATGTATATTACAGCCATTGTAAAATACTCTCATTGATTGAAAAGAGTGGCCGTTTAGTTTCTTGTATGTTCTTCTCACGAGCTCAACTTTTTACGGACGTATGGTGAATTCAGTAATTTAATAGAAATGTTTGTAGTGACGATTCAAAAGCGCTTTTGTTTAAGCCTAATTGAATTAAGTTTATTTGGTTTCGTCTTTAATAACTAGATCAAATAAAACGATTTTGCATACTCTGTGCATGTTATGTAAATTGAAAATAAATTATGAAATATTAATTAAGCGAAACCGCTGGTTACCAATGAATACATAAATAAATTTCTTTAAGGCGCGGTCATACCTCGATATCCACAAAAATTAGTTTCTTAGAGAGTCGATTACAATATAACGCAATCAAAAAAATCCGACGCAAAAAATACAGTGCACAAAAGAAGGACTTTTTAGGAAAATTTTGAACCGAATAGAATATTTATATATAATTTGAAATATCCAATGAAAAATTTGGAAGTTGCTTCCCAATAATAAAGTTTGGAGTCAAAAATCTCCGAATTTTCAGCTATAACAACATTTTTTTTTTAAAGAATTTAATAGAATTAGTGATTTTCTAAAACTTAAACCGAACAATTTTTCAATTTAATATATCAATATAAAATAAACAAAAGAAAATCAGTAAAATGAATGCCCATTTGCAGCTTAGCCACATGATCAACATAAATATTGTAGGGAAGGTTGCAGCGTTTACAATCCTAGTCAGTCCGCGCCTTAAATAATATTAAACAGCTTTAAATAAAAATGACCCACATGTCAAAGTTATCAGACCCCGCAAATTCACTTTCAAGGCTCGTAAAAATGATATATTGCAACACTTTATGCCCCTAACGCCTTCGGGCTTACAAGCGTTTGGGCTTAAGACTTGAGTCTCATAAACATAATAGCCACCTCATCAGCTTTCTGTTACTCATTGTTATCTATTACAAGTCACTTTTATTATACCTCCTATTAAGTGAGCGAGTTAGTTATTTGATAATCATATGATACTGCTTCAACAAATCTAACAATTCAGAAAAGTGTTGATTTAGTTGAGCTCACAAGTCTGTAACCAAAATACACACATAACTCGGCTGAGGCGTATACAGAAGCGCTTTCTCAGGCATTTACAATTTAAAAGTAAAAGATACAACCCCTCTGATCCAGGCAGATGCAAGAAATTCCACATCCTTCCATCCTTTATATCTACTGAATATCGCAAATGGAACTATAGACTGTCCAGAGTTACTAGAACGCATATGCTTACGAGTCCCAGGCGCACGAGTTAGAAGACCAGAACTGTTACATGTCCCAATGATATCAACATACTATCGACAAAATTCATTCATTTTTGGCATGCAGGTTTCATAATGACATTGTTAGAGACTGTAGCATAGATATAGATTTATTTAATACAACGGTAACGAAATTAAAACACCAGCTCAGCAAAAATTTTTTCGAATAATATCGACAATAACGCCTAAATTTATGTAACATATTAAGTAAAATTAGAATTTTTATAAATTTATTATTAAATATAATATACTAAGTGTAGACTGAAGAGTATATGAATAAGCAAAATAGTATTCAATAAATGTAAGACTTTATTGAACACGTGCATGTAGATGCACGTCCGTTTAAGTATTATTTTTTTATGTATAATATAGCATTCTTAAATAAACTAACGAATCTTTCTTACCATGTTATTAGATCAGATTTTCTTATCCTCGATTTGTTCATATTAATCTAGTTACTATTTATTATGTAATTTATCTCAATCTAGTAAATATCTGCGAAAACTTGTAAATAGCCTTTTATGTAAATATTTTTCTAACAATAAAAAATAAATAAATAAACTTAATATGGGTTAGGTGATGCAGCTACATATCTATCATCCATATCCATAAAATAATATACGTGGAACAAACACTTCTATGTATTAGTATTTCCAAATTAAACATAATAAATAATGACTTTCGTCGGACGTATTAATTTACAATTGACAATTTATTATACAGTATTTAAGGCCACAGAGATTGTCTAGTAGTCTTGACAAGCTCTGTGGCCTTAAATACTATACTCACTGAACAATTTGTTATGGCTTTAAAGTGATTACCCTCACTTCTAGGATTAATACACAAATAAAATTTGAAACAAGATTTTATGAACGACGTGGGACTCGAAGTCACAACCTGAGAGTTGAACAAAGCATTCAAGATTTTATGACAATACGTCACCCAACGGTTAGCTCAGTTGGAATGGCACTCACACGGAACGCGAGAGGTCGCGGGTTCGAGTCCCTCATCGTTCATAAAATTTTGTGTTCAAATTTTATTTGTGTAATTGCTCACTAAGTTTCGGCTCCTACGTCGCAATTCGTTTAATCCACTGCGAGCAAGCGAGATCAGTGCACTGTTTTGTAAGCCATGAGCGTTGTTTTCAACAAACGAACAATAATTTTATTTAAAGTAACCAATAAAACATCATCATTATTATAAAGAGAGTTTATTATTCAAACAAAACAAATCTTATAACTATATTTACAATACTATGAACACACAAAATTAAAACTATCATAACGTGGAAGCGTACCAAGAATACTGGCAGCATTACCGCGATGGATAGCAAGGCTGATCCGTTGACCGAAATAGCTGCCAGCGCTTGGGTTTCCAGTAGCCTTATTGAGGCGCGAAGATAGTATTTTGAACATTCCCCGCGCCTCTGGGCCCCACGGGCCAAGTGTCTCGACACCAAACGGCACAAAGATGTATGACTCACTGAGACCAACATATTTGCGACGCTTGCTGTCTTCGGCAGTCGAAGCAGCAGCCCCAACTGACGTAACTTGGACATGAGAAGGAGCCAGAGATTACGACGCAAGTAGCGTCCCACACCAGCGACCTTCCCCGTACCCATGCCACCAGCGTCATTCCATCAGGACGCTTGCCATCGCGGCGGGTCATTATTATTACATCTGAGTTTGCAATGCATATTCACACTGCATGCTCCCCTCACTACCCGCCCGCGCGATCCAATTTGCGACACATAGTAGACACATAGAGGTCCTTGACGTGGGCCATGTTTACTCGTCATATAAAGAAGCCCGGTGTCATAAATAGAGCACCGCAATACTTCTAGCGCTCTACATTTTATTGCTTGTAACTAATTCTAGTAGGCTTTATAAGATACATAATAGCTTTAAGGGTATACACTTCTATAATAAAGTCCCAGCCACTATTCAGGCATTATCTATAAATAAATTTAAATGTTTTATAAAAAAATGGCTCTGTCTTAAATCCTATTACTCCACTGCTGAATATCTAAATGATCGGACTGCCTGGAACTAGATTGTGATTATTTTATAGCGATAGAAATGACTGTAAAATATTGTATATTTTTATTGAAAAGAGCGCAAAAAAAGAATGCTGGGAGAGTTTCTCGCACCGCTTCTTCTCTCTCAGAGCGCCATTTGTTTCCGAAGCGGTAGTAGTATCTAGTAGATAATAGAAATGAATCATCAAAAAGAATTCTAAAGGATTCAATTTTGAGAAAATAAATGCCTTTTTATGCCTTTTTTTTTACAAAACGCAGGTCATCAGCTTGAACCATTTGACTTGTTGCGGTTCTGACACAGTGAACATTCAAAACTTGGCGTTGCGTAGAGACCTCGCTTCATTGTGTGTCTTCTAGCGCATTTATCACGGGGAGTGTTCCGAAGAGATAGTTCACCTGATTCCTGCCACCGAATTTCATCTTCGCAGGACACGCCACAAATTAGGATATCATACCCATGCTAATATCACGGCATGGAGTCCTTCTTTTTTTACTAGTCCGTGGGGCGACAGCGATCACTTAACATCAGATGACGTACGCTCGTTTGACCTCCTCTTCCATTCAAAAAAATGTTACAAAACTCCTGTGAACTAAAAATATTTCGATTTGCAACAAAATGCAGCAAGTAAAAGAACTTATACTTTTAATTTATCAAATACATAACTATTATAAAACAAATATTCATATTATATTTACTTAATCTGTACATACATATAAATAAAATTGGAGTGTCTGTTTGTAATATTGAAATAACCGTTTTTTACTACATATTTATGAATATATTTACGCTACTTACACCAAAATAACATTTTTTACAATTTTTGTCTGTCTGGCTGGACCGATTTTAACGGGACTTTTATTGGCAGGAAGCTGATGTAATAAGGAGTAACTTAGGATACGTTTATTTTAGAAAAAATCATTAATTGAAGAAAAATAAAATAATGTTGCAATGTCCAAGAAACGGTCTAACTCTAAAAAGAATTTATATGGCAAAACAACGTTTGCCGCGTCAGCTAGTTTATAAATAGAAATGAAATCTTCATAATTTGAATACTATTACTAAAAGGTAAAGTAATCTAAGAATGTACATTGTACTATTTTTATAATGAAACTGTCTCCAGGATTGTTACTTCCCCTCGTTTTTTCGAGCGCCATCTCAATCATCAATATATCAAAAAAATTCAATATGACTTCCCCTCAGGCCGTTATATCTCACGCGTTCAACGTAGAGGAGATAACATTAGTTATATCACGACCAACCTCTAGTTACTGGGTACTACCGTCATATTTCACTCTATCAATTTTTCTGCGCAAAAAATCACAGTAAACTCTCAGAAATTGAGCATCTCGGGCCTACAACATATTATGACTATAAATTTTGCCGACGTGTCCAATATTTCAGACATTTTCACCGGCCTAACCTGTTTTAATAAATCCTCTGGATACGTGGTTCGGTTACGTTGGACATTTCATTGCGTCAACAACATTACCCATAAATTTATTCAAAGGTACTTTTTTATCAGTTGATAAAGTTAGTTATTTATAAATTAAACGATTTTTTTTTTTCAATATGATGCTGTTGAACATTCAGATTAAATTAAATTTTTCAATCAGTTTATTATAGTAATACTTTGATTAAGAATTGGTCTCCGCTGCGCTCCAACTTGATACCGCACTACCTAAGAACAGTAGCTTTTTTATTACGGTGACTATTAGATGCTTGTGTGCGTGGCATCTTGACCCTAAATGGTATCTTTTAAATTTCGTAACATACGCTTCGTGTTATTTTACATAGAAATTAATAAAATACAAAATATTTACTGATTATATATGATCCCAGTGTCTTTCTTATTTCTTGTAGTATTATTTTTACAAAGTCTTACTACGTAACACGGCATTTTCGTTCCAATTATAAGCAAAGTTTAACAGAACATTTGGCACGTCAACGTCACTCATTGTTCGAGACTGGTTCGAGTACGCCCACTTGGGCGTAGTATTAGTTGCCACACTTTGCCACAACTAATCGTTAAATAAGTAGTAATACAAATTTGTTACATTTACAGTATCGCAATATTCCCGTATAGAAATAACATATTATATTTTTTTTATGGAATAGGAGGACAAACAAGCGTACGGGTCACCTGGTGTTAAATGATCACCGCCGCCCACATTTTCTTGCAACACCAGAGGAATCACAAGAGCGTTGCCGGCCTTTAAGGAAGGTGTACGCGCTCTTTTTGAAGGTACCCATGTCTTATCGTCCCGGAAACACCGCCATATATATATGCCACATAATAAAATATTTGTTATTACATCTTATAGAAGTGCACTACTTCCACATGTGCATATTATATAATACGATTCCATATAAAATATAAATATTCTCTTTCTTAGTAAAATTATATTATTGCATAGTAGATTTTCTGTGTGCTGTCTTTAAACTAGGTTTTAGATTGCTATTTGGTTGGACACGACATTGCCTTGTAACGTAAGTCCAGAGTTAGTATGTTGTACATAACTTACATAGCACGTTATGAACTTTATAATATTAAACATGAAATAAACTTGTATGGTCATCATCATCAGCCGGAAAACGTCCACTGCTGGACAATGGCCTCCCTCAAAGATCTCCACGACGTTCGGGCCCTCATGCAACTTATTCCGGCGATCTTGACTAGATCGTTGGTCCATCAATGTGGTGACCAACATTTCGTCGTACGTGGCCGCCATTCGAGGACTTAACTGCCCCACCAGCCATTTGTCTGTCGAACTATGTACCCTGCCAACTGCCACTTCAATTTCGCAATCATATAAGCTTATATAAGAAGGCAGAATATTTTATATTATATAAAATAAAAGATTAAAACGCGTATAATTGTAGCTGTACTTTTAAATTATGTTTTTGCGTAATAGTTTATACATTTTTAACCCGATGTTACGTGGCTTTTGCAGGCTCATGTTTACTGGGAGAATTATACAAATGATTTGAGTTTTCTTTAGTGTTAATTCCGCCAATATTTGTCTTTAAACAATTCGACACGTGTTTCGCCTCTACTACCGCAAATTTTCCGCTAAGTAACGCCTACAGCAATAAATTTTCTAGTGGGAGAATGTTTCTTTATTAAATTAATATTTATTATATATAAAAATAACTATTGTTTATATATAATACCTATACATAATATATTAATAATTTTATCAGGAAATATTTATCAATCAATGATTAACGGTACTCAGTCAAGGAATTGATTTCAGAACAGAACAGTTTATTATTATAACAAGAAAGATAAACGGAAAAAAGTATTTTTCAGCGCACTGATCCATTGAAATAATTTAAAATTAGGTCAAGATTAAATTTATATCATAAAAATCGGAATGCGACTGTTTCCCTATACGGGCGTGTGTTTGAAGTGAGTACGTGTACATAATATCGATATTTAGTAGTAGATAAAACTGAGAACAGGTGCTCTGACGCCCTTATTCTCTTCCATTCCAGGACTGTTTCTTTCCAGCTGTGTACAAACTCTTGGTTTTATTTAGCGAGTATAGGACGACAGCATATTTTTATATACTTAATTTGTAACGAGTCGCTTCACATATCTAGAGAAATCAGATTTCCGCATAGTAAAATAGATTCGTATACTTTTGAAAGACTGATTTAAAACATGATTTTTTTATGGAAAAGAGGACAAACGAGCGTACGGATCACCTGATGTTAAGTGATAATCGCCTCCCACTTTCTCTTGCAACACCAGAGGATTCACATTGCGGTTGCCGGCCTTTAAGGAAGGTGTATGCGCTTTTTTTGAAGGTGTCCACCATGTCGTATAGTCCTGGACACACAGCTTTGTAGTACGTGGAAGAAAGCTCCTTGAAAATCGCACTGTGGAGTACCGCCATACATGAAGATGGTGGGATCATATCCTAATTTGTGGCGTGTCGTGCGAAGGTGGAATTTGGCGGCAGGAATCAGATGAAACAGATTCAAGTCACAATATACACCTGCGTATATAGAATACACATCGAATGGAACATTGTTATCTCGCTACGCTCTCTAATTGAATTACTTGTTCAGGTTGGAATTAAAACCACAACGTGTAATCACATGATAAGAGAGCCGCTATGAAGTATTGCGAATGATTAACAAGTTACTGGAGTGTTAAAATAATCACAATTTCGCTTTCCTGTACTTAACATATTGATTACTAGCTGACCCGGCAAACGTTGTTTTGCCATATAATTTATTTTAAGAGTTTAACGATTTTTTCTCCGACGTATTTTACAAATACAACTACTATGAAATAGTATATTTCATCACTGAGAGTGCGGAAAGCCTGTCATTGCAAAGATTTCCGACAAATATCTACCCGAGCTGAGGCGCAGCCGAAGGTGAGGGTTGACAGTCGGAACAAGTTGCAATGACGGTTCCGCACGTGTACTGAACAACTATTTTTAATACAGTTGCGAAAAACTTAAGCAATTTAATAGAATAATAATAACACAATAAACTCAACTAACTAAAATGGCGCCAACCGTAAAAGAATATAAGCAGAGTTATTTTTTTGATTTCTTCACCCATTTTGGGTAGGCAAAGGTAAAACAAAAACTATACCCATACAGCCAAGTCTTCAATAGATATTTTTTTATTGATATGAAATGAAAATGAAAGTTAATGAGATGAAATGAAATAAAACCTAACCTAACTCATTGAATCAAATCATTAAATCAGATATTGAAACAAATTTGTAGCTTCTATTTAGAAATATTTGCATAAATCATAAATACTTCGTGGTTGGTTTTTTTCTTTTTAATAGACATTATTTTGACAGTTGGGAAAGAGAACGCACTAGTTCGGAAAAGGTATAGAAAAAGCACGAGTATGTAATAGCCGACATCCCGAACGCTATACGTCCCTGCAATACGCCACTTTTTGAGCAACTGTGTTAAAAAAGTCTTTTTGAGTTAATATGTAGCATATCTCACAAAAATTTGGCTTTCTTTTGCTAACAGTATTTTCAAAATCGGTTCAGTAGATTCAGAGATAAAAGTTCTTGTGATTCCTCTGATGTTGCAAGATAATGTGGGCGACGGTGATCACTTACAGATACCAGGCGGCCCGTACACTCTTGAGTCCTCCTTTTCAATAAAAAAATATTGATAATAAGAAAATTGTTATAATGATTTTTAAATGTAAGAGAGTATTATCTTTTTTTTTTGGTAAATTTTCCAATGATTTTTTATTATTTTGATATTCGGGACGGAGGCAAATCAAACAAATTAAAAATCACGAAAATCAGTCCAACCGTTCTAAAGATATAAGTGTTTGAACAGCTATATTGTGTAATGTATGCTAATTTATTCTCAGAATTTTTATGATGATTTCACCAATAGGTATTATAAACGCTATTGTTTGTAAGGATAGATAGGTACGGATGTACGTATATGATGCTTGATAGTAATGCAAAAGTTACAGATAGCTAAAGCAATGTATTCCTATGTCCTCCTAAATTAACTTAAACGATTTATTTCAATCAGGATGAACATAAAGATTATGCGATTTAGAAACGCGTGAGAAAGTCACGTAGTTGGCTAAAGGTTTGACCCTTCGATTTGTTGATAGTCATTGAAAATGCAAATTAATTCGAACTGCAGACCTTTAAAATTAATAACTCCTCCACCCGCAGTCTTCCGAATGCCCGCATGCCCGTCCCGCCGCCTGCCACCGGACCGCACTACATATCGCGCACTCGGTTGTTAATCGTCATCGTCATAACTATTCAAATAAAATAATGTAGTATAGAAAAAATATGTACAATATTAAATATCTGTTATGTAAGTGACGAGTGTTATTCTGATATATAAGCTATATTATTGTAAAGTATCAATAAAATGCATTAAGTAGATTTCGCGTGAAAGAGCAACAAACATACATCCAGACGTCCATAAATTCTTACAAACTTTCGTATTTATATTATTAGAAGATACATGTTTGGAAAGCGAGTAGGTAGGGCTGAGATTTTCACAGGGTTGTATGATTATGTTTAGTTCACAGTAAAAACATTTATCTACACCCATGCTTTAAGCCCTCTATTAAAGATTCAGAAACAGTTAGCTTATTGCCAACATTAAAACACCCAATGTTCTAATAACCATTACGTCATCCAAACGAGTGTTGTAATGTTGTACTGAATTTCATAACAAAACTCCTATGTTTTTCTCCTTCATGCGCAAAGAGTTTCAACAGACAGCCACATTCTTAATGCTCGATGCGTGGTATCTGTATGAATTTCAAAAAAAGAACATTTTCGTTTACGCGCGTTCCACACTACCAGAACGTCGCGCGCCGTAAAAAAAAGTAGGTTATTCGAATCCCCGCCATTTTTCTTCAATATTTTTATTGTTTTGTTTACAAAAAATGAGCGATTCATTTTAAACGCTGCAAAAGAACGTTATATTCGAGTGAATTTTAATTATTGCACTATACAAAATGTAAATTACTACTAAAATAAATAATTGTTTCATTAATACTTAGTTTATTTGTATATAATCAGTAATGAATGATATTAGGTTACTACTAGGACTGGTGTTTTAATGTTAGCAGTAAGCTAACTTTTCCAGAATCTTTTAGAGGATTCATATTCTGGGTGTAGATAAAGTCTTGTGTGCAACTGTTGATAATTAGGTATTAAAACACTCATGTGATACTATTATCACTCCATACAATCACAGTCAACATTCATGTTTTAATACCCTTTATTACACACAACAGTTGCATAAATAACTATTACAACCAATTCTAGGCTTGTTATAATTCTTCTGAGGATTACGTTTAAAAAATTCTCATTCGGGCAGTCAAAATAATGGGTTCGTATAACAAAAGCAATTCAGAGTCCAGTCATAATTTATATCTTCAGCAGAACCACTTTGCTTTTAATAAACACGCATGAATTACCTTCGCTTGCGCCTCTACAAGTCCTTGAATAAATAAAATGAGGACCAACCCACACCGTTGCTCCTTGGACTTTGTAATCATACTTCCTGGCATGCGTAATGGGATACCCTAACAAAATGGCGGATAAAGATTCCTTTGTATCAAATAAAAATCAACACAATAGAAACATTTGCTAAGTTCTGTGTAAGGGGTCAGCCAGTAGATTTCGTGTTCCCAATGTTAATATATAAAGGACATTCTTTAAGATAAATACATCGCTAACAATTCTAAATTCAAATATTTTTTTTGTGATTTTATGATTTAATTATGTTGCAATGCTATTCGGTATAGTGAAAAAACAATAATATTTTTCTATACATAAAAATTCACTTTATTCTATAGAAGAGGACGAACGAGTGTACGTGTTACGTGATGGAGTGATCACCGCCACCCATTTTCTCTTGCAAGACAAGGTACATCGTATCATACTGGAAATCAAGTGTACCTCAAAACCAACACAGATAGAGATATTAGCTTATTCGTTATAGCTACAGATATATTAGGTTGTATTAATTAGAGATCTACCAGTGGGAGGCTCCTTTGAACAGGTTGCCGGCTAGATTATGGGTATCACAACGGCGCCTATTTCTGACGTGAAGCAGTAATATGTAAAAATTACTGTGTTTCAGTCAGAAACGTGCTGTAGCTAGAAATAATTGGGCAAATGGGACTTAGTGCCGCTTAGAATTTTTGGGTTTTTCAGAAATCCTGAGCGGCACTGCATTGTTATGGTTATATATGTCAATTACTTTCAGCTGAACGTCAATATACAAGAAAAATTGAAATCGGTTGAAAAATATTTAAAAACATTGAAATTCTAATAATGGACGAATAAATTCGTGTTTATGAATTTGAGTGAACTCAAAAAAGAACTCTTGAAAAATCGCTTGATAATGTAATATAAATCTCCGTTAGTTGTGGCGCTGTGCAGAGTAAGGAAAATCATTTAGACGGTCTGCTAAGTGGTTAAAGCACATGATACGTAAATTTTGTATATTTAATCATAGAAGTGAGGAAAATCACTTAAAAATAACAAATTGGACTGTTAGAACTAAGAAATTTAACAAATATAGGGCGACATTTTAATTTCTCAGTGCAAAAATTGTGCACAAAAGACGTTATATGTCAAAGCGACGCGGAGGTACAGACAGCCACATCCGTGATTGCATTGCTGAAGCCAGTCCCTGTTTGTCAGTGTCCCATGATAAATCGGTCGGGACCTCTGCCAAAACTTAACACATGTGTTCCACCGCAACTTACCTGCCTGCACTTTAAAAATCGCTTCTGGCTTTTGTTTCGATACTGCAAAAAGATTAAAAAGATTAGTAGCGCCTCGTGTAACATATTTGGCTGGAGTATTCTTGAACAAAGGAAGATAGAGATATATTGTTAAATAAGAAGTTACTCTGCTTCACAATTCCCTTTGAAATTATGTATTGCATGAGAAGATTTATTTACATGAATCTTCTATACAAAAATGTTGATTATCTTTTGTGTAAGTAACTATCCTTTTATTAATTATTATTGTACTGCATTTTCATTAAGACTTACTGTTATCTGTTGTTCTTGTTTTAACTGCAAAGTTAAAACTGTAATATAATTTTTATTGTTTTTAGCAAAAAACAGTTACAATGCGATCGTTTAACAGATGGATGGGTTTTGGAGTTGGTTCCCATTAAATATTTATGGGAGCGATACGTAATTGTGAAATCAATGATTCCCATCCTGCATAGGTAAATCTAAGTTTGTTTTATTAAAAATAATAAATTTAAAGATTCACTCTATAAACATGAAAAAAATACATTACTATGGTTATGTAATTAATCATATCTATTGTTTTTCTAAAATTGAAAAAAAAAAGGAAAATATAACACAGAATCATTATCCTTTTTACATTTTTAAAATACAGATTTTATTAATTACTATCCATATTTTTGCTGCTACTAAATAACAGGTCTATTCAATCAATTATATATGCCTTTTGATGAGTTTAAATTTTCTGAACATTTACCATTGTAATGTATATTTTTACCCCATCAAAAAGAGATTTTAAACAAAAAACCCACCGATTTTGTTTGAAAAAGCTAATATTTAGACGGTTGAATTTTCGATTGAAAATAAGGGTTCTTTTTCGATAATTGACTCAAAATAAGGTGAATTAAAACACTTTAGACATTGTCTCAATTTGAAAATTAAATTGAAGTTTACATGTGCAATTATTATCTTATAGTTATCTATATATATAAAAATGAATTGCTGTTCATTAGTCTTGCTAAAACTCGAGAACGGCTTGATCGATCGATTGGCTAATTTTGGTCTTGAATTATTTGTGGAAGTCCAGAGAAGGTTCATGAATAAATATGAAAATGATCGGAATTAAATAAAAAAACAACAATTTTGTTTTTCCTTTGATGTATCCCCCGTCGTTCAGAAATCAAATTGAAAGAATAGTTTAAAATGAATAACTAATTAAAATCTTTATATCTTCTAGCTTTCTCCGGAGGTAATAAAAAAACTTAATTTTATCTACCTATAGTTGGTAGATTTTATGTACGACTTTATATTTGGTAGGTCTGAGAATTGGTCGTCATCTATTTATTATACTCCAAAAATTTTAATTATTGATTTTTTTCTTATTACTTTATATGGCAATACAACGTTTGCTGGGTCAGTTAGTATCCTATAAATTAAATCACTAATATTGTTTATTTCCTAAGAAAAAAATAGTAAATTTTATACACTTTTTAAGATCAATTTTATAATAGTACAGTGAGGTATAAAAGTTTTAATGGAGCACGTCTAATAAAGGCTGCGATGCCACCACAATGTTGGACACGTAACAAAATATTCTTTATCATTTTATAAACTTTATTGAAAAGCGTTCGAGCGTCTCCTATTCAATGATCGAAGTTGGCTCGTATTTCTTCCCTTACGTAATTCAAGTTTGCTAATGAAAAGCCCTTGTAACCTTAATCCTTGTAACTTGCAAAATTAATTCTAAAACGATTTAAAGGACATTAAATGGCAGGTATACTTAATAATATGTTTTACAAAAGGCAGGCTGTATTAGATTTATTATATTTATTTAAATTCTAAGCAATGATTTATTAATAAATAAAGGTGAAATATGTAATTTAATTTTGTATGACAATAGAAATACATAAAATGTTTTCTCCTCACAGACAATATAAACTATAATTCAAATTCAATTCAATTCAAAATATATTTCTTTTTTCCCTCACAATACAAAACTTGGTATACACAGTTTAATAAAATCTATATTTAAAACATTGTTTTAATTAGGAGTGACCGGTGCTTGAAATAGGAAACGACTACATGTGATACAAATCACCCCAAAAGCACTTGGTAATGATGTAAAGGATATACAATAAATATATACATATATTTATTTATTTATTTATATATTATAATAAAACTTGATGATTTAAAAATTTATAAAGTTATCAACTCTGCCTCTGAGGCTGCTTTTGTTCAAAGTTATCTCAGTGGTATAAAAGATTGGTGCCTATTAAATGGTATGATTCTAAATGCAAGCAAATGTTTTCATATTAAGTACACTAGAAAAAAAAAACCGCTTGTTACAGTGTATGAGCTCGATGGCGCATCATTAAAAGAAGTGCAGGAAATTCGTGACTGGGGGTAACTATTGATAGCAAACTAACGTTTATTGCACAAGTTAATAAAGTAGTTACCACATCCACACGAATGTTAGGATTTCTAAAGCGAAACTCGAATTGTTTCGGCTCCAAAACGAAAACAATTCTATATAACGCTTTAGTGCGCAGTCATATCGAATATGGTAGTATTATATGGAATCCCCTATATAAGATTCATTCGCAACGCATCGAGAGTATCCAAAGAGCATTCACGCGACACCTTGCATACATTAGTACTGGATTCTCTCATAGACACCCGTACCATCAGCGCCTCAGGAAATTTAATATGATTTCATTGCTCGATCGGAGATCTCTTGCCGGAGTAATATTTTTGTACAAACTCTTAAACGGTCAAATACAATGTAGTAACCTCTTGCAGAATATTAACCTTGCTGTCCCATATGTATTCCCAAGGTTCAAAATCAAGAGAATCTTCCAAGTTCCTTCTGTAAAAACCAACCTGGCGCCTCTCGCTCGAATTTTTCGCGAGTACAATAAGTTAAACGATACCAATTCAGAACTTGATATATTCGGTGGTGGGCTGGTCAGGTTTAAAGAAAGTGTTGTTAAACACTTAGCTCGCACTCAATCGCATTTGTCAAATAAGTAGTTTTTCTTTTTTTTCGTCTTCATTATTTTCATTATTTTAATAAGTTAAAGTTATAATTTGTACTTTCATTTTTTATTTTTTTGTTTTTATTATAGTTTAGATAGTATAAGTTCTATATTTCAGAAGTATTTAGGGAGTATTTTTTGTAATTTTTATGTTCACCATAATTGTCGTATACTTTAGAACTACTAATTGTAACATTAGATTAAGAAAATTGTATTGTATAGGATGTGGTGTGCTTTAATAATTAAAATAAAACTTAATTAAACATGGAAAACTTATTTAGATAAAGAAAGTAGAAAGTAATATTATTTCGACAACCTGTATAGCCGAGTGGTTAGTGATCCTACCTACTAAGCTAGAGGTCCCGGGTTCGAATCCCGGTAGGTGCAAGCATTTATATGATGAATATAGATGTTTGTTTCCGAGTCATGGATGTTTAAATGTATTTATGTATGTTTATATGAATATATGTATGTTTAAGTAAGTATATTGTATTAAATATATCATTGTCTTGTAACCCATAACACAGGCTATATATATGCTTAACTTGGGGCAAGATAATTTGTGTAAAAAGTGTGTCAATATAAAAAAAAAAAAAAAAAAAAAAAAAAAAAAAATGTCACATCGCAATGACGAGAGTTTAATATAAAAAACATTTGCCAGCAATTCTAATACTATTCATAAGACAGTGAATTTATATAGATGTAACAACAGAAGCGAAACCACATTAGTTAATAAAACAGGTACCTAGTTACTCATGTGCCGAAACTGCTTCATCGGGCGGCTATACTAGTTGTATAAAAATCCTTATTAATTATAGTTTTTTGGGCAGTGTGATATGAATTTGTGTAGTGTATTGTATATTTTGAAGGAAAACGATTCTGGCCATATACAAAATTATGTGAAATATCTGAAATATTTATAGGCTGTCTAAAAGGCTTTAATTCTTTTGGGGTAGTTTGCGCTACGCTGCCACGAAATTTTGGAATAATTTGATATTTCGAACAACATCTTTTAAAAACTGAAACTCCGAATGCAGAGTAGTAGTTCGGAATTTTTGGTGATTGATTTGGATTTTAAGTTATTTTAAAGATTAATATATATTGTTGTTTGTTTGTTGTGCCAATCTATTACTTGTACCTACCCATTTACATATTTCTTTTTAGAAATGTCTGTACTTGTATAGAATCTATAAGGATATGTGTTTTCGGGTTGCTAGCGCCACACAATTCTCAAAAAACCAGCGCTGTAATATGTGATAGCATTAGCTGCTGAAGAAGATGCCTTTTTCAGTATTTGTTGATATTTTTCTTCATAAATTAACATTTTGTAAAACATATTAATATATAGAACTGAAATTAAAATTTATTCTATTCTAAATAGCTCTCTGCCTTCAATATGTTGAATAAATAATAGTCATATATTTGCCGACATTATAATAACATTGGTCTCTTACTTAGTGAAAATACTAATAATATTAGACCGTTATCTAACAGAATGTCAACAGAATAAGCGTCACATTTTGAAACAGTTTAATCCTGACCGCTGAACAGACCATTGTGTTAATTCTATGCTGCAAGTTAGAAATTAGATAGCGCTAGAACTGACTCAACGACTTTGTCACTTTTCACAATGAGCTTTAGGGATTTAAAGCATGCATTAGACACAAAAACAATTGTTCTCTTTACTATCTTTGTAATTTATTTGACATTGTTACATTTTGCTATATTTGTACATTAATTGCTTGATTACATGCCACAGTAATTCTTAACTAAACTTTGTTAAGCAAGTTCCGAAATAATTAAGGAATTGTAAACTTTGTTGTAAATTATTTTTCAATCTAATTGGAGGCTACAAGGCTAATTACGTTGAATAAGATATCTAATGACGTAAAACGAATCTAAGATCATCATTAATATTTGTAGTTACTAAAATATAACCGAACTTTGGGCCTGCAATAAACTTATGAATATTAATTTTAAGTTAAGCTGACCATTGTCACCTATTTCGTGGTATTTAAGCTTTCATCTTTTGATACGATTCCAGGTAGAATTAAGATGTTATTTCCACTTTCTCTACATTAACATATCGATTGCTCACAAGAAATTTGTTAAATTTGAAGCAACATTTATTAATTTTGCACAATCGGATAATTATGTTTGAGATAAGTATTTAAATATTGGTGGCTAGTTTAACCAACTTTTCGATATATTAATAAACAATATACGTGTTTTTATTATTAAAAGATAATAAATATAAGTAATACAATACTTAAGCACGCAATGCAATAAAAGTATACAATATTTTACCGCAGCGAACGGTAACCTTCTATGATAAAATCGACCGAATAAATACGTCTACACGCTACAATAATTTACATAAGAGACGTTAGAACTATTGAGAATTAAGTTAAATCGAACATTTTTATAATACCTAGTCTGGCCATAAATTTATTACAATTAAAAATAAACCAAATATTGCATTTGAATTTGGAATCTATTCTTTTTATATGATTGTTCATTGAGTTTTCTGATTTTGCCGCCAATACATTGTGCAATATTTTTCGATATTAAAATGGAGTGGGGTGATAAAGAGAACCGAATCGCCGTGATTGCATTACACAAAGTAGGTGTGGAGCCAATTGGAAGACTTTCCATACGCTTGGTATTAGTAAGATATTTGTGTACCAGGCCATTAATAAGTACAATGAGACTTCCTCTGTTTGAGACAGAAAAAGATCTGGCTGTCCACGCAGTATTCGTACGAAAAAGGTTATCAAAGCAGTAAGTAAGTAAATCCTGTCCGAAAGCAAACAGATTTTATGTCGGGAGATGAAGATAGCACCTATGACCAAGTCGCGTATTTTAAAAGATGACTTAGGACTTGCAGCCTGTAAGAGACGTACTAGTCATTTCTTAACTGGTAATTTAAAAAAGAATAGGGAGGAAAATATAAACAACTACTGAAGCGTACCACAAGGGAGGTCACAGAATGTTTACGGATGAGATTTTTTTACAATTGTGTAACATTTTTAAAAACAAAATGACCGTATTAATGCTCAAAGCTCTAAGGAAGCTTCCCAATTAGTCAACAGAGTGCAACGTGGGCACTATCCGACTTCAGTGATGTTTGGTGGGGTATTAGCTATGAAGGAGTGAGTGAGCCTTACTTTTGTGAAAAATGTATCAAAACATCGGCAAAAGTGTATCAAGATACCATTCTTAAAAATACTATGTTCAATAACAAAGAATGGTCCGGTCCTTCCAGCAAGATTCGGTGACGGATCATAAAGCTCGGTCTAGGCAGTCTTGGTTGGAAACGAACGTTTCGGACTTCATCAGAGCTGAAGACTAGTCGTCATCTAGTGCCGATCTCAATCCACTGTATTTTGATTTATGGTCAGTTTTAGAGAATAAGGCTTGCTCTAAACGCTATGATAATTCGGAGTCCCTAAAACAATCCGTACGAATCGCAGTGATGAATTTTTCCATGGAAAGAGTGCGTGCTTCTATTGATTCTCAACGTTTAAAGGACTATATTGCAGCCAATTCGAATAAAATTTTTATATTTGAAATTGTCTTTTATTTTTGTATTAAGCAAACACACTGAAAACGTAATAAATGTTATTTGCAAAATATTTTTTTTTTTGTTTCAGTATTTATGGCAACACTAGGTATACAAGCTGACCCGACAGACTCTGTTCTGTCAATAGAAAAAAGAAATATGTAACTATGTATTCGGGAATAATGTAGTATAAGCCCATCGGTAATTAAATATTTTATAATATACTAGCTGATTCGACAGACGTTGTTCTGTAGCTGTTTATTATAATGAAATTGTTTCACAGCAAAACTGTCAAACCGTGCGTCATTAAATTCTCTCACAGAAAATATGTACATACAAAACAAATGTTGGAAATAAAACTAATTATTCATCCCAAATCGAAATAACAACTATCCTATCTCTAAAGTTGGACTAAACTGCACTCCATGAATTAATCCCCATTTAAATCCGTTCGTTAGTTTAGGAGTCTATCGCGGACAAACAACGTGTCACGTAATTTATATATATTAAGATTGTGTAGTAATGAACTGATAAGGATTAATATCGTATTTTTGTAAACAGACTTTACGTTACCGCTTAATTAAATAGCTATTTATTAAAATATTAGAATGGATATACATATAGTATTTTATCCTTAAGAGATAGACATAATGTACCACCCAAAATTTTTCTGTAGACCTATATTATAAGATACGCAATTATTTCACAGGAAAACTTTTTACAAACACTCAAATCCTTGTCTTTATTTATATAATTCTTAAGGCATAAAAAAGGCGTTTACTTTCTCAAAATTGATTCCTTAAGAATTGTTTTTGATGTCATTTCTAATATACTAGATACTACTACCGCTTCGGAAACAAATGGCGCTCTGAGAGAGAAGAAGAGGCGCAAGAAACTCTCCCATCATTCTTTTTTTGCGCTCTTTTCAATAAAAATATACAATTGTGTACAGTCATTTCTCTCGCTATAAAATAATCATAATCTAGTCCCAGGCTGTCCGATACTTAGATATAAGAGTTGTTTGGACCAGATTATAATTTTCATCTGGGAGGTGATTTTGAGGTAATTTTTGTAAATTATTTCATTAGTTATTTAAGCTTTTTAAAGTATACTTTTTGTCGAATCTTAAAAGGGTCTAAAACTTTAACTTCGTTGGTTCAACTTGAAGTAGATCTCTTCTGAGACAACAACAACCTTTTTTTCGTTTTACATCCATCCATCCATCATCACATAATTAAAGCGCTTTTCGTTACATTTATAATTTAGATTATAAAAAATCAATTTATATATAATAACAAACACAATAAGTTTTTAAAAACCAGTTTTGTTCATATAAGTAAGCTTTACTGAACTTCATTTGAATCTTTAATTACTGCATCCCTGATTATTATGTGGTCCGAGAATATGTGTACAATTAGTGTTGCATGGCGCCAAGCGAAGCAATATTCACGAGCATTATGTACGATATTAAATAAACCTCTCATTATTACAGTACATAATTATTTTGCTTCTTAATGCAGAGAATTTTGGTTATCTGAACAAGTACATAAAAATATAATGAAAAAAAGATTATTTATGTTAACATCCAAAATAAAATAAAGGTTTTTATCTACACCCATAATATGAATCCTCTATTAAATATTCTAAAACAGTTAGCTTATTGCCAACATTAAAACACCAAAAGTCCTAATAACCATTACATAATCCAAACGAGCTTTGTATGTAAGTCTTGTATGCAACTGTTTATAATTAGGTATTAAAAAACTCATGTTATCTAACTCTATTATCACTTACATCCGTGTTTTAATACCCCTTATTACACAACAGTTGCACGAATAACTAATACAAGATCTAACGTTGTTGTCATTTGGTTTTGTGGTTTTTTTTATAATTGCTACTTTTTTGTAAAAGTTAATTCTAAATGTATCTGTTTGTATATAATTTTCCTTATTAGTATGCGGGTTCTGTATTTGTACAACTGTACTATACTCATGAATTTATTTTCTTCATATACCTTTTTAAAGGGATAAAATAAAAGTGTTTTAATTTTTTTTTTTTAATTTATGAAAGATGCGCATGGAGCGCGAGTAGAGAAAAATTTTGTTTATATAATTAATCCCAGAAGTTAGGGTTATAACTTTAAAAAATAACAAACTTAACTTAAATTTATACAATACTAGCTGACCCAACAGACGTTGTCCTGTTCATAATAAAAAAAACTCTTGCGGATGGAATTTTGTAAAATCCGTTATTAGCTGACCTCTACTCGGTGAAAAGAATATTCCTACCAAATTTCAAGTCTTTAGCTCTAATGGTTCTAGAGATATCGTGATGAGTGACTATATACGTGGAAATTTCTTATATATGTATAGATTTATACATAAGCAATTGTTATTCGCAAGTAGAACCACATGGCACAACTAGTAATAAATAAATCTAGAACAAGATTAACCACATCACGTCAATACTCTATTCAGTATAGCAGCGCAGTAATATATTCTAGTATGATATATGAGCATTTGAGCGATGCAACAACATTTGCGAAGTTTGAATATGCTTGATGTCTAAAGCTTGATTGCTTCATCTGAGAAGCAACTAAGCAATTCTAGAAATTGATAGAGACTGGCACTTAATATAAATACAACATACAATTTAATTTGTAGGGGTTCCATTTGTTCTAATTGCTATCAACAGGAAATTAACGTGTCTTTTTAAATGAAAATGTATATTAGGAACAATTATTACGTACTTATATAATAAAATAAAAACGTATGCGTCTCGGGAAGCCTGGCAGAATTGATAACTTAAATTAATTTAATTGGAACTATTTAATGTTTAATTTGTTTAACTTATGTTATTACTTAAATTGTATATGATAATGTAAGGAAAGGTTATTTGTTTATAAAATATTTTATTGACTGTAAAATATAATGTAATCTTAGTTATGATTCTTGAATATGTACATTATCAGTATCATTATTTAATCCTATAAAGGTAACAATTGGTTAGAGTGAGAGAAAGGGAAGCCAGATAGACTAGCGCCGTAACGCGTTACTTTACGAAGTGGTTTACTATACTATAAGAAGTTATTTACTTCAAAAAATGTTGAGTAACGTATTGGCGTAAATTTCTAAAGTGGATGATTCTGCATGATGTTAACCAGACCATGAATTTGATTTATAAAATCCACAATTGTTACCATATTTTTTTCAAGAAGAAGACTTTATCCAAAAAGAATTCCTAAAGGACAACAAGCGTATGAGCCCCTGATTGTAAATAATCACTGCTGCACTTGCAACATCGAACCCTAAGAGATTGCTCACCTCAAGGTGGGTTAACACGCTTTTTTTAAGAAGTTCATGTCGTATTGACTTGGAAACACTACGCATGCCATTGACATTAACAATGGGATGCGGTTTATACCGATTTCCAGAAGGCGTTCGATAAAGTAAATCATCGATTACTTTTCCAGAAACTTGAGAAGTATGGAGTTCATGGGGATTTATTAAGATGACGTATCTCATCATATATCATATGTTACCAATAGATCACAAATAGTCGCTGCTAATAGTTTTTATTCTAAGCCTATAACTGTTCCAACGGGAGTACCTCAGGGATCACACCTTGGTCCATTGCTCTTTGTCATTTTTGTTAATGACATAAAAAATAAGGAAATTCAAAAATCCTATAACTCCCGAGGTAGGGTAAGCCGACATATTATGTCTGCATAAAAAACTACCGTTGAGTGTTACATCTCCTTGTTGATATTTTAACATTTCTGTATGAATATTGTTGGTTTGTCAAATAAAGTAAAAAAAAAAAGAAACAAAGAAAAAGCAAAGAGCTAGGCTTTATCACAGGAGATTTTCCTATGCACACTGTTACACTTAAATAAATTTCTGCGCCGCTTCAAAAATTCGGTTCCGTTGGAATGGCTATATTGACCTACCATCCATTTTCAACTGGAAAAAGAGCATAGGTAATGATAATAACAGATGCAGTGCCTATGTCTTCATATTCCACAAAAATTTCTAAATGTACAACTAGTTCGAATTACTACAATTTTATTTTGTAACTTGTACACTATTTTAAGGTAGAATAGCATTTAAGAGCTAGAAGCTGACGGAAATAATTTACGATCGTAGACACTTACAATATTAAAACTAACTACAGTTCCTAAACTGTAGTTAATATCAAGCAGGCGTTGTTAGAAAACATGGGCAACATGTGGTACAAACTCAATTGAAACTCCCAAACAAGTTCATAAAAGTTAGTTTCATAATACGCCCTTTAAAATTTGTGGAGTATGCTGGCTCTACGAGTAGAGCGTAGTTGGAATATGTCTAAATTGTCTAATACGCGCGGCATGGCCAGCCCATTCCGTTTCACAAATAGTCCATTAGGTCCCAATCCCTTAGCTATTTCGAAAGGATGAAGGGTTAATTTACGAGCTTAAAATTTAAATCTACGATCAACTTGCATAACAACGGACAGGGGTTAAATGTGTTGTAAACTGTATTATTATGAGGCACTGTATGACTACACTTATGTGGTTTTGAAGAGCGAAGGAAAGGTTACTTTTGTTAATATGATAATTAAACGTGGCTTATATTTCATGAAATTCCGCTTCTCAAAACAAAGCATTTAAGGAAATATTTCTACATTCACCAGTAGGCCTTACATTAGTTGCTGGCTAGATTATAGGCTAGGAAACAGTAGTTTGAAAGTATTATTTTAAGTATTGATATGTGCCGTATCTAGAGAAATTATTTGTGGGCTCATGAGACTAAGAGCTGATTTCACCACCTTTCCACAAATCTTATTGCCGGTTTAAGTTATAAATAACTCGCAAGTAAGCCTGTTTTACGTTTCACCAACTCTTAACCTTCGAATAAAATCTCTATACTCGAGTAAAATGATAAATCGAATTATAAATTTATAAAGATTAATAGTGTCACTGTGGTGTACAGTTGTACGCACAGAGAACATTATAACATACCAAAACAGGGGATCATTGTCAACTCAACTGTCAAGTGAACGAATTATCCGAACAAATAACTGAATACGTAGCGTTAGTGCGCTAGTATACGTCAAACTGTCTATTTTACTCGGGTGCATTACATATTCATTCAATTCATTCATTCAACGTCATAGAGTAACTGCGCGAGAGTAAGATATCTAAAGACAAGTGTGGTGAAATAAAATCGAAGTTAAACATCGAATAAATCGACTGAGTTAAGTTTAACTGGGATAGTTACTTTAGTGTTAACTCAGTGCTTATGAAATCTGGCCTTAGTGGCATACGTATCAAAGTGACGAGCGCAAGTGCGTTGGTGATAAGAATGTTGTTCAATGAACAATCAGCGGCACTTTATTATAACAACAATGGTAGCGTATCACATACTGTCAGGTATCTTGCTCGTATCATCACTTTTTCCGATAAAATATTTTTCATTTTTTAGTCAAATTAGTGTAATGTCATCGGTCCTCGATAAATCTACAAAGTTTGAACGAAATCTAGCCGTTTAAAGTGGGTCAAAATTGCGCCCACTGAAGTGGGGTACAAACAAACAAACATACAGGTGAAGCTAATATAAAGCGTATAAAAATAAAGTACACTTCTATGGTTGCACTCCGGGAGTGCCGGCAGAAGTGAAAACTTGTTATTGTGCATTTGGTTAGAAAATAATTTAGCACGAATTGCTTTATTTATCAGTATAAAAGTACTAGCATTTATGTGGCCAACTACAATATTTACCGTACACAAAAATGATAATTAATATTACATAAAAAAATTAACTCTTCAGAAATATTACAATTATTTTACATTAAAAAGTTTATTTTGCAGAAAAATCTACTTTCAACCGTAACTTCAACGTCTCTCCCACCGTCTTCATTACCAACATCATCATCGGCAATCTGTTACACTGATATAAATACGGTTCACGGAAGCCGAAGTAAGAAACAATATAAAAAAATAAACAAAATAATAAGTATTAAGGAAAAATAAGTATAACTATCACCTTAGAGAGAGTCTTCGCTAATGTGAAAGCTTAAAAACCAAATAATTAAACTGTAAAAATATTTCACAGCTGAGATTCGATCCCTCGACCTCGCGGTGTTTCAGCTTCGCAATAATAATATGATCATGAAGTTGAAATAGGTCAAATATTATTAGTTAAAATTATAAATCTTTCGTCCATAATTTCAACGACTGTCTTGCGAATTTTCAATCAGGCCACGTGTCCTGACGCGAGTTTAACATTTTATACCCATCCCAAGGAAAGAGCTTGAGCTCTTACGATATTGATATCGTTAAAGAAGTTTTCACTTTAAAAATCATTTCATTTCAATCAAGATTTCATTCAATACTATTGTTTTTAGTTTTATATGTAAAATGTAAAGTTGTTTTACGACAACGAATGAATTGTATTCTTATAATATAATTTAATAAAAATTCGTAAGTATAAAATACCAGATCTTATTATCCTCGCAACTTTTAAAACTTTGATTTGTGAAATCAAAAAACTTCCTTGCCACAGAAACTTCACGAAGTTTTCGTAACACATTTCCTTTCTTAGTCCTCGAAAGTACTTACGGTTCAAAAGTTTAAATTTCATAAGCGTCCCTTGAGGAAAGAACGCGTTTGGTGTAACATTGAATAAAAAGTTTCGGCAAGGTTCGCGCTACATTTTTATTATATATTTATAATCAAGATAAGATTCCTTATTTCACAAACTCAGAACAAATTTTATAAAGATTGTAGTATTAATCACATCAACGCCAATTATTCATTTAACTGGGCTGAATAGCTTTCGCTGTAGATATTAATAATTATTGGGAGGGATATCATAATACGTGACGGTACTAATTACCAGAGAGACTTTCCCCCTTATTCGTAATGGTCCGCTATCTTTAAACAGCCGCTAAGGAGTGTTTTTCTCATTCTGACTGAGGTCAATAGAAGAAGACAGAGTGTGAATTAGCAATGCTTTAAGTTAGCAGACTATTATGAATAAGGGGGTTTATGTATAAAAGGTATGATATTCAAATAGGTACTACTGTAGTTAAGGCCGTGGAAATAGAAAATCAAGAAATAAATAGAAATATAATTTAATTAAAACCTCACAGAAAAGGTTGTATTTACTAGACGGTACAATCTATCTACACTTTTACTATAATAATATTTTTTTTATGGAAAAGGACAAGCATACGGGTCACCTGGTGTTAAGTGATCACCGCCGCCCACATTCTTTTGCAACACGAGAGGAATCACAGGAGCGTTGCTGGCCTTTAAGGAAGATGTACGCGTAATTTTTTGAAGGTACCCATTTCGTATCGTCCCAGAAACACCCCACAAGGAAGCTCATTCTACAGCTTTGTAGTGCGTGGAAGAAAATTCCTTGAAAACCGCACTGTGGAGGACCGCCACACATCCAGATGATGGGAATGATATCCTAACTTGTGGCGTGTCGTGCGAAGGTGGAATTCGGCGGCAGGAATCAGGTTAAACAGGTCTTCGGAACACTCCCCGTGATAAAAGCGGTAGAAGACACACAATGATTTGACATATCTACGCACCGCCAAGTGATCCAACCATTCACAGAGCACTGGGTCCCCGACAATTCGACTGTGGAGGACCGCCACACATCCATATGGTTTGGATGAGGATGGGGATGACATCCTAACTTTTTAAATATTTTCCTTTATTTGTTGTATAAGTTATTTATTTTTCAAAATTTACTCTTCGCAAATGAATACCTTCTAATGTCAAATAAACCAATCACCGCTTAGGAAGCAAGCTACAAGATAGAATAAGCTACGTAAGAATCCCTCTCAGAATTTGGGCCCTTCATTATAATAGTAGTAAGACTGTTACTCGCAAAATTCAATCAATCGAAAAAATACAATTTTGTATTTTACTGTATCTGAGATAACACACAGGTAGTAACTTGCACTAAGCTTTGTATTTGTATTTGGCAACATTCCAAGAAATTTTGGAAATAATTCCTAACCTATGCCACTAATATCGCGATGCAGACATTTAAATATTTTCTTACGGCCGTTCCCAATATACTATCTACAGATAGAGAAAAATTATTACCTTCTACTGTCAGTAATTAGCTGTCAATAATCTGAAGGTGTTCCAATATACCCGATAAGTCATTCTTATCGCCTTATATTGGGACGCGTGAATTGAAATTTCCACACAAACTTCTATCGCTGGTAAGCTATACGTCGTCCCATTGACAGACAGCGTGTACGGATAAGGTGAGTAACCGTCGATAAGTTTATTGGGACAGAAAAGCCAACGATAGTTACGATTTTTATCTCAAGAAAGAAATAGATTGAATATTGGGAACGGTCGTTAGTATGTTTCCATTGATTTATCAAAATGGGCCAACTTTTACATAAATAAATACTGCATAATTGAAGAACGTTAAAGTTATTATGCCATAATTAAATCTCAAGGCAAAATTTAATAATGGAAAATAATGCTTAAATCCTAGAAAACACTCCATTGCACCGCATACAAATAGATTTCAGCTAAAAGCATATTTCAAACACGAAACAATGAAAATATGATTCAATGTTCAAAGTAAAACTAAAGCTGGTTCCATTAATGTTGAAACTGGTAACAACGGAACGTTCGGTACTTTAAGTCCCAGCGGTTGTCCACAAATTCCACAATTAATAACAGAGGTCTGCAAGTTGAATGACACATGTTGTGCTAGGGCTTCTATTCGGTTGCATGCTGAATACAGATGAGCTTATTTATGTAAATTCGTTGCCTCAGAATGACGCCCCGGTTTGAGTAAGCCCGGGCATCGTAATTGATTGATATTGTAGACGTCGTTAACATTTCGCTTTTATATAACGATATGTCTTCGGAAAAGGGGTTCAAAGTTGTATTACATTATTCAAAAGAATTGTTACAAAAATCTTTGGGTGGGTTTTTTTTTATGATAATAAGGGACGAGACGAGCAGGACGTTCCGCTGATGGTAATTGATACGCCATGCCCATTACAATGCAGTGCCGCTCAGGATTCTCAAAAAACCCAAAAATTCTGAGCGGCACTACAATTGCGCTCGTCACCTTGAGACATAAGATGTTAAGCCTCATTTGCCCAGTAATTTCACTAGCTACGGCGCCCTTCAGACCGAAACACAGTAAAGCTTACACATTACTGCTTCACGGCAGAAATAGGCACCGTTGTGGTACCCATAATCTAGCCGGCTTCCTGTGCAAAGGAGCAACCCACTGGTAAAGGTTACTATAACATAAATGATTTTCACAATAATGCCACAGATAGGGAATGGAGTGACCGTCCTCAGGCTATTAAATAATAAGTTTGATTGTATTAATATTATTTTGTAAATATATTTTTTTGATGAATAAAAAAGCCCGCTGAGTTTGTTGCGCCTATTCATCTCAGGACTGGGGCATTCGCATAGGAATGGGTGGTAGTTTTTCACTTTCAATAAGTGATGTCACATCCTATTTTGAATAACAATATTTGAATTTAAAAATATTATTATGTGGCAAGACATTTATACAAACACCAATCAGTCTTCGAAATATCTATTGTATTACATATTGAAGGATTGGCGAATAGGCTTAGTTCTGCAGCATATGCGGTTAAGAAAATCAGACGGTTAACTGACATAGATACGGCGAGATTAGTATGCTTTAGTTATTTTCATAGTATTATGTCCTATGGTATATTGTTATGGGGCAGTGCGGCCGATATTAATACTATCTTTGTGCTGCAGAAGAGGGCTATTCGCGCAATTTATAACCTAGGTCCTAAAGAATCATTAAGAGAAAATTTAAAGAAATAAACATTTTGACTGTTGCTTCCCAATACATTTTTGATAATGTTTTGTATGTTCATAAGCACATTGAGGAATTTTCTAGAAACTGTGACATTCATAATGTTAACACGAGGAACAAACATAAACTTGTTATGCCTACTACTCGGTTGGGTCAAGTTAGTAAGTCTTTTGTTGGGCGATGTATATGCTTCTACAATATGATCCCAGAAAATGTACAAAACAAATGTGTTACGAAATTTAAAAGAATTGTTAAAAAACGTTTGTGTGGGAAAGGTTATTATAGCATAAACGATTTTCTTAATGACACCACGGACTGGGATTAAAGCGAACACCCTCAGGCTCTTTAATTATTAATGTTTATTGTACGATATTACATTGTAATCCATATTTTATATATAAAAAAAAGCCCGCTGAGTTTCTTGCGCCCATTCTTCTCAGGTCTGAGGCAGTCTCTTTTGAATGGGTGGTAGATTTTGACGTTCAATAAATGATTATAAATCCTATTTTGAATAAAAATATTTGAATTTGAATTAAATTTGTAAACAAAATTTATGAACTACGCGGGACTCGAAATCGCGACTTCTCAGGTTCCGTCCGAGCACTCTTACAAAGAGTTCACTTTTCTTCCAACCGTTCGAGAAACATATCGTTCATAAATCTTGATATGTCTTGTTTAACTCTCAGGTTTTGGCTCCGTGGCTCAGTGGAAGAGCGCTCGGACGGAACCCGAGAGGTCGCGGTTTCGAGTGCCGCATTATTCATAAATTTTGTTTCCAAATTCAATTTATCAATTAAATCCCAGAAAGTACTTTAAAAATAACAAATTGTTTAGATTTGAAAGAGCGACATCTGAAGTCAATTTTCTTAAATGCAATTATTGGGGTTAAACAGGTTATCAACTCTAAAGTAGATCCTGTAGATCCACAACCTGAGAGTTGAACATGACATAAAATATTTATGAACGATACGTCACTCTAACGGTTCGGTCAGTGGAAGAATTTAATGAATCCCAGAAGTGGTATCACTTTAACTATATATTGTTTTTAACTACCTATTGTGGTGAAATGAAATGAAGCACAATTACTTATGTAATAAATCGAACTGTGCATATCCTCTCTGACACGTTATAATTAGCACAGTTTTGAATAAAAATACATCACTTTAGGCCGCTAATGAAGGTAATATAATTTTACTTACACGAAGTAGAAGGGAAAGGCTTAGATTAAGGATTGGTCTCCGCTGCGCTCCAAATAGATACCGCAGACGTAGTCGCAAAGTGCGGACAATGTGTGATGTTGACGTGCCACATGTTCTGTTATATTTTGGTAATAGTTTAAACTAAAATGCTGGGTGGCGTAGAAAGACTTTGTAAAAATAATACTACAAGAAATAAGAAAGACACTGGGATCATATATAATCAGTAAGTATTTTGTATTTTATTAATTAATTTAAATGTTAAATACTATGAAGCGTATGTTACGGTTTTTTTGTTCGTATGAAAATAAGGGACGAGACGAGCGGGACGTTCAGCTGATGGTAATTGATACGCCATGCCCATTACAATGTAGTGCCGCTCAGGATTCGTGAAAAACCCAAAAATGCTGAGCGGCACTACAATTGCTCTCGTCTTTTTGAGGCATAAGATGTTAAGCCTCATTTTCCCAGTAATTTCACTAGCAACGGCGCCCTTCAGACCGAAACACATTAATGCTTACACATTACTGCTTCACGTTGAAATATTCAATGGCATCTTTCATGCTTGTGTGCGTGGTGTGTCTTGACACATCTAATAGTAGCCGTAATAAAAATAGTAGATTGTTAACCGAGGGTCGAAAGAATCATTTCCCGAGGTATTTAGACTTATATTCAAATCGTAGCATAAAAGATTGTTACCCATTTTTTGAATTCTGTCACAGATACATTACAGATCATTATCCCGCCAATTTATGTCGACTTTTTAAATTTTAAATATGGAACTCACCGCGAAATTGTTGCGGCTTATTCCGTTCAAAGAAGTTTGCGCTAAGTTCACACTGGCTGTTTAGAAAGACACATGGCATTTCTTTAAATTAGTTTTTTTTTTACATAAAACTCTTCATAGCTGAAAGCAGTTCTATTTTTAAAGTTCATTCCGGCCCTTAAATGGGAAGTAATTTGTATGAGTTTTTCCCTCTCTATGGAGGGAAGCAGCATTTTCCACCCAATAATCAGATCAAAACAACATTACTTTCCGAGTATGAGAAATGAAAAAGCTATTGTTCTTAGGTAGCGCTGTATCGGTATAGTTAGAGCGCAGAGTCCAATCCTTCATCTAAGGGGAAAAGAGACATTTATGCCCAATACAATCACTCAATCGAATACTAGCTGATATCTCAATGACAATTTATAGTCACTTGCAGTAACATAAGGCCTTTAAGCCTCTAACAATTATAATAGTATTGGTCAACAGGGTTTAAGCATTAAATTACTCGTTAATCTTCAATATTGTTATATAATTAATAAATTAAATTGAACCAGGCGCAGTACACGCCTTAATACGATAATATTTAGGCTATTAATTAAACATGTTAGTTAATTTAATCCACTGCATATTTAAATGTAATCAATCAATATTAGGACGGATTAATAAGAAGATCAACAATATAAATTATTGCATTATCAACTATACGAATGAGCGTTATATTTATCAAAATTCAATTACTTATTCGAACGAAATAACTAATCCAATGGTATAAGAGGTTTTATTTAATTTCAGAAATTACTTATTATATTACATTACTAATATTTAATTCATAAAAACATAATAATAAAATTAAATATAATATCTGCAACAGTAAATGTATCTACTAATTATTATATGATAAGTCGATCATTGAAAAATTGTTTTAATTAAAAAATTTAAATTAATAAAATATATATAATCTTCTTCTTCTTCTTCTGCATATCAATGATATGTTGGACACCTCCAACATACATTGCTATGCAGACGACAGGACTGGTGATGCCGTATACACGGGCCATGGAGGTCTCTCTCGGGAAAACGTCGACCTGTGCCGGGAGAAACTTGTGTCTTCTATCGAGTCCTCTCTCGAGATGGTCGCGGAATGGGGTAAATTGAACCTTGTCCAATTTAACTCCCAGAAGTCTCAAATTGCGCGTTTACCACTAAAAAAACCCCATTTGTCGTATCACCGCTCTTCGATAACACTTCCCTTAAAGCCTTGCCTAGTATCGGAATACTGGGCCTCGGAATCTCGAGCGATTGCCAATTCCGTGGCCATCTGGAGGGAAAAGCCAAATTGGCTTCGAAGAAGCTGGGCGTCATCAATAGAGCACGGCAATACTTCAAGCCGGACCATATTCTAGCGCTCTACAAAGCGCATGTCCGGCCACACATGGAGTATTGCTGTCATCTCTGGTCTGGCGCACTCCAGTATCAGCTCGATCCATTTGACCGCGTGCAACGCAGAGCAGCTCGAATTGTCGGGGACCCAGTGCTCTGTGAACGGCTGGATAACTTGGCGTTGCGTAGAGACGTCGCTTCATTGTGTGTCTTCTACCGCATTTATCACGGGGAGTGTTCCGAAGAGCTGTTCAACCTGATTCCTGCCGCCGAATTCCACCTTCGCACGACACGCCACAAATTATGATATCATCCCCACCATCTGGATGTGTGGCGGTCCTCCACAGTGCGGTTTTCAAGGAGCTTTCTTCCACGTACTACAAAGCTGTGGATTGAGCTTCCTTTTGGGGTGTTTCCGGGACGATACGACATGGGTACCTTCAAAAAAAGCGCGTACACCTACCTTAAAGGCCGGCAACGCTCTTGTGATTCCTCTGGTGTTGCAAGAGAATGTGGGCGGCGGTGATCACTTAACACCAGGTGACCCGTACGCTCGTTTGTCCTCCTATTCCATAAAGAAAAATAATACAATTTGTTATGTTTTTAAAGTGATAAGCATCAGTTATGGGATTTATACACAAATAAAACTTGCAAACAAAATTCTATGAACGATGTAGGACTTAAACCCACGACCTCTCGCTTTCCGTGCGAGTCCTCTCCCAACTGAGCTAGCTAACTTTGTTCAACTCTCAGGTTGTGGTTTCATCTACAGGATCTACTTTACAGTTGATAATCTGCTCAACCCCAATATATACATATTAGGAAATTGATTTGAGATGTTGCTCTTGCAAATCTTAACAATTTGTTTTGTTTATAAAGTGATAACCCTTACTTTTGGGATTGATACACAAATAAAATTTGAAAACAAAATTTTATGAACGATTCGGGACTCGAACGGTTAGCTCACACAGAAAGCGAGAGCTCTCCCAACTGAGCTAACCGTTTGAGTGACGTATCGTCATAAAACCTTGTATGCTTTGTTAAAAGCAAAAGATAAAAACCAATCTCATTTATTTAGTAATAAAATAAAAGTAGAGGGATTTCCAGTTACTTTAAAACGTATAATACGATATTTTCATTTACCTGTTTCGCTAAAAGTACAGATATATCCATTAGATGCGATAGAATTTAAAATGTTAATTAGAAATACTTTGAGTATGTTACGAAATAGAGTAGTTATTTAAAAGTAGCTTTTCCAATTAGAACGAAATTTAATTAAGATTCGAATTCTTGAAACTGGCTTTGATTACAGCTACGTGCTCAAGACTGCATTCGTTGGATGCTCGATCGATTTCCATTTCTAATTATATATAAATACTTGGTTGCTTTTTTACATTTCGTTCCTGATTTTTATTACAATTTTATACTATTTTACTATTCAAATCAAATCAAAATCACTTTATTCATGTAGGTCACGGAAATGATACTTATGAAAGTCAAAAGATTTCCATTTCTTATTGACTTTACCGCCACATCCTCAAGGGTTGAGATAATGAGAAAAAGTGGTAAGAAACTCTTTTAAATCAACATTTACAGCTTCATCGTTTTATAAATCATTTCAATTTCAATATATGTAAACTGATGCAACAAAAAAAATCAAGCATCATATAGTGAAAGCCTTACACGAGTAAGTCAAAAAAGTAATTGTAAAGTAATACAAAACAAGAGTTTAATGAATTAGGCGTTACTTTGTGGAAATCCATAATTATACAAACGATTTAAGTTTACCAAAATTCGCCAAAATCTGTCTCAAATTCAGTCTCGTCCACACGTCCTGAGGATGCCTCGTGTAGAGGCGAAACACGTGTCGAATTGTTTTAAAGACAAATATTGGCGGAGTCAACACTAAAGAAAACTTAAATCATTTGTATAAAACAAGAGTTATTAACTAGTGTAAATGCATCAATCCACACACAACGTAAATAAATAAAGATATTTCGCGAGCATTTTATTAGAAATATTATGAAACAAACTCGAATGCTCAAGCGCCTCGAGGATTAATAGTTTAAAAACTTTAAATATTTTTCTCAATTAAATCTAAGACGCACCTTGGCTCTGTTCATTCAATATTATAATAAGTAAGAAAAATTTTAATGGTTATACGTTACCAAAGCCAAAAATGTAGTTAGAATTTTTGCATTCATTTCATTGTTTGTACTAATCTCAGAAATGGCTTAACCGATTTGAACGATATTTTCACTGATATATTCGTGATCGGTTCACTAACATAATGATTAAATCACTGACAAATTCTCTAGCGCCCACTTTATTAAAAAGTAATAATTTAATAATTAGTTAATTATTTCTATGTTTATATTTTTAATCTTAAACTTTCTTAAGACATTATATTTTATAGTTATATATGCTTCAATCCGATATTTTAATCTGACTGAAAAAATAGTTTATTAATATACATAATATAAATATAACTTAATTATATAATGTCTAATCTGTTAATACTAATGTAGTATTCACTTGAATCATGTAGCCTTAAAAGAATATTCAAAATTCATATAATTTTTTTCAAAATAACAATTCGAAACGATTTTTATGACCATAAGGTATTAGACGAGCAAGAAGTTCAACTGATGGTAATTGATACGCCTTACCCATTACAATTTAGTGCCACTCAGGATTCTTGAATATCCCAAAATTCTTCTCTTTGAGACATTAGATGTTAAATCTCGTTTGTCCAATAATTTCTCTAGCTACGCCGTAGCCCTTCAGACAGAAATACAATTATGCTTACATATTCCTGCTTCACGATAGAAATAGGCGCCGATGTGGTACCTATAGCTTAGCCGGCATCCTGTGCAATGTAACCTCCCGAACCGATCTGGTAAAAATGATTATTGAACAAACTATAGGCCGAAATATAGGCCTTAGACCTCAATAAGAAATGACAAGCACGTACGCAAGAAACTACACGACCCCGTTTTTAAAAATTTATTAAAGAAAAATCCATAGTATAAATAATAAATAAAAAAAAAGATTTACATGATCTAGTCACTAACATGACTTATGCTTTCCTCCACCCGAAAGTGCCTAAAGAAATTTCACTTCAAAAACATAACCGCAATACTTTTTAGAAAAACAATTTCCCTCCAGCAAAAAATTTATTTCATATAATATTCTTGTACTCATATTTGTAATATCAATTCCATATAAAAGTTAGAGAATTTGCAGAGCATTCAAAAATTCAGCGAGAATGTACAAATTTAACGCTTAGTCCAGGTAAAGGTGGAATTGAGTTCATGAATAACGCAGTAGTCCTGCAACCGCCTTTGTCTTGTTCGCTTTGTAATAACGTCAAGTACTTTTTACACGTTACCTTATTTGTTATTTTCCAGGTGATATTGAATATTTTACCTTTTGTAATGCTAAATTTAAACATGAGTTTGTTTGTACGTGTTTCATTTGGAGCCAATAACAGCCTGATTTATCACTTTGATATTAAAGATTTTATGAAAAGTTTGGCTTATACATTTGAAAGACAAAATTATTTATTATGCAGCTTGCAGCAATTCACAAGCATTGAAGATTTATTGAAGTGAATAACTTCATATGGGAGGATAGACCGCTTCGTAACGTAACGCGTTACGGCTTCAGTCTGTCTGGCTTCCCTTTCTCTCACGCATACGACAGCGATAGGCAGGCTCCTCCTCTCTCACTCCTACCAATTGTTTCTTCTATATTATTAAGTAATGATACTTATAAACTCACTTAGAATAGAAGATATTATTTAATCAATAAAATATTTAATTAATAAATAACCTTTATTTATACTATCAAATTAGTATACATAAAATTTAAGTAATAATCTAAGCTTTTCTCATGTTAAACGATATCAATATTAAAGAGTTCAACTAGATTAGTTTAAGTTATCATTTCTGTCGGGCATCCGGAGTCGTTTTTTTTAATATTCCAATATACTTTACTTATATATACTTACTTCAAAAGTCTTCTTAAGGTTATTTTATTTTACACAGACGTTTCATTCGACAAAAGTTGAAAAACAGTTATATTTTGGAATAAACGAATTTTCAGAGGAAACAATTGTTTTTGTTTATAAGTGTTTATGGTTTTCTAATCAACTTTATTTGTTCTTTCTTTTAACCAAACTAAAATTTACGTTCCTTATAGTAATAATTTGAGATATTCCTGCAGAAAAACACTCACGAAATGGACGATGATAAGAGATTGCACGCGTTAGTGACGGTACTTTCATAACCGTTTTATAAATAGATGTTTATTTATTTATTTATTAAAAGGTACATCAACAGTACACACATATAACAATTACATATAACACTATCTAGGAAATTACATTACTGATGCGAGTACCAATAATAGATGTACACAACATTCACAGTTGCTGTGACTATTATTAATTATTACATACTTATTATTACTAACTATTAACTAATTACCAATATAATTTAAAATAAAATTTAATAACAATTTAAAGTTGATTATAGACTTTAAGTTACATAAGTTTAATTATTACATATAAAAGGAAAAAAGATATTTATTTATTTATTTCTATAAATACCGAGTGTTTTTTATTTATTGTTAAGTTTCCGAAGATTACGTTTAAATTCTTGTAGACTATTGGAAAATATGTCTATGTTCACTATTTCTTTATTTATTTCATTGTACTGCCTAAGCAGTCGTGGTACTGGTGAAAATGAGCCTAAGTTTGTTCGATAGCATGGTATATCAAAAATACACGAATTACCTTTACGAGGCATGTTGTGAGGGACGTATATTTTAACAGCTTCTAATAATTTAGGACAATAAATAATACCATTTATTAATTTATATAAGAAAACCAAACCTAAATTCTTACGTCGGTCATAAAGGGTGTTCAACTTAAAAAATTTACTTCTGTCACTATAAGAGCTTCTGTGGGATATACCCTGGGCACTGTATGCTAAATATTTCGTAAATCTTCTTTGTATGGTTTCCAGTCTTTGCGAGTGAATGCTATAGCTTGGGCTCCAGACTATGCAAGCATATTCTAAAATACTTTTAACTAGAGTATAATATAAAGTGATTTTATTATTGATTAGTCTGAAGTCTTTCGTGTTACGCTTTACAAAAGCCAGCATTTGTGCACCTTTTAAAACTATAGAATCTATGTGTGCCTTAAAGTTTAATTTTGAATCCACGATAATTCCGAGGTCCTTTGTTTCAAACACCTCCTCGAGCTCAGAGTTATTTATGTAATAAATATATACATTAGGAATGGTTTTCTTGGTGAACCTCATCACATGACATTTTTTTGTGTTTAAGACCATATTATTATTATAACACCATAACTGTATGTTATTAAGGTCAGACTGAATTAAATTACAATCACTATTATTACTAATTACTCTATATATCTTTAGGTCTTCGGCAAACAGGGAAGCTTGACTGTAATGGATATGATTAGTTATGTCATTAATAAATATAGTGAATAAAATCGGTCCAAGATGCGATCCTTGTGGAACACCTGACGGAATAATAGTATTCGAGTCATATCCATTTACTGAAACTACTTGAGGCCTCTGATTAAGATATGATTCAAACCAATTTAAAAGAGCTCCATGTAATCCGTAACTGGCAAGTTTTTTTATTAAGACTTGATGGTTCACTTTATCAAACGCGTTAGAAAAATCTGTATATATGACGTCGATTTGTTCACCGTGGTCCACATGCCTGGAAAGATCAGATATAAAGTGTACCATATTGGTATGAATTGAGCGACCTTTTGTGAAGCCATGTTGATCTGATGTAATAGATTGACTAACCTGTCTAGTAAGATGCGGAACAACAAGCTTTTCGAATAATTTGGAGCAGCAGCTTTGAATAGCAATTGGTCGATAATTAATGATATCATTCCTCGAACCTTTTTTGGATATTGGGATAATTCGTGCACTCTTCCATTGTTCCGGAAAAACCCCGTTGGATAAAGATTTGTTGAAAATCATCAATAATGGGAGTGTCAACGATGTAGCGCAACGTTTAATAAATAGTGGTGGTAGTTTATCTGGACCGGATCCTTTAGTAGAGTCAAGACTTCTTATTGCCTTAAGTATGTCTGTTTCATAGAAATGTAAATTGCTTAAGGTGTTGCTGCAAGATGGTATATAATCAAGCGTATATTTAAGAGCAGATTCAGAAAAAACAGATTTAAAATGAGTTGCAAAAAGGTTTACAATTTCCTCACCCCCTGATGCAGATGAATCCGCTAGAATCATATTGGATGGTATTGTCGAGTTCATTTTACGTTTGTGTTTTATGTAATTCCAAAATGAATTTGGGTTTTTACATATATTGGTTTCTATTTTTGTTCTGTACTCTTCAAAACATTTTTGGTACAGTTTTTGGCATTGAGATCTAATTGTTTGATATTCTAAGAAATCACGTGGGTTTTTATATTTTTGATATTTTCTACGAATTTTATGTTTCTCTCGGAGGCGCTTAATCAAGGACTTCGACATCCATGGAGGAAATTTTGATTTATTATTGTTAAAATATTTCGGAACACATTCCTCTATTACTTCATTAACCTTATCATAAAATCCAGCTACCATGCAATTTACATCATCGTCAGAGTCAAACACATCATGCCAATTAATTTGTTTCAATTTCCTATTTATTTCAACGTAGTCTGCCTTATAAAAATTGTGTCTTATATATATTTTGTGTTTAAGATAATTCGTGTTATTTGCAAAGTTTAGGGAAATTTCCAGACTTGGATGGTAGGAATCTGTTTTACTTATACTAAAAGTTGCTTGCATTACATTAGTATTAACTATGTTGCTAATTATTAAGTCTAGAATATTATTGCGACTATTTACCACACCATTAAACTGATGCAAATCATTACAAGAGATAAAATCTATTAACTTATAGCCTAAAGAGCAATGATAATTAGTAGGAGTCAAGTAGTTATTGTCCGAATTTGGAGTCCATGTGATAAAGTTCAAATTAAAATCTCCTAGTAAAATAATATTATCAACACTACTCAGTACGCTATCAAAAGAATCTATAAAGTGGGTAAGAGAATTCACAGTCACGGGTGGTGGTAAATAGACTACACATATGGCTATTTTCACAGGCTGGTTATTAATGTATGTCTGCATAACTACCCATATATCTTCACTGTCTGTTTCCCAACTTGAAACGCGATAAGACATTATGCTTTTAGAAACAGCCAAAAGTACTCCACCACCGTCTTTTTTTTTGTTTTGTCTTCGATCACGTCGATAGATATTATATCTAGAATCTACAACTTCTCCGTCGCTAACATGAGAATTTAACCATGTTTCGGTTAGAGCAAGAACTTCAAAGTCATTATTATTTTCTAAAAATGGTGACCTGTAGTCGCTGCGGAGATGAAGCAACAGAAACGATAAAATGTTCAGTATGCACTCGCGCAGACTCGGTGATCGGCAGGCATCTTGGCGGTGTCCGGCTTGTAAAAACCCAGGAAATTTAAGTGTTGTGACTCCTACCCCAATTTCTTCACCGATATCGCCATCACCGATAAGATTGGAAACCATCATGCAGGAACTAACAAACATCAATTTAAAACTGGCGCCACTCTCCAGCCTTGTAGCGGATATGCAGGTCGTAAAAAAAGAGCTTAGTGACCTTAAAGCCTCTGCTTCTGAGTATTCAAAGAAAATCTCGTCACTTGAAGCAAATCTCGCCAGGGTAGAGAAGGATCAAGAATGTTTGCAACCACTCAAGGTTCTGGTGACCAAACTAGAGGAAGAGCTTGCTGACAAAGATCAATGGCTTCGCTCTAACAATATGGAGATAAAAAACGTACCGATCAGAGACAAAGAAAATCTTTTTGATGTAGTTAATAAAATTGGTAATAAGATCTCATGTCCTGTGTCTAAAGATCAAATAAACTTTGTACATAGAGTTCACACAGGCACCAACAACGTCAAGAATATAGTACTATCATTCACAAACCGGTACAGCAAAGAAAATTTTGTTGCTGCTGCACGCTCCGTTAAAGACCGTCTCACACCTCAGGATATTGAGATTTCTGAATCTGGAAAATTTTTTGTAAATGACCACCTCACCACTAGAAACAAAATGCTGCTTACGAAAAGTAAAGCACTCGCCTCGCAACATAATTTTCAGTTCGTGTGGGTCAAACATTCAAAAATTTTTGTTCGGCGCGACTCTACTTCAAAATCTTTTACCATACAAAGAGAACAGGATATTCAAAAGATACGATAATAATACTGCCAGAATTACTTATTTTACTTATAAGATTTTTTATTTTAATATTTTACATTACTTGTATTTCTTCTACCATACTTAAACATGTTATTATTTATGCTATTGGCATTACTATTGTATCTGCTTTTAGTATTATTTGTATTATTTATAGAATATGTCATTACTACGCTAAAAAAGTTACTGCGTGCTTTTCCATTTGCTGATAATTATGTTTATTATTGTTCATGAATATATTTTTTATTTGTTATTTATCTATTTCGGGTAGCGCTGACTGGTATATGGAGTATATGGTTCGGTATACAAATGATTTATTTCAGTATATCATTGATCTATTTAGAAATTGTCTTGTCGGTAACAGTGTTTAATCTTAGTATTTATCACCAAAATGTACGGGGGTTACGAACTAAAACAGAGGTATTCTCAAGAATCTCTATCTTTGAGCGATCATGATATGATAACACTCACTGAAACATGGCTGACTGAATCAATCTCTGACAGTGAGCTATTTGATAGTAGGTATTTAGTCTTTCGGCGTGACCGTGATTACTTAGCACAAGGGCAATCAGGTGGAGGTGGTGTCCTTGTAGCCATTAGACGTGATCTGTTGGCTACACCCAGAATTGAACAGCAGTCGTGTGCCGAGGATGTGTGGGTTACACTGTTGATAACAGCATCTAGTCCGAGAACAACATTTAAAATACACATATGTACTCTCTATCTTTGCGAACAGAACCTTGGGAATAATTTTGCTGCTCAGCTTAACAATTTTCTATGTAAAGTAACATCTTTGATTAATAACAATCCGCTTGATAAGTTTATTATTATGGGAGATTTTAACATGAGCTCCATATCGTGGGTTCCATGCGAAACGTACTCAAATCCAATTGCACCAACCACGTCCCACATTTTGCACTTCGTAGATACACTCAGTCTGTGTGGACTTAGACAATTTAATAGTAATTATAATGCATTTGGCAAATTATTAGATTTAGTTTTAAGTAACAATGAGCTCACTGTGTCAGCATGCACTGATCCGTTAGTACCAGAAGATCCCTATCATAAGTCATTAATTGTGCACTTTAACTTTTCATATATACCACACTTGAAACCAGCTGAGCGGACAATTTTTAACTATAACAAAGGTAATTTTGAGGAGATGAGTGTGGAACTAAGTCAGATTGACTGGATTAATATTCTTACTCAAAACTCTGTGGATGATGCCGTTAATCATTTTTATTCAATAGTTTATGATATAAGAAACCGTCACGTGCCGAAACGGATCATCAAAAATAATAAATATCCAATTTGGTATAACGTGGCCTTAATTAAAATCCTCAAAGAGAAAAATAGATATCTTGTGAAATATAAAATATATCATAATCTCAATGACTTACATACTTTCCACCTACTTGGAGACAGGGCTAAAGTTATTGAGCGTAGTTGTTTTGAACACTACATTAGTAAAATTGAAAATGATATATCTAATAATCCCAAGGCATTTTGGTCCTTTATGAAAAGTAAACGTAATTGTTCAAATATACCAACTTATATGATCTATGGAGACACTGAAGGCAATAAAGAACAGGACATTTGTGAGCTTTTCTCAAGATATTTTTATTCGACTTTCCAAGAATCCACTACCACATCAAAATCCTATAATTGTTCAGATGAATCTATTATTAGTAATATAAGTTCTATCGAAATTGATAATAAACAAATAGAAAAGCTCTTAAAATCACTTGATCTAAATAAATCACCTGGGCCAGATAGTTTACCAGCACTGTTCCTCGTCAAATGTTCTGAAGTATTGGCATTACCTGTCACCTTGCTTTTTAAGAGATCAATTAATGAAGGTATCATGCTGATCAGGTGGAAGGCGGCATTCATATCACCTATACATAAAAAAGGTCAGAAAGACAAAGTGGAAAACTATCGACCGATTTCAAAATTATGTCTTCTTGCCAAAGTGTTTGAGCGCATCATCTATAATCAACTTTACCCTAGCCTTAAAAATGTGTTAAACCAACAACAGCATGGTTTTATAAAAGGAAGATCAACGGTTACTAATTTACTTGTTTTCACTGACTTCTTAACTGATTGCATGGACGGTGGTCAACAAATTGACGTTGTGTATACAGATTACACCAAAGCTTTCGACCGCATAGATCATAGAATCCTTCTTCAGAAACTTGCTGGTCTTGGTATTAGGGGTAACTTATTTAGATGGTTAAGTTCGTACGTAAAAAACAGAACTCAGGCAGTTGTTTTAAATGGCTACACCTCCTCATGGATCACGATACCTTCTGGAGTTCCTCAGGGCTCATTCCTAGGTCCTTTATTATTTATCTGTCTCATAAATGACATCGATACATGCTTTCATCATTCCAATTATTTACTTTTCGCTGACGACATGAAGATATTTCGGCCTATCAACGATATCTATGACGTTGATCTCCTTCAGGAAGATCTCAATAGACTAGCAACATATTGTAGTAATAATAAGCTTTGGCTTAATATACCTAAATGTCTTTTTATAAGTTTTTCCCGTAAAAAGCTAATCATCAAATTTAATTATACTATAAATAATCAATTTCTATTGCGGGTCGATTGTGTCACAGATCTAGGTGTAGCTCTTGACTGCAAGCTAACTTACGAATGTCACATCGACAATATTGCAAATAAGGCATCACAAGCACTTGGCTTTATAATACGTTCAGCGAACTGCTTCAAGAGAATGAAAACATTAAAAATTATTTTTTGCGCTTATATTCGTAGTCATTTAGAGTATGCTAGTCAAACCTGGAATCCGGTATATATGATACATAGTAAAAGAATTGAATAAATACAGAAAAAAATTACGAGATTTTTAAATTATAAGTTCAGAATTCCCAAAACAGATTACAAAACTCGGTGTACTCGATTTCATCTCCTACCATTAACACTCCGTAGATCCATGGCTGATATTACGACTATTATGAAAATTGCTCAGGGTAAGATTGACAGTCCAACCTTGTTATCTAAAATAAACCTCAATATACCGTACCAACATGCTAGAAAAAAGAATCTCCTCCAAATTCCACTCATGCGCACAAACTATAGTTCACACTCCTTTATACCACGTACTTCGTATAATTTTAACAAACTAAAATCATCCGAAATAGATCTTTTTTGTTCCAGTTTAGGTAGTGTTAAGAAACATATTATACAAGTTTATTTGCAAGTCACAGAAAACTAAAACAATGACAACATAATATGTGTATACTTTAAGTCAATTTAAATTGCAAAAAAGCGTAGTTAACTAGTACATAGTAATGCCTTTAATTAGTTTAAGCATTTGTAAAAACGTAATAAAAAAAAAAAATACTATTTAATACCTATTTGTGGAGGCTTTTAATTGGCCTATATATAAACATGTAGATATATGTTTTTGTATTGACGGCTGTTAGCCACCCTATGAAAATAAAATAAAATAAAATATTTGATGGTAAACTTCATTAGTCTTGGTGCGAAGACCGCGAACGTTTTGGTAGTAGATGTTGAACTTAAATGAATCTTAGGTGGTTACTATGACTTATCACTTTAGTTACTTTATAACAGGGTAATAGCTTCCATACTTCTTATTTGGCGAGCCGGTGAGGTCTCATTTTTCCTAACTAGTATACGACCGTCACGAACCCACACGTATTTATAGCCTTTTTCACGGGCAGCTTTTCTTGTTTCGGCATGAACAGCTTTCAAAGTGGGACATAGGTGTTCAGAAACAAATATTGGACTTTTTGCACCACCGTGTCCGATATGATGAGAGTTTAGTTTATTGTCTGCGTTTAATTTATTAAATTTTATAGTAGAGGACATAAGTTCATCACGTTTTCTAATGCTTGCCAGTTTAACAACAATAGATCGGGGACGGTCAGTTTTAGGGTCCATCTTTCTTATTCGTGACACCGATAGAATGTTCTTGTTCTTGCAAAACTGAAGACACAACTTTCCCTAGTTGTACAATCGTGTTAACAAGATTTTCCGATTTGTGCTCCGGAATTCAATTTATTTCCACATTATCTTGCTGGGAATACTGCTCAAGGTTAACTACTCTATTTTGAAGTTCCTTAACAGCATTATTTAATTTATCATTTTCCATTCTTAATTTATTGCTCTGTTCTTTATTTTCCATTAATTCTTTCTTGATTAGGTCAAATTCATTACTGATAAATTGAATGAATTCCTTCAATGAGTTCAGCTCACCCTTGAAGTCAGCTAGTTCGGATTTTATTGACGTAGCAATTTGCTTCGTAACCGCAACCATTATTTCGCGCCGGAATTTGTCCCAGGACTTCTCAAAATCTTCGGAAGTTGAGGTAGATTCCAGACCTTTGAGGGGTGTGTTTGTGTTATCTTTCCGCGGCAATTTAGAAGTGCACCCTGGGCATACCCAATCATGAGGAATTTTTTGTCCACGGCTCATACGCAAACATTCTCGGTTATACGTGACTTTACAGGTTGAACATGTTACTGCTTCCGATTGTGTTAAGAATTTGCCACAACCTCCACATTTATAATTAGACATTTTAAAGTTTTATAAGAAAAAGTTGTAATAATTAAAATATTAAAAAAAAAAAAAAAAAAAAAAAAAAAAAAAAAGCTTTTGATAATGATGTTCAGTATCTTCACTTTATATTGTACTGACCGATAGGAAGTATAATCTAGTTTTTATTGAATAATAATACTTTGGATGATTTTTTAAAACCTAATACCATGTGAAGCAAAATATTGAGTAAGGTAAAAATTTCACGAAATATTTTTGAAAATTTTATTCTTCATATTATGTCGTCATCATTTATGTTTTCTGTTAAAAAAAAACCTTCAACAAAATGGCAATTAAATAAGCTGCTCAGTAATGTATAATACATGTACATTATCGAACAAAAAGTCATAAAAAATATTGTTGTAAACTTTTTGCGCCGACAGAAACTCTTGTCCTTGAAGGGCGAGATCACTTGGGTATGATATAATTATGCTATATTTAGACAAAATAACTGCTGAACTACATTTGACGATAGTTTTGCAAGTTTTTTTTTTATGAAAATAAGGAACGAGACGAGCAGGACGTTCAGCTGATGGTAATTGATATGCCCTGCCCATTACAATGCAGTGCCACTCAGGATTCTTGAAAAACCTCAATAATTCTGAGCGGCACTACAACTGCGCTCGTCACCTTGAGACATAAGATGTTAAGTCTCATTTGCCCAGTAATTTGACTAGCTACGGCGCCCTTCAGACCGAAACACATTAATGCTTACATATTACTGCTTCACGGCAGAAATAGGCGCCGTTGTGGTACCCATAATCTAGCCGGCATCCTGTGCAAAGGAGCCTCAAACTGGTAAATTAAACATATCCTAATATATGCCAAATTAAATAAACGTTAAAAAACAGACAAGGGAAACGACAGTAATTTATATCAACAATTACAATTATATAATACTAGCTGACCCGGAAAACGTTGTTTTCCCATATAAAGTATAATTCACGCGATAGTTTTATAAGTAATAAAATATTGCCTATATTTTAGCCTGTACATCATTTTGTTCTATTGTCAATAGTTTTTGCAGCGCACGCAAAAATTGGTTTTCGAATTTACACCTTGTGTTACAAAATAGCAATTTTATTACGGATCCCTAATTTTGAAAAAAAAACAAAGCCTATAGCCTTCCTCGATAAATGGACTACCCAACACTGAAATAATCATTCAAATCGGACCAGTAGTACCAGAGATTAGCGCGTTCAAACAAAGTAACAAACACTGCAGCTTTATAATATTAGTATAGATATAGTATAGATTATTATGTCTCACATAATATAATTGTGTTATAACAATAGCAACTCACCGAATATTGGCTATAAATCGAGAAACAAACAAAACTCAGCGCAGTCACGGAAATAATTAAAATCTGTTCAATAAACCGGTGTTTGTTATACTGTCTGTCACAACAATGTCATACTAATGGTTGCTTGCATCAATATCAGCTGAAGTGGCACAAAAGACACACAACAGTGGTATATTTTGTTCGTTAATAAATATAAAAATCGTTTACAAGTCCGTATATGCTGCGCTCCAACTACATATCACAGGCGTAGTCGCAAAGTGCGGTAACTAATACTACACTCAAGAGGGCGTACTCGAGCCAGTCTCGAACAATGTGTGATGTCGACGTGACACAGGTTCTGTTATTCTTTGCTAATAATTGAAACTAAAATGCCGGGTTGCGTAGTAAAACTTTGTTAAAATAAAAGTACAAGAAATAAGAAAGACACTGGGATCACATATCATTAGTACTTATTTTGTATTTAAATACTTTAATTTGAATGTAAAATAACTATGTTACAAAATTTGAAAGATGCCATTGAGTGTCAAGACACCACGCACACAAGCATCTAATTGTTTCCGTAATAAAAAAGCTCTTGTTCTTAGATAGTGCGGTATCTAGTTGGAGCGCAGCGGAGACCAATACTTAATCTAAGGTTATTAAATATAAAACTAGTTTTGCTACGTCACTTTTACATTGTGGCCGATCGCTAGGATTCTCATTTTGTATAGAAGTGCTTAATAATAAGACAAATTTCGAGGAAATACGAGCGAAAAATTTACTTTTGTGAAAATAAGTTTACATTTGGCAAGAAGTCGACAAATTTTCATAGTACCGTTGAGCACGGCAGCTGTGCGTACTGTGAATAAAGTAACCTCGGCGCTCGACGGATATTTTTCCGAGGAAAGTGTATCGCAGTGAAAAGTCGGGATACGAAATCACTGCTTACATTTTAAAGCCTCGTTGCTCTTTAAATATGAATTTAAGTTCATATTTTGAATGTCAAAGAATTCCTTGTTGGAAACTGGAATAAGTTTAAAATAAACATTTACAAACATGCTCGTTTTGAGCGTGTAACAAGTCTTCTCATTATAATACCTCATTGCTTAGAGGAAGTTTTGCATTATTAATATTACGCTGACGATTGCGTTCCTATTTAGACTTCCAGTATTCACTTTCATTTTGATTTCTAAAGTTGTGTTTTCCGAGAGTTCCATTTTCAAATATTGTAATAGAGTAAGTCAAATTTATTCTGGGTTGCACCAAGTAACTATAGCAATAACAAACATGTTAAAGTGCCTTTTAAGCTAAAAATGAGTTGCACCATTTGATAATATTTAGATGACGTCATAAATTTAACTGTTAACCGTCACCGTCAAATCTTCGCCGGTTAAAGCTATTGTTAATGTTGATTAGCTAAATTGACTTGATGTTTCACTCTTTTTAACTATGCCAAGGAATACGATGGTGCAACACTTTCCACAGCCTATATTAAAATCAGCGTTAAATTTGACTTAAACCTTAACAGCTGATATGATGCAAGCTGCCATTGTCTTTTTGTTTTTATAAGCGGCTGGCTTATTATATATTATATCATAGAATATTTAACAAATTATAGAAATCATTTTATCCAATATTTTTATCTATTTTTTTATTTACGACAATAAGGGATGAGACGAGCAGGATGTAAGCAGATGGTAATTGATACGTCTTGCCCATTGCACAATGCTGTGCCACTGAGGATTCTTGAAAAACCAAAAAATTCTGAGCGACACTACAATTCCGCTCGTCACCTTGAGACAAAAAATGTTAAGTCTCATTTGCCCAGTAATTTCAGACCGAAACACATAACTGCTTCACGGCAGAAATAGGCGCCGTTGTGGTACCCATAATCTAGCCGGCATCCTGTGCAAAGAAACGTCCTAGTAGTATATGACTTATTCCAATCATTCTCACGTTCATTGATTGTAATCTCACATTTAAGGTTGTGATATGAAACCTCCATTATTATTCAAAACCACTCAATTTAATTTGTAACCCATATTCAATTACAGACATGAACATGAGGCGGTGGCCTGCTTGGCAACCGGTGCCATAACATCGCTAATTCCAATGCCCACGTAAAAGGAATATTAACCCACTATACTTAATTACAATTTCGCATGTTTTACCATTCCTTAAAAGGGTCGCTTTGTACATTATGTAATTTGAACCCTAATATTCAAATAGTTGAGCGTAATTCAACATTTTTGTTTAATTTGAAAATTCTTTTCATGATTCCAATTTCAAAGAGAATATATATCTTATAAAGCTGAGTATTACGAATAGAATTTTGAGAGCTTTAATAATAATTCATATCTTATACGTGCACATTTGAATAGTTGTAGTTGAAATTAAAAATTGTCTGATACGAACAAAGCTACACCAACAGCAAGTAAAAGTACATATTTTAACACTTCGTCCCAGTTTATGTAACCGCTTTATCCCTAGTAAAATTATAAATGTGAATATAAGTTTGTTTGTTGCGCTTTGTTGTCTAAACCACTGAAACAATTTTGTTGAAATTTAGTACAAAGATAGACTAGAACTTGAAAAAGGACATAGGCTTCATTTTATCGCGAATAAAATGTTTGGAGGGGTGGAAATAGGGGGTGGAAGTTTGTATGGAAGTTCGTGATTATCAATGATGACACCATGAAACTTTGTATGTAGGCACTTGATAAGATATAAATTAATAAAGAAAAATAAATGTAGATTATAAAAATGTATTAACCACAGCAATTTGTATGTGTTTTATTTGCAAAGACAAAAGAATTCTGACCAAAGTTATCTACTATTCCAAGCGGACGAAGTCGCGTCTATTATCTACGAAGTCGCGGGTTGAAGGTAGTAAGTGAATAAGTTAAATGCAGACGTAACAGCTACTAAGCTGAGGTTACTTCAGTTAATTCCATTTCACATGTATTTTAAATGGGTTTATTTATTTATTTATTTATTTATTTATTTATGATTCCTTACAGCTAACAAAATGAAAAGAGTATATTAAAAATTATACAGAATAGATACGCCAATTAAAAGGAATACTATTAACAGTACAATAAGTATGTGACAAAGTAGTTTAAGACAAAAACGAAAAATACTAGAAAAACTTACAAGAAAAAATTACATAGAAAGAAAAGAAGAAATCGTATCCATATTGAGTAACTGAAACGGTGAGTAGGTTGTGTGGTGTGAGTAGTGTGAGTGAATGTGAGTAGTGTGAGTGAATGTGATTGGTGTGAGTGAATGTGATTGGTGTGAGTGAATGTGAGTGGTGTGAGTGAATGTGAGTGTTCGAATATAATGTTTAAATTACGATGTGAAACTAATAATTTATCCTGAATATACTGATGATTAACTCCTGCAATTTAAACAGTTTAATATCAGTTTTTTGAACCTCAGACGTGATAAGTTGAAAATGTCGAAAGAAGTGTGCTTGCTTGTGCTTCATAAGTTTTTATGAAGCACAAGTCACAGCTACACTAATGGCTTTGAATAAATTTAAATAAAATTGTTTTTAAGGATTAAAAAGCGTGTAATTGTTACTGTATTTTTACATTACTGTCTTTGCGAAAGAATTTCATTTTATAATTTTATGTAACTCGACGTTTCGTGGCCTATGCAGGGCATGTTTTCATATATAGAGATAGTATTAATCATAGTTGTCATTGTGAAGTTTAGCACCAATTGTTGGCTCGGAGGTGGTATCTTTTGTAGTTGGATTGTTGTAGGCAAAAGTCACGAAACGTCGGGTTAAAGAAAATAATAATAAAAATGGTATTTTTATGCACAAACCTTATATAAAATACACGCGCTGAAATCCTTTGAAAATGTATTTTATTTAAATGACTAATACTATCGTTAATCGAAGAAGATACTTTTTGTAAAAATTGTTTATATGTCCTTAATAGTATTAAAGTTTACCTTCCTTTCAATCTCAATGATGGGGTAATACCTTTGATGATAATTCGTCCAATTTCTAAAATACCTAGTCTGCTATAAATACTGGAAAAAGAAAAAAAATTCACTGCCAATCGTACGGATTGATTTACTCTGTCGACTAATTGGTTTATCGACTAGTTTTCTTAGAGCTTTGAGCATAAATACGGTCATTTGTTTCTCAAAATGTTGCTCAATTGTAAAAAAATCTCATCCGTCAAAAATTTTTTCTGTGACCTCTAGGTAATAGGTGCTATCTTGATCTCCCGAGATAAAATCTTTTGCTTTCGGACAGGATTTCTTCGAATTCTTTGCGTTACTGCTTTCACATTCTTATTCATACGAACACTACGTGGACGCCCAGATCTTTTTCTGCCACAAACAGAGGAGGTCTCATTCTATCTGTTAATACTCGTAGGCCGGTACACATACATTTTTTATACCAAGCGTATGGAGAGTTTTAAGAATTGCATTTGGCTCCATACCTACGTTATGTTATGCAATCACAGCAATTCGGTTCTCTTAATCACCCCACTCCATTTAAATATCGCAAAATATTGTAAAATGTATTGGTGCCAAAATGAGAAAACTCATATAAAAATGACAGATTTCAAATTCAAATGCAATATTTAATTTATTTTTAATTGTAAAATATTTGTGGCCAGACTAAGTATTTTTAGAAAATGTAAATATTTATACTGTTCAACACATAACATTTCAGAACACTAGTAATAAATTTCTACTCTGAAAGACATTTTCAGATGGCTTTAGAGAAATATTCAACTAAATAGTTCATAAGTATCATGACATAATTTTCGTCCATAGAATCTTTGGAACGGTGCTTTAAAACAATGGATGAAGCTTTCTCGAGCATTCACCGTTATATTCTAAAGCGACATAATAGTACACTGTACGAGCTGATATTATGACAGTTATATATAATATATTTTTTTTTATGGAAAAGGATCGTACGGGTCACCTGGTGTTAAGTGATCAACGCCACCCACAATCTCTTGCAACACCAGAGGAATCACAGGAGCGGTGCCGGCCTTTAAGGAAGGTGTACGTGCTTTTTTTGAAGGTACCCATGTCGTATCGTCCCGGAAACACCGCTCAAAGAAGCTCATTCCACAGCTTTGTGGAAGAAAGCTCCTTGTAAACCGCACTGTGGAGGACGGCCACACATTCAGATGGTGGGGATGATAACCTAACTTGTGGCGTGTCGTGCGAAGGTGGAATTCGGCGGCAGGAATCAGTTGAAACAGCTCTTTGAAACACTCCCCGTGATAAATGCGGTAGAGGACAGACAAAGAAGCGATGTCTCTACGCAACGCCAAGTGATCCAGCCGTTCACAGAGCACTGGGTCACCGACAATTTAATTTGACTTGGCCCTAATTACTTAACACAATGTGCATATTTTTTTAAAACAACGCAAACCCTGGTGGTATAAATAATAAACGCTAATATCTAGTAACTTTTCATCCAGATAACGATTCTTTCGTGCGTCGCGTTGGAATGAAAAATGTGGTGGGAGCATCGTGTTTGTTTAAGCAGCGTCGGGCGTAGGCGTGGAGTAATTTATTAGAGGAAATAAATTTTAGCCTTGGAAAGACGGTAAGAGGGTAACATACTGTTCAATTGATGACATCAGATTAGGGACATGCGTAGCCACATATAGAACAGCTGCGAATGCCTCACTCATTAAGATTTAAATCACAAAATTTATTAATTTGCGAGATCTAAGTTTTATTTGTTTAATTTGTTTTTATGACGGTTAATGATCTAACAAGTACGTGTCCCTAAGTAACTCATGTTTATATAACAGTTAAAAATGAATAGAGTCGTCATTTATCACAAATACAATATTATTTTTATGAAAATAAGGGACTAGACGAGTAGGACGTTCAGTTGATGGTAATAGATACACCCTGCCCATTACAATGCAGTGCCGCTCAGGATTCTTGAAAAATCCAAAAATTCTGAGCGCTCGTCACCTTGAGACCTAAGATGCTAAGGCTCATTTGTCCAGTAATTTCACGGCGCCCTTCAAACCAAAACACAATAATGCTTACACATTACTGCTTCACGGCAGAAACAGGCGCTGTTGTGGTACCCATAATCTAGTGGGCATCCTGTGCCGACTAGGAGGACTAAAGGAGCCCACTGGTAAAAATGAAGCTTATAACATACCTAAGTATTAGTTCGCACGACACGCCACAAATTAGTATATCATCCCCACCGTCTGGATTTGTGGCGGTCCTCCGCCGTGCGGTTTTCAAGGAGCTTTCTTCCACGTACTACAAAGCTGTGGAATGAGGTTCCCTTTGCCGTGCTTCCGGGAAAAAAAGCGCGTACACCTTCCTTAAACGCCGGCAACGCTCCTGTGATTCCTGTTGTGTTGCAAGAGAATGTTACTGCAAACTTTTCTTAGTAGGATCCTTTTTTATAAGACGCGAAACGAAGACGAGAAAAAAATTTAACATAAAACAGGAGTTGATTAAGTATCGACGCGAGAGATTTTGATAAACATAGAATCTCAGTCGATAAAATAAATATGGAACTAAATGCAATTTTTGAAACATTTCATCCGCTTGGTATCAGTCAAAAGTTTTTGTAGCGGGCTTTTGACGGGTACTAATGGTGAGTGGTGAAACTGATGATATTTTTACAACTTGTTAAATAAGATTTCCATATAGAATCCTTTCTTTTATATTGCGTTGGTAGCTATTGTAAGTTTTTCATCATTCCACATGTGTGTAGTCTTGTGTTCGAACGCTGTCTGGCTTTACCCTTTGTAAGTTAGGTGTGCATCTTTTCGTTCTATATTTAAAGAACGTTCTGCAACGGACATTTTGAAAAAATTTACTTATCATTTTTTAAAGTAACTGGTCGATAATTTTTTTTACTTTTATTATGACGAGTCTACGTTTAGCTCATTAGAGTACTCAAAATTATAAAAACGCATTAGATTGAAAGTCAAGAGAAATAATGATTTTTGTCAGATTTCAGCGCAGCGTTCAATTTTGACGTGAACAAGTGCACAACAGAAGTTTTTCTTGAGCTTGATATACCTTGCATGCTTGTCACTATTTAAATTACAAGGCCAAACTTCTTCCACTGAAGACGTAAATTTGAGTGTGTGTTGCTTTTCGTGCATTTCTTATATCTTTTCCAAATATTATCTTCTTTATAAAGAGAGAATAAATAAATATATTCGACAGCCAAATGGCCGGTGGGGCAGAAAAGTCCTCGAATAGCGTATACGTACCGGAAGACGCGGTGTTGGTAGGGCCCCCCACAAGATGTACCGACGATCTGGTCAAGATTACCGGATTACGTTGGATGAGGGCAGCGCAGGACTGATCGTCGTGGAAATCTTTGGGGGTGGCCTTTGTCCAGCAGTGGACGTCTTCCAGTTGATGATGATGATAGAGAGAATTGTGATTGGAGATTATAATACGGTTGCAGTTTCATGTACGTAGATCATTATTATTATCGTTCATCGTGTCTAATTAAAAAAAAAATCCAAAACAATGGTGTCAATTGTTATATTAACAAAAAAGGGCATTGCTATTATATATTATTATAAAATTAAAAATCTCTCCTTACCTTATTTATTGATAATCATCAGAATCCCATGAAATATTTTATTATAAGAAGTACTTTTACTGTAATTGTAGAGTATAAAACGAATAAACAGTAATTATTTAAGTATTATGTATTAATAAAATTACTCTTAAATAAATCATCTGAACTGATTATTTTAAATGGGATTAAGCTGTCAATTTCAAAAGGTTCATTATAGCCCATTTTATTATTTATAATGAATCAAAACGAGATCATTATAATATGATTCTATATATATCTCTATATCTACACCCATGCTTTAAATCCTATATTAAACATTCTAAAACAGTTAGCTTATTGCCAACACTAAAACACCTTATATCCTAATAACCATTACATCATCCAAACGAGTGTTGTAATGAAATTCAGTACAACATTACAACACTCGTTTGGACGATGTAATGGTTACTAGGACTGGCTTTTTTAATTTTTGCAGTAAGCTAACTGTTTCACAATCTTTTATAGTGTAGTTATGACTCCACTATAAAAGAATATAAACACATACAAGACTAATTTATCTACACTCATAATATGTTATGAGTGTAGATAAATTAGTCTTGTATGCAACTGTTGATAATTAGGTATTAAACACTCATGTGATACTATATCACACTCGGCTACGGCTCGTGTGATAAACCCATATTGGTGTTTTAATACCCCTTATTACACAACAGTTACATAAATATCTATTATGCAACAGTTGTATTAAGAGAATTGAGTTGCATACAATAGTTTTTACGACTTGGTAATTTAATTTATTAATAAACAAGCAAATACCAAGATTTTCGAGTTGCCGCTAAAATAGGCGGGAAATATAGTATATACATACATTAAAATATTATGTATGTAATGTTAAATGTAGTTATTTTGTATCTAATGTTTCTATGAATCTGACATAACTAACCTTTTAACATAAGTATTATTTAGTGTGTGTGTGTATGTTTGTGGCACGAAAACAACTGTGCTTTTTTGGCGACATCATAGTACTGTAAACAAACCCGTTTTAAGCCGTAGTGTATAAGACTTTTTCAAGAACTTAATAAATATGTAAGTAAATTACAGATCGTGTATATATAAATGACAGATACATATATAGAGGAGTAAAACAAAAAATATAGGAAAATTAAATAATCTTACAGCTGATGGATCGCAGCTGATCGCACTTCGAACGTATTCGTGTGAACATTATAAGGTAAAATCGATTTACTCGTGAACTATTTCTTGGCACCAGTTTTATGACCTGAACATATATGAAGGTGTGTCTATGAATTAAAATTACATTACTTTCAACGTTAAATTTTAAACTCTGTTATACTAAATATATCAAGCTTGAATGACGGACTAGATACAACTGTTGAATTATGTGTTTTCAGTTTTTTAATTCATCAAGATCTGCGACGCTCTTGTGATTCGTTTTGTTTTTTTTATGGAATAGGAGGACAAACGAGAGTTAAGTTTTGTGTCGCAATTTAACGAGACATAATTTTAATGTTAGAAAAGTCCGAACTATACCGATTTATACTACACTAAGATTTTTAACCGACTTTAAAAAAGGAAGAAGTTCTCAATTCATCGGTATGTTATTTTTATGTTTGTTTCCACAGAACTTTCGACTGGGTGAAGCGATTTATTTAAAGCTGGTGCTTCTCGTGTGGTCCCATTGCAGTTTGGTCCAGATCTGACATCCATGAAAGGCTTAAATTTAAAAAAAAATAAAAACCATCAAAGTCTTAAATTTGCTCTAAGCATGTGCGCGGCAAATGTACGAATAACTCAATATCGCGCCAACCGATTTCGATGATTCTTTTTTTATTGTAAAAATGATAATTCAAAGATAGTTTGGTGAGAGTTTGGTTAGGTTCTGATTATGTGATCAATGACAAAGTAACGGAACTCTTCATTTCTTAGGAGCAAATAAACGATACTCGGCCGAATCTCTTTCATGCTATCTGGATATTTGTGTCACCTACCATAACGTCGTTATGGTAAAGTAATAATTGTCGTGGTCAAATATGATGATCAATGGAAATCCTTAACGACTTACAGTAAGGGTGCAAATTTTCTAACTGTCTGTAATCAAATTGTAATGCGCTTACGTTCATTGCTGAATTGCATTATTTCGTGGATCTGGACATATTTAGATTCTATTGTTTTGGAATAGTATTTATGAAGTCGGTTGTTTTTTGTTAAAATTGTTTTTGAAGATACGCATGTATGTACAGGTGAAACTAATATAGAGCGTATAATAAAAATCATTACAAATTTCACAGTATAGAAATATTTATGTGGGAAAATTGAATAAGGGTATTGAAATCGCGTAGTATGAAAAACGTTGTAAGGCTACCGCGTTATAGGGACGCTTACTATATTTCATTCTTATTTTTATACCAAACAAATATGATAATTTATTGAAGCGTGAAAGCCTTCTATATTTTTTAACTGTCAGCTATATAAACAAGGTCACGTGACTTGCTTTTAAATGGCTTCAGTTTTTGTCCTTTTATCATAGCGCTATTGATCATAGACGTTCAATATAATAGCTTATACGTAGTGTCTTGAAATCTAGTCTGAATTTAATGTGTGTTATTAACCCTTGTCACTGTCATGACATCGACAGTTACATTCTGACATGTGACACTAAGTGCTATGATTATAAAGAATGCACAGCACAACGAGAGCGCCAGGAGTGACTGACGGACTGACATATACCACATACACAACCACAAACATACTCCACAAACTAACACATTTACACTACTTACATATAAACCAACATACATACATACATGCATACACACTTACATACATTGCACAATACATCACCGCACTTGTGAGTGTGTTCTTCTCATGATTTCATCTTCATCAACATCTTTTCTCCATCCCACAAGCAACAGCTGTTCCGAGGTTCGAGTCTCCTTAGGAGGCGCCCCGCGACTGTTATTACGTAGTCTTTGCAGCCTCCACGGCCCACGTCCTATGTCGCTGTATTAGCCTTCAGGGCTGACAGTATAGAGGAGGTTTTTAGTCTTAGTCTAGAGTTTTAGTTTTTAGGGGGTGTCCGCGTTAGCGGACCGACGAGCGAGTCCGACATATGAGCCCTGTTTCGGGGTCTTCAATACGTAAATGTATTTTCCTCCTCTCCATAAGAAATGGGAACGCCAGTTGATCGGCCGTCGGTTGAGAGCGGACGTACCCTGGTGTAGAGCTACTTACCGAAGGATGGTTGTTTTACCCGTGACCAAACGTGCGACATTACAGTACCTATAGAGTATAGATGAACAATGCATGCGAGAGAGATGTTCTACATCTCTTATGGAGATATAGCAAGATAGAAAAGGAAAGCGAATGTAATGTTTTTGTAACTGATTTTAATTGACAAGTGGTAAACAGTCAGCCACTTTCGGCATTAGCTCTTTAGTATATCAAATATTAAACTATCTAACGCATACATTGAAAAAATTAAAATTAGTCACGTATTGTCAGGCTGTTATATTGTGGTCTATGCCATAGTATATTCTATGGGTGTAACAGACTAACATGTAGCGGTTGCTTTCAATATCAACAACCAGTATTTACAGTAATATTTCAGCTAACAGAATCTAGATGAGATTAAAGATTATTTAAAATCTAGATTTATGCCACCCGTTAGTCAATTTTGTATTAATTCCAATGAGTTAATCTTAATTTACAAATCCATAATTTACTATAGATAATTTTTATATGCCACATTTACATAGAGCTATAGAGTCTGATTCCATAAAAAATATTGTATACATTGTTGGCTTGAAAAGAGATCATTAAATCATTCCACAGACCGATTGGTGGCTTACTTATAGCAAGAAAAGGATTAAATTTATAAGCTCAGATAGCAAATTTAAAATTTCGATTAAAATAATTTTTAAACTATTTTTGTGTTGTATATATTGACTAAATATCATGATAAATTATTATAACATTGTTGCTTTACTTGGTATTGGTACTTATTAAAATATATAAATAAATATCAGTATTTCCGCACCGATAAGAGACTGGGACCTTCAAGCTATGAGCATAAGCTGCCTTACGTCTTCCCATCACGTGAACATCTTACCCATTTGTCCAATTTTATATAAAAAACACACTATTACATTTTTTTCTATCCTTACACAGTTTCCTATAACTATTCAATTCAATATGACTCTTTAACATAAAAAATATTTTGTGATGTTAATTTAATCATGTATTCGTTATATAATTTTACCAGTGGGAGCTCCTTTGCACAGGATGCCGTCTAGATTATGGGTACCACAACGGAGTCAATTTCTGCCGTGAAGTAGTAATGTGTAAGCATTATTGTGTTTCGGTCTGAAGGGGGCAATAGCTAGTGAATTACTGGGCAAATGAGACTTAACATCGTATTTCTCAAAGTGACGAGCAAAATAATTGTAGTGCCGCTCTCAAGAATCCTGAGCGGTACTGCATTGTAATGGGCAGGGCGTATGAATAACCATCAGCTGAACGTCCTCCTGGTCTCGTACATTACTGTCATAAAAAAAAGATTTTACGAAAAAATAATATTTATAATTCCCATGTAGAATAATAAAGTAGGGCTTAGAGACAAAATTATTAATAACACAATAACTAAGAAAACCAAAGCAAAAGATGTAGCCTTATCTGTTCTACGTTTAAAATGGAAATGGGCTGGACATATACAAAAAACAAAAGTCCAAAGTAGTAACGAACTGGTACCCTATGAATAGGAAACGAAGTCAAGGCAGGCATAACAAGAGATAGAGTGATGACATAGTAGAAACAGCAGGAAAGATATGGACAAGAATTCCAAGAGACAGGAACAAGTGGAAATTAATGGAGGAGGCTTTCACCGCTAAGGGTGGTCCTCTAATCGATAATAATATATAACAATACAAACAAAATACTTTTATTTAAAATAGTGAAATATTAACACATACAAATAAATATAATTTATAAGTAAATACCTAAATGTATAAAACGATGGATAAATAAGGAGGCTTCTAACCGAAAGGGGTCCGTATTAAACCAATATTTATTTATGAAGAAAACAAAGAGATACATCACTATAGTAAAAAATCAAGTTAAATAAAATATAAAAAAATTACAATTTTGGATATATCCTAGAATAGTTTAAGTAAGTAAGTATCTAAGTAAGTTGAAAATCTTGTCTATGTACAAAAACATAATGTAAAAAGTGATTCGGAATAAATAAATCATTGTTATTATATTATTATTATAGATGTGAGGACATAAAGCTCTGAATAAATAAAATGTAGAATTATCACAGCATAAAAGCTCCTATGTAAGTACTTATGCTAAATTAGAAGCTAATTGTCCATTGAGAGTGATAGGTGTATAAATTTTGTATGGAACATCCCATATATAACGATGTAAGCCTGACACGGAACACATTTATCCCTCTATATATCTCTCAAACACGTCCTGGTTCATTTAACTCTACTTACCATAGTAAATTATCACTTTTACTGATACCAAGTACTCTCGCAAATTGTTGCGTGACTTGTAAACATTCATCAAACCTTATGAACATATTAGGAGTTATATCTTTATAAATAATGACTTATAGCCACACACATGACATACTTTTATATATATACTAGCTGACCCGACAGACGTTGTTCTGTATATAATAAATAAAATAATGTTTTATATGAATTTGTCAATAATATATCATAACATCAAAAATTACTTCGTAAAATATGCACCCTGCTGTCGTAATGAAATTGTTTCACAGCAGAACTGTCAAACCGTGCGTCAATAAATTCTCTCATAGAAATTATGTATGGACACATCAAAGGAACAACAAATTTGTTGTTTTTATTTAATTTAGCAGCATTTTCCTATTTATTCACCTTTTAAACCTTCCCTGGACTTGCACAAATAATTCAACACCAAAATAAGCCAAATCGGTCCAGCCGTTCTCGAGTTTTAGCGAGACTAACGAACAGCAATTCATTTTTATATATATAGACTAGCGGACCCAACAGACGATGTTTTGTAAATAGAAAAAAAATATGTAGGTATTCGGGAATAATATACAGCTTTTACAAAAAGTTTTAAACTTTGATGTTTTATGTGAGCCGATTTGTACACGATCTAGTAATAAATCTAGCAATTATGGATCTACACATTTGTGAAAACTATTCTGGCTAATTGTATTTATCTAAATTAAGGCTTAAACTATGTAAAATGTAAAGGCGATTGTTTTCCAAATAAAAGAGAAAAAAAAAGCCGTCGAAAAATTTTAATGAGTAAAAAATTAACCTAAAACGTATTTCAGAATGATTTTATAATATCTATAATTTAGTAATCACCAATAACCATCTGGATGTGTGGCGGTCCTCTACAGTGCGGTTTTCAAGGAGCTTTCTTCTTCGTACTACAACGCTGTGGAATGAGCTTCCTTGTGCGGTGTTTCCGTGACGTTACGACATGGGTACCTTCAAAAAAAGCGCGTACACCTTCCTTAACCGGCCGGCAACGCTCTGGTGTTGCAAGAGACTGTGGGCGGCAGTGATCACATAACACCAGGTGACCCGTACGCTCGTTTGTCCTCCTATTCCATAAAAAAAAATGATAAGGATTAATATCGTAATTGTGTAAACAACTTTTACATTATCTCTTTATAATTGAAATTTTTTTAGGTATTAAAATGGATATAGTAGGTATGTTATCCTTAAGTGTATACATTTCTATAATAAAGTTCCAGCCACTGTTCAGGCATTATCTATAAATAAATTTAAATGTTTTATAAAAAAATAGCTCTGTCGTAAATCCTACTACTCCACAGCTGAATATCTAAATGATCGGACAGCCTGGGACTAGATTGTGATTATTTTATAGCGATAGAAATGACTGTACAATATTGTATATTTTTATTGAAAAGAGCGCAAAAAAAGAAAGCTGGGAGTTTCTATCGCCGCTTCTTCTCTCTCAGAGCGCCATTTGTTTCCAAAGTGGTAGTATTTTCTAGTAATAGCAATGAGATTAACAAGAATTCTAAAGGAATCAATTTTGAGAAAATAAATACCTTGTTATGCCTTTTATCCGCAAGTATAAGAAAAAATGTTGCTTTAAGATGTCTAGTTCAATTATGAAGCTAATATGTATACACCTTCTTGTTCGTAGAGTTTGTATACATATAATATGTCACCGGTTGGGACAAGCTGCGGTGTAGGATGAATAATTCATGAGACATGTGGACCTAAAGCAGACTGGATTTCCGCCGGGAATTTAAAAATATCTATAGGAGCTTTTAAAATTGAAAATTCTTTTATAAATAATAACATGAAGATTGCTGGGATTTAGGGCATATTATTATACTGTGATTTCTTAGTCAAATATAAATGACTGGGTATTGCATTAGTTAGTACTAAGGCCATTTTTAAAGTTACGCTAGTAAGAACGAAATATAATATTGCAATAGTGTTACCCCCTTATTCATAATGGTCCGCTAACTTTAAACAGCAGTTAAGGAGTGTTTTTTCTCATTCTGACTTAGGTCAATAGAAGAAGACAGAGTGAGAATTAGCAATGCTTTAAGTTAGACTATAATGAAAAAGGGGGTTAGTGTTATAAGTAAATAAAAATACTTGTAGTACCTGGGTCTGTTTGTCGAAACACAGATAACTCCTTGATCGGCTCCAGGTGCAAAAACTTTTTTTTACATAGGTACGTTGTTCATTACATTTATTTGCTTTTTAATTAGAATAAGTACTTTTTGTAAAATTACTGTCGATGAATACTTTTCCTACAAATAGTATTTCTTGTATGTTTTTTCATAGTTAGAATAAATCTCTACTTTTAGTTGAAAGGTGTCAAAGTCAAAGTCAATTAAACTTTAAACAATTTGTTATGTTTTTAAAGTGGTAACCCTCACTTCTGGTATTAATTACACAGACCAAATTTGAAAATCAAATTTTATGAACGGTGCGGGACTCGAACACGCAACCTCTCCCGTTCCGTGCGAGCGCTCTTCCTACTGACCTCAGGAAGGTCCCGCATCGTTCATAAGTTTCGTATTCAAATTTTATTTGTACAAATAAACTTTATTCCATTAGGCATAAATTGAGCTGTTGAATCGTCAGTATAAATGTTTCTTTAAAATTACTGAATTTACCATGTTCGGAAAAAGTTGAGCTCGTGAGAAGAACATACAAGAAACTCAACGGCCACTCTTTTCAATCAAATACAGTATTATTACAGTGGCTGTTATATACATAACAAATTAGTTTGTAAGGTGCTGCATCAAATATATAAATCGTGTTTTAATAATAAAAAATAATTTTATACAAAGTAAAAAAAAAAAATAATTAATATAAATTATCGTATATTGTATGCATTAACCTTTAGAGCTTGAATTCATTGTTTGTGTGAGGATGCTTCGTGAACATGATGATCGTTATTACTGTCATAATTAGTAATTGTATCAACAAATACATTGATTTATTAACTATAACAGTTCGACCTGGCACCACAAGCAGCACCCGTTCACGAGTTGACGCCTGGACCAGCCATAGAATTAGAGAAAGAGACCCGGAACACGACGTCAAAACGATCAAAACTATCGTAATTGGTTAAGATATCTTCACATACAAAACAAATGTCCAATGAAATCAGTAAAACAAGCATAATTATCAAAATAAGATGGAAGATGCTCATTTGTCATGTATTGCATCATTTGAGCTTTTTGTGTTTACTGTCGAGAAACTAGATAGTGGCAGATTCACAAACTTACGGCCGCTGATGCTGATCTCTATCAAAATAATTATTTACGCGCCTTTTCATCTTAAAAATATGACAAGTAAGTCATGATATTATGTAGATATATCTGTATATGGGAGTGCCAATGGGAAGCTCCTTTGCACAGGATGCCAGCTAGATTATGGGTACCATGGTTTCGATCTGGAGGGCGCTGTAGCTAGTAAAATTACTGGGCAAATGAGACTTATATCTCAAGGTGACGAGTGCCGCTCAGAAATTTTGAGTTTTTCAAGAATCCTGAGCGTCACTGTATTGTAATGTGCAAAGAATATCCATTAACATCAGTTGAACGTCCGGCTCGTCTCGTCCCTTATTTTCATAAAAAATAAATATATCTAGATATGTTATATTGTGATTTCGTAAAAATTATATATAAAAGTTTGGCCATATTCTTGATCATTAGAGAAGGATCTGTGTTTGTTTGCAGATACTTATCTTTTTAAAATATATATTATAAGCATGAATGAAAGTTACCATATTATTATTATAGTATAGGCTTTTAACTGTCCCACGGTAACTCTCTATTTTTCCGGGATAAAAAGTATCTAAGATGTTATCCGACAATATAAACATGCCAAATTTTATTAAATTATGTGCATAAGTTATTGTGTTCTACGCTATATAAGTAACTATAGGTGTTTGCCTGTCCTACGGGAACTCTTTAATTTTCCGGGATAAAAAGTATCGAAGGTGTTGACCGCCAATGTAAGGTATCATCATGGAAAATTTCAATTTAATCGGTTCACTAGTTTCAGAGATTATCCCGTAGAAACAAACAAACAGACAGAGAAACAAAATATTTCAACAAAATCGGGACTTGTTCTATTTCTCTTCTTACAGCCCCCTGGCTCGGTTTATAGCATTTTTATTCTTTGTACAAAAATTTGATCTCTACAGATTTATTATAAGTATATATATATATATATATCATCTCTAGTGATCAACAAAATGAACTAGATTTTTTTATGTTATCATAGAGTTGTATCAGTCATTTATAGCCCGGTTGTAAAACCATCTATCACATGTGCAAATGGACTTAAAAGCATTTGTGTTTTCTCGTGAAAATATCCGGAACGTTTTCTCCGAAGATTTAAGTGTCTCGAAAGTAATAAATGCTAGAAATACACTCAGTTCGATGACATAATTAATTGGTTATAATATAGTTTTGACGTACTTAATCATAGGTACTTCGCTATGTCGTTCTTTTTTTAATACCGTTGTTTTAGTTTTCAACACTTTTTCTGAAATATAATACATAAAATTTATTGAAATAAAATATTACAAATAAGTTGACCGAAATAGCTGCCAGCGATTGGGTTTCCAGTAGCCCTATTGAGGTGCGAGGATAGTTCTTTGTACATTCTCCGCGCCTCTGGGCCCCACGAGCCAAGTGTCTCGACACCAAACGGCACAAAGATGTAAGACTGACTGAGACCGACATATTTGCGTTTAAGTTCGACCTTTCTCCCATGCTTCACTGAAGCTGCAGGCCTATGCTTATCACGTACTATTTAGAGCCATAGTATTGATTACTAGATACTATTGAATTGAATGAATAACTAATATGGGTAATATATAACTAGTACAAAACCCTCGCTGAAACATAAACACAGCTGCTAAAACAAAGCAATATATTGTATCAACTAGCAAAGGATTTGATCTTCAATTCAACACGAAATAAGCTTAACAATGTAATTGAAACCCCAGTAATAGTCTCGGATCTACGAAGTGCAAATACAGTAACATAAAGACGGTTATCTAATGGCAAAGCAAGACAATCAGGGAGGATTGTACGTAATGTACCTCGAACATTACGACTTGATCGTTCAATGACATAAAACCACTGGGCGCACAAAATGACACCGTAAAACCAAGACTTTGGGAAAGCCACTTAACAATAAACCTCAATAGATTAAGTACTGCAGACATTCTTTATACAATGTTAACTGAACGGTATGTATAGTAAAGTAGCACATATAATTTAAATGTTAAATAGTAAACAAGTTTAATTTATTTCTAATGCTTTCTATAATTTCGTGATAAGACGTGTGAGTTTGAAATTTCAAATTAAATAGTATTATTGGGAATTTTACTTACTGATGGGCAAGACTAAATTTGTTTTTAATATCACACTAAAAAACAAATCAACAGTAAGATCATATGATAACCTTTTAAATGTAAAATTATTAATGTAAAATTGTATTATACCACATAAATGCAACTACTTGTATACTGATAAATAAAGCATTTCATGCGAAATTATTCCCTAACCTAACTTTAACTTTAACCTAATTTTTTACTTCTGCCGGCACTCTCGGAGTGCAACCCGTTTTTTGTTTATACAGCTTCATCATATTCAATCGATCTGTTTTTTTTTTATGGAATAGGAGGACAAACGAGCGTATGGGTCACCTGGTGTTAAGTGATCACCGCCGCCCACATTCTCTTGCAACACCAGAGGAATCACAAGAGCGTTGCCGGTCTTTAAGGAAGGTGTACGCGCTTTTTTTGAAGGTACCCATGTCGCATCGTCCCGGAAACACCGCACAAGGAAGCTCATTCCACAGCTTTGTAGTGCGTGGAAGAAATCTCCTTGAAAACCGCACTGTGGAGGACCGCCACACATCCAGATGGTGGGGATGATATCCTAACTTGTGGCGTGTCGTGCGAAGGTGGAAGGCTGTTTTCCTACTTAACAACTGATGATATAATATCTAGTAGCACCGATTCATTTTTACACTGATACATGTTGGGTGAAATAAAATAAAAATATATAGTTACTAGCCGTTGCCGCCCGCTTCACTGGGCGAATTTTAAAAGGAAAGAACGTTGGAATTCAAAAAATAAGTAGCCATAAACCATCCAGGATAAATTTTGCATCAAATGGTGGTAGTTTCATGTCGATACAATCAGTGGTTTATGCGTGATTGAGCCTCAAACAAAGACCGTTTTCATTATATATATATAAATAGATACACTCGTATTATTTATCCAAAATAAGCAGGAAATACCATGTGTATTAACAGCTCAATCAGGAAACAGGGCTACCGACGTATATGTACGCTATCAGAAATTTATTAGGTGTTGTCGGTTTATTGATTTAGGTGGCTTTCGTAATTTTGTTGCTCCTCTGACACAGATAGTAAACAAAATTATTTATGTATTAAGGATTAAGATAGAGACTAAAAATACATAATTTTTCTTTTAAAAATAACATACATGGATTAGAAATGACAATTTTGTATATCTTACTTTGAGATATGCACAGCATCACTAATTTACTGACAAGCGACTGCAAATAAAAGTTTAAGAAAATATAATTAATACTTCAACTACAAAAAAATGTGATTTTATAATATATAATAATGTACAAATATTCATTTGTGATAAATAAACGTTTAATAACTTACTGAAACCAATTTTACGATTTTTGAAGTTGTCTTTGATCTGATGGGAAGATCTGTCTGTAAGTGAACTTAAGAATGACAAGAACAGAAGATCCTATGATTTGTTAATGAATATGCCCACTACTTTTTCAGTATTAGATTCGTTATTGAGAATTTTAAGGAAATCTTAAAAATTCTGTTCTGTTCATACCAATAAAGAAATTTGAAATTTGAAAATGGAATGATGTAACACCAGAGGAAGCACATGAGCATTGAACATTGAATTCGGTACGAGGCGGGTGAGGATCGAACCGGTACGGGGATGCCGTGGTGAGAGTCAACGGTTCAACCTATCGCGACACCGACGCTGCTTATTTTATAAGCCTATGGCCTTTCCTACCCGAGGAGGCGTGATTGAAATACACAGAAAAAAAGTAATTGAATATTATATAATAGTTCGTGTTTGTACGCGAATAACAACCTGAGTAGGGTGAACATATAAAAAATATCTGTACCCGTACATTTTCGTAAGGGCATGAAGGCATTTATTTTCTCAATTGATTCCCTTAGGATTCTTTTTGGTGCCATTTCTAATATTACTACCGCTTCGGAAACAAACGGCGCTCTGAGAGCGGCGCAAGAAACTCTCCCAGCATTCTTTTTTTCAGTTCTTTTTAATAAAATATACAATATTGTACTGTCATTGTCATTGCTATAAAATAATCATATACTAGTCCCAGGCTGTCCGATCACTTATATATTCAGTTGCAGAGTAGTAGGATTTACGACAGAGCCTTTTTTTAATAAATCATTTAAATTTTATTTATAGAACGCCTGAACAGTGGCTGTGACTGTAATACTACATATGGTCGTGATAGATTTTTAGTAAGAGCTTGTGATTTTAACAACAGGAAGAATGGAGATTTAGACCACTTTTGGCATAAAATCAGTAAATTTAAAACAAAATTATCAATATATTGTTGAAAATGTTATTCATTAGAGTATCTGTGCATTCACCCCCAAAATTTAATAAATCATGTTATCTGTGAAAACTAAGTGCATGTAAAAATTTAAGCACGTGTATGCCGTTTGTCTGTATAAAATATATTATGTAAGAATTTTTAGCAAGAAACATCCCTTGTTCCACCAAAGTAAAGTCGAAAATGTAAGTTTTGCGCATATTTTTGTAATCACACCAATTCTTAAATTATTGCAAGTTAAACGTTCTTAATTATCTTATTATTTTTTACCGCGAATGCTGCAGATATACAGGGTGTCCCATAGTCATGGGACATGAAGGGAAAGTACCTTAAATATCGAAGATAGGGTATTTTACTAAAAGAAGACTATATGTTATTTTTAAAAGTTAGTATTTCTGCATTCAAAGATTTTCTAAAAATTACTTGCCTCATCTGGGAATCGAACCGACTGAAATGTAAAAAAAACACCCCTACTTTTATGATATGTAGATATAAGAAAGTAATCAATTAAGCGGGTATTTTTTTGTAAATTAATTAATTCAATTATCAAAATGCGATCCCTCCTGTCTTACGCAATTCGCCAATCTTTTAATGAGTCCGCTGCCTTTTGATTTTCTTATCATTTTATGGTGAATACTCGATATGATAATATGGCACAATTCTGTTTGTAACTCACTCACATTCTCGTATCGCTTTTAAACTAATACTATGCTATAAAGTATTTTAATTATGAAGTGGGTACTTATTTACGAATAATCAATGCTATCTATGGAATGATAATATCTCTTATTTTCGAACGTCGTCGTCGGCAATGAATAACTGTCTTGAAATTAGACTCAAACATTTTACGTTGCTCCTTTCTTTTAAAATACTATGTTACTTAAGAAGAGTTATTAGTTTTTGGCCATTCTTTCGATTGGCATCATAAAAGTAGGGGTGTTTCTTCTTTCTTTTAAGCCGGTTCGAGTCCCAGACGAGGCAAGTAATTTTTAGAAAACCTTTGAATGCAGAATTACTAACTTTTAAAAATAACATAAAGACTTCTTTCAGTAAAATACGCTATCTACGATATTTAAGGTACTTTCCCTTCATGTCCCATAACTTTGGGACACCCTGTATATCTATTTGCCAATCCTACAAATGATAACCTTAAGTTAACATTTAAGTTCACGGTGTTGAAGTAGTGTGCACATTTTAATGTATAAATTCAAGAATATTTTTGGGCATGTTTTAACTGTATAGTTTACTTCTTCTCAAAATATGAACTCATTTGGAATATATTTGCATAGGATTGACATGTATGTGACAACCTCACAGATAGATAACATACATATTATATTTAGTTAGGGTGTTTTAAATTACATGCATACCAATAACAAAAGGTATGATATTTTTATATGAAATAATATAAAAGAGATTATTTTTCAATTTAGAAGGCACATTATAATAGAGATTTAATTGAAAACCAGATCAGTTTTTGTAGACAAAAATGTTTTCATGTTTTTTGTTCCAAATATGAAAAAAAGATTCGTTAAAAAGTTATCAGACTGAATCAAGGTAATCGCTTGCACGCTCGGTTGTTTAATAATTTAAAAAGTAAGTTTCCAGAACGCAAAGGCGGTATTATAGCGCTTATTGACCCACATTGGACTGAAGGTCGCGATTTAATGAAATAACAATTCTGTTACTTTTAATTATTGTTTTAAGATTCTTTGTTTGAAATTCAAGTAGATATATTTATTATTAGTAATTATTATAAATATAGACAAGAGCAGTAGTTTAAATAACATTTTTTTGCAAATTAATACGTGTGTTATTGTAACTGTGTTTTACCATTAGATTTTATTAATATTTCAGCTAACCCGACCTTTCAAAACCTTTCCAGATTTCGTTTTCAGGGGGACAGTATTTTTCATAGTTGTCATTATGAGGTTAAGCCTATTTATTGCCTCGGAGGTGGTATTTGCTGTAGACAGGTGGTTTTGGAAAAATTTATTTACAGTGTCGTAAATTTTACGCAAAATCTAATGTAAAATAGTAACAATTACACGCGTTTTAATCCTTTAAGAAATCATTTATTTAAATATTAATCAACGAAAATTCTAAGACCATTAGTTTTATGTGCTGTTTATTTATATGTAGGCTTTGAATGAAAAGTGACCCTTGGGGGGTATACACCTTACTACCACTCCCGATTCGCGGTATAAGTACTGGGGGGTTAGCAATATAAAACCAGCCTTATACTATGAACTAACATCGTGGTCTCCTCTCGCCGCGTCCACATGGGCACGGTGGAGGAATGCTGATCGGGACTTCTCGTCCGCTGCAGCAGGTGTCACTAGCCGCCCGTGAAGACGGGCGGTCATTGGGATGGGGGCGGTTGCTCTCTGCTGTCGTCTTCTTCATTTTAGCATTGTTTATTTGTTGGAGGAGCGGATGCTCCCCTCATCTTTTTGGAGCTGAAGGAGTGCGTGTTCCCTTAGCTCAGGTATATGGTGCGGTGATTGCGCCAGTTCGCGCGGGCCCTGACGATCAGCCCCAAAGAAGAAGGAGGACGATCAGCCGGGATTCATCCTAAGCCCGCACGAGATCGCGCGGTTAGCGGCGGCCCTTAGGTGGCCCCCAACTTTTATTACTCCTTATACAATATTTGGGGTAGTACTTGTTTTTGGGGCAGATGGCGGCAAATAATACGCAAAAAGTACTCTGTCGAGATGATCACGACCCTCGGCACTGAGGTAACCGACGCGAGGAGGAGGAGGATACAATATTTATTTTACGTAAACATTTATAGTGTGTTTTAAAACTAGCTGAAATACCGCCACCATAATATGATCAACTTATAGAATTACCGGCCCGTCGTAAAAAGACGTGTATGGCAAGAGGCTCACGTCCTGGGAAGTGAAACAGTAATGGATCATTGACAGACTGGACCTCATGAGACTCATTGTCGACTTTAAGGTGGAAGTATCCTCTATGTTTGTTGGTTCCCATGTCATATCGGTTTGGAATAGCTGCAGTCGGTAATTGATTACACAAAACGTCTGTACGTAAAATGCTGTCGATAACAATCTCTGATTTGCCAAAAATCTAATAATCCATTTGAATACCTTCTCAATCAATCGCTAGTCAGCTAGTGCTTCTCTAGATATCCAAGAACTGGAGACAATTGACTCGATATTGGATAAAAGGTTCCTAAAATTTATTAGTAACATTTTTGTTTGTTTATTATTCCAATTCACGGACAGATGGCCAGTGGAACAGAGTCACAAGAGGACAAAGTCTTCGAATGACGACCATGTACCGAAAGACGCAGTGTTGGTTGTCGACGTCTTCCGACTGATGATGATGATTATTCCAAAACAGTTCACAAACAATAAAGTTAATTTATTTGAAATAAAACATCGAAATCTAGGCGATTTAACTCGCAGATGCACCTTCATACGAAATAAAATATAAGTTACTATATTATTTTATATTTAATTTTAATTTTATTGTTGTTTATTTCATTGGAATTTTATTTGAATCCTTACAGGTACATAATTTATTTTGTATTTTAATTTTTATTAAGGCTTTTTTTGTAAATAATTGATTGTCCTTTTACATATAATTGATTGAGCATAGATCATAATATTTTCCTATTGTAAATAATATTATAGCAGGATGTATACCAGATCAAAACGAAGGAATATCTGCGCAACATGCACACACACTATAAAAGTGAAAGAATATTTGGAATGTACTAATTGCAATAACACGTTTGACTTAAAATGTGCTAGCATTACTTTAAAAAGATACAATTCAATGTCGACCGATAAGAGACTCAAATGGAAATGTCATAAATGTAGGAAAAGCTCTACACAGGAAATAAAAAATCTTTCAAATACTGAACAGCTGACACAAAGTATCTCGTTAGATAAAACCATTTCAAATATTAGTAATTTATCCAGCAAGAATACTCACACACTACATAATCAATCATTAGAAAATATAACATTTTGTAGTTCAATGAAAGACCTACATAATTCAACATTCAGAGATGTCAGCACATGTAGTTTACCAGATCTTGGTACTGTCGAAAGCTCACAGGTTTTAGACCTTAAACAGGACTTAGCAACCCTATCTGGGCAATTAGAAAGTGCTCATGAAGAAATTGCCCAACTAAATATAGAAAACACAAAACAAAGAAAGTTAATTGAAGAAAATGAGAAACAAATAAAATTACTTAAAACATTGCTAAGCGACGGTAATTCTTCAATCAACTCCACACCGCAACGAACAAAAACAAAGAAATCTAAACGCACACCGTCAGTAAAATCCTCTATACAGAACAATATAATATCTCATAAAGCAATAGAACAAATACCAATTAATTTAGAAAATGCACCAGCAGTACCACTAAATTCTGAATTTAATAAAAAACTCGCTCAAAAAAGTACCAATATTCAAAGAAAATCAGGAAGAAAAATTTACATTATAGGAAGTCAACAATCTAAAAATTTATCCTCAGCGCTCATTCAGTCGAGAAGAACTAATCCGTATGAAAAATATACAATTGAAGCGTTCATCAAACCCGATGCAACGACAGGGGACATCCTCAAATCTTGTGAGTTGTATGATTTTTCCTGTAACGACAAATTAATATTAACTGTAGGTGAAAATGACTGTGATCCAATTAAAATATCATCTGACTTATATACAAAAATAAATTCTCTACCACAAGTCCATATTATTGTAACTAGTGTGACTTTCAGTAGGCATTTGAATGAACTGAAACTTAATGACATGTTGCGATTGATATAAAACAAGTTTCCTAATTGTACGTTTCTTAATCTCGATGAAAACATTTATCGAAATAACACGCCGTATTATAATATATGCCATAAAATAAATCTCGTAATTGACCAAATAGACTACAATAAAAGGTTTTTGAATTTCAAAAAACAAAGACACATAAATCGTTCCACACTAAAAGGAACGATACCATATTATTTTAAGAAAGTGACTCATGGCGTAACTTCAAAAAATGATCAAACTTTAAATTCATCTCAGGATGCACCAAAGAAGGGAACAATTCCTTTTTATTTTAAACCAAATAAAGTTGATGACAGCAAAAATGGGGAAAAACTGTTTTTTCGTGCCAAAAATTAATAATTCAACATGCACTTGTAAAGTTCTTCACCAAAATGTTGCTGGCTTTCTAGCAAAGAAAGACTTAATAGAAATCATGGTTGAAGATCTGCAAAATACAGATAAAATTGACATACTATGCTTCACGGAAACATTCATTCCAAAAGGGCATGAAAGTAATATAAAACTAAATGGGTATCTGTTAGCATCAAATTACAGTAGAATAAATGAAAGGGGTGGTGTTTGTATATTAACATCACAAGGGATAGGATCAAAAAATTTAGAATACCTACATACTTTGTGTGAACCGAAAGCATTTGAATGTTGTGGGATAGACATAGTGGACAAAAATTTGTTTATCATTTGTATCTACAGGACACCTGATTCTGATGTAAGTATATTTTTTGAAAAACTAAGAACCGTGCTTCAGAAATACTGTAAAAAGAATAAAAAAATTATTATATCAGGAGATTTTAATATTAATACACTGAATTGTAATAAAATCTCTCAACAGTTAAAGCAAATCGTGCAAAACTTTAACTTTAGATTACACATTAATCTACCAACGAGAAATAGCACATGCATTGATCATATAATAAGTAATATTGATGGCGCTATAGGTTCTTTACATAATTACGATATTTCTGACCATAACACAGCACAAATTCTAAGTTTCGAAAGTGTTAACATTAAAAATAAAATATCTATGTTTATGTACAAACGTAATTATAGTAATTATAATATTGAGATATTCAAAAATTACCTAAAAAGCTTGTCGTTCAATGAAGTCTATGAAGAAAAAAATTTCAATAACGCTTTTAGCAAATTTCATTCCTTAGTAACTCTATTATATAGACTTTGTTTTCCGAGAATAAAAATTAAAAATATGGAATCCAATGGAAAGCCCAAATGGATAACTAAAGGTATTCGAATAAGCTGTAAAATAAAAAGAGTATTAAGATATAGAAAATGTAGAAAAAAAGACGATAGCAATAAGAATAATTATTTGAAATATGCAAGAACACTTAAATATTGTATTGCCACATCAAAAAAATTGAGTAATACCCATTATGTAGCAAACAGTAAAAACATATGCTATGCGACGTGGAGAATTATTAAAAATGAAACAAAAAGTAACAATAGTGACACTTGTATAGAATCAGTTATAGTAAATAATAATGAGATTAATAATACTAAAGATATAGCAAACAGTTTTAATGATTATTGGATAAATTTGACTAACAGCAGTGATAAATGTCTGACAAAGCGAAAGTTGAAACCTTGTATAAATCAAAATAAAACTGGAAGTAGTATTTTTCTCAATCCAGTAACGGAAAACGAAACATTAAAAATAATACAATTGTTGAGGAATACTAAAGCAGTAGGCTATGATGAAATTCTCACAAAAATTATTAAAATATGCAAAGATGAACTAGTACCAGTTATAACATACCTAATCAATTTGTCGTTTGAAACTGGTGAATTCCCAGACGCACTAAAATTATCGGTGGTCAAGCCACTACATAAAAAAGACGATAAAAAACAACTTAATAACTACCGCCCAATCGCACTCGTATCTATTTTTTCAAAAGTCTTTGAGAAAGCAATGTATGGTCGTTTAACAATTTTTTTTACAAAAAATAATATAATAAACAAGCAACAATTTGGCTTTCAAAAAAACAAGTCGACAACATTAGCTGCATTTAAACTGGTTAACAAAATAGCAGAAAATATAGATTCAAAAAAACCAACGTGTGTAATATTTTTTGATATGAGCAAGGCTTTTGACTTCGTATCACACACCATCTTGTTGGATAAGTTGGAGCAAAATGGCGTTAGAGGACCAGCTCTTAACTGGATGGAGTCCTACTTAAAAGACCGTAAGCAATGTGTGGAGATCAATTCTATCGACGAAAAGGCTACCATAATTGCCCAACAATCAAACTTTAAATTAAATAGATTTGGTGTTCCGCAAGGAAGCGTCCTTGGACCATTATTATTTTTAATTTATATTAATGACCTGCCTAGTGTGACAAAAAATGACTGTTATTTATTTGCCGATGATATATCAATAATTATGACATGTAATAATAAAAATGAGATTGATATTTATGAAAATGAAATTAATAATGAAATTAATACAGTGGTAAATTGGCTAGAGGATAATAATCTTCAAGTTAATATTAAAAAAACCTCATTTATGCAATTTAGTTTAAGTAACCGCTCTAATAACTATAGCCTTAAGATAAATTATACAAATACCCAAATAGAAGAAGCTTTGCATGTTCAATTTTTAGGAGTACTTCTAGATAAAAATCTAAAATGGAAAGAGCATGTAGACATGGTATGCCAAAAAATTGATAGATATGTTTATGTGTTATATAGATTGCGTAAAACGGCTTTACAAAGTACAGTCCTGGCAGCTTATCATGGTTATGTCGCATCAGTACTTCGATATGGACTAATCTTGTGGGGAAACTCTAGCGAGGCTAATAGGGCTTTCATGGCCCAAAAGAGATGCTTAAGAGCTATGACAGGAGCTTTTTACTTTGATTCGTGTGAACCACTGTTTAAAGAATTACGTATTCTTCCATTTCCCTGTATGTATATATACGAAATATGTATCTTTGTCAAACAACATGACCATTTATTTACAAAAGCAAGAGATATTTATCCGAGAAATACAAGAAACGGTGACAGACTGGTGATTGCACACAAATTTCATAATGCATCCTACGGAAAATGTAGCTATGTCATGTGTATAAAAATATTTAATAAACTCCCTCCAAGCTTACGCGTATTACCCGTCCAACGATTTAAAAAGGATCTTTTTACATGGCTTATAGATAAATGTTTTTATTCCATAAATGAAATGTTGACACATTAGGTTAAATTAAATTGACTTTAAAATATATATTAATTCTAGTCTTTAAATAATGACATTTAAAATAATAATTATAATTTAAATTAACCTAAGTGCTTAAAATATAGAGTTTGTTAATCAATTATAATAATAACTAGAATTTTGTTAATAGTAATTTTGCATGCCAGAAATGGCCGATAACATTGATACATTAAAACTACTTACACCCATTGTTACATGTTTTCTAGCAAAATAAAGAATTTATTTATTTATTTATTTAATATGTTACTATTGCATTTATCAAACAACAATATTTTCTTTCTAACTTCTTTATTATTCAGGAAGTATAGAAATCAATTTAATTTTAATAATAGGTTCGACCTCGTACTCTAAATACACTCGTGCAGAATACTTGAAAATAATAGTTGAAGTATTTTATCCTTACCGCACTCAAGTTTCAGTTAAGCTTTAAAACAGGGATGAAATAATCCCACAGTAAACCCGACGATACACTCGTATGGCGTCCATGTTTTCGATGTAAATAAACGTTAGAATGCCGTCGATCAAATTTTCAACTTCACTGCCAGTTGTTAGGCATTATTTACGGTCTGGCAAAAAACTTACATATTTTTTTGCTTAAATTTTGTAAATGAATAGTTTCAATACTATTTTATTGGCAATTAATAGTTCAGCCAAAACAAGATCAATATTTCTTATTCGCTTAAATTATCAGATGATATTCGAGCAGTTAGACCAGTGCCGAACGAATCCTTTGAAATCTTTACTTTCCAATGGTGTAAAAAAAATATATATTACAATTGTAAATGTACGGAAAATTTATGGCCATCAAAAGGCATTATATAAAGAATTCACACCTGTTATTAAGTAGCAGCAAAAATATGGATTAGAAAATCAATAAAATTGAAAAAAAAAAAGGTTAATTTAACACTGAATCATTATCCTTTTTACATTTATAAATAGATTTGATTAATTGTAATCCATATTTTTGCTGCTACGAAACAACAGGTATGAATTCTTTATGAAATGCCTTTTGTTGGACTTAAATTTTCCGAACATTTACAATTGTAATTTATATTTTTTTTACAAAATCAGAAAGTAAAGATTTCAACGAATAGAAAGCACACAAACTTTTTGAAAAAAGCTGATATTTTTACGGGTGAATTTTTTATTGAAAATAAGGGTTCTTTTCCGATATTTGAGTCAAAATAAGGTGAAAAATTAATATTTTAATTCAAATAAATTACAGTACATTTGGAATATAAAAAGGTAACTTTTTACAATATTTCGTGAAAAATTTTTTTTTTTGTGAAAGATAAATATAAAAATCCAAAAACTTGTTTTTTTGAATTTTTCACATAAACTGAGGTTATGTGAAAAAAGTGTAAATACAAAAAATGTAGATCTTTTTATAACCAACAACTTTGCCACTTAACTTTTTGCCATAGGACTTGTAGGTTTGTCGGAAATCGAGATAAACTATTTTTTACCCTAAAACACCCCCCCCCCCTTTCCACTGTCCGACCTCAGATCGCCCGTAATTTATTTTTCCCTTGTTTTTTGTTATATTCTCGTCCTTTCATTTCATCAGGTTTCATCCTACTATTATTTTTTTTGCTTTCAAAAATTATCGACCCTGGTCTAAGTATCTATAATTAAAAGTTATTTGATTGACTGACTATATCAGACATAAGACCGATAACAATATTGCTTAAATAGAAATATAGAAAATTTTATTACATAAATTAGTTAAAATTTCTTGAAACGAGATCACAAAGAGCTCGTAAATTACATATTTTTAAGAGAGGATTGCGGCAAATACAGTACAAAGTAATGAACATGCAGTGATCCGGTAAATCAGCGAATATTCGTGTAAAAATATTTTATGAGCTTGAAAGAGCAGGCACACGGTGAATTATGAAACACACAGGCCAACTGTGTTCATTTGACCTTGTGCTTCTGAAAATTTAACGAATTGTTACCGCATAGGTAAATCTCAGGCAGGTACATTTATTAAATGGTTATTTCTCACGTCAACTTGTAATAAAATATGCCAATTCCTTCTCAGCTCTTTCATAGGTTGGTGGTATTCAATTTTACTAAAAATACAAAATACCAGCATAAATCAAGAAATATATTAAACCTTCTTTGACAAATAAGGCGCACTATAGTATAGTAGATTATGAAGATGATTGTGGTTTTGCGTAGGCGACCTAAAATTGTATAGTATTACATTAAGTAGATGGAAAAATGGCCGTTGGGGCAGTGAAGTCATCAAATGGCGACCACGTACCGGAAGACGCAGTGTTGGTTGGCCCCCACAAGATGGACCGACGATCTGGTCAAGATCGCCGTAATACGTTGGAGAAGGGCAGCGCAGGACCGATCGTCGTGGAAATCTTTGGGGGAAGCTTTTGTCCAGCAGTCGACGTCTTCCGGCTGGTGATGATGATGATTATGATATAAAGTAGACTTTTTCGAACCTTTAAGAATTCATATCTCTAAAAATATTAACCTTATCGTGAAAAGTCATAGGACCTTTTTAATTTGTATGTTAATAAATAATATAAAAAAGTTGTCTGGTTGAATAATAACAATTCCTTGCAATTGTTTAAACAATTTCAGTTTAAACAATATGGCACGGGGTTGCCCCATGGCAACATGCATTTATATCGGCAATCTGAAGAGGATCGCACAAAAAAATTGAGGGGGAATAGTTTTCGGTACTCATGCGACGATTCCTCCTGGACTATAAAGGATGGGCTGGGAGGTTCTTATCAGATTTCCCCTCATGTCAAAGCGCGTTTACAAACTGATGTTGAACTTCATGATGTTTACCAAGTGTTGTAATTTGTTATGTTATTTTAAGTCCCCATGGAAATAAATATATTTCTATTGTATTCTTGTTTAAGAAAAAATATTTTTATCTTTTTGATGTGATACATCCGTTTGCGCACTTTGGTAATAAAATCAACCAATATTCCGTCACAGAGAATGGCTTGATGCTCTCTCATGCCGTCATTGCAATAAAAAAAATAATTTACAAACCTAACGCAAGGAGTTAACACGTACAACCATGCAAATTGTTATCTTATTTGTTACAAGATAAAGTCTTTTTTAGTATAGAAACTGTGTTGTATAATATTATTTTGATTGTTTTGATTTATAATATTTGAAATATAAATAAGACTCACAACTTTTTTTTATATGTTTTTCAAACAGCGGCTAGAACTCATCCACCATCAAGTCCTCTCCGATCGTCACTTAATTGCGAGCGCCTCATCACAATCAGTTTTGTTTTATTAAACAACTATCCGTTTTCGCCCGCTTCGCTGGGCGAATTTTAAAAGGAAATAAATTAAACAATAAAAAAATAAGTAGTAATAAATCATCTAGGATAAATTTCGCATCGAATAGTGGTAGTTTCCTGTAGATACGATTTGTGGTTTATCCGTAAAAGAGCCTCAAACAAGGCAAATTTTAAAAGGAAGGAATATTGGAATTCAAAAACCATCAACCATCATAAACCATCTAGGAATGGTGGTAGTTTCATGTCGATACAATAAGTGGTTTAGGCGTAATTGAGAGTCAAACAAAGACCATTTTCATTATATATATAAAGATTTCAAAACAGGTCAAAGAAACATCAAATCAATAACTTTTCCATGTTCACAAAATAACTGTAATCATGATTTCGCATCATAATTAAGACAATAGGCTGACTTTCAAAATAAATCTCATATCAAACCACTCAACAAAACCAAACATTGTCAACATTTTCTCGTTTTCTCATGTACTATTAAGGCTGTTTTGTTGAATATAATTCTTGTTGAATATTGATTGAAAGGACTTGCAAAGTGGATTCGATACGAAGGGAAGTTGATATGTACGCGCCGTCACGCCCCGGCATTAAAGAGATACTACGTGGCATAAATTTTCGTTGGGATTTGCGTATTAAGTGGGCTTCTACTTGTACTGAAATGCTAAAGGCCTCCTTTTCTAAATATGTCATTTGGGACTATTTGAAATACGATCATATAATCCTTGAGCTTTGGAAATAGACAACCCCTGATCGCTATAAATTTTATTTTCTTAAATATATTATAAAAGTGATTTTTGTGAATGAAGGGGTGATTAATTACTTGAAGTGAAAGCTTTGTAAAAAAAATGGCTCTGTCGTGAGTCCTATTACTCCACAGCTGAATATCTAAGTGATCCGACAGCTTGGGACTAGATTATAATTATTTTATAGCAATAACAATGACAGTAAAATATTGTAATTATATTTCATTAAAAAGAGCGCAAAAAAAGAATGCTGGGAGAGTTTCTTGCGCCACTTCTTCTTCTAACTCAGAGCGCAATTTTTTTTCGAAGTGGAAGTAGTGTCTAGTATATAAGAAATAACATTGAAATAATTCTAAAGGAATCAATTTTAAGAAAATAAATGCTTTTTATGCCTTATGTAGTGACTGAAAACTCACGAACGGCAGTGTAACGTTTGTTTGGTTACAGTCGACTCGAGAGATGACCGAAAAGAAGAACGAAAAATTACCGCAGTAACTAACGATTATGGTGTTATACATATTGCAAATCTTATTATTTAAAGAACAAAAAGTAATTATGTCTCATTTTATAAACAAAAGAGTGGCAATGAGTTTCTTGCTACTTCTTCTCATTAGTTCAACCCTTTACGAAGTAGCAGTTGATTCAATAACTGTCATTTCCATGAGCCACATGAATAAAGTAATTTTTGTTTTGATTTGATTTGATTACCTTTTCTTTCTGGAGTTTTCATACCATCGTTTGTGTAAAAGCTAATACTGATTTTTTATAAGGAAAAGACACGAAACAAATAGATACTACACCTCATTTGTGCATAATAGTTGATATATAATCATGGCGTAGCGTAGTCCGTTACCTTGAGCACTAAATGCAGCCAGACGGAATGTCTCATAAGTTGGCAACACCTTTTTTACCAGATCACACAAACTGCGACAAATTTTTAGCTGCAATTAATTGCTTATCTATGTTATACTACTAGTAAATGAAATTGAGAAGATTTAACCATAAAAGTTGATATAAGAAGGTAAGCTAATTCCTTGTAGGGCTGACTATCGCCTATAACTATACTACTATAAGTTATGAGGATACGTAGCAACGTAATTTAACGTTACATTGCTACGTATCCTAGCAACGTTGCGGATGATTTCGGATTTGTGCAGCAATGGTGTGCAAAATGATTAAGTAACTCATTCTGAAAAATGAAACCAATGGTTTTTCATCTGAATTGTAGTGTTCTGCAGGTCATGGAAGAGTAAGTTAGGTATGCGTAATTAGAGCATATAAAGGGGTTCTTTCACGTCACATTCCGATCAATACTAAGTCACTACTTACACGCTGGTGTTCAATATATCACCTGTGAGTTATGTAACTTCTGTTTCCATCTTTTTTTTAAATGTCTATTACACGAAGTATTTAGATATACTTATAAATGCACAAAATAAGGAAACTGCTAGCCAACAACGTTCTACGCATTCGTCTATTAACTATTTCATATCCGATTGCGATCATTTTACATAATGTAAGATACGGTATTTTTTATTGGGATCAAATAAGTAATAGGACAATAGAAATATATTAAGCTTACTATTAAAGCAGTACAGCTGGCAAAGAAAATAATACAAGCAGTCTCTTGCGATTCCGCTTTTTGATGTTCTAAAGATTTTTTGTCACTAATTTAATGCTGATCACTTCCACTGGGAAGACTTCTTTGCACTGGATGCCGGCTAAATTATGGGTACCACAACGGCGCCTATTTCTGCCGTGACCTCTGCAGACCGAAACACAGTAAAGTATAAACATTACCGTGTTTCGGTCTGAAGGGCGCCGTAGCCAGTGAAATAAGTGGGCAAATGAGACTTAACAGAGCAACACTGGCGGCCGAGTGAGTGACACACCATACAGATTTATAGTAAATAGTGGTGGCGCGACCAGCGTGAAAAATATTCTGTGCACACGTTCGAGCTGGTCGCGCCACCAAATTGGTGGCGAGACTACCGACCACACCGAACACACAACACACAACCGAACTAACACCAGGTGAGTAACTCTCTATACAGGTTGCACCGTGGTGTCCCAGTGAAATATAGCTCTAAAAGGAGATAATATTCATTTAAAGTTTTCCTTTAATTCAGTTTAATAATCTTTTAACAGAAAGCTTTGTATCTAGAGTTTGGGATGTCTGCCAAAAAAATGAGTCAACTCAAACATATAGTAATAAGTTATATATTAATGAGACTATCAGTGCCGTCGTTTCGTTCCTTACTAGGTCGTCCAATCGATATCTATATCTGGCAAAATGCTAACCATACTCGCAATTTTCTTGAGAATGTTATCATAAACACATACCGAAGAAGTTTTTGTAATAATAAAAGAAAAACATATGAATATGTTACGCTAGAAACTACCCTTTATGAAGCAAATTATCGTGGAAAAAGATATATTTAATATACATTAAATTATGAAAATGTATTAAGAGTCGCATAGAGGGAAGGAAGAAAATTGAATTGGACTGTGAAAGTTTTCAAAGACAGTTTCCAATTTGTAGCATTACGGAAAGTAATTTCATGTGAAATAGAAAAATAGTTTCATTTTCAAATAAGCCGGGTTTACACGTGAACACATAAACTATTCCTGAGGTTAAAGTTTCTGAATTGCGTGTCTGTAAAGTAAACAGCTTTTGTGTTCGCAATATTGCTTTTGCTTACGTAAGTAAAGCTTATTATTTTTTCAAGTGGTCGATCTTAGTTCCAACTCCGTTCGTAACTCCGTTTGGGGAATAGAAAAATAAGATAACGGATGCCGGAGAATTGGAAAAGATTTTCTATTTTCTTTTCGTTTTTGGTACATTGGCAATATGGTGGCTGCAAATATCACGTTTTATTTGATAGTTACAGTGCTGTTAGTGAAATTGTTTGCCTCAATACACATTTGTTGTTTTCAAACAACTTCTTGAGACATTTTGAAGATGTTTCAATGTATTGATATTACTCTGTTGTTGGTGTATTAGTATGTTTTATATTGTATTACATTAAAACATTATTATAGGTACAAAATTTTATTACTTATTCAATTTTCTTAATTTCATTTTGCTTCTAAGCGTTGCCTTCTGCGCCGATTGGAACGCTACTTAACAATACGACATTATCAATATGGGTCTCAGTCCGGCTAGGTATAAAACTGAAAGAACCACATTAATGTAGATGTTGCGTTGAAGTAGATGCTCTTAGGCGTCACGGGCTATCCTACCTAAAATCGGCACACCGTATCAGTCGTCACGGAAGCATTAATGAAGTCATTCGCAAGGCATTTGCCCCTCTTAATGTACCAGCTGTTTTAGAGCCATGTGGTATTACCCGCCGCGTTCACAAGCGTCCTGATTGAGTGACCCTGGTGGCTTGGGCACGGTGTAGGGCGCTGGTGTGGGACGCGACTTGCGTCGACACTTTGGCTCCTCATGTCGTAGTTACGTCAGTTGGTGCTGGGGCTGCTGTTTCGACTGCCGAAGACAGCAAGCATCGCAAATATCTCAGTGAGGCTTACATCTTTGTGGCGTTTATTGTCAAGACACTTGACACTTCACGGATCAATAGGGCTACTGGAAGCCCAAGCGCTGGCAGCTATTTTGCTCAACGGACTAGCTGTCCATCGCAAAAATTCTGCCAGTATTCTTGGTACACTTCCCCGTAATCATAGTTTTAATTTATTGCAATCATAGCATTATAAATATATTTATAAGATTTATTTTGATTGAGTCAATATATAATTTTCTTAGTTATTATATGTTGACACCTTTTGGGACCAAGTGACGGAACGACATTTTTTTGTAACGCTTATATAGCAATAGGTGGTGAGTGACATTGTTAGACTCTAAATGTATAATCTGAGTCGTAATGCACCACAAAACGATCTTAGGCGTAACGCGATACAAAGAAAGAAAATAGAAAGCTATGAACTCGTCAAGTAATAGCTTTTCATAGCTTTTCTTTTTCATACAATCAAATCAATTCGCTAGTAGGCAATAGTTTTAAATAGTTAAACCCACAATCAAAGGAAATGAAATTTAAATATTTTTCTTCAAAATAGGATATAATATCACTTATTGAAAGTCAAAAACTACCACCCATTCATAACGGTATACCTACGACCTGAGAAGAACGGTCGCAACAAACTCAGCAGGCTTCTTTTTTTTATAAAAATATGTTTGCAATGTAAAATCTTACAATAAAATTTATTATTGAATAGCCTTAGGGTGGTCGCTCCATCCCCAATCTGTGATATCACTAAGAAAGTCATTTATGTTATAGTAACCTTTGCCACACAGACATTTTTTAACAATTCTTTTGAATTTCGTGATACATTTGCTTTGAAAAATTTCTGGGATCATGTAGTGAAAGCATATACAACGCCCCAAAAAAGACCTTCTATCTCGACTTAAGCTTAGAGTAGTAGGCATTACTATAAGTTTAAAATAAATTAGCACATACGAAAAGAGTACATTTTGTCAAGTCCTAAATCGATCCAGTACTTTGATTTTACAAATCAAAGTACTGGAACATTATATATAATATAAAATATGTTGTCACAAGAAACCGATTACCCTAACATACAGTTTCCCATTCTCAGCCAAACAATTCTGGCTGAACTAAGATCAATTTCTGCTTCGTGCCTCAAACAAGCTTTAGTTAACCCTAGTAACTAAAATCTGTAGTGAGATAATAGTTCTTGACTGTTTGACCTAGTTACGCTCTGGGGTTTAATCGCAGATTTACTGCAGAATGCGGAGCCAATGCAACGTCACAAGTCTTTCAATCTATGTCACTTTTAAGCTGTCTTTAATGTTTCATTACGCGCGCGTCATGACACAAATACAAAAGAAGAGTTATCATCTTAGATTAAGGATTGGTCTCCGCTTTAACCTATAACAATACTTTTTTTATTACGGCAACTACCTAGGTAACACTGAAAATGTTTTGAAAATGAAAAACGGCTTAATGTAGAAAGTTGCCAATACTTTTATTGTTTTTCGAAGTAATCTCCGTTCCTCTCTACACATCGTCACATTCGATGGAACCACTGAGAAAAGCAGCGGGCCCATTCTTCCTTAGGGGTCTCGTCTATGGCATTTTCGTACGCTTTTACCGCATCTTCAGGGCTCGTAAAGCTAATACCTGGAATTGTATCTTTAGTTCTTGGGAATAAATAAAAGTCGCAAGGCGCCAGCTCAGGACTGTATGGCACATGACTCATTATCTCGACACCTGCATTAGTCAAATATTCAACAGTCCGTTTCGCGGAGTGCGCTAAAGCATTGTCGTGGTGAAGGAGGATCCTGCTTCGAGGGCGCTGCTGTCGAATTTTTTTCAAGACAACAGACAAACAGCGATTGACATACCAGTCTGCAGTAACTGTCCTTCCATCTTGTAGCACAACTGTCGCGAAATGATCTTTCCGACCAATGAATGAGACAATCATCTTTTTTCCTTGACTTCTTCCTTTCTTTACCTTAGTGGGCCGACCTTCGAAAGGAAGCACCCACTGAGCTGAATGTCTTTTCGTTTCGGGCTTGTAGCAATATATCCAGCTTTCATCACCTGTGACGATGTCAAATACAGCATTTGAGTCACCGCCGTTGAACTTATCTAACATTTGGTTTGGTTAAAGTATGGGGAATCCATCTGGTGCAAAGATCTATCATGCATCGCACAACACTGATGTTATCTTCAGTAGTCGCTGTTAAAGGACGTCCCTCACGCGGATCATCATTGAGATTACTACGTCCACGCTTAAAGAATTCTAAAGTTGAAATTCAAAAATAGTCTTCATTAGCAATTTTTCTAACTGGCCAGTTTTAAACATTTTCAGTGTTACTATTAGATGCTTGTGTGAGTTGCATCTTGACACTCAATGGCATCTTTCAAATTTTGTAACATACGCTTCGTGTTATTTTACATTAAACAAAATACAATTACAATTTTACTACGAAACCTTTTAATTAATTAATTAAATTTAAAAAAAAATTAGTTTCAATTATTAGCAAAGTTGAACAGAATAGAGACTGGCTCGAGTATGCCCACTTAGGTGTAGTATTAGATACCACACTATGCAAATACGCCTGCCTGCAGAGCCTTTTTTCTCTCTCAGAGCACCATTTGTTTTCGAAGCAAAAGTGCTTCAGTTGATGTATAAATTTCAATATTACTAATTTTGTACTTGGAATAAAAAAAAATCTTTTATGGCGTTAATTTATACTTACAGCATTCTACTATGAATATATTTTGCTCTTAATTATGATTTTCATTATTACACTAGAAATAAGGGATTGCTTGTAACTAATTCTATTAGGCTTCATAAGATACATAATAGCCTTAAGGGTATATGCATACACTTTTATAATAAAGTCCATGCCAATGTTCAGGCATTATCTATAAATAAATTTATTTTTTTTTATAAAAAAAATGGCTTTGTCGTAAATCCTATAACCCCACAGCTGAATATGATCGGACAGTCCTGGACTAGATTATGATTACTTTATAGCGATAGAAATGACTTTACAATATTGTATATTTTTATTGAAAAGAGCGCAAAAAAAGAATGCTGGGAGAGTTTCTTGCGCCTGAAATGACATCAAAAAGAATTCTAAAGGAATCAATTTTGAGAAAATAAATGCCTTTTATGCCTTTCATTATCAATGTATTCAAAGCCCTTTGCACGACTGATTTTCAATTTCTATACTAAATAAGTTTTTCAGTTTCCAAAGTATTTTTTTTGCAACTATCACAATTATTTCTGTGCTTTTAAATAAATCACTTTTAAAGGATTAAAACGCGTGTAACTGTAATTGTGTTCTTAGATTAGATTTTTGAAAATAGACAAATGAAAGTTTCATCAATTTATAAGAAAAAATCTGGAAAGTTCTTGATACTTCGGCTTAACTAAAATAAAAATAAAAATGTAACTTTTACGGATAAATCTAATGAAATAACAGTTACAATTACACGCGTTTTAATCGTTTAAAAGTGTTTTATTTAAATGTGTAACACTCGCGTTAATCAAAGAACATACTAATAATGAATTGTTTGTCCAAAACCCGTATTAATAGACTCAGCCCTATAAGATATCTGTAGAAGCACTCAATAGGTTGTATTTTACCTTTTAATTAACGTAATGAAACAAATTTATGATTGCTGATGCACGTGTAAATGCACAAGAAGGACATGACAAAAAATTAGAATAGTACATAATAAATATATAAATAAATAAATATTTACAAACTCTTACACAAATTATCTTGCACCAAACTAGGCATAGCCTGTACTATGGGTACAATACAACTACATATTTAATACAATATACTTAGTTAAACATACATAAATACTTATAAACATCCATGACTCAGAAACTAACATTCATATTCATTATATAAATATTTGCATCTACCGGAATTCGAACCTGGGACCTCTAGGCAGGCTGACTAACCACTGGGCTATTAGGTCGTATTTACATAAAACATGTAAATATAAAACTTTGCTGGTTTAAAGCCGAAGGCGTCGACAATATCGATTTAATGATCTATAAGTGAAAAGTGCACAGAAATATAGTATTTTCTAATTCAAGTCTCAATTATTAGAAAGAAAGAAAGAAAGAAAAATATTTCTGTGCTTATAAAATGTAAGTATATATTAAAAAATCAATGGTAGTTAGACGAAAAATCCGTTGTGTCATAAAAATATAATAGTAGGTTGGCGTTACCGCAACAACACATAGGGTGACCTACTGAGCGCGCGCCGCCGCGGCAGTCTTCTGTTGAGCTTTCTAATGACCCCAAGCGTTCTGTGCTGTACGATAAAATACATTAAAACCCCTCCAAAACAGATAAAAACAACGTGATTGAAATTCCGTTTGATTCTCGTGTGGAAAACCCCAATAAGGACACGCGCACTCTATCCCAGACAGCTTGGCTCTACAAAAATGGACTCTAAGTACGCAAGGATAACACTGTTTTGTAATTAGCCGGGAGCCTTTTAGGTAAGAACTATTTTCTTACTTTGCAAATTTAACTTGATTCAAGATTAGTCACGGTTTGGTTGTGTTTTCAATCAAAAGTTTCTTAGTTTAAGTTAATGCGATGATCAGTTTAAAGGTTTACTAATTCTTGTAACGAAATTGGTTCTATATGTTGTTTTATAACTCATGAAACTTTCCCATAAAATAGTAAAATATTCAACGTATTCATAATATGTAATTAATATCGTACATAAAAAGCATAACTATGTTTAATTAACGACAAAAAACATCGATAAACACATGTGTTTGGAAAATTTATTGAAGTAGGCGTTACTTTGCGGAAATCCATAATTATACAAATGATTTAAGTTTTCTTTAGTCTTAATTAAATAACATGTGTTTGGTATTTTTAATGGTTTTTATTTATTAGTTAATATATTCGCAAAATTTAATTCTTTACATGTGAAAACAAAATAAAATACCGCAATACGTAATTTGTGTACAAGAGCTTCCATTTGTATGGATTTGGAGAACATAGCATTTTATTAATATTTTTCTTTCCTTATCCTCTCTCTATATATATGGAAACAATTTAATTTTCTACTATTTTTTGCGTACAAATTATTTTCTTTAACTTAATATTATTACATCTTATTATTATATATACCTACTTATGTCTACCTACGTCTGTAAATTTAGTTTCATTACGTATTAAATCCTAAATATTGAAGTAAATCCTAACTTTTTTTATGACGATAAGGGATGAAATGAGCTTGACGTTCAATTGAAGGTAATTGATACGCCCTGCCCTTTACAATGCAGTGCCACTCAGGATTCTGAAAAATTCAAAAGTTTTGAGCGGCGCTACAATTGCGCTCGTCTCCTTGAGACATAACATGTTAAGTCTCGGTGATTTCACTAGCTAAGGCGCCCTTCAGACCGACACAATAATTCTTACACATTACTGCTTCACGGCAGAAATAGGTGCCTTTGTGGTACCCATAATCTAGCCGGCATCCTGTGCAAAGGAGCCTCCCACAACTATATTACATTCCGAAAAATTCCGTTGATTGAGCAGGCATTGAGTTGAAGTAAGAACGGGTCGTGAGTTCGAATCCTCGAGTCTAACATTTGATGACCTGTATAGCCGAGTGGATAGCAATCTTACCTACTAAGCTAGAGGTCCCGGGTTCGAATCCCGGTAGGCGCAAGCATTTATATGATGAATATGGATGTTTGTTTCCAAGTCATGGATGTTTAAATGTATTTATGTATGTGTATGTGTATATTTATATATATGAGTAAGTATATTGTATTAAATATATCGCTGTCTTGCAACCCATAACACAGGCTATAATATGCCTAATTTGGGGCAAGATAATTTGTGTATAAAAAAATATATAGCATATTTTTTCAAGATGATATTTTTCTTTTGTTATTAAGATATTTATTAGATATTATAATTGCACTAGCTGATACCCGCGATTTTGTCTGTGTAGATAAAGGGTTTTTAAAAATAATAAGCAACATTTAAATTGAAGATTATCTCATGTCCTATTCCAATTCCGGTTTCCGTTTTCGCTCCGTTTCCAACATATTATATGAATCTTATTTCGAGAAAGATTTCTATGGCAAACTAAACCTACTATTGGTATAGTTATAGCTCGTCGACGTGAATTTCAGTTTTTCACAAATCCCGCGGAAACCATAGGTTTTTCCGGGATATAATGTAGCTTATTTCCTTTCCCAAGCTAGAGCTAGACTAGAGTCTATCGCTGTAGCAAATTTCATCAAAATCGGTTCAGTAGCTCCGGCGTAGAGCTAACAAACAAAAGTTCCGTTCATATTTAAAATATTAGTAGGGATGACAAATGAAGTGTCATGGGGCTGCCATATTTCACACCACTGTATATAATATTTTTGTGTTTGTTGCTGAATGAAAAAAGCTGCGTCACGGTCTTAATAGTTATTTATGCAACTGTTGTGTAATAAGGTGTATTAAAACACGAATGTAGGTTTATATGATAATAGTATCACATGAGTGTTTTAATACCTAATTATCAACAGTTGCATACAAGACTTTATCTACACCCAGAATATGAATCCTCTAAAAGATTCTGAGACAGCTTTCTGCTAACATTAAAACAGCCAGTCCTAGTAGTAACCTAATATCATTAATTACTGATTATATACAAATGAACTAAGTATTAATGAAAGAATTATTTATTTTAGTAGTAATTTACATTTTGTGTAGTGCAATAATAAAAATTCACTCGAATATTATGTTCTTCTGGAAATAAATCGCTCTTTTTTTGTTAACATAACAATAAAAATATCGAAGTAAGATGGCGGAGATTCGAATAACCTACTTTTTTTTACGGCGCGCGACGTTCTGGTAGTGTGGAACGCGCGTAAACCAAAATGTTCTTTTTTTGAAATTCATACAGATGCCACGCATCGAGCAATAAGAATGTTGCTGTCTGTTAAAACTCTTTGAGCATGAAGGGAATGAAAAAAAAAATAGGAGTGCTGTTATGAAATTCAGTACAACATTACAACACTCTTTTGGATGATGTAATGGTTATTAGAACATTGGGTGTTTTAATGTTGGCAATAAGCTAACTGTTTCAGAATTTTTAATAGAGGATTTAAAGCATGGGTGTAGATAAAAATGATTGTTTCGCTGTTGTAAACTCTTTGTGTGGCACGTAGTACCCATTATTAATCTAATACATAAAATTCTCGTGTCCCGTGTTTGTTACCAAACTCCTCCAAGACGGCTGAAATTTTGTGTGCATATCGGGTAGGTCTGAAAATCGGCCAATATCTATTTTTCATATCCCTAAATATATATATTTTTTGACAATTTTTTTATTTTAATTTCATTATGATTCAGCATTGAAAAATACATACATCTTCAAATTTTCTTTTACTACTTCTACGATCTACAAGTATTTTTTATCGCATATTTAATATTATTTTGTTCCATCCACAAATCCGCTATATGGTTGCAAGTTGGTAATAGAATACAATAACTATAGTACGATATATTTTTTATACCCAAATTTTTTTTTATTACTTCATATGGCAATGCAACGTTTGCTGGGTCAGCTAGTATTATTTTAAGAACGACGTATATGAAATTGATAAAATAATTATCTTAGTTTTGAATAATTCTGTAGGCTGTAAATAAAGGAAGTGTTTCATTAGATGTGTTGTCAGTAGATGTATTTACATCGAACGCACGAGGAAGCACGCACGGGGTAAAATTTTATAAGTTTGTTACTAGACGACTAAAAATAAGCCATATTTGCTCGCATGGGTTCCGTATCTTAAATATAATAAATAATATAAAGTAGGTCTGCACTGTTGTGTTTGAAAAAGAGTTTAAAGGATTTGGAGGCCCATTCAATGGAAGACGCATGAGTTTTTATGTGTATGACGCTACGCCTCATATCATTTGTGATGCATTACGACCTAGATCATTCCACTGAACATATATTAGCTCATCCTACACTGGCTATAATAAAATAAACCGTATTAACCGCATAGTGAGACAAATAACGACACCAAATAATTTTATTATATATATTGCATAGCTCATGTAATGTTAATTCAAAAAAAAAATAACGGTCTCAGGTAAATACATAAAAAAATACGGGCTGCACTCCGAGAGTACCGCTAGAAATGAAAACTTAAGCATAAACGTTGTGCATTTTTAATATTTCGGAAATGCTTTATTTATTAGTATAAAAGTACTAACTAGCATTTATGCTGTTAAATACACAAAAATGACAATTTATGTTACATAAAAAAACTAACACTTCAGAACTATTACAATTATTTTACATTAAAAAGTTTATATCTCAGAAAAATCAACTTTCATCTACAATTTCAACGACTGTCTTACGCGAGATTAACATTTTATACCCATTCCAAGAAAAGTGCTCAACGCCGCTAAAGTAGTTTTCACTTCAATAATTAAACTGTAGAAATATTTCACAGCTGAAATTCGATCCCTCGACTTCACGGTGTTTCGGCTTCAACCACTAGTCTATTATCAGAATGATCATTTAGTTGAAATAGCTGAACTATAATTATACATCATTCATTCATAATTTTAACTACTGTCTTACGAATGTTCGATCAGGTCACGTGTCCTGACGCGAGTTTAACATTTTATACCCATCCCAAGTGCTCAACGCCGCTAAAGAACAAAAGCTCCTTAGTATTTTGAATGTTTTATAGGCTTAGGCCTATCATTCAAAACGAGGAGGTGAATTAAGCTTGATACTATGTAGCCAAAGAAACATAGACTTGAATAAAAATTATATTATTTCATAGGTATGGTATGGTATAAGGGCTCCTGTTTCCACAATTAGACCACTAGCATGGGTCCATTTTGCATGCAATAATGGCTAGTTACTCTAATCAGCCCAGCTCCCTCCAGAAGTTAAGAACATGCCTGTGGTGTTCGCAGACTTCCTGGAGCGACCTCGTATTGGTTAAGGTTTCTGCCCGTTGGTTGGCCACCCCCGCACATTCCAGGATTACGTGAGCGACCGTTTCGTCTTCAGCCAGACAACCTCTGCACTTAGGAAGTGTCCGTTACGCCGATTGTGAAGAGGTGTTTGTTTATTAATGTGTGACCCGTTAGGGTGCCCACTATTATACGGATGTCATACCTGTTGAGGCTGATAATATCTACGTTTCACGTACGTTTTACGTATTTCATAGGTAAAGAAATATATTATTCAGAACCTGTCAATGTATACGTTTGCAAAAGTATTCTTTGTTTTTAGAACTCCAATATACGTTGATTCAAAAACGAAAATAGGCGAAACTGAAACTTTTCAGCTTAGGACAAAGCGAAACCTGCGCTTGGAACTTTCAGAGAAAAATACAGTCCACTATTCACTGGTACAATAATATACTAGAGTTTTAAATGGAGGAGATTGCTGTGAATCAAACCAGCCATGATTTTATATTATTTATACTATGCATTTAATAGGTTTTATACTCTATATACAGGTGTCCCAAAGTTATGGGACATGAAGCGAAAGTACCTTAAATATCGTAGATAGGATGATAAAATACCCTATCTTCGATATTTAAGGTACTTTCCTTTCATGCCCCATAACTTTGGGACACTCTGTATATATATAATGAAGATGGTCTTTTTTTGAGGCTCTATCACGCCTAAACCACTGATAGTGTCGACATGAAACTACCACCATTCGGTGCGAAATTTATCCTAGGTAGTTTATGGCTATTTATATTTTGAATTCCATCGTCTCTTCCTTTTAAAATTTGCACAGCGAAGCGGGCGGGAACGGCTAGAATCTTAATATATATAAATCCAGTGTCCTGATGTTTATTTCCAGTGAACTCCTAAACTAATTTACGGATTTTAATGGGGATTACTTCATGGAGTGCAGTTTAGTCCAACTTGAGAGATAGGATAGTTAATTTCGATTTGGGACCCATATTTTTTTTTATTACCAATATTTGTTTTGTATGGGCATATTTTCTATGAGAGTATTTATTGACGTACGGTTAGACAGTTCTGCTGAGAAACAATTTCATTTTAACAACAGGGAGTATTTTATTTATTGTGTTCAGTATGTTTCAGCTGACCAGACAAAATTTAAAAGTTAAATAAAAAAAGCTTAAGCTAAATATAAATATAAAAGCCAGGCAAAAATACCGTATGCAAATAATATTTTATTCAACGTAAGGCTTAAAATCGCTTATTGAACTTCAAAATCTACCGAAAATATATACATCAGACATAAGATAAACGGGTGCAAGAAACTCAGCTGGGTTTTTTTTATCCAACAAAATTTAATCACGATAAAATTTATAACTTAATTAATAGTGGTTTACTCTATTCCCAAAGTGTAGTATCACTAATATTATGCATATGTAATCTATGTTAATGCATAATGATATCACTAAATTATATCTTGCTATATAAAGTAAGATATATATTACTCAATTACTCATAAAGATATTCAGTACTCAAAAACTCAGTATTGGTTCCATAAAAAAAGTTAATCCCCGGCAATATTTCAAGCCGGCCCACATTCTAGCGCTCTACAAAGCGCAGGTCCGGCCACACATGCAGTATTGCTGTCATCTCTGGTCTGGCGCACCCCAGTATCGGCTCGATCAATTGACTGCGTGCAATGCGCTCTGCATTGCACGCAGTCACGCGCGAATCGTTGGTCCCTACCCAGTGCTCTGTGAACGGAACATAGTGCGGTTTCAAGGAGGTTCCTTCCACGTACTACATAGCTGTGGAATGAGCTTCATTGTGCGGTGTTTCCGGGACGATACGACATGGGTACCTTCAAAAAAAAAGCGCGTACACCTTCCTTAAAAACCGGCAACGCTCCTGTGATTCCTATGATGTTGCAAGAGAGTGAAGGCGGTGATCACTTAACACCAGGTTTTCAGGACATTTCGTCCATTTTCATCGTAAAGAACAGGATAACGGATACATAGTAATGTGTCTTATCGCATGAAGCAAGTCCTTCGATCGTTTTGTAACGCGTTACTACTTGCATCATGTTGTAACTGTCATAAATAGGTGATGCTCTTTTGTTAGATTATCTAAGAGAAATTTATTAGTTTATCATTCCTACTACCCCAAGTAAACTCGAATAATACAAGAAACCATGGCGAGGAAAAATATGCGGAGTTGAACAAGAACCCCCCGAATAAAAGGGTTTACGTGGAGTTTGTGGAGCTGCAATTTATTTCAAATTCCAATATTTATATTAAGTGTTAGATATATATTATATTGATTGTTAAAAATTTGAATATACTACACAGTCCTATTTTATGACTCATGTATTAATATTATACCTCACACCTAAGAAGATTGGCATCAAGAAAAATACAAGAGATACACCGGTGTAGCTCGGCACGATTTTTGCGCTCGCGCAGGGTTCTGTTAATGCGTATAAATTTACGTGTAGAAATAGATTGCTTATAATTAGTTTGATTTGAAAGAATCTATCAGAAAGCTATTGAAAAAAGCTATAAGATCATGCCAAATAAAAAATATCTAGTGCCCTCATAAGCACCTCATACTTGCCAATTTCGGAAGGAAGAAAAGAATTATAATTCAAAGAAAATTATGAAACATTACTACAATCTACACAGTGTCCAACTATTTTTAGAATATTAAGTTATACCAAATAATATGTAGTAAAAGTAGCATAAGCGAATCGGCGCTCTTTGATCCGCGCGCGACGCGCGGTACGATGTAGATCGGCGTGATTTTCGCGCTCACGGAGTTGCGTATTATTTTACGTGAAGCAATAGATTGTTTATGATTAGAATGATTTGAGTGAATTTATCAGAAAACTATTCAAACAAGGTATAAGACCATGCATAATATAGAGTCAGAACTTGCTGAAGGAATAGTGTGCCACACGGCACACTCGGGTGTGGTGTGTCTGCAAAAATCTAGTCCTCTGGGGCACTGGCGATTTTGGAAAGGTAGTTATACTGAAAACCAACGTTAAGCAAGCATTATATCCAAACAATAACTATGAAAGAACAAACATTATATTTTTAAATTACTTTTTATAAAGTAATACAGTTGTATTTATAAGCATTTATTCTTGTATTTTCAGCAGTACGGAGCCCCAGATGCGCGAGTCAAACTCGCACTTGACTACTTTTTTTTGCTACTATTAACCTAACAATGTTTGATTTTGTTTCAGATTCATTGTAATATGAAATATCAAATAAAGCAATAATGTAACTATGAAAAATATTGAATGGCTCGTGAAGCGAAACAATAATTGCAATGAGTTTCAAATTATTTCGTTATTGCTGGTTTTACTCGCAGTTTTCCGAGTTGAAAATACCTTGGCGTGCAATGATCTGTCTCTAGTGGATTCAGATAATTGTTTGTGCTATACGTTGGAAGAAGGTATTGTATTTTTATTTTTGTTGAAATCATATTTAGTAAATAATATAAATGTATACAATTTGTTATGTTTTTGAAGTGATAACCCTCACTTCTAGGATTAATACACAAATAAAATTTGAATAACAAAATTTTATGAACTATGTGGGAATCGAACCCACGACCTCCGGCGTTCCGTGCCGGTGCTCTAACCAACTGAGCCAACCGTTCGAGTGACGTATCGTCATAAAATTTTGTATGCTTTGTTCAACTCTCAGGTTGTGGCTTCTTTTTGTTTTTCAAATTTTATTTGTACATTAATGTAATCTACAGTATTATCTAAGCATATTATTTCATTTCAGCTGTTTTCCTTGATTGTCAAGACACTTCAGTACAAAATATAAAAAATGCGTTTCAAAGTGTATCAAATATACATTCATTCACAGTTTATGATCTTGATGGAAACGAAGAAGTATTGGGACCAAGTTTAATACCAAATAATGTTTGCATCAAACATTTTCATATGTCGAGGACAAGTATAACGAATATCGAAGATGAAACTTTTGCGCCGTTAAGAAAGTGCCTTGAAACGCTAAGCATCGTATCTAGTAAACTTAAGTTACTACCGCAAAAAGCCATTTCTGGCTTGTCAAAACTTTTGTCGCTTGAAATTACTTCCAACTATATCCAAGAATTACCAAACTATAGTTTTTATGGTCTTTCTATAACTAAACTTGTAATGAAAGGCAATATTATTGAATATGTACCAATTCATGCGTTTTCGGGCTTAGAGCAATCTTTAACTGAGTTAGACTTGAGTGAAAATAATATTACAATTTTCCCCATGGCTGCAATAGTAAAATTAAATCACCTTCAGTATCTAAGGCTAGCCTGGAATGAAATATCTGCAGTACAAAGTGTTGAAAATGCTGAGCTATTTCGCCTAGAATACTTAGACTTAAATTCTAATAATTTTGAATTTATTTCAGAAGACTGCCTTAAATTTAGTCCGTCCTTAACGACGTTATCATTTCACTTTAATTTTGTCACAAATATACATTACAAAGCCTTCGTTCTATTAAAAAATTTAAAATCTATTGATTTGAGTTACAACAGAATAAAAATTTTGAGCAGTCAATTGTTTCAACACAATAAAAATCTAGAATTCATTGACTTAAGCCACAATCACCTTCACCATATTAATGGCTTACTGTGTAGCATGCCATCTCTAACAAAAATACTATTAGGTCATAATAATATACTTGAAGTGCCAATGGATTCATTTATAAATTCAACAAAAATTAATATACTACACTTAGATAAGAATTGCATTAGTAACATTAATAGTGAGAGTTTTAGTGACTTAGTAAATTTAGAAGAACTGCGGTTAGATTTTAATTATATATCTCAAGTGCCACATACAACTCTAATATTAAATGAAAAATTAATAACATTAAGAATAGACAATAATAAAATACACGACATTAATAACGATACTTTCAAATCCCTTAAATATTTAAAAGAGATAAGAATACATAATAATGAACTCTCTTCGATTCCTAAATCATTATTTTTAAATTCAACAAAGGTAGAAACTATTTATTTAAATCACAACAAAATAACTTTCATAGAATCGGGAGCATTTGCTCTAATGACCAACCTTAAATTAATTTATTTAAATAACAATAAACTTATAGATATAAAAGATACTTTGCCTAAAGGGGGTACCAATTTGCTCACAATTTTCTTACATTCAAACATGTTAACATCAATCAATAATTACGAATTACAAAATAGATTATTTCATCTTAATTTAAATCAGAATAGGGTGAAATTTTTAACAAAATTTACTTTCGGAAATCTTACATATTTAACGCGGCTAGAGATCAGTAATAATGATATATCTGAAATTTATGAGTTTTCTTTCCAACGCCTAAGTTCGGCACGATACCTCGATTTACAACGAAACTCAATTCGAAATATTACTACTTATACATTTTTTGGATTAGCTGAATTAGAAGTTTTAGATATATCATTCAACAAGATCAATTATATTTTTGAAATGGCTTTTGAAAACTTGAAAAAATTAAGAAGCCTTAATTTGTCGTTTAACCCTCTTAAAATATTGTTCCAAAATACATTTCAATTTGGATTACCACTAAGCACTTTATACTTAGACAGTTGTGAAATTCAAGTAATTGAAAACGGTACCTTTCATGGCCTTAATAATCTTAAAATGCTAACTTTAAGAAATAATTCTCTTAAAGCCAAAGATCTATTAGTTTTTGATATTCCAGGGCTAAAAATGTTATCTTTATCCGATAATATTCTCGACTATTTACCTGTAGATGCATTTTATCAACTTCCTTTACTAGAAATATTAGTCTTAGAACACTGTAATATTCAAGAGATAGTTGAGGGTACATTTACAGCTAACTCTAATTTGATAAAACTTCAAATTGCACAAAATATTCTTAGTACAATACCAAATACAATATTTGGCCCATTAAATTCGATTGCTGAGCTTAATATAAGTAATAATTTTCTTGATTATGTGCCATACGATACATTTTATAATGTTACATCAGTAGAAACTTTAGATTTATCTGACAATCTACTTCCCAAAGTAGAATTAAGCGGCTTCCAGGAATTAAGGAAGCTGAAGTACTTGATATTACGTAAAAATGAGATAAAGTCAATATTATGCAAGAAAAAAATAACTCTAATTGAACTTCTTTTGTTTGACGTTAGCTACAATAGGTTAGATCATCTACCAGCTACTATATTTGAATATTTTCCAAAAATACAAAACATCAACATTTCTAATAATAACATTATACACTTTGATTTTCTATTTGCATATAAAAAATTTGGTTTTCCCCTGATAAATATAGATCTTAGCAAAAATTCTATTTTAACATTAAAAACTCCGAAAGGTATTAATAAAAATTCATTGATTGCTAATATATACGAATTATATATAACTACAACGAATTTGAGCAACGTCGAAGAAATACCATTTGAATTGTTTATAAGTTTACAACACTTATATCTCAGACATAATAAAATTAGGCGCCTTTCAATAAGTCCCTTTTCAAAGTTAACTTACTTAGAAAATTTAGATTTAAGTTATAACAGAATCACTCATCTAAAATCGAGTAATTTTCGTGGACTAGTAAAGCTGAGCGCTTTGTGCCTATCTCACAACAATATTGAATCAATGGACTCCTTTGACGAAGATTTGTCAAATTTAAAACTTTTAGATCTTTCTCACAATAAATTACAAAACATTTTAAATGAAGACTTGATTAATTTAAAAGAGTTGACAGTTCTCGATTTAAGTCACAATAACATAAAATATATATCAGTCACCGCTTTTAAATATACAAATAAAATAGTGCAGCTAGATTTGGACAATAACAAACTACAAAATATTCCACTTGATCTGTTGAATTCTATAGAAAATCACATTCAAGAAATTTCAATCAAAGGTATTAAAATAATAAGAATAATTATAATATCCAATTTGTTTCTAAAGCTATTACTGCTACTAATAATTTTTTCGTGTTTTTTGTTTTCAGAAAATGTTATTATTTGTCTATGTCAAAAAAATAATACATGGACTTGGATACAAGATCATCCAAAAGTAATAAAACAAAATACTGTCAGTTGTTTGAATGACCAATATCCTAAAGTTAAATGTGATTTTCCTTCAATCACACAAGTTTCAGTTGACAAACATAAGGATAACTCTGTGTCGCTTTCTTGGTTTATAAGAAATCGAACAGCGATAAAAGTGTTACAAATTATATACTACAACGATGTAATAACTTCAGAGGTATTATATCAATAAGATAGAAACTTGAGTAAAAGAAATTATTATATATTTAATTTATATGTTTAATTTTAGGTCATCACAAAATATGTAGACTACAGTGAGACATCAACTTACCTTACCAATCTTAAGCCAAATACAAACTATGTTGTTTGCATATTAGCATCAAATGGATCACCAGTTATTAGTGATGAAAACGGGAGTATTTTAAACATTAACAGCACTGTTATGGATCAAGATGTGATGCTGAAAATAAACCGAAGCTTAGCTACAGCAGCTATTACACAGTCCACGTCAAGTGAATGCATTTCATTTGATACATTTACAAAGCCGCTCACAGTTAAGATGAAGAACAAAAAAGCTTTAAAAATATCTTCAATTTTAAATAGACGCTTGGGATTAATAGTAGGGTGCTCATTAGGCTGTGTAGTTTTTGTAATAATGGTATCAGTTTTATTGTATACAAAAATAAAAGAAAGAAAAAGGATAGCAAAGTCTGATCCTGCTTGGTCAGAGATGAATGATTATCATTCTGTTCATAGTAAGGAAGATATCTTACAAAGTTCAACTACTGCATCTACTGATAACATTTTATTAGGAATGGCTAAAAATCGTAATATTTCTCTAGAAAAAATGAAATAGCATTTTATGAAATGATTTCTCGCGTAGTAGTCGCCTAGATGTAATAATATTTTATTATTCTTCTATATTATGGTATCTTAATATCTTAAGTAGATGCTTATGTTGCTCATTGCAAAATATTAGATTTTGTAAAAATGAAAACTCAATAAATTTTACTTACAACATTTTACTATTTACTATTTACGTAGTAGTAGAGAACGTTATATTAAATAAATTTGTTGCTCTAGTACTCTCTTTTATTTCTACATATTTGGTCACTCTCAGAGATATACATAACTATATTGCTTTTATAGAAAATTATTATTTCAGTTATTTCTTCTTCTAACTTCTTCCTCTAACATCTATTATATGTTTTATATAACTTAAAAATGCATGTGTAGTCAGCAAATATTTACTTCCTGTTAAATAATTTTGATCTAAAAAATCTAATATTTATGTGAAAGTGAATTTGTTTGTTCGCTCCACTTTTGTGTCTTACCAACTCAAATGATCATAACAAAATTTCACACACGTCACGTTTACAAAATAGGGCAGTGACTACATTAGTACATAATAATAGGACTTGAGATATTCTTACAACTTCGAAATTTTAAACATTATTCCGGTACTACAACCTTACAAACGAACTTGCGGGCAAGAGGGCCAGTATTAAATATACTTTATAATTCAAATTTAAATATTTTTGTTCAAAATAGGATTCAAAATCACTTACTGAACTTTAAATAACTACCACCCATTCAAATTAGACTGCCTCAGACCTGAGAAGAACGGGCGCAAGAAACTCAGCGGGCTTTTTTGTATAAAAAATATGGATTATAACGTAATATCGTACAATAAACAATTATAATTAAAGAGCCTGAGGGTGTCCGCTTCATTGCCAGTCTGTGGTATATATATGAAAATAATTCATGTTTTAATAACCATTCCCACACAAAGGTTTTTTAACAATTCTTATAAAATTGGTAAAACATTTGTTTTGTACATTTTCTGGGATCCTATTGTAGAAGCATATATTACATGGCCCAATAAATGACTTACTAACTCGACTTAACCTTAATTTATGTTTGTTCCCCGTGTTGTTTCACACACACAGTTTCTAGCAAATTCCTTTTTGTGCATATGAACATAATATAGAACATTATCAAGAATATATTGAGATGCAACAGTCAAAATGTTTATTTCTTTAAATTTTCCTCTTAATAATCATAATCTAGGTTCTAAATAATCCTTTAGGACCTAGGTTATAAATAGCGCGAATAGCCCTAATCTTATATCTTTAAACGAGCAATTCTTGTATATTAATATTATATTATATATATCTGAATCTCGGATACGGCTCCAACGATTTTCATAAAATTGAGTACAAAGGGGATTTTGGGGGCGATAAATCGATCTAGCTAGGTTTCAATTTTAAAAAAATGTAGTTTTATCTGTGTTTTAATGAGAAACAGCTACAATAACATTAGAATACAAAGGTAAATTTCGTCACTATATACAACACTGTAATAGCTCAGAGGGGACATTGGGTTTCATAAACAAACCCTGCATCAATTCCCATCATAATTTTATAACACATAATACACAGTTAATTAAAGTAAGCCCTGAATGTATTTGATATGACGCGTAGCTGCAGAGGCGATCTAATGAACAATTATCTTAATTGACACATAACGTTGCTCCGACCCTCGAGAAATAAGCTAATGTGAGCATTCAGTATTAAGGCCTGGGATTACGTCCTCAACGTTAGGCCGATAATTGATATACCTCGTTACTGATAGACAATCGCCTGTTGTTTAGTGTTAAGCATTTACTCATACTAAATTCGAATACAGGTATTTTGTTAGAAGTATCATGATGATAATATTTATTTATTTATTTGGGTAACTCACAAATAACACTATTTACATGCTTAAACTTAAAATATAATAATAATATTGATAAGAGTTAATTCACTTATAAGCTATCACAGCATTCATAATTTTGACTACGTTTATAAAACAGTAATTTTAACAATTTAAAAACTACATAAAGTAACGTCTTTGCACACTCTCAAAACGCTTAGTAAATATATCATGCTGTGGACTCCAAACTACGCTGCAGTATTCTAAGATGGACCGTACAAAATAGTTAAATAATGCTATTTTGGTTGAATGAGATTTAAATTCTTTGGTATTCCTAAAAATAAATCCGAATATTCTGAAAGTTTTATTGGCTATGTTGTGTATTTGTTTGTCAAATTTTAATTCTTTATCAAAATAATTCCCAAGTCCTTAAATTCAGTAACATTCGATAGGCCTTGAGCATTTAGAGTATACGTATTAACTGTGGTATCTTTATTATGTGTAAATTGCATTGTAAAGCATTTGGATGTATTTAAAGATATAATATTATGTTTATAAGTTATGTGATCCAAATTTTTTGAGTTTTCTTTAGTGTTAATTCCGCCAATATACTTTTACACCCTCGTCCCAAAGAGCGGTTTCTGGCTTATTTAATTGAGTCTCGTGCCAGAGTTTGGCAAGTCAATATCTAGTGAGGATGCCTCGTGTAGAGCCGAAACCTGTATCGAAATGTTTGAAGACAAATATTTGCGGAACTAACACTAAAGAACACCCAAAAGATTTGGATAATTATGGATTTCTGCAAAGTAAATAAATTTTAGTAAAATGTGATGCTAAACTTGAAACAAATGTAATTATAATTTAATTTTAGTTCCCTTTGCTCCATTTTACTTGCTGATAAGGCTTAATAAATTTTAAGATAATTAATTAAGGATATGTATGATTGCTAAGGATTAACCGATGAAGAGTACCTATCATCATCATCATCAGCCGGAAGACGTCCACTGCTGGACAAAGGCCTCCCCCAAAGATTTCCCCGACAATTTCCAAAGAGTTCCTATATGTGGTGCTAATTCTGCATGTTCGGTCAGGGGTATTGTTAACAAAAATTTCATCTTTTTCATTCAAAACAAGATTTGATCCGAAAAAAAAACAAAACATTGCAAGCTGAATAAAATTTTATGAAATAAAATTTTTGAAATAATTTTTTTTATTGATAATAAAATAATTAATTATTTATCCACTTCTTGAAATTCAGTCTCACTGAAAATGATACGTATTATGATAGTTTAGAGTCCTTATTTCAATAGCGATATAAAAATTTATTTCATTCACTTATTAATATATTTTAGCCTAATATCAACTAGACGGAATAGCGAGTGTACTTAAATATAATGTTGCTTTTAATTATTTTTATGCAAATTGATTAAGTAAATATATATCTATATGTATTTTAAATATCCATATGACCTCAATGAGTCCCTTACATCTAGCTTCTGTCTCGTAAAGAACGAATCATCATATCATATCCCAATCAATGCAGTACGCCTAACACTAAAGAGAGCTAGCAGCTGGAAGGACATAGCAGCAAACCTGGAAATATTATCAGCTTTATAGAAGTAGGAGGTATCTATATACAATATTTCAAATAAGATGATGCACATGGTTTACCTGTCCTTAATGTCGTCATCATCCGGAAGATGTCCACTGCTGGACAAAGGCCTCCCCGCAAAGAACTCTACGACGATCAGTCCTGTGCTGCCCTCATCCTACGTTTGCCGGTATACCATCTTGACCAGATCGTCGGTCCATCTTGTAGGACCTACCCACACTTCGTCTTCCAGTATGTGGTCGCCATTCGAGGACTTTACTGCCCCAGCGGCCATCTGTCTGTCGAAATATGTGCCTCTCACTGCCAATTCAGTTTCGCAATCATTTGGGCGACCATGAGATTTCATAACACGCCCACGTTTAGCGACCACATCTGCGTACTGGAAGTCATCACTGGCAACACACACTGGTTGAAACCCTTCGTTTTCGGACGCTGTGGTATTTTGGACGAGAAGATTTTGCGGAGCTTTCCGAATGCTGCCCATTCGAGTTGAATTCTTCTTGTTATTTCTTGTTCTCGGTATGTACATGGTGACAATCCTCTATTTGGTCCACACCAGACAATTATTTATCAAAACACAATAATGCTTACACATTACAGCTTCACGGCAGAAATAGGCGCCGTTGTGGTACCCATAATAAAGCCAGCATCCTGTGCAAAGGAGCCTTCCACTTAATTCAATATTAAGAGAAGTACCTACTCTTTAATCATAAATGTATGTCATCAACGACATATTAATGTTGCCTGTGGAAATATTGTATTCAAACAAATTTCTTGTTCATTAGTAAGTCTCTAACAAGTTCTAAAGATAACATCATTAAAAATTCTAATGCATTTCCTTTTATAAATTTGGAAAGAAAAGCTTCATTGCTGTTGAGTGTGTCACAAACATAGTTTCTTATTTCACGGTCTCCGTTGAGATGTTTTGAAATGCACTTGACCTGCTTAAGCTGGCCTCATTTCTCTCAGCTAGCTTCCAGATTAGGTATAAAACGTATACACAGAAAATGCAAACACTTTAAAATTTAAATTCATACTAATAAGCCTAACAGCAAAAATGTTGAGCGCGTCGCTTGCAATTAGCCTTTAGTAAACTTCAGCTTATATTCTGTTTTATGAGTACAGTTATTATGAAAGACAAGGCTTTGAAGTAAGAAATTAATATTGAATTACGAGTTTGTAGGTCAAACGGTTAGAATTTCTGTTTTGAATTAGCGGTTTGTGAGTTTTTATAGTGTTTTTATTGATCATATTTTTTTTTTATTTTAAGCACAAGAAATTAAATAGGTCCTTACTAAGGCTGAGATTTATGAAATGATATGAAATTTTATTTGCAAGAAATATTTTACTAAAGATGTTAACATAATATTTTTGATAATCCAATATGTTTCGTTAATTGACATGCAAAATATGTTATAAAATTGGCTATAGAGAAAGAAAGAAAGAAAGAAAGAAAGAAAGAAAGAAAGAAAGAAAGAAAGAAAGAAAGAAAGAAAGAAAGAAAGAAAGAAAGAAAGAAAGAAAGAAAGAAAGAAAGAAAGATATTTGTAACAAACACAATATTTACATAATACAATAATAGAAAAAAGGTTTATAAAATAAAACAAATTACAATTTGGAGTGTTTGTCACAAAATGGTCACACTTCAGCATAATGCTGATTACTATCGCAACCAGCGCTGATCTTCCAGTGGGACCACTAAATGACGCCACACACGAATGCCATAAGTAGCGTACGCCTTTCTAATTACACTTTATTCACGTTTTATCTTAGGTAGCAGGTTCTTCGTTAACATTAACTCACGTACCTACAGTTCAGGATAATATTATACATACAAAAATTTTAACAAGCAAACTAGATTGCACTGGTTTCTATAGTTAACAGTTCCTCTTTTTTTAGAGCGTACTTATACTTTGCTCAGACTTTACTCACGTAAAACGTAGCTGTGTGTAAGCTTAGCATAATATTGTATTTCGTTTTAAAATTATCATCAAAAAGGACTTCTATACACACGGGTAAATGAAATTGTTTTTTTAATTTGGGATTACTATTTTTTTTTTAATCTTTTATTTGAAAAACATACAGACTTAAACAAATAGATTTTGTTCGTGTTGTCCGCTCTATGTGGTATTTATGTAAACATTATAATATATTTCAATCTCTTTGATTTTATCAAAGAAAGCAGTGAGGGGCTCCTTTGCACAGCGCGCCTATTTCTGCAGTAATGTGTAAGCATTACTGTGTTTCGGTCTGAACGGCGCCGCACTTAGTGATATTACTGCGCAAATGAGATTTAATATCTTATGTGTCAAGGTGACGAGCGCCGTTTTAGTGCCGCTCAAAATTTTGGGTTTTTTAAGAATCCTGAGCGGCACTGCATTATAATGGGCAGGGCGTATCAATTACTATCAGCTGAACGTCCTGCTGTAAAAAAAATCTTATTGCAACATCATCAGCAACCGAATGCTTATAACTAATAAATGAAACATGTAATTAAAGTTTCATTAACTATAACACGTTAATGATAGCGCGCAAAATAAGTATTTCGACAAACTATAATAGAACTGTTATTCTATTCAATATGAATGGTTAATAGAAGCCGTCATTTCTTAAAAATATGATATACCAAAGTGCAATCCATATTTGTGCTTGATCCAGCAAATCCCATGAGTAATACGGGCAGAAAGCTATTTGCGAATAAATCTGGATCTCAATATTAATATCTCGCAAGTATTTGAGTTGGGTCAGAATCGATGTTAGTTAACAGTGCACGGATATTAACCAAATACGCCATTATAATATAGTTTAATGAGGTCAAAGTGAATTAATACAGTTTCAGCATGCAATGACGTGGAAGACAAATACGGGATACCATCGAGTCACTAAGCAATATATGTTTAAATATATCATACAATTGTTATAACGTTCGGACTTATTGGTAGGTAAGTGTGTTAAGTAATAGTTATTTATGCAACTGTTGTATAATAAGGGGTATTAAAACACGAATGTGGGTTTATCAAACGAGGCGAAGCCAAGTGTCATAATAGTATCACATGAGGGTTTTAATACCTGATTATCAACAGTTGCATACAAGACTCAAGACACCCAGAATATGAATCCTCTAAAAGATTTTGAAACAGTTAGCTTACTGCTAACATTAAAACAGCCAGACCTAGTAGTAACCTAATAGCATCCATTACTGATTCTATACAAATAAGCTAAGTATTAATGAAAGAATTATTTATTTTAGTAGTCATTTACATTTAGTGTAGTGCAATTATTAAAATTCACTTGATGTTCTTTTGCAGCGTTTAATATATCCGGCGGTGTGCTGTCAAAACTTGAACCGCTCATTTTTTCAAGAAAAATGGCGGGGTTTCGAATTACCTATTTTTTACGGCACGTTCCTGTAACGCGGTTCCGAACGCGCGTAAACGAAACTGTTCTTTTTTTGGAATTCTTACAGATACCACGCTTCGAGCAATAAGAATGTAGCTGTTTGTTGAAACTCTTTGCGCATGAAGGGATCGAAAAAAATCAAGGAGTGTTGTTATGAAATTCAGTACATTACAACACTCGTTTGGATGATGTAATGGTTATTAATACATTGGGTGTTTTAATGTTGCTAATAAGCCAACTGTTTCAGAATTTGTTAAATAGAGGATTTAAAGCACGAGTGTAGTTAAAATAAATAACAACAAAAGAAAAATGAAGCTAATGTAGCCTAAAATAATTGAGTGTTTCCATGGGAATAGATGGTTACATTTTATTACTTACTTCATTATCATTTTTAGACGATACGAGGAAGACTCTTGAGAAGAAGACACTGGTCAGCCACCGTTGAGCTAGCAATGTGATTTACCCACTAAAGTTTTCCCTATATTGTATAGCCCTCTGCGTACGGTACGCAGTACAGTAGTTGTTCCGATTTTACCACCCTATTCTTTTTTTAACTTTTTATTCTTTTTTATCAGTTAAGAAATGACCAGTACGTCTCTCATAGGCCCCAAGTCCCAAGTCATCTTTTAAATTACCAGATATGGTTCTATATCTTATGGCCAGACTAAGTATAATATTGTTGACAGTTGACAGACAGGTGAACAGGCTGAAAATGTCTATAAAACGCAATGTCTCCCTGGCGTCGGCATACACAATTACACACACACTTTGAACATCTTAAATTCTTCACCGTACCGCTGTGTGTTCTTCTCATTTTTCATCCCATTTCATTTCATTTCACCGAGGTTCGAGTGTCCTTAAGAGACGCCCCGCGACTGTTGTTGCGTAGTCTTTGCGGCATCCACGGCCCACGTCTTATATCGTTGTAAAAGCCTTCAGGGCTGACAGCATAGAGAAGGTTTTCAATATAAGTAGTTTTTGGAGTCTTTAGTAGCAACTTCTAGAAGATAAATGTTTATAAGATGTGATTGTTTTCCAATCTTAAGCTTTTATCCAAAATAGTATTTGAAAATCATTTATTGTACCTCAAAATCTTTCCCGTAAAATATAGATATCTTTTATTATTTGCACGGGAAAGTAAAATACTTGCTTGTAGTAGTGGCGAGATTCAAATTTGTTATTAAACTTTAGCCAAGGTTCTGCCCTGCTTACTCAACTGCAATTTAATTATTTAGTTTGGCTTCCAAACCTCAAAGGTATATAGAATACCTTAGTTCATAATATACACGCTCAGGTTCTGTTCAAAGACACAAAATGTGCAAATATTATCTGTGTTATTACAAAAAAGTGAAGCATGTGTTCAACACTTGTTTTAATAAAGTTCTATTACAAATCTATGTTTTTTTGTTGTTTAGCGTTCAAAAATCTTTAGATGTTGCTCATATTTAAACACGAGTCGAAGCTTGTCTAAGGAATAGATCATACTCATTATGATAAATTTAGACGACAGATAGATGACAGCTGACAAAAATTGCGTTCCGTTCCTTTAATTGTTCCTATACGACGTTTTAGTTAAACACAAACTAAACACTGCTTTGTAATAGAAAAAGTTAAACTCTATATTAAAAGTCGTTATTGTTAGATCACTGGCGTTGTTATAGTTAGATCACTGTCTAACAAAACACGTGTCTAAGCCATGTTTATATTTTTTTATAAGAACATTGTACATGTTTCCACATTTGCGTCTTAAGTCGCCGTTAGTCTTCTTGAAGCATCGACGATCGAAACCAGTAGCTTACTAATATCTGAATGCCAGTAATACAAACCATTTAGTGAGTGAAACCAACTGAGGTGAGCAGGCGCGGGGCACTTAATGCTCATTCTGTAGCTCGATGGTGTAGCTGCTGAAAGCGATAGAAAGCTTCTTTACACAACATTGTGACCAGGTAGAAACCATGTATATAATATGTACACTCCCAAGATATTGCCACCTATATATTGATTCATCACGATATCTCTGGAACCATAAGGCGTAGAGACTTGAAAAATCGTCGGAATAATCCGTTCGCCGAGTAGATGTCAGCTAAGATTTGACGAAATTCCACCCCACATATTTTTTTTGTTATACCATATTCACTGAGTATAGTAAACCACACAGCTGTAGTAAAACATAACGTAAATTGTTCAAGAATGAAATGATTTTACGAAATAATCAAGTAATCACAATACGATTTAATATTATATTTTATACAATGTACGGAAAGTGGTGCATCAAAATTACTCAAACGTTTTGGTTTACTTGTGTAAGTTAAAAAAAAACGAAGTGATTATTCATAAGAAATACATCAATTCTCATACACTGTAAATAAGTCTAATACTGACATGCTCTTACGACACACGCTAAAACACACACACACTCACACACACACACGCTAAAACACACACACACACACACACACACACACACACACACGCACTTTATCATATTTTATAAAGTTTTCAAAGTTTGCTATTTTAGGTCTAATAAAAAGCGGAGTCTCCTGGCACAAGTATTCTTAAAAGGAGTTACTTGCCACTATTTGTTACGGAGAATGAGTTAAAACCAATAAAGATTTTCTTATTATTATTAAGTAAAGGTATAAATGGGCGCAAATTGCCACCTACCGGAAATAGTTGGCAACTATTGATATTTATGTTTTAGTTTATCATTAAAATGAATACAAGTTTTATAGATATATCTGAAATATATAGGATTTAATTACAAATAGCTATTTGTAAACATAAAACCGTTATTTATTAAGTTCTGATATTGAATAGACACTGTTATGACTGTTTGAATGTTTTGAAGATGTTTTAGTGTAGTTTCATTTATTGTTCAAATTAATTTCTTTTAGAATTAATATCATTATTCTGTATCAAACCTTATTAGTTTACGCAATAAGTCTTTCTTAATTACATTTCGAATCTTGCTTGCAGCGCCATCTTACTTACTAATGTTTATTCAAATTTAATGAACAAACCATGTTATATAAATCATTTGAAGTGATATAAATTCACTTAAACATTTAATATAAACATTAAGCTATATTATAACTATAGGAATTATCTTACAGTACCTAATTTTATTTGATTGTTTTAAAAGAAGTTGTATCTACTTTTATCTATTGTAAGGTAGCTATAAAAGCGGTTGTTTTATGTAAAGACTGTTCAGTTCAAGTTGAATTCTATAAAAGTAATTGTGAGTGATCAAGCTAAGAAATTATTAGTGTGGTATTTCACCATGATCGAGAAAACCCTGGCTTAACGCCGACATATACGAGCAATAATCATAATCGAATCAGATCCGATTGCAATTCGCAAACAACAACAAAACTTCACAACACGGGTATCACAAAACAATAATTCGATATTTGCTTAAATATTATACAACACACGCGCGCACGTGCTCTCAGCCTCGATCCTCTATCTCCTCTCTTCCAGATAATAGATTCATTTGTATTCAACTCGCAAGTGGGCACTGTAACGAACATCCAGGGAGCTGACGCTTACGGTATAATTACCAGTGTTAATATTTACCAACTGGCGCCAACGACTAATTGCTATAGTTGCATAGAGGTTACTCATGGGTACCTACCTCTTACATGCACAGCTACCTTTCCAACGCCGCACTAAATTAGATTGTCTCATTTAATGTGACACAGGAATCGTGCTTATACAGCTGAATAGAATGAAAACACAGCTAAGTAAATTGGACTTTATACGTTGTTACATTTAGTATCTTAACAGTAATTATGTGCCTTATTTTCAATATTAGCTGTATATATATGATGAAGTAGTATTTTTATAAAGAATTCATTAATTTATAGTACTTTTGGTAAAATTGCAGAAATTTTGTAAGTTGTACCTAAATTTAACATAAATTCGCTTTTGTGGATATGGCTATATATATAAACTCAATTCTCTATGCTTGCGTCATGTGCTGCTTGACACGATGCTATTTCATCGAATAATTAATAATTAAACGGAGACTTCTTTACTACCAAGAATTAATCTCAATAGTGAAATCCCTAAACGCACATTTTATACCAACAAACATATTTATAAGAGTATTACGTAATTCAAAAGAATTGTTAAAAAACGTTGTGTGGTAAAGGTTACTATAACATAAATGAATTTCCTAATGATACCACAGATTGGGAATGATGCCGGCCCTCAGCCCTCAGGCTATTAAATAATAAGTTAAATTGTACAATATTACTTTGTAAACATATTTCTTTTGATGGATAAAAAAACCAGGTGACCCGTACCCTCGTTTGTCTTCCTTTTCCATAAAAAAACAAGAAGCCCGCTGAGTTAGTTGCACCCATTCTTCTCAGGTCTGAGGCATTCGATTTGGAATGGGCGGTAGTTTTTAGACTTTCAATAAGTGATGCCACATCCTATTTTGAATAAAACTATTTGAAATTTAATTTGAATTTAGTCATAATCGTAGCTGTACTAACCTAGCTCATCACTACTGGATCAATCGTATTTGTCGCCAAGTTAATACACTTACTCAAAATAATCAGCAACTCAACTTATTTAATTCCACGTCAACCTACTTTCGTCGTAATGTCATTGACTCCCTGCGTAAGGGAGCTAATTTGTAGAAATTACTACTCGTATAATTTATAAAACACTATTTAGAATAATCTGTATGTCTCTAAATCTTTTGTACATGCCAGTTATTGATGTTTTTGCTACGTGTCTTTTTGTTTTAAATATTCTTTGTTGGTTTGTCAATTAAAGTAAAATAAAAAAAAGGCGACTGTGCAGAAATTATATTTTTCTTTTAGACTAATCACGCCGAGTCGTGAAGGCTTTTTATAATTATAAACCAATATGTTCTTAATAATATTAATTTGTTCCAATTATAAAAAAAATTAGCTTCTTTTCTGACATAAATAACTATAGACCTGTCTCAGTGACATTGTCAAAAGTACTTGAATACATTTTATTAAACCCGTCATACCTTACATTAATGCCCATCAATTTGGTTTAAGGAAAAATTTGCCCACGGATATTGCAATATTTGCTTTAACGAGTTGCGTTAACTATTACAAATCTAGAAAAAAGTCAGTGTTTGCTTGTTTACTAGATTTAAGTAAAGCATGTGATAGAGTGGTATTTAGTAAGTTAAGGGACAAATTGTATATAACAGATGTATATTAATATTCGGGTCTTAAAGCATTGGTATCAGCAATGCAGCAAGCAGTATTGGCAAAAGTCATATTCTGATACATGCACATTGAACTGTGGTGTTTGGCAGGGCTGACTTCTCCGATCCTATTCAATCTGTATGTCAACGCACTGATCGAGGAACTGAGTACAGCTTATGTCAGATGTCATATTGGTAGATTTAATGTCAAAAACATAGGGTCCGTGGATGATATTGCGCCCCTTAGTCTCTCGATCAAGGTTGTTAGAAGACTGGTAAATATTTGTTTCTAAATGTAATTAATGTCTTGGTATTTTGCTCAGGAAAGGGCCCGGATAAAATCCCGCCCATTTATTTGAACGGGTCGAAACTAGCAATAGTAGAAAATTTTACACAAACAAAACTGAAAACAAAATTTTATGAACGACCCGCGAACTCTCTGGTTTCGTGCGAGCGCTCTTTCCAACTGAGCCAACAGTTCGAGTGACGTATCGTCATAAAATCATTTATGGTTTGTTCAACTCTGAGGTTGTGGCTTCATCTACTGGATCTACTTTACAGTTGATAACCTGCTCAACCCCAATATTTGCATATAAGGAAATTGACTTGAGATGTCGCTCTTGAAAATGTGTAAACATTACTGTGTTTAGGTCTGAAGGGAAGTGGGAGGATCCTTTTCACAGGATGCCGGCTACATTATGGGTACCACAACGGCGCCTGTTTCTGCCATGAAGCAGTAATGTTTAAACATTATTGTCTTTCGGTGTGAAGGGCGTCGCAGCTATTGAAATTACTGGGCAAACGAGACTTAACACCTTATAGCTCAAGGAGACGAGCGCAATTGTAGTGCCGCTTACAATTTTTGGGTTTTTCAATTCGTATCAATTACCATTAGCTATATATTATTGGCATAAAAAAAATCCATAATTATTTTAATGTTATGAATAAATGTTATTCAAATGTTTATCTAGAATGAGAGAGTAATTGTTAATGTCACCTTTTCTAACAGCCCAAACTACGATGACGACACAAACTTTATTAAAAGCCTACTTTACCCTATAGGCTTTTACAGCTATATCGATTTTAGAGGCATTGCAAGGCGCCGCCCCTGTGTTTGATTTAGCGAATGACCTGGAGGCATCACTAGATATACAAACTAACATAGATACGGCGCGACTAGTTTACTTTAGTTATTTTCACAGTATTATGTTCTATGGTATATTGTTTTGGGCAGTGCAGCCTATATAAATACCACCTTTGTGCTGCAGAAGAGGGCTATTCGCGCTTTTTATAACCTAGGTCCTAGATAATCAGGGAAATAATCATTTTTACTCTTGCATCTCAATATATTATTCCTGATAATGTTCTATATGTTCATAAGCAAATTGAGGATTTTACTAGAAACTGCGACATTCATAATGTTAACACGCGGAGCAAACATAAACCATTTATGCCGCAATATTTTCTTGTCGTCTAATAAGTCTTGGTTCTTATTTTTTCATCAATACAGACACTTGCCCGCCTTTAGCCGTATTTTAAGAGATATTTGAGTTGAAATCACATCGTCATATCTGCACCATACGGGGTTTACCTTGAAAATTGTGAACTGTTAAAATGAGACCAAAGAAAGTGAAACTTAGATCAGTATAATCACTAATAGAATAACAATGAATATTTAAATCATTGTTTAGTCAACCCTAAGATCACAAATGCACTATCGTATCAAATCTAGCACATGAATATTAATACCAAATTGCAGAAAAGTACCCGTTTCCGGGCACGCTTTCCCTAAATCAAAACAGATAACACAAGTACTCTCCAACTAATAACATACAAAACTCCCACAAAAGTTTCAAATGCAAATTCAGAGAGATATTGAGATATTTATTCATGCAAATTTTTAAAATATGAACTCCTGTTGTAAAGTGTTTGTTCAGCAGTCATAAATAATGGGGTTGCTTTTTCGATTTTAAAACATAAAGAGCTGTACAAAGGATACAGTTAGCAAAAAATTGGGTTGATGCCAAGCTTCACATTGCCCTCCAGCAATTGATGGAAAAACGTTGTAACTCAAACTGTGTTTATTTATTGAAGAATTTTTTGATGTAATAATTGAGTTACAATATTGTTAAAATTTTGTATTATTTTCATAGCTATGCAATAACAGTTAAATATACTTTCCTTGTTACATTTATTATTATAGAAATATTTGTATTCGGTGCCATCTATTAAATTATCATCATCATCAGTCGGAAGACATCCACTGCTGGACAAAGGCCTCCCAGGAAAAATCTCCACGATGATCTGTCCTGTGCTGCCCTCATCCAACTTAAGCAAGAAACGTAAAAGAAGCCGATCCGAGTCAAACTACCCAGGAATTAGCGGCATGGTTTAACTTTACCTTACCAACAATATTGACCCATTTGCGTCAAATCGATACAATAAAAAATCTTGAAAAATGGGTTCGTCATTATTAGACTAATCTGCAGAAAAAATGCTTGTTGAAACTTGTGTTGCCTTGTTGAATACAAGTTTCAATACAGAAATTAAGGAATATTCGATTGAATTATTGTGACATGCGATGAAAAGTGGTTTCTTTACGATAACCGTAAGTGAAACATACAATGGCTGACCCCAGGTCAAACGCCGCAGCAGTGTCCTAAAGCAAAGTTTACCAATAATCAGGTAATGGTAACTGTTTGGTGGTCTCAGCATGGTGTTATTCACTATATTCAAATTCAAATTCAAATATTTTTATTCAAAATAGGATGTGAAATCACTTATTGAAAGTCAAAAAAAAGAAAAAACTACCACCCATTCCAAAGTGAATGCCTCAGGCCTGAGAAGAATGGGCGCAACAAACTCAGCGGGCTTTTTTTTTTACATCAAAAATATGTTTTACAATTAAAGTAACATTTACAAAGTAATATTGTACAATTAAACTTATTATTTAATAGCCTGAGGGCGGTCGCTCCATTCCCAATCTGTGGTATCATTAAGAAAGTCATTTATGTTATAGTAACCTTTACCATACAAACGTTTTTTAACAATTCTTTTGAATAACGTAACACCTTTGTTTTGAACACTTTCTGGGATCTTGTTGTAAAAGTATATACATCGCCCCACAAAAGACATACTAACTCGACTAAGCCGAGTAGTAGGCATCATCAGTTTATGTCTGTTCCTGGTGTTAACATTATGGTTATGACAGTTTCTGGCAAATTCACTTATGTGCCTATGAACATACATTACATTATCAAGAATATATTGAGAAGCAACAGTCAAGATGTTAATTTCTTTGAATTTTGCTCTCAATGATTCTCTAGGACCTAGGTTATAAATAGCGCGAATAGCCCTCTTCTGCAGCACAAATATTGTATTAATATCAGCAGCGTTGCCCCATAGCAATATACCATAGGACATAATACTATGGAAATAACTAAAGTATACTAGTCGCGCCGTATCTATGTCAGTTAATTGTCTAATTTTTTTAACCGCTTTAGCTTTGGCAATCTGGTCAAGCAATAACGGCAGATGTATACTGTGCTGAACTCTTAACAATAATAGCAAAATTAGCAGTGAAACAGCCCCGACTCATTCAATCGATCTTCTCCATTATTGCTCCACGATAACGTGAAATCGTTTTAATTCTATAGGAACTGCGATTAGAAATCATTCGTCACCCTACATATTCACCAGACCTTGCTCCAACGGACTACCATATATTTCGTGATTTGGACGATTTTCTAAGTGATACAAGTTTTCTTCTCAGAAGGCAGTACAAAATATTTTCACACAGTTTGTGGAATCTTGATCACCACAGTTCTATCGCAAAGGCATAAATGACCTTCCTATTAAATGACAGCAATGTATAGATAAAAATGATAACTGTTTTGATTAAATAGAATTTCAAATTTTCAGTACAAATCGGCATTTTCATACTTTTACTGTATTCCAACATTATCGTGTTCTACAGCAAAGTACTAATTGTTAAAGTTCACGAAGTTTTAATAAAGATAATATTGAAATTCAAAATGAATACTTTTCATTGAGTTATATTCTCTAGAAAACACACAAAAACACATTAAGTAAGATTATTCAAAAGCTTCATCTATCGTCGCTACATCCACAAAATATAATTAACTCGTAATTGCCAATATACTCCAACAAATTAAACAACATAACAGAAACAGGCTTGATTACTTACATATACATACGCATACTTAATGGTATTACAGCTCGGCTATTAGACGTTCAAGTAAATTGCTGTCATGTTCAACTTCATAGATATAATCGTTTTACACACCTAGTTATTAACTCCACCAGTTTAAATTTACTTTTCGTATTTCATGTTATAAAATCCAATATTTAATTAATTTGTTATGTTTTTAAAAGTGATAACCCTCACTTCTAGGATTAATACACAATTAAAATTTGAATAAAAATTTGATGAACTCACTACCTCTCGCGTTCCGTGCGAGTGCTCTGCCAACTGAGCTAACCGTTCGAGTAACGTATCGTCATTAAATCTTGTATGCTTTGTTCAACTCAACCGTTCGACCTGAGAGTCGTTGTGGGTTCGAGTCACGCATCGTTCATCAAATTTTGTTTTAATATTTTATTTGTGTATTAATCCTAGAAGTGAGGGTTATCACTTGAAAAACATAACAAATTGTTTAGATTTACAAGCCGAGCTGTAATATGGATTTACAAGAGGGACATCTCAAGTCAATTTCCTAATATGCAAATATTGGGTTATCAACTGTAAAGTAGATCCTGTAGATGAAGCCACAACCTGAGCGTTGAACAAAGCATACAAGATTTTATGACGATACGTCACTCGAACAGGTTAGCTCAGTTGGCAGACCACTCGCACGGATCGCGAGAGGATATGGGCTCGAGTCTTTCATAGATAGGGTCTTTCATATCTTTTTTTTTCAAATTGTGTTATTTATTGAAGCCAGAGAAATTCAAGAGAAAAGTTATTACAAACAATGAGTGTAAGACCTATTAAAATGTGCAAGACTTTGCTATTTTAAGCGTATGTATAATTAAGATTAATATCATCATTTCAAATCTTATTCGCTTGTTAATTATAATATTATTTGACGTATTACATTTGCTAATATTTCTCATTAAGTGTTTAAAATTTCAGTTCATATAAGGTGCTATTTTTTTACTTTTGTTTCTTTCTACTACTTCATAAGGGATTTGGATTTTTTTAGTGACTACATAATAAGCAAATATTTTCGAGAGCATTTTAAGATGGTGCTGAATGCAAAATTTCAAGAATGTTCAACACAATATGTTGAAAACTTGTTTTGAAAAGTTTTATTACAATTCCGTATCTTTCTGTTCTTTAGCGTCAGTCTCTAGACGTCGCTTAAATAGTTAGACAATGTTTAGCAAAAAAAAGTGTATAAGCCATGTTTAATATTTACTGTTTGCGTACTTTTTTATAATTTGACACTGTTCTTTATTTTAAATGTAAGGTTTGTAGTCGCAATTGCAAGTTATTTTCATTTATCTTGAACCATTGATTTTCTAAATTCTTATAAATTGTCAATTCCTTAATACTTCAAAAAGGTGAGGGTTTATCTGCACCAGTTTGAGGCATTCATGGTTGACTTTGATAAGGTACCAGTACTATAGTGTTTTGCTTAACGTTTAAGTTTTCTCTTTTGTTATGGTGCATAGTATAAAAGTTCATTCCAAATTCAAATTTAAGACATAGTCAGACTTTAACAAAAAATGCAGCTAATTGCGTATCGTTGTAAGTTCGTATAAACTCTAAATCATTTTTAGATAATTATTGTGAGATTGTCCTATTTCCTAGATATTTTTAAGTCTTGATACCATTATTTAGCGGTATCTAAAATTGTTGATAGAACAAAAACAGCGAGCAAAATTATAGCACTACTTGAGGAAGGGTGTAGTTAAAGTTATCCGTCCCAGAGGCTAAATGTGAGTCGTTTGACTGTCTTGAGAACAACGATATCAAGAGACTGTTTCCGTCAGTAGAAGCCCTGAGTCTGGAAGAAAACTGAAAGAAGGTCTGAAAAATTTACTTTCAGGAGAACGCTTCTCGCTGCTAATATATGCAGTCGCTGTCAAGCTCGTGGCCCAGAATTACTCTCCAATCACAGAATTACTAGACTTAGCTTCGCTCGAAATTGTGCGACGTGGAGTCAAGCCTATATTTTTATATTATATATACTCAACTAGCTATTTAGAGATCATTTTTCATTAATTCCTTCGAAATATAATGATGAAATTGACAGAAACTCCATTTTGCTTATTTAATTAAAGTATTTTGATGATACAAGCTACTTAGAATTGTGACATAATCAGATGCCAGTGAAACAGGTTATTTACCAAGATGCCCGTTTTTTTGCAAAAGAGTATATTTGCCATGATATAATTTCGCAACAACTGTTAGTAATCTTGTAGCCGGCGTAGGCACTGTCACCTACTTATACCCACCGCGTCGTAGCCGTTCAGAACTCGTAGGAAAGCATAGCCTACGTAAGCGTGATTAAAATTTTGTTTTTAAATATAAAATTTAAATGGTATTAAATTTGATAAGTATTCTTGGAACATTTCCCCGTAACGATACTCGTAGTTTTAATTTAATGTAATCATGTAATTTTGAAAATATAGTTATAATATTGTTATATTTCACTTGGATACATTATAATATATGTTAGAAAATTTAATTATTACTTAAACTTTTTAATTTTTTTTTTATTATTATGTTTAAGTAGTTCTTAGTATTTAGTTAAGCATGAAACGTGCAGTGAGATTTGACATAAGTTTGAAATAGTAATTACAATTGGGCAACGAAATATAATCCGGCTAAGTTTGAAAGCGAACAGTTGCTTAAACCGTAGTGGATTTCGGCTATGTCCGTTTTTTAAGGTCGTCATCTGTCAATCTATCAATGACTGCACGTTTCATAATTATTTATTTTCATGCTATTCCATTAGGCTCACGAATTCCAAACATAAGACATTGCTTATAAAAATATGCTTATTTATATGTTACCAAGGACAACATAAAATGTAACACACATTTTCCATTATTTTATCACGCAGTATTTAAAAACAGCAAAATTTATTCAAATAAAAAGCACTTTTGGAGCTTCTGGGACGTATAACACAATAAACTGGGCCTTTGAAAGCGACGCTTAAAGTAATAACGATAATTCTTGGTGATGCTGACGCGTAAATTCTGTAAGGTAACATTATCTAGAGTATATTTCCTCACGTTTTATTGTTCCCTCGCGAAGACAATGGAATTATTAAGGTCTCCGATATTATTATAAAAACAATACAATGTACTAAATTTGTAGAGGAAAATGTGTAGCTATCCATTTTAGAGCTGTCTCAGCTTATAACAATGTTCCACACAATACTGTAGCAGAAATTTAAGGAAGAACTTTTTCTTTATGATAATAAGGGACGAGACGAGCAGGGTGTTCAGTTGATGTTAATTGATACATCCTGCCCATAACAAGGCAGTGCCACTCAGGTTTTTTGAAAAACATAAAAATTCTAAGCGACAATTCAATTGCGCTCGTCACCTTGAGACATAACATGTAAAGTCTCTTTTGCCCAGTAGATAAGTATATAGGGTTTATAATTCGGGCATGTAGCTGTTTGTAATAGAGCATACAGTCATATTGACATATTTCATGAAAAGTTAAATGTTTTTAAATCACTGGTTTGTGCTAAAATACTTACTGATTTTTTTTAACCCCATTCTTATATTTTTTCTGAATCCTTAACTCATTTGTATCTTATTCACTATAGTATTGTATAATGGGCGTGTATAGTATTGTGTAACCTATTTAGCTTGTAATAAGTTGTTGATTTGCGTTACTTTTGTTTTGTGGTTTTTATCATACCGTTGGTTACCTTTAAACTAAAAGCGTTGTATAATTGTTGGAAACTTCACTGTTGAAAGTGTGAGTTTTAAGATTTGTTAAAATTTATCATAATACTGTTTGTTTCCTATACATGAATATTTAATAGAATAAATAAATAAATAATTTCACTAGCTCGGCGCCCTTCAGAACGAAACACAATAGTGCTTCACGGCAGAAATAGGCACCGTTGTGGTACCCATAATCAAGCCGGCATCCTGTGCAAAGGAGCCTCCCACGGGTAATGAGAAACTAATGAGAAAAACATAAGCATAATATTTTTATCACAAGTGGAAGTCAAACTTTATTCTCCACGTACAACAAAGCTGTACCGACAAAAGAGCTTCCCTGTGCCGTGTTAAAAAAAAGTGCGTACACCTTTTTAAAGGCCGGCAACGCCCCTGTGATTACTCAATTCCAATGGAAAAATTTAACACTTCATAATAGTTTTGCTCTCTCAATACTAACGAGTATATAATTTTAGTATGGTAGTGGTTTTTAAATGAGAAGAAGTAACGAGATGAATATGACTTTCACCTTATAATAAGTAATGCGTACTGCCCATTCACAATGCACATTCATTGGAATGTCAGCTGCTCCGGTGTTTGTTTTTTTCTAAAATCACAATTGCACCCATCACTCGTGACATAGGATGTTAAGGGTATGTTCTGATATGCACTGCGAGCAGTGCACAGTGCTATCACTGTAGAAAAATTCGTTCCGTTATGGACTGCCAGTATACTGCCGCAGTACCCTAGGGAAATATATGACGTCATAAATCGCCGCCATATTCTTCTGTGAGCACTGGCGTTTTCGAGGTAAGGTACTCGCAGTACTTTGATCACGTGATCAGTCAAAACCACTCGAGTGCCTTAAGTCTTAATTAAAATATTTCTAATTTGACAGTACTCCAACAACAGTTTTTTTAATGAACTAGAAAACTTTAATACACTCATTTGAATGCTGCGTCAAAAAATGCGGCTGACAGTATACGGGATTGCGTTCCGTTTTAATTAGTAACCAGTATAACTGGCTATAAAGGAACGGCTTCACAGTAAATTAAATTAACGTCAAACTATACAGTGGTGGCAGTGCATATCGGAACATACCATAAGTCTTACTAGCTCCCACATTTCAGATGACAGCTCTGCTTAAATGCAGAAAAAGGCACTACTATGGACTAGCCGATATCCTATGCAATCCCACTACTGCCTACTACAAATCTCATAATAAAAACCAACTAAAATCGGCACTGGTCGTACTGAACATTTACTCAAAGGTACCTGTGTATATGTGTACGATTTACTTTCCCCTAAGAAAGTAGCAACTTTTTTTGAATCGCTCACTTTGGCACATAAGCTATACAGTTTTGATTGAAATATTACCTCACGGTACCAATGAATGAACGAACAAAAAACAAACAGTTTTTGATTAAATTTCCGACTTGATTTGACGTCAACCTAAATTGGGTAGCTGTAATGACGTCGTGGTATGACAAAGCAGTTCATTTTAAGTCGTCAATTAAATCGCAGCAACAGTTCATGGTAGGCCCGCTACCAGTACTACCACATTTTCCATAATATCAATTATTTAAATTTTTCAGTAATAAATCATCAATTTCATAATACATTAACCAATATTTGGAGTGAATTATAACAATAAACGCATGGCATGAAAACAGAAACTAATACCCGCAATACACAACAAATCCCATGCATTACTGGTTTGGCGAATGCCTAATCCGAAACACTTAGTCGAAACATAATTTACGCAGTTCCATTGCGCCATGCCATTAGGTAATTCACTAATGCATATCTGTAGGGCCAGGCTGATAATGCCGGGTGAATCAACATGGCAGGTGCAGTAAGGTGATATAGAGGTTGAATATTAATTTGTTTACTTTGGCACGTGCTCGATTCCATCCATTTTGAACGCTATAGCTTATACTTGGCTAGCTGGCTGGATATTCTGGTGCCAACTCTATAGTGTTAATGGTTGGTAATTAATCAATCGGTGAGCAATTATTAATTTAGAAATTGACAGGCCAAAATTAAATAATTTAATACTTACTTTCTATGTTGGGTTTGATATGATTTTAGCTAATAGAGACATAAAATATTTTGTTTATCTTAAGGTTAGTTACCAACAGAATTTTAGATACTCGAGAATTATGGTCGGCATTGGTCGGCAGGGAATCAATAATAATCCTCCCTGCAGAGTAGAAACTAAATGTTATTAGAATTCTCCTGTTTGAAAAAATGTAAATCATCGAAAAAAGATGTCTGATCCTGAAAATGCTATACAAGCCCTAAAAATTATATCAGTAATGGTTGGATCTAAGGTAGGCTTTTATAATCTTGTTCACTGCATCAATACAAAAGCAAGAAACAGCAAAACAAATGAGGTACAGTGCCACTTCAAGAATATTAAAATATTAATCGCTAATTTTGAGGTCAATGATCGGCTTTTCCATATCTCTTATAAGTATATATATATATTAAAAATAATCAAGTGAGAAAAAGTCGTTGCCATCGAGAATGTTCGGGTTAAGCCAGTTTGAAAATAAATAGACGCCATAACTGTATCTAATTTTATAAATATTAATTATTTTAAAAAATATCGCTTTTCTTATGGTACAATATTTAAAAAAGTTGAAATGATCAGTTAAAATTTCATATTCAACTATTGTTGAAAAATTCTATAGTGGTGGTGGCAAATAGAGTAAAAAGAATTCATAATTTAATTTAAGCAATAAATTCCGTATCTTACCTGTTAACCGATTCAGAGTTTGTAGAGTGTAAACAAACATCTCATAACTTTATGTTAAGTAGTCATTTTTCGTCAAACCTTCGGTGATCTGAAAAACGATAAAAGATTTTTTTTTACCAAACACAAAGTTAATTAATATTTATACACAACAAATTATTAACACACGAGTATTATCTTGTAAAAAAACATTACATTCAGCGTATTTCTCGTTAAAAAACAAACGTAAAATAATTGAAAATATCCCTCCTCATAAACCTTACTTGATTTAAAAACGTCCCATTTATCATTTTAATTGTATAATTTCAGACTAACACCGATTGCTGAGATTATCTCGAAGGCCCCGTTTCAAACAGGACTTCAAATTGTTCGAGAGATTGTTGAAAATTTATTACGATCATTACTTCAGAGGGATATGACGCCTCTTTGAAAGTCGAAACGATAGCCCTAATTATAAGAATCGTCCAAATTGGCTTTATAAAGACATTATGAAAAATTAAATTATTTATAAAGGAATATTTCACTTAAGAAGTATATTAAGTTTTGTGTTAATAAATCACTCAGATGTTTGCGATTATGTTTCATTAAATAAATTTGTGTAATAAAATGAAACGATATACACTTAGATTAAGAATTAGTCTCCACTGCGCTCCAACTAGACAACGCCGGCGTAGTCTCAAAGTGCGGCAACTAATACTAAGCAATAAGGGCGTACTCGAGCCAGTCTCGAAAAATCTGTGACGTTGACGTGCCACATGTTCTATTAAACTTTGCTAATAATTTAAACTAAAATGCAGGGTTGCGTAGTAAAAATTTATTAAAATAATACTACAAGAAACAAGAAAGACATTGGGGTCACATAACACCAGTAAGTATTTTCTATTTTATTTATTTCAATTTATTATATATATTTATTTAAAATAACACGAAGCGTATGTTACAAAATTTGAATGATACTATTGACTGTCAAGACGCATACAAGCATCTAATAGTTGCTGTAATAAGATAGCTATTGTTCTGAGGTAGTGCGGCATCTAGTTGGAGCGCAGCGGAGACCAATCCTTAATCTAAGGCTATACAGTGGCAAACTGTAAATAAAATGATTTCACTTTACACTGTAAGACATTCATTAACATTGGTCACATTATTGATATCTTGACGAGGGTTATCACCAATTACAATCCCCAAGCTCGTGTCTTAATTAATAGATATAATTTACAATGACTAATGTTTGAAGCACTGATTGAGAATTCCCCATCAATATTCACATTGTACACAGCTTCAACTTCTTTGCACAGTACAGAGGGCCTACCATCAACTTTAAATAAGCGATGCGATTCCGATGCAGTTCAGTTTAGATACCTAAACTGAATCACTAAAATTCGTGCCTTTTACTGAATGGCGTTTGGATCGCTTAAGAAGAATGAACGAAATAAATTTGTCTGTGGTCCGCGGTGTGAGAAAGAGATGACGCTCTACAGTCGTTGCAAAAGTTTGTCTCTCTTACTCGAACCATATGACCACATCATTTTTGACATCCAATTGATATAATTGCGATTTAATCAATTGATTTGACGTCAACCTACATTAGATAGCTCTAATCACATCGTGGTACGAAATAGCAAAGCAGTTCATTTTAGGTTGTCAATTGAATCGTAATAAGAGTTCATGGTAGACCCCTGGCCAGTTGCCACAACGGTAACTTATTCCAAAGAGGATGTAAATACTTCATAAAAAGGGGCGGGACTGCCTAAGTAAAAAAAATTAATTTAGCTTAGTATGAACCGTGCAGTGAGATTTGAAATAAGTTTGAAATAGTAATTACAAAATATGGTGACGAAGTATAATCCGGCTAAGTTGGAAGGCGAACGGTTGCTTAAAACTTAGTGGATTTTGGCAGTCTCCGTTTTTCCATAGGATTATAGGCGTCATCTGTCAATATATCAATGACTGCACGTTTCATACAATCGCTTATTTCTTAGTTACTCTACGGTGAAGGAGAAGTGTGCAAGCATTATTTTTGTTTGGTTTGAAGGATGCTCTAGTTAGTTATATTACTGATCTTATGAGACATAATATGTTCATATTCAGTATTTTCGGTTCATTCAAGAATCCTGAGGAATCTACACTGAATTGAACGGACTGTATCGTTTTCCATTACGTCACTTTTTCTCAGACACCACATTGTTTTTTTTTATTTTAAGGCTTCGTTGATTGTATGACTTACGAACAGGTCACACCTCGCTTTTCTTATTCTCGTGAAAAAATAACTTTAACTCACTTTTCAGTGTCTGTTAATAAATAAAAATATGGAGTTTTCAATCAATAAAATAACGTGATTTTAATTATTTTTGGCAACACAATGTCTGCTGTGCGAATATTTTAGGTGAAAAACGTTCAGGTTTCAGCCCTTTTGAAGATCCAAGTCTTAGGAGGTTAGATTCAAAGGCTTTGAATTAATTCGCGTACAAAGGTTTTCTTAACGTACTTATGAATTCTTAAAAGGCATAAAACGCAATTATTTTCTCAAAATGTATTCCTTTAGAATTCTTTTTTATGTCATTTCTAATATACTACATACTACTAGCGCTTCGGAAACTAATGGCACTCTGAGAGAGAAGAAGCGACGCAAGAAACTCTCCCAGCATTATTTTTTTGCGCTCATTTTAATAAAATCATCCAATAAAATCGTCCAATCATTTAGATATTCAACTGTGGAGTAGTAGGATTTACGACAAAGCCATTTTTTAATAAAACATTTAAATTTATTTATAGATAATGCCTGAACAATGGCTGGGACTGTATTATAAAAGTGTATACATTTACCCTTAAAGCTACTATGTATCTTATGAAGCCTACTAGAATTAGTTACAAGTAATCCCTTATTTCTAGTGTTATAATAATGAAAATCACCATTAAGAGCAGAAAGATTATATCGAAAACTCATTGGTACATAGTGAAATAAACGCTTGCTTTCAACACAACACAAATTCTGTATAATTTCTTTGTACATCAAATCTTGCAGAGGTTCTATTAAGCGAGATAATATTTAACCGTCTCTATTTAACTTTTTCCTCAAAAGACCAGTGGTTAATTAGCGCCAGTCAGCTGTTGAGAAATACAAGCAATTGCGGCCAAGTTATGTCGCTCGTTTATTTTGGACGTACAAATATAACTGTTATAATCCTCTCATTTAGTAATATTTCGTTTAAATGAGCTCTGTAGAAAATATAATATTTAAACTTCATTATGAATTACTTCAGTAGATTTATTTATTTATTTTGTATTTACATTTTTCAACTGATCTCGTTTAAGTATAAGAACGTCTGTAAAGTGTATAAATTGTTAATATAAGTAGCTTATCGGATATTTTACTTTACTATTTAGGAGATATAGCATTGTTATACGGCAAGTAGATAAATAAACTATAGTATTATGAATATATATATATAATATATATGTAAAGATTATGCCAAACTCCTTCAAAACCTTTACCTTACTAGTGGGAGGCTCCTTTGCACAGTATGCTAGATAATGGGTACCAAATTGGCGCCTATTTCTGCCGTGAAGCAGTAATATGTAAGCATAACTGTGTTTCGGTTTTAAGTGCCGTAGCTAGTGAAATTATTGGGCAAATGAGAATTAACATCTAATGTTCAAAGGCGACGAGAGCAGTTGTAGTGTCGCTCAGAACTTTTGGGTTTTTCAAGAATCCTGAGCGCCACTGCTTTGTAATGGACAGGGCGTATCAATTACCATCAGCTGAACATCCTGCTGGTTTTGTCCCTTATTGTCATAAGAATTTTTTTTTATGCAACAAGGAGGACAAACGAGCGTACGGATCACCTGGTGTTAAGTGATCACCGCCACCCACATTCTCTTGCAACACCAAAGGAATCACAGGAGCATTGCTGGCCTATAATGAAGGTGTACGCGCTTATTTGAAGGTATCCATGTCGTGTTGTCCCGAAAAAACCGCACAAGGAAGCTATTTCCACAGTATTGTAGTACGTGGAAGAAAGCTCCTTGAAAAGCACACAGAGGAGGACCGCTACACATCCAGATGGTGGGGATGATGTCCTAATTTGTGGCGTGTCGTGGTCGTCGAAGGTGGAATTTGGTGGCAGGAATCAGGTGAAACAGCACTTCGGAACACTCCCCGTGATAAATGCGGTCGAAGACGCACAAATGCGTGGAGCGGATACGGAACTAGACTTCAATTAATATTTATTTTAAAACGAAATAAGTATGTATTTCTGTATGTCATTTAAAAAACCTTTAACTCGAGAATAACCAACCCGACTACAGTAAAGCCTTCAATAAGGTTGTAGATACTACTCGTGTGTTAAATTTATTCACTGTATAATTTTCACCACCTCATGTTTTACCTAAGCCTTTGACATTTCTTTGATGTGAGCCGCATTAATGACACGCTCGTAAAAATAACACAAATTGAAGGGAGTTTCTTTAAAATAATAAATTTAAATAGGAATGGCGAGATACATGAGGCCCACACCTCCCTCGTTAAATTTTCACATGCACTTGACGGGTCGAGTCGGCTTACGTTAATTATGAAATCTCATTTGAGAGCGAACCTTCGCGTTTGAGTAATGGCTCCTGAAACCTGGTACTCCGAATATAAAAGTTCTCAAGCGTATTATAATATACACGAGTAATTAAAATCTGCCTATAAGGCGACATGGATGTGACATGAAAGAAGATTTTAATTATAGCCCGTATATTTACTAAAGGAAATATTTTAATCTCTTTTTACTGAAAATCGCTGACCTGTTTATGGAGGTCATATTGTAAGTATTACGTTTTAAAAACAGGCATAAAAGGCGTTTTTTTTCTAAAAATTTATTCCATTACAATTCTTTTTAATGTCATTTCTAATATACTAAATACTATTACCGCTTCGGAAACAAATAGCGCTCTGAGAGCGGCGCAAGAAATTATCCCAGCATTATTTTTTTGAGCTCTTTTTAATAAAATATACAATATTAAACTGTCATTGTTATTGCTATAAAATAATCATAATCTAGTCCCAGGCTGTGCGGTCAGTTAGATATTCAGCTGTGGAGTAGTAGGATTTACGAAAGAGCCAATTTAGATAAATCATTTAAATTTATTTATAGATAATGCCTGAACAGGGGACTTTATTATAAAATAGATATATTTACCCTTAGAGCTATTATGTATCTTATGAAGCCTACTAGAATTAGAATTATTTATGTGAGATTTAAAAAAAAACTTGTAGATCGAATTCTCTATATAAATTAAAAAAATGTTTATTTTGTTCTTTTGTCCTAAATGATATAGGTATCTGTATATTTTACTCAATATTATTATAGTATTAACACTTTTTAACCTTTATAATAATGTTGCCTTATTGCAAACAATATCACGAGGCACAAATGAAAGAGATAAAGTATAAAGTGGCACAAAAATGAACTATTATCATATTTTATGTTTGAAAAACCAACATTATTGTGTACTCGAGACGTACAACTTCCGACAGCTGAGGATCGTTCGGGTAACTTGATATATGGCTTCTTTCAACAGATTTTCTTCGCTCAGCTGAGAGATTTTTCAACTTAAACGATAAGGGTGCTCCAAGATTTTATGCTTCGCTTCATACTAATGATTTATTATGTCTATCTATCTGTTACTTTAGATATATATTTGCGATTAAAAACGTAGTGCCATTGCAGCTACTTAAAATTCTATGAAATATTTAATGAGTTCGGGGATTTAATTCTGACTGGAGATTTACCAGTGGGAGGCTTCTTTTGCACCGGATGTCGGCTAGATTAAGGATACCACGACGGCGCCTATTTCTGCGCCTATTTTACAGTGTTTCGGTGTGAAGGGCGCCGTAGCTAGTGAAATTCCTGGGAAAATGAGTCTTGACATCTTATGTCTCAAAGTTACGAGCACAATTGTAGTGCCGCTCAGAATTTTTGGGTTTTTCAATAATCTTGAGCGGCACTGCATTGTAATGGGCAAGACGTTTCAATTACCATCAGGTGAACGTCCTGCTCATCTCGTCCCTTATTGTCATAAAAAATAAATATAATAAAAAAATCGTCATGACTTCGTTTTCAGTCTGTTTTTGTTTTTTTTTTTTTTGAAGAAAAGCAACTTTTTGGCTATTTTATGATTATATTTTAATATTATTGTATAGTATGTAGTAGTATTCGTCACTAGTGCTATTTAAAAATAAATTATACGATCTATGTTATTGTAATGAGCTCTTTTAAGAGAGATTTTTATTAACATTAGCACTCATTCAATCACGCAATTAGTACTCACTTGTTTTTATTATAATTTTTTTTTTTTGCTATTTTATTGTAATAATGTTACTAACTTGTTAAATGAGGTCCGGTCACGAAATTTTATGTAATTTTTTTTATGTTTTTATTACTTTTTTATTGTGATATTATTATTTTAGTATGGTAATCCTTCATATATGTATAACCTGTATGTAGTATGATAATTCGCTAGACCACCTGGGGTTCTCCGGAAGACCAGCGCTGACCATTTCACCTCTGGGTATGAACAGTATTCTGCTAAGGTGAACTCCAATTCTGCATAGTAATATAAATTAATACATAAGTCTACTTGTATACTAGTTTTAACTTGCAGAATAAATGTATAACCACACAGTGAGGTTTTCAAGGAGCTTTCTTCTACGTACTACAAAGCTATGGAATGAGCTTCCTGATGCGGTGTTTCCGGGACGATACGACATGGGTATCTTCAAAAAAAGCGCGTACACCTTCCTTAAGGGCCGGCAACGCTCCTGTGAAACCTCTGGTATTGCAAGAGAATGTGGGCGGCGGTGATCACTTAACAACAGGTGACCCGTACGCTCGTTTGTCCTACAATTCCATAAAAAAATGATTTTTCTTTCTTTCTTCTTTCTCATTCTTATTACACTGATTTACTCTCACTAAAATGTACTTGAAATATTTAATAGTTAAAAAATTCTGGGCAAGATTTTCTTTTAAATCATATTTATAAATTTCACATACGAAGTGTCCCGTCGGAAATTGTATCGCAATGAAATATCGCGCACAGCTGTTCAGGCTAATGAACTCGTTTCATGTTACTTATATTCCTCACTATTCCAGTGCAATTCAAAATGTTCATTCCGGTTATTTTACTTTTAATATTCACGCAAATTGTCTCGAATTCATGTTTGTATTACTATTTTTGGTGGTGGATAAATATAAATATAATAGGCTCCGTCGTAAATCTTACTACTCCACAGCTGAATATCTAAGCGATCGGACAGCCAGGGATTATGATTATTATATAGCAATAACAATGACAGTACAATACTGTATATTTTAATTTAAAGAGCGCAGAAAAAGATTTGTTTCCGAAGCAGTGGTAGTGTAAGGAATGACATCAAAAATGATTCTAAAGACATCAATTTTGAGAAAATAAATGCCTTTTACGCCTTATATCATTATTTGTGTATAATATATATTATATTTTCTTGCATCACCAGAGGAATTACAAGAGCATCGTCAGTGCTTTAAAAAGTTTATGCGCTTTTTTTTGTAGCTACCCATGTCGTATTGTCCCGGAAACACCGCACAAGGAAGCTCATTCCACAGCTTGGTCGAACGTGAAAGAAAGTTCCTTGAAAGCCGCACTGTGGAGTAACGCCACACATGCAGATGGTGGGGATGATAATCCTAATTTGTGGCGTGTCGTGCAAAGGAGGAAAGATTACATTTTTAAAGACAGTACCGCTAAATCGAGTGAATATATATGTTTTTTTCCGAATTTATGGTAAGAAAACTGCTATACAAAATACTTAACTTTACTTGGCTCAAATAATATTATAATGTTTATATTATGCAATACTTAGACAATTTTCATATTAATAGTTCCTCAGAATGTCTTCTTTCTATTTTCTTTATTTAATAATCATTTTCTGGTCAGGCCTTTCTGAATTTCAATCGCAAGAAATTCTGAAGCTTAGTTATAGTTAATTATAATAGTTCTTCTTCATAGGTTTTTTTTATAAGAATAAAGGACGAGACTAACAGGACGTTCAGCTGATGGTAATTGATACGGCCTGCCCATTGCAATGCAGTGCCGATCAAGATTCTTGAAAATACAAAAATTCTGAGTGGCACTACAACTGGACTCGTCGCCTTGAGACACAAGATGTTAAGTCTTATTTGCCCAGCTATTTCACTACCTACGGCACCCTTCAGAACGAAACAAATTAATGCTTACACATTACTGCTACACTGCAGAAATATGGTACCCATAATCTAGCCGGCATCATGTGCAAAAGAAAAAGCACTTCACTTAATATTTTAATTTGTAATGACTTGCATAAATTGTAAAATTTATAAAAACTCCTTCCTTGACTAACAGAGGACTTCGAGTTCAGACACAAAAGTTTCTGTTCCACGATCAACAAATGCGCTCAAAAAAGATTAATCTTTCCAAATGCCTTCTTCACTTAAATTACAATTTTTCATTTTTAATCTAACTGCTTTAAGAATATAATTTAATTCAATTAATTGTATACTGTCTTACCAGTAGGTCGTTTTAGTCGCCATCATTGATGATGTTATCTACAGGGTGTTAGCTGTTTTCACTATACCGTCTGCCTATAAATCACATGCTCGTCATATGCAGTAATAAAAATATGTGAAGTTAAAGAATTTCGAACTCCATGTCTTAAATCATTTAGACGTCTACATAGACTATGACAGCTGTGAAAACGTCGAAAAAAATAGACTCAAAAACTAACCTGTATTTTGAGCAATTCACGCACTCTGACATAAAGTGTCATACAAATCGCGAGTGTAAGACGTAGCTTGTCACGCACCCTAAACTAATATTCCTGGCTTGGATCCCTATTACCAAAATCGAAATACGAAGTTTCGGTTGACTGATCGTACATTTTCCTATTACGAAAGTGTTTCGGATCTGAAGATCGATACGAAGTTCATTTACCTTATTCCCAAATTCACGATACATTTACTTTTTCGTTGTTTGACATTATTATGATCGTAACTACTTCAGTTTTGATGGTCGATTTGTCTATGTTTCTGAAACGAAATCCGTTTCCGAATCCGAACTATTCGCATCCGAAGTACTTTGGTAATAGGATTTAATTCGAAGTTAGTCGTTCTTTCGTTTCGGGTCGAAACTTCGGCTTTCGATTTTGGTAATAGACCTCCTGTTTATATCGATCTAACATCAAGAGACTCCATTTAGACGTACAGGTTATCTAAGTTAATTATAAAACCATAAACAACAATAAATAAAACAAATTGTTTTCAATGAAACTACTCATTTATTTTTAAATATAACGGTTTTTCAACTTTGTGCCGTGTATGTAAAATAATATTAAATACATTATTAATAATTTATGCATGGTCTTATAGCTTAATTCAATAACTTTCAGATACATTCTGCCAAATTATTCTAACTATAAGCATTCTTTTGTTACACGTAAAATAATACGCATGGACACACTTTCGCGCGCGTAATATTCGCGCGTCATAGACGGTCGGTAATAAGCGAAGTTGAAGCTTAGAGGATCGGATCGCGAAAGTTTAACCTTTAGCGCTCCACAATTCTAAGTAACAAATGAATAACAGTTACATATGGAACAACGACGAAATCCACACGCCCTCATTCAATTTCTTGCCTTAATTGTAACATTAAATTGCTTTTTTACTTTGAACTTATAATAGAATGAAAGTCCGTTAAATTCTGTACAAATTAGAACAAAGACAAGGGGATGTTGGCATTCTAATGTTAATGGAAAACGGGTGCGAAGACTTCAGTCATTATCGGCCGCCCGCGTGACAGTGAAGTGCACTGAATTTTTACCCAATATTTTATAATACATCTAGACTATATTTCCCTAAGTTAATAAGGGCCCACCTTTTATTATATATAAATAGAACGGAACTCAACGTTATACCCTAGTTCTTCTTTTCCCGATGCACTGTAAGAGGCTTTATGTGTTATGGTATCACTGTTAGCTTGGATTACAAATGTTTTTTCGATTAAAAATTTTGCAGCCTGGTAAATCAATATTTTCTTCATCTTTTCTTTCGGCTTTCTATTTCTTGCAGGTAATCTCTTGCAGATAATCTAACAGTAAGCCTTCAATGTTTACGCTTTCCTTTTTTGTTCTGAAGGTTTACATGTAGTGATGTGATCTCAACCAAGCCAGAACCTTTCAAATCCTTTTAGATCTTTTTTATAACAGTCAGGATTATTTCCGAATCATGTCGAACAGTGCTGTAAATAATAAACAATGAATAAAGTTGTTTATGTGTATGCAAGTGTCATAATCGGCCTTATATTTTAAGGCACAAGGTCGAGATTCCCTTACTGCGAAAATTCAACGTGACCTTTGTAATACTTACATTGAACAAAGGACAAGAAATTGGGGACAATTAGTAATATTAACCTTCCAAAAACGTCGTGACTTCGTAACAAATAACCAATTAATTCGTTTATTGGTTTTCTTTGCTCGCCTTCTTCGACATGATAAAATTATTTCACAGTCACCAAACAAATTAAACATCACAGATTTTGAACTTGTTTCCTTTTACTTCTCGACGACACTAATTATATTTAGATCTACAAATCAGTCTTGGGTATAAACCAGAAGTATTGGAAGCCTTTGAAGAGGAGAGAATATTATTTGTAAAATTATTGTGTTAGGCAAATGAATAATTTTCATTTAAAATACAAGTATATCTATAAAGAAATAAATAAAAAATGCACTGCAGTAGACTACCCGTGATATAAAAAGGGGTTAAAGGATGAAATTGCCGATTTGTACTGAAAAATTGAAATTCGTTTTTCTTAATTTAAGATATTTATTTAATTAAAATAACTACCATTATTATCCATACATTGCTGCTGTCTAATAGAAAGGTCATTTATGCCATTGCGATAGAACATTTAGATTCGACAAACTGTGTAAAAGCGTTTTGTACTGCCTCCTGAGAAGAAAACTTTTTATTACGTAGAAAAATGTCTAAATCATGAAAAAAATAGTAGTTCGTTGGAGCAACGTCTGACGAATACAGAGAGTGGCGATGGTATCCAAATTCCGGTTCCAGTAGATTTAATTGGTTTCTCGTATGATGGTATATGAGGTTTCGCGTTACCATGGAGCAATAATGGTGAAGATCGATTCATGAGTCGAGGCTGTTTCTCTGCTAGTTTTGCTATCATTTTTCGAAGTTCAGCACAGTAGACATCTGCCGTTATTGCTTGACCAGATCGGAGGAAGCTATAGTGAATAACACCCTGCTGCGACCGTCAAATAATTACTACTACTGACTTACATACTCTTTATTGGTAAGCTCTGCTTTAGGACACTGTTGCGACGTTTCACCTGACTTTGTCAGCTATTGCATTTTTCGCTTACGGTTATCGTAAAGACTCCACTTTTCATCGCATTTCTCAATTCGATCTAATATTCCTTCATGTCTGTATTGATTCAACAAGGCAACACAAGTTTTAATATCCATTTTTCATATTTTTTTATTTTATAGATTTGACGCAAATTAGTCAATACTGTTGGCACAGCAACGTTAATCCATGCCGCTAATTCCTGGTTAGTTTGGCTCGGATCAGCTTCCACCATCTCTATCATTCTATTCAATTAAAAATTTAAAAAATACCATAGCGTTATCATTTTCATTTGCCAGCTAAACGTGTTTAAAATAAAAATAAATGGATTTCTACGGAAGCTGTTACTGCAGAGGTATTTAAGAATAATACATACATACATACACATTCACGCCTTGTTCCCGTCGGGGTAGGCAGAGACAGAATGCCATTTGCTTCTATCCTTACAAACCTCACGCGCTTCCTCTACATTCATTACTCTTTTCATACATGCTCGCCGGTTGCGGGTGCTTCGGACCTCTCCTTTTCTCAAAACGTCCCCAATTTGGTCGATGAATGTTCTACGAGGTCCCCCGCGACCGACTTGCCCACACACACTTGCCTTATATATTTGATGAATATTAAGAATAATGTGTTTATATAATAGAGATATCTCTTGACATGCGCAATGTACGCACTGTAGCATACACGAAAAAGGTTCTCTTAATTATAAGAGCGATAAATAAAATCCAATGAGCAAATCTTGTTTAAAAGTCCATACAAATATACAGGGGTCGGAATCACATAAATCTGTTCTTGCTGAAGCGACTGTTTGCAATCTACTAACGTATTCATTTCTGCTACCTGGTAAATGTCTGCCACCTTAAAAATATTGCTTTCACTTTCACTGTAAGTATGCTGATAGGTCTGATTCATAATGCCATGGTAATGGGAATTAATTTATTATTTTAGTTAATAGATTTACTACCTCAGTCATTTGACTGATTTTTTTTAATTATATTTATAATTAAAAAAATCTTAACACTAATTACACGTGGCTGATTAAAAAACACTGATATAAGAATAGCAATTTCAATTTGTTACTAATCTCCAACGCAAGTGAACCGACTTGACGAGACTATAGAATACTTATCTAATATATAAAATTCTCATATCGCGGTGTTTGTAGTTAAACTCCTTCGAAACGGCTTTACCGATTCTCATGAAATTTTGAGTAGGTTATGCATATTGGGTAGGTCTGAGAATCGGACAACATCTATTTTTCATCCTCCTAAATGTTAAGGGTGGTGCACGTCAAATTTTTTTTTTTAATTATTTGACATTTTTTTCTTTAAATTTGTTTGATTATGAGTCAGCATAAATACATACAACTTCAAATTTTCACCTATCTACAATCAACAGTTACTTTTGTATAGCGATTTTAATATCGGCAATACAACGTTTGCTGGGTCAGCTAGTAATTCATAAAATCAATAAGTGTTCACGCAAAACAATAGACATAACAGAAATATAGACCAAAATGCTTCTAAATACAAGCAAAACCTATCAATATACACACTATTACATCGGTCCTCTAAGGCATTTTACCCCAGATACTAGATACCAACTCCGAGCCGTAGAATTCCTCCTCCGTCTTCTTGTTCAGGCAGCCCATCGCATTGTTCTTTTTTTTTAAATGAAAATACGGGACGAGATGAGCAGGACATTATGCCCTTACAATGCAGTGCCGCTTAGGATTCTTGAAAAGCCCAAAAATTCTGAGCAGCACTACAATTGCGCTCGTCACCTTGAGACATAAAATGTTAAGTCTCATTTGGGCAGTGATTTTACTAGCTACGGCGCCATTCAGACCTAAATGTTTCCACATTACTGCTTAATTTTCACAATATTGGTAGTATTTGCATATTAAAAATTATTTTCTACTTTTTAGTTTGTTTTTTATAAAAGCGTGAACATGCTTTAAAGTTGTCTTTCTATTATTTTTACTTGTGTTTTTTTTTGATTATATATCGCTGCAACGAATAATCGATGTATTAGTGAGTTTTGGGCATAGACACTACCGGGTTTCGGACAAAAATCGCAAATCCCGATAAGAAAAATGGGATAGACTATATGAATAGTGACCAGTGTGGAAAGTTTCAAATTAACAAGTCTTCACACACTACAGCTTTAATATAAAGATGTACAATATAGCACGATACATCTCAATACATCTAGAAATTAACAGAAGACCACACACGACACTTATAATGTATATTTTCATATGTTAAGATACAGAGCGATACGAAAAAATACATTTATACTTGATACATCTTTAAAAATCTCAATACAAAGCCGGGTCGCATACCAATGGAGTTAAGCAAAAGATTCATTATATTACCTGTTTGTTGTGTGTATGATACCTTAAGATAATCCCGGAATGTAATGTATATATAGGTCCCGTGTGTGCCCTAAAAGCGGGTGAAAATCGAACCCAAATTATTCGTTACATACTAATAAAAACATTTTAAAAATTAAATTCCTTGACCTTTCACAGTACTTAAAATATTTTGTGATCGAAGGGTACTATAAAATATCTGAATACTTGGATCTAAAGAACCCTTGGGACTGAACTGCTGGGCTGTTACATGTCTGTCTGAGTTTGATAAATATCATAACAGTTACATTACAATTTAAATATTAATATTATTGTTTGTACATTTTTAATCAATCTTAATACGAATCATAATAATAATGAGTTATTTATGTAAATTGAAACAATATGGTAAATCATGCTCGCTTAAATGCCACTGCTTGTGGCGGCAACGTGGGGTGGGTCGTTCCCTTCCTTAAAATGTCGAGGGAGGCGGTGACTGGTCTATGCGTCATGCTCGTGAACGGGCCCTACTTGTGGTGGCTGGATGATCATGTCACCGGGAGGTCTGCTTCACGTTTTTTTTTATTTAATTATGTTAAAATTAAAGTTAATATACATTTTATTTAATAACAGGCCCGCATAATGCCTTTATTTATTTACGGTTAGTTTGGATTGATGCATGTGCTGTACTCAATATCTCTTGTGTTTATAATAATAATTATTATTATTTTTTAACTTACTCGTGTAAGCTTTTTAGTTTTTGACGTTTGAGTATTTTCTGCATCACTTTGCATATATTGTAATTGAAATGATTTGTAGATTACTTTAAAAATAAAAACTTGTAACACCTAATCTATTTTGAAAAGAGCAACCTTAGAGTTTCTTCCTCATTCTTCTCTGAGGAAATCTGCCTTCCGAATGAGCTGTATGACAAAAAAAAGACATATTTCAGGTGTAATATGATTTACATATGAAATAAAAATATTTTTGATTTGATGTGATATGAAAATAACGCAAAATATTTATAAAGTTAATTTCATTTATTCAAGTTTTAAAATACCGATGCTTACTATATAATAATATAGAAGATTGCTTGTTTTCTAAGTAAAAATATATAACATGTCAAAAGCAGCTAAAATCTAATTTTCAGGTTGTCCGAAGGTCGAGTCTCGGAACGGCTTGAGGCAGAGATTGTAGTAACCGGCTCCCGCCGTGATATCGGATTTGCTTCAAACTTGCTACGGAAATTGATTTCCAAGTTTCTGCCGAAATGTAAGTCCTCTTGTCACTTCGGCCCTCTTTCATAATTTATCGTTCTTTAGTATCAGAGTTATATCATGTTTGAATTTGTCTTCTTGTTTTTATTTTAAAACAATTAAATATTTTCTAAGAAGTATCGTTATATTTAGATTGCAGTTATATTGCCCGAAAAGGGCTGCTGAAAAATACATACATTAGAATCAATTTTGTTGATTATTGTTTTTATATTGGCAGCATGAAAAAATATTACTTATGGGTTTCATTCGAAAAATTGATAAAGTTTTAGTATTTCATATGTTATTTTATCAGGACTCGGAATTCCATGAATATTTGCTATATTTTATTAATAAAATATCTGTTTAAGCGAAAATTGATTCGGGGAATTATTTTTCATTTCTCATACTCGGAAAGTATTGTTGTTTTGATCTGATTATTGGGTAGAAAATGTTGCTTCCCTCTACAGAGAGGGAAAAACTCATACAAATTACTTCCCACCCAAGGGCCGGAATGAACTTTAAAAAGAACTGCTGTCAGCTGTGTAGAGTTCTATGTAAAAGAAAAACTAATAATAAAAATGCTGCGGCCATGTGACTTTCTAAACAGCCAGTGTGAACTTAGCATAAACTTCTTTGAGCGGAATAAGCCGCAACAATTACGCGGTGAGTTCCATATTTAAAATCCAAAAAGTCGACATAAATTGTCCTAATTTGACAATTAATTTTAAATAGGTACTACTAATATTATTACATATTATCTATGAATAGTTTAGATAAACAAATAGTTTTATTTTCCTAACATTCGAAATGAAAGACCAACTTCTTGAATAAGACCAACTTCAATGCCTTTACCATATGACCATATGAAAAGTAGCGTGCTTAACACGGGTAAAAAAATCAATTCCTACTCGGACTATAGCCGACCTCGCTGCGCTCGGGCGTCTAAATACCTCGGGAATTGATTCTTTCGACCCTCGGTTAACAATCTACTATTTTAATTGAAAACTTATTTTGACGAGCTGACTTCATGTTGAAGGTATTGAAGAAGATTGATTCTAAATCGGCTCGAGTAACACAGAGCCTCGAGAGTAGTCCACTCCCACCAACTCCACTTCCATTATGTCACGATTATATTAATTTGCTGCGAATTTAATTCTTTAAAGTGAAAACTTTTTTAAGAGAAACTATTTTCAGTTAACCGCAAACTCAACTAAAGAAAAGGGACTCTTGCAGCCATACAATAAGGTGTAATTCAGATCGCACAGCGTTATTAACCTACATTTTTATTTACCTAGAAATTGCGTCTCTTTCTATCGCGTGACTCTCACCTCTTCTGAAGACATTAGGGTAATCTTCTTTACCTTAAACTGTACCTACCTAGTAGAAGGTCAACTTATGAATAAAGCTCAATTTTTTCTATAATATGAATAGGTATGTTATCGTAATTAGAAATTAATATTCTTTCGTTGTCAAACCTACATTAGTTACAGCTAGTTAAATGTATGCGTTAGACCTACTTAATGCAGCAAATAAGTAGCTATCATGAATGGTAATTTCATTATTATAATAATCACTTTAAATTAGATTGTTTCAGTGTCTTTAGGTTTTAGCTTTAAAAAAATAAATTTGGACCTTTAATATGCTTTCCTTTTTTATGTTTCTTCATTTTTAAATGATCGGTCAGACCGGTGAAGTAGTTAAAGAACAAAGCTCGCGCGTAAGTCACTCACTGCTCGCTCGTGAGTCCTTACTGGATAGCCTCTCTGCAGAGGCCGCCGTGCGTATTTACAGTTTCCAAACCTACATGGGGAATAAGACAGGCTTGACCGTACGTAAATTCGTCGGTTATAATATGTCCTCCACAGTCCCATATAATTTTATATTTCAACCTTCATGTGCAAGATTTATACTATATTTACGCGTTATTTCACGTCTGCCTTTCAAATAAATACTAAATCACTACTTAATCTCTGCCATTCTGTAATAAGGCGACACATTTAACTTGGATACAACAAACAATCAGTTTCAAAACTTATAACAGAACAAAGCAAATATCTGTTCGCATTTCTTCGATCCAGTCCCAACACAACAACACAACATAAATTGTGTAAACTCAGCGGGGATGCAAAAATATTTTTGCGTGACTTTGTAAACTGTCGATATATCAAAAACTACACTCGTGAATTTTCCGATGCAGTGAACTTTGCACAATCGTTTTATTGAGTTAAATGTGTGTGTCTATTTCAATTTTGAATTTCATGCACGGAATTATCTTAACGATTCTATAGCCGTTTTTTTTAGCTCTTTTACTAATCCATATCCAATACTGTTTGGAATTGTTCAATTTACCCTTTTAAAGTGAAAGTACAACTCAATTTATAAATATTAGATGCTAGTCAGTTAATATATGTGTCTAAAGACGAAGGTTTTCAACCAGTGTGTGTTGAAGTGGTCGCTAACTATGGGCCTGATGAAAAAGCTCATGGTCTCAGAGGGCAATGGAGAGGGTTATGCTCGGAGTTTCCCTGCGAGATCGAATCAAAAATAAGGAGATCGGTAGGAGAACCAATGTCATCGTGATATACCCCAAATAATTACGAAACTGAAGTGGCAGTAGGCAGAGCACATAGCTCGACGGACAGATGGCCAGTGGAGCAAGAAAGGTCCTCGAATGGCGACCACGTACTGGAAGACGCAGTGTTGGTAGGTCCCCCACAAGATGCACTGACGATCTGGTCAACATCGCCGGAATACGTTGGATGAGGGCAGTGCAGGATCGATCGTCGTGGAGATCTTTGGGGGAGGCCTTTGTCCAGCAGTGGATGTCTTCCGGTCTTCAGTCTTATAGTTTTTTTATGAAAAAGGACAAACGAGCGTCCGGGTCACCTGGTGCTAAGTGATCACTGCCGCCTACATTCTCATGCAACACCAGAGGAATCACAGGAGCATTGCCGGCCTTTAAGGCGCTATTTTTTAAAGTACCAATGTTGTATCATCCCGGAAACACCGCACAAGGAAGCTCATTCCACAGCTTTGTAGTACGTGGAAGAAAGCTCCTTGAAAACCGCACTGTGGAGGATCCACATCCAGATGGTGGGGATAATATTTTAATTTGTGACGTGTCTTGCGAAGGTGGTAATCGGCGGCAAGAATCAGGTGAAACAGCTGCTCTTCGGTAAACTCCCCGTGATACGAGTAATTGAATTGTAATTGTATTTAGGAAAAGTGTTAGTCATTGTTATAATATGACCACAGAAAAAAGTTGTAACACGCAATTTAACAGATCTAGGTAAGCGAGCCTAGCGATATATTCCAACAACCCTCGACCCATAATCTCTCTCACTCACTTCCGTGCGCTATAGATTATGACCTGTTTTGTTCTGTTGCAAGGCCATTTTGTTTTTATTTAAAACACCCGTGCGTTGTCCTTGAATTAATTACATTGGTATTTTTTTATTTTGTTAAATTTGTATTGGATTAGTGTTAGTCCTGACAAAAAAAAATGCTGTGTGTTAACTGCTCAAAATAGGTTTTAGAAAATGAAATATAATAGAGAAATATAGGTATGTGATAAAAAAAATACGGGTTGCACTCCGGGTGTGCCGCTAGAAGTGAAAACTTGAACATTAACGTTGTGCATTTTTGAATAATTTGGAATGGTTAGGGAATAATTTCGCACGAATTGCTTTAATTATCAGTATAAAATAACCTACTAGAATTTGCGGTTAAATACAATATTCATTTATCTATCGTACACAAAAATGATAATTTATATTACATAAAACATTTAACATTTAACACAATTATTTTACAATAAAAAATTTATCTCCCAGAAAAATCAACTTTCATTTATAATAAACTGTAAAAATATTTCACGGCTAACATTGGATCCCTCGACCTCGTGGTGGCATCTTCGTAATCACAAAAATTCAACCACTGGTCCAATTACGTATCATCATTATGTTGAAATAGACGAACTGTAATTAGGTAGAAGTATAAATCTTTCATCCATAATTTCAACGACTGTATTACGAATTTTCGATCAAGTCACGTGTCTTGACGCGAGTTTATTTTATTTCCCATCACAAGAAAAGTGCTCAACGCCTCTAAAGAAGTTTTCACTTCAATAAAAAAAAATTGTTTTTGGAGTCGGTGTCAGCCAAGATTGGTTTGTAACTACATACATAGTTATAGGTGAGATGTGCTTGAGTTGTGAGGAGGCGAGAGGCGAGAGCAGAGCCGCGGCGTGAGGTCACCGATTCCAAAAATAACAATAATCGTAACTAGAATTAAATTAATTAATTAGGTTGTATAAAAATACGCAATTATTTTTATATTTTTTATTCTTTTTAGTGCATAATATTTATTCTATTGTTTTGGAATAGTGTTTATAAAGGTTTTTTATTAAAAAAATAGGTTTATAATGATGTTTAACCAATTATTTATTGGCTGTCTTTGAGCGTTCAATTCAGTATCTAATATAAACTCAATGTTCACCAGTGGGAGGCTCCTTTGCATAGGAAGCCAGCTAGATTATAGGTACCACAACTGCGCCTATTTCTGCCGTGAAACAGTAATATGTAAGCATTACTATGTTTTGGTCTGAAAGTCGCCGTAGCTAGTGAAATTACTGGGCAAACGAGACTTAACATCTTATGTCTCCACATGACGAGCGCAGTTGTGGTGCTGCTCAGAATTTTTGTGTTTTCAAGAAAGGATTCATCCAGGAGGACGGCACTGCATTGTAATGGGCAGGGCGTATCAATAGCCATCAGCTGCACGTCCTGCTCGTCTTGGACGTTATTTTCATTTAAAAAAATGTGTTAAAGTCGTAAAAACAGCCTATAAAACAGCTTAATTTAGTAATTTGTTACTCTTAAATGGTATTGAAATTTGAATAATAGGTAGTACAATAGAAACTTGTTTCACAATGTTATATGAACTTAGCTACAGGGTCAAGCCATAAATTATGAGGTAACTTTGTGCACATCCCTTAACATTACCTGACTCAGGCTGATCCTTACTCATATCTGAACAATGGAAGCATTAACTTATGCATTAATAATCCTCTAACTTAGAATTCAGTTTGAACTTAATATTTTGTATGATTTCCTATCATTAGAAATACTTTGACATTAAAGCAGATAGAATTAATAAAGGAAATCGAATATCTATTATCATTTCGTTGATATAAAAGGTACATAATAATAATATATTGACATACTTTTTACACAAATTATCTTTCCCTAAATTAGGCATATAGCCTGTGTATGGCTTGCAAGACAACGATATATTTAATACAATATACTTACTTAAACATACATCTAATATATAAAATCCTCGTGTCACGGTGTGCGGGACCGAACTACTCCGAAACGGCTTGACCGATTCTCATGAAATTTTGAGTGCATATTGGGTAGGTCTGAGAATCGGACAACATCTATTTTTCATCCCCCTAAATGTTAAGGGTGGTCCACACGAATTTTTTTTTAATATTATTGACATTTTTTTTTTAATTTGTTTCAGCATTAAAAAATACATACAACTTCAAATTTTCACCCATCTACGATCAACAGTTACTTTTGTATCGCGATTTTAATATCGGCAATACAACGTTTGCTGGGTCAGCTAGTAAATATATATAAACATACACATAAACATACATAAATACATATAACATCCACGACTCGAAAACAAACATCCATATTCATCATATTATAAATGCTTGCACCTACCGGGATTCGAACCCGGGACCTCTAGCTTATTAGGTAGGATCGCTAACCACTCGGCTATACAGGTCGTCTATACATAGCTAATATACTTAAATCCGCAAACTTTTTTTTACAGTAAAGGACGAGACAAGCAGGACGTTCAGCTGATGGTAATTGAGACGGCCTGCCCAATACAATGCAGTGCCGCTCAGGAATCTTGAAAAATCCAGAAATTCTGATCGGCACTACTCTTGCGCTCGTCACCTTGAGACATAAGATGTTAAGTGTCGTTTGCCCAGTAATTTCACTAGCAACGGCACCCATCACACCGAAAACAATAATGTTTACACATGACTGTTTCACGGTTGAAATAGACGCCGTTGAGGTTCCCATAATCTATCCGTCATCCTACGCAAAGGAGCCTCCCACTGGTATCTTCTACTACAACATAATAATTATTTTGTTAGTTTACTAAAATTATTACTGATTAAATAAACGCTACTTCAAAGATAATATTTTTAAATACTAAAATTGATTTTTTTTCAGGAACCGTTAAAGTAATTTAAGTCGACAGCTTCTTACTTATGATTAGCTCAATTTAATACTGACACATTACAATATTGAATATTATTATGTTTTGCATTTTATAATACGAAATATTACTGCAGATAACCAATTGTTACCAAGCACTACACGGCATTATATCAAAAATCTAATCCTAATTTTTCTGTAATTTTTAAGCATTTGATTTGTATAATTTAAGATGTCGTCTTTCAAAATCAGTTGACTGAGTGACGTAATATTTGGTTATGACAACGAAAAATGATATTAAAAAAAATATGATACGAGCACATATGAAACTTAACCGAGAGTAACGTAATTTATGCAATGGTGACCTCGTGGCTCATGGGTAACACACAATTCGTGGGGACCGGAAGTAGGAAGCGTGCGCCTGACGGCGATTGTGCTTACTAATGAAATAGTCGACAGGATGTGTCACACTTCATTTTATTAAAATTTTCCACAATTTATTCGCAAAAATTCGCGCAAATTAAAAACATCATATTGAGAACTATTCTCACCTCAGGCGGGCGCTTTTAAGTGCCAGCCTCTTCAATTTGAATCCGCATACTACAAAGACCAGCTCGAATCATCGACGATCGGTTTAATGCTTTGTTGTTGCGGAGAGATGTAGGTTCTCTCTGCATCTTCTACCGCATATATTACGGGGAGTGCTCAGAGGAGCTGTTCGGTTTTGTATAAGCTGCTAACATCACGACTCAATGCGAAATTGTGCCCGCATCGTGTTGTCGCCGGGCATTCCACATCCACAATTACCGGCTGCAGGTTTCCTGAGTCCATACGACTCTGACCCCCGACAGGGACCTTTAAGCATAGAGCATACTCTCACCTTAAAGGTCGGCAGCTCTTCTTTTGCGGATAGCCATGGGCGATAGCCTCACCCCTTCCCATCACACGAGCCTGTTTCCCGTTTGCCCCCTAACGCTAAATCTAATCCCCTGACTCTAAATCTAATCCCTAATCTATCTCTATATATATAAAAATGAATTGCTGTTCGTTAGTCTCGCTAAAACTCGAGAACGGCCGATTTGGCAAATTTAGGTCTTGAATTATTTGTGGAAGTCCAGAGAAGGTTTAAAAGGTGAATAAATAGGAAAATGCTGCTAAATTAAGTAAAAACAACAAATTTGTTTTTGATTTGATGTGTCCATACATAATTTCTTTGAGAGAATTTGAGAACGCACGGTTCGACAGTTCTGCTGTGAAACAATTTCATTACGACAGCTGATGTTATGATATATTATTGACCAATTCATATAAAAACATTATTTTATTTATTATATGCAGAACAATGTCTGTCGGGTCAGCTAGTATATAATAAAAAACAAATTAAAGAATACATCTTCAAAAAATAGTTCCTAATATTATTAAATAATTAAACATTTTATAAGATATATATTGCACCAGTGGGAAGCATCTTTATACAGGCTATCAGCTACGTGGGTACCACCACCTCGGTGCCCTTTATGTCGTCAGCCACTAATGTTCAAATATTAGTATATTTCTGCTGAAGGGCATCCTAGCTAAATAAATTACTGTGAACATAGTGAGCAATTGCGATGCCGTACAGATTTTGGGTTCAATCTAGAATCCTTTGGATTTGGCATCCTTGAAGAATGGAGTGGCCTATCCCATACTGTGGGGTCCACATTTTGCCCATCTAGCAGATAGACTCAGCTCTGCGGCATATGCAGTAAGAAAGATTAGAGAGTACACGAATGTTGCGACCGCTAGATTAGTGTACTTCAGGTATTTTCATGACGTACGGTATTTTACTATGGGGTCATGCTGCTGACATTGACATAGTGTTGCTCTGCAAAAGAGAGCTGTTCGTGCTTTATATCAGCTTGGTTATTGACAGTCTCTCAACGAAAAATTTAAAGAAATAAATATTATGAATGTTCGTTCTCAGTACATTTATGAAAATTTAATATACGTTCACAAAAATCGTCACCTTTTTGCTCTTAATAGTGATTTTCATTATTATAACACTAGAAATAAGGGATTGCTTGTAACTAATTCTAGTAGGCTTCATAAGATACATAATAGCTTTAAGGGTAAATGTATACACTTCTATAATAAAGTCCCAGCCACTGTTCAGGCATTATATATAAATAAATTTAAATGTTTTATAAAAAAATGGCTCTGTCGTAAATCCTATTACTCCACTGCTGAATATCTAAATGATCGGACAGCCTGGGACTAGATTGTGATTATTTTATAGCGATAGAAATGACTGTACAATATTGTATATTTTTATGGAAAAGAGCGCAAAAAAAGAATGCTGGGAGAGTTTCTTGCGCCGCTTCTTCTCTCTCAGAGCGCCATTTGTTTCCGAAGCGGTAGTATTATCTAGTAGTTATTAGAAATGACATCAAAAAGAATTCTAAAGGAATCAATTTTGAGAAAAAAAATGCCTTTTATGCCTTTTATCAGGTAAGTTTAGTTGCTGACAAGCAGCACTATTACTCATTAAAAAAATATATGAATAAAGTAAAAAGAAATTGGAATTTGTATTATTTTTAAGCACATTGTGCAGAACAGAAATTTGAGAATCAACAATTCAGATCATTATCCTGTGGTGTTAGATAATTAATATTTTTGAAACGGATACCAACTGATACTTAAGAATCTCAACTTCCAAGATTGAAAGGATTTCTATACAGTTAAAAAGGTCGGCAACTAACTTAAATAACTGAAAAATATTCGATATTTCAAACTGATCTAAGATAAGTACTTCAACGGATATAGTTTACGTCATTAGACGATCGGGGTACCTTTTATGAACTATTTTCATGTAAAATGGCTAGCCTCGTTAAATTACACCACGAAGTCATTTACAACCCTATCACAGTGTGTTTAGGTTGAAAATTCCTCGTCTTGTTTTAGAATCGCGTGTTAAAATACGCCAACCCCTCCAATTAAGGGGTAGTCGAACTAGAGCGAGGGCAGGTAAGCAAGCGAGGCAATATTATAATGTTAACATACGACTTTTAAACGAGACTGTACTTGTGTAAGATAAGAAACAGCATGAGTTGTAAAAGATTCCGTCTTGAGGAATATTTTTTGTACAAAACACTATATTATTCGTTATTGTTCCATTGCGGAAAATTATTTTTTAGGTTCAATGACTACATATAATAGAAGAAAGTCCTCTGTCGCGTTTGTCTATCTGTTCGCGATAAATTTAAAAACTTCTACACCTATCTTCACGTTGTTTGGACGGGTCGCATGGTTAGCTTGGTTCTCGAGGAAGGTTTTAGTAAATAATAAACATTTACGATATTTGTTGGAGGTGTCGGGAAAACTAAGCCGTCTGGGAGCTTTCAACGAAAACCCTTTAAATATAACACAATAATGTATCGTGGAATTGTGTGTCTTATATAGGTGTAAAGAAAAGTCCGCGATGGCTCTTAAGGATAACATTCTATATCAGTTGTAATACCTTGAAAAATTTACAATTACAAAGCGGTAATGTAAAAGCCGTTTACACAAATATGATATTAATCTTTTTCATTCTATTACAAAATAATATCATAGACATTCCTTTTTGTTTCATTATTAACTTAACTTTGATTACACGTTACCAATTGCCTAACGGCCGTTCCCAATATACTATCTACAGATAGAGATAAATTACTACCATCTACTGTCAGTAATTATCTGTCAATAATCTGAAGCTGTCCCAATACACCCGATAAGTCATTCTTATCGCCTTATATTGGGACGCGTGAATTGCAATTTCCATACAAACTTTTTTTTTTATGGAATAGGAGGACAAACGAGCGTACGGGTCACCTGGTGTTAAGTGATCACCGGCCTTGCCGGCTTTTAAGGAAGGTGTACGCGCTCTTTTTGAACGCACCCATGTCGAGTGATCCCGGAAACACCGTACAAGAAAGCTCATTCCACAGCTTTGTAGCACGAGGGAGAAAGCTCCTTGAAAGCCGCAATGTGGAGGACCGCCACTGATCCAGTTGGTGGGAATGATAGCCTAATTTGAGGCGTGTCGTGCGAAGGTGGTATCCAGCAGAATCAGGTTAAACAGCTCTTCGGAACACTCTCGGTGATAAATGCGGTAGAAGACACACAATGAAGCGACGTCTCTAGGCAACGCCAACTTCTATACCTGGTAACCTATAAGTCGTCCCATTGACAGACAGCGTGTACTGATCATTATATATTTTTTATCTCAAGTAGGCCACAACCGGAGATAGACTGAATATTGCGAATGGCCGTTAGACTACCGTATTCCCGAATACTTATCTTTTTTTCTTTTATAGCTAATTAGATAGACATACTTACACTGCTTTTGATCAATTCATAAATAAATCTTAAAATACATTATTTTAAGATTAAAGTACCCATAATCAACATAATATAACTAACTACTACCGTAATAATTCATATTTTAGATTTACCCCCTTATTCATAATAGTCTGCTAACTTAAAGCATTGCTTATTCTCACTCTGTCTTCTTCTATTGACCTAAGTCAGAATGAGAAAAAACACTCCTTAGTGGCTGTTTTAAGTTAGCGGACCATTATGAATAAGGGGGTTAGTTTTTAATTTTATTTTCATTCATTGATATTAGATATCTTCAGTTGTGATAATCCAAATACTTAGTATCAAGACAAACTTTTGCAATTTATCTGATTTATGGTAGTGCAGTTAAAAGAGGCCAATTTTCTCACAGCTACAATTCTATTCCTTTGCTTCGAAAAAGTTTTATTCGAAGTGCGGTAGAATGGCGATCGAAATTCCAGTTTCAAGCCGGTTCGCCTGTGTTGCGTGTTTCACGGTTTTAGGTCACACGAATAGGATGTTTGACGAAAATCTAAAATTTATACGTCTACTGAATGTATATATTATTGAACTCCATGAATTTTCAAAAGTAGACCTACAGGAATCGACGCCTGCTACTTCGACCTTGTATGCGAATTAGACCATTGAATTGGATTTTGTGCAAAATTCCATTGGCATTTCCAAATTCAAATATTTATATTTAAAATAGGATTGTAAATCACTTACTGAAGTAACTAAAAAACTACCACCCGTTCGAAAATTTATGCCTCAGACCAGATGAGAAGAATGGGCGCATTGAACTCAGTGCGCTTTTTTTCTTTTTCGTCCAAATTTGCTTATATGCCTTATGAAATAGCTTTATCAAGAATATATTGAGAGGCAACAGTTTAAATATTCATTTCTTTTTTTTTTCTCTTATTGATACTTACGCACATAGGTAATAAATAGCGCAAATAGGCCGCTATCTTAAGAAAAAAAAATTTAAAATTAAAAACTTTGATTAAAAATAAATATTTATTCATATTTTTTCATTCATCATCATCCCCATCAATTCAGCTAAAGGCCTCCCCCACAGATCTCCACGATGATCGGTCCTACGCTGCCCTCATCCAACTCTATTGCGGCGATCTTGATCAGGTCGTTTTTTTTATGGAATAGGAGGACAAACGAGCGTTGGTCCATCTAGTGGAGGGCGTACCAACACTGCGTCTTCCGGTACGTGGTCGCCGTTAAAGGGCTTTGCTGCCCCAACGGCTATATATCTTTCGAACTATGAGCCCTGTCCACAGCCACTTCAGTTTTGCAATCGTCCGGGGAAAGTCGGTGACTTTGGTTCTCCCACGGATTTCCTCATTTATTATTTGATCTTGGCCAAGCAAAGGGGTAACGTTGCCAGCTTCATAGGCACCTTACATGCCGACAACGGTCTTAATGATATTTACTATTTGTAATTAATTAATTTTAGTAGATTACTTAAGTGTTTTTTTATTATTTTTTATATAAACAGTGTTATTAAGTATTAAAAAATAAACCATGAACCATCTAGGATAAATTTCGAATCGAATGGTGGTAGTTTCATGTCGATACGATAAGTGGCTTAGGCGTGATTGAGCATCAAAAAAAGACCATTTTCATTATTATATATACATATAGAAGATAGATATAATATAATATTATTATTTTATATTCAATAGCTTATAGTTATTGACACTATAAATTCAAATAATATAATATAAGGAATGGCACCGACTACGGTTCAATCATCTCACGAAATCGACCAATTTCGTAAACAAGCTAACCAATACGCCGTTATGACATTTACGTTATTCACGCATAAATGCTATATTTCTGTGAATGTAGTTAGTATTGGACCAAAAATATGAAGTCAAAAGACATCTTAGAAAGGAAATTCTATTTCGTTTTCCAACCTTATTTGTATTACAGGCAATATTGTTTGGGAAGACGTTTTGAGGGAAATATTTTTATATTTGGACTATACATATAGGCTTTTCTTTTGCTTGAGCACAATTTCTTGTTCGATGCAGGGGTTATTATTTCTAATGAAGCCAATGCAATATCTGAACCTTCTTTAATTATGTTATATGTTTTTCTATGACAATATGGAACGAGATGAGCAGGATGTTCAGTTGATCGTACAGCTCAAGATTCTGGAAAAACCCAAATATTCTGAGCGGCACTACAATTGCGCTCGTCACCTTGAGACATAAGATGTTAAGTGTCATTTGCCCAGTAATTTCACTAGCTGCGGCGCCCTTCAGACTGAAATACAATAATGTTTACACAATACTGCTTCGTGGTAGAAAAAGGCGCCGTTGTGGTACCTACAATCTAGCAGGCATATTGTATTTCAGTCTGAAGGTGAAGTCTGAAGATAAGTAAGAGGGATGGATGTGTTAAATGGTAATTATGCCTAACAAGTAACCTCAAAATTTGTGATATATTGCTTCTCGCAAGTCCATTTCTCTCAGTTAAGGCTTAATGTCGTAAGTTAAATAGAGGGTTAATTGATCGTACAAATTAACTTGTAAGCAATAGAGCTCTAGTAGGTTTCTCCACATTGCGAACTTTTTAAGTAACTTTCTTTAAGTACAATCTAACTGTATAATATTTTCATCGGCAACGATGCTTGGATTCTTCTGATGTTACAAGAGAGATAAGAAAAAGAAAAATGGAATGGGACGGTATGGTATGGTATGGCGAAAGGTCGCGGGGTCGAGTCCCGCATCGTTCATTTTTGTTTTCAAATTTTATTGTATAATACTTTTGTCAAACATTTGCTAGGCATGACATTTTATGAGATATGTATTTTTTTATTATACACTTATAATTTAAGTAAACATACTCAAATCATAACTCTTATAAGGGATGGTACGGTACGATATCTTATGCATTTTATGGTATTTATAGCATTATAAGCATGTATACGAGTGATACACAAGATAGAATTAAATAATTGTTTTAAGATCGATTAGTGTTTTAGGTATATTATGTAGTGATATAAGTATTAAATGTTACAAAGATAGGAGTTATTGTACTACAGATTATTATTTTATTGTAATGATTATATAGCCAAACTAAATAATATAGTTATACACAAATAAAATTTGAAAAACAAAATTTTGTGAACGATGCGGGATACGAACCCACGAACTCCGGCGTTCCGTGCGGGTGCTCTCACCAACTGAGCTAACCGTTCGAGTACCGACTCGTTATAAAATTCAGTTTGCTTTGTTCAAAATCTCAGGTTGAGGCTCCTATCTTTATAAAATTTTGTTTTTCAAATTTTATTTCTGTATTAATCCTAGAAGTGAGGGTTATCACTTTAAAAACATAAAATATACACTGGCCTGAAAAAGTAAGTATCACACTTTTCAAATTATTATTTTTTCTTAACTATAGAAGGTAGAGATTTAAGATTAAAAACGTTTTGTTGCAAATTTTATAGGCTTTAATTCTTAGAAACTAAAATTATACATTAGTAACATTCTTAACTTAAAAAAGATAAAACAATGAAAATAGACATTTTTAGTTTAGTGTAAAAAAATTCAACTAAAATGTATTACATGTTATTTAATTTTTAATGACTGGTATTGCCTCCTCGAGCTCTGATTACAGCTTCGAGCCGGTTTGGCAAACTGAACACTAGGTTTCGGAGCCGATGCAGGGGAATATTCTCCCATTCTTCTACCAGGGCCTGCTTAAGTGCCCTGAGGGTAGTAGGTGGTGGTCTGCGATTTCTGACTAGCCTCCCAAGCTCATCCCAGGCGTGTTCAATCGGGTTGAGATCAGGACTTCTTGATGGCCAAACCATCACGCTGATACCGACCTTTTGAATATACTCTTGTACGATATGAGCCGTGTGTGGCCGGGCATTATCATGCATCAGCATCGATCCATCACCCATATTTGCTAAATACGGCCCTGCATACTCATTGAGAATCTCTTGAGCATATCTTTGCCCAGTGAGGGTGCCATTTTCTATGGCTACTAGCTCTGTGCGACCTTCTGAAGATATGCCAGCCCATACATGTACACTGCCTCCACCGTATTGGACTCTTTATGAGATGCAGTCTTGAAGGTATGGCTCACCAGGTCACCTGTAAACACTTCGCCTTCCATCAGAAGTGTAAAGGGAGAATCGAGACTCATCTGCAAACAAAATTCTTGACCATTCTTCTTCATCCCATTGCATGTGTTCACGGGCGTATCGCAGTCTCGCTACTCGATGCTGTCTCTCGAGTTTTGGGCCACTCGCTGGTCTTCGGGGTTTCAAATTTGTTTCAGCAAGTCTTCTTCTCACTGTACTGTAACTAATGTAGTCCCTCCGGGTCTGAAATAGCTGTTGCTGGACTTCAACTGCATTTTGGTGGCGATTTCTTAACACAGTGGAAATAATATAACGATCTTCTCGGGCACTGGTACACCTGGGTCTACCATTACAAGGTCTCCTCAGATGGTGTCCAGTCTCTTCGTACCTTCGCTTTACCTTCTGGACCATTCGTACCGTCACACCCACCATTCTTGCAGTGCGACGCATACTGATGCCTAGTTCCAGAAAAGCCATGATCCTAGCACATTCTTCAACTGAAAGAGGCATGACAAATAAATGTTATGTGCTTTTTAGCATAAATTTTTAAAACAAGACCCATCGATCTTGAAAAAAATTTAAAACAGAAAGAAAAATGTGAATGGTAAAGTTGTAATTCGGAAACGTCCACTTTGAATAAGGAATGGTTTTGTTATTGAAGTTTTTTTTCAGCCAATTCTTAAAAGAAGGTTACCGACTATAAAGTTTTTATGTACAAAATTAAATTCTCTTTGGAGTCCTTTTTATTTCGAAAGTATATCTTGTGAACTTAAAACGTTATCCCAATTTTAAAAATGTGATACTTACTTTTGAAGGCCAGTGTAGTTATAATTCCATCTACATTTTTGATACTTATCTAAATATCTAAATATAGATGGAAATCGAACCTCCAATAGTATTTACTTTCACAAATTGCAGAAGAGATTACTTCCTAATTAATATTCATCAAGTGGACAGGCAACCAATCTTGTTAAAATGATCAAGTTGTTCAATTAATTTGAATCGATTTGGTAGTTTGTCTTTGAAATTACATTGTGGTGGAGGTGAATTTGACTATGGTATTTTCAATATTATGTATATATTGAAAAGAGTCTTATATAAATATAATAACGTAGTTATAATAAGGAACAAGTATTAAAAAGCAGGTATCTATCTCTTTAGTTTGGTACATTGAGATTATTTTTTATTAACTATATCACCCCTTGTATTTTTTATAGCAAAAAAGGCATAAAAAAGCATTTAGTTTCTTAAAATTGATTCCTTTAGAATTATTTTTAATTTCTAACACTAACACCTAATAATCACTAATCCTCCTTATAAATATATATAGACAAAAACAAATTACCCTAATGAATATCAAAGTTATATTTTTAATCATTTCATTAAAAAGAGCGCAAAAAAGAATGCTCGCAGAGTCTCTTGCGCCCATTTTCTCTCTCAGAGTGCCGTTTGTTTCCGAAGCGGTGTTAGTGTTAGAAATTAAAAATAATTCTAAAGGAATTAATTTTAAGAAACTAAATGCTTTTTTATGCCTTTTTTGCTATAAAAAATACAAGGGGTGATATAGTTAATAAAAAATAATCTCAATGTACCAAACTAAAGAGATAGATACCTGCTTTTTAATACTTGTTCCTTATTATAACTACGTTATTATATTTATATAAGACTCTTTTCAATATATACATAATATTGAAAATACCATAGTCAAATTCACCTCCACCACAATGTAATTTCAAAGACAAACTACCAAATCGATTCAAATTAATTGAACAACTTGATCATTTTAACAAGATTGGTTGCCTGTCCACTTGATGAATATTAATTAGGAAGTAATCTCTTCTGCAATTTGTGAAAGTAAATACTATTGGAGGTTCGATTTCCATCTATATTTAGATATTTAGATAAGTATCAAAAATGTAGATGGAATTATAACTACACTGGCCTTCAAAAGTAAGTATCACATTTTTAAAATTGGGATAACGTTTTAAGTTCACAAGATAGACTTTCGAAATAAAAAGGACTCCAAAGAGAATTTAATTTTGTACATAAAAACTTTATAGTCGGTAACCTTCTTTTAAGAATTGGCTGAAAAAAAACTTCAATAACAAAACCATTCCTTATTCAAAGTGGACGTTTCCGAATTACAACTTTACCATTCACATTTTTCTTTCTGTTTTAAATTTTTTTCAAGATCGATGGGTCTTGTTTTAAAAATTTATGCTAAAAAGCACATAACATTTATTTATCATGCCTCTTTCAGTTGAAGAATGTGCTAGGATCATGGCTTTTCTGGAACTAGGCATCAGTATGCGTCGCACTGCAAGAATGGTGGGTGTGACGGTACGAATGGTCCAGAAGGTAAAGCGAAGGTACGAAGAGACTGGACACCATCTGAGGAGACCTTGTAATGGTAGACCCAGGTGTACCAGTGCCCGAGAAGATCGTTATATTATTTCCACTGTGTTAAGAAATCGCCACCAAAATGCAGTTGAAGTCCAGCAACAGCTATTTCAGACCCGGAGGGACTACATTAGTTACAGTACAGTGAGAAGAAGACTTGCTGAAACAAATTTGAAACCCCGAAGACCAGCGAATGGCCCAAAACTCGAGAGACAGCATCGAGTAGCGAGACTGCGATACGCCCGTGAACACATGCAATGGGATGAAGAAGAATGGTCAAGAATTTTGTTTGCATATGAGTCTCGATTCTCCCTTTACACTTCTGATGGAAGGCGAAGTGTTTACAGGCGACCTGGTGAGCCATACCTTCAAGACTGCATCTCATAAAGAGTCCAATACGGTGGAGGCAGTGTACATGTATGGGCTGGCATATCTTCAGAAGGTCGCACAGAGCTAGTAGCCATAGAAAATGGCACCCTCACTGGGCAAAGATATGCTCAAGAGATTCTCAATGAGTATGCAGGGCCGTATTTAGCAAATATGGGTGATGGATCGATGCTGATGCATGATAATGCCCGGCCACACACGGCTCATATCGTACAAGAGTATATTCAAAAGGTCGGTATCAGCGTGATGGTTTGGCCATCAAGAAGTCCTGATCTCAACCCGATTGAACACGCCTGGGATGAGCTTGGGAGGCTAGTCAGAAATCGCAGACCACCACCTACTACCCTCAGGGCACTTAAGCAGGCCCTGGTAGAAGAATGGGAGAATATTCCCCTGCATCGGCTCCGAAACCTAGTGTTCAGTTTGCCAAACCGGCTCGAAGCTGTAATCAGAGCTCGAGGAGGCAATACCAGTCATTAAAAATTAAATAACATGTAATACATTTTAGTTGAATTTTTTTACACTAAACTAAAAATGTCTATTTTCATTGTTTTATCTTTTTTAAGTTAAGAATGTTACTAATGTATAATTTTAGTTTCTAAGAATTAAAGCCTATAAAATTTGCAACAAAACGTTTTTAATCTTAAATCTCTACCTTCTATAGTTAAGAAAAAAAAATAATTTGAAAAGTGTGATACTTACTTTTTCAGGCCAGTGTATATTTTATGTTTTTAAAGTGATAACCCTCACTTCTAGGATTAATACAGAAATAAAATTTGAAAAACAAAATTTTATAAAGATAGGAGCCTCAACCTGAGATTTTGAACAAAGCAAACTGAATTTTATAACGAGTCGGTACTCGAACGGTTAGCTCAGTTGGTGAGAGCACCCGCACGGAACGCCGGAGTTCGTGGGTTCGTATCCCGCATCGTTCACAAAATTTTGTTTTTCAAATTTTATTTGTGTATAACTATATTATTTAGTTTGATGATTGAAAATATAACTTTGATATTCATTAGGGTAATTTGTTTTTGTCCTCCTTATAAATATATATATATATATATATATATATATATATATAAATATGAATAAAACGTTTGTATTAAAGTTTATAAAATTAATTAAACAGTACGAAGTGTTTATCATTTTAACACGATACCCCTCGTGTATGAACTCGACCCCAGTCGACCGCATTTTATATTAAAATTCATCTCCCGACTTCACTTTTAGTGACAATCCGAATCGCATCGTTAAACTATCTTCTTTAAGTAAAATCAATTATTAAAAACATTCTAAATTTATATGAGATTCTCATTAATTGTTTTATGAGAATAAGTAATTATCGTATTAAATTGCTCACGTTTTCAGAAGCAAAGCTAAGATTTAAAAGCCGGCAACGCTCCTGTGATTTCTCTGGTGTTGCAAGAGAATGTGGAAGGCGGTGATTACTTAACACCAGGTAACCCGTACGCTCGTTTCTCCTCCTTTTCCATAAAAAAACCATAAATAATAAATAAATATAATAGAATATGTGATACATATATCCATAACTCAATATAACAATACGATAAATGATAATTAACCTATTTAATCCTACAAATAACTCTTTCATTACAACTTACATAAGTTTGTACTTTTACACATTATAAAGTATTTATTTGTTTTGTCCATATGTGAATCGAAATTATCATCTCTTCTCTCCTAGAAAAAAAGATATATGTAACATCTCTTCACAATATAAGCTCTCTAAACAATCACAGTTTTTTAGGTATCAATTTTTTATTTTTATTTTAACGAACTGTACTCAAAATATTTTTGCATATTTTAAAAGGGTTTTTATGTGCGTATTCACCATCAAAATATCAAAAATGTACATAAAAAAAGGGATTAATAGCCAAGCTACTACATACCCTATGTACCTAGGCCCGTACTATGGTGTACCTTGGACACATTGAGGAATTGGGGGTAATGTATGGAAAATATAACTATTCCTAACTAAAACCATTTTATTCGTTTAAATAACATATATAACAAAAAATAACTCATAAATTCTGAACAAAATCAAAATGATATTCATAGTTTGTTTTTCTAATGAAACAAAATCTTTTATTTTTGGCGAGTGCTTTAATCGCAAGTTAACTGTATTTATTAATCACAAAATTAACCGGGCATCCGTGCAAGACGCACAAAAACATAGTAAATTATCAATAAGAATGTGTACCTACATGAGAAATAATTAATCTAAGAAAATATTCTCCTGGCCAAAGTACAACATCGAAATGTACTCGTGTGTAAATGTAATTGATTGACAGTGACCGAGGTACAACACTACTGCAACTTCAACAAAATGGTGGATTTAAAATAATATGGGGTTACTTATCTGGTAATTTTATGATTATTTTAATTCTAGTGAAAGGAAAGAAAAAATGGAATATAAAAGTTTAGTGACTATTATAAAAGACCAAACACTATTAGACTTCAAATCATATTAAAAATACTTACTTTTTTCTCCAAAAAATTTTTAACGGTGATAGCACCTCCGGCTTAATGGCGGTAAGTGACTACTTTCAAATTGAGTATTCAGTTTTTTTTTGCGCCCAAACAAAGGGAAAGGCCTACCCTCCGGGAATACGACGGGAGGGAGGTGGTGAATGCTCATGCATACCAGCACAGCCTAAGTCTGCGTTGGTTATGTGGGACTCTCGTAAACACTACCCACTAAACACCACCTGAGGTTGGCTTTGGGAAAATGCCCTCTAAGCCTTCATCGAAGGCGACCATCTCTTGGGGAGATAGAGGCGCAAGCGGCATTCCCTATGGAGTATCCGCTGAGATTAACGTACAGAATACACTAGACAATAAAATTTAACATCGCGACAATTATTTTAAACCAGTCTAGTCTCCAACACATAGTGCCAAGGTTCAACAGATCCTAATTAAAAATTAAATTTAATATTATGTTAATAAAAATCCCGTACAATTAAAGAAATAATTGAAAATTAGATTTGAATATATTTGATCTCTTTTTATAAATAATTCTGCAATTTAAATTCAAAACCATTCTTTTCTGTTACGGTTAACAGGAAAAGTGTAATATTGGAGCGAGGACCTTTATCAGGAAAGTAATCAGAAGGCTTAAACACCCAGAACCTCTACTCGAAAGATCGTCTCAAGAAATGAATTTCTTATAACAGTTGTGAGTTTTGATTAAAGACTATAAAATATCTGCTATGAAGAGAGACTTCAGTGTTGTCAGTGAAGAATATATGGAACCTTCTTTTCTGAAATTAATTCAATAAGCTACATAAACTTTTTGGGGTATAACTGAATAAACAAGTTTTGTCACCTGATCGTACAAGTTTGTCGCCACCATATCACAAACTAGGGGTACAAAAACGATTTGGCACAGAATATTAATGGTTCAGACTGTATGGTCGTCATGGAATATAAAAAGATAATTCCAGATTTGGGCAGAGCTTTTTGCGAACAGTTTGAACTATACATATCTACTTCCTCTTTTGTATGGAAAAGGAGGACAAGCGAGCGTACGAGTCACCTGGTGTTAGGTGATCAATGCCACCCACATTCTCTTGTAACACCAGAGAAATCACAGGAGCGTTTCCGGCCTTTAAGGAAGGTTCCCATTTCGTATCGTTCCGGAAAAACCGCACAAGGAAGTTCATTCCACAGCTTTGTAGTACGTGAACTCCTTAAACACCGCACTGTGGAGGACCGCCACACATCCAGAAGGTGGGAATGATATTCTAATATGTGGCGTGTCGTGCGAAGGTGGAATTCGGCGGCAGGAATCAGGTGAAACAACTCTTCGGAACTCTCCCCGTGATAAATGTGGTAGAAGATACACAATGAAGCGACGTCCCTACGCAACGCCAAGTGATCCAGCCGTTCGCAGAGCACTGGGTCCGCGACAATTCGAGCTGCTCTGCGTTGCACGCAGTCAAATGGATCGAGCTGATACTGGGGTGCGCCAGACCAGAGATGACAGCAATACTCCATATGATTACCAGTGGGAGACTCCTTTGCACAGGATGCCCGCTTGATTATGGGTACCACAGCGGCGCCTATTTCTGCCGTGAAGCAGTAATGTGTAAGCATTATTATGTTTTGGTCTGCTAGTGCAATTATTGGGCAAATGAGACGTAACATCTTATGTCTCAGGGTGACAAGCGCAATTGTAGTGCTGCTCAGAGTGTTTGGGATTTTCAAGAATCCTGAGCGGCACTGTATTGTAATGGTCAGGGTGTATCTATTACCATCAGTTGAACGTCTCATCCTGTATTGGCAAAAAAAAAAAATATGAAGCCGGACCTGCGCTTTGTAAAGCGCTTGAATGCCGTGCTCTATTTAAGAGGCCCAGATTCCTCAAAGCCAATTTGACTTTGCCCTACAGATGACCGCAGAGTAGGCAATCGCTCGAGATTTCGAGACCCAGTTTTCCGATGCTAAGCGAAGCTATAAGGGAAGTGTTGCTGAAAAGCAGTGATACGACAAATGGGTTTATTTAGTAGTAAGCGCGCAAACTTGAGTCTTCTCGGGGTTAAATTGGACAAGGTTCAATTTACCCCATTCCGCGACCTTCTCAAGAGAGGACTCGATAGAAGACACAAGTTTCTCCCGGCACTGATCGACATGTCCCTAGAGACCCGTGTAGACAACATTCCCCGTAATGTATTGTATTGTATTTTGGAGGTGTCCAACATATCATTGATATGCAGAAGAAACAGTGTGGGAGGTAGCACACAGCCTTGGGGCACTCCAGCGTTCACGGGCTTCGGGTTCGAGCAATAACCATTGAAAACGACCTGTATGCTGCGCCCAGTGAGGAAGCTGGATGTCCACTTGCATTAGCTCTTGGGAAGCCCAAATCATGGAAATTTTGAGAAAAGCGCCTTGTGCCACATACGATCAAAGGCCTTCCCTATATCCAGGCTAACTGCCAGGCCTTCCCCCTTCCTTTCTTTAGCCACTGCCCATCTATGTGTTAGGTATACCAGAGAAATTCGTACTAAACAAATTCAAGACAACATGGATGCACCCACGATTAAGGCACTTGTATTTCTTAGATTATAATACGTTCGTCTGCAAACTATATTTGAAATACGTTCATCTTGAGTGAGCCCAACGTTCAATGAAAGCCCATAAGCCCGAAGATTGTGTCGTAAGACTATTGCAATGACATTCTATACATAAAGACAAATCACGTCGTATAAAAACAAAGCCGAAATATGGAAAATGCCCCAAAATAACACCAAAATAAGCTGCTATATCTATATATTTCCGCATTTACTCCAGTTGCATAAAATAGTCTTGGTCAATAAGCAGCATTGTTCAGGGTGAGTAATATGTTGAATATAGAACCTGATTCGTACAGTGGCAATTGACATATGACTAAGTACAAAAGACTTGCTTACATTGTCTTTAAGCACACTTTTGTCCCGCTATCAGACTGTGAATGATATTATGTCCTAGTATGTGTACGTCATTGGTCTTGATACAAGTCCATTCTGAGATTAATCAAAGAATGTTGCTGATTCTTGTGACATATAGATGTCTATATATCTATAGAGATATAGAACAATGGCATGACTACGCCTAAAACAAAAAAAAATACCTTACCTTATCTTACCATAGATGTTATTCTACAAGTCATTTGCAGATCATGCAAGAAAAAAAGCCAAGATTGCTTTAATGGTTCAGATTTGGAACTACCGAATCTCATTAAAATCACAGTACCCTAAGCAATATATCTTGCGTCTCAGATAAGAAGACACGCAGCAAAGACTAAAATTTAAAGTTACAGAGCCTAGGGATTAATGGTCTTACGAGAAGACTTAACAGTTACAAGATATAAAAAAATCTAAGGACATACATGCCGTATTTTGGTCCAAGACTTCAGAAGACAAAACCCACAGAACATTTGACAACACCGTTGTATCTCGAGACAAGCAACGCCAATTGACAGAAAAACGATATTTTATCATAATATTTTTAAAAATTTCAAATTTTCGAAGAAAATCTTTAGGTTTCATCATCATAAAATGTTTATCACGCAACGGAGGTCCTGGGTTCGAGTCCCGCATCGTTCATAAAATTTTGTTTTCAAATTTTATTTGTGAAAGCGTTTAAACCAAAATCGCTAGGTGCATTCATCAGCAGTCCAGCATTCAGCATCCCAACGCAACATGATATTGCGAGCTGTTTCTGCCGCGTTAGATCCGCGTTGGAACTCGTATTCAAAAATCACTCGAAACTAAACTACTGAAAGTCCATAATCGAATGTTGCACTTTTTTTAAAAGAAGAACTACATAGGTACCATGTGAATCAAGTTGCACTCAAAAATCTCAAACCATGAAGGTTCTATGTCAATTCGAAGTGCCTATTAGAAAAAAATTGCAATTTCTTACTATAACCCTTATTACTTTTTATTTTGATCACTATTTGTAATTCAATGCGCTGATGAAAATAAATTCTAATTGTTAGAAAGTCGTTGACGTTTATTTAACGGAAACAAAAAGTCAGAAAGTAAATAAAAATGCTTTAATTACTGCTCGTTTTTTGCTTGACTTACTTTTGAATGTTGTGAATCGTGACTGAAAAACTAAATAATCTCTTTCAACAACTTTGCTTCAGTGAGAAATAGAACTGTAAAATATAAATTGGGTAGCCTGCAATAAATATTTTAGAAAAGAATTTTTGTATGTTTTTGCCTTTTATATCTCTAAAATTGAAATAAAATACGAGATGAATGGAATCCTTTTCACTTGCTCCTAGATCGTTAAGCTTACACGTTAATTACAATACACAATCTGGTTTGAAAGAGCTTATTATATTCTTATTCATCTAATTAGAAACATCAAGAAATTGAAACCTAGACAACATTAAACTCTAAATTCGACTGACGGCGCCGACGTCAATTCACTGATGAAATTTCTACAAATTTTAACAAGACGTAGTGACTAAAATTCCTATGGAAATAATCTGTAATTCACAGATTCATAGCTAGAGAGATTAAAGACCTGTATTAAACCCAAAGAGAGACTAGACACTAGAGACTGAGGATGAGAAATATGACCTTGGTAAGGTTGGCTTGTAAGTAGCTAACGCCATAGTTTGGCAAAATTAACATACTTCTGTAATTATTAGTATTTATAGCCACAATTTCATTCGAGTTTGGATTTCATCTGATTCATTATCAGTATGTCCCCTTTAATTTTTAATAATTATTGGTTTTCAAGTAAGTAACCGACAGAGTCCAAACGATTATTAAACTGAAGTGGCAGTGGGCAGGGCACATAGTTCGACGGACAGATGGCCGTTTTGGCAGTGAAGTCCTCGAATGGCGACCACGTACCGGAAGACGCAGTGTTGGCAGGCCCCACACAAGATGGACCGACGATCTGGTCAAGATCGCCGGGATACGTTGGATGAGGGCAGCGCAGGACCGATCGTCGTGGAAATTTTTGGGGGAAGCCTTTGTCCAGCAGTAGACGTTTTCCGGCTGATGATGATTGGTTTTCATATTCTGTAACAAAAGCTTCTGTAAATAAAAGTTTTGACACTGTTTTAATTAAAGTATATTTTGCCGAACTGGACAGATAACTGTGTGTGAAGGAGAATTATGTTGAGCCACACGTTTAGATGGCACCAAAGTGTAGTATCTAAATAAATTGTAAATGTATACCTGTAATTTTCTATTAATTGTATTAAGACCTCATTTTCATCAGACACTGCTGTTGCTGCTAAATTTATCATATACATTATTGCTTACTCCTTGTCCTAGACGACCATCTTAATTTTTTTTTAATGAAATTAAGGGACGAGGCAAGCAGGACGTTCACCTGATGATAATTGATACGCCGTGCCCATCACAATGTAGTGCCGCTAAGGATTCTTGAAAACTCCAAACATTCTGAGAGGCACTACAACTGCGCTCGTCACCTTGAGACATAATATGTTCAGTCTCATATGCCCAGTAATTTCACTAGCTACGGCGCCCTTCAGACCGAAACACAGTAATACTTACATATTACTGATTCACGGCAGAAAAGGGCGCAGTTGTGGTACCCATAATCTAGCCGGTATCCTGTGCAAAGGAGCCTCCCACTGGTAAGTCTATCTATTGGTCTATTCGCAATAAACTCAAAAACTACTGCACCGATTGTCATTGTTGTTTCACCAATGGATAGCGTGATTCTCTAGTGGCGTAAATGAGGAGTTTGGAATAGTTTTATGTTTGTTACCTCTTTTCTCCGTTGTTTTTTACAATCCAGTTCATTCAGGTCTGATGACTTATTTTTTAATAACAATTCAGTCAGCAAGCTAAATATACAGGTAATGCCCTCATGCCCTCTATAACACGGTAAAGTGGTTGCACTTTACAGGAAATTGCGTTATGGGCTACTATTCGTATAACGCGTTTTTACCACCTCGCTATACGTATACATAATAAAAAAAAAGAATCACAATTCTTTGCTTAGTTTTACTATTTCATTAAGGTTTTTTTATACACAAGTTAATATAAATAATAAAATAGTTTAGTTTCCTAATAAAACAATTGTCACACGTGCAAACACTCGAATCTAAATATTAAAGTCAAAGTCAAAATATTTTATTGACATAAAATCAAAAGACTGCTCGTCAACGTCAATCACAAAAAATACAATTAAGTTACATACATATTAATTACATAAAGTTTAAACATATTTTCAAAACAATGCAAACCAGTGAAACAACACAAGGCTGAACCATATAATCTATAAAAAACAACTATAATACTATTTAATTCCATATTGTAATATCGTTTACCTAATCTTCAATACTGTAATAAGCCTTCGACATAAGTCTGCGTTTAATAAAAGATTTAAATTTATTTATTGATAATTCAGATACACTTTTTGGTAATTTATTGTAAAATTTAATACTATCGCATGCAAAAGAATTGTTTATTTTACAGATCCTAGTAGGGGGTACTATAAGCTTATAGTTATTTCTAGTGTTCAAATTATGTTTCTCGCTTATTTTACTGTATAAATTATAATGTTTATGTACGTGCAGGAGATTGCTATAAATATATTGGCTGTACATGGTCATAATATGGATATCTTAAAATTTTTCCCTTAGAGATTCTCGTGGGCTCATTTGGTATATGGCACGTACAGCTATTTTCAAATTAACTGTACAAATCATTAAAAAATTCATTATAATCCCCGCGTTTTATAGTTGACCGTGTTATACGATCTTAATCGCGTCATATAAAAAAACGCGTTATAAGAATTCCGTGTTATAGAGGAGACATAGGTCATTATATTTTATACGATTTGTATTCTTTTATAGTTAAATATTTTATGATTTTTAAAATTAAAAGAGACAGTGCTTTGATAAGCTTGAGAAAGATGAAAAAATTAGATGAAAATGCATCTTGGGAACGTAAAATCCTTCAAAGTCTTCAGTTGCAGTACATAATATAATATTATGAATTGATTTAAATTAAAGTCATAACATTAGCGAGCCATGAGATGAAAATGAAAAATGGTTACTCAAGTTAGTGGCCATCTGGGACGATTAATCTTTTCGTAGAGCTTTTGTTGGTCCCGGCTCAGAAACTTTTGTGTCTCAACTCCGGCCAAAGATCAAAAGCTCGTGATGCTGAGGAAGGAGTTTTTATGATTTGCAAATCATTCTGCGATATTCTGCAAGTCATTATCGAGTTAATGCGACATGCTAAATTATTGCATCGACTCTCAGAGGGTTCGAGTAATGTGAAGAGACCTTTATACATCGCTAACTATAATAACACTTCTTCATATTAAGATTATATAATAATTATTATGAATGTAAAATTAATATAATATTATATAATTTTGGTTTGTATAAAATCCACCGGATTGCATAAAATAGAATCATTTGCGTGACCATTAATTTTGTATTTTTGAAGTTATTAGTTAATTCTTATCCAAATAAATAATGTAGTATTCTTGGGAATCTAAATATAGCTTGAAAATGTTATTTATGTTCATATACCTAGCTCACCCAACAAACGTAGTATTGCCATACAAATTAATAAAATAAAAATAAAAAAACAATTTATGTAGTGAAGAGTTTCCTTATCTGGGGTTATATCCTGCATTCAGCTTGAGATCATGCTTAACATTAAATTAATAGCATTTTCATCTGAACTGAATTTCATAATAATAATAATTAAAAGATTTATTAGTTCAAAAAGCTAACAGAAATCTTATAACTAATAACAATATGGACATTAGAGAACCAAAATGGTGTCTAGTCAGCATTATGTTGGGAAATTTTACTTCTCATCGCTGCTATTCTCTAGATACCGTAGAAGCCAGACTTCAAAAATTAAATATTTAGTAATATAAAATAGAAAATATGAATAATAATTAAAAAAAAATACTGTTCTTTACTATTTTCAGTGAAGGAGTATCTAATTCAGCTTAACTGATCTGAACTTAACGAAAACGTAAAAATATTGCATTTAATTTATGCATAGCATTTATGTTTCCAAAAGCATTTTTCGGTATAGACACCAATGATTTTGGAATAAATTTGGAATCTAAGCGAGCATCGAACCCGCAACTGTGTGTTTACTGTCCGGTGTATAACGGTCATCCTTCTTACTTAACCAACGAAATACATTTTAACTCAAAAATTAACTATTCACAGTCTGTAAATGGTTTTTCTATAATTTGTTCAGTTACATTCCGTTGAGTCAAATAAAACCATCAATATTGTTTCTGCACTTAAATTGAAGTACACTTCAAAGAAAGTAATTTTCTAGGGACTAAAATTGATTACTGTTTACGTAAACCTTCAATAGTAATTTACTTCGACAGCTTTTCTTACAATATATTTATAATCAATCAATTCTGACGTATTTATTTCGCTCTTCTAATAAATCATTTGAAACACTAAAATAAATTTATACACTCTTTTGCAAAAAAAAAAAAAAAACATAGTTAAATTACCTGTTTCAGTGGCATCTTCAGATTGTTTCATAATTCTAAGTGGCTTGTATCCTCATGATACTTTAAACAAATAAGCAAAAACTAGTTTGTGTCAATTTTGTAAGAACATTTCAAAGGAATTAATGAAAAATGATCCAGAGTCCAGTTGCGTATTAATTTATATAAAAAAACAGGCTAAAAACGTAAGTTTTTATTTAACATAAAATAAATAGTACAATTTTAACATCAAGTGTGGCCAACTTGCTAAAATGACAACTTATATTCGTCCGGACATGCTATCGAAGCTATTCTTATTTATTGTTTCTTATGGAATACGCGCAGCAATTATATTTCTTAGCTCCCTGATGTTTTGCGGAGCGGGCTGCACCAATCTTACTCTTCGTTTTAGAACATCCCAAATGTGCTCTATGGGACTGAGGTAGAGACTTCGAGCTGGCCAATCCAAACGACCTTTCGACCTCGCTTCCACATTGCCAGAACGGTGAGCGCGAGCGGTATTATCCATAAAAATGAATTTTTCACCAAGAACTTGGAAAATTAGGCGTACCTGGTTACCTGTACCTATACCTGATATTGCCTTTATACTTTTTAACCGACTTCGTAAAGGAAGAGGTTCCCAATTCGATTGGTTTTTTTTAAGTATAAACGTTTTCGATTTTCGTGATTTTTCTTTAGTTTGATGCAAAATGTTTGCCATTTGGTCCCATAAAATTTGACATAGTTTGGCCCAGTAGTTTTCAATTCATGAACATTTTAATGAATATTTTTGTTTACGTGGATGATGTTATTATAGTTTGTTTACTGCTTTTTTAGATGTTTTCATTGAGATTGATAATGTATTATTATTATTACCCGTTTGCCGATTAGTGGGTCTAAGGCTACCTGTCATTCATAGCTAACAAACTTCACGACATTTCAGTATCTCACAAGAACGTGATATAGGGTATCTACATATATTGTTTAAGGCACGCGGAAGCTTTCTTAGGCCTACACATAGCTACTTAAAAAAATAACTATTTAATATGTGACGTTAAAAGGCAACAAAATCTTATAGTTTTCCTGATTAATGATACTAATATGTACGAAGTAAAAAATTTTAATAATTAAATATAAACCCAAGGCATTTTGTACATTTTCTTCCAAAAATTTTGAATCTAGTGATTTGAAGCAGAAGATACTCCCTAATTAATATTCATCAAAAGGACAGGCGACCAATCTTGTTAAAATGATCAAGTTGTTCAATTAATTTGAATCAATTCGCTAGTTTGCCTTTGAAATTGCAATTGCTAGAGTTCACAAACTTCATTGAGGATTGTTTCATTGTTAAATAATGGCTGAAAACAACCTTGTTCTGAATTCTGGAGGCATCCAACATATCATTAATATGCAGAAGAAACAGTGAGCAGACAGCTAAAGTCAAAGTCAAAGTTTTTTTTTTTTCCATAGCTTTCATCAAGTATAATGCTGCACCAAGTGAGAAAGCTTTTTTTTATGAAAATAAGGGACGAGACGAGCAGGACGTTCAGCTGATGGTAATTGATACGCACTGCCTAGTGCCGCTCAGGATTCTTGAAAAACCCCAAAAATTCTGAGCGGTACTACAACAGCGCTCGTCACCTTGAGACATAAGATGTTAAGTCTCATTTGCCCAGTAATTTCACTAGCTACGGGGCCCTTCAGACTGAAACACAGTAATGATTACACATTACTGCTTCACGGCATCCTGTACAAAGGAGCCTCCAACTGGTAGCTGGTGGAGTTCTTGCAAATTTATATTGGATAGTCTCAATAACGGATGTTTCGAGAGAAGCACTTATTTAAACAAGTATTTCATCAGTAGACAAAAGTCATAAATTATTTGGATAAAAGCCTAAATTTAGAGAATCTCAAGTTTATTGATTTATAGAATTGGATTTACCTTCTCTGAATATTTTCTTCATAATAGAATTTCCGAAATAAGTCTTCCCTCTCGATTAAATTTTGTTTACATTCAATCAATGTTTTGTTTACTGACGACACTTCATTATTTCTCAGTACCGAGAAAAAAAATATTTATTTTTTATATTAAATTTATTATTTATATTACACTAGCGGACCAGACAGACGTCGTCCTGTACAAACGTCTTTAATTTGAAAAATCGTCCAGCCGTTAGGAAGATCTCACTAACATACATACACATGAACAGGAGATTTATATATGGACTGAATTGAGAATCTAAACCATTCTCAAATTCACCGGAACACAATGGAAAAAAATCATCAAAATCAGTCCAGCTGTTTAGGAGGTAGTTCAATTGTGAATCTAAACCATCCTCGAATCCACTTGAACACAAACATAAAAATTCATTCAAATCGGTCCAGCCGTTCAAGGGGAGCTTACTGTCAACACACATACAGAAGAATTATATTATATACTAGCTGACCCGACAGACGTTGTTCTGTATATTATAAATAAAATATTGTTTTTTATGAATTTGTCAATAAAACACTGGCCTGCAAAAGTAAGTATCACACTTTTCAAATTAATTTTTTTCTTAACTATAGAAGATAGAGATTTAAGATTAAAAACGTTTTGTTGCAAATTTTATAGGCTTTAATTCTTTGAAACTAAGATTATACATTAGTAACATTATTAACATAAAAAAGATAAAACAATGAAAATATACATTTTTAGTTTAGTGTAAAAAAATTCAACTAAAATGTATTACATGTTATTTAATTTTTAGTAACTGGTATTGCCTCCTCGAGCTCTGATTACAGCTTCGAGCCGGTTTGGCATTCTGAACACTACGTTTCGGAGCCGATGTTGGGGAATATTCTCCCATTCTTCTACCAGGGCCTGCTTTAGTGCCCTGAGGGTAGTAGGTGGTGGTCTGCGATTTCTGACTAGCCTCCCAAGCTCATCCCAGGCGTGTTCAATCGGGTTGAGATCAGGACTTCTTGATGGCCAAGCCATCACGCTGATACCGACCTCCTGAATATACTCTTGTACGATATGAGCCGTGTGTGGCCGGGCATTATCATGCATCAGCATCGATCCATCACCCATATTTGCTAAATACGGCCCTGCATACTCATTGAGAATCTCTTGAGCATATCTTTGCCCAGTGAGGGTGCCATTTTCTATGGCTACTAGCTCTGTGGACCTTCTGAAGATATGCCAGCCCATACATGCACACTGCCTCCACCGTATTGGACTCTTTCTGAGATGCAGGCTTGAAGGTATCGCTACCAGGTCGCCTGTAAACACTTCGCCTTCCATCAGAAGTGTAAAGGGAGAATCGAGACTCATCTGCAAACAAAATTCTTGACCATTCTTCTTCATCCCACAGCATGTGTTCACGGGCGTATCGCAGTCTCGTTTTCTGCCACTCGCTGGTCTTTGGGGTTTCAAATTTGCTTCAGCAAGTCTTCTTCTCACTGTACTGTCACTAGTGTAGTCCCTCCGGGTCTGAAGTAGCTGTTGCTGGACTTCAACTGCATTTTAGTGGTGATTTCTTAACACGATCTTCTCGGGCACTGGTACACCTGGGTCTGCCATTACAAGGTCTCCTCAGATGGTGTCCAGTCTCTTCGTACCTTCGCTTTACCTTCTGGACCGTTCGTACCGTCACACCCACCATTCTTGCAGTGCTACGCAAACTGATGCCTAGTTCCAGAAAAGCCCTGATCCTAGCACATTCTTCAACTGAAAGAGGCATGATAAATAAATGTTATGTGCTTTTTAGCATAAATTCTTAAATAAGACCCATCGATCTTGAAAAAAATTTAAAACAGAAAGAAAAATGTGAATGGTAAAATTGTAATTCGGAAACGTCCACTTTGAAAAAGGAATGGTTTTGTTTTTGAAGTTTTTTTTCAGCCAATTCTTAAAAGAAGGTTACCGACTATAAAGTTTTTATGTACAAAATTAAATTCTCTTTGGAGTCCTTTTTATTTCGAAAGTATATCTTGTGAACTTAAAACGTTATCCCAATTATAAAAGTGTGATACTTACTTTTGAAGGCCAGTGTATATCATAACATCAAGAATTACTTCGTAAAATATGCACCCTGCTGTCGTAATGAAATTGTTTCACAGCAGAACTGTCAAACCGTGCGTCAATAAATTCTCTCATAGAAATTATGTATGGACACATCAAAGGAAAAACAAATTTGTTATTTTTATTTAATTCTGAGCATTTTCCTATTTATTAACCCTTAAAACCTTCTCTGGACTTCCACAAATAATTCAAGACCAAAATTTTCCAAATAGGTCCAGCCGTTCTCGAGTTTTAGCGAGACTAACGAACAGCAAATATAGATAAAGATATAACAATTTTCCTATGTTTAATACATATAAAACTAAACATGTTAATATTTCCATTCTGAAACTGTCTAAACTAAAGTTTGGGATAATAGTAAAAAGAAATCTAAACTAAACTAATCAATTTAACTATTGTTCTATTAAACAGTATGAAAGTACAACTTTTAGAGTGTACAAAATATCCTGGAATTTACATTAGATCAAAAACTGCATAGTGCGCAAATTATGGGCTTTGGCGAACAGAGTTCACCTACTATTGCAGACAGGAAGATCCTTATCTGACAGACATAAATTCTCGCTTCTCGCTTATTTCAGTTATTTTCAAGGTATAATAGCTTCTTTGAGGGAAAGCAGTTGATATTGAAGAGATATTTATGTTACAAAATAAAGCGATATTACATTATGGCCAGGGAATTATGAGAAACCATTAACGAAATAGAAAATCTTACTGTTACTTCACAGTACATGTTTACTGTTCCATTGTACGCACGTAAAAAAATATATTGAAAAGATAAAAAAATATCCATTACTTAAATTAGGAGAAATACATAGAGGCATTCTTCTTACTCAATAAAATCAAAAAAACATATTATATGATTGTTGTCGTCAGCAAAAGTGTGTGAGATTTTACGATGACCTTCAAAAACACATAGCAGAGTTTGGCTTAAATAGAATAGTCTTTTCTGTCACATTTTAGTAAGGCGAATAATGATACCAACTTATACAGATAAACAACTCTTTTCCATGTTACTGAAAATTACGTTGTTTTATAAATTTATTTTAATTGTTATTTAGTTTTTAATTGTTTTGACGGCACAGCTATTATATATAATGATTTTAAAAGAGCACTGGTTGAGATCCTTGCCGATTCTTCTTAACAAAAACAGCCTTATGAATCGGTGGTAGTGTAGTGTAAAAAAATTTGATGATTATTTCTATTTAGTTTCGACTTCAACCTTAAATCTTGGATGATTTATCAATAATTTTAAATTTAACTCTTATCGCAGTCTGAGTGCAGTATTTGATTATTTCACTTCATATATATTATCTAGTGGTATTGATTTTTTGAAGTGAATCTTCTGTAAAATCGTTGTGATTTGAAACTCGATGAAACGATAAAGCGCGACGAATCGACGATAGAGACTCAAACAGGTAAACGCATAGGATTCAGCTGGCGAGAGAGTGAGATAGATACATTACATGTTCTTGATCTAAGTACAAGAAGTACTCATGCAGCGACTGTTTATTTTTTCAATACTTTTCAATTTTCGGTAATTGTCGGTAAAAAATATGATAGAACGAAATTTTTACTGAAATCCTCAATTAATAATTCATGGAGTTAGAAAAAATAAGGGAAACATGGCTACAGTGAATGATTTTTTTTTCGACTTACTTCATAGTATCGGAAAATCATGACGCTGTGTGCATATTTGATAAATAATTAGTAACTCTCATCATTGTTTCCCTTAGAACGACAGAATTTAAGATAAATTGTGATGACTGTTCAAATGTTTAAATAGAGCATTGAAATAAAAGTAACGATCAGCTTTTGTTGAAGCATTCTCGATATTTAAGAGATATCCGGCTGAAAACAAAAAATAAATGACTTTATCGTTTATGATGACAATCAGTATTGAAATGTAGGTCAGTAGCGCATTCAAGATCTTCATTGTTGTGATTTTAAATATCATTGTAATATAAATGGAATTCTTCACCTCAAACGGGTTTGGAATGAGCATATAATAAAATATTTGAGATATCAGATGATATATATTTCGCGGTTTTCTTTAACACGTGGGAGGCTCCTTTTCACAGAATGCCGGCTAGATTAAGGGTACCACGACGCTGCCTATTTCTGCCGTGAAGCAGTAATATGTAATCATTACTGTGTTTCGGTCTGAAGGGCGCCGTAACTAGTGAAATTATTGGGCAAATGAGACTTAACATCTAATGTCTCAAGGTGACGAGTGCGGTTGTAGTGCCGCTCCGAATGTTCTTCGACGTCCTACAAAGCTGTGGAATCAGCTACCTTGTGTGGTGTTTCCAGGGCGATACGAAGTGTTGCAAGAGTGGTCGGCGGTGATCACTTAACACCAGGTGACCCGTACGCTCGTTTGTCCTCCTTTTTTTATATAAATAAATAACTATATACTAAACTCACTAAATAAGTAGCTATTGTAAAGTCAAAAAGTCGATATCATACAAAAAGATACTACATATGTTCCTTAGATAATTATCTCTAGATAGACTATGACAGCTGTGAACACGTCGAAAGAAATACCGGCAAATTTGCTAATAATTGAAACTAAAATGCCGGGTTTCGTAGTAAAACTTTGTAAAAATAATACTACAAGAAATAAGTAAAACACTGGGATCACATATCATCAGAAATTATTTTGTATTTTATTAATTTCAATGTAAAATAACACGAAGCGTATGTTACAAAATTTGAAAGATGCCATTGAGTGTCAAGATGTCACACACACAAGCATCTAATAGTTGCCGTAATAAAAAAGCTATTGTTAGGTACCTCGTTGGAGCGCAGCGGAAACCAATCCTTAATCTATGTGTATATGTATTTATGAATATTGATCGAAGAAAACTTCGCTGTTTCGTTCTGAAGATTGGATATTTACTAACTTGCTGTATCTAAAGGCAACCTTGTTGTTTTCCTACTCAAACAATACTGACCATTACATTGTATCAAAGTTTGTAGCCGAAGTCGGTATTGTTCTGTGTTTGTATCAATACTATGTATGGTTTAATTCTAATATGAGTCCTAGTATCGATTACAATGTTTCAAATTTACACAAGAACAACTTCCTCATCTAACTCTTCGATTATTGCAGTTCTTTATTATTATTATAATACTCTTTATTATAATTTCATCTTATTTTCTGCATTTATATATGTCGGAGATTTATTTCGATAAAGATCGGGCGCCACGGTGTTGGTATCCGCCATGTTGTTTTAAGACGATCAGTGCGCATGACGTTCGCCATCAGTTCAGGCATAATACAAAGAATAAAATTTGTTCATAGAGGTAATATTACTATAATGTCTTGATTCTCCGACATATATACAGCATATTCAAAAAAAAACAATATTACAAATATAAATATAAAAAATAGTGTCCCGTCGGCGTTTTTTCACGACAATTTCGCCGGTGGTTAGGGCGACAGACTGAGGAACTTCCGCACGATGCGTGCCGTTCCCAAAACACCTGTTTTCTGTAACTGACCCTTAATCCAATTATTAAGCGAGAGCCTCTTGAGATGATGGTCGAGGTTCTTTTCTAGAAGACCGTTTACGGAAACGATTATTGGGACAATTATTGTTGAATCAACATCTCACATGTCAGTAACCTCGTGTGCTAGGTCTAGGTACTTCGACAATTTGTCTATTTCAGCTTTCACAAGGAACGGTGATATCAACAATACCCGACGCTCTATCCGATCTATCAACACAATATAAGGCTTATTAGCAATGATAGTTCTGTCCGTGATGATATGATACATTATTATTATTATGTTTTGGGATTAAAATGCACTTAAATCCTAGGATCTATTGTGCTCCCTGCTTGCGCTAGCGCGCCTACCGTCAACTCAAAAGTTAAGGAAGAGAATCGAGGCTACTAACTTGGAAACGTGTAACGATGTGTATGGGGTCTTCAGCGGCTTTGCAGGAAAATCTGCACAGGTTTGATTCATTGAGACGCATTCTGGCTAGGTGCATATTCAGCTTGCTAATTGCAGTTCTTTAATAAAATTCATAGTAGTATCACAAGTCATGTCACACCTTCTAAATTAAAATTTATACAGAAATATTTGATCGTTTTGTTCCCTTCGGAGTTCCAGAGAAACTAATTTACTGGCATTAAAGGAAATAAATCTTTTATTTAAACATTTTAAAAACTTTTGCTGAATGTTTTCTAACATATCCACGTGAACGGCATATTGTGGATTCCAAGCAGTCAAAGCATGCTCAAGATTAGATCTAACAAATGCGTAATATACAAGGGTCTCAGGATTCTTGAAACCCACAGTTTGGCGTAATATGAACTCTAACATTATATATGCTTTATTCCAAATTTTGTTATAATGTAAGTTATTAATATCTTGTTTTATGTATTACTACAAAATCATTAGTAAATAACATCGGTAGCAACATACAAAAAACGTTGTGTTTAATTGAGAACCTTCCCTTTTTTTGAAGTGAAAACAAAACAAAATCTGCTCTGAATTCCCGTGCTATTATGAAACTCTAAATGTACGAGTACAGTGAAATCAATATCGCTATTTGTAGGAGATGTGGTTTACCAGGTACAATTTGAATACTTTAACAGATTGCAACGTTTCAAATGAAACAGATTAATATTGTGCGACCCCTATACATTTGTATAGAGGTTTTAGCAAGATTTGTTCATTGACTTGTATGTATCGTTCTAATAATAAAGAGAAACTTTCTATGTACGTTATTAGTGAGTGAGATATTAACTCAAAATAACTCGTTACTTTGGTGTATTTCTACTATAATATTTATGAACTTTGGCATGGTTTGTTTTGGTTAAATTAACCTTAAAAAAGTCTTGTGTTGTGTGTACTATTACCACAAAGAAAAATGGTTCAACTCTAATAAGTGAGCATCTCTTTAAATTAATATAGAATCACGAGTAAAATCAAGTTATCCTTATCATTTAAATGCGTTATCATAATAACCAACAAGTATATATTATGCTCTCTATGATAGTAAGAAGAACTAGTTCTAATCCAGCTCGTAAGATTTGATCTAAACAAGTTAAGCATACACATTGCAAGTTAAATTGCAAATTAAAAGTTACCACTTAAATGTTGTCTGTCAATTAAGTCGATTTTTTGTTGCATTTGGCCCGGATATGCATAAAAATTCATGTAAGTACTTTTTGGATTTAGTATTGTTTGAATTACACACAGTAAGTATTCCACCACAACGGCGCCTATTTCAGCCGTGAAGCAGTAATGAGTAAACATTACTGTGTTTCGGTCTGAAGGGCGCCGTACCTAGTGAAATTACTGAGAAAATGAGACTTAACATCTTATGTCTCAAGGTGACGAGCACTTGTAGTGCCGCTCGGAATTTTTGGGTTTTTCAAGAATCCTGAGCAGCACTGCATTTTAATGGGCAGGGCATTTCAATTACCATCAGCTGAACGTGCTGCTCGTCTCGTCCCTTATTTTCGTAAAAAAATCGTTAAAGAAATATTCGATGTACAGTTTTTACTTTATTAAGAGTTTAGTTTATTTATTGTATAAAATCAATCTTAAGTCAAACAATTGCTCTTAGAATTAAGCCTAATGGGCATTGAACCTGCAAAAATTATTATAGGATGGACTCTTAACTCTCGACCAATGCTTGTAAATACAGTACATTAATAAACTATTCACGGTCACATTAAACATGGTTATGCATTAATTCTTTTAGTACTAATCTATCGAATTACACCATCAATATTATATTTGCAGGTAAATTGAAGCACACTTCAAAGAAAGTAATTTTCTAGGGACTAAAATTGATTACTGTTTACGTTAACCTTCAATAGTAATTTACTTTGAGAGCTTTTCTCACAATACTATTTAATCAATCGATTCTGATGTTTTTCTATCGGTCGTCCGATAAATAATTTGAACCACAGTTTGACACAACATAGATTATGTATTTTTACTTGATTACTAGAAGCGCTTTAATAAACAGTTTTTAGAAATAGAAATACCGACATCAAAGTAACTTCAAAACAAGTAATTAAAACATTATATATTTATATAAGATTTTTTAACAAATGTTTATAACATGAATTCAAAAACAAGCTAATAATTAACTGTAAAATTAAATAGAAATACGTTACGATACTAAGTGAATGTGCTTAACATCTAAGATATAATGATACAATGACAATTTAATATTCCAACAAAAACTGGACAGAGTAACGCCCTAACTCGTTAGCGGTTGAAGAGGAAATATGTTGACACTTTTTTTTTTCGAGAGGAGGAAAATATAATAATATGTCGGACTCGAGTGTCCGCGCAAGCGGACACCCCCTACCGACTAAAAACCTCCTCTGTGCTATTAGCCCTCAAGGCTTTTACAGCGACATAGGACGTGGGCCGTGGAGGCCGCAAAGACTACGCAACAACAGTCTCGGGGCGTCTTCTAATGAGACTCGAACCTCGGACCAGCTGTGTGCTTGTGTGAAGGAGAGAGAATGAAAATGAAGATGAGATGATGATGTGTTGACACCAGGGATACATGGCGTTTTATAGTCAGCTTCATCCTCTCCTCTTTTCTCTTTCTACACGGCCTCTCTTAGCAGGAGGCCGTCCTCAGGCTCCTAAGTCTTCTATCTCGGGAGATCCGTTTCCAGAGTTGGCAATTACCTATGTGTTCCAGACATGCTGGGTTGCGGCTCCAGAAGTTTGAGTTACACTGGGAGTGGTAGCCTCCTCATCGGCGTTATCCGACTCTGTAATGACAAAAAATAGTGTAGTGTAGTAAAAAACTGTGTCCAAAAATTTTATAAAACTAGGAAAACTCATAACATTGTAGGAGAACCAAAGTTACTGACATTGCGAAACCCAAGTGGCAGTGGGCACGGGATATAGTTCAACGGACAGATGGCCGTTGAGACAGTAAGACCCTCAAATGGCGACCATGTACCACAAGACGCAGTGTTGATAGGACAAGATGGACCAACGAACTGGTCAAGATCGCCGGAATACGTTGGATGGGCAGCGCAAGATCAATCGTCATAGAAATCTTCGGGGGAGGCCGTTGTCCAGCAGTGGACGTCTTCGGGCTGATGATAATGATGATGATGAAAATTCATTGTCATTACAAAATTATACAACGATTCTACAGATATGTTAGCTAAGCTAATCTAACTCGTCCTAAGCATAAGGTTGTAAACTAAACTAATGGCTGTACCGATCACCCGGGGCAGTTCCCGTAGGGGGATTGCCACACCATGACTCGTTAGAGATCTACGTATCATTTCGGGGCTGTGAAATAAAAATTTCCAGATAAAAATATATTTCAACCCAAAACTACAGACAATGTTTGTTGCTACGAAATCACGACTCGTCAGCGCTCAACCTGTGGCATGACCATATAAGCGGATCTCTGAGGCAGCATTTACCAGTGGGAGGCTACTTTGCACAGGATGCCGGCAAGATTATGGGTACCACAACGGCGCCTATTTCTGCCGTGAAGCAGTAATGTGTAAACATTACTGTGTTTTGGTATGAAGGGCGCCATTGCTAGTGAAATTACTGGACAAATGAGACTCAACATCCCATGTCTCAAGGTGACGAGCGCAAATGTAGTGCCGCTCAAAAGTTTTGGGTTTTTCAAGTATCCTGAGTGGCAACTGCATTGTCATTACAATTGTTAGGGCGTATCAATTACCATCAGCTGAACGTTCTGCTAGTCTCGTCCCTTATTTTCATAAAAAAAAACAATATCAAGGGCAATGCGTATTATTTTACGTGCATTAAAAGATTGCTTATAATTAGTATGATTAAGTGAATGTATCTGAAAGCTATTGAAACAAGCTACAAGATCATATAAAATAAACCATCTTATAAACAAAATAAGGGTCAAAACTTGTTAAGGGAATACTGTGCCGTACGGCACTCTCGGTGTTGGTGTATCTGAAAAATCTAGCGCCCTGGGGCAGTGCCGATTGGGGAAGGTTAGGATTAATAGCGACTTAAATCTGATTATCCTAGCTTCTAGTTTCTTATTAATATTCATAGAGTGGACAGTCAGCAAACTTGTTAGAATGATCAAGTTGTTTAAATAAGTTGAATCGATTCCCGAGTTTGTCTTTCAAATTGCAATTGCTAAATTTCGTGAACTTCAATGAGGATTAGCTCAGAGTTAGATTAGAGCACTAAATTGTTACTGAAATTCGAACTATTGTTTTCATTGTTTTAGCAGCCATGTTATATTTTATTTCTAAATATTAATAATAATAATATTGACACACTTTAACACAAATTATCTTGCCAAATTAGGCATATATAGCCTGTGTTATGGGTTGCAAGACAACGATATATTTTATACAATATACTTACTTAAACATACATAAATACATATTAACATCCATGACTCGGAAACAAACATCTATGTTCATCATATAAGCCTGCACCTACCGGGATTCGAAACCCGAGACCTCTAGCTTAGTAGGTAGGATCGCTAACTACTCGGCTATACAGGTCGTCAAATATACCTTGATGACAGCTGATACTAAACTAAATTGGTGACCCCCGGTATAATACAGTCCCTTCTTGTTGCTTCTAATAATTGACTTCAATCGTTAAAGTATATATTCGCGTAAAAATAATAAGAATTAAATTTTGAATTAGATTGTAAAAAAATATTTTCTCATGATTATATTTTCATGTTACATAACAAACTCATTAATCCAAATCTTTCAATTTTTTTTTTGTTTTGTAATCAACGTGAAAGCTTGTGTTTTTTTAAACCACTTTAAAAAAGAGAAAACAACATTTATAAACGTTGTCGGATTCGATGACGCGACCTCTCGCGTTCCGTGCACCTCCTCGCACAACTTGTTTTCAAATTTAATTTGTGTAAGTAATCCTAAAAATGCGGTTTATTACTTTAAAAATAGCAACTGGTTTACTTTTAATGCATGTTTGAATTTACCAACCGTTTGTTAAAAAAAACGGTGATAAAATGCCCAAAAATATTTTTGATACGTTTAACAATCTCAAGTATTTATATTGTTCAATAGGATTTTTCTACAAAATTTTCCTCCTAACAGAATTTCCGGAATAAGTGAGTTTCCTCTTAATTAAATTCTGTTTACATTTAATCAATGTAGGACGTCATGAAAAGTCTTAAAACATAATTCAATTTTCTATTACCAGTGCAATTTGACGCACGTTTTTCTCACAATATTTTCAATAGATTTCCACTAGTCTACTTCTGTACCTATCATTCTTTCTCTGATTCGAAATTTTTCCCGGCTAAAGAAAAATAAAACTAGGTCAGCGTCGCATTCAAGACTTTCTTTGTTGGGAATTCAAATATTTCATAAGAATGGATTAGAGGATATTTGGAAGTCCGTAAAACAGCAGTATAATAGTGGAAGTAGTTTTTTTTCACATCGCAGGAGTCAGTAATTACACTAATCTTTAATAGAGCACTAGAATCACTTTTATAGGTATCGCCCAGACTAATAATAATTACTGAATGACTACTAAAACAAACCTACTCTATCCTGTTAACCCGAAAGGCTTTTACGGTGACATAAACGTGGGCCGTGGAGGGCGCAAATACTACGCAACACTCTTTCGTCGTCTCTTAAGGAGACTCGAACCTCAGACCGGCTGTGTGAGGAGATGAAAATGAAATGAAATGAATTAAAAAATTATGAATGATGAAATAGGTACGAAGAACACACTCGCCGGCGAGTGCACTGATGTATTGCGTAATGTATGTAAGTGTGTATGTATGTAAGTAAGTATATGTGTTTGTGTGTATGTATGTACATGTGTGTTTGGCATTGGATACCACAACTGCGCCTATTTCTGCCGTGAAGCAGTAATGTGTAAGCACTGTGTTTCTGTCCGAAGGGCGCCGTAGCTAGTGAAAGTACTGATCAAATGAGACTTGACATCTTATGTCTTTTTGGGTAATTCAAGAATTCAGAGTGGCACTGCTATGTAATGGGCAGGGCGTATCAATTACCATCAGTTGAACGTCCTGCTCGTCTCGACCCTTATTTTCATAAAAAAAATGTCAGTCCGCCAGTCTGGAATGATCCAATTTATAATACTCAGCCCTTTATATACCGGTAAGGATAATTCTAGAATAATTTCGAATATTATAGTAGCAATTAACAACAAAAACACGTTTTGAAAACAGCTCCAAGGTCTGGGTTCCTGCCGGTAAGTACCTATCGAATTCGAGAACATTCGACTTACGTACAACCAAGCTGTGGAATGAGCTTCCTTGTACGGTGTTTCCAGGACTATACGAAATGGGTACTATCAAAAAAGCACGTACACCTTTTCCAAAGCCGGAAATAAAAATAAATTGACGTAACAATATCATAAAAATGTACTCTGTTATTTAGTGAAAGCCTAGGCTTGGTTCAATGTTACTTATACAGGGTATCCCAAAATTGAACGTCAAGCTGAAACGGGACGATAGGACAAATGATCAAAATCATAAGAAATATCAGATAAAAAAATCCATCTGTTTTCATAACAATTATCATTCTGCCTACTTAATTTTAATTGAGGATCACCAAAGAGTTTGTGTAAATCAAAAACATTTAAGCTGAGTTAATTACTCGTAGATTCGTATAAAATCGCGTTACTTCAAGTTTTTATTTTTTACCCATGTTTTGTACCATTTTGGAATCCTAATTAAGGGCGCCAGGAGTCTATGTCAAAGTCGAGATATTTTGAATATGTTGAATTCATTGTTCGGCAAAAAGTGTAATATCTAAGAAAATTTGTGAAAGTTTGTAAAAGTGATTAAAGATATGTTTTTTAGGGTTATGCCGACATGTTTCAAATACACAAAAATACGTGATATTAACCACAATTACCAAAAAATGGTTAAAAAATGTAGGAAATCTGCTTTTTTGTTTAATGCCTATAATTTCTAAAGAACTTGGGATGGTTTTTTTTTCAGATTTTTCTGCTGATGTATACTATCTATCCTATCGTCCCGTTTTGGCTAGACGTTTAATTTTAGGACATCCTGTATAAGCGAGTTTTGAAATGGACTACAACATTTTGGTCACCATTTGTAGTTAAATGTGACGATTAATTAATTTTCACAATTATTAAAAAGTCACAGTAGTCCATTTGTCAGAAACTTTAAAATCGCAAAGTAAATGAAAATGTTTATTTCTTTAATTACGGCTCGTTTTTCCGTGACTTACGTCTCAATGATTTGAAACGTGACTGAAAAACCAAATAATCTCTTTTAACAACTTTATTAGAGTGAAAAACGGAACTGTATACATAATTCTAAAAACTGGAAAAAGTAACTTTTACTTACGATTTTATTTAAGGTTAAAGATATGTCTTATTTCTGTTTCGGTTTTTCGGTTTCTCATTTGTGCTTCTACTCATCGATCATATATATTTATATATTTGTAGATACATTTATTCCCATTTCTCCCTGAAGATTCCTCTTGCCATCATAATTTGAATTATTCATAAACTTTTCAACAACAACAACTTTAAAAAAAATTTAACAAAAACAACCGACTTCAATAACACAATTCCAAAACAATAGATATAATATGCACTAAAAAGTATAAAAAATAATTGCGTATTTTTATAAAATCTAATTAATTAAACTAATTCTTGTTACGATTATAATAGGCTTTAATCAGATTGCACAATTTAATCCGGTCTTGCGCTATTTTCATTAAGTCATCCCTAGTAGGTAGCACTCAGACTTGGAGAACTCCAGCATTCACGGGCTCTGAGTTTGAGTAATATCCGTCAATAATTAAGCACATTAATGAAGTGTATCATTAAAATATATTAAATATTCTTTACAAAGTGTTACAACTAAAGCGATTCAGACTCACACGGAGGTTTTCGTACCGGTTTCTTAAAACGGATCTAACACACGACGCGTGTGTATATATAAGGGACATAAGCGAATTTGCTAGAAACTGTGATAATCATAATGTTAATTAACAGACTAAAAAAGTAAAAATATTTAATTTTAAAACTTTATCTGTGTGACAAGCCGTCAAAATGCGGTCAGCCATAAAAAATATCTGCAGCAGTCGATTTTGAAAATTATTTTTTGTATTATCTATGATGTTTTAGTAACTATTCTATGACTAATTAGTAACTTTGAAGTATGTTTTAGTTATAAAAAATTACTACATTCATTAGTAATAATCGAAATGTAATCTGTAGGTAAATCTAAAAAAATCATAAAAAATGCAAAACGAAATTTGTTTAAATTTCGCAGTATCTATTGTTTATATTATCTAACAAAGCGCTAGCTTGTTAAATAACAAAAGCATTGTCGTTCGTTTTTATTAACAAGCCGAAACACTTCAAAAGCAATAAATTTTATTGTAATCCGAGCCCGTTGACCTTGGCGTCGGTAACGCGCGGCGGCTTACGACTGCGGTGGGTGCCACGCGCTTTGTGGCAGCTTGGCCACTGACGGGTTAACACCTTCTCGGTTACGTCGAGCTGCAAAAGAGAGCTGTTCGTGCTATATATAAGCTTGGTTATAGACAGTCATTCAAAGATTTTTTTTTAGGTAAATATGTATACATATACTTAAAAAATGGCTCTGTCGTAAATCCTACGAGTACACAGCTGAATATATAAGTGATCGGACAGACTGGGACTAGTTTATGATTAATTTATTTTTTTATCTATTATTTTAGCTTCTTCTCTCTCAGAGCGCCATTTGTTTCCGAAGCGGTAGTAGTATCTAGTATATTGAAATGACATTAAAAAGAATTCTGAGGGAATCAATTCCGAGAAAATAAATGCCTTTTAATAAAGGATTTTAAACCCTATTTTTACAGAAATTGGACTATACCTGTCACTGAAAATCTTTTTCACTGATAGTTATTGAGAGTATAATACAGTCATCTACACACCCCCACACACACACACACAAAGTAGTACGCATCTACCAAAATGTATCTATATGTATGTAATCTATAAGTTCAAAGCAATTTATTGCTATGCTTCTCTAGCTACTAGTACATCCGTACTATTGTGTACTATTTTAATCATTGTGATCCTTATATCTGATGGTGAGGTCCTGGTGATCTGTAATACAGGATCAACCTACTTCAGACACCAGCTCCTCAGAAAATACTATCTGTTAAAAAATGTAACACTACTATACTGTAACTTTAAGATTTTTTGTGAGGAGAAATTAAATAGAAATATTATTAGTATTATTCTGAATAAATATAGTTGTATTTGAAAATAATGGACATGCGTTTATTCAAATTCGAATATTTTTATTCAAAATTGGATGTGACATCAATTGTTGAAAGTCAAAAACTAACACCCATTCCAAAACGAATGCCTCAGACCTGAGGAGAATGGGTGCAACAATGGGGCTTTTAAAAAAATGTTTACAAAGTAAAATTGTACAATGAATTAAACTTATTATTTAATAGCCTGAGGGCGGTCGCTCCATTCCCAATCTGTGGAATCTTTAAGAAAGTCATTTATGTTATAGTAACCTTTACCACGCAAACGTTTTTACACGCTTTATATTAGCTTCACTTGTATGTTTGTTTCTATGTTTGCAACTGACTCCTTTAGGCGCGATTTTGACCCACTTTAAACGGCCAGATTTCATACAATCTTTGTAGATTTATTGAGGACTAATCACAATACACTAATTTGGTAACATTTTTCTCAATTTATATAATTTATATCTATAGTCGATAAGGTAGGAATTGATGTTAAAGTACTTATTAGTTTTAAAAATAGGATTTTATAGAAAATTTAACTAAAAAATGAAAAATAAATAATATTTAAAAAAAAAACTAAAAAACACGATTTACATAAAATTCAACTAAAAAATATAATATAAATTTCAATAAATTTAAAAAAAGGCGTGCTGCTGAAATATATATTTTTTAATAATTCTTTTGAATTTGGTAATACTTTTGTTTTGAACATTTTCTGGGATCTTGTTGTAAACGCATATACGTCGCCCCACAAAAGACTTACTAACTCGACTTAGCCGAGTAGTAGGCATAACAAGTTTATGTTTGTTCCTCGTGTTTACATTATGATTGTCACAGTTTCTAGCTATTGAAGGGTGAAATAAAATGTTCAAGCTTAAAATAAGTTAAATAGCTGTTGTATTTTATTTTAGGACCGTAAATCTGAGATAGCGGAACACAGCTCTAAAACTTGTTCCTAAACTAGGCAAAGTTTTTACAAAACAAAAAGTTAGCAGTTGTTATTTCAGTGAGATAAAACAGGTATTAGGAAGTGAGCATTTCTGAGAGGAATCACGTGCCACCGCCTGCTAAAAAGTGTTTCGGACGTGAAAGGTAACCGCATTACTTTCAGAGTGTATACGTGATTTCATTTCAAAGTTGTATGCTGCGGTAGACTCCAAACTAGTTACTAACTGCATAACTTTTGTTAAAACAATTTTCGATCGGACCTTTTAAGCATTTAAATTGTTATATTCACCTACCAAAAACTACAGAGTTCGGAATAAATTATTATAATTCATCATTTGAATAATCTTTTTTATAAAGTCTAATAAATGCTTCTTCTTTATACTTTTAAAATAAATATATTTATAAAATTCAACAAATTAAGACTAAGTTTTTTATTATGAAAATAAGGGTTGAGATGAGCAGGACGTTCAGCTTATGGTAATTGATATGCCCTACCCATTACAATGCAGTGCCGCTCAGGATTCTGGAAATAGCCAAAAATTCTGAGCAGCACTACAACTGCGCTCGTCACCATGAGACACAAGATGTTAGGTACCGCTTGCTCGGCAACCTTAAGCCATCACATGTGGCTTTCTGGAAGCTGCCTCGCGCGTTCAAACAGGAGCCGCCTACTGTCATGTCTCCTTATGACAGACCGGGACTGCAGCCGGCGCTCGATGACGATGAGAAGGCTGAATGCCTCGCCGATAGTCTCGAGAGTCAGTGCTCTCCAAATGCAGCAGCCGACCCGACACACGTTGACGAAGTTGATCGTGAAGTTGAACGTCGCTCCGCTCTGAGCCCTTCAGGCGATGTAATAAAACCCACCTCTTACGAAGAGGTGAAGCTAATCATTAAGGAGCTTCACTCCAAGAAGGCCCCGGGGCCCGACACTATAAACAATAGGGTTCTTAAAATCCTACCCTCGACTCTTATTACTTTATTGGTTACCATTTTTAATATTCTATTGTCTAATAGCGCGTTCCCCGAACAATGGCAAGATTCCATTGTTATCGGTATCCCAAAACCCAATAAACCTAAAGCTAATCCGAGTAGCTTTAGGCCTATTAGCTTAATTAACTCGATCGGGAAATTTTACGAAAGATTAATTCTCGCGCGTCTTAATCATTACATCGCGGAGCTCAACCTGATACCCGACATACAGTTCGGATTCAGAACCGCTCACTCGTGTCCCCAGCAGGCTCACCGACTCACCGAGTACATTCTCGTACGGCGTCAACTTCACGCTACCACGGCAGCCGTGTTTTTCGATGTCGCGAAGGCATTTGACAAGGTATGGCACAACGGCTTAATATTCAAGCTGTATCAACTGGGAGTGCCAGACAGGCTCGTGCGCAACATACGAGCCTACCTTACTGATCGCTCCTTCCAATATCGAGTAGAGGGCACTCTATCCTCACCCAGACCCATCAAGTCTGGCGTGCCACAGGGTTCAGTCCTCTCACCCACTCTTTTCTCGCTCTTCACGAGCGACATTCCCAAGTTTCCGAGTGTCTAGCTCGCTCAGTACGCTGACGATACTTCACTCTACTTTGGCTCCGCTCTATTGAACCGCTCAACCTTGAGCAGGAACATTAAAGTACTTCAAGCCGCCGTCGATGAACTAGGCAACTGGTTCAGAAAATGGCGGATTGAAGTGAACCCCACCAAGAGTGCAGCGGTACTCTTCGGTAACGCGAATAGTATCCGCGTTAAAAAACGACCGACCGACGTCATTAAATTGTATGAAACACCCATACCGTGGGTGAAGGATTACAAATACTTAGGAGTCACGTTCAACAGCAATATGAACTTCAAGAAACATATTGATACGGTATGAAATAGAGCCCGATTTGCCCTCAGTCGTCTTTATCCACTTGTGTGTGGGCGAAGCAAACTTCCACTCAAACACAAAGTGACGCTGTACAAAACCATCGTACGGCCCATACTGTCATACGCAAGCGTCGTTTTCGCGCACACCCGACCGAGCTACTTACGTCGTTTGCAAGTAGTTCAAAATAAATTCACGCGCATGGCAACCGGAGCCCCGTGGTTCATCCGAAACGTTGACCTTCACCGCGACCTAGAGCTTCCGACGATAGCTCAACACTTTAAAGAGATCTCGCGACGCTTCTTTGACAAGGCGCCTAACCATCCCAACATCTTGGTTAGGAAGGCATGCGGGTACACCCCCCTTCACCATAGTCTCAACCCAATAAGACGTCCCAGACACGTAACGGTAGACCCGGATGACGACATCACCATCGCGAACGCGACACCCACACAAACACCGACACAGACACGCACACACCGCCTTCGCAGGCGTAGGCGCGGTCAACCACCGCAAACCACTGGCACTCGTCACTCTGACGATGGCCAGCGGCCCGCACCCTAGATACACCACACATTGTTTTGATACCCGACGAGACGTTAGTCCTCGTCCTGTAATCGTTTCACTACACTCACTCACACACGGACTGACTGACGGACTGACATACACCACTTACACAACCACGAACACACTCCACAAACAGACACAAACATACATGCACACTAACATTTACACTACTTACACACATACAAACATACATACATACAATCATAAACACATACACACACACTTACATACATTACACTAAACATCACCACACTCGCCGGCGAGTGTGTTCTTCTCATCTTTTCATCTTCATTTCATCTTCATTTTCATTTTCATTCTCTCTCCTTCCCACAAGCACACAGCCGGTCTGAGGTTCGAGTCTCCTTAGGAGACGCCCCGCGACTGTTGTTGCGTAGTCTTTGCGGCCTCCACGGCCCACATCCTACTTCGCTGTGAAAGCCAGGGCTGCTAACAGCACAGAGCAGGTTTTAGTCGGTATGGGGTGTCCGCTTACGCGGACACTCGAGTCCGACATATTACGCCCCGTTCCGGGGCGTAAATACGTAATCGTATTTCCTCCTCTCAAAAAAAAAAAAAGATGTTAGGTCTCATTTTCCCAGTAATTTCACTAGCTTCGGACCGAAACATAGTAATTCTTACACACTACTGCTTCACGGCAGAAAAAGGCGCTGCTGTGGTACCCACAAAATATTCAGCATCCTGTGCAAAGCAGCCTCCCACTGGTAAAATTAAGTTATTTATATTTCAATTTTATTTATGAATGTCCCATTAATTAGGGTGGTACAAATTAGGTCTTTCAAAAGCTTAAAGTACCTATCTCCTATTTAGCCACTGCCACTTACCATGCAAACTTGGTCTATGTCAAGATAATTACTATTTAATTTATAAGCGTTTTGATATTTTTTAAAGTGATACCCTCATATCTGGAATTAATTATCCAAATTTAATTTAATTTGTGTGATATTATTAAAGTCAAAATAAAAATAGATACAGTCATAGTGTATGCCTGTTTGAACTCGACATTTTTTATCTGTATTGTAGAGTTAAATTGTCTCTGCTGATATATATTTTATCACACTAGCTGACCCGACAGACGTTGTTCTGTGCATAATAAATAATATACTATTTTTCTTATGAATTTGTCAGTAATATTTCATAACACCAAGAATTATTTTGTAATATATGCTCCCTGTCAATGACGTTTTATATTATGTATAGAAGTCATTGCTCCCTGTTGATAACTACAATGAAATTGTTTCACAGCAAAATTGTCAAGACATGAGTCAATAAATTCTCGCATAGAAAATATGTCCATACAAAACAAAAATTGGAAATAAAAATAATTATGAGTCCAAAAACGAAATAAAAACTATCCTATCTCCCAAGTTGGACTAAACTGCACCCCATGAAGTAATTCCTATTAAAATCCGTTCATTAGTTTAGGAGTCCATCGCGGACAAACAACGTGTCACGTAATTTATATATATTAAGATTTATACATAATATAAGTACTAGTTAAATTAAAAATAGCTACAATATTATACAGACTAAAAATTTTCCTCTTCGTTAAAACTGAATAGGGAGCATATTGTTTAAATGCTATAGAAATGAAAAGCTTTACAAAACTAATTTAATAAACCATTAAAGCTATCTGAAGCAGGGGTGAGCATGGTGATTTATAGCAATATGAGAACATTAAAAACGCATTACGAAAACATGACTTCAGCCGGGATATTTAATAGCCGAGCCGTATAGCCTAGTCGGTGATTTGTTTACTAAAGCTAGGTTTGTTTCGTGACTGGGCGTTGTTTTTGTGATTGACCCACAATTTACCAGTGTAACCATATTTTTTTTATTGAAAAAAGGGACGAGGCGAGCAGGACGTTCAGGTGATGGTAATTGATACGCGCTGCCTTATTGAAAGACCCAAAAATTCTGAGTGACACTACGACTGCGCTAGTCACCTTGAGACATAAGATGTCAAGTCTCATTTGCCCAGTACTTTCACTAGCTACAGACCGAAACACAGTAATAATTATACATTACTATAAAAAAAATACAACTACAGGTATTGTTGGTTTTCGAACAATAAAATCTATGTAAAAAAACAGGAGAAATCACCATCTATCATAATTAAATCGGAAGATCAAATTAACCAAATCATATGACTAGTAATACGAGTGTTATTAATTAGTAATTTCTGCGTTTTGGAACTTTTCAAAATACCTATCATACTATATTTTATTAGTTTAAGTGCGTTCACACAGTATCACTCGTGCAACAGTGTTTTACTGATAATATTATATTATTATTATAACATGGCATGTGCATCAATAAACCATCTTGTTACTTTTATAATACCAGGGTTGTCACACTTATAATTATGGCATACTTTTAATTTTAAAATTCAATACTATACAACAATTTTCTACTGAACTAGATGATTACCAGAATTCGGACCTTTGCATTAGTACAGATAACTTTACTATATGTAGTGAATATATTAATGTGAAAAATTCATTTAAAATAATTTCATTGAATATAAGAAGTATTCACAAAATTTTTAACCAACTCCTGGTGTCTCTGGAACTTCTTGGAATAAGTTTTGACATATTAATTCTCACTGAATGTAGGATCAAGCATCATAATTCCAATCACACTTTACCTGGTTATATCCCATTGCATACTAAGATAAATCCCGTTCAAAATGATGGGGTTGTTATTTTCATTAAGGATAGTATTGCTTTTAGCTGTGCAGAACTGGAGGTTTTTGGGGCTAACTGCTTACAGCTCGACTTAAATAATGAGCTCACTTTAATTGCCCTATAGAGATCGCCTTCTTGCGCTAATATTGAAATCTTTCTAGACTCCCTGGATCATAAATTTAAGCAGGTAGGTCGTTCGAAAAACATCATTTATATGGGTGATACAAATATCAACATTACTGGTAATATACACCCCCAAGCAAATGATTACTTAGCACTATTAGCCCTTCATAATATAGAAGTCGGCATAGACGTACCGACTAGAGACAATAGTTGCATTGATCATTGCATGTATAGACTAAAAAATAACAAAGCTGCTAAATTTGCTGTGTTAAAAGCTGATATTACCGACCGCTATGTAACTTTTTGTAGTGTGTACGCAAAAGATAAATTCTCTTATATCGAAGAACGAAAACCTCCTTTTCAAAAAAGATGTATTGACTATGAACAGCTCCTCAAAAATATAAGTTGTCAATCATGGGATGAAATCTGTAGTGAAACAGAGGTTGACAAAGCCTTTCAATTATTTCATGACATTATAGTTACACATATTAGAAATAATACTTCAGTTAAAAGCAATATATATAACCGAATAATAAAAGATGCTAGAGGAAAATACTATAGGATAAAAATTTCTAAATATTCAGGGGATTCTAAAAAGATATGGAAAATTTTGAATGAAGCTTCTAATCGAAAGAATAAACAAAAGTGTACTATAAAAGAAATGTTAATAAATAATAAAGTTGTAAATTTTTCTTCAGAGGCAAATAAAATAACAAACGCTCTTAACGGATTTTACTGCTCAATAGGACATGACCTTGCTCAAAAGCATCTAGATAAAGTAACAGCTACAGAGAAAGCCCTATGTAGCAAAATTAGTCTCCCCCGTATAGACAATTTTTTTTATTTAAAACCTACAAGCCCAGCAGAGGTTAACAAATGCATAAAAACACTTAAAAATACAGAATCTTGTGGGCACGACGGCATTACTTCTAAAATCTTAAAATTACTGATTAATGAAATTGCTTTTCCTCTCTCCACCATGATTAATTTAAGCTTTAAATCAGGAATATTTCCACAGACATTAAAAACTGCCATAATTATGCCATTACATAAAAAAGGGCCAGTTAACGTTGTGTCAAATTACCGTCCTATTTCACTTTTGCCTATTACTTCAAAAATAGTTGAAAAAATTATGAAAATTAGAATAAACGCGTACACCTCCGATGTCTTGCATAATAATCAATACAGATTTAGAGAGAGGGAATAGGAACCAGTGATGCTATTCCTAATTTACAAAACAGATAGCCTTGAATCATGAAAGCAAAAACAAAACAGTTGCCGCATTCATTGATCTAGCTAAAGCTTTTGACACCATTTCACATCAGTTATTGTTAAAAAAATTGGAGTTATACGGATTCATGGGAAATGCATTAAAATGGTTTGCTAGTTATCTTAAGAATCGAAAACAATTTGTACGGATCGGAAATCAAGTTAGCGCTGAAAATGGACCAGAAATTGTATTTGGTATCCCTCAGGGAAGCGTGCTAGGCCCAATTTTGTTTAATATTTATCTTAACGACTTCTGTTCTTTACTGACTCTAAGTCATTATCTCTAAGGCTCAAAAACTTAACCTCAAAATTATCTTAAAAAAGAATCGCAGGTTTCCAACGGAAGAGTTATTTAAACTGAGTAAAGTACTAACTCCAAGAAAATTATATGTATGGCAATTAGCAATATATATGGCAAAATATATTGATTACTTTCCACTTGAGCAAGTTCAGAGTCACCTTAGGCGAAGAAAACAAAGATGTTTGGTTCCACTGCGAACGAAGCCAAAATTATTCAACAACCTCCCTCCGGAGGCAACTAATGTAATTCTATGTGCTCAAAACCCTCTCGAAAAAAAAATTTAAGTTGGATATGAAGAAATATTTGCTAGTCTGCTCTTTTGAAAACTTTAAATGTCTTTATGACAAGATTTGTTGATGCTAATGCTATTTGTATTTATCACGGACACTTTATCATGTTTACTATGTACAAGTAACTATACTTCAAACTTAATACAATAACACTGTTGCACTAATATTACTTATATTTTATATAAATTATTCTTTTTTTATAACTTTTCTTATTGTTTCTTATATATGTATGATAATCCAAATAAAACTAATAACAATTAAGTTTAGTTAGGTAAATAATTCATAAGATTAAAATTTTAGATTAAATTAGAAAACTTTAATATTTTATTTTTTAACAATTAGGCCGAGGACTTCTGGACAGCCCTAGCACACGCTAAGGTCTAATTGGGGTGCCAGTTGCAATCACCAGCCTTAAGTTTTAGTCTAATGCTTTGGTCTATATATTTTTTTTTTTCACTTTTTTAAGTCTCTAAATAAATAAAAAAAAATACTGCTACACGGCAGAAATAGGCGCCGTTGTGTTACTGTGCCAGCATCCTGTGCAAAAGAGCCTTCCACTGGTAAATTACATTTACATTTACTGGTATATATTACAGAATACTATCTGTTTCCCTGAGACTTCTCCGCGTTTACCCCTCTCTCTCTAGTCGTTCCCTCATGACTGAGGAACTGACGTGGTCATCGACAAGTGGTCCACACTTGGAGTTAACTATTTGTTTCTATCGGCTTCTATCCATCGCGGCCCTGACGTTGAAGCTAAACCTTGGGGACGAAGATCAGCCTCGGGCTCGCTTGCCATTTGTGTTGCCAACTACGATCAATTTCTCCAGGATCTCATTACCCCTTCGCATTAAGTGGCCAGAATACGAAAGAATTTGTTGGTGGCATATCGTGGACAGACGGGTTTTTATCTTGAGCTGTGAGAGGATCGACACATTTACCAGTGGAACCAACCAGAAAACAAAAATTTAATCTTCCTTACGTGCACGTTATTCACGACACAGTGCCTACGAGTTCTGACGGCTACGTCGTAGCGTGGTAGGAGTTGGTATCAGGCCTACGCTATGCGGCTACTAGATTACTTATAGGTGTTCCGAAATGATGTTATGGAAAATTGATTTATTTAGGTGAATTATATATTTTTATTTTTGTATTTATTTTTTATAATGTAAAGGTTAAGTAGCTCTAATCATGTGTCTATTAATGTCGCCATTGTTGCGCCACGCTGTATACAAAACAATTATATAACATCGATAAGGCAGTTTTCGTTCGTTTCCGTTCGACCGTTTTTCTCTTTCTTTGAAAATTCAAATACAATGAGAAAGTCTTTTCTTATTCAGATTAATATTTATCCTATTTCATTCACAAGTAATGTAGCTTTGTATTGGTAACATACTTTTCAATATCAGTTGAGTAGATCCCGAGACAACCTCATACAATCCCACAAACATTACCTATTTATAATATTAATATAGAAGAATGGTTATTGTCAGACATATTATATAGTATTCCATTGGCCGTCCTTACCGTCAACGAGTGGGACTGCTATGTGTCTAACAGTATATGACATGACTATGGTAACTTGCCTAACGTACGCGCATTGCAATTAAATTACAGATAGTTAGAAATTCTGCCACAAATCGCACCCTTACTGTATGTCGTAAAAGAGTTCCATTGATCATCCTATTCGACTACGACAATAACTTGACCATAGCGATATTACGGTAGGTGACTCAAATATCCGAATAGCATATAAAAGATTCGGCCGAGTATCGTCAATTTGCTCCTAAGAATTGAAGAGTTCCGTTGCTTTGTCATGGATCCCATGTCAGAACCTAACCAAACTCTGATCAAACTCTTGAGATATACTTCAATTTCCAATAAAAAAAAATCATCGAAGTCCATTTGTGGCGCACATACTTTATACAAATTTAAGTCTTTCTTATGGATCCCATTGTTAGAACTGGACTTGATCATTAAAATTGTTTTACCCAGTCGAAAGTTCTGAGGTAACAAAAATAAAAAATACATTTGAATTGAGTACCTCCTCCTTTTCTGAAGTCGGTTAAAAATAGAGTTAGAGATAGCTTAACTACCACTCAACCAAATCCTGAAACAGATGATCTTGGATTTATGAATCAATTGAAATGTTATTTAAAAAACTAGTTGTAGCTTTACTAATTTAAATTGAACAGAACCTGTGAAATATTGATAATGCAACTTATTATTTTACTACTGGTCGGTTTGCGCCAGAAAAGACAAAGGAACAATTTGAACTCAGCAAGATTGCTTCCTCATTACTTTCTTTTATACTCTGCGGGTATTTTACTCCAAAACTGGTTCTTGTAGAGGAAATGCGGGAAAACGATTTCTAACTTAAATGGGACGGCTTAAGTAACTAACATTTCTTTGTTGTAACATGTATTTTTAAAGACGTTGAGAAGTAATTTTAAATGGAATTTTTAAGTGTAACGTTTTATGCAAAGGAATTTATTTTTATGTGAGCAATGATGTTAACTTTACCAGTGGGAGGCACCTTTGCACAGGATGCCAGCTAGATTATTTCTGCCACAACGAAGCCTATTTCTGCCGTGAAATAGTTATGTGTAAGGATTATAGTGTTTCGGTCCAAAGGGCGTTCAGCTGATAATTGATACGCCCTGTCCATTACAATGCAGTGCAACACAGGATTTTTGAAAAACCCAAAAATTCTGAGTGGCACTACAATTGCGCTCGTCACCTTGAGTAATTTATTTATTTTATTCGGGAAACAAACAGTACAACTTAATACACTAAATACGTAATAAGATGTTAATTCACATTCGCCCAGTAATTTCACTAACTACGGCGCTTCAGACCTAAACACAGTAATGCTTACACATTACTGCTTCACGGCAGAAATAGGCACCGTTGTGGTACCCATAATCTAACAGACATCCTGTGCAAAGGAGCCTCTCACTGGTATGTAATGTGATGTGTGTAATTAATCCCAGAAGTGAGGGTTTCACTTTAAAAAGGAACAAATTATTTTATAACATAAAATAACGTGATACTTCTATACAAATATATCATATAGAACTATCGAATAAATAATTCACAAGAATCCATTTTTACAATCCAATGAGCTCATACGGTTAACCACCATCGATCAATGTTTCGGCGTCATTAATCTTTCCCATCAATCAACTTGACGCCATATTTTCCATGAGTTATCTTTACTTCCCTTATTTCATTATATCAACAAACTCGTTAACGATCTTAATTTATCTCATTAGAAATTTTAAACGAATTTTCGATACGCAAAATCGCGTTTGGAAGCAAAACTTGTATAACTAATTAATGGATAACATCAAATGGAGGTTATTTAATGTTGTAATTTAAGTCTAGGTAGACTGGAAAAGAAAAAAGGAATGATTTTTTTATTTGTAACATAGATAATACGTAATAATACGTAAACACAACATTCTATTATAATATTGTAAGTAAGACACAAACAAAAAGAAAACCTGTTATATAAAACATCTTTATACGACAAATTGACCGTATTGCCGTAACGGCCGTTCCAAATTTAATATCTACAGATAGAGATAAATTACTACCTTCTACTGTCAGTATTAGAAGGTTTCAATAATCTGAAGCTATCCCGATATACCCGATAAGTCATTCTTATCGCCTTATATTGGGACTCGTGAATTACAATTTCCATACAAACTTCTATCGCTGGTAAGTTATACGACCTCCCATTGACAGACAGCGTGTACGGATAAGGTAAGCTACCGCCGATAAGTTTATTGGGATATAAAAGTCACCGATAGTTACGATTTTTATCTCAAGTACAGCCACAACCGGAGATAGACTGAATATTGGGAACGGCTGTTTGTGGGTCCATATCACCATGTTTATTAGTATACGATGGGCCATTTGGTGACATCACCATAAAAATATAAAATGAAATAAAAACTTATTATAGCTTGTAAACAAATCAAATGAAGTGAAATATATAAATGAGGCTTTTATTAATACTTCTCAACATGTTTTCAAATGAACAATATTTAGTTTCGCGCAATGCAATATTTAACAAAACATAATTATCAAATAATGAATGAGCAACCTAAATTAATAAAATGAAATATTATCCGACAGCCATTAATTTTCCTATCCGCTTAGTTACTAGTAACTGTGCCAAAAGTTTTAATTAATGTATCAGATAATTTGTTATTTAATACAGAACATATTTGAAGTTGGTAATTATTTCAATATTAACTTATCATTTTGTTTGAACTGATATTATTTCGAGGCTATTAGCTACGTGATATGAAATTTTTTATCAAAATAAGGGATGAGACGAGCAAGGCGTTCAGCTGATGGTAATTGATACGCCCTGCCCATTACAATGCAGTGTCGCTCAGGATTCTTAAAAAACCCCAAAAATTTTGAGTGGCACTATAATGGCACTCGTTACGGTTGTTCCCAATATACTATCTACAGATAGTAATAAATTACTACCTTCCACTGTCAGTAATTAGCTGTCAATAATCGGAAGCTGTCCCAATATACCCGATAAGTCATTCTTAGCGCCTTATATTGGGACGCGTGAATTGCAATTTCCATACAAACTTTATATCGCTAGTAAGCTTTACGTCGTCCCATTGACAGACAGCGTGCACGGATAAGGTGAATTACCGTCAATAAGATAAGTGGGACAGAAAAGTCTACGATAGTTACGATTTTTATCTCAAGTAAGAGATAGACTGAATATTGGGAACGGCCGTTAGAGACAAAAGATGTTAAGTCTTATTTGCCCAGAAACTTTAGTAGCTACGGCGCCCTTCAGACCGAAACAATAATGATTATACATTACTGCTTCACAGCAGAAATAGGCGCCGTTGTAGTGCTCATAATCTAGGTAAATAGGTAGGTAGGTAAATAGGTCACATAATGATTTATGATCAGCGCGTCTCATACTCTCTTGAACTACCACAGGAATCATAATAGAAACACAAAACCGGCGATGAAAACGTACATATTATGAATTCGAAAACCGAAAACACGTTGGTATCAACCGATACGTGGCGGGCAAGGATCGAACCGGTTGCTGACAGTGATCGGTTCTATATCTATTGCGTCTGATGTAACTGAACTCCTCCTAAACAGCAGGACAGATTTTAATGAAACTTTCTGTGTGTCTTCAGGTAGATGGTTTAGATTCACAATTGAACTACCTCCTAAGCGGCTGTTTTTTTGTGTGTTCCAGTGAATTTGAGATTGGTTTAGATTCTCAGTTCCGTCCATATAATATAATGCTCCTGCTCATGTGTATGTTAGTGAGCTCTTCCTAACGGCTGGACTGATTTTTCAAATTTAAGACGTGTGTACAGGACAACGTCTGTCGGTTCCACTGGTTATTAATAAAATATAATTCATCTGTTTAAAAGTCATTGACGTTTTCATGGTCAATGGAAAATTCCCTATAAATATTAATGTTGAGAGTGTCAAATATAAGGTTCTTTTTATTTTGATTTTTCCACTGACTGTAGGTTTGAGTATTTCGTCTAAATTTCAGAAAATAAAAGGTCTTGACAGACAGACAGACAGACGAACGTAGAGATAGACAACAAAGTGATCCTATAAGGGTTCTGTTTGATCATTTTGAGTGAGGTACGGTACCCTAAAACGCAAATATGCTGTCTGTATTATGGAATAAACTCCTCAAACTTAACTAATTGGTCACAATCAATACCTACAGGCACTGTTTGTGTTCATTCACCGACTTCAGTAAGTAGGAGGTTCTTAATTAGATTACGCAGAGATTTGTGAACCAATTTACGTGATTCTTTTTCTTTTTTTTTTATGGACTAGGAGGACAAACGAGCGTACTGGTCACCTGGTGCTAAGTGATCACCGCCGCCCACAATCTCTTGCAACACCAGAGGAATCACAGGAGCATTGCCGGTCTTTAAGGAAGGTGTACGCGCTTTTTTTGACGTACACCTTGTACGTGGGTCCTACTACCTGTTACTCACACCTAACAAACGTTCTTCACGACATTTCATTTATCTTACAAGAACGTGAAATAGAGTTTCGAACAGTATTTTTTCGGAAGCGATTCATTTTTCCGTTCCCGTTTATTGGAATCTATATTTTACTAAAAAATAAAAGGATACATTAAAGTTTATCTGATGTAATCGATTTTATACTTTTTAGTTTTTGAAGTCGGTTTTTTTAAACGTAGTTTTTTAAAGGCCTCTGGAGCTGGTGAGATTACTGGGCTATTTGGGCTGAGAGATTTAACATCTTACGTCTATGGGCGATGAATATGATCGAATATCAGGGCCGGTCAAAAATATTAATTTCCTTAAATAATCTTACTACTATTATTACATACTTACTTAATATATTACTGAATATATCACCTACTATATTACTTGTCTTGCCACTTTTTATCATAAGAAACAAAAACTCAACATAATAATCTAATCATTCATAAATCTACATTAGTTATTAAATTAGTCAGTCATTTCTGAGCTACAATTGAGTTATGTAAAACGAATTTCAATCTTCTTATTGTAACCAAATGTCGTTGAACAGTTTAACATACTTTTAAAGAAAGCAAAATAATAAAACCCACCATTATTGACTTCGAATGGCACATAAAACAAATTATATCAAAAGGTAAGACAAGAATCTAGAACGGAATTTAATATTTTATTCATATAACTTAATTGATAGCTCTGGTACCTTCACCCTCGGTAAGAAATACCACAATTGAGATATTTGAAATACGCCGCATATTCTGAACATCTTCGATCCTGACGTTAATAAGAAAATATTTTTACAGGAATACATTTTGTGGGTAGTTTATATTGTACTTATATCTACGTTAAATATTATTTCTAGATATATTCAAATTCAAATAAAATAATATAATGTATGTGTATGACTTCAAAGCCATCAATATGTGGCACATACCAAAATAGTATTTTATTAATATTAAAGGTAAAGGTTTGCGAGGTGTATAAAATTTAATTTAAACATTATTTTTTTTTTACTTTTTTATTTTAGTGTCAGTTAATAATGATAAAATTTAATCAACCTGAATGAAAGCTTCTAAAAGGCATACACAAAAAACAATTATATCATCCACGTACACAAAAATTTTCGTAAAATGAAAACTTCTGAGCCAAACTATGTAAAAATTTTATGGGACAAAATGGCATCTATTCCGTATCTAATTAAAGAAGAATTACGTAAAAAATACCGATCAAATTGAGAACCTCCTCCATTTTTGAAGTCGGTTAAAAATAGGTATTAACTATTGTTAGAAATCCCTAAAAGTCTATGTACTATGTTGCGGTATGTTCTGCGATCGTGGCATGAACCTTGTTCAATTTCAACCCCAGAAGACTAGACTCTAACGGCCTTACAAATAAAATTGGTATAAAATAATAACTAAGCATAAACAAAGAATATGCAAATTGTTTACAATATCGTTGACAACACTGTCAAAACAATGATAAATTCTGAAGTTTTCCGAATGACAAGCGGCCTTGCAAATAAACGCGGCAAACGTTATACGTCCGAATTAAACAATCGTAAGCAAAATGTCTATTTGTAAACATTTTGCATTTTCTTGTTTTATGATTAGTTATAACTTTATGCCAATTTTATTTGTAAGGCCGTAACTGTCTTATTCATAATGACTTCAAACATCTCTAATATACGCTTGTTAAAAAATGGTATTCATAATCGCATATTAGAGCTAAAACGCTCATTATCTCTTCGATAAAGCTGACGTGACTTATAGTAGCTAGGACCCTTCTATAAACCTATTTTAAGCACTCGAACACAAAAAAACATGGCCGACATCGATCAGCTGTTCGTTAAATAATGAGTTAAATAGCTTCCGCACAAAGTTGTTGGGTATCCGTCATAGATTGACAACCGACAGACTTCAAAACTTCTATTCTATTCTATTCTTCCTACTGTGGCTTCTGTGGAAGATATACCACAGATTTGCCAGAATCACGTTAGATTAGACTACCAAGCTTTGAGTATGTGTCTTCTAAGTTTAACGGTAATAATCGGTGTTCAGATTACATAAAGTTTAATTTTCAAATAATATCTGAAACAAATAATATACATGCTTGTAAGACTATAAATGACATACACAAATAGAAATACTTAAATAATTAATTAATATAAGTACTAAATAATATTTACAACTTAATCTTATTTATTTTAATATATTTACACAAAATATTTACAAAAGGAGTGTAAACTAGGGAGAGGAGACATTTAACGGAGGTTGGACGGGGGACTTCAGCGGGTATATAATTGTGCAGAGAAGTTTGCATTAAGGGACAACTAAAGAATAAATGATCCATGTTTCCCTCATCAAGGCCACAATCACATAGAGAATGATCCCTAATTCTAAGTTTTGCTAGAAAGACTGGAGTGCAGGCATGGTTTAAACGTAAGCGGCATATGGTTGAGATTATTGTTTTATTATGAATCCTACATTTTGAGAACCAAGGTTTTTGAGGAATTTCTGCTTGGAGTTCTCCATAAAATTTGCCTTTTAAAGTTTTGGAAACTTGCCAAATGTTTGACCAACTCTCATACATCTTGGGTTTCAGGGTAGAGCACAAGTCATGAGTGAATATTTCTGAATACTGAAAGGAACCTGAATGAGCAGCTGATCTAGCACAGGCATCTGCATTTTCATTACCAGAGATGCCCATGCGACCTGGAATCCAAGCTAAAACTATGTTAATTTTGAGTTCATAGCACTCTTTCAAAATTTCTCTTATTTTGAGAATGATGGGAAACTGACTTTTTGTCTTAAACGGATTTGAGAGAATTGATTGGAGGCAACTTTTAGAGTCTGAAAGGATAATAGAATTGTTCATGTTGTGAGACTTAACAAATAGAATAGCTTCAAGAATGGCGATTGATTCCCCTGTAAACACAGAAGTGGTAGGTGGGCAGCTATAACTCAGTATAATTCTTGTTGAGGGAATCCATTCTGCAGCCCCAACCGGACTCATGTCTGTTTTTAAAGCATCCGTGTAGATTTTATACCAATGTCGAAAATCTGAGTCCAATATATGAGAAAAAGTTTTATTTGCTTCTATAGAAAACTTATCAACACCTAAGTCTAAAATTACTGAGGGTTGGAAAGTAAGAGCATTGAAAGGCATAGAAAATAAAGGCAATTTAGAATATTGAAAGAGAGGGTTAGAGAGCTGAGAAAATAAAAGGTAACTATTTATAACACAAGGTCTTATGTCTTCAGGTACAATATTATTATCATTGTATAAAACAGCTAATTGTTCTGATTTTTGGAGTAAGGGATGAGCTCGGCAGCCAGCTAGTTTAAAGAAAAATTTATTGGCAAGGAATTGTCTACGTAGTGAGAGGGGAGGATCCACACATTCTACTTGCATTGCATTAATAGGGCTGGATTTCATAGCTCCCAATACTAAACGTAAACATTTAGCCTGAATTCTGTCCAATTTATTTAGACCTGCTTTGTTTGCTGGGATTAAGAACATAGTGCCATAATCTAAATGAGTGCGAATTATGGCATTGTATAGTAATTTTTGAGTGACGGGGTGAGCTCCCCACCAGACACCAGACAATGAGCGAAGAATATTAATATTTTTCTCACATTTCTGTGAGACATAATCAAAATGCTTGACGCCAGATAATTTGTGATCCAACCAAATACCCAAAAACTTAACATTATTAACAATTGGTAGATCAACTTCATAAATTTTAATTTTAATAGGTGGAAGAATTCTTTTATTTGTAAATAAAACTACCTTACTTTTAGATGTTGATAGAGACAGTCCATGTTGTGTTAAATATTCAGAAAGATAATCAAGAGCATTATTTAAATGATTAGATGAATCTTGTATAGACTTGTCAGAAGAATACAGGACAATGTCATCTGCATATTGCAGTATCTGACAGAAAGGTGTAACGGTACTGTTGAGGTCATGGGTATACAGATTATAAAGAAGGGGACTAAGGACTGAGCCTTGAGGTAAACCTTTCCAAACTGACTTAGGAGGGAGGTAAGAGGATGGACCTTTAATAGTGATGGATCTCTCCATTAACATGTTACATATGAAACGGGATAACTTCACGGGGATACTCAGCTGGTTGAGTTTACTCCTGAGTAGGGGAAGTGAAACGTTATCATATGCAGATTCTATATCAAGAAAAACTCCCACAAGGTGTTCTTTTCTGAGGAGTGCTATTCTAATGTCAGTTGTAAGGATACCTAAGCTATCTAAGGAGCTCTTGCCCTTTCTGAAACCGTACTGGGAGGTGGAAAGGAGATTATTGGTTTCAACAAACCACTCAAGTCTTTGTTTAATCATGATTTCAGAAACTTTTGCAAGAGCAGAAGAGAGGGCAATTGGCCTATAGCTGGTAGCTTCAGATGGATTCTGACCAGGTTTAAGTAATGGAATAATTACCTGATTTTTCCAAGGTGGAGGGATGGAACCAAGATCAAAAAGGTTATTGATTATGCTAAGATAATATTCCTTGGTTGTAGATGATGAATTTTTAATGAAAGAGTATGGGATTCCATCTGCCCCAGGAGCAGAGTCAACTAGGCCATCCAGAGCAAGAAGAAGTTCAGAGAATGAGAAGGGGGACTCTAAACTGTGAGTTGAGGCAAGAGGGATTGGGGGGGATGGAAAATAGTCCATATTTGGAACTGAAGGGGGGGACATCCTATCTGAAAAGGAATCAAGCCATACAGAAGGATCCACATTAAAATCACACACCTGATCACAAAATGAACCTCTAAATTTTTTAATTTGTTTCCAGACAGTTGAGGATGGAGTGCTTGGTTTTAAATTCTGGCAAAAATTAATCCAACCTTGTTTTTTCTTTTTTCTGAATAAATGGGTAGCCTTCGCCGCCACTTTTTTATAATAAGTAAAGTTTGACATGGACATGTTTCTATTGTAATTTAATTCAGCTAATTTCCTTTCTTTAGCAGCAGCAGTGCACTCAGAGTCCCACCAAGGAGTTGAAATCTTATTTGAAACAGGTTTTTTTAAAGGGAAGTTGTTGTCAGCACATGTAATCATGGCATTAGCTAATTTATTATAATTATCTACTGCATTAAAATGGTTAGTGACTGGAAACTCAGCAATTTTTTTATCAAGACAAGAAGAATATTTAGGCCAATTTGCTTCTATTAATCTATATTTAAGAGATGGGGAAAAATTTTGGGGTGGAATTACTTTGTCAGGGATAGAAATTATTATAGGAAAATGGTCACTACCATGGGAATTATTTAAGATGTTCCAAGAAAGGAGAGGAGCCAGACACGGAGAACATAAGGTGAGATCAACTGCACTTTTGGGATTTTGAGAAGGAGAAACCCTTCAGGTTGGAGAGCCATCATTGATAATGCAGAGATTGATTTCATCAAATACATCCAACAGGGAAAGGGCAAAATAGTCAGTGTGACTTGAACCCATGAGGGATGATGGGCATTAAAGTCTCCCATAATAATAATAGGAGGGGGAATAGACGATAACAAAAGGAGAATATCTGCAATCATAGTTGATTGCGGATGAGGCACATAGATTGATACTAAGGAGAAGTTCATTACCTTTGCTGCAACAATGTTTATACCAGGATGGGGATTAGGAAGGATAATTGGGGAAAAGGGAAGGGTGCGTCTTATAAATAAGGCGCAACCCGCACCAACACTTTCTGCTCTATCATCCCTAAGGCACATATAGCCGGGGACCCTGAAGTGAGTTCCAGGGACCAGCCATGTCTCAGAGATGGCGATGGCAGAAGGAAGATATTTATTAATTAGGTGTATAAGGCTGGGTTTTTTAGGACGTAGGCTTCTGGTGTTCCATTGAAGAATGGACACTGGGGCCATGAATTTTACCAATAGATAAGATTTGTGATAGTTGATGGGCAACGTTGGACGGTAGGCTAAGATTGTTCTTAGTAATCAAAGAGAGTAAGATTGACAGGAGGGCCTCCAAGAGGTTATCATCCTGTGTTGATGAAGAAGAAGAAACTTGGTGGTTTAGGGCAGAGCCATTTGGGAAGGCTGAAGGTACATCAGCAATGATAGCTTGGTGAGCAGCTCGATCATAAGGTTTACTCAATAAGGGTTTGGAACGTGGAGAAGAAAATACAGTTTTCTTATAGCTGACTGTGGGAGAAGGAGTGGGTGTCTGGCTCATGTGTGCTGAGGAGTAGTTATGGGATACAGAGGGGTTACGGAGAATTTCTGAGTATGGCCTCATCACCTTTGGGCAACGATTTGAGGCCTCCTCATAGGAAATGTTCTCTTGGGACATAATAATTTTAATTGTTTTTTGTCTGCCCAGTTCAGGGCATTCCTTGTTTGTGGCAAAGTGTTGTCCTGAACAGTTAATACAGATAGCATCCTTTTCAGTTGTATCACATGAGCTACCAGCATGAGCTTGAGTACATTTGTAACATCTTGGGTTAGATCTGCATACAGTTTTGATGTGACCAAATCGGCAGCAGTTAAGGCATTGGATTGTAGGGAAAAGGTAGGTTTCAACAGGGAGGGAATTATGGAAGAGGGATATTTTTTCAGGAAGCACTTGACCATGGAAAGTTATTACAATTGTTTGAGTAGGTAACCAAGTAACTTTACCTTCCTCAATGACCTTTCTGTTGAATCTGCGAGCCTTTAAAATCTTACCACAACCAGTGGGAAGACTGACAGACTCCACAAAATCGTTCATAGATAAGTCCACAGGAACCCGGCGGACTATACCCATCTTGGTTATGTTGAAGTTTGGGATTGTTGCTGTATATTTATTGGCAGATAATACAGGGTTATCTAAAAATTTGTTTGCATCACCAGACGATTTGAATGTGACAGCTATTTTATTCCTACCGATTTTTTTTATGCCGTCAGGGCAAATATTTGGAATTTTATGCCTATGCAGTAGTTGACCGAATTTGATGGGCTTTATAGTTTGGCCTGAGGTAGGGTCTTCCTCGATACGAGAAACATGGATAATAAATGGACCTTTATCAAAATCCGTATATTGTTTAAAACCAATAACTAAACTTGGGTCACAAAATACATTCTGAATGGACGCCGAAGCCAGATCCGTATCAGTTATAGTTTTTTTTGCAGCGTTTTCTTCTGAGCTGCTTGTATGTTTACGCCGTTTTGACCCGGCGAGAGTAGTAGGGATTCGCCGGTTCTGGCTCACAGTAGTAGGGATTCGCCGGTTCTGGCTCCTCGATTCTGGCTCACTTGCTCGTGATGCCTACTAAAAAAAAAAAAAAAGAAGTTTGGTGTCAAACTGGGGGTTTTGATGTATTTCCGAGCGATTGCGCTGATCCGTTTTTCGATATCTCTTATAGTTTCAAAGTTAGCTTTTTAAATTAAACAGATCCATAATCATTAATAATCACTGGTCATTTAGCTAATGATTGGTGAGCGACTCAATGTCTAAATTTCCATGAACGTGATACAGGTAATTTACTAATTACCTCTATCACATTCGTTACTACGATTAAAAAGACAGTTTCTGTATTTATTATTTATTTTTAAAACATGATTTAAATAAAGTATATAATAAAACATCATTGCAGATTGTATCATTTTCAAAATATTTGATGAAATCATTCAAACTCTTCTTATTAAACTTAAAGTATAGATACATTATGCAGTACTCGCCACACACTGCGGTATATTCATTCTGTACTCTTGCAGTATTGTAGTTATACATTCTGCAATTCCTTTGTAAAAACATCAGCTGGAATCCCTGAGGTGGACGACCATATGAATCGAAGTATTGTCCAATACCCTGCTCATCAATGTGTATTGCAACCCAGTGAGTGCCTGGCTTATTATCACTATCTAAATTGCTGACAATATAACAGGGCGTTACAACATATATCGGCAATCGGTTTGCCGCGTAAACATTATTTTTAATACTGGGATCGATTTTGTTCAAATAATTCTGTATCTCGATTGTATTCATATTAGTTGAGAACAGGGTCTTGTCAGTTGCGATGATTGAATAGTTATGTGGATCATAATAACATAAGCACTCAATAAATAAGGCTTTAATGTATCTTATTCATGTATTTAAAACTTATATGGTTACAATAAAACAAAATATCATTACAAGCGATTCAAATATAAATCTATGAACATTTGATGAAATTATATTTTCATCAATTTTATTATAATATAAAAGCTGATTGAAAACGAACTTTGTAACATAACATACTTACGTAGTCATTAGTACAATCTGGAAATGTTGACTCCATTAAACTATCAATAATTGAACTTATCATTTAAGTGCCATTATGTTTCACCATAATAAAACAAAATATCATTTTATATACATATTTTTATTATATAAATTTATAAGGTAATCTAGTATTTAATCAACATAAAAAATACACAAGGATACAAACGATTCAAACATTAATTATTATATTCTAACTGCTGTAATCTACAGAAATATTACGATTTTTATCAATTTCAATAACATTATCGAATTCCGCATAAACAATACAGTTAATTGTTTGTGTAAGAGCTGATTCAAAACGAACTTCTAATCTTACACTACCATGTTTTATAAGATTCCAATGACTTGAAGAATTTGCTGATAAATCGGGTGTTAAGTCGAAGGCTAGCAAGCAAAACCCTTTGGCATATTGCTCTCTTGATACTCCATTGCCTTCATTTAGGAAATGTATACCTGTTCCTGAGAATAACGTATGATAGACCGTAGTAAAAATATTATTGTCAAACGATGGCTGTAAGGCTTTTGAAGGTATCTGTTGTCCATCTATGTATAAACAAAATGTATTAATATCATAATTTTCGAAATTGAATGGGTTTTTTGTGAGACTACCATTAAAGGATGCATTATTCACAAAACCGACTATACACCTTTTGGGTATTTGACCAAGGAATATGTTATCAAGGGTTTTCCCCTGAATGCCTGATGGTATAGTTAAAACTTTGACTTCTGCTCGCGTGATTGGATATTTTGCTGTAGTAGATGATAAAACTTTTTGATGTGCAAGTAGCACAGTTGGGTTGATTCGTGCTCTTCGAATAATAAGAGTTGCATCTGTAATAGACACTTTAAATTTATGGTCAGTTGATGAAGCCATGAGATTGAAATTTTCTCTAGAACGAACTAACTTTACGCACATGTCAACGCCATTAATCAAAAATTTTTCTTGATTGAATAAATCTCCATGTAAATGTCCTATCATTTCTATTTCTTTGCTTTCACTAGCCAATTCTTGTCTTTTAATAAATCCTTTATTTTGTTCATCAGTTGCATCCATTTTTCCAGCTGAATCTTCATACCATAGACCACAAGTGAGATGAGATTCTTTTGCAGCAGGTGCATAATTCAATAGAGTTTCAATATAAGCTCGATATGCATATGTATTATTCGGTGGCGATACAAGTTTTTGATTTAAATATACATCAAGTTGACTGAAAAGTGTATGTAACCAATTATTAACTGGGGCCACAACTGTCGGTACTGTCAGTTTTGTATAATCTTGATTCAAAACTTTAGCTTTTATATGGAGTAAAGTATGGGATAAATCCACATAGTCATCACCTGCCCCAGGTACTTGAAATTCTATTGGTCCATCATCAGCAAGTGATGAAATGGGCTTATAATGAATCCATAGTCCACTTTCAATGCTAGTTTGAGTTGATGGTAATGCAAATAAATCCAATTCGGACTTAATGCATTCACAAGACTGACTATGTAAAAATGACATATTTAATCAGTAAATATATCTTTGATTTGTTTTTGATTCAATTTTAATTTCTTAATAGCTTTCGCTTTCGCAGTCAATGATGGAATGATCGCAGAACGACGTTTTCGTTTTGTTATATACCCAGATCCAAACATGTTGATATTATCTATTTTAGCATCGGCTTTTCGTTTCAAATTTGAGCTGACTTCTTTTAGACGAGTTTTTATTGAATCTTCCATGGGGCGTGCATTAACCATATCTGATAATATACCTACACCGGTACTTAATGCTTCTTTACCAATAGTTCGAACACCACTAGACAGTAGTGGTAAAATAGATCTAAACAGCCCCCCAAGAAAACTTCCGATTCCATGACCTCTTTGATACGGTGCTCCTTTATAAATAACTCCGATACCCGATCCGGCCTGGTGAGTATAATAGTGTTCATATGGACATGAAATATTATCACGTTTGCCGTACATTATAATTTTTGAAAGTGGAGTTTAATGCACACTGTTCCAAATTGGAATGGTATCTTTTGACCGGTGCTTGTTCTTATATCTATTTCGATTGTATCAAATTCTCTACGCATCACAGGTAGGTAATGGGGAGGAGAGAAAACGTGCATTTTGTACGCTCCATATATGTATTTTGAGGGATCCAATGGTATTATTCGTAAAAGGGGTGTCATAACATCTCCAACGATTTGAGGCTCCACTATGTCACAATAAACAAATAATTGAGACGGTAAACCCAAATGCAAATTAGCTGGACACTTTCCAAAATTTTTTTCAACGAGGTTCCTGTTTGGTTCGAACCCTAGTTGAAGACATAATTTAGGTGATAGAGTTACAGATTTTATGGATTCATCCGTTATTGTAGCAACTACAATCCTTGAAACCTCATCGCACTTAAATTTAATTTTTTCTCGAGTGTTATTCAGTGCCATCAAAATATGATTTATGTTATCGTAATTTGTGGCTGGAATATGTGTCTTGTAATAAACATATGACGGTTTACTTTCATTGGGTACTTGCATCAACTTTGTTATATAAATAATGTTTTCATGTTCTTGAACGGTGAACATAGTGCATGGGTACTGAAATTCTACTACTCCAACCCTCCATTCACCTTCTAGTATTGTTGGTTTTGGCAGTTTCGTAGAAAATAATGTTGTTGTATTATCAGGAAAATAATCCATAGAACTATTGCTTAGTAAAGTTAAATAAAAACTATCTTTATTCATATTTTTTTCAAAGTAGAAGCTAATATCCAGCTATTAAATTTATTTGGATAACCTCTCCACTTCACCAACAATTCTTTTCTGTTACCGGTATATCGAGAGCGTATTATTTTATCTATTTTGTATTTAGTAGTGGGGTCGAATATGATTTTTTGTAACTCTTTTTCATAAAATGTACCAACTATCTCTTCACCTTCTAAATCCTTTAAAGTAAATACTACAAACGGAGATCGGTGTATTATAGTAGATACGATGAATATTTCGTCACTCCAATTTGATTCATATCCTTTTTGGAAAATATGTTTATGTTTTGTTATTCTAACATAATCTCCAACGTGAATTCTTGGATTCACCATACTAATTGATGTTTTTATCTTACTTTCTCTATCATATAAATTTCGCCATACACTCATTATATTTGTATTATTAACATCACATGGACACATTTTTATACTAGAATGAAAACTATGATTATATGAATGCACTAGATCTTGTAAAACATCAATGTATTTATGAGTATTTTTGTGTGTAAAATAGCGCCACATTTTCATTTTAAGAGTTCTCTGAAATCTTTCGACAATACTTGCTTTAATATCTGGATTATTGGTTGTATAATAATTTATGTTTTTTAATTTAAAATATTTTTGTACATATTTGGAAACAAATTCAGTTCCTTTGTCAGACTGTATATGTGTAGGTGTAGTATTAGCTTCAGCAAAAATACTTTCAAAGCATTCCTTAACTGTTTCAGAGTTTTTCTTTTTCATTGCTCGAACATACGCATATTTACTAAAGACATCAATAACACAAAGTATGTATTTGAAACCATCATTATATTCAGAATAAGATCTCATATCACTTAAATCGGCCTGCCATAACTCATTAATATTAGACAAAATATATCTGTTACGAGGAAATTTTCTTTGAACAGGTTTATGTAATGTATATGTTTCTTGTGATTGTAACCACTTTAAGACACTATTTCTGTCCATTTTACCCTTCATTGCTTTTGACAATTTATCAATAGTGCTGTAGCCAGCAGGATGTGATGCATCATAATAAATTTTATTTATTTCTAATATGGGGTCCATTTTTCCCAGTCCGATCTTTTTTTTAGTTTCCCTGTGTACTTATTACTTGTTGGTGTAGAAAATTCTTCGTCAGGTACTGATTTAGCTTCAACCTCTTTTAATTGCAAATGGTTTATAAAATCCAATCGCTTTGGGTTCCCGATATAAGTGAGTGGTACTTTTATTTCCTTTAAAGTTGTTGCGAATTTTTCCCAACCTATAGGTTCACTTTTCTGAAGAGCTCTCAAGGAATCACTCACCAAGTCCACAATATTACTCCCAGGTATTTTTTCATTATCTATAATCACGGTACCAGATTCATCCCAGCTTATTTTATTTTTATTCAAGGAAATCAAATTTAGTAAAAGTTCACCTTTTTTAGCATATGTTTTCGGTATTAGTTTCAGTATTTCAGAGCTCGTGTATATTTCTCCAATATTTTTGTTAACCTCCACTGATGTTTGAGAAGGAACTACATTTATTTTATTCACATCATGATTTATATAATCAGTATCGATTTCATTATGACTTTGATTAAAACCAATATATGAATCATTATCATTTATAAGTGGTATGTGGTATGGTTGTCGATCCTCTTTGACGAAGTTTAGATATCTTTGAAGGGTTTGCAAATATAAAATACATTTCTTTCGATCTTCTATGTCACTGCTTAAGATATTTTGCATATCAGTATCTAATCGAGATCTTGGCGTATCATTTTCTTTGGGTTGTTTTAACTTCTCCAATAATGATGGTTCAATAAGTAACATTTTTTTAGCATTATCCATTTTCTTAAATAAATGAATTAATCAACCCACTTAGAATAGAACCCAATATTATCGGTAGAAATGAACCTCCTTTTTGTACAATTATATTTTTTCTAATTTTATTCGTACCTTTTCTTACCAATTTTCGAAGAATATTTTTATATTTCTTTAATTTAGATTTTTCTTTCTCGGCCAATTCAACGTTACCCCGCAGTACGTTATGAATACATTCACAAATGTAATTTATTTCTGTTTTGTTACATGATTTTAATAAAGCTTTTTGATATTTTGGCTTCAGTTTATGTAGAGCAATTAACAAATCTTTATGCGTCTTTAAACGTCTATGCATCATTTATAAATGATCGAAATTTCTTGATTCTTACCATATTTAAACCCTTTTGTGGGTACATAAACAGTGCAATATCCATCGGATGGAAATATCTTTGTCTTAACGCGACACAATTCATTTGTTTCTTGTTTCAAATCAATCATTAAATAACCATGAGCTTCATTGGTAGCATCTCTGTAAGAATCTTCCAAATATTTCGGATTTTCAGGGAATACTTGACGAGATAAGTATCGAATTTGGGTTTTATCTCGAGGATTTTTGAAATATATTATATAACTTGAGTTGAGTGATATATCTCTTTGTCCTTTACCTTGATGAAACAAATTTTGAGATAAATAAAACACACTTAAGTTTCTATGATGACTTCCTTTCGTGAATATATCAACAATACGACCATCTGATTCCCTCATCAGGTCATCAATTATTACAAGTTGAGGATTTTTTCCGTCAAACATAGATAAATCAGGTAAACCTTGAAGATAATTAATGTGGTTGAGATTATATAAAGGCTGCATTTCATCAAAGCACCAGGTGATTTGGGTAAAATTTGTATCACAGATATCATTCAAAAATTTTATAAAATTATTTACGAAAACTGATTTTCCACATCCACTTGGACCAGCAACTATTGCAGTGAATGGATGATTGAAATGATGCATTATCTACTACGTCTATGTGTGTTAAGGTTTAGTATAGTAATGAAACAATCTGTTATTAAACCACCATTTATTTAAACAGAAAAATCGATAATTGAAACAATATACAGTACATCATGTTTTACTCCGCAACTTATACATCTAAATACAATAATCTCTCATTTGGTTTTTTAAAACTATAATAATTTATTCTTAAAATTTAATATAATATTTATTCTATTTTATGATGACCCCAAGCTAATGTATCAATATTATTCGGTAAAATGTACCGTTTGGTATCATTAAATGACAGACTAGATTTATTTATTCTTTGAGTAAAAATATTATGCTTTATTGACTTAAATCTAAGCATTGAACAATATTCGTTCTTATTTTCAAATAAGCAAGTCTTATAATTTTCCATTTTCATATTCTTAGTAACACTTTTATTAACCCCCTTAGCTTTAGCTGTGAATTTTCCCTCAACATCTAATGCATACATTTTAGATCTAAGTCCTACAAATTCATTAAATATATTACCATTGTTTTCATCTTTAAAGTAGCCTAACTTCTTTTTATTGAGTTTTGGATAGCCAAATATATTTTTTTCTGTATAGTCAGAGGTATCGAAACGCAAATGTAAATCAGGTTTTATATCTCTGTAAAAATCATCTGTAAAAATTTGATATATTAAACTATCAGTATCTGTGTACAATAATTTTAATTTGTTTTGAAACTTTTTAAACATATAGTTATAGTGAAAGTCGTACATTAGAGTTTTAGAAATATCCAATATACAAAATCCCAAATAAATAGGTTTATTATGGAACAATTTCGTCTTTCGTAATTGAACTGCAACCAAATTTTCATTAAAAATAGATAAACTATGGAATTCTGGCTTAGCAATTAAATCTTGTGCGCCTAGAATTTTACCCTGATTTTCCCAATGACTCAATAATTTTACATTTACTCTTTTTTCGATATTTTCCATTGTTTTTCCAAACACTGAGTTATTCATTAATTTATAAAAATCTTTTTCGAAATCAGATGTGGCTAGTTTACGCATGTTTGTATTTAAATCTATATAATATTGTAACCATGCGCATTGTTTGAATTTTAAAATTCTATGAATTTTTTGTAATTTTAAACCCATTGTCAGACATTGCTTTAAATTTCTGTAGTGAATCACATATTTAATTTTATTACGAAGGTTTGGAACTAATTTTATGTCTTTTGTATTACCAATACATATATTCTCGGGACATAAGGGTAGGTCAGAATGTAAATCATGCAGTTCAATAGGATATTCTAGATCTACTTCCAAAATAAAACCATATTCATAATCATCAGGGACATCAAAATTAGTTGTGACATCTACCCACTCAAAACCTCCTGTAGGAAGGAATTGAGACATGGCCCATCCGTAAAGGTTATTAGCATCAAGATAAGTTAAAAATGAGTTTGGTGTGTCTTTATCATATTCTCGCATATATTTGTTATTTGCTTTGGCATAACGATTGCTACATTGAGATACACCTCCTCGAATGCCCGATCTAATAAAAGCTATTTGTTCAAAGTCTTGAAGTAATTCTAATTTAATTTTTGTGCATTTTAACATAGCATCCCAACTTAACCCAGGTGCTGTATAATAATGAGCTGGATCTAGACCATATGTTTGCAAACATAAGGCTCGGAAATTTTCAAACACATCTGTTAAAAGTAAAACATCGGTTTTAAGATATAAATCAGAATAATCTGACATATTTTGACAATGAAAGTGTTGCCAAACATCCTTGGCATGTTCATAATCTTCATCGGAAATATGTGTGTCGGTTAATGTATTGTAAAATTTATCGCGACTAGGGAGTGCTGAAAGTTTTAAGGAATCATGTGATGACATAAATTCATATGGATAAATTCCTTTTTTTCTAAGACGTAAAAAATCATTATTATTTGGAAAATTATATTTTAATGTTTGAAATTGTTCCTCCATCAAATTTTGAACAAGTTTGTCTAAACTACAAGGCAAAAATTTAAACGAATCAACGAATCTCAATTGAATTTTATGATTATTAAATTTTATCGTTTTTGTGAAAGAAATGTACTTTTCTTTCGTTTGTGGAATAATATCAATTTCCCCTTCAATAGAATTTAATGCATGAACAATAAAATGAGAGTCATATTGACTAAGATTGTGTAAAAAAACTGGGATGTGATAGGGGATTCTAAACTTTGTCTTACATACTTCGTGTGCAACTCCTCTAAAATGTCCTGTATGCGAGTCAAAGTATAATGCACATTCACCATTTAAATTAAATTGACATATAAAGCAGTCTTTACATTGCGAAATAATTTCATTATCATTGGAAGTCAAAGGCTTTGGACTTATGATAAAAGAATTCTTTGTGCAAATCACTTCTAAATCTTTATACAACTGATTCATAAAGACATGAGTACAATGAGGACCACTATATGTTTCATATTTTGATAAACTATCATCATATGAACATTTGATATAGTACCCAAAACTATAAACTTCGTGTTTGTGAACATTAGTTGTATAAGGTTTTGATGGATCGTTAAAGCATGTCTGAATTGGATTAAGGAAAGCTTCAAAATCCGCGTATATAACAAATGGTATTTGTAACATCTTATTAAATTTATCAAATTTTAAGACATTGTTTGAAATTGGTTGTCCAAACCAATCTTTTAAAGTTTTTTCTGTACTAGGCAATTCCACTTTAATATGACAACAATCATTCAATTGATGGGCTGATAACTTATCATTTGTTGAGAAGTGTAAAAGACAACCATCACAGATGTAGATTGCATGTTCATGGTTTGAAATTTGACCACTTACTAAACGCGATAGGTTTTTAATGTAACAAAAATGATTAATTGTTCCGTGCGAAATAAATAATAAATTGATATGAACAATTTTCCGTGATTTTGTTAAATACAATGGACCAACTAATTCATGTACTTTCTTTTTACAATTGTATTCAAGACCAAAAACATTTACACTTAAATTATTTAACCTTTCTACTTTTTGTATATCTGTCATTTTAACAGGAAACGTAACTCCGTCAAAATTTAATTTATTTGAATATTTACTGTAAGATGAAACTCTCTGAGAGTTCTTAGTAACTGGATATAATGCAGAAAGCAAAGCCCATTTAAAGCATAAATCATCCGAGTTTTGTACATTTATAACACTTTTTTTTAATTTGATTTCTTTAGGTAATTCAATGTATGATTTTCCACGTAATGGATTGAATTTGTTTATATTCATGTCTAATGCATTTATTTTCTTAAGACTCCAACCACTATCTTTTTTCTCAAATGTGCTAATTTTAGTCATCAACATATCACATAAGGACGAAAAGAAAAAATTTAAATCCTCACCCTGCATTATAGTATAACTACATGTTTGAAATTCAAATTCATTAGAAATATTTTTTGTTTCTTGAACAAAATTAGCGTGCAGAATAAAATTAACTTTAAAAATTGTAAGCAATCGAACAGATTCCTCAAATAGTGAAATAATTTCATTTTTAATAGAATTCAAAAACATTTCTGGTGTTTCGAATGTTTGTAATTGGTTGGATTTACTCTTTATTTTATATGAGATTATTCTATTACCAAAAGCCGATTCGTGTACTGTGACATTTTTTAAAGTACTATGTAATTGCATTACGTTATTCTTATGGAGGTTACTTCTAAGATGATTTGCATAATATCTTTTCCGTATTAAGATTTGACATAAAGAACAGTTCACCATTTCATCGTTCACACTGGTGAGCCCCGATGATGTGGATGGTTCCCCTTGTCTTCCTCTCTTTGTACTTGTATCATTGTCTTCACTGTCTTGTAATACTGCACTTCTTCTCTTAAAACCTCCTCCACTTTGTAGAACAGGTTGACTACAACATAAGTGAATGATATTAGCCACATTTCATCAATAATATAATACTAAATAATTTACAAAGAAAATAACTCACTTGATCATTTTTTCAACCTCATTACATACAAAGCAGAGTTCCATATCGTTATGTTTAATTTTCCAAATGATGAGAATATAATAATATTATTTGTATAAGAGAATAAATAAACTAATAACTAAACTGAACTAATATTTATGTATTTCTTCATAGCTACCTACTTATTGTTAAAATTATATTTCTTATAATTTTCTGTTTCTAAAATTTTCTTCGTAACATTGTATAAAATCTTTTTAATGTCCTTATAACTTTCATTATTGTCGATTGTATAATATTTTAATCTATAATCAGCGTATTTCCATTGTTCTTGTGCAGGCGTGTTTTTTATTTTATTGAGATCATAGATTTCTATTTTAACCAAATGTGATGCATTTCTTCCGTCATCTGCATTAGTTGTAATGTAAATACTTCCATTCTCCTGTGCTCTGGATATTGATGATGATATTTTCTTTTGTTTTGTTTTTTTCACTTCGAATAATGCATCTATATTTTCATTTGAGCTGGCCCTCTTCAAGGATTTAAGTTGAGGAACTTTTAATGAATCCTGACTATCTTCAGACAAGGGATAGTAAAATGTTTTATATGTATTTTCTTCCACTGTTGGGTTGAATGCATTCTACAACAACAATAAGACTGCTTTAGAATAGTATTATACATACATATCTTAATATAACAAATGATATAACTTTTTAATTTCAAAGTGAATAATAGATAAAACTTACCTCCATTGCAGCAAATCACTCAACAATTACACAAGACACAAAATATATAATAATTTGACTGAATACGCCACTTCAATGATTATTTTTCTGAACAGTTCTAGCATTTTATACTAAAATATCGTAAAAGTAAATTTGTTTATGATTAGTACTGGTTTTTAAATATTGTGATGAAACATAATGGCACTTAAATGATAAGTTCAATTATTGATAGTTTAATGGAGTCAACATTTCCAGATTGTACTAATGACTACGTAAGTATGTAGGTACAAAGTTCGTTTTTAAATCAGCTTTTATATTATAATAAAATTGATGAAAATATAATTTCATCAAATGTTCATAGATTTATATTTGAATCGCTTGTAATGATATTTTGTTTTATTGTAACCATATAAGTTTTAAATACATGAATAAGATACATTAAAGCCTTATTTATTGAGTGCTTATGTTATTATGATCCACATAACTATTCAATCATCGCAACTGACAAGACCCTGTTCTCAACTAATATGAATACAATCGAGATACAGAATTATTTGAACAAAATCGATCCCAGTATTAAAAATAATGTTTACGCGGCAAACCGATTGCCGATATATGTTGTAACGCCCTGTTATATTGTCAGCAATTTAGATAGTGATAATAAGCCAGGCACTCACTGGGTTGCAATACACATTGATGAGCAGGGTATTGGACAATACTTCGATTCATATGGTCGTCCACCTCAGGGATTCCAGCTGATGTTTTTACAAAGGAATTGCAGAATGTATAACTACAATACTGCAAGAGTACAGAATGAATATACCGCAGTGTGTGGCGAGTACTGCATAATGTATCTATACTTTAAGTTTAATAAGAAGAGTTTGAATGATTTCATCAAATATTTTGAAAATGATACAATCTGCAATGATGTTTTATTATATACTTTATTTAAATCATGTTTTAAAAATAAATAATAAATACAGAAACTGTCTTTTTAATCGTAGTAACGAATGTGATAGAGGTAATTAGTAAATTACCTGTATCACGTTCATGGAAATTTAGACATTGAGTCGCTCACCAATCATTAGCTAAATGACCAGTGATTATTAATGATTATGGATCTGTTTAATTTAAAAAGCTAACTTTGAAACTATAAGAGATATCGAAAAACGGATCAGCGCAATCGCTCGGAAATACATCAAAACCCCCAGTTTGACACCAAACTTCTTTTTTTTTTTTTTTTAGTAGGCATCACGAGCAAGTGAGCCAGAATCGAGGAGCCAGAACCGGCGAATCCCTACTACTGTGAGCCAGAACCGGCGAATCCCTACTACTGGCGAGTGTGGGGATATCCGGAGGGTCCGGAGGTTCCGGGGGAGAAATCTCCATTATTAAACGGTTAGTAAAATGTAAAAGGGTTGACTATGTTAATTGTTAATGACTAAGTACTTAATCTTACCAAAATAAAAACAATCCACCACCAATGAGAGAAAGGTAAACTCCTGTAATCAAAATAACAATAGGCTACGATAGACAAAGCCCATAAAAAATGATCACTGAATTTCCGAACTCGACTCACGCGTGGTAGCTAATCCAATCCGTAATGCGAGATCAAAAATGGACTTCAAAACTTAGATTTTATGAAATTATTGATTTGAAGTTAGAAATTATTTTGACATCGACTTTGACAACTGACAACCCATTGACAATGAAAAGATGTCTGTTTTCATTGACAGTAACTCATTAAATTAGTTAAAATCATGTTTTTTTGTACGAAATGGCAACATTGCGTACTATAGAGACGTATAAGTTATGGGAGATTTATCTAACGAATATGAATAAGGAATTTTATCGAACATTCGATAGGCTTAAAACACGTTTTAACCAATATAACTATATACCTTTGAAAAGCGTTTTATTATGAATAAGGCTTTCGCAACTCCCTTTAATGCTTCCCCAAGTATCGGATTACTAAACAAAACCCTGGAATCCATTCATTATTAGAGCAAGGCAAATAAATATATTTGAACTGGTCAACATTCTACCGCCGTCATCTCCAGTCTTGTACGCCCCAGTATCAGCTCGAACTATTTATTTATTTGGTTCGCTATCAATTATTACATTATAATTAAGTTTTTATCAGACAAGAACGAATCTTATTCAAATTCAAAATAGGATTAAAAATAATTTATTGAACGTATAAAACTACCACCAATTCAAATAAACTCAGCGGGCTTCTTTTTTTTAATAAAAATGTAATATCGTACAATAAACATTTATAATTAAAGAGCCTGAGGGTGTTCGCTTCATTCCCAGTATGTGGTATCATTAAGAAAATCGTTTATGTTATAATAACCTTTCCCACACAAACATTTCTTTAAATTTCGTAACACATTTGTTTTGTACATTTTCTGGTATCATATTGTAGAAGCATATACATCGCCCAATAAAACACTAACTAACTCGACTTAACCGAGTAGTCGGCATTACAAGTATATTTTTGTTCCTCGTGTTAACATTATGACTGTCGCAGTTTCTAGCAAATTCCTCAATGAGCTTATGAACATATAGAACATTATCAAGAATATATTGAGGAGCAACAGTCAAAATTCTTATATCTTTAAAAAAAAATCTTAGTGATTCTTTAGGACCTAGGTTATATAGCACGAATAGCCCTCGTCTGCAGCAAAGGATGGTATTGATGTCTGTTGCACTGCCCTTAGGTACAGATTAATATAAAATCATTCTAAAGCAAACACGTCACGCACCATTGTAACCGAGTTCAACAAAGAGGTGTTCGAATTGTCGGAAATCCCGTGCTCTGTGTCTGGCTCACAATTGAATAGAAGGCATCGACACGATCTGTTGGTAAGGTCAATCATCCAGTGGCAAGAGATAGCATTTTACGAGGAACAAACTGAATCACAGAAGTATGTGTTGGTGTTATAAGTTTTAATAAAAAGCGTGTGTGTCTCATTGTCAGTCTTTTTACACGCTTTTATTAACTTCACCTGTATGTATGTTTGTTTGTAACCGACTCATTTGAGCGCGATTTTGACCCACTTTAAACGGCCAGATTTAGTTCAAACTTGGTACATTTATCGAGTACCGATGCCAATACGTTAATTTGGTAAAATTATAAATATTGCTAAATATTTTTTTTGTTCATTTATATAATTTTTTCATCTATTATATTATATTATTATATTATATCAATAAGGCAGGAATTGATGTTAATTTTAAATTTCAACCAAAGCTTGTTATTTAGTTTTTTGAAACTATTTTATACAAAATATCTTTGGAGTGATGACGATGACTCGTGACTCGTGTCGCGTGTCTCCTTCCCTCAAATATGTGCGATGGGAACGATGGCTGGTCCATGCGTTAACTCGTGAACGAGTGCTGCTTGTGATGCCAGGTCGCCCTGTTATAATAAAAACAATAAATTTAAGCTTGACATCCAATATATGATAATTTATATTTATACAATTTTTTCTTTATTACTTTTTATGAAATATTTGATATATAAATGCTTTTAACTTTGAACACGATTCATATATTGGATGCAGCATCCTACAAACTAATTTGTATTGTATATTACAGTCACTGTAAAATACTCTATTGATTGAAAAGAGTGGCCGTTGAGTTTCTTGTATGTTCTCCTCATGAGCTCTACTTTTTCCGAACATAATAATCCGGCATCCTGTGTAAAAGAGCCACCCACTGGTCAATCCTAATCATCACACTTGATCTAATGCTCCCATAATGCCTTTTTTATTTATTTACAGTATGTATGGATAAATGCATCTACTGTATTCAATAAGTCTTATGGTTATTTTATTAATAAACGTTTATATATTTAACTTATTCGTGTAAGTCATTAATTATTTGACGTTTGAGTCTTTTTTTTTGCATTACTCTTAATAATACCGTACGCGTCATCGCTGCCGCTTGTCAAGCACCGCGCTACGAGTGCAAATAAGTAGTGCTAGACAGGACGTGACTGGGAACTGACTACGCTTACCTTGATGAAGGACCTCCGAATGGCCTGAAACTAGTCGGTTCTAACACCGATGTATCGTTACTAAAGCCAATTTTATTATGTAAAGTCTAAAATAATAACGTCTCAGGAAAATTTTAAAAATGTAATGAATTTTTATGTATATTATATTATAAGGTCTACTTATAAAAGTTTGCTATTACTTCTTGTATAGTTTCATAAAAGAGGCAGCGTATCAAACTGAATTAAGATAGGTTATCTGCTGGTTCACTATAACTTTTTCTTTACAGTCCTGATAAGCTAAGGGGATAGAAATTGTCGTCTCAGACTATTCTGAACGGTGGTCCGTTATTTTCTTTTATATCCCTAGCACATTCGTGTTAAAGTATCTCTCGCATACAAATCCCTTCCGTAAACTATGTTATATCTCTGCGGTTTTAGGTTTTATTGAATTCCAATGGGAAATCTCAATTGCAAGATCGTCTCAGGATCTCAGGGTATTTAATTATTTTGCCGAAAACATATTTATAGGCAACTTATTGAGCCTTTTTGTTTGTAAATATTTATTTAGCATGCAATGAGCGGCTATTGTCATGGTTAGTTACATATTCTCTATTTAAGGAGAGTGACTTCACAAAATAATTTGTAAGATTTGAGAAGTCTGTGCTTTGTGTTGTGTTGAAAATAATTTAAGAAAATGCAATATTACAATGTTGCAAATACTCAACCTTGACCGCGGCAAACTGATCAGTCATTCCAGCAACGTTGGCGCCTTATGCTGAAGTATCTATACATATTTATTAACTCAGTACCTAGCATATTCAGGCAAGGTATATCCGTAAAAGAAATGAAAAACTTACAAAACTGTGAACAAAATCAGATAAAACTCCTCAATGAAATTTACACAAGCAAAGTCACGGAGATTGGCGTGTATTAATTATACGTATTGCTTTGATGAGACTTACAAGCTAACATAACATGATTAAATATTGCATTGGTTACAGAGTTTGCAAAAAATGTCCGAACAAGATACTAAATAACATTCATTTATTTTATAAATGAGGACTGAAAAGTTTTGATTAAAACACGGTTTTTAAGATTGCAACGATGTTTTTCCTCCGATGGTATATTTAATAAAACAGAATTCATTTGCATTATTTGAATTTAATTTATTTAATACTATCTGACGCGGCAAACAATTTTTGTCATATAAATTATTTTTAGTGTTCGACAGTTTTTTGTCCGACTTACTTTTTAAACACGACTGCAATGAAAAAGTCTTTTCATCTTTCGGGTTAATATAATATAGTGTATGACACTCACAAAAAATGTGGCCTTCTACTGGTAACAGAAAATTTAAAATCGATTCAATAGATCCAGATACTATCATTATTAGAAAGTATAATTATTTCGTATATATTTCAATATTTTTATATTATTTGCTTGCTATTCGGGACGGAGACAAATCCATTAAATTAAAAATCATAAAAATCGGCCAAAAATATATTGTTTTTTATTTTACATTGTCATTTTTCATTTTTTAATTTGATAGCCTTCGTAATCACGCAAGAAGCTGTAGTAATTTGGTATTGTATGCCTAAGAAGTAATTACATCAGGCGGTAGAAAAAATCATGTGATATACTAGGTTATATATATTTGTTATCTAAATTGTATTGATATTGCATACGCCAAGTTAAACGTAGATTCCAATACAAGCTAATATATTACGGTCTTGTGTATCTTGAGACAAAGTTTGCATGAGCTTAGTCATTTATGGTATCTTAGTATTCTAGGTTGGGGAAAACCATCTACTTTACAACTAGCATACGAGGTACGTGCTTTGTATTGTGTGCAAAATACAAACAATCTCTAGACTTATGAAACCCTGGTTATCTTAATGGGTGTTGTATACAACAGAATTACAGTGCTGATAATTAGAATGTCACTATGCTCGAAATTTATATTTTATACTCCGTGTAAGGTGTTCACAAACAAAGTTACATTATATCAGAAAAGTTAATGTCTTACAAAGTCGCCCTCAAAGTCAAAGCCAATCAAATAAACTTTATTCAATTAGGCTTAAACTAAGCACTTTTGAATCGTCACTATAAATCATCATCATCATCAGCCGGAAGACGTCCACTGCTGGACCAAGGCCTCCCCCAAAGATCTCCACGACAATCGGTCCTGCGCTGCCCTCATCCAACGTATACCGGCAATCTTGACCAGATCGTTTGTCCATCTTGTGGAGGTAAATAAATAATATATTCACTATAAATATTTCTTTTAAATTAATGTTTATTATTAATCTTATAATCGTTGTACCCGAAACTAGTTGGTACCAACACAGATCAATCGTGAGTAAAGTCGTTTTAATTAAATAAAATAAAAATTCATTGTTTATTATCACAGATATATTTCTTAAGAAAAAGTTAATCCTCATAGCATATTCAAGTTCCATGCTTCAATCTACTTTACAGAGATTAATGGAAACCAATATCCGGATTCATGAGTGCGTCGAAGCGAAAGATGGTTACAAAAGAGAAAGAGCCAATGCGTTATCACAATCGTCTTTGTAGTTTTATATAAACAGGTCCCAAAGAAGCTCCTTGCGGGAATCAGTGGGAAGTTTTACATAACGAAAGTGTTTTGTTAGTTTACCGTCTCACATATGGGCCTAGTGTGTAACTTCTGCGATCGTCTGGGTGATCTATGGGTTGCACAGGCATCTGTGGAGCGTTCTAGCTAAACGACTGCGACAAACGACCCAGTTTGCTTTTGAAATATCGATGTTTTATAATTTTGTATATATATTTTAAAACTCTGCATGAGTTTATTTCAAAGCTTTCGTGAGTGTTTTTTTGGTAATGTATAAAATATAAACTTATAGCACTTGGGAGATATACAAAAATGAAGGCGAAATGTTTTATCCGCACTTCACAGCCCTGATATTTGTTATCAGTAATTGTTCCTTTAGTTTTTTTTTAAAGAAACATTCCTGCCAACTGTATTATTAAACCTGAATGCCGTAGCAAATAACTAGTCGTAGAAATAGCAAATCGCTAGAGATTCTATAGCTGACAGAGAATTCATATCGCTATAATATTGCTCACTTTGTAAATTGCACCACAGTGTCTGAAGATGAAGTGTGTGTTGCCAGTGATGACTTACGGTATGCATACGTGGTCGTTAACTATGGGCCTGATGAGAAAGCTCATGGTCGACGAATAGATGGCCAGTGAAGCAGAAAAGTCATCGAATGGCGACCACCTGTCGAAAGACGTAGTGTTGAGAGCAGCGCAGATCGTTGTGGCGATCTTTGGGGGTGGCCTTTGTCCAGCAATGTCGTCGACGTCTGATAATGATTACTTACTTTATTGTATTTGCATCATCATCATAATCAGCCTGTACTACTGATGCCGGCTTCTCCTTGTTTTTATTCCCTGGACCTAGTCAAAGTTCGCCTTAGACTACATAGTAATCGCGTCGCGGTCTTCACTCAAGATCCCGATAACGTCGACCCCAGTAGTGAGTATAGTAAATATTGAACCAATAGTAGATGCAAACATTGCCAAATCAAAATGGTTTCAGCATTATCGGGCTATCAAGTGGCTGGCTTGTATATCGCGGTCTTATTCATAATGACTTACATCGGTAATAGATGCTTGTTTAAAACTGGTATTCATAATTGCATATTAGAGCTAAAACGCTCATTATCTCTTCTATAAGGCTGACGTGACTGATAATAGCCTACCCTTCTATTTTAAGCCCTCGATAGCATAAAAACATAGCCAACATCGATCAGCTGTCTTGTATTTCGTTTTTCAATGTCAGTCATTAGCTATCATTACCAGCCTATATAATACTTTGACTTTCCACAACTGACAAGCAAAATAAGTCTATTGAGACAGTTACTTGTTAAATCCGTTTAAATCGTAAAATTTATGTACGAAATGGCAACTTGAATGTTGCCATTTTCTAACGATTATGAATAAGGAATTTTATCGAACGTTCGAATACACTTGAAACCCACCTTAACTAATATAGGTTTATACCTTCGAAAGCGGTTTAGTCTCAACTAGTTGACCAGAGAGACGCTGTTCTGTCAATAAAAAAAAATATGACAGTATTCGGTAAAAAATTAGTCTAAAGGGATAGGAAATTAATTATTTTATAATTTATAGTAATATACTGATAAGCACTTATATCGTATTTGTAATGGTAATGTAATAGTTATTTATGCAACTGTTGTGTAATGAGGGGTATTACAACACGAATGTGGGTTTATATCGGTGGGATCCGCTTCCACAATAGCCTTCAATACTTCATTATCAACTTGGGTCTCAGGCCGTCCACGGGGCTTGTTCTGCAGGTCGAAATTTCCAGAACGAAAACGTTGGAACCAAAAACGAACTGTGTTTTCTTTTGCAACATGACCGCCATACACATCATTCACCCTTCGAGTCGTTTCCGCAGCACTAGTGCCACGGCGGAACTCGTACTCGTACATAATGCGATACTTTAAGTTTTCCATTTTGTAAAATGAGTGACGCAAACAGAAAAAAAACAGAAGAAAAAAACAAACGAATGACGGCCATCGAAGCACAAATACATGAGTAAATAGCTGTACAAATTTGAATTTGGAATTCCTTACCAAAGAGGAGAACATCGTGATTAAAGTGGCTAGTACGAAATACGCCAATTTCATATGTAAGGACCTAATATTATGTCCTATGCAGCGTTTAAAATTTGCAGCGGTGTGCTGTCAAAACTTGAATCACTAATTTTTTCAAGAAAAATGGCGGGGTTTCGAATAACCTACTTTTTTTTACGGCGCGTTCTGGTAGTGTGGAACGCGCGTAAACGAAAATGTTCTTTTTTTGAAATTCATACAGATATCACGAATCGAGCAATAAGAATGTGGCTGTATGTTGAAACTCTTTGTGCATGAAGGGATCGAAAAAAAAACCAAGGAGTGTTGTTATGAAATTCAGTACAACATTACAACACTCGTTTTGATGATGTAATGGTTATTACGACATTGGGTGTTTTAATGTTGGTAATAAGCTAACTGTTTCAGAATCTTTAATAGAGGATTTAAAGCATGGGTGTAGATAAACAGCCTTTACATTACCGCTTTATAATTGCTAATTTTCAAAGTATTAAAATGGATATAGTATGGTATGCTTATGAGATAGACATATGCTATGCGGACTTTTCAGTAGACCAATATAAGGCACACAATTCCACCATACATTATTTTATTATATCTCAAAGGTTACTAAACTAAAATTCACGATATATAATATGATTGCTTTTTGCTTAAGCGCTTCAAACATATCTGTTGGCTAGTAATTAGATCGGCTCCTTGCCAGTACTGACTTACGTAGTAGCTACGGACCCTCCAGACCTTTAGACAGCGTTATCGTTGAAAGCTCCTACACGTCTTATTTATTTCCAACACCTCGAACAAATATCCTTAATGTATACAAAGTATATACAAGCACTAAACATATTATATACTCAAACCTTCCTCGAGAATCACGCTATCGATTGGTGTAAAACAACATGATATAGATAGATTTACCAGTGGGAAGCTCCTTTGCACAGGATGCCGGCTAGATTATGTGTACCACAACGGCGCCTATTTCTGCCGTGAAGCAGTAATATGTAAGCATTACTGTGTTCCGGTCTGAAGGGCACCGTAGCTAGTGAAATTACTGGGCAAATGAGACTTAACATCTTATGTCTCGAGGTGACGAGCGCAGTTGTAGTGCCGCTCAGTGGTACTGCATTCTAATGGACAGGGCGTATCAATTACCATCAGCTGAACGTTCTGCTCGTCTCGTCCCTTATTTTCATAAAAAAAAGACAGACAGACGCGAAGGAATACTTTGTTTTATAATATGTGGTTATACGGCGGTTAGCAATGTCAGCTGTATCCAACAAACAAAATCAGAACATAGAAATAAGTAATAAATATAATATTCGCTCGCGCATATCAGCCATATCTCTATTCTGTTTACTTTGACGCTATTTTGCATACGATGGAAGAAAACTCTTGAAATATCAAGCCCTTTGAGTTCGTATTTTATCACGGACATCTCCAGGATGGAACACGGAACACGTTTTAGGTACGCAATGCCTTTAAAGGGTTCTATATTGACACTCCATTGAATCCCAGCCGATTCAAGATAAGGGCCTCACGAATATAAATCCTTCTATTAAAGTTAATTTAAATTCTAACGTTGTTGAATTACTATACATCTTTTATTTTTCAAACGTATTAATTAATAATATAAATTCTAATATTGTGGTCTGAAGGGCGCCGTAGCTAGTGAAATTTTTGTTCAAATGAGACTTAACATCTTACGTATCAAGGTGATGAGTGCAATTGTAGTGCCACACAGAATTTTTGGATTTTTCAAGAATCCTGAGCGGCACTGCATTGCTATTAGGGCGTATCAATTAACATCAGCTGAACGTCCTGCTCGTGTCGTCCCTTACAGTTATAAACTCAATGTCATCCGTAGGAGAACCAAAGTTACCAACATCGCCGAAATGATTGCGAAACTGAAGTGGCAGTGAGCAGGGCATAGAGTTCGACGGACAGATGCCCGTTGGGGCAGTAAAGTCCTCGAACAGTGGACGTCTCCCGGCTGATGAGGATGATGAACTACTCGTCACGTCCCTTACAATCATAAAAAAAGAACTATAACGATTTTTTTTTAAATGTAGACTTTGTTCTGTGTCATTAAATTTTAAAAAGAAATATTTTACGTAACTCTTATCTTAGCATAACATAACATCACAGTGTCAAAAATTGAGATGAAAATATATTTTCTATATATCCATCTAACTCTATCTTTTGTTCAATCATTTCATTGATAGCGTATCAGCTAACAATATAGATCATTTGTCTTAATTCTGCATTTTATGACCAGCAGAACAGCATTTCTACGTTGTTACTAGGTTCTACGGTTGCAGAATTCCCAAAAAAGAACCTACCTCCAAAGACTACAGCCTTAATTGAGAGTTGTCCTAGGAGTCCGAGAATTTATGCTTCTGCAACGTAATAATGCCTTAAAGATGTTATTTAATACTATCCAACATCACTCCTTGAAAGCAACGGGCCTAAGGATTTGAAGGCCTATCAATTGATAATCTCTGTATGAAGGGGCATATACGAGCCTTACAAAAAAAAACACATACTCCATTTAAATATCGCAAAATATTTTATGAGTTTTAAATGAGAAAACTCAATGAACAATCAATATAAAAATGACAGATTCCAAATTCAAATGTAATATTTTGTTTACTTTTAATTGTCACAGTATTTATGGCCAGACTAACTATTTAACTCTCTTTACACAGCCACAAGTTGAGAATGTGACCTTATTTGAAATATTATTCACTTAGTCACTCTTACGTAACTTCAAAACTTCTGCATCTAATACTAATTGGCGTGCGCAAACAATTCCTCTACATCTCTGAGTTCCGTAACAACCTTAAGTGGCTCTCAATACACTTCCGAGAAACACATCTTTCAATTCTGTAACGTGTTGCTATGTAGAATTAATTTCAATCAAATATTTAATTGATGTTGATGCGATGATATAATATTATGTATGTTTTGTATACATTTATTAACAGTTTTGCATGTACTTATTGTACAAATGATTTGAGTTTTCTTTAGTTTTAATTCCGCCAATATTTGTCTTTAAACAATTCGACACGTGTTTCGCCGCTACACGAGGCATCCTCAGGACGTGTTGTCTCGCCAAAATCTGGCACGAGACTGGCTGTCTAAATTCTCCCGAATTGCTTAAAGACAAATATTAGTGAAATTAATACTAAAGAAAACTCAAATCATTTGTATAATTATGGATTTCCGCAAAGTAACGCCTACTTCAATAAAAATGTACTTATTGTGCAATTGCTAACTAATTGGGACTTAAATAGGTATATTGTTGTTTTTATTATTCACAATGTTCTAGTAGAAGCTGATTATGATTGATCAGTCTTATCACTACATCATTACATATTATAAAGCAAATTCCTCTGCTGTGTCTGTCTGTCTGTCAATCTCAAAAACTACTGCATAGATTTTCATGTTGTTATCAGTTTTAGTATAAAATGTGTTAAGTGTTTGTATACATTAAGGATAATTGTTGGTAAAAAATTGCTTTCTGGGTGATTTCACGCTGTCGAAACCCTTTGAGATATAACAAAATAATGTATGGTGGAATTTTGTATCTTATATAGGTCTACAGAAAAGCGATAACATATGACCATCTCTTAAGCATACTACATCCATCTTAGTTCTTAAAAATTGCTTATTATAAAGCGGTAATGTAAAAGCTTTACGCAGAAACGATATTAATTATTATCATTTAAAATAAGTGAGATATTTTACTCTTTGATAGTGCAAAATTAGTGCATGATGATTATAATTCTTAAGCGTAACAAAACAAAAATCCTAAAAAAATTCATTACTCGCGCTATTTTACGAATTACAACCAATGAAACCGGCGCCTTTTTTGCCGTGAAGCAGTAATGTGTAAGCATTATTGTGTTTCGGTCTGAAAGGCGCCGTAGCTACTGGGCAAATGGGACTTAACATCTTATGTCTCAAGGTGACGAGGGCAATTATAGTGCCGCTCACAATTTTTAGGTTTTCAAGAATAAGGGGCAGTGTATTGTAATGGGCAGGGTGTATCAATAACAAACAGCTGAACATCCTGCTCGTCTCGTCCCTTACTATCGTAAAAAAAATTAAAGTTTTAGGACACCCCATACGTCTGAAGTATAATACAAAGGGTCCTAGTTGACCAACTAACGTCAAGGTGTCGAATTTGGGTGTCCGTGTTCTCTCGCACCGTACAAAATGTTGATATATCAGTAAGGCACCCAAAGAAGTATCTCTTCTAGAACTGTGTTTTATGTGAAAATGTCAAGTCCTCTTAAATGTCACGAAAGTTTTAAAACGCCCATTTAAAGTCGATGTTGAATTTTTCAATAAATAAAATAAACGCTTAACCAAACATTTCCTAAACTTCTTAACTATAAATACATGAGCCGTAAACTTCGGCAAAAGTCGTTGAGTGATTTATATTGGAAGTATTTTCAAGTAGCCACTCACAAGTGTCCGCTTTAAAATATGGAGAAAAGTTGAATTGTTTGGAGACAGTTTTCGGGCTTACGGGAAAAGATACAACTTCTAAATTGAATCACGTGTACGGTTGAAAAGTTAAGCGGTCGCTTCTCATGCTACGAACACTTACAAAAAACATCGTTTCAAATCTCCATTTCAGTCAAGCTATCATTTAATATTTATTAAGGTAAGGTCGCCCCTAAAATAAATTTTGTTTCCTACTTCCTACTTCTAATGGAATTTTCGAGTTGAAACTAACTTTTCTCTGTATACAACCGTGTCATTTACGAGATTAGTTGCGTATCCTGATTAAATATTAATCTAGTTTCCCATGCATGAATGATTATCCTGGATCATGTAGGTATGTGGTTGGGAGAGTTCATCCCTTTGCAAGCCTTTGAGTGTTGCTTAACCTTTGTTCTTTAACTTTTCTAGCGTCTGTATATAAATATCATGTGATGTTACTGCTTTTACGTATTTTTGGAGCCCTTCTTTATTTACATCGTTTACCTTAAAAAGATAACTATTCTATCGGTGTCTCAAATACACTAAAAGTAAAAATAAAAAATTACGGGTTATCTTTTTAGGTTTTGTTTGATTCTGGATGTTTTAAATGATTGTCAAATTTTGGTCATGCACTTACTAGGTGGAATTTTTGGACCACTAATGTTAAGATATGTCATTAAGTTATCCTCCTGGTATTTATCACGCAGTGACTCAGTTTGGGATGTGTGAGGGCTTTCTCTGTCAGCAGTGACTTGTAAAGAACTTTTTGGTTTTCTTTCTTTAACAATATCAGCATGTGTTTTTAAGTGTTTTTCTCACAAAAAAATATAAATCATTTGAATATGATTAATTTACTGTAATTCATTTCGAAAAAAATTTTTTAAGCTAACAGTTTAATGTTTCAATGTCAACACGGCTGATATTTTAATTCGGAACTGTATGTATTCCATACTCATTATTTATAATTGATTGTTATATGGGTTTTATGAAAGACGTCATGTTAAGTGACGTCGCCCTTTAACGGTTACATTATCTTCAGAGTTTAGAAACTATTATATAAGTCTATAGACACTGCACATACAGCTGTACACTCTGTTAAAAAAATCCTGAACGATAATTGACTATTAAAAATAAAATAAAAAATCACAACCCCTTAGATTAAATACTATAAAAAGAACATTTCATATTAAATGTTTTCAAAAATCTTTAGTATGACTTATTTATTCTACCAATAAACTAAGGTCATTACCCTGACCTCGGTCCAATGGTGTATAGCTAGCATTAGCTGCGCGGCGCGGCGGCGCGGCTAAAACGAATAAGGCGGGCGATGTTTATTATTAATACATAACTTCTGTTTATGCCGCCGCCCGCCGCTCGCACGCATTTTGCAGGATACATGAATGAAATGGGTGTGTGGACGGGAAAAAATTAGAATGGCCACAGGCAGAGGTGTACTTCATTGGGTGCGTTAATAATCTGTTTTTTTCAATGTGCTTATTTCCTGAAAATCAATATTTATTCGATCTTACTACTTGGTACCAATATACGCCTCAAGATATAGTGTATATTGTAAATTCGGTGTGTATCGTACAGACATTAAAACGGATAAACTTTACGGTGCCACGTAAAATGTTAAATTCAGTGAATGTTCTCCAAAACTATCGGAACTGACAACAACAATGAATGCACTGAACTTTACTGAACCCTTTTGTTTGATCAACGGAATGTTTCAAATTGTAACTGTTCCATTCATATAACTTGGTTATGTTTTACACTTGATGTTTGCAAGTTAATCCAAGAGAAATGAAAACTTTAATATTTTTTCTTTTCTCTTCTAATTTTTTATGTCATGTATACAGCCATGATCAGTAATTTAGATACATACTTTATTGAGTCTTTAAATAAGTCTATACTCTAAGGCTCAAAAAAGCATTTTTACCATGCTACATACATTTAAGCGACAATTCAAAAACTTGTGATATTTGTTTTATTTGAAATTAGCTAGTTGTAGAAAAATATTGTACGCGACACGTTGTATAACAAAGTCAAATAGCAACCCACTCCACTCATGTTTTTGACCCTCAGTATACAACTGTTGCATAAAATACTATAAGGTCGTGATCTGTTTTTTGTTTGTTATGTTATTCATGGACACCAAAAACATAATTAAAAGCATGGTGATATTAATTAAGGTTTTGATTTAAAGATATTCGAATGTTAACACATGTCTCAAAATGTATAGTTAATAATTACATAAATTAAACAATTTGTTTTGTTTTTAAAGTGATAACCCTCACTTACGGGATTAATTACACAAATAAAACTGAAAACAAAATTTTATGAACGATACGGGACTTCTGCGTTAAATTCGTTACGCACCCTCGAGAACTTATTATAAACTTTAAATGAAATTTACCCCATATCGTTACCACTGACAACGTCTGTTCTTTCATAATGATAATTTGATTAGTTAAACTGTAACAATCAGACAAAAACTCATATTTAATTTATCAGATTAGTTTAGATTACAAACATAGTTTAGATTACAACAATATTAAAAGAAGGGCTTTTTGCGTTTCCTGTATTTGATATTGATCTTTAAGCATTGACCCGAAATCATAATTTTTTACCCATTCCCAAGAGAAACTAGATTATATATGCTCGATTGCTCCAAATAAAACATTTGAAGAAATTACGATGAGTAAAAACTTGGATGTTCACAGCTGAACAGCTGCTTACTCAACCAAAAAATCAATATGACTCTAACTTAACGAGGTCAATTCCTCAAAGAGAATATTTGAGACGCCACGGATACGAATAAAATGAGTTCCAATAGAACAGTTTTAAAAGCTGACAGTATGTCACCTCATTGTCGGATTATTTGAACTGAGTTCGCTCAATTTTCAACTAGTTCAACTTTTGACAGCTTGTTCCAAATCCTAATTACAATGCTATATGCATGCAAGGAAACTTTTGATTAAAACTGAGAAGATAGTTAATTTGTCACTCGATTAATATTAGGAAATTACATTCTTAATGCTATACTCTGTTGGTCAGTAGAGAAATTAAACATGTTTATATAACAAATTATTGAAGTTAACTTGATTAATGATTGGTCTCCGCTGTGCTCCGTTGCTCGGATTTGAAAATATATATACATATATATACCAACTGGTTAATATAATGCTTCGAGTACTTACATGAAACTAAATGATCCAAAATAATTGAATATCTGTTGCATAATTATAATTCTATGATTTGTTAATTTTTATATTTATTTAATATAATTTGTTCAAGATTTGATAATTCTCTTAAAGGCAAGTTTTAAGCGAAAGAGTTCAGATAGTCGATGTAAATGGCAAACAGTCTTCGGGTAAACCTGTGGGAATAGGTGTTCCTCAGGGTTCTATTCTCGGTCCTTTCTTGTTTCTAATATATATTAACGCTCTACCGTTTGTGGTAGATGATAGACACGAGATTGTATTATTTGCTGATGATACTTCACTTATTTTTAAAGTGAAACGAAGTGCAAGATATTGATGACGAGGTACACAATGCACTCTCAAAGATAGGGCGTTGGGTTGAGACGAATAATCTGCACTTAAACAGTAAAAAAACCAAGTGTTTACGGTCCATTACACCAAACGCTGCGCAGGTACAAACCAACGTACTTATAACCAGAAATTGGAACTTGTGGACACTACGGTCTTCTTGGGTATCACGTTACATAAAAAGCTTCAGTGGGGTCCACATATTGCCCATCTAGTAGATAGACTCAGCTCTGCGGCATATGCTGTTAAAATGATTAGAGAGTACACTAATGTTGCGACCGCTAGATTAGTGTACTTCAGTTATTTTCACAGCGTCATGACGTACTGTGTTTTACTGTGGGGTCAAGCTGCTGACATTGACATAGTGTTTGATCTGCAAAAGAGAGCTGTTCGTGCTATATATCAGCTTGGTTATACAGTTACACAGTCTCTCAAAGTAAGATTTAAAGAAATAAATATTTTGACTGTTCATTCAAATTCAAATTCAAAATGTCTTATAAAAAAATGGCCCAGTCATAAATCCACAGCTGAATATCTAACTGATCGGACAGCCTGGGAGTAGATTATGATTTTTTTATAGCAATAGCAATGAAAGTACAATATTGTATATTTTTATTAAAAAGAGCGCAAGAAAAGAATGCTGGGAGAGTTTCTTGCGCCGCTTCTTCTCTCTCAGAGCGCCATTTGTTTCCGAAGCGGTAGCAGTATCTAGTATATTAGAATTGACATCAAAAAGAATTCTAAAGGAATCTATTTTGAGAAAATAAATGCCTTCTATGCCTAATCAACTTTTCTATTTACATTTCAACTTAGCTGAGCCCTCAACGGTCGCTTCGTGGGACTTTACCTAACTTAATCTTTATATTTACATTATTTAAAGAGAACAACCTCATTACTTATGTATGTATATATATATATATATATATATATACATATAATATGCTATGCTTTGCAAAGTCTACAAAACGTTTCCCTTTGTCGTATCCCCTTGATTCGAGATCACTCCTCTGCAACAGCCTGTATCGGCATACTTGGCGTCGATATATCGAGCGACGTTCAGTTCAGTCGTCACTTGGAAGAGAAGGCCAAACTGGCCTCAAAAAGCTTGGTGTACTCAGGGTGCTCCCCAATACCAGGTTCTTCCATTTGACCTCATACAACGAAGAGCGGCTCGAATCATCAACGATCAAGTCATGTCCTATCGGCTTGATTCTTTGGCGTTGCGTAGAGATGTGGGTTCTCTCTGCATCTTCTGCCGCATTTATCAAGGGAGACTGCTTTGAGGAGCTGTTTGGGTTGATTCTAGCGTCCGGATTCCACCACGAGACATTATGTTAAAATGAAAAATACCACCCGCATCACGTTGACATCTGGCACTCCACAGCCGCGCGTTTTAAAAGAAATTTCTTGTCTCGTACAGCCAATTTGTAGAATCAATTATCGGCTGCTGATTTCCCAAGCCGATACGACCCAGGGACCTTCAAGATTATGCATACTCCCACCTTAAAGGCCGGCAACGCATCTCTTGACACCTTTTTTTGTCGATGTCCATGGGTGGCTGCCTCACCACTCCCCACGCGAGACTCTTGCCTGTTGCACCCTCTTAGATAAAAAAAAATTCAAAGTGGTATCATTTTCTTAGCAAAATAACATTAATGCTGAAAGGTAAATGGTCCGGTTACTTTGATTTGTATTCATAATAACTAGGATTTAATCGCTTGTAACGCAAACTAGTTACTGCTAATAAGGGCTTCTGGGAAACATGTAGGACATGTTAGGTGTGCTGTGGGCTTATATCTGCTGATAAACATAATATTTGTGTTTAACAAATATTAGTGACTTGCAATCAAACACATCTCACACTACATCTTATGAAATGAGGACATAATAAATACTGGCTATACCGGCTAAACTTTTGTAATGCTTTCAGTAAATAACTCAAATAAAATACGATCGAACGTGAATAGCTCAAAGAGATTTAGTTCAAAATAAAGAACTTTACGTACCGACGATTCCGAGTACTTATGTATTGAATAAGGAGAGATTTTACCACAACATTCTTTTATAAGCCTCTTATCGTATTTCAGGGAGCGAAACTTTTCGTTACAATTTAAATATAACATGAGATATGCTAAATATTTATATGTGAGTCTAATAATAAAAAGAGTGAATTTCGATCCGACTTTAGAAAAAGAAACATTTTCTCAATTGGTATTTCTTGTATGTTATCATGCATCATATTCATGCCTATTTGGAAGGTCTGTTGATGGAATCGATTCATAATATAGAGAACTTCTCAACTTTATAGGCAGAGAAGGACATGCCTATAACAATTTTTGTTTTATGAAGCTTTCTACATAAAAATCACTTTAGCTTTGCAATTTTATAATTTTTGAGAAATTCATTTATTTGTGTGTATAGTCAAACATGAATCATTCTTTTTACTTTTCAATATGTCATATAAAACCCCCACTTCTGTTTTCTGCTAAGGGCTATCGTTGAGTCCCGACTATCGCGTGAGTCCGACGTATATATGTAAAGAAGAAGAACAAATAATAATATTAAAAAAATGTGTTTCAGCAAATACACCATAAAGTATATTTAATTAATTAATTTCATTCAGGCACTTCGCTTTGGCTTGCAAGCTCATTTCAAGCATTTCTCTGAAACCGCGTCACAGGTATTTTCAAATGCAGCGTATAGGAATCGTAATTAATTAATTAGATTTTATTTACATCTGGGCATTTCAATATACCGAGCTCATTTTTAAGGAGTTGTTTGTGTACCAAACCACCAAGCATAAATCATTTATACCTCTAGATCACTGTGTCCCAACGAGGGCCCACGCCCCACTGGGGGGGATAGACTAGTGAATTTACTTACGAAGTTTTGATAACAATTTTACAGTGATTTCTTCCGAAAACTTATCATTTATATATTTTATAGGAACATCACAATTTTTAAAGGTTAAAAATTATGTATGGCATAATAATTTTAGAAATTATGGTAGGGCATGGCCTAAAAAAGGCTTGGAAATACTGCTCTGATGATAGACTATGACAGCTGAAACGTCGAAAAAAATTGAGTTTAGAACTCAAAATAGAGGTTCTATTTTGAGCAATTGTCAAGCAAGGTGTAATAAAAATCGCGAGTGTAACACGTAGCTTGTCACGCAAACTAAACTAATATTCCTGGCCTGTTTTTATCGGTTGTCTAACAGCAAGAGACTGTATCTAGACGTTAAATTTATCCAAGCCACCAAGCATAAAAACACATAAGAGATCTTACCATTGACAGAATGCAATCTCCCACAACTCGTACTAGTTCAAAGTTAACATTTACATTTTGAACGGTTTTATTTTGTATTCATTTGCAATTCAAGTCAGTTTCTCAGTTCTAATGCTATGTAATTGTAACTGATTGCACACTCGTTCTGATTGGACAACCTAATTAGATTGCATTGTTTTGTTCTCGTAGAAGTTTTAATTACATTGCATATATTTTGGATCGTTTTCTTACCTTTGTTCGTTTATGGTAAAAGCATTTGTTAGCATATTATAATACTATTATTTATATATAACTACCTGACCCGCCAGACGCTGTTTTACTGAAAAATTTCAAATATTTTTTTCTCTTTAATATTAATAAAATACTATTATATGTCCGTGCTACCTATTGATAGGCATTCGGGTTGCCAGATTGGGTTATATGGTTCTAGACGAAGCTATCCCGCTCAAAGTCACGCGTGGCCAGTGTAGGTACCTATCAATAGGTTGAGCTACCTATTCAATGGTTTGATTCGGGAATAATGTGTTCTAAAGCCATGGAACTAAGGAAATGTGTATTCAAAGTTCTAGTATTAAATCTTTTATATTACCGCTTTATTAAATTAGTAAAATGGACAAAATATGCCGTTACGAACTTATCTGTAGACCTATATAAGATACACAATTCCACCAAACACATTTTAGTAGATCTCAAAGGGTCAGATTATTATCAATTAGATAGCGTTTTGGATTAAAGCTCTCAGACAGCATATTTTTTCTGATATCTCCAACAAATATCATTAATGTGTACAGATATGTACACAAAACCTAACAAATTATATATGAGAACCTTCCTTGAGAACCACGCTATCCATTGGTGAAAACAACATAAAAATCAGTACAGTAGTTTTTGAGTTTTTTTATGACAGTAAGGGATGAGAGGAGCAGGACGCTCAGCTGATGGTATTAGATACCCTGCCCTGCCCATTACAATGCAGTACCGCTCAGGATTCTTGAGAAACCCAATAATTCTGAACGGCACTACAATTGCACTCGTCTCCTTGAGACATAAGATGTTAAGTCTCATTTGTCCAGTAATTTCATTAGCTGCGGCTTACACATTACTGCTTCACGGCAGAAATAGATTTCGTTCGCGTTGTGGTACCCAAAATCTAGCTGGCATCCTGTGCAAAGGAGCCTCCCACTGCAAAAGTTTCAAAGTTTATCGCGTACAGACAGGCGCGGCGGAGTACTTTATTTTATAATATTTATATAATTCATACATCGGGCCTACCATTAGTTAAAAAAATTATGTGTAAGTAATATAGAGAAGTTGTTATTCACTCAATAAATCTAATATCAAATTAGCAAATGCTTCAATGAATAGTTGCAACCTATGATTGATTGAATATTTAGTAGAATCTCAATATACATTTTCTTATTGTTAGAAATAATCTTCTTCTCCTTGGGATTAATTTCCCGAAAGGCTTTTATCAAATTGTACAGGGACATGTTCGCATTTAAATAGAAAAGCTTATCGTTGGGAAATAGAAAGAACTGAAAACAGTCTACGAACGTACGTTGCAAGATAATAATTGTATTAAAATCAAATAGTTTCAAAGTTGTTCATTGTTTGGAAACTTTTTATTCTGTTTGCGAAGTTTGAAACAACTTTCACAGTTGTCCCAAAGTTACCTGAACCCTCAGTGGTCGCTTTATCACTATTTGTTTTTCTTATAGCTCCACTTTCATGTTTATATTCTATAAAAAAAACTCGTAGAACTCAATTGTTACTAAGTACACCAAGCTTTTTAGAGGCCAGTTTGGCCTTCTCTTACAAGTGACCACGAGACTGAACGTCGCTCAATATATCGACGCCAGGAATGCCAATACAGGCTGTGGCAGTTAGAGAAGTTTTTTTATTCGAGAGGAGGAAAATACATTTACGTAATTAGGCCCCGAGACGGGGTCCATATGTCGGACTCGAGTGTCTGCGCAAGCGGACATCCCCCATCGACTAAAAACCCCCACTATACTGTTAGCCCTGAAGGCTTTTACAGCGATATAGGACGTGGGCAGTGAAGGCCGCAAAGACCTAACGAGACTCGAACTTCGGACCTGCTATGTTCTTGTGGGAAGGAGAGAGAATGAAAATGAAGATGAGATGGTGATGAAAGATGAGAAAATGATAAGAACATAATCGCCGGCGAGTGTGGTGATGTATTGTGTAATATATGTGAGTGTGTATATACGTGTTTATGAATGAATGTATGTATGTTTGTATGTATGTAAGAAGTGTGTGTTAAAAAAATGTGTGTGTGAAATGTTTGTGTGCATCTATGTTTGTGTTTGTGTCTGTTTGTGAGTGTGAGTGTGTTTGTGATTGTGTAAGTGGTGTATGTCAGTCCGTCAGTCAGTCCGTGTGTGAGTGTGAGTGGAGTGAAACGATTACAGGTCGAGGACTAACGTCCCGTCGGGTATCAAAACAATGTGTGTTGTGTCTAATTTGCGGACCCCTGGCCATCGTCAGAGTGACGAGTGCCAGCGGTTTGCTGTGGTTGACCGTGCCTACGCCTGCGAAGGCGGTATGTGTGCGTCTGTGTCGGTGTATGTGTGAGTGTCGCGTTCGCGATGGTGATGTGGTCACCAGGGTCTACCGTGACGTGCCGGGGACGTCTTGGTGGGATGAGACTATGGTGAAGCGGGGAGTACCCACATGCCTTCCTTACCAAGATGTTGGAATGGTTAGGCGCCAGCATTTGATTGCAAAAAACAGGCGTATCGAACTTGGGTTGCGGCTCTGGGCACAAAGGATCCGAACTGCAAAGTTCTTAAGAGGAAATATAACCGTGCCTCCAGATTTTTTAAGCGGCAAATCGCCCGTGCGAAGTCTAAGCACGTCGTCAAAATCGGCGAGCAGCTTTCCAGTTACCCGACCGGAACACGCAAGTTCTGGTCGTTGTCGAAAGCTGCTCTTGGTAACTTCAACCAGCCGTCCATGCCGCCGTTGCACATGAGGAATGACACCCTGGCCCATACGGCAAAAGAGAAAGCCGAGCTCCTGTGCGCTCTTTTCGCCTCCAACTCGACACTTGACGACAACGGAAAAACACCGCTGACCATCCCGCGGTGTAAGAGCTCCATGCCTGAAGTACAGTTCAGACAGAAAACTGTTAGGCGAGCTCTGTTTTCGTTGGACGTCAGGAAGTCGAGCGGGCTGGATGGCATTTCTCCAATCGTGCTTAGAACGTGTGCCCCTGAGTTGACGCCGCTGCTAACGCGTTTATTCCGGCACTCTTATTCCAAAGGCGTAGTCCCTGACTCATGGAAGTCAGACTTTGTCCATCCGATCCAAAAAAAAGGAGACAGTTCGCATCCGGCAAACTACAGGCCTATTGCTATTACCTCCCTGCTCTCCAAAATCATGGAGAGCATAATTAGCCGCCAGCTTTTAGTATACCTAGAGGGTCACCTCCGACGACCGACAATGGGGCTTTTGCCATGGTTGGTCGGCAGGTGATCTTCTGGTATACCTATCACATAGATGGACGGCGGCTATTGAAAGCAAGGGGGAAGGCCTGCCTGGATATAGCGAAGCCCTTTGATCGTGTATGGCACAAGGCGCTCCTTTCAAAACTTCCATCATTTGGGCTTCCCGAGAGCTTATGCAAGTGGACCTCCAGCTTCCTCACTGGGCGTAGCATACAAGTCGCTATCGACGGTTTTTGCTCGAATCCCAAGCCCGTGAACGCTGGAGTGCCCCAAGGCTGTGTGCCTCCCACGCTGTTTCTTCTGCATATCAATGATATGTTGTGGACACCTCCAACATACATTGCTATGCAGACGACAGCACTGGTGATGCCGTATATACGGGCCATGCAAGTCTCTCTCAGCAAAACGTCGACCAGTGCCGGGAGAAACTTGTGTCTTCTATCTAGTCCTCTCTCGAGAAGGTCGTGGAATGGGGTATGTTGAACCTTGTCCAATTCAACCCCCAGAAGACTCAACAGCACGTTTACCACAAAAAAATCCCTATTTGCCGTATCACCACTCTTCGACAACACTTCCCTTAAAGCCTCGCCTAGTATCGGAATACTGGGTCTCGAAATCTCGAGCGATTGCCAATTCCGTGGACATCTGGAGGGCAAAGCCAAATTGGCTTCGAAGTAGCTGGGCGTCATCAATAGAGCACGGCAATACTTCAAGTCGGCCCACATCCTAGTGCTCTACAAAGCTCAGGTCCGGCCACACATGCAGTATTGCTGTCATCTCTGGTCTGGCGCACCCCAGTATCAGCTTGATCCATTTGACCGCGTGCAACGCAGAGTAGCTCGAATCGTTGGGGACCCAGTGCTCTGTGAACGGCTAGATCACTTGGCGTTGCGTAGAGACGTCGCTTCATTGTGTGTGTTCTACCGCATTTATCACGGGGAGTGTTCCGAAGAGCTGTTCAACCTGATTCCTGCCGCCGAATCCCACCTTCGCACGACACGCCACAAGTTAGGATATCATCCCCACCATCTGGATGTGTGGCGGTCCTCCACAGTGCGGTTTTCAAAGACCTTTCTTCCACGTACTACAAAGTTGTGGAATGAGCTTCCTTGTGCGGTGTTTCCGGGATGATACGACATGGGTACCTTCAAAAAAAGCGCGTACACCTTCCTTAAAGGCGGGCAACGCTCTTGTGATTAATCTGGTGTTGCAAGAAAATGTGGGCGGCGGTGATCACTTAATACCAGGTGACCCGTACGCTCGTTTGTCCTCCTTTTCCATAAAAAAAAGTGAAACGAAGCCAAGTTTTATATGACGAAGTAAACAATGCTCTATCTGACTAGATAGATGCGAATATTTTATTAAATGGAGTGGTGGTAAAACCGGTGGAATCTGCTGTATTTCTTGGCATTACTCTTGATTCCAAATTGCAGTGGGGCCCCCATATTGAAGATTGGCGAATTGGCTTAGTTCTGCAGCATATGCGGTTAAGAAAAGTAGACGGTTAACTGACATAGATACGGCGCGATTAGTATACTTTAGTTATTTTCATAGTATTATGTCCTATGGTATATTGTTATGGGGCAGTGCGGCCGATATTAATACCATATTTGTGCTGCAGAAGAGGGCTATTCGCGCGATTTATAACCTAGGTCCTAAAGAATCATTAAGAGAAAAATTTAAAGAAATAAACATTTTGACTGTTGCTTCTCAATACATTTTTGATAATGTTCTGTATGTTCATAAGCACATTGAGGAATTTTCTAGAAACTGTGACATTCATAATGTTAACACGAGGAACAAACATAAACTTCTTATGCCTACTACTCGGTTGGGTCGAGTTAGTAAGTCTTTTGTTGGGCGATGTATATGCTTCTTCAATATGATCCCAGAAAATGTACAATACAAATTTGTTACAAAATTTAAAAGAATTGTGAAAAATTTTGTGTGGGAAAGGTTACTATAGCATAAACGATTTTCTTAATGACACCACGGACTGGGAATAAAGCGAACACCCTCAGGCTCTTTAATTATGAATGTTTATTGTAGGATATCACATTGAAATCCATATTTTATATTAAAAAAAAAGCCCGCTGAGTTTCTTGCGCCGATTCTTCTCAGGTCTGAGGCAGTCTGTTTTGAATGGGTGGTAGTTTTTGACGTTCAATAAGTGATTTTAAATCCTATTTTGAATAAAAATATTTGAATTTGAACACTGGACACTCGGAAACTTGGGAATGTCGGTCGTGAAGAGCGAGACTAGAGTAAGCCGTCGTGCCATACCTTGTCGAAGGCCTTCGCGACATCGAAACACATGGCTGCCGTGGTAGCGTGGAATTGACGCCGTATGAGGATGTACTCGGTAAGTCGGTGAGCCTGCTGGGGACATGAGTGAGCAGTTCTGAACCCGAACTGTATGTCGGGTATCAGGTTAAGCTCTGCGATGTAGTGATTAAGACGCGTGAGAATTCGTCTTTCGTACAGTTTCCCGATTGAATTAATTAAGCTAATAGGCCTATAGCTACTCGGATTTAGCTATTTGGGATGGGTATCCCGTTATGGATATAACAATGGACTCCTTCCATTGTTCGGGGAACGCGCTGTTAGACAAAAGAATGTTAAAAATAAAAATAAAAACCAATAAAGTAATAAGAGCCGAGGGCAGGATTTTATGTACCCTATTGCTTATAGTATCGGGCCCCGGGGCCTTCTTGGAGTGAAGCTCCTTAGTTATTAGTTTCACCTCTTCGTAAGAGGTGGGTTTAATTATATCGCCTGAAGGGCTCAGAGCGGCGCAACGTCGAACTTCACGATCATCTTTGTCAACGTGTGTCGGGTCGGCTGATGCATTTGGAGAGTACTGACTCTCGAGACTGTCGGCGAGGCATTCAGCCTTCTCATCGTCATCGAGCGCCGGCTGCAGTCCCAGTCTATCCAAAGTTAGAGGAGTGATCTCGAATCGAGGGGATACGACGAAGGGAGACTTTTTAGCGGTGAACGCACAAACTTGTGCCTTCTTGGGGTTGAATTAAACATTTAAACAATATTAAAATTTATCATGCAACTGTTGTGCGATTTTACTGAAAATCATTTTTCACGAAGGTCAGCAATAACAAGTGTAAAATTCAATAACAGAACAAAATACAATAAATAGAAAAAATATGCAGACAGAATAAAGAAAGAGGATTTTTTCTCATCGGTAGGTAATTTTCAAAAATATCAAACCATCAACCTCACAAAATAATAACAGTCCTTTGCGACTCACCGCTTTCTGAATAGAAAAATCATTATTTTTGGCTTTGACGAGACCCTTTCACAAAAGGAACTGTAATGAACTGAATTTATTCGCAAATAGTTTTTCAGTCTGAAAATTCTGAGAAGCCCCAAAGCTATTGATACTTGTAGATTACATTTCCGTACAATAATGTTTATTATCCTTTACTGTTGTAGATGTTGATGTATCAAGTAAATTAGATCTAACATCGGGATAGTAAGATCCCCCTGCCCATTATTATACAGTGCCACTTAGGATTCTTGAAAAACACATAAATTCTGAGCGGCACTACAATAGTGTTCGTCACCTTAAGACATACGATGTTTAGTCTCATTTGCCCAGTAATTTCACTAGCGCCCTTCAGACCGAAACACAATAATGCTTACACGTTACTGCTTCACGGCATAAATAGGCAAAGGAAAAAACTTACTTGAAACAAAAAACCAGTCAAATACGAGTCGAACTCGCTTACGAAGTATTCCATATCATCGTAAATGATATAATAATCCTATGTACCCTTTGTTATATCTTGAAATAATACTACATAATTTCGTAGATATTATTTATTTACTGCACAACACACTTCCTGTTTCATTTATTACAAACAAAGAAAATAACATCTGAAAAGCATTACAGACTAATTCAAGCAATTAAATTATAAATTAAATGAGGGCTGAATCACTGCGATCTAATTACGTAATGCAACTGCAACGAGCGTACAGTTTAAATTACATAGTAATAGAACTGGGAATCTGAATCGAATTGGAAGTGAATTAAAAGTAAAACTGTTCAAAATGTGAATGTTAAAATTGTGTGATTTCCATGGGGATAATATTACAGTCACAATACGAGTTCTTTCGTATATAGTAACAGTTCTTCTTCTTCGGATGCTTTAGATTCAGATTCTTCAGGGTAGATGTGAATTGCCCCACGAGAATTCGCCATATTTTCCTGCTGGCCGACTGTCTGGTGCACTCGTTTAATACCGCCCACAGCAGATTTAATTTGGTAGGTCAATCGCATGGGCGACCTTCCTCGCCCTCTGGTGCCCTCCACTTTGCCCTGCACGACAAGGCGCTCAACAGACTAACACAAGTCTAGTCTCGAGCCGGGAGACGTGTCAGAATAACTTAACAATGCGACTAGTACATTTAATTACAGTTAGTAGCAATAATATTTGACTGACACTAATTAAAAATTTGCTCAGCGTCTCAAGTCCAGGGTTCAATATAATATCTTATTTATTAAAGAATCTATGCATAAATATATCATGGTGCATTCAAATAACAAGGTTATTTTTAACACATAACATTATAACGTCATGAATATATATATACATAATTATTATTATAATTCTATATATTTGTGAACAGTAATTGTTTATGTCAATAGCGGGAAACATAATTGCACTAAAAGTATCGGGAATGTCTGTGTACGTTCCTGTCATATTAAACTCTTTTTAATTGAAAACTCCTTGGTTTTAAAAATCGAATACCATTTATTTATTTAAAAAAGGTTCTCGGTCTTGTCTCAACGTCTTGTCAAACTTGTTTAGTCGTTGAGAAAATGGAATTGACTCGAGGAAATTCTAGAGCGATGATTTATTATGACTTTCGAAGTGGTTTAACACAAAAACAGTGTCTTGACCGGATGATTTCTACATTTGGTGATGAAGCCCCATCCAAAACCACAATTTATCGCTGGTTTGCTGAATTTCAACGTGGACGTGTCAAGCTCAGTGATGATCCCCGTCAAGGTCGTCCAAAAACTGCAGTCACCAAAGAAAACGTTGATGCTGTGCGTAAGCTGATTGAGGAAGATCGACATGTGACATACCGCGAAATTCAGGGAACTTTAGACATTGGCATGAGTCAATGATTTTCTTCACCTGAAGAAGCTGTGGACGCCTACAAAACGGCCAACTTCCGAATGGAATGATTGCTTCAATGATTGGTTCCATCGTACGAAAAAATGTGTCAAATTTCGAATAGCAATAAATACATTTTTAAATGTTGTGTCACTTCCTTGATTCCCGAAATTTTCAGTGCCGCCCTCGTATACGTCTAGATAGTCTCTTGCTGTTAGACAACCGATAAAAACAGGCCAGGAATATTAGTTTAGTGTGCGTGACAAGCTACGTCTTACACTCGAGATTGTATGACACTTTGTGTTAGTGTGCGTGAATTGCTTAAAATAGTTAGTTCTAAACTCAATTTTTTTCGACGTTTTCACAGCTGTCATAGTCTATCAAGACGTTTAAACGATATAAGTGACAAAGTAGGAATAGTTATAAAGTTCTACTATATTAGTTCTAAATTTGGGTTTTTTGACGTATTCGAAAGAGTATATGATGATTTAGATGTCAAATAAGTACCCGAGCATATTTATTTCTTCATATTTAGAACATTCTTTACAGTTTGTTTGAAACAAATAAGAGATGTGTAAAAGAAGATATTAAAATATATTAAACTATCGCATAAAATAATAATATTATGATCAAGTATTCAGAATTTGACTGAGAAGATCCGTAGGAGAACCGAAGCCACCCACATAGCCCAAATGATTGTGAAACTGATGTGGCAGTCGGCAGGACACATAGTTCAACGGACAGATGGCGGGTGGGGCAGAAAAGTCCTCGAATGGCGACCACGTACCGGAAGACGTAGTGTTGGTGGGACCCCACAAGATGGACCGACGATCTGGTCAAGATAGCCGGAGTTCAACAAAATGAACAGTGAACATGGAACATGGAACAGTGGACGTCTTTCGGCTGATGATGATGATTGTGAATTTTATATCAATACCAAGAATAGTGTAAAGCATGCGATTAACAAATGAGTCGGAAACTACAACGGTATATATATTTAAACTAGCCGTTCCCGCCCGCTCCGGTGGGAGAATTTTAATAAATTAATGAAGTAATGTTGAAATTCTAAAAATAAGTAGCCATATACCATTTAGGATAAATTTCGCATCGAATGGTGGTAGTTTTATGTCGATACGATTAGTGGTTCTGGCGTGATTGAGCCTCAAACAAAGACCGTTTTCATTACATATATATTTATAGGCTAGCCGTTCCCGCCCGCATCACTGGGCGAATTTTAAAAGGAAATAAATTAAATTTTATCTTATTACAAATACAATAAAAAAATAAGTAGCCATAAACCATCTAGGATAAATTTCGCGTCGAATGGTGGTAATCATGTCGATACAATTAGTGGTTTAGGCGTGAAAGAGCCTCAAACAAAGACCATTTTCATAATATATATAGATACATAGAAGATGATACAACTATGGTAATAAATACGCATATTATATGAAAATTTATGCGTCGTTTTGAATGATGAAAATCAACGTAGCCTATCTAACATTTATGAGATAAAAATACATTTTGTTATAACAGATCTTTCTATTCTGTCCAACTCGGAATGAATATTAATTATTTTGAATAGTCAAAACAAATAAAAAATCTTTTATTTATTCTGACGTACCGTAAGCTACCTATACAAATTTCACAGCGGAAAACTGTTACAAATGCATTGGACAATGTTTCATCTTTTGTGTTTTCCAGTTAATAATTTTATGTCCTTTATGTACGTATCTAAGCATTTAAGATTGTTGTATTGTTGAATCTTTTAATATTTGAATATGAATTATTATTTAAATAATTGTTTAATAAGTGTTCATATAAAATCATTACATATTACAAAGCAAAGTCCTCCGCCGCGTCTGTCTGTCTGTTCACGATAAACTCATAAACTATGGCACCGATTTTCATACTGATATCATCAATGAATAGGATGGTCCTCGGTGAAGTTTTTAGCGTATAACTTGTTAAGATTTTAAATAATTGATAAAAAAACAACTTAACGAAAAAATAAGCCGTCTTACATATATGCAGCTTTTAATGGAAACGCTGTTTAAACCCTTAGAAATATAACAAAATAATGCATCGTGGAATTGTGTATCTTATATAGATCTACAGAAATGTTCACGATGGCATGTATCTATCTCTTAAGGATAACGCACTATATCCATTCTAATACTCTAGGAAATCGGCAATTATAAAGCGGTAATGTAAAAGCTGTTTCATCATCATCATCAGCCGGAAGACGTCCACTGTTGGACAAAGGCCTCCCCTAAAGATCTCCACGACGATCGGTCCTGCACTGCCCTCATCCAACGTATTCCAGCAATCATAAAGAGATCATCGATCCATCTTGTGGGGGGCCTACCAACACTGCGTCTTCTGGCACGAGGTCGCTATTCGAGGACATTACTGCCCTAACTGTCCGTCAAACTATGTGCCCTGCCCAGTGCAACTTCAGTTTCGCAATCATTTGGGCTATTTCAGTAACTTTGGTTCTCTTACGGATCTCCTCATTTCTGATTCGATCTCGCAGGGAAACTCCGAGCATAGCCCTTTCCATTGCCCTCTGAGCGACCATGAGCTTTCTTATAAGACCCAGTTAGTTAGCGACCACGTAAGTCATTACTGGCAACACACTGGTTGAAAACATTCGTCTTCAAACACTGCGGTATTTGGGACGAGAAGATTTTTCAGAGCTTCCCGAAAACTGTTTACTATCATTTAAATACTATTTATAGAAATAAGTTTTTAGTTCATCTTTAACTAATTAACTTTGATTTCACATTAGCGATGGCTTTAGACTACATTATTCCCGGCTCATCAAACTTAGCCCCCCAAAAAAAAATTTTTTGCTATTTTTGAATTTTCAATATCGCATATCGTTAGTTCGTAGTTTGTTCTTAATTGTTCGCTATAAATAATTGTTTGTTTTTTTGTTGTTTATTAAAAAACAATTAATTAAAAACATACCCTTTAGTTAGCCCCCGCCCCCTGTTAATGGGGGGAAACGCCTACTATTTGGTTCTGGCACTCGACAGCCGCTGCCGCGGCACGCTACGCTCGGCTCGTGCGTTGTTTTAACTGTTCTAGCATAACCTAACCTAACCAATTTTAATGAATTGCAATGTAATAAAAAAAATTAAAAATTTAGAAAAACAAATCTGAGGGGCTAACTTTCTTGAGCTATTATTCCCGAATACATAAATATTTTTTTTTTCTATTGACAGAATAGCATCTGTCTGGTCTGCTAGTAAATAATTTGATTTCATTTAAGGGAAGCTGTACAACACACAAATTAGACAAAGTTCGTAAAATTCAGAAGCTTTATTTTGTAACTAAAATAACATATTTTCTCGCTACATGAAATACCGCTAGAAACACGGAAAAGTTAAATTCAAAAGCTATTGTGTTAAAAGTTGTCCTAACAACTCGTGTTGGTCTAATAGTTTGTCGAGCACTAAGCCAACAGTTTTCTAACTAATACAGTCCTCATCGTTAAAGATAGGTATTGATAATTAGACTCACTAAATAAAATAAGTTTTGATGTATCTTATACTTGTATATAAAATTCTCGTGTCACAATGTTACCTTACTGCTCCGAAACGGCTTTACTGATTTTTATCAAATTTTATATGCATATTCAGTAGGTCTGAGAATTCAAATTCAAATATTTTTATTCAAAATAGAATGTGAAAGCACTTATTGAAAGTCAAAAAACTAATCGGCTACTATCTATTTTTCATCCCCCTAAATGTTAAGTCCACCCCAATTTTTTTTTTATATTTTGACAATTTTTTTATTTTTATTTTATTATGATTCAGCATTAAAAATATATACAAATTTAATAATGATTTTCGCCCTTCTACGATCTACAACTATTTTTGTATCACGATTTTTATATTATTCGATTCCATCCACCAAACCGATATAGGGTTGATCAAGATGGCAATCGAATACAATAAATGTACGATATATTTGGTAGGTCTGAGAATCGATTGCATCAAAATTTTAATAATTGATTTTTTTTAATATGTTATATGGCAATACGACGTTTGCTGGGTCAGCTAGTATATATCTATAATATGCTTTTATTTCGAGCGCCCATTAATTCAATTGACTACCTTTTGAAAAATAATAAAATCTAAACGATTTGTTATTTTTTTAAATTGATAACCCTCACTTTTGGGAGTAATTGCACAAATTAAATTAAAAAACAAAATTTTAAAAGTAATATTGTTTACAGTTTTCAAATTTATATGTACCTTTATTTGACGCTTTGTAAGATCGCAAAAACACTGTGTTACGAGAGAGTATGGCCATAGTGATCATATATCATCCGCTGACCCGTATGTATGTTTGTAATCCTTTTGCATTCAAACAACAACATTAAGTGCAAATTCTATAATAAGAACCAAAATACAATTTATCATTATCAGCTGGACAAAGGCCTCCCCCAAAGATTTCTACGACGACCGGTCCTGCGCTGCCCTCATCCAACGTATTCCGGCGATCTTGGCCAGATCGTCAGTCCATCTTGTGGGTGGCCTACCAACACTACGTATTCCGGTACGTTTTCGCCATTCGAGGACTTAACTGCCCCAACGGTTGCCCGTCGAACTATGTGCGCTTCCCACTGCCACTTCATTTTCGCAATCAATTGGGCTATGTCGGTAACTTTGGTTCTCCTACGGATCTCCTCATTCCTGATTCTATCTCGCAGTGAAACCCCGAGCATAGCCCTCTCCATTGCCCTCTGAGCGACCATGAGCTTTCTCATAAGGCCCAAAGTAAAATACAATTGAAACGCGCTAATTACAATTACAAAGCATTAAGCTCATAACTAGACGAAATTCAATGAAATATCTGGCTGTGACATTTGACCAAAAGCTTACCTTCCACGGCCATATAATAACAGTCACTCTCTTGAGTCCTTTATGAGACTAGGGTTCGTATTAAGGAATGCCCGCGATTACCACAGCGTCAATATAATACAACTGCTTTACAATACCCTTGTGCGTAGTAAGCTTGAAGCGAGCTCGTGCGTATGGAATCCCTACGAAGTAACCTATTCCCTTATGCTGGAGAAAGTACAAAAAGCATTTCTGCGTTTCCTGTACAAGCGGAAACTGGGTTACTACCCGTACTTGTACCCGACGGCGTATCTCATCGGTTGCCTAGGATACAACACTCTGGAAACCAGACGGGCTCTCGACCAGGCAACTACCTTGCTTAAAGTTAGCCGGGGCTTAATAGATGCCCCTGATATTCATAATGAGCTGATTCGATTGTATACACCTGACAATTATATTCGTAGTAGAAATCACCGTCTGCTGGCGGTGCCCGCGTGTCGCACTGTAGCACGCACTGCGGCGCCCGTGCCGTGAGTTTTGAAATTGTTTAATCACCTCGTAGAAGCTGGTGGTTTACACTTGAGGTGTTGGTGCAGTTGCTGCTCCAACTTTGTGAGTCCTCGCATAAAAGCGTCTAGCAATGGTATAATATACTTGATTAATGTCATTGGTGTTGTAACCGTTTTAATCAAAATAAATAAAAAAATAAAATTAATTAAAACTGGGAATCCGTCTCCAAAACTGATATATAAATATAAAATAAAACTGTTCAAAATGTAACTAAATGTTAACTTTGAACTACACGAGCGGTGCTAGATTGCATTCTGTCAACGTAGAGATTTCTTTTATGTCTGTTTACGCTTGCTAGCAATAAATAAAGCTGCGCTGGCTTATATTAACTTGTTGGAAATGAGCTCGGTGGACTGAAGTGCCCAGATGTGGATTTAAAATCAAATTAATTAAACATACTTTACAGTGTATTTACGAAAACATATTTGATATTCTTCGTTTTATGTATTTAAATACAATTTATGTTTACGGTGCGATTTAAAAGCTATTGAACTTATGAAAAACATGTTTTTATCACATTTATGATTAAATTAATTAATCTTTATTACGAACAATTCTCGCAATTTATGTATTCTCTGTGAATACACGATTTACCAAGTTATCGGTCATTTTCCAGGTATATCCCCCTTTACTTTATTTACATATACTTTCTCACGTGAAGCTTCATCTCATTCACCTTTATTTTACAGACCTTCGTACGACACGCCACAAGTTAGAATATCATCCCCACCATCTGGATGTGTGACGGTCCTCCACAGTGGGGTTTTCAAGGAGCTTTCTTCCACGTACTACAAAGCTGTGGAATGACGATACGACATGTGTACCTTCAAACAAAGCGCGTACACGTTCCTTCAAGGCCGGCATCGCTCATGTAATTCCTCTGGTGTTGCAAGAAAATGTGGGTGGCGGTAATCACTTAACACCAGGTAACCCATACGCTCGTTTGTACTCCTTTTCCAAAAAAAATATTCAACAAATTTCGGTATTTCATACACTGTATTGTTTCTTAGACTTATTATACTTATATATTTGCAATGTACACAATTCAGTCATCCAACTGCGGTAAGCTGGCGCGGGATACTGAATGCCCATTGGTCAGGAAACCTTCAAGGAATAAACAACATTTTTCCGTCATTGGTCACAGCATATGAAATGTAATATTTTGATAGGTAAAGTTGCAGGTTGTCAAAGAGTTTCCGTTACACATCAGAATAACACACAAGCTAATATTATAAAATGCGAAAGTTTGTGAGTGTGTGTGTATGTTTGTTACGTCTTCACGCAAAAACTACGGAATGGATTTTATTAAAACTTTATAATAATATAGCTTACCCATCAGAATAACACATAGGCTATAACTTATAATGATTAAGTGTGACTTATCCAAAATATAACGATAAGTGTCAAGAAGTAGGAAAAAAACTGCAATCTGAGAGCTATTCATGTTTGCGGCGCAAACCCCGTAGGTGTTACAAAAATACATTTAATGTACATATATCGTCGCAAATACTACAACTCACCTTTTAGTTAAACGACCTACTAGTCGAAAGCCACATTTTTTGCGAGTGTCATATGCTATATTATATTAACCCGAAAAATAAATAAGACTTTTTAGTGTCAGTCCTTAAACAGTAAGTCTGTAATATGGTAAATAAGAAAATTGAATAAACATACATGTGTTTTATAATATTTCAAAAATCATCAAAGCCCTGAATTCCTTGAAATTTCCGAAAACTTGTACGGAATATGACAAAATAACGTTTATTTTTACGATATACCTAACCATCCCATTTTTGCGTTGATGCTATTGTTATGATTATTTTTACGGCACATTTCAAAAAAACTGCTGTGATAAGAAAATGTTTGACATCGAGTGGGCACTTCGCACGTCCTCTAAAGTAATAACTTTCTAGTAAAAACATGTCGGCTCTGTCATAATTCTCATTCAGAGAATTGCAAAAATTAATTTATACAAGAGTATAATTTTAGCTCGTTTTTTTTTAATGAAAATACGGGATGAGTTGAACAGGACGTTCAGCTGATGGTTATTAATACACTCTGCCCATTACAATGCAGTGCCGCCCAGGATTCTTGAAAAGCCCAAAAAATCTGAGCGGCACTACAACTGCGCTTGTCTCCTTGAGACATCGATAGATGCTAAGTCTCATTTGCCCATTAATTTCTCTAGTTACGGCGCCTTTCAGACCGAAACACAGTAGTGTTTACTCATGACTGATTCACGGCAGAAATAGGCGCCGTTGTGGTACTCCTAATCTAGCCGGCATCCTGTGCAAAGGAGCCTAGTGAACTTGTTTCTGCGGTGCAGCATATTTCCATACTATACAACCCAGACCGCAACGGTATGAAACTATGAAACTCATCACGTAAATAATATTGTGTTTTTCAGCTTTTTTGATCGTGGAATTTCAACATAGTTATTAGTTTTATTTAGGGTACTCACGATATATATTCCTAATATGCAAATATTGGGGTTGAGCATAGATCCTGTAGATGAAGCCACAACCTGAGAATTGAACAAAGCAAACAGAATTTTATAACGAGGCGGTACTCGAACGGTTAGCTCAGTTGGTTAGAGCACCGGCACGGAACGCCAGAGGTCGTGGGTTCGAATCCCGAATCGTTCATAAAATTTTGTTTTTCAAATTTTATTTGTGTCCTAGAAGTGAGGGTTATCACTTTAAAAAAAAACATAACATATTGTTACGATATATATTGTATGGACGACGTTAGTATGGTGTTTCGTTAATCCTATTATTATCCTATTAATATTATAAATGTGAAAGTTTGTATGTCTGGATGTATGTTTGAACTTCTTTAACGCAAACACTACTGAATGGATTGTGATGAAACTTTGCAATAATATAGCTTACACACCAGAATAACATATACAGGCTATAATTTATAAAAATATTGTGTGAATTATCTATACATTTAAATAAAATTGGAGTGTCTGTTTGTAATATTGAAATAACCGTTTTTTACTAAATGTATATTATGAATATATATATACGGTACATACACCAAAATAACATTTTTTACAATTTTTGTCTGTCTGTCTGTTTGTTGCGGCTAATCCGGCGACTTTTATTGGCAGGTAGCTGATGTAATAAGGAGTAACTTAGGCTACGTTTATTTTAGAAAAATAGAGCAATGTTCAAGAAACGGTCTAACTCTAAAAATAATTTATATGGCAAAACAACGTTTGCCGAATCAGCTAGTTAGGAAATAATAGACTAAAACGGAATAGACGCCACGTAGCAGATTGGTGTATTGTAAGTGTTGAGAATTGTTCATACGGATTAAAATGATAGAGGTTTGCATTTGTGCGCGCAGCACGGAAAAACTACTGGATAGATTTAGAAATAGAAATACATATTCTATTTACCATAAGGAGTGACAATAGTATAACATTTTTTTATGACAATAACGGACGAGACGAGCAGGACGTTTATCTGATGGTGATTGATACGCCCTGCCAATTACAATGTCGCTCAGGATTCTTGAAAATCCCAAAAATTCTCATCGACACCACAACTGCGCTCGTCACTTTGAGACATAAGATGTTAAGTCTCATTTGCCCAGTAATTTCACGGCCATATATATAGCTACGGCGCCCTTCGGGCCGAAACACTACGACGACGAACAATGCTAACACATTACTGCTTCACTGCAGAAATCGGCGCTAATAATATATTGCAACAACACTTTGTTATCGTCATGTATCAGTTCGTAAATAGTCTTTGACATGGGGAGAAGAACTGCCAACCAATCTTTTATGACGCAACCTTTTAAATCGTATAACACACTTGGCCCCTATCTAAAAAAAAGGCGATATCTTCACGCGGTCGAAGTCGGCGGTATCAGCAAGTTTTTAATATTTTAGTGAGCAACGTATGTGTGATGTTAAACGAATAAACTTGCCTAAACTTTACCAGAACAATGTAAATATTAACAATTGACTCGGTTTATTTGTAACTGAAACGTTAAAAGCCGCACAGACCACATTTTGGTAATAGTATATTTTCATCGATGTTATTTTACTCATCATTAATGAAACTGATATGAAATTACTCGCGGTAGATGCTGGAATATCGAATAATTTATATTTTGTAACTGTACTCCGATCGACAGTCCTTTATGATAATAATGTCAGATTCGTGTATTGCGCATTCTATGGATAATCCAGTAAAATCAAATATAACGTTGTACTCACGGTACCCAAGCTGATATTTCATATCTTATTACACAGTAAAATTATTATATAATAGAATATAATCGAATGTTTTCAATTACGCAGCATTAATTTGACACGAAATCTTTCTATCAACAGATTTAGCAAACTTAGTTGATTAACGCTCTTATAATATTTTTTGTAAGAAAGAGATTTGAACACGCTGGCCCGACATATGGCAGCCATTTTGTATTTTTTCCAATATGGCGTCGCACGTTTATTTTTACATATTAAATGGAATGGGGGCATTCATTATTTGTGATTATTATGTCGTTAAGTGCCACGAATTTGTAGTGTGCACCACATACTGAAACAAGTGAGAGGGAAAATAGAAGAAGCTAAACAACCCGATGATGCGGAGATATACCATTCCTAGAGTTTGCTACGCTGGTCACACACAGTGTACATTGTACAATATTTTGCGATATTAAAATTTTGTGGGGTGATAAAGAGAACTGAATCGCTGTGATTCTATTACACAAAGTAGATATGGAGCCAAATGCAATTTTTAAAACTCTCCATACGCTTGGTATTAGTAAAATGTTTGTATACTGATATTAATAGGTACAATGAGACCTCCTCTGCTTGTGACAGAAAAAGATCTGGCCGTCCACGTAGTGTTCGTACGAAAAAGGTGGTTAAAGCAGTAAGGGAAAGAATTCGAAGAAATCCTGTCCTGCACCTAGAACCAATGCGCGTATTTTAAAAGATGACTTAGTACTTACTGCCTATAAGAGACGTACTAGTTATTTCTTAACTGATTATTTAAAAAAAAATAGGGAGATAAAATTTAAACAACTACTGAAGCGGTACGCAATGGGAGGTCACAGAAAAATTTTGTTTACGGACGAGATTTTTTTTACAATCGAGCAAAATTTTAAAAAACAAAATGACCGAATTTATGCTCAAAGCTCTGAGGAACCTGCCCAATTAGTCGACAGAGTACAGCGTGGGCACTATCCGACTTCATTGATAGTTTGTAGGGGTATTAGCTATGAAGGAGCGACTGAGCCAAACTTTTGTGAAAAAAGTATCAAAACATCGGTACAAGTATATCAAGATACCATTCTTGAGAAAGTAGTGAAGCCCCTTAACAACACCATGTTCAATAACCAAGAATGGTCCTACCAGCAAGACTCGCCGGGTCATAGAGCTCGGTCTTCGCAGTCTTGGTTGGAAACGAACGTTTTGGACTCCGTCAGAGCTGAAGACTGGCCGTCATATTGTCCCGATCTCAATCTGCTGGATTATGATTTGGATGATAATGGTCAGTCTTAGAGAGTACGGTTTGCTCTAAACGCCATAATTGGAGCCCCTAAAACAATCCGTACGATTGGTAGTGAAGAATTTTCGCATGGAAAGAGTGCGTGTTTCTTTTGATAACTGGCCTCAACGTTTTAAACAAGCGCAGGAACGATTGTCGTGGAGATCTTTGGTGGAGGCCTTTGTTCAACAGTGGTTGATGATATATTCACAAGAACACTTTAGTTCAATGAGCTGAGATTTGCCCATTGCTACTAGTCCACATGTGATATAATCGTAGCCAAGCATTTACTCATTAAATAGGTATAACAGAACTTTCATCGCAGACAAAACGCTATACCAGCCCAAAGTTTATAATAATATGTTGAACGGTTTTATTTTATATCAATTTGCCATTCGCCCAGATTCCCAGTTGTAATGCTATGTTACTGATAGTACGCTTGTTCCAATTGCAATATCTAATTAAATTACATTGCTTCAGTTCGCGTTTAGTTCAAATTAGAGTGCATGGGTTGTACAATAACATCTATGTTTCATTTTCAATACAAAGTTACACAGTATGAACAATTTTCTCTATACCATTTGTTCTTTTTATGATAATAAAGGACGAGACGATCAGGACGTTCAACTGATGGTAATTGATACGCCTACAACGCCCCATTATAATGCAGTGTCGCAAATGCCCAAAAAGTCTGAGCGGCACTACATTTGTGCTTGTCACTTTGAGACATAAGATGATAAGTCTCATTTGCCCCGAAGTACAATAATGCTAACATATTACTGCTTCACGGCAGAAATAGGCGCCGTTGTAGTACCCATAATCTAGCCGGCATTCTGTGCACAGGAGTTTTCCAGTGGTAAAAATAGTTTTCTAATCCTCTCTCCTTATATAACTTGTACTGTTTGTAACAGAACAGTTTGTTGGTTGTAACAGAACCAATACCAAGATCCCATAAATAGTTACATTTATTCATTTCATATACCAATGATCAAAAATTATTATCCACTATTTTTATTACACGTTTTTCTTAAGTCTGTCTCCTCAAAATTGATCAAATGAAATTACGCAACGAACATAATTAAGGTAATATATTAAATTGCTCTATTTTCTTATATTTTCAATCGTCAAAGCCCTAAAATTCCCTGTAATTGGCGATCGTCCTTACGGCTTATGAGAAAATAACGTTTATTTTTACGATATACCTAGCTATCCCGATTTAACGTTGATGTTATTTTTATGATTATTTTTACGACACATTGCAAAAAACGGCTGAGATAAGAAAATGTCTGACATCGAGTGGGCACTTTGCACGTCCTCTGGAGTAATATTTTTCAAGTTTAAACATGACAGCTGTTTACTAATTCTCTCTCTGGGAATTGCAAATACGGAAAAATGAAAATATTACACTGCATATTTTGTATTGGAAGAGAGATTTATTTACGTTGATATATTTGATGTAATACTGTTAAGCGCGACAGGAAAGTAACTCAGATTTTTATTCGAACGATAATAATACTCTACTTTACCAGTGGGAGGCTCCTTTGCACAAAATGCCGGCTAGATTATGGGTAACACAACGGTGCCTATTTCTGCCGTGAAGCAGTAATGTGTAAACATTACCGTTGTTGCGGCTTCAGAACAATCCCTTATTTACTATCCCTTATAATATATCCTTATATATTATATAAGCCAAGTATTTGCACACTGCAACAAAAACAGAAATGGTTCAAAGACGACCAACAAAGACCTGAAGTAGGACAGCTTGTTACTGAACCTAACTTACCTCTAAATAACTGTTTAGGGCGTATTGTTGGAGTTCATCCAGGTAACGATAATATTATTCCCGTTGTGACGGTAAAAACTCCAAAACGTGTACTTAAAAGACCCATCGTGAAGCTTTGTCCTTTACTTCTCAATTAAAACTTTAATATTTTTTAATTTTTTATTTTATATTTAAAAATAGTATTTACAGGTAAGCAACCTTGTCTTATGTCTTTACTTTTAAGTTAGGTTATCAACGCACATATTTTAGTCTAGCCAGGGTATATACTTATTTATAAATTTGTATTCTAGTTACAAGTTTATGTTATTTTTTTTTCTATGTATGTCTATAATAGTCACTGTCTGAGCTATTGGATGCCTAGATGTTGCCTGACAGTGAATGTCTTGTGAAACCCCTGGATGGTTTCAAGTGGGGGGAAATGTTGCGGCTTCAGAACAATCACTTATACTTTTCCGGAAAACCATAAACATAACCGTGATGTGCGCCATCTGGTGAACTGTCATAAAAAACTCTCTTATTGGCCACGTGCGTAACCGCATCATCGCTCGTGAAAAATATAGAAAACTAAGGTCTAAGATCGATCAATCGTCCGGAATACTGTGTGCGTACAAGTTATAGTGCCGAGTCTACCAGTAGTTATATAGGTTCTCCAAAACATTAAGTGTAGTCACATTTGAATTGGCAAAAGGGGTGTGCTCCTGTCTGGTGAGTTTTCCTTTCAAAACTTCCAGTTTTGCAGCCACTATATTTATCCTTATTTGAAACTAACTAGGATTTCGTTGTTTCTGTGACCTAGGAAATCTAAACATATGCATCAAACCTCGCAAGTGTTCATGTACCAACAACTGTATTTCGGTCTGAAGGGCGGCGTAGCTAGTGAAATTAATGGGCAAATGAGACTTAACATCTGATGTCTTAGGTGACGAGCACAATTGTAGTGCCGCTTAGAAATTTTGGGTTTTTCAAGAATCTTGAGCGGCACTGCAATGTAATAGGCAGGGCGTATCAATTACGATTAGCTGAACGTCCTGCTCGTCTCGTCAATTTTTTCATAAATAACTCTATGATCTGTTGACGCAGTTTTCGCTATAAAACTGAAACTAACTATAGAATGTTCGGAGTATTTGTGATAATTAGGAATTGTTTGGCCTCTACACGAGGCATCCTCAGGAGCTGTTTACTTGTCAAACTCTTAGAAAAAGAGAGTCTTAGCGGAAATTCCACTCTAAACAACTCATAACATTTGTATAATTATGAATTTCTGTAAAATAACGCCAAAATCAATAAATTTTCATTAAAAAATAGTCTTCATATTGAAAAATTAACTGGGTATTTGCTTTGTACATAGACCAAAAGCCAGTTCTGAAAATGTTTTATTATTAATTACAATAAATTAATTACAATAATAAAGTGATTTAAAATTACTCAAAAGAGCAAATCTGCTGGTCAATCCTTACCAATATACCTACTATCTCCTCATAGTTAAAATGAATTAATCGATATGAGAGACTTATTCACTTAAATTATTTATAGATAATCACTAGCCGTAACCGCCCGCTCCGTTGGGCGAATTTTAAAAGGAAGGAACGTTGTAATTCGAAAAATAAGTAGCTATATCATCTAGGATAAATTTCGCGTCGAATGGTGTTAGTTTCATGTCGATACGATCAGTGGTTTAGGCGTGAAAGCGCCTCAAACAAAGACAATTTTCTTTATATATATATATAAAAGACTAGCTGATCTGACAGGCGTTGTTCTGTACATAATAAATAAAGTACTGTTTTTTTTATGAAATTATCAATAATATTTCATAACATCAAGAATTATTTCGTAAAATATGCTCCCTGTTGTTACAATGAAATTCTTTCACAGCAGAACTGTCAATCCGTGCGTCAATAAATTCTCTCATATAAAATATGTCCATAGAAAACAAAATATTGGAAATAAAACTTATTGTGGGTCCCAAATCGAAATCAAAACTATCCTATCTCTCAAGTTGGACTAAACTGCACTCCATGAAGTAATCCCCATTTGAATCCGTTCATTAGTTTAGGAGTCCATCGCGGACAAACAACATGTCACGTAATTTATATATATTAAGCTTAAGCACCAAAGACTGCACAAACTGTAACATCAAATAAAATAAATTTAAAGCAGGTGGAAGTATACACGACAAAGCCAGTCGATTCGCATTTACGTCAACGGAATTTAATTGGGTAAACTAATTAAAACCACGAAGCGCTACATTCGTATGCACTAGCAATTGCCTGTGGCTTTGAGTGTTGTACAACAAACGAATCGATGTACCGCAACGTTGTATCGAAATACTAATCCCATTCATTTATTGTAAATCTACATTAAAATTGAAGGTTGCTCCAATGTTTGTATTGAATTAATCCGTACAATGTTTTTGTTACAATAAATCCATTGGTTATGAAATTAAATAAAATGAGATGAAATTATTGAAATCAAATGAAATGAAATTATTGATTTTGCTTTTTTTTATGAAAATAAGGGACGAGACGAGCAGGACGTTCAGCTAATCGTAATTGATACGCCCTGCCTATTACATTGCAGTGCCGCTCAGGAAGAGATAGACATATGCCCTGCGTAGATATTGTAGGGTATAAGATACACAATTCCACGATATATTATTTTGTTATATCTCAAAGGTTTTCGACAGCGTTTTCGTTGAAAGCTCTCATACGGCTTATTTTGTTCTGAAATCTCTAACAAATATCGTTAATGTATGCAAAATTGTAGGCAAAAACTTAACAAATTATATACTAAATGCTATCTATTGGCGAAAATAGGATGAATAATGGTGTAGTATTTCTTGAGTTTTAGGCGAACAGACAGACGCGGCTTTGTTTTATAACATGAAGTGATATATAAATAAGAATACTGATAGAGCTTCCTGCGCAGTTTCTTCTCTCTCAGAGCCATTCATTTCTACAACGGTGATGATGCTTTAACTGATATAAAAAATGTTCCAAAAGGGATTTATCGACGCTAGATATCCTATCGTCGACTGGATTAAATTTAATTTTATTATTATATCGAGTCATACACCTAAACCTATCAAACAATTACTCTAATTTACCTACTCTGTCAATCATACTTCATCCTTTATCTATCTGTCAAATACAACATTCATTCATTCGGTCTTCTACTTCGACTACTTGCACACGACACCTCAACTACACAAGATTTTATCTAATCCTGTTAGACAAACGAAATATAAATCTTTAAGAAGATATCAATCTTTCTTTTGTTCATCGCGAACAGGATTGATTACAAAATTTTCTGATGCCGGCTAACCTCCAAACATTAATGTGTAAGCACTTATTATTATTGGTAGTTTTCCAATTACAGAGCAAAATGCGACTCATTGGCGTACAATTGTGCTGATGCTTAATTGGAACATGAATTAGTTTTAAAATGCACCAGCAGAGTGCGAGTGTACTAAGTTCAGTGTTGAAAAAAAATATTCATAGAGTTTCTCTTCTCAATCGTTCACTCTTGTCAGAGTGGTCGTGGTTGCCAAGATGACGCAACATTAGTCGCCGTTGGTCTCCACAGTTATGGGTCGCACTGGTTCCCTCGCGCTGCTCCTCCACTTTTGACGGTTTGCAGCATTACGGGAGCACTCCACAATAGGTGTCTGGGTCACTGTTTTGATAAGGTATTATAATTCTTTTCAGATTGCTAACTCCATTAATAATTATATTCATAGAGTTAGCAATCTGAAAAGAAAATAAGATGTTGTCTTCTTCATTTTGATAAATATGTTCATTTCCACGAAAACATTTATGATGGCTGCTTCATTATATGATTCGATCAAGCCATTGCAATGTTGGCAAATGTATATTTCTGTTCAATAAATTTGTGTATACTTTAGAATTCTACAATGAAATTGTATTCACATTTCAAATGTAGTATATAAAATTTAATAGACAATGTTTGTAACCAACCTGTATAGCCGAGTGGTTAGCGATCCTACCTACTAAGCAAGAGGTCCCGGGTTCGAATTCCGGTAGGTGCAAGCATTTATATGATGAATATAGATGTTTGTTTCCGAGTCATGGATGTTTAAATGTATTTATGTATGTTGATATGAATATATGTATGTTTAAGTAAGTATATTGTATTAAATTTATCATTGTCTTGTAACCAATAACACAGGCTATATATTCTTAACTTGGGCAAGATAATTTGTGTAAAAAGTGTGTCAATTATTATTAGTTTTATTTATTTAGAGCATTGGTAACAAGCTCATCAGCTCAAACAAAAATACAATAAACGAAGACATTGTCCAATCAGCTAGGTCTCACAGAAGGAAGAAAGAACAATAATAATAAGGAAAAAATCCGAAAATAAAACAGCTGTTGTAGTTTATTTAGCGCCTAAAATAATTTTGATAGCAAAGTTTTATCCGCGTCGCGTGTCTATTTCAAATATTTGTTTTGGGCATAACAACAATATCCTCGCTGTATTGGTCAGATTTACAATTATTACGTATTTGTTTGGATTACTTTACATTATTACAAATATTTTTAAGTACAAACAATATATATAGTATGCTTATTGAACCATTGTATCTAATGTAACTATGTTGAGTATTAATGGTACTCATTGTTTGTATGTTTGTAATAGCTTTAAGGGTAAATGTATACACTTTTATAATAAAGTCCCAGCAACTGTTCAGGCATTATCTATAAATAAATTAAATGTTTTATTTAATAACGGCTCTGTCGTAAATCTTACTACTCCACAGCTGAATATCTAAGTGACCGGACAGCCTGGGAGTAGATTATGGGTATTTTATAGCAATAACAATGACAGTACAAAATTGTATATTTTATTAAAAACAGCGCAAAAATAGAATGCTGGGAGAGCGCCGTTTCTTCTCTCTCAGAGCGCCATTTGTCTCCGAAGAGGTAGTAAAGGAATCAATTTTGACAAAATAATTAAAGCTTTTTATGCCTTTAGCTTTTGGGATCTTAAATGTATATTATATTAGACTTTACTTACGTATAATTTAGCCGAGTTTCGCATAATCTTTGATTTAGCTTTTATAGTCATTTGACAGCTGAACTTATGAAGCTAAGATAGCCCAATGCAAAAGTAAAGTTCGCGTTTTATCACACTCAGCTAAGTTTTACTTAAGTAATGTCTGAGCAAAGTTAGACTTTGCTCAGACATTACTTAAGAGACAGACTAAGAGGTAGTATTTGCTGTAGACAGATGGTTTTCGGCAAAATTTACTGACAGTATCTTCTTCTTTTTTGGTATATGTACCTCCGAGGCAATAAATGGCGTTAAACTTCATAATGACAACTATGACAAATACTATCTTTGACTCATTTCATGTGCCGTTCCCCCTGAAAACGAGATCTGCAAATGTCTTGAAACGTCGGGTTAACTAAAATTAAAATGTAACTTTTACGCAAAAGTCTAATGTAAAAACAGTTACAATTACACGCGTTTTAATCCTTTAAAAGGGTTTTTTATTTAAATGTGTAACACTCGCGTTAATCAAAGAACATACTAAAAAGAACAAAACAGATACTTGACTAGAGAAAGTGAGGAAACTTATAGGTCCGCTGCATAGAAGTATGTTTGTTCACCTAAAACTCGAGAACCGTAAGCCCATTTGTAAGTAAACTTTCAAAAATACTTTCATTAAAATACTCTTTATAAAACATTAACATTAAATACCAGATTTTGTGTTATGTGCATTCAATTTTTTAACGTGAAAATATTTAATGATGAATAATTTGTGCGCCCCCGATTATATTTTGTAATAATACATCAGGTATTGGGTAGATTCATAAACTGAGACAGAAACGGGCAATACGCACTTCACGGCACCTTAATTTGGAATTGGTGGTTCGTTGCCCCGTCGAAATTTAATACTAAAGCATTCCTGCCGCCCAGGTGATAACAACAACATATTCCCGCACACGACACAATTTAAATTATTCTAGATTATTAGCCCTTTAGCATTTTAAGGCAATGCGATATCTGAATCAACAAAAAATGTTGTCGAATCGCTGGCAATCGGAACGTACCCTAATTCTCAGTATAAGCAAGTATCACAACCTTCAACAATTAGGTACAAGATTAATGACGGTATGTTTATAAAATTGAATTACAAACAACATCAAAATAATATGAGGACATAAAATTAAAACAATTATGAATCGCGCTTGGCCACATAATTGAGGTCAAAATGTGTTTGTTACCCCAAAACATTTTCCTCGGAAAAAGCATTTTAGGGGATATGCTAATCATGTTAATTAAAGCTGTCCTCTCAGTGGCTCAGATGAGAAAAATACGTTGGCTGGTGTTAAATTATGGTAGGCATTAATATCGTCCGCATTTCCGCCAGTAACAATTTATTTACCGACCTCTAAAGGTGTGTTTACACCAGGCTCAAACAGGATTTATAAACGATATGTCAACAATGAATTAATTAGCAAATGACCGTATTTCTAAACGGGAAATAAAATCATGAAAGTAATAAAAAAGTGTGTGCGTGTAATCTTTACGCGCGAATGAAGTAAGACTTAATAATAAATTAACTTAAGATTAAAAGATACGTAAATACATTATAATTACATACATTAATTAAAGCCGTGCTACCACCAAAGCATTCGCGTATTACTGAAGAGCTAGGAGCATTGCTAGATTTTTTTCAATGTTTTTTTCTCGGAAACACTGACGATATAAAGTCATCTTTCGAGCAAAGTTGTCATTTAATTCTCTGCCTAGAATAAAAAAAATCATTATTATTATTATAATATTTTAACAAGTGATGTTTGATTTATTTTAGAATGAAAGATAAAGAGTTATTGATATTATTCACTAGAAAATAAAACTTACACTTTTTACAGGTCAAGTCATTATCAGGTTCTTGATTTTCTCATTTATTCTTATTTATTGATGAAATAGTAAAATGATTTTTTTTTATGAAAATAAGGGACGAGACGAGCAGGACGTTCAACTGGTGGTAATTGATACGCCCTACCCATTCCAGTGCAGTGCCAGTGACATAAGATGTTAAGTCTCATTTGTAATTTCACTAGCTACGGCGCCCTTCAGACCGAAACACAGTAATGTTTATACATTACTGCTTCACGGCAGAAATAGGTGCCGTTCTGGTACCCATAATCTAGCCGGCTTCCTGTGCAAAGGAGCCTCCCACTGGTATTCCTGTTCCTGGAATTCCGCCATTTCATTTAACTGATTATTATTTTCATTTTATATTCTATTTATTATTAATTAACACCACTTGCACGTTTTAAAATTTACCCTCAGTATATAAAATAATTGATAATACAGATCGGTACAGAAACGTGACGCCATCTTGCCGTAACCGACTTCTTTTGCATTGTCGTCCAGTTACCTTATAGGCACGCCTAAACAAATTTTACTTCTAAAAAAATAATCGAAGTAGAGACGAATTCCATGGATGTATGAGCTTTCAATTAAGTAAGAGTTTATAATGATTTTATAACAAAATTTTATGGAATTTATTAACGCATTCACTTACCAAGTTATCGTATCATAGCAGTGCCTATTTCAGCAGTCCTGTGCAACTCTAATATGTTTCGGTTTGACGGTCGACGTCCGTCGCTAGTGAAATTACTGGGACAATAAGACTTAACCATAAAAACGACCATAAAGGCGACTTACGAAAAACTCAACATAAAATTATATAACAAACCGCCTGAGGACTTGAAAATACTGTCAAATAAAATGTATATACCAAGTCTCTTCAAATAGCTGTTTGAAAATAATTTTTATAGTATTAATAAATATTTAAATAAGTGTTAAGTTATTGCATACTTTTAATTTAAGCTGGATAGAGGACACAATGTAATATTTAAGATCTGGACATACCCTATTACAAAGCAAAATAAATAATTTCATTTCAGACTATAAGCCGAACAAAAGAGTTCTACAATATCTTGCGTCATCACAATAGTTGCAATTCGACGTTTGTAACTTACCGAATACACTGTTGGTTATCACCCGTAGCTATCACGTATCTAAAAATGCATTCCGTTATACAGTCCACATTTCGTATAATCTTTTTATTTCATCTTTTTTTTGTGGAAAAGGAGGAAAAAACGAGTGTTAAGTGATCACCGCCGCCCACATTCTCTTGCAGCATAAGTGGAATTACAGAAACGTCCCGGAAACACCGCACAAGGGAGCTCATTCCATAAGTTTGTATTACGTGGAAGAAAGCTCCTTGAAATCCGCATTATGGAGTTCCGTCACACAGCCAGATAGTGGGGATGATATTCTAATTTGGCCTTTATTTACTTTAAATAAAGGTGGAATTTCGCGGCAGGAATCAGGAAACTCCTCTACAGAACACTCTCCGTGATAAATGCGGCAGAAGACACAGAATGAAGCGGTTTCGAGCTGATAGTGGGGTGCGCCAGACCAGATATGACAGCAATACTCCATAATCTGTGGCCGGATCTGCGCTTCTTAGAGCATTAGATTGTGGGCTGCCTTGAAGTATTGCCGTGCTCTATTATCTTTATTTATTATTAGTATATATATGAAAATAAGGGACAAGACGAGCCGGTCGTTCAGCCGATGGTAATTGATACGTCCTGCCCATTAGAATGCAGTGCCGCACAGGATTCTTGAAAGACCCAAAAATTCTGCGATGTAACGAGCGCAATTGTAGTGCCGCTCAGACTGTTTGGGTTTTTCAAGATTCCTGAGCGGCACTGCATTGCAATGGGCAGGGAGTGTCAATTGCCATCAGCTGAACGTCCTGCTCGTCTCGTCCCTTACTGTCATTATAAAAACAAAAATTTGTTATCTGATGCATATCATTTCATTCATTTTTTTTAATAATAAATAATAAATGGAAATTAGACGGAACAAACAAATGGTAGGTAAATACTTTTTAAAATAAGCGCTGTTCTAGATTTTTTTTATTCTCATATGATACCTCATATCAACTTTTTTTTTATTAAAGCACAATGATTCCGCATTAACATCGCAACACGTGAATTCCTCAGAAAGATAATAGAGTAAAAATCCATCCATTAATATACTTAATGGTACTTTACTGAAAATTCAAATTGTAAGGAAACACTTGCAATGCTATAAGAAATCTAATAAACGTATACTGCCAACTAAACACGGGTTATATTTGTAACATATTATAAAAAAAAAAATCTTATAATTCGTACTTCAACCATGCGTACTATAATTACGATATACCGTCATAAGATAAAAAGTCACCAAATGACCTCTTTAATCAGAAATATTGAAACTTCGTAATCTGTCATTGATCCGACATTCTGGCGACATTGTCAAAAACGTAAACAATTGTGGAATTATTGATTTAACTTCAATAACATAGATTAAGGATTGGTCTCCACTGCGCTCCAACTAGATACCGTAGTCGCAAAGTGCGGTAACTAATACTACGCCTAAGTGTGCGTACTCGAGCCAGTCTCGAACAATGTGTTACGTTGACATGCCATGTATTATGTTAAACTTTGCTAATAATTGAAACAAAAATACCGGCTGGCGTAGTAAAACTTTGTAAAAATAATAAGTTACAAGAAATAAGAAAGACACTGGCATCACATATCACCAGTAAGTATTTTGTATTTTATTTACTTCAATGTAAAATACACGAAGCGTATGTTACAAAATTTGAAAGATGCCACGCACACAAGCATCTAATAGTTGCCGTAATAAAAAAGCTATTGTTCTTAGGTAGTGCGGTATTTAGTTGGAGCGCAGAGGAGACCAATCCTTACTCAAATAACTTCAACAATTTGTTATATAAACATGTTTGACGAATGGAGTATATCATTAAAAATGTAATTAATATCTTCTTATTAATCTAGTGACAAATTAACTATCTTCTCAGTTTTAATCCAAAGTTTCTTTGCTAGTTCCGTATCTTGTGATAAACGGGACGGTGTTTCCTCTCGACAGTTAGAAAAATATTTACCACTTACATCCTTCACATCAGGTGAAACTGCCAAATATAATGAAGTTTGTGCAGCCTCCCATGGACTTTTATATACAAACCCAATAATTGCTTCAACTGTGCTTCTAATAAAATTATTTTTTATTCGTCTAAATATATTCGTTGCACTAATACCAGGGTGGTTTGCATTTACCGTTACTTGGCTGCCTTTCAATCTTCTGCTTAGTTCTAACGTCATCAAATTTACATATAATTTACTATTCGCATACAATAAATATTCGGCACAATATTTATCCATGTTAAAATTGTCTAAATCCAGTTTTCCATACCTATGTAAGGTTGAAGATACATTTATGATCCTACTTGGAGCTGAAGATTTTAGTAAAGGTATCAAAAGGCACGTCAATAGAAATGGACTAAAGAAATTAACTTGAATTGTGATTTGATTTCTGTCTTCACTTTTGTAGTTGCCAAGACCTCCTGCACCAGCATTATTTATAAGCAAATCTATACGCTCTTCAGTTGTGTATATCTTTTCACAAAAAGCACGTACTGATCGAAATGAGGCAAAGTCAACCTGTTGATATATTACATTTCTATTACCAGTGCTTTTAATAATTTCTTCTGTAGCCTCCGATGCGCGGATAACACTTCTGCATGCAATAATCACTCTAGCACCACGGGCTGCCAAATCCTTTGCTATTTCGAAACCAATACCAGAGTTTCCACCTGTTACAATAGCAACTTTCCCCACTAAGTGAGCACTACAGTCACATATGCCACAAGTAAATTTTTGATATATTTTTAATCCAAACGTTAAAATTGTTAAAGCTAATATAAATAGTAAGAAAAAATACATTTTGCACTTATGCTTGGAAGCACACACAGTATTAACTGTGATATATAATTAACAATTTGCCTGCTTATCAAATAATAGATAATATTGTTTGTTTTCGATATTAGCTGTTGGCTGATTCGCCAAACTGGCTGCAAATATGTGTATGTGTAATATACACAATAAAAATACCGAATTATATCAATTTATTTTTGCTTCATTGCTTACCTGCCGATTATTATGCATAATAATAATGCTAAGCCAGTAGGTACTTAATAAATTAATTCAGCAGGTTTTTGTTTCTCCGTTTCAAAGGATAAATTTATATTAAACCTACAAAGTTAAATATCACGATTGTTTTTGTCTTTACTCTATTCTTAAGAACCATTTCTTGTTTTTAAAGTACAGGAGGTATAGATATAGATGATGTGGATCAAATAAGCACTCCCAAAAGTTTCTTCCTAAAATTTCCATTTTTGTAGCAAACAGAAAAAATATACAATTCAGCACATGAAACAAGGTATGGTGTCAACCAACGAGAATTATTGAAAGCTGTGGAGACTACTGTTTTTTAGGAAATATCTTAGTTAGAGAACTCCATAAGGGCTCATACACAACCCAATTAGCAGATATACTTAGTTCTACTACATACGCCACTGGACAAGTTATAGGGTACAATCTTATTTAAGATATTAAGACTGCTATTCTAAGAAATCGCCAAAATAGCGCATAATTGAAACCATTTCTTGACGGTTTATAAAAAGCTTATATTTTTACAAAACATAATTGTATATCTTCAGAATATTAGAAGAACATTGATTTTTTCTTTACATTTTTTATTTTTTATAGACAGTGAGAAAAATAATCACAACCATACCCATAACTTTTACAGTTGGAGCCTTGCTAATCATTCAATCTTGATAAAAAATGTACGAAAATTTATTGATTGTATGGTATTGCACACCAATACAAACTAACATGACATATTTTTGTAAATAAAATTGTATTATGTTTGTAATAAATTAAAAATGCTTCTAATTCTGATTAAAACTAAGGCGATCTTGTGCGAGATAGGTAACCTATCTACTACATTCCTCAAGGCCACTGGCTTGGTCCCCAGCCTTAACACCTATCAATAGTTATTTATACAACTGTTGTGTAATAAGGGGTATTAAAACACGAATGTTGATTTATTATATGATAATAGTATCACATGAGTGTTTTTATACCTAATTATCAACAGTTGCATACAAGACTTTATCTACACCCAGAATATGAATCCTCTAAAAGATTCTGAAACAGCTTACTGCTAACACTAAAACACCAGTCCTAGTAGTAACCTAATATCATTAATTATTACTGATTATATACATATAATCTAAGTATTGAAACAATTATTTATTTTAGTAGTAATTTACATTTTGTGTAGTGCAATAATTAAAATTCACTCGAATATAATGTTCTTTTGCAGCGTTTAAAATGAATCGCTCATTTTTTGTAAACAAAACAATAAAAATATCGAAGAAAAATGGCGAGTGATTCGGATAACCTACTTTTTTTTACGGCGCGCGACGTTCTGGTAGTGTGAAACGAAATTTTTTTTTTTTGTAATTCATACAGATACCACACATCAGACAATAAGAATGTGGCTGTCTATTGAAACTCTTTGCGCATGAAGGGATCGAATAAAAAAACATAGGAGTGTTGTTATGAAGTTCAGTACAACATTACAACACTCGTTTGGATGAATTATGAATTGAATGTAATAGTTTTTAGAACATTGGGTGTTTTAATGTTGGCAATAAGCTAACTGTTTCAGAATCTTTAATAGAGTATTTAAAGCATGAGTGTAGATAAACAACTATTACACAATAAATTAATTTTTTACTGTGCAAAGAATGATGACCCGGCTTGTGATCTCCCGAATACGTGGTTTCGATAAATACATTATTAGAGACGACCGATATAACTGACACGTACAGATTGGATAATACTGGGACGTGTGAATTGCGTGAATTTGACATAATTTGGCCCAGTAGTTTACATTTTATGAACATTTTTTATAAAATACTTTAGTTTACGTGGATGATATAATTACTATAGTTTGTGTACGGCTTTTTAGGAGTTTTCATTTAGGTTGATTTTATGTTATTATTATTATTTTTATGAAAATAAGGGACGAGACGAGCAGGACGTTCAGCTGATGGTAATTGATGCGTCATGCCCATTACAATGCAGTGCCGCTCAGGATTCTTGAAAAACCCCAAAAATTCTGACCGGCACTACAACTGCGCTCGTCACCTTGAGACATAAGATGTTACGTCTCATTTGCCTAGTAATTTCACTAGCTACGGCGCCCTTCCGATCGTAACACAATCTAATATATAAAATTCTCGTGTCATGGTATTAAACTTTGAACTCCTCCGAAACGGCTTCACCGATTCTCATGCAATTTTGAGTGCATATTGGGTAGGTCTGAGAATCGGACAACATCTATTTTTCATCCCCCTAGATGTTAAGGGTGGTCCACACGATTTTTTTTTAAATTTTTTTGACATTTTTTTTAATTTATTTGATTATGAGTCAGCATTATAAAATACATACAACTTCAAATTTTCACCCATCTACGATCAACAATTACTTTTATATTGCGATTTTAATATCGGCAATACAACGTTTGCTGGGTCAGCTAGTAATAATTATGCACACATTACTGCTTCACGGCAGAAATAGGCGCAGTTGTGTTACCCATAAACGAAGGAGCCTCCCACTGGTCGATTAAGTACTAACCCGTGTCCATATAAAACAGATAAGTGGGTCTTATGCTACCTGTCATTAAAAACTAACAAACGTTCTTCACGATATTAAATCAGTGTCACACGACGTGAAATAGAGTTTCGAACAACATATTTGGGAGTCGATTCCTTTTTTCCATTCCCGTTTCTTGGGATCTATATTGTATAAGGCGCACGGCACCTTTCGTAGGCGTAACCATACTTACTTAAAAAAATTGTATTCAATAAATTTATGATAATAAAAAGCAACGAAATGTTATAGTTTACCTTATGTAATCTAGAATCTGTTGTTTACAAAACAACTTATTACAGACACTAAAAAGTAAAAAATAAAAAAATACTACGTTAAAGAAACCGACTTCAAAAACTGAAAAGTAAAATATAACTGAATAAATATTTAATTAAATACCTCCTTGCAAACCTAATTACCTTTAATATTAATAAAATATTACCTATTGATAGTTTTCAAGTCGGTGCCAAGCCAAATGTAATAAGAGGTAAGTACCTACACTAGCCACGTGTGACTTTGAGCGGGATAGCTTCGTCTAGAACAAAACAACCCAAGCGGGCAGGCACCGATTTAAACTTTATCAATAGATAGTATTTTATCAATATAAACGTTATTTTTAAGTTTGCATAAGAGGTGTATTAAATTAAATCTTAATTAAGTTATCTTTTATTTTTCAGTTTTTAAAGCTGGTTCGAACTGTAAGTACAACTTAAGTTTACTTCAACTGTTATATAAGTCGTTAGCCACATCCAGTCCTTCTTATTCAGTATAAATATAAAATATATTGATGTTCTTATGTTTAGCTATTTTTTATACACCTTCATTTTTTATAATTGTTCACATTGTTTGTTTTGCATGCTTAGTCATAAGCTAAAGTCAAGTATTGGTATGCATATTTATGTAAAATTTTCACGTAAGTGATTTTATGTTAAATCTTATTAGAATAATTAATGACCTTAAACCGAAATGGTCAGGGTCACCGCACAATGCCACAATATTTAATAATTCTGAGTAATGAGGTGCTTATTATACTTGTTCCTTGGTTTTAGTATTAAACTTTAAATATCTACTATATTTACTAATTTAAAGTTTTATTTAAGTTCTCAATGATAATTATTTTAAGCTCAATGTGAAGACGGTATTTGTGGCAATATCATCTTCCTGTTTAAGTCACATACTCCAAAAATTAACTTCAACAATGCAAGATCTGACGATTTAACGTGAAATGTCAATGTCAAATATCAAAAATTACTGCCATTAGAAAACGTTGTCATCACATATGCATATTCTTGAAGTAAAACTTCTTAAGAATCGTTGTGATTTGAAACTCCATGAAACGAAATAGCGAGATGATAGAGACACAAATAGGTAAGTATAGGATTCAGACGGCGAGAGAATGAGATAGGAAGCATTACACAGTGTTTTGGTACCAGGCGATCATAGTTGAAGAAGAGATTGTCTTATCTATGACGCGAGTATACCGATATATATTCTGACATCATGCGCTCGACGGGAGAACAAAAATATGGTAGTAGTGATAGTAATGTCTTTTATAACGGTTGAAATTATGTGTCTTCCTAGCAACATGTACCAGGACTTCATATGCAGTTTAGAGGTTTAATGTAAATTTTGCATCGGATACGGCGATTCTGTTCATTAAATTTTTGGACGCCAAATTTAATTTGAAAGTGTATAGCAGTCGCACTGTATCAACAACAAGATCAAAAACAGTGATTGACGCAGTATTGCAAAGATAATGTACTGACCATATTAAGACCAAAGTATTTATTTAAAACTTTAGTTACCATTGTATCATTAATAGAAAATGTAAGCTCTGAGTCGGAATAAATCTGTGTAATATAAACGAATAAAATGTAAAATAATTAACAAAATTTGTATCACAATGATCATTACTAAATCCTACAATTATCCTCAACCCAAAATTTTTCATTTGTCTCATGCTATTATTATTTCCTATTTGTGCCGTGAAGCAGTAATGCGTAAGCATTGCTGTGTTTCGGTCTATACCTAGTGAAATTACTGGGTCTCATTTGCTCAGTAATTTCATCTTATGTCTCACAGAATTTTTAGTTTTTTTAATAATCTTTAGCGGCACAGTATTGTAATGGGCAGGGCGAATCAATTACCATCAGCTGAACGTCCTGCTCGTCTCATCCCTTTTTTTCATTAATAAAAGCCTAGTGTAGTATGATTACCATGAAATCAATTGGAATATAATAATGAGTCTTAACTCTTTGTATCGACAACATCAAAAACCGCATAGAGCACATTTTCATAATAAATTTTCATCGGTGTATAAAGCCCTGTATAAATGTCACCGATATGAAACGTTTCACATTTAAGCTTCGATATGGAATATTTTATTTGTAACTGAAAGCCTTAATCCGATCGACTGACCGCTATATTTAACGGTAATATCAGATATGTGCATAATGGTTATTTTACATTTAATTGAACAAATTATGATAGATTATGGTTGGACACGGGCTCGCTGTACGGACAGCAAAACATGCATACTAAGGAAGGAAACCAAAGGGAACTTCTATTACGAACATAAAATTATTATATTCAATCGCAATCCTTACATTTATCATAATATAACCCATTTCCTGCTTTCGTCATTTCAATAACCCACTAACGGAATGTTTTTTTTTTTCTTTTCAATCCATCTGTGGGTTATATTAGTATTTTTAGTTTGGTATTAAAATTGTAATTTATGGATTTGGGGCTTGCTTTGTGAGCATTAATTTTGTAATTTTTACTTACCATGCGTAGGTTGGTATGCTATAAAATGGTTTGTCATGCTCACTGAATGGCGTGGCTTGCGGCGGCGTCGTGCCCCGGTCGTCTCATTCCCTCAAATATGTGCGAGGGGAACTATTGTCGACCTGTTATATTTAATAAATTATTGTATTTGTTGGATGCAATTACTAATTATGACAGTAATCACGACCATCATGTTCACGAAGCATCCTTACACAAACAATGAATTCAAGCTCTAAGGTTGATGCATACAATATACGATAATTTATATTTATACAGTTAATTCTTTATTACTTTTTATGAAATAATTTATATTATTTAAACACGACTCATATATTAGATGCGGCACCTTACAAACTAATTTGTTATGTATATTACAGCCATTGTAAAATACACTACTTGATTAAAAAGAGTGACCGGTGAGTTTCTTATATTATTCTCACGAGCTCAACTTTTTACGAACATGTGGTAAACTCGGAAACTTAAAAGTAATATTTATAGTGACGGTTCAAAAGCGCTTAGTTTAAGCCTAATTGATTAAAGTTTATTTGACTTTGACTTTGGGCATCACATATTTACATTACAAATTGAAATATAGATTCAAGGTGCGTCCTTGCGTCTGTCTCGCGTCTCCTTCAAAATACATGTCTTTGCAGAATCAATAGAATATTATTATATATTTTTCTTTTTGTCGGTTTGTTTGTTCGTTTGTGTGGTCATTGCATAGAAGCCACTCGTTGGTATAGAAATGGAATAACTAAGGAGTGTTAAATTTACCATTTACCTTGGCAATGGAAAGGCAGTGGGAGGCTCTTTGGCTTTGCACAGGAAGCAGCTAGATTATGGGTGCCACAACGGCGCCTATTTCTGCCGTGAAGCAGTAATGTGTAAGCATTACTGTGTTTCGGTCTGAAGGGCGCCGTAGCTAGTGAAATTACTGGGCAAATGAGGCTTATCATCTTATGTCTCAAGGTGACGAGCGCAATTGCAGTGCCGCTCAGAATTTTTGGGTTTTTTGAGAATCCTGAGCGGCACTGCATTGTAATGGGCATGGCCTATCAATTACCATCAGCTGAACGTCCTGCTCGTCTGCTCCCTTATTATCATAAAAAAGGCATATTTTTATAGTTTGCTTTAGAAATCTCATATCGTTAACAGGCTGATACAGAGCTAAATTCCACGTGGGCATACCCGCGGACACAGCTAGTCTTAACATAAAAAGGTAAAACGGCACAGGTCTGTAATAGCCACTCAAGCAGCATAATTGAGGTCGGAATGTTACTTGAAAATATTTCCTCTGAAATACTAACATTTTAGAAAATATGCTAATCATATTAATTAGAGCTGTCCTCGCAGATGAGAAAAATGCGTTGGCTGTTGTAAAATTATGGCAGGCATTAATATAGCCCATACTTCCGCCAGCTAACTACGTATTTACCAACCACTAAAGCCTGCCTCTAAATTACCGAGCGAAGCTAAACATCAACAAATGCTTGTAAGAAAATTTATAAACTACCCTACCTACTAGGTATATGCCAACCGAAACCATTGTTGTAATGTTTTACTTTTATATTACATCTAAAAAGATAAATTATTACGCGTTATTTCTTTTTTGGTTCTTATGACATCATCATTTTAGTTGGAAGACGTCCACTGCTGGCCAAAGGTGGGAGGCTCCTTTGCACAGGATGCTGGCTAGATTATGGGTACCACAACGGCAGCTATTTCTGCCGTGAAGCAGTAACGTGTAAGCATTATTGTTGCAAATGAGACCTAACAACTTATGTCTCAAGGTGACGAGCGCAGTTTTGGTTTTCCAAGAATCCTGAGCGGCACTGCATTGTCATGGGCAGGGTGTATATATAACCATCAGCTGAACATCCTGCTAGTCTCATCCCTAACTGTTACAAAAAAGGCTTCCCCGAAAGATCTCCAAGACGACGTTCCCGCGCTGTCTCATATCCATTTCCAGTGATATTGACCAAATCATAAATACATATTGTGTAACACTGTATCTTATGTATATAGGTCGTTGGATCAATTTAATGTTAGCCTTTTTAACTTGGTTGCGAAACGGTTTATATTTTTCTTTACGCGTCATTGTGTTTACCTCCATAATTATCTCTCAACGGCCACTCTTTTCCATCAAATAGAGTATTTTACAATGGCTGTAATATAAAAAACCAATTATTTTCTTAGATGCTGCATCTAATATACGAATCGTCTAAAAAGAAAAATGTAATCAGGTATAAAGTATATAAATATAAATTATCGTATATTGCATGCATTAACCTTTAGAGCTTGAACTCATTGTTTGTGTACGAATGCTTCGTGAACATGAAGATCGTTATTGCATCCAACAATTACAATGATTTATTAACTACCACAGGTCGATCTGGCACCACAAGCAGCACCCGTTCGCGAGTTGACGCATAGACCAGCCACCGTTCCCTTTGCATTGTCGGGGACCCAGTTTTCTGGCTGGATCACTTGGTGTTGCGTAGAGACTTCGCTTCATTGTGTGTCTTCTACTACATTTATCACGGGAAGTGTTCCGAAGAGCTGTTTCACCTGATTCCCGCCGCCGATTTCCACCTTCGCACGACATGCCACAAATTAGGATATCATCCCCACCACCTGGATGTGTAGCGGTCCTCCACAGTGTGGTTTTCAAGGTAGTTTCTTCCACGTATTACAATGGTGTGGAATGATCTTCCGTGTGCGGTATTTCCGTGACTGGCAAAGTAGGAGGCGGGTAGCGTGACCTCTCCGTCCAACAGTCTGACTTACACTGTCACCCGTCGCCCGCGCACGGACCCGCCCATGTGAATTTATATACAAAACAAGGAATAGCTATTTTTAACCAAATAAGTCATTATATTGAGTCGCCAATCGAACACTTTGTGAAAAAAATCTAGTTAAAAATTTATGCGAATGAAAAAAACTGAAATTCAATGCCGTTTAGAAGTAGTTACAAAAATTCAAACAAAAGAGGCTTCACTTTGAGATTTTTTTTCATCTATTTATTACATAATAAGAATGATTTCAAACGTTCAAGCTAAAATTTAATGTCCAATAAATAACATATATTTTTTTTTCTTAATTTATATTCACCCAATAAAAAAACAGTTACACGGAGAAAACCTCTTGTTGGCACATACAATGCCTTTACATCAGGTGACCCGTAAGCTCTTGCTAAAAATATAAAATTATTTTTAGCAAGATTAGATACAAACATATTTTAAAATTGTAATGATGGCGCGCGGTGTCAACAAGTACCTGCTTAGTTAACGTAAAGATAAATATTTAAATTAAAATACTCATTGGAAAGCCTTACCTTACATTTTAATCGGTAGTACAGTCACCGTAGTGCATCAATTATTATTATTCACTAATAGTTATAGTAAAACGTAAAAATATCCAATTTACACTGTGACACTGTGTGTTAGTAGTGAAGCAAACATATTAAATTCTGTGATAGTGCTCAAATTATCCTTAACAATATATCCACAGATTTCCACAATAATAAACATAATTATCACGCACAGCTTACAATGTAATTATTAGCAGATTACAATAGAATATTAGTTGAAGTGTCTAAAAATACAACATAAATAAAATCTGTTGTGTATAAAGTGAAAGAAAGTGGGTACTAACAAAATACTAATCAGCTGACGGAATCCACAACAATAGTGACAAGTAGTGACAACATCAGCAATAATTTATCGCTTGCCATCAATTGAATGTAAAATTTCAATCTAAACTAAACATCGTGAATGGCCTAATCATTAACCGTCTGTTACACTGAGTCCATAGGTCACTAGTTCTAATCTCAGTAAACTCATATTATTATTTTTTTTGTTGTGTCTTTCTTTAATTATTATAATATTTTTTTATATAATTTATTATAATAAAATATTTTATAATTTAAATTTATAAATTGAAATAAATTTAAAAATATTAAGTATCTTCAATTCAGGCTAGGTGTGCATTGAACTTTTAAAATCTCACCTAATAAATCTATCTATAATAAACCTATCTAATATATAACAAAACCGCGCTCATCCCCCTACCACGTTGCGACAACATAAAATGGACGGCGACAATATACACAACCAGGTACGGACATCAGGAAATGTCACCCTCCGAAAGAACAATTTGCAACGCAGCCGGCCGGAAGAAATGCAATCACTGGTTTCAGAAATCCGCTTATTGAGAGAAGGTATGGCAAAGCTTCAAACTGAATTCACAAGCCACTTCGAGACTTTATCAGAAAAACTTTAGAACTACAATACACTTATTCTTAAGCTAGAAGAGCAAGAAAAGGAGAATTCTGTACTTAAAATAGAAGTTTCTGAGCTCAAACGCCAGCTAAACCAACAGGCCCAGCTATCTCTTAACTCAGAGCTAGAAATAATAGGTCTCCCTGAAACTCCCAACGAAAACCCATTTCACATGGTTCTAACTACAGCCACAAAGATTGGGATGAAGCTAGAAGAAGCTGATGTGAACTTTGCATCCCGAGCAGGCCCACGCCATTCCAGTGGTAAAAATGACCTAATATAAAACCTCGTCCCTTGGTAGTATCCTTTGTTCGGAGGGCGAAGCGCGAAGAGTTTTTCAAAAATGCGAAAATGCGGCGCTCGGCCCTAACCACCAAGGACAAGTACCAGCTGGACCCGAAATGAAACTGTTTGTAAATGAGCGCCTGACCAGTACTAGCCGGCGGTTATTTCGTGATGCCCGGGCTTGGATTAAGGAGAATGGATTTAAATACTGCTGGACCCAAAGAGGAAATATATATATCAGAAAGCACGAGGGTCGAGACGGAAGCCCGGCCCATCAGCTTCGTTCTCTTGAGGATCTCCAGAACTTCTCAGACAAACGTAACGAATAACTTTAGTAAAACATATATGTATTTTGTTTTTTTATCTTTAGAAATTTTGGATTTAACTTCGTTCAAAATATTTCTTTTGAATTTTAACACCCTCACTCAACTTAACTCAACACACACCCAAACAGTCACACATACTACAATATTTGAAAGAAAAATCTTAAACAAACACTTACCTTTAAAACAAACCCCAATGTACGTGCACGTCCTCTTCCTTGTATGGGCGCTTTTACATCGTGGTATTTATTACTTAGAAAAGAAATTTATTTTATAATTATCCATTTTCTATGGCTGCTTTAGATCTTATGACTGAAATTGATAATTCTTTTGACATTAAATGCCACATTATTTCTAGCCCGGAAGTATGTTATCCCATTATAACAAAATATACACTTAAAATTCTTCAAGTAAATATCAGAAGCATGCAGCGGAACTTTGATAATTTCTTATTGACTTTAGCTAGAATCGATATACCGTTTGACGTTATTATTCTCAGCGAATGTTGGATTAATGATTACACCACAATTAAGCAAATAAATGGTTATATAGCACACAGCACAAAAAAGTACATCAACAAATCAGGTGGGGTCATCGCTTACGTAAATAACAAATGGTCTGCGGAAGTTTCCGAACCTGATATAGCCGAAGCAAACTGTTTGAAGATAAGTGTATGCAAAGTTTTCACAGTTCTAGGTATTTACCGTTCTCCGTCGTTCCCTAACACTGACAACTTTATTCAGTCCTTGGACCAGCTGCTCAAGTCAGTTAACCGACACTCTTGTCTCATACTGTCAGGTGACGTGAATATTAACATTATAGAAGAAATAACTACTGAGCAAACATCAAGTTACTTGGAAGTACTTGCTTCACATGGGCTACTGTCGTCTATCAACAAACCTACACACAGTAAAACCTGCATCGATCACATATTCGTCCCATGTAACCTTCAAGCCGAATCGATTGTGTGTACCACCGATCTTACTGATCATGATCTAATCATGGTTGGTATCAAAACAGAACAGCAGAAAATCACAACTCAGGTGAGATCAAAACTGAAAGTAAACTACGATGATCTTAATAAAGAGCTAGAACTGCTTGACTGGTCTTCAGTTATTCAAGCAAACTCTGTTGACGATGCGGTGTCTATTTTCACGACTGCTGTATCAGCTGCGATAGCTAAAAACACCAAAACTATTAAGGTAAGTCGTTCAAAATTTTGCATCCACCCCTGGATGACTCCTGGCCTCATTAGGTGCTCCAAACAAAGAGATAAACTCCACCAAATATCAAAAAAATTTCCTCATGATGAAACTAAAAACCTAATCTATTCAAGATATCGTAACTTCTACATTAAACTCTTAAGAAATATTAAAGCTGAACACGAAAAAAAGGAACTAGTTGCTCACAAAAAAGATCCAAGAAAGCTCTGGCAAACAATCAATAAAATAACACATCGCAATTGCACAGCTCCTCCGGCGCAAGATTTAAAATACATAAGAAACAATGAGACAGAGGCCTTAAACATTTGTAATGAGTATTTTACTTCAGCTGATCAAAACCTTGCAAATACAATACTTGGTCAAGAAAATGAAACCGAAGAATCGCTTGCAGCCAAGGTCAAAATTAACTCATCAGCACTAAGCTCAATATTTATAGCGCCTACAGATAAACATGAAGTTCTCGGTCTCATTCAGAAATTAGACCCTTATAGCTCCCCAGGTCTTGATTACCTGAATAATAAAGTCCTAAAGTCAGTTGGCCCTGCAATTGCTGAACCGCTAGCGGCGATTTTTAATCAAAGCATCGAAAGTGGTACATTCCCTAAGGCATGGAAAGTTGCGGCAGTTGTACCGATCCATAAAGGTCAATCAAAGATGGAACCCAGTAATTACAGGCCGATATCACTATTAGGGTCTGTCTCAAAACTATTGGAGCGCATTGTGAACAAAAGAGTAGTCGCTTACCTTGAATCTAACTCCCTTATAGCGGCAGTTTGGATTTAGAAGGGGCAAGTCAACAGAAGATGCAGTGACTCTTCTCACAAAAGTTGTTGCCGCCCATTTAGACGAAGGAAGGGCCTGTGTAGGAGTTTTCCTAGATTTATCGAAAGCCTTTGATACAGTTTCAATTCCCATCCTACTGCGAAAACTCGATGCATACGGGTTCCGAGGAATTATACTGGATTGGTTTACCAGCTATTTGACGGATAGAAGCCAATGTGTTAAAGTTGGTGATAAACTTAGTGACCTGAGACCAATATCCTTCGGGGTACCACAGGGCAGCATTTTAGGTCCTACTCTGTTTTTATTATATATTAATGACATAATGTTTATCCCATTACAAAATGCTGAGATTCTGTGTTACGCTGATGACACAGCTATTGTTTTTCACGGACTCTCTTGGGATACCGTTTACGAATATGTCGAGCAAGGTATGTCACTGGTATCATACTGGCTGAAACAAAATATTCTAACTTTAAATTCTTCTAAAACTAGATTTCAATGCTTTTATAAGACTTCTGCTTCATCACCAAGCCAACAGCAAAATCTTAAAATTCACAGTACAAACTGTACAAGACGTCCAGCTCAAAAGTGCACTTGTGACCACATTAAAAGAGTTAACGCAATGAGATATCTTGGAATAGTCGTAGACGAAACAAGTTTCAGAGATCACGTTGCTGCTGTCTCAACTCATTTACGAAAATTGGTATACACCATTAAATTGCTTCGAGAGTCCGCTGAGCTTTCATTATTAAAAAGCATCTATTTAGCCCTCGGACAATCAATCATAAATTACTGCATTCTAGCCTGGGGAGGTACAAATTCCACCAACCTCATAAAATTTGAAAGAGCGCAAAGAGCTGTGTTAAAAGTCGCTTTGAGGAAACCGATTAGATACCCAACGAATGATTTGTACAGCGACGCTCAGGTACTCAGTGTTCGAAAGCTGTACCTGATAAGAGTCGCGATGCATGTCCACAAAACAGCTCTGAACTCAAAAGAATACAACACATTGCTTAAAAACCGAGTTTACAAATTGCCTGTTACTAATGTCAAAACTGCATTTGCATGTCGCTTTCCAACCTTTTTGTACCGCCGGATTTATAATAAACTGGTCCAGCTATGTAAATTTAAAGAACACTCCATCTTCAAGGCTAAAGAGCTTCTATCAAAATATTTAATACAACTATCCTATATGGAAACTGAAAATCTTCTTAAGGTACAATCCTAAAAAATACACACATTTTCATACACACAATGAATACTTGTATAGTTATTACTGTTACTTTATTTCTTTATATAATTGGTAAAATTTTAGTAATCAGCTTGTTGTCACTAGCCGCTTGTATATCTTTATTTTCTGTTAATTCTACTATTTCCCACGAGACAGGCAACGCCTAGTATAGGGGTCAGTATAAAATGTTAATTTGTATATGAAAAGTGCGAAATAAATGATTTTGTATTTTTTTTTTTTTATAAAAATACGAGGATGAATATTATTTTATCACACTTAACGAGTTTTTAATGCTGTTAATTTCTTGTCGGTTAATTTTGAATTTATATTCTTTTTAAATAATTAATTAGCGATAACAATGATCAATTCCGTTTTAACTATTACATTGATGTGACACGTGTGTCTATATTACTTCATATACTTCTATATTCAAAATATTATTGGATATCCCGTTTTACTAATAATGGTAAAATAAAACGAATATAAGATTGTTACTACTTGTGGAAGGGTCTTGAAACGTCGGGTTAGCTAAAATAAAAATGTTACTTTTAGGCAAAAATCTAATATAAAAACACAGTGACAATTACACGCGTTTTAATCCTTTAAATGTGTTTTATTTAAATGTGTAACACTCGCGTTAATCAAAGAAAATATAACCAACTTATAATCAACTAAATATCTTTCCAAGTACAGAGAGTGCATTTAATAAATTATATGTACCGCAGTAGTCAGCTTGGCTGGGAATTAATCTCTTTGAAAAAAAAACTAGCTATCCGGAATAAAATGTCTGAGGATAAAATAAAAGAATGAAGCTTAGTAAACACTGAGGTGAGGGCAAAAAGCATTTCTGTAAATCAGTTGTACACTTTCGAGATTTATGAACGAATGAAACGACCGCAGCGCCGCGTTCGTCCATTCCGCGAAGTTATTTCAATTTTACGCTAGGTACGCACGTATTCAGTGAATTAACGCAAATCGTTCAAATAAACGGGCACCTCATTAGCGTCCACTAATTAACTCGTCATTCCAAATTGTGTAATTCAACGGCCGTCTCCCTTCATTTTGGAAATTGTTATGCAATTATTGTGTAATTCACGTATTTATAACTTCCTATTCTAAAACTTAACTACAATGTGGTTAGATTATCATAATATAGTTTTCTTTAAAAAGTTTTGGTAATGAATAATTTAAAAGTTTCAAGAAGTACCCATATGGAATTGTAACTTTCAACAATTAAATTAGTTTTTTTTTTGTCATTAACTGAAAATTACTTGTAAATTAGTGTACGTTTTAACACCTGTTTGAATTATTTCAGTAACTATGTTGAAGTATTTTCTTGATTTTATATCTAACGGAATGATACTATAAATTGAACAAATATGTATAAAAAATATATGTAGTATATATTTTTTGGATCGCAGTTCCTTACGGCAGGCTTGGAGGAGATAGGGATTTTGCTGCGGGACCGAACTGAAAAAAATGTGATAGTAAAACCGTAAGAAAAACTCCGTGGAATAAAACCGTTTAATGAAACGTGCGCAGGCGCGACAGTCGTATACAAGCGAGTAGTGTATAATACCTTTCTCTTTCTAATGGACTTTATATTTCTTTATTATAATATAATATTTATATATTATAAAAGTTATTTATAAACGAAGAAAAGCAAGGTTACTTTCAATACAGTTCTTAATATATTCTTCAGACTGTACGTTCTCTTTCGTAATTTTAGTGTCATAGCTGTTGTAATGCAATGTAAAATTGCATTACAGTATAATAATAATTATTCAACTTCCAGGACAATCAGTCCGCGAAATTTAATTAAAAAATGACTTACTGTGTTAATATATTTATTATTTTTACGTATTTAAAGTATATGTCATGTCAATCAAGAAAACCTACATAAAATTGAACACGATTTTTTTTTACAAATTGTGTCGATTCTACATTAGCCGAAGGAACTTCGTTCCTACCTGTCCCATGACACCACATCTTTTTTTTTTTTCGGGGGGAGGTGTAGTGTGTGTATCACCTTTATACACCTATACACACACTCATCTCTCCAACTAGTATATAAGTAGTTGCATAGACTAATAAACTTCCATCCCAGCGGAAACTCCATAGGGAGTGCCGCTTGCGCCTCTCTCTCCCCATGAGAAGGTCGCCTTCGATGTAGGCTTAGAGGGCACCTGCCCAAAGCCAACTGCAGGTGGTGTTTAGTGGGTGGGCACCTAGGTTTCACGTGAGTCCCACATAACCAACGCAGACTTAGGCTGCGTTGGTATGCATGAGCATTCACCACCTCCCTCCCGTCGTTATCCCGGAGGGTAGCCCATTCCCTTGCTTGGGCGCAAAAAAAAAAAAAAAAAAAAAAAAAAAAAAAAGGGGGCTTATTATAGCAGTCAGACTATAATATTTCAATACCCGAACCTCCAACATCGCACCTTTCTGCTGACAAATTCATTAAAAGCTTTACTATGATTTTGATCATTAAGAGAAAAATTTAAAGAAATAAACATTTTGACTGTTGCATCTCAATATATTCTTGACAATGTTCTAAATGTTCATAAGCATATTGACGAATTTGCTAGAAACTGTGACAATCATAATGTTAACACGAGGAACAAACATCAATTTGTTATAGGTATGCTTCTACAATATGATCCCAGAAAATGTACAAAACAAAATGTGTTACGAAATTTAAAAGAATTGTTAAAAAACGTTTGTGTGGGAAATGTTACTATAGCATAACAAACAATTCTCTTAATGATATCATAAACTGGCAATGAAGCTAACACCCTCAGGCTCTTTAATTATAAATGTTTATTGTACGATATGACATTGCAATCCATATTTTTATAAAAAAAAGCTTGCTGAGTTTCTTGCGCCCGTTCTTCTCAGGCAGTCTATTTTGAATAGATGCTAATTTTTGACGTTCAATAAGTGATTTTGATAATAAAATTATTTAAATATTTAATTTGAATTGATTAACGGTAGGTTTACTTTTTTTTAAAGAATAAGTCACCATAGAAGCAAGGATTTCACTTGATGGTTAGTAAAAGCATTGCCGCATACGATTCAGGATATTTTTTGAGACATAAAATGGTCTAAACACATGATCGAATTTGGTACGGCCGTAACATCAGGCGCTGGTTGTTATGTTGTATGTCACATTATCCATTACACGAAATTATTATTATTACCATCCGGACCGTACCGAATACTGTGAGCCGGACCAATTGATGCGAAGCGCCCACCGGACCATCTGATAGTCCGGCCGTACACACTCAGACCATGACGTGTTCAGGCTGTTAGATGTTATTGTTTTCAATAGGCTAATATAATAATATGAGCTATGGCGCCTTTCAAACCTAAACTTAATAATGCTTCCACCTTACTGCTCGATGGCTGAAAGACCACCGCTGTCATACCTATATGGCTGCTAATCTTGTGCTAGCAAGCCTCGAAGCCTGGTAAAATAATTTAATTTTTTTGTAAAGAATAAGTTTGTCATAAACTTAAACTATACATATACACTCAGTTGTTGTCATAAAAAGCGGATTTAACGAGGTATTTAAAAATATAATTAAAATTAATGAAATTGTTAAATGACGTAGTCGTTTACAAAAAAACATACTCAGTTCAAGGTAATTACTTAACCACCAGGGTATTGTCTTTTTTACATCACGTATCCACGTAATAACGAGACCTTCAAAGGTTATTTTTTCTATTATTACTTACAATCAGTAAATGTGATAAATAAAATTTGGGTATAAGTTTTAAAATGTTTTTATTTCATTGAAAACTGTATTTATTCAGTCAGATTCATCGCAAGATTTTTACGTCCTCGTAACAGACTATAGTTATTCGTAAGTCAATTTTATACAGTGTTTTAGTACCAGGCAATCATACTTAAAGAAGAGATTGTCTTATGTATGACGCTTGTATACCTTAATATATTCTGACGTCATTCGCACTATGTAATTTCTGCATATATACCAGGAGAACATAAATATGGTAGCGGTGATAGTAATGTCTTTTCAAGTGAAAACTTATTTAGCAGCGTTGAGCACTTTTCGTAGGATGGGTATAAAACAGTGAACGCATATGTAATGTGCAGTGGTGGAATAAGGCTGCTGGTATCAACCTAAGCAACTTTGGTAGAAGATGCAAAGAGAAACTACACCTCTACGCAATGCCAAAGAATCAAGCCGATCACAAATGACTTTATCGTCGTTGGTTCGAGCTGCTCTCGTTGTATTTGATCAATATTGTGGCTAACGTCAAACCATGTCACTAATTTCTTGTTAGGTTGATGCGAATCGGCTTGTAACATTACATTCAATTCATCAATATTTACTTACGTAGCTGGTTTTGCTTAGGGTTCATTCGTCAGATCGAAGTTGCCTTTTTTTGATGAAAATAAGGGACGAGACAAGCAGCACGTTCAGCTGATGGTAATTGATACGCCCTGCTCATTAAAATGCAGTGCCGCTCAGGAATCTTGAAAAACCCAAAAATTCTCAGCAGCACTACAATTGCGCTAGTCACCTTGAGACTTATGATTTTAAATCGCATTTGCCCAGTAATTTCACAAGCTACGGCCCCCTGCAGACCGAAACAGGATAATGCTTACACATTACTGCTTCACGGCAGAAATAAGCGCTGTTGTGGTACCCATAATCTAGCCGGCATCCTGTGCAAAGAAAACTCCCACTGATTGCCTCTACGGAAGCTAATAAACCAAGAATGCACGGTGCATTCATTAACAGTATCCACTCCAAGCACAGCATTGCTATTCGGAGCTGTTTCTGCTGCGGTAGTTCCATGCTGGAATTCGTATTAAATACCTACCCTTCTTTACTCTTAAGCAGAATGAAAAACAATTATTGAAATCCAAACAATACGAATTTTCACATATTTCATTTAAATCTTCCTTGTGCGGTGTTTCCGGGATGATACGACATGGGTACCTTCAAAAAAAGCGTGTACACCTTCCTTAAAGGTCGGCAACGCTCTTGTGATTCCTCTGGTGTTGCAAGAGAATGTGGGCGGCGGTGATCACTTAACACCAGGTGACTCGTACGCTCGTTAGTCCTCCTATTCCATAAAAAAAAATCTAAATTGTTCGAGCTGTCATATAAAAAAGGTTTCACCCTGATATTTCGCTCCAAGGAGGTTTTATTTTACCTAATCCAAAGTAATGGTAGTTTGATTCTAAAGCACCTATTATTACTTTCTCTCATAAAAATATTTCGTCTGATGTGTACAATGTGTATCGGTCACCTTGACATTATTTTCTTTTTATATTATTTATTACGATCGTATCATAACGAAACCTTCGTTTATGAAAATAAACATTGATTGTTTATTCAAACTATATTTGTATAAGCAAACTCAGCAAATAAATGCTAGCTAATGAATATTTGCTCAAATGCTTATTTGAATTATTATTTAATTTGTATAATCACAAAGATTTTAATAATTACTGTAATCGACAGTAATCTACCTATTATTTTGAGTAATACATAACATATGTAATCAGCGATTCAAATGTTTTTCTTATGACAGTAAGGGACGAGACGAGCAGTACATTCAGCTTATTGATACAGTATGAACCCAAAATGAGTAAAAAATATTTGTTTTAACATTTCATTTAATAAAAACAACTATTTTAAGCGTTATCTTACCTACTTCATTGATTTCCCTCACCATTCAAGTCACCTTCAAAGTCAAATCTACAAAATTTTAATTTCTACTAAAATTTAGGGACAGTAGAATAATCGCCACATCAACTCTTGGTATGTTTATTGAAGTCCCTAGTTGCCCTACTTGTAGGATCGCATACCACATCGTCTAACGGCCGTTTTCAATAACCTATCTAACCTTAGTTTAACTTACTATCCTTTTACGCTTACTTACATTTCAATAACCTATCTACATAAAGCATTGGACTATAAACCATATTGAACATAATTATGGATAGATAACGGTGACAGCACGGTATACGTAACTAGAGATACATAGATAAATTATTTTTTTTTACATGTAGGAACATGCCCCGATGTTCGATGGCTATTGGATCGATGGAAGATGGTCACTCCATTTAATTACAACAGATACTAATTATGTGCTGCATATTATTACTAGGTACTTAATAAGGTCTTTGTCTCATTTCTGATAACTCGCGTTACATACATAATTGTAGTCTAAAAAAATATTTGAATAATTTCAGATATTGTCTACAAAATAGTAGAAAGCCATACTCATTAAAAATAGGACGCGAATACTTATCGGTAATTAACTCACATAATGTTGTGTTAATAAAAATATCCTGTTTTTATTTTACAACAACTGATACTATTGATGATTTTGGCAGCGTTGCCTATATTATGGCGTCTTTACACAATCGGCGATTACACTTCTAGTCGCCGATCATCGTCTATAATCGTCATAATGATCGCGGCGATTGGATGCATGTCGGTTTTTCCAGCACACATCAAAGGGAATTCGCTTGTAGTTGCGTGCGCGTGCTTACACCATCGCCGGTCATTCATTACTTCGCCTCGTGGTTGCGGCGTTGTTTTGTTTTCCTTTTATTTACATAGCGAGAGTACGATACAATGACTACCGGGTGGTTAAATAATCAAACATTTAAATTTATAGAAATATGGAATCCCAAACATATATTGTATACTGAAATTAATGTATAATGAATGGTAGCATCATCTATAAACTCCACATCTATCTTAAAGGACTGCCGCTCAATAAATGATCACGGATGATCGTGTGGATGCTTACACGATGATTAATTACCCGACGACAGATGGTCACACAAATAACAATCATCGCCGGTAGTGGAGAGGAGGCTTTACGTTATAATAAGAGGCAAGAGCGATTAGGCTTGGCCGGCCACCTTTAATTTAGGCATTATGTATAATGAACCTAGACGATCGAGCCTTGCTCAGATTTTTTAGAAGGTACAAAACTTGAACAACAAAAAACTAATAGGACATCTGAATTCGAACCAGGGTATTCTACCTTCCGAATCACCCAATGTCCCATCTGAGCTATTATAGTCTTGTATATAGTGGCGAAATTTACCGTTGTATTCGAATGTTATTGTAGAAGTTGACACGGATAAAACTACCTTTTTTAAATTGAAACCTAGCTAGATTGGAGCCGTTTCCGGGATTCATATAATATATATACAAGAATTGCTCGTTTAAAGATTAAATCTTTTGATTTTTATGTCAATAAAATATGTTTGACTTTGACTTTTGAGGTGGCAAGTCATCCAAACATTTAGAAGTTGAGAATTTGAAACTATCACAAAAAGCTGCACATCTGTTTAATGGCATTTAATATTTATTATCTATAGTACATAGATGATCTTGTGATGTGTTCATTAATATTATTTTTAAACCAATGTAATAATTTACTATAAAGATATGGCAGTACTTTATACTTTATTTTAACGAAAAGAAGTGCTACAAAGTGAAGATGCATACGATAATCCAATCTTAGGATTTTATCTATATATTATATATATAGACGCAGACTGCCACTGAGCTAGAAGTCCGGGGTTCGAATCCCCGTAGGTGCACATATTTATATGATGAATATAGATATTTGTTTCCGAGTCATGGATGTTTATATGTATTTATGTATGTGTAAATTACCCGTACAGGCTATGCCTAGTTTGGGGTAATATAATAACTGTAAAAGTGTGTCAATATTATATTATTACTAGCTGATCCAGCAAACGTTGTATTGTCGATATTAAAATCGCGATACAAAAGTAACTGTTGATCGTAGATGGGTGAAAATTTGAAGTTGTATGTATTTTTTAATGCTGACTCATAATCTAACAAATTTAAAAAAAAAATGTCAAAAAAATTCAAAAAAAAAAATCGTGTGGACCACCCTTAACATTTAGGGGTATGAAAAATAGATGTTGGCCGATTGTCAGACCTACTCAATACGCTCACAAAATTTCATGAGAATCGTTCAAGCCGTTTCGGAGGAGTACAGGAACGAACATTGTGACACGAGAATTTTATATATAATATTATACATATATATAAAAGATTTCCACCTATATTTAGACTCATCCGATATCTCTGGCACCATAAGGCGTGGAGACTTGAAATTTTGTAGGAATATTCCATTCACCGAGAGGTCAGCTAAGAATTAGAAATTTACGGATTTTACGAAATTATTTTTTCCTATGAAAATAAGGGATGAGACTAGCCGGACGTTCAGCTGCTGGTAATTGATTCGTCCTGCCCATTACAATTCAGTGCCGCTCAGGATGCTCTTTAAGCGGTAAATGTGATTCTTAGAAATATTAAGAACTTGTTAGAACCCCGAGATTCCGCGCTTCAGTAACACGGTGTACGCTCTCACTTTACTTGTGCTATTACATATTCCTTGGTCAGGTTCGTAATGTGGCCGATCAGTACCACGTATCATGTATTTTGCTTTACTCAAATTTAGGACTAATAAAATTCTAACGTCATACTATACCATCTATATCGTTATTTAGTTCTATCATAGCTGAACGTGTATTTTCTGGCTTAAATGAAATATATAATTGTATCATCTATAAATGATAATTCCAGTATTTTATTTCCTTTATGATATCCGCAGTGTAAATAATTAATAGAATAGGGCCTAATGCAGATCCTTGCGGGATACCAAAGAGGTATCCCGCAAGGCCGGGGCGTAAAAAGAATAGGGGAGTCCCAGGCCCATGGGTGTCGTAAGAGGCGACTAAGCGCTTTTTTAGAAGTGGGAGAGTCACGCTGCCGTCTTTTGACATCAGCACAATCGGGCCCGACTCGTCCGGGTTAATTACCACACTCGCACAGAATACCGGCGTGAAGTAGCGGCCTAGTGCCGCTACGTTTCGCATAGGTTAGTGTCGAGGACCGGAGGCCAATCCCCCTCCCCCCTCCCCTTCCCCCCAACAAAAAATATGAGAGCGGTATATAAAGATAAATTACCCCAGGAGGGTACCGGCTCCAGTAGAGCCGGAGAATCCCTCCCCGAGCATTCGCGCTCGGGCTGCCCCTCGTATTCTGGGGAGGCACAGTACCGCGCATGACCGAGGACAAACGAGGCAGTAGCACCACGGCACCCCGCTCCACGCTTAATGTGGCCTTTTGTAACATCAGGGGAATTCACTCCAACTTAAACGCCGTCCACCACCACCTTGAGACGGCGCAGCCGGCCTTGTGTTTCCTTATGGAGACGCAGATATCTCGACCTAGCGATACGTCAAATTTAACGTATCCCGGGTACAAAATTGAGCACAATTTTTTGCCTCATGCCGGGGTATGTGTGTACGTTAGGGAGGATATCTGCTGTCGCCGTCTCGGCAATTTTGAGGGTAGGGACCTGTCTACTCTCTGGCTCCGCGTAGATTTAGAGGACCGCGTCCGCATCTATGCGTGTGTCTACAGGTCCCATAGTGGTAACGCAGAAAACCATCATCTCATGGGCTGCGTTCAAGTGGCAATTGACGACGTGCTTGCACAGATCCCCTCCGCTGAAATCGTAGTCTTGGGTGATTTCAACGGGCACAATGCCGAATGGCTTGGATCACGTACCACAGACTACGCAGGGCGATCTGCGCATAATTTTGCATTGGCGTATGGTCTGTCCCAATTGGTTGAGTCGCCATTGCGGCTCCCGGATATAGCCACATGCCGTCCTTATTGGATCTTCTGCTGACTACACATCCCGATGGTTACCAGGTTTTGCCGACGCCCCTCTTGGAACCTCCAACCATTGCCTGGTCAGGAGTGTAGTGCCTATCCGACGCCAACGTCGCAGACCAACAGTGACCCGCCGCGTATGGCACTACAAGTCAGCAGATTGAGATAAGATGCGTTCCTTTTTTGCATCCTACCCTTGGGGCAGGGTTTGTTTCCCTTTGGATGATCCTAGTGCCTGCGGCGTTGCAGTAGCCGATGTGATACTACAGGGTATGGATATTTTTATACCAAACTCTGTAGTACCCATCGGTGACAGATCACAGCCCTGGTTCGATTAGTCAGTTAAAGCAGCATCTGACTGCAAAAAACAGGCGTACCGAACTTGGGTTGCGGCGCTGGGCACAAAGGATCCGAACTGCATAGTTCTTAAGAGGAAATACAACCGTGCCTCCAGATTTTTTAAGCGGCAAATCGCCCGTGCAAAATCAAAACGCGTCGTCAAAATCGGCGAGCAGCTTTCCAGTTACCCGAACGGAGCACGCAAGTTCTGGTCGTTGTCGAAAGCTGCTCTTGGTAACTTCAGCCAGCCGTCCATGCCGGCGTTGCACATGAGGAATGACACCCTGGCCCATACGGCAAAAGAGAAAGCCGATCTCTTGTGCACTCTTTTCGCCTCCAACTCGACTCTTGACGACAACGGAAAAACACCGCCGACCATCCCGCGGTGTCAGAGCTCTATGCCTGAAGTACAGTTCAGACAGAAAACTGATAGGCGAGCTCTGTTTTCGTTGGACGTCAGGAAGTCGAGCGGGCCGGATGGCATTTCTCCAATCGTGCTTAGAACGTGTGCCCCTGAGTTGACGCCGGTGCTAACGCGTTTATTCCGGCACTCTTATTCTAAAGGCGTAGTCCCTGACTCATGGAAGTTAGCCCTTGTCCATCCGATCCAAAAAAAGGAGACAGTTCGGATCCGGCAAACTACAGGACTATTGCTATTACCTCCCTGCTCTCCAAAATCATGGAGAGCATAATTAGCCGTCAGCTCTTGGTATACCTAGAGGGTCACCAGTTGATCAACAACCGAGAATACGGGTTTCGCCATGGTCGGTCGGCAGGTGATCTTCTGGTATACCTAACATATAGATGGGCTGCGGCTATTGAAAACAAGGGGGAAGGCCTGGCAGTTAGCCTGGATATAGCGAAGGTCTTTGATCGTGTATGGCACAAGGCGCTCCTCTCCAAACTTCCATCATCTGGGCTTCCCGAGAGCTTGTGCAAGTGGACTTCCAGCTTCCTCACTGGGCGCAGCATACAGGTCGTTGTCGACGGATATTGCTCGAACCTGAAGCCCGTGAATGCTTCAGTGCCCCAAGGCTGTGTGCTGTCTCCCACGCTGTTTCTTCTGCATATCAATGATATGTTGGACACCTCCAACATTCATTGCTATGCGGATGACAGCACAAGTGATGCCGTATACACGGGCCATGCAGGTCTCTCTCGGGAAATCGTCGACCAGTGCCGGGAGAAACTTGTGTCTTCTATCGAGTCCTCTCTTGAGAAGGTCGCGGAATGGGGAAAATTGAACCTTGTCCAATTTAACCCCCAGAAGACTCAAGTTTGCGCGTTTACCACAAAAAAAAACCCATTTGTCGTATCACTGCTCTTCGACAACACTTCCCTCAAAGCCTCGCCTAGTATCGGAATACTGGGTCTCGAAATCTCGAGCGATTGCCAATTTCGTGGTCATCTGGAAGGCAAAGCCAAATTGGCTTCAAAGAAACTGGGCGTCATTAATAGAGCACGGCAATACTTCAAGCCGGCCCACATTCTAGCACTCTACAAAGCGCAGGTCCGGCCACACATGGAGTATTGCTGTCATCTCTGGTCTGGCGCACCCCAGTATCAGCTCGATCCATTTGACCGCGTGCAACGCAGAGCAGCTCGAATTGTCGGGGTTCCAGTGCTCTGTGAACGGCTGGATCACTTGGCGTTGCGTAGAAACGTCGCTTCATTGTGTGTCTTCTACCGCATTTATCACGGGGAGTGTTCCGAAGAGCTGTTTTACCTAATTCCTGCCGCTGAATTCCACCTTCGCACGACACGCCACAAGTTGGGATATCATCCTCACCATCTGGATGTGTGGCGGTCCTCCACAGTGCGGTTTTCAAGGAGCTTTCTTCCACGTACTACAAAGCTGTGGAATGAGCTTCCTTGTGCGGTGTTTCCGGGACGATACGACATGGGTACCTTCAAAAAAAGCGCGTACACCTTCCTCAAAGGCCGGCAACGCTCTTGTGATGCCTCTGCTGTTGCAAGAGATTGTGGGCGGCGGTGATCACTTAACAACAGGTGACCCGTACGCTCGTTTGTCCTCCTATTCCATAAAAAAAAAAGTTTGAGGAACTATGTATAATGTAAGTGTTTATGACTATGGATTGTTACAAACACATTCATTAATAAAGCTACAAAAAAAACGTAATTATAATTTATTTATCTTATCAAAAATACGACTTTGAGCAAATCCAAAAGAGATCTTAACACACGATATTCTTCGAAATATAACCTTATTGAATGATAAAGATGAGACTTTTGAGACACCATTGATGAAATTCGGAGAAGTTTCAATTCAAATTAAAATAATGACTATTAAATTTTCTATAAGCTACAAGCCATCGTCATCCATCTAACGAAAACTTTACGATTTTTTCAGTTTCAATCCAAAGCTTCTTAGCGATTTCTGCATCTTGGGATATCCGAGATGGCTTTTTCTCTCGACAATCACAAAAATATTTGCCACTTACGTCATTCACTTCAGGTGACACTGACAGATAAATTGGTGTTTGCGCTGCTTCCCGTGGACTTTGATATATAAATCCGATAACTGCGCTTAAAACGCTACGAAGTACACTGTTCTTAATATTCCTATAGAATTTAGTGGCACTCACACCGGGATGCACTGCGTTAACTGTTACTCGAGTCCCTTTTAACCTTCTACTCAACTCTAATGTTACTAAATTTAAATACAATTTACTATTTGCATACACCAAATAATCGCTCCAGTATTTCTCCATATTCAAATTTTCGAAATCCATTTCGGCATATTTATGCAGCATTGACGATACGTTAATAATTCTGCTTGGTGCTGAAGATTTTAGTAATGGTAACAGAAGGCACGTCAGTAAAAACGGGCCAAAGTAGTTAACTTGCATTCCAATATGGTTTCCATCCTCAGTCTTATAGTTGCCGAGACCACCTGCTCCAGCATTATTTATAAGCAAATCCAAACGTTCCTCAGTTTTGCATATCTTCTCACAAAAGTCACGTACAGATCGGAAAGAGGCCAAGTCAACATGCCGATGCACCACGTTTGAGTTACCGGTGCATTTTATAATTTCTTCCGTGGCCTCCGACGCGCGACGTACGCTCCTGCAAGCAATAATGACCCTTGCGCCGCGAGCTGCCAAGTCTTTTGCTATTTCGAATCCAATACCACAGTTACCGCCCGTTATAATCACCACTTTCCCTACCATGTGAGCACTACAGTTACAAATTCCACATGTTAATTTTTGGTATATTTTCATGCCAAACACGAATAGTAAAATAACACAGATGAACAGTAGGAAATACATTGTTCGGTAATAACAAGTTTTAACGACACAACACTATAAATCTAATTTATTTTATTGTTAACATATACGTATTCTTCCAATTTGTAGAGAGGTCACATAAATCCAGTGCGGTTATCACTCTCAGCTGTAGATAGTGTGGGTTTCGTGTCAGGATTATCGATAAGATTACTTTAGTTGAGTCGCGAGCAACCTCATTGTTTAGATGTCGAATTAGCCGTCCGTCTCGGACGCAATATTTATAAAACTGAAGTGTGCGTACGCGACGGTACGTGATCTTGACTCTCGAGTCTCGACAAGTTTTTTACGTAATGTGTCATTGAAACAGAATACTACTACTGAAATTAACTACAATTAATTAAATTATTTTCCTTCCTGTTGCCTTATTATACCATTCTGTCCGTTCATAGGTTCCGACGCTTAGATGTTACTGTAGTAGATGGGTATAATTATAATATTCTCTTGTCCCGGTGTTCGTTAACAAACTCCTACGAAACGGCTGGAGCGGTTTGTATGAAATTTTGTAAGCAAATCGAGTAGGTCTTAGAGTCAACATCTATTTTTTATACCCCTGAATGATAAGACCCACCTCTGAATATATTTTTATTATTTTTTGACAATTTTTTTATTTTTATTTGATTATGATTCAGCATTGAAAAATACTTACAACTTCGTCCTTCTACGACCTACAACTATTTTTGTATCGTGAATTTTATATTATTCTATTCCATCCACAAATCCGCTATAGCGTTGCAAGATGGCAATCGAATACAATAATTGTAGTACGATATATTTGGTAGGTCTGAGAATCGGTTGCATCTATTTTTTATACCCCAATTTTATTTATAATTACTTTATATGGCAATACAACGTTTGCTGCGTCAGCTAGTAATAATATATAATACAACCCAGTGGTTGGTGACCCTGCCTACTCAGCGTTGAGGGGGTTCGAATCCCGGTAAGTGCAGACATTTATACGATGAATATGGATGTTTGTTTCAGAGTCATGTTTACTAAATAAATCCTAGTCTTACAACCAATAGCACAGAATTGCCTAGTTTGGGGCAAGATAATTTGAGTAAAATTATCTTGCCCCAAATTATTATTATTATATATTAAAATGGTTTTAATTAGTTCTCTTCCTTCACAGGTAAAAATCTATTTTGATATTATTTACAGTGTTACATAGGTAGCATGATGAGAGCGTTGAGAAGTATGATAGGAGTTAAACTGAGTGACAAGATAACAAATAGTGAGATAAGGAAACGTTGTGGTCTGAAAGAAGATGTTGTGACAAAAATTGAGAAAGGTATGCTGAGATGGTTTGGACATGTCGAGAGAATGAATGAAGAACGATTGACGAAGAAAGTGTATAAGGCCAGTGTGAATGAAAGTGTTGGAAGGGGTAGACCTAGGCGGATGTTTCGAGATCAAATCAGGGACGTCTTGAAAAAAGACCAGGTCAAGAGTACCCTAAATCGGAGAGGATGTATGAAAGGAATAATAAAAATGGACGAAGCGAAACAAGTATGTAAGGATCGTAGCAAGTGGAAAGAAGTGGTCTCTGCCTACCCCTACGGGAAAGAGGCGTGATTTACAAACATATTTATGATATATATGGAAGTTTGTTTCCGAGGCATTGTTAAATTTATGTTATCATTTTGTATATATATTGTAATAAATATACCCATTTCTTGCCCATTTATACCTTGCCTTACCTAAAGAACCAAAACTAAGAGATCACGTATAAATGGTTTGATGCTAATAGTTAAAGCCAGAAGGTATGTGAAGTCCATACCACAATTGCTAAATGACACAAAAATAGTATAAATTTTATGAACGCTTTATAATCGCCTATTTTTTAAGTAGTAAAATGGATAAAGTAAAGTATTTTCTTAGATTAACGCGAGTGCTACGTACTTAAATAAAATACTTTTAACAGGATTAAGACGCGTGTAATTGTCATTGTGTTTTTCCCCGGTCTCCCCCCTCCCCTGGCGGGTCCCCCTGAAAAACGAGATCTGGAAAGATCTTGCAATGTCGGGTTAACTAGAAAAAAAAATAACTTTTACGCAAAAATCACACGCGTCTTAATCCTTTAAAAGTGTTTAATTTAAATGGATAAAGTATGTTATTCTTAAGAGATAGACATATGCCATGGACTTCTCTGTAGAACTATATAAGATACACAATTCCACCATACATTAGTTTGTTCTATCTCAATGGGTTTCGACAGTTTCGTTGAAAGCTCCCAGAGGGCTATTTTTTCTACACCTCCAAGAAATATCGTTAATATATAAAAAAAAAAAAAACAAAAACTAATCAAATTATATACTAAAATCTTCCTCGAGAATCATGCAATCCATTGGTGAAAACAGCATGACTATCAGTGCAGTATTTTTTGAGTTTATCGCGAACAGACAGACAGACCCGGCGGAGGACTTTGTTATAATATGTAGTGATGTATGTTCAAATTGAGGAGCTTCTCATTAAATAACATATCCGATAAACTTCAAATATAATATTATTAATAGGCATTGTAAAACCAAAATATGAAAAGCTTAATCGATACGATTTTTAGCTGAAAATTTAAACACGTTTCTGCAAAACTTTCCGCATCGGTACCTGTAATTACAGAGTTTAAACTTAAAAGTCTCCGCGTACAAAATTTAAAGGATCTAATCTTAAGCTTAGCAGAAGAGTTCCTAAGTCGGTAACAGCAAGAAAAGCTGCGGGCACCAAGTTCTACAATTATGAAACTTAACAAGCTCGTAAAACGTGCCCCTTCCGTAACTAAGTGCGCGATTTTATCACAAAGTTAATTAGATAAGTACTTACCTACCTTTTAAGTATTCCAAACATTTTACCTGCGATGGTATTTTTATATATTTATTATACGTGATTAGTATTATGTTTTAGCTGATGTAATAATTCACCATTGTGAGACTGCTTTGGATATAATGCCGGCTAGATTATGGCTACCACAACGGCGCCTTTTTCTGCCGTGAAGCAGTAATGTGTAAGCATTACTGTGTTTCGGTCTGAAGGGCGCCGTAGCTAGTGAAATTACTGGGAAAATGAGACTTGATATCTTATGTCTCAAGGTGACGATCGGAATTGATGCACCGCTCAGAATTTTTGGGTTTTTTAAAAATCTTGAGCGGCACTACATTGTAATGGGCATGGCCTATCAATCACCATCACCTGAAATAAGTAAATTTCGCCACTATATACAAGACTATAATAGTTCAGATGAGACATTGGGTAATCCGGAAAGCAGACACCCTGGTTGGATTCCAGATGTCCTATTAGTTTTTTTTTGTTCAAGTTTTGTACTTTCTTAAAAATCCGAGCAAGGCTTCGTCGTCCAGGTACTAGATATAATACACGAAGACAAATGAATGGAAATTATAGTACCTATCCAGGTATTCAGCAGTCAAGAGAACACGCACTCATCCAACGCCTCGTCAATCTACTGTTGGTAACTTATTGAATAGATCGAAACGTATTGATGATTATGGATTTCCGCAAAATAACTCCTGATTTTAAAAAAAACTCTGTCTACCAATTGAGAAATTAAGAGCTTATAGAGATTTGAGCACAAACTGAGTTAATCTGCTTGTTTAAATGATAAAAATAAATGAAAAACAAACCATTTGAAGCGCCTACAATAATATTAACAGCAAACACGTTACGTCGTAGTATTGCTACGTAATAGTCATTTGACTGTTTCAATAATAATATTTACTTTTTCTATAATAATATTATATCGTTGAATTTTAAGTTATTCTCAATAGAAAGCAGGCTCTAATTTTGCTCAGTTTGAAAATAGAGGCAAATTAGGCTGTGATCTATGTAGCGTACTTAGACTATGCTCAGACTTTACTTACGTAAACCTTAGCTGAGCGTAATCTTAGCATAATGTTTTATTTCCTTTTTATAGTTATTTAACAGCTAAAATTATACTGAGCTTATGCTAAGACCAATCCAAAAGTAATGTTTGCGATTTATCACATTCAAGTAAGTTTTACGTAAGTAAAGTCTGAGCAAAGTCTTAGTACGGTACGTTCTCACAGTCTTAGGACCTGCTGGTATTATGATGGTGAAGTATTACCAGTCGGATTTAATTTTTGCGACAATAGAGGAAGTGTTGCCGGTTTTTAAGCTAAGTGTTACACACTTTTCCACTTCACTACTGGGTTCCGTAGCCAAATGGCAAAAAACGGAACTCTTATGGATTCGTCATGTCAGTCTGTCTGTCCATCCGTATGTCACTGCAACTTTTTTCCGAAACTATAAGAGCTATACTTTTGAAATTTGGTAAGAAGATGTATTCTGTGAACCGCATTAAGATTTTACATACTTGGAACTCAGTAACGTTTTTTCATCAAACCAATACGTGTGGGGTATCTATTTATAGGTCTTCAAAAATGATATTGAGATTTCTAAACTGAACAGTTTGCGCGAGAGACACGGGTGACCAGATGTTAAGTGATCACTGCCGTCTACATTCTCTTGCAATACTAGAGGAGTCATAATCGCGCCTTTTAGGAAGATGAATGCGCTTTTTTTCTATAAACCATTTAATATTGGATCGTTCTGGAAACTTTGCGCACAGAAGTTTATTACACAATCTGGTTGTACGTGGCTGAATTTCTTTAAAACTGTTATGTGGAGGAACGCCATTCATGCAGGTGAGGATAATATGATGCTGCGACAGTGGAATTCGTGGAATGTGGCCAAACAGTTTTTTTTTTATGAAAATAAGAGACGAGTCGAGCAGGACGTTCAGCTGATGGTAATTGATACGCCCTGCCCATTACAATGCAGCGCCGCTCAGGATTCTTGAAAAACCCCAAAAATCCTGAACGGCACTACAACAGCGCTCGTCACCTTGAGACATAAGACGTTAAGTCTCATTTGCCCAGTAATTTCATTAGCTACGGTGCCCTTCGGACCGAAACACAGTAATGCTTAGACATTACTTCTTCACGGCAGAAATAGACGCCGTTGTGGTACCCATAATCTAGCCGGTATCCTGTGCAGAGGAGCCTCCCACTGGTAAATTATTAATACTAAACAGTTATTGGGAACGTGATGCTGTAGACAACACACTACTAATTACATTTTTTATAGTTTGTCTTCCAATTGGCGGCCCTGGTTAATCACATACGTAAAGGGTTTTTTTAGTATTAATTCACATTTTCTAAAGTTAATAATTTAGATTTTTCTCGAATTTCTTAACTCCTTACAGTAAATAAGTTGAGAAGTTTGTTTGCAGAACTTTTTTAACATTTGTATTGTATTATAAATATAACTATTTTAATATATTTTAATAATTTTAATATATTATAATAATATAATACATTATATAGTATATTATATATATTATATAACTATTTTAAAATTATTTATTGATAAAATAACCGACACCATAAATATTTCACGAAAATAAAAAACTACTTAGTACATATGTAAAATAAAAAACCTTCATTTGACATACTTATTTTCATCTTATTAAAAATTAACATGTTATTCTTATACAATTTAAAATATATCGCAGTAAATAAGTTTATACATTTTGATGAAGGATTTATTTATTAAAGTTGACCAATTAGATACATAATTTAACATATACGAATATGATAAACATTACTATTTACATATCTACATTAAAGTTATGCACAGCGTTACTCAACCAACTAATGCTAAAAACAAATTAAAAAAATAATAAAACTAATGAATTTACTACTAATTACTTACTTACTAATCTATATTTAAACTTTTTAATGACGAGTACACCTGTTTTTTATTAAGAATACAAACAACTTAACAAGTTAATTTTTATGCGCCTGACTTTATTTATGCACAACAGTGAATGTCTATCGACTTTGCTAAGTTATTAGTTCAGGTGTTAAAAATGCACATATACATAATATTGTGGGATCTGTAACTTGAATTAGCATCTTATGACGTCTGTATGTAAATATATTATACTAGCTGACTCGACAGACGTTGTTCTGTACATAATAAATAAAATACTGACTGAATTTGTCAACAATATTTCATAACATCAAGAATTATTTCATACAATACGCTCCCTCTTGTTTTAATGAAATTGTTTCATAGCAGAACTGTCAAACCGTGCGTCAATAAATTCTCTCACAGAAAATATGTCCATACAAAACAAATATTGGAAATAAAAATAATTATGGGTCCCAAATCGAAATAAAAACTATCCTATCTCTCAAGTTGGACTAAACTGCACTCCATGAAGTAATCGCCATTTAAATCCGTTCATTAATTTAGGTGTCTATCGCGGACAAACAACGTGTCACGTAATTTATATTATATTAAGAAGATTTTAAAATAGGAAGGTAATCTGAATAAATATAGTAGGTTATGTACGATATTGTCACATTTTTCGTTTAGCGACCAGAATATTTGCGATCTATACAATCTCTTAGGGAAGTTTCTATCATAAATCATATTATGAAGCCCCCAGAGATCCCTAGAGTTAAGTTTAACCATAAGGGTATTTAAATATTTTGGCGTTTGCGTTTATAACTATGATAGGATCCGAGACAGATTAAAAATATTTTATGACAGAAGCAATACAATACTCTTAACTCCGTCGTGACAGCAGAACCATTGTATACTTCTATACTCCGCCTGGCATTATCTTCCCACGAATCAAAATCAAACATAATATTTAATTCGAGTAGTTTATTAGAATTTGTAGGAAGCTCAACAATTGGCCAATAATTGGTATAAAGCTATAATGTATCTTATGAAGCCTACTAGAATTAGTTACAAGCAATCCCTTTTTTATTGTATTATATTAATATATAATAAAATAGTTAGACGTTATTTCGATTATCTACTATATTCTCTAAAAGTCAATAATTAACTTGATAATACTATGATGAATTTATGAGTTCAAGGATCGGCGTAGAGTTTCATTGCTCGTTAAAAATGATTTTCTCGTACACTTTGACCTAGCTAGGTTAGTACCATAATGGTGCTATTATGTACTCGTTACATTATAAAAGTATTATACACCAAGGTCAGTATAAATATTGTTCAGGAAGGTTCGACGGCAAGGTATTTCAACCTTAATTAAAACATTTGGTTGTACTAACTGTACTGGTTTTATAAGACAACTAACGGCCGTTTTCAATAACCTATCTATCCTTAGTTTAACTTACGGATACATTGCTGTAACCGTTTAATGACAAGATCTTATCTATCCATAGTTATGTCCAATATAGTTATAGTACAATGCTATCTGTCAATAGGTTATTGAAATGTAAGTAAGCGTAAAAGGATAGATTTGTCTACCTCTAGTAATACAAACTAAGGATAGATAGGTTATTGTTAACAGCCGTTACAAAGTAAAGTTATGCACTGCAACTATGTGTCATTTGTTGACATTTCGGAATGTATTAGATTCGCAGTAGGTGGGGAGTTGGAAGGCCACAGCCGGATCTTATCACGCGAACAAATATTACACAAACAGTCTTATAAATATTTTATAAACTTTGCGCTATTGACACTGCAAGTAATATGTGGCTAGTGTCCATTTTAATAATTATCATTATAATTTTATCGTTTTATATTTATAACCTAGCAACTCGTGGGATATGTACAAACAGTACGCATTTAGTGGGAAAAGTTGTTATTGTGACTGGTGCTAATTCTGGAATTGGATTTGAAATAGCAAAAGATGCAGCAGAAAGAGGAGCACGGGTTATCCTCGCTTGCAGAAATGAGCAAAAGAGTATAGAAGCAGTTGATAATATTAAGAAATCAACAAAAAACCAAGATGTGTTCTATTATCATTTGGATCTCGCTTCCTTCGCGTCAATCAGGAAATTCGCTGGCATCGTAATTGAGACAGAGAAAAGATTGGACATTCTTATCAATAATGCAGGAACATTGACGGGAGCAAACGACGCAACAGAAGATGGATATTCGTTAATAATGCAAACAAATCACCTTGGTCCATTTATCCTGACAAAGCTATTAATTCCTCTACTGAAAACAAGTGCGCCAAGCCGTGTAATAATTACAGCTTCGGCTATGCACAGAATGGTGAGTGTTAATGCTGAAGACATGAGCAGAAAGCCGAACAGTCGAACTTTAATTAACGCTATAGTTTATTTTAAATCTAAACTTTGTAATATTCTAATGACTTTTGAATTAGATCGTCGATTAAAAGGTACAGGTGTTACTGTAAACTGTTTCGATCCTGGTGTTGTTTACACTCCAATGATTCATTATATTGATTATAAGTTAATACGATACGTATTAATTCTGTTTAGATCATTTTATAAGAAGCCTTGGGAAGGTGCACAGACTTGTATATATTTAGCGGTGTCTCCCGATGTTGAGAATGTTAGCGGGTGTTATTTTAAGGATTGCAAAATTTCTAAGGCAAGTAAAACTGCGCATGATTTAGAGTTGGCTCAAACCATTTGGAATGAGTCTGAGAAATGTGTTAATTTGTAAGTCGTTATGATACTAAATAGTGACGTAGATACATTATTAAAGAGTTTAATCACACAAATTTTGTTTTTTTTTTTAAATTAATTAATTATGAATTTCTACACTGATTGCATTTGGGTCAAACTTTAGAGATAGGATAGTTTCTATTATAATTCGTGACGCCTAATAATTTTTTATTTATAATATAATAGAATATTTAAACGTTCTGTTTGACAGCTCTTTTGATTCAAGATTTACATGTCATTATTTCAAGATCAGGTCACAGCGTTATAATTGTTGATTGGTGTCCGCTGCGCTCCAACTAGATACCGCAGGCGTACTTGAAAAGTGCGGCAACTAATACTACGCCCAAGGCGTACTCGGGCCAATCTCGAACAATGTGTGACGTTGACGTGCCACATGTTCAGTTAAACTTTACTAATAAATGAAACAAAATGCCGGGTTTATAGTAAAACTTTGAAAAAATAATACTACAAGAAATAAAAAAGACACTGGGATCACATATTATTAACATCAGTAAGTATTTTGTATTTTATTAATTTCAATGTAAAATAACACAAAGCGTATGTTATAAAAATTTGAAAGATGCCATTGAGTGTTAAGATGCCACGCACACAAGCATCTAATAGTTGCCGTAATTTAAAAGCTATTGTCCTTAAGTAAAGTGCGGTATCTAGCTGGAGCACAGCGGAGACCAATAACTTGTCATATATTTTTGAATATGAATACGTGTCTGTTATATTTCTAACTCCTTTCACTGATTTAGATTCACGACGACTTTTGACATATTAATAAAAACAGATATTTTTTATTATGAACTAGCTGACCCGACAGACGTTGTTCTGTATATAAAATTAAGTTTATTTTTTACCTCCTGCGAAAGTTAGGAACATATAAATTCAAATTGGTTATTCATTGTAAACTATTCTTTCAATTTGATTTCTGAACAACGGGGGACACTTCAAAGGAAAAACAAAATTGTTGTTTTTATTTAATTCCGAGCATTTTCATTTTTATTCACCCTTTAAACCTTCTCTAGACTTCCACAAATAATTCAAGGCCAAAATTAGCCAAATCGGTCCAGCTGTTCTCGAGTTTTAGCGAGACTAACGAACAGCAATTCACTTTTAGATATGTATTAGCTGACCCGACAGACGTCTGTATATAATAAATAAAATAATGTTTTTATATGAATTTGTCAATAATATATCATAACATCAAAGAATTTCGTAAAATATGCACCCTGCTTTCGTAATGAAATTGTTTCACAGCAGAACTGTCAAACCGTGCGTCAATAAATTCTCTCATTGAAATGATGTATGGAAAGGAAAAACAAATTTGTTGTTTTTATTTAATTTAGCATTTTCCTATTTATTCAGCTTTTAAACCTTCCCTGGACTTCCACAAATAATTCAAGACCAAAATTAGTCAAATCGGTCAAGCCGTTCTCGAGTTTTAGCGAGACTAACGAACAGCAATTCACTTTTATATATGTATATATAGATAGAACAATGTCTCTCGGGTCGGCTAGAACTCATATTAAAATTATTCAATCAAACACGCATGAAACGGGGCAGGTAGTTTTTTTCAGCGATTATTTTTACATTTTACTAGAGATTCGATATTACGTCATCGACGCCAGGGCTGGCGAGACTAAGTGCATAGAGATATTGATTTTTGATTGATTTGAAATTTCTTTATTATCATAATTATTACAGTTGTATGTTTCCAGTGTACATTAAAACCTAGAAATACAAGTAATAACAGTAGTAACACGTTTTTTAACAGATATCGCCTGTATTACAAAAACTATTTAAAGGAATTTAAAATTACAAATACTTAATTTATATATACTTAATTATTATAAATAACAAACAGGTAACTTATATAATTATATGTATGCTTCAGTAACTAAGCAGCATTACATTTTCTACAATGTAGGTAGATAATCCAAATTATCTTATATTAGTAACAAAGGCGAGAAGCCATCGGGGTCGTTTTGAGTGAGAACTCAGAATCAGGTTTGTAAACAACAGTGCTACGCAAGAGTGGACGATCCGTCGTTGTCGCTCACATGCCACCAGCACCCTAGGTAGCTTCTGCGGGCGACAATAGCTCGCGAACAACGCAGACAGTGCTTCGTAGTTCGTAACTGCGCGAGTAGATGTGCCTGTTGAGTGATGACTCATAACTAGACAAGTCCAGTTGAGTAAGTGTTGGGGTTAAATATTTCGTAGTTATCGATAATGTTTAAATTCTTTTGATATTTTTTTTTTTTTTTGGTTGTACCTACCTATGCTGGTAATTAACTTATTGTTGTTTTTAGTATTGATTGTTAGGTAAAAATTTTTTGAAACTTTGTGTATATAAGAATATACGTTAGGCAGGCCAATATTGTTATGTTATTTAGTGAGATTTGTAAACATTGGGGTATTGTATGAATATTTTACCGCTTTATTTTGGATAACTTGTAGCTTTTTAAAATTGGTATTACATGTACTGCTCCATACGGGACATGCGTAGGTTATACAGGGACGGACTAGGGTACGATAAATACTTATTTTAGTTTGGCTGCTTAGACAAGATTTTCTGTTGAAGACTGGAATTAGAGCGTTTATGGCCTTTATACCTTTTTGGCAAAATCTTGAAGTGTTCGCTGTCCAGTTGAGTGTTTTATCTAAGGTAATACCTAAGTATTTAACTGACTTGCTCCAAGGAATTTGGTAGTCATCAACCTTAATTTGACGTGTAGGTAGTTTGCGTTTTCTAGTGAAAAGTATCGCTTCTGTTTTTGACGTGTTTATTTTAAGTTTCCATCTTTTGAAATAGGCAAGAAGTAGGTCTATTGATAATTGGAGCCGGCTAACTATTAAATCTATATCGTTTGATGAGGTAAAGGACGCTGTATCATCAGCAAAGCATGCGATGTTTGTGTGGTTTTGTATGGGGATGTCATTTACAAAGATAAGAAACAGATAAGGTCCCAGGATGGAGCCCTGAGGGACTCCAGCAGGTACAGATTTTGGAGATGAAGAGTTTTCACCAACATGAACTATAAAATTTCTTTCAGTCAAGTACGATTTTATTAATTTCGCAAGCATAATGGGAGTATCTAGGCTAATCAGTTTACTCAGTAATGCATCGTGCCAAACTGTGTCAAAAGCCTTTTCGATGTCCAGGAGGAACATTCCAGTCGACTTCTTTAGATTTAAGTTGTGTGTCACATATTCAGTAACCCGCGCTAGTTGTTGAACAGTTGAGTGACCTCTCCGGAAACCAAACTGCTCGTCCAATAGCTTACTTTCTGTAGCTTTTAACAATCTAGTGAAAACAACTTTTTCAAATAATTTACCCAGAGAAGGAAGTAAACTAATGGGCCGGTAGGATCTAGGATCCGAAGAAATTTTGCCGGGCTTGTGTATTGCAATCACTTTCGCTGTTTTCCAGATCGTAGGGAAATATGTCAGTAATAAACAAGCGTTGAAGATTTTAGAGAGCAACACTATGCACTTTTGAGGTATGTTTTTGATGAGGAGATTTGTTATATCATCAGGACCTGGTGCTTTTCGAGTTTTTAGTTTAGATATATATTCTCTAACTTCAAGTGGACGGACAAGGGTCGTGGTGAGTTTTTCAAGAAGTTGATTATCTAAAGCAGCTACAGAACAGTCGACTGTTGCCTGCTCCTCACTGCACCAGTTATGAGTTAAAAGCATGTTGCTGAGAAAAGAATCTGCAAGAGTATTACACTGGTCTTGTTTGCTGGTTGTCAAAGTGCCATCACATCTTTTAAGAGTAGGAATTGGTGGGAAATTATTCGATTTTAAGCTTTTGATCACTCGCCACAGGTCAGAATTAGGATTATCTACTTTGCCGAGTTTTTTGCTCCAAGCGTTATCATGGATTGTCTTTAAGGCGTAATTGATATCAAACTGTAGTTTACGTGCTTTGAGTTTTAACAAGTGACGCACGGCAATATCATTTTCAGCAGCAGCATATCTGCGGAGTCGATTTTTTTGTTGTATAAGTCTTTTTACACGCCGTGGCAAAGCTGGCATACTCCAAGGTTTGACAACAATTGTTGGTACAGATTCATTTCTTGCAGCTAGTATGGTCTTTTGAAAGTCGCTTATGGCTAGATCAATTTCAGTAGTAGTTTTATATATAGAGGAAGAAAGGTTTATGTTACTGTTTAGAATTTGACGATATTTTGTCCAGTCTGCTTTTGAGAAATTATATTTCGTGATAGGTCTACGAGTAATGATTTTATTGAACTTAGCAAAAACCGGAAAATGGTTAGAAGACAGAGCAGGTATTGTGCATATGTTGTCAATGTGGTTAAAATTTTTTGAAAGTAGGAGGTCGGGGGTAGATGGGATTATGTTAGTATGATAATGTACTAAAGTTGGGTCTTGAGGACTATTGATTACGAACTCGCTATCTAACATGTGATGATAAAGTGTATTGCCACGTGAATTTAAGGTGCCTGGTGACCAGTAGGGGTGCTTGGCATTCAGGTCACCCATGATTAAAACTTGAGTTCCACAAGCTAAAATTGCATTAAGGTCACTTGTAAGCAGCAGTTTGTTAGGAGACTGATAAGCAGATATAACTGCTATGTTAGTTGAATTAGAATACCAACTGCTTCAAGATTTGTAGTAGTTTTAATTGGCAATGTACTATGTGGGATGTCAGATCTAACTAATATTGCGACACCCTGTCCAGTTCCACTACAATGTTTATCTTGCCGATAGCAATAGAACCCCGGTATGTTTAATTTTAAGCGGTTAGTCAATCGTGTTTCGCAGAGAGCTATTATATCAACATTTAACACACTTACTGCTAGGTCCGCGAGTTCTTGCTGTTTTTTATGGACACCGTCAGCGTTTCAATATAATAGTTGAAGACAGGAATTCTTGTCAGACATAATGGCCAAGGTGCTTCAAAAACAAAATAACTTTTTCCATAAAAGTTTTGCAACCGGAAAATTCATTCTTGATATCCTTGAGTGTATTTAGTATATCTAATATTTCGCCTGTAGCTTCATCGTGATTTTGTCCCATGATGGTAGATTTTCGACTGGATTTTTGTCGCTCAATTTGGTGTAAGACGGAAGAGGTTTGCTTGGAATTCTGTTGAGGTGAATCCATAGGACCATGATTTACTTCGGTGAAGACGGTATGGGTTTCCACGCGTTGTGCCTTTTGTTTTCCAGTAATTTGCGCCCATGATGGTGTTGTTTGTGAACATTTTATTAACGGTGTATCAGCAGTTTTAACGATTGACGAACGTATCTTTTCTCTCTGAGTTTGAGTTCGGTCCAGATATTTTAGCCTCGCCGGGCATTGTGAGTAATTTGCTGGGTGGCTTTGCTTACAATTACAGCAGTGAGCTGGATCATCTCTGTTGGTTTTTGGACATTCCCAAGTTGGATGAGCTAAAGGGCATTTTACACATCTTGGAGGTCTATTACAATTCTTAGAAGCGTGACCAAAATCCTGACATCGAAAGCATTGCGTGCCTGTTTTATTCTTCGGTTTGTATTTTTCTATTGAGACAACACAGTTCTGGATGTATTTTATTTGTTTGAATTTGCGTATGTCGCTTCCAGTAGGTAGCTGAATAAGTAATGGAGGGCATTCAGTAGTGCGAAGTGTTTTCATTTCAGTCATCGTAATTCCAGCAAAACCTAATGACGCTAGTTCAGTGGGTCATGTGACAAAATTTTGTGTACATATCGAGTAGGTCTAAGAATCGACGACGAATGAATCTCCTATTTTTTTATTATACCACCCAGTTATGCAAAAAACAGCCACGTCTTAAAGTTGAACAATATTAATATAAATATTGTTTATTTTTTTTATCCTATCCAGTACTATGAACTGTTGCTATTAAAGTTAAAATTATAAATAATCACGCCTTAGACATGTTTCTTACAAAAAGCATATTTTACAGTAATTTAAATATATCTATCTATCTATTTTTAAACAGCAAAATAAATAAGAAAACAGAAAAAAATAATAATACAAAAATATTTATACATATATGGCAATACAACGTATATATCCAGCCACATGAGTTGGCTGTGTTTTGAATTATTTTGAAACAGCAAAATAAATAAGAAAATAGAAAAACAGACTATACCAACAAAAACATAATAGAAAAATATTTATATATGGCAATACAACGTTTGCCGGGTCAGCAAGTAACTACATATAAATATTAATGACTCGGAAACACACATCAATATTGTTCATATAAATGTTTGCACCTAAAGGGATTCGTACCCGGTACCTCTAGCTCAGTAGGCATGGGCGCTAGCCACTGGGCCATATCAGAATACATTACTGAAATGAAATTCTTGATATCAACTTTAAAAATATTGTCGCAGTGATTCTGCTACTCTCTGTTGGCCCGTCGTTTGTCGCGTCGCAATGGTTTAACTTTTGAATACAAAAGTTCGGTATGAAATATCAACAAAACTTACACAAATACTGCTCAAGGCAGTATCGAAAATATTGAATACTGCAGCTTTTTGAACTGATCTTACTTGGCTAGGATTTCTGTGTGGCAGGCGATTTAAAAAACTTATTCTACGGAAAGAATGCAGAGACACGCCATAGCACAAAATATAATCTAAGACTGCGTTCACTGAGCCGTGACTTTTTATCAACCGACTTCAACAAACGAGGAGGTTCTCAATTCGTAGGTATTTTTTTATGTTTGTTACCTCAAAACTTTCGACTGGGTGAGTCGAATTTGATAATTCTTTTTATTTAAAAGCTGGTGCTTCACGTGTGCTCCCATTGTAATTTGGTCCAGATCTGACGATGGCATCCATGAGAAAACCATCAAAGTCTTAAATTTGGTAAACATACTGCATACATAGTTATAGGTGAGATGTGCTTGAGTTATGAGGAGGCGAGAGGCGAGAGCGGCTCGCGGCGGAAGGACAACGATTGCAAAAATGACAATATTCTTAACTAGAATAAGATTAATTTATTAGATTGTATAAAAATACGTAAATATTTTTATACTTTTTAGTGCATATTATATCAATTGTTTTGAAAGAGTGTTTTTGGAGTCGTTTTTTATTGTTATTTTTTTTTTTCATCTTTGAACGCCAGGAGTTAGGATACATGAATGGAAATAGTCAGAATATATGTAGCTATGTGTAACTAACTTAAGATTCCACTGCTTGATTCTGCAGATACATGTTTTTTAATAAAACTAATTTTAAATGAACGTTTAAGGAGTATGCAATGTATGAGTGATAGGTTGCCTATAAAAAATTGGCCGCAAGTTCCTGTAATAATTTTAGTACAATTCATTTTCTGATGTAAGTAATTTGCACCTATATGCTATTTTTAATAAATTGTACATCATTTTAAAGGAAATTATGTAAAGAATTGAAAAAAATATGGTTGCCAGCTCTCAGTCAGCCACAACATAAAAAATGCTAGGTGTAAACAGGTAGATTTTTGTTGATAATTTAGTTTAAACTATTGGAAAGTTTAACAGAACATGTGGCACGTCACATTGATCGAGACTGGCTCGAGTAATACTTGGGCGTAGTATTAGTTGCCGCACTTTACGACTACGCCTGCAGTATCTAGTTGGAGCGCAGCGGAGACCTAAGACCTTAATCTTTAGGGTAACCCTATTAGGTACTACTGACGCTGTTCGTGCGTAAGTCTGAAGGCAGGCTTAACAAACCGCAATAGTTTGACAGTTGAAATTTTGAAAGTGTGTATTACTGCTGTAGAAACAAATAAAGAAAACCAACACGGGTTCCAAGACGACCGCTTAGTATACCAAAAAGTATTTCTTCCAAAAAATAGTGCGAAAAGAATAACAACGTTGAACAATTAAACATAATAAAATTAAAGAAATGAAGAGTTAAACAAAAATGATGATATTAAATGACTTAAATACATTTCTACTTTAAAAAAAAGAGATTTATAACTATTCAACAATTTACTTCATATATTTAACTTACATAACTAAGATCTTAATGTTGTAATGCAGTCGGTTTTAAGTTTATTGATATTAGTCATATGAAAAATATTACCATTTTTGCAGTTATATCGTTATAAGAGCTCATAATTCTGTTTAAGGGGGCGTTTTTACCTATATTAGTTCTTTTTCACACTATTGTAAATGTTGTTTACACCTGTCATGTTGTACTATCCCTTGTGTACTTGCTAAAATTTTAATTGCATAATGATGTGTTGTTGGTGTAACTATCTTAATAAATAAATAAACAAAAGAACTAAAAAAACTACAGCGTAATTTTATCTTATACGATGAAACGGAACCCTGCGTATGTATATAAATTTATTTTCTACCTACTCTATCTATTTATGATGCATAACTGCAAATCTATATCAAAGAGTTTTCACTTATTTTCACCATAACCTTTCTTCTATTACAAAAACAGTAATAAGAAAACTATTAAACAAACTTTTATTTAACAATTTTACTAAATAAACGAATATAATACAAAGATATCGTTGGTAAATTAAATCCGTCCGAATGCTCTTCCAACTGAGCCAACAGTTCGAGTGACAAATCGTCATAATGTCTTGAATGCTTTGTTCAACTCTCAGGTTGTTGCTTCATTTACAGGATCTCATTTACAGTTGATAACCTGCTCAACCCCAATATTTGGATATTAGGAAATTGCACTTCAGATGTCGCTCTTGCAAATCTAAACAATTTGTTATGTTTTTAAAGTGATAACCCTGACTTCTAGGATTAATTCGCAAATAAAATTTGAAAACAAAATTTTATGAACGATGCGGGACTCGAACCCACGGCCTCTTTGCGTTCCGTGCTCAGGATGTAAGAGTTGAACAAAGCATACAAGATTTTATCATCGATACGTCACTCGAATGGTTAGCTCAGTTGGAAGAGCGCTCGCACGGAACGCGTTATAAAATTTTATTTGTAAACTAGCTGACCCGACAGACGTTGTTCTGTATATAATAAATAAAATAATGTTTTTATTTAAATTTGTCAATAATAAATATATCATAACATCAAGAATTACTTCGTAAAATATGCACCCTGCTGTCGTAATGAAATTGTTTCACAGCAGAACTATCAAACAGTGCGTCAATAAATTCTCTCATAGAAATTATATATGGACACATCAAAGGAAAAACAAATTTCTTGTTTTTATTTAATTTAGCAGCATTTTCCTATTTATTCACCTTTTAAACCTCCTCTGGACTTCCACAAATAATTCAAGACCAAAATTAGCCAAATCGGTCTAGCGGTTCTCTAGTTTTAGCGAGACTAACGAACAGCAATTCAGTTTTATATATATAGTTTAAAATATGATCAAATAAAAAATCGCACAACAGTAAGATATGACTCGCAAATGTGAGATATAAGATAGGTCAAGTGATGCAATAGACAATTTTATAGTATTGTGCATTTTCCACTTGCACTGTTGTCGTCGCAAATTGATACTTTTGCCTGATTAAACTACAAATTGCAATATATTTCTTCACAATTGTACCATTCATACACTATCGTACTTGACAAACGTTTCATAAAATCTTATATCTTTTCTACAAACGGGCGCCCTCGACTCTTCCTGTGTAGATTTTGGAGTATTATTTTACGTGTACCTATTGTTTGTAAACTGATTGCTATGAAACAACATATTTTTTTGGTCATAATATAAATCTCTGTAAATTTTCATTCAAATCAGCTGTAAATATTTGTAAAAGATTTTTATGAGTTTTACGTATAAGTTATCCAACAAAATCTTCACCGACAATGATGTTGTCAAAATACGTACGAAAATAATAACAAATTTAATATAATATCACTCAGATTAAGGTTTGGTTTCCGCTACGCTCCAACTAGATACGCAGGCGTAGTCGCAAAGTGCGACAACTAATCCTACGCCCAAGAGGGCGTACTCGAGCCAGTCTCTTTTTTTTAATGAAAATAAGGGACGAAACGAGCAGGACGTTCAGCTGATGGTAATTAAAACGCCCTGCCCATTACAATGTAGTGCCGCTGAGGATTCTTGAAAAACCCCAAATATTCTGAGTGGCACTACAAATGCGCTCGTCTCCTTGAGACATAAGATGTTAAGTCTCATTTGCCCAGTAATTACACTAGCTACGGCGCCCTTCAGACCGGAATACAGTAATGCTTACACACTGCTTCGCGGCAGATATAGGCGCCGTTGTTGTACCCATAATCTAGCCGGCATCCTGTGTAAAGGAGCCTCCCACTGGTAATCGTCGTCTCGAACAATGTTTGAGGTTGATGTGCCACATGTTCTGTTAAATTTTGTTAATAGTAAAACTAAGTAAAAATAATACTACAACAAATAAGAAAGACACTGGGATCACATATCAGTATGTATTTAATATTTTATTAATTTTATTGTAAAATAACACGAAGCGCTAAAACTTACAAAATTTTAAAGAAGCCATTGAGTATCAAGATGCACATAGGCATCTAATAGTTGTATCGTAATAAAAGCTGTTATTCTTAGTATCAGTATCCAGTGGAAGCGCAGCGGTGACCAATCGATAATCTAAGTCCTATCAGTTGTATTTAAAAGTAATCCCGTAAGCTGAAGTATATCAGGATGATTTCGTTAATGCGGCAATGTGAACTTTAGTATTGTTTTAAATTTAGTAGATTATTATTTCTGATAATATTTTCCAGTGAAGGTCCTGTAAAGATTAGTTCAGCCATTTTGGAGGTTACTTGCTACAAACTGACAGACAGATAAAACATTTTTAAATTGGTTTTCTGCTACACTACTTAATTATTATAATAATATTGACACAGTATTACACAAATTATCTTGCGCCAAACTAGGCATAGCCTGTACTATGGGTGCAAGACAACGATATATTTAATACAATATATATATTCAAACATACATAAATGCAAGTAAACTTCCATGACTCGGAAACAAACATTCATATTCATCATATAATGATTGCACCTACCGGGATTCGAATCCGGGACCTCTAGCTCAGTGGGCAGGGTCACTAACCACTGGGCTATAGGGGTCGTCATTCGCGTAAACATTTATAATATATGCATTTAGTTAAAGTCTATTTTTACATTAGGTACTAACAAACACATGAAATTATGTATTAATTAATATTATATAAATCATAAACTAACATAACATCCTCTTTGTACAAATTATCTATGCTTTAAAAGTCTGGCCGGATTTGATTTACAGTAAAATTATCCTACCCAGACAGCTGGATGAGCAAACTTTGGCGCTCTGTCATGAAAAAGTGTCAAAAACTTAAAATAAATTTTCCGTTTTTAATTCATTATCCGCCATGAATCGAATGGAAGACAGTGTTTTATCACCCTCATATTTCTGGAGTTGTCTTACACTAGGCGAGGAGTGCCCATTCATCTCGAGCGCCGATCCCAAATTATATTACTTTGCTCTTGTTTTGACGGCTCTCTACGCCGTTCTCTTGCTAACGATCCTGACTGAAGTGATGTTTTATTTGCCTCTAGATAATTTCCAGAACCAAATTGATTATTATATCAACTGTGTGAAGAAGAAAATAAGTCGAGTACAGGCAAACCAGAGAAGACTAGTAACGGTACAAGAAAGAGCTGGGAAACAGCTCCAGAGAAGTATGCATTGTTGTAATTTAGTGTGCCTTCTTCGTAACGATTTGACAGTAGAACCTGATAAGGTTAAACCTTACACTACAAATGCAGAAAATGTAGATTCTTCTGAATATTACAAGATTGACGAAAACATGTAGCTTGTCGCATTTCATTCAATGATATTTCCGGTAACTTCGTTCACTCACTTAGATTACTATTTTATTTGGAGTTATATTTTCTGAGACAAGAAAAAACACGGTAATTCAATAACTACAGACGCCTTATTCAATATTGTTTTTTATTCGATGACTTTGTGTTTATTTGTGGACTATCATCTTTATCAAAAAAATAATACACTGGTATACGTGAATAATATGTTTTTAATTTAATATAAAGTTATTGTTAAGATACTTTATAAGCTATAATTTTCTTTGAATACGGTGTGAGAGATCCTCTATGAGTGGTGATCATTGGGGTATGGAACAGGGCTATGATAAGGTCAATTCTATAACCCTCAGTTCATGCTAATCAAAAATTTTAATGAGCCCTTGGGTAAAAATTAAGACGTATATCCGCCTACTTAGCATCACCCGGGTTCAGCTTTTTACTTCGTAGATGGCCGTTGCGGCATTAAAGTCCTCGAATGGCGACCACGTACCGACGATCTGGCCAAGTTCGCCGGAATAGGTTGGATGAGGGCAGCGCAGAATGATTGTCATGGCGATGGGAGAGGCATTTGTCCATTAGCAGACGTCTTCCGGCTAAGATGAAAATGTGGAAGTATGTTCCATATGGTTGGAATTTTTAGCAAAGAAAATGGCGCGACAGTCGATCCAACATTCACAAATCTGGGGCTGTTATGTGTTAATTTCTGGCCTTTGTTTGTAAATTGCTGCTGCTCACAATTAAAGAGATCGTTGAGTAAGTTCGACGACATGAGCATTATGTAATCCAATATTAATTAATAATAATTAGATGTCGCACCATGCGGCTACGCCTGGGGTATCTAGTTGGAGATCGGCGGAGACCAACCTTTAATCTAAGAGTAAAACTTTCCCTTAGCACGGAGTGAATTTCAAAATTAAACATCCCTCCTTCATTAATATTGATTAGTGATTTATTATCTGTATAAGTCTTAACTTGCAGAACAAGATTTACATTTTCATTGTAAATCAAAATAAATTTTAAGGAACGGGTTAGCTTCGTATCTGAGGATCGTAATGGCTTACTTAATTGAAAATGCTTAAAGAGCCTTATTTCAAAATGTAATGAAGAAAGGCGTATCTTTTCTTAAAATAGAATCCAAGTAATGACTTGGTTCTCATAGAAGGCATTCTTTTGATATTTTATTTAACTTGCGTACATTTTAATTAGAATCGTATATAATTATTACTTCATAAGTCATAATCATAATAAAATTTAAAAAGATACCGACTTTGAACATGCATGCACTATAAACGAAGGTAACTAAAATGTCAAAAATAAATTTTCTCTACAACATTACTATCGCAACTTGCCAATATGCTATGGAGAGAAGTATTCTGAACGTGAAAAGATCAGACAGACTAAAAAACCGCGTCATCAGAAGTAAAACAAAAGTCATTGACGTCAAATCCAAAATTAGAAGACTCAAATGGAGATGGGCTGGGCACATGGTAAGAGGGCATGACAAATGGAGTAAGAAAGTGACAAGATGGTATCCCAGGGAAGGGAAAAGGAAAAGAGGTAGACCCCAGAAAAGATGGGAGGACGATATCAGGGAAGTGGCAGGAGTAACTTGGAACAGAGTGGCTCAAGAAAGACACGAATGGAAACGGTTGGAGGAGGCCTTTGCCGATTGGCAAACAGATTCACAAAAAATAAAAAAAATACAAATACTAGAATAAGTTATTTTGTTTCTAATGTTTTATGTTTGAGTATTGTTAGTTCTCTATGTTAGGAAGGATCTGAATAAAGGCTATATTATTATTATTATTATTATACAACATTACTAAGATAATACAGAATTACAACTTCAGAGTAGGATGAATACTTACGTATTAAACCTTACTGTACTTAGATACTTCCAAACTTTGGCTAAATAAATTTTTAAAAATATATAAATAAAACCTGTGAAATAAAATACCAAAGAGATAAAAATTTAAATTTAGTTTATTATGAAACGTGCAGTGATTTGACATAACTTTGAAATAGTACTTATAACAGTATGGCGATTAGCGACGAAGTATATTCCAGCTAAGTTTGAAAGCGAACAGCGGGCCTACCATGGACTCTTATTGCCATTCAATTGACAACGTAAAATGAACTGCTTTGCTATTTCGTACCACGACTCTAATGAAATTATTGAAAAGGGCTTAATGGTTTATAATTTGACGCAATTGCGCAATTTTAAAATGTATTTTTAGTATTTTCTACCTAAAAAAACCGCTAAAATCATATCATTTTAGGTTTTGAAAAGCAATTTTATTTCGTTCATTCTTCATAAGCGATCCAAACACCATTCAGTAAAAGGCACTTCATGGCACGAATTTTAGTGATTCAGTTTGGGTACCTAAACTGAACTGCATCGGATTCGCATCACTTATTAAAAGTTGATGGTAGGCCCTCAGTTGCTTAAAACGTAGTAGATTTCAGCTATCTCCGTTTTTTACAAGATCGGAGCCGTTATTTGTCAATGTATCAATGACTGCACGTTTAATACAATGAATTCCTTGTTTCTTAGTTTCACTAGCTATTAAAATACGAGTAGGTACTCACACAAATACACATATTCCACAGAATATGATTGAAATTGTATATCAAAAATTGTTTGAAATTATTGGCCAAACTGAGAAATACATCAAGAGTACAAAAAAAATAATGTTGATATTGTTACCTGTTAGGACTACAGGAAATCACCAGTATTATTTCGCAAATAATTTATTAAAAGGCATAAAAAGGCATTTATTTTCTCAAAATTGATTCCTTTAGAATTCTTTTTGATGTCATTTCTAATAACTACTAGATACTACTACCGCTTCGGAAACAAATGGCGCTCTGAGAGAGAAGAAGCGGCGCAAGAAACTATGATACGACGCAGCAGTCAGTAGGTAACTTACTAACTAGGTAGGTACCAATAACTACTACCCAAATAACATAATAACTGTGTTCATTATTTAAACGATATCCTATAATAATGTTTCCGTGCGGTTCGATCCGCCAGATTAAATTATTTATAACTCTGCGGTAAAGATGCAAAAACAAGCACGAAAGCTCGCGATATAACCTTTATTAAACGTCAGTTGGCGTTGTTGTTGACTGAAGTATGCACAAAGTTGCACAGGACAGGAAGAAGCACTGGTTAAAGTTAAGCAATTAAGAAGAGTCTTAGCGGAGAGATTGCATGACGCCAACTTCTTGTTTTCCATTCCGAAAACTATCTTCATTACACGGAATCTGTGTTTTGGTACGAAATGCAATGTTTTTAAGCTTCACATATCAAATGAAACTACTTTAAGTTGCTACTTTTATCAACGCTCAAAACTTGTCGAGCATATAATTATTAGTTTTGCCTATCTTGCTTTCATTTGAAACTTGCTAAATCGGTGGTTTTCACAAAAATTTCATTAAGTGGTCCAAGGTTTTTTTTAAATACTTCAATAAAGATTATTTGTTTGACTAATACATTTTTTATGAAAAGAAGGGACGAGACGAGCAGGATGTTCAGGTGATGGTAGTTCATACGCCCTGCACATTATAATGCAGTGCCGCTCAGGATTCTTGAAAATGACAAATATTCTGAGCGGTACTACAATTGCGCTCGTCACCTTGAGACATAAGATGTTAAGTCTCATTTGCTCAGCAATTTCACTAGCTACGGTGACCAAAACACAACAATGCTTACACATTTCTACTTCACAGCAGAAAAAATCTAGCCAGCATCTTGTGCAAAGGAGCCACCCACTGGCATACTTACCACATATACAACTTTGTTATAATATAAACTCAGCTTACAGCTACAATAAAGATTACAAATATGTATTAACATAGGGAGATAAGTTGAATAACTTTTATTTTTATTTTACGGAACTTTTTCTCTTAAATTCTAAAATGCTACCTGAGGTCACACACGGACACTTCGAATGTACTGTGATCGCTAACTGACTTAATATTCGCGTACTTATTTACTCATGTGATGTATTATTCTATAGATACCTACATAATAGGACGTTTTGAATTCTCAAAGCGTAAGTTATATGTATACATATAAGCAGTTTTCACATATTAAATTTAAAAACAAAATTTATTAACGATGCGGGACTCGAAGCCGCGACCTCTTCGCGTTCCGTGCGAGAGCTAACAGTTCGAGTGACGTATTGTTGATAAATCTTGTTCATAAAGTCTTGTTCAACTCTCAGGTTGTAGCTTCATCTACAGGATCTACTTTACCCGCTGAACCTCAATATTTGCATGTTAGGGTTTTGAATTGAGATGTTGCTCTTTCAAATCTAAACAATTTGTTATTTTGTTTTCAATTTAAATTTTTGTAATTAATCCCAAAAGTGAGGGTTATCACTTTGAATAATAAGAAATTGTACATACTTTTACAATCTTTACTTCTACAAGTAGCTTCTCAAATTAATATAAGTACTTTCATGTATAAACGTTATTTAAAAATTCAAGTAATATATATTCGGGTTAGAGTTCTTGCGAGATGACGATCTCATTTGTTAGTGGACGTTAGGCGCCCAACAGTTGGAACCGATCCAAACGCTTCCGACCAGATTAACTTTTTATTCAATCTAAACGCCACTTTGGGTAGAAGTTTAATTGAAGTAAAACAACATTTCTTCATTATTATATTTATTTCACACAGTCACACACACACTTCCGTACTTCTCTAAATAAATACTTGTTAATTTTATCAAAAGCTTAAGTTTTAACTTAAAGGCAATTTACTTAGATTACTTATTTACAATTGTTACTCATTTAGCATACATTCTTCGCTAAATACGGTCGATTTGGTGGCCCTAATGACGGCTAAACAAACAAACAGTTAAAACGAAAACTTAACGTAAAACTAACAAACACAGCCATTCCTTTAACAGTTAAACAACTAATAATAAATTTAATTTTAACTTAACAACATTTAAACTTAACAATAATTCAACACTTACAACTGGACAACGCGGTAACGAAATTTATAACAAAAGTGAGCGATTGACAACTATGAAACAATGGGGGCCTAATGACAATTTTCGCGCGGAATAAACTGTTTTAATGAACTTTATTTCTGGTGAATTCTGCAACATTACTGTTAATTACTATACAGCTTAAAACGCAGCGCTTGTGTGAACAATTTAATTATAGCTGTATAATCTCGATAATTTTATCGAATTATCACACAGCGTGTGTTTAAATTTCAATCTATGGCAATTATTATTATTGTTAATGCAAAAACAGTCATTAGGCAAACGATAAATATTATCGTAAATGTAATAATGCTCGTTTACAATTACGATAATAGCATTTTTTTGAGGTTTGTTATAACCACAAAAGAAGGCGATAACAATGAGTGAGTGTTGAGGCACTTAAGGATTTAAGGCACTATGTGACGAATAACAATCAATTTTATAACATCAACAATTATCACTCAAAACAAAACAAAAATTCAACTCTGGAACAATGAACAAATCAACAGAAACAATTGAAACAATAAACAACAAATATTGACTAATCAACAAAACAATACAAACTGAATTCTGAGCTTACACGATGCATTTAAGGTGTGTAGTATTTTATTTACCAATATAAATATTAATAAAAACTTAATTAATAATATTATGATGATCAACATCTCAATATAAGGCAAAATAATGCCAGATCAACTGGACTTCAAACTTAAGAATGTCGGCATCTTAGTCAAACAAAAAAACGGTAACTGAGGTAATTATTATCGTTCAAACAGTTAACTATGACGATAGTAAAACTAAAACATCATAAAAGGTATTTCATTAACAGTAAATCTTGGTAATTCAGCTGATAAACTATTAAAAACTTACATGAACTCAAATCAAAAAATTATAGTAATAAATACTGTTTTAATGGTAACAGTAATAAATCAAAGGAAACAGATCGAAAACGTTAGATTAACAGATACGAAAACAAAACTGGGATAACATTAACGTGGTTCAAACATAAACAGAAAAAATTCAACAGCTCCCTCCGGTGGGTTACAGCAACAAAACAAAAACCGTAACTGATTTAACATAAATTCAAATTTTGCAACACCAAATCACAAAAAATTAAAACAGAAATTGAAAACTTAACAGTATGGCTGATGGTATCGTAACAATGAACAAAATTAAGGTGCAGATCCAATGTGAAACATAAACAGAAACAAAAACAAGATCGCGGTAACATTAACTTGTTTCAAACAAAAACAGAAGAAACTCAACAATTTCCCACTTTAGGTTTACAATAACAAAACAATTAACAATATCTTTAACAGTAACCAGAAACAATTTAACAGAGAGCAAGCGTAACAGGTTAAAACAAAACGAGAAAGTTTAGCTCAAAAACTTTAACAAGACCGTACATTAAGGCAATTTTATTCAGAAAACTTGCTTTACACCTATTTGTGTAAAGTTGGCTGTTGAAATAATATGCATGAACATAACTACTTTGAATATTTGCGAGTTATAAATCAACACTGTTTTACATTCGAAAACCTAAGTCTAAGAAAATACAAACCCTAGTACTAATTGAACCTATACTATCTTTGGATATTATTAAAAAGCTTAAGAAATTAAATATGATTTCACCTCCACAATAAAATTTGCTGTTGGCTCGGGAGACTGTTGACTCTTAAGACAGCTACCTTTTTTACTGATTTCATAATCATTTTGTATATCTGTAACAAAAGAAAGTCAATATGAATATTTATTTAGAACAAAAATGATATCGGAAACATTAGAATTATAATACTTTATAAATGTTTTTACAATCTATCAACCTAAATGAAAACTCCTAAAAAAGCTGTACACTAAAAATAATTACATCATCCACGTAGACAAAAATTTTCATAAAAAATGTACATAAAATGAAAACTACTGGGTCAAACTATGTTAAATTTTTACGGGACCAAATGGCATCTATTCCGCATTGAACTAAAGAAGAGTTCCATAAATCGGATCTTAAATCTCAGAGTAATCGGTGTACACACATAAAAAAATACTGATGGAATTGTGAACCTCCTCCTTTTTGAAGTCTGTTAAAAATATGATCTTAAGAACACAGATATAATATTTAAGTACCCTCGGGGAAACTTTTATAACACCAGCAAGTACCTAAACATGAGAATATTGTTTTGGAACTATGACAAAGAACAAGTAGAAAGTGATAAACTTTACTCACCAATAAATATTCGACAAACTGTTCCTTGAAACAATCTCGAACTCGACTTGCGAAGATGTTTTTCACGAAACGAAATTGCTTTTACTGCTACTAAAACATTGATTAACTTCCCCTGTGCTTCCAACTTTTAATTGACAAACTAGTAATGAGTACTTTGTTGACTTGTTGTTATTAATTAGCACTTTAAATTTCTATTTATTGCAGGCCGGGGGACCCGGTGTGGGTCCCCGTGTCTGTTCACTGTGAACGGGATTTCGGAAGTGACGATCTACCAATCCCCACACCCTTATATATAATTCCCGAATTCCCTTCCCTTCACACCGTGGGAGCCCAGGCGCACGTGGGCTCTTGCGCAAACGCACACAAGGCTCCAATTTTCTTTGTTGCATTGATTTCGACCCCTTGAACGTCTTGCGTATCGGAATTACCTGTGTAGTAGGGTGAATTCCCGCTCGGTGGGAATATAAGTTATCGTAACCGAAATTGTATATGCGATAATCATACGACTCTACAAGAGGGACGATAAGTCAGGACTTTCTCACGATGCACGTTTGTATTGTTATGTTAACGATTCTGAATACAATACGCGTAGACTCTGACCGTTATTACGTAATCAACCACCAACTGTTTCTGCAAACTGTAATCTGCATGGTCTGAATATGTATAATTCTCGTTCAAATTAAATTTTTTCATATTCTTATTTGGAACGAGACGAGCAGGACATTCAGCTGATGGTAAGTAATACACCCTGCCCATCACAATGCAGTACCGCTCAGGATTCTTGAAAAACCACAAAAATTCTGAGCGGCACTACAACTGCGCTTGACACCTTGAGACATATGATTTAAATTTCACTAGCTACAGAGCCCTTCAGACCGAAAGACAGTAATGCTTACACATTACTGCTTCACAGCAGAAATAGGTGCCCGTCCTTTACATGTCCAACAATATTGGATACGGTAATGTTTATCATTCCTGATACATATCAATACGTACTTGCAAAACACATTAAAATCATTTTCATGACTAGAGTTGCTATATGATTGTTTTCATTCAATAGAGTGCCTGTGTATGGATTTATTCTTTCGAAATAACAACAACAGGGCACTAAAAATGAATGAATTTTTACCAGAAGCTGAAACATAACACTATGTGTGCCCGACTCATTAATTTGCGAACGTTCAAAGCTTAACGGGCGCGATTGACTTTCCCCTAAGTGTTTCGCTCAAACAAAAGATCTTTTCAGCGATTACGGAGAACGTGCTTAAAATAATGAGGCCTTTAATTTATTAAGGTAAGAGTTAGAAGGTATTGTAGTGACCCTTGTACGCGTACGGTCTATTATAAGAAATTAATGTTTACAGCAAAATACTTAAGATATGTATACTCCTTGACTTCCAATTGCATGTGAAAGGAACCAGGAACAGACATAACATAAATGACTTTCTTAATGATACCACAGATTGGGAATGGAGTGACCGCCCTCAGGCTATTACATAATAAGTTTAATTGCATAATATTACTTTGGAAACATATTTTTTCAATGAAAAAAAAAGACCGCTGAGTTTGTCGGGCCCGTTCTTCTCAGGTCTGAGGCATTCGTTTCGGCATGGGTGGTAGTTTTTGACTTTCGATAAGTAAAAATATTTGAATTTTAATTTGAAAAAGATTTATATGCATTGTAAAGTCGTTAAATATGCACAAACAAATTATTTAAATAATGAATCAAGCTAAGTAATTAGTAACTACCTCCCTCCGAATAGTTTGAAATTATGAGCAAAATAACACAAGATATGAAATATTGGCCATTAAAAATCATTCGTAGATAAAAATGGCCCTTGTTTTAATACAAGTTTGTCATTATTATGTATCCAAACAAAGTAATTCCTAACTTAGTCAATGATGATCAAAATATTCAAATCATAATTATAATATACTAACTGACCCGACAGACGTAGTTCTGTAGATAATAAAAAAATACTGTTTTATAGGAATTTGCCAATAATAATTCAAAACATCAAGAATTATTTCTTAAAAAATACTCCCTGTTGTTATAATGAAATTGTTTCACAGCGGTACTGTCAAACCATATTAACATATATTTTCATACAAAACAAATATAGAAAATAAAAATAATTATGGGTCCCAAATCGAAATAAAAATATCCTATCTCTCAAGTTGGACCAAACTGCACTCCATGAAGTAATCCCCATTAAAATCCGTTCATTAGTTTAGGAGTCCATCGCGGACAAAACGTGTAAAAAACGTGTCACGTAATTTATGTATAATAAGATATGACATAATAACAACCGTATTTCTTTATTAATATGCACTTATGTTAATGAATATAAAAGAAGCATTCATATTGTTTTCTTTGAACATGAATTGAAATTATCTTAGACAAAAATGTCTAAGATAATTTATACGTCTAGATAGAGTCTGTTACTGTTCGAAAACCGTTAAAAAAAGACCAGAAATATTAGTTTAGTGTGCGTGACAAGCTACGTCTTACACTCGCGATTTGTATGACACTCTGCTAGTGTGCGTGAATTGCTCTAAATAGAGGTTAGTTCTCAAGTCTATTTTTTTTTTCCTTCATAGTTCTTACGTTTTCATAGCTGTCATAGTCTATCTAGACATATAAACGAACTACGGTTTTTGTTGTGTTATATATTAGTGAATGTATTGTAATCAATTTATAAATTACAAGTTAAGTTTTTACCAGTGGCTCCTTTGGACAGGATGCCGGCTAGATTATGGGTACCGCAACGGCGCCTATTTCTGCCGTGAAGCAGTAATGTGTTAACATTACTGTGTTTCTGTCTGAAGGGCGCCGTAGCTAGTGAATTTACTGGGCAAATGAGACTTAACATCTATCATCTCAATGTGACGAGCGCAACTGTGGTGCCGCTAAGAATTTTTGGGTTTTTCAAAAATCCTGAGCGGCACTGCATTGTAATGGGCATGGCATATAAATTACCATCAGCTGAACGTCCTGCCCGTCTCGTCTCTTATTTCATTAAAAAATGAATATGAAGAAATTGAATTTGAACGAGAAATAAACTCATACAGACCATGCAGATTACAGTTTGCAGAAACAGTTGGTGGTTGATTACGTAATAACGGTCAGAGAGTCTACGCGTATTGTATTCAGAATCGTTAACTATATATATTATTAGAAGTCCCTAATTTCAATAATTATTTCACGTAATTAATTCATAAAGTCCAGAAGCACTTCGGGAAAACATGTCTTAGCTATTATCAATTGCAAGTAGTCTAAAGTGTAATACAGTGTATGGTATTGTTGAATGGTTAAACGCAGAGAAAGGCACCAGGTGCATTGGCATCCATTCCTGTGAGAACGAACCATTCTCACATTTACCGAGTTTAAGTGTTTCGATGCAATCACTATTGTAGGTACGTATTTATATGTATATTCGCGTACATATAAGGTTGTTATCAAGGTAAGTAATTTATTCTGAACATCGTGTCATGCTTAGGATTTGGGTATTAAAAATAATAAATTTAGTCATTCAATTTTGGTAAATTTGATATACAAATTGTAGGTTTAATTTAGGACCACTTAAAATTAAATTAACATTGAACAGACATCAGAACGCTGAAACTGAAATAAGTAATGTCATCATCATCATCATCAGCCGGAAGACGTCCATTGCTGGACAAAGGCCTCCCCAAAGATTTCCTCGACGATCAGTCCTGCGCTGCCCTCATCCAACGTATTCCGGGGATCTTAACCAGATCGTCGATCCATCACGGGACCAACAATGCGTCTTCCGGTACGTGGTCGCCATTTGAGGACCTTAATGCCCCAACGGCCATCTGTCCGTCGAACTATGTGCCCTGCCCACTGCCACTTCAGTTTCGCAATCATTTGGGCTATATCGGTAACTTTGGTTCTCCTACGGATCTCTATATTTCTGATTCGATCTCGCAGGGAAACTCTGAGCATAAAGCCCTCTCCATAGCCCTTTAAGCGACCATGAGCTTTCTCATAAGGCCCATAGTTAGCGACCACATTTTAGTAACTAATAATTTATTATCATATTTATATTTTTATATATATTTTTTTTTTGACTCGCCGTTGAATTTCTAATTATTACATATGAAATGTTTATTATAAAAAAGAAATTAATGTATCGTAAAAAATAAATTAACATCTTAACCTATTATAATGTGAAAGATTATTTGAATGATAAAGATAATTGGAATTCTAAATTTTGTTAATGAATATTGTTATACTCATTTGAATGCTATTGTAACTTTTGTACTTCATCCTGACTTGCACTAAATCTAATATATAAAATTCTCGTGTCATGGTGTAAAACTTTGAACTCCTCTGAAACGGCTTGATCGATTCTCATGAAATTTTGAGTGCATATTGGATAGGTCTAAGAATCGGACAACATCTAAATGTTAAGGGTGGTCCACACGATTTTTTTTTAATTTTTTTGACATTTTTTTTTTAAATTTGTATGATTATGAGTCAGCATTAAAACATACATACATCTTCAAATTTTCACCCATCTACGATCATCAGTTACTTTTGTATCGCGATTTTAATATCGGCAATACAACGTTTGCTGGGTCAGCTAGTAACTTATAAAGTTTTACAGTGAATAAAGATTTTTTTAACTTTGACTTAACATAATCAAAGGTTCTCTTTCTCTCTGTATCTCCTTACAATATATGAAAAAACATTTATTTGCTAGTCCAGGTATACTTCAATTTGATCGCAATATTAAAAGGTATTTCACCATAAACATTTTCTCGTTCGATCCGAACCGTGGCGAGTAAAATAAGGGTGTATTGGGGACGCAAGCCAGCGAACATTCCTTTGTTTTGACTTCCGTAATATAGTAAAGCCGAGTTCACACTTTATAATATTATAACAAATATCTTCTACATTTGCTATGTTAAATAAGTATTGTAAATTAATCAAAATAAATTAAGTTAAATCCGACCAACAAAAAAACTTTTATCAGGTAAAATTCACCTGATGGATGATAAGATGATACCCTCTGTCAAATTAGAATCAGTTTTCAAACCTCAAGTTTTTGGCAGCATTTGCAATGTAAGCGCGAAAAATGTTTTCATTTACAACACAACATTAGAACCTCTCTACGATATTATGCATGTCTTATACACGTAAGCCTTCCTCTTGAATTACTTTATCTATTTAAAGAAACCGCATCAAAAACTGTTGCGTATTTTTAAAGATTTTCGCATACACAGACAGACACCGGGAAGCGACTTTTAGAATTAAAACTTCTTTAGAGTCGTTGTGATTTGAAAATCGATGAAACGAAAAAGCGGGACGGTAGAGACACTGTAGAGAAAGGTAAATGTATGGGATTCAGCTGGCGAGAGAATAAGATAGGAAGCATTATACAGTGTAAAAGACTCCAGGTGCCCGGGCTTTAGCTCCGTTGTCAGGGCCGGATGGACAGAAGCCGATGGAAACAAATAGTTCACTCCAAGTGAACGTCTTGTTGATGGCCACGATCCTCAGACCTGAGGGAACGACTAGAAAGAGAGATACAGGGATATACCAGGCGATCATACTTGAAGAAAAGATTGTCTTATGTATGACCCGAGTATTTTTAATATATTCTGACTTTCATGCGCACGACGTATTACTACATAGACAACAGGAGAACATTAATATGGTAGCGATGATAGTAATGTCTTTCATAGCGGTTGAAATTATGTGTCATCCTATCAACATGTAACAGGACTTCATATGCAGTTTAGAGGTTCATGCACAATGCACATAAAAAATAACTGACCATCTTGACGACAAAATTTTTGAAGATTTCACGTGTCAATTGCATTGCACAGTTGTTTTTTTATACTATAATATACTCTATATATATAAAAATGAATTGCTGTTCGTTAGTCTCGGTAAAACTCGATAACGGCTGGACCTTTTTGGCTAATTTTTTTTATTTTTTTTTTAAAGACTTTAAGTTTAAAAAGTGAATAAATATGAAAATGCTCGGAATTTAATAAACACAACAATTTTGTTTTTCCTTAAATTGTGTCCCGCGTCGTTCAGAAATCAAATTGAATGAATAGTTTAAAATGAATAACTAATTAGAATCTTTATATCTTTGTAACTTTCTCAGAAGATAAAAAACAAGCTTAATTTTAGCTACCTATTAGTTGAAGGATTCTTGATTTTTTTCTTATTACTTTTTATGGCAATACAACGTTTGCTGGGTCAGCTAGTATACAATATTTTATACACAAGCGCAAAACTATAACACGGCAAGAGTAAATACACACAGCACATAAAGTAATATTTATTATATTGTTTGATCATATCATTTTCACACTTATCCTAATGGGGACACGTACTAAAGATCTATTCTCAGGATCAAATTTTCCAATACGTCAACTTCAGGTACCGACAGCAGGCTTAATATAATATTTACATCGATCAAGTATATCGTGTTTGATATCCATTATCCATCCATTAACAATTTATTCAATGAATAACTATATTTACAATTTATTTGAATAATACAAAATGCTTATTGACTTTGGTCAAGAATTTAAATAATGTTTTTATTTTAAATATCAACAGCTTCGACTGAATTCAATCGGAGTTTTTTTTTATTGAAAAAGCAGATTTTTTTAATGACAATAAGGGACGACACGAACAGGACGTTCAGCTGTTGGTAATTGATACGCCCTACATTATCATTTACCCATTACAATGCAGAACCGCTCAATGATTATTGTAAAACATGAGACATAAGATCACCATGAGACATAAGTTGTCAAGTCTCATTTGCCCAGTAATTTCACCAGCTACGGCGCCCTTTAGACCGAAACACAGTAATGCTCACACATTATTGCTTCACGGCAGAAATAGGCGCCGTTGTGGTACCCATAATCTAGCTGGCATCCGGTATAAAGGAGAGTGATCTGGTGATCACCGTCGCCCACATTCTCTTGCAACACCAGACGAAACACAGGAGCGTTGCTGGGCTATAAGGAAGGTGTACGCGCTTCTTTTAAAGGTACCCATGTCGTATCGTCTCGTATCGCTCATTCCAAAGCTTTGTAGTACGTGGAAGAAAATTCCGTGAAAACCGCACTATGGTGTTTAATTAGTTTTGCTTGAGAACTCATTATAACCTATTTCAACAATTTTTTAAAATATTTTAATAGAATTTTTTTTGATTAACATGAGTGTTACACATTTAAATAAAACACTTTTAAAGAATTAAAACGCGTGTAATTGTAACGGTTTTACATTAGATGTTTGCGTAAAGAAAGATTCCGAAAGAGTCCCCTTGAAAACGAGTTCTGAAAAGGTCTTGAAACGTCGAGTTAACTAAAATAAAAATGTAACTTTTACGCAAACATCTAATGTAAAGCCGTTACAAATACATGAGTTTTAATTCTTTAAAAGTGTTTTATTTAAATATTTTAATAGTAACAATGGCTCAAATGAGCCACTTATTTTCCAAATAAGCTTTAATAATAAATTATACTCCAGATCCTTTTGGGAATTGACTTATAAGACCTTATATCTTATATAGCTGACCCGGCAAACGTTGTTTTGCCATATAAAGTATAATTCACGCGATAGTTTTATAAGTAATAAAATATTGCCTCTATTATAGCCTGTACATCATTTTGTTCTATTGTCAATAGTTTTTGCAGCGCACGCAAAAATAAGTTTTCGATTTTACACCTTGTGTTACAAAATAGCAATTTTATTACGGATCCCTAATTTTGAAAAAAAAAAAAAAACTATAGCCTTCCTCGATAAATGGACTACCCGACACTGAAAGAATCATTCAAATCGGACCAGTAGTACCAGAGATTAGCGCGTTCAAACAAACAAACAAACACTGCAGCTTTATAATATTAGTATAGAAAAGTATAGATTAGTATAGATTTATTTGCTTTATATTTGTTTTTCTTTTATACGATAAATATTTTATACAAAAATCAGCTTAAGAACCGATATGACACAGCTTTACATCTATTTTCAACCTGCATATTTTGGCCAACCTCTCACACCAAGCCTATATATCCTTCTATCTCGCGGGAGTTATTTTCATTTTCGTTTCAGCACCTACATAGATTCCACTGCAGATTCTAACCCGGCTATTGTGATGAATGAATGTTTTTGTAGAAAATAACTCAGATTTGTAGTTGTAAGCATTGTTTACTTAGAAAATATTGGTATATTATGAGTACTATAGTTCTTACTTATAGGGAAAAGATATTACCTGTGCTTTGCCAATTTATTAAACCGATATACCTAAAACATATAGAATCGAAACTGTATCATATGATACAGTATATAAACAAACAAACAAAGGAGAACAACCAAATTGGTACTGATTTTTTTTTAAATGACAATAAAGGACGAGACGAGCAGGACGTTCAGCTGATGGTAGTTCATACGCCCTGCCCATTCCAATGCAGGATTCTTGAAATCCCCAAACATTCTGAGCGGCACTACAACTGCGCTAATCACCTTGAGACATAAGATGTAGTCTCGTTTGCCTCGTAATTTCACTAGCTACGGTGCCCTTCAAACTTCAATAGCTCCGACTGAATTCAATCGGAGTTTTTTTTTTATTGAAAAACAGATTTTTTTAATGATAATAAGGGACGACACGAGCAGGACGTTCAGCTGTTAGTTATTGATACGCGCTACATTATCATTTACCCATTACAATGCAGAACCGCTCAGGATTATTGTAAAACCCAAAAACTCAGCAGCACTACAACTGCGCTCGTCACGTTGAGACATAAGATATAAAGTCTCATTTGCCCCGTAATTTCACTAGCTACGGCGCCCTTCAAACCGAAACACAATAATGCTTAAATACATTACTGCTTCATGGCAGAAAAAGGTTGTGGTACCCATAATCTAGCCGGCAACTTGTGCAAAGGTTCTGCCACTGGTAAAACTTGTACATTAAACAATTTTATATAGATTATTGTAGGATTTATTACGAGTAAAATAAGATAAAATTAAGAGTCGTAGCTAGTGGAGAAAGTTAAAAATATCATTTAAAAGTTATTAAATAGTTTAGAAAAGAAACGATGACAAAGTCAATTAATTAATTGATTAATCGACTTTGTCACTACAAAAATAAATATGTTTCATATACCTACAGCTACATGAAGTATTTATATATTTTTATATTAAATTCTTGATAGGCATATACACAATCCATATTTTGAATTTTATCTTTTCAAAATGTAGGAAAGGGTAATAATAGTTGTATTACTGGTGTGTTTCATAGTATCGCTACACAGTGTAATGAAAGGTAGTTATCAAAAACAAAATATTGGTTAAATTGTCAGTGAAATACCAAGTCCTTGTTTGTTATTATTGAAGTTATACTTCTTTAGGCGCGTAATGAAAAAATGATGAGAGTGAAATTTTAAGATGCGTGCGCATCACTGTAACACACAAGTAACAGGTTGATGTTGGTTCCTAAAATTTTCTGACGTTTGCGTCATTAGTTATTTTTTTTTTTGTGGTTTTTCGTCCATTATTAGGACAGGCAAGGGGTTTAAGCCCATGCAGCCGTTTTCATAATTTAATAATTAATTGTCAAAGGTATCTATCTTTTCAAGATTTTTACAAAATTGTTCTTTCTGAGAGCGTAGAATAGTTATGTGATGTAAGTACTCACACCATATAACAAAACTTAGTGATGAATTATTTCTAGACAAAATAAATTCATAATTGGCTTAACAAAATCGATTACAGAATCTCAGAAATGCGTCGTTGTGAATAATTAAAAAAAAAACTCTTCCAAAATGTCAGTCTAAATTATCATGTGAATCGCATTCTAATTTGACGATAGCTTCAACAAGAAGCAAGATATTTTAGCGAGATTGCTTTCATTGTTCGACCAATAAACGGTTTCAGTTTGAGAATTATTCGCTTCTCATGCGTAATATCTGTAGACTTTGTGCCTTTGAATTTCATCTGCGCTTGGGAATGTACACACACATATGTTCGTGTTCATCCGAGGACAATGAGCCTTACATATCTCAATTTGTACCGAACACTGCACGATCTAGTTTCAAGGGAATTGAACCCAGGGTAAGAATTTATTTCCTTTCTTACTTGTTCTATATTGTATACTGTACCAGTTGGAAAGCAGAATTTATTTTATAGTTGTATTTGTCCTAAATCGATTACCTGTGTACGTGGAGTATTCATTTATATTATTTAATATTATATTAGATATATAAGTAAGTATATCATACTATCATAATGTTTATTATTCAAACAAAACAAATCTTATAACTATATTTACAATACTATGGCTACATAAAATTAAAACTATCATTACGTGGAAGCGTCCCGAGAATACTGGCAGCATTACCGCGTTGGATAGCAAGGCTGGTCCGTTGACCGAAATAGCTGCCAGCGCGAGCGCTTGGGTTTCCAGTAGCCTTATTGAGGCGCGATTTTGAACATTCTCCTCGCCTCTGGGCCCCACGGGCCAAGTGTCTCGACACCAAACGACTTAAATATCTATGACTCACTGAGACCAACCTATTTGCGACGCTTGCTGTCTTCGGCAGTCGAAGCAGTAGCCCCAGCACCAACTAAGGTAACTTGGACATGAGAAGGAAATAAGTAAGTATATTGTATTAAAAATATCGTTGTCTTGTACACTTATAGTACAGGCTATGCCTAATTTGGGGCAAGATAATTTGTTTAAAAGTGTGTAAATATTATTATTATTATTTATCCAATTCAGAACTATTAGGTAGATATTCTTAAGTATTATTATTATTTGGATAGGGTGGCTATTTGGCTAGTCCTGATTGGGTCCTAGTCCAGAAATGTACTATTGTGTTAGCCACTCATACTTATAGCTCGTCGTCAAGCCCTGCCGCATTTACGAACCGCAGTATATTCTTGGCACGAGAATTACAAACAGCATCTGGGAGCAGGATGTAGTCAGCAAGGATGGTGTTACAATCGCAGAGGAGATGAAGAGTCGTTTTATCAGCCTCAAGGCAAAGTCTGCAAGTTCTTTCGTTAGCGTTTCGTAGGCGACAATGTCCAGTTAGCATCCTGGTGAGTATACATAGGTTTTTCCGGCTCATTCGGGTTTCTGTTATTTAATGCCTTTATAAGTGCTTTGGAGTGGTTTAAGCCTGTATAGTTACTCCAGCGTTTAAGTACTTCTCGTTGAGATTGGTTGCTCAGGGTATGGACGAATGGCGCTCTAAGGCTACTAGAAATTCGATCGAGTTTTTCAAAGACCAAGCAAGTAAGTACCTAAAATTTGTATGAAAGTCCGTTTCGGATTTTTTGGGTTAGTCGCGTTCAGTGAGGCAGACGTGGCAAAGCACGCTTTTATTAGTTTGGTATGTATGTGATTTGGTATACTTCTACGTAATAGAACCTCTTAGCATCAAATTTAATTTGAAACATCGCACACCTACACAGTGCAATACTTTTTCAGTGTCCCACTTTTATTAGCTTGGTATGTATGTAATTTGGTATATTTTAGCATCAAATTTAATTGGAATTTCGCACACCTGCACAGGACCGATGACAGTGCCATACTTTTTACAGTCTGTCCTACTTTTATTAAACCAAATCAGATCAAGTCATTTATTTGCATAGATTGAGTGGGTACGTTGGTGTTACGTTATTAGCTTGGTATGTGTTTGTAATTTGGAATATTTTAGTGCCAAATTTTATTCAAACTTCGTACATCTAAACAGGGCCGATGACAGTGAGACTTTTAACAGTCTGCCCCACTTTTATGAGCATGGTCTATGCTTGTTTGTTTGTAACGGTATGTTTGCCTGTCACTTTCATCCCCTTATAAAGGCTGGATGCAGACTTGCCAACCGATGACAATACAATTATTTTAGTCTGCCCATTTTCCTGATCAGCGATTTATGAAGACTCAATCTCGCTTCAGAATTTGGCAAGTCAACATCACCTGAGAATTTCATGACTCGTGTAGAGGCAAAACAGGTGTCGAATTTGTTAAAATCTTAACGGAATTAACACTCAAGACACCTCATAACTTTTAGAGTCCCATTTTATTATTATATTTTGTTTTTTACTTAATTATAACCTCGATAATTGGACATAGTTTCTGAAAAACGTTCCAAGCCACAAACATCACTTTTAAAGGAATTCGTGTTTAAAGTTTAATAAATATAAATGTGGGTTGGGCTACTAAGTCATGCGGTCATTTAGAGAGAGTGACAGTAGGGCTGCCATTTTTGTCAGTCCGTCAATATGAATCACGTGAGCAGTTTTGTGTTCTTAACTCAATTTCGACATGATTGTGGTTTGGAATGTTTTTCTGGAATTACTTCCAATTATGACTCAAATTATACTTACCTCGTTTTTGTGATTGATATTAGCGATTCCCAAGATTGGCAACTCCTACTAATCACCACTACATCATTTATTAAGACACAAATTCATTAATATCTTGATAGTAAGTCTACAACATAAGTTCCCAATTATAAAGGTATCTATTATATCTATATTAGATATCCAATTGAGTTGGGATTAGTTCTAATCCATATATTCGTAGCACCAAGATCCAACAGGGACTATTATTTCGATACCTCGCTCTGCTTCCCTTTCCACGTCTGAACTGTTTATCTTCTCAGAGGGCTTAAGTGGTTCTCATGTTAATACAATGTTACTTTGAGTAATTGATTGAATGAGAACATATATATGTTTTCTCTGCTAATAATCACAGGTTGCACAATAATTAGTTGGTAATTGAAAAGCGTACGTTATTGTATCGTAACGGTCGATCCCAATATACTATCTGTAGAGATAAATTGCCACCTTGTACTGTCAGTAATTAGCTGTCAATAATTTGAAGTTGTAACCCGATAAGTCATTCTTGTCGCCTTATATTGGGACGTGTGAATTGAAACTTCTATCGCTGGTAAGCTATACGTCATCCCATTGACAGACAACGTGTACGGATAAGGTGAGTTACTGTCGATAAGTTTATTGGGACAGAAAAGTTAACGATAGTTACGATTTTTTATCTCAATTAAGAGATAGACTAAATATTTGGAACGGCCTTACGGCCGTACATACACTTACGTGTATACATACCTTATTCATAGATCATTAATTATACGTATAGATAGACTATTACAGCTGTGAAAACGTCTAAAAATGGACTTTAGAACTTACCTCCATTTTGAACAATTCACGCACACTAAACTAATATTTCTGGCCTGTTTTTATCGGTTGTCTAACAGCAAGAGACTGTCTAGACGTATCTAAGTTTTGTGTTATTTTATATTTTTATATGTTAACTGAAAATTATATAATATAGCTTAAGATCTTTATTATATTTTTTTTAATTTTTTAAGTATATATCTATGGTATGGTATGCAATATAGTGTCTATCTATCTATCTAAAATTTACGTACGAAATAGTGGTACCACCATAATTTTATGTTATTCAATATTTGGGATCTTGCTGAAGCAGTTAAATTATCCATTCAGCTCATTTGTTTTTGTGAATGAGTAAGTATTCTGGGAACCAAGAGCGTGGTTATCATATTCATCCCGAAGCGTTCTTGTAAAATGTCGAAATTTTTGTTTTTTTAGTTATTAAACGCAATACGATACGATGATCTGCTAAAACAATTTTAAAAAACCTCATTGTTGGACGATCCGAGCGAGGGTCATCTTTAGTGGATGTTTTATGTTTGATTTCCACGCACCAACGTGCAACTGTAGAATGCAATGGAGCATTAGCACCTTAAGTCAAAGAAGATGTAAATACCACGTTATAAGAGGTGAGACTCTAGTTACGGATACATTGGTATCACCGTTTAATGACAAGATCTTATCTATCCATAGTTATGTTCAATATAGTCATATTATTAGTTATACTCCAATGCTATCTGCCGATAGGTTATAGCGTAAAACGATAGTTTTATCTACCTCTGGTAAGTTAAACTAGGGATAGATAGGTTATTGAAAACGGCCGAAAGTAAACATTTAAATTTGGTTTAGTATGAAACGTGCAGTCATTTGACATAAGTTTGAAATAGTAGTAATTACAGTATGGCGATTGGCGACGAAGTATAATCCGGCTAAGTTTGAAAGCGAAAAGTTCTTTAAAACGTAGTGGACTTAGGCTATTTTTAACAAGATTGTCATCTGCCAATCTATCAATGACTGCGTGTTTCATACATTCGAGTGAATCGCTTTTTACTTTGATAGTATCGCTAGGCTGTTTGCACCTCAAGTATCCTGCAACTCTTGATTACCTTTTCAATCATTATTCCAGCTATACAAGCCAGAATTTTTTTTAGTTCCTTAGAGTTCGCACTTATTCGCTCGCAACCCCTTGTCTATTCCCTTGAATTCACGTGCCTATTGGTTAAAAAACCACCGATTTGTGTATCTGTTAATTTATGTATTTAATACATTGTTTCCACAACTAGTACAATTACAAGCGACATAATACAAAATTATTAATAAAATAGTATTAATTTAGTTTCTTATTTTATAAAATAAGTTAACTATTACACGAATAGCAGCAAATTGTAAAGCTTTACAAAAAAAAAGTACACATGTCAGAAGTGAAACATCTTTGGAAAACTAATTTTTAAATCTCGTTTATATCAATTATCCTAATCTGTTCTCTAAACCAAATGGTTTTTTTTTCAATATTAGAAATTATTAGATGTTCTACTTACTCGCGGCCATGCGCTAAACCTACACGATGCAACGCTAGTAGGGAAGATGTTCAACTTCTTGCCATCCGCGCTCTCAACCTGCACGATACAAAGCTAGTGGTGAAGCCCGAGAGTTAGAAATACTCTTTCTCAATCGGTGTCAATCGCTCTTTCCCTTGAACAATAACCTGCTCCTCTTCTAGAACAAAAACGTCCCACATTTTCGTGACGCTCTACTGCGTTTCATTCGTAAAAAAATTACCTTCATGCGCCTAAAGAAGTTTCACTTCAAAAATGACAAAGTAATTCAATACAAATTTCCTATATTCGATAAAACGCGAAACAATGAAAAAGACAGTCACACATATATTATTTGTGATTCCCTGAGCTCGTAACACTGTGAAGGGTCAGCGTTTATGAAAATTTTATCTAAACGTGATATTACAGTTTATTGTCAATAAAAAAGGTTGGCAACGCAACAGGAACGGACACTTAATGATATGATAAGGCATTTTTGTAGCTATCGCCTGTATTGCTAAGAATGAAAACCAATATAATGTTTATTTTTACTTTTGAACCGATTTTAAAAACAGGAGTTTGTTACCTGATATCTCTGCCGTTGGTCTGCTTCTGTATGCCTATGTCGTAGAGAAAATTTGGAAAAGCTGTGTGTGGAAGACAGAGAATAATCCTAAAATATGGTGTAGCCTACCGCGTTTATTACCGCTTACAAGGAAAACAAATAAATATTGGTACTTTCAACTAGATCAGTAACTAAGCTGGATTAATAAGATATTATTAAAACAATAGTTATATTTTATTTTCATTGCTTTATTTGTGCTTTTTATGAAAATAAGGGTCAAGAAGAGCAGGACGTTCAGCTGATGGTAATTGATACGCCCTGCCGCTCAGAATTCTTAAAATACCCAAAAATTCTGAGTGGCACTATAACTGCGCTCGTCACCTTGAGACATAAGTAGTTAAATCTCATTTGGCCAGTAATTTCACTAGCTACAGCGCCCTTCGGACCAAAGCACAGTAAGGAATGCTTGATTACTTTGTGATTTGACAAAAACGGAATGAAGAAAGTAACTTTAACAAAAAATTAATCGTTCTTCAATGCAAACTCTATATCCTACTAATATTATAAATGTGAAAGTTTGTATGTCTGGATGTGTGTTTGAACTTCTTTAATGCAAAATCTACTGAATAGATTTTGATGAAACTTTACAATAGTATAGCTTATACACCAATAACATATAGGCTATAATTTATAAAACTATAGTGTAATTATACAAAATATAATAGAAGTGTGATTGTTACTAATGAATACAACTAGCGCCATCTCTTATCAACTAGCAAGCAAAAGATCAATACAATTTATATGGCAAAACAACGATTGCCGGGTCAATTAGTAATATATATATGTGGGTATATCCAGTTTGGCTGATAAAACAAAAGAGAAAAGCTTTCTGTGTCACATGCTTCAAAAAATTTTTTATTATTATATATTCTATATCAGAAGCTCAACAAAAAATTATGAAATATATTATTGCTAACATTTGATATAAATTATAATATAAAATTTTCCATGAAAACTCCGCCAATCCTCTCGGGGTCGCATTAAAAATGCTTTTAATCGAGAGTCTTGAAGAATACATCGCCGAACAATAGCTATAGCTTCTATTCAAAGTTACGTTCAAGCAAATGTTTGTCAATTAATATTTTGTACGTGGAGTCGTAGGTAGAGCGCACGTGCGCGAGACAGCACCGGCGCTCAATGAGTTTCGTTAAGATTTTACCAAGCAAAACGGGAACGCTATTCCCTCAATTATTCACGTGTTCTCCCTTTACTATCCCGGTTCTTTTGATACGGGACAAAGGCGGATTCAGGTCACGGCAACAACGAAAAGATTGCAAAGGACGTAAATGTAGGTAAGGATATGACGTGAGCTCTTAATATTAAACTGAGAGGCGAGCACCAACTTTATTACATGATACCGTCACATGAAAATGTTACAATATAGTTTCGAACATAGACTTAGAATATGTTAACGTATAGACAAACGGACAGGCTGATAATCCGTAATTGCAAATGGTGAAAAAAAAACTTCATTTAAAAAAACCGACTTCAAAAACCGAAAAGTATCAAATAACTAAAAATTTCTTTTAATACACCTTTAATATTAATAAAATACTATTATTTGTATGTCCTACATATTGATAGGTTTTAAGTCGGTGCCAAGCCCTAATAACAAAATAAAACAATATTATAAGCAGCTTACTGTATTTATTAAGATTGTCTGGCCACGCGTGTCTGTCCGCTTGGGTTGTTTTGTTCTAGACGAAGCTATCCCGCTCAAAGTCACGCGTGGCGAGTGTAGGTACTTACTATTACATTTGACTTGGCATCGACTTTATTTGATACTTTTCAGTTTTTGAAGTCGGTTTTTTTAACGAAGTTTATTTTTTAGTTTTTAGTGTCAGTTAATAATTATAATACATAATCAATCTGAATGAAAACTCCTAAAAATCCGTACACAAAAAAACAATTAAATCATCTAGGTAAACAAAAAATTTTCATAAAAAATGTTTATAAAATGAAAACTACTGGGCAAAACTATAAAAATTTTATGGGACCAAATGGCATCTATTCTGCATCGAACTAAAGAAAAAGTACGTAAATCGGATCATAAATCTTAGAGTAATCGGTATACATACATAAAAAAAAATCCGATCGAATTGATAACCTCCTCCTTTGTGAAGTCGGTTAAAAATGCGTTTAATTTGCCAATGTCCTAGCTAGTGATTTAATATTCAAAACACTTAGAAGCTAATACCAAGCGTGGCTGGCTGCTTACAACTTAATAAAGCGGTTACAGTAAAAACCGATTTAATTTATATTAATTTTTTTTTTTATTCAAAATAAGATTCAATATCACTAAAAAAAAATTATTGAATTAGGCGTTACTTTGCGGAAATCCATGATTATACAAATGATTTAAGTTTTCTTTAGTGTTAATTCCGCCAATATTTGTTTTTAGTACAATTCGACACGTGTTTCGCCTCTACACGAGGCATCCTCAGGACGTGTTGTCTCGCCAAAATCTGGCTCATGCCAACGTGCGGAATTAACACTAAAGAAAACTTAAATCATTTGTATAATTAATATCACTTATTGAACGTCAAAAACTACCACCCATTCAAAACGAGTGTGCCTCAGACCTGAGAAGAACGGGCTCAAAAACTCGGCGGGCTTTTTTTTATTAAAAATATGTATTACAATGTGATATAGTACAATAAATATTTATAATTATAGAGCCTGAGGGTGTCCGCTTCGTTCCCAGTCTGAGGTATCATTAAGAAAATCAATTATGTTAGATATAATAACCGTTACCACACAAACGTTTTTTAACAATTCTTTTAAATTTCGTTTGTTTTGTACAATTTCTGGGATCACATTGTAAAAGCATATACGTCGCCCAATAAAAGACTTACTAACTCAACTTAACCGAGTTAACATTATGATTGTCACAGTTTCTAGCAAATTCGTCATGTGCTTATGAACATGTAGAACATTATCAAGAATATATTGAGAAGAAACAGTCAGAATGTTTATTTCATTAAATTTTTCTCTTAATGATTCTTTAGGACCTAGGTTATAAATAATTGTTACTACTGAATGTTAACTCGAAGATATTGTTATATCTCAATTAGAGGTGTTCCGCACTGTGTTTGTTTGTCTATTAGCTAGTATATTGTTTGTCTATGGTTACTAATAATAAAACCCCAGTGACGTCAAGACTCACGCATCACTTCACCCTCTTCCAGAATGTTCGATCAAGCTTCCGCCTTTGCCAATATTGTGAAATAAAGCAGCGTATGGCGAACGTTATTTGCTCATATTATGTTAGATTAAACCAACGTTACTGATTCTTTTACTTGTTATAAGCGGTTGTATTCAAATGGTTTTATTGAAGAGGATTCGAATCACCTGATGGTAAGTAATCACCTATTAACATGACAAGAGCGTTATTAAGCATCGATTCTCTCTCTCTCTCTCTCTAGTGGTTCCCCCATGACTGAGGATCGTGGTCATCAACAAGTGGTCCACACTTGGAGTGAACTGTTTGTTTCCATCGGCTTCGACGGAGCTAAACCTCGGAAACCTGGAGTCTTTTATTTGGTCGGTCCATCTGGTAGGAGATCGCCCTCGGGCTCGGTTGCTATTTGTGTTCCCAACTACAATTTCTCCAGGATCTAATGAGGATCTCAGGATTTGGCCGAAATACGAAAGAATTCTTTGGTGGCATATCGTGGACAGACGGGTTTTTATTTTAGGCTGTGAGAGGATCGACACATTTGTTTGCTTGGCCGTCGATTCAAAACTCAAAACACATTGATACGTGGCGGGCGAAGATCAAACCAGGGAATCCGTGGTGAGAGTCCGTCCAACCTATTGCAAAACCGACGCTTTTTTTACTATTGCAATAGAATTTATACTCGAACTAGCTGATCCGACAAACATTGTTCTGTAGATAGTTAAAAAAAAAATCTGTTTTATAGGAATTTGCCAATAAAATTTCAAAAAATCAAGAATTACTTCGTAAAAAATGCTCCCTGTTGTTATAATGAAATTGTTTCACAGAGGAACTGTCAAACTGTGCGTCACTAAATTCTCTCATAGAAAATATGTCCATTCAAAACAAATATTGAAAATAAAAATAATAATAGTTTAGGAGTCCATCGCGGACAAACAACGTGTCACGTAATCTCTAATATATAAAATTCTCATGTCATGGTGTTAAACTTTGAAATCCTCCGAAACGGCTTGTCCGATTGTCATGAAATTTTGAGTGCATATTGGGTAGGTCTGAGAATCTGACATCATCTATTTTTCATCCCCCTAAATGTTAAGAGTGGTCCACACGAATTTTTTTTTTAATTTTTTTTACATTTTTTTTTTAAATTTGTTTGATTATGAGTCAGCATTAAAAAATACATACAACTTCAAATTTTCACCCATCTACGATCAACAGTTACTTTTGTACCGCGATTTTAATATCGGCAATACATTGTTTGCTGGGTCTGCTAGTTTATATATTATTATATTAAGATTACCATAAATTCCGACTTTCAGAGTTGACACTTACAGTAAGGCCGTACTGACATGACAATATTCAAATTACATTATGTAGTATTTTAAAACATTTACAGATCATTAAAATCTACAACCCATTCAAAAATATGTACGATGCTTCACACCTGCGATGAACTTCTAAGCTAACTTAATAAAAGATACGGTCGTTTATGCCCAAAAAACGTATATTTCGACACTCTCAAGGGAATCAATATGTATAAGTAGGTAATTTTCCGTAAACATAGAACTATGAATTTTTTTAATAATTCACCTAAGAAAATAAAGTTTGAAATTAAAAAATATTAAGCGAATCGAAATAAAAACTATCCTATATCTGAAGTTGGATCAAACTGCTCACTGTGTGCGGAATTTGATTAAAATCGGTAGATTCGCGGACAAATAACGTGACACGATTTTTTTCTAATATACTAGCTGATGCCCGTGACTTAGTCCACGTAGATAAAGCGATTTTAAAAGTAATAAGCAAGTTTAGCATTGAAGATTATCTCATGTCCTATTCCAGTTCCGGTCCCCATTTTAGATCCCGGTCCCAACATAATATATGAATCTTATTTCGAGGAAGATTGCTATGACAAACTGAACCTACTATTGGTATAGTTATAGCTCATCGAAGTAAATTTCAATTGCTCACAAAACCTGCGAGAACCATGGATTTTTCCGGGATAAAATATAGTCTATCAATCGCTGTACTAAAGTTTCAGATCGGTTCAGTAGCTCCGGCGTATAACCGAACAAACAAACTTACATTCACATTTATAATATTAATAAGGATCCAGGAATATATTCATTGTTTATTCACGGACTAGTAAAAAAAGAAGGACTCCGCGCCGTGATATTATAGCAAGTGAAGCACCTTTATGCTAGTGTGTTTTATATAACATTATTGCGACGCAAACTAATCTGTCACAGACGTTGACAATTCTCATAATGGCCGCCTATCGGCCTGTAGTGGTGTAAATGTGTGCGTGGGGCTGTGTTTTTACACGTTATTCGGCTTGGTTTGGTGCTTCACTGTTATATAAAGTTTATTTTTTTACTAGTCAGTGTGTTTACTCCATCATTTTTGGAAAATGACAATGTTAAAACTATAAAACAAGCCACGTCACAAGTAATTTGATGTCGTTTAAAGCTGTGCCTACAAAGTAGAGTCATATAACGCAATTCTTACCCCTCGAGAGTCCCGGTGAGAAAGTGTTTATGTAAATTAGGATGGTAATCTTGTTCCAGCCTCCATCTGCCATACACTCACCAATACGAGGGTCCTTTTCAAACTTCCTCACACGATTCAATGTAGGTTTTTTATAGCAACAGTAATCTTGCTCAGGTGTGCTCACGAAAATCCTCTCGGATCTGAGGTCGCGTACGTTTTCCGATTTTATTGCATATTGAATTATACTACCTTTCTGATATATTACATTCTGAAAAGCCCCGGCTAACAACTATTATTTATTTGCAACGTTTCCAGATAATATCAATAAGTTATATATGGATATAATACCTAGACATATATTTTTTTTATTATTATTCATATTAAAAAAAAAGAGTTTCATGAAATCTTAAGACTAAGATGCGCCACAGAAATTTTATTTTTATACATAAGAAGGTATAGGTACTGTTAAATAACATAAGATGAAAAAAAAATACAAGATAAATAAAATAAAGAGGAAAAGTTTTAGTACGTAACCCGGCATTTTAGTTTCAATTACTTATTAGCAAATATTAACAGAACATGTGGCACGTCAACGTCTGTGTTTATTTATAAAAGCGTGTTTTCTTAGTTATTTTAAACTAGCACTTAATTTGCATTGTTTAATTAAAAATTCTCTATGGTTCAAGATAATGGTTGAAATTTAAAATTAACATCAATTCCTGCCATATAGAAGATAGATGAAAATTAGATAAATCAACATAAATCTTATTTCACAAATTGCGAAATGGAATAATTTTATTAAATTAATGTATTGTCATCGGTCCTCGATAAATCTACGAAGTTTGAACGAAATCTGGCCGTTTAAAGTGGGTCAAAATCGCGCCCAAATGAGTTGGTTACAAAGAAACATATATACAGGTGAAGCTAATAAAAGGCGTGTATAAATATGCAAATACTGCACATACAGTTCCACAGCTCCTAAATGGATTACCTCCTAAACTCAATAATAACACTCGCATGCTTAAAAACTTAAAGAAGAATATTCGAGATTCAGAAAATATCTGTATTATCCATCTCGAAGTTACAAAACAATGAAAACAAAAGCAAAAGGAAAATCTTGTATCAAATTAACACCATCAATATTTTTATTAAAAGCGTAATCAAATAAAAGGAAAGTCAAAAGCTATTTTCAACAAAGCGCCACGAAGCAAAAGATTATAACAGCTATAATTTCAATTCTTATCTCATTTTCGCAAACAGCAATTAAAGCGAAAACGCTTAGCGACAAAGCTGCGCGTTTTCATGAGTCGGCCGCTACCGTTTGTATTTATTATGAACTAGCCGTACCCGCCCGCTTCGCTGGGCATATTTTAAAAGGAAATAAATCAAACAATAAAAAAATTAGTAGGTACAAACTATCTAGGATAAATTTCGCATCGAATGGTGGTAGTTTCATGTCGATGCGTTCAGTGGTTTATTAAATGAATGTGTCCGATTTCAGTAGAAATTGTAGGACTTATGGGTTTGAACAGATTTGAACATGTTTGTAAATATACTTGTCCGTCCTGCATCTAAAGATGCCATAAGTCTGTTTGAATCCATAAGTATACAAATGATTTAAGATTTCTTTAGTGTTAGTTCCGCCAATATTTGTTTATAAACAATTCAACACGTGTTTCGCCTCTACACAAGGCATCCTCAGGACGTGTTGTCTCGCCAAAATCTGGCACGAGACTGATTTTGCAGTCGTTTAATTGTTTAAAAACAAATAGTGGCGGAATTAACACTAAAGAAAACCTAAATCATTTGTATAATTATGGATTTCCGCAGAGTAACGCCTACTTCAATAAACTGAATCCATATAAGTCTTATTTGTTGAGGACTGTATAACTTGCTTTTCCTTTTATTAACTTTATTTTTTAGTTTGTTAAGTTAAGAATTTTGTTTTTCTTTTGTTTTAGTGTTAATGTACTTATATTATAACGGAGCTGACATGTACATACAAATAAAAGCCAATAAATAAATAAAAAAAAAACGATCAGTGGTTAAGGCGTGAAAGAGCCTAAAACAAAGACCTTTTTATTATATATAAGTTTTTTTAAACTTCTTTAAAACTCAGTTGTGTTTGTCAATTTGCTTCAGTTCAAAAGTGCAATAGACGATTTAAGTTTTTAAAATAAGAATAGTCAAGCATGAACATTTAACTGTCGATTCTCTGTTTTAGGTTAGTACCTAATTATTTCATAGTCATATTTGTTATGTAAAATTTATCTGTATTTAATAAAATAAAACTCTGTTTTAGATGAATCAAATTGTGTTATGCTTTAACAAGAAAATAAGTAATGGCCTTATATATATATATATAGATGTAGAATAATACAGTGGTTCAGTAAATTGTCTTTGACACCGTGGGAATGGAGACAGTAAGGTGAGCGTGCAATTTGCTTTTATACACCATCTGCCGACGTCAGACGGTGCAATTGAAAGATTTCGGTGCAGAGTTGCGATTTAAAAAGAAAAAGTTCAGCTGCTTATATGCGGGGCGAAATTTTCTTCACTAAGCTTTAGGTACATTCGTCAAGTAATTATTACCTACTTGTATTTAAAGATGTCATTTCTAACACTGCCATCGCTTTTTAAACAAATGGCGCTCAGAGAGAGAAGAAGAGGCGCATGAAACTCTCCCAGACGGCATATTTTCTTGCAAATCATACCGTTCATATATATATATGTATATATATATGAACGGTATGTGTTGATATATATTATATACGTAAATACTTAACAAATTATATACTAAAACCTTCCTCGATAGTCACACAATCTATTGGTGAAAACAGCATGATAATCGGTGCTGTAGTTTTTGAGTTTATCGCGAACAGACAGACAGACAAACGCGGCGGAGGACTTTGTTTTATAATATTATGTAGTGATCTATCTACCTATATAATCAACTTCGCATAGGCTCAAAAACATATTATTTAAAAAAATAAAATTGGCATAAAAGCATTAATTTTAGTAGAGTGCAAAAAGCAATTTTGAGCGAAAGTAATAAGTACCGATATTATATATATAAGTACATAATATATTTTTTTTTATGGAATTGGAGGACAAATTAGCGTACGGGTCACCTGGTGTTAAATGATCACCGCCGCCCACATTCTCTTGCAACACCAGAGGAATCACAAGAGCGTTGCCGGCCTTTAAGGAAGGTGTACGCGCTTTTTTTGAAGGTACCCATGTCGTATCGTCCCGGAAACACCGCACAAGGAAGCTCATTCCACAGCTTTGTAGTTCATATACTGTATATTATAGTACCTATACTTAAGTAAAACATATTTATTATTTATATTATAACTGTATACAATGTAATTAATCCATTATTATTGACATATTTTCATCTTTATTTATTTGAGATTACCTTAATAGAAAAACGCCTCACTGAATATTTAACGAAATTTATTAATATAATTTGAAACTTAGCAATTCTTAAGAGATTTCCATAAAACATGAATAAAATAATTCGGGATATTGAAAACGAACTCTGCGTTATCTCGAGATCGTTATTTTAAATGAATTATCAAGAATCCGATCTGTGATGGAGGAATACAAATTATCAGGGGGAGGTACGTCAAATATGATCCCTTAATAATGTATCGTTTTAAGCTGAAATATTTTATTTCTGATCAGACTATGTATTTCTGGCAATCTGCGTCAATTCTCACGGTAGACATTTAAAAGCATATTCAAATTAAAATATTTTTATTCAAAACTAGCTGACCCGACAGACGTTGTTCTGTATATAATAAATAAAATAATGTTTTATTATGAATTTGTCAATAATATTTCTTAACATCAAGAATTGCTTCGTAAAAATGCACCCTGTTGTTGTAATGAAATTGTTTCACAGCATAACTGTCAAACCGATGCGTCAATAAATTCGACGAGGTACGCATCAAAGGAAAAACAAATGTGTTGTTTTTATTTAATTCCGAGCATTTGCCTTTTAAACCCTTTACTTCCACAAATAATTCAAGGCCAAAATTAGCCAACTCGGTCCAGCCGTTCTCGAGTTTTAGCGAGACTAACGAACAGCAATTCATTTTTATATATATAGATAGATTAAAAATCACTTATTGAACGTCAGAAACTACCATAAATTCAAAATAGACTGCCTCAGACCTGAGAAGAACGGGCGCAAGAAACTCGGCGGGCGTTTTTTCATAAAAATATGGATTACAGTGTACCTACATATCGTACAGTAAAAATATTGTATAATTAAAGAGCCTGAGGGTGTTCGCTTCATTCCCAGTCTGTGGTATCATTAAGAAAATCGTTTATGCTATAGTAACCTTTCCCACACAAACATTTTTTAAAAATTCTGTTAAATTTCGTAACACATTTGTTTTTTACATTTTCTGGGATCATATTGTAGAAGCATATACATCGCCCAATATACTTCGACTTGCTTTTGGCCATATCAAGAATATAATAAAGTGGTGAAAGCTATTTCTGAACATTTAGGTATAATGGAATATAAATTTTTTTATAGTATTAAAACAGTAAAAGATCTATAAGAAGAACATCTACGCGAAAAGTAGGCGATACAAATGGCAAGAGACAAGTGGGGACAGCGGACGATTGCCGGCGATTACCTTCTTGCGTATCGAGTAAGTTGATCGGCCTCATTTAGAGATACAGCCGTTCCCAATATACTATCTACAGATAGAGATAAATTACCACCTTCTATTGTCAGTAATTAGCTGTCAATAATCTGACACTATCCCAATATACCCGATAAGTCTTTCTTATCGCCTTATATTGGGACGCGTGAATTGCAATTTCCATACAAACTCCTATCGCTGGTAAGCTTTACGTCGTCCCATTGATAGACAGCGTGTACGGATAAGGTGAGTCACCAGCGATAAGTTTATTGGAACAGAACAGTCAACGATAGTTACGATTTTTATCTCAAGTTAGAGATAGACTGAATATTAGGAACGGCCATTTTCAATAACATATCTCTAGTTACGGATATATTGCTATCGCCGTTTAATGACAAGATCTTATCTATCCATAGTTATGTTCAATATAGTTATAGTCCAAAGCTTTATGTCAATAGGTTATTGAAATGTAAGTAAGCGTAAGGTAAGGTCTTACTAGAGGTAAGTTAATCTGAGGATAGATAGGTTAATGAAAACGGCCGTTTATGACGAGATCCACACGCCTCATTATGTAGGTATAGTTTTGAAAGGATAGATTCGAACACTCTATACAAAGGCTTACAAAAAATTTTTACCTCTTTTGAGGAAGGAGGCTCCTTTGCACAGGATGCCGGCAAGATTATGAGTACTACAACGGCGCCTATTTCTGCCGTGAAGCAGTAATGTGTAAGCATTACTGTGTTTCGGTCTGAAGGGCGCCGTAGCTAGTGAAATTACTGGGCAAACGAGACTTAACATCTTATGTCTCAAGGTGACGAGCGCAATTGTAGTGCCGCTCATAATTTTTGGGGTCAAGAATCCTGAGCGGCACTGCAGTGTAATGGGCAGGGCGTATAAATTACCATCAGCTGAACGTCCTGCTCGTATCGTCCCTTATTTTTATAAAAAAAAAATAAGTGCGCGGGAACGTAACAGTTCTTGCCGTACGCCATATTGAGTGGTCACTACTTGAGTGTCGGCAGAATTCGGGTTAGAACCTCTGAGTAACTAGATCGTAAGTTTAATTATACAATTACTCTGTTTCAATCTACCTATCAATTAATTATTAATTATTTTCAAATTGATAAGTCAAGTATCAAATTTATTTTGGAATTTCATTATTTTCTGATGTGAAGTAGTTGCTATTAAAATTTAGGTTAGTGACACTTTAGAATAAAGTTTTTAAAAAGAGGCGTACATAAGTTTATATATGTCGTTGGGATTATCATATGATAATAACAGAGATTTGGTAAATTTCCCAAGTGATTTGATCAAATCAAGGGCAAGTCAGCCATCCCCTGGTTCGTCGTCTGGTTTTTTTAATAAAATGGCTTCTACTTGGCGTTTAAAGCAACTTTTATCTATTTTGAGGTTAGTTTACATTAATTTGATTTCAACAGAATGGTCCTTTACCTTTTCATGGGGGTTGTGCCAGTGGGCAGAGGACATCTACCTCCCTTCCCCCCTCACCCTCCTCCACCCCCAAAACGATACTCAATTTTTACTAAATTATGTCTAAGTCTTACTAAACCAACTCTGGCATTTGATCATTTTAACATCCTCCGTTATATGAACATATCACTTTATATCATATCCCTGCGATATAATAGGTAGGTAGGTCACAACGAGATATACTCGTAGGTAACCATACCGATATCTCGCTGAGGCGATATTATACCAATAATCCCGCGCGTAGAACCAAATACCTACGAAACTTTCTTATATTTAATGTCTGGGTGACGTCATAGTCAGTTTTCAAACGGTACTTTTGATTGGTGATTTCGTTGATAGCAGCCAGTCCCATATCATCGCGAGCTTATAAAGACTCACACTTAGGTAGTTATGTTATGAATTTTGATACCGAGTGTGGATTTGCGAATGGACTACAAACCATTTTTTTTTATATTTAATATTTAAATATAAATCATTACACGTCGCATTACTGTATAGAATAGAGATTTACTCACAAAGGATTGAATCAAATGTTTGTGATGCGGGCGGCACGCGCCAAACTACTCTGTGTCAGTTTTACATCGAGTACGTCACCATTAATCGCCACCATGATAATTATAATCAAAATAGACACCCCTATCATAGAACGTCTATTAGAATAATTGTTAATTTTATTCCCACAATATTTCGTAAAGAATAAAATGATGCCAGAAGTAGTTTATTGAATTGGGCGTAGTTCCTGAAACACATTTCAAGCCACAAACTTCACATTTTAAGGAATTCGTGTTTAAAGTTAAATAAATATGAGTGTATTCGTTAAAAGTAGTGATGTCATTAAAAGAGTGACAGTAGGGCTGCCATTTTTTGTCAGTCCGTTATTATGAATCACGTGACCGGTTTTGTATTCTTAAACTTGAGTCAGTTTCAACATGAATGTGGTTTTGAACGCTTTTCTGGAATTACGTCTAATTATAGTTGACTTACCTACCTACTCTTTGTTGTTTTAAAAGGCATAAAAGGCATTTATTTTCTCCTTGAAATTTTTTCTTGAAAAATTGATTCCTTTAGAATTCTTTTTGATGTCATTTCTAATAACTCCTAGATACTACTACCTCTTCGGAAACAAATGGCGCTCTGAGAGAGAAGAAACGGCGCAAGAAACTCTCCCAGCATTCTTTTTTTGCGCTCTTTTCAATAGAAATATACAATATTGTACAGTAATTTCTATCGCTATAAAATAATCACAATCTAGTCCCAGGCTGTCCGATCATTTAGATATTCAGCAGTGTAGTAATAGGATTTTTTAATACAATAGTATTATTACTATTTTTTTTAATACAATAGTATCTTTTCGGGTCCCCCAGATTGTATCAATAAATTCAATGTTTAAGTAATCATAAAACACAAGAATTAGAAAAGCAAGTTTTTGGCTACTTTCAATCAAATACTTTTTTTGTTCGACTACGTCACTATTGATCGCCATTAGGGGCGTGCCTAGGTATCATATAGGCAATTAGGCAATGCATTCCTCATTATGAAATAAGCATAAAATGAGGATAAATGTGTTTTTATTATGCGAATGCTATAGAGAGCGTTCGGCGCTGTTCCGCCGCGTACAGCGCTGTTCGCCATTGAATGCGGCGGAACAGCTCTTTACAGGGATGGTTCGCGATTCTTTGTCGACAAGTTGCGACCTGTATTGTGCCTGCATTGATTTGACGGAATCATTATGCACGCAAAGATTAAAGAGTGCAGACGTGATTTAAAGTTATTATTCTCATTCTTACGACGCCGTACGCGGCTGATAGGAGCAGAGCTGTATAAGTATGACCAAAATCGTTCAGCGAAACGCGAATGGAGCTGAATAAGTGCGCCTAGTCCCTAAAGCGCAACTGCGACTAGTTAGATCTACAGTGCCTACCTTGCTAGAAAACCAATGCACGCCCCTGATCGCCACCATGATAATTATAAACAAAATAGACTCCCCTATCATAGTACATCGGTTAAAATAATTGTTAGTTTTATTCCCACAATATTTCGTAAGGAATGGAGTCATACCAGAAGTTGTTTGTTGAATTATAGTTGACTTACCTACTCTTTGTTATTGTTGATACAAGAGTAGGTATCTTTTTCGGATCGCTCAGATTGTATCAATAAATTTATTAATACATAAGCCAAATTGTGTTTAAATAATCATAAAACACAAGAATTAAGCTGTTAATCAAATGCTTTTTTTCTAAGTCAATTAATCCTTATGATTTTACATGTTCTATAAGAATTAATACACCTATATTTTTAAATATTTCTTTAAAATCATGCACATATAAAGTATTTATATTTTTATGTTATTTACCACTATACTACGTTTATCAATAATTATTATGAATTTAGCAACACATGTAAATATTTTGTACATTTTCTATAATCAAATCCAAAGATATTAACGGAAGAAGATAAAACATGCACTTAGCCCAGTAGTAGCCTTATAAAGTTTTAATTTGATCTCAGATTTAATGTTATGATAACCACATTAATATTATTATGATTTTCCAGTGTTTCCCTGCGGTAGTTCCTGTCTGGAATATCCACGTCGCACGGAGTAGGCCTTGCCTTACTGTAGGCCGGAAACAGGAATGAGATAGTGCATAGCAGCCAAGTTCAGATCTAGACCCTTGGTGTTTTTTATGAAAGAGGAGGACAAACGAGCATACTGGTCAACTGATGGTGTGTGATCACCGAAGCCCACACTCCCTTGTAACACCAGAGGAATCACCAGGTATAACGCGGAACTCGTACCGAAGAATACGGATGAAGACCGTTTCAAAGGCGGAAATGCAGTGCATCGAAACGGCGGACTAGAGTTGAGTTACGAGACGAGCAAGACGTTCCGGTGAGTGATACCCTCGTTCTACCCATTACAATGCAGTGCTGAAGATTTTATCTTTTATGAAAAAAAGGGACAAGACGAGCAGGACGTTCAGCTGATGGTTGTTGTTGCAGTGCTGCTCAGGAACCTTGAAAAACCCAAAAATTCTGAGGGGCGATACAACTGTGCTCGTCACCTTGAGACATAAGATGTTAAGTCTCATTTGCCCAGTCGCTTGACTAGCTACGGCGCCTTTCAGACCGAAATACAATAATGCTCACACATTACTGCTTCACGACAGAAATAGGCGCTGTTGTGGTACCCATTATCTAACCGGCATCCTGTGCAAAGGAGCCTTCCACTGGTAAAATGTTCTTGAAATCCCATAGCACTCAAAGAAAAATAATCTACTTAATGTTAAACATATTTTATGAAAAAGAAAAAAGTTTATAGTTACTAACAAAAAGAAACGTTAAGACCGTACAAAAATTGCAAGACACCCATTGCAAAACTTTAATGCCAAAGTATCCCAACGTCTTCCCGCGATCCGTTAAATAAATCCGTCTAATCGCTTCGGTTCCGATCCTCGATTGTCCAGACACTGAATGCCTTCATTGTCTATTATAGCTTCAATAGAATATAGTTACAAAAAGCGATGAGCAAGTAACGCGAAACTGAGCCTTACCAAGTAGAATATAAAGTCAGGATTTGTTTGAAAAAGTCGCAAGAAGGCGACACAAAAAGAGGGATAAGATTGATGTAACGACTTTGGTAAGTTTGCGCACGTGCTGAAGCCGGCTGCGCAACTTGCACTGTCTATCGGTTATAAAAAATAAACAATAGCATCGTTTTCTTTGACGGTCTTCATACAAAAATAATATATTATGTAGGTATATCGAATGAATAACGGGAACCTCGGATACAGCACGTTCAGTCTTAAGAAATAAAACAAAGATGATGACAGTTGCGACTCTAACGGCCATTCTCAATATTTAGTCTATCTCCGGTTGTGGCCTACTTGAGATAAAAATCGTAACTATCGTTGACTTTTCTGTCCCAATAAACTTATCGATAGTAACTCACCTTATCCGTACACGCTATCTGTTAATGGGAGGACGTATAGCTTACCAGCGATAGAAGTTTGTATGGAAATTGCAATTCACGCATCCCAATATAAGGCGATAAGAATGACTTATCGGGTATATTGGGACAGCTTCAGATTATTGACAGCTAATTACTGACAATAGAAGGTAGTAATTTACCTCTATCTGTAGATATTATATTGGGAACGGCCGTAAATCTACTAGTCTAAAGGTAAAGGTAACCGATACAACTTAGGGATCTCCAAACTAAGAGGCTACTCCCATACGCTTCTTGGTATTGTGTATGTCCGTGCACAGATTTTTTTAACATTCCATCAGGTATGCCGCTTGCTCTATGAATCCCTGATTAAAAAAAAACTCTGACAATCATGAAATTTGGTATAGCAGCTATAGAATTAGATTTAGCCTTTTCATATATTAGGTATTTATAGCTGTTCTCTAAAATTTCAATAAAAATTCTCGACTGTTTTCTCCTCGGGTGTATCAATCAATATCATCATTTGGCTCTCTCAGTTTTCTCTTTTTGATATTTTTAATTTTGGAAGTGTTAAGCACTTATAGAAGTTTGAAAAAACGTGCAATAAGTAATCTATTACTTAGAAGTCAAATCAAACTTATGAGGGCTTAACAGAAGCGAGGACAGATACAAATCCGACAGCAAGAAGCGGAGAAATTAAAATAGTCCGACACAGAACCGATATTTATTTCCCAATCAGTTTCCAAAATTACGTTGCAAAATCAAGCCTTGAATTTTTACTCACTCTTAGATGGAACTGCATTTGTCCTCATTGATTGATTTTTGTCTCAGCCTCGTTAAATATAATTAAAATCCTTAAGCCTGAGAAACGCCTCAGCTAAAGGTATCTCAAATATGGGTAGAACGTTGTTCTATATTATTTAAGTAATATAATAAAGAGGTACCTAAAGCTATCTCGGATATTATTAAAGGTCGAATCGATCTATCGAATTTAAAAATCAATACGATTTTTTAATGCGTGCCTGACACTCACAACTGCACCCAAATATAGAGGATGTCCCGTAAGACACTATTTAAAATGTTTTACCAATATTTAGATTGGACATTTAGGATGCGTACCTACGTATAATCCAGGGTTGACCCTTAGAACAAACCTCTCAAAACCTCATTTGTCGTATCAACTCTCTACAACAATTTTCTAAGTGTCTCGCCATGTGTCGGAATGTTTGATCTTGAAATTTTAAGCGAATTGAAATTCCACGGTCATCCAGAGATTGATCGTGACACATTAAAAAATAAAGCGAGATATTTATACTTCAGCAGGCAGTTATTACTCTCATCTTGGGGTGTGCTGTGAGCTGAAGATATTGGTATCAGCTCAAACCATTTGACCGCATGCAACGCAGAGCTGCGCGAATTATCTGTGAATGGCTCGATCGGTGACGATGCGTTGTGACGTCGCTTCCTTGCGCGGCGTTTCCAAGTACACAGGACAAAGAGCCTTCAAAAGAACAGAGGCAATGATCCTGTGATTCCTTTAGTAGTAGAGAGCGTTGGCGGCGGTGGTGATCCTACAGAATTTGTTGTTAAAGCGGCAAAAGTGATACATGCTCTGTCAAAATTTCATAACATTTATATTATTATATGACATACACACTGCTGATGGACAAACAGACAACAGTCATAATATTAATGTGCCCGTACGGTATCCTACATAAAAAATTATACGACAAACACAGCAACAGATATTTGCTAAGGTTATTTGGCAGGCGTTACTTTTCTATAGAGTAAATTATTATGATTGTCTTTCTGTAATTGATTTAAATTAATTAGGGCGACTAATAGAGTCTTCTTCTTCCTGTGCTGAGGAATTTAAGTAATTTCTATAAATTTGCACAATATTGTCCACCATTGTAAATTCACATATTTTTTATTCAATATAGGATATACAATCACTTATTGAATGTCAAAAACGACTACCCATTCGGAAATGAATGACTCAGATCTTAGATAATTTATACGTCTAGATAGTCTCAAGCTGTTAGACAACAGATAAAAACAGGCCAGGAATATTAGTTAAGTGTGCGTGACAAGCTACGTCCTAATTTTTATGACACAATATTGTATATTTTATTAAAAAGAGCACAAAAATAGTATGCTGGGAGAGGTTTCTTACGCCGCTTCTTCTATCTCAGAGCACCATTAGTTTCTGAAGCGGTAGTAGTATCTAGTATATTTTTTTTTTTGAAAAAATAAATGTCTTTTATGCCTTTTAGTTTGTGCTAGCGTTTTCACAGCTGTCATAGTCTATCTAGTCGTATAAATGATCCATTACTTAGAACTGAGAAGAACGGGCATAACAAATTCAACGGAATTGTGGTGAAACATACATTACAAATTTGATAGGCTTCAGTGTATGTACACATTCTATTTCAAAAGTAAAACTGAATCATTTGTCATTGAATACATTCTCATTACATAAGGAGTTTAATCACAGATACATAAATAATATTTCATTGTGAGTTTTAAAATGAAAATGATTTATTTAAAATATTATATAATAAAATATATCACAGTCATTACAATATAAATTTGATTTACCTATACCTAGTATTTATTAGTGAAAACACTCATAATATTTTATTTACCTAAGTCATGACACATTATGGTAAAATCTCCATTTTTATATTACTACAGGACATTGTGGGTCTTCTTAAATGAGCTTTATATATATCACAAGGGGATGCAGTGGAAAAATCAAATACTAAAATATCACTTTGAACAGATTTTTTTTTATACGGAGCTGCCACTGGCCGTAGCCGTGAAGTTAAAACTTTGCCAAATTCAGAACATTTCTTTTTATTCACTTTAAAATTCTTATATGATATATCAGTAGTAGTATAGTTTAATTGTGTATGGATTGTTTTATGTTTTTCTATTTTATCAGAATCTGAAAGCTTTTGTTTGAGTGACTCAGATGAGCTTGTTCCATTTGGAGATTCATGTAAAGATTTTGGTTTTCCTTCAACTTTAGGTGATTGTAAAATATTCATGAGATTGATTTCATAGTTCTTCTCTTCTTGCAATTTTAACTTTTTCATCTCTTCTTCTAGCTTCTGTTTCTCTTCCTGTCTTTTTCTTTCTTTAGCTTTCAACATATTTGATACTTGTTCGGCTAACACACTTGTAATGGAGGTTTGGCTTATGTTTAATGTCAGTCTTTTATCAAGCAACAAAATAGAACCATGCCCATTGGAAAGAGATGGTATTTTGAATGGTCCATTTGTAGTTTTATTTAGATGACTCTCTTTTACACCACCTTTAGACAAGTGACTATTTACTAGATCAAATAATGATGAAAACTCTGATGAATCAGACATCTTGGGTTGGCTGTAAAACATCAAAAGCTTCAAATTATGTTTACACATAAATAATTGATATTTTAGTTGTTAATATCAGTGATATTCTATGCATAGTAAATAAGAATATAATCTTGTTAAATATAAGAAATTAGTGTTAGTTTAAAGGATATATAGCTATTGAAATTACTGGGCTAATGACCTTGAAGTGATGAGCTCAATCATAGTATCACTCATTTTTTTCAAAACTCATTTAGGACTTCAAGTAATATAAGAAATACTGCTTTGGCTGGGAATATCACCAAATATCATCTAAATCAGGTCAGTCATGCTTAATTGGTCGCTTCTTGTCATTAAAATAAAACAATGTAAGACACAATATGCTACAACTTAGATAAAATAAGGAAAATTTGGACTTTTACATCACAGTTTGTAAATGCCTCTGACTATAACATATTAATACATTTCACTATATAAAGTCATTTCCTGCTCTTGATTAAATTACCTTTTAAATTCTGTACGTACTTGTCCTACATTAGCTGATGGATATATGGATATAGGATGGAATAGCAGTCATATTAAAAATAGGTACTTACCTGGATTGGCAATTAAAGTAATGTTGTATATTATTAAATTTGCAATAATAAGGTAACTAATAATTTCAATGATCACAAAGCAGTTTTGCTTCACTTTCGTGGAAAATGTCAAAGTATTCAATTAGCTACAACTAATAATTATGTAGCTGAAGGTGTGTACTGTGTAGGTAGTTTTTAATATTTAGAAATTTTTAATTTTATTACTGTGAACTGTCAATGTCAAAAGTAGATTACAAGTGTCACCAACTTATCTGTGAACTGATGGGTGTCGCCATTGTCGTTTCAGTGTTGCTAATTAATTTCAATTCAAATTCAAATATTTTTATTCAAAATAGGATGTGAAATCACTTAGTGAAAGTCAAAAAAACTACCACCCATTCCAAAGTGAATGCCTCAGGCCTGAGAAGAATGGGCGCAACAAACTCAGCGGGCTTTTTTTTTCATCAAAAATATGTTTTACAATTAAAGTAACATTTACAAAGTAACATTGTACAATTAAACTTATTATTTAATAGCCTGAGGGCGGTCGCTCCATTCCCAATCTGTGGTATCATTAACAAAGTCATTTATGTTATAGAAAGTCATTTATGTTATAGTTTTTTAACAATTCTTTTGAATAACGTAACACCTTTGTTTTGAACATTTTCTGGGATCTTGTTGTAAAAGCATATACATCGCCCCACAAAAGACTTACTAACTCTACTTAGCCGAGTAGTAGGCATCATCAGTTTATGTCTGTTCCTGGTGTCAACATTATGGTTATGATAGTTTTTGGCAAATTCACTTATGTGCCTATGAACATACATTACATTATCAAGAATATATTGAGTAGCAACAGTCAAGATGTTAATTTCTTTGAATTTTGCTCTCAATGATTCTCTAGGACCTAGGTTATAAATAGCGCGAATAGCTCTCTTCTGCAGCACAAATATTGTATTAATATCGGCAGCGTTGCCCCATAGCAATATACCATAGGACATAATACTATGGAAATAACTAAAGTATACTATTCGCGCCGTATCTATGTCAGTTAATTGTCTATTTTTTTTAACCGCGTATGCTGCAGAACTAAGTCTGTTCGCAAATCCTTCAATATGGGGGCCCCATGTGAACAAAAGTTGGGAAAATCGACACATTTTTATTTATATTATTTAGTTAGTAAGTACACGAAACACTCGAAAATAGTAGACACTAGACACTGACAGTCGAATGACATTTCAACATGGCGACCGTAGTTACTATTTTTGCCACTTCACAGATTAGTTGGTAGTTATTAATATATTTCTCTTTCTAAGTCTAGTATTATGATAATACAAAACTACCAGATACTGATATAAGGAATTTAGCCATCCCTAAGCTATCATCTTGTAGGTACTCTGTATTTTGGTTAATAGTCCCCGCACGGATTTTGACTAATGTTATTTATATTAAATTAATAATAAAAAGAGTTATGGTAGGTATCATTATTCACCAGACTAAACAGTTTTATCACTTGTGTTTTAGAACACTCGCATACTTATTGTGGCACCTCGTATATTGATGATCGTTGATTGAATACGGCTGTACAGGCCGAAATTGTTATTGAACGTTATTGAACCCTTTGCCTATCCTAATAATGGACGAAGAAACCAAAAAATAAAATAACGAATGTCGCAAACGTCAGTTAATTTTAGCGCGCACCTTAAAATTTCACTCTCATCATTTGTTCATAACGCGCCGAAAGAAGTATTACAAACATTTTTAAAATATTTATGTTTCAATGCATATCATCCTAACACGTCATACGATGTAGTTTTTTTAATATAGACCCACTGGAACTACGCCGAAACCAACAAGATGTAATGTTTCTACATCCTTTATTGTCAGGCAATACAAACTGTTCAGAATCATTGAGTGTCCTATCGTTTGATGTACCACAATATAGAACACGTCATACGAAACTCCTGGTTGCACCACGTACTAAAACTAACTATTATAAAAGCTCGATTATATGCGCGATTCAAAATAACTACAATAATAACTTCTGGATATCTTCATATTAGAAAAGGATAAATTTAAACGTGAAATTATTAAATAACACTAGTCTAAAGCAGTGTCATACTCATTTGTTTAAAATATATACATATTTTTATCTATCTACTAAACACACACATACCTTTCACACCCACACACAAACATACACACAGAAAATATGAAACACAAAAGGCAGTTGTTCTGTAATATAGCTTGTTGTAAAACTTAAGAATTATGTTTTACATTATTGTTTATTAACGTTTACCTACTGTAACGCTGTTGATTACCCATAAATACAATAAACAATTTATGTTTTTAAAGTGATAACCTCACTTCTAGGATTAATACACAAATAAAATTTGAAAAAGAAAATTTTATGAGAGTCGAACAAAGCATAAAAGATTTTATGACGATACGACACTCGAGCGGTTAGCTCAGTTGGTTAGAGCACCAGCACGGAACGCCGGAGGTCGTGGGTTCGAGTCCCACATCGTTCATAAAATTTTGGTTTTCAAATTTTATTTGTGAAATAAAATAAATTAATAAATAGACATTATTAACGCATTTGTATAAAGCTTATGATTGTGAGTGAAGCTCGATACTTACCTAAATTTCAGTACGTACATGTTGTGTTTTGACGAAATATACTTGATCGTTTATACAAATAAGCCACGAATAGGAAAGAACCTAAAATTGAACCCTGTGATACACCCATTCGCATTGCTGCACTGCATTGAATTTGCTGCTTTATTTAAAGCTTTATCTTGAACACCTTAACAGAACAAAATAACTTCCAGAATAACTTATGTAGGTACCTAGTCAGTCAAATTTTACTCGTGCAGTTAGATGATCCACAGAGCGGTTACAGAGCTATGTGATGTTAAATTAAAATTTAGCTTTATTCAATTGGGCCAAAAAAATACACAAAAATTGTTCATTTTACCATTTAGGTACCACCACTTCGAAAAAGGTTGAGCTTCGTCTTTTCCAACTTTTATCACCAAAATATATATAAGTGCTAGTATTTACTGGAGAATACTAGATTAGGATAGGTGCTGTTGCCTATTTATGATCAACAAAATTACTGAAGCTATTTGGAGCTCGACAGGGAAGGGAATTAAGTTTTCTTCAACTTGGTATCGAACTTTTTCAGGAAATGCTAATTTATTGTAACTTTTTCTAACTCAACATCAAAAACAGCATTTACGAAACTCATTCTGCACCCTTTGCTAAACATGAACCTTCTTAGCTCCTAGTGACTGAACAATTCTATTATTTTACAATATTACCAATATTACCGACCAAAAAACTCTTCTGTAAGTGCTGCAATATATAAAAACCTGAAAACTGTGATAAGTGCAATTTACATAACGTAAGATCAAAAGAGAGAATATGACTTCAATTACGCAAATTGTATTTTTAAGTAAACTGCTATTTTGTAAAAAATCAAACTAGTTTTTGAAAAATTAACTCATAATATTTTTTATTATATTAACTTATTTAAAATAATAATACATTCTATGTACATTTTTACAAATTGTATCAATATAAAAGATATGAAATATAATACAAAATTATCCTAAAAATTCAAATCATTTTACCATTATATTTACAATCTTAATATTCGATATTTTCGATATTTATATTAAGTACTATTGAGATTACATTATGCTTGCTACTACATAGCTTTGACACCTTGTTTCATACTACTTTGTATCACTGCTTCACTGGTCTCCACTTCGTTACTAATAGGAGTAACTCGCACCTAAAATTAAGTATTTTTGTATTAATGTTATGGCAACATTCATTTTTTGGATTATTCACTAAATAAACAACTATTTACCTCTAGTTTAAGGTTGGGCATTGGCCTCCAATCTCCACCAAGCTCTAATAATACTCTATCTAAAGTGTCAACAAGTCTGTCAGCATCTTGTGTTGTGAATACCATCGGTGGTTTGAATTTCAGTACATTACTGTCTGGTCCATCTCGACTAATCAAAATCTTTTCTTCTCTCATCCTGAAATGTATCTATGCATAATTAAAAATGTTACAAAAAAAAGGTTGAAGTTAACCTATCAAAAACCATATCGGCCACTTCCGACGAAAACTAGACATTTACCTAAACTTACATTTGAAACCGTTTTTTACAGGCAAACACAAATTTCCAGGTGATACGAAGGTGAACATGATGACCGATTTAATCTCCGCAGTATGAAGATAAGAGACGTCGCTTAGGTATACTTCTTATGCGACCATTTTTGAAGTGAAACGTCTTTATTGACGTATGAGACAAATTTTATAGCGAATCGTCACGATTTTCGGTTACACGCCATGTTGTTATTGTTTTAAGTGCAACACTGACTGACAACTCTGTCATTTAAAGTTTTAATAATACATGGAATATTCTTGAATGGAATTCGAAATAAAAAATAGGTGAAAAATAATGTCTACTAGACTCACAGTCATAATAATTAAGCAGAACCACTACCATAATATGGTGCTCATGCCACAACTAAGCAATTATTAGAATGTGGTGTTTGTTACCTTATGTGAATTGTCATAGTTACCTATTAACAACGTGCTTAGCCTCCACTGTGGCTGGAGTTCTCGTCTCTCTATCTGTCACAAGTTCAACTCCCACAAACAGTCCTCGACCACGAACGTCGCCGATGAGCCGGTGCTTGTGCTTGAGGCCTTCACACCGAGATAACAAGTGGTTACCGACGCGATTCGCGCGTTCCATTAGTCGTTCTTCTTCTATGACATCTAGAACTGCGTTTGCGATAGCACAGGAGACTGGGTTTCCACCGTACTGAAAATAAACAGTAAAGATACAATCGCTAATCAAATTATAACAGATTTTAAGTTTTTGTATAGTACTATTTAACAAGAATTATCAAGAAGTACAAGATTGCCATAATTTCAAGTTCCCATTGTGGCAACTTTTTTGACGATATGCTTGCAAAGATGGGGATCTTCCGTAGAAGTCGTAGTCTTGGGTGACTTCTAGTCCCATGTTTGAGTCACGTACCACAGTCTAGGCAAAGTTGTCTTTGCATAATTTTACATTGCCATATGATCAGCCCAAGCTCGTTAATTTTGCCATCTTTCAGACAGAGATGTTTTTCCCATCCCAGGATCGCAGCGCTTGTACCTTTGCAATGGATAATATGACACTACAAAGCATGAATATTTTCATGTTACGTTAGTGAAAGCAGCAGATGTCTGAAAACAACACTTGTTTCGATCCTGGGCTGAGACTTGACATAGATGATTCAAACTGCAAAGTTCATCAGACAATAATATTTAGGTCATCGAAATCAGCCAGCGAGTTGTATGGCCAAACCAAATGGCTTCGACTATACTAGGGGTCTACAATGGAGCAAGATAAATCTTCCAGTCGGCCCACATTCAAGTGCAATAATAAGGCGCTGGTCCGTTAAAATTAGACTTCATTGCTCCAAATTCTGGTGCGGTGCACCTCAGTATCATTTCGAACCATAATAAGAGCGTGTACGACAAAGATCGTGTTTATTCAATTATAATAAAACCTATATTGATGTGTGTTACGAAATTTACATAAAAAACGTTTATTTGGTAAAGGTACTAAAAATAAATGACTTTCTCAATGGTACTACAGATTGGGAATGGGGCGACGCACGCAAGCTATTTAATTAATAATTTTTGTGTTATAAAATTCTTGCAACCGTTCGTCTCAGATTTTAGGCATATATTTTCGAATTAGAGATACATTTTAACATTAAATATGTTATTTAAAATCTTACTTTGAATAAAAATATTTTAACTGGAACACATAAATTAGTCAAATATTGGCATTCAAAGACAAAGCAAAATAATACTTCATTATTGATGTCTATCAAGATGTCTATTTATAATAAATAAGGGCAACCAATTACTAATATCTATTAACACGTGACGTCATGACCCTGTTTACTTAATTTGACTTGGCGTGGCTTTTATCTCATTACCGAATCAGGATGTTTTTTTCGTCAAGTAAGAAGCTGTAGTAGATGTATGACTAAGATAAGATACCATTAAAGCATCAGGTATTAATTGGGAAAGTTAAAGTTGTAAATAATGAAATGATACCAATGTGATGCCATATAATTCTATTGACAACTACCTATATTTTTATATTACAGCAAACGGGCAGCTTAGGTACGTAATAAAAGGGGAAATTAGCCGCGGAACCAACATTTGGAATACCAGAGATCAAGAGTATTTGAAGAGGGAGAAGTTGCTGCACGTTTGACGGCCGTAGTATCAGTTTGAGCAAACTGCAGCGGGAAAATAATCCGACAAAGTGGCTGCGCGAGGTAAAAAGTTTCTTGCTGAAAGCGTGGTCGTAAAATGCCAGACATCAACGCAATGGGGGTGAAATTTGGCTTTTCGACGTGATATACAGTGGCGATATTCAGCTGTTATATTTCATGTTGCCGTGACTCATATGGAGTTACATGAAATATTATTTTCTTTTTCGTGATTTTATGTTTTTTTTTTATTTTGTGGTTATGCTCCCTATAATGAAAATGGATACACTCAGTTATTAGGTTATTAGATCTATTTGTGTGATCATAGAGTGATTATTACATTCCCAAGGTGTCTTGGCTCGAGTTTTTATGGCCCTTAAGTTCAATCAAGTGATTTTCAGGGATAATGTCTTGACACACCGCCACACACATACCTAAGTACGCCAGACATTTTGTGGTGCGCATCATTAGTAAAGGCGCTGGAGACCTCAAGGAGGACATTTACAGTATTTTTTTGCAGTTAGTGTACTTGTGTCATCATCATCATCAGGCGGAAGACGTCCACTGCTGGACAAAGGCTTCCCCCAAAGATTTCCACGATGATCAGTCCTGCGCTGCCCTCACCCAACGTATTCCGGCGATCTTGACCAGATCGTCGGTCCATCCTGTGGGGGGCCTACCAACACTGCGTCTTCCGTTACGTGGATCGCCATTCAAGGGTTTACTGTCCCAACGGCCATCTGTTCGTCGAACTATATGCCCTAACTATTTGTATCTTAATGACATAAAATTAATTTTATTTTATTACAAGCAATATCAGAGCTTATTGCTCGAGGTAGCATCCTACGCTTAGATAGGTATATATTTCTATTTAAAATAGAATCAAATATAATAGAATCTAAACAAATATAATGAAATATAATAATTACCGTATTAAAATATTCGATACCCGTATCGGCAAAGCTTCTCGCAATTTCTGGAGTGGTAATAACCGCAGCGACTGGATGGCCGTTGCCCATTGGTTTGCCCATAGTCACAATGTCGGGGATCACATCCTGAGTTTCAAATGCCCACATGTGAGATCCAACACGACCAAATCCAACTTGGACTTCATCAGCTATACATACTCCACCAGCTTCCCGAACATATCTAAAAAATTAAATTTCTTCTTACATCACATAAGTCACAAGTTATTCAAATAAAGAGAGAGCCCTTTTTATTCCTTCGGTTATACTGCGGAAAATACTGAACCGATCGGAATAGTACTTATACCAAAAGATGTAGCATGTTTCGGAGAACGTTTTAGTGTATAAAATTGGTGATTATTTACCGGGAACCTATATTTTTTGAACTTGGAAATACCTATATATTCGCAATACAAATTATTCATTCAAAGACATATCGTTACAAACGAGTATGACAATTCATACAATGAGCGAGCGGGGTACTTAATTTACATGGCAAAACAACGTTTGCCGATCAGCAGTTGTAATAATGTTATATATTTATATCTTACAACCTCAATATATGTCGGTCTCAGTGAGTCATACATCTTTGTGCCGTTTGGTGTCGAGACACTTGGCCTGTGGGGCCAGAGGCGTGGAGAATGTACAAAGATCTATCTTCGCGCCTCAACAAGGCTATGGAGACTCAAGCGCTGGCAGCTATTTCGGTCAACGGATCAACCTAGCTATCCAACGCGGAAATGCTGCTTCCACGCAATGATAGTTTTCATTTTATGTTGTCATAGTATTGTAAATATAGTTAAAATATCTGTTTTGTTCGAATAAATACACTAACCTCAGAATACAGGACGAACTCTGTATTCTGAGGTTACCTTACTTCTTTATTTCGTTTGAAATATAGTTTACCAGTAGGAGGCTCCTTTGCACAGGATGCCGGCTAGATTATGGCGACCACAACGACGCCTATTTCTGCCGTGAAGCAGTAATGTGTAAGCATTACTGTGTTCGGTCTGAAGGGCGCCATAGCTAGTGAAATTACTGGGCAAATGAGATCTAACATCGTATGTCTCAAGGTGACGAGCGCAGTTGTAGTGCTGCATTGTAATCACCTGAACATCCTGCTCGTCTCGTCCCTTATTTTCACTACAAAAAAGTTTTCTTAAACAAAATCCAATATACTTACTCATAAGCACGCTTTAGGTAACCATCGGGCGGTATGATTTGTCCCCCACAACTTTGCAAACTCTCTGCAATGAAAGCACAAATTCCACCGTTTTCCTGAGAAGCTTCATTACAGATCTTTCCAATCTCATCTGCGTATAATCTCCCTAATTCTTCTTCACAATTTGAATCCCGTGTATACTGGTATTTTCCTCGGTATACATCAGGAACGGAAGCCTGCGTAAAAGAATAACTTATGATATTCATATTCTACTTCCTCAGAAATATTTGTGAAGCTAATACGATTCGTTTTAATAAGAATAAATAATAACGAAATAAAAGAACAAATGTTACCCCTTAATAATAACTCCTTATATATTAGGAAATAAAGGAAAAACATGAACCATAAACGTAGTCATAACTCCATATTTTGCTCATATCGCCTACCCGATACGCACCATCTTGATGTATATTACAAAGTAGCAACCCAAAATTGTCCTTTCTGATTATGACACGAATAATATAATACTTGAGCGAAAATACGGATAACTGCTCATCGACTTTTGTTACGTATCGAGTCACTTCCAATAAATGTAAATGATACATTTAAAAACTCGAAATAAAATTACTAATATTATATTAGCTACAGGCGCGGTCATACCTCAATATCCACAAAAATTGGATTCTTAGAGAGTCGATTACAACATTACGCAATGAAAATATTCCGACGCAAAAAATACATTACAAAAAGAAGGACTTAAAGAAAAATTTGATCCGAATAGAATATTTATATATAACTTGAAATATCCAATATTTTTTTTTAAAGTTGCTTCCTTTGGAGTTCAAAATCTCTGAATTTTCAACGATAACAACATTCTTTTTTTAAGGAATTTAATAGACTATATTATGTCATATATATAACTATTAAACCGAACAATTATTCAATTTAATATGTATAGTATTTTGAATAAACAAAATAAAACCAGTAAAATAAATGCCCATTTGCAGCTTAGCCACATGATCAAGACAAATATTGTACTTTTAGTTGTAGCTTTTACAATCCTAGTCAGTCCGCGCCTTAAGATCTAACTTTTAATTTATAAAATGGTGGAGTAGCCACGGCAACTCACCACATGAACCCACTCTGGCTTCTCGGGGCCTCCCGGTAGGTTCAGTTTGTATGGAGACACATCAATCATAGAAGTAAGATGGCCATGATACGCGCTGGAACAAAATGGCGCTAGTAGCACCCCAACATAGGACCCCAACCCAACACACTGCACGCATCATCAGTCTCTCGTCTCTACCATTGTTGGCAAGTTAGTTAATTGAGATATTATTCATAGGAAAAATATTATATATCGAAAAACGTATTTAAGAAAAATCTTTTTTAAAAGATACCAAATATTAAGAACACACTACAAAGATTGCAGAGTTGTTTTAATAACCAAACCTTTTCAAACTACGAAGTTTTGGACGATATGATATTCATATCTATAGAAATAACTTGATCTGTGAGTTTTATATCGTAACCGCATTCTTTATAGCGCTTCCTTATATTTATATTAAGAACAGCAACTTTTATATCAAAAGAAAACTAATTTAAAGCCAACAGATTCACTCGACATTTTCGTACTAACAAACACCGTAAGTTATGCTTTGTTGATACTTACTGGTCAAGAGTGATCACATGCTTCTTCTTGGTATGGACACGAGCCAATCTGAGAGCCAGGTCGTTTGCTTCAGACCCTGAGTTGACGAAGAAGCACACTGATAGTGGAGCTGGCAAAGTATTCACCAGTCTCTCCGCTAAGACTACAATCTCGTCATGTAGATATCTGTTGTTTGTTGATATCAAGGACATTTGGTTCCTGCCAGCTTCTACCACATGAGGATGGCAATGTCCCACTGTAACAAACAAAACAATTATCACCGTAAGAGTGTTATCAACATTGAGGTGAGTTTGTACATATAATTATTGCGTATGACCTAATTGTGTCTGTGTGTAGCGCATGACCTAATTGCCTTTGTGTAAAGAAAAATACTACGCATCTGATAGCTCCTATTAAATTAGCAAGTCTTGTATAAAAATACATTGTTTTCTTAACTATCTCAGAAACGACTAAAGATTTGGATCCAATTATGAATTTTATATAAGGTTTATATGTATACTTATATAAATAATATAAGGTTTTACTTTGTTAAATCTATTTAAATAAATAAACATTTACAAAAAAACCTTCTGGAAAAAAGTGATTTAAAAAAAATTAACGTCTTTCCCATAATTAATATTAATGGTACCTAATACATAAAAATATATAAAAGTATAAATTTATTATCTAATTCGATTTTATCATCGAATGTGACGAGAAAATGAACCGATCAAAGCTCAGATATTACGGTTATCAATGTTTGTACTCCAAAACGTCTGGACCTTAGATCTTTATACGTCTAGATAAACTATGAGAGCTGTGAAAACATCGAAAAAAAATAGACTATAGCACTAGCCTCTATTTTGAGCAATGCACGCACACTAACACAAAGTCGCGGGTGTAAGACGTTTGACGTTTGTCACGCACACTAAAGCATTAAATCTGGCCTGTTTTTATCGGTTGTCTAACAGCAAGAGACATATAAGTAAATTATCTAAGAACGGACCATTTTCAATGAAATTTTGGTCAGTCTTTAAATTAACCCAACGAATGTTCCTGTGAAGTCGATTTTGGCATTGTTACTACACTACCAATATAACACCACTACTAAGTTTAACTCGATTAAACTTGTGTACTTCTAAGTAATATACAAAGTTTAATAAAACATGTTTAATAACGCCACCACGACAAGTCAAATCAACGCTCACTATTCACTTTTTCCTATTACCCAACTTCGCGAGAAAATAATTAAATCACTTTTCTCATCTCATTGCCATAATATGATACTACGCGAAAAAGATTTTGCTTTGTGAGATTCTTTTTGGAATTTTTTTTTTTATGAAATTAAGGGATGAGACGAGCAGAACATTCAGCTGATGGTAATTGATATGCACTGCCCATTACAATGCAGTGCCGCCCAGGGTTCTTGAAAAACCCAAATATTCTGAGTGGCACTGCAATTGCGCTCGTCACCTTGAGACATAAGTTGTCAAGTCTCATTTGCCCAGTAATTTCACTGCTAAGGCGCCGTTCAGATCGAAGCACAGTAATTTTTACACTTTACTGCTTCACAGCAGAAATAGGCACCGTATAATAATAAACTGGCCGGCATCCTGTGCAGAGGAGCCTCCCACTGGTACAAAGGAGCCTCCTACTAGTAAATATATTTAATTAAAATTATTACAATTCTATCACAAATCATAAGAAATGTTACGTTACATAATGTAAGATGATACCAAAACACATACAATACAAGGTATTATAATTGCTATAGGTAACATAATTATTGGATATCTCTTCTGAGCCCTGCCAATTAAGGATAAGATATCATAGACATCGTTTCTTCATCTATATCAATATCAGATCAAATATTAGTTTACGATCCAAAAAGGTTTATCTCAATTATATTTACTTGGAGCGGTTGGAGTTTTTGTTGGACTTAACTTTAATTTATAATTTCATGTTTATAAGCACGTGCTCTTAATTATATTTCATATATTACACCCACTGACCTGTATAAAAACCACTGAACAGGCTGTTCCATATATTTGACAGCAAATTTTTGTGCCTATTGGAAGCGCCACTCGCAAGCGTCCAGAGAACTAATTTTGACGTATAATACAAGTGGCTGCGAGAGAAGCATACAATACTCTGAAGTATTTTTGTATTTTGAATCAATTTCGTTCGTTTTCCGTGCTATTTATTCTTCAGGGATCAACGTAATAAAGTGCACATTTTTTTTTATAAATAGTTTTCCTATAGATGTTTGTTTAGCTGCGGTTGTGATCACTAGTTTTAGTTCCGCAGAATCTCGCTACATGGCCAACAGCGCCAAACTGGCGTTTTACACCTTTTAATTACACCTAAAAACATATCTGCTCTCTGAGTAGAGTCCTGTCTAAACGCTTGGAGATTCAATCATATGTATTAGTAAAACACTGCTATTTTAACATAAATCTTTAGGTATGTGAACTATTTAGGATATAATTATTTTATAATCTTCATTTGATGTTATATCAATTAACATAGTTCTATTTATTCAACACATAGACTAAATTTTATTTATTTTCTTTTCCTCTTTTCGACAGTATTAAACAATAAAAATTTTAAATTGCTAGATTTCGACAAAGATAATATATGTATTCTTCGTGGTAGAACACGACCAATACTGCTTACGCTACCGTTATAGTCAAACTGAATAATCGTTAGTAGTAGAGTTCGTGAGAAGAACACACAAAGAAATCATAGAACGTTTTTGGTGCGCATCATTTCTCGCGCATCTTTCACTTTCTTGTATTTTGAAGCTTTATTATATTATTAAAATTGTTTTTTTATTATACTTTCATAAAGTTAAGTGAAAATTCTATGAATTATGGAAGAATGTGGTGTAAATAATAGTGCCGGAAAATCTGATAAGCACGTGGGTATTAAGTAAGTTACAATTCATACATTAATATGACATGTATTGTATATATAAACATGTGTGCTTTGTATTTATTAAATATTGAATTATAAATATAGTTCATACATATTTATATGAGCTATACACATAATTAAATGTTTAATTTAATATGGAGAGTATACTCGTATATAGCGCATTTCACGCCAAATCGACAATTTTTAAACTAACATATTATTTTATTTTTAAATATCTATATTTTTTTTTAAAGTTAATATGATTTATTTTCTATTAACTATTTTTGTAGTTTTAGTTATGTTAATTAATTATCGAATATAATATAATTATAATGATGTAATCATGTAAAATCTACTTAAATGTAAAAATATTTAATGAATTTTTCGCCGAATAGTCCTAAAAAATGTAAATAAAATAAAAATATATATATTCTTTAACAATTTTAATGAATGCGTTTATTTACCCTTACATATGATGTCGATTTTTTTTATTAATACGCTTTTATTAGCTTCTGCTGTATGTCTGTTTGTAACCGTCTCCATAGGACGTTTTTTTTTAGTACCTGTTCAAAGGCAATCGTTCTTGAGGAGTAAACTCCAGTCGTGCATCGGAGCTGACACACACACTTTTTTTATTTTAAGAGGATTCTACCATAGCGGTTATATAGTTTTTAAGACTTCAAACAAAATTTTAGCTCTATGAAGTACAAAATATGCAAAACAAAAATTTACAAAACTAAATATACTTACAACTAAATTTGATAAAATGTACTAAAAACTGAAGAAGGTTTTTTTTTAATTTATAGCGTTTTATCATGGTAAAAAAATTTCTGAATGTGACTATATTTGAATTTCTAATGTCGGCTTAGCTAAATACTAGATAACTATTTTGTTGTAAACAGTACCTACGTCATTTGTACAAGGGATTTAATTTTTCTAGACACCAAAGCAGCTGATTTAAAAAAAAAACAAATTCTAATAATTAATTTAAGCACACAAAAACTATAAAATTCCTCATATACCCGCGCTTGATTGCTCAGAGCCGCGCGCTCATCTTTATAAAACGAAATTGCATTTTTGTTTTCAAATTCAAATATTTTTATTCAAAATAGGATGTTATATCACTTATTGAACACAAAAACTACCACTCATTCCAAAAAGTATGCCTCAGACCTGAGAAGAACGGGCGCAGGAAATTCAGCGGGATTCTTTTTTTCGTAAAAAATGTGGTTACAAAGTAATATCGTACAATTAAACTGGCCAATCTGTGGTATCATTAAGGCGAAGAGTAAGCAGAAAACACGCAAATATGGTGTTTTCAGACAAGTTTTGTGGTGAAAGTATAGCATTTCGAGCTATGAACACTACTTAATCCTGTTATACATATCCTTAAGTCTTATTTGTAGGTTGCTTATGCTTACTGTTGGTTATAGTTAACATTGCTGAGCCTTTTTGAACTACCACTTTTCTTTGAACTTAAACAAGTTTTTTGGCATGGCGTTACGCATTTTTTTGGTACTTCTTTCAGAAAGGTTATTCTTATAGCTTGTACTTTTTTGTGTAGGTTAATATATTCAGATTAATAGTGAATAACGAGGATTGTAAGCATATAAACTGTTTTCCACGCAAGAATTTTGAAATATTGGCTTTGTTACATAGATCTGTCTGTCTCTGGCATTTAGTGTCGCCTTAAGAAACTCATTTATTTATTTGCCATTCGAATCCTATTAAGTGCAAAATCAGTAAACAAATGAATATAAATTTAAAAGTAAAGGTAATGACTTACCGTGTGCAACATTGTTGATGCAGTCGAGATATCTCTCGCCAGTCTCGTCATACATGAACTGGGCGATACCTCGAACGATTTTCAGTGGAGAAGATCGGAAAAACAACTGGCAGGCAGCTCTGTGAAGATTTACTGTATTAGAACCACGCCCGATATGTGTAGCTCCATTTAACGCTGCCACTAACTCGAGTAATCAATATTTAAAATGCTGCGAAGCTTATTTCTATATCTAAACTTCATTCATTACGATTTTAAAACCCCAATTTGATAGCCATTCAGAATTTAATAAATATTTAATTACCGAAACAATTTTTAAACTAAGCTCTATTTAATCTTTTATATATTCTTTATTTCAATTTGATAATGTTTACTATCAGAAATCTAGAGCTATGTTCTATGTTCAGAATTTGTAATACTTATATAAATTTATTTATGAGTTTTATTATTCGATGCTGCTTTCAACTTATGTAACAAATAGTAAATACCATAATATATGTATACAATAAAATCAACCATATTAAGCTCAAATTTACTGTCCCAAATTGTATTTACATAAAAATAACAACTGTTTTTTAACGATGTAAGGTCGAACAGTTGACGTATGGCCCAGCTATCGTCCCCATCACGAATATTGGAAGGGACTACAGGGCACATCATGCCGTCGAAGATATTTAATATGTAGCAATTTACTTTCATTTGATAAATAAAATTTAGTCTAATACTCACCCTATATATTTTTCCCGTTTCTCTATAGTTTCACACTTTGGCATCGATTGTAAGTAAGCCATTGTTTATCTAGAAAAAATGTACAAATGTAGCTGTTAACATGTTCAGGAGTAAGAAAATAAATATGAAAACGGAATGCAAAATAAAAGAAATAAATGGGTAAAATCCATATTGTCTAATTAATTACGGTGCTAAATTAAATTAAAATCAATTCATGGGGCTCAGAGGCGCGGAAAATGTTCAAAATACTATCTTCGCGCCTCAATAAGGCTACTGGTAACCCAAGCGCTGGCAGCTATTTCGGTCAACGGATCAGCCTTGCGGTAATGCTGCCAGTATTCTTGGTACGCTTCCACGTAATGATAGTTTTAATTTTATTTAGTCATAGTATTGTAAATATAGCTATAAGATTTGTTTGGATTAAAAATAAGTTAATTTATATCAATGTTCTATCTGTTATCACAATTATATTATTAAAGTATGAAATTAAGCACCGTATTTAAAGAATAAATTGAATTAAAAATAATATAATCACTTACTATGGAATAAGAACTACGGCAAGATGTAAAGTCGAGATGACCACCGCACAAGTCACGTGTGACGCCGCAGCAAGCAATGCTACCTTGAGGTAATTGTTAGACAATTATATAGAGGCAACGTCGGCACGCCCTCGCGGCGACCAATGGAAACAAGAACAAACGCGTTATCACTGCACTGATAACACACATGAACATAAAACTAATCGGCCACGCGGCCAGCGCGGTATTAGCATGGAGCGAGCGCATGCATCTTAAGGAGAAGCCACTCAATACCGTCCCATTGGATATAAATAATTTAATTCCAGTCGGAACTGCACTTTATGAGAAACTGGTTGAAATTAAGGCGCGGACTGACGAGGATTGTAAACGCTACAACCAATAGTACTATATTTGTGTTGATCATGTGGCTAAGCTGCAAATGGCCATTTATTTTACTGGTATTCAAAATATACATATTAAATTGAATAATTGTTCGGTTTAAGTTTTTAGAAAAATACTAAGTCTATTAAATTCTTCAAAAAAAGAATGTTGTTATCGCTGAAAATTCAGAGATTTTAAACTCCAAAGTTTATTTTTGGGAAGCAACTTCCAAATTTTTTATTGGATATTTCAAATTATATATAAATATTCTATTCGTTGCAATTTTTTCTTTAAGTCCTTCTTTTTGCAATTTATTTTTTGCGCCGGAATATTTTCACTGCATTATGTTGTAATCGACTCTCTAAGAAAACAATTTTTGTGGATATTGGAGATAGAGGTATGACCGGGCCTTCAAGTCAGACTTTTTATGAAGACGATGGGAAAAAAGTCTTGTAAAATCAAGAGGAAAAACGGGATTTTTACACGCTTTTTATTAGCTTCACCTGTATGTATATTTGTTTGTAACCAAACTCATTTGGGCGGGATTTCAACCCACTTTAAAGGGTCAGATTTAGTTCATACTTCATAGATTTATCGAGGACCGATGACAATACATTAATTTGATAAAATTATTCAATTTTTTAACTTGCAAAATAAGATTTTTGTTAATTTATATAATTTTCATCAATCGTCTATAAGGCAGGAATTGACGTTAATTTTAAATTTCAAAACTTCAATTTTTTTGTTCGGTTCTCTATAAAAAATAACTTAACTACTATTTATCTTTTTTATTTTTCTTGTGTTTTTAGAGAGTTTCAATATACCTTAACATTGACTTTACCTATTATAACTAGTCATAGTTTTTTTTAATAATTAATTACAAAATGAAAGAAAGTCTTTACACCATAAATTTTTGGTTTTTTTATAAAATCAATTAATGTGTACAATAAGATATGTATGTATGTTTAAATGATTATGCATATTATAAAAGCATTGAACCTACACAATATATTATATTTTTCCAGTTATTAACCTACATATAAGATAAACGACTTTATTTCTTGATAACTGCCGTCTCGATTAAAATTGACTGTACAAATTAAAAGCACAAAATAAATATTTGTTATAAACTATATTCGTTTTATTTGAACAACTATAAAGTTGCTGTACTTATTTGCAGATAGCTTGTACAGATATGTAGCTATAATTAGATTACAAGGTAAATATTTTGAATCTTTTATTAAAGAGAAGCTCTCTTTGCCTCCAACTCGACTCTTGACTCTTAGGCGAGCTCTGTTTTCGTTGGACGTCAGGAAGTCGAGCGGGTCGGATGGCATTTCTCCAATCGTGCTTAGAACGTGTGCCCCTGAGTTGACACCGATACTAACGCGTTTATTCCGGCACTCTTATTCAAAAGCCGTAGTCCCTGACTCATGGAAGTCAGCCCTTGTCCATCCGAATCAAAAAAAGGAGACGGTTCGGATCCGACTAACAACAGGCCTATAGCTATTACCTCCCTGCTCTTCGAAATCATGGAAAAAAAATCTGAAACGTGTTATATCTTAAATATGACCTATGAGACCCATACAAAGACAAGTTTCTTATAATATAGGTAAACCTAGGTACCAATATTTTTGTCTTCACTGCAACCCTATCATACTTATCTCTGTCATTCTAAAACCGCGTATTTTGTGAAGAACTTCTTCCCTCGCAAAGCCACTTTGTGGAATCAACTAGTGGCTGCAGTTTACTGCAGTATTCCCGAATATTCCTGATACAATGTAGGAACCTCAAGCTTAGAACATACTTCTAGTGTTGCGAAAGTCACGACGGTTGCCACTTGCCTCACTTCCTCCCATCATGTGAGCCTCTTCTTCGTCTCTCTTGCCCGTTTGCTCCCTCTTATAAGTCTAAGAAGTCAGCACTTACTTTACTAAAAACTTACTAAAAATAAGTTGTTTTTAAGGTATGTACTTGAATGCTTATTTTTATAAGGTATGAGTTTATCTTGACTGGATAGTAAACTCTTTATTTTACGAAAATAAGTGACGAGCAGGACGTTCAGCTGATGGTAATTGATATGCCCTGACCATTACAATTCTTGAAAAATCCCAAAAATTCTGACCGGCACTACAACTTGAGACATTAAATGTTAAGTCTCATTTGCCCAGTAATTCCACTAGCTACGGCGCCCTTCAGACTGAAACACAGTTATGCTTACACAGTAATGCTTCACTGTAGAAATAGGCGCCGTTGTAGTACAAATAATGTAGCTGGCATCCTGTGCAAAGAAGTCTCCCACTCTTGCAACAGTACCGAATATCGGGGTGTCAACAATAGTCGATATCCCACATCACGGAAACCGTTTAAATTGAAGTCATCCCATCACAACCTCTTTCTCAACCTCTCAGTAAAATTAGCCAAAAAAAAAAAACACAAAAAAGACATAATTCTTTTAAAAATCCAGTTGAAAATGAAACGTACGGAACATATTTGCAGCCACTACCTCTTTGAACACAGACGTCATTCTATATTAGTACAGTTTATCAACCTGATTACATAATAACAACTCGGTACAGTCAATGCCATATTAATAATTTGCTTTTATTGTTAATTAGTATATATTTATGGAAGTCAACAATATCATTAGAAGGTAGTTAGTCAACAGAGCAGTTGTCATGTCCAAATAAAGATGAATTTTTTCATTGATAAACTCTACGGAGTATTTTTATCTTTTCTTTAGCGATTATACTAAAGATGACATCCTTTTAATAACAGCAATTAAAAATATTAGAATATACTGCAGAAACTAAGGTACATAAGCAACTAATAATTTTTCTAACAAAATCAACTTTCTAAAGAAAATGAAGTTATTGCGAAAGAATAGGATAATTTAATACAAAGTATGGCCACCTCTGCTATTCAGAACTTGTCGGCAACGATCATTCATTGAATTAATGAGACTGTTTATGTTATCTTGCGGTATTCCCTCCCAATGGAATTGTAGCAAATCCCTCAGCTGTTGGGTTGTTGTCACTCCGTTCAAGTCCTTCAAAACACGTCCCATGCGTGCTCGATGGGGTGAGGTCTGGCAATTGTGCAGGCCAGGACAATACCCGGACGTTCTCCGTTGCCAAGTATTGACTGGTTCGCCGAGCTGTATGTGAACGCGCATTGTCATGCATTAACGTAAAATCGGAGACAAAGATTTGTGCAAATGGATGGACATAAGGTCTGAGAATATCTTCATCGCAATTTTCAGCCTTCATGTTTCCATTTACAAAAACGAGCTCAGTTCTGGTCTTCATAATACCCGCCCATACCATAACTGTTGAGCCGCTGTATGGATGAACTTCCTGAATGCACCTGAGGCTTTCAGTATTTCTGCACCGACGGTACACTCTCACCCTTCTTGTATCAGGCCTAAACCCGAATCGCGACTCATCGGAAAACATAATTTTATCCCATTGGTCCTGGGTCCATGTTCTGCGTTCTCTACACCATTCATTTCGACGAGCGCGATTCCCGTGACGTATCGGTGGGCACCTAATTGGGCGTCGAGCTCGTAGGCCGTACTCATGCAGTCGATTTCGCACAGTTTGGAGACTTACATCAACACCACTTGAGTTTTGTAGCCTCAAACTTATCTCTCGAGCGGTCAACATTGGCTGGCGTCTTGCAGTCAGTTGTATGAACCGGTCTTGCCTGGATGCTGTTCAGTGGGTTCCCTTGTATTACTGTAGCGCTGCCAAAGCCGACAAATAACACTTCTATGAATGCCAAAATGCCGAGATACCTGAGATTGATTACTTCCCGCTTGCAACATCCCTACAGCTCATTGCATTTCATTTGCCGTCAAAATATGACGTCGCTCCATGAAGTAAAGAATATCTGACAATTAAATTTTGTCGCTAACTTTATTTAAATGGTTGGTAAAATTATAAAATCAAGACTAAACGTAGCAATAAATACGCACTTAAAGTCAAACAAATCCCCTTTCATTTAATTTTATGATAAAAACAAAACACAATTGAAATTATTTTTTTAACCAGCCAGTATGTCATCAAAAACAAAAAAGTTTACATACCTATGCACTTTGAGTGAATAAAGACTTAGAAATGAATTAATGTAAATGGTAAATTTGTAATATCATGCATGTTGCTGAGACTTTTTTGTTGTGTGTATATTAAATATAATATGAATCTCGGAAACGGCTACAACGATTTTCATAAAATTTATTCATATTTTATATTTCGGGCGATTATTCGATCTAGCTAGCTTTTAATTTAAAAAAAATAGTTTTATCCGTGTTTTAATGAGAAACAGCTACAATAACATTAGAATACAAAGGTAAATTTCGCCAATATATACATGACTATAACAGCTCACATGGAACATTGGGTGATCCGGAAAGCAGAAGACCCCGATTCTCGAATCCAGATGTCCTAGTAGTTTTGTTTTGTTAAAGTTTTGTACATTCTTAAAAAGTCGAGCAAGGCTCGGTCGTCTGGATATTTATAATAAATCTAGGTATATTACAAATTAAGTTAGCATTGTGTAATGTTTTTTTCATACGCAATTCACATTGAAGCGAGTATACAATTTTTTATTTGAAATTATTGTTGAAATAGTAGTGAACAAGGGCCGATTCGCTTCTGGCACTCTAAGGCCGCCGCCCCGGCTCATCATGCTTTGTGGCCAATAGTCTAAATTTGTTTTTAAGACCTACACAAATAAAAATTGTATTAGTGAGGGTTATCACTTTAAAAACATAGCATAATGTTAAGACCTACTACTAAACAAATGCCGATTCACTTAGATATCAATTAGTTGATTACACTAATGCATAACTAAAATCCTTAGTTGCTATAATAAACATTTCTTACCAACAGATCCATCCATACTAAAAACTCTTTTAAAATGCAAATTATTTTAAGTATATTGTAATCGAAGAGTTGATAACGACTTAAGACATACACACATACACACAAACACTCATACACACAAAATCATTATCTTTATAAGTTAAATTTTTTATTTTGTTTAAATCATAGAGTAATTAGAGCTTTAAATGTTGTACCATAAATAGTGTGAGCCTGTAATTGGCAGTCGGCCATCAGATAATATTTTTGAATTAGTTTAATTTTTGTGTACTGTTTGTTCAATAATAAACAAGAAAAAAATATACAATAAATACAAGAAACAGACCGATCAGAGACGGCCTCATAAACTAACGACCAATACAATATCACTATAGTGTACCCGTGACATTACAATGTCACTAAAACCAGGCCGTTAAATTGTAAGAAATTAAGTCGATTGACAATCTACCGGTAAATTATATTAACACAACTTTTACAATATACCTGCGACATATTATAATTATATAGACGAAAAGACTTACCCCCTTATTCATAATAATCTGCTAACTTAAAGCATTGCTAATTCTCACTTTGTCATCTTCTATTGACCTAAGTCAGAATGAGATAAAACACTTCTAAGCGGCTGTTGAAAGTTAACGGGCCATTATGAATAAGGGGGTCAATAATTATTTAGGACATATTGTGATGATTTCTCTAACAAGTAGTTACTAGTTTTCACATCTATTTTAAAAGTGAGGTGCATGGCAACTGGTGGAAAATATTCATCTCGGCAAGTATTCAATTTCATTCAATGATTACCTAATCCACGGATATAAATTTTGAACTCATTTAATATTATAGTTGGAGTTTCGTAAAAATTTGCACCCGATGATATACACACACAAAGTCTTTCTTACCGCCTCGATTCGAAACGAAACTTTAATACTAACTTTTGTCATAAATTCAAGATCTAAAACGTCTGTCAATACTTATTAAATGGCAATATTTCAAATCGCGAACCTTATAAAAATGTGAACAGCGCAAATAGCTTTCAGAAATCGCAGCCATTGTACATGATTCACATTTTGTAGCACATAGGTATTTTATGTTTCAAGCACATGTTATTGGAGAGATGCCAAATCGAGACACTTGCAGAATTTACTACTTTTTGAATCCTATAAAAATGAGGTCGCCCTAATCCTTTTTCATTTTGAGTTGTGAGCTATTGGAGCGTACATATTTATTATTTATAGCTTTCTCCTATGACTCAACCATCTGGAAGGTAATTATAAAGTTTACAATGCACATCCTTTTAACACGTTCAACTAAATAATTAAACGAAAATGTAAACAAATTTCGTAGAGCATTCGTCGACCAAATTGCGGACGTTTTGAGAAAAGGAGAGGTCCGAAGCACCCGCAACCGGCGAGTATGTGGCATTCTATTGTCTCTGCCTACCCCAACGGGAACAAGGCGTGAGTGTGTGTATGTATGTATGTAAACAGATTTAAGAAATATAATAGTTAAAACAATATAGGTATCTTATTAACATCATCTCACGATTCTCGAATGGCGGTGATATTGGGAATTTGAAACCTAGGTACCTATATAAAATATCACACACCCATTTTTCCACCCATCGGGCTAGTTTTTACGTTAAAATTTTTGAAGGGCCAAATCCTGCTCGTGTAAGTATAAAGAATCGGTTAACAGTTGATGGAAAATCGCGAATTTCCCTAATATACTTACAAAAACACATCACAAACAAATTAAGAACCTTTCACTTCAGATTATGTTATCATAATAAACAAAACAATGTAATTATGGATAATGCCGAACTTCGGCTACATCAACGAAAAATATCACAGGCCATGGTGAGGCTGGGCAAGCCAATCAAAAGTTCGCTGCAGATTTATTCAAGCATTGAAGAGATTCACAAACCGAATCTGAAATGGGCAATCTATGACGTCCGTACCAAGGCCTTTACATTGATGTTGTTTCGATTTTACGTAGAATAATTTACGTTCGCAACAACCGAATTCGAAACTCAAAGAACATGAAATGATCATTGATTACGAAACGGATCTCGATTAACGAGCGAAAAAAGGGGAAACCGATATTATACCCATTAGTATCTGTTGTATTCTTACCTCTAATACAATGGATAACAAAGAGATATTTGAAACGCTATGCTGAACAACTAAGTGTGGTTTGGTGTGTAATTAATGAACGTCATATTGTGTCGTAAAGGCATAAAAAGGCATTTTTATTCTCAAAATTGATTCCTTTACAATTGTTTTTGGTAACATTTCTAAGACTGCCACCGCTTCGGAAACAAACTTGTAAACTTGACTTGCTGTGATCAGAATTGTGATGTTACAAAAATATTCACACTTACAGTTATTTCAAAAAAGAGATAGTCAATTAATATTAAATTAGAGTAACTACTGCCTACGTAATTAGTTACTATTTGGATAGTAATAGGTATATTTTTAGGTTTTGTCGGTCGTTGTCTATAAGATGATTAATGCCATTATTTCACTAAGGAAATAAGGAAGGAATTTGTAAATGGAACATACATAAGTATGTAAGAAAAGTAAAGTTTCTTACAAAAAAAAATCTTAACAAACTGCTTACACACATTTCTATACATAACTACAAAATATATAAAAATTGCTTGTTTAACAGTAGGTACAGCCAGATAAATGTCTCCCTTCTCTCATTCCATATTTCTCTTCGCAGTCGTTGTAGTATGAACTCGGCCTGAAGCGCACAAGTAGAAAATTATTGTCTCACTGGCGGAGGGCACGGGGGAGGCATGCATAGATTGCAAACAGCGTGCGTTATGTAATACGGGTTTTGAAAAATGCCTTTTTAAAAAATGGTTTTAATATACACTAAAAATAAATCGACTATTTTAAGTGTCACGCATCGTTGGAGGATGAGAAAAGACCAATAGTAGGAATGAGATAAGTGACGGACTGAGGGTAAATGAATGCTTACGAATGATGACTAAGGGATAAGACAAATGCTGATGAAAACACAAAGGCAAACAGTGTTCGGATATAACAGTTCGAACGCAGTGGCACCTATATGTGGATCCAATGGCTCCTTTGGACAGGATGACAGCTAGATTATGGGTACCACAACGGCCCTATTTTCCAACGGGAAACAGTGATGTGTAAGCATTACTGTGTTTCGGTCTGCAGGGCGCCGCAGCTAGTGAAATTAACGAGACTTAACATCTTATGTCTCAGGGTGACGAGTGTAATTGTAGTACCGCTCAGAATTTTTAGGTTTCTCAAGAATGAAGAAGGTTTCTAAGGGGCACTGTATTGCATTGTAATGGGCAGGGCGTATCAATTACCATCAGCTGAACGTCCTGCTCGTCTCGTCCCTTATTTTCATAAAAAAAATATCAATGTGATTACACATGCGAATTAGTTTCACATATTTCACTTTGACGAAACCTGTAGCTATAAAATCGACCCTCGGCACTTCAACAATGTTTCAGATATGGACACAGTCTTACAGACAACATTTGTTAACAAATGACGCACAAAGTCACATCTAAATAAGGAAATCGCGATCTGATACATATTACAAATAGATAATCTTATTGAAAATATAATCAGATGCAATATGCATTTATTGTTTATGTTTACGGATATAAATACAGGCGATAATAATGACAAATAAAATTTATAATTTCCTTATAATTAATAACTTATTATTAGTTTTCGTAGATAAGAATGATCTATTTTACTAGTATAATTTTTATCTACCCCCTTACGCTCTATAGTTTGCATGTGAATTACATCAGGTAAGAATGTTGGTTTAAGGCGCGGACTGACTAGGATTGTAAACGCTACAACTAACAGTACAGTATTTGTGTTGATCATGTGGCTAAGCTGCAAATGGGCATTTATTTTACTGGTTTTCTTTTGTTTACTATAAACATACATATTAAATTGAATAATTGTTTGGTTTAAGTTTTAGAAAAACAAATTCTATTAAATTCTTTTTAAATTAAATTTAAAAAAAATAATCGCTGAAAATTCAGAGATTTTTAACTCCAAAGTTTATTTTTGGGAAGCAACATCCAAATTTTTATTGGATATTTCAAATTATACGTAAATATTCAATTCCGTTCAAATTTTTCTTTTTGTAATGTATTTTTTCGTTGGTTCATTTTCATTGCGTAATGTTGTAATCGACTCTCTAAGAAACCAATTTTTGTGGATATTGAGGTATGACGCTAGTTTGCTCATGCAATGGGCGATTGCATGAAGTGGTAGGCCTCTTTTAAAAGATCGATGTCATAAAAAGAGCGAAAGCGAGCGGAAGCCACCCAAATGATCTTCTCCTTCACTCTCTTCTCTTTCACTCACGTCTCCTATAAATACTCTTTCTCTTTCGTTACACAGTTTTCTTTCGCCGTTATTAGTTACTTATATGAGAACCCGGCCTAAGTCACATTCTTACACATAACGCGGTACTTTAAGGCAATATAAATAATAAAATAACATAATATTCCAATTATTATTGTATGTGACACCGGAAACGTACCGGCCGCGGCGCCGGACGCACGTTTCAGTAAACTATCAGCCTAGCGAAACTCTCTAACGGCCGTTCCCAATATACTATCTACAGATAGAGATAATTTAAAATTACTACCTTCTACTGTCAGTAATTAGCTGTCAATAATCTGAAGCTGCCCCAATATACCCGATAAGTCATTCTTATCGCCTTATATTGGGACGCGTGAATTCCAATTTCGATACAAACTTCTATCGCTGGTAAGCTATACTTCGTTCCATTGACAGACAGCGTGTACGTATAATGTGAGTTACCGTCGATAAATTTATTGGGACAGAAAAGTCAACGATAGTTACGATTTTTATTTCAAGTAAGAGATAGACTGAAAGTTGGAAACGGCCGTAAGAAAAAAGCGATTCACGCGATTGCATGAAATGTGCAGTCATTGATAGATTGACAGATGACGACTATAATCTTGCAAAAAACGAAGATAGCCGAAAACCACTACGCTATAAGCAACTGGTCGCTTTCAAACTTAGCCGGATTATACTACGTCACCAATCGCCATACTGTAATTACTACTATTTCAAATTTGTCGAAAGCACGTTTCATACTAAACTAAATTTCAATTTTTACTTAGGCAGTCGCACCTCTTATGACGTAGTATTTACATCCTCTTTGTAAACTATAAATATATCGCTATTGAGTACACGAATAAAATATATCGCCCAAGCGCCGTACGGTTTCCGCACCGTTGATGCACCGCATCCGCAACGGAACGCATCAACCTTTTGCGCTGGTGTTTATGCAATAAGTATAATAATAATATATTCTCCAAGTCTGTACCAACAAGCAAACCGCAATCACAACATAAGAAAGTAGTAAATGTTTATTTTGAAACGCGGTAACTTTCCGCCGATATCTGCTTAGTTAATATTTCAATGATATGCAACAACTGTTTATCTCACTTAGAATAGATATGTCGACAAATATTATATGATATACAACTATCTGACGCAAATACCATGTATACATTGACTTTGTTGTTTAAGTATAATATGTTTGTGAAAATTATATTTATCACAATTTATACTTATTTAAGTAGTATTTTCTTTGATTAACGCGAGTGTTACACATTTTTTTGGTATGTGTAGTAGAAAAAAAAAAGAAGAGGACACTCTCAGTAAATTTTGCCAAAAACCATCTGTGTACAGCAAATACCACCTCCGAGGAAATAAATGGCGCTAAACTTCATAATGACCACTATGACAAATACTATCTTTGACTCACTTCATCTGCAGTCCCCCTGAAAACGAGATCTGGAAAGGTCTTGAAACGTCGGGTTAACTAAAATAAAAATGTAACTTTTACGCAAACATCTAATGTAAAACCGTTACAATTACACGCGTTTTAATCCTTTAAAAGTGTTTTATTTAAGTAACTTCATGAATAGATTGTGTATTTCATAAAAGAAGTACGTACAGAATCACCCTACCCAACATTAGAACTAAATGGAAATAATTAAATTTTCCTGTCTTGAGATTGTGTGGCCTATTCTCGTTAAAACTTGAAAAATGGACGAACTGCTTCTCTACAAAAGTGGAAACATACACATCACATATATCTAATTATACACATTATTTATATATATTATACATAGATCCTATACCAGCGCGTGAGCAAAATTAAGTATTTCAAAGACATATTTGATTTTCAAGCCTTACTTTTATATAAAAAAAATCTTACGTCAACCGTTTGTTACCAATTAAAATATTATTGAAATGAAAACTTGATGAAAACTCTTAATTTAATATTATGCAAAAATCACTTTGAAATAGAAATGTTCACACTTGCGGCAGAATCTTAATTTTTCTTATAAATAAATTTCTCATGAAAACAGTGCGTAAATCCAGATTTGTGGCTGCATTAAAGGCAAAGAAAACTAGAAAAAAACTTTTATTTCAGTGTAGTAACAAGAGCTCCGCAAGCAAAACATTGTTAACACCCGTATTCTCGTAAGAAATTTACCGCTACAATTCGCGGGTAGCCTTTTGACGTAGGTACAATAAGAAACTAGACTCACAGAAATTGTCTGAAGCAAAACACTGCCAACGCGTCAATTAGGCAGAGTTTTTGTTTAGTTGTGTTTCGACCGCGCTTTGAATACAACGCCACGCAATGACAAAGTGTTCAGTGAAAAACTGTCCAATTAACAGCATATCTAAACTTAAAAAGGATGGAGTGTAACAAATTGTGTGACTAACTTGACGTTTTTAATCGTTTTGCTAAATAATTACATTTCTATTGCTAAAACAAATATTGTTCCTCGTGTTCGCGTCCGTCTCTTTCGCACCATAGTCAAACTCTCAAGAACAACAATTTGAACATTACAGTCTCGTAGTAAGATTCTAATTACAATGAAAGTTTTAATGTTATCAGTATATGATAATGTCGTTTATACAACGCCACTTGGACATTTTTGACGACCTTTTTAGACCCTTTAATAGGTCTGGTTGTTTATTGTACGTCAATGGTGCAGCCGCTGTTATTTGATATTTCATAATATGGTTGCTATCGGAATTTCTGCAATTTCCATTCCAAAATTGTTAATATTTAAAAAAAAAAAGACACCAAAACGTGTATCTCCTTATACCCAGCTTCATTAGGACAATTGTTTATACACCCGAACAGAAGTTGATCGAAACTTTGCGAAGGTTTTATTTATTGCTGGCAAATAATATGAAAATGTGGTGCGGGGTGGTGTCTCCGTCGCATACGATATGTGACCGCGCCAGCTGTGGTACGTGACGAGCTTGCTGTAAGTATCTACTTAAAGAACCCTTCTAGATATGTTTCAGAATATGAAAACTATTCCTGAATAGAAATTTAAATATAGTGGCGGATCAATATTATTTATCTTTTCTTTTAATTCCTTATTTATTTCGTTTTACTTAATAGTAAAAAAGCAAGACTGATCATTTCTAATAACGCTATCATTACACATTTTTTGTGGCACTACTTATTTTGGTCTGAACGCGTAACCCAAAACTTATTATCTCTTGTTTCGTCCGAACAAGTGGCACGAGTTGTGTCATTGCTGCAGCAAGGCTTGGATCAACCAACGATTTATAGATTTAAAGAATAGAAACAGAACTGAATGAATTGCTTGGAGTAAACATTAGTGCACGAACAGGAAGAAGGCTAAAGAAAGAGAATATCATCCCTTATAGTCCACCAAATGTACTAAAGCTCTCTGATGCGTACAGACAAACTCGCTTAAGATTTGCGCGTGAACACCTAAATTGGTCTGAAGAGCTGCTGACTGCAGATGGTTCCAGATGAATCTATCGTCGATGAAGAGGGATATGCTTAAAGTTGCATTGAGAAGTTTCCTTTTGGAGGCGGTTCGTCACGGGCTGGCATATCGATGAACAGACAAATGATATATGTGTTCATCGACATGGTTCATCAAAATGGTAACAGCAGGGATTTCACAATACATTGCTATATAACAGATATTGTAGAAACTTATGTGGTACCGTACATGGGATACACATGCGAAATTTTTACTTTAATGCTCCTCCGTATTGCTCGACGGAAGCTGATATACGTAGCTTGGATACGTACCATGAATTGGCCAAGTCGCTGCACGAATCTTAAGCCTGTTGAGCATGTTTAGTACACTCGAGCAGAGTTTGTTTGGGTCAATTTAAAAAAAAACTATAAATGCTAGAAATCCTGTTCCTACAACAGAAGTAGCATAAGTATAGGACAATATTGGACATAAAAAGGCATAAAAGGCATTTATTTTCTCAAAATTGATTCCTTTAGAATTCTTTTTGATGTCATTCCTAATATACTAGATACAATTACCGCTTCGGAAACAAATGGCGCTCTGGGAGAGAAGAAGCGGCGCAAGAAACTCTCCCAGCATTCTTTTTTTGCGCTCTTTTCAATAAAAATATATACATATATTTTTTTTATGGAATAGGAGGACAAACGAGCGTACGGGTCACCTGTTGTTAAGTGATCACCGCCGCCCACAATCTCTTGCAACACCAGAGGAATCACAGGAGCGTTGCCGGCCTTTAAGGAAGGTGTACGCGCTTTTTTTGAAGGTACCCGTGTCGTATCGTCCCTGAAACACCGCACAAGGAAGCTCATTCCACAGCTTTGTAGTACGTGGAAGAAAGCTCCTTGAAAACCGCACTGTGGAGGACCGCCACACATCCAGATGGTGAGGATGATATCCTAACTTGTGGCGTGTCGTGCGAAGGTGGAATTCGGCGGCAGGAATCCTGATTCCTAAACAGCTCTTCGGAACACTCCCCGTGATAAATGCGGTAGAAGACACACAATGAAGCGACGTCTCTACACAACGCCAAGTGATCCAGCCGTTCACAGAGCACTGGGTCCCCGACAATTCGAGCTGCTCTGCGTTGCACGCGGTCAAATGGATCAAGCTGATATTGGGGTGCGCCAGACCAGAGATGACAGCAATACTCCATGTGTGGCCGGACCTGCGCTTTGTAGAGCGCTAGTATGTGGGCCGGCTTGAAGTATTGCCGTGCTCTATTAATGACGCCCAGTTTCTTTGAAGCCAATTTGGCTTTGCCTTCCAGATGACCACGAAATTGGCAATCGCTCGAGATTTCGAGACCCAGTATTCCGATACTAGGCGAGGCTTTAAGGGAAGTGTTGTCGAAGAGCGGTGAAAAATATACAATATTGTACAGTCATTTCTATCGCTATAAAATAATCACAATCTAGTCCAAGGCTGTCCGATCATTAAGATATTCAGCTGTGGAGTTACATGACAAGATTTACAGACAGGATTAGAACCAATTATAAGGACACGTGGACGTAACAGACATTATTTAAAAAAAAACCTGTATTTAATCATATGTTAATCGTTAAAACCAACTTTTCAGTATGTTCCAACTTCCAATTATTGTTTCCAATAGTCGTGTCTAATTTATGTATATAGTTTCCAATTTAAATTTTTATAAAGTTTGTAGGTATTCGGTTCAAAAATTGACTTCAAAGTCTGACTTGATAAATGCTGTTTTTACTGTGACATTTGTTATTTCAGAGTGGGATGAACCCAAAAAGAGGTAAGTACAAAATTTGATTATTTTTTTAAGATTTTTATATTTTATTACGTATTTTAATTAAACTGAATTTGATTTCTTTTGAACGATTGAAGTAGAAGAAATTCAATTTTATTTCAAAGGGTTTTTTCACACCGGTGCTGATTTATATATTGTTGCAATTCTAAAATGGCGACCGGAGATTATATTTTACCATTTCCTGTTTCTGAAATTTCAATAGCGGATTTATGTGATCTTGTTCATATCATTGTATCAAGGAAGGAATTAAAGTATTAAGCTGTTTATGACAATGTGACAAATCCTTGTTTACTGTACTATAAAAATTTGAAATTAAAGACCGGCATTATACATTCACGGACGAGTAAAAAAATAAGGACTCCCTGTCACCTTACATAACAGTGAGGCACCAAAACAAGCCGGTAAACGTGTAAATACATAGCCCCACGCATACACCTACACTAATACAGCCGATCGGACGCCATTATGAGATTTGCAATCGTCTGTGACAGATCAGTTTGCATCGCAACAAAATATTTTAAAAATGGCCGTCGTGCGTTGTGAAAAAGTGTAAAAACAATAATATAAAGGTATTTGTGGATATATGATTATTTAAGGGAGAAAAAATTGTGTAACTGGTATCCCCCGTAACCGCACACACACTAGCATAAAGCTAGCATAAATCTTTTTTTACTAGTCCGTATATAGATACATATAGAATTTTGTCATTTTGGCAATTCAGATTCGAAAGCAGCTGAAATATGATCATTGTCTCTAATATATATGAAAAATTCGATCATTCAATCATGGTTATGGCAAAGGTTAGTTAATGTAACATAGTAACAAGATGCAAATAATATTTTGAATGTATAAAGTAATTTATTTATAGGTCACGATAAATGATAGTAATATCTAGTGTTAATCGGAGGTCATCGGGTAATACAGCTTTAACATAAACTTCTGATTGATGATGCATTACTGAGAATATAAATATATGGAATAGGTTTACTTTCCCGTTTAAATCTAGGTTTAACTTAGGTTGATTTTCATATTATTAAGATTTAAACGCCGCTGCTAAATTCTGCATAGGATAATTATTGCATTTGAGTGAAATCGTGCTATTCTTTGATACGTTAGGAGCAGTTCATAGCGTGGCTGTTTCCCGCAAGAGTTTATATGGACAAGTTCACCGAAGGAACTTACGTGGGTTGGTATTTTTTATTTTTATTTAAGTATTTATATATTGTCAAATTAGCACGGCAGTGCTTACACTAATTAGATGAAATACAAAAAGGAACAATTACAAACAAAAAAGAAATATTAAAGAAAGAATATTAATTGAATTAATTCAATGTTCTCCGTATAAAAGTACTATATACCCCGCGGTATTGAGTTTTGCCTCGAGGGATGTTGCGTGGGTATGCGTCCTACGTTATGTTGTGCGAATACTAGGCGTAGGATCATAATTTTTAGGTAAACATGTTGTTAAGGAATTTTGATGAAAATAACTGACGAAAACCTAATTTTTATCAATATATTAAAAAACATTATGATTATGATATAAATGTATTCAGAAAAAGTTTTTCAAATAATAAAATATGACGTATTTTTAATCTGTAGCAAAATATAATAGCATTAAAATGAATAGTAGATATTATACTATAAGAAATTATGAGTACGATATTTGATGAAAATAACAATGACTTCTCATGAAGCCTGTCATCTCGAGTGTGAAGTCGCATCCATAGTAATTTGACGCATATATCCTTGAAACGCGAAATATCTCAATTCCCAGCGGTAATGCGTAACAGAGAAACCAATGAATGAGTTCAGGTGAACTACGAACATTAGATACCTATATATAATGTTTAACTCGGTAAAGGAAGTACTTACCTATGTCTAATAGTACTTACATACATATTTATGCTACACTCACATGCATTCTGTTCTTTGCTTAATATACTCTATACCAGGGGTGCTCAAACGGTCGATCGCGAGTGCTTTTTGAGTCGATCTCGAGAAAAAATCCGGTATAATAAACTAAAATCGGTAATTACGTACCATCTTATGAAAAGTATGCTCAGAACATGCAGTGTCACGCTTCAACATACTTAGTCAGTATTTAGTTAAGCTTAGAACTTTAGAACGGGTTTGTTTTGTAAGAACCAATAAACTCGCAATTTTGAATAATAATTATGAGTTTTTTTAATTGACATTTAAGAGCAGACCTACACTAACCTTGACTAAAAAAATGCATATTTTGCGCAAAACTAACTACCTAGACGACAATCCTTCATCACACTTCAATCACTTTCTTCATCATACTTGAAGCCTTTCAGAGCCGATCGATCGTAGTCTAACAATTTTGAGGTAGATCGCCAGCAGTTCAACTTTAGAAAACATACCTTATGTTGTTTATACAAGATAATTTATTGAGCGATAAATATTCAACTTTTATATATTATTTATTTAGGTGCTATTCGAAAAAAACTATTGAGCTGTTTAATATCATGACCGTCGTATTAAATAAGTCTGTATCTACACTATCAATGTCGTTGTAACTCGTGCATGAAAAGGAATGAGTTTATAATGAGATGAGCGGCAAAACAATTGCACTTGTTACCTTGAGACATTGGATGTTAAGTTTCATTTGCCTATCAATTCCACTAGCTACGGCGTACTTCAATCGAAACACAATAATGTTTACACATTACTGCTTCGCGGCAGAAATAGGCGCCGTTGTTGTACCGATAATCTAGCCGGTATCCTGTGCAAGGGAGTTTCGCACTGATCTTTATTGTATCAATCTAATGAAATAGGTACACAGAACTCAGCTGTTCTGTGTACCTATAGATATTTTGGACAGTATGCAATCATGTCAGCTAACATTGTTTATTATTTTATGGGTTAATATGATCCAGCGAAACCAAGTCGACCACCGAGCAGTTGCGTGCCAGAGGTAAGCACGTAGATACCTGGGTACATTTTTACGGGTTATGGGTTTTACCAGTGGGAGGCTCCTTTGCACAGGATGACGGCTAGATTATGGGTACCACAACGGCGTCTATTTCTGCCGTGAAGCAGTAATGTGTAAGCATTACTGTTGCGGTTTTAAGGGTGCGTGCGGGGTTTGCCGTAGCTAGTGAAATTACTGGGCAAGTGAGACTTAACATCTTATGTCTCAAGGTGACGAGCGCGGTTGTAGAGCTGCTCAGAATTATTGGGTATTTCAAGAATCCCCAGCGGCACTGCATTGTAATGGGCAGGGCGTATCAATTACCATCAGCTGAACGTCTTGCTCGTCTCATCCCTTATATCATAAAAAAAAACATTATAAAGGTTTCTTCTACGAGTTGAAAAATTATCTTCTGCGGAAACTTAACGAGTAACCTTAATTATATCCGGTTAGAAGGGACTATGCGTTAAGCCAACAATCCTATTAACATAGCTTAGTATTGTACACAATAACATTATCTTATCACAGCATGAATAGTGCAATGATTAGTTAGATTAATAATAATGTTATAGTTATAATTAGGTACGGTTAACCAGCACCAAACTATCGCTTTTATTATCGATTTTTAGTGCTCATTTTCATCTGTTTTCTTAAATTCAATGCAACTAACCCCACTTTTGGATTCCACTGCATGATTTCTACGTTGTACATTTGCATGTTTCTAATTAATTTGACCACAGAACAGAAAAAACTAGTTTTCCTATTCCGTGACTTTGTCATATAAATTTCATATCACAATATTGTAATAGTTACCATCAATGTTAATTTTAATGAGAAAGTCTAGTCACCATAGGGCCTTACTAACTATTTATTTTACTTTTTAATTTAGGTACTAAATAAGAACGAGTAGAAATTAAGCAGAGGTATAATTTCATTATTCATTTACCACCAACAAGACAAACACTAACAAAAACGCAATATTATTACAATAAATAATGCATTATTCGATATCACTACAACTAAATTACACGACTTTTATGATTTTACAACTTAGGTAGAACCAATATGGTGGGATTTAATGTCCATTTATTTGTTGTCGTTACAGTGATGTACATGCTGACGGTACAATAACCGTGCCTCCAACACGAAGTGAGCACGACCACGCGGTGATCTCGTGATAAACATGAGGCCTCCTTTTGTAACAATTATCAAGCGTTTACTTCATCACAATTATATCGTTACTAGTGGTTTGACACAAAAGCCACATGCGGCAAGATTTCAGATATTTTATTAAACTAATATTTTCAGTGTAATCTACAAACAATACCTAAAGCCTAAAAAGATCTTTATAAGATTTTTGTTGTTTGTCTGTATGTCCGGCCAAAACGTAAAAAAGCTACTGAATAGCACCAACAATTAAAATTTTGCGTGAATATACAAGAGGCCGAGAAAAAATGTAGGCTTCATATTATCACGCTATTAGCTATGGGGGATGAGCAATAAAGCCTAATCTCTGTTAACGATTCTGTAGCTGCATATCTGTATAGTAAATAAAATAATAAAAAAAAAATAAAAACAGGGCAAGTCAAATTCAAATTGCAATATTTTTATTTAAAATAGGATTCAGAACTTCAAAATCACTTATTGAACGTCAAAAGCTATCGGCCATTCCAGTGGCGTAACTATACCATCTGGGTCCCGTGGCAAATTCTTTTTTATTATTCTCAGTTTAATTTTAATAACTTCGAGATTTTCAGCGTACTCAATTACACGTTGTATATGTCCCACTAATGGCCATAGACCTCCTCTCTTAGGCGAGAGGGAATGGTCTGTAGTGTCCATAATATCTTAAAGCATTCATCATATATTCGTTAGCTTTTCGGTGAAAGAACAACATCGTGAGGAAACCTGCAATAACATTTTAATTTTATCTCTATCATTGAAATCCTTATTTGTGGCGTGTCGTGCAAAGGTAGTATTCGGCGGCAGGAATCAGGTGAACCAGCTCTTTGGAACACTCCCCGTGATAAATGCGGTAGAAGACACACAATGAAGCGACGATTCTACACAATGGCAAGTGTGAAGCCGTTCACAGAGCACTCGGCAGGTCCCCGGCAATTCGAACTGCTCTGTGTCGCGCGGACAAATGGATCGAGCTGATATTGGGGTGCACTAGACCAGAGATGACAGCAATAGGTACTCCATATATGGCCGGCCTTGCACTTTGTAGAGAGCTGGAATGTGGGCCGGCTTGAAGTATTGCCGTGCTTTATTCATGACGCCCAGTTTCTTCGAAGCCAATTTGGCTTTTCCCTCCAAATGACCGCGGAATTGGCACTCGCTCGACATTTCGAGACCCAGTATTCCGTTACTAGGCGAGGCAAGCGAAGTGTTGTCGAGGGCCACATGCATATTGTGCCATACAAAATCAAAGGCCTACGCTCTATATCCAGGCTAACTGCCAGGCCTTCCCCTTGGTTTCGATAGCCACCTCCGATCTGTTAGGTAAGCCAGAGTGCCGGCACGCCCGTAACAATACCGGCACTTGAAGACTGCATTATTGGTAACAACTGTTTATAATCGGTCACTCAACTATAATTTAATTATTTTTATTGAGACGTCCTTATGTTGCCATATGTCCAATAAGTAGTAAGACCTTCAAATGTTCTACACATTTGAAGGTCTTACTACTCTTAAAAATTTGTTATGTTTTTAAAGTGATAACCCTCACTTCTAGGATTAATACACTTTATTTAATTTAGGATAATTTATTTGTGTATTAATCCTAGATGTGAGGGTTATCACTTTAAAAACATAACTAATTGTTTAGATTTACAAGAACGACATCTCAAGACAATTTCCTAATATGCAAATATTGGGGTTGAGCAGGTTATCAACTGTAAAGTAGATCCTGTAGATGAAACCACCTGGGAGTTAAACAAAGCATACAAGATTTTATGACGATAGCTATCGGCCATTCCAGTGGCGTAAGTATACCATCTGGGTCCCGTGGCAAATTCTTTTTTATTATTCTCAGTTTAATTTTAATAACTTCGAGATTTTCAGCGTACTCAATTACACGTTGTATATGTCCCACTAATGGCCATAGACCTCCTCTCTTAGGCGAGAGGGAATGGTCTGTAGTGTCCATAATATCTTAAAGCATTCATCATATATTCGTTAGCTTTTCGGTGAAAGAACAACATCGTGAGGAAACCTGCAATAACATTTTAATTTTATCTCTATCATTGAAATCCTTATTTGTGGCGTGTCGTACAAAGGTAGTATTCGGCGGCAGGAAACAGGTGAACCAGCTCTTTGGAACACTCCCCGTGATAAATGCGGTAGAAGACACACAATGAAGCGACGATTCTACACAATGGCAAGTGTGAAGCCGTTCACAGAGCACTCGGCAGGTCCCCGGCAATTCGAACTGCTCTGTGTCGCGCGGACAAATGGATCGAGCTGATATTGGGGTGCACTAGACCAGAGATGACAGCAATAGGTACTCCATATATGGCCGGCCTTGCACTTTGTAGAGAGCTGGAATGTGGGCCGGCTTGAAGTATTGCCGTGCTTTATTCATGACGCCCAGTTTCTTCGAAGCCAATTTGGCTTTTCCCTCCAAATGACCGCGGAATTGGCACTCGCTCGACATTTCGAGACCCAGTATTCCGTTACTAGGCGAGGCAAGCGAAGTGTTGTCGAGGGCCACATGCATATTGTGCCATACAAAATCAAAGGCCTACGCTCTATATCCAGGCTAACTGCCAGGCCTTCCCCTTGGTTTCGATAGCCACCTCCGATCTGTTAGGTAAGCCAGAGTGCCGGCACGCCCGTAACAATACCGGCACTTGAAGACTGCATTATTGGTAACAACTGTTTATAATCGGTCACTCAACTATAATTTAATTATTTTTATTGAGACGTCCTTATGTTGCCATATGTCCAATAAGGTTTTATGTTCTACACATTTGAAGGTCTTACTACTCTTAAAAATTTGTTATGTTTTTAAAGTGATAACCCTCACTTCTAGGATTAATACACTTTATTTAATTTAGGATAATTTATTTGTGTATTAATCCTAGATGTGAGGGTTATCACTTTAAAAACATAACTAATTGTTTAGATTTACAAGAACGACATCTCAAGACAATTTCCTAATATGCAAATATTGGGGTTGAGCAGGTTATCAACTGTAAAGTAGATCCTGTAGATGAAACCACCTGGGAGTTAAACAAAGCATACAAGATTTTATGACGATACGTCACTCGAACGGTTAGCTCAAATGGGAGAGCACTGGCACGGAACGCCAGAGGTCGTGGGTTCTACTTCCGCAACGTTCATAAAATTTTGTTTTCAAAATTTTATTTGTCTTATACATATACTTTTGCAAGTCACAGAAGACACCTAGACAATCATGTTCATTTTCTAATGTAATGTAACTTTTTGATTAAAGCAGTTACAGAAATAAAATCAAAACAATAATATAAATAATAAGTTTATAATGGATAGTTGTTATCGAACGTGTCACTTCGATAGCAGAATGTTATTGAACCATTGATTTTAAAGAAGTAAACAAATCCGAATGACGACTTACCGTTAGTATATCTATAATAATTCTCATCTGAATCTGTGCAGCCATGTTATTGTTATTAATTATCTTACAATATGGCTATGGCATAATTGTATGGGCTGATTTATACATATTATGACACTCTGAAGTGGCAGTGGGCAGTGCACATAGTCCGACGGACAGACGGCCGTTGGCGCAGTAAGGTCCTCGAATGGCGACCACGTACCGGAAGACGTAGTGTTAGTAGGACTCCCACAAAATGGACCGACGATCTTGTCAAGATCGCCGGAATACGTTGGATGAGGCAGAGCAGGACGGGTCGTCGTGGAAATCTTTGGGGAAGGCCTTTGTCCAGCAGTGGACGTCTTCCGGATGCTGATTGACACTCTTAAACTCTCAGGGTATCAATCGCAGGACAGCTTGCATCGCACTGACTTAGATACGAGATAATATCACTGTTAAGGGCAACAACATGTTTAATATCAAGTAGGCCATCTGCTCACCCGATGTATCATTCTAATAAATACATAATACAAATTATTAAAAAATAAGTAGAAGGATTTGGGTTTGAATGAAAAAAATGAAACAAACAATTTTAAATATAGAATAAGTATATTGAATAATTAAATAATGTTATTTTAAATATCTCGCCAAAAAGACTTAAGTGTAACCGTAAAATTATTAATAAAATTATCTAGACGTCAAAATATTTCGAGTCGAAGTGGAAACGTAGATAGATAGAAGTGGGGAATATTGCAACTATAATATTATGTATGTAATATCGAAATTCACACATCATTGCGGATCGCATGCAACCGCTAGCTGAAGCGCGACTTGTCATCACAAAGTGTTCGGTTCGTTTGCATGAGAGACGACAATGACAGGCGCAGGAAGCTCGCAGGGAACTTGACAGATGACATGCCTCGCGCTAATAGGCACGTCACACGCGTGAAATCGTTCCTGTGTTATAGAGGCATAAGTGCGGCGCCACACAAACGGAAAGAACGCGAGACGGTGCGTCCGTACACGCCATTATGTAATGTATTGCAGAAGGCCGCTCAGTTCATAAGCAGTGATCAAGTAAATTATGTCGCTAGCTGTGCATTAAAGAAACAACAATAAACTTCATCACGGATCACGGATTAATTATTGAGACAATCTCTGGAATACTGGAGTGATCACAAAAAGTGTTTTCCGTTGCTGTGTAAACCATATCTCATAAAGCTGCCGTAAATACAAAATTCTTGTAATAATATATAAATATACGACTGTCATATTGTTAATAACAGTTATTGATAAAATAAATTAAGTTACTCAAATAAGAATCATCGAAGTCGGACCGATGACTCACATACACAAAAATAATAACAGATAGACGGATAAACACAATTTTTGCGTCGCGCAGTCGGATCAAAAAACCTGAGGGTGCAGATAAGAGAATTCTAGATGAAAACAAGACGCACCGCAGGCGCTTTTTTCGCGTGTGTCGCTATACTCAGGTGTTAGTCGATATCCCCGCGGCTCGCGGCCCAATGAACTTTGCCAATGGTTCAATTACCGTGCGTAACAGTCTATCATTTCACTATTAATAATACATTTACTATAATTACAACCATTTGCGATGCAAGAGCAATACTAGTGCTATTTTAATAAAGTAAGTAAATATAACTAAGGGGCACAAACCGATTGAATATCTAGAAACAAACTCTTTCGACGGCACAATCTTATATACGGACTCAAAGCTGTAATCTTGTCAGTCTTTCGTGCAACTTCGTGCCAACACGAAACATGCCCGCTATAAATACAAGCGAAACAGTCAGGCGTAAGCTTCCTTTGAGGCCAGCACGTACATTCGTTTACCAAAATTTGACATAACAGAATTTGATGTACCGTTGAGTTTGCGACAGTATCACAATCCGCGTGCACGAAAAATTGTACTAAGACGGAACTGCGTGTAAGAACATCGCAGCGATTGATAGTGGACAAGTGTACTGCATTCTCCCACCTGTCCATCGCATATTCACGACACTATTATACAACGCACATATTCTACTAAATATATCATTCCAACTGATACTGGTTATACATTTTAATAGGCGGAGAACAACACTTAGCAAAGTGTACTTTAAACTACAATCCAAGACGTAATAATTCTGCATCGATTCATAACTAATGTGTCAACGCGACGCTGTCCGTTTGTGATGTTGGTATAGTTATTGCGTTCATGATTACAAAAAATCAATTTAATTTATAAAAACAACAATCTACTTCCATACAGATTGGGGCATAAATTTATCGTAATTGAAAACCAAGCTAGAAAAGTCTAACATGCAATATAATATGTACTTAAATCAACATTTTTTCGTGAGGAAAGCCGATTTAAATTAATAAAGTCAATAATGTCTCACGAAAGTGTTAATAATTTAACATGCAATGTAATTTTATTGAATAAATCGAAAGAATTTCACGAGAACCTACATTAAAACAACTGTGTGAGTAAATTTTTAGAAAAACGCCAAATATCTTAAAGTTTTAATAAAAATATATCTAATCAAATATTTATCAATCAACTTGTATTATAGAGTGTATGGCTAAAATTGCTAATGAATCCGTAAAAACTGACGATGAAATCAAATTTTAGATAGACTAACCTAAGACGTACAATAGGGTAGAATTTTAGTTACATTAGTGAGTTGAGACGAATATATAATCGAACTGCAATAATCAATCGTATTTTGTTACCTCTTTTACGGTATGGAAGTAGGGCAAGTTGTTTAACGGCCTTATTTTAAAATCTTGCAATTGTAGGCTAATAGTCTCGATTATTATAGCGAGAAAATACTTAAATATTGTTATGAATAATATACGCGGTGACAATATTCTAGAAAATAGTCCAAAAGAAAAACCAATGGGCCGAAACGATAAAATATCCAATTCATGTGCGTACATATGCTGTTAAATGATAAAAAAAATAAGTACTACTAATTTGTGATGTGTTTTTATGTTTTAAATACATACAGACGTACAGGAATTATTTATGAATACGGGACAACCTTCAGCTATATATGATTTAACATATCATCACTTACTGTAACACAAATATACCACAACACGAGAACTTGCATTATTATACTGGATCGAATTAAATCTATGACATGCATTAAACGACTAATTAAAATATGTTCCATACTAACGCCTTACAATTACGAAACTAACGATATATTTTTTTTTACTTTTTAAATATACTTTAAAGTGTAAAAATAGTTCTTTGAGACAAAACGTCAAAGCACTTTAATGCTATAAGAATAGAGAAAAACACGCTTTACGATATAATAAATTAGAAATATGGATAGTGTTAATAATGCCTATATGAGCATGGTTATAAATATGAATCTGAGTTACAATGTAAATATATGAAGCAATACGTGAGCTAGGCTTTAGGAAGGTTCGTAAGATACTGCAAAGGAATACACTATAAATATGAAAACATTCGCAAAATAATATTGGACGGCAAGTAATTGCGGAAAGTAATTTGAGTGTGCCGACGACTTGTGTGAATGTGGGTGCTCACTATCTGTGAACACAATCTCTACGAGCTTCATAACTGTCCCCGAAAATGTTTAATGGCCGCCATTGTGAGCAGCGAAGCTTCGAGAAGAGAGGGTAACGCGTACCAACACATTCGGTTATCTAAGGGCGCTGCATCCTGATTTTAATGTAATTTGAACACACCCGTATCAGCTTTACCATGTCAAACTTTATTATTATTATCTTAGGCATATTTTCTAATCAAATTGATAAGCCGAATAATTTTTTAAGTCGACAAACACTTTTGTCCAAAGCAAATGTTATAATCCTAAAAAAATGAGAAGGTTGTTTTCTAATAATATTCTAATATGAACACGGCATGTAATATAGCAGAAAGGACTATGAGTGCCACATTCAGTGTCTATTTAAAAGTAATCTTTAGATTTGGGAACCTGGACTATTCAGTGTCTATTTAAAAGTAATCTTCAGATTTGGGAACATAATTCCGAACACTATTAGGAAATGTATTGAACAGCAGACACCTCCGAACTGTGAAGGTGTCGTATAGAACACAGTTTCGGAGTTTCGGCATTGATTTCATGTTTGCTATGCCATATAATACTTAAGCGATATAGTTTTAGAACGTGCCCTGAGCTATTGACATATATTTAAGTCTCAAAAGTGCATTATTAACGTACAAAGATCACACTACGTATATGATGTCATTGGTATTAAATTATGATGTATTAGATGAAACAACATCAAAATTGATTATTTCATTTAGACCCGTCGAACAGAAGGTTTTTGCAATTTAGTGCCGTTTAACTGTTAAAATAACTTTTGTTACTTTTTTTATAATAATTATCAATATTGCAGTCCGCCGACAATCATGTACGTAGTGCTAAGGTTCTATAAAACAATGTTCATCGATCGATAACGGCGACAAATTTTAAAATCCATTTAACGAACGAACATCGAATAAAGTATTCCCATAAACTTTCACGTTGCAAACGACAATTTATACTAACTAGCATTCTAAGAATTTACTAACTAACGAATGCCGTAACATCCACACGTATTCACGTAAACACCTACTTAATAAAGATTGAACTAACACTACGCGACACGCAAACCGGCAGAGCGATTCATTCCGATGTCGAATTTCTCCAAATACCCTCATCTGTGAACTATAGGTAATCATTCGCGTGTACTACCCACTACGATACAAAGCGAAGCAATATCGATTACTTCCAATACGAGATAAATAATATTCTGAGGATAGACTTGAACATTTAAAATACTATCTTGATTTATTTGTAAGCATTTCCTTTCACTTTAATCATATTTAACTAGATCTCATCGAATTTTAAAGGAATCTACGAACGTTAGATAATTTCTAAATTATTATTCTCATCAATGCATAGAAACATTGTAACATTTGTCCATTTATAAATTTAATACCGATAAAAGCCAATAAGCTTATGTATAATATAATGATATAGAAGTATTGCTTTCGACTGTGGAAGATCGTTAAACTACATTTTAATAACTACTCAGTAAATTTAGAAATCGTTCTGGAATATAACTATAACGTACTACACAAGCACATCGGAATGACTCGGTGCTGGAAAATGCCCGCATTTATAATAATTCAAGTCACACGAGACCATACAATTCTTTATAATTATAATATAGGTAGTGTAAACTTGTAAATAAAGTTACTATAATAATTAATCGAACGCATATCTACTACCTTCACACAACAATTACCTTAATACTTAATTAAAACACTCGTGAATTGCAAATTTCGACAAGAGAATATCAAAAATAGTGTACCGACGGCTGTCATTTACAATCTGTCGAACATATCTAACGACGCGACTCGTGGCGGACTACCCCAAGTCTCTCAATGTCACATCGACGCTAATTATGCCTACTTCTGCCGATGTAAAACAGGGTAATAATTCTTATCTACACCCATGCATTAAATCCTCTATTACAGATTCTACAACAGCTAATTGCTAACATTAAAACACCCAATGTTCTTATACCATTACATCACCCAAACGAGTGTTGTAATAAAATTCAGTTCAACATTACAACACTCGTTTGGAAGATGTAATGGTTACTAGGACTGGCTTATTTAATGTTAGCAGTAAGCGAACTGTTTCAGAATCTTTTATAGAGGATTCATAATATGGGTGTAGATAAAGTCTTGTATGCAACTGTTGATGATTAGGCGAAGCCGAGTTCGAGAAGAACCACAACAGTTGCATAAATAACTATTAATATCTATACATCTAGACAGATACTTGTCGAGTCTTCGTAGTAGCGCCCGTATCCACGAGCGCGGACGTTGTAAATGTAACGGCCATGTTTACTCCTAAACGATCAGCCAATAGAAACGTAGCAGCGCCGTTTCGCTTGCCAAATTACCTTTACCGAATTCTCTTAGCAATATTTTTATCTGTACCTCCAATACGCTCGATACGCCCGCAGGCTAATTAAATAGACTAAAAGCAATTAAGCCGTACACTATGAGCAAAATTGAATCTAAGCGCTTCATGGACGCGCGGTGGAGATCTTTCGAACGTATTTCACTAATGGACGCGTTCAAATGAGTATTGTTAAATGAAAACTTACACTTATGTCTTAAAAAATGAGAAACTCGTTCTCAATTAAACTAAATGACCAACGACAGAGCTCCGTGTACACCCGAATTCGGTGACTTACGGTGTGAATTGAGCCAACACTTCCAGAAATGTTATTTTGTGGAATGGAATCTCTGTACTAATTTAAAAATACTACCAAATCTATGACTCATAATAGACCTTGCATTTGTTGTATATACGAATATTAAACGACAAATTCCACACCTTTTGCGAATATAATAACATCTCGAGATCGCGGCAAAAGGTGCCAAACTTCTATAATTATTCTACGAAAGAAATGAAAACTTAGTTAGCTACAAAGTTAATTGCATTGATAAAGATTAAAATTATTTTGAATTTTCACTCTTTGATACTGTTTAATTGTGTGAGAAAATTTATTAATTTAATCCTCACGCGTTCCACAACCAACAAATGTTCTCTGGAACACCTTCAACTGTTTTCTCAAGAAAATTCAATACATTTATTAATAACTACTAAATACTACACGCAAAAAATAAATTAATATGTGTTACATGTGGATATGTTACTAAGAATTCAAGCTGTTAAAAATACAATGAGTCTATATTAGGAATTATGAACTAGGTTTTCATTTTAATAAATTTAAAATTGTGCTTAACTTGCACAACATATAATTACTTACGATGTCCACTTAAACCCAATCGTGTCCTATTTGAAATTAAACACACAATAAAATTATTAATCTACATACCAGCACATCACTGGTTATAAATGATCAAGTAAGTATGGAATTTCTAGTGTTTAGAAATAAAAGTCATAAAAAATGTTATTCTCACATGTTCATTATTATGGCGTGATAAACTAGTTATTTATAGTTTCGATCACGTTTCTCTTAATCACGTGTATTACAGATAACATGTTATAATGTGAATATTATTGATAATTAAGAAACATTATTTGCCTGCAAAATTTGCGGACAAACAGAATACATAACAATCGAATTACTCTCACGTCATTGAGCGTGCTATTTCTATAAGATCTGCTAACAAGGAATTACTCGTATGTCAGTCATAACTTTTGCATTATAGTCTCTAAGAAAATACCGACAACAAAAGTTAAAATAATGAGCTTGTTCTTATGACTTTGTTCTAATAAGTGCACACTTTATTTCAAATGTTACGACTACGTGTCCATTATTATTATGAGATCTGATAAGTGAGCGATTCAGTTCTACTGCAATAAAACAAGAGTACATATGGTATTTTTTTGCATTGTCTAGGTGTAGCAACTTACCGGGCTCAACATCTTGGTACCCCAAACACAGTCCCAGAAGTCTTTAGGAAGGAGAGGAGGTTGCTAAGGTTTCTGGAGGAATTGGGGTGGCAGGAATAACAAATATATTCCCACACACGCAAAATAGGCGCGCAGTCGTCGAGTTGCGGAAATTAGCCCATTACACCATACCATGGTGTTTTACACCGTATGAAAACTATTTTTTTAGACAATCCGATTAATGGATGTTGTAAAATTTTGCAATTTTGAAATTCTTTTAAGGTCAAAGTGCGTTTTATTAAACAAGAAAATCAGTGTGCCGATTAAGTACAAACTTTATGTTAACTAAATTGGGTGTCCTCTTGTTTTATTACAGAAGTCGTGTGTTGTGCACGCGCGACGCTCACGTGTGCGTGTGTGAGCGTTTCAATACGTGCGAGTGTACGTGTGTGTATGTGGTTCGAAAGTGAGACAGTTTGCGCGGCAAGCAAACTATCGCGGGCCGACGTCATTTGCCGTTCGTCTGTAGCGCCACGTTCAGCTGAGTCCACAGGTCCTTCTTGCACGATTTGGACCTGGTGTGAAATAATGCTTGAGTCAAATATTAGCATCAAAGTTCAGATCTGTTACTTTGTAATTAGCATCATCAAATTAAATAAAAACATATTCACTGTTTTAAGAATTAAAACGCGTAGAATTAACTATAACAAAATTTTAACACAAGCGCGTTACATATTATATAACACAGGGCTGTATTGTTATTCCAAGTTTAAAACTTTTTGTACTTATCTTACCACTGTCGCTACAGAATAACATGAAAGGGACAAGTAATTTTAAACTTGGAGTAACTTTAATAGTAGGACACTAAAAGTGTAATTCCTTAACACGTTTTTTTTTTTTTAATTGAGACATTACAAAGATAAAAAATATGTGTTAAATACTAGAAAATATAACTATGTTAAAATTATATGTAATAAATACAATTATTTATGCATAAAACATACCTTCGCAAGGAGGCGAGCCACTCTTTGAACTGTGTGTGTCCTTCCGGAGTGAGTTGGAAAGCATTGCGTGCTGACAGGACGATAGCCACAAACTCTTCGTATTCAACCGATGTCAAATGATACAGCTTTTGATGTATGCACTGAATGTACCTTTAAAATAACATTTGCAATTGGAATTATAAAAAAAAAAACATTTTACATCCTCATTACTGCCATGTCAGTTAGGCACAGATAAATGCAGATTTCAGTATATTATATTGTATTTCATATAAGAATATTTCCGTAGAAAAACGCCTAATACATCTTTTATATTTTTATATTTAATTGATATTTAGATCACGAAAATTAGACAAGACGTACAAGGATCTAACCAATTTGATAATTTTCCTGTTTCTTTTTCAATCGTTCTTACATTTCTTCATCAAATTGTATGTGATGCAACCTTTTTTTTTCGTGGACAAATGAACATGAGAATGGTTTGAATAGTGAGCTTTAGGCGTCCAGTTATAGGGTAGTTGTTATAGGTCTATCCACTTATAGGGTCTACAATCTTTTTTTAAAGTAAACCATATCATACGACGTAAAAACACCGCTCGAGGAAGTGTCGTTCATGGGACTGTTCCTTAAACACTGCATTGTGGATGGAATGGACATGTAAAATACATAAGGTTGCATTGCGTAAATCAGGTTAATTAGTTCTTGGGAACACTCCTCGTCATGGATGAGTTAGAAGAAACGTAATGACGCTTCATGTGCAATGTTCAATGTAACGCAGTAAACCTATTAGGTCCTTACATATGAGATTGGCATAAATATGGCCAGACGATTACGGTAGATCTGTATTGTCATCAACTGCAAACCATGATGGAAAAGCTAGCTGCTAAATAGCTGAGGCTAGTCAATGGCCGTAGGCCACTGCTGTTTCAGGACAACGCTAGATCACACACTGCAAAACAGTCGGCTACCAGATTAGAGAAACTTCAATTGGAATGTTTAAAACATCCACCGTAGTCCGCTGACCTTGCTCCAACAGATTACCATTTTTCTCAAAATTTGGATAACTTCTTGCAAGGGAAAAAATTCAACTCCGATTGGGCAGTCCAAATCGCCTTCAAACATTATATTGATTCCCGTCCGAATGCTTTTTTTTTGTGAAGGTATATAGTAAAAATGGTCATTGTTTGAGGCTCAATCACGCCTAAACCACTGATCGTATCGACATGAAATGACCACCATTCGATGCGAAATTTATCCTAGATGGTTTATGGCTACTTACTTATTTTTCGAATTCCAACGTTCCTTCCTTTTAAAATTCGTCCAACGTAGCGGACGGGAACGGCTAGTATGGTATATAAAAAACATCGACTTTATGTTCCGACCATACTAAACGCCAATCTCCTATGTCAGCAGCTAATATTAAGCGAGGGCGGGGTCGCGGGCCAGTACTCACATCTGCTGACACTTGTGCACCAGCGGCGCCAGCGCGCCCCGCAGGTGCGTCATGACGACGTGGTGCGGGCCGCCGCGGGCCAGCCAGTGCGCCGCCTCCACGCACAGCTCGTACAGCACGAACGGCGACACCACGGAGTTGACGGCGCACACGCAGAACTGGTGCAGGTACTGCGCACCCAGCCGCGCCGAGATGCGCAGCAGCCACTTCACGTGCTCGCCGTACGGCGGGTTCCTGGCAGTGTAGAGGAATGTGATAATAGTATCACATGACTGTTTTAATAACTCATTATCAATACAAGAGTTTATCTACACCCATAATATAAATACTACACCCAATGTTCTAATAACCATCATCCAAACGAGTGTTGTAATGAAATTTAGTGCAACATTACAACACTCGTTTTGATGATGTAATAATGGTTATTAGGACTGGCTATTTTAATGATGGCAATAAGATTACTGTTTAAGAATCTTTAATAGAGGATTTAAAGCATGAGTGGAGATAAATAGTATTAACTGGAGAGTCGAACAAAATATTTTATAAAAGATACGCCGAAGGCGCTATATTCGATTGTTGGTGCAAATAAAAAGTTCGTATATGATCCCAGGATTGAGGGGAGTCATTAAAAAAATATTTATATTTGGAAGAGCTACTTCTGAAGTAAATTTCCTAATGAACTGACTATCAACATTAAAGAAGGATCCTGCAGGTGGAGCCATAACTTGAAGGCTAGAGGAAACAGATTTATCAACGGTACACTTATCAGACAGCTAGCTATAGGCATTATGTCTAGAGCATAGGTTTGAATCCCACATTGATTAGTTTTGCTTCAAATACAAAATTTGTATACAAACAAGGTGTTATTTACATTAACAGTTTTCAGTACACATAAGGTGGGACAATGATTTCGATGACCCGATAGCATCGAGATGTATGAGTTGTGTGAATTTTACTTGCCCGCTTAGGCGTAAATAACTATATGAGTAATCTCTCAGAGTACTGTAGAGGCAGGTCTACAGAAACGACCCTTCTACAACTTGTGGATAGAGTCGAGAAGGCGTTACAAGACAAACAAATTGCACTCTGTGCGTTTCTAGACATTGAGGACGCCTTTGACAATACCCCGATAGACACGCTAATAAAGGGACTAATTAACAAAAACGTAGACTCCACCACTGTCAAATGGGTAAGGTCAATGCTCCCAAATAGCAAAGCTCTAATCTCCCTCCATGGGACATCACTGGAGCTATACACTACTCGAAGTTGCCCACAAGGTGGCGTTCTTACGCTACTTCTTCTTCGTTCGTCTACTGCTAGTGTCCATACACTAGCAGTAGACCGGAACCTATTTGTGGAATGCCTAAGAGCGCCATCCGACACATCCTGAGTAACCAATGTAAACAAGAAGTACTTAAACGCTGGAACAACTCTTCAGGTTTAAACCACTATAAAGCACTGATAAGGGCATTTAACAGCAGCTATGCGAATGAAGCCCTATCTTTAAACAGGAATAATCTATGCATACTCACTAGGATGCTAACCGGGCACTGTCGCCTAAACAAGCACCTCAGTGTGGTCGGCATCAAAAGCGACAAAACTTGCAGATTCTGCCTTGAGGATGATGAAACGCCTATTCATCTACTCTGTGACTGTGGCCCACTAATGCATAAGCGTAACACAATCTTTGGCGACTACTTCGTGCAACCAGATAGTGTTTGCAACACTCGCGTCAAGGAACTACTGCGGTTCGTAAAGGCGGCAGGGCTTGACGACGAGCTTTAGTATGAGTGGCGAACACAATAGTTCAATTTTGGACGCGGTGTTACTAGGAATCTTTAGGACTAGGAAATAGCCACCCACTATATAATAAATAATAATAATAATAATCTCTCAGAGGCAAAAAAAATCTATGAAAAACATATGCAGTTATATTTTCAAATAATATATTAGAAGTGGTAGAATAAGTTCTTCCTACGAGTGATATGAAAGCCTGGGACTAGATCTATGATTATTTTATAGTAATAGCAATGACAGTACAATATTGTATATTTGATTAAAAAGAGCGCAAAAAAAGTGCTGGGTGTGTTTCTTGCGCCGCTTCCTCTCTGTCGGAGCGCCATTCGTTTCCGCAGTAGTAGTGTCTAGTATATTACTAATGACATCAAAAAGAATTATAAAGGAATCAATTTTGAGAAAATAAATGCTTTTAGTGAAGTATGAAGGCTCGTCTTTCATACTTCACTTCAGGACGATTATAACGGAGCCTAGCAGGTACTGACCTGCCAAATTTATTCTGTGGTCGGTCGTCATGTATGCGCCGCGCCTGCGTCTCCAACGCCAGCATGCCCACGCGGTAGGCGGCCAGCAGTCGCCGCAGCTGCGCCTGCGGCAGCGCGGGCGGCGCGGGACCCCCCACGGGCACGCTGCCCGCGCCCACGCCGCTCACGGGCACCACGCCCGCCACGTGCGACCCGGGCAGCGGCGGCGGCACCGGCGCCGGGTGCTGCACACGGGGGTAAACGTGACGACTTACCGCATTTACCACGGGAAGTGTTCCGAAGAGAGAGCCTCAAGTTAGGATATCATCCCCACCATCTGGATGTGTGGCGATCCTCCACAGTGCGGTTTTCAAGGAGCTTTCTTCCACATAAAACAAAGCTGTGGAATGAGCTTCCTAGTGCGGTGTTTCCAGGACGATACGACACGAGTACCTTCAAAAAAAAAGCGCGTACTCCTTCCTTAAAGACCATCATTACTCCTGTGATTCCTCTGGTGTTGCAAGAGAATGTTGCCGGCGGTGATCAATTAAACACCAGGTGACCCGTCCGCTCGTTTGTCCTCCTATTCCATAAAAAAAAAACTTCATTTCCTATTTCGACAAAGTAGTCTATACTTAGGGTATGTTCCGATATGCACTGTGAGCACTACACAGTGCTTTAACTATAGAAAAATTCATGGATTGCCAATATACTGGCCGCAGTACCCTAGGGAAATATATGACGTCATAAATCACCGCCATATTCTACTGTGAGCACTGGCGTTTTCGAGGTAAAGTACTCGCAGTACTTTGATCAAGTGATCAGTCAAAACCACTCGAATGCCTAAAGTTTTATAAACAATACCTACAGTTTAATCCCAAATAACTTTAATTTGACAGTACTCCAACAATTTTTTTTTTTAATGAACTAAAAATCTTTAATACACTCGTTTGAATGCTGCGTCAAAAAAGCGGCAGACAGTATACGATATTGCGTTCCGTTTTAAATAATAACCAGTATAACTGGCTATAAAAGAACGGCTTCACAGTATACTAAATTCACGTCACACTGTACAGTGGTCGCAGTGCATATCGGAACATACCCTTAGTCTGACCATAAATACCTAATGTTACCATTAAAATTAAACAAAATATTTCATTTGAAATTGGAATCTTTAATTTTTATATGATTGTTCATTGAGTTACAATGAAGCAACATTTTAACAAACAAAATAACCGTATTTATGCTCAATAGTTTAAGGAGACTTCCCAATTAGACGACAGAGTGAAACTTGGGCATTATCCGACTTCAATGATGGTTTGGTGGGCTATGAAGGACTGACTGAGTCATACTTTTGTGAAAAAGGTATCAAAATACCATTCCCGAGAAGGATGTGAAGCCTCTTAACAACACCATGTTCAATAACCAAGAATGGTCCTACCAAAAAGACTCAGCGCGGGGTCATAAACCTCGGTCTTAATTGGAAACGAACGTTTCGGACTTCATCAAAGCTGAAGATGGTCAGTTTTAGAGAGTACGGCTTGCTTTTATTCTTAGTTTCAGTATTTATGGCAAGACTAGGTAGTTAAGTACAAATTATATCATCAAAATAAACGCGTATAATATATCTGATTAACACAAAAATTTGGTAATGTAAAGAAATTATAGTCTGCCTTCTATAGGAATTTTATTAATGAATTCGAAAACGTTTTGACCTCGTCTGATAAAGTTTTCACTTCTGTTGTGTCACAATTACAGACTGCTTAATATGATCACTTACGGCCACGTTGACAGCTATGGGCGGCGGATGGGCGTGAATCTGTTGCGGTATGGGCGCGTGTTGCGGCACGATGCCGCGCACGAAGTACTGCGGTATGGTGAAGTGCGGCCCCGGGTGACTCGCCGCACCGTACTGAGGACATTCGAACTGGAACAATATTACCCGTCAAAATGAACCCTACAACTCCCTCTTCCAATGTCGGCAACGTTAAAACACACGATTTGATTAAGTAAATACAGTAAAAAATCTTAATAGCACCGTTCGTTCGTTAAACTTCTTATAACATAGAGGTGCGCCTAATTGGTTGGTTTACCTCACGATACAACCTTATTTGATAGACTCTACAGGATGGTTTTTGAGAAGGGCGGTGATGGCCAATTCAGATTCTACGACGATTAGAGAAAAGTCGTGAAAGGAGTCATGCCCTCGATTTAATTTAAACCAACAACTGATGACCCGAATGATTTTTCAAAAAAAAAATATATCCTGTATTGTTGAACCGATGGACTCTGTTGCTGATGAGGATCAAACTTTAGAAAGATATATTATATTACTAAAAATGAAAGCAAACAGAAAAAAAAATATAATTTGTTTTACATATCTCATTTTAACCTAACTAATAAGTTGCTCAAAATGGTTTCCGTTCACTCCAATGCTTAAGTTTATACGTCTCTCTAATGACCTTACATTTGATATCTTACATTTAATACTCTCTAATGACCTTACATTTTGATGCATTTGATACCATAACAGGATTCATACCCTAAAGAATTACAAAAAAAAAGATAAGATTTCTTAAACAAATTTGAGTAGGAGGTGAGTTTTCATTCGTATAAAATAATAAAACAAAAAATTTGGTGTTTCCTCTCTTTTTTTGTAAAACATAACTTTGCAAAGATTGATCCTTATCAGCAACAGAGTCCATTCGTCCAATAAAACAGGATATTTTTTTTTAATCGTTCGGGTCGTGGGTCGGGTGGTATAAAAGGCATTCATTTTTTCAAAATTGATGTCATTTCTAATATACTAGATACTAGTACCGCTTCGGAAGCAAATGGAGCTCTGAAAGAGAAGAAGAGGCGCAAGAAGCTCTCCCAGAATTCTTTGCGCTCTTTTAAATGAAATATACAATATTGTACTGTCATTGCTATAAAATAATCATAATCTGGTCCCAGGCTGTCGGATCACTTAGATATTCAGCTGTGGAGTAGTAGAATCTACGAAAGAGCCACTTTTTAGAGCCAATTTAAAACTAGTTTAGTGAACAATGAAACAAGTCCATTCAATGTGATAGTTCGTTGAAATTTCGCAACGCTAGTGTAAAAGGCGTGTCACGCATAAGATTGGTTCTCCCGTCCATCCGGTACCCAGACTTATTCGCTCTAGTGGATGCTGGATGACTCTCCATATCAAGCAAAATTTTCCATTAATATAAAACTAGAATAACGTTTAATAGAGACAAAGGTTGGGCTTTGCCTCCCACTTGGAAACCAGCGTTACTAAACGCATCTCGCAATAAGACCCATAGTGCCGATGACCACGTAGTGGACATTGTGAGTACATTCTGTGCTCCCGTGGACACCAATAGTGGCGTAGTGTCAGTGTTACGGTGCTAGTCATTACCACCGGCGTCCCCCGCGCTGGCAAGCCGCGCACTAAGAGCACAAGTCCGCAGTAAGAGGCGGGACGTTCTCGCGAACCTACCACACTCAACCTGATAAAGGACCTCCCAATGGTCCGAAGCTAGTTGGTACCCACGATCAAACGTGAGTAAAGCCGTATTATCGATTATAATGTACATAACCTAACACGAGACTAATTCTGTTACAAAAGAAGTTCAGTGATTGAGCTCGTAAGTGTGAGTGAGAATGCAATATTGATAATATAGCTTTAACCTTAAATGAGGTCAAAAGGCTTCAGTAGCTAGAATCAGTACTTCACCATAATAATTGTACTTGACTTTAAAAATTTCTATGCAAGTATAGTTACCTTGAATGAATGAATGAATGAAGCCTTTATTGCAAGCAAACTAAAAGGTACATTTTTAACTTATGCTACAACTTAATATACTAAATGATTATAATTATATTTCACCTAATATATGTTTTATCTTATGTTAATCATTGCTCGCTTGTCCGCCGACATAGGCGTCCTCCAGCTCTTTCCACATTTTCCTGTCGTAAGTTGTTCTGCTCCATATTGATCCAGCAATCTTTTTGAAATCATCTTCCCATCGTATCGTTTGTCTTCCTCTATTTCTTTTTCCATATCTTGGATACCACTCTATAATATCTTTTGTCCATTTATCTTGTTTGCTTCTTATCACATGTCCTCTCCAACGCTATTTTAGCTGCATAATTGTTTTTACCACACTTTCCATGTTTGGTTTCATTCTTATGTTTGTTTTTCTTATTTTATCTTGCTTTATTATTTTCATCGTGCTGCGCTAAATTTTAATTTGTGAGAGAACAAGTTTGGCACCCATAAGTCATGCAAGGACGTAACACGTATTAAAAAGTTTTGTCTTAATGGATTGGGATATGTGACCACTTTTCATTATTTGTTTGAGTGACCAGTACCTTCGCCAAGTACTTGCTATCCTTTGTTCAATTTCCTTATTCATATGATCTTTAGTAGAAATTATCTGACCCAGATACACATAATCATCTACATATTCAATGGCTTTGCTGTCTATTTCTATACTTTCATGTGTAATGTTACTCATAATTTTAGTTTTTTGGGTGTTCATATGCAATCCTACTTTTTTGCTCTCTACAGGTAACTCTTGTAACATCTTCTGCAGTGCTTCTGAAGTTGTTGCCAGGATAATAAGGTCATTTGCAAACCTCAATTGATGTATACGTCAGCCGTTGATGTTGACCCCGTATAGTTCCCAATCTAGTCCTCGAAAGATGCCGTCTAGAACTGCAGAAAACAGTTTAGGAGATAATGGGTCACCTTGCCTTACCCCTTTTTGTATCTTAAATTCTGTACCTACTGTTTCCAACCTAACTTTTGCCGAGCTACCGGTGTATATCTTATTTATCAAATTTATATATTTTCTGTGTACTCCTTGTTCATAATATATTATCAAACATAAACATATATTACTATAGTGAATCCTAAAGACATTTACGAGGGGCGGTCAAAAAGTTCGCGGAATGGCGGGGTTGGCGGGGGTGAGGTCGCTCCTCCAGGTAGCCGCTACTTGAGTAACTCATAATTACTATATATGCCAATTTCTAGCCTAATTGGGTCATTAGCTTTCGAGTTACAAACGAGTGAACAAGTAAATCGGGAACAAACTAGCCACTATGGAGAAAATTGAACATCGCGCCGTCGTAAAGTTCCTCACCAAACAAGGAAAAACGCCTCAAACTATTTTGCAAGAGATGTTAGCTGTTTACGGAGACTCTGCTCCTGGTAAAACCATGATTTACAAATGGCACGGCCTTTTCAAGCAAGGAAGGGAGTCAATTGAAGATGATCCTCGACCTGGACGGCCCATTGAGGCCACTACGCCGGAAATCATTGAAAAAGTTGAAAAACTTGTATTGGAAGACGGAAGGTTGAAGAAGAAACAACTTGCAGCATCAGTTGGAGTATCAGAAACCACAATTTTAAATATTCTTCATCAACATCTTGGCATGAGTAAAGTGTGTTCAAGGTGGGTCCCGAGAATGCTCACGCCGCTGCAAAAACGTGAGCGCGTCAACTGTTCCCGCGAGTATTTGGACCGCTGTGGAGAAGTTAGGGAAGAAATTATGGCCCGAATTGTAACCGGTGATGAAACTTGGGTTCACCACTATGAGCCTGAGTCAAAGCAGGAGTCGATGCAGTGGCACAAAAAAGGCACACCACCCCCAAAAAAATTTAAAGTGTCGCAATCGGCCGGAAAGATCATGGCGACTATTTTTTGGGATACTGAAGGTATTCTTTTGATCGATTATAAAGAACGTGGTGTTTCTATAACGGGAGAGTACTACGCTTCCCTATTGGACCGATTAAAAGAAGCTATTAAAGAAAAAAGAAGAGGAAAACTGACAAAAGGTGTACTCCTTTTGCACGACAACGCGCCCGTTCACACGAGTCATGTTGCGACGGCTGCCATTCATCGATGCGGTTTTGAACAACTACGCCATCCACCCTACAGTCCAGACCTGGCCCCTAGCGATTTTTATTTATTCCCAAAGATGAAGAAAGAGCTGCGTGGAAAAAAATTTAGAGACGATGATGAAGTCAAGTCGGCGATTTCGGCGTATTTTGACGCCCAAGACAAAACCTATTTTTTCGACGGTATTAATAAGTTATATGCCAGATCCCAAAAATGTATTCGTGTTAAGGGGGAATATATTGAAAAGGAAAAATAACATAATGTATCATTTCATCTTTTTTCCCAGTCATTCCGCGAACTTTTTGACCTCCCCTCGTATGTTTGATCGAGTCAAACGCTTTACTATAATCAACGAAACGAAACGAAAAAAATATGATTGATTGTACTAATTAAATTTTTCAATGATTTGTCTGATTACCAGTATATGGTCTACGGTGAGAAATTATTACGACAGCCTGCCTGATCTCGAGGTTGAGACTCGTCTAATATTTTCGTTATTTTATTTAAAATTATTTTTGTGAAGACTTTATAAAGATTTGGCATTAAACGTATTAATTAGTCTGTAATTTTCAATCATTTTCGTGTCTCCCTTTTTATAAAGCAGTATTATTGTGGTTTGTTTCCATTGATTGGGTATATTTTCACTTTCGACGATTTGATTAAAAAGTTTTGTTAAGATCGGGATAGTTTCAGATATTGTTCCTTTGATAAGTTCGTTACATATTTATCTTCTCCTGGTGCTTTATCTTCTTTCTGAGTTTTAACCGCTCTCTCAACTTCACTCAACGTGTATGATGTATTGGGTTAATATTTTCTTCTTTTCCTTTTGAATTGTCTTCGTATAGATTTCTATAAAAATTCGTAGCGACCTCGAATGTGAGTAGGTTTTGTGTCAATAGTTCCTGCCCCTGTATTTGATAACTTGGAAATCCATGATTTATCACGATTCAAAAGTTTTTGGGCTTTTTGAACTCCACCTGTTCCGGTCACACCGTTCGATGTGATCTTGAATTAAATCCATTTCGGAAGTTTTTCTGTGTTTTCTGATACTCTCGTTGAATTTTTTGCTAACATCTCGTATAGCCTCTCTGTTATTTTTACGATCTCCTAAAAAGATATTTCGAATATTTAAAAGTTTTCTTGCGTCTTTTCCTATGTGATCTTTATTTATTACATGCGGTGTTAATATTTCTTTAAATTTTGTCAAGTGTTTTCCTAAAATATTATATTTATCTTGGATACATATTGTTTGGTTGTATAGTTCTTAGAGATTGCTTGTATTCCTTTGATTTAATCGTGTCCCATAGTAATCTATGATCGGAACTAAAATTTAAAGTATTTATTATCCCCACGTTTTCGATTGCACGAGGTTTGTTAGATAATATAAAATCAATCGCATTGTAGCTTTTTTTATCAGGTTATATATCCATGTCTACCTTTTCTTTACATTTTTCCTAAATTGGGTATTAGTTACGACTAAGTTAAATTCAAGGGCAAAGTTTAGTTAACCGCTGATCGTTATCGTTACGTTTCCCATAGGTATATGGGCCTGTTACTCTTTTATCTTTCTCTGTTTGTTAAAATCTCCCATTACTATTAGATTATTATGATCCATATTCTTTTGAGTGTTTGTTAGTAATTCATAGAAGTCATCTTTTTCTTTATAATCTGTATTTTCATGAGGACAGTAAACTTGTATTATTGTCCAGGTCTTTTTGTAACCTGGAAGCTTTATTTTTAATACACATAATCTGTCAGAGACATGTATAAATTCTTCGATCATATTTCTTAGTGAGATTATATGGTCGGTTTGTTCAAGCATTTAATTTTTTAGCTTTTCAAATAATGACAGTAAATTTTCATTCACTGTGCTTAGGTTAAAAACGTAATTTAAAGTTGGTGAAATTTTATATGTATTATGGCAACTCTGAGCGAATGCTAGATGTAAATTTTTGACACATTGACAATGTAAATTGTTAGCACTGACAGATGATAGATTGTTGGATGTTGATGTAGAAATTATTATAACCTACAAGATTTTCAATGTTTTGTATTACTTTCTACGTTCTGGGACTATTAGTTATTTATGAAATATAAGCTTTAAAATGTTCACGATTACATACTCACTATTTGTCACAATTACTTTTTCAAAAGTGTTTACTAAAAACTGTGTAATGAAAAAATGTTTACTTAGCGGCATGTATTAACAGGTATGTGTTATAACTTTGGCAATCGAAAGCCAACCCCAACCCATAGTTACCATACCTAGGTATATATTGTAAAAGATTATAATCAAATTTGAATTTGATTGATGAGGACTTGTAATCAGATACGGGTCATTTTTTCATGAATTATCAGAACAAGAAAAGGTATTGTTTTTAATAAATTGACTCACCTGCAGCTGGTAGATCTGCGGCGGGTAGGGGTGCGGGTGCGGGTGCGGGTGCGCGTGCGCGTGGTAGAAGGAGTAGGGCAGCGCGTAGGGCACGGGCAGCAGCTGCGCGCGGAAGTCGTCGGGCTCGTCGTCGGCCTGCCGCAGGAACAGCTCGTGCCAGTAGCGGGCCACGGTGTACAGCACCTCGGGGTACACGCCGCCGCCTGCGACCACTGGCACTCACACACAGCTTGGTACAGACGGGTGGCGTGCATTCAAAGAGAAGGAATACTTTCTTCAAGGAGCTGCCACGTACTATAAAGCTGTGGAATGAGCTTCCTTGTGCGGTGTTTCCGGGACAATACGATATGGGTACCTTCAAAAAAAAACGCGGACACCTTCCTCAAAGGCCGGCAACGCTCCTATGATTCCACCGGTGTTAAAAGAGAATGTGGGCAGTAATCATTTAACACCGGGTCATCAGTGTACTCGTTTGTCCTCCATTTCCTTAAAAAATTATCAAGATAGCTTTCCTGTTCTATATAAATGTTCTTCATTCTTGCACGCTTTCTTTATGTTTTCCTATGAAAATAAGGGACGAGACGAACAGAACGTTCAGCTGACAGTAATTGATACACCCTGCCCATTACAGTACAGTGGTAGTCAGGATTTTTTAAAGACCCAACAATTCTAAGCGGCACTACAACTGCGCTCATCACTTTGAGATATAAGATATTAAATTCATTTGCCCAGTAATTTCACTAGATACGGCTCCTCCAGACCGAAACACAGTAATGTTTACACATTACTGCTTCACGGCAAAAATAGGCGCCTATAATCTAACCGGCAAACTGTGCAAAAGTCTTCCCACTGGTAAAAATTCTTAAAATATAAAAAACACGAAAAACGAACAATATTACTTCAAAATCCAAAAATACTTGTATTGTACGTTACTTCGCAGCCATTTGTATTATACGTCAAAATTTCTATAGACGCTCACAAGTGGCACTTCAAATAGACACAACAATTAGCTGTCAAACATATGGAACAGCCTGTCCAGTGGTATTTATACAGGTCAGTGCATGTAACAGGTCTCATCGATGATACAACAAATATGTGGTTTTTTTTCATGACAAATATACCTTTAGCGGCCGCCTCGACGATCAGACAGGCTCGCTCGAGCATGTGGTCGCTCTGCTCCTTACACTGCAGCACGGCACGTTGGATCTCGTTGTAGTTGAGCGCATGCGCGTGAGGCAGCACTGACAGCGCTAACTCGGCCGCCGCGCTCACCGTCGCTAAGTCGCGGCCCGACGACGCCTGCGCATTCACAACTATGTATGTAACCATCCACTTGGATACAGAGTATGTCGATATATAAGTATTTCATAGGATATAATAAACTACTTTTTAGTTTTACTAAAAAATGGCTCTGTCGTTAATCCTACTATTCAACAGCTGAATATCTAAGTAATCCGAAAAATGCTTGGACAGTTTCTTGCACCGCTTCTTGTCTCTCAGAGCGCCATTTGCTTCCGATGTGGTAGTAATATCTAATATATTACAAATGACATGAAAAAGAATTGTAAAGTAATCATTTTTGAGAAAATAAATGCCTTTGTTTATGTTATAATGTTTAAATCAATTTCGAATGTGTGATGAACCACTGTTTACAAAACAGTCTTATTTGCGCATAAAAGGCCCAAACTGTTTTTTTTTTGTTTTATAATCCAACTCTTAACTTATTAAAATTTTAAAAACAACTTTTGGTATTTTATTTTCTTTAAGAATGGCTGCTACAAATATAAAGACCATAAAATACGGATTCAATGTTTCAAATTAAGTTTATGTATCGATCAGTGATGAAATAGTATGGTCGGAACGGTCGAGGGTATGTCTACAATCAAATCTCCATGCTCGTCTACTGAAGACTGAAGATTGCAGATAGCATTTTTATCTAAACAAAGTCGTCTGTAATATTACTTTATCGCCACGCATGCTTTAAATCCTCTATTAAAGATTCTAAAACAAATTATTGCCAACATTAAAACAGCCAATGTTTATTAAGAACAAACGTTATTAGGACTAAACTAGCCGGGCTAGGTTGAAGTGTACTAATAATAACGAAATACCAATATGTGTGATAGCGACAAAAGTTGCTTCATATTGGTGATGATAGATGATACAAATTGGTCCTATAAAATCAACCACCTTATCTGCGATGCCGGCAGCTTCGGGCGGCGTCAGGTGACCTTCCCACGCGTCGATAAGAAACAATATTGCTGGAGCACCTATGTCCATCGCTTGACCTACAACACAATATATAAAATATTAGTATTCATTGATTTGCATAGCATATAAACTTTTCCTCCTTATAACGGTTGTGATATTATCCTGATTTGACATTAAATACTCTCCTAATAATGTCTTTAGCAATTAAATGACACGACATTACCGAAAACTAACAAATTAACTGGATTTTCCTTGCATACAATAAACTCAATATCAGGAGGACTCAAACCCAGTATCAGCTCGATCCAGTTGATCACGTGCAACGCAGAGCAGCTCAAATTGTCGGGACCCAGTGATCTGTGAACGACTGGATCTTTGGTGTTGCGTAGAGACGTCGCTTCATTGTGTCCTCTACCGCATTTATCACGGAGAGTGTTCCGAAGAGCTGTTTCACCTGAATCCTGCGGCCGAATTCCACCTTCGCACGACACGCCACAAATTAGGATATAATCCTCACCATCTGGATGTGTGGCGGTCCTCCACAGTGCGGTACCTTCAAAAAACGCGTACACCTTCCTTAAAGGCAGGAAACGCTCCTGTTATTCCTCTGGTGTTGCAAGAGTATGTGGACGGCGATGATCACTTAGCACCAGGTGACCCGGTACGCTCGTTTGTCCTCCTTTTCCATAAAAAAAGAATATAAACAACCTCAGCTCTAAACCTCAAACTAATCTAAAATATAATAAAATTATAAATGTCTGTTACTCTTTCGTATCTCAACTAAGCGTACTATAGACCTGTAGGAGGGGGACACAATAACCTACATTTTAACAATGTCTCGTCGTGTGCAAAAAGGAACCAAACTGACCTGTTATCCAACTGACGTGTGAAGAGTATGTCCGGCTCAGCCAATTGGCGCTAACGCAGTTATGGAGTCCCAATGCATATAGGCCCAGTTGGAAGGCCGCCATGTGCAAACCTCTGTTCAAAAATAATTACATTAATCATTTAAGCAGATTTATTATCATTTCAGTATTTAAACCGGACAGTAATATGCGTAGACATTATTATTACTGCGTCATTTTTGAGTAAATATATTTAAAAAGAGTTTTTGTTGGACAAAAAAACCTAAAAGATGTGTTTGATATCTTGAAAATTAAGCTGGCGCATGTGAGGTTCCCCTTTCCCATTTAAAGTACATAGAATTTTTTTTTTTGTATTAATATTTCTTTTTTCTAGATAAACAAAAAATGCGAGAGAGAAAAACATCTCTAACGGAAATACAGAAATATAGTATGGTAAGCGAATTTTAGTTACTGTAACCGATTTTTATTGACAGGTCGTTAACAGTCTGCCACAGTTGGCCTTAGTTCCTTAGTATTTTAAATATTAAACCATTAGGTAAAATACACATTGACAAATCAAAATTGGTTACGCATTATAATCAGACTGTCAGGTCATCTATAAATTAGTACATTCTAAGTATGTAGTAGCATGTGATTTATGTGAATTTATTTATTACAGTACTTTCAACGGCGCCTATTTCTGCCGTGAAGCAGTAATGTGTTAACGTTGTTGTGTCTCAGTCTGAAGGACGCCGTAGCTAGTGAAATGACTGTGCAAACAAGACCTAACATCTTTTGTATCAAGGTGACGAGCGCATTTTTAGAGCCGCTCAGAATTTTTGAGGTTTTTCAAGAATCCTGAGCGGCACTGCATTGTAATGGTCAGGGCGCACCAATTACCATCAGCTGAACGTCACGAACGAATGAAGCTCGTCTCGTCCCTTATTTTCATTTAAAAAAAATAACATCAATATTTTATTGGGATTGCATTGGTAATCTTTCATTATTTTCATAATTCCATGTGTTCCAATGTTGTCCCGGTTTGCCTTGATTGATGTTAAGGCCTATCATTTAATCTGTTGTATGGTATGAAATTATGATTTTTAGCTACTCACGTTTTTTCATGAAATTATGATTTTTAGCTACTTACGTTTTTTCTACCAGTTAATATCGCAAAATGTTAGGCATATTTTATACAGCCGTGTTGAAAAATTGATTTAGTTTTTTTTACAGGTTGCAGAACAGTACATAGTAATTATTGTTATGGATATTATTCCTTATTTTGTAATTCAGTTAGAGTATTTCATAATGAAAACGCGATAAAGACATACTTGGGATTATTTCTCACCTGTGAGGTCCATGAAGTTCTCTGGCACATGAGGTTTGTGTAAACAGGCTTGTGCTAGATGATCCTCCTGCCTTGAACAACACGGACTTAGCCAGCTCGAACATAAAGTGGGCAGACGCTTCCGATGGCTGGTTGGGGACTGATGGATACTGCCGCTTCCCCTTGTATCTGGACAGATCAATTCAAATTGACAGTCTGTAAGATATTGCCTACTTTATGTATTAACTTCATGCACAAATATTTCAGGGCTCTGTTTATTTTGTTTTTAAGTAATAATAATATTGACACAGTCTACACAAATTATATTGCCCCAAACCAAGCATAGCCTGTACTATGGGTACAAGACAACGATATATTTAATACAATATACTTACACAAACATACATAAATACATACAAACATCAATGACTAGGAAACAAACTATAAACAAATAACTATGAAGTTTTTTCATAAGACATTCTTAGGGGAATTTATTCATTACTTTTTTATGGAAAAGGATGACAGACATGTTTACGATTCATGAGATGTTAAGTGATCACCGACGCATACAATCTCTTGCAACAACACCAGATGAATCACGTTTTCGTATAATTCTTGATCTAATGTGAATGCTATAGCGATACACCATCATCAGCCGGAAGACGTCCACTACTGGACAAAGGCCTCCCCCTAAGATTTCCACGACGATCGGTCCTGCGCTGCCCTCATCCAACGTATTATGATCTTGACCAGATCGTCGGTCCATCTTATGGGGGGGTCTACCAACACTGTGTCTTACGGTACGTGGTCGCCATTCGAGGACATTACTGCCCCAACTGCCGTCTGTCCGTCGAGCTATGTGGCCTGCCCACTTCAGTTTCGGAATCATTTGGGCTATGCCGGTAATATGATGATAGCGATACACCTATGGCTTTCAACTTACTCCGAATATTATCCGTTTTTTTAATCCAATATTGATGTTTATTACAATTTAGTTAGTTCTTCAATAGTTCGATTGTATTTCAACTGGTTTTGACATTAGACATTGTGTGACTAATCTATTTATTATTATTATTATGTGACAAGTACCTGTAATGTATATAACTTAGCTTTAAAAATTGTACTTATTAATTTGACATATTATACATAATTATTTTTATGGACAACTACACTAGCGCATTAGGTTCACTCTGTAATGTTTATTTATTTATTTATTTAAAGGTGCTCCAACAACACATACACAATGCACTCTTAAACTTAAATATTGCAGAAAAATAGTTCCAGTGTATGAGTCAATTACAAGTGCACACAACATAAATAAGAATCATTTCTATTAGGCACTTATATATAACACAGAGACTTATACAGTATATAAAAAAATATGATAATAAAAAAAAATATATATGGAAATAAAAAAATATAATTGTTTGGTTTAAGTTTTAGAAAAATATAATTATTATTAAATTCTTTAAAAATGTTGCTATCGCTGATGAAATCAGAGATTTTAAACTCCAAAGTTTATTCTTGGGAAGCAACTTCCAAATTTTTAATTGGATATTTCAAATTATATATAATTAATAACTGACCCAGCAAATGTTGTATTGCCATAAAAGTAATAAAAAAAATCAATAATTACAATTTAGAGGGTATAAAAATAGATAACTACCAATTCTCAGACCTACCAATTATATCGTACATAAAATTTATCGTACTACAATAATCATTATATTCGATTGCCATATTGCAACTTTACTGTGTGTCTGTGAATGGATTAGAATAATATTGAAATCGCGATACAAAAGTAAGTGTATGTATATTTTAATGCTGAAACATAATTAAATAAATTTAAAAAAAAATGCTACGGCTGAACAAACCTTATCACTTAGGGGTATGAAAATAGATAGTGGCCGATTTTCAGACCTATTGAATATGCATATAAAATTTGGTAAGAATCATTAAAGCCACGAGAGTTTTATATATAAGATTCTATTCGGTTCAAATTTTTCTTTAAGTCCTTCTTTTTGTAATGTAATATTTTTCATAGTAAGCGTTATGTTGTAATTGACTCTCTAAGAAACTAATTTTAAACCTAAAAGACCAACACAGCCCTAGGCTCCTGGAGTCAGTACTGCTGTGTGTCCCTGACGAGTACGTAGGACGGCGGCGGCGACCACCGCTGCTGGTGGTGCCTCGTGCACGCCGAAGACTTAGACCTGTTCTCTTGTTCGATGAGTGAACTCACTAGAGCTGCCTATTGTATATTTTGTATTCAATTAGAGTAATATTATCTAGTTAATTAAGTTTTTCTTTTACGAAATATGTTTTTCAAAGATAGTATTGTTATAACTTTATTTTTTCATTACTCTGTCGCATTAGGTTAAACCTGTAATGATGGATGTAGTGTGGTTATATAAATAAAAAAAAAAGGTATGACCGCGCCTTAAGAAATATTCAAATGCCGTTGCGGTGTGTGACCTGGAGTCCTTGATCCGCGACATCCCGTGTGTCTGCGATGAGTGCGCGGGCTGCGACGAGTGTGGGGGGGAACCTCCTCCCCCTCCACCTCCCCCTCCCTCTCCCAGCGACACGCGCTCCATGTCGCTCGCCAGCGGGCACACCGGAGCTTGCTATGAAATCGACAAATATATTAGGCCTTTTTAAGCTGATGGTAATTGATACACCCTGCCCATTACAGTGCAGTGCCGCTCGGGATTCTTGAAAAACCTCAAAAATTCTGAGCGGCACTACAATAATTGTGCTCGTCACCTTGACACATAAAATGTTTTAAACAAAAACTTACGTAGAACCATGCCGTTTTACATAAGTTTTTTTTTAAAATATAAAAGTATATAATATGAACAAGAGGCCCACGTGTTGAAAAGTGGTGAAACACCCATGGAGATCCGCAACACCAGAGGTCATAAGATGCGTTGCCGGCCTTTAATTAGGAGTATTCTCTAATCTAAGTGTGTATACGTCACTCGAACGGTTAGCTCAGTTGGTTAGAGCACTGGCACGGAACGCCATAGGTCGTGGGTTCGAGTCCCGCGTCGTTGATATAAATTTTGTTTCTTCAAAATTTAATTTGTGTGTAAGCAAGTTGAGCAATTTAATCGCTCCGTCACTTATTGGCATTTAAAAATTACAAGTTTTAAATTTTTTACCAGCGGGAGGCTCCTTTACACATGATGCCGGTTATATTATGGGCATCACAACGGCGCTTAATTCTACCGTGAAGCAGATTACTGTGTTTCGGTTTGAAAGGCGCCGTAGCTAGTGATATTACTGGACAAACGAGACTTAACATCTTATGTCTCCAGTTTACGAATGCAATTGTAGTGCCGCTCAGAATTTTTGGGTTTTTCAAGAATCCCGAGTGGCGCTGCATTGTAATGGACAGAGCAATTACCATCAACTGATCGTCCTGATCGTCTCGTCCCTTATTTTCATAAAAAAAAATCTAGAGAACGTAATAAATACATAAACTCACAGGAACGGGCACGGTGGGCACAGGAGGTACCGGGGGTACGGCGATCTGGTAATGTGTGAACTGATCGACGCGGTTGAAGCGCGGGTTAGTCGTATAGTACATGCTGATCATCGGGCCCTTTGTCAGCTGGTGAATGTCGCGGTCCAGGAGCTGACAGAAACATAACATACATATAGATAGACATCAAACATAGGCAGTATCCCCGCGCCTTGAAATAGGAACGGGTCGCCATCTTTGTGACGTCAGATCCAAGCATACACGCTTCGTAATCCTCCACTAAATCCCTTTGCAAACTGAGTATTAGCGTTTAAATAAAAGACTGTTAAAGTATGTTTTTACATTCGATTTTTGCGTAAAAGTTACATTTTTATTTTAGTTAGCCCGACGTTTCAAGATCTTTCCAGACCCAGAGTTAACTTAAATTAAAATTAAAATGTAACTTTTACTCAAAAATCTCAGTAGAATTTTTACATTTAAAAACACGTTACAATTACACGCGTTTCAATCCTATTAGTGGCTCACGACACAGTTTCGTTCCCGCTCCAACGCGGGGGCTAAATACACATCACACAATAATAGACTATACACCTAGGGAATAAAGCACAATCTTATGTCAAGGGCGCCATACTGGAGTCATTTTTAAGTCCTGAGAGAAGCGAGAGATTCAAGCCGCCCAAAACTAGAACTATCTTTATTCCAGAGATGAATAATCTACTATTCACACCTTCTGCGAGGCAATAAATAAAAAGGTATAGTTTCAAAAATAAAACAATAGTAAGTTATTTACTATCGAGGGACTATTTAAGCCCTTCACTCTTTTTGTTGTTCTTCATTAATCAAAGTCTTCATAAGAGTATATCACTCTTAAATTACTAGGGAGTCAAATCAATATCGCGTGACTTTCATATTAGGGTAATGTGAAAATATTTGAGTGTTTAATAAACAAATATGGCGCCTTTATTCTTTTTGTTTTAGTGTTCTGTTTATAGTTGCCTGCTCGATCAGACGACAGGCCGATAAAACAGTTCTATTATTGAATACAATTTTTACTGACTTACAATGCCCGCATTTTCAAACGAATTTCAACCTTCCAAATTCAAACCATTCTACTCCCAAGGGAGCTACAACGTTTCCTCTGCGTTTTGAAAGGAAATAATGCATTTAATTGGACATTGTCGGGCAGGAGGTGTGATTATCCGGACATATTCTAATAAGAACTCGCGTTTGACATTATCCAGTTCTCCAAGAGCATTCAATTAACTTTGTAAAAAGGTTTTTATATCAAGTCTAATGACAAAATTGTTGCTAACTTTTTGCAAACCAGTAGCCCACAACTTCACCTTCGTTGATTTCATTTACGAGGGAATCCGTTTCGGACTGACACATGCTATTCCCAATATTACTTTTTTTTGTGCAGGACAATAAATCTAGACACAGCCTATGCAATATGACTATGACTAAAAATGTAATATAATGATCATAATGAATAAAAAAAAAATACCATGGATGTATTCCATTGATATTTTAGTGCAAGTGTCATTGAACACTATATCTTAGTTAAAAATTTTGAGTCAATTTTATTAGACAAACCTTTTTAGCCATTCTTTTAAATTTCGCAACATCCGCTGCCAAAATTTAAAATAACATTAACACAGATTAATAAAATATACTCAAAAGTAGTAAGATGGAATGTACTTTTTGCGAATTTTTTAATTTTTGGAAGGACATATAATTAATTAATATTAGTAATTGAAATTTGAACTTATGATTCTTTTAACCTAATGACAATGATGATAATATTTTGTAGTATGAATAAATACTGAACTTATTTTTAAGGTCATTTTTGGTTTGTGTGGCCAGGTAGTGTGCACATATTATATTTTAAATTTGTCCTCTATTGCTGAGGCGACACTGAGATACGACTGTCAGTGCGAAGCCGCGGCGGTACGTTAGTGAACAAATAAATAACAAAACTGCAAAACAAGCAATAGAAACCTATGGAATGACATTTCATATTGTTTTTTATATTTTTGGGAACTATTTTTCAATATTTGAAGATACAAGCCGGCACTTTGGATTTATACTTCATTGGGCGCGTGAGGGAAACATTTATGGAGTGGATTTTTATAAAAGAGAACGCCACCTGTCAACGTTCTAACGTAACGTAACAAGGCCTTTTTTTTAATACTTTAACCTTAGATTAAGGATTGGTATCCGCTGCGCTCCAACTAGATACCGCAATACCTAAGACCAATAGCTTTTGAAATTAATAAAATACAAAATAATTACTGATGATAATATGTGATCCCAGTGTCTTTCTTATTTCTTGTAGTATTATTTTTGCAATGTTTTACTACGGAACCTGGTATTTTAGTTTCAATTATTAGCAAAGTTTAACTGATCATGTGGCACGTCAAGGTCACACACCGAGACTGGCTCGAGTACGCCCATTTGGGCGTAGCATAAGTTTCCGCACTATGCGACTACGCCTGCGGTATCTAGTTGGAGCGCAGCGGAGGCCAATTCTTAATCTAAGACTTTAACTACCATAAGCCTCTTATAACCCATTTGTCAACTGATCCACAACCAATCGACGAGAATTCTGTTACGCGAAAGAAGGTGTAACTTAACACGCACAACTTTTTTACCATGACAAAACTAACTAATTTTCATTAAAAAAAACTGCTACTGACGTACAAACAGTGCGACTCATAGTGTTGTACTGACAAGAGTTTGTGTTTGCTTTAGTGGCCACACTTCTAGTGTTCATCTGACTATATTTTATTAATCCATGTAATTAAATTTACATAAATGTTAATTACTCTTCTTCCAATTACCTCATTAAAATATTATTAAACATTGCTTATAACATGATCCATGATGTTTTGAGACATATGTGTGTTAATAATTTGTTGTATTCAAAGAACCAAAAAGTATATGGGTCTTAAGTATATCATTAATATACCAAACATTATTGGATCGTTATAGCTAAATTATTTTATGCAAGTATAGTAATCAGTACACACGGGTTGTTTATTGCAACTCCACATCTATTGTGCGCCTATTTTGCGTGTCAATGGCCCTGGGTTCGAGTCCTTTCGAGCCTGTAGTCTTAAGTCGACCCTGGCCCAGTGCGAGATGGTCAACTTCACACACACAACCTTTGAATCTCTTCGCAGGTGTGTGTAGGTTTCCTCACGTTGATTTCCTTCACTGTAAGATCGTCGAATAAGCGTACATATGAATTCGAATGTTGGAAGCACGTTGGTACGTGGTAGGGATCGATCCGGTTTCTTCCGGTTCCGGCAACGGTCATAGCCTTATTATGCAAAATTAATTATTCTGTAATTAATGAGTGTTTCTTCATACAATACACTTTTATGACAGATAAAAATAAATTTTGAACTCTTTTTGCTGAGAATTAGATTCATCATGTTCTTATTATTTGCTGTTAACTGATCTTATCTCTATCTCTATCTCATCTCGTATCGTTTGATTTAAATTATAAATCAGAATGGATGGTTATATTGAGGTACTTTGTATAAGTACCTAGTACCTACCCAATTTTGAAAAAGATATTATATGAAACATTTTCTGTAACAAAAATTATTTTCCAAAAAGACCGTACTTTTAGTAATACAGTCAAAATCATTAAGTAATGTTATACATGGCCCAATTCTTGTAAGAATCGCAGTTTCTTTTGAAATATGTGCAATATTCACAAAAAAAGAGTATTGGCTTGAACAAACATATAAATTTAGATATAGCCAGCTATCTAAGACTTCCAAACTCAGAGCAGTACATTGGCCATTGCTTCAAAACAGCCTAATAATATAAAAATAAAAAATAAACTCGACAGTGGCAGAAAGTTACACAGATTATTCTATGACTGACAAAAATTAGTTTCAAATTCCAAAGAAAAACTATAGAAAGAACAAAATAAACATTAAAATTTTTCAAAAGTACAGAAAATACGAGGACCTCTTAATGATAACGCCTGACATTTTATAATAAAAACATACTAAGCTTAAATAATTTAGTTCCTGAAAAACGTTCGAAGCCACAAACATCACATTTTAAGGAATTCGTGTTTAAAGTTCAATAAATATTAGTGTATTCCATTTATGTGGGTTGGGCTACTAAGTCACGATTTCATTTAAAGAGTGACAGTTGGGCCGCCATTTTTTGTCAGACCGTTAATATGAATCACGTGACCAGTTTTGTGTTCTTAACTCAATTTCGACATGATTGTGGTTTGGAATGTTTTTCTGGAATTACGTCAATTATAATAACCAAAAAAACTATGTCTTACTCTCACGGACGAGTAAAATAAGAAGGACTCCGTGTCACCTTACATAACAGTGAGGCACCAAAATAAGCCGGTAAATGTGTAAATACATAGCCCCACGCAAACACTTACACTAATACAAGCCGATCGGCCGCCATTATGAGATTTGCCATCGTCTGTGACAGATCAGTTTCCGTCGCAATAAAATATTTTAAAAATGCCGTCGTGTGTTGTGAAAAAGTGTAAAAACAATACTATAAAAGTATTTGTTGATATATGATTATATATTTAAGGGAGAAAAAAATGTGTATCTGGTATACCCCGTACCCGCCCACCCACTAACATAAAGGTGTTTCACTTGCTAATATCACGGCGCGGAGTCCTCGTTTTTTTACTAGTCCGTGCTTACTCTTTGGTCTTTTATTTAGTAGAGTCAATCTCAATTCCTAACGCATCAGAGTAGGTAAAGTAAAGTATGAAACTGTACACTATTCGGTACTAGAAGACACGTATAGTACTGGGTAAATATTAAGGTTGGTTCGTAGACCGACTTCCTTACCTTGTTCATAATCCTGGCCAACTTGACCGGGTCATCCTTGTAGAAGGCCAGCAATGTGACAGCGAGATCACCCCGCTGTCGTCTCGTTCCCTCACACAGCAGCGGGTGATCCGCCTCCGACACGTTCGCTTTGAGTCCGAGTGCCGCCACAGCAGCCTCGAAACCGAGCACCTCATCACTGGGCACGCGAGACTGAGGCGAGATAAACAAACATATAATTATATACAATATACGTGCAACCAGGTGACCGAAAACAACAATGAACGATGAGGGTTATCACTTTAAAAACATAACAAATAGTTTAGATTAGCAAGAGCGACATCTCAAGTCAATTTGCTGATATGCAAATATTGGGGTTGAGCAGGTTATCAACTGTAAAGTAGATCCTGTAGATGAAGCCACAACCTGAGAGTTGAACAAAGCATACAAGATTTTATGACGATACGTCACTCGAACGGTTAGCTCAGTTGGGAGAGCACTCGCACGGAACGCGAGAGGTCGTGGGTTCGAGTCCCGCATCGTTCATAAAATTTTGTTTTCAAATTTTATTTGTGTATTTATCCCAGAAGTGAGGGTTATCACTTTAAAAAAACATAACAAATTGTTTCTTATACCTGCGCGTTCGTAGCACAACATATAGTATTAAAAATAAGATGCGAATATACCGGTGCCCACTGATAAATGATTTATTAACCGGCGCGAGGATCAAGGCTTTAGATCGGCCAATCAGATACTAATGCGTCTATTATCTATAGGTATCTCTCTATTACTACAGGAACTATCTGCACTATAGTTTGCCATAACAAAAATTTACAACAAAGAGAATAGACAATTGCGGCGCAAACAATACCCATGTATAAACACTCTGATCGACTTTATTTGGGGACCTAAATAAAGCAAATTTAGGTCCCCAAATAAAGCAAATCCTTATGGCCTATGAGTATTTTGTATGATATAGGTAAATATCAGAAAGGAAAACTTACCATGTGTTTGTTTTCTGCAGACGAAAGTACTAGAACTTCAAATAAGAAGCTTGCCAAGGATATCGGCAACAACGCAGGCCCGCGGCTCCTGTAATATTTACCAATTTTGATTTGTGATCAATTTTATAGGACTTTTTGCTGATAAATGTTAAGTCAATTTGGAGAGATAGTAGCAATGTGTTCCGCTCTCGCACACTTTTCGCTCTAATTTGCGTGACGTATTTTACTGTATTACTTACTACTGGGGATTCACTGCGTTTTCGGTCACGAAGGGTGAATCAAAGAATTTTTATTTATTCTTCTTCATTTTTATTTTCTTTTTTTATCAGATAGTCACGATATGAGCGAGACGTTTAACTGACGGTAAGTGATACACCCTGCCATTACAATGCAGTTCCGCTCAGGATACTTGATATAAAATTGATATGATATAAAAAGTTCGTAGAAACATCGCTATTGCACTAGTCATTTCGAGGCATCAGATGTTAAGTCTCATTGGCCCGGTAATTTTCTTTCTGATTCAGAGCAGACGCCGATATGGTACCCATCTACCTGATATCCTGTGCAAAAGATCCTCCCACTGTTAATTAAAAATAAATCAAGATTTCAACAAAAAAAAAAACACGAGAGCAATCTATGGTATAATAACTAACCGTAGAGTTCCGTCTCGGATTTGCTCCGCCTTCTCCCTGGCCAGTGCCAGCTGTTCAACTCCTGTGGGCAGCTTCTTGAGCAGTGCCACGAGTTCAGACTCCTGGTTGTTGAGCTTCACCTCGAGCGCCTTGGTACTCGCGGGCGGACGGGCCATCTCCAGCGCGAACAGACCCACGCGGAATGCTAGCTCATGGTGCTCACTGAATTCTGCTAATACCTGGCATGTTGAAAACATAAATTCTGATATCGGATTATGAATAATTATGTAACTTCTCAAACATCACTTTGAGAAGTCATCTTCAATTTCATCCTTATCAATAGATGAAAATAATCAAACAAAAAAATTAAACGAAATTTTAAACAGATCCTGTTTGAAAGGAGGGTGGCGAGAATGGACCCACATAATTTAATAATTAAGAACGCATCGTACAAGTACAAGTTTATATTAATTATAAACTTAAGTGTATACGATGTTTACACAAAAATTATTGAGGCGCTAAGATAGTCAAAAGAAATAAATTATTATAATTTATTAAAAAATAAGTCGTCTTGCACTATCGGAACGTTTTGCGCAATTTGAAATTGACATTTTTTTGACATGACAGTTTTTTTATATGAATTTTCCGACACCATCAAACTGTCTATTCAAATCAGTAATTCAAAATAAGATCCAATAAGATTATTAACGTTTGTTGATACTAAAATCATTAGGTAAGTATCTTTAAAAGATTCGATACCTGCTTGAAAAAATAATGATTTGTAAATCCTCAATTATTAGCTGCTGGCCAACCTTCCACATAAATATTATATTACCTTTTAGAAGACAGTAATTTGACATAGACATACGATACAAATTATTGATTGAACAATAGATATTGATAATTTATTTTAGGTTATATTTTACTTTTGGGTATATCTGGCGATTTAAAACTCACTATTTCAAATGTATGTGTGTGTGTGTGTGCGTGTGTGTTTGTGTATGTGTATACTCACAGTACAGAGGAATGCACACTTGGCGAGCGTGGCGGAGGCGAGACAGGACAAGCGATGACTGGCGGCACACAGGCGCGGAGGCGGAGCGTGACGCCGGCGCGGCTTACGGTGTTCCGCGCTGCCGTGGTAGCCCGGACCTGGCATGTAACAACACGAATTGAGAGATTGATAAACCGCCATCTTTATTACGTCATCGTGACGCTCTGGCCCAAGATTCAAAAATCACTGATCCCCTCGATCAGTGATTTTTTACAAGTTGTTGATGACAGCTTGCTGACATGTCGCAGACTTTATTATGAAAAAGTTCCTTCCGTGCTCCTGTCACAATAGACGAATATTATTAAGTTAACGAAAGAAGCGCGACTCGAATGATTACAAAGAATTGGATTAACACCAGAAACACACAAACTTGATATGCTCACTACTTAGTTAAGTCCAGTTATGTTTAGCGATTTATAGCGGCTTCCAGAGTAAAAGATTCCAGAAAATGTACAAAACAAATAAACAACAATTCATTTGAATTTCGTACGTTGTTTGCATGCTTACTGGGCGTTCTTACCGTTTTGTGTCGTATATTAAGCATTCTCGCCATCCTTCTTCTTCTTCTTGGCGTGCCTCTCCGACTAGCGAAGGTTAGCTTTGTATATTGCACTTTTTGTACTTAGCGAGGCGAAATATTCTGCCGCACTCGCCATTCATTCCTCTCTCGGATGTTGCGGAGCCAAGACTTTTTTCTGCGATCTAGGCCTCTTTTTCCGGCAACTTTTCCCATCATGATGAATTGTAGGAATGTTCGTACCTCTTGTCCTAAGCACGTGCCCCAAATATGCGACTTTCTTCATCTTGATTGTTTGCATGAGTTTATACATATATGTTTTTAACATACGTTTCTGATTGACGCGGCGCAGAACTTCCACATTCGTGAACTTGTAAGTCGTGTGAATTTCGAAAGCTTCTATACTTTTCCCGAGGTCTTCTTTAATAGTCCATGTCTCACACTTTATAGCAGGATGGGCCAGATGCAACAGCGCAGTAAACGAGTGCACAAGGAAATCTTAAGACAGCAGTTGCTACGTAAAGTCCTTTTTTCACATATTTTATTACGCTCACTCACTCGCCATGCGGTACCATTCTATTATTTAAATCTGTTCTAAGTAGAAATATACTCTAGATGTGGTTTGACTAGAGAATTGTAAATTATGTATCTTACATTTGTTGAAAGACATTTAACACAGCCATTTAATGCACCTGTTAGAGATCGTAACGTAGAACAAACCTTCTCAATATGTGGTTTCCAGTTTAGTTAGTAATCTAGCATGAGACCATGATATTTTTCACTTGTTTTCTTGGATATCACTTGACTATTTATGCATAATGGTTCAAAATCCAGTACCTTTTTATTTATGGCCGCAAAGATAACGTAATTTGTCTTGTCAACATTAATCGTCAGAAGGTTACTTTGAAACCACATGTTAAGACGGTCGAGATCCGTTTGTGCTTTTTGGATAACTTCCTGTATAGAATCACCAAAGTAGAAAAAACATGTGTCGTCCGCATAGAGATTTAGATCTCCTTTTAGCCCTAAAGCACTAACGCTATTTATGTAAACTAAAAAGAAAAGAGGTTCTAATATCGAACCCTGAGGGACTCCATGCGTAATAGGTTGAGGTTTGCTTTCATTCTGGCCTATTCTAACTACTTGGTACCTATTAGAGAGGTATGACTTTACTAAGTTGAGTGCACTGCCACCAACACCGATTTCATATAATTTATTAATTAGCTTTTCGTGGCTGACAGTGTCAAAAGCCTTTTTTAGATCTATAAAGACTCCAAGTGCAATTTGTTTTTGGTCAATATTGATTCTATTGTTTGTAGTTTAGGTCGACTGTTGCTGACAATGTATTTGACTTAGGTGTAAACCCATACTTTTTTTCATAAAGGAAGTTTATTGACTCAAAGTAATTTTGAAGGCGATTATAAATTACCTTTTCAAAAACTTTGGAGATGACCGGTAACAGAAATTGGCCGATAGTTGTTAGGATTTAGCCTACTACCACTTTTAAAGATTGGTGTCACTTTTGCAATTTTTAAACTATTTGGAAAAGTTTCTTGATTTAAGCATTTGTTTATGCAAAGTAAAGTAAGTAAGCTCTTCTATAATGTGGGTTTTAACACAAATTAGTGATTTCGTGCTGACACTATGCAGTCCAGACCTAGTATTAGTGCTTAGGATATTAATTATCTTATTTATTTCATTCAACTGATATTAGTTCTAAGTGATGGTAGACAGTGGGAACAGAACTAGCCAATTAAGATCCTATAGTAGAGATGAATAAGTTAAAATGTTCGCAGATATCTTTTTCGTTTTCTATTTCTCCATTTTCGGTTTCTAGCTTCAGTGGTTTAGAGTTTTCTTTGGATTTATTAAGAGAGAGAGAGTTGATTAGGTTCCACATTTTAGATGGCTTTTTTATGCAGTTTATAAAATGTTTCTTGTAGTATGACCTCTTGGTTTGACTGATTTCTATACTTACTTTATTGTGATGATCTTTAAACGATTTTTCTATAATTTTGTGATTAGGTTTGTTTCTCAAGTCCACCCAAAGTATATTTCTCTCGTTAATCAGGTTTATTATTTCTTTGTTTATCCAGTCTTGCCTGGGAGGATATAAAATTTTATATTTAGTAACTTGACATTTCTTCAGGCTGGTAATGTCTATTCTAAAACATTTAGATTTTTATTTACCTGTATGATTTTATATATCTTCGTATAGTGCGTTGCAATATGTTTAGTTATTTCAGTGGGATTGGGATGATATTGGTGAATTTCTAAGTACATCTGCTTATGGTCTGACATCGCAGGTTCTATTATACTTAGATTATACTTGATATCCTTTACATTGGTACACACATGGTCCAGTATAGTTTTAGATGTCCCAGTTTAAATAAAATTTGAAAACAAAATTTTATGACGATACGTCACTCGAACGGTTATCTCAGTTAAAAAAGCAATCGCACGGAACGCGAGAGGTCGTGGGTTCGAGTCATCGTTCATAAATTTAATTTGTGTAATAATCCTAAAGTGAGGGTTATAACTTTGAAAACATTTCGTGTATGCTAGTATACTGGCTGCCCACCCAGTAGCGGCGGGGGCGTGGCCAGCAGGTCGCGCGCCAGCCGGGCCCCGAGCGCGCAGGCGTCGCGCGCGTGTCCGTGCGCGTGCAGCCCCTCGGCGCGCGCGAACTGCACCTCCCACCCGCACTCCCAGCCCGCACCGCTGCCGGCTGCCGCGCTGCTGCACCCCTACAAATAACAAATCAAATCAAATAAAGACAATCTTTACGCACGATTGAAGTAAAACTTAATTATAATTAACTTTAGGTAATTAACAGACACATATGAATACTTTTTTTTGCTTATCTGAAAGCTGATAGACAAAATATGGTTTTTCGTTTGCCCTTATTTGTCCCACCCATTCTAGGACATCCAGTATAAAATAACAAAATTTTAAATTTTAAAATAACAAAAATTCTTAAAAAGTTGAAAGACAAGAAGATTTAATCTATACCATTAAATAAATACTTACATTAATTAAAGCCGTGTTATTAATAAATAATTGAATAAAAATAATTAAATTATTAATATCACGCATATCAATATAACGTTGTTATTGAATATTACCGAATATGGCTCTATGGGCTCGGACCTTTGCCTGTCCGATGGACGAAGAAAAATTAACGAATGTCGCAAACGTCAGTCTGAGAACTTTTATTTATTATTGATTACAAAATAGTCATAAATGAACAAATATTACTGAGCAATTTGAAACAATTTTTTAAACCATTAAATTAAAATGGTTAGAAATTATTTCAATTGACTTTTTTCTGCCGGAAGAACTAACGTTACTTCCAAAAATATCCTGAGTTACCCCCAAGTCACGCCTAAAGAAGTTTTACTTCAATAATAGTTTAAAAAGCTTTTATAGAAAATCCCACTAAAAATAGAAAATAAATCTTTATAAATTTGGATTACAAATAGTGTAAGTAAAAATGTTTTTTTGTAAAAAAAAAGCGCGGCGTGCATGGTATCAATAGTTATTAATATTTTATGAACAGGTATGAGTAGAAAGGTTAGTTTGATAATATCCTGAAAAGCACTCCTTTTTTAGTTTTTTAAACTATTATTTTTTTTTGTTATATTTAATTGTCATCAGTCCTTAATAAGTATGCCAAATTTCGAGTTAATCCGACGTCTTGCAGGGGGTCAAAATCATGTTCAAAGATTCCGTTACAAACTCTCACTAAGTAAAGTCAATTAGTTTAAATATAAAAAGTAAGTGAAGTGATGTTTGTTTAAAATGTTTTTTATTTTTACAAGATGCTTAATGTGACAATATAAATGTTACTTTGTAAATGAATATTCGTGAAATATATTTAACGACCGTCCTTTGCTTTGTAATTTTAAGTTTGTGTTTAATTTTATGGAATTTCAGGTTTGTTTGTGGTTAATTCAAATTTTACTATATGACGGCGCAATTTAATTAGTTAGTAGTAGTTAGGTTAGTTAGTCGAATGTTGCCAACATTGACAGATGACGTAACACCGGATACTGGGGCGGCGACCATTACAGGGTATATAAGGCAGTGTTTAATTTCTCTAGGGTCAGTTTGGATTGAGGAACAAGAGTGTAAAGAGGTTGCGCACGAGCCCCACGTGTTCAGGTGGAACGTCTGTTATAAAAAGTGATTGTAGATCTACCCCGTACTTTTATTATAACAAAGCCCTTGATCTCCTCGCCCGCCTACCCACGTAAATAATGGATACTTCACAAGGAAACCCTAATGTGCCCTTATCAGAAGTGGGATATCGAGGGCTTACTATTGAGGAGATCAGTAATGACACACCGGCCCATCGAGAACAGACGCCGGAGTACCAAATGCTTGACAAAATTGAGCATCACTGATTTAACTTGGCTGCACGTTAAAGAGATCTTGCTAGCCAGATTTCGACGCTCGATGCTTATGCAATATTATTTTGATGATATAATAAAATTTCAAACAGAGACTCGCGAAACCGCGACTGAAGCTGCAATGAGGCTGTGGAATCTCATTGAACGGGTGCCAAATTTTGATGTTATCAAAGACGTTATCATTGGACTGACTATTTCTGTGTTATCACAAAAAGATTCACTGATATGAAAATGGAAAATTGAATTAAATACACACGTTATTTCTACAAGGGCCCAGGCTTTGTAGAATACTTGGCGGCATTTCACTTAAGAGACGCCTAGAAGAAGCCAACTCACACGAGTGTGGTATTAAGCGACCCCGCTTAATAGACAATCAATTCGCCGGGAGCTGTCGCTTCTGCGGAAATCGAGGCCACAAGATGGATGAGTGTCGCAAGGGTCGCGACAGTATGAAGCCGTTGAAGAAACAAATAGAGATAATTGTGACCAGTTTCACCAGCGGAAAAAGGGGACACATCAGCAGCGTTTACCCCGAGAAGAAGTCTAGAGCGGAGCTGGCCACGCGCAAGGACGTCCACGTTTGCATGCGGAGCACGGCGAGAGGTCTATGGTATGCTATCGACGTTATCTGGTGAGACGTTTATATTTCTTTTAGATAGCGGATCGGCCTGCTCCTTGGTAAAAATTACCTGTGCCGAGAAGCTTTTTGGTACTTATTGCACTAACACGGTTTATTTAATGGGGATCGGCGGAAATGTTGTTAAATGCACGAAACAAATTCTTAGTAACCGGTACTATCGAAGATATACCCTTTTCAATTACGTTTCACGTTGTCCCTGATGATGCCATTTTGTAAGCGATTATTATAGGAAGGGATGTTCTCGACCAGGGTGTTCGTGTCGAAATGAGCAGTAACAATTTAATTTAATGTAAGTTCTTAAAAAAAAAGAAATTAATTATCTCGGATATGTTATTCGAGCGGGTGAAGTTAGACCAAATCCACATAAGATTCCACTCTTGTGGATGCGCCATCTCCAACCACTGCTACTCAAGTCAGGCAATTTCTCGGTTTGGCTTCATACTTTGGAAGGCTCATTCCTAATTTTGCAACGCTAGCCGGACCTCTGTACCCCCTCACTAAATTAAAGGGCCTATCACATGGTCTGACAAACACCGCGAAGTTCATAAAAAAATTATCGGTATTTTAATCTCAGGGCCCGTTCTGAGGATCTTCAACCCCGAAGTTCCAATAGAACTCCATACTGACGCAAGCTCAGACGGTTATGGAGCCGTTTTAATCCAGTGAGTTAACAATTTACCCCGTGATGTAGCCTATTTTAGCCGCCGCACCACTGATAACCAAATCTAGATATCATTCTTATGAACTGATTAGCCGTGGTGCGTGCTGTCGAGAACTTTCGCCTCTATCTGTATGTCCAATGCTTCACGGTTTTCACTGACTGTCACTCCTTGAAAGCGCCTAAAGCGAAAATTGACCTCTATCCACGTATTCACCGATGGTGGGCATATCTGCAGGCTTATGACTCCGATGTAGTCTATAAAGAAGGGCGCAGTATGGAGCACGCCGGCTATTTGTCAGTTTGTCTAATACTGTTGAGTCAACTTAGCATCGCGTAGAGTTATAAATTTAGTAGAGCTTCATGACAGCTGGCTTCAAGTTGAACAAAAAAGAGACCCTGAGAGTGCAGACCTTATAACCAAGTGTTCTAATAGTGAATTTCCCGAGGCTACGTCTCACACGTATGACGTTCGGGACGGCATTCTATATAGGAAAGTCAAGCGTAATAAAATCACTTCATGGTTACTTATCGTTCCACGATCTCTCATCTGGACTCTTATTAACCATGTGTACTGCGAAATCCAACACCTAGGATACGAAGACACTTGACAAAATTTCTGAAAAGTATTGGTTCCCGCAGATGGCAAAGAACGTTCGAAAGTGCGTTAACTCCTGCATAGTGTGCACGGCTTCAAAAGACCCTTCGGGTGTTCAGCAGCTACGTCTGCATCCCATCCCTAAAATTTCAGGACCTTGGCACACTGTCCACAAAGACTTCACAGGGAAACTGAGCGGGAAAAGCGACCGCAAGGAATATGCTTCAGTAATATTCAATAATAGATGGGTTCGTAAAATACGTTTTATTAGAGTACACCCAGTCTTCGCATGCTGCCTGCGCGGTTAGAGTGTTAAAAAAGGCTGTTGTGGCACCTAAAATAATAATAGCTGATCAAGGGAGATGTTATATTAGCTCGAACTTTAAAGATTTCTGTAAGGAGTACAACATTGAACTACACTTAATAGCAACTGGATCATCTAGAGCATCATGGATCATGGGCAAGTCGAACGCGTTATGCGCACCTTGAAAAGTCTGCTCACCATCATAGAAAGAACAATGAAGCGAACAAAGTATGTCGTGACGAACTTAGCAATGTTCAGTCAGCATTAAATAGCACACGGTATCGAATTACTGGTTTCACAATTGTTGGGATTAGTTAGGGTAGCACTGAATGTAGACTCACCAGAACGTGCCAATCTAGACGTTATCCGAGATAACGCAGCTAGCCGAATCCAAAATGCGGCTGCGGCCGAAGCCCAGCGTTTTGATAGTGGTAGGGTGCGAGTTACACCTTTTTCAACTGGAGATTACTTTTTCATAAAATGTAGTGAGCGAAATCAAACAAAGTTGGCTAGAAAATTCCGTGGTCCCTTTGTAATAACAAAAGTGCTCGATAATAATAAGTACGAACTAAAATCCATTGTGGGAGGTAAAAGCGTCCTTAAACACTCACATGAAAACATGCGTTCAGTGCAGAGGGGTTTTCAGGGACTAACAGAGATCGCGATAGGTATGCTTGACAGTGAGGAGGCTGAAACGGCGGTCGAGGGGGGTCACACTAACCAAATCCCACCAGTTGACAGCGACAGTGATAATATCTCAATTTCAAAAATTGGCACTCCGACCGCCAGCTCTGATCTCTCAGCTGACTCGGAAAGTATAGTATAATATTATCACTATGATTAGAAATAACTAGAACAGCATATAATCTTTATTTAACTTGATTCGTGTAAGTTAGTTGGCACTACAACAGCGCCAACTAACAGTTGGTAGCATCATCACGGTAGACGGTCGTGCCCTATATAAAAGCCAGAGATCAAGTTCGAGTGGGCATTACTTATTTTGAATTGTAAGGGGTAACGCTGCCCAAATTGCATTTATAGTAATAATAATAATGACCAACCCCTTCTACATAAATAAAAAATGAAATAACTGACCGCACTCACTGCGGCGGGTGCGTCAGCCGCCAAGCGCCTGGCCGCGGCCGTGTCGTAGAAGTACAGCTGACAGTCGTCGTCGGACACGTCGTCCCTGAGCGGCCGCGCGTCGTCCGACGACACCACGGGCGAGCTGGAGTCCTGAGAGTCCGTGTCTCCGACGTCACCCGACTCGACCCCCTCCACCCCTTCACCCTCTGCAACGCTCGCTTGCATCTCCTCTTCGTTCTCGCAGAAGCCTAAATCCAAATTTGCAATGATTAAAAAACTTTTTTAAAAAAAATATCGTATTAATTAAAATATGTAAAGTTTTATTGTTTTCATCTGAATGTGTATGACCAAGTCGAGCAAATACATGCGGCACGGCCGTACCGTTCTTATTCTTATAGCAGTTCAGGCCATTTTCGACAACTTCGCTGTGGATAAAACTAGAGGCCTGAATCTTCAGTTAGCAAGTAGGCATTGTATAAAGTTGAAATTGATTGATTGAAAGGATAAAAGTAAAACTATCCACAAAAATAAATTAAACTCTATCACAAACATAACTTGTAAAAAAACAATCGTAAGTTGTGAGATCCACGTAATACCAAGTCGGTAAATTTATTTAGTCCCCACTTAATGGTTTGGTTCAAGGTTAATACACGGTCACAAGTCAGTATCGGCACCGACACTGCCGACATCCATGATGAAAAGGGGTGCATTTAGGGGTAGATATATATATTGGTTTTATGGTAAAAGTATTTATTTACTTAAGATACTAAATTACGGTCGCGGGTGCCAGGGACGCCGACTGACCTCAAAATATTCGTCTGCGAATATTAAAGTCAGCGCTGACTTCCCACCGCTGTACTGACTTCAAATCAGTTTACATTGGGTATTTTTCGGGTCAGCGCTGACTTGTCTCGAAATCGAATTCAGTTACTGACCCTGTCTAATCCCCGCTTTAAGTCATAACGTAATTAGTTAACCGAAAAACATCTTATAGTGTGGTCACTTGATATGGTTATCAATATTGAAAAACAAAAATTATTTTTTAAATAAACAGACTGTCTTGGCCATTGCACAAAACAATCAAATTCAATACATATAATATGTTTTACTTGAAAGATACATTATGTTTTTAATAAAAAAAGATGCACTGTGTTATGTGAAGGCCAAATTTATCTAGTTATTTTTAATCTAACCAATTGGCGTATTTCTTTTTTTTTTCGTTTGCATCTCATTCTCACTACTTTTTGAACACCCCTCATAAACGTCCAATACAATTCTGCATTGATTTAAACTCAATAATAATTTATGTAGTGAAAATGATTCATGCTTACCCTCGGAGGAGACACTGGAGTGGTTGCCATCACTGGGTCCGGCACCACGGTTAGATTGATTCATCGCCTCTCGTGAACTGCATGGCTTTAAAGATAATACATGATATTAGAACAAAAGCTGTTAATAAGCAACTAACCTTTTTGACGTGACAACGTCTTATAATTCGATAGAGCCGGCTGCACGCACGAAAAAACATGACTCATGCGGCGTTACCTCGCTCTGAGGCGTTCCATGTAAGGCTTGAAGTGCAAGCGAGAGCGCGGAACGAGCGACAAAGAAGCACAATCGGCCTTTGCGTTCGGCAGCGTTCGACATCAGAATAACACAGATTGTAAGAAATTAAATATTACACATGTTTAAAAGTTGTAAAACAATTGCTCAACGCACATTTATACTTGTAAAAACTATTAAATTGTAAAAAAAAATTGACATAATTGTATTTATGCGTACAAATAAATCTAACTTGATCAATTTCATTGTGATTTCCAATTACCTCCTTCTCTATATACATACAAATCTATTAAACAAATGAAATTAAAATTTTCTTTAGAAAAATGCTACCATTCCATCAGTATTTTCTTAAGACGTTGTCACGTTCAACTATCGTCAGTAAACCGACTTTACACACAACCATTTTTTTTTACAGTGGGAGGCTCCTTTGCAGAGCATGCCAGCTAGATTATGGGTAGGTACCACAACGGCGCCAATTTCTGCCGGGAAGCAGTAATATGTAAGCATTATTGTGTTTCGATCTGAAGCGCGCCGTAGCTAGTGAAATTACTGGACAAATGAGACTTAACATTTTATGTCTCAAGGTGACGAGAGCAATAGTAGTGCCACTCAGAATTTTTGTTTTTCTTAAGTATCCAGAGTGGCACTGAATTGTAATGGGCATGGCGTATCAACTACCACACGGTGAGCGTCCTGATCGTCTCCTCCCTTACTGTCATAAAAAAACTGCTTCCATTTTGGTATAAATGATAAAAATAAAGGATACCAAACATTGCACTATTGAACACGTGCATTTGTTAAATAAAATGCAGATTAGAATAATTATGACTTCTAGAAGGAACAAGCTACACGGTACAAGCTTATATTAAGCCAGGGCTATACGAAATAATTTAAAAAAATTAGCTCATGTTCTTTCCCAAGATGTATCCGTTCCGATATTTCATCTAAATAGGTCTAGTAATTAAGCTGTGACTAAAAATATAAGACATTAGACAGTTACTTTAAAATGAAACGAAATTTTACATACCTACGTACAAAAAAAACTGACTGCGTATTTATGATCTCTAATTCTACATAGAATCTCGATTATAATATATCTAATATATAATATTCATCTGATAATAAAAAAAATGTGCATATTATAATATGTATATTGATTTTACCTGGTTTGAAGGTCCTGGTATTGCCATATCTACTATGATGCGACCCCTAACTAAAAGTGTCCGAAGTCCTTGTATTGATAAATCCGGGTTTGTTAGTCTGTAGCTGAGCGACATCTCATTGTTGAGTACTGCTTGTGATGAGTTCACCTAAAAAAATACCGTTTCCCCATATTTCACACCAGTTCACGTTCGAAGTTCAATATTACAACCATATTACCAGTGGGAGGCTCCGCTCCTTTGCATAGGATGTCAGCTAGATTATGGGTACCATAACGGCGCCCATTTCTGCCGTGAAGTAGTAATATGTAAACATTACTATGTTTCGGTCTGAAGGGCGCCGTAGCTAGTGAAATTACTGGGCAAATGAGACTTAACATCTCATGTCTCAAGGTGATTTGTAGTGCAGCTCAGAATATTTGTTTTTTTCAAGAATCCTGAGCGACACAGCATTGTAATGGGCAGGGCGTATCAATTACCATCAGCTGAACGTCCTGTTCGTCTCGTCCCTTATTTTCATAAAGAATACCAAAAAAACTTATTGAAAATCAAGCACTGAAACCCACTGATTGAAACTGATTTTATATTAGGATTTATTTTTGAATACAAAAATATTTGAATTTGAACTAATGCACTAGTAGTGGGGATAGGTCGTACCACTTACCATCAAGTTAACTACTTTCTCGTCTCAGAACTTTTTATCATAAAAAAAATCCATCCTGTTCTATTGTTTCTTTTTTGATGCTACCCGCATTTACCACTGATTAATTACCTGATGAACATTATCACTCTGCTTATCCGAATGTCGGAATATTGTGAACGGACTGTGATAGAGCGGGTTAAGATCCTTGGTGTACGTGACTCCGGGCACTTGGTAGTCGTCCCACTCGAGGAAGCAGGCCTCCATGGCAGGGTTGAAGCCGGGGAACACTTCGTTCTCGCTTATCCCGTTGATATACGGCGGGTGCGAGTGAGATCGGTGACGAGGGTGTGGCGTGTTAATGTGGTTGTTACGATTCTTGGCCACCTGGAATAACGAATTGTTATTGTATATTGACATATTATTGTTATTGTTTGTAAAGTGACTTTGGTCCAGTTCAGTGCAGTCCTGTTTCACTGCGACCAATGTGATAGCCACTGTTAACTATAGCTCACTGCTAAAATTATATAATACTAGCTGACCCGGCAAACGTTGTTTTGCCATATAAATTATTTTTAGAGTTAGACCGTATCTTGGACAGTGCTTTATTTTCCTAAAATAAAAGTAGCCTAAGTTACTCCTTATTACATCAGCTACCTGCCAATAAGTCGCCGGATAAGCCGGAACAAACAGACAGTCAGACAAAAATTGTAAAAAATGTTATTTTGATGTATGTACCGTATACATATTCATAATATACATTTAGTAAAAATCGGTTATTTCAATATTACAAACAGACACTCCAATTTTATTTAAATGTATAGATAATTCACACAATATTTTTATAAATTATAGCCTATATGTTATTCTGGTGTGTAAGCTATATTATTGCAAAGTTTCATCAATTTCCATTCAGTAGTGTTTGCGTTAAAGAAGTTCAAACATACATCCAGACATACAAACTTTCACATTTATAATATTAATAGGATAATAGGTTAATATTAATATTGACACACTTTTACACAAATTATCTTGCCCCAAACTAGGCATAGGCTGTACTATGGGTACAAGACAACGACATATATAATACAATAAACTTACTTAAACATACATAAATACATACAAACATCCATGACTCGGAAACAAACATCCATATTCATTATATAAATGATTGCACCTACCGGGATTAGAACCCGGGATCTCTAGCTTAGTAGTCAGGGTCACTAACCATTTGGCTATATGGGAGATTGATTCCTTTCACGAATCTTATTAAATCTTAGGCAGTGAGCTGACGTACCTCAAGTGTTGTAGAATCTACACACTCTGCAATCTCTGAGACCTAAGAGACCTATTATTGCATATTGATATAAGTTAGTATTTAATAATTTATGGAATAATGATGAGAGTGAAATTTTAAGATGCGCGCGCATCACTGTAGCACAAAAGTAACGGGGTGAAGTTGGTTCCTAAACTTTTTTGACGTGTGCGTCATTAGTAATTTTTTTTGGGTTTCTTCGTCTATTATTAGTATAGGCAAAGGGTTCAAGCCCATACAGCCGTATTCGTCATTTAATAATTAAATGTCAAAGCCATCGTTACCAAGCCACCTCCCCATCGGTATGAAAGAGCTGAGTTGCAGATTGAACAAGTGAATAGACTCTGACGCTGAACTTCGACTGTCTCTAATTTAATATTTTTATTGTACACTTTCGCTCCAGTCTTGTTTTAAGTAACACATAATTTAATATTATTGTAATTAGTTTTTTGTGTAATTAATAATAATTTTTAAAAAGACCTTTTATGATCGTCCGACCATAACTCCATCTTTGCAAGATTTTTACAAAATTGTTCTTTCTAAAAACGTAGAATAGCACGAGTAATAAATCATTTTAATGATTTTTTGTTCGTAAGAACAAAGAAGTATAACTTCTTGCGTGCATACACACACACTATTTTTTATTATTTATTTATAATTAAAAACATTGTTCTTCATGCCTAATATAAATTTACAGTGTCATTCTCAAAAAAATGGAAAAAAAGAGGCACCTTTTATGTATTAAATTCCTCAGGATGGATGATTATCGTCGGCAATGGGTCGTAACAACGTGTTCGGTGTACTCCTCAACTAAGCTCTCTTGATATTAAAACTTCAGGATAGTACTCGAACTGAATTTATTATTACCTACTACTAATAATATGTAAGGAATTTAATATATACTATTTCGCTTAATTATAAAATCTCGGGTCGTGTCGCCGCTACGATTGTACGGTGCAGTGTGGTCGATTGACGCGAGAACCGGTCATGCAGGTGTTCTAGTTGCGCCAACACAACGCATGCAAGATTTTATGACGATACGTCACTCGAACGGTTAGCTCAGTTGGAAGATCTCTTTCCCGATATTGTCAAGTATGGGTCTACACGATGATCCCCTTATTAACTATTATTGAAACATTCATATTCCAAAACTTATACGCACCCTGTCTAGAACTTTCATATGCCATTGAGCAAACTGTTCATGTAGTGTGTCTCTCTCGTGTGGCGCGAGTCCAGGGTTTAGAGCAGCCAATCTCCAGAGAACAACCACCTGCGATATTAGATTATAATTTATAAAAATAATAATTATAGATGAAAAATAAACGGTTTGGTAAATTGTTTTATTTTCCTTTACTTATAGCATGTGTAGGACGCAAATAAAGTAAGATCTGCCATATTTTACTTATGTGCATAACCCAGCCTAGCGAAACTCTCTAAGAAAAAAGCGATTCACTCGATCGTATGAAACGTGCAGTAATTGACAGATTGGCAAATGACGGCTATAATCTTGTAAATCCACTACATGATAAGCATCTGTTCGCTTTCAAACTTAGCCGGATTATACTTTGTGGCCAATCGCGATACTGTTATTACTACTATTTCAAACTTAAGTCAAATGACTGCACGTTTCGTACTAAACTAAATTTCAATTTTTACTTAGGCAGTTGATTGGACAATTAATATTAACTTTTTTTTTTTAATGTTTCTACATTCAGTCTTGATGGCTAGCTTACAATTATGTAACTTGTCTTTATAATAGTTAAAATTTCAGAAATAACCCAACAGCATATAATTCGCTTGTTTTGCTTAGTCTCTTAGATAATTTTAAGAGAATATTTTAAAGTTAAATAAGTATTTTTATGATTTTTTTATGAAAATAAGGGACGAGACGAGCAGGACATTCAGCTGATTGTAATTGATACGCTCTGCCCATTACAATGCAGTGCCGCTCAGGAATCTTGAAAACCCCAAAATTCTGAGCGGCACTACAATTGCGCTCGTCACCTTAAGACATAAGATGTTAAGTCTCTTTCCCCAGTAATTTCACTAGCTACGGCGCCCTTCAGACCGAAACACAATAATGTTTATACACAACTGCTTCACCGCAGAAATAGGTGCCGTTGCAGTACCCATAATCTAGCCGGCATCCTGTGTAAAGGAGCCTCCTATTGGTAAAAAGATGAGATTACTAAACATATGCACATAACTATTTCTCTAACTAAAATAATAATTATTGAAATAAAAATACGGTATACAACAAACCTCATCACACAGTGAGGAGCACGCGTGTTGTGCTGCAGAGTTGCCCCCGTTGCCCCCATGCTTGCCCCCGGTGCCTCCGCCCCAGGCAACTAATGCCGCCTTCGTCGTGTACCACCAGACTATTATCTACAAAATTGTTATCATTCAATAATAGTGGCAGTGGCCAGGGCACATAGTTCGACGGACAGATGGCCGTTGGGGCAGTAAAGTCCTCGAATGGCGACCACGTACCGGAAGACGCAGTGTTGGTAGGACCCAACAAGATCGGCGCGAATACGTTGGATGAGGGCAGCGCAGGACCCATCGTCGTGGAAATCTTTGGGTAGTGACCTTTTCTGGCTGATGATGATGATGAATACTGCAGATCTGTCTTCTTCCACATATAATTAATTAATGGCAGCTCCCGTTGCGCTTCAGTTTTCAAAAATCAGCCTATTTTGTGTTTCACTATAGTGATGTAACCAATAATAACTTGTACAGTAGACTGCGTCAGAGTAAATTTTTAAAAATTTCTTTGTTAGACAAAAAAAACCTCCCATTTAAAATGCATTGAAAAAAACATTTTTTCTTTATTTTTATTGTAAATTGTCGAAAAAAATTTTTTTTTTCTGATTTTCCTATTCGTTATATTAACACCCCGTGCTCCAGCTCAATTTTCAAGATATAAAGCTCAATTTTTGGAGGTATTTTTTTGTCTAACTTAACTAAGAAACTTTCTAGATGTAATTACTCAAAAAGAAAAATAAAAAAATAGATATTCTGACGGAGCCTATTGTACAGGCAATTTTTTATTGTTGCCCAGAAATTTCACAAGCTACGGCGTCCTTCAGACCAAACGACAGTGATGCTTACACATTACTGCTTCAGGCAGAAACGGCCGTTTTGGTACCCATCATCTAGCCGGCATCTTGTGCAAAGGAGCCTCCCACACGGACACAAATGGCGCTCTAAGAGGGAAGAAGCGGCGCAAGAAACTCTCCCAGCATTTTTTATAATATTTAGTGCACTCATACCAGAATGATATGAACTTGGGTAAGCACCTGTTCACAAGCCATGACCTCCTCAGTTATGATCTCCAGCAGTGGGATAGCGTTCCTGTCGCTTCGTTTGAACATCTCGCGCACTATGGACAGCAGGTTCCACATTCCCTCGGGCTCGCGACCCCTCAGAGGCCGCAGGAGGGACGACCACTCTGCAGCCGCCGGGGGCGCGCTTGTACTCAGATAGTTCACGTCACTATAAAAAATAGCATCGATTATAATTTTCGAAAAATAATTATCAGTCAATATAATATTCTACAATCTAATTTAAAACAAAGAAAAGGTGAGTTTTTAAATTTGATGCTTGGTAAAAGTTCCCTTAAAAACATCTATCTCTTTATCACGGTTGCAGCGAACATGCAATTAAAGGTAGAATGTTACATTTCATGTTTCACAGGTCTGTACGCACCTTTAAGGTACAAAGTGAAGTGTACTTACAATCTTCCCCATACGGTATTCGGAAAAAGTAAAAAGGACAAAAAAAATATTTTTTTCCCACCTGGATGACAAGCTCGGTTTTAGTCCCTGGTACGACGGACAAAAGTCGTCTAGCCGGGAGAGAATCGGCCACTTTTCTCCCACGTACGGGACTAAAAGTGAGCTTTTCATCGAGGTGGGAAAAAAATATTTTTTTGTTGGGGAAGGGGAAATACGGAGAAGATTTAGCTTTCTCCAGCGTGCCAACTTTAAAAGTATCTTGAAAACTTGCAATATTATGTTATATTATGACATAATTAATTATTCAAGACAGGTTTACTGTTCAACCATGACCATATTTTTTACATTTTCGTTCGAGTTAGAGGCTCACTTATTGACATAATAATATGATCATCTCATCAATGAAGACATGAAAAATTATATACTGACAAATAAATTTGCTTTTCTTGAGAGCATTTTTGTAGAAAAAAGGACAACCAAGCTAAAAGCTCATCTGTTGTAATAATAACATCAGAGACTTAGATAATTTATAGTCTATGACAGCTGTGAAAACGTCGAAAAAAATTGAGTTTAGAACTGACCTCTATTCCAAGCAATTCACACACACACTAACACATAGTGACATACAAATCACGAGTGTAAGATGTAGCTTGGTACGCACACTAAACTAATATTCCTGGCCTGTTTTAATCGGTTGTCTAACAGCAAGAGAATATATAGAGGTATTAGTTATCTATGATCAGAGGATTCACAAGAGCGTTGCCGGTCTTGCAAGATGGCGCCTTTACGATATCCTTTCATATCAACCTGGATACAGGGCGGAATATTATTTTTTGTAGCCTCTTATAATACAAATTATCCTAACCACCGAACTTCTACATTCCCATCACCTGAAAAAGGACAAAACAATGCTAAACACCCAGACGTAGAGCAAAACGTTGTTAAATACTCCAGCGGGAATCGAACCCGCAACCCATTGGTCGATTGTCAAACATTTACACCTGCGCGACCAACGGGTCCGTCGTGTTTTAATATTACAATTCTCCCGCCCAGTTAGTTCCCAAAATACATTCACACTCACAGACGGTCAAATGTAGTTTTTGCTTTGATGCATGCCGAGATCTTAGGGATTTGTGATGGATCGTCAAACCTACGAAACCAAAAAGGCTGACAAATTTATTGAATGACTTAATTTCACTATTAGTATTAGTGAAAATTTAAAACTTCTTTTACTTAATGAAAAAAACACACAGTATATATATAACGTTATAAACGAACAAAGAAAATCTCTAACTGTATATATCATTTGTATAAGCACAAATAGTAGTGATTACCACTGTTATTTTTTACATTTGTGATTGTTTTTTTACATAAGTGAAGAACTTTGACTGTACGCGGGGAGTAAATCACTCAGTAAATGTGTTTATCTATACCCATTCTTTAAATCCTCTATTAAATATTCTAAAACAGCTTATTGCCATTATTAACATTAAAACACCTCATGTTCTAATAACCATTACATCATCCAAACGAGTGTTGTAATGAAATTCAGTACAACATTACAACACCCGTTCCGATGATGCAAGTAATGGTTACTAGGACTGGCTTTTTTTAATGTTAGCAGTTCTATCTAACCGTTTCAGAATCTTTTATAGAGGATTCATATTATGGGTGTAGATAAAAGTCTTGTATGAAACTGTTGATAATTAGGTATTAAAACACTCATGTGATACTATTCTATACTAATCAGTGTTTTAATACCCTTTATTACACAACAGTTGCATAAATAACTAATATAATTACCAAAAAATGCTTTACCTGAAGACAATTGGTGTCGGTACACAAAACTTGACCAATATCTTATTAATGTTATTATGCAGGGTCTTCTCGTCTAGGAACCATGAGGTGTACTCGTAGGCCGAAGCGCCGGCTGTCGGGTCGGGTGCCCCACAGGTCGTGTTAATCTGGTTAGGTTGCGCCGACAATAGTTCGTCCAGTATCTTTTGAGCTGTCGGCAGAACCTGTCTCGGCAACTCGGATATGAGGTATTGTGCGAACTTTTGCAATTGATCTCTCCGTAATCTCTGGAGAGACTCCGACACTGGAGCTCTGAGGCAAACTTGCGTGGGCTGAAAGAAATTATTTATGTTGACAATTGTTAATATAAAGTGTGACGCTACAATGGCGATATTAAACATACACACGGGTAGAACTAGGTATCATAAATAAAACATTCAAAAATAAAATACATAATTCACACAAATAAATCAATCATAATATCATTTCGGAACAACCTGTAAGAAATCTAGTAGCCCCGAGCTAGCGTAGTAGTTGCGTAGCACTTATGCGACCACGTAAGGGTGATTTTAATTTTGTTTCCTAAATCTTAATATGTGACACGTTGTTTGTCCGTGATGGACTCCTAAGTTAAGGAACGGATTTTAATGGGGATTACTCCATGGAGTGCAGTTTGGTCCAACTTGAGAGATAGGATAGTTTTTATTTCGATTTGGGACCCATAATTATTTTTATTTTCAATATTTGTTTTGTATGGACATATTTTCTATGAGATAATTTAGTGACGCACGGTTTGACAGTTCTGCTGTGAAACAGTTACATTATAACAACAGGGAGTATGTTTCACGCAATAATTCTTGATGATTGTAATGAAATATTATTGACAAATTCATAAAAAACTGTATTTTATTTACTATGAACAGAACAACGTCTGTCGGGTCAGCTAGTATTAAGTATTTAATGTTTCTTTCAAAATTTAAATTATTTACTTTCAATTTTAGAATTAGCTCTATAATTTTTCTCGATAGGTTAATTAATAAGTTTGCAAATTGTATTCAAAATTATGGATGTAGTCTCATGTATGGATGAATCCGAAATAAATTATTATTATTATTACATAGCGACACGCTGTATAATAACGTTATGTTAAAATCATTATCATCACGAAATCACGGCTGTGTTTCCTATGGAATAGACAGAGACTAGACCATAGTCTAGAACAGGGCCCTAGCCCTTACATAGACATGGCCTCTTCCACTAGCACCATAAAAGTCTTTAATTATTGGTATTTGTAATCTAATCTGATCATGGTTTTTATGCGTAGGTCCTTCTAGTGTTATTAATAAAAATTGCAACTACGTAATTAAATAAATGATAATAAAAGGGTTGTTGCAGTACCTACTTAATAGCCGTAACCGAAATAATAGAGAGACCAGCGCTGATCATATCACCTGTGGGGAATGTCAGTATTATGCTGAGGTGAACTCCAATTCCGCATGTTAATATAATTTAATAAACAAGTCTACTTTTATACTAGGTTTAAGGTGCAGATTAAATGATTTTCTTTCTGCTTCAGATACTTATCCGAAATAAAACTTTTAACAGTAACCATAACCGAATCTGATATACGGCCGTTTTCAATAACGTATCTCTAGGTACGGATATATTGCTATCACCGTTTAATGACAAGATCTTATCTATCCATAGTTATGTCAAAATATATTTATATTACTAGTGATAGTCCAATGCTATCTGTCGATAGGTTATTGAAAACGGCCGTAAAAGTGTCTAATAATTTTGGATAGGGGGGCACATATATTATATATTCAATAAATAATATTTATATAATACATTTTTCTTTGATGACTTTATTTTTGCTAAGGAGCTACTTATGTGACTAATAGTCATACCAACTAAAGCCAAATCATAATCTATTCGTATTTTAATATAACAGTTCTTTCAAAATCTAATTAATATCCATAACTGAAACTTTCCCAAACTAATGGGTAATCTGAGATAGTTTTATATGACAAAAAAATATTTGTACCTAGATCTGTAAACACATCCAGATCCAAAATTTCGTATCCATAACATTCCTATAATAATGCAATATTGAAACCTGTAGAAATTACATGATTCATAGATCATTACACAGTATTTAGTTGTTTACACAGTAGGTACAAACTAGTAATTAATTTGTTTATTATGACCACAACTGTCCTAATTAATGCAACATGAATCAATGGATGTATTAGTCAATAAACAACGTTACTTGATTGAGTCATTATTTAAATATTGCAAAATATGGTTGAGCTTTGTTCAAAAATGTGTTTAATCCATACACAAACACAATAAAACTAGCTCACCCGACAGACATTGTTCTGTACATAATAAATAAAATACTGTTTTTTTATGAATAATAATATTTCATAACATCGAGAATTATTTCTTAAAACATTCTCCCTGTTGTCAAAATGTTTCACAGTAGAACTTAGCAACTAGTGGGTCAATAAATTCTCTCATAGAAAATATGTCCATACAAAACAAATAATTTTTGGAAATAAAAATTATTATGGGTCTCAAATCTAAAGAAAAACTATCCTATCTGTCAGGTTGGACTAAACTGCACTCCAGGTAGTAATCCCCATTAAAATCCGTTTATTAGGTTAAGGGGTTCAATGGAAACAAACATCAGGACACTGGATATATATATATAGTAATTTACCCACAAAAATTCTTGTTTTTTTTTTCTATTTTTGTGTAAAAATCTTAATGCAGTTCACAAAATACATCTACTTACCAAGTTTCAACAGTATAGTTCTTATAGTTTCGGACATGAATAATCTATAAGGGTTCCATTTTTTGCCAATTGGCTACCAAACCCAAAAAAGATCATGGTTGCCATTTATAAATTCCGAGCAAGACCCCCTCATAAATCATGAGTGCCTAGTACATAATACACATTATTATTAGATGTATAACATACCAAATGTATTCTGAAGAGGCACACAGCAACAATATGCGAACACCAATGAGCAGATGACGAGCAAGTACAGTTGCATGAGGAAATCTTCTGTCTATCAAATGTTACTGCCACGTTGAATTGTGACCTTGCCATTGTGATGTAGACTGTAGCCGATAAATGAAATCCTGAAAATAATACATACTTGGTATGAGTACTTACATTGTTTATTGTTACAAAACTCGTTATGAAACAATAACATAATATTATATTTAAAAAAAAAACATAGTTATAATATTACACAAATAAAATTGAAAACAAAATTTTGTGAACAATGTGGGATTCGTACCCGCGACCTCTCGCGTCGAGTCCCGCATCGTTCATAAATTTTTGTTGTAACAAATTGTTGAGAATATAATATTTGTTATTTTTAAAGTGATAACCATCGCTTCTGGAATAAATTTCTTGAAATTAATATCAGAATTTATTAATCCCAATGGGTTATCACTTTACAAATTACTAATAGTGTTAAAATAAACCTAATATTTTATTTGTATCAGTTAATAGTCATTACCTTGAAGACATTGTTTACTTATATACTTAACCTGCAGATTAATTTATACCTTTTTACTTTATTAAGTTTCTCTTTTTTGTGATTCAAAGTTTCAATATCAGCTCTTTACGCCTGAAACACCTTTACCTAGTTCAGGCACAGTCTTAACTAGCTTTTAAGTAAAACTTGTACTATTATTCTTATTTTGTATATTAATAATCTCTTGAAATTGACTTTAAAAAATAACAAATTTGAAAGGGCGACATCTCAAGTCAATTTCCGAATATGCAAATATTAGTGTTGTGCAGGTTATCAACTGTAAAGAATAATAGATCCTGTAGATGAAGCCACAACCTGAGAGTTGAACAAGACATACAAGATTTATCAACGATACGTCACCCGAACGGTTGACTCAGTGGAAGAGCGATCGCACGAAACGCGAGAGATCGCGGGTTCGAGTCCCGCATCGTTTATAAATTTTGTTTTCAAATTAAATTTGTTTAATACTTATTATAACATTTATTCTAAAAATAGGTATATATGAGAGGCATATAGCAACAATCTTCTGCGGGGCATATAGATGAATAAAAATTTAAAATAGAATTTGTGTCACGTAAATTTAAAATTGTAAATGTATTACAAGTACAAAATACAATTCTGTATAGTATTTAATATTACATAAACATTTCTAAATAATATTATTTTTATAATAATAATAATGGAAGCTTTAGCTACACACCCAATCATGATATTTTACAGACCATGGGTATAATGACCCTTATTCATAATAGTCTGCCAACATTCTTGTTAGCCTCTGGAGTTGCAAGAGAATGTGGGCGGCGGTAATCACTTAACACCAGGTGACCCGTACGCTCGTTTGTCCTCCTATTCCATAAAAAAAAAACTTAAAGCATTGCTAATTCTCACTTTGTCTTCTTCTATTGACATAAGTCAGAATGTGAAAAAACACTCCTTAGCGGCTGTTTAAGGTTAGCGGACCATTATGAATAAGGGGGATAGAGAGTAAGTTCTTTTGATTTTTTAAGAAATCATTTAATTTCTACCGATGAATCACAAGATTTCACCAAAAAAATTTCACTTCAGACAGCTGAGTCTTTCTGATTTATATACTGGTACAGAATAATATTCATTTTTTATGAATGTAAGGGATGAGGCGAGCAGGGCGTTCAGATGATAGTAATTGATACGCCCCACACATTACAATGCAGTACTGCTCAGAATTCATCAAAAACCTTTCTGAAACGATTCTGAGAGGCACTACAACCAGCACTATATTCATAATAGTACAATAATGTTACTTCAGAATAGTATAATAATCTTACCAATTTGTAGAACATCTTTGACCGCCTTTTCTCTGAACAAATGTTCCCCCTTCTGAAACTCGTCAGCTGATCCGTTAGCGAGGCATGAGTACAGTCTGATATCATCTTCGCTGTCAGGGAAACTCCAGAAAGCAATTTGCAACTGAAGCTGTTCTGGCACTGGTGGGTATACATGTTCGACCAATTCAAACGGAATGTGACTGGCGACACACTTTGCAGACAATTCACTCAATGATAACACTGTTTTCTCTGTGGAAATTAAAGTTTTTATGAATAAATTATTTGTTAATTTTTTTAAGGCAGATTTTGATGATTTTTATCACATATTACACAAGTTTTATTATATTTGGGTTGGCATTGGAAATTTGCATCCAGAATTTGTGGTTTGTATGGGTTTTATTTTATGGAGGTTGTTTGGCACAAGTAATTTTTAAAGTTTAAAAAAAAACTAAGCATTGTGTGACAGTGAAACGGAACGTTTTTCAACATTTTGTTATGACTTTTCTTGGGACTAATAGAAGTTATAAAAAAATATTAAATTAAAAAAATAATCTTTGTTTCATTTCTAAGTTATTACAAGTAAACTAACATAAACTCAAACTAAAAAAAGTTAAATAGAAATAAAAGAACTCCATTCCGCGTTTGGGGGTTGAAGGTGGGGCTGTATTTATCCCTTCCGCCTCCTCCACCCCTAAACCCTTAAGGATGGAATTTCTAATGCAGACCCAATATATAACATTGACATCAGTAATATAGAATTATTAAATTATATATTAATTATGTAGTATAGCACTACATACTACTAATATGTACATATACACAGTGTTTTTAAAGTAATCAAAACAACACTAGTTTATCAGTTACCAATATTAAACAGATTCATGAGAATTTATTTAAAAAAATGTGTTTGTACAATTCACTGGTAATCATAAATCGCTAGGCAAACTTCACTTCGCGAATATGGCACGCATACGAACGTTCCTGGCCCCGCGATACTCCCCCTACTCATCACCGACACAATTCGTATTATTTATTAGTTAGTTAGTTAGTCAGAAAGCATCACACCTTTGCCATTGAGACGTGCATTTTGAGTCACTTTTACTTTTTATACAATATATTTACGATTTCAAGTGCGTGTGGTGTCGCACTAGAATAGCACCACCCCATCTCCTCCCGTGGGTGTTGTAAGAGGCGACTAAGGGATACAAACTACGGAGGATAGGCAGCAGCATCTTTCGTTAAGAGCACACCATCTACTGCGATCGCCAACCCAAGCGTGGCGATTATGGGAAAAAAAAAATGTCAGACACTATAAGGCCCCGGCCCCCAGTCCCCGGCGACCTCGCTCGTGGTGGCCACGGTAGCAGCCACATAAGCGACAGGGCAGGGGGTGCTGAGAATCAACTGCGAACCAACGAGAAGTTGGAGGAACTGGAAGAGGCTGTGAGCAGATTACGATGGCATGTCGTAGGGTTATCTGAGTTAATCCTAAATTCCGGACACATGCTCTACTTCCGGGAGGGCGACCAACTGTCCCAGGGAGGTGTCGGCTTCCTCGTTCACAAGTCTCTCGTCAACAACGTAACTAGGGTGGGACCGTGTCGACTAGGGTAGCGTACCTATTTCTCAGAATTACTGAACGGTATTCGTTGAAGGTCATACAGTTTTACGCTCCGATTTCGACACACTCAGACGAGGAGGTGGAGGCCATGTATGAAGTCATCTCAACAGACATTCACACTTCATCATGAGAGACTTCAACGCAAAACTGGGCAAACGAAGTGGCGATGAGTTGAGAGTGGGGCAATTTGGTTATGTAAATCGGAACCCCCGAGGCCAGATGCTGACTGACTTCATGGAGAAGACTCTATGAGAAGAAGAATCTCTCTACATGATGAACTCCTTCTTCATGAAGCCAGAACAACGCAAATGGACTTGGATCAGCCCCGATGGTGCCACCAAAAATGAGATCGACTTCAATATGTCGACCAAAAGAACAAAGCGCCGCAAGCATGGCACAGAAGTATAGTGGTGCTGTTCTTCAAAAAGGGCGAGAAAATGCTTTTGAAGAACTATAGGCCCATGTCACTTCTGAGCCATGTATGTAAGTTGTTTTCTAGGGTTATCACGAATCGTCTCGTGCGCAGGCTTGACGACTTCCAGCCTCCCGAACAAGCCGGATTCCGAAAAGGCTTTAGGCACAATAGACCACATACATATGCTGCGGCAGGATATACAGAAGACACAAAAGTATAACCAGCCACCATGCTTGGCGTTCGTGGACTATGAGAAAGCAATGAAAGATGCTGCTGCCCATCCTCCGTTCAGACAAGGCGATGTCATATCGCTATTCACCGCTGCGTTGGAAAATGTCTTTAAGCTTCTGGATTGGAACGAACTGGGCATCATTATCAACGGCAAATACATCACTCACCTTCGATTAGCAGACCAAATCGTAATCATGTTAGAGACCATGGAAGACTTAAGCCATATGCTCGATGGCCTCAATACAGCTTCCCAAGGAGTAGGTCCAAGACGAAGATCATGTCAAGGAAACTGTACTCTCGAAATTCTTGAGGAGTACGTCTACCTTGGACAAACAATCCAGTTAGGCAGGCCCAATTTCGCGAAAGCTGGGTCGGGAAGCTCCGTAAAATCTCGTCCCAAATATCACAGTGTCTGAAGACGAAGGTTTTCAACCAGTGTGTGTTGTCAGTGATGACTTACGGTACGCAGACGTGGTCGCTAACTATGGGCCTTATGAGAAAGTTCATGGTCGCTCAGAGAGCAATAGAGAGGGCTATGCTCAGAGTTTCCCTGCGAGATCGAATCAGAAATGAGGAGATCCGTAGGAAGAACCGAAGTTACCGACATAGTCCAAATGATTGCGAAACTGAAGTGGCGTGGGCAGGGCACATAGTTCGATGTACAGATGGCCGTTGGGGCAGTAAAGTCCTCGAATGGCGACCACGTACCGAAAAACGCAGTGTTGGTAGGCCCCCCACAAGATGGACCGACGATCTAGTCAAGATCGCCGGAATACGTTGGATGAGGGCATCACAGGACCGATTGTCGTATATATGTGATATATTCTTGGTCTTTTGCTACCCGTGCCCAAGTTCAAAGCTACAGGATCAATTTTAAACCCAGACCAGAACCTATACCAACACATGGCACGGACGAAAACATTGAATTGGATGAAGGTGTTATTGATTCTGTCACTGTAAATCAACATTTACCACTTTGTGCACATTCATCAATATTAGGAATGACGAAATCAAATTAATGCAAAATAACTCAAGTTCCTACCATGAAAGTCAATTTGTTCCAGATTATTTGTAGTTGAGATTTTGTTCTGCTACTCTTGATGGGTAACATATTATTTAGTTACAAAGAATCCACTTTACATTGGAGGATATGTGAATGAGGAAAATTTTTGTTACTGGGGTGGCAACTGAAGACAAATAAAGCAACAGCCTTTACATAAACCTAAAGTTACAGTTTGGTGTTTAGAGTATGCTTCTGCCATCACAGAGCCTTATTTCTTTGGAAACCTGTGTATATCAACATTGTGAGAAGTTTATATGCTATGTTTCTGCAAGAATGTGATTCTATTTTTATGTGTCAAACAATAATAGAATTGATAAATGATTTTGTAAAAATGTACACAATATTAAATTTCTTAGTAAATGCATATGTTTTGTTATATATTTTATTAATTGCATGTGATATATAAAAAACCTTTTGAAGAAAACTCTTCATTAAGAACAATAAGTAAACACTTACGGCCTTACAAATATACTTGGTATAAAGTTATAACTCAGCATAAACAAAGAATATGCAAAATGTTTACAATATCGTTGACAACACTGTCAATAAAATGATAATAATGAAGTTTTCCAAATGACAAGCTGCCTTGCAAATAAACACGGGAAACATTATACGTCCGAATTAACCAATCATAAGTAAAATGTCTAATTGTAAACATTTTGAATTTTCTTGGTTTATTATTAATTATAACTATATGCCAATTTTATTTTTAAGGTCATTATTGTTCTTAATTACTTATTCACCATTTTAGTTTATTAAGATTTAAAACTTAATTTTATCTAACACATAAAATATATTAATTGATTTTATCATTCAGAACAATCATAAGTACATTCAATAAGAGACAATTGCACTGATGAAAATGGAATATAATATTTACAATGAAACATAATATTGAGATTACTTATATTCAAAATTACTGGCAAATAAAGACAGATATAGACTATAGTCTGCCTATAATTAGTGGTAAAGTACTATGAAGGTGTAGCTATTCCGTATTTTTACATGGGTTAATTGTTATACTTCAACAAATTCAATATAGCTTTTTCAAGTTTCTACTATGAGATAACTAACATTATCAAAGTAAATGCTAGAAAATGACAATTTTTTAATGGCCCTATCAGTAATGAGTTTGTTGCGCCCATTCTTCTCAGATCTGAGACATTCTCTTTGGAATGGGTGGTAGTTTTTGACTTTCCATAAGTGATGTCACATCCTATTTTGAATAAAAAGATTTGAATTTGGCAGTAGGTCAAGAGGACGCTCCCCTATGCGCTGGACAGACCAGATCAAAGCCCTAACCAATACTCCCCTCAACACCTGCCAGAGAAGCAACAGCCTGGGTTAACTGGCGTAGAATCGTTTGTCGTTCGACATGACCACAACTGCTCTGTCAAGAGTAATCAGACGAAGAAGAACTTGAATTATGGGCTACTGTCTGCAATTTGATAACTATGGAGCACCTATTTTGAGTGGTGGAGTGGGCAGTTAAGCTAATCCTGCTCCTCCAAACTCCTCAAGGTAGATTATAAAACCTCTGATGTCACCATTATCTCAGGGAGAGAACTCAGTGACCCCAAGTGTTTGGCCTGGTATATGATCACACTCCTACACTCCAGAATTATGTGTGTGGCTATCTCATCTGCCTCTATGCATACAAATTTGAATGGTCTTTGTAGACTTGAAATACTAAGGTGAATGTGTTTTTTTACATGGTATAAAATGAAGTTTTATTTCCTCCTTCATTGTCACACCCATCCTGGCATCTCTCCCCAGTCCAGCCATGTCTTTCACAGAGTCAATGTATGTTTTGTTTAGGTATATTTTGTGTATACTAGAATTGATGTATACAAAACAAAAGTAAAAAATATTTATATAACCCCAACGAGTATATGTATGTATTCAACCCCAATATATATGTATGTTTCCTACATAGTGTTATGTAATTGTTATATGTGTGTACTGTTGATGTATCATTAAGAATAAATAAATAATTTCTTTTATTTTGTTTATGTTAAAAACCAACCATAATACTACAACTATGTCCTATTATTGAAATTTTATTATAAATTCACAAATTACCTTTTTGACAAGTTAAAAGAAGTAGATAGATACTGATGTGTGTGTGTTTTTTAGTTTATAAAGATAGTTACCATGATCATAAATATTTATAAAGCTGTTAAATTACATTTAAGAAATAAGTTTTTTTTCATATTTTATCAAAGAGTAAGTCCTTCATACTTAAATGTTATAAAAATAGTTCATTTTGATTTGGGTCAAGTGAATATAACTAGCCTCCATCTAATTCAGCATATAAAAACAAAGTATTTTAAATGATAGTTTTTAATAAAGTTAAATTTAGTAAACATATATAAATTAAACCATTTATCATAATATCATAGAATTTCTGTTCATTTCTACTAATCAGAAAATTCAGTCATAGGTCACAAATATTCATGAAAACCAGAACAATGGTAAAAAAAAACTATAAACAAGAGAAAGAGACAAAGAAAATGCTACAACTATAAAGGTCTTTCAAGCATTGATATTATTAAACTGCAAAGTTCAGTCAAAGGTAAATGACTTTAGAGCACCTGTTCTTTATGTCAACACATATATACTTACATATATAGTACATCACACAAACACTGCCAAATCACAAGTATTTTAAATAAAACATGCCTATCACTTAATTTGACAATAATTTTAATAACCAGTTCACTACTGGAAAATAATTAAACACTGCATTTATTTTAATAAATTGATTTACTATATACGGGCGGAACAAAGAATCAACCGAGTTACAATACCTTGACTGGCTTTTTTCGTAGGACGCGCCCCATACGAGTTTGGTATATTAGGTCGTCGCCAGCCTCGCCAATGATTGCAGAGGCTCTCAGGTTCAGAGCTCCAACTACATAAAGAGTCTCCTTCAAACCGTTCTGAGTCTTCAAAGCTAAAGTGGTCACCCTCCTCCCAATCGAGTAATGGCGATCCCACATCGACTGGGACTGCTGGTCGTCCCGACTTTCCATTATTATTTGATGCCCCCGCCACTTTATCAAATTAATAGTATATTTATTTATAAAATTCGCTGCAGGACTTCAGCGAATTACACCAAGGGATACCACTATCACTAATTATTATGCATACTCTCAGATAACAAAAATGGTACGTAATTGGTTTACTTAGTTTTCATTTTTAAGATGTGGGAAATAAAACTGCATCACAAGCTGAATTATTATAACACTTCTCAGTCAGAAATTGTTTTAACAAAATAAATTCCAATGGATCACAATAGTCAATAACAAATATGGCCGTGTAACGCGAGTAGGTACAGAACGACTGAGCTCCGAAGTCTGTCCGAACCAGTCCGAACTCCGAACCAAAGAATATTTTTACTGCTCCGAACTCTGAAGTAGGTAGTTTTGCACTTGCCGTGAAATAAGCGTGAAATAGAGAGACGAGAGTTGGTTTTATTTTTTTAGAGACTGGTTACAAGACCAACGGCTTGAACCAAAATACAATAATTTAAGAATATTTAAATAATTTTTCAGTACACTTGATTACAAAAAAAACCCCATTAGGTTTAAGGGCGAAAAAATCTTGCTGTAGGTAACACTTCTGACGCTTCACATCGGTAGACGGTACTTATCGCATTACAACTGCACTCACTGCATAGACGCTAATAATGGTTGAAATTTTATATTAGTTAATAGTTAACTGATTAAAAAATATATCGATATTATTATTGGTTGAAAACAATGACGTTCTATACATATAGACAATGCACCTCATACAAAATCAAAGCCGAAATATGGCACATGCCACAAATGAAACCATAATAACCTTCGACTGCTATATCTATACATTTCTGCGTTTACTCCGGTTGTTAAAAATATAATTGGTGAATAGGCAGCAATGTAAACACTATTTCAGTTTCAGCTGCGTATTTTAAATTTAGAACACGATTTGGACAGTGGCATCAGTGGAGTAGGTAGCATTTAGGTATTTTTTTTTAAAACGTGGGTTGCTTTAAGTTTTACGTTCGTCACTCTGTCCCATTTTCCGATCAAGATCTGTTCAGTCGGAGGTTTTTACATTTTTAATCAAAAATAACACTCATATTGTAAAGGCGAACGTTTGTATATTTATTTATTGGCTTGAGTTTATATTTGTTACTTCTTTACGTTCTAAAGGGATTTGGATTTAAAAAGTTAAGGTAAGGTTTAATGAGAGAAACTAATACTCAAATATAATATTTTTACTTACATAAAATAATAAATAGTTAAACTGGTAATTTAAATGTTGAGTTCCTTGAATTACTTTAAATTTGTCTTTTTGACTTAGATATCTATTCCAGGGTATCTTATTGGTATTATGTGGCGTAAGAAGATATCAACATTTGTTTGTATGACAGCTTTGGTCAAATTTTAAATGTAGTTAAATCGAATAAACTTATATCCTTTAGTGGTGATATATAAATATGCTTCTTTAGTTTGTAAATTTCTTCACATCTCTCTCTTGCTACCAACTGGCGCCAATTTTCTTGGAAAGCTTAAAAAATATTAGCTTTTACATATTTGTGATGTAAATAAGTATCAATTATCACTGGGTAACGATACTTCAATGATAACGTGTAAATATCACTAGTATGTAAGCGTTCGCGTTCTTGGAAGCCGTTCACATTACACAAAATACAATATTGCTAATCATTGTTCACTAGGCCTTTAAAAAAATTTACAAATAAACAATCGACTTCAAAAACACTATTCCAAACCAATAGATAAAATGTACACTAAAAAGTATAAAAATAATTGCGTCTTTTATACAATCTAATTAATAGAACTAATTCTAGTAACATAGAATATGGAAGCACCAGCTTTCAAATAAAAAAAATAATTATCAAAATCGGTTCACCTAGTCGAAAGTAACAAACATAAAAAAACATACCGATGAATTAAGTACCTTTTTAGAAGTCGGTTAAAAAGAGCGCCTCTATTGTTTTCTTTTCTGACTGTGTCTGGGGACTTGTGAATAATGAATACCATATTAAATGAAAAAATATTCGTTTTATTAAATTACTTAAGCTTTTTGCATATCAATCTTATATAAATAAAATAACCTTACCGATGATAAGTCACACCGTCTTTTTTTGAGTCTTAGGTTTGTTGATTGACACACAGTTGACACACGACTAAATAGAAAAGTGTGCTTACATTGTCTTTAAGCACACTTTTGCCGTTCCACTGTCCGACTGCGAATGATATGTCCATATGTATAGAACGTCATTGGTTGAAAATATTAGTTAATATTTTTGTAAGTTACAAAATTTGGTTATTGGTTGATGTTGAATATATTTTATTAGTTAACAGTTAACTGATAAAAAATATCGCTATTTTATCGGTTAAAAATATTACTGATTATTATTTGTCTAGTACAATATTTGGTTATTGGTTCATGTTAATGAAGTTGAATATTTAAGCATATTGGAGCATATAATTTAAATGTTCTTAGATAAACTTAAATGATTTTTCCTTCAAACTTGAACACTTTATACGATACCATTGCTTTACGACCACTTTCCTTATAAAATAACGACTTGAAAAATAAACTTAACAATAACTAACTAACAACAGTCACGTACTAAGCACACCATAGTTATTTGTTTAAAATATTACTTCACTTTGTACCGAATAAAAATATTGCATACGTAAAATCACTAATCGTACTTTAATTATTTGTTTAAAATATCACTTCATTTTGTCTCGAATATAAATATCACATAAAGCAAATCAGCAATTCAAACACTATGTTCACTATATAACCAAAGTAAGGACGACAATAGAATGAAATGAAGCTAACATAATTAATAGGTATACTTGAGTCCGGTTGCATAATATTATATGAACGTACGAAAATGTTGCTTAACAATAACATATTAAAGGTAATATTTCAAAGCATTCAATTTAGTTAATTTTTGAATTGAATTGATTGAAGTTGATATTATATTTTTATTCAATAATGGTAACTTTTAATTTATTTATTGAATATGATTTTTCATTTATTACTTACATTTATTGGTTGATAGATTGAAATGGATGAAGTTGATATGATTAAGGTTTTTATTCAATAATGTTAAATTTATTTATTGAATATAATGGTTGATTTTAAATATTAGTCGATAGTTATATTATTCGTCATATATAACTGCAGTAAGCGGCAACTAGCGTCATTTCTACACCAGTTCGCGTGCGAGAAACATTACAAGGTGAGCGATAGTGACGGGGATTTGGTCATTATTTCTTTATAGTGTGCAGAAGAAAAACAAATTATGAAAGGGTGAAAAATATGATGAAATGGATTGCTGAATACCAAGGTTACGCTATCAAGAAAGCGAATATCATTTTTTAATTTCCTCGCCTTCTTAATGACTCTGCACGATTTCAAACTTATTTCAGAATTTCGAAGACTAAATTCTACATACTTAACAATTAACAGTATGCTGAAGCGACAAGCCGCTTGCTATGTCACACCGAGCGCCACTACACTGTGCGTCGGAGGCAAATATGCCACGATGCGCAGCGACGCACTGTGCAGTACCGATCTAGTGCGACATTTGATTGACTATACAAAATGATTGAAAAAAATTTATGACGCTTTGTGCGGTGCAGTGCAGCGCTGCAAAGCGCCGCGGTAATGCGGCCTTTATGCATTTTTTTATGGAATAGGATTACAAACGAGCGTACAGGTCACCTGGTGCTAAGTGATCACCGCCGCTCACATTCTTTTGCAACACCAAAGTAATCACAAAAGCGTTGCCGTCCTTTAAGGAAGGTGTGCGCGCTTTTTTTGAAGGAGCCCATGTCGTATTGTCCCGGAAAAACCGCACAAGGAAGCTCATTCCACAACTTTGTAGTATGAGGAAGAAAGCTCCTTGAAAACCGCACTGTGGAGGACCGCCACACATCCAGATGGTGAGGATGATATCCTAACTTGTGGCGTGTCGTGCGAAGGTGGAATTCGGCGGCAGGAATTAGGTAAAACAGCTCTTCGGAACACTTCCCGTGATAAATGTGGTAGAAGACACATAACGAAGCGATGTCTCTGCGCAACGCCAAGTGATCCAGCCGTTCACAGAGCACTGGGTTCCCAACAATTCGAGCTGGTCTGTGCTGCACGTGGCAAATGGATCCAGCTGATACTGGGGTGCGCTAGACCAGAGATGACAGCAATACTCCATGTGTGGCCGGACCTGCGCTTTGTAGAGCGCTAGAATGTGGGCTGGATGGAAGTATACTTACTCTATTAATTTTTCATAAACTGCAGATATGGTTACGCTATTAAATCGCGTAGGGAGCTCAGCATTTAGTAAATTCTTTTTCAGTCACTTTACTTTACTTGATTTAGCTATGTAATAACTTTGTAATCTCTTGCAATAAATGAGTACTTATATGAGTTATTATCGTCCAAGCTCCAATGAATTTCAAAACTCAAAGGAACTTTTAACCTAAGTGCAAGCTCCTTAAATAGTAAAATATCAGGAAAATGTTTGGACTTGCAACTTGATCATGAATTCGTTCGTTTTAAATCGCGTAAGCGTCAAATAGAGAGCAAGTCAAAACGCGCCTGAAAGACGTACTCTCGAACTCATTATCTTGCACAAACTTGAGACTTTACATTACTACAACAATGCTATTTCCTACAAAATATTAATTATTCTTAGTACACGTAACACAACATAAACAAAATAGTACCCACCTACCTATCTTTTTCTTCTTCTGTTCCACACTCCTCGCTTCCGCAACTCGACGTCATTTGCGCTTATTTTTCGTGCGAGGGTGGTAGAGGCTATTCCAACCAGCCAAGCTCCTCCCAGTACTGTTGATGTAGTACCTACTTTTATCTTCTGATTTATGTGGTTTCTGAACCAGCTATGAGGCAGAGGCAAGAAAGGCTCTGGTCCGACCGGTTTGGTGTCGGAACCCCTTCTAGTCAGTCAGTCTGCCGCCTCGTTGCCCCTAACCCACTGTGACCTTTGATCCACTTTGAAGTGTTAAGATGTGTTTTTGCCTGCCGCCTCATTTAATGCTGAGTGGCATTCAAGGAATAGGATAGAATTGATTACCTTACTTTGAAGGGTTTGTAATACCGATTTTCTATCAGAGAATATTCTAATGGTGTGATCTTGAACATCTCTGGCCAAGATTGCATTGGCAGCTAGCCCCTACCCCCATGCATTCAGCCTGGTATACAGTGTTAAGCTTACATAAGGACTCGTTTATGCTGATATTTAAATCTTCCGAGAAGAATACCGTACCTGTGCCTGAATACGTCTTCGAACCATCTGTGAGAGGAGAATTTGTCGAACCATGAGTGCTACCTATCTTGAAAATTTAAAATAAAAACTTCTATTAATTTAATATTGGTCGACCCACAAAATCAGTTTTCGTTTATGTCGACCCCTAGGAAACCGATATCAACCCCAAGGGGAATTTGCGCTTTGGGAATCCTTGCTCTAAAACATGTTTTGGGAACGTTTGTATGGGGACTGTTAACGTGTTAAGCGAGCTTGATGACGCCTGCTGCAATAAATATAGAATAATAATAAAGAATATGTATTTGCATATTAAGCAATACTCAGTAAATACATTTACTTATTACCACACATTTTTAAAATTTGCATAATTTTCATTATTAATACAATATTTTATTAGAATAGGTAGACGCATACCCACGCTTTGATATCATTTCAAATTTTATGCTATTGAAAGACATTTTCATAATGTTTTCAGGAAGCATATTTTTTTATTAAGTCTAACTCAATTCTGCTATTCATATTTAGGTAGATATATCTTTCATATTATAATATCTTTTGAATGTAATTGTTTAATTCGCTACTAGAACCAAAGTCAACACCATAGCCCAACTGATTGCGAAACTGAAGTAGCAGTGGGCAGGGTACATAGCTCGTTGGACAGATGGCCGGTAGGTCTGTAAAGTCCTTGAATGGCGACAACGTACCGGAAGACGCAGTGTTGGTAAGCCCTCCAACTGGACCGCCGATCTGGCTAAGATCAAGGCAACGCAGGACCAGTCGTCATGGAGATCTTTGTACCTGGCAGTGGACCTTTTCCGGGCGATGATGATGATAAATAAAGTACTCTTTGGTTGGCTATCTCAAACTTTTTAATGCCATATTATTGGCTTTCATACCATTCTTCTTTTTCCGAAATAGTAATATTTAATTTTATTACGTAGGTCATAGCATAACGTTGCTCTTTAAATGAGTAGTTGGTGAAATGTGGCGCCCGTTAGAGTAACAATATTTTTTGATCTGGCGTTTCAAAATGCTCTCCCAGGGAGAGTATAGGGTATATATCCGATGGGTCCAATATGCGCTGCGAGCACTGCACAGTGCTATCACTATAGTTATGGACTGACAGTATACTGTCGCAGTACCCTAAGGAAATATATGACGTCATTAATCGCCGCCATATTCTACTGTGAGCACTGGCGTTCTTGAGGTAAGGTACTCGCGGTACTTTGATCACGTGATCAGACAATACCACTCGAGTGCCTAACGTTATTATTATATTATTAATTCAATTTACAATTAATATGAATTTAAATATTTTCAATTTGAAAGTACCCTAGTAAGTTAACTAGAATACTTTAATACACTCATTTGAATGCTGCGTCAAAAATGCGGCTGACAATATACGGGATTGCGTTCCGTTTTAAATAGTTACCAATATAACTAATATATAGGATATAAAGGAACGAATTCACAGTATACTAAATTGACGTCACACTGTACAGTTGCAGTGGTCGCAGTGCATACCGGAACATACCCATAGTTAGCTGATTTCGAGCTGTCACTTTGTTTCCATACTTAAAACACAGGTGGCACTTTAGTGTGATTGCCAAAAATAAAGCTTGAGTTAACAGGTTATTTCAAGTGGAACTAAAAGTTCTCTGTAGTAGTATCATAGACTTAGGTAGTTAATTTCAGGGTATACAATCTTAGTTGTACCGCAACTGTAATAAAGTACACGCATATACAAAGCGAAAAAGTACCAAAATATTGCAGTAGTAATAACAAATATTAGCATTTTAATTTGATAGCATTATAGTAAGTATTAAACCTGCACAGAGATGTCGCTGCTGCCATAGAAAATCCAAAATATTTAAATGTCGCGCGTACCGTGCACGACACATTTGAGTTTTGACAAATGACTGCCACAGTCTGTACTTGAGTTGTATGGTTTTGTGATTACGTGATATTCGTTGATGATACGTTAGGGTCATGTAGAAAATTAGGCCTTCTAAGGATGACACCAGAAGTCCGAAGTCCAATCTCACCTAATAGTTCCGGACAGTCAACCGTGCCCTTTGCTGAATTTTCCAGAACGATATAATGATCCGGATAAATAACTTTTACTGCCCACTTGAATAGACCAGAATCGCTTTTAGATGCCATCAATAGGATTTACGTAGACAAGTTAAAATAACTAGGATTCCAAACCCACGAATATGTTGTGTAGCTATAGCGTTAAAATGTTATCAAAACACGCTAACAGATGGCGGTGCTCTGTCTTTCCCATTTTAACAGTTGAGATATGTCCTATAAAATACTAAACGAGCGGCACGCTATGATGGCCGTTTTGATATATTATAATAATGATGTGAAATGTCAATTTATTCTCGAAAAAAAAATCATATCTATTAGTTTTTGTTGCAAGTACCTGATTAAAAATGTTTAATTTAATTCGTTGTCCAATATTAAGCGCATCAGCTACGCGTTCAATCACTGACGTTATTGGTAAAATTGGCCCTCCATTTTGAGATTCACGATCGAAATAGTTACAAAGGCGTATAACGAACTCACGTGTCTGACTGTTAAGATCAGCGGGCCTACCATGAACTCTTATTGCGATTCAATTGACAACCTAATATGAACTGCTTTGCTATTTCGTACCACGACGTGATTAGAGCTATCTAATTTAAGTTGACGTCAAAGCAACTGATTAAATAGCAATAATACAATTGAATGTCAAAAATTATGTAAATTGAATCGCAAACTGATTTAGTTCGTTCATTCATTCGTACCATGAGGTAATATTTCAACCTAAACTGTATAGCTTATGTGTCAAAGTGAGCGATTAGAAAAAAGTTGCTACTTCCTTAGAGGAAAGTGAATGGTGTTGTAAATAACTCTTAAAAAATAGTGAAAACATACAGAAAAGGAAAATTTTATTAATGAAAGATGAAATGAGAATACTTTATTGACTTTTTTGTAAAACAAAATACTGAAAATAAATACCGAAATTAAAAATACTAAAGACGAGGCAGTAAGGCCATAGCTTGTTTGCAATAACAAATTAAACTAAATGTTCCCTGTACTCCTGTCAAATCAAACATCAGTGGAGGTACGTTCATAACTCGTTATTTGTACGAAAACACCTAAGCAAACATTTAATTTGTAATTCAAAGAACTATATTTATTTATATTACTATTATTTAATAAGTATAAAAAAGGACTTAATGGCTTATAATTTGACGCTATAAAATGCAATTTTTATATGTATTTTTAGTATTTACTACGCAAAAAAAACGCCTAAATCATATCATTTTAGGTTTCGAAACGCAACGCATGTGGTTCAAGTATGAGAGACAAACTTATGCAACGACTGTAGAGCGTCATCTCTTTCTCGCGCCGCGGACCACAGACAAATTTATTTCGTTCATTCTTCATAAGCGATCCAAACCATTCAGTAAAAGGCAATTCATGGTACGAATTTTAGCGATTCAGTTTAATTAAAAGATTATTTAAAGTTGATGGTAGGCCCTCAGTTCTCTGCGTACGTTTGGCCATATCGACGAAATCCAAAGGCACGTCAAAACTATATCACAATCGCAGTGCACTCACAATTTGTACTTTTCGAAGCAACGTTAAGTCAAAACTGTTTTGTTTTGCATTGAGCATTGACGTGAGTTTGCCGGAGGTGTTAGTTGTGCTGGCCAGCGATCCTACTTGACGATCGTATTAGATTTCATTTTTTAAATGTTGAATTTCGAAAAACAAATGCCGTGTTTTGTGGTAAATAAGTACACCAATTATTAGAATCTTATAAAAATAAAAAATAAATGTTCGCGGGACTCTAATATAGTTTACAAATCAATGTAATAAATAAATTTTGTGTCCTAAAATTATACATTCGATTAATTTTTATGACTATTTGCACGTCACTTTTGACAATAAAGAACAATAATTTGCTCCTTCAATGTAATTATTAATCAATATGAAACTTCATGAGTGGACAAACGTCAAAACGGTCATCATAGCGTGCCGCTATTATAATTAATACATAAATAATACACTATATAGAGTTTATACAAAGGAACTCACTCTGTGGTTAATTTGAATTTTGATTTTGGAACTTTCCAAGTTCCTATTTTCAGTTGACAGTTTTTCACTTTTCAGTTTGGTTGAATAATGAATATTCAACGTAGTGATTAGGTTCTCTTTGAGTTTGATCGCAATAAAGAAAGATTTCTATTTTCTACAAATTTTACATTTACGTAAAGAATGGATTCTAACACTAGCACAGATGATCTAAAAAGAAATTGTAAATCAGTTCAAAAAAACTTACTTTTAGAAATTATAAAAGAACTCTCATGTGACCGGAAATCAGCTGGTATATCACCTAAAGTTGCAGGAACAGTAAGTCGGATTATAGCAGATTGTGATCTAATACAATATTCAAATTATCATAGAATGAGCTGTTCTGATAATAGTGAAAGTGCAGTTTTAGGTAAGCATGGATAATTTGTCTAATCAGAGTAAATACATGGTAGAGGGGAACGATCCTGATTCTTTTTTCCAATATTATTAAATTATTATTTTTGTATATATTATTATTGTTATTTGTTTGTTCCTCAAAAATCAATTATCTCTAAACAAAAGTCAGTAAAAATTAAAGAAAGAAACAGCTTGAGTGTTTTATTATAAGAATTATAAGAGGATTTGTTTTAAAATATAATATCTTTACAGTTAAAAATTTTGTATTAAATTGTTGATAATGATATTATTACATATTAGCTGTCCTATTACTGATCAAATTTATTCTATTAGGTTAATAATTGCTCTTATAATTGTCAAAAGTTTACATTATATTTACCATGGTGTGAATCTAATAATACATCAACAATTATTATTTGCAGGTCTTGCAGGTATTGTGCACAATGAATGTTTCGATTTAACATGTGATGAACAAGCTGAATTGAACCAGGCAATTATTAACAAGATTCAATCGAAACTGCCCATATATAATGCTGAACTAGAAAAGATAAAAGAAAGCATTGGTGATAAGAAGTCTCGGAAAGAACATATAAAAGAGTTACAAGAGAGTCTGAATGAAAAGCTTAATAAGTTAGAAAGCCAAGAAAGTGAGAAAGTAGATCTAATGATGGAATGGTTGAACCATAAATTGACAAATGTATCTAGTTTCAATGTTAATTCAAATGAACTTTTGTCAATGAAGACTCAAATTCTTGAATTAAAGTCTAAGTATGCTATTAACCTACATTTAATCTCATTACCTAAGCTGTTTAACTTAATTCCTGCCGCCGAATTCCACCTTCGCATGACACGCCACAAGTTAGGATATCGTCCTCACCATCTGGATGTGTGGCGGTCCTCCATAGTGCGGTTTACAAGGAGCTTTCTTCCACGTACTACAAAGCTGTGGAATGGACTTCCTTGTGAGGTGTTTCCGGTACGATATGACATGGGTACCTTAAAAAAAAGCGCGTACACCTTTCTTAAAGGCCGCTCCTGTGATTCCTCTGGTGTTGCAAGAGATTGTGGGTGGCGGTGATCACTTAACAACAGGTGCTTTCGGGAAACAGAGCTTAAATCTTGTGCCTTACACTGCGAGGCCACATTGACTTGAAAGCAGTAATTGAAATTAATGATACAACTTTACCAATACTACAATCTGCCCTGGAGTAATGTGATAGATGGGCAATAAAATTTGAGGGGATGTAATAAAAGTTTCACTTTAAAAATGTCTTAAATCATCAGTGGTATTATGGTTTAGTCTTACAGAGGAAGGATAGTTGGAAGTAGGCTACACAAATTTAACTTATAATTTCTGGTGTTAGAAAAATTTTAAGTAAAAAAATAATATATTTTAAATGTTTCAGGATACTACATCTTCAAATCCTTCAGAGTATTTTTACTGAGACAAACCATTCAATTAAAGCTTACAGTGAAGTACATAAAGATCTCCAAGAACACATTCGTGAAACTGAGCAGAGAATCAAGAGTTATAAAGAAATTATTGAAAGCAATAATTATTAGGTGATAATTTTGACATGATTACTAATGGTCTTTGGGAAATTACTCTTTTTATTATTTTTATTTTCTCTCAACAATGAGTAAAAAATAAAAATCTAGTCAAGTGCAAGTTTTGTACTGTTATTTGGACATGTTTTTAAATGTGCTTGGAGGCTAGACTCATTCTTGCCCCGACATTGAAAGGAGCACTCCGATCTAGTACAATAGATGTAATGTACTAGTTCGGTATTGTAGTACTATTAGTAAGTGGTACATTGAACAATACAATAAAGTTTTGGTATTTATATTTGTTTTTCCTTCATAATTTGCAGGCAACTGTCATTATAATATTATTACACACAGAATATAAGCACTGTAATAGTCTTCCAATAATAAGGGAGTACCAACTAAGTACTATAGTGCTCGCGGAAGCGCTAGTCACCTTCTGACGGAGGAGGGTGCGGTTGACAAGACACACACAATATATATGGTCGACGGTAGACTGAGTTAGCTTGACGTTTGTCTACCTCTCCCGCCCTGCCGCTCAGATACCTCAGGCGGTGACTAGCGCTTCCGCGCTATACACTATGCAATAAATTGACAAAAATGTATCTAAGTATAAAGTTCAAATAATTGATGAATAGAACTATGTGAGAGGACTGCTGAAGTTAAATTTATATTACTTACTCCTATGTCCTAAGATTCGCGTCTCTGATTCATTCGCCTCGTTCATTTTTTTTTCATTTATTAGATTAGTTAATTGTGACATGGGTTTTCTCGTGTGGTCTGAGCAGAGATGATGCATTATATGAGTTATTTGAGAGTGTATTGGAGAAGGTTCTATCAAAATCACCAATCCGCCTATTGAAGAAGTATACTATGATTTGTGGTGACTAATATTAACTTATTAGAAAAATCCACCACTAGTTAGAATACACCATTAGATTCAGATCTTTGTTAAAATCATATAATTTATTAAAAGTTTTCTTAGAACCTACTAGAGTAACCAGCATCTCTAAGGCCTAGCACGCATTGCAAATAAAAATCCGCGCGGATGTTTTTTGCGGATTAAAATCCGCGGAGTTACTTTCAAAGAGCACGCACTGCGGTAAAAATTCTGCGCGATTTGAGTCATTTTATACTCAGGTTCTATATTTACTTCAAAGACAGTCAACTCAGGTGGTCTCTTGTCATTTAATAACTGGGCAACAGCTTGTATTCATAGGAGCAGACAACGGCTATATGAGCTATATATTGAGAGATCATCATGTAATCATGATGCATCTTGCGAATGTGAAAAAATATTCAAAATTATTTAAGAAAGTATGTACTACTGCTAAGTCATGCTGATATATTAGAGAAATAATTAACAATGCATCAAATAAAATAAAAATGACTTTGCAAGTTATAAACTGGGAATCTGGAAGAGCGAAAGACAGCAATTTTGGATATAATCTAATAATAAATAATACTAAAATCCACTCTTTTTTTTTTAGGAAATAGGAGGACAAACGAGCGTAGGTACGGGTCACCTGGTGTTAAGTGATCACCGCCGCCCACAATCTCTTGCAACACCAGAGGAATCACAGGAGCGTTGCCGGCCTTTAAGGAAGGTGTACGCGCTTTTTTTGAAGGTACCCATGTCGTATCGTCCCGGAAACACACACAAGGAAGTTCATTCCACAGCTTTGTAGTACGTGGAAGAAAGCTCCTTGAAAACCGCACTATGGAGGACCGTCACACATCCAGATGGTGGGGATGATATCCTAACTCTGAGCAGGAAGTAGCTTCTGTTTATGATTTTTTTTCCTGACATTCCATTTTCTATCACAAGCACTATTCTCACTATTAGGATCTGCGCTCGATCTTCATATTCAGAGGCGGCCCTACCCTTTGCGAGGCCCTTTCGTGAAAAGTATGCGACGCGAAAGTAGGTCTATTTGTTGGGTTTAGAATTTTATTGCAAAAGCTGCCATCCTAGGTGCAAACCTAGCTTGCGCACATTGTCTTGTCGTAAAATAAAAATGTTATATTTGAAAATCTTTGAAATAACATGAGCTTCATCTTTCTCTTCATCAAAATGCCTTTTTAACGTCGTTTTCTGACTTCTTTGAACTGTCTGTGAATGTCATTTTCCTCAGCTATTTCTCTCGCTGTTATTTTGAGAATTCAGATTTTGTATTCGAGCAGTCATGGGTGTATACATAAACTCGGACTGAGATTCGTGTTCTTGACTGGATATCGTTGATGGCGGCACCGGTGACCTAAGAGACAATGATGTAGTTAATTCATCATCATCTTCGCTGTTTTACCTAATGACGGCGGCGGCACTCATGATGGTGTGGAAGGAATGTTTTCAGCTGAATCAGGATTAGAATAACTTTGAGTTAATAAATGTTTTGTAGAGGTTTCTTGATCATCACTTTTTATATATTTATGTAATCCACGTAGATTTTCTATAACCTGCTTTCTTTTGATAGCTCGTCTCCTTTTTGAACTACCTGGCTCAAATTTTCGACCAGAATCACGATCACGCGAACTCATTTCGTAAGTGTTATTTTGTTTCACATATAGTGATAGTCTAAGAAAAAGTGTTACTAACTTAATAACTAATACTTATGGTTGTATGGTGTCCGAAATATATGATTATTATTATTATAAACAGTCAAATGTATATTTTTTAGTATCATAGAGTTTTTTTTTACAATTTTTTCAGCTTTCTTAATACACCAATTACTATAACTTACACTTTTCCAGCGCACTCAATACTTGAATATATTATAGGGAGGGTCCGTAGCTACTACGTAAGTCGGTACTGGCAAGGCGCCGATCTAATTCCTAGCCAACAGATATGTTTGAAGCGTTTAAGCATAAAGCAATCATATATCGTGAACTATAATGTCAAATAATTATTCAATAAAATTGAAAGATTTGTACTGCACTGTAACGATTTTGTAACTTATACTGCAAGCAAAATAATTCCGGGTGATATGAGTTGACGGATGAAATGGAACACGAAAATTATGTCCCGACTCCCGAGCTGATTCGTGTCCGTGTAAAAAAAAAAACATTTAATTTTCTTGGCTAGCGATTGCTCTATTTGCCACCCCCTAAGGCCGCCACTGCTCACATTTAAATAATAGGATTCAGAGGGTCGAAGTGAATGGCAGGAGATCTTCTGGGACTCCTCTCGGTATGGGGGTACCACAAGGGCCTATTCTTGGACCCTTCTTCTTCCTAATTTATATAAATCATCTACCTAACCTTGTAGAAAAAGACCACAAGGTGGTATTGTTTGCGGATGACACTTCACTCATATTCAAAGTGAAAAGAAACCAAGTTTTATATGACGAAGTTAACAATTGTCTATCTGATATCGTGTACTGGTTTAGCGCCAATAACCTATTGTTAAATAAGTATAAAACTAAATATATTAAATTTACTTTTTATTTTATTAAACGGAGAGGTGGTAAGACCAGTGGAACGTGCTACATTTCTTGGCATTAATCTTGATTCCAATATGCAATGGGGCATGTGGGGTAATGTATCTGGCCAAGTCGAGCAAAAACAAGTGGCACGGCCATACCATCCTTTTCTCAAAGTTCCTTATTTTTATATGCACATAAACTTAGTTTCTAGAAACTATGATGGTCATAATTTAAACACCAAAAAGACAATATAGAATTGTATGCTTACTACTCGGGAAAGTCGAGTTAGACGCCCAGTTATCCAGTTAGCCCAACAAAAGTCTTAGGCTAGTCCTTTGTTGGGCCGATGTACCGATATGATTTTACAACGTAATCCCAGAAATTGTTAAAATCACAATATTATCAATATAGTTGCGAAAGTAAATGAATTATCAACCGACTTCAAAAACTGGAGGATGTTTCTAATTTTTTTTTTGTATATTATCTATCTCGATTTGAAACAGACAATATTCGTTTAAAAGGGTTTTATTCCCGTATTGCTCCCATTATACAACATTTTTAATTTGATAGTAATTATTATTGATTACCTTATACCAATATACCTATCATATTCACATTAGATTAGGTATATAATATGTACCTACTAGGTATAATTACAGATTTATAACAACTGATACCTACCTATCCTATAAAATATATCTAATAGGTAGCTGCCCTAAATCTTTGCGTATTATTATCAATACATTTGATATTCTAATAAAGTCGGCTGTGTACCGGACCCCTCCAACTAGTCAGATCAAAAAAATATCTTACCTTAAGTTTTACAACCTACCTAAGTGTCATTATATCATTCACCACCATTTTGGAAAAGTTGAGGTTTAACTAGAAAAAGTTTCTTATTATCAAATGTAACAGCTTCACTGTTTTACAAATATTTTAAATTCAATATATGCAAAGTGATGTAAAAAATACTCAAAAGTCTCCACTTGGGTAAAAATGTTGAATAAGTTAAAAAATGTTTAAGTAAGTACTGAAATTAATAATATTAAAAGCGTCATAAGAGGCATGAGTATCTTTTAGTAACCTATGCATTAATCGAACTCGATAATAAATAATATTATATAACAACTAAAAAAAACTAATAAACACGCTAAAAAGCACACAATTCTCTTTGGTATTCGAAAATTTCCTAATATTAGATAAATCGGTTAAGAGAGAGGTTGAAATTTAAAATTAACATAAATTTCTGCCTTAGCGAGGATAGATGAAAATTATACTATAAATTAACAAACATATTTTTCTTTTTATTTGCAAATTGAAAAATCATTTTATCAAATCATTCATTAATCATAATTATTAATTACACTCATTGTCCATTTAACATCGACCTTTGCAACTATCGACACAGCTGTGACAACCATAACAATATTATCAACGAGATGTGAGTAACTATAAGTTCGGACCTTATGGGGCGATTACAATTATTTACAAAGAAGTCAGTAAACGATCGCGCGAGTACGGTCGCGGTGTGGTTTGTGGCGTGTGCTTTGTCAACAATCAAAATGTTAGCAGCCTTCTGGTCTTTTATCCTGTTAGTATACTTTTTGATTACTGTTTGCTTTATTAATTTATACTTTAATTGTTAAGAAAACCCGTACAATATTTACTATATACAAAGAGTTGAGATTTTATTGGTATTTAATGTAAACAATTTTAGATGTTAATCAGATGTCGGTACCTATAGTGTTAGATTTATTTCAGAATCTCCATCGTAAGTACTTTACACTCTATGTTTGATTGGGTTAATAGTGTATTATTTGATTTTTGTCTCTTTTTCATTATTTTATTGCTATGACATAGAACTATCACCTACCTACTTACTGCAGTATCTTGTCTCTACCCTACATTGTCTTCACATCCCTAAATATTTACTTAATCTAAAATTAAAAACTAATAAAAATTTAAATTTTAAACTTAATAATGTATTTTTTATTGTGTGATATACAAAAGTGCCTGTAATGATCTAATATAAATGAATATTTTGACTTAGAATAGCACTAAAATCTGTGGGCTTACGTGTAGGTAAGTAGGTACATAATTTTGGTATGAAGTCGTTTTGAGTCCCAAATTATGGTAAGATAAGGATGGTTTAGGTACTTTTAAACCATTGCGTATATATATACCTATACCTACATAGTTTTTATGATGTGACAGATGAATAATTTAGCGAGAATTGGACCCTTATTGAACAATGGTACAGAGATACTCGTATTTACTAAGACCCACATTTGCGTGGGCCCGACATTACCTACAGTGAAAGAAGTATTTTGTACGGAAAAAAAAATTAAGTAGGTACCTAGATAATAAGAGAAATTATTTTACTTATCCAAAAAAGCTTTATTTCTAATAGTGATAAATAAAACGAACGTAGGTATTTCTGCTTTATCCAACCAAAAAGTAGTATTTTTGAACTAAAGCTAAAAATAGTTTATATCATAAAATTATATAAATGTAATATGATTAACTATTATAGTTTTTTTTTTCTTTTTGTAAAATTTGTTTATCACTAAAATACGATCTTTTGAACAAATGGCCCAATAAATCCGTTATCACATTTAAACTTTTATTAAATAGGTTAGTACAGGCATAATTTTCGAAAAAAATAGTTTTTTTCTTTTAGTTGTAGTTGTTTGGAAAATGTTTTGCAGTTGAGTTGCTCTCAAACCACCCCCAACGCTGAAGTCTCATAAAAAATGCGATTCGTTCTTCATCATCGACATTTCGCACTAAGATCGCAAGTCCACTTATGTGATATTTTTTATTGCACTAAAAATCAAACAAAAGGTTATTAATACCTACGTATAGTCAACGTTTTTCAACAATTTATCTCATAAATGATTTGAATAGATTTTTTTTAAATATTGCAACATAAAATTAATTACACTTCCATCATAATGACGAAGTTGATAGATTTGTAGTTAAACGAGTAATAAAGTTCCGTAAGACTAATAGCATAGATATTAATACTGACGTTAATCTTCTACGACGACTTATAATATTTCTAAAAGCATCTATTGTTGAATACTTTTTAGAGGATATAATAAGGTTTCTGTCGTTGTGCAAATCTACTTGCTTACTTCTTTCGCGAAACTTTTGTCTACATTGAATAGAAGTTTATTTGATTTCGTTTTTTTATTAAAATATTCAATAGACAAATTAATGCTAACCTTTTTTTTTCAACCTTGTTGCTAAGGATGAATTTTCTTTTATTAACACGAGTTTATTTATCTTTTCTTTGATTTACATACTTAATATCTGAAGGATGTATTTTAAAGCGATACGTAGTTTTTAAATCAGAGTTTGGGAATGGTTCAGACGTAATTAGAGTTATCTTACGTTATAAATTTCGTAATTACTTAATAGTTATTTATTCTCCGTAGTATTTAAAAAAAATATGGTGCAAAAACAATTAAGTGAAACTAGCAATTAGTTTTAGCGTCGTCACCAACGAAACATATTTATTTTCACCCAAAAATAACCTAACGATTAAAAAATTATTAGGTTTGATGCAACAACTTCCATTGTTTATTTAGAAAACGAATTAACACTAATACACACACACACACACACACACAATCACGCCTGTTCCCCGTTGGGGTAGGCAGAGACAACAGAAGTCATACCTCACGAGCTTCTTCACGCGGTTCGGATCTTTCATTTTTTCAATACCTACGTTACCCAATTTCGTCGATGTCATTCTTTCTTCACTCATACACTCGCAAACCAATTCAGCATTCCTTTCTCAATTCTTGTCTGACATCTTCTTTCAGACCACAGCGTGTAAAGTATGTAAATGTTTTGAGGTTGAAGTACGCAACCCTTCTTGCACAAATGAGTTGCTTGTGGAATAACCGTGTAATACATATTTACGCATTCAATGACCTTTCTTTTATGATAATAAGGGACGAGACGAACAGGTTGTCCAGCTGATAGTAATTGATGCAACCCAGGGTACATTACAATGCAGTGCCGCTCAGGATTCTTGAAAAACCCAAACATTCTGAGCGGCACTACAACTCCGCTCGTCACCTTAAGACTAAAGATGTAGTGTTAGTGTTGATGTGAAAGTCTCATTTGCCCAGTAATTTCACTAGCTACAGCGCCCTTCAGACCAAAACACAGTAATGTTTACAAATTACTGCTTCACGGTAGAAATAGGCGACTACCTACCGATTAGACTATACAACTACCGAGTCAGAGCGTGAATAAAGGATTCTCTGCAATAGTATAAGACAGAGAGATAACTCTCAACATGTCAACTATGCAATATTTGCAGTTACTCCATTCGAGGAATAATAATAATTATGCAACACTCTTTCTCAGTGTACATTCAGTACATTTAGAATATAAAACTGTAGGCACATAACAGTTAGTAGTAAATGGTATTGATTTGGGGAATATTTCATATATTTTTTAGTACTGATAATTTTTTTGGAAAGATTTTTTACGATCCTGAAAAATAGTTATTCTTCACTTATGGCTTTCTTCCAGGAATAGTGCGATTTCATGTACTTGGTACCTTATCACTTTAAGTGGTAGGTACTTATTTCATATTATAAGACTTAATAACAACAGTTGGTCTACAAAGTATATTATATTATAATTACGTACATTCTATCAACTGACACAATTTAAAAGTATGTAATCATATCGAAGCTTGTATATCTAAAATAAATAAAAAAAAGCAAATAATGTTACGATTAGTAAATCGGATCTGGCCCTAATTTTCTATAAACTTTGAATTTTTTTTATAATCTTTTTAACCGACTTCAAAAAAGGAGGAGGTTCTCAATTCGTCGGTATGTTTATGGTCATGGTATGAGCTGATTAGCTTTTTATGACCCGGGAGGCGATATTTGAGTTATTACTATTACTGTTGGGCTTGATGGCGTATCCTTTTTAGATTTCACCAATGAAGACTGTAAATTAAATCAACTCTTTTATATAAAGCTTCGTGAATGAACAAGGTCTCGATCAGAAACTAAGAAATTTTTAACTGCTGAGATCATTTACCACAAAGAACACTGTTGATGTTTCTAAAACAAAAAAGACACACACAATATATACAAAGGGTTAGTTGGTTAAAAGACAAACAAACTAATTAATGAACATAGAATAGAAACAAAAGGGGAATTAACAAGGGAGAGTATGGATTTGAGATCAGTGGGGCGAGGGATATCAGGAAGAAGTAGATCATAAAGAGAAGAAGACAGTCGACGGCAACTGAATAAGATGTGATTGGTAGATTCTTCATCAAGTCCACACTCACAAAGAGAGCTGTCTCTTATATGCAGCTTAGCCAGATGAACGGTACTTGCATGCCCTAGCCTTAATCTACAGATGATATTTGAGTTTCGAGAGCTCGAATGCAAAGACAAATGGTCGAGATAATTACTGTCACGCTTAATCATTTACCAGATTACCGATACCGACCTGACAAGTATAATAATAATAATAATATTGACACACTTTTTACACAAATTATCTTGCCCCAAGTTAAGCATCTATAGCCTGTGTTATGGGTTACAAGACAATTATATATTTTATAGAATATACTTACTTAAACATACATATATTCATATAAACATACATAAATACATTTGAACATCCATGACTCGGAAACAAACATCTATATTCATCATATAAATGCTTGCACCTACCGGGATTCGAACCCAGGACCTCTAGCTTAGTAGGTAGGATCGCTAACCACTCGGCTATACAGGCTATATAGTATGTCTCTATAAATTGTTTAGCCGTTGGTTTTCTGAAAGAGACGGACACATTTTGGGTTTTGGTGTAAGTTCTGTTATTTGACATTAAAAACTGACTTACAATAATTATTGTATCCCGTGACCATGTCTTAAACAACGCTGAAATATCAGATACCTCAGAAATTCTCGAATCTTAGATTAAGGATTGGTCTCCGCTACGCTCCAACAAGATACCACGGGGGCTTGTCGCACTTCGCGACTATTAATACTACGCCGAAATGGACGTACTCGAGCCAGTATCGAACAATGTGTGATGTTGACGTGCCACATGTTCTGTTAATAATTGAAACTAAACTGCCGGGTTACGTAGTAAAATTTTGTAAAAATAATACTAAAAAAAATAAGAAATACACTGGGATCACATATCATCAGTAAGTATTTTGTATTTTATTAACTTCAATGTAAAATAACACGAAGCGTTTTTTTTTAAATCTGAAAGTTGCCATTGAGTGTCAAGATGCCGCGCACACTAGCATCTAATAGATGCCGTAATAAAAAATCTGGTAGGTACGTATGTAGGTAAATTAGGTGCGGTATCTAGTTGGAGCGCAGCGGAGACCAATTTAAGCCTCGAATCTTCTATATTAATTAATTGTGTGTATTTTTAAATAAAACTGAATTGTTTATATAATATTGGCCAGTCATTTTATGCACTGTATTATATTTTATTAGCCTTACCATACCGTACTGACGTACCCTGCTTTCGCATGTTTTTACCGTCAACTCAACGACGTTAGCTTGGGAATCCTGTAACTCTTCAGAGCACGGCAGGTGGTGATCAGGTGATTGCCAATAGTCAGGCTTGTTCATATTACTACTCCATAAAAAATGACTGAAGTTTCAATTGCCTTCTTAGGGGGCGTCCATAAATAACGTGAGATGTTTAAGGGGGGGGAGGGGGTCGAGCCAAATCTCATCTAATCTTACGTTGGAGAGAGGGGGGGTCTCAGCAAATATCACGCAATTTTAATTGAAACAAATTAAAAATACTATTTTGGTCCATTTAAAACCAGATTGATCACTAATCCGTTCGAAAAATAATAATTTCATTTATACTTCGACATTATGCATCAACTGACTGTCAAACCACCATATTTGTAATACCAAATAGCTTAATTTACATAATATATATTTTTTTCTTTTTACAATAACAATCCAACGCGTTTATATATAAGAAACCCACATTTTAAAAAATCTCACGTGAGATTGGGGGATGGGGGAGGTAGTTTAATAAAATCTGACGACATCTCACCAGGGGGGGAGGGAGATACAGAAAACTCAAAAAAACACCTCACGTAATTTATGGACGCCCCCTTACGTAGATACTTGAACTTTTAATTGGGGAAATGTGTGTGTCGGATCATCTGGTTACTGCAATCAGCCCAGGCCAGCCCTGATTGTTAGCAACCTTAGATATCTAACCTAGGCACATAAGTGAATTTGCTAGAAACTGTCCTAACCATAATGTTAACACCAGGAACAGACAGAAACTTATAATGTCTACTACTCGGCTAAGTCGAGTTAGTAAGTCTTTTGTGGGGCGATATGAGCTTTTGCAACAAGATCCCAGAAATTGTTCAAAACAAAAGTATTACAATGTTCAAAAGAATTGTTAAAACACGTTTGTGTGATAAAGGTTACTATACTAACATAAATGACTTTCTTAAGGAGGTAAATTGTGGTAACAGATTGGGAATGGAGTGACCGCCCTCAGGCTATTAAATAATAAGTTTAATTGTATAATATTACTTTGTAAACATATTTTTTTAAGAAAAAAAAACTCGTTGAGTATGTTGCGCCCATTCTTCTCAGGTCTGAGGCAATCGTTTTGGAATGTGTGATTGTTTTTGACTTTCAGTAGCTTGTCATAAATATCTGAATTTGAATAAACTGCTTGGTTTTAAATTACAACAGAAATTGTAGGAATTCGTTATAGATGCATAAACATAAACTTAAAGGTACAATGTAACATATTAGTAGTAGGGATTCGCCGGTTCTGGCTCACAGTAGTAGGGATTCGCCGGTTCTGGCTCCTCGATTCTGGCTCACTTGCTCGTGATGCCTACTAAAAAAAAAAAAAAGAAGTTTGGTGTCAAACTGGGGGTTTTGATGTATTTCCGAGTGATTGCGCTGATCCGTTTTTCGATATCTCTTATAGTTTCAAAGTTAGCTTTTTAAATTAAACAGATCCATAATCATTAATAATCACTGGTCATTTAGCTAATGATTGGTGAGCGACTCAATGTCTAAATTTCCATGAACGTGATACAGGTAATTTACTAATTACCTCTACCACATTCGTTACTACGATTAAAAAGACAGTTTCTGTATTTATTATTTATTTTTAAAACATGATTTAAATAAAGTATATAATAAAACATCATTGCAGATTGTATCATTTTCAAAATATTTGATGAAATCATTCAAACTCTTCTTATTAAACTTAAAGTATAGATACATTATGCAGTACTCGCCACACACTGCGGTATATTCATTCTGTACTCTTGCAGTATTGTAGTTATACATTCTGCAATTCCTTTGTAAAAACATCAGCTGGAATCCCTGAGGTGGACGACCATATGAATCGAAGTATTGTCCAATACCCTGCTCATCAATGTGTATTGCAACCCAGTGAGTGCCTGGCTTATTATCACTATCTAAATTGCTGACAATATAACAGGGCGTTACAACATATATCGGCAATCGGTTTGCCGCGTAAACATTATTTTTAATACTGGGTTCGATTTTGTTCAAATAATTCTGTATCTCGATTGTATTCATATTAGTTGAGAACAGGGTCTTGTCAGTTGCGATGATTGAATAGTTATGTGGATCATAATAACATAAGCACTCAATAAATAAGGCTTTAATGTATCTTATTCATGTATTTAAAACTTATATGGTTACAATAAAACAAAATATCATTACAAGCGATTCAAATATAAATCTATGAACATTTGATGAAATTATATTTTCATCAATTTTATTATAATATAAAAGCTGATTGAAAACGAACTTTGTACCTACATACTTACGTAGTCATTAGTACAATCTGGAAATGTTGACTCCATTAAACTATCAATAATTGAACTTATCATTTAAGTGCCATTATGTTTCACCATAATAAAACAAAATATCATTTTATATACATATTTTTATTATATAAATTTATAAGGTAATCTAGTATTTAATCAACATAAAAAATACACAAGGATACAAACGATTCAAACATTAATTATTATATTCTAACTGCTGTAATCTACAGAAATATTACGATTTTTATCAATTTCAATAACATTATCGAATTCCGCATAAACAATACAGTTAATTGTTTGTGTAAGAGCTGATTCAAAACGAACTTCTAATCTTACACTACCATGTTTTATAAGATTCCAATGACTTGAAGAATTTGCTGATAAATCGGGTGTTAAGTCGAAGGCTAGCAAGCAAAACCCTTTGGCATATTGCTCTCTTGATACTCCATTGCCTTCATTTAGGAAATGTATACCTGTTCCTGAGAATAACGTATGATAGACCGTAGTAAAAATATTATTGTCAAACGATGGCTGTAAGGCTTTTGAAGGTATCTGTTGTCCATCTATGTATAAACAAAATGTATTAATATCATAATTTTCGAAATTGAATGGGTTTTTTGTGAGACTACCATTAAAGGATGCATTATTCACAAAACCGACTATACACCTTTTGGGTATTTGACCAAGGAATATGTTATCAAGGGTTTTCCCCTGAATGCCTGATGGTATAGTTAAAACTTTGACTTCTGCTCGCGTGATTGGATATTTTGCTGTAGTAGATGATAAAACTTTTTGATGTGCAAGTAGCACAGTTGGGTTGATTCGTGCTCTTCGAATAATAAGAGTTGCATCTGTAATAGACACTTTAAATTTATGGTCAGTTGATGAAGCCATGAGATTGAAATTTTCTCTAGAACGAACTAACTTTACGCACATGTCAACGCCATTAATCAAAAATTTTTCTTGATTGAATAAATCTCCATGTAAATGTCCTATCATTTCTATTTCTTTGCTTTCACTAGCCAATTCTTGTCTTTTAATAAATCCTTTATTTTGTTCATCAGTTGCATCCATTTTTCCAGCTGAATCTTCATACCATAGACCACAAGTGAGATGAGATTCTTTTGCAGCAGGTGCATAATTCAATAGAGTTTCAATATAAGCTCGATATGCATATGTATTATTCGGTGGCGATACAAGTTTTTGATTTAAATATACATCAAGTTGACTGAAAAGTGTATGTAACCAATTATTAACTGGGGCCACAACTGTCGGTACTGTCAGTTTTGTATAATCTTGATTCAAAACTTTAGCTTTTATATGGAGTAAAGTATGGGATAAATCCACATAGTCATCACCTGCCCCAGGTACTTGAAATTCTATTGGTCCATCATCAGCAAGTGATGAAATGGGCTTATAATGAATCCATAGTCCACTTTCAATGCTAGTTTGAGTTGATGGTAATGCAAATAAATCCAATTCGGACTTAATGCATTCACAAGACTGACTATGTAAAAATGACATATTTAATCAGTAAATATATCTTTGATTTGTTTTTGATTCAATTTTAATTTCTTAATAGCTTTCGCTTTCGCAGTCAATGATGGAATGATCGCAGAACGACGTTTTCGTTTTGTTATATACCCAGATCCAAACATGTTGATATTATCTATTTTAGCATCGGCTTTTCGTTTCAAATTTGAGCTGACTTCTTTTAGACGAGTTTTTATTGAATCTTCCATGGGGCGTGCATTAACCATATCTGATAATATACCTACACCGGTACTTAATGCTTCTTTACCAATAGTTCGAACACCACTAGACAGTAGTGGTAAAATAGATCTAAACAGCCCCCCAAGAAAACTTCCGATTCCATGACCTCTTTGATACGGTGCTCCTTTATAAATAACTCCGATACCCGATCCGGCCTGGTGAGTATAATAGTGTTCATATGGACATGAAATATTATCACGTTTGCCGTACATTATAATTTTTGAAAGTGGAGTTTAATGCACACTGTTCCAAATTGGAATGGTATCTTTTGACCGGTGCTTGTTCTTATATCTATTTCGATTGTATCAAATTCTCTACGCATCACAGGTAGGTAATGGGGAGGAGAGAAAACGTGCATTTTGTACGCTCCATATATGTATTTTGAGGGATCCAATGGTATTATTCGTAAAAGGGGTGTCATAACATCTCCAACGATTTGAGGCTCCACTATGTCACAATAAACAAATAATTGAGACGGTAAACCCAAATGCAAATTAGCTGGACACTTTCCAAAATTTTTTTCAACGAGGTTCCTGTTTGGTTCGAACCCTAGTTGAAGACATAATTTAGGTGATAGAGTTACAGATTTTATGGATTCATCCGTTATTGTAGCAACTACAATCCTTGAAACCTCATCGCACTTAAATTTAATTTTTTCTCGAGTGTTATTCAGTGCCATCAAAATATGATTTATGTTATCGTAATTTGTGGCTGGAATATGTGTCTTGTAATAAACATATGACGGTTTACTTTCATTGGGTACTTGCATCAACTTTGTTATATAAATAATGTTTTCATGTTCTTGAACGGTGAACATAGTGCATGGGTACTGAAATTCTACTACTCCAACCCTCCATTCACCTTCTAGTATTGTTGGTTTTGGCAGTTTCGTAGAAAATAATGTTGTTGTATTATCAGGAAAATAATCCATAGAACTATTGCTTAGTAAAGTTAAATAAAAACTATCTTTATTCATATTTTTTTCAAAGTAGAAGCTAATATCCAGCTATTAAATTTATTTGGATAACCTCTCCACTTCACCAACAATTCTTTTCTGTTACCGGTATATCGAGAGCGTATTATTTTATCTATTTTGTATTTAGTAGTGGGGTCGAATATGATTTTTTGTAACTCTTTTTCATAAAAAGTACCAACTATCTCTTCGCCTTCTAAATCCTTTAAAGTAAATACTACAAACGGAGATCGGTGTATTATAGTAGATACGATGAATATTTCGTCACTCCAATTTGATTCATATCCTTTTTGGAAAATATGTTTATGTTTTGTTATTCTAACATAATCTCCAACGTGAATTCTTGGATTCACCATACTAATTGATGTTTTTATCTTACTTTCTCTATCATATAAATTTCGCCATACACTCATTATATTTGTATTATTAACATCACATGGACACATTTTTATACTAGAATGAAAACTATGATTATATGAATGCACTAGATCTTGTAAAACATCAATGTATTTATGAGTATTTTTGTGTGTAAAATAGCGCCACATTTTCATTTTAAGAGTTCTCTGAAATCTTTCGACAATACTTGCTTTAATATCTGGATTATTGGTTGTATAATAATTTATGTTTTTTAATTTAAAATATTTTTGTACATATTTGGAAACAAATTCAGTTCCTTTGTCAGACTGTATATGTGTAGGTGTAGTATTAGCTTCAGCAAAAATACTTTCAAAGCATTCCTTAACTGTTTCAGAGTTTTTCTTTTTCATTGCTCGAACATACGCATATTTACTAAAGACATCAATAACACAAAGTATGTATTTGAAACCATCATTATATTCAGAATAAGATCTCATATCACTTAAATCGGCCTGCCATAACTCATTAATATTAGACAAAATATATCTGTTACGAGGAAATTTTCTTTGAACAGGTTTATGTAATGTATATGTTTCTTGTGATTGTAACCACTTTAAGACACTATTTCTGTCCATTTTACCCTTCATTGCTTTTGACAATTTATCAATAGTGCTGTAGCCAGCAGGATGTGATGCATCATAATAAATTTTATTTATTTCTAATATGGGGTCCATTTTTCCCAGTCCGATCTTTTTTTTAGTTTCCCTGTGTACTTATTACTTGTTGGTGTAGAAAATTCTTCGTCAGGTACTGATTTAGCTTCAACCTCTTTTAATTGCAAATGGTTTATAAAATCCAATCGCTTTGGGTTCCCGATATAAGTGAGTGGTACTTTTATTTCCTTTAAAGTTGTTGCGAATTTTTCCCAACCTATAGGTTCACTTTTCTGAAGAGCTCTCAAGGAATCACTCACCAAGTCCACAATATTACTCCCAGGTATTTTTTCATTATCTATAATCACGGTACCAGATTCATCCCAGCTTATTTTATTTTTATTCAAGGAAATCAAATTTAGTAAAAGTTCACCTTTTTTAGCATATGTTTTCGGTATTAGTTTCAGTATTTCAGAGCTCGTGTATATTTCTCCAATATTTTTGTTAACCTCCACTGATGTTTGAGAAGGAACTACATTTATTTTATTCACATCATGATTTATATAATCAGTATCGATTTCATTATGACTTTGATTAAAACCAATATATGAATCATTATCATTTATAAGTGGTATGTGGTATGGTTGTCGATCCTCTTTGACGAAGTTTAGATATCTTTGAAGGGTTTGCAAATATAAAATACATTTCTTTCGATCTTCTATGTCACTGCTTAAGATATTTTGCATATCAGTATCTAATCGAGATCTTGGCGTATCATTTTCTTTGGGTTGTTTTAACTTCTCCAATAATGATGGTTCAATAAGTAACATTTTTTTAGCATTATCCATTTTCTTAAATAAATGAATTAATCAACCCACTTAGAATAGAACCCAATATTATCGGTAGAAATGAACCTCCTTTTTGTACAATTATATTTTTTCTAATTTTATTCGTACCTTTTCTTACCAATTTTCGAAGAATATTTTTATATTTCTTTAATTTAGATTTTTCTTTCTCGGCCAATTCAACGTTACCCCGCAGTACGTTATGAATACATTCACAAATGTAATTTATTTCTGTTTTGTTACATGATTTTAATAAAGCTTTTTGATATTTTGGCTTCAGTTTATGTAGAGCAATTAACAAATCTTTATGCGTCTTTAAACGTCTATGCATCATTTATAAATGATCGAAATTTCTTGATTCTTACCATATTTAAACCCTTTTGTGGGTACATAAACAGTGCAATATCCATCGGATGGAAATATCTTTGTCTTAACGCGACACAATTCATTTGTTTCTTGTTTCAAATCAATCATTAAATAACCATGAGCTTCATTGGTAGCATCTCTGTAAGAATCTTCCAAATATTTCGGATTTTCAGGGAATACTTGACGAGATAAGTATCGAATTTGGGTTTTATCTCGAGGATTTTTGAAATATATTATATAACTTGAGTTGAGTGATATATCTCTTTGTCCTTTACCTTGATGAAACAAATTTTGAGATAAATAAAACACACTTAAGTTTCTATGATGACTTCCTTTCGTGAATATATCAACAATACGACCATCTGATTCCCTCATCAGGTCATCAATTATTACAAGTTGAGGATTTTTTCCGTCAAACATAGATAAATCAGGTAAACCTTGAAGATAATTAATGTGGTTGAGATTATATAAAGGCTGCATTTCATCAAAGCACCAGGTGATTTGGGTAAAATTTGTATCACAGATATCATTCAAAAATTTTATAAAATTATTTACGAAAACTGATTTTCCACATCCACTTGGACCAGCAACTATTGCAGTGAATGGATGATTGAAATGATGCATTATCTACTACGTCTATGTGTGTTAAGGTTTAGTATAGTAATGAAACAATCTGTTATTAAACCACCATTTATTTAAACAGAAAAATCGATAATTGAAACAATATACAGTACATCATGTTTTACTCCGCAACTTATACATCTAAATACAATAATCTCTCATTTGGTTTTTTAAAACTATAATAATTTATTCTTAAAATTTAATATAATATTTATTCTATTTTATGATGACCCCAAGCTAATGTATCAATATTATTCGGTAAAATGTACCGTTTGGTATCATTAAATGACAGACTAGATTTATTTATTCTTTGAGTAAAAATATTATGCTTTATTGACTTAAATCTAAGCATTGAACAATATTCGTTCTTATTTTCAAATAAGCAAGTCTTATAATTTTCCATTTTCATATTCTTAGTAACACTTTTATTAACCCCCTTAGCTTTAGCTGTGAATTTTCCCTCAACATCTAATGCATACATTTTAGATCTAAGTCCTACAAATTCATTAAATATATTACCATTGTTTTCATCTTTAAAGTAGCCTAACTTCTTTTTATTGAGTTTTGGATAGCCAAATATATTTTTTTCTGTATAGTCAGAGGTATCGAAACGCAAATGTAAATCAGGTTTTATATCTCTGTAAAAATCATCTGTAAAAATTTGATATATTAAACTATCAGTATCTGTGTACAATAATTTTAATTTGTTTTGAAACTTTTTAAACATATAGTTATAGTGAAAGTCGTACATTAGAGTTTTAGAAATATCCAATATACAAAATCCCAAATAAATAGGTTTATTATGGAACAATTTCGTCTTTCGTAATTGAACTGCAACCAAATTTTCATTAAAAATAGATAAACTATGGAATTCTGGCTTAGCAATTAAATCTTGTGCGCCTAGAATTTTACCCTGATTTTCCCAATGACTCAATAATTTTACATTTACTCTTTTTTCGATATTTTCCATTGTTTTTCCAAACACTGAGTTATTCATTAATTTATAAAAATCTTTTTCGAAATCAGATGTGGCTAGTTTACGCATGTTTGTATTTAAATCTATATAATATTGTAACCATGCGCATTGTTTGAATTTTAAAATTCTATGAATTTTTTGTAATTTTAAACCCATTGTCAGACATTGCTTTAAATTTCTGTAGTGAATCACATATTTAATTTTATTACGAAGGTTTGGAACTAATTTTATGTCTTTTGTATTACCAATACATATATTCTCAGGACATAAGGGTAGGTCAGAATGTAAATCATGCAGTTCAATAGGATATTCTAGATCTACTTCCAAAATAAAACCATATTCATAATCATCAGGGACATCAAAATTAGTTGTGACATCTACCCACTCAAAACCTCCTGTAGGAAGGAATTGAGACATGGCCCATCCGTAAAGGTTATTAGCATCAAGATAAGTTAAAAATGAGTTTGGTGTGTCTTTATCATATTCTCGCATATATTTGTTATTTGCTTTGGCATAACGATTGCTACATTGAGATACACCTCCTCGAATGCCCGATCTAATAAAAGCTATTTGTTCAAAGTCTTGAAGTAATTCTAATTTAATTTTTGTGCATTTTAACATAGCATCCCAACTTAACCCAGGTGCTGTATAATAATGAGCTGGATCTAGACCATATGTTTGCAAACATAAGGCTCGGAAATTTTCAAACACATCTGTTAAAAGTAAAACATCGGTTTTAAGATATAAATCAGAATAATCTGACATATTTTGACAATGAAAGTGTTGCCAAACATCCTTGGCATGTTCATAATCTTCATCGGAAATATGTGTGTCGGTTAATGTATTGTAAAATTTATCGCGACTAGGGAGTGCTGAAAGTTTTAAGGAATCATGTGATGACATAAATTCATATGGATAAATTCCTTTTTTTCTAAGACGTAAAAAATCATTATTATTTGGAAAATTATATTTTAATGTTTGAAATTGTTCCTCCATCAAATTTTTAACAAGTTTGTCTAAACTACAAGGCAAAAATTTAAACGAATCAACGAATCTCAATTGAATTTTATGATTATTAAATTTTATCGTTTTTGTGAAAGAAATGTACTTTTCTTTCGTTTGTGGAATAATATCAATTTCCCCTTCAATAGAATTTAATGCATGAACAATAAAATGAGAGTCATATTGACTAAGATTGTGTAAAAAAACTGGGATGTGATAGGGGATTCTAAACTTTGTCTTACATACTTCGTGTGCAACTCCTCTAAAATGTCCTGTATGCGAGTCAAAGTATAATGCACATTCACCATTTAAATTAAATTGACATATAAAGCAGTCTTTACATTGCGAAATAATTTCATTATCATTGGAAGTCAAAGGCTTTGGACTTATGACAAAAGAATTCTTTGTGCAAATCACTTCTAAATCTTTATACAACTGATTCATAAAGACATGAGTACAATGAGGACCACTATATGTTTCATATTTTGATAAACTATCATCATATGAACATTTGATATAGTACCCAAAACTATAAACTTCGTGTTTGTGAACATTAGTTGTATAAGGTTTTGATGGATCGTTAAAGCATGTCTGAATTGGATTAAGGAAAGCTTCAAAATCCGCGTATATAACAAATGGTATTTGTAACATCTTATTAAATTTATCAAATTTTAAGACATTGTTTGAAATTGGTTGTCCAAACCAATCTTTTAAAGTTTTTTCTGTACTAGGCAATTCCACTTTAATATGACAACAATCATTCAATTGATGGGCTGATAACTTATCATTTGTTGAGAAGTGTAAAAGACAACCGTCACAGATGTAGATTGCATGTTCATGGTTTGAAATTTGACCACTTACTAAACGCGATAGGTTTTTAATGTAGCAAAAATGATTAATTGTTCCGTGCGAAATAAATAATAAATTGATATGAACAATTTTCCGTGATTTTGTTAAATACAATGGACCAACTAATTCATGTACTTTCTTTTTACAATTGTATTCAAGACCAAAAACATTTACACTTAAATTATTTAACCTTTCTACTTTTTGTATATCTGTCATTTTAACAGGAAACGTAACTCCGTCAAAATTTAATTTATTTGAATATTTACTGTAAGATGAAACTCTCTGAGAGTTCTTAGTAACTGGATATAATGCAGAAAGCAAAGCCCATTTAAAGCATAAATCATCCGAGTTTTGTACATTTATAACACTTTTTTTTAATTTGATTTCTTTAGGTAATTCAATGTATGATTTTCCACGTAATGGATTGAATTTGTTTATATTCATGTCTAATGCATTTATTTTCTTAAGACTCCAACCACTATCTTTTTTCTCAAATGTGCTAATTTTAGTCATCAACATATCACATAAGGACGAAAAGAAAAAATTTAAATCCTCACCCTGCATTATAGTATAACTACATGTTTGAAATTCAAATTCATTAGAAATATTTTTTGTTTCTTGAACAAAATTAGCGTGCAGAATAAAATTAACTTTAAAAATTGTAAGCAATCGAACAGATTCCTCAAATAGTGAAATAATTTCATTTTTAATAGAATTCAAAAACATTTCTGGTGTTTCGAATATTTGTAATTGGTTGGATTTACTCTTTATTTTATATGAGATTATTCTATTACCAAAAGCCGATTCGTGTACTGTGACATTTTTTAAAGTACTATGTAATTGCATTACGTTATTCTTATGGAGGTTACTTCTAAGATGATTTGCATAATATCTTTTCCGTATTAAGATTTGACATAAAGAACAGTTCACCATTTCATCGTTCACACTGGTGAGCCCCGATGATGTGGATGGTTCCCCTTGTCTTCCTCTCTTTGTACTTGTATCATTGTCTTCACTGTCTTGTAATACTGCACTTCTTCTCTTAAAACCTCCTCCACTTTGTAGAACAGGTTGACTACAACATAAGTGAATGATATTAGCCACATTTCATCAATAATATAATACTAAATAATTTACAAAGAAAATAACTCACTTGATCATTTTTTCAACCTCATTACATACAAAGCAGAGTTCCATATCGTTATGTTTAATTTTCCAAATGATGAGAATATAATAATATTATTTGTATAAGAGAATAAATAAACTAATAACTAAACTGAACTAATATTTATGTATTTCTTCATAGCTACCTACTTATTGTTAAAATTATATTTCTTATAATTTTCTGTTTCTAAAATTTTCTTCGTAACATTGTATAAAATCTTTTTAATGTCCTTATAACTTTCATTATTGTCGATTGTATAATATTTTAATCTATAATCAGCGTATTTCCATTGTTCTTGTGCAGGCGTGTTTTTTATTTTATTGAGATCATAGATTTCTATTTTAACCAAATGTGATGCATTTCTTCCGTCATCTGCATTAGTTGTAATGTAAATACTTCCATTATCCTGTGCTCTGGATATTGATGATGATATTTTCTTTTGTTTTGTTTTTTTCACTTCGAATAATGCATCTATATTTTCATTTGAGCTGGCCCTCTTCAAGGATTTAAGTTGAGGAACTTTTAATGAATCCTGACTATCTTCAGACAAGGGATAGTAAAATGTTTTATATGTATTTTCTTCCATTGTTGGGTTGAATGCATTCTACAACAACAATAAGACTGCTTTAGAATAGTATTATACATACATATCTTAATATAACAAATGATATAACTTTTTAATTTCAAAGTGAATAATAGATAAAACTTACCTCCATTGCAGCAAATCACTCAACAATTACACAAGACACAAAATATATAATAATTTGACTGAATACGCCACTTCAATGATTATTTTTCTGAACAGTTCTAGCATTTTATACTAAAATATCGTAAAAGTAAATTTGTTTATGATTAGTACTGGTTTTTAAATATTGTGATGAAACATAATGGCACTTAAATGATAAGTTCAATTATTGATAGTTTAATGGAGTCAACATTTCCAGATTGTACTAATGACTACGTAAGTATGTAGGTACAAAGTTCGTTTTCAATCAGCTTTTATATTATAATAAAATTGATGAAAATATAATTTCATCAAATGTTCATAGATTTATATTTGAATCGCTTGTAATGATATTTTGTTTTATTGTAACCATATAAGTTTTAAATACATGAATAAGATACATTAAAGCCTTATTTATTGAGTGCTTATGTTATTATGATCCACATAACTATTCAATCATCGCAACTGACAAGACCCTGTTCTCAACTAATATGAATACAATCGAGATACAGAATTATTTGAACAAAATCGAACCCAGTATTAAAAATAATGTTTACGCGGCAAACCGATTGCCGATATATGTTGTAACGCCCTGTTATATTGTCAGCAATTTAGATAGTGATAATAAGCCAGGCACTCACTGGGTTGCAATACACATTGATGAGCAGGGTATTGGACAATACTTCGATTCATATGGTCGTCCACCTCAGGGATTCCAGCTGATGTTTTTACAAAGGAATTGCAGAATGTATAACTACAATACTGCAAGAGTACAGAATGAATATACCGCAGTGTGTGGCGAGTACTGCATAATGTATCTATACTTTAAGTTTAATAAGAAGAGTTTGAATGATTTCATCAAATATTTTGAAAATGATACAATCTGCAATGATGTTTTATTATATACTTTATTTAAATCATGTTTTAAAAATAAATAATAAATACAGAAACTGTCTTTTTAATCGTAGTAACGAATGTGGTAGAGGTAATTAGTAAATTACCTGTATCACGTTCATGGAAATTTAGACATTGAGTCGCTCACCAATCATTAGCTAAATGACCAGTGATTATTAATGATTATGGATCTGTTTAATTTAAAAAGCTAACTTTGAAACTATAAGAGATATCGAAAAACGGATCAGCGCAATCACTCGGAAATACATCAAAACCCCCAGTTTGACACCAAACTTCTTTTTTTTTTTTTTAGTAGGCATCACGAGCAAGTGAGCCAGAATCGAGGAGCCAGAACCGGCGAATCCCTACTACTGTGAGCCAGAACCGGCGAATCCCTACTACTCATATTGACCGATAACGCTTTGAGATTGCGATTTACGACATATTTTAAGTGTTTAGGTAAATACTTACATTACGATTAGTGTTAACTGTCCCATTTATAGAAATGGTATCTTCGATTAAGATTTCTTCGATTTAAATTATTTTATTTACTTTAATTTATGAGTAAAATTACCCATAACATAGCATCGGTGTTAATTAAATATAACATTTTTTCACTAGGTTAATTAAGCATTTTGTTTTGTTTAGTGCTATGCCTCAATGCTGGGATTAAATTAAATTTGTAACCAAAATTTATGAACGCTCAGTTGGAAGAGCGCTCGGACGGAACCCGAGAAATCGCGGGTTCGAGTCCTGCGTTGTTCATAAATTTTCAATTAAATTAAGCATATTAAAATCGAAAAAAAATGTCTATCTTAAAGAAGACGTGACCTGATGTTAAATGATAACCGCCACTCACATTCTGGACAACGAAACACCACAGGAATCAGAGAGTGCCGGCCTTTAAAAGGAAGGTAGATAGTACCTATGCACTTTTCTTAAACACAACGATGTCGAACAACATCAATGAAACATCGGACAAGGAAGTTGATACACACAGCTTGGTTGTACGTGGTAGAAAGTTCCTTGTAAGCCTCTGGATAAACACATCCAGATGCTGATGTAGCCATGTTCGTGGCATGCCGTGCGAAGGTGGAAATCGGCGGCAGGAAGGTAAGCGAATCGATTCTTACTGTGACAGATTTTAATAGACAAGTCGCAAACAGTAAGCCACGCTTGGCATTAGCTTATTAGTATTTTTTTTATGAAAATAAGGGAAGAGACCTGCAGGACGTTCAGCTGAAAGTAAATGATACGCCATGCCCATTACAATGCAATGCTGCTCAGGATTTTTGAAAAACCCCAAAAATTCTGAACGGTACTACAACTGCGCTTGTCACCTTGAGACATATGATATTAAGTCAGTAATTTCAGTAGCTACGGCGCCCTTTACACCGAAACACGGTAGTGCTTACACATTACTGCTTCACGGCACAAATAGGCGCCGTTGTGGGACCCATAATCTAGCCGGCATCCGGTGCAAAGAAGCCTCTCACTGGTGTAATGTGTGGTGTGGTCTGGTGGTGGATATTAAACTACCTAACACATCATTTAGAAATCATAAATAAAATCAAAAATACTTATATAACATGATTTCTATTTTAACACAAAACAAACGTGCAAAAAGTAACATACTTGATTGATATTCCACCAGATTGCATGGGTATCTTCAAAGAAGGAGTAACATGAAACACAGAATAGGTACATAATAATACCTCGAAGGCCGGCAACGATCCTGGATTCCTCTGGTGTTTAAAAGGGCTTGGGTCACTGTGTTAGTTTTTCTGGATTTCTTGGTAGTGATGGGACAACCTTTCATGTCCATACTACCAAAATATTTTTTTTGGAGAGGAGGAATATACATTTACGTATTGAAGACCCCGAAACGGGGCCCATATGTCGGGCTCGGGTGTAAACACCCTTCACCCAAAAACCTCCTCTGTGCTGATAGTCCTTTAAAGGCTCTTACAGCGAAGCCAGGCGGGGGCCTTCGAGGCCAAAAATGTTGCTCACAGTTGCGGAGCGTCTCCGAAGGAGGCCATAACCTCAGACCGCCTGCTCACTAGGCTGGATGGAGAGAATATCACTAACGATCAATATCTGTTAGTCCAATGGACTCTACGTTTGAAGAGACTTCGCACTCGCCGGCGAGTGCGGTGATGTATGTGTTTTTGTAAATATGTGTGAATGTATGTGTAAAAGTGTGTTACTATTTGTGTGTAGTGTTAATGCAGGTGTGTGATTTGTGATGTCAGTGTGAGTGGTGTTAAACAATTATAGTACGAGGACTATCTCGTGGGGCTTCTTACAAAGTGTGTCCTGAGTCGTATCACAGCCTTTCTACCATTCCGTAAAAATCTGTATTTAATACGTACAAAAAATATGCATGAGCAAAGAACCTTCTTTTTTATTAGTCTTAGTATCAATGTTATTTCAGATTTTTATCAGAAGCGTTCGGCATCAAATGGGCACCCCTCAACGTGCCTTTATCACGGCGCCTCCAGACTTTAGCAGCTACAGGGTGGATCTGTCTCATTCTTTTTGGAGAAGCGTTCGCGGTGCTGTTGTTCATCAAAATACTGTATTCCTCCCTCTGGTACTTGGCTATAATTTACGCGATCTGGATGTTGAATGATATCGATGTTTGCCACAGAGGTGGAAGGACGTGAGTAGAGTTACACGAATAATATTAATTAGTTAATTAACAAAAAAAAAAAGCAAATTGTAGCCATACTAATAAATCAATATAGCTTAATCATTTTTCGAAATACTATCTTGCAAGGTTACGCAGCAAAATTTCTGAAACAATTCGACTTAATTTATGATAAATAAATCATAAATACCTTAAAAGGGTTGTTGATTATGATAGATGCATCACTCCACACTAAATGTAAATAAATATAGGTATTATGTGAACATATTCTATCGATGTGAGAAGTATTTTTAAAACTTAATAACTAAAGCTGAGTTCACGAACAGGCATGTCCAGGCACCACAAGCGTCGCCCTTTCCCGGGAATTACGCATACCAGCCATCGTGTCTCTCGCCATATTTTAGAGAATGAACGACTCGTCTCACAAATAGGTCTACTGGTCCAAAGGATAATACGACTGTTACCCAGAGGGGTAAACAGTGATAATGGACCTCCATTTCTTCCATCCTTGAGGTCTTGAGATGATCAGGTGTTCATTATCACTCTTGATCGTGGAATGAATGACTAGGTCGTACTTAAATAAGTGGAACGGTTTTGGCTTTTACGATGTACACATTTATTAATTATGTAATTAATGTAATTTGATGGAGAATTTCTGCATGAATAGATTTTATTACAAAATTCAACTATTTGTTGAAATGGTGAAGTCAAAAATAAATTTGAGTTGCGGCAATACATTAATTAAAGGTACTCAGCCATTAGCTACCTAACCTTACAACACAATAACAGTTCTTTTCATCATCATCATCATCATCAGCCGGAAGACGTCCACAGCTGGACAAAGGCATCCCCCAAAGATTTCCACGACGATCAGTCTAGCGCTGCCCTCGTCCAACGTATTCCGGCGATCTTGACCAGATCGTCGGTCCATCTTGTGGGGGACCTACCAACACTGCGTCTTCCGGTACAGTTCTTCATTCTGCAGTTCACTTAATAACATTTAATTATTTATAGGATAGAATGGGTGCGAAATTGGAAATGGTGGAGTTATTATCGAGACTACTTCCCTATCAAATTAGTGAAAACAACAGAATTGGATCCCTCAAAGAACTACCTCTTTGCGTGTTTCCCTCACGGAGTAGTATGCTCCGGAGCCTTTGGCGCCTTCGGTACAAATGCCCTGGACTTCTACAAGGTGTTTCCTGGTCTGTCTTGCCACATGATTACATTAGCTGGACACTTTATGGTGCCGTTGTTTAGAGATTTGGTACTTGCTTTGGGAGGTTGTGCTTCTTCGCAAGAGAGTCTCTTATACCTCTTGGATACGAAGCGACAACAAGGGAACTGCGTGGCGTTGATAGTAGGAGGCGCCGCTGAGGCTCTGGATTCGCACCCAGGGGAATATAAAGTTATTTTGAGCAGGAGAAAGGGATTCATTCGCGTTGCACTGAAATCGGGGTAAGCATTAATTTGTAATTTATTACAATTTTTGATGTCACATATTTTTTATGATTCGGTTGGTAGTACAAGTCAACAGTATGATAGTTATTTTTAAATTTTGAAGGCATAAAAGAGACTTATGAAATTGTGCTGACGAATCTAATACGTAGTTAATTAAGCTTAATTATAAGATATGAGTATATTTATTTGTATGGGAGAAATTAATAGTGTTATTCATGTTGAACTTTCCTAAGAACGTCTTCAATAAGTATTAACAGGCATAAACGGCATTTATTTTCTTAAAATTGATTCCTTTACAATTCTTTTTGATGTCATTTCTAATATTCTAAATACTACTACCGCTTCAGAAACAAATAGTGCTCTGAGAGAGAAGAGGCGGCGCAAGAAACTCTCCAAGCATTTCTTTTTTGCGTTCTTTTTAATCAAATATACAATATTGTACTGTTATTGCTATTGCTATAAAATAATCATAATCTAGTCCCAGGCTGTCGGATCACTTAGATATTCAGCTGTGGTGTAGTAGGATTTACGACAGACCCATTTTTAATAAAACATTAAAATTTATTTATAGATTGAACAGTGGCTGGGACTTTAGTGTATACATTTACCCTTAAAGCTATTATGTATCTTATAATTGTTCTATATTATTGATTGGTCTATATATTATGTCGTTACGTTGTCCAAAATGTTATAAAAATTTCAACACATTTGCAGGGCACCTCTTGTACCGGTATTTTCATTCGGAGAGACGGACGTGTTTCGACCACCCAGTAACCCACATGATAGTTTGCTGCGCAAATTTCAAGAGAGGTTCCGCCAGTTAACCGGGATATCTCCCCTGTTCCCGATCGGTCGGGGGGTCTTTCAGTATACATTTGGAGTGCTGCCAATGCGAGCGCCTATTACTACTGTTGGTAGGTTAAACTTTTAGTCCACTTATCTTTTCCTAATCTGGTTCTTCATGTTTTTTTCATACAGGCAATCTATACAAATGATTCAAGTTTTCTTTAGTGTTAATTCCGCCAATATTTGTTTTTAAAATAAATCGACACGTGTTTCGTCTCTACACGAGGCATCCTCAGGACGTGTTGTCTCGCCAAAATCTGGCACGAGACTGAGGCGAAACACGTGTCGAATTGTTTTAAAAACAAATATTGGCGGAATTAACACTAAAGAAAACTTAAATCATTTGTATAATTATGGATTACGCCTACAGTTTTTTCGCATTTTTTTTTATAACGCCTAATTCAATACAGGCAATCTGTTTAATTCATGTTTTCTATATAATAGGCAATGTTTAGAATATTTGGGGCATCAAGGCACTGTTTAAAAACCCTGGGGATTGTATAAAATATCTGGTGGTCCGCCGGAAATTTAAAAAAAAATATTTATTTGTGTATTTATAATGAAATTGATGTGGTGCTACAATAGCGACATTAAAGAAACACATGGATAGAACCATAGACTTAAAATATACTGGCGTATAGACGAATAAATCATCCAAGAGAGAGAACATCTGTAACGGAGATACAGCAATATGGAAGATTAAAGCGAAGCTATTGTGACTATGCGCCATCAGCCACGGAATTAGATCACAAAGAGGATGTAAATACTACGTAATAAGAGGCGGGATAAATAATTATACTACTGCCTAAGTAAAAATTGAGTTTAGTATTTAAGTTTGAAATAGTAGTAATTACAGTATGGCGATAGGCGACGATGTATAATCCGGCTAAGTTTGAAAGCGAACAGTTGCTTAAAACGTAGTGGATTTCTCATATCTACGTTTTCTTCAAGATTATAGCCGTCACCTGTCTATCAATCAATGACTGCACGTTTCATACAAGCGAGTGTATTGCTTTTTTCAGAGCGTTTCGCTAGGCTTATGCCGACTGAAAGACACAGAAAACTATTACTCTAACGAGCTGAAAGAGTATCAAATGTCATTTTCTTCGAAAAAGTCACTTGATCGCTGTGTGATTCAGAGGAAAGCTTAGAGGCCGAGTTATTGATTTTCTATCTTTTTTTATGTCTTTGTGTTTATTTAAACAATCTTAATATAATTTCAGTTGGCGCTCCATTGGAAGTTCAGAAAAATTTGGATCCAACAGATGAGGAGATCGACTCACTTCACGCGGAGTTCACGAAGAGATTGATCTATCTGTTCGAAGCAGAGAAGTCCAAGTATTTGAAGAACTATGAGAACATACAGTTAATTATAACATAGTTACGTAAATTGTATTGAAATAACTGTAACTGTTATCTATGGCGGGAACATAATACAACAGTGGACGGTATTTATAAAACGAATCGTTATTTAGATTGATTATTTTAGTAGCTTGGTGAATTATTTTGTTTCTTTAAATCAAATGAGATCTTGGCATTGGCAAAGTTCGATGGTACCAAGAGAGAACAGACAAGCTACGTCTTATACTCGTGATACCTATTTCGTCACTTTGTTTTAGTGTGCATTCGTTGCTTAAAATTTGAAAATGAGGTTAAAAGATTGTCGCAAATTTTCCCGACGTGTTCACAGCTGTCGCAGTCTGTTACACGTATAAATAAACTAAGTTTCTAATTTAATTGAAGGATAATTCTCAAAGTAATGGTCCCTATATTATGGTCTATTACGTAATCATTCACCCAGGTCAAAGAATATGTACCTTATAGGTAGCCATGTTTAAGTCGTGTCAAAACATGGCATAATTAACTATTGTCTGAATATATTATTAATTATAAATTAATATAATATTGGTTGCTTCCTTGTTGCTTCATTATTCCTTTAAATTATAATTATTTTGTAATGCTTTATTAGAAATTTTGCTGTACCGTATTTCATGTTTATTATAAGTACTGAGATAGTTTTTATTTATTTCTGAAAACAAATAAAATTAAAATCCTATAACAAGTATCACGAAAACCCTAGAGCGTTTATCTGGGTAAGATGTCGCTCGCAAATTATAGGTTTATTTAATTAAAATTTATTGATTTTTCAATCAAGGTTTACATATAACATTATAAATAATGTTTGTTGTTCTAAATATTAACCCCCTTATTCATAATAGTCTGCTAACTTAAAGCATTGCTAATTATCACTCTGTCTTCTTCTATTGACCAAAGTCAGAATGAGAAAAAACACTCCTTAGCGGCTGTTTAAAGTTAGCGGACCATTATGAATAAGGGGGTATAAGTTTTATAAAGACTGTAGATTCCGTTGGATTTATATAAATTTATGTAAATATTCTTACATTTCATTTATTATAAGAAATATTAGGTAAGTACTTACCCCCTTATACATAATGGTCCGCTTACTTAAAACAGCCGCTACAGAGTGTTATTTCTCATTCTGACTTAGGTCAATAGAAGAAGACAGAGTGAGAATTAGCAATGCTTTAAGTTAGCAGACTATTATGAATAAGGGGGTAAGTTACTAATCGTTCTTGTGCCGTAGTAATATGGTTTTGGTCTATTTGGTTTTCAATAATAGGAAATAATTACTCAATAATTATTATGTTTGCAAAATCAAGATTTGCTCAGATATATTCCATTATGTTTGTAACTAGTATTAAATTGTTTTGATTATTTCATAAATGTTTTCTTTATCTTGCGTTTTATTTGAAACTTATAATTGTGCAATAACTTATGGTATTCTGTCTCCAAATTATAATAAAAAACTATAGAGTCAATTTACTCCCCCGGGTGTCCGTTAGCTTCAGTAGACATGTAGAGATAAGACGAGAAAATGCGTAGAGAAAATTTACTCGTGGTGCACATCCTAGCCCGGCATGTCATTAAAACTTTGGGAGCTACAAGTAAATGGCAGGTATATATATATATTATTAATATAATATAATTCCATACATAGAACGTCATTTATATAATATGATGGCACTATTCGGAAATGCTCATGTATTTTTTTTAAACTTAGTTAAGGGCATGGGATGTAAGTCCAAAGGCCAGATACTCATGTAAACTATTGTGTTTTCTTGTTTTAAAACAAGAATATAATCTATTATTGTACCATTGCACAATAATAATAAATATCATTATATTTAAAAGTATAGATAGGTTACCTAGACAACATTCGATGTTTATAAATGATACACTCACAAACACATGAATAATATTTAACATTGCAATTGCGTTATTAATGTAGTGTACATTACGATTACACGTCAAAGAAGGATTGTAAATGCAATTATCGCAAGCGAAAAAGAGATAAATCTAACTTGCTAATTACTTTGTCCTTTGAATAGAAACAATACAGAATAATTCATCAGATATGAGTTTTTGTCGTACACCGTGATTTATGCTTAAATACGATTCACTCGTGACTTCATGTAGTAAAAGTTATAAAGTAGTAAACTGCATTGAAATTAGGTAAATAAAGTGTCATTGGTTTTATAAAAAAAATAATTTAATATTGATTACATATTATAGCAACATTGATGATATCAATTAATTGTACATATAATACTTAATAAAAAACGTACAAACATTTTTACATTTTACTAACGACACGACGGATCCCAAAAAGTTTTAAGTTTACAATTATTATTTTTTGTAGCTTATATTATTAAATCTCCTTTTGTTGAGGGTTTATTACAATAAGATAATTGGGAGACGAAGAAAATGATCCTTTGATTCTTCTGCACTTAACAAGAAATATAACGAAAGGGACAGTGCTGCTGCAAAACCTCTTACGTAAGTCAAATAGCACTATCACCGTCCACTAGCTACCCTCAAACTTGTTTTTTTTTTAACAAAGTCAAAGTTTTTATTTGCATAAACATGTTAGATTGATGTTACATAAATATTATTAAGTACATGTTTGACACATTTATGACGTGCAAATTTTATAAAATACATTTATAAATCATTAGTTACAATAATATAAATTTAACAAAAGATTAGTAGCAGTATTATATAGTATATAGTCAAGATTTTAGTTGAAAATTATCGTCTTAAAAATATTAGCAGTTTTTACTAAGGTATGGTATGGTATAGGGGCTCCTGTTTCCGCAATTAAACAGCAGTGCAGTAATGGCCAGTTACTCCAACCAGCCCAGCTCCTTCCAGAAGTTCAGAACATTCCTGGGGTGTTCACAGACTTCTTGGAGCGACCTCGTATTGGTTAAGGTTTTTGCCCGTTGGTTGGCCACCCCCGCACATTCCAGGATTACGTGAGCGACCGTTTCGTCTTCGGTCAGACAACCTCTGCACTTAGGACTGTCCATTACGCCGATTGTGAAAAGGTGTTTGTTTAGTGATGTGTGACCCGTTAGGGTGCCCACCATTATACGGATGTCATGTCTGTTGAGGCTGATAAGTCTACGTGTCAGTTTGGGCGATAGTGCAGGTATCGCCACCTTCGACTGTCTACAGCTTGAGACATTCATCCATCGGGTGTTGTGTAGGTCGTTGGTGAGAGAGCGTATCCATGAGTGCATTTGGCTGAAGGGCAGTGGCAGAAGTGGCAATGGACCAGACACTATATTTGTCGATGCCCGCCTTGCAAGCTCATCCGCTGCATCATTACCCAACGAACCACTATGTCCCTTGATCCATTGCAGAGTTACCTGGTTATAAGAGGCAACTTGCTCCAGGGTTTGGTGACATTCGTGCTGAGTTGTGTGTGGTACCCTTCAGCGCTGTTAGTACCGCCATACTGTCAGAAAGAAATCTGATGTTGTGGCCATGTACCTTTCTTCTTAATATAGCGCTGGCGGCTTCCTTGATGGCTACGCACTCACATTGGAAGATGGAGCTGTGTGTGCCCAAGGGTATGGAAATGTGTATGTTTAGTTCCTGTGAGAATATGCCGGCACCAGTTCCAGTAGCCATTTTCGAGCCGTCTGTGTAAATTCTTAATTCGTTTACACCTGACTGGTCAGCATCTTTCTCATATAGCTGTATGTGATAGTTTTTATGGAAGGTATTTGTTTTAGGTATCTTATCACATGGTGCCTCACAGAGTGGATAATCCTTTGTTACCATAGGGTATATGGATACCTGGAATAGTCCAGAGTTTATCTGTTAGGCCGTCTTCATTCATTCCAACAGCTTTAGACGTAGAGTCGCCATTGTCGCTTCTTGTTGAAAGTGTATGTCGAGTGGTGTTAGCCCTAGAATAGTTTCAAGGGCCGAGGAAGGCGTGGTGCGCATGCATCCTGTTATGGCTGTGCACGCCAGCCGCTGGAAACGCTGCAGCTTGGTTTGTACTGTCACAAGCTCTGTCCTGGGCCAGCACGCTATTGCTCCGTAGGAGATAATTGGTCTGATGACTGCTGTATAGAGCCATCTGCTTATAATGTAGTTCTACAGCAAGGCACTTGTAGTTTGGTGTACACGAGCGTATGTATGTTCCATACGCTCTTGTTTGTTAAAAATTATTATATTCGTATTACATTCATTGGAACAACGCCTTTTTTCATCATTTTCTAAAATATTAAACCTCGATCATTCCGCTACTGACAGCATCATTATTTCGTCATTTCTTTAGGTTAATCCAAAGAGAATATAGTCACTACGTTTTAAGAGACGGCACTTCTTTTTTTTTATGGAATAGGAGGACAAACGAAAGTTGGGGTAATCTGGTGTTAAGTCATCACCGCTGCCCACAATCTCTTGCAACACTAGAGGAATCACAGGAGCGTTGCAGGCCTTTAAAGAAGGTGTACGCGCTTTTCTTGAAGGTGCGATGTCGTATCGTCCCGGAAACACCGCACAAGGAACCTCATTCCACAGCTTTGTCGAACGTGGAAGAAAGCTGACCGCCACACATCCAGATGGTGGGGATGATGATATGATGATGATATTATGATCCACATGATGATAATTTGTGGCTTGTCGTGCGAAGGTGGAATTCCGTGGCAGGAATCAGGTTTAACAGCTCTTCGGAACACTCCCCGTGTAAAATCCGGTACGCCAACGCAACTCTCTTCGCAACGCCAAGTGATCCAGCCGTTCACAGAGCACTGGGTCCCCGACAATTCTACTGCTCTACGTTGCACGCGGTCAAATGGATCGAACTGATACTGGGGTGCGCCAGACCAGAGGTGACAGCAATACTCCCTGTGTGGCCTGACCTGCGCTTTGTAGAGCGCTAGAATGTGGGCCGGCTTGTAGTATTGCCGTGCTCTATTAATGACGCCCAGCTTCTTCGAAGCCAATTTGGCCTTGCCATCCAGGTGACCACGGAATTGGCAATCGCTCGAGATTTTAAGACCCAATATTGCGATACTAGGCGAGGCTTTAAGAGAAGTGTTGTCGACGAGTGGTGATACAACAAATGGGGTATTTTTAGTGGTAAACGCGAAAATTTGAGTCTTCTGGGGGTTAAATTGGACAAGGTTCTATTTGCCTCATTCCGCAACCTTCTCAAGAGATTACTCGATAGAAGACACAAGTTTCTGCCGGCACTGGTCGACGATTTCCCGTGAGAGACCTGCATGGCCCGTGTATACGTCATCACCAGTGCTGTCGTCTGCATAGCAATGTATGTTGGAGGTGACCAATATATCATTGATATGCAGAAGAAACAGCGTGGGAGATAGCACACAGCCTTGGGGCACTCCAGCATTCACGGGATTCGGGTTTACCTCGACGACCTGTATGCTGCGCCCAGTGAGGAAGCTGGAGGTCCACTTGCATAAGCCCAAATGATGGTAGTTTTGAGAGGAGCGCCTTGTGCCATACACGATTAAAGGCATTCGCTATATCCAGGTTAATTGCCAGGCCTTCCCCCTTGCCTTCAATAGCCGTCACCCATCTATGTGTTAGGTATACCAGAAGATCACCTGCCGACCGACCATGGCGAAAGCCGTACTGTCGGTCGTTGATCAACTGGTGACCCTCTAGGTATACCAAGAGCTGGCGGTTAATTATGCTCTCCATGATTTTGGAGAGCAGGGAGGTAATAGCAATAGGACTGTAGTTTGCCAGATCCGAACTGTCTCCTTTTTTTTGGATCGGATGGACAAGGGCTGACTTCCATGAGTCACGGCTACGCCTTTTGAATAAGAGTGCCGGACTAAATGCGTTAGAAACGGCGTCAACTCAGGGGCACACGTTCTTAGCACGATTGGAGAAATGCGATCCAGCGCGCTCGACTTCCTGGCGTCTAACGAAAACAGATCTCGCCGAACAGTTTTCTGTCTGATCTGTACTTCAGGCATTGAGCTCTGATACCGCGGGATGGTCGGCGGTGTTTTGCCGTTGCAGTCAAGAGTCGAGTTGGAGGCGAAAAGAGCGGACAGTAGATCGGCTTTCTCTTTTGCCGCATGGGCTAGGGTCTCTTACTCATGTGAAACGGCTGCAGGGACGGCTGGTTGAAGTTACCAAGAGTAGCTTTCGACAACGACCAAAACTTGCGTGTTCCAGTCGGGTAACTGGAAAGCTGCTCGCCGATTTTGACAACGTGCTTTGAAATCGCCCGGGCGATTTCTCGCTTAAAGAATCTGGAGGCATGGTTATATTTCCTCTTTATAATTTTGCAGTTCGGATCCTTTGAGCCCAGCGCCGCAACCCAAGTTTGATACGCCTGTTTTTACAGTCACATGCTGCTTTGACAGACGCATCGAACCAGGGCTTTGATCTGCCGCCGATCGGTACTACAGAGCTTGGTATAAAAATATCCATGCCCTGCAGTATCACATTGGCTACTGCAACGGCGCAGGCACTGGGATCATCCAAAGGGAAACAGACCTTGCCCCAAGGGTAGGATGCAAAAAAGGAACGTATCCTATCCCAATCTGCTGACATGTAGTGCCAAACGTGGCGGGTCGCTGGTGGTTGTGACGTGGGCGTTGGATAGGCACTATACTCCTGACCAGGCAATGGTCGGACGTTCCAAGCGGGGTGTCGGCAGAGACTTGGTAACTATCAGGATGTGTAGTCATCAGCAGATCCAATGAGGACGGCGTAAGGCTGTCTACATCCGGGAGCCGCGTCGGCGACTACCAATTGGGACAGACCATACGCCAATGCGAAACTATACACAAATCGCCCTGCGTAGTCTGTGATACGTGATCCAAGCCATTCGGCATTGTGCCCGTTGAAATCATCCAAGACTACGATTTTAGCGGAGCAAGCACGTCGTCAATTGCCGTTTGAACGCAGCCCATGATCGGTTTCTGAGTTACCACTATGGGACACACGCGTAGATGCGGACGCGGTCCTCTCAATCTACGCGGAGCCAGAGAGTAGACAGTTCCCTATCCTCAAAATTATCGAGGCGATACTTACGAGGCTGTAACAATGTGTTAATCTATGTCAGCACTGCCACTCGTCACTCGAGTCGTGCTCGATTTGGATCGGCTCGCGATGTCATGACATCATAACGCCATGGCGTTAAATTCATTTTGTTCGAGAAATAATGAAATCAAATAAAATGTTATAATTAATTAATTGTAAGCAATTCTGTCAATAACAAACGCGTGCGTGCCGTTTTCGTATAGAGAGAACGACTACGACAAAAGTGGCCCATTGCCTCCATTTAGGCGATTCCTCTTCGGCGCGCTTCTGACATATCTACTTCTTTTAATACGATAATATCATTATTATTGTAATGAATAATGATCTTTTTTACAGATGTTTCTTCATTACGCGTATCCTACCTTAAATAAAACGGGGGGAATAACAAATCAATGCAATAGTAATGTTGCATCCGATCCCTGAAGCCGTCTTCTCCTAAACTCCCAAAATAATTTTACCTTTTCCTTTGACGGTGTTTTCTAGTGTTATAGAGTTAAGATGGGAATAAATTCATTCGTACCATGATATCCCTCTAATTCCCACCCCCTGACAGTTGTTTCCAGAAGCCTGAGGGTTGAAACAGATAAATATTCAAATTCAAATATTTTTAAAAATAGGATTTGATATCACTTATTGAAAGTCAAAAACTACCACCCATTCCAAAAAGTATGGCTCATACCTGAGAAGAGTGGACGCAACAAACTCAGCGGGTTTCTTTTTTTCCATAAAATATATGGTTACAAAGTTAAAGTTACAATTAAACTGATTATTGAATAGCCTGAGGACGGTCGCTCCCAATCTGCGACATCATTAAGAAAGACCTTTATGTAATATTGCTGCTGAACCATGTCTCCGCCACTGGTTTTATCGCCCCTCCGTTTAAAAAACACACTAAGCATCTACATTTTTGACATTTGGTGCAGTAAATTTTATATATTTCGTTTTCTTGCTATTTAACATTAGGTTATTAGCGCTAAACCAGTACACGATGTCAGATAGAATATCGTTTGCTTCGTCATACATAACTTGCTTTCTTTAAATATCAGTGAAGTGTGATCTGCAAACAATACATCACAAACACTACCATATGTTTTTTTCTATAAGATTAGGAAGATCATTTATATAGATAAGGAAGAGTTACGGTCCAAGAATAGACCCTTGTGCTACATTGGTACACTGAGAGGAGTCCCAGTAGATCTCCTGCTATTCACGTCGACCTTCTGAATACTATTGTTTAGATATGAAATCAGAAGTATTTTTATGCCATAGTGACATAGCTCCCTGACCAGCGTTGAATGTTGAACAAAGTCAAAAGCCCTAGATAAATCACAGAAGATACCAAGAGCATTCTGCGATTCCTCCCAGGCATAAAAAATATTCTTGATTAGTTGACTTGACGTTCAACATCTGCATCCGATGTTGAACGTCCGCTAGTAAAGTCAAATTGTTTCATATGAAATAACTTATGAGGGTTAAAGTAAGGTTCTGAAGTCAGTAATAACAAATCCAATCTTTTCATAATGTTTTATTCATAATTAACTTATTTACATTTATGTACAACCTCATATAAATTATAAACACTCGGCGAATCCGTTGAGCTTTTGGTATTATGGCTCATTTACATATTCGCTGTGCACCTGGTCTTGGGTGCAATTCTCATCCAATCTTCTTGACTCGTATCATATTAATACGCTGACTATGACTATACTAACAACGTATGGGACTAGATAAGATGTTTACTGGTGAGCTCTTCAAGTTCCTTTCATTTTAGATTGGCCATGGTATCATATAGGCTAAAATTATTATAAAAAACATGACAAGCAAAAATGAAGCTTCATAGTCCGTGAATTAAATTCCCAAGTTTGAGGAATTTACATTAGGATAAAAAATTAAGCTTAGCTCTAAAAATCGCGCATTATCAAGACTCCTAGTTCGATGTAGGGAAAGGTAAGGGGCAGAACTGGCAGAAACTGGCGCTTCCGCTGTCACTCATCGTTACACGGTTAATGTCACTGTCGATGTCATGACAGTGACAATGATTGTTAACACATATTTAATTCAGACTAGATGTCAAGACAATACATCTCTTTTTTATAAAAATACAAGTAGGGACAGTGTATTGAGTCCAGCTTAAACAGTGACACAAATGAACTATGTTGACATAAATACATTGGTTACGAAAATCATACAAGGAGTAGGAAAATAGAAACATTAAAAATTTTAATGTACCTATGTATAATAGTTAATAATTTCAAGTAAACAATGACTTGTCCTTGGATTTAAACTTAAGCCATGTCTTTTTAATACTATTCCTTTTAAATTGTTTTTATTAAAGTCTATCTGCTACTGTCAATATTTGTGAAAGATGGGAGTTTGTCTCCAAATAGCCTATCGAACTTTCCCAATAGAAATGTCATGCAAGTTAGTATTATTTATGAACAAAAATTGATAACAACTACGGCCGCTCTCTGTCAAGAGAAGAAGTTTGATCTAACCATAATATTTTTAAAGTAATATAAATAAATATCAAGCAGACCTCCTACAAGTCAAACTGAAATACCTGCATTGATTGGTATTAATATTGCGTTTCAGTGATATTATCCAAAGCAAATATTATCTGCAAGGTTGCTGATAGAGCTGCTCTAAGTAACTTATTGAGTCAGAAAGAAATTGAAGAGCGACAGTAGGTACCTATCTAACCCACTTAGTGAAACTGTAAAGACGATTTAGTGAAGAGATATTTCAAGTCGTTATTACATAAATGGGTAAGTATCCTTCCGGCAATATACCTACTAATGATGAATATCTGGAACATACAAATAAAAATATGATCGGACGAGACTGAAAGTGTATTTATAGAAATAACTATTCATATAGGAATTGTTACACAGGTGTTATATTTTGGTACTTAAGCAAAACCGACTTCGATCAGTCAAAAAGATTGGTTTCTTATCAAAGAGCTTACATATGAAAAAAGAAAAATAATAGAAAAGAGCGGGAATGATAGAATATAGGTGAGCAACCTTGCTCAATTACCAAACTCTGATATCAAAGAAGATACCTATGGGGACATTGACTTAAAACTGCACATTGCACAATAACTATAAAGTTAACAGACGATTTTACCCCACGTACAGAAGCGGTTAATCATGTCAAACTTAGAGTTGTTGATAACTGAATTGTAATGTGAATTCACTTAAGTACTACTGTTATATACCTACTTTAAATTTTAATATTTACCTATTTTTAGTCCTTTGAATTGAAATAACTTAAGATAGTATATAGCATTTTTCAACTATCCAAAACAAATTCACTTGTTTAGAGGAAGAAACCACACCAAATTAAAATTACAATGCGACTTGAAGATTAATAGCATCGAAAACACTTCTTGACACATAACTACTAGATAAAAGGATAAATATTGTAAAAACAATAAATCAAAAACGAAGTGAATGATATTTTCATGTCATATGAAAAGGAAGATAAAAAATATTAATTTTCGAGATAAATTTGGACATGGACAAAACAAAGCATTTGATGAAATGGAGTGGAAAAGAACATTGCGAGTACGAAAGTTTACCTGAATAATAATATCGCGCTCGTTTTACGAGAATACTATTAGGTAGTTAAAAAGTATTAGGTAATTGGAAGATACTAGATCCAATTGTGATAAACAAGAATCAGCAAGAGAAAAAATAATAGACAGGTACCTAATGAAAAACTTAATAAACAATGAAATATATTCTGTACAATATACAAGACTCAAAAACCATCAATAGTTATAATCAAGATTTCTTGTAGAAATCCAAAAATCCTTTTTGAAGGCATATCTTTATCGTTCATTTAATGAATAGGGTAAGGTTAGACATATTAATTACCTCAGGGTCTTAGCATTTTAGTAAAATAATTAAGGATCTAAAATTAAAAAAAAATATCGTTTAAATTAACTTTTTCAGTTGAACGAAATGTGTGCTCATTACAACGAAAGTTCTATTTTTACCATGCAACAAGTATACCGAATTAATAAGAAATAAAAACAGTGTCTAAAATTTTGTTAGGTGTTTGTAAAAGCCTACAAATCTATTAGCTATTAAAGATTGATCCCATTTTGTGTTGTTTAACATGACATAAGTACTGTATTTCTATAACATCTTTTTTAAACTCTTTCTTGGGCATATTTACAATGTTCTAAATTTCTTAAATCCCAAGTGGCTGAGCGGCTAACCTTTAATTATTTTGACTGTGGGCTTAAAAATCGTAAGTTAGCATACTTATGATGGTTGAAATTAATCGCACACGCTTCAAGAGGACATAACCCTAAAAGTAACATTGTATAATTTTCAATCTATATTGGTCTGTTATTAGAAAAACCACCAAACTCTACCTATATTTCCCATCCCATTATGGCTGAACATGATTTCTAATTGTTAACTACATTAAGTATAATACCAAAAACTAATTAGCCTACAGACGGCGATCCTGTAAATAAATCTTTATAGACTTTGAAGTTTTGATATGGTTTTATAATGTCTTCTTATAATGCTACCAAACTAGCTCGAAGCTAGGTTATAATTGAAAGTCCTTCACGCCTGTTTCGGGTGTTGAGAGGGCGGCGATGTTAACGGTTTGAAGCACTGCAGTAAAAAGGCTGTATATAAGACAAACGCTATTGACAGTGCTATCAATGCGTACATAAATATATTAAGCTCTGGCTGTCGGAACCTGTTCTTGCGTAGCCATTCTAATACTTCATCTTCGTTCATTATATTCCCTGAAAGAAAAAAACGTGTGTGTGTACTTATGTATGCACGCAAGAAGTTATACTTCTTTGGCCTAACGAAGCAAAAATCATTAAAGTGATTTATTCCTCGTGCTATTCTACCTTTTTAGAAAGAACGATTTTGTAAAAATCTTGCAACGATGGCTTTGACAATTAATTATTAAATAATGAATACGGCTGTATGGGCTCGAACCTTTTGCCTGTCCTAATAATGGACCAAGAAACCAAAAAAATAAATAACGAATGACGTAAACGTCAGATAATTTTAGGAACCAACTTCAACCTGTTATTTTTGTGTTACAGTGATGCGCGCGCATCTAAAAATTTCCCTCTCATCACATTTTCATCACGCGCCTAAAGAAGTATAACTTCAATAATAACAAACTGTCACCTTGCATGACCTGCAGTAATATTTTATGTAACTATTCATTAATATTATTACACATATTATATAATTTTTCTCCGATGACGTATTTTATCCTTATCAAATAAAAATAATGAATTTATCAAGCCATTTCAAGTGTTGCCTTTGAAAAATCAATTTATTAAATACACCCACGACATAAAAATTTACGAAATCATATCATAATGATAATAAGAAAATATTTTTGTCACTTGAAGTAAAACATTAGTAAATAAATGTTGTTACCTCTATATATACTCGGAAATCGCTTCCTAAAGTACACAATTGCGGGTAGTTTAGTAACGCCCCACTTGCGAGCGTAACGAGAGTCGTGCATTTTTACAAACGTGATGTCCAAATTGTCCGTCTCGCTATCTATGTTCTCTAATTTATCCAACACTATGCGGCTATCAGCTGAGTTTTCATCTGAAATGCAAATATTTTAAAGTCAAAGGACGGAGTTATTAAATTCTCTTTGGTCAAAGGCATGAACGACACGGGCAAGATATGTTATCAGGTTACAAATATTTTACAATATTTGAGGTTATCACAGCATGGCTTTTTTTGTATGGATTTTCACCTATATTGAGATCTATCTTATATATAAAATTCTCGTGTCCCGGTGTTTGTTACCAAACTCCTCCGATACGGCTAAACCAAAATGTTTAAAAATTTGTATATATCGGGTAGATCTGAGAATCGGTCAATATCTATTTAATTTTTTGACATCTTTTTTTATTTATATTTCATTATGATACAGCGTTAAAAAATACATACAGCTTCAAATTTTCACCCGTCTACGATCAACACCTATTTTTGTGTCGCGATTTTAATATTATTCTATATTATACGCAATAGAGTTGCAAACTTATATAATGATTATTGTAGTACGATATATTTGGTAGGTCTGAGATTCGGTCGTCATCTTTTATTATACTTACACCAAAAAATTTAATGATTGAATTTTTTTTAACTACTTTATACGGCAATACAACGTTTGCTAGGTCAGCTAGTATCTTATATAAGTCTTCAATTGTATTTAAAATTTGATAACAATAACAGACATCGTAAATTGACACTCACAGAAATAGACTGCAAGAAACTCATTCTCATCAAGTAATTTGTCCAGCATTTTCCTGTTAACCTCTTCAATTTCATTTTTTATTTCAAAAACTTCCTGAGAAGTGAGCCATTGCAGGACTTTATCGACTTGATGCAAGTCGCCATCATAGAATATTGGTGTCTGTTTCCTGAAGTACACCAGTGACGGAATATTGATGACATTGTATTTTGCCGCTGCTTCTAAGCTTGATATTTTAACGAAGTCAATTCCAAATTGATCAACTTCGCCGTCAATCTGTTCAAGCGCCTCGAGGATTTCACTGCATTCTGTGCAATCCTCTTCGTCATCTGAAATAAATAAAAAGTGTTGATGATATTGATGTGCTACGTCAATGCGATATCGATGTTGGTATGCTAAACTTAAGTTTGTTGAATATTTTGAGAAATAAAGCAAAACTATCCTGGCCAAATTCTATTAAACTACATACATAAAAAACATATTATTAACACTAAAAACCTTGATTTCTCATATCCGTATATTAATAAAAGGTATTACTATAATCTTAGATTAGGATTCGTCTCCGCTGCTCTCCAACTCAATACCGCAGGCGTGGTAAAGTGCGGCAAGTTTTACTACGCCCAAATAGGCATACTCGAGCCAGTCTCGAACAATGTGTGACGTTGGTATGCCACTCATGTTCGGTAAGTTTTACTAATAATTTAAACTAAAATGGCGGGGTGCGTAGTGAAACTTTGTAAAAATAATACTACAAGAAATATGAAAGACACTATGATCACATATCATCAATAAGTATTTTGTATTTTATTAATTTCACTGTAAAATAACACGAAGCGTAGGTATGATTCAAAATTTGAAAGATGCCATTGAGTGTCAAGTTGCCACGCACACAGCATCTAATAGTTGCCGCAATAAAGAAGATATGGTTCTTAGGTAGTGCGGTATCTAGTTGAAGCGCAGCGGAGACCAATACTTAATCTAATCTTAATTTTGAAGGGGTCTTATTATAGTTACAGTATAATAAGGCCCCTTCAAAATTAACATGGTTAAGAACTCAAAGAAATAAAACAAACATACAGAAAAAAACAGCCAGTAAATGAGATTCAAACAGTAATCTCTCAAGCATTCTATCATTGACAGATTCTATTTCATCAGCTAGTTCGCGGTTGTCATCATCGATGAGCCACTCAAGGATTGATTCTTCATTTTGCAAATCACCTTCAAACAATAACGGGTTACCATTTCTGAAATGAGCGATGGTAAATTAGTGATTAATATTCGCACAAAAAATCCTAAAGAAAAATATTCATAAATAAAATAATGCAGGAACAAATAAATACCTGAAATACACCATAGCGGGAAATGTTTTTATTGAATATCGCTTTGCTAGCTGTGGATCTTGTATTTTGACCATATGTATACCGTACACGTCACATTCGTCATCTATATTTTCTAGTTCATCTAATATAGTATCACAAATGTGGCAGTTTAATTTATCTGAAATAGCAATTTGAAAATCATTTACCAAAAAATATTTGTGTGTAATCACGGATGAGTAAAAAAAGAAGGACTCCGCGCCGTGATATTAGCAAGTGAAGCACCGTTATGCTAGTGTGTGTGCGGTTACGGGGGATACTAGTTACACAATTTTTTCTCCCTTAAATAATCATATATGGCCACAAATACCTATAAAGTATCGTTTTTAGATTTTCACAACACACGACGGCATTTTTAAAATATTATATTGAGACGTAAACTGATCTGTCATAGACGATGACAATTCTCATAATGGCCGCCTATCGGCCATATAAGGTAAATTTTCTTTATAATGTTGCAAATAACATAACATAGAATTTATGATAATAGTTGGCCCATAAATCTTTATTACTTACAAAAGTACACAGCTAAATATTGTGTTTCCTCTACCATGTTCTCGAGCATAACTCTAGTGATTAACTCAATGCGATCTTCTGTTTTCTGTGTTATCAACCATTGCAATACTTCCTCTTCTTCAGCTAACGAACCTTCGTACACATTTGGAATGTTATGCTCAAAGTATACAAGCACTGGAAAGTCCGTGACTCCGTATGATTCGGCTATAGAGTAATCTTGAGTTTTGACAAATTTTATATTATGTCTGTCACAGTCATCATCAATGTTTTCAAGTTCTTCTAATATTCCTGCACACTGTTCGCAATCCATGGAGTCTGTAAGAAATTGAGATTTTTAAAGTTGGTATCCTATAATAAAATAAAGGAAATTCAATTGAATATACAGTACCTAGTATAGAAATGCAAAATAATTGCTATAATAATAAGGTACTATTAATCTAATTTAAAAACTTAACGCTACAAACTAAATATCTAAATAAATAAAAACTTTGTATGGTGGACACGTAAAGGAGATGAGTATGAAGAGTGGAAATGAATTTATATTCATAAAGAAAGGCTTGTGGCTAGACCCGCCATAACCATATTGCTATTTATTTTTAATTATTTAAAAGATAAAAGTAATTGCCATGACAGCCGTGTCACCGTTGAGAATAAGCCACGGTTGGCTTATACAAATGCGTTTATTCACAGCGGTGTTTGATTTCCGCCCTTGGCGTTAGCTGCCAATGCAATATTAATAAATATGAATAGAAAAAATACTTAATACATAGAATTTAGTAGATTAGACAATTAGACCACCTGTATAGCCGAGTGGTTAGCGATCCTACCTACTAAGCTAGAGGTCCCGGGTTCGAATCCCGGTCACCTACCGGATCTATATGATGTAGCAAGCATTTATATGATGAATATGGATGTTTGTCTCCGAGTCATGGATGTTTATATGTATTTATGTATGATAAGTAAGTATATTGTATTAAACATATCGTTGTCTTGCAACACAGGCTATAATATGCCTAATTTTTTGGCTAGATAATTTGTGTAAGTAATATATGTACAATATTATTAGTATATAGTTCTATTCAGTATCAACAAAGTGTGGAGGTACCCAGCAGTAATAAATTATTTTAATTATAACGTACTATTATCATACCATAGTCCGTTGTACCAGAATTCACGGACAGTTGTCATGAGCTGTGTTGCACAGACACTGTGTAGTCAAAATAAATGAATTGAGTCGTTGTGATGCAGAACAATAATTATAAACATGAATCTGTTCATTTCTTCCATACGGCTTTGGCGACAATAAGGCTATCCTATCTCACGTCTTCTGCGCTTCTGTATATTACAACAAATATACAGGCATTTATTTAATGGCAAGAGTGATATTACTTGAAAAACACAATATATTATTATAATAGGTACAACAGGCAAGACGACACAACGAATAAAAATTGGAAATCGATTAAACTTCTTTTTGGGGCCACTACACAATCCATTCATAAAACAGAGTACTTATATATGTATAAAATATTCAGTGTTTAATAAACACATGCTACATGCAAGGGTCTTGGGTCTATAAGGGACATAAAACGATCATTTTACACGTGTACCCTCAACTTCTTGCATTTCGTCTTCCTCGTGATCTTTGCCTTTCTTTGTTGGCTTTTTTGTTGTTGCTTTTGCATTGCATAGTTCACACAATGTTTTGTTCCCTATTAAAAATAATAATAATATAGTTACTACTAAAATGAACTATAAAATATAATTGCTTAATTTATAACAGACAGACAGTCAGTAAATTTATGAAAATTTAATATACGTTCACAAAAATCGTCACCTTTTTGCTCTTAATAGTGATTTTCATTATTATAACACTAGAAATAAGGGATTGCTTGTAACAAATTCTAATAGGCTTTAAGGATACATAATAGCTTTAAGTGTAAATGTATACACTTTTATAATGAAGTCCCAGCCACTGTTCAGGCATTATCTATAAATAAATTTAAATGTTTCAGCTGAATATCTAAGTGATCGGGCAGCCTGGGATTAGATTATGATTATTTTATAACATTAGTAATGACAGTACAATATTGTATATTTTATTAAGGAGCGCAGAAAAAGAATGCTGTGAGAGTTGCTTGCGCCGCTTCTCTCTCAGAGTGCCATTTGTAGAAATGACAAAAAAAAAATCCAAAGGAATCAATTTTGAGAAAATAAATGCCTCTTATGCCTTTTTATGTCTTAACTATATTGCCCAACGTTGACGCAATAAGAATATCATAAAAAGACATAGCATAAAATGAATATAGGTCACACGTTTCTTATTAAACTTACAAAAATAGACGGCTAGAGAAGTTGACTCTTCTATCAGATCTAAGAGTTCTTGACCCTCGAGAGCTTCTATCACATCACCTGCTGGATTCTTTTGAGTGAGTAGCCAGCTGAGTAGTTGTTGTTCATCATACAGGTCTCCTAAAATATTTTTGAAATATTCAGTGAAATGTTTAAGAATTAACATTTTCGTGAATAAAATTAAAAAAGATTAATTGGTGTACACATTATAAATCAATGCTAAATGACGAAATAAGGATAAAAAACCTGCGTAAATAACAGGATCCTTCGAGCCTATCTTGAAGAACAGCACCGCAGGAAGAGCGAAGACGCCGTATTCTTTAGCCATTTGACGATCGTCGATTTTGACAAAGTTGATACCGGCGCCGTCCGCGTCGTCATCAATGTGCTCTATCTCCGCCAGTACTCGGGGACACTGTTTGCAGTCATTACTGTCTAAAACATGTAATATATGCAATACCATCTCATGTCATTTTTCAAATATAATTTTAATGAATACATAATGAATGCTAATTCTGCTTATTATTATGTTTTTGCTGCTTTATCCCAGCACCCACTATTCTGTATGAGGTTTAATATTAGATACTTTTGATACAAACGAAACTACAAGTTGTAATGGCTACGTATATTGGTAAATATCTACGAATACCGGATTTAAAACATAAAACCCTAATAAAACCTTACAAATCATCTAATTAAACCTTCAATAAGTACTATTTAAATGCTTATTTTTAAATAAAATGAATACAGCAGATAACTCACAAAAGAACACCGCAACATAGTCTGATGTTTGCCGTAATTTCTGGAACATTTTTTTGTTAACTTTCTCGATGTGGTCTGTTAATTCCATGTTCTCTGGATTGGTCAACCAGTCCAGGATTTCCTCTTCATCATCCATGTCACCGTCGTAGTTTATATATTTTGTCTTACGAAAGTATGTGATACCAGGTGGCTTTCGGAAACCATATTTCTTTGCCATTAAGCGATCGCTACATTTGACGATTTTAATTCCATATTCAGAAGCCTCATCGTCTATAAGTTCAACATGTCTTAATGTTCTTGGACTTCCTGGGTCATCTTCGTTATCTACAATGATGTAAGAAAAAGTGTGTGTGTACTTATGTATACACGCAAGAAGTTATACTAGTTTGGCCTAACGAAGCAAAAATCATTGAAATAATTTATTCCTCGTGCTATTCTACGTTTTTAGAAAGAACAATTTTGTAAAAATCTTACAATGATGGCCTTGACATTTAATTATTAAATAATGAATACAGCTGTATGGGCTTTAACCCTTTGCCTGTCCTAATAATGGACAAAGAAACCAAAAAAAAAAACGAATGACGCAAACGTCAGAAAATTCTAGGAACCATCTTTAACCTTTTACTTTTGTGTTACAGTGATGCGCGGGCATCTTTTAATTTCTCTCATCATTTTTTCATAACGCGCCTAAAGATGTATAACTACAATAAACTGTTACTATTTATGACTCAACTGTACTAAAGACAAGCCACTTTTTAATTCATTTCAGTCAATCGGCTCGGGGTATTCTTATCATTTTAACGCTATTGAACGCCCTAAAGAACCTTTGATACTAAAATTTCGTATAATGTCGACGGCTTGCTTTAGTAATTAAGCTGAATCTTAATTTTTTTTATTATTTTCTATCTTAAACCTTAATAAAATATTATCGATTAATATAAAAGCACTAATGAAGATAACAAAAAATATACACAATCTATCAATTATTTATACTTACAGAAAACAACAGCTAAAAATTCTTTCGTCTCAATATACTTAAAGAGGGTGTCTCTGTCTATCTCCTCTATACTTTCATCTTCTTTTTGTTTCACCATCCAGTCCAAAACTTCGCTCTCATCGAGAAGATTGCCTGAAAAGTTTTTTCAATTATTGTACAGCTGTAAATAATGAAATTAACAAAAAATTAAAAAAGATACCACATCCACTTTGAGTATGTCGGTAAACTCACCATTTATGATCCAATAATATTCATGCGCGGACAATAATTATGGGATAACCATGCTGACATCATTCGTGTATAGAATTAATAATAAAAATATTTATTAAAACGTATTTATTAACAAAAATATGGTACCAGTGTACGAATTCATCATAACGATTATAATAAATAGACAATCATGCGATTGTCGATCCATGAAAATTTGCAAGTAAACTATTGCTTCGCTGTGATATTACAAACATTTCATTGATTTGACTTTTGTCATGTTAAAGATTTACTGTATCTTATTCTATTTATATAGTTAATAAATATTATTATATATTTGAGCTAGATTCATAAATAACAAGTTAACAACAATATTTTATACAAATAAATATAATTATTCATATGAGATTTTTGTAACATGAGAAACTAGTACTGAGTTCGCTTAAAAATTGTATAAAATCTACAAATATAACAAGAAAGTTTGAATTAAAGTAATATGAGACATGAGATTCTGTGAAAATACTAGAAAACTATTTATGAATATGAAACACTTATATCGATAAGTCTTTAAAGATGACAAAGTAAGAATAGTTAAAATGCCGTTATATGTCCTCTTATCGTTAATATCTTATATTGGAATTAAATTTACAATCAATTATTTAATGATTTATACATCAGCTTACAAAATCCCTAAATATTCCAATATTGAATGAAACATCAACGAAACTCAACAGAACAGAATTAGACTGCAAAATTATACATAAATATATATGCATAAACCTTTGAATTTTACAGCCTTTATGTAAAAATACGTTCAAAGGGCAATAAATACAACAAACACCCTGGCAAATGCAGCAGGGATCAAGGGACAAGAGGATTTAGTAGAGCAATTTTATGAACTTATAGCAAATAATGCAGCTCTAAAATATTTCAGCATGTCCACCTGATCCCGCACGGCACGGATTTCTTACATTAGATTGCATACATTGCCATCACTACCAACTCATTTACCACCACCAAATGTTATCAGAGCCGAATAAACCTTTTTTCCCTTTTTTGTCGGGTTTGACGAGCGCTTTGTTTTTTCCTTTAGTTGCTTTTACAGCTCCGTTAGTTTTCTCCTTTTCAAGTTTCTTTGCCGGTACCTTCGTGGGAGTCGCCTTGGCTACTTTTGTTGGGCTTTGTACTTTAGTGGGACAGCACTGGTATGGTTCATAAGTCAATTTTGGAACGGCCGGTTTCGTCCCCAATCCAATGTAGAAACAGCGATCGCCTGCAGTCAGTAAAAATTTGTTGTTTATACCGGAAAATATTTAAATTAAACAAAAGTTAACACTGTGCATGTTTAAAATAAACTACGCGCTTAAAGTAAGGCGCGGCATTAATCTTATATGTTATGTTAGTAAATAAGAATCGAAAACATTTTAATTTGCTAAGCGTTCGCGAATGACTGCAGGCAATAGCTGGTGTATTGGACCCATGCGGGTTCCTAATTGACCATGCAGATGTGTAACTGGGGGTCATGTTCGTGCTTCTTATAAGGGTTACCGGTTCTACTTAACCATCTCTACGAATTTACCTGCAATAATATCTTTTATGCTACTGTAAGTGGTATCTTCTTCGTCAGTATTATCATCATCTTCATCATTATGATACCTATCCAATTTTTTATCCATTTGATCGTCATTGACAGTGTCATATTCATACTCATCATCATCTTCGACATCGTCATCGTCTTCTTCGTCATACTCGTCTTCATCCTCATCTACGTCGCCATCGTCAACTTCGTCATCTTCGTCGTCATTGTCGTCATCTTCGTCGTCATTGTCATCGTCATCTTCGTAGTCATCTTCGTCGTCATCTTCGTCGTCATCGTCATCTTCGTCGTCATTGTCATCGTCATCTTCGTCGTCATCTTCGTCGTCATTGTCATCGTCATCTTCGTCGTCATCATTGTCACTGTCGTTATCGTCATCATTGTCATTGTCAGTTAATTTTACTGTTAATTTACGACCTGGATACCGAACTTTTATTTTATTATTCAGTTTGAAAGCATTTTTTTTAGGTTTTCTACTGTCCTGATCATCATCATCGTCACTCTCCGAAGTTGATCCCTTAAGATCGCCTCCTTTGTGTTTAAATTTACTTCCAACGCCTCCTGGAAAAATTATCTTCAAAATTCCCGTTCTCTCTTAATTCCATTTAAGATTTATATGGATTTTTCAGTTTTAATCTATTAATATATAAGCATAACATGTCTTGTAAACCCAGTTATACAGTCAACATCTGCATTGGCCTTTATAGTTTCAGCCTTGTTTATTGATCGGTTGATTTCTTCACCTGCAGGCATTAGTAACTGTCATGCAATTTGACACAGCCCAAATATCCAGCGCATTAGGCGTACAAATTAAATAGATTGTTTTAAAAATTACAGATATCTCAAGAATGATGTCATGCATGTCTAGTATTTTAATTAATATTTTCTTAAGATAACAATTTTATTTAAGAAATCAGATTTCAAAATTTTAAATGGATGTGGAATCTTACTTTTTTGATCTACAAGCCACTGGAGAACCTTATTTTCATTCTTTAAATCACCTATAAACAGAAGTACATCTCAAAATAAGAAATATCAACAATAAAAAAATATTGTTAAATAGAGTCAATAAGATTTTGAAATTTAAAAAATATATTATATTTAAGGTAATACCTTACCATCATACATAATTGGAACTCCTGTTTCGTAGTAAACCAAAGCTGGAAAGCTAAATATACCGATATCTGAAGCCAATTTAGCATCCTTTGATTTAACAAATTGTATTCCATGCTTATCTGTGTCATCATCAATAGTTTCCAGTTCCTCTAAAACTTCGTCGCAGGTATCGCAGTTATCATTATCTACAAAAACAAAGAACGGTAATGTTACTTGGTAATTAATCCATTACTTCATATTACAAAATAAGTGTCACTGTTGCAAATATTGGAAATTACATCAGTTTCCCCAATTAAACAGAATAATATAATGGTTTTTCAGACCGAATTTCAATTACGCGGAATCAATTAAAAAATCTCTATCGACAGAGTTTGCATGGTTTTAAAGAAAAATTGCTAAATTGCTTTCTTACAAATCGAATCTTAATTCCTCGGTCAATCTACATAACTGTGTGGAGGCAATTACAAGTATAACTTATATTATGTTTACGATTTTATAATAATAAAAAGATTAATAAATATAAATAAATTAAATTTAAACCTACAAAAGAAAACTGCCAAATGCTCGACGTCATCAATCAGGTCTTTTAAAGTTTTTCTATCTACGCTTTCAATAACGTCTGGTTGTGAGTCATGTAGCTCCAAAACCCATTTCAGTATAGCTTCTTCGTGCATAAGATCACCATCATAGATAGTGCGGAATTTGTGTCGATAGAAAGCTAGGGCTGGCAACCCCGGCAGATCATACTCTTTTTCAACACCATCATCAGATGTTTTAATAAAATCAATGTTTTCTTCTTCACATTCATCGTCAATATTTTCTAACTCGCTTAGAATTTTTTGTGCTTTTTTATCACCTTCTTTATCTGTAAAATGTGTAAAAAAATTTGTAAATATTTTAAATAGTATAATAAAGTGCAATAATAATATTTTTTCGAACTTACAGAAGAAAACAACTACATGGTCGTTTTCTTCTAAAATTTTTTCCAGCATTTTAGAATTCACTTCTTCAATTTTTCCAGGTATTTCCAAGGTATCTTCGTCTGTAAGCCATGCTAGAACTTCATCTTCATCTTCAATGTCACCTGAAAAAAATATTGCCTTTTACACAACCATCACCGTCAAGAAATTTAAGTTTTAGCACCTAGGATATTCAAAGTCGAAAAATCCATACTGCTCTGCACGTCTATAATATATTTGTTGATGGTGGTTCGTTACTCAATAATCAAATATTCTAACCATTCGGAAAAGGAATGTTTGTTTTATTGTATCGTCGACAAAAGGTTTAGTAAAATGCCTGGATAAATTTATTAGTTCTTTTTCTAAATTAATATCTAAATTCCACGTTGCAGAAATTACTTAAATTTATGTTATTAAAATTAAAAATATATTGATAGACCAACAAACAGATATTATTTATATTACCTTTGTAAATTAGGGGTTCTTTGTTTCGGAAGAAAACAAGTGCAGGGAAAGTCTTGATGCCATATTTTTTTGCTAGCGTCATATCTTCTGTTGTTACGAATATAATTCCAGTTTCATCTAGTTCATCATCGATGTTTTCTAATTCCTCAAGGATATTATCACATTCTTCGCCTTCTTCACAAGTTCCACCTAAAATGAAAAAATAGGTTTAAGAGATTTATATATGTACCTTAGGCATACAATATGTTTGTTGTTCAAATAAAGTAAATGAAAACTATAAATATCTATAGGACTAACAAAAAATTAGTTTGATACGCCATTTAATTTATTTCATATGTTATTAAAACCAATTCCTCGCAATCATAGAGAGTCAGCACCAATATGGGTTTCGTTATAGTGTGTTGCTGATTATTTGTTACAGAGTTGATATAATTGCCTGAGATTCAGCAAACTCCATCCCAAGTATTTAATCGCTTAAAGAGAGAGATAACAAAGTTTTTTGATGTCGTTGTTTGTAGTTGATACGGAATCGGCCCATATTCCTATGATTACAGAATAAGATAGCATTAATGTAGACAGGGCATTATCATTTTGTACGTGGTATTTGGTATTACTTAATAGGTAAGTATGCATCCCTACACTGTGATATTACTAATGAATTAATAAATGGTGTAATACTTACTAAAGTAAACGACAACATATTCGTGTTCTTCAATAAGGTCTGTCAATATTTCATCGGTGACTTCTTCAATTGTTGCACTATTTTTTTGTTCAATGAGCCATTCAAGTACTTCATCTTCATTCATAAGATCTCCTTCGTATATAGCAGGAATATGATTTTCAAAGTATACAAGTGTGGGAAGGTGGTCTATTCCATATTCTTTTGCTTCGGCGTCATTGTCCATTCTGACTATGACAATGCCTTCCTTTTCTAACTCATCGTCAATATTTTCAAGCTCATTCAATATTCGGATATCTTGTTTATCATCTTTATCATCTAGAAAAAATAGCGATTGTTAATGCGTTAACCAACTTTTATTTTACTAGTCAATATTAATAAAAATTACTACATTTACTTACAGAATATAACAGCTAAATAGTTGGTATTTTCAATAAGCTTGTCCATCATCTCGTCAGTCACTTCTGGTATCTCACTGTGACGCTTTTGATGTAGTAGCCACCCAAACAGCTCATCTTCCTTCATTAAATCTCCTTCGTAAACATGAGGAATACCCTTTTCAAAAAATACCATTGTTGGAATTGTTTCAATACCGTATTCCTTAGCCTCATTATCGTCGTCAATTTTTACGAAGGCTATATCGTTTTGGTCACATTCATCATCAATATTTTCTAACTCAGCTAAGATTTTTTGACTTTTCTTTTGGTCCTTATCGTCTGTAATCAACAATAAATTTATTTACTGGTTTTACCCCGCCTACTTAATACATTCAATCAGATTAAAAAATATGTTAAAACAAAATTAAAGTTATTATTTTTAAACAACCTGTATATTGGTCATAACTTTATGTCTTGAGTTGCCTTTCGTTGTCGAAGCCATGATTAGTGTGTAGCGGGACGTACTATACGCAATTTAGTACTTAACTATTCGTTATAAAGTTGATTATTGTTTACTAATTAATATATCTAAACAGACGGTCACTCAAAAATTTAATACATTGCGGTGGCAGGCCATGCGACTCACCCGTGCTACAATAAGTGCTGTTGTACCTACATGAGTTTATCGTTTTTATAGTACCTATATTATTAAATTGTGTATTTATAAGTTAATATTAATATTTATTGTAGGCGATAATAGTATTTTTTCTAACATGCCGGACAAACCTCTGTGATTTTCGGCCTGTTATATAATATTAAATTGTAATTCTATTTTTCATAATAAATAAATAAAAAAAATGACAATAATTTTAATAAAAAGAATATAAGTAAAAATGTTGGTGGAGCACAGTTTGGGCAGTTGAGGCAGACGAAATAAATGACACAGACTTGTCCCACCTAGTACTAAGAATAGACGTTTTACAATGATTTTTTGGTTTTATGTATAATAATATAAATCTGTGTTACAAATAAATTAAAATACTTACAGAATAAAACAGCGACATAAGGCATCTTCTCAATGATTAAATCCAACATTTCATCCGTGATATCTTCGATTTCATCGCTCTCTGTCTGATGCTTTAACCAACCCAGTACTTTTTCTTCCTCTTCTAAATTACCCTCATAATATGTCGGTATACCCTTTTCAAAGTATAATAGAGTTGGAATTTTATCAATACCATACTCTTTGGCTTCATCATCGTTATCAATTTTAACAAATGCAATACCCAGTTGATCGCATTCATCGTCGATGTTCTCCAGTTCATTTAACACTCTTTGCGACTTCCGGTCATTGTTATCGTCTATGAATAGAAAATTTGAGAATTATTACTTTAATGATTATGGTAATTAAGGCTCATTATCTGTATAGTATTGTACTTTTATATTAAATTAATATTAAAAATATAAAAATAATGTCTCTAACCTCAATTTCATAAATCAATGTATCAAAATGTTTTAATGTTTTATGGTAGGTAAACTAGGTATCACAGGTTGACTGTGAGATAAGCACATTATGTTTGCGAATAAAATAATAAATAATATTAAAAAAATATGCAAATAATCAATAAAACACTTACAAAACAGAACAGCAACAGTTTTACCGTCCTTAATAAGACGATCCAACATTTCGTCTGTTACATCTTCAATCTCGTCCTTTTCCAATTGACCGACAAGCCATTCTAACATCTCCTCCTCATTCTGTAGATCACCTGTATGGACAATATACAGAGAGAGAGACTACCTTTATAGCTTTTTATTATTTATATTTTATTTACAAAATGTACCTAAGCTTACCGTCGTAAACATTGGGGATTTGTTTTTCGAAGTAAACTATTGAAGGAACGTCATCGATGCCAAATTCTTTTGCTGATTTCTTATCATCGATCTTTACAAATTGTATTCCATGTCGATCGCAATCGTCATCTATCTTCTCCAACTCTCCTAAAACGGTCATGGATTCTTCATCTCCGTGATCATCTGCAGTAAATATAAAACATTTTACGACGTATCCGAATCATGATATCTATCATCATCATCAGCCGGAAGACGTCCACTGCTGGACAAAGGCCTCCCCCAAAGATCTCCACGACGATCGGTCCTGCGCTGCCCTCATCCAACATATTCCGGCGATCTTGACCAGATCGTCGGTCCATTGTGGGAGACCTACCAACAACTTCTGTGGCTTCCGGTACGTGGGTCGCCATTGGAGGACTATGATATATCACGATATAATTTTATACTTACAAAAAAGCACAACAAGATTATCGACATTTCCAATTAAGGTATTAAGGGTTTTTGCTGTAACGTCTTCGATGACATCTTCCTCGTCCCCAGTCGATTTATTCGCAATGAGCCATTCCAACACATCTTCTTCCCTGCTTAGTTCACCTACAAGGTAAATTTGTTCATAATTATCCATTAGAAATATATCGTAACATATACTTTGACGTCATCGAGTGTGAGTCACTAACTTTCATAGATAATCGGTATTTGATGCCTGTAGTAGACTAGTCTTGGCAGATCACCAAGACTATACTCTTCGGCGAGTTCCTCATCATGAATTTTGACAAAGCCTATACCGAGCTGATCAGCCTCATCATCAATATTTTCTAGCTCTTGAAGCGCTTTCGCGCATTTCTTACATTCTGGTTTATCTGAAAAACAATCCGATTCGTTATGATTTTATAGCTATTTTAATATGCATCTATATCATGCCTATTAAGGGACTCTAAGCTGTGCAGTCAAGCAAATGCTTGGGTAGTTGTGTGTTAAAATAAAATTAATAGTGTGTGCTCATTAAGCGTGTGTCGTGCAAAGTGGTGGGATGTGCTATCTTAAGATATACCGTAAACTTATTTTCTTGCTGAGGGTGCTTTATAAATCATATTATTTAAATCTAAAGGTTTCGGGGGGGTACATTCCTTACGTTGACAGGATTACCAGATCGTGAAATCGTCTAAAGCAATTCATTCTAGGAATAATAATACTATTCAAAAGTGTTCTGTCTATTTTGAAAATATTATTAAATAGCTCAACTGTGTACAGTGAATTATAGTGACAATGTTTAGGATAATGTACAACTGTCTCACTAATATTTAGGTCAAGGCCATTGGTCTGGGCTATAATTAGCGCTTTTTACATTTAGTTATGTGTCAATATATTCGGCTGGGTTGGAAGTGAATTGCCGACGTCTTAAACGTGACAAGTCGGTCCGTCAATCCGAGCTTGCTAGCGGACATAAATAGAGTAGCAGAAATAGCTCACCGTACACTTCACTACACCAAACGAGATTTTGATACCGGGCATTACATTAGTAATGCGATGGACTGTTACAACATACTAGTACTTATGCTTTACAATTGTATTTCAGATTCAATTTCACTTTTGCAGTTTTCGGAGCTGTAACGAATAATTGTCGGATTACCAATTCAAAGAAGAGTACTGAATTATAAGTGCCCACCATACACCGCATAGCAAGCGGAAAGCTCGTCCGATTTAACAGATGGCATCTACACTACAAAGCTCAAGATCAGCCACAACGATAATACTGACTCATGCCGCCTGTTGATTTCCTTACTTACTGTTCATCGGCCCGCAATTTTTGTGATCAGGACCTACGTCAAACACACAGCACAATGTACTTTTTACAAACATAAAGATACACTTCTCAGAAAAAAACCACCAACCAGTTTAGTATCACCATTGGATTGTATTGTATCATCAATAATGTTCAGTTTATCAAATTGCAATACTCAAATTATAAAATATACCGTATATGGCACGGTACATTAAGATTTAAGTGTTTGCATCAAATTTCAAGGTTGGTCGAGTTTTCGGAGAAATACAAACATTAAATCAAAGGCGATTAAATAGTTATCTATATGACTACTATTGCAATTTATATTGTCTCTACCTGTTAGTTTAGTGTATGATTCAAATTATATTTTACATGTAATATTGTTTAAACAAAATCCACATCAAGCAAAACTAATACATACAAAAGAGAACAGCCACGTATTCGGTGTCCTCAACTATTTTTCCGAGGATCTTCTGGTTCACTTCTTCTATCCGGTCTGGAAGGTCCATTGCTTCTAAGCTCGTCAGGAAATCCAGGACGCTTTCTTCGTCCATGAGATCTCCTGCAACATACCAAAAACAGTATAACTGATTTCGATTCATCCTTTCAACAAAATATTATTACGAATAATTAATACGAGTTTGAGTTTCACTGATGTGGGAATGGTTTTTAAATTCTTATATTATAATAATTTATTTTATCTTTATCTCTATTTGAATACAAATATCTCGGTTTTTCGGTAGACTGTCGAAACATCGAAAACACTGTGCGTAATACGTGATCAAGTATCGGCCTACTGCGTTCATTGCCATTGTATTTATGCTTCGCATAAGTTAGTGCCGAAAACAACAACATACTAGTACGGCACCCATCCCCAACCGTCTATCACATCGATACTCAAAGAGATTACTCCAGAATCTTACCGACTTGGCGAGAGTCGGAGAGCCGGGGAGAATGGGGAAGTCATGCGATGTCGCATTAATCTCTAGTCATTTTATTGTGGAGGAAAAACGAGGTACCTACAGATAACACCAAAACAGCGTTGGCAAAGCCTTGAGACAGCACAGTTTACCCTGAAATTACTGACGGAGACGCAGATACAAACTACCGAGCGACACGGCGTATCGTGTTAATCAGGGAGGATTTTTAATGTCGCCTTCTCGGCGTTGTTGAGAATTTCTTTCTTTCTACTCAAAGGCTCGGTGGAGACCCACTAGTGCAGAATGGATTGTCACATAGGCCATATCGAAGCGGTGGTTGACGTAGTGCTTACACAGAATCCCTCAGCCGAAGTGGTAGTCTTGATTGGTTTTAAAGCGCATAGTACCGATCAGCTTTGGTTGTGCCCCGTAGAGTACTAGTCTCTGGTGTATGTGTGTGTGGTGGTATGTGCATAATTTTGCATTAGCATATGGTCATACCAAGCTCTGAACAACCATTAAGCGGCAGATAAGAACAGAAAGAGAATGATTCCCTCGCCAAATCTCAGCGGAGAAAGCTAGTTCTGGGTGTTGCGTCTTCAAAATTCCAAATGGCAAAGTACACTTTTTCTCTAATCACTAGAAAGAAACTTCGTAAGTGGTCGCAAAGCTACTACATCCTGCGTCAGACACGGTTTGGAGTCATGAAGGACAGATTAAGGAACTAATTCCAAAGCTCATATTTGTGAACATGGATTGAGGACTTCATTAAAAGTGTATGGCCAATTGCTCAGCTGTAGCACAAATGCCGAAATATCTTTAGAGTAAGTATATTTGTACGTTTATTCGACGCTTTATAAGGTGGGCAACGCTCTTGCCAAAATAAGGGACGAGACGATAAGGACGTTTAGCTGATGGTAATTGATACAAACTGCCATTTACAATGCAGTGCCGCTCAGGATTCTTGAAAAACCCAAAAATTCTGAGCGGCACTACAATTGCGCTCGTCACCTTGAGACATAAGATGTTAAGTCTCATTTGCCGAGTAATTTCACTAGCTACGGCGCCCGTTACACTGAAACACAGAAATATTTACACATTACTGCTACACGGGAGAAATAGGCGCCGCTGTGGTACCCATAATCTAGCCGGCATGCTGTGCAAAGGAGCCTCTAACTGGTAAACTGCATTATTGTAATTTGAAGAAGAGATGTTCGTGTTAATAATTTTAATTTAAAACACATTGATTTGTTTTTAAAGTAATCAATCAGTAAAGACTGTTAGCGCTAGTATATTCATTAAATCTCTTGGGTTTATATTGAGTAATATATATTCTGAGTCACTAGATAGTCTCAACAGCGCGGCGGTACTATGTCGTTATTTAAATCTGACATGTTGCCAAATTGATGATAGCCTCGCAGACGGATCTCTACTGCAGCTCGTGTCAATGTCATTCAAATGAGTTGACGGGCCGTGCAAATGTAGACCAACCTATTTGATTGTGTTTTTTTATGACAATAAGGGACGAGACGAGCAGTACGTTCAGTTGATGGTAATTGATACGCCCTGGTAAATGTAGTGCCGCTCAGGATTCTTGAAAATCCCAAAAATTTTGATAGGCACTACAATTGCGCTCGTCTCCTTAAGACATAAGATGTTAAGTCTCATTTGCCCAATAATTTAACTAGCTACGGCGCATTGCAGACCAAAATAGGCAGAAATAGGCTCCGTTGTGGTACATGGGTACCACAGGTATATTATGGAATCTAGCTGGCATCCTGTGCAAAGGTGTCTCCCACTGGTAAAATTCATAATAGTTCATATCTATTGGTTCCTTCAGAGTTCTCTTTACGGATACCTGTGACGTTATATTATGTAGGTATATATATTATTACCTACATGTAGACCCCGCCTTATATAACTTACGAACAAAGCGTGTGAAAGAAAAGAATCTCATACAGAGATTCAACAAGATGGAGAAGGAAAGCGAATCTATGGCTGTGACCGATTATTATTGAGAAGTCGTCAACAGTCAGCCACGCTTGGAATAATACTAAGCCATTAGCTAACGCACACATTAAGAAATCAAAATTAGTTACGAATTATCGGGCTGTGAGGTCGTCTATAGAATAGTATCTTGTCTATCGTTTTAACTTTCAACCCTCTTTTTAGGGTTCCGTAGACAAAATCGATAAAAATGGAACGCTTATGGACTCGTCATGTCTGTTTGTCTGTCCGTCCGTATGTCACAGCCACATTTTTCCAAAACAATAAGAACTATACTGTTGAAAATTGGTAAGTAGATGTATTCTGTGAACCGCATTAAATAAATTTTAAATTTGAATAAATTTTCAAAATGAAACTGACACCCAAAAAAATATCTTCAACAAACCCATACGTGAGGGGTATCTATGGATAGGTCTTCTAAATTGATATTGAGGTTTAATTTTTTAAACTGAATAGTTTGCGCGAGATACATTTCCAAAATGGTAAAATGTGTGTGGGGGGAGTGGGGACTTACATTATATACTACCCCTATAACTTCTAAAATAAGAGAAGTATAAGACTAAAAAAATATATGACGTACAATATTACCCTGCAAATATCCACCGAAAATTTGTTTCAAACGAGATCTAAATTTGTTTATTTTTAATACGTATAAATAATTATTTGCACTGTATGATTTTGAGCAACGATTTTATGCCTTTTCCATTTAAAAAATTTAATATCATTTTCCTTTCTATATCTCTTTTATATTATGTTACTTGCCGGAACCCTTCATGGGCGAGTGCGACTCGCACTTGGCTGCTTTTTTAAATATAAAATGTCACGTAAGACTACATGAAATAACTAATCGTTTCACTGGATGCGCGCAATGGTAGACTTTTGGCATATGTAGATGCCAAGGAAACTCTTATCAACTATTTTTAAAAATACTGAATGGTCAATGGACAGATGCTATGCCAAACTTGCGGCTTGGCATCTTAATAATAATATCTGATTTTGCCGTGAATGTCACCGCTACAGTAAACATTATACGGCCGTTCCCAATATACTATCTACAGATAGACATAAATTACTACCTTCTACTGTCAGTAATTAACTGTCAATAATCTGAAGCTGTCCCAATAAACCCGATAAGTCATTCTTATCGCCTTATATTGGGACGCGTGAATTGCAATTTCTTATGTAGAATGTATGTTCCTCTTAAATGGTAAATTATTTGCTCACCTTCGTAAATGATCGGTTCCTTCTCACGGAAGTACGTGAGGGCGGGGAATTTCGTGATACCATGCTGTTTCGCGAGCCGCTTGTCGTTGATCTTGACGAAGTCTACGCCGAACGTGTCTGTGTCGTCATCTATCTTCTCTAGCTCTTCTAACACTTTATCGCACGTGACACAGCTTCTTGCATCTGAAAATAATAAGGTTACTTTATTTTCACACTCATCATCACCAGCCGTAAGACGTCCTGTTGGACAAAGGCCTCCCCCAAAGATTTCCACGACGCTACCCTTATCCAACGTATTCCGGCGATCTTGACCAGATCGTCGGTCAATCTTGTGGGGGGGCCTGCAAACACTGCGTCTTCCGGTACGTGGTAGCCATTCGAGGACTTAACTGCCCCATCGGCCATCTGTCCGTCAAACTATGTGCCCTGCCCTCTGCCACTTCAGTTTCTTAATCATATGGGTTATGTCCAGTGATTTTGGATCTCCTGCGGATCTCCTCATTTCTGATTTGATCTCGCAGGGAAACTCCGAGCATAGCCCTCGCCATTACCCTCTGAGCGACCATGAGCTTTCTCATTAGGCCCATAGTTAGCGATCACGTCTGCGTACCGTAAGTCATTACTTCCCTTCCCGAACGCTGCCCATCCGTTGGATTCGACGAGTGAGCTCTTTCCCGAAATTGGACCTGCCTTACTGGATTGTTTGTCCGAGAGTTGTAGACGTACTCGTCGACGATTTCGAGAATACATTTTCCAATTGTTGAGTAGGTGCGACATGGACATTTGACATGATTTAAAAGGCATAAAAGGCATTTATTTTCTCAAAATTGATTCCTTTAGAATTCTTTTTGATGTCATTTCTATTATACTAGATACTACTACCGCTTCGGAAATATGTGGCGCTCTGAGAGAGAAGAAGCGGCGCAAGAAACTCTCCCATTTTCACACTCACTCGGCGTGTACCACCGAAATCGAAGAGATCTTATTGTTGGGTGGAGCTACAAGGCATCATTTAAAGTTTAGATTTAAGAAAAAATTACTATATCGGGTTTATAGGGGAAGCATACGATTACTTATAATAGATTGAAGTGAAAGTAAATAGTTGAGATTTTTTTTAAAGGATTGATTACTTGATTACATCTTATGTGAGTTAATTATATTAATTAATCTTTAGCCTTCAAAGGGTTATTCACGTTGAATTCATGATCCCGTTACATACAAACAATGACGTTCTTATGTACAAAGATAAAGCTTATATAAAGTAGATTTAAATAAATTGCATGGATTTGAAAATCATAAGAAAATCAATAAAATTTGGAATATATCTTTCTACAAAATAACGTGCACAAGAGCTATCAGAGGGGTATAATAATCTATACATATAAAAATGAAATGCTGTTCGTTAGTCTCGCTAAAACTCGAGAAAGGATGGACCGATTGGGCTAATTTTGGTCTTAAATTAATTGGGGAAGTCTAGAGAAGTTTTAAATCTATACATATAAAAAAGAAATGCTGTTCGTTAGTCTCGCTAAAACTCGAGAACGGATGGACCGATTGGGCTAATTTTGGTCTTAAATTAATTGGGAAAGTCCAGAGAAGGTTTATAAGGTGAATAAATATGAAAATCCTCCGAATTAAATTAAAACAACGATTTTGATTTTCCTTTGACGTGTCCCCCGTCGTGCAGAAATCAAATTAAAATTATTTTCGTTGCAAATGAATAACTAATTAGAATTTTTATATTTTTCTAACTTTCTCAGGAGGTAAAAATAAACTTAATTTTAGGTAACTATAGTAGGTATTAACTACAGTTTTATTATATTTTTTATGTAGATTGATAAATCTTGAGTTATGTCAAGAAATAAAATTTCTGAACCTAACCGCACCACAAAACAAAACAAAAATATAGTTTATCAGAAAGCCTTAAATTGATTAACAGAATGTATCATAACTGTATGTCTGTCAATATCAAATTGAAACCTTATAAATAGCCAGTTTTTCAGGAAAACTGTTTTGTAAGTAAGCAACATCATATTGTGTAATTAATTGAAAATATTAATAAAATTTCATTCATACCGAGCATTTTTTTATTTGTTTTAATAAAAAAAAGGATTCCTTTTGTTTGTTTATGTTTATTTTATACATAACTTTAGGTCTTTTATTTATCCATTGAGGCAGTACGAAGTCTGCCGTGTCAGTTAGTGCCCAAAAGATCTGGGTTTAAAATAAGTTGATTTCAATAATCATCATTAAAACTTGTGCAATACGTTAGGCTCAATTTAATTTAAGGTCAATTCCGCGCTCATCTGGAAGACAAAGCCAAATTGGCTTCGAAGAAGCTGGACGTCATTAATAGAGCACGGCAATACTTCAAGCCGGCCCACATTCTAGCGCTCTAGAAATCGCAGGTGCAGCCACATGTAATAGAGTATTGCTGTCATCTCTGGTCTGGCGCACACAACTATCAGCTCGATCCATTTGACCGCTTGCAACGCACAGCTACTCGAATTTTCAGAGATCCAGAGCTCTGTGTAAATGATCTAGTCGAGATCACCTGGCGTTGCGAAGACCCGGCGCTTCATTGGGTGTCTTCGACCGCATTTATCATAGGCAGTGTTTCGAAGAGCTGGTTGACCTGATTCCTGCCATCGAGTTATACTTTCGCACGACACGTCATAAATCAGAATATAATCTCTACTCGATTTGTTATGATAGATTACATCTGGACACTGTAATGTTCCTCCACAGTGCGGTTTTCAAGGAAATTTCTTCCAAGTACAACAAAGCTGTCGAATGAGCTTCTTTATGCGGTGTTTCCGGGAGGAAACGACATGGGTACCTTAAATAACAGCGCGTACCGCTTACTTAAAGGCCAACAATGCTCCTGTGATTCCTCTGGTGTTGCAAGAGAATGTGGGTGGCGGTGAGCAGTTAACATTAGATACCCCCTTCTTCCATAAAAAATAGTAATAGAATGTACAATTAAATTAAATTTTGGTCACTGAATTTAAAAATAGACTCTCGGTTAAAACGAAAGGTTCAGCTTTTCAGTGAATGGAGATCAGAAATATTAAAATTTGCTCCTAGATATAAAAATCTGATCAATACTCGATACCAAATGATTCACGCCAGATCAGTGAAAACATTTGTCTGAACGACATTCAAACCTATTTTATCAGAATTTTTATCAGTCCAATAGCCTTCTATTATATTTAGAAACGTCGTATTTCTGGTAGTTTTACTAGTGAATCTCTCATGATATGTTGGCACCACGCGACCTAGCATACGATATTTTGGGCTTAATCCAGCGCTAAACCAGAAATGTAGCGTGACCTATGTCATATTAATTTTCAAAGAAGAGCGATATGACAGTAAACATTCTTACACCATTAGTGATTAATACAAACACTTACATATTATTATGATAAAGTTGAAGGTGGTGTTGAAGATAGACTTAGGCATTTTTCGTAGAAATATTTATAGAAGAAAAGAACCTTGTAGTACACATACTACCTACATCATTTCTATTCTATTTCCTTGATATTTCTAAGTCTTGATACCATTATTTAACGGTCTATAAAACAGTTGATAGAACGATAACAGCGAGCAAAATTATAGCACTATTTGAAGAAGGGTGTAGTCAATGTTATGTGTCCTAGAAGCTAATTGTGAGTCGTTCGACTATCCAGAGGATTTGCCAACGATATCAAGAGACTGGTTGTGTCAGTAGAAGGTCTGGGTCTGGAAGAAAACCATGCAGCTCGTGATAACCGTTTCCTGGTGAACCAGGCATTGAGAAATCGCATATCTTCTTATGTCAACTTCAAAAAGACTCTAGACGTTGTAAGAGGTGTGAAAACCAGCTTATGGACTGTCAGGAGGAGGCTTCTCGATACCAAAATATGCAGCTGCAGTCCAGCCGGTGGCCCTAAAATACTCCGCGAGCACATAGTTGCTAGACTTAGCTTCATTCGAAATTGTGCGACGTGGACTCAAGAGGACTGGGGTAGAGTATTATTTTTGGATGAAGCCAGATTATCACTATATGGTGAGAACCGACGTTGGCGAGTACTGCGAAGGCAAGGGGAATGTTTCGCAGGAGTTTGCTTTGAAGAGTTATATAAGAGGACCTATACTTATGTAAGAGGACCAGTTATGTTTTGGGCAGCGATTAATGTATTGGAGCCTACGGCGTTAGTCTTCATAGAAAACGGCACTTTGAATGCACACCGGTACATATCAGACGTCCTAATTCCTTACGTATCACCCGCATTAACAGTCTTGGAAAAAAATTGATTTGTTTGGACGATAACGCTCGCACTCACGGTCCTGGCGATGTGGAAGCGTATATTCAAGAGGTAATGATTCATCCCCATTTGGGATGTTCTAAAACGAAGAGTAAGATCGGTGCAGCCCTGTATGTAGCAGTATAATGATGATACAAGCTACATAGAATTATGACATAATCTGAAGATGCCAATGAAATAGGTTATTTACCGAGGGGCCCGTTATTTTTTGCAAAAGAGTATATAATATTCTCTTCTCAATATCTTTATTATCTACTATAAATATATGTAGAGATTTCCAATTATGTATTGAGACTTGAAATTTGATAGGAATATTCCTTTTGCGGAGTAGAGGTCAACTAAGAATTTCAGAATTTTCGAAATTCCACAGTCAGTCAGCTAACTACCTACTTTCTACCGTCGTAACTTATTTATAACAAAAATCAAATCTAAGTTATTTTTTAAATGTGAATATATTTAATTTAACATAATAGTTATGTTGTATTTACCGCACTATACGCAGCCATGTTAGTCTTACAACTAGCTCTTAATAAATGACTAAAGAAATGCGGAGCAAGCAAGCTTTTTGCCATTGCTCATCGGCTTACAGGCTGACATCAATCAATCACGGAAGTAGGGTTAAGCTATAGTACATATACAGGTCCAACGTAATACCAGAATTGCTATAAGGATGCAGGACGTGGAAGATTATAAGGACTGTCTTATACCAATTCCAGGATTTAATTAACATCTACTTTCGCCGTAATCTGGGTATATACTGGCAGGAGAAAATCTCAGACATAAAGAAATATCAAACAGCAGATAGACGCCACACACACCGAAGAGGTTGTGATCATATACCAGAGCAAGTCTTTGAACAGATTTCCACACGAACGTTCATTGAACGAAGGCCAAACCGAAAAGAAAAGACAAAATTAAAAGATGTGATTTTCTTTTGAAAATGTGAAAATAAAAGATTACAAAAAGCATTTCTCAAACATGCTTAATATTATCAAATATTTATACATGAAGAAGGTGAAAATATATATATTTTCTATTTGAACATAATACTTATTTGGGCATAAATGAAAATACTAGTGGGAGGCTCCTTTGCACAGGATGCCGGCTAGGTTATGAGTACCACAACGGCGCCTATTTCTGCCGTGAAGCAGTAATGTGTAAGCATTACTATGTTTCGGTCTGAAGGAGTGAGGACCGTAGCTAGTGAAATTACTGGGCAAATAAGACTTAACAACTTATGTCTCAAGGTGACGAGCGCAGTTGTAATGCCGCTCAGAATTTTTGGGGTTTTTCAAGAATCCTGAGCAGCACTGCATTGTAATGGGCAGGGCGTATCAATTACCATCAGCTGAACGTCCTGCTCGTCTCGCCCCTTATTTTCATAAAAAAAAGGCAAAAGTCACTATATAGCAATCAATTCAGGATTTATGTAAAACATAATTCAGTTGACTGATATATATAAATGTAAAAGTACTTACAAAATACAAAAAGAAACATTTGCTTGAACGTATTACAAACAGAACGGATTTATCTCTGTTTTGTTGTTACCCACGATGATATTTTAAACATCTCGGTTAGAAAATAAACTCATAAACATTCAAATCAAGAGGCGGAATATTGTATTTACGACTCCAGAATAGTTTAAACCTACTTTATGGTTTAATAACTATGTGGTTGTGTGTGTAGCGTCGCGAGGGTAGAGTAACTGATCTTTTTAATGGTTTTCTTAATGTGAAACTTTATTGATAACTATCTCAATCAAGTTCATCAACAGTTCAACCTGTAACCTATTTATATTAAAATGCTTTTACTACAGGTTTTTTTATGACAATAAGGACGAGACGAGCAGGACGTTCAGCTGATGGTAATTGATACGCCCTGCCCATTACAACACAGTGCCGCTAATATTCTAGCAAAACCTCAAAAATTCTGAGCGGCTCTACAATTGCGCTCTTCACCTTGAGACATAACATGTTAATTCTCATTTGCCCAGTAATTTCACTAGTTACGGCGCCCTTCAGACCGAAACACAATAATGCTTACACATTACTGCTTCACGGCAGAAATAGGTGCCGATGTGGTACCCATAATCTAGCCGGCATACTGTGCAAATGAAAATGTATTGTCGTGTATTAATTTGGCTTGTTTTGTAGTATTTTCTCTAAAATATAATCCGTATTTAGAGTAGTTCATTTTTAATATTAAATGGTTGAAAAAGGCAACACGGCTCAGATAAATCAGGCACTGACCGCTTTGCCCCTTGTCAAGATAGGAAGGGATAGGACGAATGGATCATAATGCTTAAGACTTTTGTTTAGATGGTCAACAACTATAAAAGAAAAACAGTTCAGGCGTCATGGTTGAAGAATATCATGGCCCAAGCAATTAAGGAATAAATAAGAAACGCGGCTCCATTAAATTTATAGCAAAATCTTCTACGCTCAACTCTGAGAAGGCGCCTAAAAACAGGATGTATCATCTACAGGAAAATTAAATTGGCAGTTTGAATGAATGAAGAATCCGCTTGGAAGTTAATAGAACACTCGACACTATAGATGAAGACCACTCTAAAACACCGTCTTCTTTGATTATTGATCAATTAATAATGGATGGAAAATTCTCAAGAGTATTTATTACTTTTTCGATTATCGAGCAATTAATGACTGACCAATCTACCATGTTGACTTTTTCTGAACACTAACACGTTTCACCACTACCAGCAGAAAGAACTACGCCTATTGTCGATTACTTAATACTTGATTCGGTCAGAGCAATTACTCGTAATGAGGCGGATAATTTTTCTATAAATGCAGAAGGTTAGTCACACCACCATTTACGAGAACTTCGCCAGTTACAAATTCCTTGCCAGACAATACTGTCCTAGGCTCTAATATTTGCAAGGAGTCATACGAAGATCCTGCCGTAGAGGACTGGGATTCGCTGTAATACTACGGAATTGGAGTCTTTGAGTGTGATAATTGTTACGAATTCAGATCCGAGTTTTTTTGAAGTCAAGATTAGTGATGATTAATCAAAGTTGGTTAAAGTATAATAGAAGTTATGTTATATTACCTTTAAGACTATTAAAATAGGTTTTGGGAAAGTAGAAAATATTGCTCATTTTATGAAAATATTAAGAAGTAATAAATCCTATTTAAAATATATTTGGCATTTTTATTCTGTACGAACATTGTGGTTGTTATTACCAACAAAATTAAAAAAAAAACTTTTGAATTTTCAGGTGGCCCCTACCCCCATGACCTCTTGGGCAATGCGATTTTTGACTATGTTTTCGTAATTTACATATCATATATGCTTATTTTTAAATTTGCGCAGATTGGAAATGCACAAATTAAAAATTCTACACAATAGTACAAAATTCGCTACAAAAATTTAAAGTTGAAAAAGTTTTTTTTCAACTCAAAGTTAAAATGGCCTCCCATACTTAACTCGTAATTGTTGACCGAATTCAGAATTCAGTACATATATTGATATATTGCTGACCATTTCCAATACTTCACACTACACCAGTGGGAGGCTACTTCGCACAGGATGCCGGCTAGATTATGGGTACCACAACAGACCACACAGTGAAGCAGTACTGTGTAAGCATTACTGTGTTTCGGTTTGAAGGGCGCCGTAGCTAGTGAAATTACTGGGCAAATGAGACTTAACATCTTATGTCTCTAGGTGACGAGCGCAGTTGTAGTGCCGCTCAGAATTTTTGGGGTTGTTCAAGAATCCTGAGCGGCACTACATTGTAATGGGCAGGGCGTATCAATTACCATCAGCTGAACGTCCTGCTCGTCTCGTCCCTTATTTTCATAAAAAAATATCCAAATACCATCTACCTTGTGTAGTCAAATCTACTTTTATTTATCTTTTCTACATTCGATATTAAAATGTAGTCGGATTACACAAAATAGTTATGGAACCAAATACAATTTTTGAAACTGACTTCAGTGATGGCACGTGGGGTGTTATTAGTTATGGAGTGATTGCACTATGTTTCTTTCTTTCGGACTGCGGGCCTACCATGCTCTCAACTCTTATTGCGATTCAATTGACAACCTAAAATGAACTGCTTTGCTATGTCCTACCACGACGTGATTAGAGCTATCTAAGGGTATATTTTTCTGATGTAAAATACAAAAAACTAGCTCATTTTGCAATCTACAAACCGAAAAAACATTGAAATAAAGAAAATCGATTAAAATGTAATCGAATGAATATTTAATCGATTGAAATAACATTAAGATTCAGTTGTTCCATTTCAATAATATTAGTAAGGAGCATAGTTTATGTTTGAATGACCATATTATTATGAATAAAATATATTATTTTCTCAGGAAAAAACAGAACTGAGCAATTATTTTATAATCAAAAATCGATCAATAAATCGATTTACATAAAAAATCGTTACAAGTGAAATCCTTGTTCCTCAACGCTAACTTCACTTTGACAATGACAGTCTGACAGAACATTTCGTTTCTTCGTCATTGTCACTTCGTTTCTTGTTGTATTCGTTGAGTTACCGACTTGTTAACTACCTACCCAATTGAATTTCAAGGAAAGTTGTCTCTAGTAGTCTGTTTTACAGTTCATGTATGTGCTAATGAGTATATATTATTCTTATCGGAGCAAATAAAACTATCTTTTAATTTAGGTATACTATATTATATCTAATTACCAATTGTCTTATATTATTATGCAAAAATTTCGTTACAGTAGTAGATAGGTATACGTAGATAGGTTGGTACTTTTTATCTAAAAAAAACAAGGTTGTACCCATCTAATATATGTATGTCATAAATCTTTACCAGCTAGGCATTTAATAAATCTACTATAGATGAGCTGTCAACACATAGTTTAAGACATAACCTCATTATTATATCTTCGATTCTCACCTCCTAGATTGACAAATCTAGGAGATGAGTAATCGAAGAAAAAAAATTATTTAAATGTTTTCTTTTAAATGGTGCTACTTTCATCTTGTTATCACCTGGGCCCAGGAATGTATGGAAGCGTTTCAATCTCCTTTGAGTCTTCTGTGGGTTAAATTGAACAAGGTTCAATTTACCCCATTCCGCGACCTTCTCAAGAGAGGACTCGATACAAGACAGTTTCTCCCGGCACTTGTCGACGATTTCCCGAGAGAGACCTGCAAGGCCCGTGTATACGGCATCACCAGTGCTGTCGTCTGCTGTATGTTGTATGTATCGTATGTCGGAGGTGTACACCATATCATTGATATGCAGAAGAAAGAGCGTGGGAGAAAGCACACAACCGTGGGACACTCCAGCGTTCACGGACTTCGGGTTCGAGCAATAACCGTCGACAACGACCTGTATGCTGCGCCCAGTGAGGAAGCTGGAGGTCCACTTGCATAAAGCTCTCGGAAAGCCCAAATGATGGAAGTTTTGAGAGGAGCGCCTTGTGCCATACACGATTAAAGGCCTTCGCTATATCCAGGCCAACTGCCAGGCCTTCCCCCCTTGCTTTCAATAGCCGCCGCCAATTTAAGATTTGTTGTTAGAATATTTATGGCAAGACCGAAATTTCGACATTTACCACCACTTCGGAAAGTTGAGTTATTATGAGAAGTAGCAAGTAACTCATATACACTGTTTAAATCTTCATTTACAGCTTTCATATTTGTATATATTATGTATATAACAGTGAATATTTAAACACTCACTGTACATCTTAATATAGGTACGGGCCTAAGTCTGAAAATGGAAAATGTATTTTTTAGCTCCTCGTTTAATTGTTTTTTATCATTCTTATTAAAATAATTTTATTCAGTGCGTTAAATAAAATTATTTGACGCTTAAGTATTTTTATGTAGAAATGTAAAATAGTAAAACGAGGAAACAGTAAATACGATTTAAAAGACTAGCAATGAGTTGCTTGCCACTTCTTCTCATTTAAACTCAGCCTTTTCTGAAGTGGTGGTACATCTAAAAAGAAAAGAAAACTTTTGACTTTCACAAGTGTCACTTCCTTGACCTACATAAATAAATAGATTTTGATTTGATTAGTTATGGTCGAAACGATGAACATTTACAGTTTCAATGTACAGATTTTTTGTGATATTCAATTCAAGACACAAAACCGTCATAAAATTTAATTTTAATTTCATTTATACGTAGAATCAGCAGTCCCGGAACACTTCTGATAGTAATCGTACTAAACTGTTAAATTCGTTATGACTGTCTCAATGTAAAGTAAAATTGGCTTTTAGTCAATTATTTATTTTAAGCTTCTTACAGCGTCTCTTATCATTTAGTTTAGGATCTGCGGGTCTACCATGAACTCTTATTGCGATTCAATTGACAACCTAAAATGAACTGCTCTGCTATTTCGTACCACGACGTGATTAGAGCTATCTAATTCAGGTTGACGTTAAATCAACTGATTAAATCGCAATGATGTCAATTGAATGTCAAAAATGATATTAACTGAATCGCAAACTGATTTAGTTCGTTCATTCATTCGTACCATGAGGTGTTATTTCAACCTAAACTAGATAGTTAATGTGTCAAAGTGACCGATTCGAAAAAAGTTGCTACTTCCTTAGAGGAAAGTGAATCATGTTGTTAATAACTTTTAAACATAGTGAAAACATAGAAAAGAAAAATTTTATTTATTAAAGATGAGATGAGTATATTTTATTGGACTTTTTTGTAAAACAAAATACTGAAAATAAATACCGAAAATGAAAATACTAAAGACGAGGCGGTAAGGACCCGGGCTATGCCTGTTCGCAAGAACGAATGTAGAGTACATTTATACTGTGGTCCTGTCAAAATCAAATCAAACATCAATGGAGGTGCGTTCATAACTCGCTATTTTTACGAAAACACATAAGCAAACATTTAATTTGTAATTCAAAGGACCATATTTATTTACATTACTATTATTTAATAAGTATGAAAGAGAGCTTAATGGTTTATAATTTGACGCAATTGCGCAATTTTAAAATGTATTTTTAGTATTTTCTACGCAAAAAACCGCTAAAATCATATCAATTTAGGTTTGGAAACGCAATTTTATTCGTTCATTCTTCATAAGCGATCCAAACGCCATTCAGTAAAAGACACTTCATGTTACGAATTTTAGTGATTCAGTTTGGGTACCTAAACTGAACTGCATCGGATTCCCATCGCTTATTAAAAGTTGATGGTAGGCCCTCAGTTACTTTAGAGTTTTATTTGTAATAATATTACAAAAAGAATTTTTTGATTTTTCGTATGGACTTGTAATACTTAATCGAATTTCTAAGTTGTTTCACCGATAGAAAGCTGCATTATCGGCGATTAACAAATGTTGTATATTCTTTAAGAGCGGGTGGCAAAAACTGTGATTCAAAACGTTTAAACTTTTACGGACTTAGAAATAAACTTGATATAAAATTATGCGTGAGAATAAACCATGGATATGCAAAATGTTTACAAATAGACATTCTATTTTTTTTATACATAAGAGGGGCAAAACGGGTTGGGAAGAGGCGAGGCAACCGCCCATGGACATCCGCAACAACAGGTGTCAAGAAATGCGTTGCCGGCCTTTCAGATGGGGGGAGTATACTCTTTTCTTGAAGGTCCCTAAGTCGTATCGGTTCGGGAAAATCGCAACCGGTAATTGATTCCACTAATTCTGCTTATGATTGGTTTATTCGGACGTATAACGTTCCCCTCGTTTATTTGCAAGGCTGTCTGATATTCGGAAAACATCTGAGTTATCATTGTATTGACAGTGTTGTTAGTTTACCAGAGGGAGGCTCCTTTGCACAGGATGCCGGCTAGATTATGAGTACCACAAAGGGCGCCTATTTCTGCCGTGAAGCAGTACTGTGTAAGCATTACTGTGTTTCGGTTTGAAGGGCGCCGTAGCTAGTGAAATTACTGGGCAAATGTGACTTAACATCTTGTCTCAAGGTGTCGAGCGCAGTTGTAATGCCACTCGGAATTTTTGGGGGTTTCAAGAATCCTGATCGGCACTGCATTGTAATGGACAGGGCGTATACATTACCATCAGCTGAACGTCCTGCTCGTCTTGTCCCTTATTTTCATAAAAAAAAGTGTACATTTTGCGCCGTAACTTTTTACCAAGCTTATTTGTAAGGCCGGTAGATTTCTAGTATTTTATGAAAGGTCAAAAACGTAAGTGGTAGGGTTGTTGCAATTCTCTTTGACTCATGAGCGTTTCTTGACGTACTTATACAATTTTGTAATATTTTATTAAACGGAGAGGTGGTAAAACCAGTAGAGTCTGCTATATTTCTTGGCATTACTCTGGATTCGAAATTGCAATGGGGCCCCCGTATTGAAGGATTGGCGAATAGGCTTAATTTTGCAGCGTATGCGGTTAAAAAATTAGACAGTTAACTGACATAGATACGGCGCGACTATTATAATATAGTTAATTTCATAGTATTATGTCTACGATATATAGTTATGGGCAGTGCAGCCAATATTAATACCATCTTTGTGCTGCAGAAGAGGGCTATTCGCGCTATTTATAACTCAAGGTAACTTCAGGTCCTAAAAAAAGAAAAATTTAAAGAAATAATAAGCTTGACTGTTGCTTCTCAATATATTCTTGATAATGTTATTATTCATAAGCACATTGAGGAATTTGGTAGAAACTGTGACAATCATAATGTTAACACGAGGAACAGACATAAACTTGCTATGCCTACTACACGGCTAAGTCGAGTTAGTAAGTCTTTTGTGGGGCGATGTATATGTATATAATTGTTAAAAAACGTTTGTGTGGTAAAGGTACTATAACATAAATGACTTTCTTAATGATTCCACAGATTGGGAATGGAGCGACCGCCCTCAGGCTATTTAATAATAAGTTTAGAATGGGTGGTAGTTTTTGACTTTCAATAAGTGTTGTCACATCCTATTTTGAATTAAAGGCCCGAGTCCCGAATACTATATATTGTCTCTTCCACAAAAGCCATTATTGAAGAATTGATGTTGAATATTTTCTTGTTCAAAATGGACAACATCAATAATAGCAGTGGTACTACTGGACACTACTACAGTTGAAGAATGGCAACAAGTTCTCAGTAATACAGATTTCACAAATATTTTAAAAATAATAATATCATTTCTTCTACCAACCTAGTTATTAGGGAAACATGAAAAGAGCATGGCGTATAATTTCGTAGAAATTAGACGTAATACATACCTATATTTTTTTTCAAAATCTCGTTTAATAAATACTTAATATATCTAAGAATTGCTTACATCAGCTAAAAGGGACAAGAGTTTTATATAGTTTATGTAATTTTTGCCTCTATATATATAAATGAGCTTACTGAGATACTAGGCATACTGAACCGTTGATATCTTTGGCTAAGATTACAATGTCAGGATTCTCTCCGAGTATGGGGGTGCTAGCTGGGGCCTGTGATGCAGAGTAGTAATTCCTATACTTCCACGCAAATTAACAAAGTCAAATAAAATTCAAATAGGCTTAAACTAACCGCTTTTGAATCCGCACTACATTTTTTTTAAATAACCGAATTTACCATATTATGCTCGTAAAAAGTTGAGCTCGTGAGAAGAACTTATAATAAGAAACTCACCTACCACTCTTTTCAATAGAGTACTTTACAATGGCTGTAATATATATAACAAATTAGTTTGTAAGGTGTTGCATCCAATATATGAGTCGTGTTTAAATAACATAAATTATTTCACAAGAAGTAATAAAGAATTAACTGTATAAATAGAAATTATCGAATATTGGATGCATCAATCTTTAGAGCTTGAACTCATTGTTTGTGTAAGGATGCTTCGTGAACATGATGGTCGTGAGTACTGTCATAATTAGTAATTGTATCTAACAAATAGAAGTTTACACTACAATCTTTGGAATGAGTTGGGGTAACTCTACAGTGGAACAGGACACTCTGGTTCATTAGGTAACGATGAAGCAGATGAACTGGCAATAATGGCTTAATGACTCAGGTGGCTGGCCCAATCACCCTTATCACCGAGGATGATGGATACGCTCTTTAACCAATAACCCGCATCATGCCCGATGATTACCTATAAACAATTGAAAGATGCGATACCTGCACTATCGTCTAGAATCTAGATGAACCCGTCGACTCGTTAGTTTCAGTAAATGCAATCGGCGTACCGGATGTACCGAAGTGCAGAGGCTGTTTGGACGAAGACGAAACGGTCACTCAAATTATAATCTTAGAATGTACAGGAGTGGCCAACCACCGGGCAAATATCTTTGAAAAGAAAAGGTCAGTCCGAGTAATTTGTGAACAACTCAGGTTGTTGCTAGTAGAAATGACCTGCCAATCAAGATTCTATCTGCGAAAACAGGAGTCGACATCATAGTCGCAGTTGGTATGTGTGGTTATTCATTCGGAGTCGTTCATAAAAAGTCTAAAAATGTCATTTATTTTTCAAAAAGGAATCCTTGAGAAGATTTTTGATGGCTTAAGTCATTACCACCGCTTTAAAAAATATTGGCGCTCGTTGAGAAAATAAGACCTCTTCAACTTCCAAATGTATAATTATCTTTGTACATGAATGATAGACAGTATGAAGCTACAAAACCAAAATGTATACCCTGATTTTGTTATCAATACATTTTTGGATTGCCATCCCACTGTTTAAGCAAATGTAAAGACGTCAAAAAATTTGATGCCTAGTGAAATTGTAATAAAAATGTATCAATAAATTGATACATAAAACAGTGCAATTTGGGTATGTGTGTTCTAGCAATTTCTATATGTATCATTTTGATTTCCAGACAGGATGAACTAAGAGTATATTTTTTAATTCATTCCGCATTCTTAGAGATACTTAACATGTGCACATAATCATTAAAAAGCTTGCTGTATTATTAAAAATTTACGACACGCTACTAAAGTATGATTAAAATCGGCGTCTTTTGAATCATTTGCACAAAAATATCCAAGGAGGATTACAAAAATAGAACTTTACGTAAACAGTGGCACCGTTTATATTAATTTCATATGATATACTTCATTATACTCATGGTTAACATGGAATTATAATTATTTGTAAAGTTGCTAAACCGGCCCGGTTATATCTTTTGCCCCATTGTCGGGTAAAAGAGAAAGCAATTGCCCAAAATAAGGAAGCTAACTAATACTTAGAATACTAATTCTTAGCAATTTTGCCGTTTATATAAGGAAAGAATCTAACAAAATAATTTTTTAACTTTATCACAAAATGAAGTATATTATAAACATAAAATGTTATAAAAAAAAACACTAGTTTAATTGAAGGTAGCCCTTTCTTTCTTCTCTAATTCTTTATTTTATACATGCCATAGACAAGGTAAGGTTAGGGGCATAATAAACGACCCTGAACCAAATCTGGAATAACCGTATTCATTAGCAAATTTATTGCTAGTATCAATAAAAAGGTTATTATTAATTCTTATAGCTTCATATTAAAACTCTAATAGTGATAAGTAGTGCATATTTTTTAAAGTTTAGATTGATGATACCTTCAGTATTGGTATATAAAGCTGTATTCGAAAACATAGGTATACAAAGGCGTCATTCTGTTTGTGTATTATGATGTTCGAGTGCAAATCTTTAAATATCTTTAAGGAACTCGTAAAAGTTAACGTTGAGAGCTAACACAAACAATTATTAGTATTCACTCTACTAGACCTTGGTACATATATATTTTTATTGAGTTCGGTGAAGCTTACGGCATTCTTATCGGCTGATGTTGAAATTTCGTTAATCAAGTAAATATATTGATAACATACAGAGATTTTGGATGTATTCCAAGCTCAACATTTGTACCAACACATTTTCGTAATTATGTCTTTTCTTCAGAACATTATTCTAGGCAACAACTATTTTTAAAACCGTTATTCGATGGTTCGGTAAATATTTCACGTAACATTTAATTGGCTAATTAACTCTTACTGAACTGCCTTTAGCAATTAAATAGATTGGCATTAGCTCGATTAAAATAAAATTATTTTAAGCTATTACAGCTTCTACATTGCCTATCGCTACGTCAACTCATGCGTAGCCGTAAAGTAAAAAGTGAATAAATCTATCTGTAATAAATACAATTTTTTTTTTTTAAACACATTATTAACTTTTAATTATAACGAAAGGGTATATTTGAAATCAGTATATTACGACGACTTAGCATTATTTAATAATACTTTGTTATTGTTTACGTTGACCACCGTCAACAGCGTATTGACGTGTCTATGATTGTTATGATTAATGACAAGCGTGTTAGCATCAATGTTATGATCATAAGTTTACTACGCTGGTGGTTTTTAAGTCATTCGACATAGAGCTTTACTGTTAAAGATAGCACGGATTCGGCGGATAAGAGCCGGGAGCTGGCTACAAGCGAGAATAATTGGAATGCCAATACGGCGCATTGGAAATCTATTTCAGCGAAAACGTACAGCATACTCTGGTATAGTTTTAGCCGGGATGGGAGCGTAGGCGCCGGCGACCTTGGTGGTGGATGTAGAGAGTCCCGCCGCCATTTTAGGTGTCGGGCGGCGCGGTCGGGTCGGATTTTATTGTCTCCGTTGCATAACTTTCGGCTCGCTGAAATATCAAGGCAGAAAGAACGAGCGCGCGACCCACGGACGCCAAGCGCGCCGAGGCTGGCGGCTCGCCAACTTACACCAGTACACCGCCACGAAGTCCTTCTCGTCGAGGAGTCGTTCGAGCTGCTTGGCGGTCACCTCCTCGATGCGGGGATCCTGCTCCGGCTTGGGCGCGGACTTGCGCGCGACGGCGGCGCTCACGAGCAGGCACGCCACAAGGGCCGTCACCCACCGACACATAGCAAGGGCGCGCGCGGACTGTGGCCGCGGCGCCGGCGACCTGCGCGCGCGCCCGCCCGCCCTCGTCCCGCCCGCGCATGCGCACAACACACGTCGCACTCGCGCGACGCTATAACAACCACAGATTAAAGAAACTACCACTGCCTGAGCTTCTAGGGTGCAATCAATACATATTATTATAATACCTTATAAAATATTAATAATGTGAAATATGTAAGGACCTACTAACAAAAAATATTTTTTATAGAATACTTGCGATGTGTTCTCGAAGCAATACCGAGTTCAAATAATATATTATGATACAAATAAGCTAAGTTGCTAATACACGAGGCTGTGAGTTGCAGCCCGGGCCGCAGGCGAGGGCGTAAATCAGCCGAATGTCGCGTGAGCAAGTTGCTCACGAGTTTCTTCCCCTTTTATTGAACACACTTGCGAGGAAAAATCAAATATTGTTTTCAACACGGCAACAAAATATGCAATATAAACAGAATATGAAAACTAAGGGAAATGGCGCGCAAATTTTTTAGCACGCGCGAAAATATGTAAGGTAGATAATTGATTACATATACATTACATTTGTATATCCAGCCTACTTCAAAATTATAATTTAATGATTTCTGATAAAATACAGATATTTCATAGCGAATTATTGTGAATTATAAATAACTAGCTTATGCCCGCGACTTCGTCCGCTTAGATAAAGAGTTTTAGAAATAATAACTTTGGAATTGAAGATTATCTCATGTCCTATTCCAGTTCCGGCTACCGTTTTCGCTCCCGTTCCCAACATATTATATTAATCTTAGGACAGACAGATAGACAGACAGACAGACAGATAGGCAGACGGACGGACAGCGAAGTCTGAGTAATAGTGTCCCGTTTTTACCCTTTGGATACGGCACCCGAAAAAAATTGAGGGGGCACTCCATACCTACATGTAACAAAATGTCAAAAAAATCAATTTAACCCCCTTTTTTTATAGCTCAAAAAAAGAGTTGTGTGATAGTGCTTTCGTCCCAAACTATAATTTTGCAATCGCGCAACACTTGTGCTGCGTTGCTTTGTTTTCGGATATTGCACAATGGAGTTTCAGTATGATTAAGATTTAATAAGTCTGTAAGCAAGAAAGTAATTCAAAAGGCACCCTCAAAGCTGTGTGAGCAGTTTTGCCTCCTTCCAGTAGTGTGGAAACGATTCCTGATGACGCGACAGCCAAAGCAATACCCCGGTTATTTCTTACTTTTGCTAATATTCAATTTATAAGAAAAGTTTTTCCAGTGACACCAGGAGCATCTAAGAAAAAAATGTCCCCAATCTCTCTTTCAATGCTGACTAGAATTTGTTGATAAACAATTGCCTGTTCGTCTGCCAATAATTCCTCGTGATGCGATACTACACTGGCCTTCAAAAGTAAGTATCACACTTTTAAAATTGGTATAACGTTTTAAGTTCACAAGATATACTTTCGAAATAAAAAGGACTCCAAAGAGAATTTAATTTTGTACATAAAAACTTTATAGTTGGTAACCTTCTTTTAAGAATTGGCTGAAAAAAAACTTCAAAAACAAAACCATTCCTTTTTCAAAGTGGACGTTTCCGAATTACAATTTTACCATTCACATTTTTCTTTCTGTTTTAAATTTTTTTCAAGATCGATGCGTCTTGTTTTACTAATTTATGCTAAAAAGCACATAACATTTATTTATCATGCCTCTTTCAGTTGAAGAATGTGCTAGGATCATGGCTTTTCTGGAACTAGGCATCAGTATGCGTCGCACTGCAAGAATGGTGGGTGTGACGGTACAAACGGTCCAGAAGGTAAAGCGAAGGTACGAAGAGACTGGACACCATCTGAGGAGACCTTGTAATGGCAGACCCAGGTGTACCAGTGCCCGAGAAGATCGTTATATTATTTCCACTGTGTTAAGAAATCGCCACCAAAATGCAGTTGAAGTCCAGCAACAGCTACTTCAGACCCGGAGGGACTACATTAGTGACAGTACAGTGAGAAGAAGACTTGCTGAAGCTGGCCCAAAACTCGAGAGACATCATCGAGTAGCGAGACTGCGATACGCCCGTGAACACATGCAGTGGGATGAAGAAGAATGGTCAAGAATTTTGTTTGCAGATGAGTCTCGATTCTCCCTTTACACTTCTGATGGAAGGCGAAGTGTTTACAGGCGACCTGGTGAGCGATACCTTCAAGCCTGCATCTCAGAAAGAGTCCAATACGGTGGAGGCAGTGAACATGTATGGGCTGGCATATCTTCAGAAGGTCGCACAGAGCTAGTAGCCATAGAAAATGGCACCCTCACTGGGCAAAGATATGCTCAAGAGATTCTCAATGAGTATGCAGGGCCGTATTTAGCAAATATGGGTGATGGATCGATGCTGATGCATGATAATGCCCGGCCACACACGACTCATATCGTACAAGAGTATTTTCAGGAGGTCGGTATCAGCGTGATGGCTTGGCCATCAAAAAGTCCTGATCTCAACCCGATTGAACTCGCCTGGGATGAGCTTGGGAGGCTAGTCAGAAATCGCAGACCACCACCTACTAGTACCCTCAGGGCACTAAAGCAGGCCCTGGTAGAAGAATGGGAGAATATTCCCCAACATCGGCTCCGAAGGTCCGGTTTGGCATACTGAACACACAAGGTGTGTTCAGTATGCCAAACCGGCTCGAAGCTGTAATCAGCTCGGGGAGGCAATACCAGTCATTAAAAATTAAATAACATGTAATACATTTTAGTTGAATTTTTTTACACTAAACTAAAAATGTCTATTTTCATTGTTTTCTTATTTAAGTCAAAGTAAGTTATCTTTTTTAAGTCAAAAATGTTACTAATGTATTATTTTAGTTTCTAAGAATTAAGGCCTATAAAATTTGCAACAAAACGTTTTTAATCTTAAATCTCTACCTTCTATAGTTAAGAAAAAAATTTAATTTGAAAAGTGTGATACTTACTTTTGTAGGCCAGTGTACCTCTCCCAGGGCGCAAGGGTCAGAATTTGTCTCTCCTAGATATTCGCAATTATCCAGGTTTACTGCGGATCTTTTTGGTTTAGGTAAATCGAATGGATCCAAATGTTTTCCAGCTTGTGCTAAAACTACATCTTCGATCAATATCAAGCATCTGTTAAACACCTCATTCATGAATAACTCCGCACCATTTTGCAATTCTCTTTCAAGTTGGCGTTTAATGTCGTCCGAAAAACTATCCCTATATTTTTTCCAAAGGCTTAAGGGATCAGTAAGTTGACAAAAACCTATCATTATTGTGAACAGTTCGCGCAGCTTGAAAGAAGAATCGCACAATACAGCTTTTCCTAAAGTTGTGTCCCAATGTTTATCGTCCTCTAGCAGTCCAAGGGTGTTACTCGCTAATTGAAATGTTGGATGGAGGATACCGTAGACAGTTTTTAAATATTCGAAGGATGTCGGCCCTCTAACCTCATGTAGTAATAAGCGTAGGTGGTAGCACTCGGTGTTATTTGGATGTATCGTATAGACCCTACCGAGAAACAAGGCTAAAAAAGCACGTTTGTTTTATGGAAGCCACCTTCAATAATTATTTTATTCCGTTTTTAGTATTTATTGTTATAGCGGCAAAAGGATCTGTGAAAATATCAACTTTCTAACTATCACGGTTCATGAGCCTGCCCAGATAGGCAGACGGACGGACAGCGGAGTTTTAGTAATACTGTCCCGTTTTTGCCCTTTGGGAACGGAACCCTAACAAAAATTGAGGTGGGCACTCCATACTAAATAAATCTATTTAACCCCCTATTTTTAAAGCTCAAAAAAAGAGTTTCCCCATACACACTTTGCACCCCTATTTAGCTTCTGCCTGCGACTCCATCCACGTGGGTCTCGTTTAAATATTGTAGCCCCCATTTCATCCCCTTAGGGGATGATTCCGGGATAAAAACTATCCTATTTTCTTCCCCGGCGTCAAACTATCTCTATACCAAATTTCACCTAAACCTGTTCATACAAACTTTGCACTCCTTTTTAACCCCTTTAAGGATGAATTTTTACAAAACGCTGAAAGTCATTTTCTTGTAATGTCATTTCTTGTATAAGGAGTCCATACGCAAAGTTTCAAGTCTCTTACTTAAAATCTTACGCCATCCCCATACAAACTTTCAAACCCATTTCACCCCTTTAAGGGTGGAATTTTCAAAAATCCCTTCTTAGTGGACACTTGCGTTATGTAAACTACCTGTTTTGAAAAAATCAGCTTTCTAGGTTCAACGGTTTGGGCTGGGCGTTGATTTAAGTGAGTGAGTCAGTCAGTCAAGACTTTTACGTTTATATATTTTATAGATTTGGTAAGTAATGATTTAAATGTTTTTTCGTCTTAATTAGGGACACATCTATTTATTGCAAAAATGTAAGTGGATTTGCAGCGTTCATAAAACCTCTTTCTTGTTACAAAAAACTGTATTACGCGGTTAAATTGAAAGTGCTCTATTGACTTTCACATAATTTGCAGTTAGGTACTAATTTAATTTTGTAGGTATAGTTCTATTATGCACTAGTGTGTAATATTTATGGCCGTAAGAACGATGTATTATTAGTTATTACATCGTTACGAGCAATAAGCAATTTTATCTGTTTTACTGTATATATGTCTCGACAAAACACAAAAGTACTGAATAGATTTAATTCAAATTTGTTTTTAAGCTTTTATCATCGCGGAAATTTAACATTGTAATTATTATGAGGGGTACGAGTCCCGCCGCGACCACGATTTATGCAATTGGATCGAAATATCGGCATCAAATTAATAAAATATTAAATATACCTATGTAAAAGTATTGCGTAACTTAAAAAAAAAATGATTTAACCAAAATATTATGTAAGTATATTGGTTTTCAAAATACTCTCCTTTACATTTTAAATATTTTTTCATGCCATCGAACCATTTTTTAAAACAGGAGGACCACGGATCTGAAGGCATGTTTTCTACGTGCTGATTGAACGCTATCACTGACTATTCGGAATTGGTAAAAGTGAAACCTCTCATCAAATTTGATGAAAATACAGAAATCACAGTACAATTTTTTTACCAACGTTCCTTGAGAGAGCCCGCTTCTGCTCCGCTGTCAGTTCATTAGGGATCCAACAACAACGAAGTTTCCGAACTTTCAATTCTTCGAGCAAATTTTCCAATCCCGAATAGTCCTCGAATTATCTCATAGGTAATCCGCTTGCTTTCTTCAATTAGCCGCTTAAAAGTAGCCACATTTTTTTAGTAAACTGCAGTTGAAGGCCGCCCTTCACGAAATTCGTCATGTAAAGAAACCCGACTTCTCTCAAATTCAGCAAACCATCGTCTCACGGTGCTCAAGCAAGGTGCTTCTCTCCCAAAAGCATTTTGAAGACGAGCGGCACAGTCTTGCGGAGAGAGAGAACTTTTAAAATAATAAAAAAATCATCGCTCTAAAATATTTTCGACTTAATTCCATTTTCGTTGCATACGTAGAAGTTTGATGTGTGATAAAAAAACAAATGACAAATGACTTCCCGCCAATTGTTTTTTTTTAAACTAAGAACGTTGTAACGTTTCAAAAAATATAACATTCAAAATTCAAATAGTTCCGATTAGCTAGAAGTGCAAAACTTTTAATGTGCCCCATGTATATCGTGAGTATCCGTCATAATAATTACATTGTTAATTCAAATTTATAATGCATTAATATAAACAAGAGAAAGGGACAACTTTATATAATAATAATATTGACACCCTTTTTACACAAATTATCTTGCCCTAAATTTAGCATAATATATAGGCTATATATTGTCTTATGGGTTGCAAGACAACGATATATTTAATACAATATACTTACTTAAACATACATAAATACATAATATTATAAACATACATTAATACATTTAAACATCCATGACTCGGAAACAAACATCCATATTCATCATATAAATGCTTGCACCTACCGGGATTCGAGCCCGGGACCTCTAACTTAGTAGGTAGGATTGCTAACCACTCGGCTATACAGGTAGTTATATATTTATTAGTAGATTAGGCTGATCCGTTAGATAACTCCATTTGGCTCTGAAATAACTGTAGTATATTAAGAGTGGGAAATAGCCTGCGGATGACTTCATTAATGCAGAAGTGACGACTAATAAGTACGGCCTGCCGATTCTAAGCAGGATAACCTGACATCCCAGAGCATCTTCATTCTAATCAGCATTCTTTTTTATTGCTAGCCTAGCTAGGCAATTACATAATTTATCAAGTAGCGTTCTAATCGGCGCAGAATATAAGACTTGTAACCAAAAAAAAGGACGAGCATGATTTACTCTGTCAGTAGGTGTGATCAAAATATCATCAAAAGCTGACTCACAGAGAAGAGCGCCCATCCTTTATGCATATCTTAGAAAAAATACATCAGTAAAAGGTGTTTGTAATAGTTTCAGCAGTCTACCAAAAAAAATCTGTTCGATTTCTTGACATAAATAAGGGACGAGACGAGCAGGACGTTCAGTTGATGGTAATTAATACGCCCTGTATATTACAATGCAGTGCCGCTCACTATTCTTGAAAACCACAAAAAATCTGAGCGGCACTACAATTGTGCTCGTCACCTTGAGACATAAGATGTTAAGTCTCATTTTCCCAGTAATTTCACTAGCTACGGAGACCTTCAGACCGAAACACAATAATGCTTACACATTACTGCTTCACGGCAAAAATAGGCGGTATCCTGAGCAAAAGGAGCCTCCCACTGGTATTCTGGTAGTCTCAACAGAAGATCCTGTAGTAATTAATAGTAATTGTAATTAGCATGGTCTATCTATATAATATATTGCTTAAGTTTTCCGTAAGTTACGTTACGCACGTTAACGGATTCTACTCTTCAAGACGATTCAAACTCGATGAGGTTGTGTCGTTGCGAAGTTCCTATGACCACATTCCAGCTCATTAGATCAGCACCATGTCATCATTGTCACGCAATTTACACATGTATGTAAAATTTCTACTGAAGCGGTAATCGGGAAGTGGATCAAATTTAATTTGCAAGATTTGATGACCTACATCAGGACAGGTGACAGGTGAAGGACAACTAAATAAAAGCTTGTAAACAAAATCGTTATGGTTAAAAAGCAAAACGTAGAGAACCTTATTGTTAGAACACTGAATATATCTCTAGGTTTGAAATATTTAGATTACGTTTTACGAGCATTTAATTTAATAATTCCGAGAAAAATCGTAATTAAGTGTATAGGTACAGGTATTGGCGAGATTAGCAAATCCAATAATCCTCTTCTTGCACTACATTGTATACGACTGTTTTGTTCATCATTGGCAAGTATATTTATGAAAATTTTATTGATTTTTCATTATTATAACACTAGAAATAAGGGATTTCTTGTAACTAGAATTAGTAGGCTTCATAAGATACATAATAGCTTTAAGGATAATTAATGTATACACTTTTATAATAAAGTCCCAGCCACTGTTCAGGCATTATCTATAAATAAATTTAAACGTTTTATTAAGAAGTAGCTCTGTCGTAAATCCTGCTACTCCAAATCTAAGTTATCGGGCTGCCTGGGACTAGATTATGATTACTTTATAGAAATAACAATGACAGTACAATATTGTACCTATATTTTATTAAAAAGAGCGCAAAAATAGAATGCTTCTCTCTCAGAGCGCCATTTGTTTCCGAAACGGTAGTAGTATCCAGTACAAATGACATCAAAAACAATTCTAAAGGAATCAATTTTGAGAAAATAAATGCCTTTTTCAATCTCATGAAAAACCCTTTCAACTAGCGGTGTATCATGTCTGAACATTATATCCCGCAAAAAAATCAATACTGTGTGTTCCTTAAAGAATTAATTACGTCATTAACCAAAATCATATTGCTAGCGAGCCAAATAAGTCATCGTGAATTTCTTCTTGAATAAATAGAAGTACATTTTAGATGTCCTGTTAGATCCAATCATTTTCCTGTTTCTAATTGAACACCTTTAATTATTATAGTTTTTAATTTTGCCACATTGTACATCACCATCATCACCAGCCGGAAGACGTCCACTGCTGGACAAAGGCCTCCCCCAAAGATTTCCACGACGATCGGTCCTGCGCTGTCCTCCAACGTATTACGGCGATCTTGACCAGATCATCGCCCCATCTTGTGGGTGGGCTACCACACTGCGTCTTCCGGTAATATATTCTTCTTCTTCTTCCGTCTACATTGTACACAATAGATCTTAAGATAAATCTTTGAAAAATTAGACAAGGGTACCAAATACGGTTATATTTTTAAATTTATTAATCGGTGTTTCCACCCCTGACGTCGTCCTGACGTCCTTCGGCATCTGTTGCTAATACTCAATATTAAGTTATTCAAATCTAATTCAGGCATTGGAAATCAGGTTCTTTTTAGATGAACAAAAAGTTGCTTTTCCGTTACCAGACTTGGAGAATGCTTGTTCGATAGGATTTATGTCCTGCGACTGTGCAGGCTAGTCAATAATGCCCACACCATATTACCAAAGTGCTCTTGTACGAATTTAATAATAAAATATCCTTAATTCCTTACATAAAGTTGATTTGTGTATTTACTGCAGAGAATATATTTACACGTACTACGTATTATATTGATATCGTTACTCGTTACAGCCACTGCCTCTGCGTTGTCATCGACGGCACTTTTTCTTACTGCATTTCACCAGGCCAAAGGGTGTCGTGAGAGGCGAGTAAGGGCTTTTTAGAAGTGGGAGTTACGCTGCCGTCTTAAGACGTCAGCACAACCGGGCCAGACTCATCCGGGCTGATTGCCACACTCGCACATGTCGGCGTAAAGTAGCGGCCTAGTGCCGATCTAGCTTCCTTGTGCGGTGTTTCCGGGACGATACGACTTGGGTACCTTCAAAAAAGCACGTACACCTTCCTTAAAGGTGGGCAACGCTCATGTGATTCCTCTGGTTAGAAGTTGTTGTTGTCTCTGTTGCAAGAAATGTGTGCGGAGGTGATCACTTAACACTGGGCGACTCGCACGCTCGCTTTTCCTTCTCTTCCATAAAAAAATAATGGGTTGCATTGAATATTTTGGAATAATTTCACACGAATTGCTTAATGTATCAGTATAAAAGTACCTACTAGTATTTTTGGTATAGTACAATATTCATTTATTGCGGTATCGTATACAAAAATGACAATTATTTATATTAGATACATAATTCAGCTTACAAATTATATTTTTTATTATTTTATATATTGTATATGTTTGTCGCAAAAGACTCAAGTCCCTCCGTCTTACGAATTTTCGATCAGGTCACTTGTCCTGACGTGTGTTTAATATTTTAAACGCATCACGAAAAAAGTGCTCAACGCCCTAAAGAAGTTTTCACTTAAAAATTGACATTAACAGTGGTTAATATAATATTACTAATTACGAAAAGAATCGGCATTAAAACAGCTAAGGAGAAAGCCCGAAATGGTAAAACCCTATCTATTGCCACGGACTAGTAAAAAAAGAAGAACTCCGCGCCGTGTTATTAGCAAGTTAAGCACCTTTATGCTAGTGTGTGTGGGGTTTGGGGTATACCAGTTACACAATTTTTACTCCATTAGATAATCATATATCCACAAATTCTTTTATATTATAGTTTTTACACTTTTCCACAACGCACGACGGCATTTTTAAAGTATTTTATTGCGACGCAAACTGATCTGTCACACACGATGACAAATCTCATAATGGCGGCCGATCGGCTTGTGTTAGTGCAAGTGTTTGCGTGGGGCTATGTATTTACATGTTTACCGGCTTGTTATGGTGCCTCACTGTTATGTAAGGTGACACGGAGTCCTTATTTTTTTACTCATCCGTGTCTATTGGTAAGGATATGGAAGGAGAGGAGCAGAGAGTACCTTCATAAGAGTATATAAATAATCACTGAATTTAATAATCACTAATCACTGAATATCAATGATCACTGAAAAATATTTTCTATACTACAAAGAGTATGTAACTAAAGTGTTTCAAATTATTACATTTGACATTGACGTTGATTATATCTTCAGTGAGAGTAGTGCTGCACGATTAGATGTATCGATAAATTTCTATTCTCGAAATAAAAGAGGATTCATTTTTATAATTTTTTCTTTTAAGATTTGGTTCGTATCAATATTTTTATTTATTCTGATAAAAATCATAATTCTTGGTTAGTTGGTGTATAAAAGAAGACAACTTACTCGTCAACGCGTTGCCTTATAATCATATTGACAAATATGTTACTTTTACATACAATATTGAACGTTGATATCCACTCAACCGTGGTGGGAGTGTTTTTGCAATTCTTGAGATTTGAGGGGCTATTTCTAGGTCCATATAAAATTGATTACTCCAGTTTAGCCTTGAAATATATTATTAATTCTAATTTAAAATCAGGGTGTACGAAAAAGAACTGGTGATAATAAAAAAAAATATTCCATAAACTTTTATTAACTTACGTTTAAAAACATTGAAACTAAAAGAAAATATACTCAGAATTTTCAAGATGTTATCAGTTTTGTATAATAATATTTTATTCGCTGTCAACGGAGTTCTGAGGACACATGATTCGATAATCTCCTCCTTGTTTTGCAGCACGGCTCAAAAAAACATGGTTTGTCATTATTTTTCGGCATTTCATTTATCACCATGATTATTAAAATTACGTTATAAAAACATTATTCGAATATGGTGATTGAAAATATACAAAAAAACCCTTAATTATATTCTATCAAAATTGATTATCTGATGGTAATAAGCCTATCGGTAAGAAATAAGTATTGTATAGACTGAAGTCAGATTTTGCAAAAATACAATTAAGTGTTTTAATTATTGTGAAAGAACAATATAATACTAATAATTTTGGGTTTCAATAAGCATAACTTCACAATTCTTGTTTTCTATCGATATCGATCATTGATGTTATAAGGACATCTCTTACGTTATACATATTAGCCAATCAGAAATGAATAAATTCACCAATAGGAAACCTTCTTGAGTAGTGTATATCTTCGGCCAACCAATCAGGAAACGATATATTTACAGAATGAAAGTAAACATTTAATTGTCAAATGTCATGTCAGTTGACCAAATTACTTGATTCACGAAGTTGGAAGTTAGAACGACAAATACCTACTAGGTACCTCCCAGTTGATATTTCTTAGTTGTCAAAAACTTGTCCATAAAATTCATATTTCTATGTAAATTCAGTAGAGTGGCCCGTGGCAAGCTTTCGAGGGTTTTTTCCAAAACTTGTGCAAGTGATGTGTAGTGTTCAGAACTGATAAAATGAATATTACTTATCATTAAAAATTGTGTTGTGAAACAATAATTTTGCTTAAATTTATCTACGATAGGTAAGTTATTTATTCACTATTATTTGTTGCGGTCTTATTAGCTACGTAACGTACCTATGTAAATAGTACAAAGTAAAGGTGATAAGAGTAGAATTTCTGATTTTATAGAAATTATAAAAGACATAGAAACCTTTTCTCCACTACCAGCAAAATTTGTGTAAATAATTATCTATTATTTGAAGTAGGTAGGTACTTCAAATAATTGGCTATTGTATTGGATACTGGTCAATATCTAATTTGAATAGCAACAAATAATGCGAATCTTCATCAACTGAAAAACATTAACTTGTAATGATGCACCAAGTTTATATCGAATAAAAATTCAACTCCCTATATTATCAAGCACATTTAATGTAACAATTTGGTAAGTGTTATTAAACTGTATACTTATCATTTTCTTTGGAAATCCTTAGCTAATTACTTCAGAGTTTAGAATAATTTCAGAGAATCCATCTAATGGATTGAAACAATTAGGATTTAGGTATATAAATTACTTATCTTTTATAATTCATACTTTATGTATTAGCCAAGTGTTGGTACTATTTTTTATTATATATACTTAATAGATGAAAAACCTGTGCTTGCAACTTTGAGACATAAGTTGTTAAGACTCATTAGTCTGATAATATATGCTATAGTGAAACTACCACCTTAAACTTAAACTCAATAATGAATGCACATTTCTGCTCCACATCAGGTAAAGCTGCTGTAGGTCCAGATTTGCTCATAGATTAAAGGCTTCTGATGATTTGCAATTAATTATGCCAATTTCCGTTTAATAAGTCTAATCTGTAATTTAGAAAAAAAATCTGATACTATATCTTATAAACTTGAATAGAAATACTCAATATATATATGACAACCCCTATAGCCCAGTGGTTAGTGACCCTGCCTACTGAGCTAGAGGTCCCGAGTTCGAATACGGGCAGGTGCAGACATTTAAATACAATGAATATGAATGTATGTTTCCAAGTCATGGATGTTTAAATGTATTTATGTATGTTTAAGTAAATGTATTGTTTATTGTTATGTTGTGCCCATAGTACAGGTTATGTCTAGTTTGGGGCAAGATAATTTGTGTAAAAGTGAAACCTTAAAGTGTGGTCTTAGTCTGGATCTTTATTTGTGTAAATAATATTTATCAATCAATGAAATAGAATTTTCTGAATTATAATTACTTAATATAGCCAGAAAGTAGTACAGCCAAATTTACAAGGGGTAAATAGTGGTGTGATTGTCAAGAAACACATAATTTTTAGGCATTAGGGTAAGAACCACCACCAATGTGGTGCAAATGTGGGCCATTGCTTCTCATTTGAAGGTGCCATTAGATCCCCACCACATACTTATGTATTTTTCTATTTCAAAATTCATATTTAAATATATTTATAAGAAGCTCTTATATAGAAAGGTGTACACACTTTTTTTGAAGGTACCCATGTCATATCATCCACACCAGGTAGCTCATTCCAGAGCTATGTTGTATGTAGAAAAACATGCCTTGAAACTATACTGTGGAGGAACACCACCCATCCAAATGGCAGGGATGATATCCTAATTTGTGGTGTGTCATATGAAGGTGGAATTCTGTGGCAGAAATCAGGTGTAACAGCTCTTTTCAATACTCCCGGTGATAAATGCCGTAGAAAACACACAATGATGGGACTCTATGTAACACCAAGTGATCTAGCCATTCAAAGAGCACTGGGTCCCAGACAATTCGAGCTGCTCTGTGTTGCATTTGGTTAAGTGGTTCAATCTGATATTGGGGTATGCCAGACTCTGGTCTGCAGATGACAGCAGTACAGTATGTGGCCGCACCTGCCCTTTGTAGAGCGCTAAAATGTTGCCGGCTTGTAGTATTACCGTGCTCAATTTATGACACCCAGATTCTTGGCCAATTTGGCTTTTCCATCCAGATGCCCATGGAATTTGCAATCACTCAAGATTTTGAGGCCTAGTATTACGATCTTAGGTGTGGCTTTAATAGAGGTGTTGTCGAAGAGCTGTGTTACAACTAATGTGGTTTTGCAAAAATACCTGAATGACTGAATTAACTTTTCTATCTTTTCTTTTCTGAAAATGTTCCTAATTTCGACATCATGTAATATATTTGTGTAAGAACCATAATTTTGGAAGATTGAGCAAAATTTAAAATTATTATGAGGCATTCAGTAGTACATTTTATGAAATATGTTATTATAACCCACATGTATTATTTTATTTAACATTATCATACTTACTATAGGACTTTTCCTATCTAGCTACTTTTATCAGCATTTTTTTGATAAAATCTAATTCTTTGTTCAATGTGAGCCATTGTACAATATCTGTATTGTTTGCTAAAACAATGAAATTGAATTTGATTTTGCAATTGACTGCTATAATGTGAGTGATTACAAAAGTCAAATAGGCAACGACCACAGGCTGTGTGAGCATCTTGGTCAAATAGAATATGATGAGCAATAGTAAATCATTTTTCGACTGCTACAACTCACATTTTTCCAGTGACAGGCTCCTTTGCACAGGATGCCGGCTAGTTAAGGGTACCACAACGGCGCCTATTTCTGTCTGAAGGGCGACGAAGCTAGTAAAATTACTGGGCAAATGAGACTAACATCTCATGTCTCAAGGTGGCGAGCGCAATTGTAATGGCGCTCAGAACTTATGCGTTTTTCAAGAATCCTGAGTGGCAGTGCATTGTAATGGGCAAGGCGTATCAATTTTCATCAGCCGAACGTCCTGCTCGTCTCGTCCCTTATTTTCATAAAAAAAACATGGTATTGGTCATTGAGAAATTCAATACATCTACCATGTAGTGTGTACCTATTGGAAGATCTAGTTATTTGACATTAGATCCATGAATATGTTGCTTTGTAAGTGCAAAATTGCTCAAAGTAGATTATTTATTATTTCAAACTCAAGATGATTAACACTATTAATATTTATAACCAATCATATCTTATCAAATTGATACAATCTTAGTTTTATTAACCATATGATAAAATTGTGAAGTTCTGGAAAATTCCGTTGATATAAATGGCCTTTGTCTATTATGTTCCTAGATAATGTAAGCACTTTAGGCCAAGGGTAATTTCATTTATCAATTTAGCATAATCAAAGATCTGAAATTCAAAAAGCAGACTAAGTGAAATCTAGTACAAAGATTTCTTTTCACTAAAAATGTCGGTAACTATTATGTTTAAATATTACGCTATAGTGTGTGTCATAAAACCGAGAGATAAAACAAAAATCTATTATGTGGTTACATTCATACGACGATAATCACTATCGAAAGTTATTTTATCATTCACCTGATATCAGAACGCTTATCACAAAGTGTTCAGTGTCTACGTGTCCACAAACCTGTCAACACAAAAATGGCCGAATACCGCGCGGGGAAAGCCGGCATCAACGCTGAGGCTCAAGCAAGAATCCACAGCAAATACAACAACGACATTGCCGTCGAAGCCCTGGAATGGGTGAAGCTTGTGACAGGTGAAAATATCCCTACAGCCGGGGACGCTGACAGCCTCTACGAGGTTCTCAAGGACGGCACTCTTCTCTGCAAACTAGTCAATAAGTTCCAGGATGGAATAGTCAAGAAGATCAACCAGTCTACCATGGCCTTCAAGTGTATGGAGAACATTAACGCTTTCCTCGAAGCTGCTGTAAAATTGGGCGTACCGGCTCAAGAAACATTCCAAACAATTGATCTTTGGGAAAAGCAGAATCTGTACTCTGTGGTTATTTGCTTGCAGTCGTTGGGACGGAAAGCCAGCAATTACGGGCTTCCAGCGTTTGGACCTAAGGAAGCGGAGAAGAACGTTCGCGATTTCTCAGAAGAACAACTCAAAGCTGGGCAGAATGTGATCTCGTTGCAATACGGCACAAACAAGGGCCAGCAGTCGGGAATATCGTTTGGCAACAGGCGCCAGATGTAAATAATAATTGTATGTTACTCGTGTAAGCATTTTGTTATTTAAAACATTAAATATTTTGTATTTTTCTAATAATGCATTTTATTTTGTCGTTATGAGACATTACCTGTGAGTATCGTAGCAAAAGCGATATCGTTACATGACTGATTAGATAAGTTTTAGTTGAGTTTGATATAATTTACTGCAATTGCAGATATGAACTAGTTAATTGTAAAAAGATAATGTAAACTTATCAATTTTGATATTGCATATTTATTATTACTAGGCATCAAAAATTTGCAGTTTCACTCCGTAAGGCTTTAAATTCGTTTTCGTAAATAGTCGTGATTTTAGTCTAGGATACGATTATACCACTTAAATGCGATACAAACAAAATATGAAAATTATAGAAAATGGCCAAATGTTGGAGATTGATTACATTATAATCCATATCGTCATACAAATCGCGAGTGTAAGACGTAGCTTGTCACGCACACTAATGTAACAAACCTGGCCTGTTTTCATCGGTTATCAAGCAGAAAGAGGTTCTATCTAGACGTATAAATTATCTTAGTGAGATATTATTGTGAGTATATTTTATATGTATCCAGGAAAGGAATAATTTTGATTAAATTTACTGCATGGGTACTTTTGGGGGCGGAAAATCGATCTAGCCACGGTATGAGCTCACCTCTTGGATTACGCGTTTACCGACTTTTCAGCGATTTCTTGCCGGTCATCTTCAAAAATTTCTCTGTATTTCTTCGCATTATTCTACCCATTACAATGCAGTGCCGCTCAGGAATCTTGAAAAACCCAAAAATTCTGAGCGGCATTACAATCGCGCTCGTCACCTTGAGACATAAGATGTTAAGTCTCATTTGCCCAGTAACTTCACTAGCTACGGCGCCCCTCAGACCGAAACACAGTTATGTTTCCACATTACTGCTTCACGGCAGAAATTGGCGCCGTTGTAGCACCTACCCATTATCTAGCCGGCTTCCTGTGCAAAGCTGCCTCCCACTTTTGTGTCACCACCAGGCTTTTTGTGTCGTCAAGCAAAAGATAGTAAACATTATTGCGTTTAGCGTGTCACTTATCATGTAGTAGTGAACGTATTGCTCTCGTCAAAAAAATTAAGTTCTTTAACTTTCTTGGGTCTTCTCTTCTCTCGTTATTTACTAATCTACATCGGGAGTTCCTATCTGTATTTAAGCATCAACAGCTATGTATGAGGCGCTCACCAATAGGCCTAAGGTAAAAATAGACAGCGTAATGAATCACCTGGATAAACAAACCATTAATTTATTCGAACATGCACCCTGCCGGATGACGTGGTCACGGCTGCCTAGCTACGGAAGCACGGATATCCGAAGCTCTATTATACGGTGTACGGCCGAGTCAATGTTTGGCTGCACTCTGTCCCGCTCTTTCGTTGGCATTGGCCTGGTTCGTTAGCATTCAGAATATCGACCCCTTAAATGTCAATCATTTACTTTTTTCGGAGGCGTTTATGTATGTTAGTTTTGACGGAGACGAGTTCAGCTTATATTTTGATCAATATATACAAGAAATAGACTATGTGTCAAAGAAATACGCCATGATAAGACATGGTTGCCACTTTAAATCGCGATGATCAAACAAAGACAGAAATTCATAGGTTGTGGCTTCAGAGGTGAACAAAGCATACAAGATACGTCACTCGAACGGTTGTCTCAGTTGGTAAGAGCGCTCGCACGGAACGCGAGAGGTCGCGCGTTCAAATCCCGCTTAGTTCATAAAATTTTGTTTTCAGTGATTTATGTAATTAATCCCAGAAGAAGAATTAGTGAGGGTTATCACTTTAAAAACATAAATATGAAAATTGTTAATATTGGATATCTTCTCCAAGATGTATATTTGTCTGTCTTAACAGGATTTTAATTATAATTTTTTGTTGTGGGTGTCGTGTGCAAGTTGTTGAAGTAAAATGAATGGATGAAGGTTGTATTTGACTGTAAGTTGAAGGATTATGTATAATTGACAGAGTAGGTGACGAAGTAATATTTGAGTTATTTGATTGGTTGGTTAATTAATTAGGAAGTAAATTGTTTTATTCTGTTACGTAAATAAGAATTACATGTTATAGATTAGCATTATTAGGTGAGTAGGTAAACGAATGAATGATGCGACATGACCATTTTTTTTATTTACATAATTTTAAGTATTAGATTAAGAGTAGGCTGCAAAAATAATTCAAATGGTGACTTTGCTCATCCGCTCCTACGAGGGCTGCACTAAAAGTATCGGGACTCAAGGAAGTGACACAACATTACTATTAACAATGTATTTATTGCTTTTCGAAGTATTCTCCGCGAAATTTGACACATTTTTCCATACGATGGAAGCAACCATTCCATTCGGAAGGTGGGGTCTCCAAAATGGCCGTTTTGTAGGCGTCGACAGCTTCTTCAGGTGATGAAAATCTCTGACCACGCAATTTATTCTTTATTTTAGGGAAAGTATAGAAATCATTAGGGCTTAGGTCCGGGCTGTACGGCGGATGGTCGAATAATTCTAAGTTTTCTTGCTCTAAAAACTCTTTTGTTCTGTGCGCGGTGTGAGAACTCGCGTTGTCGTGATGGAGGATGATGCGGCGGTTGCAGTTCTCTTTACGGAGTTCAGAAACGACCTGTGGCAAACAAATGCTAGCATACCATTATGCATTAACCGTTCTTTGTCCCTCAAGAGGAATAGTCGCAACATGGCCGGTATTGGAGACAAACGTGGCCACCATTTTTTTTGCACTCCGTGAACGAACAATTGTTGTTGGCTTTAACTCATTTTCGAACACCCAAACTCGTGACTGGTTTTTTGTTTCGGGTTCGTACGCGTATATCCAGGATTCGTCACGTGATACGATGTTGTATACAGCATTTGAGTATCCTGCGTGGAATCTTTGAGAGTTCTGACGCACCAAGTAACGCGAGCCGCTTTTTGCTCTTCACAGAGCAAATGCGGTATCCATCGGGAAAACAACTTTTTACACCTAATTGTTCATGCAAGATTATTTGTATTTGACTTATGCCAATGTCTAAAGTTGCCTGAATTTCGCGGTATGTCACATGTCGATCTTCCTCAACCAGCACCACAGCATCAACGTTTTCTTTGGTGACTGCAGTTTTTGGACGATCTTGACGGGGATCATCACTGAGCTTGACACGTCCTCGTTGAAATTCAGCAAACCAGCGATAAATTGTAATTTTGGATGGGGCTTCATCATCAAATGCAGAAATCATCCGGTCAACACACTGTTTTTGTGTTAAACCACTTCGAAAGTCATAATAAATCATCGCTCTAGAATTTTCTCGAGTCAATTCCATTTTCTCAACGACTAAACAAGTTTGACAAGACCTTGTGATAAGACCGAGATTTTTTTTTTTATATAAATAAATAGTATTTGCTTTTTAAACCAAGGAGTTTTCAATTAAAAAGATTTTAATATGACAGGAACAGTGGAAATATTCTATTCCCGATACTTTTAGTGCAGCCCTCGTACTGTAGTTCTCCAGCATATTCTTAAAATTAAGCATCATTTTTGATTAAAAAAAATATCGAACAAATATCTTCCAATCGTGTTTTCAGTTTAGGCAACGGAAAGAACAAGGTTTGAAAATACACATATTTAAATTTCTCTTTGATAGGATAATTCGTTTACTTATAAAATCTCGACAAAATCTCATATAATTACGGGAGCCTAGTCTTAAGCCATAGAGCCAATTGTGACCAGGTTTAGATAGTCCATATAAAAGTCACGGAGAAATGCAAGAGTGCGAGTAATGTGAAAGCTAACGCGAAAATACGTAATCAAATTGAGACAACCCATGATCTAGCAACTTCCTGAGATTAATCGTCGGCCATATACTTTAGAAAGCTGAGCTTAATTTCTACAAGTCATAAACAGTGGAAACTGAAGGAGCATACATATACAATATAAAACTACGTAATGAGGGTACTTTAGAAAGACTACAGTACGCTATTAAGCTTGTGTTTATGCATTTGTATGGTTTCTTTGGCCTATATTCTTTCAACTCGGCGATGTTAGCTATATTTATCTATATATATAGCTTTATGTTATTTTTTTAACACACTTTCTCTTAAAATGAGTCTTATTACGTTGTATTTAGGACCAAAAACAGAAATACAACACACACGCGCAATATTACACAATTATAGTGCATAATAGAATTATCATAAATGAGAGTAAACAAAGCATTTTCAATTTAACCGGGTAATACAGATTTTTTTTAAAGCACAGTGTTTTTATGCCGCTAAAAATCTATTTACATTGTTGGAATAAATATGTCTCTTATTAAGACGAAAAAACATTTAATAGTATGAAATTATTTGTAATTCACAATAATTTATAACAACTAATTATATAGTTTGGCAGATTTTACATTATGAAACTTGTAATAGCTACTAGAATGAATAAAAAAAATGATATTGTAGATGGTTTCGCGGACTTGTGAGAGAGACTGTTGAAAACGCTTGGCGACCGAATGTCATATAAGATTGTTTGGTTGTCTTCATCGCTGTTCTGTGCTTTTCATATTACTCGTAGACACTCTCTCCATTGAACTCCGGCAATGACTAAGCTTTTACTGTTTGGATATCGCTCTCCAACGTTTCTCTGGTTAAATGAAGATGATTGTTTCAACGTAATTTGTGTTCAAGAGCTGACAATCACCTTCCAAGAATGCTTCTGAATAGAAAATCATAACGTAATGAATACGTCTGAGATCGAGTGCATTTTGAGTTCGATTTCGATTCATAAAACGAACCACTAGCTAACATTGTTGGGCTGTCTGGTTCATATGCAAGTATACTCTTACAGCCGTTCCCAATATTAACTAGCCGTAACTATCGCTGACTTTTCTGTCCCAATAAACTTATTGACGATAACTCACCTTATCCGTATACGCTGTCTGTCAATGGGAAAACGTATAGCTTACCAGCGATAGAAGTTTGTATGGAAATTGCAATTCACGCGGCCCAATATAAGGCCGTAAGAATGACTTATCGGGTATATTGGGACAGCTTCAGATTATTGACAGCTAATTACTGACAGTAGAAGGTAGTAATTTATTGCTATCTGTAGATAGTATATTGGGAACGGCTGTTAATCTCATGGAATCTCACTACAAGGCTCAACAATTGCCTTGTCCTACCAACATCTGGTAAAAACTCGTGCGGATTAGTATATACACTCCTACAGTTTTTTTTGGAGAGGAGGAAAACACTTTTGCGTATGTAAGACCCCAAAACGGGGCCTGTTGGGCTCGGGTGTAAACACCCCCTACCGACTACCGACCGCAAAATGTCCTCTGTGCTGATAGCCTTAAAAGCTTTTACAGCGAAGCCGGGCCTTGGAGGTCGAAAATGTCGCTCACAGGCGCGGGGAGTCTTGGAAGGAGATTCGAACTTCGGACCGCCTGCTCACTAGGCTAGATAGGGATCACTAACGATCTAATATATCTGTTATTTACAGTTTGTATAAATCATCAGTGTAACACCTGCACCGCTTGCGTCACTAATTATAATGTGCATGCAGAAGTCGGTCGTCACACATCCGCACACTTCGCACGAGGCCGCCCCGCCATCGGCGAGGGTCACAAGTCGCAACTAATATGAATTGATATGGCCCTGGTGTTCGTTCCTGCGATGATTTATTCGTTAACCTTTGTTTACGACTTAACCCCACTGATAGCCTTAATAATTGTTATTGAAAACTTGTTTATTTTTATCACTTGGTCTTTTCTTTTACTCAGCGGATTTGGTCATCTTAGGTTTCTGCATCTCAAAGTACAGTTTCATTTGTGTATTGTCCGGGTGAAAGTGTATTCGCGGTTAAAAAGATTAAACGATTAACTGACATAGACGGCGCGACTAGTATAATTAAGTTATCTCCGTAGTATTTATTATGTCCTATGGTATATTCCTATGGGGCAACGCTGCCGACATTAATTAATTGTATAATATTACTTTGTAAAAATATTTTATCGATGGAAAAAAAGCCCGTTGATATTGTTTCGCCCATTATTCTCAGGTCTGAGGCATTCGTTTTGGAATGGGTAGTTTTTGACTTTCAATAAGTGATGTTACATCGTATTTTGAATAACAATATTTGAATTTGAATTCCTAGTAAGGGTACTATATTAATCTCAACGGGACTGCGAAACAAGTTCCATATATTACAATGGAGTAGATCGAGGTAAATCGTGAGGGGATTGGTGTTAGATGAATACATTTTAATACTAGTTATTAAACATGATTAGCAGACTTTTTAAATGATGGCTAGGCTAGGCAAAAAAAAATTGCAGTGTTTCTCTAGATTTGGGCACAGTTTGAATAAAGTTAAAGTAATATGCAAGGACAATTCTAGCAATCGGTTTCAGGCATTTGATAAACTTAAACGAGATCCCAACAAAATGATTGTCTTTGCGTTTATGCAATAAACAATTATCAATTATTTTAATTTAAATGCGGAAGATCTTGATAGTATTATAATATTATAACCTGTAAAATTCTGCTTTACCTGCGTGCTGTATGTTCGTAACCGCAAATCAGAAAGAATGTAATGGATTGGTGTAAAATTTTGCATATCAAGTGTAGATTTTTCTAAGTGTTGATTTTCCATTCCATTTATAAGCTTAGCCCAGCTGAGCAAAGCAGATGGTTTGCTCAGCTGGGCTAAGCTTATATCATCAGTGTTGTTTTTTACATACTTTTTATCAGCTTAACCTGTAAGTACGTTTGTTTGTAACCGACTTATTTGTGCGCGATTTCAAACGTCCAGATTTCGTTCAAACTTCATCGATTTATCGAGGACCTATGACAATACATTAATTTGATACAATAGTTCCATATTTCAATTGAAAAATAAGATTTTTGTTAATTTTTCATAAAAATATCGTTACAATTTAATATCGTTCAATATTATTTTAACGTTCGCTTCCCCCTCCAATAGGTGCAATAATTCATATCCTTCGCTAAACGTCTTCTAACTTCTTTGACCATCGAGTCTATGAATGTGGTCCATAGAATAGAAGTAGCTACAACAACCAGTGTACCCATATTGTGTATTCACGTTAAAAATGACCCACGAGTAACAATTATCGTCAGATTGCAAAATGTACTCGCGCATAGAGCGACACGGTTCGTGTAAATTTCTAAACGATGGTTACGTCAAGTCTCAAGATATTACTATGTGCAGCTGACCGATTTGTTGCAATTTACTTTCGTTGTGTTTGTTTCTGCGTGATTAGTAGAAATAATAAGTTGTCTTTTGTAGTGGTTATACGTCTGTGTATAATAATAATAATATTGACACACTTTTTACACAAATTATCTTGCCCCAAGTTAAGCATATATAGCCTGTGTTATGGGTTACAAGACAATGATTTTATTTAATACAATATTCTTACTTAAACATACATAAATTCATATAAACATACATAAATACATTTAAACATCCATGACTCGGAAACAATCATCCATACTCATCATATAAATGCTTGCACCTACCGGGATTCGAACCCGGGACCACCTCTAGCTTAGTAGGTAGGATCGCTAACCACTCGGCTATACTATATGTGCCTCATTGACCTGTTTAATTACCACAGGCTGTTCCATAAGTTTGACAGCAATTTTTTTGTGCCTATTTGAAGCGCCACTCGCGAGTGTCCAGAGCATTTTGCCGTATAATACAAAATGGCTGCGAAGGAACGTACAATACCCTGAAGTATTTTTGTATTTTAAATTGATTTCGTTCGTTTTCTATGTTATTTATACTTCTAGAATTAACGTAATAAAGTACACAATTATTTTTTTTGTTAATAGTTTCCCACCATCTATCAATGTTCGCTGAGGTTGTCATCACTAGTTTTAGTTCCGCAGACTCTCACTACATGGCCAACAGCGCCAAAATGGCGAATATCGAACAGACGCAAAATTAATTTGACAGTGATGTGAATTAACCTGCCGATATATTTTGACGTGAAAGGACAAACATGCATACTATCGCATTTTGTAATATTTGAGATTGAATGAATGCATTATGGGGAAAAAGTCTTTATTTGCCTATGTGGCTGTAAGTAATACAATAAACACATTTTCATTTTTAATACGAAATTTATCTTAAATCTTATTTTACACTTATTTACATAAAGTCTTTACCTACCGACAGTGTTCAACAATCACTCAAAACTAAACATTAAGATATAACCTAAATGAACCTCTAGATGACACCCGTAGAATATAAATGATTAAAGAAAGATTATTACCATACCAGTATACATATACCAGTGTGAGGCTCCTTTGCACAGGATGCCGGCTAGATTATGGGTACTACAACGGCGCCTATTTCTGCTGTGAAATAATAATGTGCATACTAGTGAAAATACTGGGCTAATGCATATGAAATTTAACATCTGATGTCTCAAGTTGACGAGCGCAGTTGTAGAGCCGCTCAAAATTTTTAAGGTTTTTCAAGAATCCTGGGTGGCACTGCGTTGTAATGGGCAGGGCGTATCAATTACCACCAGCTGAACATCCTGCTCGTCTCGTCCCTTATTTTCGTCCATCTTGTGGGAGGCCTACCAACACTACTTCTTTCAGTTTCTTGGTAGTTTCGTAAGCATTTGGGATATTCCGACGACTTTGGTCCTCCTACGGATCTCCTTACTTCTGATTTGATCTCGCTGGGTAACTCCGAAGATAGCCCTCTCCATTGCCCTCTGAGCGACCATGAGATTCCTCATAATGACCATACTTATTGCTTTTTCACTTTTGTTTACAGTTTTGTTTATAGAAGGATAAATACCTACTCTAAACTGTGAATAATGACTGTCTATTATTACAATATTTCATATTAAGTAAAATGTTCAACCAACAATGGTTCCATTAACAGTAATTATTTATACTCGTGGCCTTCATACAATATCTTAGTGCCGTTGCGTCCTTATACGAGTACTAACTTAATACATAATATGTGTGTCATCTACCGCATTTATCACGGGGAGTGTTCCGAAGAGATGTTCCTGATTCCTGCCGCCGAATTCCACCTTCGCACGACACGCCACTAATAAGGATATCATCCTCACCATCTGGATGTGTGGCGGTCTTCCACAGTGCGGTTTTCAAAGAGCTTTCCTCCACGTACTACAAAGCTGTGGAATGGTCTTCCTTGTTCGGTGTTTCCGGGATAATATGGGTACCTTAGGCCGGCAATGCTCCTGTGATTCCTCTGATGATGCAAGTACGCTCCGTACGCTCTTTTATCCTCCTTTTCCATAAATAATAATATGTATTAACCCATGTTATTGGTTATAGTTACGGTATGTTATTTTACGTCCACATGGGCCATAGCGAGGATGTTGAGTAGTAGACGAAATTAATTAATATGCACGTGTACACTTGCGTACATTAATATCAGCCCTATGTTTCCCCTTTCTTTTCTTTGTCATTTTTATGTTATTTGTTATTTATTCTACTACGAGGATATATTGTGGAGAAATTTTCTATTTTACAATAGAGGGATATAAAAAGTACTTTGGTAAAACCCCTGTCCCATGCTTTATTTTCTTCTTGGCAAATTGGTTAATTTTATTTCCATGGTATTTGTTTACGCTCTGTTTCGTAGTATTATTCAAGTAACGGGCCTTTGCCGTGGTCAATCAAACGTAAATATTTTCTGGTGAGCGCTGTAGCTTGAACGATTTCCACATTATCGGCAAGATATCATTTGAGGTTTTATTTCAACTTGCAATATATTTTTTTTATTCTACCTGAATAAAAAATATTGCTAGTGTAGGTATGCTATTTTACCATGAAATTGTTGTTTTTAATGAAAATAAGGGCAAAAACGAGAAGGCCGTTCAGCTGATGGTTATTCATACGCCCTGCCCATTACAATGTAGTGCCGCTCCGGTTTCTTGAGAAACCCTAAAGAGCGGCAATACAACTGCGCTCGTTACATAAGATGTTAAGTCTCAATTGCCCAGTAATTTCACTAGCTACGGCGCCCTTCGGACCGAAACATAGTAATGCTTACACATTAATGCTACACGGCAGAAATAGGCGCCGTTGTGGTACTCATAATCTAGCCGGCATCCTGTGCAAAGGAGCCTCCCACTGGTATTGTAATTGTTTATTGTTAATAACTACACTATTCCTAATTTAAACTTATTTTCTACTTTGTACATTGCTTTTCTATTAAAACATATTTTTTAACTTGAGCAACGCACATTTAAATAATATACATTTTAAAGTTTAACTGAAATACCTAATTATGAATGAATATTAACATTAAGTAATTATGCATAATGATAATTATAAGTAGGCGAAACGTGACGTCAAACATCGCTAATTCTCTAAATAATATATCTATACAATAATAAGGTTACGTCATTTATTCCTTAAAGATAATTTTATTTATATACTAGCTGACCTCTGAGCCTGAACCTGAAAACCGCTTATATACATATATAAGCGGTTTTCTTCTATCACGAATTATCTCGTTCGCAAGCTCGACGACTTTCAGCCTCCCGAACAAGCCGATTCCGAAAAGGCTTTAGCACCATAGACCACATACATACGCAGGCAGGTTATACAGAAGACAGAAGAGTATAACCAGCCACTATGCTTGGCGTTCGAGGACTATGAGAAAGCCTTTGATTCGACCGAGACCTGGGCGGTCCTTCAGTCTCTCCATAGGTGCCACATTGATTATCGATATATCGGAGCGTTGAAGTGTTTGTATGGAAACGCCACCATGTCAGTCCGTCTCCAGTATCAGATCTCGAAGCCTATCCGACTGCAGCGGGGAGTCAGACAAGGCGATGTCGTATCGCCCAATCTATTCACCGCTGCGTTGGAAGATGTCTTTAAGCTTCTGGACTTAAACAACTGGGCATCAATATTCACCGCTAATACAGCACTCTTCTTCGATTCGCAGAGGATATCGTAATCATGGCAGAGACCATGGAAGACTTAAGCCATATGCTTGATGGCCTCAATACAGCTTCCCAAGGAGTAGGTCTCAAAATGAAAATAGACAAGACGAAGATCATGTCAATTGGAAACTGTACTCTCGAAATTCTTGACGAGTATGTCTACCTTGGACAAACAATCCAGTTAGGCAGATCCAATTTCGCGAAAGAGTTCACTCGTAGAATCCAACTCAGACGGGCAGCGTTCGGGAAGCTCCGTAAAATCTTCTCGTCCCATATACCGCAGTGTCTGAAGACGAAAGTTTTCAAACAGTGTGTATTGCCAGTGATGACTAACTTTGGGCCTTATGAGGAAGCTCATGGTCGCTCAGAGGGTAATGGAGAGGGCTATGCTCGGAGTTTGCGAGGTCGAATCAGAAATGAGGAGACCCGCAGGACTACCAAAGGCATTTATGTTCTCAAAATTGATTCCATAAGAATTATTTTGGATGTCATTTCGAATACTTCTACCGCTTCAGAAACAAATGGCGCTCTGAGAGAGAAGAGGAGGCGCAAGAAACTCTCTCAGCACTCTTTTTAATAAAATATACATTGCGTGACAGGCGGCCCGCCTTTTTTTAATATTTACTTTGCTTCAAATACGAGATTGTTTCTTTAATCGTTCAGCTTGTGAACGAACTTGAATTCACGAATAATTTTTCTTTGTGTCTGGAGCTGATAAGATAAAATGATGTGCATTGTGTACGCCAATGGCCAACGTTTGTCTTTATTGTGTTCTCACACGTTAGTGTAGACGACCTGGCAGCCCGATAAACCAACCAAATTATATTTGTGTGCGTTACCTAGCGGTTAAATATTTAAAATACTAAGGAGCTATAAAATAACAATAGATTCGCTGTTCTTTTCAAACTTGCTGTATCTCCGTTAGAGATGTTCTACTTTCTTGCACGCTTTGTTCGTCTAAAGTCTATACGCTAGTATATTAATGGGTTCGACACGCGTGTCATACAATGCCATAGATGTCATGTTGTCGAGTCATAGCAACAATTCATTGCCAAGGGTAACCTCCATATTTGGTAGATATATAATACGTAACAACACACAAACTTAATAGTGACGTGGCATTTGATACTCGTTTTTATCTAAAAAGCCTTAACCATCCAGAATTCCATAATTAACCAAATGTTTTGAGTTTTCTTTAGTTGAATCCCGCCAATATTTGTCTTTTAAACAATTCGACACGTGTTTCGTCTCTACACGAGTCATCCTCAGGACATGTTGACTCGCAAAAATCTGGCACGAGACTGAAATACTAAAAGATGAAAAAATATTTTTCTTGCATATTTTTATTCTAAGAAAATTAAAAATTTATTGCATCATTAATTTTTTTTTTTAGAAATTATCAGTGCTAATTTATTCAGAATCATGTTCCAATGTAGGATTTAGCTTTAGCTTTTAGGATGTAGTTAAATATCCTGTATATTGCGAATACGTTATAGGCAATTATATTGTTTTATATCGTATTGTTATTTATCTCACCTTGATGAAATTTTCACGTCTGTTGTATGGTCTTAAGTACGCATTGTTTTATTAATTTAATATAACGTTACATCGAAGCTTTGAGTGTCTGGTACAGACATTGCTCGCTAAATTAATTCGAACAAATTGCAGCGTGACCCCGGAGGTTCAGTTTACTTAGCGACGTTCCGAGAAGGTAATTTAGAATTTCACGCCGGGCGGGAACCGAAACCCTGACCTGAGAAGTACGGGTGCAAATCACAGCGGGCCTATTTTTCAAGCATCAAATTACACTATAATTTAATTTATTTCATAAAATTTCCTCGTGGCGGTGGCACCATTACCAAGATGTTTTTTTTTACCAGCTTCGATCCAAGTTCATTTTACACTTGAAAATAATATTTCTTTGTGTTTTAATTTCTAGCTCATAAATGTTGCTTAGACTTGCATACGGATTTCGTTTTCTAGCAACCACATAACACAAAATAAATGTTATAAAAATATTTTAATATTTCAATGTTTGTGTCACATTTACCTGTGGGAGGGTGCCGCGCACCGGATGCCGGCTAGAATATGGGTACCACAAGTGCGCCTATTTCTGCCGCGAAGCAGTAATGTGTAAGCATTGCTGTGTTTCGGTCTGAAGTGCGCCGTAGCTAGTGAAATTACTGGGTCAATGAGACTTGACATCTTATGTCTCAAGGTGACGAGCGCAGTTGTAGTACCGCTCTGGGTATTCAATAATCCTGAGCGGCACTGCATTGTAATGGGCAGGGCGTATCAATTACCATCAGCTGAACAATTATCATAAAAAATAACATTATATGAAGTTTCAGCAATAAAACCATATGGACCAGTACTTGGTGATGTAATGACTAATGACCTCCTCTGTTTCTACAATTTTGTTGGTCCACTCCTTACGGGACATTCTGTATAAGCATAACACTCCTATTAGTTAATCAGTGCGTCATTACGCACACAGTACTTTGTCTATTTGCAAAATCGTACGTAAATCAGAGATGCAGTTTTTTTTATGAAAATAAGGGACGAGACGAGTAGGACGTTCAGCTGATAGTAATTGATACGCCTTGCCCATTACAATGCAGTGCCGCTCAAGATTATTGAATAGCCCAAAACTTCTGAGCGGCACTACAACTGCGCTCGTCACCTTGATACATAAGATGTTAAGTCTCATTTTCCCAGTAATTTCACTAGCTGCGGCGCCCTTCAGACCGAAACACAGTAATGTTTACACATTACTGCTTCTCGGAAGAATTAGGCGCCGTTGTGGTACCCATAATCTTGCCGGCATCCTGTGCTAAGGAGCCTCCCACTGGTCTTTATGAGACATACTGTATAAGCATAACACTCCTAAGTATGACACATGTATGTGTAAAACACTCGGTAGTCTATTTGCAAAATCCTACCAATTAAGAGATGTGGTACTTCTTCTCTTTAACAGTGTCACTGAACATCAGATGTCAGTTCTTTTAGTTTGTTGTAATATAAATGTCACAAGTGTTAATTCCTTGCGGGACCACTGTCACTTATAAACATTACATTGCTACGTAGTCTTGAAACACTACGGATATAGAGGCACTTGTGCAGCAATGGTGTGCAAAATGCGGCAATAAAAAAAAGAATCTCCTGCCGCCGAATTCCACCTTCGCACGACACGCCACAAGTTAGGATATCATCCTCACCATCTGGATGTGTGGCGGTCCTCCACAGTGCGGTTTTCAAGGAGCTTTCTTCCACGTACTACAAAGCTGTGGAATGAGCTTCCTTGTGCGGTGTTTCCGGGACGATACGACATGGGTACCTTCAAAAAAAAGCGCGTACACCTTCCTTAAAGGCCGGCAACGCTCCTGTGATTCCTCTGGTGTTGCAAGAGATTGTGGGCAGCGGTGATTATTAATTAACATTCGACGACCCATATAGCCAAATGGTTAGTGACCCTGACTACTAAGCTAGAGGTCCCGGATTCGAATCCCGGTAGGTGCAATCATTTATATGTTGAATATGGATGATTGTTTCCAAGTCATGGATGTTTATATGTATTTATGTATGTTTAAGTAAGTATATTGTATTAAATATATCGTTGTCTTGTACCCATAGGCTATGCCTAGTTTGGGGCAAGATAATATTTTGAACAATATGTTATGTTTATACAGTGATAACCCTCACTTCTAGGATTAATACACAAATAAAATTTGAAAATCAAAATTTTACTAACGATGCGGGATTCGAACCCACGACCTCCGGCGTTTCGTGCCGGTGCTCTAACCAACTGAGCTAACCGTTCGAGTACCGCCGCAAAATTCTGTTTGCTTTGTTCAACTCTCATAATATTTTGTGTAAAAATTGTGTCAGTATAAAAATAAACTTGAACGAGGTGTGAAACCCCTATTCATCCATTGGATATCTTCATAATCAGCTCCCTCACGTGCACACGACACCCCTATCCTCAAGTGAGAATCATAAGTACCCACATCCTTCTCGAAACAAGGCTGCAGAAAGAAAAGGTACATCGTTAAGTGAACGCGTAGGACTCCACAATAATACCTTGATAATATTATTAGGGCTAGTTCAGATGTTCAACTACGACATACTTATATGAGACCATAGCATCGTTCATAAAATTTTGTTTTTCAAATTTTATTTGTGTATTAATCCTAGAAGTGAGGGTTATCACTTTAAAAACATAACATATTATTTATACTTATATTGTACTAGCTGACCCGGCAAACGTTGTTTTGCCATATAAAGTATAATTCACGCGATAGTTTTATAAGTAATAAAATATTGCCTATATTATAGCCTGTACATCATTTTGTTCTATTGTCAATAGTTTTGCAGCGCACGCTAAAATAGGTTTTCGATTTGACACCTTGTGTTACAAAATAGCAATTTTATTACGGATCCCTAATTTTAAAAAAAAACGTAGCCTTATAGCCTTCCTCGATAAATGGACTACTCAACACTGAAAGAATCATTCAAATCGGACCAGTAGTACCAGAGATTAGCGCGTTCAAACAAACAAACAAACACTGCAGCTTTATAATATTATAGTATAGATGTATATCTATCTGACCCGACAGACGTTGTTCTGTGCATAATAAAGTACTGTTTTTTTTATGAATTTGTCAGTAATATTTCATAACACCAAGAATTATTTTGTAAGGTGTGTCAATGACTTTCTATATTATGTATAGAACGTCATTGCTCCCTGCTGTTAACTATAATGAAGTTGTTTCACAGCAGAACGGTCAAACCGTGCGTCAATAAATTCTCTCATAGAAAATATGTCCACACAAAACAAACATTGGAAATAAAAATAATTATGGGTCCTAAATCGAAATAAAAACAATCCTATCTCTCGAGTTGGACTAAACTGCACTCCATGAAGTAATCCCCATTAAAATACGTTCATTAGTTTAGGAGTCCATCACGGACAAACAACGTGTCACGTAATTTATATATATTAAGATATTAGTAAGCTGTGGCTAAGTGTTCATAAATTTTTTCAAAGTCAAAGTCTTACCAGTGGGAGGCTCCTTTGCACAGGATGCCGGCTAGATTATGGGTACCACAACGGCGCCTATTTCTGCCGTGAAGCAGTAATGTGTAAGCATTACTGTGTTTCGGTCTGAAGGGCGCCGTAGCTAGTGAAATTATTGGGCAAATGAGACTTAATATCTTGTCTCAAGGTGACAGGCGCAGTTGTAGTGCCGCTCAGAATTTTTGCGGATTTCAAGAATCCTAAGCGGCACTGCATTGTAATGGGCAGGGCGTATCAATTACCATCAGCTGAACGTCCTGCTCGTCTTGTCCCTTATTTTCATAAAAAAAAAAAAAATTTATTCAATTAGGCTTAAACTTAGCGCTTATACATGGTCCCTACAAATATTTCGTTAAATTACTGAATTTACCATATGTTCGTAAATAGTTGAGCTCGTGAGAAGAACATATAAGAAACTCAACGGCCACTCTTTTCAATCAAATAGAGTAGATACTCTTGTAAGATTACAATAGCTGTAATATACAAAACAAATTAGTTTGTAAGGTGCTGCATCCATTAAATGAATCCTGTTAAACTAATATAAATTATTTCATAAAAAGTTATAAATAATAAACTGTATTAATATGAATTATCGTATATAGGATGCATCAACCTTTAGAGCTTGAATTCATTGATTGTGTAACGATGCTACGTGAACACGATGGTCGTGATTACTGTCACAATTAGTAAATGCATCTACATACAAATTCAAATAATATTATTAACACTTTGAATTAAAAATTACTTCTTAAACAAATTGAACACCTTGACTTGTGTTTCGTTATTATTATCTAATCGGTTATTAGTTAATACTAAAAACTTATTACTATTCCAAACAATAAAAATAATTAAAATATCTTTTCTTAGTGAAAACTGAATGTATTCGCACATAAAATTGCAATCGTTATTAACGAATTAAGATAAAAAGACAGCTTTCAGATTTTTGTAAATATGTCAAAAACTATTAGGAATTTAAAAAAAATATTCCGCATTATGGAACTTTATATTTCTTATTTAGGTATGTATAAAGTAATTCTTCACTATGGGCGCACTGCCACTAAGAGACAGTGTACCGCATTGAATAATTATGTACAAACAAATATAAAAAAAACTTGAATAATTATGATATCATCTAGACACTTAAAATAATGAATCCCGTTGTGTGTCTATCATAATCAAAAAATATGACAATTTTCTAAAAGTTATTATTACTATTGTTACCTATCATATTTTATCAAGTTTATTAATATATTTATACATTTTTGTCTTCGTAGGGCCCTATAAGCTAAACCCCACGAACGAAGGCTGTCTCCAATACATTTTCTTCAGCACATCAATGACATTAGGTCGGATGCCTCCAACAAGTATTGTTATGTAGTTAACACTACGGATGATGCCGTACAATTGACTGTCGGGAAGTGACGGAAGAAACTTGTATATTCTATCCAGTCCCCCCTCGTGAAGGTCGCCGAATATGACAACATGATCCTTGTTCAATTAAATCTCAGATGACTCAAGTTCGCGCGCAAAACAAGAACAACAACAAAAGTCACCCCATTTATTTATCATCGCTTTTTGACAACTCTACCCCTAATACCTCACCTAGACTCGGAATAAAGGGGTCTCAAAATCTCGGAAAATTAAAAAAAAATATTGAAGTAGGCGTTACTTTGCGGAAATTATGGATTTCCGATTTTTTATACAAATGATTTGAGTTTTCTTTCACGTCCTGAGGATGCCTCGTGAAGAGGCGAAACACATGTCGAATTGTTTAAAGACAAATATTGGCGGAATTGACACTAAATAAAACTCAAATCATTTGTATAATCTCGGAAAATTGCTATTTCTGCAGCCATCTAGAAGGGAAAGCCAAAAAGGCTTCAAAGAAATTGAGTGTCCTTAATAGAGCAAGGTAATACTTCAACCCGACCTACATTCTAGCGCTCTACGCGCTAAGCTAATTATAGGCGCATCTACATGTTTTGCTCGGACTTGTGGATCCTCGTATCAGCTCGAACCCTTAAAAAACCCCAACGCAGAGCTGCTCGAGTTGTTTAGTGCGGTGTGAACGGCTTGATCACTTGGCGTTGCGTAGAGATGTATGTCGCTTCATTGTGTGTCTTCTATCGCATTGTTCAAGGAGAGTGTTCCGAAATGCTGTTTAATAACCTGATTCGTGCCGCGGTATTCCTTCAAAGTCACATTCAATTAAGCTTAAACAAAGCATTTTTAAATCGTCACTATAAATATTTCTTTTATATCACTGGATCTATCATATTATGTTCGGGAGATGTAGAGCTCGTGAGAAGATAATACAAACTCAACGGGCACTCTTTTCAATCAATGGAGTATTTTACAATGGCTATAATATTGCATTGTTAAAAAACGTTTGTGTGGTAAAGGTTACTATAACATAAATGACTTTCTTAATGATACCACAGATTGGGAATGGAGCGACCGTCCTCAGGCTATTAAATAATAAGTTTAATTGTACAATGTTACTTTAATTGTTTAACATATTTTTGATGAAAAAAAAAGGCCCGCTGAGTTTGTTGCGCCCATTCTTCTCAGGACTGAGGCATTCATTCTGGAATGGGTGGTAGTTTTTTTTTGACTTTCAATAAGTGATTTCACATCCTATTTTGAATAAAAATATTTGAATTTGAATTTATACAATACTACTAACCTACAAATACTTCAATATGCAGTTAATGAAACTATATGAAACAGTTACATGGACATGACCTTTATCTCTTTATGTATTTAATGTCAAGGTCGTAATTACTTTTTATCTAATTACCTTGCATAGTTGTGTAGGAATTGCGTGGGACTTTAGATGCAGGTTGCTACCAAAGGCTTTGTTCTATAAAACAATGTGGGACAAGTCCCTACACATATCGTGCATTGTGTATTTGTTTTTTAATGCGTGAGATGACCTGGTCTTGTGGATATTCGTGCTATAATAGATTCATTTATTTAAGAGAAAATTTAAATAAATCAGATGGCTGACTGGGCCGCATTTTACCTGGTAAAATGCGGCTATTAGACATAAATTGCTAATTAAATCATATAAATTTGTTTAATTATGCATAGAAATTTGTGTTAAGTGACCCCTTTTGAGCTTTTTATGTGTGGTGCAGCTTATTGGAGAACATATTTTCCTCGGCTGGGTGAATCTTTTGAATATGCCACAGATTACAAAGGTTAGAGCCTTGAGTCAAAAATCATACCACGAAATAGCAAATTATTGACAAATTTCAATAATTTCTACTCCGGCACGGAGAGCCGGAGGACTTGGGTTCGAGTCCCGCATCGTTCATAAAATTTTGTTTTTGTAAAAGTACAAAGTATTCACAATTTTATTCATAAGTCGTTAGGCACCCCTGGCCAATGGCCACTACTCTGCCCCCACCACTGGTAATATTCCTTTACTAATTTTATGTTCTTAGTTATTATTATGGCCTTAATTATAGGCAGGATTTTTGAAAAGTTTAAAATGTTATAATTCTGTTGCTTTTCAGTCCATAAAAAAATGGCTGCATATTTAAAGTCTGTTAATTACTATTCTACGTTGCCCGCATTTTTAGAGGGTATTGATTCTAAAATGATAGTTAATCTTTCGATGTCCCTTTCATTTAATTGGTCTTCATTATTTCTTCCGCATCGTTATGTCGTGTTCTCTGCGGTTAATGCGATCTAAAGTAGCATGAAGTGTTCGAGCTTAGGCACTATTGCCTGTTGAAACGGGCCGCTAACGTTAGATATGCTTACGACATGCTCACGGAAGTCATTCGATGTTTTATCGTAAAGCAATCTTTGCTTGCAACGATTATTGTGAATGAATTTCATGTTTTTATACATAACTAACAAGACCATAATATGACGTATGGTTGGTTTATTGGGCGGTACAGTCCCGCTTTCTGGCAGTCTGTTCCGGTGTCCCCAGCGAGACCGATATAGTCCTGCTTTTGCAAACAGACAAACGATATTTTAAAATGTACTTTTCCCGGCTCAAAAGGCGCCTCGGAAGCCAGCCTACCGGGAAGAAGACCGGATATTTTGAAACTTTGTTCAGCCGACAAATACAAAAGTACGCAGTAAATTTTTAGTAAGCCGTGCCCTATGTAACTATTTTCTGTATAGAATTTTGCTTATTTTGTATTATTCTATCTTATATATTAAAAAAATTTAAAACACAAATCTTTTCGAAGTCATACTTCTTTAGGGGCGTTATAAAAAATTATGAGAGTGGAATTAAAGATGCGCGCGCATCTCTGTAACACCAAAGTAAAGAGGTTGAAGTTAGTTCCTAAAATTTTCTGACGTTTGCGTCATTTGGTATGTTTTTGTGTTCTTCGTCCATTATTAGGCGTTATTTGATAGGCAAAGGGTTCAAGCCCATGCAGCCGTATTCATTATTTAATAACTAATTTTCAAAGCCATCTTCGCAAGATTTTTACAAAGTTGTTCTTTCTAAAAACATAGAATAACACGAGGAATAAATCATTTTAAGCATTTTTGCTTCATTACGCCAAAGAAGTATAACCTCTTGCGTGCAAATATAAGTACACACACACACACTTTTTTAGTATTGAATTCCGCAGATGCCCCGCTCTGGCAAAAAATATAAATAGTTATACATAACAAGATGATGAATAGTTTTATGTAATGTGTGTCCTAAAAAACACGTGTTTGCGCCGAATATATCTTCAAGATGCAAAGTCTAATTGATAAAATGAGGCTTCTGTAAATCGAAGCGCCGTTACTCAGTGGCCTTTTAGAAACCGTTCCTTGCAATTGGGATCCAGCTTTCACTATTTATGCCGCCGGTAATCTCCTTCGTTTATTTACGCCACGTTCATGCGCTTTGTCTCTCGAATTGTACTTTCCTCGGCCTTGTTTTGGTGATGGCTCGTTCGTTGAGCCATTTACACCGATTCCAACAACCTGGGTTTGATATTTTTATTTGGTTGTTAAGTCTTCTTAATCTATATATATGTACGTTACTCGTACACTGGAGTACTTATTTAAAATGATAATACCGAATACATACCGTAGAAAACGGTTTAGTGTAAGTACTCGTTAATTACAATAGAAGTTTCTTATAAAGAATGATGCGAGCAACAACCATTACGTGTCTATAAAATCAATGTGACAGCTCCAACCACAACATTGTGGGTAATGTTAGAAAAATATTGACGTGTTTTGAAGTACCGCCGTGCATGTTTTTAGACGCCTGAACATATATATATATATATATATATATATATATATATATATATATATATATATACTAGCTGACCCGACAGACGTTGTTCTGCACATAATAAATAAAGTACTGTTTTTTTATGAATTTGTAAATAATATTTCATAACACCGAGAATTATTTTGTAAAATATGTCATTGTCACTGTCGTCATTGCTCCCTGTGTTAACTATAATGAAATTGTTTCACAGCAGAACTGTCAAACCGTGCGTCAATAAATTCTCTCATAGAAAATATGTACATACAAAACAAATATTGGAAATTAAAATATTTATGGGTCCCAAATCGTAATAAAAACTATCCTATCTCTCAAGTTGGGTTAAGCTGCACTCCGTGAAGTAATCCCCATTAAAATCCGTTCATTAGTTAAGGAGTCCATCACGGACAAACAACGTGTCACGTAATTTATATATATATAAGAGATTTCCACGTATATAGTCACTCATCGCGATATCTCTGGAACCATTACAGCTAAAGACTTGAAATTTGGTAGGAATATTCTTTTCACCGAGTAGAGGTCAGCTAACGACGGATTTTCCAAAATTCCATCCGCTAGAGTTTTTTTTTTATTATGAACAGATCAACGTCTGTCGGTTCAGCTAGTTCTTAATATCTGGATGACCGAGCCTTGCTCGGATTTTTAAGAATGTACAAAACTTGAACAGAAAAAAATCTAATAGGACATCTGGATTCGAACCGGGGTCACCCAATGTCCCATCTGAGCTATCATAGTCTTGTATATAGTGGCGAAATTTACCTTTGTATTCTAATGTTATTGTAGCTTAATTTTTAATCTTATTTAATTTTTAATCTTATATAGGTGAATATTTGTAATTAGGCTTCAGTACTTAATTATATACTTACCAACTTTTTTTTATGGAATAGGAGGACAAACGAGCGTACGGGTCACCTGTTGTTAAGTGATCACCGCCGCCCACACTCTCTTGCAACACCAGAGGAATCACAGGAGCGTTGCCGGCCTTTAAGGAAGGTGTACTCGCTTTTTTGAAGGTACCCATGTCGTATCGTCCCGGAAACACCGCACAAGGAAGTTCATTCCACAGCTTTGTAGTACGTGGAAGAAAGCTCCTTGTTAACCGCACTGTGGAGGACCGCCACACATCCAGATGGTGAGGATGATATCCTAACTTGTGGCGTGTCGTGCGAAGGTGGAATTCGGCGGTAGGAATTAGGTTAAACAGCTCTTCGGAACACTCCCCGTGTAAAATCCGGTACGCCAACGCAACTCTCTTCGCAACGCCAAGTGATCCAGCCGTTCACAGAGTACTGGGTCCCCGACAATTCGAGCTGCTCTGCGTTGCACGCGGTCAAATGGATCGAGCTGATACTGGGGTGCGCCAGAGCAGAGATGACAGCAATACTCCATGTGTGGCCGGACCTGCGCTTTGTAGAGCGCTTGAATGTGGGCCGGCTTGAAGTATTTCCGTGCTCTATTAATGACGCCCAGTTTCTTTGAAGCCAATTTGGCTTTGCCCTCTAGATGGCCACGGAATTGGCAATCGCTCGAGATTTCGAGACCCAGTATTCCGATACTAGGCGAGGCTTTTAGGGAAGTGTTGTCGAAGAGCGGTGATACGACAAATGGGTTTTTTTTTGTGGTAAACGCGCAATCTTGAGTCTTCTGGGGGTTAAATTCGACAAGGTTCAATTTACCCCATTCCGCGATTCAGATAATATATATACAAGAATTGCTCGTTTAAAGATATAAGATACAACGAGCGGCTGGAGCAAATAATTTTCAGTATTTTTAACGTCGGCTAACTATACTACGTAATCAAGAACAAACCGAATCGAAAGCATCTGTTTTTTGTCGATTAGCGCCGTGTTGTATTGAGTGGTACAGTTGTAGTTGAGGGCGTTTGGTTTTGTTCTCGTCGTCACCAACCGTAACGGCCGCAGCTGACTCACATCGTTCTACTTTTATTAGGGTACCGCCTGGTGTTTCTTTACAAGCTTTAATTCTATATGGTCGCCTCTTTGATTAAGTTTAATATAAAATATGCACGATTTGTTTATTGGGACGTATCAACCTATCGAAACTGTCTAAGAAAAAGCGATTCACTCGCGATTGTATGAAACGTGAAGTCACTGATATATTGACAGATAAAGGCTATAATCTTGTAAAAAACCGAGATAGCTGAAATCCACTACGTTTTACGGCCGTTTTCAATAACCTATCTATCCTTGGTTTAACTTACTAGATGTAGACAAATCTATCCTTTTACGCTGACTTACATTTCAATAACCTATTGACAGATAGCATTGGACTATATATGTCAAAACACTGCAAATTTCATACTAAACTAAATTTCAATTTTTACTTAGTCAGCCCCGCCTCTTATTACGTAGTACTTACATCCTCTTTGGGACGTATAAGGTTTTCACAAGACATTCGGAAAATTTCAGAATTATCATTTGTATTGACAGTGTTGTCAGTGATAAAGTCAACATTTTGCATATTCTTGGTTTATTCTCAGTTATAACTTAATACCAAGTTAATTTGTAAGGTATAGTAAGATTTTTATGTTAAATTGTGTTTATAGCCAGCAGGTTACCTCGTAACAATGTTATAATAAATATAGTTAATAGCCGGCCATAAATTACATAACTGACACTAAATCTCACGCGCTCGTCACGAAAGCGAGATCGCTACGGAATAATTACGTTCCGCTTGTTACTAGTAGTTACGTTTGAGCTCTGCGAAATGTTTTTATGATACGGGAGGGTGTTGCGCAACTTGTTTTTTGTTTGTTTACAAAGTTTTTATGATTCAGTCGCCTACATTATTATTTCGTTTTTCACAATACCCTCATTTGAGTTTTCAAATCAAATCAAAATATTTTATTGCAAGTCACATTTTTACAGTAGGATGGTTGGTACATTAATGGGTAGACAATATGTGACGCCCTGCAAGGGCACAGCAACGTTATACATAAAATAAATAAGTCTTATACATTTTTTACATACTTATACTATATTGTAACTAAAAGTTTTAAGATGTCTTTTAAATAGAGAAGGCTTCTCTTTATTTTTAATTTCGTTTGGGATGTGATTATAAATTTTTATTGCCATGTGGTGAGGGCTCGATGACACCAATGACATACTTGTTTGGGGAATTTTTAATTTGTTTAAATTTCTATTATTTCGTAGTGTTGAGTATAAGTCCGAAAGTTTTTTAACAAATTTACATGCTTCTAGGATGTAAATTGAAGTAAGAGTTAAAATTTTGTGTTTAATAAAATATGGTCTACATTGTTATAGTCAATAGAACAGTGTAGCGGTCAATTATTGACATGTAACTATGCTTTAGTTCCTCAATGTTTCATTGATGAAAGAGATTATAATTCTCATGTACGTTATTAGAAGCATACCCATATGTAGTAACTAAATAAAAGGTTTTTACATAGAAATCTCTTATGGTTTAATTACATACTTTCTTTTATATCGTTGTATTGTTTTAGTTTATCTTAACTATAGCGAAACGCGTTCTAAAAAGTTAACTTATAGATGAAAAATAAATACATATCGATAAAACGATTAGTTAATATTTGAATATGTTACGGAATGTGCATTTCGATTCTCAATGGTGCACATCAAGGAACATTTTGAGGTCCACATTTATTTATATGTCAATTGTTGGGGTAATACCGCAATGTATCGTATCACCGCGGCAACAAGTACCACCCCACCTGCACCAGTGTGATTCATCAACGTTATGATTAATAATAGCTTTATAAAATAAATTAAAAATAATGTATCATTCGAAAATAATTTATTATGCTCATTTTTGCGACGTTTTCACAGCTATGACATTCTATGTAGACGTATGAATGATCTAAGGGTTAACAGTAAAACTATCAGTAACTAGCTACCACCTTAACAATATGCGACCGTTTTCAATAACCTATCTATCCTTAGTATAACTTACTAGAGGTAAGACAAATCTATCCTTTTACGCTTACTTACATTTCAATAACCTATCGACACAAAGCATTGGACAAACTGTACTGGACATAACTGTGGATAGATAAGATCTTGTCATTAAACAGTGACAGCAATGTATCCGTAACTAGAGATACGTTAATGAAAACGGCAATTAACGATTAATGATAACTTCTTTATCTCTATTAAAACATTTGGATAGTTATGGATATTCGCAAAGTAACGCCTACTTCAATAAATTTACTTCTTAATCTGTTCTAAGTTGTGTAAATCATGTAGTTAATATAAGTACATGAACACCGTGTACGGTAACAACAAAGAGTGAACGCGCAACATCATCAAAGTTGTGATATTAACGTCTGCAGTTATGACGACAGAAGCAGTTTGTAAACATTACTTTTGAAGTGTATAGTCCTGACGTCACTAATATGGCGGTCTGTACCAATCTCAACGCGCGGGGACTAGGTAAAATCAAATGTAAGCACCTATATACTATCCGATTCATGGGTGTTTCACCTTTTAGAGTTTTATCGTTGAATCGAGACCAGGGGCGTAGCTGCCGTATCAATTATACGGGGGGTCCAGAGGTGCGTAAGCAAAAATTAATAAAAACTTGCTGCTTGCCTAAAAAAAAGCAAGGAGAGTGTATCATCATCATCAGCCGGAAGACGTCCACTGCTGGACAAAGGCCTCCCCCATAGATTTCCACGACGATCGGTCCTGCGCTGCCCTCATCCAACGTATTCCGGCGATTTTGACCAGATCGTCGGTCCATCTTGTAGGCGGCCTACCAACACTGCGTCTTCCAGTACGTGGTCGCTATTCGAGAACTTTACTGCCCATACGGCCATCTGTCTGTGAGCAGAGCGTATATTTACTTGTTTGTAAAAATATTGGAGATGATGAATAAGTATTTCTTTTAATTTTATCTTTACCCTTCATAAGGGCCCCCAAGCAATTTTTTATACCGGGCTCCGCCAAAGCACGCTACGCCACTGATCGAGATTCTTCGTTTCCTTTTTGTTTCTTCAACAATATTCATCTCACTGTTTATTTAGTGAATAAGTAAACTTGTATAGTATGTGTCATCTTCATTACTATGTATAAATACATGTCTTACAAGTGTAACAATGCCTTCACACTCAAGTACAATAGCTTAGGTAACTCTTGAGGCTATTATGACGTGTAATTCAATATTCATGAGCATTTATGCAGTCTTTAAGTTATTTGTTTGTATTTAATATATTTTGCTGCATGTTTGCCAAATAACGTTTGAATTAGTTACAAACGCAATTCCAATTCGAAAAAATGAAATGTGATGGACAGGAGAGGAGAATTTGTATCTACAAATATCCCGAGTAAAGGCTTTATAAAAAGAAGATGCAGGGAGAAAGTTTACATTTAAATTTATTTTATATATGGTGACGATTGCTACACTCCAAAGCCGTCTATACTCTCTAGTAAGACCAAAAGAATCGAAGGATCTTTAAATTAGGCAATCGGCGCTCTCTGATCGCGGCGCGCATTAACAAAATAAGGTTCAGAACTTGGCGAGGGAGTGGGGTGCCGTACGGCGCACTCGGTTTTGGTGTATCTGAAAAATCTAGTGCCGTGAGGCACTGCCGATTTGGGAAGATTGCAGGCACAGCAAATATTAAAACGCCGCGCGTTTTTTTGAAATAATCCATGTAGTGTCGTTCTAGAAACACAACAAAGAAGAAGCTATGTAGAAGAAATGTCCTTGAAAACCGTACTGTTTAGGTTAAGATGATCAGCAGGTGTTCTTTGCGCGAGTATCATATATTTAATTAATACCAGTGTAAATACGACTGAAACGATAATTACCGCGAAAAATTAACATTAATTATTTATTTTCGTCGTTTGGAATACTTTGCACAATGTATCCTGTCATTATTAACATCCTGTAGTACGTGTGCATAAATTATTGGAATTAATAAAAAATATTATTTTTTTTACAAAAAGTGTTGAAAACTAAACTAAACTGTGTCTTTCTGTTATTTAGCGTTTAACAATCTTTAGACATTGCATTATATTTAAACACGAGTCGAAGCTTGTTCAAGATGTGTCTAACGGATAGATCATATTCATATGGAAGATTTATATTAGGTATATGATGCTTCAGATAGATGACAGCAGACAAAAATTGCGTTTCGTTCTTTAAATTTTTCTCTGACACTTGCTAAAGTTTTGTAATAGAAAAAGATAAACTCCATTTAAGATCCCCTTAATGTTAGGCCGCGGACTCTCTGTTTTAACGTGTCTAAACCATGTTTAAATTATTATTTTTGTAATAATACCATATACGTTTCCAGTGAAGGATGACAATGGACAAGCAATTGGTATGGGTGCGCGACGGCGGCGAAGGGTTCATCCTGGCGCGGCTGCAGGAGCTGATGGGGGAGGAGTGCGACGTGTTCCCGCTGGACAACAAGCACCCGCGCCGCACTGTCAACTTCGACGACATCTTCCCTGCCGGGGATCCCGCCAAGGATGTCGACGACAACTGTAAGTACCCGCTTATTGAGCGACGAGCGGCACCCGCATCACTATAGCCTCTTACCAGTCCAGTCCAGGCCGAATTCCACCACAGGATATTACGTGCAAAATACCACCCACACATCACGTTGACGTCTGGCATTCCACAACCGCGCGTTTTGCAAGACAGCTCTGCCTCGCACAGCCACTTTGAGGAATCAAGTGGTATATACCAGCTGCGGTTTTCCCGAACCGAAAAGAGCATACTCCCACCTTAAAGACCGGCAACGAATCTCTTGACACCTGTTGTTGCGGATGTCCATGGGAGGTTGCCTCACCTCTCCCCATCCCGTATTTAAAAAAAAAAGTCAAATTGGATAAACTAGCTGAAGCTAGAAATACCTATTAATATTTTCTTGACACCTTCTGTAGAGCGGCACACACAGTATAAACACCAAACAACAATTTTTATTTATTTTTTATTTACCGACAAATTCTAAAATCTTATAGGTGTCAACATTGATATACGCTGAAAACTTGTTTAATACTGGAATCGTTGAAGATAAACATTTCTTATTTTTCGTATTTAAATTAGTCACAATCAGTTGTAAAATCACTGTCAGTATCATCATATTGCACAAAAATGATTAAGGTTTCCAACTCCGTTTCGGTTATCCTGTTCTTTACTTTTTATTTACTTTCTACAATAATAGCGTTATCTGTGCATTTTATCCAATCATTGGCTGTGACACTATTAAAACATTATTTTATAAAGTTCCCCATTTGTTTACCTGGAATTCCTAAGTTTCTGCTTGTTTTGGGCTATTTTTCTTTTAGCCAAACTCTATATCAGTTCAATTACATTCAGGTCACAGTTATACGGCGGAAGCTTTAAAATCTGGCCTTGCTCTTACATAAACATTTTTTCCATAAAGTTTCATGCATTGAAGGTTGTTTTTTTTATTGACAAGGCAAATAGGTATGATTTTGTAAAGTTCTGTGTCATGTAACCAATTCATGTTTCTTTTTCTGTTCATTTCATCATCATCATTTTGCCTGACGATATTTTATTATTCCCCTTATGATGGAGGCTGTAGCCAATATTTCTTAAGTTTATAACTGTGATAGGCGTAAGTTTCATCATAGTAAACTATTAATTTTCCTTGTTTCCACTTTTCATAATTTTTTATTTCAAATCTTTTTTTTTTAATCTGTAAACAAACTTCCTAGAAATCGAACTTACTTTTTTCACAATAAAATTCAGTAATTTCATGTATTGGTTGATAAATCAAAGTTATTCGTCTTCATTAATAGCACCTTCTGTTATTATTCTTATATAGGTAATATTTAATTATTTACTATCGCCAAAAATGTTAAACGTGTTGTTAGGTTACAAAATACGTGATGCGAAAACTTTAGATTCTTAAAGTGAAAACTTGTGAGTAAATTTTGAAGTTGTAATTTTTCGTACTACAAATAATTTACAAATTCAAATGAGCTATACTCGATACTTAAAAATTTATTAAGTTATCACTCAATCCTTATCGGGGTCACGGGTTAGTGTAAATCTGACAGAATGAAAGTTTGCTTAGATGAGAAGACGAATCTAACTTATTATTGTATTAAATTGTATTGAAAATTAATATATTTAATTAAATAATAATAATAATAATAATAATAATAATAATAATAATAATAATAATAATAATAATAATAATAATAATAATAATAATAATAATAATAATAATAATAATAATAATAATAATAATAATAATAATAATAATAATAATAATAATAATAATAATAATAATAATAATAATAATAATAATAATAATAATAATAATAATAATAATAATAATAATATTGACACACTCTTACACAAATTATCTTGTCCCAAACTAGGCATAGCCTGTACTGTGGGTACAAGACAACGATATATTTAATACAATATACTTACTTAAACATACATAAATACATACAAACATCCATGACTCGGAAACAAACATCCATATTCATCATATAAATGATTGCGCCTACCGGGATTCGAACCCGGGACCTCTAGCTTAGTAGTCAGGGTCACTAACCATTTGGCTATATCGGTCGTCAATAATTGCCTACATTCTTTTTAACAATGTCGGACAAGATTCTAAATGGCAATTAACAAAAGACAGTATTAGACAATGATGAAATAGGTTAACTCTGCTATTCATTAATTAGTAAAAAAAATAACTCTATAATGCAATCTTTAAAATATTATGAATTGTATAGTCGAATAACCACAACAAGGTGACATCCAGTAAGAACTATTTGATCAGAAAGCGTTTAAAATTTCAACTACTTTTAATGTTAAATGTACTATAATATTATAACCGTTAATAATTTATTCGCCTTTCAGGTGAGCTGATGTTTCTGAACGAAGCTACACTACTGAATAACATGCTCTTGCGCTACAAGAAAAGGAAAATTTACGTAAGTATTGTTATCGCGTGAGTCACCTCACCTTGCTACGAATGCCGCACTGATATCGATCGCGCCGCGTGCCCCGTTTACACTGCGCGGGCTCGCGCGACATTGAGCGACCAAAATGTGGTAATTTACAGAACGGAAGGTAATATTGTCATAATGTATTAATTCTTACAAATCGTACTGAAATTATATTATGACGCAAATGTCATACGTAGCTTACTGACATATTTCATCTTTTGGTTTCGTTGGCACGGATCTATACCAGCATAATGTATTGACATACGTCTGTACACCTGCGCCTTAATCTTTTTTGAATAAGGGACGAGGTGAGCAGGACTTTCAGCTGATGGTAATTGATACGCCCTGCCCATTACAATGCAGTGCCGCTCAGGATTCTGAAAATCACTAAAATTCTGAGCGGCACTACAATTGCGCTCGTCACCTTGAGACATAAGATGTTAAGTCTCATTTGCCCAGTAATTTCACTAGCTACGGCACCCTTCAGGCCGAAACACAATAATGCTTAGGTACACATTACTGCTTCACGGCAGTTATAAGCGCCGTTGTGGTACCCATAATCTAGCCGGCATTCTGTGCAAAGGGGCCTCCAACTGGTATTATTATCAGTATTCATATTCAAATCAGATTTTAAAACCACTTATTGAACATAAAAAACTACCACCCATTCGAAAAGATAGACCTCAAACCCAATAAGAACTCTGTATGTTGTGAATTCGGCGGCAGGTATGAGTTCAACCAGTTAATATAAATGTGACGAAAGCCACGCAATAAAGCGATGTCTCTACGGAACGTCAAGCGAGTTATAGTAGCATAGTGTAAATGAGGCACAACGAATGTATTTCATAACTTATAATACGACGCTACCCGCGTCTGTGAAACCATAGAAATAAATGTGTATAAGATTATATTATGTGCGTGGACATTTGATAACTTTTAGCGTTTTTACATATACTTAGAGCTAGGCTAGGCGTCCGTGAAAATTTACAATATGGCCATTAGGATTTCTTGTTTCAATGAAAAATACATTGAATTACGCAAGCTCTTATTAGTCTCTGTGATTTAATATTTAAAATAAATGACCGCAATATGTTACACTGATTAAATAAAACACGTTGTGTACTAACTGAAGTAAAATTTCATCAAGGCGAGGTCAAAATAAGAAATACAACATAACACAAGTACCTACAATATATATAAACTAGCTGACCCAGCAAACGTTGTATTGCCGATATTAAAATCGCGATACAAAAGTAACTGTTGATCGTAGATGGGTGAAAATTTGAATTTGTATGTATTTTTTAATGCTGACTCATAATCAAACAAATTTAAAAAGAATGTCATAAAAATAAAAATAAAATACCCTTAACATTTAGGGGGATGAAAAATATATGTTGTCCGATTCTCAGACCTACCAAATATGCACTCAAAATTTCATGAGAATCGGTCAAGCCGTTTCGGAGGAGTTCGGTCCCGCACACCGTGACACAAGAATTTTATATATTAGATATAATTGTGTATAAGGTACTCTGGTAAATTTTGTTTCCTATTTGAGCGCGCTAATTTATATAAAGAAAGAAATAAAATATATTTTGTTGGTTCAAAAACATATTTGCAAACACAAAAATAATAATCATACACTTAGACATAAACTTTGAACCAAAAGGTCGTCTGCTTTATTTTGTGAAACTACCCACAACGCCTGTATTCCACAGACGGCTATGGGTTAGTTGCTAGGCAAATAAACATAAAAAATCAAATCTTACAAACGAAAATTAAATTATGAACAAAAATATAATTATGAAACAATATTCATAGTTTAAAGATAAAATTAAGTAAATTTAAGTAAAGTACTTATGAAAAAAAAAACTTGGTAAACTCTCGACTCGATTATAGACTCAAGCCGAACGAGATATACAGCTCTGTCTCATTCAATAGCCATCAAGTAAAGTGATCAGCGCAACAGCTAAACAAGTTTTGCCTTGCAACTTGTTTTTATCGATACAGCCGCATTGTCAGATTTAAACCGAGAAGACGATTGTAGTTACGGTTTTCTAGATAGATAGAGTAAACACAGACTGTGATAGACATATCTGCCGATACCGTGGGAGGCCCCTTAGTACAGGATGCCGGCTAGATTGTTGGTACCACGCCAAGCAGTAATGTGTAAACATTACCGTGTTTCGGTCTGAAGGGCGCCGTAGCTAGTGAAATTACTGGGCAAATGAGACTTAACGTCTTATGTCTCAATGTGACGAGCGCAATTGTAGTGCCGCTAATAATTTTTGTGCTTTTCAAGAATCCGGAGTGGCACTGCATTGTAATGGGCAGGGCATATCAATTACCATCAGCTGAACGTCCTGTTCGTCTCGTCCGGTATTTTCATAAAAAAATATAGCTATTACTATAACGACTTTAGACGTCCAGGCTAAAGGTATGGTGTTACTTGCAGACGTACGTGGCCAACATCCTGCTGGCTGTGAACCCATACGAAGACATCCCCGACATGTACTCGCCGAGCACCATCAAGAAGTACCAGGGCAGGTCGCTCGGGGAACTGCCACCGCACGTTTTTGCTATCGGTACTTTCCTTTAGAATACTCGAACACTTACACAGGGCAATATAAATGAGCGCGTAAAACATTACTGGGAGATTTTTATGTTGAGATTTTTCGAAGCGCCTTTAATTTCCAAAGATTTGAACTCCATCGAGTTCAAATCAAATTTATCATGTGCCACCAGTTTCGAGAGTGCAGTTAAAGATGAAGTGGCAAGACACTGATTGCCACTCTAAACGTATATACAATCTATGAAAAGTATTTCAACAAAACTACTCGTTGAACTTTTCGACTTACATTTGAGTAAGTTTAAAGTAAATTAATCGTAAAAAAATACTCAATCGAGTTTTAGTACATTAGCTGCATCTCAATCATACACACAGTTACCTACTTACGTACTTCTGCGGCGCAGCGACCCAAAGTGAGGCTTGGCCGCCGACACCAGAGTCGGTCTTGTACGACATCACGCCAATTAATGATTTTCATCTCGCACAGGTCAGCGTTCACCCGGTCTATCCACCTGTACTTAGGACGACCTGGGTGTCGGCCCTCTTATAGTCCCGAGTATGCCTTTATCACTCCACGATCCTCTCCCATGCGTTCTCCAGCGGAGACGATGGGCTTTTACTTATCCAATAATGTTGGGCTCAGCCACCAGGTCATTTCCTATTTTCAGAGTTATATGACATTGGTATAACTGACGTCATTGTTCCATGAGAATCTATTTTGAGAAAATAAATTACTCTTAATTGTATTATAGTATAATCCCCACGCGTTGAGGTGAAAATAATAGGCCGCCATATTGGTGACGTCAGGCCATTCAGATACTTAAATCATGACTAATCAAAGGTTTTGCATAGTAACTACAGATGATTGTGTTTCAGCCGACAAAGCGTTCCGTGACATGAAGTCACTGAAGCAGTCCCAGTCCATCATAGTGTCGGGAGAGTCTGGCGCGGGCAAGACCGAGTCCACGAAGTACATCCTGAAGTATCTGTGCGACCTGTGGGCCAAGGGCGCGGGGCCCGTCGAGCAGAAGATATTGGACGGTGAGCGCTTACACAAGTTATGTCAAAAATATCAAAAATATTCAAAATAGGATGTGACATTACTTATTGAAAGTCAAAAACTACCACCCTTCCAAAATGAATGCCTCAGACCTGATAAGAATGGGCGCAACAAACTCAGCGGGCTTTTTTTTCATCGAAAAATATGTTTACAAAGTAATATTGTACAATTAAACTTATTATTCAATAGCCTGAGGGCGGTCACTCCATTCCCAATCTGTGGTATCATTAAGAAAGTCATTTATGTTATAGTAACCTTTACCACACAAATGTTTTTTAACAATTCTTTTGAGTAACGTAATACTCTTGTTTTGAACATTTTCTGGTATCTTGTTGTAAAAGCATATACATCGCCCCACAAAAGACTTACTAACTCGACTTAGCCGAGTAGTAGGCATTATAAGTTTATGTCTGTTCAACATTCACCAGCCATAACAATTAATAAAAATCGGTGTATGATTAAAATCACACGACAGAAGACTTCATCAATGCGAGGCTTCTTATACCAACATTAGGCGAGTCACAAACGAAAGAGCCACAAAATAAAGAGCTCAACGCGCCTTAAAGGTTTTCAATTCGGAAAATAGACAATTTAGTTAAAAAAAACACATGTCACAAAATTTTAATAGCAGCAGTGGGCAACAGAATCCCTTTCCGACAAGAGTTAAAAGTCAAGTACTGTACAAAATATTTTTAATTGTAAACATCTAAGAATTGTAAAATAAATAAGTAACTGAACTAGAGATAAATGGAGAGATATTACCGCATTAGAATTTTTACACCTCTGTAACATCTTGTGTTTTATTAAAGAAAAAAGTTTCATGTTGTTTATATGATAAAACAACCTTGTTGATTCATACCACCATTTAAGGCGATATGATTAAAACCTCTAAATGGTGTGTTTTCATGTTGGTAAAGCACTTCCTGTATGACTATGAAAGTGCCACAAAGTAACGTTTTTATTTTGTTAAAAATATATTATCAGACGAAAGTTGTTAACTATTTTACAAAACCCCCAAAGTTTGCACAATCGCACGACCTGTCCAATCCAACGCAGTTAAAGCCACCTTAAAGGTGTTCGCACATTACACCGAGTCAACGCCAATCATTGGACCATTCCAACTAGAGATATCAACGATCAACCCGACAACACCAGTGGACAACTTGGCCTCAATGAGTGGACCATGCGTTGTCAACGTGTAGGAAGCGCGTTGTCAACTAGCTCGACATCAATTAACACGGAAAGAAGACTCTTTTCATTCCGTGTTCTTCTCCACTCTCTTGGGGCGACGAGATGGCAACGTGTAACCCGCTTGTCGTAAACACATTGTAGACTCGTGCCCGATTCGTCAACAACGTGTGGCAAACGGGTCGGTTACAGTTGATAGGTCAACACCGCGTCGTATATTTTCAATTTGCTAGTTGACAAATACACTCTTAAGCAACACAACATAAAGCTTACATTTCAATGCTATACTGTGAGTTGAGTTGGAGGAGTGGAGTCGACGTTGAGTTGGTGTAATGTGCAAAGACCTTTATTACGTTATTGCTTTTCGTCGGCCAAGTAAAGAGACACACAGCGCCTTAATTGTAAAACATAATTTAAATTCCCAGCGAACCCAATACTAGAAGCATTTGGCAACGCGAAGACAACGCGCAATAACAACAGCTCCCGGTTCGGCAAGTTCATGGAGGTGCACTTCAGCGCCAAGTACCAGGTGGTGGGCGGGTTCATATCGCACTACCTGCTGGAGAAGTCCAGGATCTGCACCCAGAGCGCCGAGGAGAGGAACTACCACGTGTTCTATCTGCTGTGCGCCGGGGCGCCGCAAGAACTTCGAGCTGCGCTTAAAATAACGAAACCTGATGATTATTTGGTATGATCATCCATTTTTAACAAACTTGTTACTACAATAGTACGATTCCCAACAAAAGTTTCTATTTAAACTGTCTTCTATCTGAATATATAATATAAATCCAGTGTCCTTATGTTCGTTTCCAGTGAACTCCTAAACTAATGAACGGATTTTAATGGGGATTACTTCATGGAGTACAGTTTAGTCCACATTGATAGATTTATTTTGATTTGGGACCCATAATTATTTTTATTGCCAATATTTGTTTTATATGGACGTTTTTTCTATGACATAATTTCTCTGAAACAATTTCATTTTAACAACAGGGAGCATATTTTACGAAATAATTCTTGATGTTATGAAATATTATTGACAAATTCATTAAAAACAGTATTTTATTTATTGTATATATACAACGTCTGTCGGGTGAGCTCGTTGTTTATATATGCAGTTTTACTATATAAACAACATTTTAACGTAAGATTGAATTGAACATCTAAAACAGTAAAGGGGTCTACTCAGTACGTATTAATAAATATTCGAGAATATCTTGACTATATGTATATTCACAATTACAATATAGTGATAAAAATATTATTTTTTATCGAAAATGAGAATCTCCGACTAAAGAGCTCTAACGTCCGTACGTTGGCAAATATTCAACCAAATTCAAATAATAATATTCAAAATAGGGATTGAAATTACTCATTGAAAGTCGATTAATACCACCTAATCGAAAATTATCCCTTAGATTTTAGAAGAACGGGTGCTAGAAACTCAGCGGGCTTATTTTTTTTTAATTTTAGTCGCTCCATTCCCAATCTGTGTCAACATTAAGAAAGTTATTTATGTTGTAGTAACCTGTAAATGTAACCCATGTCTTTAACAATTCTTTTGAATTTTGTAACATTTTCTGGGATCATGTTGTTAAAGCAAATACATGACGTGGGTTCATGTATTAGAATATCTTATATCTTTAAACGAGCAATTCTTGTATATATATATATATATATATATATATATATATATATAATCTGAATCTCGGAAACGGCTCCAACGATTTTCATAAAATTTTATGTACAGGGGATTTCGAGGGCGATAAATCGATCTAGCTAGGTTTCAACTTAAAAAAAAATGTGCTTTTATCTGTGTTTTAATGAGAAACAGCTGCAATAACATTAGAATACAAAGGTAAATTTCGCCAATTTACACAAGACTAATAGCTCAGATGGGAAATTGGGTGATAAGGAAAGTAGAAGACACCGGTTCGAATCCAGAAGTCCTATTAGTTTTTTTTTGTTCAAGTTTTGTACATTCTTAAAAATCCGAGCAAGGCTCGGTCGTCCGGATATTTATATATTATAAAGGACTTAGTACTAAACAGATTTTGGGCCACACGTTGATTTGTGTTGGTATTTCTCGTGCTGTTTTTAAGCCCGTTGATTTAACCCAGTACATATTTGATCGTAGGGTGGGTTGTACCAACTAACTTTAGCAATAACAAACATGTTAAAGTACCGGTTAAGCAAAAAATGTGTTGCACCATTTGACAATTTTTTATATATCGAGTCTTCGCCGGTTAAAGCTTTTGTTTATGTTAAATAGCTAAAATGCAACCTGTCAAAAGTTTCAAATAAATATTCGATTTTGGACTTGATATTTTACGCTTCACGTTCTGGAAACACCTTAAAATCTTCTTGTCCCAAATACCACTGTTGAATAGGAAGGTTTTCAATCAGTGTGTGTTGCCAGTGATGATGACTTACAGTACGCAGACGTGATCGCTCACTATGGGCTTGATGAGAAGCTCATGGTCGCTCAGAGGGGAATGGAGAGGGCTATGCTTGGAGTTTCCCTACGAGTTCGAATCAGAAATGAGGAGATCCGTAGAAGAACCAAAGTCACTGACATAGCCCAAATTATTGCGAAACTGAAGTGGCAGTGGGCAGGGCACATAGTTCGACGGACAGATGGCCGTTGCGCCAGACCAGTCCTCGAATGGCGACCACGTACCGGAAGACACAGTGTTGGTAGGCCTCCACAAGATGGACCGATGATCTTTGGGGTGGAACTTTGTCCAGCGGTGGCTACCAGCTGATGATGAATGATTGAATGAATTTCACTTTTTAACTTTTACTATACCTATCTTTAATCCGCATATTTACTCATTGTTTCAGTATTTAAAGAACGGTTGCACCCAATACTTCACGACCCCGCAGTCCGCTAAGAAGATATCGGCAAGCCAGATGGGCCAACAGCATCAGAAACGAGGCGGCCTGAGAGATCCCATACTTGACGACGTTGAGGACTTCCAGAGACTACATCAGGTTTACATTTCATAATTTATATATGATCATGAACAATTTCAACTAAATATTAAATTATTTTCACCACAATATATGCTTCTCACAAATAAATTCCCTTTTTTGTTTGTCGTTCAATTGCATTTGCACCAGTAGGAGGCTTCTTTGCACAGGATGCCGGCTAGATTATGGGTACTACAAATGTGTAAACATAATGGTGTTTCAATCTGAAGGGCGCCGTGGCTAGTAAAATTACTGGGTCAAAGAGACTTAACATCTTCTGTCTCAAGGTGACCTGAGCGCCACTGCATTGTGGTGGGTAGGGCGTATCAGTTGCTATCGGCTGAGCGTCCTGCTCGTCTCGCCCTTTATTTTCATAAAAATAATTTGAAGTAGGCTTCCATTTTATAGTCAACCATACAGTCAATGGTGCACATATTACGAACATTCGAAAGAGAAAGAGCATTTGTGACGAGGCGAGTGAGTGAGTAAGAGAAGGGAGATCTTTACCCGGTTTTATTTCGTTGTCATTCTTTGTATAAAATAGTAATATTAAAATATTAGCCTGACCAGTTATTTTTTTATTTTAGGCACTATCCCGTGTTGGTCTATCAGAAGAAGAGAAGATTTCCGTGTACAGCATAGTGGCTGCCGTGTTGCATTTGGGAAACATAGAGTTTGAGGAAGAGGGCGGACCCAGAGGGGGATGCAAAGTCTGCCCCAACTCTGAGGGGACGCTCCAGACGGCTGCGTCCCTGTTGGGGATCGAGGCTGGCGAATTGAGAATGTCGCTGGTTTCAAGATTGATGCAGAGCTCTAGAGGAGGGATGAAAGGCACTGCTATTATGTAAGTCAAATTTGGATACCAGGGGACCATAATTACAAAGATCTCTATGATCCGATGCATTCGAGTAGAAATCAAAACTGGTAAATTAAGAGTATTTCTATACCCCGTCACTGTAGCCTATATATCTTTATATATATAATTCTTGTGTGCGTGTGTATGTCACTGAACTCCTCCTAGACGGCTGGACCGATTTTATTGAAACTTTCTGTGTCTTCAGGTGGATTCGAGAATGGTTTAGATTCACAATTGAACTACCTCCTGAACGGCTGGACCGATTTTGATGAGATTTTTGTGTGTTCCAGTGAATTTGAGATTGATGTGTGTCTTCTGGTGGATTCAAGAATGGTTTAGATTCCCAATTAAACTACCTCCTAAACGGCTGGACCGATTTTGATGACTTTTTGTTTGTTTCAGTGAATTTGAGATTGGTTTAGATTCTCAATTACGTCCATATAATATAATTCTCCTGCTCATGTGTATGTTAGTGAACTCCTCCTAACGGCTGGACAGATTTTTCAAATTTAAGACGTGTGTACAGGACAACGTCTGTTGGGTCCACTAGTGGTTTTATAAAAAGGTTTCTTATGGTTACTTGAATGTAGTTCCTGAAAAACGTCCCAAGCCACAAACGTCACATTTTAAGGAATTCGTTGTTGTGTGTAAAGTTTAATAAATATTAGTGTATTCCATACAACATGTGGATTGGGCTACTAAGTCATGATGTCATTTAAAGAGTGACAGCAGGGCTCCCATTTTTTGTCAGTCCTTCTTAACTCAATTTCGACATGATTGTGGTTTGGTACGTTTTTCTGGAATTACGTTCAACTATTGTTCGGTTTTGAAAATTAGCAATGTAACAAGGTGACGACAGTGACAGTGACAGTAACATTGAATAGTCCAGTTGTCATTTTGACGATAAAAATAATTGTCACATTTGACGTACATTGAGGTGGCGTCGTTCGTGCCTATTAACTTCGTCAAGTGCTAGTCGAAAAATTTCACTTTACAAGCCTTTAAAGAATCAATCCTAACGAATATAAGCCGCCAAACAAGAAAGACAACGTCTCCGCTGGAAAAGCCTTTGTTCATATGATTTATTTTGATATATTTATGATTAGCTATATTTTGGTGAATTGCAATGTGACTGATTGAAGATATTAATTTTAGATATTATTCTATTCTTTCTAGTGGCTTCTGTGGAAGGGGCAACACAATTCGCCAATGTCACGTTTCAGTAGACCAACAAGCTTAGAGTGTGTCATTTGATCGGTGTAAACGAATTTACAAGTGATTATAGTAATGACCGGTGCCCAGAATCAAAACAGATTTATTTTCTTATTATACCTGAAACAAATATACATGCTGTTAGATTATAATGGACAAATACTGATAATATTACTTATATAAAACATTTATTGTGTTAGTTATAACTTAATATTATTCTGTTTAATATATTTACATAAAGTATTTACAAAAGGAGTGAAAACGAAGGTGAGCAGGCATTCCATGGAGGTGGGGCGGGGGATTTCAGGAGGTATAAAATTGTACAAGGAAGACTTCATTAAAGGGCAATTAAAGAACAAATGGAAGAAATACATTTCCCTCATCAAGTCCACAGTCACATAGAGAATGGTCTCTAATTCTTAGTTTGGCTAGGATTTTTGATATTAATTTAAACGTCTAGATAGACTATGACAGCTGTGAAAACGTCGAGAAAAATTAGTTTGGAACAAACCTCTATTTTGAACATTCCTGGGCATTACATTAGACTTTAAGCTACAATGGGGTGCTCACATAAAAAACTTATGTAATCGACTTAGCTCTGCAGTATTTGCGATAAAAAAAATTAGGCAGCTGACATGTTGAAACGGCTAGATATTTCAGCTACTTTCATAGTGTCATGTCTTACGGAATTATATTGTGGGGTAGGGCTGCAGATATTGAAAACATATTTGTGCTGCAGAAAAGAGCAATTCGAGCAGTCTATAAAATGCGTCCAAGGGATTCATTGAGAGAAAAGTTTAGTGAAATAAATATTATGACAGTACACTGCCAGTACATATACGAGAACCTTAGAGAGAATTAGTGATGTACAAAGTGTCAATACTCGAAACAAACATAAGCTCGCAATTCCATCTACTAGGCTCCGTAAAATTGCAAAATCTTTTAAAGTGGATTGTGTTGTATTTTATAATAAACTCCCAAATGAAATTAAAATGTTACCTATTAAAAAATTTAAATGTATCGTAAAAAATAAATTAACACCTAATGCCTATTATAGCGTGAAAGATTATTTGAATGATAAAGATAGTTGGAATTAATGTTCTAAATTTTGTTAATGAATATTGTTATACTCATTTGAATGCTATTGTAACTTTTGTACTTCATTCTGACTACTTTTGTACTTGCACTAAATAACTTATAAAGTTTTACAGTGAATAAAGATTTTTTGACTTTGACTTTGAACAATTCACGCACACTAACACAAAGTGTCATACAAATCGCGAGTGTGAGACCTAGCTTGTCACGCACACTAAAGTATTATTCCAAGCCTGTTTTTATCCGTTGTCTAACAGCGAGGCACTATCAAATTCAAATTCAACAAAATTTAGAAACATTAATTCCAATTATCTTTATCATTCAAATAATCTTTCACATTATAATAGGCATCTATATATAATAACATCTAATCTTAATTATTTTTTTTACGATACATTTAAATTTTTTAATAGGTAATATTTTAATGTCATTTCAGAGTTTATTATTAGTTAATTATGCAACTGTTGTGTAATAAGGGGTATAAAAACGCCGGATATTTTAAACGTGTGTTTTAAACGGAGTGCTGTCAAAACTTGAATCGCTAATTTTTTCAAGAAAAATGGCGGGGTTTCAAATAACCTACTTCTTTTTACGGCACGCCATGTTCTGGTAGTGTGGAACGCGCGTAAACGAAAATGTTCTTTTTTTTGAAATTCATACAGATACCACGCATCGAGCAATAAGAATGTGGCTGTTTGTTGAAACTCTTTGTGCATGAAGGGATCGAAAAAAATACCAAGGAGAGTTAATGTTGGTAATAAGCTAACTGTTTCAGAATCTTTAATAGAGGATTAAAAACATGGGTGTAGATAAAAAATATAACACAATCCACTTTAAAAGATTTAGCAATTTTACGGAGCCTAGTATCAAGACGATTTAATTATTTATTTATTTATTTATTAAAAAAGGCTTGCCAACTAGATATACAATTAATATTATTACTACTTAAAATGTAAAATTTCTTATATTTAATACTTATATATCTAACTTATTGGTTGCCTTCATTTATTATTGTAATTTAAGTAATAGCATTACAATATGTATGTTTACCATTACGAAAACTGTAACCCCCTTATTCATAATAGTCTGCTAACTTAAAGCATTGCTAATTCTCACTCTGTCTTCTTCTATTGACCTAAGGCAGAATGAGAAAAAAACACTCCTTAGCGGCTGTTTAAAGTTGGCGGGGGTAAGTTTATACATCCAAATTATAAGGGTTCAAAAGCGTATTTTTTAAAATGGCCAAATGTATTAAAATTTATATCTATACTACTATTACTATGGAATTTACTGTTATATAATTTTGAGATAAGTTGGATAGGCGAATTTGAGTCATATTTGTATTTGAAAAATCGTACATGTACTGGCAGATATGTACTAATAAGACAATGATAAGGTGGTAATCCAATCCTTGTGGTGGCAGGATGATCCTGTTGGCGGAGACTCAGTTTCAGATTCTTAAAAGTTATTGTGTGGATATATAGATATTTATTTATTTATAATTGCTTATAAAATGCTCACAGAATACCTTTATTTATTTATGGTGTATGTGGATGATGCAACTACTGTACTCAATAATTTTTGTATTAATTTACATTTACTTTTTTGACTTACTCGTGTAAGAAATTGACTATTTGACGTTTGAGTGTGTCTGTTGCATCATTTTACATATTATATTGTGAATTTGAAATGATTTGTAAATCGATGTACTTAAATGTTAATCTTGATATAAAAGAGTGGCAATAAGTTTCTTGCTACTTCTTCTCATTAGCTCAACCTTTTGCGAAGTAGCGGTAGATTCAATAAGATTTTTTTTTAACATTCATAAGTCTAATTTCTGTGACCTACTAATAAACTGATTTTGATTTGATTTGATTATCTAATGTTATTATCTAAGGTATTAAATATTATTACATTGTGCAGGGTTCCCCTTAAGACCCACGAGGCGGTGAACGCTCGAGATGCTCTCAGCAAGGCGGTCTACAGCCGGCTGTTCGACCACATCGTGTACCGGATTAACTGCAGCATCCCATTCCAGACATCTGCGTACTACATCGGCGTGCTCGACATCGCTGGATTCGGTTAGTATTATTTTACTAGCTGACCCGGCAAACTTTGTTTTGCCATATAAATTGTATTGATCTTTTGCTTGCTAGTTGATAAGGGATGGCGCTAGTTGTATTCATTAGTAACAATCACACTTCTTTTATATTTTGTATAATTCACACTATAGTTTTATAAATTATAGCCTATTTGTTATTCTGGTGTTTAAGCTATATTATTGTAAACTTTCATCAAATGAGCTCTCATCATTTATACTCATTAAAAAAAACTACTTACTAGATCCCGTTTAAACCAATTTTCGGTGGAAGTTTCCATGGTAGTGTACATCATATATTTTTTAGTTTTATCATTTTCTTATTTAAGAAGTTACAGGAGGGGGTGGGGGGGGGGGGGGGTGACAAATTTAACCACTTTGAAAGCGCAAACTATTTTAACTAGTTTAGAAAAAAATTATATTAGAAACCTCTATATCATCCTTGAAGAACTATCTGCAGATACACGTATGGGTTTGACGAAAAAAAAAATTTGAGTTTCAGTTCGAACTATTATGAACCACCAAAATTTATTGTTTTTTTTTTCTTCTTCTTTTAAGGCTGTATTGCTTAAAATCGCTTCGTAAATAAGCTTTTATTCCTCGTAAAGACTAAAGGATGAACATGTTTATAGTAAGTTATCCCTAAGAAATAGACATATACCATCGCGGACTTATCAATCAATCAGTGTAATCTCTAAAATTATCAGTGTTTCTCGTTTCGGTGGAAAGACCTAAGCATACTTAGGGACAGACAATGGGATGCGACTTTGTTTTATACTATGCTAACATTTGATTTCAGTATATCCTATTAAAAGAAATGGCTTTTAATATTTTTATTAATAGTTCAATGTACCACTTTGGTAAAGAATAACGATGATCTCAAATCAGAATTGGTATAACTAAATGGGCTTCTTTTAAATAGCGAAATATTGCGATACCTTACAAAGCAAATTATTTAATGATAAAATAACATCATAATACATAGGAACTAAATATCAACTTTGTATGAGATATGTAATATAACATTGTTAAATATATTTTTTATTTTTACCGATTACTATGAATTATGAACGCATTCCACTCTGTTCTTAACTATAAACTCAGGTATATTATTATGGTTGACAAACGAATTGCCATCAGGTGACAATCTATTAAAAAAGAATCGGAAATTGATTGCAATTGAGAATTCTCTTATTAATGGAAAAAGCTAAAGTTAAAGATAGAAGGAAAAATCATTTATTTACTTAGTTCTAAATCACACTTGAATTTGAATGAATATTAAAGATTTTACCACCACTTGGGGAAAGTTGAGCTTTTTCAATCTTTATTTACAGTTTCAGCATTTCAAAATTATATTTCATGTAAAGTGATGCACCAAATTACTCAAACGTTTTGACTTGTAATAATCATAAGAAATGAGTGCATTAGTTGTATCAATTTCCATATACTCAACAAGTAAAGGCAATATTCGAGCATTTATATATTTCAACTAATAAATTATAATGGAAAAGTATTATCAATATAAAAAATAAATCTCCCTGAAGACAGTACTTTCTTGCCTCGCACAGCCACTTTGTGGAATCAACTACCGGCAGCGGTCTTCCCGAACAGATACGACTTAGGGACCTTCAAGAAAAAAGCATACTCCCACCTTAAAGGCCGGCAACGCATTTCTTGACACACCTCACCTCTCCCCATCCCGTGAGCCTCTTGCCCGTTTGCCCCCTCTCATATATATAAAAAAAAAAGTACCAACCAGGCAACTCAAGCAGCGCCCGTTCCCGATCAGCTATCGTTTCCCTCGCCAATACCTTAGTGAAGGTAAAACGCCGCGCCGCGAGCGTAAAACTGTATGATAACTAATATATATTTCCAGAGTACTTCGAGCAGAATAGCTTCGAGCAATTCTGTATCAACTACTGCAACGAGAAACTTCAGCAGTTCTTCAACGAGCGGATCCTGAAGAATGAACAGGAGTTGTACAGGCGGGAGGGACTCAACGTGCCCGAGATTAGATTTGTTGACAACCAGGATTGTATAGGTGAGCTCCAACGTGTGATATATTTGGATTTTTTTTATGATAATAAGGGACGAGACGAGTAGGACGTTCAGCTGATGGTAATTGATACGCCCTGCCCATTACAATGCAGTGCCGCTCAGGATTCTTGAAAAACTCAAAAATTCTGAGCGGCACCACAATTGCGCTCGTCACCTTGAGACATAACATGTTAAGTCTCATTTGCCCAGTAATTTCACTAGCTACGGCGCCCTTCAGACCGAAACACAGTAATGCTTACACATTACTGCTTCACGGCAGAAATAGGCGCCGTTGTGGTACCCATAATCTAGCCGGCATCCGGTGCAAAGGAGCCTCCCACTGGAATATAACCAATAGCTTACTTAATACAGAACTTATAATAATAGTATATTACGTATCTAGGGAGAAATGTAGGTCATTCTCACCCGCAGAATATTGACACCCGAGTCGAAGCCGAGGGTGGCAATGTCCTACTTATTTCACGTGGTGCGTATACGATTTTTTGCGAAGTTCGATTAGAAGCTGTCTTAGTTCCTGGTACGAGGGACAAAAGTCGTCTTGCCGGGAGAGAATCGGCCACTTTTCTCCCTGGTACCAGGGACTAAAACACAGCTTTTCATCGAGAACGGAAAATAAAATTATTTTAGTGTACTGGTATCGGAACGCTAGTAAATTTACAGGATCATACAAATTCAAATGTTTATGTTCAAAATAGGGTATAATATTATTTATTGAAAGTTAAAAACTATTACCCATTCCAAAAAGCATTAAACATATGGTTACGATGTAAATTGGTACAATAAAATTTGATGTTTACTAGCCTGAGAGCAGTTGCTCCATACCCAAACTGTATCGTTAAGAAAGTCATTTATGTTATAGTAACCTTTACCACACAAATGATACTGATCATAATACATTTTGTTTTAACCATTTTCTGTGATCTTGTTATAAAATCATATACATCGCCCCACAAAAGACTCAAATAACTCGACTTAGTCGAGTAGTAGGCATTATAAATTTATGTCTGTTCCTGGTGTTAACATTATGGTTGTGATAGTTTCTAGCAAATTCACTTATATCCCTATGTACATACATACATAAAATACAACTACCTATGTTGTTTTATGTTGTGGTTTAAAATGCGCGTGGGTGCATGGCTACCTTAAGGCGTGGTCATACCTCAATATCCACAAAAATTGGTTTCCTAGCCCCTTCAGACCGTCGGAGCCGGTAGTCAGACAGAATAGGCGCCGTTGTGGTAACCATAATCTAGCCGGCGTCCTGTGCAAAGGAGACTCCCACTAGTTTATCTAGCCAACACTATCCATTCAATAAAATAACACATGAAGTATAGTGCAAATATAAAAGACACACTCTTGACCGTTCCAGATCTCATCGAGAGCAAGAACCACGGCATCTTCCACATATTGGACGAGGAGTCAAAGCTGCCCAAGCCAGAGTTCGGCCACTTCACACATTCCGTGCACAAACAACTGAGCTCTAGTAACGCGAGGTAGTTTGAACACATGAAACTATCAATCATCACTTATGGAATAGAATCAGTTTTAAATTCACAAATAAAATTTGAAAACAAAATTTATGAACGATGCGGGACTCGAACCCGCGTCCTCTCGCGTTCCGAGCGAGCGCTCTTCCAACTGAGCCAACTGTTTCGATTTTCGATATTCTAGATTTGCAGGAGCGACATCTCAAGTCAATTTCCTAATATGCAAATATTGGGGTTGAGCAAGTTATCAATTGTAAAGTAGATCCTGTAGATGAAGCCACAACCTGAGAGTTGAACAAAGCGTACAAGATTTATCAACGACGCTCGCACGGAACGCGAGATCGAGTCGCGGGTGTGAGTCTCGCATCGTTCATAAATTTTATTTTCAAATTTAAATTGTGTAATTAATAACAGAAGTGAGGGCTATCACTTAAATAACATAACAAATTGTTCAGTTTTCATTTGATTTCTAAATATAGTCATAGCTATGAACGATTCTAATAAGTTCTTATCTGCTTTTGAGGACCTTAGGATCAACATAATTTTATTATATAATGACCATCACTAGGTTACAAGTACCTCGCACGTCGCGACTGAAAGCTCACCGAACATTACGCGATGACGAAGGATTTCTACTGAGACACTTCGCTGGTGCAGTCTGCTACAACACGGTAATTATTTATTCATGACATAATATATATATTTATATATATATATATTTATATATATATATATTTATATATATATATATATATATTTATATACTGACAAAGTGTAATTGCTACGCAAAAGTTCTTTTTAACTAAATTTATAGCTTCTTGTGACGGGTACTGCAGGTTCGTGTACATTTAACAATGTGTGGAAAAACTACATACAATATGTCGAAATTGACATTTACAATATCGCGTCGTTTGTTGCTATTTGGAACGCGATAACCAAAATTATTTTGTAATCATGCATAATAAATTATTCTGCTGAAAACACTTATTTATTATATATTTTTTTTTAATATTTCAGAGTCAATTCATCGAAAAGAACAACGACGCATTGCACGCGTCGCTCGAGTTCCTTGTGCAGGAATCTCGGAATAGGCTGGTGCAGCAGTTGTTTGAGAACACAGATAACAATAATGCAAAAGGAAAACTGAACTTTATTTCTGTTGGCGCTAAGTTCCAATCTCAGCTGTCCCAGCTCATGGACAAGCTTAAAGAAAATGTAAGTATATGAAATTTATTTATTTATTTATAGCTTTATTTCCTTACATTTAGATATTTACTTATAAATTGTACTTGTTAGTATGTGTTAGTATTTCACTATTTTAAATAAAAATACTTATTTTGTTAGTATAATTAGTTATTATTTTTGGCATCAGGACCGCCTTTAGCGGTAAAAGCCTCCTCCATTGATTTCCACTCGTTCCTGTCTCTTGCAATTCTTATCCATATCTTTCCTGCTGTTTCTGCTATGTCATCGCTCCATCTCTTAGTATGCCTGCCTCGATTTCGTTTCCTATTTATAGGGTAGGGTTCGTTACTATCTTGGACCATCTTTCGTCTTTTGTTCTTTATATATGTCCAGCCCATTTCCATTTTAAACGTAGAACAGATAAGGCTACATCTTTTGGTTTGGTTTTCCTTCTTATTGTGATATTTTTAATTTTTCTAAGTATAGGCTAGAAGGCATGTCTGACAAGCGTAAGTGAGGCATGGCATAAAACAGGTCTCCATAGCTTTTGTTTTAAGCTTTTGAAAGCTGATTTGAAAATTTCCTTCATCAACATAATATATTCCAAGTGCTTTTAGTTCTACGTTCTATTTCTTTCTCATTGCAAGATTTGGAGGATATAACATGCTCTAGGTAAATGTAATCGTCAACATATTCAATAAATTTTGCATTAAGACTCATACCTGTTCTCTGTTTGTCATTATTTTTGTCTTGTCTTGATTTTTTTCGAGTCCCACTTTCTTACTCTCTTGGCAGAGTGAGCTTATCATGAATTGCATTTCTATTGGATCTTCTGACAATAATGCAATATCATCTGCAAACCTGAGCTGTGAGAGAACTTTGCCATGAAGTTGGAGCCCTTTATCTTCCCAGTTTAGTGCTCTGAAGACTTCCTCTAAAACAGATGTAAAAAGCTTCGGTGATAGCGGGTCTCCTCCTTCCTCTTCCTATTTCGAATGATGGTCTTGGAGTATCTATCTTAATTTTGGCAGTACTTGTTTCATATATCTCTTTGACTATATCAATGTAGATTGTATTTAAGCCTTGCATGGACAGAGCTTTCCAAATTGAGTAATGAGAGATTGAGTCGAAAGCTTTGCTGTAATCTATGAACCATAAGTATAGTGGTATATTGTATTCACAGTATTTCTCTGATAATTTTCACTGTGTTGATATAGTCTAATGTCGAAAAACTTTATAGATATCCCGCCTGCTGCGTCTTAATAATGTTTTCGAGAATAATTTGTATGTACATGAACTGAGGCTGATGGGTCTATAATTGGAGATGTCTTTTGAATTGCCATTTTTGAATAGTAGTCCTATATCCGAGCTTGTCCATTGTTTTGGTATGTTTTTCGTTATTAAAATGAGATTAAATACCTTAGTTAATAGCCTAATCAGTGTATCTTTTCCAGCAGCGATCATCTCGTTAGTAATGCCATCTGTTCCATGGCTTTTATCCAATTTGATTGATATTTCAACTTTACTTTCTAGGAACAATGGAATTAATTCGCATATATTTTGCTTCAATTCGAAATATTCCTTAGGATTTTATTATTATTTGTTTAGTATATGAAATATATATGATTTAAAGATGACGACTCACTCTAAATATACATATAAGTAAGTATAAAATAAATATATTAATATGCATGCAAAACCAAATAATTTTTGGGATACTTAGTCCAAAAACTTAGACCTCTTTGTATATTGATTTCGACAAGGGGAAATAATTTCTTATGCCCTGGTACTTGTTTTTCTTTCTCAGGGCACAAACTTCATCCGATGCATAAAGCCGAACTCCCGCATGGTGGGCGGCGAGATAGAGGGATCCCTCGTACTCACCCAGCTACAGTGTAGTGGAACTATATCCGTGCTGGAGCTGATGGAGCACGGCTACCCGTCCCGTGCGCCCTGCCACGAGCTGCACGCCGTCTACAAGGAGCACCTCCCCGCGGCGCTGCATTCCTTGTCGCCGGAGCTCTTCTGTCAGGTACTTGTGACGTGCTGGGGCTACCAATATGTTCATGATGGAGCTGATGGAGCACGGCTACCCGACCCGTAGCTGCACGCCGTCTACAAGGAGCACCTCCCCGCGGCGCTGCATTCCTTGTCGCCGGAGCTCTTCTGTCAGGTACTTGTGACGTGCTGGGGCTACCAATATGTTCATGATGGAGCTGATGGAGCACGGCTACCCGACCCGTAGCTGCACGCCGTCTACAAGGAGCACCTCCCCGCGGCGCTGCATTCCTTGTCGCCGGAGCTCTTCTGTCAGGTACTTGTGACGTGCTGGGGCTACCAATATGTTCATGATGGAGCTGATGGAGCACGGCTACCCGACCCGTAGCTGCACGCCGTCTACAAGGAGCACCTCCCCGCGGCGCTGCATTCCTTGTCGCCGGAGCTCTTCTGTCAGGTACTTGTGACGTGCTGGGGCTACCAATATGTTCATGATGGAGCTGATGGAGCACGGCTACCCGACCCGTAGCTGCACGCCGTCTACAAGGAGCACCTCCCCGCGGCGCTGCATTCCTTGTCGCCGGAGCTCTTCTGTCAGGTACTTGTGACGTGCTGGGGCTACCAATATGTTCATGATGGAGCTGATGGAGCACGGCTACCCGACCCGTAGCTGCACGCCGTCTACAAGGAGCACCTCCCCGCGGCGCTGCATTCCTTGTCGCCGGAGCTCTTCTGTCAGGTACTTGTGACGTGCTGGGGCTACCAATATGTTCATGATGGAGCTGATGGAGCACGGCTACCCGACCCGTAGCTGCACGCCGTCTACAAGGAGCACCTCCCCGCGGCGCTGCATTCCTTGTCGCCGGAGCTCTTCTGTCAGGTACTTGTGACGTGCTGGGGCTACCAATATGTTCATGATGGAGCTGATGGAGCACGGCTACCCGACCCGTAGCTGCACGCCGTCTACAAGGAGCACCTCCCCGCGGCGCTGCATTCCTTGTCGCCGGAGCTCTTCTGTCAGGTACTTGTGACGTGCTGGGGCTACCAATATGTTCATGATGGAGCTGATGGAGCACGGCTACCCGACCCGTAGCTGCACGCCGTCTACAAGGAGCACCTCCCCGCGGCGCTGCATTCCTTGTCGCCGGAGCTCTTCTGTCAGGTACTTGTGACGTGCTGGGGCTACCAATATGTTCATGATGGAGCTGATGGAGCACGGCTACCCGACCCGTAGCTGCACGCCGTCTACAAGGAGCACCTCCCCGCGGCGCTGCATTCCTTGTCGCCGGAGCTCTTCTGTCAGGTACTTGTGACGTGCTGGGGCTACCAATATGTTCATGATGGAGCTGATGGAGCACGGCTGCTTGACCCTCCCACAAACCGCACGCGGTCGTAGGTCTGTATTCAAGTAGACGCCTTAATACATAATCCGTGTATTTTCTCTTTCATGCACAGTAATGAAGACAGTCACAAAATACGCTTGATTATGGTAAAGGTCCGGAGAGGATACCACCAGTTTTTTTAGATAGGACACCAGTTCGGGTTGTGCAGCAGTTCAGGTATCTCGGACACATGTTGACGGGGTCCCTCAGCGACGACCTTGACATAGAGCGAGAGCGAAGGTCACTGGCAATAAGGTGCAACATGATCGCTCGCCGATTTTCCCGGTGCACTGAGGATGTTAAAGTTACGTTGTTTAATGCGTACTGTGTGAGTTTTTATACTTCACAATTATGGATCAACTACACCAAAAGATCCTTTAACATCCTCAGGGTTCAATATAATGATGCCCTTCGCATTTAATTAAAAATGCCGAGGTATTGTAGCGCGTCGGGCATGTTCGCCGACGCTGGAGACCCGGACTACTACGCTGTACACTGGCTAAGGGTACACCAGATCCCTAACGCAAAATGACTATTTATTTTTATTTATTTTGAAGTGACTTTAATTTTATATTAATTAATTAATTAATTATCTTCATACATATTCTTTTTATAATTTTAAAATATTTTGACTACCCACTTATATGTAAACATGTTTTCTATGGGTCCCTGACCTGCAATAAAATGAAAAAAAAAAAAATACGTATTGAGACATCCGGAACGACGAACCTACTAATTGTAATAATAGATAAAGGATTTAAATGGTCTTCTGTTTCCAAAAAATAAAGATCATCTGAAAGATGTCTCTGGACCAAAGAAAGAGAAGGAAAAATAGGACAATAGGATTAATTTTACGTCACTCTTTTAAATGTTTGTATACAATTACAACAAAGGCTTTATTCAATCATTAATTCAATTAAACGGCGGCAAATTTAGATTACGTATCTTTAAGCGTATCACTTGGCTATCGATATTACTATAATATACAGGCTGGTATTTTTTTGAAGGGCGATGATGGCCAAGTCGGAAACTACGAGACTTAGTGGAAAGTCGTGAAATGAGTCATGCCCTCGATTTATAAGAAACCAATAACTGCATATTATTCAGTTTTAAAATTTCTTGATCTTTTGACTGAAAATTCAGCCTACGGACATACCTGCTACATGACAGGATTTATCCCCTATAGAATATCACCAAAAAAATATGATTTCTATTTGAATAGGAGTTGAGTTTTCTTCCGTGGAAAAATTATGAAACATGAACATTTTGTATTTTCTTTTATTTTTTATAGTAATAGATATCTTTGCCAATTTTAATCCCTATCAGCAAGAGTCCATTGGTCCCAGGATACAGGATGAATATTTTTTAAAAAGTCATTCGGGGCGATTACCCTAAAAAGTTCAAGAAATTTAATTAAATTAATATGCAGTTATTGTTTTCTTATAAATTCAGAGCATGACTCCTTTCACGGCTTTCCTCTAAGTATCGTTGTTTCCGACTTGGCGATCACCGCCCTTCTCAAAAAACACCCTGTATAGGAACTAAACGAGCTAGAGCTCACACTCCAATACACCAAGTTTCAAATAAAATACCAGAAATATATGATCTACAGGCGATGATACACAGCTTCGGTCTATCTGACAAGGACTACAAGTTTGGCGTGACGCGTGTATTTTTCCGGCCCGGAAAGTACTCGGAATTCGACTCCATGATGCGATCCGACCCGGAGAACTTGCAAGCGATCGTGGGTTCGGTCCTGGCCTGGCTCGTGAAGAAGAGATGGAGAAGGGCTGCGTTTTCTGTACTATCCATTATTAAGTGTAAGTATTTTATACGAAAAAATGCCTCCTACTATTTTAAAAATTATGAGATTTTACTGAAAATGATTCAATACTGCTCCTTATGATATACTTTAATTTCTTCCAGTAAAGAATAAAATACTGTACCGCCGAGAGTGTCTCATAAGAGTGCAGAAGTCTGTGAGAGGCTACCTCGTTCGACGACAGCACAAGCCGAGGTACCAGGGCATCATAAAGATCAAAGCGCTCGAGAACAATCTGCGTGAGATGGAGACAGTCACAGCGCAACTAAAGAAGGATAAAGACAGTGCGAAGAAAAATATAGAGAACTTGAGGAACAATATTAGGAGCACATGTTCGATTATCAAGGTGAGTTAACACATACTACACAATGCTCTTGTTTCATAATTCTATTGTATTCACACTATACTAGGCTTGCCTTGGTACATTCTGGCTGCGTGGAAACGCGTAAGGCTTCGTTCACTTGATTACTTACTTTGAATCTCGTTTTATAAAATTTTCATCAGACTACGAGATTGCGAGAAAATGATGATGACAAAAAGAGAAGTTCAGTGCATTGCAAATAGACCCATGGCTAAATTATATTATGATTTTATTTCAGAGAAATGAGAAAATAAGTCGCCAAGAGATAGACCAGGTGTACACTAAACTCACGAAAGAGGTTGAATCGTTAATGGCTGCCTTACAAAAAGCTATGCTTGATCAGAAAAATAGGTAAGGTTAAAGTTATGTTTTTGATGGCATTATATTTTGTCGAGATCGTTTTAGATTTGATAAATAAATATAAATTGATGGGTGCAGTGTTGTTCCCATAAAACATACAAAATAAATGTCTTTCGAAATTTAAAAAAAAATGTTTAAATAAATTCAAAATTGAATAAAATATTTGGATTTGATAGACCACAGACCTAGAAGCAGTTGGGTGTGTAAAATATAAACATCACATGTTAATATTTTATCATAAAATGCAGCAGATTCTGGTTCCATTGACGAATAACAAAAAAATCGGAATTCTAAATACTATTAGATTAGAGATCGCATGTGGAAAGCAGCAGTTAGACGAACACTCCATGAGCGTAATGTGACTTAAAAGGGGCATGTCAAAAGTTCTATAAAAAGAGAGCGACAATCCGACCAAGGCAAATAGAAATCTGTAATCATTACCTGGAAGATATATTATAAAATAACCATAAATAATATTGTTGTAATGCATACTGTCTGTTCCCTCAGGGAGGAACAAGAACGACTTCGGAGATTGGAGGCGGAACTTCGTGCTGCCGAAGAGGCAAAGAGACAAGAGATGGAGAGGATCAGGCAGGAGGAGGAAAACCGTAGACTGTAAGTTGTTCATATGCGATTGAATTAAATAATTAATTAATATCACTTTAAAAATTCTTTCTTTTATTCAAAACTTCTTTGAAAAAAGTGAGATCGAGGTGTATTTTATTAATATTGATATTTTTTTTTATTTTTACTAATAATGGTTAAATGATATCGAAATGTTATCGTTGACTTCTAGAAAAGCTGAAATGGAAGCACGTCGCAAAGCTGAGGAGGCGGAGCGGACGAAGCAAGAGGAAGCAGACCGCGTGGCGGCATTCAAGCTGCAGCAGCAGTTAGAGGAAGCGGCTCGTGCTGACCAGGAGAACAGAGATAGGTACAGCGCACATGATACAGATCAGTTAGCTAAGGCCTAGCGCTTACTGTCAAACATTACTATGCTGTTTTTATTCAGCATATTGTAAAATTCGCGTAAGCTCACTGAAGTGTGCCAATAGTTATTTATGCAACTGTTGTGTAATAAGGGGTATTAAAACACGAATGTGGATTTATCACACGAGGCGAAGCCGAGAATTAGTAAAATTCACTTGAATATAATGTTCCTTTGCAGCGTTTAAAATATCCGGCGGTGTGCTGTCAAAATTTCAATCGCTGATTTTTTCAAGAAAAATGGCGGGGTTTCGAATTACCTACTTTATTTTTTACGGCGCGCCAGGTTCTGGTAGTGTGGAACGCGCGTAAACGAAAATGTTCTTTTTTTGAAATTCATACAGATACTACGCATCGAGCAATAAGAATGTGGCTGTCCGTTGAAACTCTTTGCGCATGAAGGGATAAAAAAACATAGGAGTGTTGTTATGAAATTCAGTACAACATTACAACACTCTTTTGGATGATGTAATGGTTATTAGAACATTGGGTGTTTTAATGTTGGCAATAAGCTAACTGTTTTAGAATATTTAATAGAGGATTTAAAGCATGGGTGTAGATAATAGTTATTTATGCAACTGTTGTGTAATAAGGGTATTAAAACACGAATGTGGGGAGGCGAAGCAGAGTGTGAAATAGTATCACATGAGTGTTTTAATACCTAATTATCAAAAGTTGCATAAAAGACTTTATCTACACCCATAATATGAATCCGTTACATCATCCAAACGAGTGTTGTAATGTTGTACTGAATTTCATTACAACACTCGTTTGGACGGTGTAATGGTTATTAAGACATTGGATGTTTTAATGTTGGCAATAAGCTAACTAATTTTAGAATATTTAATAGAGGATTTAATGTAGGAAAGGATGTGATTAATTGTAGATAAATATACCTTACCTAAATCAGAATAGCGGACCGAATCGTCGGTGATTGACGACGTATTAAAATCGATGCGATTCTCCTAGGTGATAATGTACCACTTATGATCCCCTATTCGTCTTTTGATAACTATCATAAAAATGCTAGTAATATATAAACATTTTTTATATTATAACATATTGTGGAACAGGTTAGAACAAGAGCGACGTGATCACGAAATGGCGGTCAGACTCGCACGAGAGACAAACGGGCACGTCGAAGGATCGCCGCCACAGCTTCGGAGGTATATACCAACAGACACACATACTATTGCATTTGCATATATACAGAGTTGAATGTAGAATACATTATTATACAATACATACATCTTTATAGTTTATTCTTTCTATATAAAGTTGTATAGTTCTTGATTTGTAACTGTAATTTTGGCTATACTGAAATAAGGTTACCTAATTGTAATTCCTATATTTTTATTAAATTACAATGAAGCTTATTAGGACCATGTCTCTTATAATTAAGTATCATTTTTTTTTTTCGAATGATGTATGACAAAAACAAAATAGCGACTTGAATCTCCTTGAACATTTAATGAAAATAAAATAGTTTTATGGTATTATTTACTATCAAGCGTTTCTGTAAATAGCTTATTATCACTTAAATGTCTTCACTATCAATGATGTATAAAAATAAATATTTTTGATATGTTTGCACAGTTTCCCAACAATGGACTCGATGAACGGAGAAAATAAATTGAACAGGTATCGAGTGAGACAGAATGATTGTTATCTCTTTCGCACACACGCCTCTCGTCCTCTTTCAATTGTTTGCGTACAAACCAACCAATATTGGCACATTAACCTCGTTTTCGTTAAGTATAAAATAGTAGATCAGTTTTTGTCAAAGATTAATAGCGATTGTTATATGTACAGTACATTATATTATTGTGTATCATGTTTTGGAATACGTACTTAAACTTTTTTCTTTAAGAAAACAGACACGCTCCTTTGCACAGGATGCCGGCTAGATAATGGGTACACAACGGCGCCTATTTCTGACGTAAAGCAGTAATGTTTTTTTTATGATAATAAGGGACGAGACGAGCAGGACGTTCAGCTGATGCTAATTGATTGCCCTGCCAATTACAATGCAGTGCCGCTCAGGATTCTTGAAAAACTCAAAAATTCTGAGCGGCACTACAATTGCGCTCGTCACCTTGAGACATAAGATGTTCAGTCTCATTTGCCCAGTAATTTCACTACCTACGGCGCCCTTCAGACCGAAACACAGTAATGCTTACACATTACTGCTTCACGGCAGAAATAGGCGAATGTGTGAGCATTACTGTGTTTCGATGTGAAGGGCGCCGTAGCTAGTGAAATTTCTGGACAAATGAGACAACATCTTATGTCTCAAGGTGACGAGCGCAATTGTAGTACCCAGGGCAGGGCGTATCAATTACCATCAGCTGAACGTCCTGCTCGTCTAGTCTCTTATTTTCATAAAAAAAGGTACATAATATGTCAATACGTCCTGCAAATTATTGCACAACCTTGGTTCTCGGTTATACCGCTCTCGCGATATAAGGCTGCGTTTGTCACAAAGCCTATTATAATAACAATATATAGTGCATAATTAGTGTTATTTTATTCATACCTAAGTAGTGTTATTTTATTCATACGTGAGTAGTGTTATTTTATTATTATCACTAGCTGATACCCCGCAACTTCGTCTGCGTACACACAGGACAAAAGTAAAAATAAAAGAACACTCATAACATAATACGCTGTCGCAACACTTTTTGTAAATAATTATGTGTTCTGCAAAGCCATGAATACTTTTCGCAGCACACGCGATGCAAAAATATTTTAGGTAATTTTTTTTACACCTCGGGTTACATTATTGGAGTTTTAGTAAGGATCCCTAATTTAAAAAAAATATAATATAGCCTGTATCTTCTGGGGTTAGTGTAGCTTTCCAACAGTGAAAGAATTTTTCGAATCAGTTCAGTAGTTTCGGAGCCTATTCAATGCAAACAAACAAACAATCAAATCTTTCCTCTTTATAATCTAATATACAAAATTCTCGTGTCATGGTGTTAAACTTTGAACTCCTCCGAAACGGCTTGACCGATTCTCATGAAATTTTGAGTGCATATTGGGTATATATCTATTTTTAATCCCCCTAAATGTTAAGGGTGGTCCACACGTTTTTTTTTTGACATTTTTTTTTAAATTTGTATGATTATGAGTCACCATTAAAAATAAATACAACTTCAAATTTTCACCCATCTTCGATCAACAGTTACTTTTGTATCGCGATTTTAATATCGGCAATACAACGTTTGCTGGGTCAGCTAGTATTAGTATAGATTAAATCTCGTGAAACATTGAAAGAGGACACTTCCCTAACAACAACTAACTTCTTATCGCTACTGTCGCTTTCTTAATTCTTATTGCACGTATGATTTGGATTTTGTATTGATTGTTGTGTACTAATATGGAATTTTAGTCACTGGTGGAAACACAAGATTAATCCCATAGATAAGCAGTGGTTTTATTACAGAATATTGTATTATTGTATCGGATGCAATTGCTTAAGGGTCTGCAAATACTTTAAACCATAGGTTCTCATCGTGGGCGATAACGCCCCCTTGTGGAACTTTCGGGGGGGCAGTAGAAGACCCAGAGAAAATTAGGGGGCATTGAGATGGCGCAGATGGGGCGCGGGTAGATTAAAAAATATAGTCTTAAAAGGCAAAAAAATACACGAAAATACTCTAGTAAAAAACATATTCTCAAAGTGGGCGGTGAGCAAAATAAGGTTGAGAAACTATGCTTTAAACTCAATAGGTAGGTTTACGTATATTAATCAAATAAGGGTATTTTTTTTAGTAAAGTTTTTATTTGGGAATTAGGCTTTATCAATGCTTAGCTCCGATTGCGAGTTTGTTGTTATGAACTATGAGTTAATTGTTCGCTTCGCTTGACTATCTAAAAACTAATTTTGAGCTACTTTTTCGGTATTTAATAATTTTGCTTAATAGTGATTTAAATTCATAAAGGGCTAAGCATACTCCCTAGTATCATGTGGAGTGTCCCGAAGAGCTGGTTACCTGATTCATGCCGCCGAAGCCCAAGCAATACATGCCATAAACTTAAATTTAATCCGTCGGATGTATAATATTCGTCCACACTGTGGACTGCAACCAAATTTGATAGCCGTGCAGTCAAGCCAAGGAATTACCGTGTGGCGTTTCTAGGTCTACACCCACCGTAAAGGTCGACACTGCTCCTGTAATTCCTCTAGAGTAATAGAGTATGGACGGCGGTATCTGACCCGCATGCTCGTTTCACTAGTACTCTTAAGTACCAGATGACGAAAGAACGAAAGTTAAATTAATTTAAACCGGGCTACAGTTTAGAAACTAAAAGGACAAAATTAAAATTATTTTATAAAATTTAGAGACAGACCCGATGACGTTATTGAGCTGTGAGCATAATAATCGGCAGCTCTTTAATAGTCGTGTACAATAGCGATGGGCGTTGAATGAACGAACCAGTTCAATCAATCATTCGACGATGCGTCGACGGTTCACGTATTTCAAATGGACTAGTTCAATTCATAGACTGTGACAAACGTTAACAGTCGTCCGTATAAAACAGAATGTAAAGAGTTTCTTGCTACTTCTTCTCGTTGGCTCAACCCTGTACGAAGTAGCGGTAGATTCGATAAGAAAAAATATTTTTTATAAGTAAGTGTCATTTCGGTGACATACATGAATAAAGTGATTTTGATTTGATTTAAATTATGAACTAAACATGTACAAAAAATCAGTTGATCTTTTAAGAACGCCAGTATATGATTTTGTATTGTTGTAACAATGCTTTTATTTAATTTAGCAATTAGAATCCATTTTAACATTACTAATTTATTCAGTATAAATTCATGTCATTGTCATCGTAAACTTGTAATAGACTGTCCTGTCGAGCTTCTACAATACCGTCGAAGGTGAACTACAATCCACGATTAACACTAGTCCATCGACTAGTCGATGAAAGAAAATGAACGGTCTCGTTTCGTTCACACTAAGTACGTCGACGACCCATCACTAGTGTACAACCAATCGCTGGTTGCGTATGTCTCCCCTCGCGCCCCACGTGCTTCCCGCCAATGAGTCCCAATATTTGACTTCTGCGAATTCAACTCTTATTGATATCCTTATCGGGGACTATATTACTTAATTTGTTTACGAAATATTAGTGTAACTGCTGCTTGTCTATTGTTTATTAGCATTTCGTACTTGTAGTAGTAGCTGGAGTAGTACCTGGCAGTTGTGATTAACAATCGAATTCGATTAACAGATTCTTTATTATATTTTATTAATTATTTCTAGAAATTTTATTTACATAACAAAATTTATGGACGATGCGGCATTTGAACCCGCGCCTCACTGGATACGAACCAGCGCTTTGACCAACTGTCCGAATGACGCAATATCCATAAATCTTGGTAACCAACTCAACTATTCAGTTCTCGCCATATACAGGATTCACATTACAGTTGAAAAAAATAGGAATTTGTGTCCGATATGGTGCACACCTTCATTTTAAATTAAAACCGAGGACTTATTTGAATTCAAGTTAATGGACAACTCTTGAAAAAACTTTATTCAGATATTCCATAAAAAGTGTACTTACTAATTAAATCGCAACCACGACTGTGTTCCGAAGAGCGGTTTATCATGATTCCTGACGCCGAATTATACAATCGCCTCATACTCGACTTACTCAAATACCGTCCTCAACATCTGGATGTGTGGCGTTCCTTGACGTTTTGGAAAACTGTGGAATGATCTTCTTTACGCAGTGTTTGCAGGTCAATATCACCTTAAAACGAAGCGCCTACATCTAAAAAAGGCCGGCAGCGCTCCTGTGATTCTTCCGATGTTGCAGAGTATGATTGGCTGCGTGATTACTTATAATCAAACACCTCCGTTTGCTCCTTTATCCTGCTACTCTAAAACTGGCTTGCAATTCCGCATATCGGACAGTTGCTTAAATTTATGGTGTCATTAATCTCTTTCATTAAAGTACAAAAAAGCGATTAATCACTAAATATTAACACTATTTATAGCGCCCAAAACGGATGTGATCATGCAGATTGTGAAGCACGTAAATATCGGATTTGACTCAAAAATTTTATACCTTTATGAAAGGCTTTTATTTAAAAATGGATCTGTATATAATGTGAGAAAGTAGTAACGACATTTCAATTTTTTAAAATAAAATAACACATAACATGTGCTGTCGCGACACTTTTTGTAAACAATGATGTGTTCTGCAGCGAAAATTTTTTACCTACCGTGGGTTACATTATTGGAGGTTTAGTAAGGATCCCTAATTTATTTGAAAATATAATATAGCCTATGTCACCCGGTAGTGTAGCTTTCCAACAGTGATAGAATTTTTCAAATCAGTACAGTAGTTTCGGAGCCTAATCCATGCAAACAAAAAACAATATTTCCATTGGCTGTAATAGTAGTCGTTGTTCGCTGAACGCAGGTCGGAGCGGGTTCGGATGCAGCAAGCGATGCAAGGCAAGCAGAAGTACGACCTCTCCAAGTGGAAGTACTCCGAGCTACGGGACACCATCAACACATCCTGCGACATCGAGCTGTTAGAGGTTGCTATACTTAAATTACTTGCTGTCATCTCTGGTCTGGCGCACCCCAGTATCAGCTCGATCCATAGCAGCTCGTTTCCAGAGCAGCTCGAATTGTCGGGGACCCAGTGCTCTGTGAACGGCTGGATCACTTGCGTTGCGTAGAGACGTCGCTTCATTGTGTGTCTTCTACCGCATTTATCACGGGGAGTGTTGCGAAGATCTGTTTAACCTGATTCCTGCTGCCGAATTCCACCTTCGCAGGACACGCCACAACTTAGGATATCATCCCCACCATCTGGATGTGTGGCGGTCCTCCATAGTGTGGTTTTCAAGGAGCTTTCTTCCTCGTACTACAAAGCTGTGGAATGAGCTTCCTTGTGCGGTGTTTCCAGGACGATACGACATGGTCCACCTTCAAAAAAAGCGCTATTGCCGAATAAAATTTGAAAGTTTCACAAATTTGATAGTAGGAAGTATAGTTATGATGCGAGAATAAATTATATCGGAACTCGAATCGGAGCGTTTTCTTCTTAAGTTATTTTATGTCTATGAAATTATATATGTGGGTAGGGTGGAATTCTGTAAGGCTCCTATTAAATTGTGTGTAATATTCAGGCATGTCGTCATGAGTTCCATCGACGACTGAAGGTGTACCACGCGTGGAAGGCAAAGAATGCACGCAAGAGTACCATGAACGAACAGGAGAGGGCGCCACAGTCCATCATGGACGCAGGTTAGGTTATGTCTTTTTATTGTATTTTTTTCTATATTAACTATGGCAAGAAAACTAATGGTTCACTAATCTGATGGGATTAATGTTATTAATTATTGGTACCACAACGGCGTCTATTTCTGCTGTGAAGCAGTAATGGGTAAAGATTGTTGTGTTTTGATTTGAAGGGTGCCATTAGGTAATGAAATTACTGGGCAAATGAGTCTCGACATCTTATGTTTTAAGGTGACGAGCGCAATTTAGGTGCCGCTCAGAATTTTTGGCTTTTTCAAGAAATATCATCACCTGAACACCCTGCTTGTCTCGTCCTTTATAATAATAATATTGACACACTTTTTACACAAATTATCTTGCTCCAAGTTAAGTATATATAGCCTGTGTTATGGGTTACAAGACAATTATATATTTAATACAATATTCTTACTTAAATATACATAAATTCATATAAGCATACATAAATACACTAGCAGACCCAGCAAACGTTGTATTGCCGATATTTATATCGCGATACAAAAGTAATTGTTGATCGTAGATGGGTCAAAATTTGAAGTTGTATGTATTTTTCATGCTGACTCATAATCAAACAAATTTAAAAAAAAAAATAAAAAAAATAAAAATTTCGTGTGTACCACCCTTAACATTTCGGAGGAGTTCGGTCTCGCACACCGTGACACGAGAATTTTATATATTTAAACATCCATGACTCGGAAACAAACATCCATGTCCTCCTTATTGTCATAAGTTAAATGTTTGACAGCGAAAACCCCGCGTCTCCCACAAAAGGGCGACATCCTGGGCGCGCGACACCGCTACTTCCGCATCCCGTTCGTGCGCGCGGGCGACGGCGACAAGCGCGGCTGGTGGTACGCGCACTTCGACGGACAGTACGTGGCGCGACAGATGGAGCTACACGCGGACAAGACGCCCGTGCTGCTGCGAGCGGGTACGTGCTCCTGCGGGGACCGCGCCGACGGCCTTGAGGAATCGAGCGGACCTGGGCCGCCGCTCCTTCAGTATCCACTTCACCTCTTCTATATCCCATTTCATAATGGCTGCGTACAAGGCCACAGAGATGGCGCTAGTCGTTCGCAAAGCCTTCAAATACGCTAATTACGCTTGGTGAATCGAAGGGCGGACATTATTATTGCCTTTGGATAATAAAGAAAAAAAAAACGAAAATTATAATTTAGGGGTATTTTGGTGATTTTTTTTTTCGCAGTGTCAGTAAAAATAGGTTCGTAATGAAAACAATGAATTTTATTCTTATATTCTGTAGATATATAATTATTTTTTGTAAAAATATTAGCTTTATATAAACCGTCAAGAAATGGTTTCAACTATGCGCTGTTTTGGCGATTTCTTGAGATAGCAGCCTTAAAGGAGGAAGGACACGTCCACTTCCATTGAAGTTAGCACATCCCCGCGCCTTCACCTACCGGTAGTTATTACGCATTAATGTACGTTACCCCGCACATACCAACGTATACATAAATACGAGCGTACGTTCACTTTAGCAGGCAGACAATCGTGTAGGCTTACGGCCGTTCCCAATATTCAGTCTATCTCCGGTTGTGGCCTACTTGAGATAAAAATCGTAAGTATCGTTGACTTTTCTGTCCCAATAAACTTATCGACGATAACTCACCCTGTCCGTCCACGCTTTCTGTGAATGGGAGGACGTATAGCTTACCAGCGAAAGAAGATTGTATGGAAATTGCACTTTACGAGTCCCAATATAAGGCGGTATACTGGGACAGCTTCAAATTATTGCCAGCTAATTACTGACAGTAGAAGGTAGTAATTTATTGCTATCTGTAGATCATATATTGGGAACGGTCGTTAGAGATATTTAGACGCGAACCCGCCCGTACCCCTAACGCTCACGTTGGCTCGCTATGAATTACATACGTACTTTAGTATCCACCAAGTCGCTAATCAGTTTGAAACAATAAACCCCAGAGATTAAAGCCATATCTGGTCTGACGCACCCCAGTATCAGCTCGATCCATTTGACCGCGTGCAACGTAGAGCAGCTCGAATTGTGAAGAACCCAGTGCTTTGTGAACGGCTGGATCACTTAGCGTTGCGTAGAGAAGTCGCTTCATTGTGTGTCTTCTACCGCATTTATTACGGCGATTGTTCCGAAGAGCTGTTTAACCTGATTCCTGCCGCCGAATTCCACCTTCGCACGACACGCCACAAGTTAAGATATCATCCTCACCATCTGGATGTGTGGCGGTCCTCCACAGTGCGGTTTTCAAGGAGCTTTCTTCCACGTACTGCAAAGCTGTGGAATGAGCTACCTTGTGCAGTGTTTCCGGGACGATACGACATGAGTACCTTCAAAAAAAGCGCGTACACCTTCCTTAAAGGCCGGCAACGCTCTTGTGATTCCTTTGGTGTTGCAAGAGAATGTGGGCGGCGGTGATCACTTAACACCAGGTGACCCATACGCTCGTTTGTCCTCCTATTCCATAAAAAAAAAACAAAGATTCCAACTATTTATTAATAAGATCTAATGATTTTTCTTTCCTTTAATAGCTTTATTGTATCTTTGCTATTACAGGTGTGGACGATATGCAGATGTGCGAACTAAGCCTTGACGAAACAGGTCTGACCCGCAAACGTGGCGCCGAGATACTGGAGCACGAATTCGAGAGGGAATGGGCCCTCCACGGAGGACCGCCCTACAGACCCACGCACTAGAGCTGACTGATCGTGTTGCAGAGGTAGGCTCACTGGTAGTGTTAAACTACAGTTGGGAGACAGGAGCTCAAACTAGGTAGAACCTGTGCTATGAGTCTCCTGGCCCCCCTATTATTGAGACTAAATATTAAATATGTTTGTGTGTATACATTTGTGCATGATTATGAACGCTACCAAGAGAGTGTCATTCTCTTTAGGTGAACATTTGTACGTCTCGTCACTTATTCTCAAAGAAAATGACGTAATGGTGACGTGTATAGTTATATTGTATTCAATACAATAGTACGTACATTGTTTACTAAGTGGAGAATGACAGTTTCTTCCGAGTGATACGTATCAAACCAAATCAATTGCTATTTATTCACATACATAGAAAACAATGACAAACAACGAAAATAATGTCAAATGTCATACGAAATTAATGTCAAAGTTGTATATTTAACCATAGTGTAATAATATACTCCTACTGGTATTCTCTTCCGACTGTGGCCTATGACTAGTCACGATATAATATATGTCACAGTGACAGCTCGCCATTTTATCGCTATTGTCGTGTCGCTCACATCTACAGCAAGTCTATAGCGTTCTTGTTGTTTAACTCGAAAATAATTAGAGAACAGTCATCGCAACTGATAACGTATTGTTAGGCAAAATCACGCGACACAGCTGTCAGAATACCAGGCGGATTATGTTATTATACCATGTATTTTACTATTAACTTTTACTTCGGAAGAGTCGAGGTTTATTGAGAAGAAATAGCATGAAACTCATTGAGACTCTTTAAATTAATATTGACAGCTTCATCAATTTACAAATTCTTTAATAGAATCTGTGGGAAGTGATTCAAAAAATACTAAAACGATTTAAGAATAATAGTGCAGTATTCTATGCACGTGCGGAAAGTAAACAAATATAATATTATAATTGTAGTAAATACAGATTTTTAATTATCTTACAGGCTATTACTTAGTTTATATATAAATTGTACCTAACTGGTGTATTGCACAAACAATAAGACAAATAAAAACATTTTAGAAATGGATTGTCTTACAACTTTCTCCGTTCTCATGATCACATAGGTGATAACATCTTTTCACTTATAAACAATATAATTATTCTGACATATTCCAGACACGATCATACTCCTTTAGTCGTATCCCTTCACTAACTTATAATTAAATGCTTAGATCATATAGACGAAATAACTGACTTTAGAACTAACCTTTATTTTGAGCAATTCACGTACACTGATCGTAGATGGGTGAAAATTTGAATTTGTATGTATTTTTTAATTCTGACTCATAATCAAACAAATTTTAAAAAAAATGTCAAATAAATTAAAAAAAAAAAGTTCGTGTGGACCACCCTTAACATTTAGAGTGATGAAAAATAGATGTTGTCCGATTCTCAGACCTACCCAATATGCACTCAAAATTTCATAAGAATCGGTCAAGCCGTTTCGGAGGAGTTCAAAGTTAACACCATGACACGAGAATTTTATATATTAGATATATATATAATAAAATAAATTATCTATGTTTTAATGTGTGATTACAGATAGATCGGGCGCGGCTCATCGGTGACATCGTAGTCTTAGTATAATTAGAGCTTTGAACGTGCCTTGAGGGTAGTCGGATATAGTAGTGCAATACATACATACATACACAACTGTTTCCATAACGAGTTTCATAACTACAAGTACAAATATAGTATTAGATCCAGTTATGCATATATGTATTGCTATAGTCTTTATGAATTTCCAACTGCAACAATATTATCTTTGGCCGTATTTTTGTATAACTGGTTTAATTAATTATATTGTGTATCATATAAAACATACAATGCCTTTTAAAGAAGTTTAAATAAAATTTAAACATAAAGTGCCTAACGTTTAGTAATAAGTTGGTTTTACACACGACCATAATTCTAAGGTTTTTTTTATTACTATATTAATTATTAAATGAAATCAACAAGTTAGCTAATGATGTTTATATAAAAATATATTTGAATCACATTTAGTCAATTAAAACCTATTTTCAATACCAATATATAATAATACCAACTTATCTGTGATGTGGCAAAAATATCAACTACGGTCGCCATAATGAAATGTCATTTGACTGTCAGTGTCTACTACTTTCGAGTGTTCCGTGTGTTTTACTGCGATACTTCTGAATTTTAAACGTTAAATATGCCCCGACTTTTGTGCACATTGGAATTAATTAGCAACACTGAAACGACGATGGCGACACCCATCAGTCACTGACCTCTAATATATAGCACTGGACTGGCGGCTGTCAAAGTGCTGTTGTGCCTGTTTGATATTCGCCATTATGGCGCTGTTGGCCATGTAGCGAGAGTCTGTGGTACTAAAACTAGTTATGACAACCTCAGCAAACATCGATAGATGGTGCAAAACTATTTACAAAAAAAATGTGTACTTTATTATGTTGATTCTTGAATAACACGGAAATCGAACGAAATTTATTCAAAATGCAAAAATACTTCAGAGTATTTTACGTTCCTTCGCAGCCATTTGTATTATACGTCAAAATTAGTTCTCTGGACGCTCGCGAGTGGAGCTTCAAATAGGCACAAAAAAAATTCTGTCAAACATATGGAACAGCCAGTCTAGTGATATTTATACAGATCAGTGTCATCAGTTCACAGATAAGTTGGTGGCACTGACTACTGTGGATGTTAAAAGTATAATTATTCAGTCTTATTCATTCCACATGTATCGTGTTTTATTAATTTTTTTGTGATATGTAAGAATAAGTAGTGTATATTTTATATGAACATACAGCATTTATTATATCCAAGTACATACAAGTTATAAATTTCTCATGAGAGAAGGTAATAAGGGTAGATTACTTATATAACAAATTATGTTAATTTTGACACTTTATGTCAGCTACTAATAGATAAGTGTTTTGGTATGGACAGTTCCTTCTGTCTCAGTTACTTTTAATTTTATTTACTATGAGCATTGGCAACAAGACCATCAGCTGAAACAAACAATATTATGACACATAATAATGCCCTGAACTAAAACAAGAATATTACAAACCTCCTTTTTTATTACATTCGTAATCAGGAAAATTATCTGTGTGTACGCACTGTATATATAATTGTACTTCATTAGTGTAACAAATTAAAGAACTTTAAGGCCGTTTGTCCACCGGCCGCCTGTCACTCGAGAACTGTGATCCCGTCCGCCGATATTTCGCTTAGTTCGGCGAAGTGGCGACAATACAAAACATATATTTCTTCTTTTCGTTCTACGTCTACGATATCATTGTCGCACCGCAATAGCTATAATAAATAAAAATTGCAAAGAAATTTAAAATTTTCTTTATATATTATATGCATAAATTCATTAGCTACTAATTCAGAACTTGTAGAAAGTAAAGAATGTTTTTGGGATAAAACTAAGGATGCGTCCAAAGATAAAATTTTGCGATAAAATGCATGGCACGATATTTGCCTCTCTAGGCACAAACAAGCAAGATAGCTACAAAGAACTGACTGAACCACAAACGATCGCCGTCATATCAAATTGATCTCGGCCAGTAATAATCTCGTTCTCGGTGACTGTGGCGGTGGACAAACGGTCTTAATGTAATGATGAATTGTTTATCCAGACATGTCGCGGTAAGACGAACGCAACATAACAAATTGAACATAAAATTCTGTAGTACATTGATTTTTTCGTTACAATAGTGACTCGTTCTTATGACAGTGTCACATCACTATTTAAGAAAAAATTTATATCACTTCACACTATACTAGATGAAAATTTATCGACCTAAGTAATTATCGCCTATTTAGTGTTGGAAAATTGTGACACTGTCATATGTTTTTCTAAACGCGCCCTATTGAATTCCACATTAATTCTACTAGTTATTATAAATCTTTTTCTCGTAAATTAATACGACCTTTGAAATATTTTGCATACATTCTACGTTGGATGAGGGTAGCGCTAGATTATTTTTAAATACGTCGTGTCTATCGTATATCTTAAATTCTTTTCTTCCCACTCTTCTGTGATATGAGTTATTTATCTATTCTACATATTACATTATTTATTTCCAACTCATATTATAGTGACTATCACACTCGGCCCTAACATTATTTCCAAAGCAGAGGTGGGTTTTCGTTTAAAGTCTAAGTACATATAATTACAAATATTTTTAAGTACAAAATGAAATTTAAAAGTACATCGACATATATACAAATTACATTTATTTTTATTTATAACATAGCGACGACATATTTTTATATCTCTGAAAATGTATGCTGTGATTTTCGTTTAAGTTGAATTAATTTATATGAAATCATTCCTTTGCAACTGGTAAGACTGGTGGACGGCGGCAGTATTGTTTTATCGGACAGTATTTACGATGTATTTACATTCCTTTGTGTCACGTTACGGTGGTTTAGTTATTAAATAAATAATGAAAGCGATGATAATAAATGTTCTGTTGTAATATTATCATCTTATGTTTTTTCTTGACATGAAATAAGTACAAAGTAATCATATTTATTATCAGTATCATCACTTAATAAGAAATGAGGGTAGACCAATAATTTCTAAACCACCGTACCATAATATGTAAGTGAAATTATTTCACAAACAGCTTTTATAGAGTAATTTATTATCTAGATAATAAAACATAGTATTATTTGAAAAGTGTGCCTTCATTAAAATGTTTTATGCTTTACCAAATCAATATAAGATTGTATTAGAATTATTAATGTTTTTTATTTAAATGTAATAGTTACTCTAGCGATGCTACCTTCCTGGCTTCTCTGAATTCAAATTCAAAATAGGACATGACATCACTTATTGAAAGTCAACAACTACCACCCATTTCAAAACGAATACATCAGACCTGAGAAGAACGGGCGCAACAAACTCAGCGGGCTTTTTTTTCGAAAAAATATGTTTACAAAGTAATATTGTACAATTTAAACTATTATTTAATAGCCTGAGGGCGGTGGCTCCACTCCCAATCTGTTGTATCATTAAGAAAGTCATTTATGTTATAGAAACCTTTATCACACAAACGTTTTTAAAGAATTCATTTGTATAACGTAATACTTTTGTTTTGAACCTTTTAATTTTTTTCTGGGACCTTGTTGTAAAAGCATATACTTACATCCCCACAAAAGACTTACTAACTCGACTTAGCCGAGTAGTAGTCATCACGAGGGCTGCACTAAAAGTAACGGGAATGGAATATTTCCACTGTTCCTGTCATATTAAAATCTGTTTAATTGATAACTCCTTGGTCTTAAAAATCGAATACCATTTATTTATTTAAAAAAATATTCTCGGTCTTGTCACAAGGTCTTTTCAAACTTGTTTAGTCGTTGAGAAAATGGAATTGACTCGAGAAAATTCTAGAGCGATGATTTATTGTGACTTTCGAAGTGGTTTAACACAACAACAGTGTGTTGATTGGTGACCGGATGATTTCTGCATATGGTGATGAAGCCCCATCCAAAACCACAATTTATCGCTGGTTTGCTGAATTTTAACGTGGACGTGTCAAGCTCAGTGATGATCCCCGTCAAGGTCGTCCAATAACTGCAGTCACCAAAAAAAACGTTGATGCTCTGCGTAAGCTGATTGAGGACGATCGACATGTGACATACCGCGAAATTCAGGCAACTTTAGACATTGGCATGAGTCAAATACAAATAATCTTGCATGAACAATTAGGTGTAAAAAAGTTGTTTTCCCGATGGATACCGCATTTGCTCTGTGGAGAGCAAAATGCGGCTCCTCAAATGCTGTATACAACATCGTATCAGGTGGCGAATCCTGAATATACGCGTACGAACCCGAAACAAAAAACCAGTCACGAGTTTGGGTGTTCAAAAATGAGTTAAAGCCAACAAAAATTGTTCGTTCACGGAGTGTTGCAAAAAAATGGTGGCCACGTTTGTCTCCAAAACCGGCCATGTTGCGACTATTCCTCTTGAGGGACAAATAACGGTTAATACAGAATAGTATGCTAGCATTTGTTTGCCACAGGTCGTTTCTGATCTCCGTAAAGAGCACACCACGATTAATACAATAATAATTAAAGACTTGCACGATATGGTGCTATGACATCAATTATTGAACTTATTATTTTAATAGAAATGCCTCATATATCAGCAGTTTTTTTCTATGTCTGGAGAATTAAAAGTTTTAATTATTTCTCCAGGGCTAACAAAACTAAAATTGAAAATTTGTTGACATTCTCTTACATTTTCTTGAAGAAGTGACTCGGCAACACTGGTGGAGGAGACAAGAGTGCTTGTGATAGAAACTGGAATGTCAGAAAAAAAATCTCAAAAGCAGTAGTAACTTCCTGCTGAGATTGAATTTTTGTATTGTTTATTAATAGATTGTATTCAATGTTGCGGTCTTTAACTCCAAGTTCATACATTCCAAGTCATCTTTATTTTATTCGGTGCATTTTTAATTATATGCTAATTATATGCATAGACTTTGCATAAAACAATTTTTCTAAATAATTTAGAGTATTTTTTAACATACTCTAGTAAAGATGCATCATGATTATACAGTCGCGAGCAAAAGTTTGGAATCACTTACTAGAAATTGGTTTCGCGCGATCATGCTTGCTAAATATTTTTTTAATTATCATAAAAATGAATCGTCATTTTAAAGATTCAACTGTCAACTTTAAATTGGTACCAAATTCCTTCAAATCGAGCCAATAGTTAAGGAGCTATCCCGGATTAAGTGAAGGAGGTAGGAAATATGGAAAAATAATGAATGAATAAAACAACAAAAATTAATAAATAATAATTTTATTTCGCCTTAAAATTAAGTGTCAGTACTTTGTGTACCTCCCCTCGCCTTAATAACTTCTCGAAGACGATTTTTCATAGACTTGAGCAGCTTCTGAATTGATTCTTGTGGGATACCTTCCCACTCCTCAATCATCACATTCCGGACACATGCTCTATTTCCGGGAGGGCGACCAACCGTCCCAGGGTGGTGTCGGGTTCCTCGTTCACAAGTCTCTCGTCAACAACGTAATTGAGGTGGCGAGCGTGTCGTACAAACAGGTTCGATCTTAACACATAGAAGAATTGCCGATAGTGTAGGTACAACCAGAACGGCATTTACAATAAGATAAAAGCCTATGGGTAATAGAAACAATATTAAGTTTAAAATACAAGGTAATAAATAGAAAATGTAAATTTTTGTGGTTTGTCTTGTAAAAGATGATGCAATCCAATTGAGCTCTTCCATTTGATTGAGATGTTCCATTTGATTAGACAATGAATATTAAACTAGGTATATCGAAAGTGTATTTGGAAAGCTGAAATAAACATAATGACTAAATGAAAACTACTATAATTAAATACACAAAATGAAACAAAAGGCTGAAATAAAAGAAGCTATAAATCATGATTGCTATATAGTACCTATTCATTATATATGCCATTCAAAATTACCCTAATGATGGAGATCAAACACATACTAAGTAAAAAAGGAACTAAACTAGTAAAACATAATTCCTTTGACTATTTCTCTAATGATTACATGTCGAAAAGTTAGACATGTAAGAAAGCGAGTCAGTAGTTACGCCGTGTTTCTCGTCTAAGGCGATTCAGACACGACCTTAAAATTTAAAAATATTCTTTGGACACGACTCCGGCTCAAGGTGACCCGGGTCGTTCGGACAACTTCGGTGGTTCGCACGTTAGCATAAATATGTTGTGTGGTGTATGCACTCATCGCTTGCACCTAACCGCTACAGAGACCTTTCAGCAATAACCTTAAGCTGGGGTTGCTACGTAAGTCACATGGCACTTCTCTATTCTTTTTACGCACCGTGGAAGCACAGGGCAATAGGAAAAGCAGGTCTTAGATTTTTCTAAACTTTCTCTTTGTTGTTTGTATTTTGCAAAGAATTCACAATATGACGTCATTACATCTAGCAATCGCGACTCGCTACTCTGTGGTTCAGAGTATTTACATCCTCTTTGCTGTGCTCGCGACTCGCAAGTCGCAAGTGAATTATGTGACATTTCAATTCGTTAGAGTAAAAGTTGTGCATTTCAAGTTGGTTTGTTGGATGTAGTGCTTAATTTCTCTTTGGGTTTTGAGTTATTGTGTCAGTTTATATTTTGATTTTTGGTGCTATTTTTGTCCAAACACTTTTGATTATATGCAGTTTATGTACCATTATTATGTAAATATTAAAGACTGAAGTTCATAAGCTAAGAATATTATACCTTTCTAACTAAATAAAACTATTTGTTAGCTATAATGAATGTGATTTCACGTGTGATTATAATAACATTGTTTATTGTTACCAAAACAAACTGTTTACCTTATGACGGTAAGTTGGTTTTTTTTCAGCAATTTATAAACAGTTACTAAACTTTCAATATATTTTCTCAATAATAACAAAATATACGTAATTTTAGTGCATTGGCTTGGGGGACCTACAACAATAGAGAGAGACATTTCACCTACGAAACAAACTGTTGATATTTATTGTTACTCAGGTTCTGCAAAGAATTTGTTAACTTTATGGCAAACAGTTAAGGTAATAAAATTGAATTAATTAATACAATCTTAACACTAATCATAGTGAACTGTTATTTAACCATCCACATACGATCTTAAAAATCATATTACTTAATTTATTGTTGACATAATTACACGCACATTATCAATAACGCTAAAAAGACAATTAATTTGACTGATAGTAAACTTACCAATCTTATTATTAAACAGCGATTACAATTTAAAACTATGAGAAATGTTATTTTGAAGCAATTTCTAAGGTATGAATCTTGAACAAAGAGATTTTATTTCCAGTTAAGACTTATTTAATTTACACATAACACAATATGTATAACTCCATTCAAAAGTTACTTTTTAAATAATTTCGGTCTTCAATTGTTAAATGTATTTATAATTGTAATTATAATATGTATAAACATCTATCAAACTAAACTAATTGGCAAAGTTATCTAAAAAAGCAATAAGCATAGAGCTAGTGGGACATTTTATATGATATATTACAATTATGTAACATTTGAATGTGTGCTTCAATGAATTCGAATGATTTGATATTTATTAAAGAGGTAGTTATAGGAATATTCCCTTGCAAGACATTTTCTTTCTTATTTATTTGATACTAAAAACACTATAGAATAAATTGTAGTGTTTCAACAGAAATTTTATTTTATTTTATTAGGGTTGACAACAGCTTAGTACAAAATAATCACTTATAGTTAAATACAAAAACATAGCCAATTATAGTCTACCACAGTTTACCCAATGGAAGGAACAGCAGTGTTTACAATAATAAAGAAAAAAATGAACAATGAATAACACACAATCAGAGAAATTAAAAAAAAAAGTATTTAGTGCCTGTGTTGGTTTCACAATGGATTATATGTATAAGTCTGAAAAATGAATATAAATAAGAGAAAAACATGATACATACACAGATTCACAGATTAAATAGTACAATACATACATTTAATAGTTTAATCTATTAATAAATAAATAAAGATATTTGCTACAAATGAGATTTCTCTACAATACTTTTTATGGTGTGGTTTTTAAAGGTCAACCTAGAACCGTAGAATGGATCTTTGAAGGATTTATTATATACATTTGTACAACAAGTGAGAACACTGTTCTGAAATAACTAAAACTTAATAGTGCATATAGAAGATATACATAACATTTAATATTGGTGTGCTTAATTTTGTTTTCAGTTTAATGTAAAGCTAAAGAATGATGAATTTATTCAATATCTTGGTGATAACCCAGAGCAAGTATATAATGATTATACAGAAGACAGCTATGGCTGGGCAGTTGGAAATCCATTTCAAAAGTCATCCAAAAGTGTAAGCCTTAACATCTTTACACCAACTTGTATGGCAATAAACACTAAACACAAACATGCCATTGAGTTACAAATTCAGAGTAAGTAAAGCACCAATTTCATATTTAAACCCATTTTTTTAAGCTATTGCATAGCTTCTATTGCGGGCCTTGAGCGTGGAGACCGAATCCAGAAATTCCGTAACGAAAATAACCTAACACTTAATTACTAGATGTATGTAGATATTTCGCGACGGTCATTTCAGTTGCCGTGGAACAGCTGTTATCACATATGCTTTTTGTGCAGAAGGTCCCAGGTTCGAGCCTGGGGTACGTCTTGATTTTTATTTAGTTTCTTTATTTTTTTTATCACATTTTTTTATTTTTTATTATTATGACAAGCATTTTTATTAAGTTTCACCTGTCCCGTTGTCTGTCTGTAATCAAATCTTGCAAGTTAAATTTTACTCACTTACCGTTTTCTTTTTTTTTTTAATTAATTTTATTAAAAAAATGCTGCATAAATAAAATAAATAAATAATTATAATTGCATAAGTTGATAAAAAATGCTATGCAATAGCTTTACCGTGGCAGTCCCCGAGTGCCACACATCTTTTTATTTTCTTTTTTTTTGTAGATTTTATTAATAATAATAATTATATTGACACACTGTTACACAATGTATCTTGCCCTAAACTAGGCAAAGCCTGTACTATGGGCACAAGACAAAATATTTAATACAATATACATACTTAAACATACATATATACACATAAAACACCCATGACTCGGAAAGAAACATCCATATTCATTATATAAATTTGTGCACCTACCGGGATTCGGCCCGGGACCTCCAGCTCAGTAGGCAGGGTCACTAACCATTAGGCTATAGGGGGTCGTCATCATTATTATTTTAAGGGAAATCAATGTAAAAAGTTATGATGTTGGTAGAAACATAAAGTTTTGTGGAACACCCAAACAAACTCAGATATAATTTTATCAGAATTATAATGAGATGAGCTATAAAACAGATTTATTAGTGTTATGTTAATATCATAGAGTTCTAAATAAGGTAATAGAAATGTTATTCTTAATTCCTTGTGGGACAACTGTCACAAATAAAAATCCATTTATTTTTTATGAAATACAGTAATCTTAATGAAAACTTATATTTATAATTTTTTAATTAAAGTTTCAGCAACTAACTAAATACGAATTTGAGTTGAAATGACTGCCTTTGTATAATGCAAATCTTTAATTAATACAAGGAAAGAGAAATTAAGTCACTGCTTGTTCTAGAGGTTTCTTAAGTGACTTGATGTTGGAGTGTTTCTTGATCAGCCCATATCTTATAAAATTAAAAATAGCTTGTAATCCAAGGTGTTCTGATCTGGGCTACAAAAGAACCAGTCTTGTTCTGATTGTAGACTTCTGGTCAAGCTTGGGAAATTCATGCCTTGTGGCCCTGCACAGTTATGCTGGAAAGGCCATGATACTATTTAAAAAATGTCATGCTCTAAGGTTTACAATAGGTATGATCTACAAAAGTATCCTAATATACTTTGGGTGAAGTTTTCACTCGTTTTTCACAAACATAAAGCTAGAGACAAGAAGACATCCCAAACAAACCACAACTGACAGAGGATGATAACTAGAGACTGGATTATATGCTACAAAATATGCACGAAAATCCATAAAAAGAGCCAAAATATGCATACAATTCAACCGAAAAAAATATATTTTTAAATATTTATTTTTATTTTATATAGGTTTATACTGACAATCGTATTTGTGAAAAAAACTATTACAAGATATACCTACTTAGGTAACAATAAAATTTAAGATTTACCTTTAAAAATTAGTACCTACTTTTCTAAATGTTCTGTAGACAAATTGTGTCTATGATCGCTTAGTAAATTCTTGTAAGCGGAAAAGGAGTGTTCCACTCCTACTGAGGTTACTGGCCAGAATTTAAATTTGAGTGCAATGTCTGGGCCTACTATGAAAAGCTTCGAACGATGAGCGAGATCGAGCTTAAATATGCATAATTATTTTTTTTTCTCTAAAATATGCAACCACCACTGAAAAGGTACTAAATATGTAAAAGCATATACAATATGCATTTGCATATAATCCGGTCTCTAATGATAACCATTTTGCACTATCGTTATACACTTTGTCATGTCTTATTGTTAGGTTGTACACAAAAAAGTGGGAACCTTGATTTGCCTTAATGATATTTTTTCTTTGCTTTTTTTTATGGAATAGGAGGACAAACGAGCGTACGGGTCACCTGGTGTTAAGTGATCACCGCCGCCCACATTCTCTTGCAACACCAGAGGAATCACAAGAGCGTTGCCGGCCTTTAGGGGAGGTGTACACGCTTTTTTTGAAGGTACCCATGTCGTATCGTCCCGGAAACACCGCACAAGGAAGCTCATTCCACAGCGTTGTAGTACGCGGAAAAAGCTCCTTGAAAAACGCACTGTGGAGGACCGCCACGCATCCAGATGGTGGGGATGATATCTTAACTTGTGGCGAGTCGTGCGAAGGTGAAATTCGGCGGCAAGAATCAGGTTAAACAGCTCTTCGGAACACTCCCCGTGATAAATGCGGTAGAAGATACACAATGAAGCGACGTCTCTACGCAACGCCAAGTGATCCAGCCGTTCGCAGAGCACTGGGTCCCCGACAGTTCGAGCTGCTCTGCGTTGCACGCGGTCAAATGGATAGAGCTGATACTGGGGTGCGCCAGACCAGAGATGACAGCAATACTCCATGTGTGGCCGGACCTGCGCTTTGTAGAGCGCTAGAATGTGGGCCGGCTTGAAGTATTGTCGTGCTCTATTGATGACGCCCAGCTTCTTCTTCTTCTTGCTTATTTCTTTCTGTGAATTCTGGCTTTTATAGACCTGATTGACTTCAGCAGAGCATCTATTGCTTTATTAACTATTGTATATGAATGATTAATAATTTTTAAAACTACAGTTTAGTCAAAAAAAAATTTCAGATTCAGATGATGTGAATTATTTTGAATTATAGTTACAGGTTGTGGAAGATTTCGCACAGCTAGATATATGTATATATCTAATTCCTATCCACAGTTCCAAACAATATTAAAACACTAACTACTCGCTGGTGAACTATTAGTCACTTGTGAGGCATCTCAAATGCGACATAGTCACTTCTAGTAATGAGATACCAAATTAGATTTTTATGTAATTACATATTATGTAAATATAAAATTTTAGAAAAGCTTATATGTGTAGCCTGAATAGAGAGGCTTATAATTTTCGTCCAAGGTATTTCTCATGTGTTTGATGACAAACATACCTAACTGTCTGGCAATTCCATAAAAATGTGTACCTGATACTCCTTATGGAATAATTACAGTTGCAACACAAAATACAAATGTTAATGAATTTGTTAAATTACAAATACACGTTATTCCTGATCATTTGGGTCAAAATAATACTTAATTAATGTTTTTATAATAGAAAGTAGTTCAAAAATCATTAACATAGATATTCTACTTCAATTACTTTCTAAACATATTAATGATACAAGTCTTTTAGATAAACAAATATTCATAATTTTTTTTGTATGGAAAAGAATAAGAACCTAGCGAACGGGTCAGCTCATGTTAAGTGATCACCGCCAATCACACAATCCCGTAACACCTGAGGAATCACAGGCCGTTGCCGACCTTTAAGGAAAGTGTACTCGCTTTATTTGAAGGTACCCATGTCGTACCGTCCCGGAAACACCGCAAATGGAAGCTCATTCCACAGCTTTGTGGTGTGTGGAATAAGTTCCTTGAAAACTTCACTGCGGAGGACCGCCACACACCCAGATGGTGGGGATGATGTCCTAAATTGTGGCGTGTCGTGCGAAGGTGGAATTTGGCAGCAGAAATCAGGTGAAACAGCTCTTCGGAACACTCCCATAAATGCGATAGAATACACTCAATGATGCGACGTCTTTGCGTAACGCCAGGTGATCGAGCCGTTCACAGAGCACGGGGTCCTACACAATTCGAGCAGCTCTGTGTTGCACGCGGTCAAATAGTTCGAGCTGATACTGGGGTGCGCCAGAATTTTTGACGCTCATATTCTTCAAAGCCAATTTGGCTTTGAATGCAAAATTGGCAATCGCTTGAAATTTCAAGACCCATTATTCCCATACTAGCAACATTAGTAACACCATTACTCTGAATATTTGTCCGAAGCATAATCTATGTAACATTACATTAGTAGGTATAGCCCCTTATAAACTGTATTAATTTTTGTTCAAACATAATATTAACAACTTAAAAATAAATAAAAATATACGTCTTTTTTTTACTGTGTACTGTGTGTAATATTCAGGAACTGTTGTTTTAATTCCAGGAGTGGATATATGGAGAGTGTTTCTCATGGTGGCTGGTATCACACTGATATGTGCCTCTCGATTGCTAAGTGGCAACCCTGTGTTTTTCTACTTATGTGGCATAACTGTCGGGATATCTGCTTCCTTTATGATCATACTGTATTACATAAGCAAGCTGTTGCCTAAGGTATGCATACTTAGTAGACATCACAAAGAGTATTCTATAATTATAGATTTAAACATCTCAAACATCAGGCACATTCAATCGGAGAATATTCAACTTTACCATGTTGATTGCTTCACTCAGCTACTCTGTGGAATTATCTGGGGGCTACCATATTCCTTTACCTTAATACAAATAATATGACTCAGGGACTGCCAGAGTTTGACTATACTCTCGCTTAAAGGCTGCAGCATATCGTTAAGACATTTGGCACAACATATTATGTGCATGGTTGGTGACATACGTTTTTGGTTTGTATGGCTAACCTAACTTATAATGATGTTATATATAATATAGACAGTCATTAAAAAAGTACATCTTAGGGCTATAGATTATAGAATAAAAATTATTAAATTAAAACCACAATTATTAAATAACAAACCAGAATGAGTAATAAATTCTTAGAACTAACTAATTAAATAATACAATTTATTGCTAAAACGAAAAAGTTACTATGTGGCAGCGAATGTCACCAAATAGAGCTAACTCAGTAATAAACTGCAATGGCGGGGCGCCAATGCAGCACTGGTTTTCAAATTATTGAGATCTGGAGTAGCAGCGACTAGTATTTTTTTTTAATTGGGACACCATGTTGGAGCAACCGCTACCAACAAAATGTATACAGTTCTATAGAGTTTCTCACCTGGAGTCCGTTTGGTGGCGTGACCAGCTCCGACACTTCATGACTGGTGTCTACTTTGGGAGCTTACGGACACAACGGTTCCGCGACTGGTCGCGCCACCGTTATAGGAATTATAGGTAGATGCTAAAATTAGATGTTATATTTACAGAAAAAAAATCTAGGTAATGTACATATTTACAACGAAATATTACCTATTGATATAAATGTACTTAGAAATTGAACTAGGCCATAATTTGTACAACTTTGAATTGTTTTTTTTTAAAGAACTCTCAATGTAATGCAGGGAGAGTTTCTTGTGGAGATCTTTCGGGGCGCCATTTTTGTCTGAAGCGGTGGTAGTGTTAAATTTTATTCACCATTAAACTTTATAAGCTATATAGTGCAAGTTAGGATGAATTAAAAATTATTAATCCTTATATAAATTTATCCTTATATTAATTTATCCTTACTAAAGGAATCATTTTCAGTTTCATATCTAAATTGCATTTAATAAATAAATGTTATGTTAATGTTCCACATCAAATTATAGGTAATTATTACTTTTAAAATAATGCTAATATAGTATAAATATCCGAGGAATAGAAAAATAACTAAAAACCGTAGATGATGCAATGCTCAAAAGAAAAAAATAACAATTCAGGGTCCTCCTGAAAACAAAATCTAATATCATGAAAAAGTGCTTACACACAAGTTTATTGAAAAAGTCTACGTCAGCTCTTGTGTGACCATAGGGGGCAAAGATAATTAAAATGTAATTATTTCAGAAAACTCTGACATATGGAATTCTCATTGGCGGGTGGACAGTGGGCGTGTATATATTCCACCAGCTATGGGAGAACCTCCGCAGTATCGTGGCCGGCTACCAGGCCTACATGTTCTGGTACACATTCATGGCCGGCTTCATAAGTTTCGTCATTTGCTACAGAATCGGTCCGCCCAAGAACCAGCGGAGCAAGAACCTCGTGATGTGGACATTACAGGTAATTTTTTGATGTCATACTTCGTTAGGCGTGTTATGTAACAGGTTGAAGTTGGTTCCTAAATTTTTCTGACGTTTGCGTCATTCGTTTTTTTTTTTTTGGTTTCTTCGTTCATTATTAGGACAGGCAAAGGGTTCAAGCCCATACAGCCGTATTCATTATCTAATAATTAATTGTCAAAGAAAACTTTGCAAGATTTATACAAAATTGTTCTTTCTACAAACATAGAATAGCGCGAGGAATAAATCATTTTAATGATTTTTGTTTTGTTACGCCAAAGAAGTATAACTTCTTGCGTGCATACATAAGTACACACACACTTTTATTGTATCATTGACAGGTGATGTAGTCACCTTCAATGTTGAGCTGTCAATGATTTCAATTAACTTTATCAATAGGGATTGAAGAAGTCTATGTAGAAGAATGATATTTTTTGATCTTGTTGAAAATGGCAAAGATAGACCCTAAAAACTTTGGTCATACATACAAAGTATAATCATATCTGTCTTCTGCAGGGGTCGGCTCAGATTACAGACCATATTTTGCCTTGCTTTTTATGATAATAAGGAACGAGATGAGCAGGATGTTCAGGTGATGTAAATTGATACGGCCTGTCCGTTTCAATGCAGTGCCGCTCAGGGTATTTGAAAAACCTAGAAAGCCGCACTACAACTGCGCTCGTCATCTTGAGACATGATGTTAATTCTCATTTGCCCAGTTATTTCACTAGCTACGGCGCCCTTCAGACCGAAACACAATAATGTTTTAACATTACTGCTTACGGCAGAAAAAGGCGCCGTTGTGGTAACCATAATCTAGCCGGCATCCGCTGCAAAGGAGGCTTCCACTGGTAAATCCTCTTTTACAGTCCTCAATCTGATTGTGGAAGGTACTTCTGGGTCCACCTTTCCCACTACTTCATCTCAGTCAATATAATGGTATGGCTTCCAATTCGCGTCTCCATGCTTAAATATTTTTCGCCGATAAGACACATGAGTCCCACTCGCGGACGCCATTTACAGGCGAGTGTGGAGCCGGTATTAATATGTGTAATTAAGAGAGAAACTATTCAAGTACACAAATAAAATTTGAAAACTGAATTTTATGAACGATGCGGGACTCTCGAACCCACGCGTTCATTAAATTCACCCACCTCTCGCGTTCTGTGCGAGTGATTTTCCAACTGAGCTGACCGTTCGACGAGTAGTTCGAGTGACGTATCGTCATAAAATCTTGAATGCTTTGTTCAACTCTCAGGTTGTGGCTCCATCTACAGGATCTACTTTACAGTTGATAACCTGCTCAACCCCAATATTTGCATATAAGGAAATTGACTTCAGATGTCACTCTTGCAAATCTAAATAATTTGTTATATTTTTAAAGTGATAACCCTCACTTCTAGGATTAATACAAAAATAAAGTTTTATGTTAAATATTCCAGATAGTTGGTTCGTTTGTGACGTTCTTCAGCAGCCAATACCAGGAGGCGTCCGCCGCGATTGTCATAACCGCGTTAGTCGTCAAATACTTCCCACAGCGGTGGCTGCATCTCATACAAGGATATTGGTAATTATTAATTTAATTTAACATATTTCATACTAAACAATATGAACACTTATGAATTAACAATATGTATAACTTAACATATTTGTGTACTATCAAATAAAATTTAAAAAGTTTATAGTAGACTTCCACCCAGACATCACATCAAAATGGATATTCTTATCGCACTAATTTGACGCTGGTTGCGCACATACACGTGACTTGCAATAAACTTGCCTCATGGAGCTCATTTTTTAATCAACTACCATCACTCTTTCCAAATCGATACGACTTAGGAACACTTAAAACACCGGCACCCGACTGCAGGCAGGTGTTCTTGGGCAGGAGTATTTATTTATTTACTATTTTGTGAGCTTCTGATCGCTTTCTTTCTATAGGTATACAACATGCGTGGTGAGACACTAACCATTTTTAAGGAGAGTACTCGTTACAATTATGAAAAAGAATATACAATATGGATTGCATATAAATTTATGAAAATACAAGTATTTGTTATAAAGTGAAAACTTCTTAACAAATACTTGCATAGTACTCCCGAAGTGCAAATCATTATTTTTTTTTCTTAAATATCCTCAAGTTTTACTAGGTGTCTTACTAGTCTAGTCATGCTGTATAATAATATGTTTAAAAAGTAATATAAAAACTAGTTCTAGAAAAGATAAATAAATATCCTCGTCAATGTTATGCAGGCGAAGAAAATTCCCGCCTAAACCGCGGCTTTTGACGAGTGAAGAATACTACGAGGAAGGTGCGAGGGAGACGAAGCACGCGCTTGACGAGCTGCGGAAGTACTGCTCAAGCCCGGACTGTGCGCAGTGGCGGGTGATGTTGAAGCTGCACGACGCTAAACGGTGTGTATAGTGTGTTTATCACAACATGTACTGCTGAGCTGTACGCAGTGGCGGGTGATGTTGAAGCTGCACGACGCTAAACGGTGTGTATAGTGTGTTTATCACAACATGTACTGCTGAGCTGTACGCAGTGGCGGGTGATGTTGAAGCTGCACGACGCTAAACGGTGTGTATAGTGTGTTTATCACAACATGTACTGCTGAGCTGTACGCAGTGGCGGGTGATGTTGAAGCTGCACGACGCTAAACGGTGTGTATAGTGTGTTTATCACAACATGTACTGCTGAGCTGTACGCAGTGGCGGGTGATGTTGAAGCTGCACGACGCTAAACGGTGTGTATAGTGTGTTTATCACAACATGTACTGCTGAGCTGTACGCAGTGGCGGGTGATGTTGAAGCTGCACGACGCTAAACGGTGTGTATAGTGTGTTTATCACAACATGTACTGCTGAGCTGTACGCAGTGGCGGGTGATGTTGAAGCTGCACGACGCTAAACGGTGTGTATAGTGTGTTTATCACAACATGTACTGCTGAGCTGTACGCAGTGGCGGGTGATGTTGAAGCTGCACGACGCTAAACGGTGTGTATAGTGTGTTTATCACAACATGTACTGCTGAGCTGTACGCAGTGGCGGGTGATGTTGAAGCTGCACGACGCTAAACGGTGTGTATAGTGTGTTTATCACAACATGTACTGCTGAGCTGTACGCAGTGGCGGGTGATGTTGAAGCTGCACGACGCTAAACGGTGTGTATAGTGTGTTTATCACAACATGTACTGCTGAGCTGTACGCAGTGGCGGGTGATGTTGAAGCTGCACGACGCTAAACGGTGTGTATAGTGTGTTTATCACAACATGTACTGCTGAGCTGTACGCAGTGGCGGGTGATGTTGAAGCTGCACGACGCTAAACGGTGTGTATAGTGTGTTTATCACAACATGTACTGCTGAGCTGTACGCAGTGGCGGGTGATGTTGAAGCTGCACGACGCTAAACGGTGTGTATAGTGTGTTTATCACAACATGTACTGCTGAGCTGTACGCAGTGGCGGGTGATGTTGAAGCTGCACGACGCTAAACGGTGTGTATAGTGTGTTTATCACAACATGTACTGCTGAGCTGTACGCAGTGGCGGGTGATGTTGAAGCTGCACGACGCTAAACGGTGTGTATAGTGTGTTTATCACAACATGTACTGCTGAGCTGTACGCAGTGGCGGGTGATGTTGAAGCTGCACGACGCTAAACGGTGTGTATAGTGTGTTTATCACAACATGTACTGCTGAGCTGTACGCAGTGGCGGGTGATGTTGAAGCTGCACGACGCTAAACGGTGTGTATAGTGTGTTTATCACAACATGTACTGCTGAGCTGTACGCAGTGGCGGGTGATGTTGAAGCTGCACGACGCTAAACGGTGTGTATAGTGTGTTTATCACAACATGTACTGCTGAGCTGTACGCAGTGGCGGGTGATGTTGAAGCTGCACGACGCTAAACGGTGTGTATAGTGTGTTTATCACAACATGTACTGCTGAGCTGTACGCAGTGGCGGGTGATGTTGAAGCTGCACGACGCTAAACGGTGTGTATAGTGTGTTTATCACAACATGTACTGCTGAGCTGTACGCAGTGGCGGGTGATGTTGAAGCTGCACGACGCTAAACGGTGTGTATAGTGTGTTTATCACAACATGTACTGCTGAGCTGTACGCAGTGGCGGGTGATGTTGAAGCTGCACGACGCTAAACGGTGTGTATAGTGTGTTTATCACAACATGTACTGCTGAGCTGTACGCAGTGGCGGGTGATGTTGAAGCTGCACGACGCTAAACGGTGTGTATAGTGTGTTTATCACAACATGTACTGCTGAGCTGTACGCAGTGGCGGGTGATGTTGAAGCTGCACGACGCTAAACGGTGTGTATAGTGTGTTTATCACAACATGTACTGCTGAGCTGTACGCAGTGGCGGGTGATGTTGAAGCTGCACGACGCTAAACGGTGTGTATAGTGTGTTTATCACAACATGTACTGCTGAGCTGTACGCAGTGGCGGGTGATGTTGAAGCTGCACGACGCTAAACGGTGTGTATAGTGTGTTTATCACAACATGTACTGCTGAGCTGTACGCAGTGGCGGGTGATGTTGAAGCTGCACGACGCTAAACGGTGTGTATAGTGTGTTTATCACAACATGTACTGCTGAGCTGTACGCAGTGGCGGGTGATGTTGAAGCTGCACGACGCTAAACGGTGTGTATAGTGTGTTTATCACAACATGTACTGCTGAGCTGTACGCAGTGGCGGGTGATGTTGAAGCTGCACGACGCTAAACGGTGTGTATAGTGTGTTTATCACAACATGTACTGCTGAGCTGTACGCAGTGGCGGGTGATGTTGAAGCTGCACGACGCTAAACGGTGTGTATAGTGTGTTTATCACAACATGTACTGCTGAGCTGTACGCAGTGGCGGGTGATGTTGAAGCTGCACGACGCTAAACGGTGTGTATAGTGTGTTTATCACAACATGTACTGCTGAGCTGTACGCAGTGGCGGGTGATGTTGAAGCTGCACGACGCTAAACGGTGTGTATAGTGTGTTTATCACAACATGTACTGCTGAGCTGTACGCAGTGGCGGGTGATGTTGAAGCTGCACGACGCTAAACGGTGTGTATAGTGTGTTTATCACAACATGTACTGCTGAGCTGTACGCAGTGGCGGGTGATGTTGAAGCTGCACGACGCTAAACGGTGTGTATAGTGTGTTTATCACAACATGTACTGCTGAGCTGTACGCAGTGGCGGGTGATGTTGAAGCTGCACGACGCTAAACGGTGTGTATAGTGTGTTTATCACAACATGTACTGCTGAGCTTTACGCAGTGGCGGGTGATGTTGAAGCTGCACGACGCTAAACGGTGTGTATTGTGTGTTTATCACAACATGAACTGCTGAGCTTTACGCAGTGGCGGGTGATGTTGAAGCTGCACGACGCTAAACGGTGTGTATTGTGTGTTTATCACAACATGAACTGCTGAGCAGTGGTGAGTGATGTTGAAGATGCACGATGCTAAACGGTGTGTATTGTGTGTTTATCACAACATGTACTGCTGAGCTTTACGCAGTGGCGGGTGATGTTGAAGCTGCACGACGCTAAACGGTGTGTATTGTGTGTTTATCACAACATGAACTGCTGAGCTGTACGCAGTGGTGAGTGATGTTGAAGATGCACGATGCTAAACGGTGTGTATTGTGTGTTTATCACAACATGTACTGCTGAGCTTTACGCAGTGGCGGGTGATGTTGAAGCTGCACGACGCTAAACGGTGTGTATTGTGTGTTTATCACAACATGAACTGCTGAGCAGTGGTGAGTGATGTTGAAGATGCACGATGCTAAACGGTGTGTATTGTGTGTTTATCACAACATGAACTGCTGAGCTGTACGCAGTGGTGAGTGATGTTGAAGCTGCACGATGCTAAACGGTGTGTATTGTGTGTTTATCACAACATGTACTGCTGAGCTTTACGCAGTGGCGGGTGATGTTGAAGCTGCACGACGCTAAACGGTGTGTATTGTGTGTTTATCACAACATGAACTGCTGAGCACTGGTGAGTGATGTTGAAGATGCACGATGCTAAACGGTGTGTATTGTGTGTTTATCACAACATGAACTGCTGAGCTGTGGTGAGTGATGTTGAAGATGCACGATGCTAAACGGTGTGTATTGTGTGTTTATCACAACATGTACTGCTGAGCTGTACGCAGTGGCGGGTGATGTTGAAGCTGCACGACGCTAAACGGTGTGTATAGTGTGTTTATCACAACATGTACTGCTGAGCTTTACGCAGTGGCGGGTGATGTTGAAGCTGCACGACGCTAAACGGTGTGTATTGTGTGTTTATCACAACATGAACTGCTGAGCTTTACGCAGTGGCGGGTGATGTTGAAGCTGCACGACGCTAAACGGTGTGTATAGTGTGTTTATCACAACATGTACTGCTGAGCTGTACGCAGTGGCGGGTGATGTTGAAGCTGCACGACGCTAAACGGTGTGTATAGTGTGTTTATCACAACATGTACTGCTGAGCTGTACGCAGTGGCGGGTGATGTTGAAGCTGCACGACGCTAAACGGTGTGTATAGTGTGTTTATCACAACATGTACTGCTGAGCTGTACGCAGTGGCGGGTGATGTTGAAGCTGCACGACGCTAAACGGTGTGTATAGTGTGTTTATCACAACATGTACTGCTGAGCTTTACGCAGTGGCGGGTGATGTTGAAGCTGCACGACGCTAAACGGTGTGTATTGTGTGTTTATCACAACATGAACTGCTGAGCTTTACGCAGTGGCGGGTGATGTTGAAGCTGCACGACGCTAAACGGTGTGTATTGTGTGTTTATCACAACATGAACTGCTGAGCAGTGGTGAGTGATGTTGAAGATGCACGATGCTAAACGGTGTGTATTGTGTGTTTATCACAACATGTACTGCTGAGCTTTACGCAGTGGCGGGTGATGTTGAAGCTGCACGACGCTAAACGGTGTGTATTGTGTGTTTATCACAACATGAACTGCTGAGCTGTACGCAGTGGTGAGTGATGTTGAAGATGCACGATGCTAAACGGTGTGTATTGTGTGTTTATCACAACATGTACTGCTGAGCTTTACGCAGTGGCGGGTGATGTTGAAGCTGCACGACGCTAAACGGTGTGTATTGTGTGTTTATCACAACATGAACTGCTGAGCAGTGGTGAGTGATGTTGAAGATGCACGATGCTAAACGGTGTGTATTGTGTGTTTATCACAACATGAACTGCTGAGCTGTACGCAGTGGTGAGTGATGTTGAAGATGCACGATGCTAAACGGTGTGTATTGTGTGTTTATCACAACATGTACTGCTGAGCTTTACGCAGTGGCGGGTGATGTTGAAGCTGCACGACGCTAAACGGTGTGTATTGTGTGTTTATCACAACATGAACTGCTGAGCAGTGGTGAGTGATGTTGAAGATGCACGATGCTAAACGGTGTGTATTGTGTGTTTATCACAACATGAACTGCTGAGCTGTACGCAGTGGTGAGTGATGTTGAAGATGCACGATGCTAAACGGTGTGTATTGTGTGTTTATCACAACATGAACTGCTGAGCAGTGGTGAGTGATGTTGAAGATGCACGATGCTAAACGGTGTGTATTGTGTGTTTATCACAACATGAACTGCTGAGCTGTACGCAGTGGTGAGTGATGTTGAAGATGCACGATGCTAAACGGTGTGTATTGTGTGTTTATCACAACATGAACTGCTGAGCAGTGGTGAGTGATGTTGAAGATGCACGATGCTAAACGGTGTGTATTGTGTGTTTATCACAACATGAACTGCTGAGCTGTACGCAGTGGCGGGTGATGTTGAAGCTGCACGACGATAACTCCATACAAGCATATCTGTTCTATTCGTTCCTGTGTCTAATGTTCGTATTAATGCCTATAGACAACATGTTGGGTTTTGTTGCAATTGAGTTGAGAGTTTCTTGCATCATTCTTCTCAGGTCTGAGGCACACTTTTTCGAATGGGTGGCGGTAGTTATCAATAAGTGTTTTAAATCCTATATCGAATAAAATTATTTAAATATGCATATAATTTTTTTGCTTTACATATTATCAAATAAATTGATAATTTATGTAACTACCCACATTTATTTAACCTCACATTTAAAAAAAATATGTAAACTAGTATTTTCACAACTTTGGATAACTGAAGTTAGCTTGTATTAGGACAAGAAGAATTGAGAATAGCCCAGAAGGACTGAGGCCTGCCTTCAAACTTACGACGGGAAGAAATGTCCACACCACCACTAACCCTTCCCGAACTAATCGGTGCGTACAGACCTATATTTTCTATATTATTATATTTTCAAAACATAGCAACACCTGTTTTAGAATAAAAACCAATTTGAATTGTGCAGACACAGCTAAAAGGTTCATCTGATATACCAATTTTAATCCTTGCTGGCAAAACACAATATTTTCAAAACTAGTTTTTGCTTGTAATAATTTTAAATATTTCCTTTCCACAGCTTTGCAAGTTTTGTCGAAGGCAACTCTCACCTCAGCGATGATGAAGTAATAGACTACGAGTCGTATGCATTCTCTATGGAGCGGACCAAACCCATTGCCAACTCAACAAGGAATAACCTGGAAATATCCGATGATGACTCCTCCGTTGACGATGAAGACTTATGAGTGTGGGTCGTGCCTTTGAAGGAATGTGACGAAAGTTCATGATATCGGTTACTGTGAACAACCCATCCATCACCAGGAATAGATAATTCTACTTTTAGAATTTTAATGTTTGAGAAAATTCTTGGTGGCAGGATTGTGTAGGTAATTGATTATTTGCATAAGCAATCAAATAGTTTATTGTAAATAAACCCAATACTGGAAGCTTCTGAGAATCTGCCATTGAGATGATGACCCTCACTCAACCATGAATAATTGTCATTCTAATATTATTTAATGTATAGATAAGGTGATCTCACATTATGGCATAATAGTTTACAATCTTCTATTTTCTGCTTGTTTTCTCTTTATTGATTCTCAATTTCTCATATCTTCAGGATTTCTTTTAGCACAAAATGAATTAAATAAAATAACATTTTGTTAGTAAGTCTTTATTTAATTATATTATATGTTTTAATAAATAGCACCAATGGTGTAATAATTTATTAATATAAGGTCACTTGATTTCATTACTTATAATATTGTAAGACTGTTTTGAGTTTGTGATTATAAAATTGAATTAAATTATAAACTATCTTTTATTTAACCTACTCTATTTATTATTAGTAACATACAAGGCAATGGCACTACATACTAGAGAACACATATTAGTTATAAAAACACATATAAGGTTTTACGAATGTTTTGAGTTTTCTAGCGAGTCAACATCTCCTGAGGATGCCTCGTGTAGAGGCGAAACACGTGTCGAATTGTTTAAAGACAAATAATGGCGGAATTAACACTAAAGAAAACTCAAAACATTTGGATAATAATTGATTTCCGCAAAGTAAAGCCTACTTCAATATTTGTTTTACATTAAATATAAGTAGTATTAAATAAATGTGGTTTCACATTACATATAAGTTGTTAGTAGAGAGGAACGTATGCGATTTACGGAAACACGTTTAGGTGTTCCCGAGAGGCTTGTAGGTGGGATCATGTGCTTATCTCACTCTCTCTTACCTGTGACCTGACTGTTGTTAATGTTTGCCGAGGTATTTTGAATAGAACACCGCACGGTGATGACATCCAATCTTTTTTCAGTAATCCGTAACTGGCTTGTGTTACTACATACTATGGCATATAAATTTATAGGTAGTAGTTTTAATATAAAATAGTTATTTTACTTAGTTAAAGAGTACTTTTTATTAATTCATTCTGAGGGTAGTAAAATAATTCTTCAGTTATAAGAAGTGCATGTCATCAGTGCTGTGTACTATAATCATTTATATACCTGATGATAAGTACTATGTTGCAACACTGAGGGGTAACAAGTATTGTTTTGTGTGCTGGCAATATTACGGCTATTGATTATGGTAATTCATGTCATACAGATGAAAAGAAATTTGCAGAACACAAATCCAGCTGCAGGAATTAGGTAAAATACTTGTCTTTGGAAGACTTCCCATAGTGATAGAATATGCACAATGATAATAATATATTAACACAATTGCAAGTGATGCTATGATTTACTATGCCATTGACAGATCTGTTTGATTACTGGCATAAAATTATTCTTATTGATTTGCAAACAGTTCTGATTTTGTTGTCCAGTATTCCCAAAATTATGTTTTTTTTTTTAAAAGTTGTCGAGCTGTATTGATATTTATAACTTTAAAGGCTAAATATAACTGAAAGAATTTAAGAATTGAGACAAATTAACATAATATTGTAATATAAGTGTAAAAAAAATAATATAAATAACCATATAATGTAAAATGTATTTCGTTATTTTATTTTTAATCTTTTTAATTTAATACTAGAGTTATAATTTAAAACTATCTGTATATTTTGTCACATTTTGAAAGTAAGTATTTCTAATATAATTTTAAAAAAGAAACAGTTGACAAGTGCAACTAACAACTTATCACCGTTTATCTGCTTCAATATTGTTAAAATATTTTGAAGTTATACTTCTTTAGGCGCGTTATGGAAAAAATTATGAGAGTGAAATTTTAAGATGCGCGCGAATCACTGTTACACTAAACAGGTTGAAGTTGGTTCCTAAAATTTTCTGACGTTTGCATCATTCGTTATTTTTTTTGGTTTCTTCGTCTATTATTAGGACAGGCAAAGGGTTCAAGCCCATACAACCGTATTAATTTATTTAATAATTAACTGTCAACGCCATGTTTGCAAATATTTTCCAAAACGTAGAATAGCACGAGGAATAAATAATTTTAATGATTTTTGCCTCGTTACATAAGTACACACACACTTTTTATTTTTCATTTAATCATACACTTTTATTGTTTAATTGTTTTAGTAATGTATGTAAATTATAATAATTGTCTGATCACCACAAGTAAACAGAGTGCCACTTAGACAACTACACTATTATCTAGCTCGGCTTGCTTTCTTGCTCTTGTCGAGGGTCTGTGGCGGCGGAGGCGGCTTGGCCGAATTGTGTCGGCTGTACAGACTGTAACACACAAATTATAGATAATACTTGATTGTTAAATTTCAAACACATCAGGACGTCTAAAATCTGAACCTCTTCTAATCCGAACGCGTTACTCTAATATTAAATACATTCTTTGAATGAACTGCCCAAGTTCATTCCTGTGCCAGAAAAATGCTTTTACATAAATAGCGAGACAAACTTTTACCAAGGCTACTTTGTACCGGGCCCGGCTAGATTATGAGTACCACAACGGACCCTATTTCTGCCGTGATGCAGGAATGTGTGAGCACTCCTGTGTTTCGGTCTAAAGGGCGCCGTAGCTAGTGAAATAACTGGGCAAATGAGCCTTGACAACTTCTGTCTCAAGGTGACAAACACAGTTGAAGTACCACTCAGAATTTTTGGGTTTTTCAATAATCCTGAGCGGCACTGCAAACCTTTATTGATTTATGGTGTATGTGGATGATGCAGCTACTGTACTCAATAACTTTTGTATTAATTTACATTTACTTTTTTGACTTACTCGTGTAAGACATTGACTATTTGACGTTTGAGTGTGTTTGTTGCATCATCTTACATTTTACATATTATATTGTAATTGAAATGATCTGTAAATCTTGATATAAAAGAGTGGCAATGAGTTTCTTGCTACTTCTTCTCATTAGTTTCTTCCCTTTACGAAGTAGCGGTAGATTCAATAAGATTTTTTTTTTGACATTCATAAGTGTCATTTCCGTGACCTACGTGAATAAACTGATTTTGATTTGATTTGAAACATAATCCTAGTGCTATACTCATTTCCCAAGAAATGATGCATTCAGACGGGATTCCTTTGAATTCTATTGCTAACTACATTGATCACACAAGTACGAAATAGTATCACACAAATATTCGACTATTTGAAGTAATTGGATCATTAAGTTGTAGCGCAAACCATAAATATAATTTTTCCTTAAATAAATGATTCAGTATTTTGCTTCTACAACTGTTTCCACATACAGCAAACTTGACCACATAATAATGACTTGACAACATAATAAACAGGTGAACTTACACCCGGTATGTCTCTGACCGCAGATAGTCTAGAACATGTGATGGTCCAAGTTTGAGCTGGTCTTCTATTGGAGGAATCCAGAAGTTGCCTTCGAGTCTCAGCACTGATTTATTGCTTGCAAGGTCCAGTGATCCTAGAACATAATAATAACAAGTTTTGTGGCGGCAGTGCAATGAATTTAAGTCGAGAAATTTATCGAGCCATCATTATTATAATTTTCGCTGTGCCTAAATCAACATGAAAGTTGCAACAGATTTCAGATTGGTTTTTAGTTATTAACCTCCATCTCTAGCTATGTTTATAACAGTTCCAATTCTTACCAAAGCTACTATCAAACTTATTGTTAAGATTGATACCATAAAACAGAATGAAAGTGATAAAAAAAATTGTTAGGAAATTCGAACTAGGTATATAAGTTATTGGTATGAGCCAAGTGCAAAACATTTTACCTATACACTTGGAGGTGTACTTTCACTGTATACCACATGATTTTACAGATAACTATAAAACTAGCGCCTGTAGAAAGTGGTTGAAAAATTATGATAAAGTATTAAGGAGTCATTGGTTGTATATTATATAGTGACTGGTGAAGCAACCAGGATATATCTTTGAAACTGAATGAAAAAGCCAATCGGTGGAATCAGAGATTCCGGATTTACCTATCAAGTAAACTGCACGTGTTTTTTACGAGTCTCCAGATCATTTGCGAAAAGGTGTTGAAAAGTCGAGAAATTCGGCGAAAATAGTGCACACAGACACAAAGGAACTCACAAAAGCTGGAAAACGGCATAGTTCAGTGGCAAATATCAGTGATTCTCGCGAAAAATCAGTGGTTTACGTTAATTTATAAACATACCTATAAATAATAATCTATACGTATCACCTATAACGCAGTTGAATTTGGCAACTCCACTTCCGACGTTTGACGCTTGCTGTCAAAGAATAACAACTTAACCATAGACTACCAGAGTTACCAGCTCTCAAAATGGGTTGCCAGAAGAAAGGAAGACCTACCAACTGGTAGAAGTGAAAAAAATATGGACCTGCAAATCCTCCTTTCAAAAATGGAAGAACAATTCGAAAAACAAACAATAAGAATAAATGAAAACGTCACAACTCAAGTCTCACTATCGACGAAAAATTAAAACCAATATTGGAAGAAATCCAAAAATTGAAACAAGAAGTTAACCTCCTCAAAACAAAAATACAAAACTTGGACCGGGATTCTAGAAAAAACAATATAATCCTCCACGGAGTTACGGAAACTGAAAAAAGTCCTGTAGAACTTCTGGACCTGGTTTTAAAAGTGTTCAATGAAGCCAGCGAAAAAGGTGGTATTGATAATTGGGATAAATGGGAAATCAGCAGCGTTCGTAGACTTGGAAAACCAACTGAAAAGAAAATAAGACCTATACATATCACTGTTACCCTACAATGGCGCAAAATAGAAATGTTCAAGAACAAAAAATTTCTTCCACAAAACAGCTATATTAGCGAAGACTACTCAAAATAAGTCCTAAATAAAAGAAAAGAGCTAAAAATGCAACAACAGGAGGAAATAAAAAATGGAAAACACGCCTTTATTCGATACGACAAACTTATTATAAAAGAAAAACCAATAGAAAAAAGAAAACGCTCACCATCAACGTCACCGAAAGTAAACATTCAGTCTGACGATGAACAAAGCACTGCGCCAACAAAAATAAATAAAACTAATAAAACGGAGAAAGTACACCGAGCGAGATCCAACTCGCTGAACATAACGAGAAAACAATAGCAACTAAAAGACAGAAAGAACCGGAACCCTTCTTCAAGCCGGCCGGTCACCGAGGAGAAGTACGACCAATACCCTCCAGGAAATATAATTCAAAACAACAAACCAAATACTCTACTGCCAAACCAACATCTTACCAATATAAAAAGCTCAAAACATATTAATAATGATAAACAAAGAAAGATACACAAACTAAACACTAAAACAGAAAAACATAAACTCCCTGAAAAAGAAAACAACCTAAACATATGTACTTATAATGTAAGATCACTGGCAACAACAGAACGTCTACTTGAACTGAACCATGCGCTCGAAACAATAAATTATGATATTATTGGAGTGGCCGAAATACGAAAAATGGGAAGTGAAATAGAAGAGCACCAAGAATACATTCTCTGCTACAAAGGAGAGACTAAAGGTCACTACGGAGTAGGATTTCTAATAAAGAGGGAATACAAACACAATATAGCCAATTTTGCCGGTATATCTGAAAGAGTAGCTCTGTTACAATTGAAATACCAGGATCTAACAATATCACTGATACAGGCATACGCTCCAACCAACAGCTTAGATAACGAAGAAATAATAAATTCTACTCTGACCTTTCATCAGCCCATGATCTAGCTGGTAAAATTGTACTAGTAATCGGAGATTTTAATGCCAGAATCGAAAAACCTAAAGCCCACGAGCATCCAACTATGGGAAAATATGGATATGGAAAGCGAAATTCCAGAGGAGAGAGACTACTACAATATGCAGCTGAATGCAAACTAAGCATTATGAACACATATTTCAAAAAGAAAGAAAGCCGCAGGTGGACTTGGATCTCACCCGATAAAAAGACAAAGAATGAAATTGATTTCATATTGAGTAACAAACCAAAATTAGTAACAAACGTCGAAGTATTAAATAGAGTCAAATACCCATCAGAACACAGATTACTAAGAGCTACACTCAATATAAAAATACCTAAAAAGAGCCGAAAAACATATAAATCTCTACCTCATCCTCCAAAAACAGATAGCGAAAAATCTATGTATGTAAAAAATCTCACAGAAAATATGACATCACTAAATGAAGTCGGAGACACAAAAGATGTACAACTCTATTATAACAAATTAGAAGAAGTCATAACAAAAAGTCTAAAGTATAATATGAACAACAAGAAAACCCATAGCAAAAAGAAGATACTTTGTGAAGACACGTTAAAATTAATTAACCAACGCACAGAAAAACTGTTAAAAAAGAATAAAACCAAGGAAGATAAAAGAGAACTCACAAAGCTATTTAAACTAACAAATAAAGCTATCAGGAAAGACTACAAAAAACACAGATTCATAATTACACAAAATAACCTTCTACAATACAGAAGCTCAAAACGAGCATATAAAGAACTCAACACAAACAAAAATTGGATTCAGAAAATGAAAACTAAAGAAGGAGAAACAAAAAATAGATATGACATCATAATGAATGCCACAGAATTCTATACAGAACTTTATAAAAAAATACCAGAAAACCCCTCTAATGATGAACTCTCCCCTAACATTGCACAAACAGATGGAAATCAAGATGGGCTTGAAGAAATTTCGTTACATGAGATAATCAAACTTATAAAGAAATTGAAACCAGAAAAAAGTCCTATGAAGCACCTATATTGCTAACAAGCTTAGCGAAACTTTTTAATATGGTACTTGAATGCGAAAAGGTCCCCAATCAGTGGTGCAACTCAGATATAATTCTACTGTATAAAAAAGGGAATCCATTAGACATCGGAAATTACAGACCAATAAGTTTATTAAACAGTATCTACAAGTTATTTGCATCAATCTTGAATAGCCGAATATCACCTGCAATAGATATGAATCAACCAATCGAGCAGGCGGGTTTTAGATCTGGTTTCTCTACAAATGACCATATGCATGTATTGGAACAAGTTATTGAAAAATTTACAGAATACAACCAAATACTATACACAGCATTTATAGATTACTCAAAAGCATTTGATAGCATAACACACAACTCAATTTGGAAAGCACTAGAGAATTGCAAAATAAACCAAAAATATATACACATACTACAATACATCTACTCAAATAGCGTAAGCAGAATTAAACTAGAAACTTTTGGCGAATACTTTTCAATAGAAAAAGGGGTGAGACAAGGAGACCCTTTGTCACCCAAACTATTTATAGCTGTACTAAACGAAATATTTCAAAATGTAGATTGGAAGAACAAAGGCCTTCCTATAAGAAACCAGAATCTGAATCATTTAAGATTTGCAGATGACATAATCCTTTTTGCCAAAACTGCACAGGAACTGGAGAAGATGATCCGAGAGTTAGACATAGAGAGTAGAAAGGTAGGACTGCAAATGAATACTACCAAAACCAAATTAATGACGAACGGATCTGAAACCCCTATCTCTGTAGAAGGAAACAAAATCGAATATGTGAAGGATTACATATATCTCGGGAAGAAAATATCATTTAACATAAATAATAATGAAGAAGAAGTAGATAGAAGAATTCAAATCTCATGGAACAAATTTTGGTCTCAGAAAGAAATTCTAAAAGGGGAGTATGAACTGCACCAGAAAAAAACAATTATGGACACTTGTATCCTGCCAAGTCTCACATATGGATGCCAAACATGGATATTTACCAAAAAAATAAAAAACAAGATAACAACATGCCAACGAGCCATGGAAAGGAGTATCCTAAAACTAAGAAAAATTCAGAAGGTTAGAAATACAGACATCAGAAAAAAGACGAAACTGACTGATACTGAAAACTAAAGTGGCAATGGGCTGGACATATATCTAGGTGCAGAGATGGAAGGTGGACGGAAACAGTGACGAAATGGACAGGAACACACAGCAAGCGGAAAGTGGGCAGGCCCAAGAAACGGTGGTCTCAAGACATTGTAGAAGTGGCTGGAAGAGATTGGATGTATGCTGCCCAAAATAGGAAAAAGTGGAAGGAAATGGAGAAGGCTTTCCCCCAGACTTTGGGATCCATCAAAGACTAACACACAAACAAACTACCACTAACATTTTTTTTTAATCTATTTACTAAAACAACTAACAAAAAATAACCACATGAAGTTTGTTTTATACACCTACTTAATTGGAAAGATGGAAATAAAAAAGCTTAATTATTATTATTAAGGAGTCATTGGTTGTATATTATATAGTGACTGGTGAAGCAACCAGGATATATCTTTGAAACTGAATGAAAAAGCCAATCGGTGGAATCAGTCTCTCCTTTTGAGGATTTGCCTATTATAGTTAAGAAAAATTGAAGCATTGGTATGTTTTTTTTTTTATTTATAATAAGAGGTATAAGATTTTTGAATCTTGCCTAAAGGGAAGTGAATGTAATTCGAGAGGCCATTCAAGAAGTTCCCCAAGGAAATTGGAACGAGGAATGAGTGCAGGAATAGAATTTGAAAACAATAGTTATAATTAATGGGAATCTAGAAACTGAGTATAATTACCCATTTATGAGTAAGCAAGAAGATAAAACAAAAATAGTTAACAACATCATTTACTTTCTGTGAATTGTATTTATTATATTAAATGTAATGCAAAGCAAACCATAACGAATTAATAATAAAAATGTTACTTTTATGCAATAACCTAATGTAATATACAGTTCCAATTACACATGTTTTAGTCCTCAAAAGATTGTTTTAAATATTATATTAAATACAGAACTATGAAAAACAATCTCACCTATTTCAGGAGGTAGCACAACCAATCTATTTCCCTGCAGATGTAACTCACGGAGCCTTGCCAGCTGTCCTAGTTCCCTTGGTACTTCAATCAAATCATTCTCCCTCATTGACAACTGCAATTTACAAATTATATAAATGATAAAATTATTATACTAACAAATATGGGTTCTATAAAAAATTGAAGTTGTGACCTGTGATGAAAAGTGGCTTCTATATGATAATTTCAAGTCATGTCAGTGGTATAAACACAACAATATACTAATGTGTAAGTGTACTCATCAAAAACCAGTGTTTACTGTTTGGTGATCACTTCATTACCTAATTCACTTATGTGCCCGAGATTCCATCAAGCAATAAGGCTATTATGCTCTAGAAAGTGTGTCCAGGCACATATTGAATATTGCTCTCTGGTCTGGTGCAGCCCAATATTATCTTAATTAACTATTTGAGCACAATTTGCAAAACAGAGCTGTTTGACTTATCGGGGATCAGTACTCTGTGAACAGCTCAATCACTTGGGGTACCATAGAGATGTTGCTTCATTGTGTGTTTAATACCCAATTTAATACCTGGGTGTTTCAGAGACCTTTGCATGTTATGGCACAAACTTGGACAACATCCTCGGGATACTTCCACCTTTGAAATTACATTGAACTTTCTGCCACATGTAACTAAAATGTGGAAGAGCTTCATTGTGTGATATTTCTAGGATGGTGTGACAGGGGTAAACAAGAAAGGGAATCAGGAAAAGGGCTCATCTGTTGATTACTGCTCAACTGACACTAAGTTTAAAATTAACAACATTACTAAGCAGTCATGTAAGACACAGAAGATGTGTCAAGTCATAAATCTTTCCCAATTTCCCAAACTTGATTCTTTCTGAATTATCTGTCTGTGCACCACTTTTGAATGAATGAATCTCTATGAGAGAGCAGCAATAATAATAATAATATTGACACACTTTTTACACAAATTATCTTGCCCCAAGTTAAGCATCTATAGCCTGTGTTATGGGTTACAAGACAATGATGTATATTATACAATATACTTACTCAAACATACATATAAACATACATAAATACATTTAACCATCCATGACTCGGAAACAAACATTCATCATATAAATGCTTGCACCTACCACGATTCAAAAACGGGACCTCTAGCTTAGTAGGTAGGATCGCTAACCACTCGGTTATACAGGTCGTCAGTAATGGCACAAACAATTTATCTAGATACATTACTTACAATTTGGAGATTCTTCAACTGTCCAATCTCTGGAGGTAAATATTCAAAGTCATTGTCACCTAGGTATAGGGCTCTGAGACTTTCTAAAAGAGAAATAAACATGTTTAATTATATGAAATGATTGTATTTTAATGGAATGATTATTTTTAATCATATACAACAACAATTATGTTACATTAAAAATAAAATGTTTGAATTTCGAAAATGTGATTCTTATAATATTAACATTGTTTGTGTCTAACCATTTTTTCTGAGTAAGCAATTTTGTTATTATATGATTTTAAAGATAGACTTGGAGTTTCTTATCAGTTCTTCTCCCCATGTCAAAGCCCCTTTGCACAAACTGATGTAGCTGATGTTTACCAAGTATTATTGCAATATGTAATGTTATTGTAACCCCGTATGGTAAATAAATATATTAAAGGCATAAAAGGCATTTATTTTCTCAAAATTGATTCCTTTAGAATTCTTTTTGATGTCATTTCTTATACTACTAGATACTACTACCGCTTCGGAAACAAATGGCGCTCTGAGAGAGAAGAAGCGGCGCAAGAAACTCTCCCAGCATTCTTTTTTTTGCGCTCTTTTTAATAAAAATATACAATATTGTAGTCATTTCTTTCGCTTAAAATAATCACAATCTAGTCCCAGGCTGTCCGATCATTTAGATATTCAGCAGTGGAGTAATAGGATTTACGACAGAGCCATTTTTTTATAAAACATTTAAATTTATTTATAGATAATGCCTGAACAGTGGCTGGGACTTTATTGTAGAAGTGTATACATTTACCCTTAAAGCTATTATGTATCTTATGAAGCCTACTAGAATTAGTTACAAGAAATCCCTTATTTCTAGTGTTATAATAAATGAAAAATATGGATATTCATTTTTGAAATTTCTTCTTCAACCCTGGTTTAAGTAGAAAGTTATGAGAAACAAAATTAGTCTTGCCATTTGGTTTTTTTGTTGATGGTTTAGTTCAGAAAAAGTGAAACAAAAACTTATAGATTATCATACTCCTGACAATATATAATGAAACATGGGTAACAAACAAAGTTACACTGAATATTATACTATACAACATAAATATACTTAATGCTCCTTAAACCATAACATGTAATATTAAGCCACCCCACACTTATAATAATTTTTGAAACAATAATAATAGCATTTCAAGACACACAAATTTCCTTCAATCATGACAATTATTGCCCTCAAAGTGTTGATGGAAAATGGTAAAACAAGAAGAGAATTCAGGCATTATTCATTTCATCTTTAAGTCACAGAAGATGTTTATTTACACTATATATGACTAAGATCCAAGATAATCAGTAGGATCTACCCTTATTCATAATTTTCTAAGATCTATCTTTTTACAAAAATGACGTATTAACTACTGCCTCTCAATACATTCTACCTATATGTGTACTTCTCAATCATAGGTAGGCACTACACACACAGTGGTAGATTTTCATTTATTAAAAATATTTGAGTTTAAGACATATTATGGCTTATATTTCTTCCAGACCAAAAATAAATAAATTCAGCTTACCCATCATATAGAAATTTCCAGGTAGAGTTGTTTCTTTTAGATTGTTATAAGTCAAGTCCAAGATTTCCAAAACAGGAAATGCACCAAACCCTCTTGGTAAGGTATACAGTCTGTTGAGAGAGACATTTAGAATGCGAAGTTTTGGCAGAGACGATAGACTGACTGGCAACTCTTCTATGTGGTTGTTTGCTAGATTCAAGATCTCCAAGTTTATCAAATTCGCAAGACCTGCTGGTACTGCATGCAGTTTATTGTGACTCAAAGTCAATCTCGTAATGTACTCTAGAGTAACTAAAAAATATAAAATTAATTAAATGATTTTCCTTTAGGCGTTGCCGAACAAATTATGAAGTCATAGTTAAAAATAAGTTTACTCATGAACACCTACATGAATTTACCTATTGGATTAAAATACATAAGAATCGAATTTTATGATAAGAATAATAATGAGATTATTTCAGCTATTCGATAAACAAGAAAACATAATTGTAATATCTAAATCCTGAAAACCTTTCATAATAAGTACATACAAACAAGTCCTATTCTAAAAAAGGCAAAACAAGTTAAAGTAGGACATAGCTCTTACATAGGCCTGGTATTTCATCAAGGCTAGAGATTCCTTTGTCAACCAAATCAATTTCTGGGTTGTTTAATTCTTTCGCTTCTTCAATTATCTTTTTAGCTTTCGACATTTTAGCAGTGTTTGGTATACAGGAAACTGGCGGATGACTCATTGCTGTTTCTTGATTGCAGTTAGAACTGGTAAACCTAGTAATACTAACCAATAAAAAACAAGTAAAGATTATGCATTGTGCACTGTGATTGGTAAAAATAGAATAATAAAAATATATGTCAAAATCACAATCACATTATTGACATCTATCAATGTCAACACATTTTTTTTTTTGGATTTTATGGCCTGGTAACGAGACCTTTAAGCCTTGTCTTTTTTCGGTGACTTTCGCTTTGAGAGCGCTTTACGACTGTTCACTAACTTTTAAATGTTATTTACTGTACTCTTAATGTATTTGTACAAAGGCTTGAAATTATGTACATCACTTAACAATTTTTCAAGCGGCGGCGGGCGGGAAGAAAGATTATAATCATTGACTTCACTCAACTCACTTGCAAGCACTAAACTGTCAATTAAAAAGCTTTGACAATCGAAAATCAGGTTTTTCATGTCTGCGTTGCTACATCCACAGTGCGAACATTCACTATTTCGAATAATGCCAAGTCTTGCTAGGTGTGACGGTGCAGTATTATGGCCAAAACGCAATCTATTAAATGTCAACACAAGAAGGGCTTACACCGAGTTAACACGTTCGAGAGTCATATTGATTAACTAGCAGCTAGTGCGTTACAAGAACTATATAGTTGGAGATTTTATTTTATTTTATTTATTGGGAACAACAAACAACTATACATGACATCTTACTTAATAATTACAATTCTTACAATATAAATACATGTATAATCAACTACGTTATCCACAGATTACTTATTTGTGTTAGAGAAACAAATTCACTAAACTCACCTTATCACAAAGGTTTTAAAATACATACATATACACATACATAGAATCATACAAATATACATATTAAAACTTATACACATTATATAACAATATTAGTCAAAGATTACGAAATTATTTTATGCAAATTGTTAAATATCAGTTTCTTAAAGGTACCCACTCTTGTTTCTAGTATGTCAATGTCAAGGAAGTTTTGGTTATAAGATGAGACCATCCTATGAATTGGAGAGCGCATGCCAGCATTTGTACGACACTTTTTTAGGGCAAAAAGTTGATGAGCGCGTGTAGCCCTAGAGAGATGACGTACAGGAACTCGGTAATACAGCTTGCGTGTTAGATCAATGCAATCATATTTATTATGACATATATCATATTTCTATATGATATGAGTCCGTTGACAACGTGAAACGTCTGGCTTTTAAATCTAGAATATTGTATCTTTCAAGCAATTGATCATACGAAATATTGGCTTTTGTACATCTGTAGTGCATACTGCGTAAAAATCTTTTTTGTATTGATTCAAGATACTGTATGTATTTACTGTACAGTGGGTTCCAAATAGAAACAGCATATTCAAGTTGTGATCGTACAAGCGTTTTGTATAAAAGTAACAACGTCGAGGGTTTCTTAAAATCAAGAATTAATTTACTGTCTAGACTAAGTCCCAAATCATGGACATTATCGACCTTAACAAGAGAAGTTCCACAAAGAGAGTAAGGAGAGTTAATAATGTTTTTTTTACGTGTGAAGGATATGTAGTTGCATTTGTTTAAGTTAAGATCCAACTTATTTTTGTCACAGTAAACACTCAAACGGTCCAAGTCTTTTTGTAGTTGATGACTATCATCTATGTTGCAAATGGACTGATATATCTTAAGATCATCAGCATACAGAAGAAAGTTACTAAATTGAAAATATGAGCTGATGTCATTTATAAATAAAATGAAAAGAAGGGGACCAAGAATTGAACCTTGTGGAACTCCGGAGCTTATCAGAACTGTGTCCGACTCATATCCGTTAATGACAACCCTTTGAAAGCGATTGGTTATGTAAGATTTAAACCAATGCCAAAGATTTCCACAAATGCCATAAGATGAAAGCTTTTCTAGTAACAGTTTATGGTTCACTCTATCGAAAGCCTTTCGGAAGTCAGTGTATACACTGTCAGTTTGAGTGTTGTTGTCAATATTTTCAAAAAGCTCTGTAGTATACACTAACATATTTGTAACAGTAGAGCGTCTTTGAACAAAGCCATGCTGACAAGGACCTATGATATTATGCAAACTGGGATAAATAGCCGCATGTACTAATTTTTCAAAAAGCTTCGACAGAGTAGGTAAGATAGATTTGGGTCGATAATTTTCAACATTTTTCTTAGATCCACTTTTGTGGACTGGTGTTAAACGAGCTAACTTCCACACTGATGGGAAAAAACCTTCTTGGAAACATTTATTAAATATTAGGTGTATAGGTTTAAAAATGGATTGAGCAGTATTTTTCTGAATACATATTTTCAGAAATTTTTGACGTTATCTTTATACTGTCCTCTATGAGATTCATGTACTCAGTATAACGCTGGTGCGACACCTTTTTGAAATGCCTACGGTACATAGAAAACTCTTCGTAATCTATCCTGTTACCGTACTTTTTCCATTTGATCCAGACTTTGTGTTTATTTTTAAAGATGTGTATCAAAGAAGAATTGAACCAAATGGGGTATTTTTTATTACTCATAATTTTTGTTGGAATATGATCTCGAATAAATCCATATATAGTTTCATAAAATATATCAACAAAGACTTCGGCTGAGTTATTCAACACTAGGCTATCCCAATCTGTTTTCAAAATTTTATTATTTATAACTGAGTAGTCTGCATTTTTAAAACAATAATTTGCCTTAGGCTTATGAGGTATATTGTGTAATCTGGAAAATGGCACAGTAACATAAAATGGAGGATGGTGTGTATCTGCTGGGACTAGTGCCATAGAAGCATTTGATACTACGCCCTCGCTATCGTTTGATAAAAATAAGTCCAATATTCTATCATTTTTATTTTGTAAATTATTATATTGTACGATATTCATAATAGACATGAAGTTAATTAAGGCATTACTTGATTGACATGAGCTGCGGCATACAGGCTCCAGATAATTATTTCCATTATTAATCCATTTAATCGTAGGAAGGTTAAAGTCACCAAATAGATAATAAGTGTAATTTTCAGTGTGTTGTAAAATGTCCTGTAAGTAATTAATATAAGAGAAGTAAACCTCTTTACCTTGGTTAGGAGGAATGTAAGCATTAGAAATAATGTATCGACCCATATCTGTGCGCAATTCGAGCATGATGTGGTCAACAGGAGATCTACATATAGTGCGATACAAGACACTATTTTCTTGTAATATTGTTTTCATTAAAAGTCTCTAAATTCATGAAAATTAAATATAAATGTTTTTTATTCATCTATGTGAGTAATTGAATTATTACCTAATATGTGCTAGAGCAGGATGGATATATAAAAATATTTTAATATTTATAGCCTATATCAAACACATACTAAAATTGTCATGTACCGCACTGAAAAAATGGCTAAAACTTTTGTCCTGTATACAGGAATTAGTGAAGTTCAAGACATGATAAATAAAACAATCAATATCGATAGTCAACGGTTATATATTTTGGAAAGTGTAGGAAAATAACATAAATGGTAAACATAATTAGTAGGTAAGTAGGTACCCAACTAGTCAGGAAGTAATATAAAAAATAGGAATGGTTTTTGTTAAAACATTCAAGACACATTGCTTTAGAACATTCAGCACAGCTGGTGTTTACTTTTTTCACTCTTTTGTCTGCTTCACGACTGGACATTTCTTCTCGAAACTTCTTGTAGCAGCCAGAACACGACTTTCTTTTTGTTTTTTTTTAATGAGAGTGTGGTATTTTTGCGCAGGTTCCCTTGCCTCATCTTCGAAATTCACTTTGGTCAGTGATTTGATAATAGATTCTGTAAAATCTAACATGGTTTCTTTGGAATTGTTTACAGCGTTATAAGCTATCCAGTATTGACTATACAAGTGCCAAATAATAAGCTTATCATCAGCTTCCTGAACCATTTCAAGCCTCTTCGCAGTGAAGAATAATAAGACGTCATTTGGTCATTGTAATCAACACCTTTTTTTGTTTATATTGTACACTAGCTGACCCGACAGACGTCGTTCTGTATATAATAAATAAAATAATGTATTATATTAGTATTATTATTATATATAGGTAGAAGGTAGATACAAAGTCCGGTTTCATTATAGCTTCTCCCGTACCTCTTCTTTTACTTGTTTCTTTTATTTGAGCATCATGTTTTATGTACGTCGTTAACATCATCACCGGACTTTTATCAACCCACTTTATAATCTTGACTTGATTTTTCCTTTTTTAATTTTCGCACCTGTAATTACTTTTGGCAGCCCTTTTCTATTCATTCGTATTGTACCACAATAAATCGTTTTCTTTTCAATCAGTTCTTCAGCCAGACCCATTGATGTATAGAAATGATCAGAAATTTATTAATAATTTTGCCATTATTTTCTAATCCTTGAATTAAGTTCATTACGATTTCATGAGCAACCTTTTCCTGTATAAATGACGACTGGTAACTAAATCTGTTGAAATTTCTTCTAGCCAGTCTTCAGTATTTCGTGTTGGTTAGTTGACTGAGTACCTAATACTTTCAGAGTCGTGAGAAGATAAATCTTCATTATTATCGCTTTTGTCTGAATCCGAATCATTTGTGTTGGAAAACGTAGATGTAAGTGAACTATCAGTATCACTGTCACTTTACCGAAGAGTCTTATTCAGGCATCTTTTTTTATTTTGTTTAGAAGTCTCATGAACTTCACTGCATTGAGGTACAGGATCTAAGTCTAATGCTTTTAAAATTGTCGGTGAGAAATCGTGTTCGACGTTTTCAGGCAGTAGTGTGTTATTCTGATAACCAGACAGTGAATAGTCTACTACTATAATATAGTTGTAGTTTTGTATATCATCGATCTTCTTTTGTTGGGTTAAGATTCTGTTTACCAAGGAATTTTCCAAAACTTTGTGTTCGATATTAAAATGGACTGTAGATTATTTAGTAGGCGCAATAAGCAACCGTGAAAAAAAGAACAATGCATGTACCACCTACCTTTACTGCTCCTCGCCACACAGCATCCACCGGTGCACGGCACTACAGGAACCAACGTGGTTCGAGCCGCGAGCCGAGACTTGGACGCTTACTCGGCAGCTTGTCCACCGACTGCAAGTCTCCCAAAGGGCTATGGAAAGAGCTATGTTGGGGATTTCTCTACGTGATCACGTCCGAAACACCGAAATCCGCAAGAGAACGGGATTAACTGACATAGCAAAAACCATAGCCTCTAGGAAGTGAAAGTGCACGGGCCATATTTGTCGTAGGTCCGATGGAAGATGGAGTAAAAAGTTGTTGGAGTGGAGACCACGAAAGGGGTTTCGGAATATTGGGAGACAGCCAGCAAGATGGACGGACGATTTAGTGCGAGCGGCTGGGAAGGACTGGATGCGGAAAACTCAAGACCGCACAAAATGGTCTAAAATGGAAGAGACGTTTACTCAGTATTGGGCAGATCAAGGTTAAAACACAAATATAATGAACGCCATCTAGCGACAGTACACTACGGGCGTAAATTATTTTTACTAAAAATAACGCAACGCCATCTCTTAGCCTGGGTAAACTGATTTTACAAGATTAAAACATCAGTGGCATCTATCTTCTGTGGTTCTGTCATCTGTGATTACTAATTACTATTCACTGATGACTGAATACTGATCATTGTTGTTTTAATGTTTTTGTGATAACAGGAAAATATTATCTAGAAATTGTGTAATTTAATTAATGTTTTTTTGAGTTGTAATAACTGTAAAAGTAATAGTGGAGGAAAGCAAATATTATTTTTCTGTAACGAGTGCAGTGGAGCCGATGGTTTTATTGTAAATTTGATGCCGTTTTATTGTTATTCAGTTATTTACACAAAGTTTCAACTATCATAAACTATTGTTATCTCACTAATTAGCATGATTGTAAATCAGGCATAAAATAAATCTGGTGATTATTGTTATAAATTCTTGTTCATTGATAAATAATAATAAGGCCCAGGTGAGTACTGAATTTTTTACAAATCAAAAAATATATAGTTCACAGTTCAGATTCTATGACACTGTTTTATTAAGTCATCAATTAGTAAACAAATAACGTCGAAATTATTTCGAGTTTTCCTTGTATGATTCATAGTTACTCGGAATTTAACGGACTCTTTAAATACTAGACAAGTTTGTGCCTCGAGTTTCCATATTATAATAGTACTAAGTATATTTTTTTTATGACAAGAATGTGAAATATATGTTCAAGTGCTGCAGTTCACCAGTGGGAGGTGATTATGGGTCCCACAACGGCGCCTATTTCTGCTGTGAAGCAGTAATGTGTAAGCATTATTGTGTTTCGATCGTTCTGAAGGGCGCCATAGCTAGTGAAATTACTGGGCAAATGAGACTTGATTTTATGTCTCAAGGTGACGAGCGGAATTGTAGTGCCACTCAGACTTTTTGGGTTTCCCAAAAATCCAAAGCGGCACTGCATTGTAGTGGGCAAGGTATATAAATTACCATCAGCTGAACATCTGACTTGTCTCATCCCTTACTTTCATAAAAAAAAAGTTCAGGATTACTTAAAAACTATAATGGTACATATTTAGCTAGGGCAAAAGGTTAATCAATTTTAAAAAAATTCTAGCTATGAGTGAGAGACCACAGCCACTGAAGGCCATCAATAGGCTGTTTGATGGGAAAGAACCATGGCAAATTGTAACAATGACAGCATCTTCAGTTTTGGCGCTTGTATGGGCTCACAGTATTTACAATGCTAAAGAAGGTAAGGAGAAATTTGAATATTTTATTTCTATTCTATTCTATTCTTTCTAGTGGCTTCTGTGGAAGGGGCACCACAACTCGCCAATGTCACGTTTCAGTAGACCAACAAGCTTAGAGTGTGTCATTTGATCGGTGTAAACGAATTTATAAGGATGTATTTATGCATTCAGATTGTCTTAATGTGGTGTGCATGTTCAGTGTGTTTGTCAAGGAACTTTACATACCTAAATTGTACTGTACACAAAAACAACCCAACTAAGCGGTCTAATTGCGGAAACAGGAGCCCTTTACCAATACCTACAATGTACAAAATTTCCTTCGACTTTTTCCTTCGACTTGATTACTTTATTATGGTGTGGTGTTATTACGTAATATTTTCTCAATTTTATTTAATCTTATGAAACTTTTTATTAAAGTTTGCTTAAATTTTATTTGAATAATTTAGAGAGAGTATATAACACAGCTATGCCCATGTCTTGTTTCTATATCTGTTAATAAATTTATTTAAATATTTTTAAAACATTTAAAATACATGTTTATTGCAACTGAGTTTTTATATCTTGACTCCTGACTAAATTTTACAAAATACATGATCTTAAAATTACACACATTGTAATATTTTCAAATGTATTTTTAATCAAATCTGTGTGACATTTTCTTTGAAATATCATGTAAAAAATGTGTAGCCCCATCTTGAGGCAAATTATTGCAACATGCATCTGATTCAATACGCATAATATAATTTAAACTATGTAAAGGTTAATGTATTGCAACTCCATGGAAGGAAGTAATAACAATTTCCAAAAAAAAAAATAACTCTGATCTTCTAACTAGGATGAATCACTCAGAAGTAGAACTACATGTAGAAGAAAAACAGGCAAAAATTGTTTTTATACAGACAAAGAGAGTAATGAATCTGTCGTAAATAGTAAACTTAGCTGACCCAGCAAATATTGTATTGCCATATAAAATAATGTAAAAAATCAATAATTAAAATTTTTAGGCTATAAAAATAGATGACGACCAATTCTCAGACCTACCAAATATATCATACATAAAATTTATTGTACTACAAATAACCATTATATTCGATTGCCTTATTGCAAATCTATTGCGTGTCTGTGGATGGATTAGAATAATATTAAAATCGCAATATGAAAGTAAGTGTTGATCGTAGATGGGTGAAAATTTGAAGTTGTGTGTATTTTTTAATGCTGAATCATAATTAAATAAATTAAAAAAAATGTCAAAAAAAATTTGTGTACTTTTTTAATACATGAATAATTTTGATTTTATTCTATTAAATTTCATTGATATTGTTATTTCTGATTTGTTTGTTATAAAATATACCAATGTCACATAAAATATACCAATGTCACGTAAAATATACACGTCATGTGCTAGTACTAAGATCAAATCTATATAAACATATATAAACTCGAGAACAGCGGGACGGATTTGTCAAATTTAGGTCTTGAATTATTTGTGAAAGTCCATGGAAGGTTTAAAAGGTGAATAAATAGGAAAATGCTGCTAAATTAAATAAAAACAACAAATTTGTTTTTCCTTTGATGTGTCCATACATAATTTATATGAGAGTTAGATATAGAGTTAGATAGAGAGTTTATAGAGAGATTTATTGACACACGGTTTGACAGTTCTGCTGTGAAACAATTTCATTACGACAGCAGGGTGCATATTTTACGAAGCAATTTTTGATGTTATGAAATATTATTGACAAATTCATATAAAAACTTTATTTTATTTATTATAAACAGAACAATGTCTGTCAAGTCAGCTAGTAATATATAAATTCATATTATGTTATTGATCAAATGTTTGCCTTTCCAGTACACATGTACTGAATCATACACATGCCATATTCAGTGATAATATGAGTCTTATTTGTTCCTCAACCTTGAGTTTGATAGCTCCAATTAGGTTTAATTTATGTGCTTAATATATTCTTTGTTTGTATTCTAGTTTTATAATTAAACCAGACCAGTGGGAGGCTCCTTTGCACCGGATGCCGGCTACCTTACCACCACGGCATCTATTTCTGCTTACACATTACTGCGTTTCGGCCTGAAGGGCGCCGTAGCTAGTGAACTTACTGGGCAAATGAGACTTGACAACTTATGTCTCAAGGTGACGAGCGCAGTTCCTGTGGCAGAATTTTTGGGTCTTTCAATAATCCTGAGCGGCACTGCATCGTAATGGGCAGGTCGTATCAATTACCATCAGCTGAAAGTCCTGCTCGTCTCGTCCCTTATTTTCATAAAAAAAAAGACATAAATCTCTTTTTTTTATATAAGAGGAGTCAAATGGGGCAATATGATGGGCAAAAAAAAGATGCTCACTGGATGCTCATGGACATCCGCAACAATAGCTGTAAAGAGATGCGTTGCCGGCCTTTAAGGTGGGAGTATGCTTTTTCATAAGTCATATTGGTTCGGGAAAACAGCAGCCGGTAATTGATTCCACAAAGTGGCTGTGCGAGGCTTGAAGTTTTTATATGGTGGTGGAATTCGACCGCTGGAGTCAACCCAAACAGCTCCTCTGAGCACACCCCGCGATAAATGTGGTACAAGATGCAGAGAGCCCCCATCTCTATGCTACGCCAAAGAATCAAGCCGGTAATAACTTGATCTTGTTGTAATGTTTGAGTAGGTGTATGAAAAAGTGGACAACTTGTAGAATTTTTTTGCTTCTACTGGTGTTACATGGATGGAAACCACTCAGACTCCACAAAAGAGAAAATTGCTACTCTATCCCTTTATTTATTTTGTATAGTCCATGTTAAGCAATTGCTAAGGTAATAAAAAGATGTCTGACGAAACATTTGATAGAGGATTTAAAACAATTTAGTGCTGTGATAATTTTTAATGACTATTTCATTGCAAACAGTTCTAATATTAAATGAAGTCATTCTTCTAAACTGAGACTTGTATATGTTTTGAAAATTTAAAAAAAATTGTTTAAAGGGGTTTCCAATTATAATAAGGATTGGCTATTTTGTTCACTCAAAATTTCACATGACTTGGGGAATGGGCAAGAATAGAATTAGTTAGTTTAGCTGGGCTGACTACACACTTAGCCTCTTGATTGGGCCATTGTGCGTTTTTTCAAAAAGTCTTCTTACTCCAACCAGCCCAGATCATTCCAGAAGTCTAGCAGTCTTTTTAAGTTTCTGCAGGCATCTGGAAGCGATGCTGGTAATTGGAGTATTTGTGCCCGTTATTCGGCCACACTGCTGCACTCCATAAGCACGTGTTCTGGCGTGTCCTCTGCCTCCATGCAACCTCTGCACAAGGGATGTCTGTTACATCTATGACGGACAGATGTTTGTTCAAGGGACAGTGACCGGTGACTACACCTACAATTGTGCGTATATTCTCCCTGTGTAGTCTCATCAGGTTGCGGGCGAACCTCTTTGGGGGCACCGGAACCGCATTCTTTGTTGGGCAAGAATAGATTAATAAGAGCTTTAGCATACTAACGGCAGTTCCCAATATATCTATATATATCTCTTACTTGAGATAAAAATCGTAACTATCGTTGACTTTTCTGTCCCAATAAACTTATCAACGGTAACTCACCTTATCCGTACACGCTGTATATCAATGGGACGACGTATAGCTTACCAGCGATAGAAGTTTGTATGGAAATTGCAATTCACGCGTTCTAATATAAGGCGATAAGAATGACTTATCGGGTATATTGGGACAGCTTCAGATTATTGACAGCTAATTACTGACAGTAGAGTGTAGTAATTTATCTCTTTCTTTAGATAGTATATTAGGAACGGCTTCCAGGTTAGTGAGTTTCTGTGTTAATGCTTGATAGAATAATCGATCCAAGAACAATATAACCCAAGGCCACCGAACCAGGCGTGTGTCATTTTGCGCTTAAGGTATGAAGTCATATTTATCCTCCCGCGCTGAATCCTCGAGGTAGATAAGCGGTAGGTTCTCAATCGCTCACCGCGAGACCCGTGCTGATTTTATCGCAGTCATAGATACATATTTTCCTTTTTTTATTTGGTCGGAGTAAATATCCTCTTAAAAACGGAGAACCAAAAAAATATCTATATTTATTTTATAAGGTAATTATATATTTTTTCGGCCCTCAAACCTATCTCTGTTGATGGTAGTCGTTGAAGATCACTTCTGTAACTGCCAAAGCCTATATCGGCATACTTGGCTTTTATATATGAGGAGACGGTCAGTTCCGTAGTCACATGGAAGAAGGCAAAAGCTTGGTGTACTCAATATGACAAGACAATACTTCACTATAAGCTATCGCCTGCAACTTTGTAAAATTTGGCCTCACAAGGAGTACTGTTCTCACATCTGGGCGGGCCAGTTTACATTACAATACAGAGCGGATCAGATCATCGACAATCAAGTGATCTCCGATCGGCTTCAGACTCTTTGGCGTTGCGGACAGATATGGTGTCTCTCTACCTCTTCTACCGCATGTATCAAGGGAGTCCTCTGATGAGTTGTTCAGATCATACCAGTACCAGTAGCACCGGAAATCCGCGACAAGAACCAAGCTTCTTTTTTTATGGAAAATGTGGACAAACGAGCGTACGATACGGGTCGCCTGGTGTTAAGTGATCAACGCCGCCCACATTCTCTTGCAACACCAGAGGAATCACAGAAGCGTTGCCGGCCTTTAAGGGCTGTACGCGCTTGTTTTGAAGGTACCCATGTCGTATCGTATCGAGAATATTCCCACCTGAAAGGCCGGCAACGCATCTCTTGACCTCTGGTGTGCGGATTTCCATGGGCTTTATCAATTCCCATCAGGTCAATGTGAGCTTCTTGCCCTTTAGCCCCTTATTATATAACAAAAAAAGAATAGCCACCACAGAATATATAATCGGATTAGAATTATCTACTGTATTGTGTGACACTTCAGATTTAATTGTTTTAAGTGACCAGGCTAAATTAATATGTCTTATAATTATAATGATATGCTTATCAGTCGTAATTAATACATAATTATAGAAAAAATGAGCTCATGACTTAAAATAATATAACAACGTTATCTCAACACACTGATGTTGAGATAAGAATATAATACACATTGAAAGATGAAACTGAATATACAACGTGTTACATATATACCCTGTAAAATATAATTAATTATCTAAGCCATAGTTTCTCAACCTTATTTTGCTCACCGCCCACTTTGAGAATATGTTTTTTTAGTTTACTTTAGTACGTGATTAGCGTGTATTTTTTTGCCTTTTTAGACTATATTTTTTTATCCACCCACGCCCCATATGCGCCATCTCAATGCCTCCTAATTTTCTCTGGGTCTTCTACTGCCCCCCCGAAAGTCTCAAACGCCCACAAAGGGGGCGTTATCGCCCACGTTGAGAACCTATGATTATGGCTTAGATAAGCCAAAAATTTTTCAACCCTAGTAGTAGTAAGGTGTCATGTCAGGGAACCAGATTATTAAACAGAAAGCCTTTCGTACCTATTTTATCTAATAGCTGTCTACTTTAATAGTTTTTATTTTTCATTCATAAATGTCTACTACGTCGATACAACGATGTTGTTCAAGTACTGGCTTCAAAAAAAATTAAGTTGAAAAAAATTGTTATGTGAAGGACAGAGTTTATTTCTCCGATTGCCCAATGGTTGTCGACATGGAACAGCGTGTTGGATCGGTTTTCGCATCAATAACACCGACAATGGTGTGAAATGCTACACAAGCCATATCCCGACGAGCGAGTTAGCAAGGCGGAGCACACTTTTAACCGTTTCTGTAAATTTGACGTTTATTATGAAAAAGTAAGTGTGAACCACCAACCGAGCTGGTTGTTCCGTAAGTTTGGGGTCTTTTAAAATTTTTGTCGTTCCGCGAATTAGGTAGAATTTGTAACATCCTGTATACATATATACTTACCCAAATAAAGCAATTCAAATAGGGCAAGAGTATTAATTATGATTACTTTGAGCTTACAATTGAATAGAACATTATTTTTTTGGCAAACAAAGCAACACCTACAGAATATAGTTTCCTCAAGCTTACTAACTAAGGCAGTAGAAATGGTGTGCTTTAACTAGAGGGACATAATAAAAATAGTATGATATTTCAGAAGCTATATTTAATATGACATACATAACACTAAAGTCTGTGTTTATGTATCAGATTTGAAGCAAGTATTACTCAGCAAGTCTTATTACTAGGTTGGTAACACTGTATCTATTTATTCTTTTAGATCATTTATACGTCTAGATAGACTGAGCAAGCTGTGAAAACGCCTCTATTTTGAGCAATACACGCACACTAACACAAAGTGACAAACAAATTGCGAGTGTAAGATGTAGCTTGTCACGCACACTAATGTAATAAACTTGCCTGTTTTGTGTAGCAGCAAGAGGCTCTGTCTAAACATATAAATCATCTAAATTTAATCTATTATTTCAATCGTGTGCATTTTATTTTTTTTCACCAGTTCATTGGTGTTTCGTTAATCTCAATTGGTATTACTGCCAGCTGCTACTTCATGTTTTACAGATTTTATACTCATCTCATCATATATATAAGAGATTTCCACGTATATAGTCACTCATCACGATATCTCTGGAACCTTTAGAGCTAAAGACTTGAAATTTGGAATATTAGATTATTATTTTAGAATATTCCTATATTCTTTTCACCGAGTAGAGGTTAGCTAAGAACGGATTTTCCAAAATTCTATCCGCAAGAGCTTGTAATAATACAAGTATCAAATTACTTTAGTGTAATGATAATCATATTTATTCTTTAAATAAATTCCCTTTACAGAATTTAAAATAGAATGTAAGACAAACGATAAGAACCTCGATTTTAACATTATTCATCGGAAAAGCTTATCCCACAAACACTCAAGTGCACATTATTTTTATTAAGAATTTATTTGGAAAACTATCACTAAGTTATATATTGCATATGCTAACAGTATCCCAAAGCTGTATTCCATATCTCCAGATGGGTTTTAAATTATTCTTGTAAATGGTGGTTCCGCTTGGGGGGTAGATAACTTGGACCAATCAGCCAATAAATGTTTCTTAGGCGTATGTCTGTTTGAGCTTAGCCTAGATATGCTTTCGTCATGTCAGTCGCCTATATTTTTAAAAAAAATGAAAATAAGGGACGAGACGAGCAGGACGGTCATTTGATGGTAATTAATGCGCCCTACCCATCACAATGCAGTGCCGCTCGGGATTCTTGAAAAACCCCATAAATGCTGTACGGCACTACAATTGCGCTCGTCACCTTGAGACATAAGATGTTAATTTCATGAGCTACGGCGCCCTTCAAACGGAAAAACTGTAATGCTTACACATTAATGCTTCACGGCAGAAATAGGCGCCGTTGTTGTACCCATAATCTAGCCGGCATCCTGTGCAAAGGAGCTGAGACACTGGTATCTCACATTTTGCATCATCAGATTGAAGTATATTTTATTGACAATACAGGTTAACAGGTGGATAAGTTTTCCTTGATAGGGTAATCGTAGCATATGATGCATTAATTAAAAATAATAATAATTAACTATTGCATAACATTATGTACAACCCTATTGTCGAGCGTTACAAGGCATTGTGTAAGTACTTACTGTGAGCAACAACCATTCATTTGAATCATCGTTTTCACGAAGTATCCTTACACAAATAATGAATTCAAGCTCTTAAAGGTTTCAATATAGAAAACTTTATATTTATACAGTTCATTCTTGATAACGTTTTATAAAATGTTTGGTATTTAAAACGTTTTAAACTTACACAATTCATATATTGTATGCAGCGCCTTACAAACTAATTTTCTTTGTAAATTACAGCTATTGATTGAAAAGAGTGGCCGTTGAGTTTCTTGTATGTTTTTCTCATATGGTAGATTCAGTCATTTTATAAGAAATATTTATAGTGACGATGCAAAAGCGCTTATATTAAGCCTAATTGAGTAAATATTATTTGACTTTGACTTTCAAAGTCTAAAGTATTGTATAGTTACTGCAAACAGGCGGGGAACAGACAGTCAGATAGCTTTTCAGGGTTGCTGTCAAATGCACCTGTAATTAGCAGCTGTAATTTTGATATTATGTATTTACATGCATATTTTGATTGTATGTATGTATGTATGTGTTTTTTCGAATTTAGATATGTCAACAATTGATTTACATTGTTTAGTTAATATGTGTTAACAAGCGCTACCAACGTCATGGAGTCGTAAGATATCCCAATTAATAATAATAATAATAAATACTCTGTTAGTAATGTTATTTTATTTAATCATCACTTCAGTTTAAAGATATAGTAGCGTATAATATTCAGATCTTTAGTTAAGTCTGATTCGTGTAAGTCGTGTAACATTTCCTAACAGTAAACCGCTGTTTATTAAACTTAAATTTTTGTAAATAGATATAAATATCTCTTCACCACTGCCAAGGAAATGTGACTTGTTTATAAAATAGCATTCTCACATTGTTGAATAGTGTAGACTTTAGAAAGTCATTTAAAATGCACAACACAAACTTTTTAATTTTTTTCAAATTAAATTTGTCAAAAAAATATATGAACGATGCGGTACTGGAACCCGAGAGGTTCCGTTCGAGCGCCCTTCCAACTGAACCAATCGTTCGATTGTTTTTAATAAAGTAATACCATGTCTTTTTTTTCTTACGGTGATCCTTTTATAAAATATGTAATTCATATACTTCGCCCAACAAAGGATGTAGTTATTTATTGGTCCCACTGGAAGATAAGCGCTTTTTTATTTTTATGAAAATAAGGAAAGAGACGATCAGGACGTTCAGCTGATGGTACGCCCTACCCATTACATTGCAGTGCCGCTCAGGATTCTTGTAAAAGCATAAATTAAGAGCGGCACTACAATTGCGCTCGTCACCTTGAGACATAGAATGTTAAGTCTCATTTGCACTGTAATTTCACTAGCTATGGCGGCCTTCAGACCGAAACACAGCAATGTTTACACATTACTGCTTCACGGCAGAAATAGGCGCCGTTGTGGTACCCATAATCTAGCTGGCTTCCTGTGCAAAAGAGCCTCCCACTGGTTGCGATAGTAATAGTAGTGACAAACACTCTTAACATGTAATTTGTTTTTTATATTTTTTTTCTATTTTATGATGTAAATATTGTGTTTGTTGCAAATAAATATATTTGTATTTCTAGTCGACTTAGCGGTGTAGTTTATTTAGTATTTTCCGTATTACATATATGTGCATATAGGAAACATACATGGCATACGACTCTGAGGATTGATTCAATGATAATTAAATGAACGCATGCGCCCATGGCCGCCAGCTAACTAAATGTAAATTGTAACTATGTTTTAAATGTATAAGTTATGTTTAATAAATGAAATTGTTTAGATTTTACGTAAAGTATTGAGCACTTAAACGCTGGAATAACTTTTCAGGTTTAAACCACTCTAAAGCACTGATAAGGGCATTCAACAGCAGCTATGCGAATGAAGCCCTATCTTTGAACAGAAAAAATCTATGCATACTCACTAGGCTGCTAACCGGGCACTGTCGCCTAAACAAGCACCTCAGTGTGGTCGGCATAAAAAGCGACAAAACTTGCAGGTTCTGCCTTGGGGATGATGAAACGCCTATTCATCTACTCTGCGACTGCGGCCCACTAATGTATAAGCGTAACACAATCTTTGGCGACTACTTCGTGCCACCAGATAGTGTTTGCAACACTCGCGTCAAGGAACTACTGCGGTTCGTAAAGGCGGCAGGGCTTGACGACGAGCTTTAGTATGAGTGGCGAACACAATAGTTAAATTTTGGACGCGGTGTTAATAGGAATCTTTAGGACTAGGAAATAGCCACCCTCTTGAAATAATAATAATAAAGTATTGAGATTGAGCTGGCTGTCAACTTTGAAGTAGAAGCTGTAGATGAAGGCACATGTAAAGCCAAGGCCACTGCCCTCTCCCTAGAAAATGCAAAAATGCTCACAAACCGTTAAGTAATTTTACGTATGAATGGTTGAATCTGTTCAGATTCTCAATAATCTTAGATTATATATTCTTGGTTTGTCTATTGTCATCAATATTACTCAGTAGACTCGTGACAGTAGGTAAAATATTCGCATTGCAAACAATTAAATCAACCAATCGAGGTCAGGTTATGATCACAATACAATATTGTAAACAATCGGTACTGTGTATTTATATAAGACCTTTATTGATAATGTTTTATAATACGGTCGAGGAAATAATTGGACAAGTTTCGAACGGCTTAGTTAGCGTTAATATACGTAATCTGCGAAGATGTGGTTACGAATCCTGCAACATACATATACATTTTGGTACTTCAACCTACACTTTAAGTCTAAAAATAAAAATTTGATAACCTTATCGAACCTAACCTAGGCTATACCTAACTATAACCTGGTCGAAGAAAAACATCACAGAAAAACTAGATTTAGCGATTCCGATACCTGGCCACATGCCTTGTCAGCCTAAGACGTAGAAAATGTCTTAAGTGCCTGGTATTTCATCAATAGTTTTAAGTCTACAAAATTCTGATAAATTTGTTCTACGCCTACAGGACCCACCACGAGGTTGCGCAAGGAATTCTTCAGATGGCTCAGACGTGTGCCCATTGTCAGGCGCAAAATCGAGGAGAAGATGTTGGAGATACAGAGGGACTTCAAGAATGATGTCTCGAAACGTCTGGCTGGCGTCAACATAAATAGAGAGCTACCCGAGCATGGGCTGTCTTCAGATCGAGTCATTGAGGAGATAAGGGACCATTTGAGTTTAGGTCTGTAGTTATTTACTTGAGGTACTGTGTTTTGTGAGGCTGAGACCGTTAAAGCTCTTTTCACATGCATTCCGTAGTGTTCTCAACAGCTTGGAACCGCCCTGTAATAGTCTTATAGGTTTTATGCGAGTAAGGCCATGGATAAGGACAGGCGACATACGGCCATAGCACGGTGCCACTGTGAATGGTGTCCTCAGTCCTAAGTTCTTAAACTAATTCAAATTCAAATACTTTTATTCAAAATAGGACTCAAAATCACTTATTGAACGTCAAAAACTACCACCCATTTAAAATAGAGGCAAACGGGCGCAAGAAATACAGCGGATTTTTTTTTTAAATAAAAATATGAATTACAATGTAATATTGTACAATAAACATTTATAATTAAAGAGCCTGAGGGTGTTTGCTTCATTTCCAGTCCGTGGTATCATTAAGAAAATCGTTTATGCTATAGTAACCTTTCATACACAAACGTCTTTTAACAATTCTTTTAAATTTCGAAAACCCTTTTTTACATTTTCTAGGATCATATTGTAGAAACATATACATCGCCGAATAAAAGACTTGCTAACTCGACTTAACCGGGTATTAGGCATAACAAGTTTATGTATATAAGTATACCTGAGTAATTTTAAACGAAGGTAGCGGAGGCCATTTAAGAGATGGAAAGACGACGTGGTAAACGTTGCGGGGAGACATTGGCAGAGAGAAGCCAGGCATAGATACCAATGGAGAAACTTTGAGGAGGCTTTTACCGCCATAGGCTATTACACCTAAGTTGTTATAGGTACTTTTAATATTTTAATTAACATAGATTTAAAAAAAATATATGTTTAAATAGTTGTTTTTATTGTATGTAAAAATGTGTGTATAGGAATAATAAAGCACTTTTTATTTTATTTCTAAGTAATTTTGAGTCGCGTCGAAGTCGCAGTATTGCTCTATCTGATCTAGAGCCAAATAAAGTATGCATATTGCACACCGCGTTGCGGGCGCGTGCCATATTTCCACATTTTCCCCCAGTTCTCATTTAAGCAGTTCATGTTTATACTAGGCCATTTTCAAATTAGTCGAATAAACTATTTATTGTTTCAAAGAAGATCTCTCCTAAATAAACTCTAGTTTAAACAGCGAAAGCTAGAATCAATTTTTATGCAAACAAAATTGAAAACAATATTTTATGAACGATGCGGGACTCGAACCCGCGACCAACCGTTCGAGTGACGTATCGTGGATAAAATCTTGTACGCTTTGTTCAACTCTCAGGTTGTGGCTTCATCTACAGCATGTACTTTACAGTTGATAACCTGCTCAACCCCAATATTTTGCATGATAGGAAATTGACTTGAGATGTCGCTCTTGCAAATTAAACAATTTATTATGTTTTTAAAGTGGGTTATCACTTCTGGGATTTTAATTACACAAATAAAACTGACACAAAACAAACAGCACTTCCACAAGTACCTATTGTTAGCCGCAATTTTTAGTTTGTTTTCTACATGCCTAGATTTATCTTAAATTTTGTTTGTGCACGCAGGCACGTGCGACTGGAAGAGCGGCAACGTTTCGGGCGCGGTGTACCATACGTGCGAGGACATCAGCCGCGTTGCGTGCGACGCGTACGCACTTACTGCGTACACCAACCCGCTGCATGCGGACGTGTTCCCGGGCATCAACAAGATGGAGGCGGAGATCGTGCGCATGGCCATCAACCTGTTCCACGGAGACGACGAATGCTGCGGCACGGTGAGAAGATCACTTAACTTCGTCAAATCATTTAATGAGCTTATATGCCTTTTATTACCAGAGGGGGGCTACTTTGCACAGGATGCCGGCTAGATTATGGGTTCCACAACGGCGCCTATTTCTACCGTGAAAAGGTAATGTGCAAACATCACTGTGTTTCGGTCTGAAGGGCGCCGTAGCTAGTGAAATTACTGGGTAAATGAGACTTAACATCTTATGTCTCAAGGTGACGAGCGAATTTAAAAAAAAAACATTTTTTCGCACTTTTCATGTACAAATTAACATTTTATACTGACCGCCACACTAGGCGTTGCCTGTCTCTTGGGGGAAATAGTAGAATTAACAGATAATAAAGATATACAAGCGGCTAGTGATAACAAGCTGATTACTAAAATTTAACTAATCATATAAAGAAATAAACTAAAAGTAATAACTATACAAGTATTAATTGTGTGTATATGTAGGTGAAAGTGTGTGTATTGTGTATGTATGTATTTTTAGGATTGTACCTTAAGAAGATTTTCAGTTTCCATATAGGATAGTTGTATTAAATATTTTATCTACACCCATGCTTTAAATCCTCTATTAAAGATTCTGAAACAGTTAGCTTATTGCCAACATTAAAACACCCAATGTTCTAATAACCATTACATCACCCAAAAGAGTGTTGTAATGTTGTACTGAATTTCATAACAACACTCCTATGTTTTTTTTTATCCCTTCATGCGCAAAGAGTTTCAACATACAGCCACATTCTTATTGCTCGATGCGTGGTATCTGTATGAATTTCAAAATAGGAAAATGTTCATTTACGCGCGCTCCATACTCCCAGAACGTCGCGCACCGTAAAAAAAAAGTAGGTTATTCGAATCCCCGCCATTTTTCTTCGATATTTTTATTGTTTTGTTTACAAAAAATGAGCGATTTATTTTAAACGCTGCAAAAGAACATTATATTCGAGTGAATTTTAATTATTGCACTATACAAAATGTAAATTACAGCTATAATAAATAATTGTTTCATTAATACTTATTATATTTGTATATAATCAGTAACGAATGATATTAGGTTACTACTAGGACTGGTGTTTTAATGTTAGCAGTAAGCTAACTGTTCCAGAATCTTTTAGAGGATTCATATTCTGGGTGTAGATAAAGTCTTGTATGCAACTGTTGATAATTAGGTATTAAAACACTCATGTGATAAATCCACATTCGTGTTTTAATACCCCTTATTACACAACAGTTGCATAAATAACTATTGATAGAAGCTCTTTAGCCTTGAAGATGGGGTGTTCTTTAAATTTACATAGCTGGACCAGTTTATTATAAATCCGGGGGTACAAAAAGGTTGGAAAGCGACATGCAAATGCAGTTTTAACAGTAGTAACAGGCAATTTGTAAACTCGGTTTTTAAGCAATGTATTGTACTCTTTTGAGTTCAGAGCTGTTTTGTGGACATGCATCGCCAATCTTATCAGGTAAGGCTTTCAAATGCTGAGTACCTGAGCGTCGCTGTACAAATGTGTCTAAAATCTGAATGAGACCGAGAACTTCATGCTTATCTGTAGGCGCTATAAATATTGAGCTTAGTAGTAATTGTAGAGCCGCTCAGCATTTTTGTTTTTGTTTTTTAATCCTGAGCGGCATTTTTATAGGCATGTCGTCTCAATTACCATCAGTTAAACGTCCTGCTAGTCTCGTCCCTTATTTTCAATAAACAAATATAATAAGTGTTACAAAAATGGAGATCGAACCAACATCAAGAAATATTTTAAAACTTATCTTTGTCGCTTATTTTTAAATATTTAATATGAAAAATTAACAGTGCGGTTATCTGATAAAATTTAATCAACTAATTTGTTTTATTGTTAATTGAGGCTTACATGCATATTTTACAATTTTAGGAAGTTCCATATGTGATCGTTTGGTTAGATTAATATTGACACAATATTGACACACTTTTCACACAAATAATCTGCCCCAAGTTAAGCATATATAGCCTGTGTTATGGGTTACAAGATAATGATATATTTAATACAATATACTTACTTTAACATACATAAATTCATATAAACATACTTAAATACATTTAAACATCCATGACTCGGAAACAAACATCATTAGTAGGTAGGATCGCTAACCACTCGGCTCTGTATAGCCGTTATATATAGCTCGTTATATTTATATATATACTATTCTTTCTATTGCGTGCAGGTATGATTACCGGTCATTTATTTTTACAAGAAACGGTGACAGACTGCTGAATGCACATAGATTTCATAATGCATCCTACGGAAAATGTAGCTATATCATGTGTATGAAAATATTTAATAAACTCCCTCCAAGCTTACGCGTATTACCCGTCCAACGATTTAAGAAGGATTTTTTTACATGGCTTATAGATAAATATTTTTATTCTATAAACGAAATGTTGACACATAAGATTAAATTAAATTGACTTTAAAAAATTATATTACTTCTACCCCCTTATTCATAATGGTCCGCTAACTTAAATCAGCCGCTAAGGAGTGTTTTTTCTCATTCTGACTTAGGTCAATAGAAGAAGACAGAGTGAGAATTAGCAATGCTTTAAGTTAGACAGACTATTATATATATAGAGTTTATTAATGTTAAATCAATTATAATAATAACTAGAATCTTGTAATGAAATGAAAAATGAATTAATACTTACTTAATAATAATTTTGCATGCCAGAAAACCTTAAATATATTTACACCCATTGTTACATGTTTTCTGACAAAATAAAGGATGAATAACGGAATGAGCTTCCTTGTGCGGTGTTTCCGGGACGATGCGACATGGGTACCTTCAAAAAAAGCGCGTACACCTTCCTTAGAAAGCCGGCATCGCTCTTGTGATTCCTCTGTTGTTGCAAGAGAATGTGGGGGGCGGTGATCACTTAACACCAGGTGACCCGTACGCTCGTTTGTTCTCCTATACCATAAAAAAGGAATTTATGATTTATTTAATATTTACTTTATATAATAACTTGGTGTGGCAATCGCCACATTCTCACAAGTTGATTTATTTATCGCTTTAAGTGTGTCAGCTTGATGTGTTAACAAGCACTACCAACGTTATGAACTGTCATAAGATATCCCAATTAATAATTACATTTATTAAACTACTGTTAATATTAAAATACTGTTTAATATTATTATCACTATAATTACAAATAACTATAATAGCATATTATATTCAGATTTTTAGTTAACTTTATATTCAGATTGTTAGTTGGCACTACTGTAGTGCCAACTAACAGTTGGTAGCATCATAACGGTAGACGGTCGTGCCCTATATAAGCCAGAGCGCAAACTTCGAGAGAACATTACTGATTGTGAATTCTAAGGGGTAACGCTGACTTAATTGTCTTTTTATTTTGAATATTAAGTGTATATTGTAATTCTAAGCGTGGAAACTGTAAAATACAGATGTTACAGTTTAATTATGTGCGTTTAAACCCCTTCTACATGTGTGAATTTTCTTATTATAGACTATATGTTTAGAGCATATTGTCAATGCTTCTACACGTGTCTGCTTTGGGTCAACTGTACTAAAACTGCACAGAAAATATTCCACACGCTCTTAATATATACACACGCACACAACACTCACAAAAACACACAGTATCGCACGCACACACACACTCACACATAGGTACATATATTTATCATTTATGTTTATAATAATAAAAAATGACTTTCATGTTCGATAAGAATTAAAAATTGTAACTGTAAATCTATGTCGCTGTAATTGTTAATTTGTTCAAAAATAACTTTCCAAATATTTAAATTGTTAATTTATATTCATTTCATAACCTTTTTATATTCATTTCATAACTTTATTATTATTTCACCACCATGTCAATAAAACTTTTGTTAAAAATAACACATTGCTGAATTGGAAGAGCGGAGATACCTGGTACAGGCATTATTTGCCTAAAAGGTGACTCCGGCCACTAGCTGCTGTAAACTATGTTTTTAAGAGAAATAAATTATTATTATTATATAATTATAAAACTGCACGAAGCAGCATCAGAGTGCAGTATAATAATGCATACCGCATTCTGATGAGACTGCCCAAATATTGCAGTGCGTCAGGCATGTTTGCAGACGCCAGGGTCCCCGATTATTCCCCAGTGATAAGATCACGAGTTGCTGCTTTTTGGTCTCGCATTCGCGAATCCGAAAACAAAATTCTCAGTTTATGCTCTGAGCATCCAGAGAATCCTATACTCCATTACTGGCTTTCGATGCATCGCGACATTAACCGGAAATAGTTGTATCAGTACATTATTCTTTGTACGAACCCCCCTTTGGGGCAAGTTTAGTTTTAAGTTATTTTATTAAGTACTGTCATTATTTTGCATCTTATTCTATTTTAATCAATTTATTGTATGTGGTTATAAATGCCTGAAATAAATGACAAATTATTATTATATTATTACCATGGTGTGTCTTGTAGGTGACAACGGGCGGTACAGAGTCGATCATGATGGCCTGCAAGGCGTTCCGAGACCTGGCTTACGAGCGCGGCGTCAGCAACCCTCAGATGGTTGTGGCCACCACGGTTCACACCGCCTTCGACAAGGCGGCGCAATACCTGGGCATCTCCGTGAGGACCGTGCCCGTGTCTCCGGATACCTTGATGATGGACATCGATGCTGTCAAGAAGGCGATTAGCAGAAGAACCTGTATGGTACGATTCTTTTTGTGTGCTATTTTTAACCGACTCGAACGATGGAACAGCAAGTCATAATAGATGTGTCTTTTTTATTGGGTTACCTCAGATTTAGAATCTCCTTACAAAATTTGCATGTTCATGGTAATACTAACCCGAGACTCACATATTTTGCACTACCGTCATTTTATTACTGGTATTTAAAGTCAAAATTCTTATATTCACATTAGCCTGCAATTCAATTTAATGTAGACAGATTGTTTTTTTAAACTATATGTTACCTTTTTTCAGAATATTTGAAGTCTGTATTTTTTGTAACTATACGAAATAAATACCTACTGTGGTTAATACAATAAAATAAATTTAAGCTTTACAGCGCCATCCTGTGGCAAGTTATTGCAGAAATAGGAAAATTATCTCCGTGTTTCAAAAAATGCAATATAGTGTATGTTTGATGGTGTACTGTGAACCATGTAAAAAAAATTGTCTGCCGTAACGAACGCCTTCTTGCGGCCAGTTACGACAAAGTGGTCGACAATCTTTGGATTTACTGCCACATACTAAAAGAGGGTTTTAAATATACAGGATGTCCCAAAGTTATGGGACATGAAGGGAAAGTACCTTAAATATCTGAAATTGACTACGTTCTTTTAAAATATCATGTTACTTATGAGTTTTTTTTACATTTAAGTCGGTTCGATTCCCAGACGAGGCAAGTAATTTTGTAATTTTTAGAAAATTTTCGAATGCAGGATTACTAACTTTTAAAAATAACATAATGTCTTCTTTCAGTAAAATTGCCTATCTTCGATATTTAAGGTACTTTATAACTTTGGGACCCTGTATATGTTACGCTCAAAGATATTTTGATTTCCAGATCGTTGGCTCAGCCCCCAACTACCCGTATGGCACGATGGACGATATAAAGGCCCTGTCAGACATAGCGCTAGAGTACGAGGTGCCGCTACACGTTGACGCATGTCTCGGCGGCTTCATAGCAGCCTTTATGCCTCGCGCGGGCTATCCCATACCTGTGTTCGACTTTAGGCTGCCTGGAGTTGCCAGCATATCTGCGGATACGCATAAGGTAACATGAATTATATATGTATATATCTCGGAGATTTATTTGGATTTAAAATCGGGCGTCACCGTGTTGGTATCCGCCATGTTGTTTTAAGTCGATCAGTGCCCACAAGCGGCGCGGGCGCTAGCTTGAAGATGAATGCGACTTCTCAATGAGTGCTCTACTGATGGACAATAATAACTAACTTCAATCACGTCACCGACAGTGACGTACACAGTGACAACTTCAAACACACTTTGAAAGATGACGTTCGCCATCAGTTCAGCCCAATACATAGAGTAGAATATAATCATACAGGCCATATTACTTTTATATTCTAATTCTCCGACATATATATTAGGTTATTTATTAGTTAGTCTTGTTACATTATACCTACGACACGGCCACATTATTTCTGAACCTCTCTGGACCGTGAACACTCCCCCCCCCCTCCCCTTTCACACCCTCATTTTCATTACCGTTACGTATCTCGAGTTTTAGCAGTGGGAGGCTCTTTTGCACAGGATGCCGGCTAGATTATGGGTACCAAAACGGCGCCTATTTCTGCCGTGAAGCACAAATGTGTAAACATTACTGTGTTTCGGTCTGAAGGGCGCCGTTGCTAGTGAAATTACTGGGCAAATGAGACTTTACACCTTATGTCTCAAGGTGACGAGCACAATTATAGTGCCGCTTAGAATTTTTTTGCTTTTCAACAATCCGGAGCGGCACTGCATTCTAATGGGCAGGGCGTATCAATTACCGTCTGAACATCCTGCTCGTCTCTCCCGTATTTTCATAAAAAATCACTGCTTTGTTTTTGAAGTTTTCATTGTTACGTTTCGATTTTTGTTGTTAATAGTTCTAAACTAAAATTTCGATTAATTGTGGGGCGATGCACATGTATAGCTTCTAACAAATGTATAATTAAATTCAAAAGAATTGTTTAAAATCGTTTGTTTGATAAAGGTTACTATAGTAACCTAACCTAAAGGGGTATACCCCTTTCTTAATGATACCACAGGTTGGGAAATAGAACCACAGCCCTCAGGCTATTAAATAATAAGATTTATTGTACGATATTACTTTGTTACCATGTTTTTATTGTTAAAAAAAGAAGGGCCGTTCTTGTCAGGTACCAGGCATACTTTTTCGAATGAGTGGTACTTTTTTACTTTCAATAAGTGATATCATATCCTATTTTGAATAAAAATATATGAATTTGAATTGATTTCGAATTGAATTTGAATTGAGTTTGAATTGCATGTGAATTAAATTTGAATTGAATGTGAATGAAATTTGAATTGAATGTGCATTAAATTTGAATTGAATTTGAATAACGTTTCAGTACGGATTCGCACCGAAAGGCACGTCGGTGATCCTGTACCGTCGGCCCGAGTACCGCCACTGCCAGTACACCGTGTCCACTGAGTGGCCCGGGGGCGTCTACGGGTCCCCTACAGTCAACGGTCTGTAGCACCAACACCATAATCAATAATTATAAGCGATGCCATTAGAGAAAACAATCTGAAATAGCGGCTTGTACTAGCAAAAAAAGCAGTACAGTCAGCAAAAAAGTAATACTAGGTTTCACCTACGTCCGCTCTTCGATTCTAATTCTCATCTAGGTAGGTGCAATCATTTATATGATGAATATGAATGTTTGTTTCCGAGTCATGGATGTTTAAATGTATTTATGTATGTTTATCTGTATGTTTATATGAATTTATGTATGTTTAAGTAAGTATATTGTATTAAATATATCATTGTCTTGTAACCCATAACACAGGCTATATATGCTTAACTTGGGGCAAGATAATTTGTGTAAAAAGTGTGTAAATATTATTTATTTATCTAAATCTCTAACTAATCCCTAACCAGCAATAGCTAACAATGTCATCCAGCAATAGCTATCAATCTCAACCTGCAATAATTAACAATGTCATCCAGCAATAGCTAACAATCTCCACCAGCAATAGCTAACAATCTCACCCAGCAATAGCTAACAATCTCAACCAGCAATAGCTAACAATCTCAACCAGCAATAGGTAACAATGTCATCCAACAATAGCTAACAGTCTCAACCAGCAATAGCTAACAATCTCAACCAGCAATAGCTAACAATCTCAACCAGCAATATGTAACAATGTCATCCAACAATAGCTAACAATATCACCCAGCAATAGCTAACAATCTCAACCAGCAATAGCTTACAATCTCACCCAGCTATAGCTAACAATCTCAACCAGCAATAGCTTACAATGTCAACAAGAAATAGCTAACATCTCAACCAGCTATAGGTTAATATCTCAACCAGCAATAGCTTACAACGTCATCCAGCAATAGCTAACAATATCAACCAGAAATAGCTTACATCTCAACCAGCAATAGCTAACAATCTTAACCAGCAATAGCTAACAATGTTATTCAGCAATAGCTAACAATCTCAACCAGCAATGGCTAATAATCTCAACCAGCAATAGCTAAAAATATCATCTAGCAACAGCTAACAATGTCAACCAGAAATAGCTAATAATGTCATCCAACAATAGCTAACAATCTCACCCAGCAATAGCTAACAATGTCATCCAGCAATAGCTAACAATGTCATCCAGCAATAGCTAACAATCTCAACCAGCAATATCTAACAATCTCAACCAGCAATAGCTAACAATGTCATCCAGCAATAGCTAACAATCTCAACCAGCAATAGCTAAAAATCTCACCCAGCGTTAGCTAACAATCTCAACCAGCAATAGCTAAAAATCTCACCCAGCGTTAGCTAACAATCTCAACCAGCAATAGCTAACAATGTCACCCATCAATACCGAATAATCTCAACCAGCAATAGCTAACCATCTCAACCAGCAGTAGCTAACAATGTCAACCAGCAATAGCTAACAATGTCATCCAGCAATAGCTAACAATCTCACCCAGCAATAGCTAACAATGTCATCCAGCAATAGCTAACAATGTCATCCAGCAATAGCTAACAATCTCACCCAGCAATAGCTAACAATCTCAACCAGCAATAGCTAACAATCTCAACCAGCAATAGCTAACAATGTCATCCAGCAATAGCTAACAATCTCAACCAGCAATAACTAACAATGTCATCCAGCAATAGCTAACAATCTCACCCAGCAATAGCTAACAATCTCAACCAGCAATAGCTAAAAATCTCACCCAGCGTTAGCTAACAATCTCACCCAGCAATAGCTAACAATCTCACCCAGCAATAGCTAACAATCTCAACCAGCAGTAGCTAAAAATCTCACCCAGCAATAGCTAACAATCTCAACCAGCAATAGCTAACAATCTCAACCAGCAATATCTAACAATCTCAACCAGCAATAGCTAACAATGTCATCCAGCAATAGCTAACAATCTCAACCAGCAATAGCTAACAATCTCAACCAGCAATAGCTAACAATGTCATCCAGCAATAGCTAACAATCTCAACCAGCAATAACTAACAATGTCATCCAGCAATAGCTAACAATCTCACCCAGCAATAGCTAACAATCTCAACCAGCAATATCTAACAATCTCAACCAGTAATAGCTAAAAATCTCACCCAGCGTTAGCTAACAATCTCACCCAGCAATAACTAACAATCTCACCCAGCAATAGCTAACAATCTCACCCAGCAATAGCTAACAATCTCAACCAGCAATAGCTAACAATCTCAACCAGCAATATCTAACAATCTCAACCAGCAATAGCTAACAATGTCATCCAGCAATAGCTAACAATCTCAACCAGCAATAGCTAACAATGTCATCCAGCAATAGCTAACAATCTCAACCAGCAATAGCTAAAAATCTCACCCAGCGTTAGCTAACAATCTCACCCAGCAATAGCTAACAATCTCACCCAGCAATAGCTAACAATCTCACCCAGCAATAGCTAACAATCTCACCCAGCAATAGCTAACAAACTCACCCAGCAATAACTAACAATCTCAACCAGCAATAGCTAACAAGCTCAACCAGCAATAGCTAACAATGTCATCCAGCAATAGATAACAAAGTCATCCAGAAATAGCTTACATCTCAACCAGCAATAGCTAACAATCTCAACCAGCAATAGCTAACAATCTCAACCAGCAATAGCTAACAATGTCATCCAGCAATAGATAACAAAGTCATCCAGAAATAGCTTACATCTCAACCAGCAATAGCTAACAATCTCAACCAGCAATAGCTAATAAAGTCATCCAGCAATAGCTAACAATCTCAACCAGCAATAACTAACAATAACATCTGTTTTTATAGATTAGTCTTAATATAGTTCAGGTTCATTTTGAAGTGCTTCTGCGTGTGTTTGTAGTAATTAGTGATAAGTAGCACTATTTCTGATTCTTAATCTATGGAGTTGGCTTATAATTGGGTCACTATAAAGAAAACAACATCCACGTGTTATTTTAATCTTAGGCATTGGCTACATACTGTTAGGAGATACACCTAACCTTTTTGTAACGTGCTTGACAATAAGATTGTATATTACCATTTACCATCACAAAATAGATGTATCCAATTTAAATTTTGAATTTTATGAACGATTCGGGACTCGAACGCACGACCTCTGGCGTTCCGTGCCAGTGCTTTGCCAACTGAGCTAACCCTTCGAGTGACGTATCGTCATAAAATCTTGTATGCTTTGTTCAACTCTCAGGTTGTGGCTTCATCTACAGGATCCACTTTACAATTGATAACTTGCTCAACTCCAATATTTGCATATTAGGAAATTGACTTTAGATGTCGCTCTTGTAAATCTAAACAATTTGTTATGTTTTCAAAGTGATAACCCTCACTTCTAGGATTAATACACAAATAAAATTTGAAAACTTAACAAGTTGTATCCAATTTGTTAAATTGTTAAGTTGTGTATCAGGAAGTCGCGCCGGCGGGCTTATAGCAGCCTGTTGGGCCACCATGATGTTCATCGGTACGGAGCGCTACGTACAGATGTGTGGCGAGATACTGGCCACCACCACCTATATATACGACCAGTAAGTATGCTTTATTTATTTATTTAGTACTAGCTCTTAATCGCGACTTCGTCCGCGTGGAATAGTTACTTTGGGCAGCAGTTTAATTTTTTAGGATTCATTGCAAATAATACACATACAAACTGCTCTTTCCGCTGCTGGTGGCGCTCTTTTATGATGCGGGGGATATCCCTTGTCGTTGTATTTTAATAGCATTTCTCTACGAACTTTAATACCCTATTTCATCCCCATGTAGGTCAATTTGAAAACAAGAACCTACCATTCTGTTTTGAAAAGAGCAACCTTAGAGTTTCTTGCTCGTTCTTCTCTAAGGAAATCTGCCTTCGAACGAGCTGTATCAAAAAAAGACATATTTTAGGTGCAATGCAATTTACCTACGAAATAAAATATTTTTGATTTGACAAGTCTCCAATAGTATAAATTGGATTAAATAATAAACTCTTATATTACAGACTCAGCAAAATTGACGGGATCTTCATATTCGGCAAGCCGGCGACAACAGTGGTGGCATTTGGCTCCAAACAGTTCGACATATTCAAGATGGCGGAACTGTTGCACAAGAAGGGGTGGAGTCTGAACGCGTTGCAGTTTCCCTCGGGGTAAGTCGTAAATATATCTAATGGCGTTTTTAGGGTTTCTTAGCAAAATGGCAAAAAACGGAACCCTTAGTATAGATTAGTCATGTCTGTCTGTCCGTCCGTATGTCACAGCCACTTCTTTCCAAAACTATAAGAACTATACTGTTGAAACTTGGTAAGTAGATGTATTCTGTGCACCGCATTAAAAGAAAAAAAAAACAATAAACTTTTTGGGTTCCCCATACTAAGAACTGAAACTTAATTTTTTTTTCATCGAACCCATACGTGTGGGATATCTATGGATAGGTCTTCAAAAATGATATTGAGGTTTCCAATCTAATTTCCAAAGTAATAAAATGTGTCATCCCCCCATGATTTTGAACAAAGCTTTTTTTGCCTTTTCCATTTAAATAATATAATTTTCCTTTCTATATAAATTTTATATTATGTTACTTTCTGCTACGGAACACTTCATGGGCGAGTCCGACTCGCATTTAGCCGCTTTTTTAACCATTTCAGACATCCGTAATGGAGCATGTCATTAAAAATACTTGAGTAATTTGAATTACTGAATTTAATAAACATCTATCTATCTATCTACCTACCTATCGAATCTACTGTAGGAAAAAGTATAGCTCGTGAGAAGAAAGAAGAAACTCGACGGCCACAATTATAATGATTTTTTAACTATAACAGATCAAACTGCCACAAAAAGTTTGACCAGAACATCCTACATAACCCTATGAGTCAACCTTGGTGATTTTGGACGAGGTTGTTCGAAGGATCCTTTATTTTTGTACATCCTCTGTGAGTCCAGCGGTAAAGATCAGTGTTGAATTTTGCATCTATTGATAACTGAGAATTTTTAAATGCTATTGCTACTTCGCAATCATTTGGACTATGTCGGTACACCAGTGGGAGGCTCCTTTGCACAGGAAGCCGGCTAGATTATGGGTACCACAATGGCGCCTATTTCTGCCGTAATGCAGTAATGTGTAAACGTTACTGTGTTTCGGTCTGAAGGGCGCCGTAGCTAGTGAAATTACTGGGCAAATGAGACTTAACATCTTATGTCTCGAGATGACGAGCGCAGTTGTAATACTGCTCAGAGTTTTTGGGTTTTTCAAAAATCCTGAGCGGCACCGCATTGTAATGCGTAGGGCGTATCAATTTCCATCAGCTGAACGTCCTGCTCGTCTCGTGCTTTATTTTCATAAAAAAAAAACTTTGGTTCTCCAACGGATCACCTCATTTCTGATTCGATCTCGCAGGGAAAAACCAAACATAGCCCACTCCATTGCCCTCTGAACCAAAGTTACCGATATAGACCAAATGATTGCGAAACTGAAGTGGCAGTGGGCAGGGCACATAGTTCGACGGACAGACGGCCGTTGGCGCAGTAAAGTCCTCAAATGGCGACCAAGTACCGGAAGACGTAGTGTTGGTAGGCCCCGACAGTCTAGTCAAGATCGCCGGAATACGTTGGATGAGGGCAGCGCAGGACCGATCGTCGTGGAAATATATGGGCTGTTGTCCAGCAGTGGACGTCTTCCGGCTGATGATGATTGCCACTTCGCTCGAGAACAGCTGTCTTTTTAAAATTACTTTTCCAGGGTTCCATTCTGACTGCGCACAAATATATTGCAAGTGAGTCCGAAGGTGGGGTCACTTATAATCAGATGACCCTTACTCCAACTTACCAAATACCATAACCTGCAAGTCATAAGTTAGTTTTACCAAGTCAACTGACTGTATTTTATTACCCTATTTATTTGTGGTAAAAATCAAATTTTGGTGATTGTACTGTTCACTATTATTTATTTAGTGAGTATAACTTCATTTGGGGACGTTCGCTCCCGACTAATGACCGATTGAAACTGACGCTCACGCTTTTCTGTGCATTTGTCAATTAGCATTCAACGTCACTCGATTAATGTCACTGTCGCTGTCATAACAGTGACAGTGATTGTTAACACATACTTATTCAGACTAGATGTCAATACACTACAATAATATATATTTTCATTGTGTCCAGGATCCACATCTGCGTGACTCACGCACACACGGCGGCCGGCGTCAAGGAGCGGTTCGTGTCGGACGTGAGCGCCGTGGCTCGCGAGTGCCTGCAAGCCGGCGGGGGACCTGTCGAGGGAAAGGTTGCTATCCTCTATTTTATTATCTACTAAACTTATTTTTTTTGACATAAAGCAATTTCTTAGCCTAGTCGGGACTAGAGATTAAGAATAAAAATAAAAATTAAACATAAACGTAATAAAATAAAACTAGAACAAACATCAGCTGCAAATAGGCACAAGCTCGGCATATACTGTATGTATGTCCATCGCCGATCTTCCGCTTGAGCCATTCCGTGACCTTGTAGCTGTCCCAATACTATACGGTGTGATTTGTATAATTTTTCTTTTTTACATTTGTTGCGAACACGTTTTGGTTCGGTTGCCAATCGATTCACTTATTTATCTAAGAGGGAAGATAGATAAGTTGCTAAATAGACAAGACCAATCTGAATCTAACCTATATTACACTCATATCTTGAGACAAGTTTTCTTGTGCTCTTTGCTCCTGTAAAAGAAATTGTAGTAATTTTGTTTTAAATAAGGGTAGAATTTTTAAATTTCTAATGGACGGCGGGATGTTATTCCAACATTTGGATGCCGAGTAACGAAAGCTCCCTCTAAATCATGCCGATAGATGCTTCTCAATGACCATCTGAACAGAAGTATGGTGGGTTTCGAATCCCGGCAGGCGTAAACGTTTAAAATTATTATGAATGTTTATATATTATATGGATTTATATATATTTAATTTTGTGTGAAAATGCGTCAGTTATTATTGTAGATATAATTCGTATAATACCTTCACGTACGTCTTCCTCAACTACATAGGAGAGTTTCAAAGACAAGACTGAAAGACAACGATTTACCGTATTTCATAACCTTCAAAGTGTCCGACATCTCAGACCTGCAGATATTAATATAAGTTGTTGTGTGGCGTTCGTCTACCGCATAGGTTCTCAACGTGGGCGATAACGCCCCCTTGTGGGCGTTTGAGACTTTCGGGGGAGGCAGTAGAAGACCCACAGAAAATTAGGGGACATTGAGATGGTGCAGATTGGGCGTGGGTAGATTAAAAAATATAGTCTAAAAAGGCAAAAAATATTAGAAAATACTCTAGAAAAAAACATATTCTCAAAGTGGCCGGTGAGCAAAATATGGTTGAGAAACTATGGTCTACCGTGTTCTTTCCAGGAACATACTTTCAATTACAACCAAGCTGTGGAATGAGCTTCCTTGTGCGGTGTTTCCGGGACGATACGACATGGGTACCTTTAAAAAAAAGGGTCTCTCGCTCCTTTGATTACTCTGGTGTTGCAATAGAGCATGTGAGAGCGGCGGTGATTACTCTACCAGGTGACTAGCCGTTCGTTTGAAAACCATTGTACCTAATCACAGGAGCGTTTCCGCTTGTAAAGGTGGGAGGTCACGCTCATATTGCAGTTGCCCTACATGGCATACAATGACATACAAGTACCATAAGGTGTCTTAAGGATACTAACGGCGTATTTTTAGACTGCCCATTTTTTCCTGTTGAATAAATTTTCAAAAAATTTTCAGTGAGATGTCTGTGGCTTGATATGCCGCCCGCATACTCTTGCAACACCAGCGATATAACAGGAGCGTTGTCGGCCTTTTAGAAAGGTGTTTTATCTTAATATATATATATTTCTTTTGTGCGTCTGTTGTAACTGAACCCCTCCTAAACGGCTCGACCTATTTGAATGAAACTTTGTGTGTGTCTTCAGGTGCATTCGAGAATGGTTTAGATTCACAATTGAATTACCTCCTAAACGGCTGGACCGATTTTGATGATTTTTTTGTGTCCAGTGAATTTGAGATTGGTTGAGTTTCTCAATTCCGTCCATATAATATAATTCTCCTGCTCATGTGTATGTTAGTGAACTCCTCCTAACGGCTGGACCGATTTTTCAAATGTAAGACGTGTGTCGGGTCCACTAAGTAATATTATACTTAATTATTTTTTTAGCATAGTTTTATTATTTTATATTTACTTATTGAATATTTTTCGCAGATGGCAATATACGGCGTCGCCCAAAGCATATCGGACAGAAGTCTTGTGTCCGACATTACGAAGCACTTCATAGACTCCACATACTATCTGCCCAAACAACAGGACCTAGAAATGAACGGCAAATAGATTTCTCTATATAATATTTTTTCTATTACTAAGGGCTAGTTTTTGTAGGTAGAAAAATAAAATTATGATATATAAAGGTCATACCTCATTAGAGCCACCTAGCAACGGTCCCGTCCGCGAGGCCGCTTCGCCTCGTGCCAATAGTAAGTAGTAGTAACAGGCGTCTGTCACGGCGCTTTTTAGGAACGAACATATACATACTGGCGCGGGGATCCTCGAGGCCATCGGTTGTCAATAGCTTACAACAAGGGGCGTGCCGCTTTTATTCAAACCATTTAGAAGCATAAAAATAATTATATTGAACAAACGTAAATATTACACCTAATAATGAAAATATTAAAAATAGCACGTTGTAAAATAGCTTTGGCCCTTTGAGGTCGCTTACAGCCACCATAGCTAATTGTCGTAAATATGTCCTGTTGTCTTTTTCGCACGCCACAGCTCTGAATTAAATACCCAAGTAACAACCCTGAATAATTACGAATAAGTCGTGGTTTGTGTATAATAAATACATTGAAAACTAGTTAACGCGTTTTAGCTGCGAACAGATCATGATTTAAAATTAATGACCTTTAAGCAAATGAATTTTATGTACACTCCCCTTTACTCTGTACGGGCGATATCGCGGTACTACGGTACGGGTGGCGGGTGGCTTTAATGAGCTCTGACCTTAAAGATAACTTATGATAACGGGCATTTTATCAACCCTTTTCTAGGTTTTTATTTTTGCCATTTTTGACGTAGAATATGTTACGCGCTCATGATATTGATGCGACTAATGAGCCAACATTTACAGTGTCAAAGTTTTCTACAAGTTTATAGCTTTTTATCTTTCATTTTAAAATGTAAACTTTTTACACGCTTTTTATTAGCTTCACCTGTATGTTTGTTTGTTTGTAACCGACTCGTTTGGGCGCGATTTTGACTCACTTTAATCGGCCAGACTTTGTTAAATTTGTTAATCGTAGATTTATCGAAAACCGATGACAATATATTAATTTGATAAAATTAGTCCATTTCTCAATTTGCAAAATTAGATTTTTTTTTTAATAGATATAATTTTCATCCATAATCTTAAAGGCAGGAATTGGCGTTATTTTTAAATTTCAAAATAAAACAAATAGGTTTTCTATAAAAAGCGTGCTTTTTTAATTTTTTTTTACTACTATTTATTAGACTATGTGACTGTTGCAAGCGTTTACTTCCCGTTAGCAACATGGTGTAGAAAGGTAATAATAATAGCACTTAAGACGTTTGTTAGGCTAAGTAGATAATTAATTTTCTTTAAATGAATATGATATGGTGCTATGGTCGCATTTAATAATATTTTATTATAATATTGTACACTGTCTTAAATCAAATAGAGACTTTGTTTCTTAAACCAAATAAATTAATGGCAATACAAGAGACTTCCTTTGATGCACCTTAAGCGTTACAATCTCGCAAACTTTCTTTCACTCTACCAAAATATTTAACAGGTTAATCTAATTAACTACTTAAGGTATTAAATTAGCTTAAATCTTATGCTTCATAATGTTGGTTATAAATTAAATTTGTAATTGTAACATTTGTGAACGATGCGGGACTCGAATGCGCCACCTCTCGGGTTCCGGGTTCTGTTGGTTATAAATTTAATTTGTATAATTAATCCCAAAAGTGAGGAGTTTCAGTTTAATATAACAACTTGTGTAACTACATGTTCTTTCACTTCTTATTCTTTTTCTTACATAAGGTATAATTCTGCGGTGTTTCTATTGAAAATATTAATTTCATAACCCGCGAGGTGCTACACAAGCTGCACGATATACCACAAGAAAGGTAATTTAACAGACTATAAAAGTAAGAATATTTAATTTTAAAACTTTATCTGTGTAAATACGACAAACCGTCAAAATGCGGTCAGCCATTTAGCCCTACTTTAAACGAAATTTGTTTAAATTACGCAGTATCTATTGTTTATGTAATCTAACAAAGCGCTAGTTTAATAACAAACGCGTTGACGTTCGTTTTTATAAACAAGCCGAAACACTTCAAAAGCAATAAATTTTATTGTAACACGAGCCCGTTGAAATTGGCGTCGGTAATGCGCGGCTTAAGACGGGAATGTACGCCACACGCTTTGTGGCAGCTTAGCCAGTGACGGGATAATTGATATTTCATAAAACCAGACCTGTCAAATTTACCTACTAATAAAAATTACAAAATATAAAAAAAATAACATTTTATGAATTATGTAACGAAATAAAAACTATGCTTAAAGCATTTTGTACGATGTGATACGACGTAAAGATGTGATAATTTTAATCCATATTTCTGTTTAATTTTGTAAAGGATTTAATATATATGTACTCTTGCATGATATTTATTATATCAAAATATTACATAAACATATTTTGTTTGTAATACGGTTTTAAAAAAGTATTTTAAATAAATAAAACAGAATTTAAAGGACTTTTATTTGTATATTATATTGAAATAATCTTTTTTTAAGTTAGTGGGGGACGAACAAGCGAAAGGGGTACCAGATTCATACCCATGCAATAACAGTATATAGTAATAATCGCTCGAGAATTCGATATCCAGGATCCAATACTAGGCACAGCAAGAAGGGGGGGATGTTTACGAACAGAGGCTATACGACAAATGGGTTATTTTAGTAGCTACCGCTCAAACTTGACTCTTCTGGGGACTAAATTGAACAAGGTACATTTCAACCCATTCGGCGACCTTCTCGAGGACTTGAAGAAATAAGTTTCTCCTGGCACTGACACATGCTCAGTAGTATCATCATGACGACCTGTATAGTCGAGTGGTTAGCGATCCTACCTACTAAGCTAGAGGTTCGGGTTCGAATCCCGGTATGTGCAAGCATTTATATGATGAATATGAATATTTGTTTCCGAGTAATGGATGTTTAAATGTATTTAAGTATGTTTATATGAATTTATGTATGTTTAAGTATATTGTATTAAATATATCATTGTCTTGTAACCCATAACACAGGCTATGCTTAACTTGGGGCAAGATAATTTGTGTAAAAAGTGTGTGTGTCAATATACTATAACGCATGTAAGGTAGAGAAATCCAACAAAGAGGATGTAAACACTACGTAAGAAGAGCCGCGGACTGCTTGAGTAAAAATTGTAATATAGTTTACTATAAAACGTGCATTGAAATTGAAATAGTAATATGCGACGAAGTATAATCCGGCTAAGTTTCAAGGGAACAGTTGCTTAAGACGTAGTGGCTTTCGGCTATCTCCGTTTTTTACAAGATTATAGCCGAAACCTGTCAATCTATCAATCCATTGCACGTTTCATACAATCGTGTGAATCGCTTTTTTCTTAGATTCGCTGGGCTAGAATCCAAGATTTGATGAAAAAAAAATTTGATGAAAAAGTATAGCACACAGCCTTGGAAACTCTTAAGTTGCCCTTTTATATCCAGACTAACTACCAAGCCTTGAAGTAGCATCTATTTTGAGCAATGCACGCACTCGAAAATAATAATCCTGGCCTGTTTTCATTGGTTGTCTAGCAGCAAGAGGCGCTATCTAGACGTATAAATTATCTAAGGTTATGTTACGTTACGTTAAGGTTACGAGTCGTATAAATATATATTGCTTATTTCGAGGATATGCCACAGAGAAATGAGATAAGAGAATACAAAATATGTTAAACTACTCGTAGCTGTAACTGTTATCTATATTAGAGTCTTTAAAAGAAAAATAAAATAAAATTTAGAAACAATAGTGCCATCAAAATATAATATACTAGGGTCTGGTTGAACGCATGAGGAGTGAGGACATACGGCCATAATGTAAAAGAGTACCTCAATGTGTAGACATTTAAACTCTAAAGTTCCGGTTTAATTCACTCTAAAAGAGATTACTCTGAACTGAAGAAAACATAGATTTTCGTTGTTATTAACAACTTTGGCATGTGTGACAGATTTTGGTTATTTATTTGGCAGGCGAATGGATGACAATTTTCTAAATAGATTTTCTTTATGGACTTATTATGCTAAATATGCTTTATAAATATTCTGCTACTTGAAAATTCAATGACAAGAACGTAATATCAACAAAAATGCTAGATAAAGTCCTAAAATGAATAATTTTGCATTTTTATTAATAATATGTTCTGCGATAAATACTGAGACTGGATCAGTCAATTACTGTGGTTCTAGAATGTGTGGCCATACGGATAGACATACTTTTTGTAAATACCAGGTAATTAGCAGTTATTGAAACATGTATTTATGAGAATAACATAAATTCTCTCATATAAGCTCAATGTGACTGCAAGAATTTTCTCTGGCGGTACCTATACCTTGTCAAAATTTTGTGTCTTGTCGCAAAATATTATCTTTTACGTGATGTAAAATAAAATAGAAAGTGGATACACTCATGCCTCTCCTTTTAAACGTCGGTCCACCAACACAGTGTGCACCCGGAATTATTTACTTCTTCGCCTTCGTACGTAGGTACAATAGCATTGCCAGAAGTTGACGCCGATTGAAAGGATTCATTATCCACGAACTGAATGCTCTGGTGTGGCTTCGAGTATAATGCCGAATGCCAAAAAGTGGCCCCTGAATTGCTTGCAAATCGGACTAGTGCGTAGGCAGTATCTGAATTCGGTGAGAGAAGAGAGAGAAGCTCTTTCCACTGAGCTTCGTATCGTTGATAAATCTACAGGATCTACTTTACAGTTGATAACGTGCTCAACCCCAATATTAACCAGAACTCAGAAGTGAGGGTTATCATTAAAAAAAAATAACAAATTGTTTAGTACATCAATGTTTGATATTTATAAATAAGATAAACAGCAAGCACTTTCACAGCCTGGTCCAGGAGCGACGTGTGCCGGTTACATAGAAGCACCTCTGTCCTCAGCGGAGAAAGAGAATGTGTTAGCGCGTCTCAATCGTCGACGAAGTGATGCTGCGATGGGACTCGATGACTGGCCCCCAGCTGGAAATATGTTGAAACTGGTAAACTCTTGTGGAGATACAGTGATAATAATAATATAATAACACATTTATTTTCAGATATCATCCATAAAGTGTTAGGTAACAATAGACGTTATTAACTATGTTAGTGATTAAATAAATTTAAATTATTATCAATCACTGACCTGTATAAATACCACTGGTCAGGCTGATCCAAATTATGTTTGATAGCATATTTTTGTGCCTATTTGAAGCGCCACTCGCGAGCGTCCAGAGAACTAATTTTGACGTATACAAATGGCTGCGAGAGAAGCGTATAGTACCTACGTTGAAGTATTATTGCATTTTGAATTAATTTCCTTCGTTTTCCGTGATATACTTCAGGAATCAACGTAATATAGTACACAACTTTTTTTGTTTATAGTTTTCCTATCGATGTTGCGGTTGTCATCACTAGTTTTAGTACCGCAGACTCTCGCTACATGGCCAACAGCGCCAAAATGGCGAATATCAAACAGGCACCAAAGCACTTTGACAGCCGCCAGTCCAGTGGTATATAGTAGAGACTAGAGGTCAGGGTTATCTATTCATACACCGCCTTGGCCACTTGGTGTTCATATGTTACACCCAGTGTTTCATAAAAGGGTTCTCCCACTTCGCAGCCAATGATCTCAGAATACTGTTGGAGCTCCCTCGTACTCTGTTCATCACAGGGTACTTCTGTATTAAGGTATAACGTAATTAGCTAACCTAACAACATCTTATAGTGACCATATCAATATTGAAAATATTTTACGTTTTATATAAATAAATTAACTTGGCCATCTTTGAAAACACAGTGTATCTTTTCTATTTTTTTTTATTAAAATCACAATGTGTCTCACAATACATTTTAAATGAGATTGTTTAGTGCGATGGCCAAGTCAAACTATATAATATAAAATATTTTCTATATTGATATGGTCACTATAAGATGTTGTTAGGTTAGCTAATTACGTTATACCTTAATACAGAAGTACCCTTAAGGGTTACTAATTATTACTAAGGGACTAATTAATTAGTCCTTAGGGACTAAATAAATTGACAACCTTGGTTTTACATGGATCTCACAACTGTACGGTAGAGGAACTGAGTTGCGAGACTTGGTTTTTTTACAAGTTATGTTTTTCATGGCACTAAATTTGTAGATAATCCAAATTTATTCCTTTCCAGAGTTGTGACTATTGAAAGTGCCACGTAAACTGGCAAGAAAAACACCAATTGCATACCTTAATAACTTTGTAATCTCATAATGATAATATATGGGATTACAAAGTTTTATATATGATATTACAAAGTTATGTTTGCAGTTGGTGTATTCAGATAACTGGACCGAAATAGCAAAATATTTTAGTTTTCCCTTGATTTATACACTAAACTGATTCAAATTGAATGAATTTTAAATATACCATGTTTATACAATGCTAGCTGCTTTGTTATTGACAGGCTTCTAGTCTTATTCACAACGAAATTAAGGATGGTACGGCCGTGCCGATTGCTTTAGCTCGACATTTTGTTTTTGCAGATCCCAAAAGCGTCTGCTTTATTAAACGCGGGGTCAAATCACTATCGCTTCATGACATTTTCGTATAAACACAACGTGAAAATATTTAAAAGTGTTAAATAAACTATTCCATTAAAGTAATCCCAATAAATCCCAAATCGCACGCTCACAAAACCATCACAACATTCGTCTGTCATTGCGGCGGTCTGGTGTACCGAGTGTCTACCGAAATCGAGCCACGTAGATATAACTTGCGTTCCGGCCGTTTGTGTGAAGATAGAATACTGTATGATGATATTAGGTACCGTTGACAGATGTGGGTTAATGAGTTGGCTCGCGAGGCACAGCTGTGGGCGGACCAGTGTATCCCTCCTGCTTCTGTAGAGGAGCACGATGAATGCAGACACTTATGTAAGTTTTATTTGATGTATTATAGAGCATTATGACCCAGTACTTAGTTAACCTTACTGAATAATATATACAATTCGTTATGTTTTAAAGTGATATCCCTCACTTCTGGGATAAATTACACAAATAAAATTTGAAAACAAAATCGATACGTCACTCGAACGGTTGGCTCAGTAGGAAGAGCGCTCGCACGGAACGCGAGAGGTCGCGGGTTTGAGTCCCGTAGCGTTCATAAAATTGTTTTTTAAATTTTATTTATATAATCTATTCTTAAAAGAGAATGTATGTTTGTATGTTCCCTAATAACGCCTAAACTAATCGACCCATCTCAATGAAATCTTTTGTAATACATTCGTTGAAGCTCAAGAAAGGTTTACATATATATAATTTATATGGCAAAACAACGTTTGCCAGGTCAGCTAGTTAAGAATATATTTTAAATCTTTAAGGCAGACTCACCAAAACTCCCTTTGACATCTCGCACGCGTTAGTTTGACAAGTTTCCAACTCTTTTCCATCACCAATTCAAATTATTCAAGGAACTAATCTAATATTATTCAAACGTATACAGATTCAGTAACAGTTGGGCAATGCGTTGCCTCGGTAGTGGGCGAAGCGCCAGGCCTTCGCCCCGAGACAATGGTCGACATGTGGTTCATGCAGAGGATTTCATATGTTGGAAATCTGACTTCTTATATGCTGTAAGAGTGTTTTTTACAAAGCTCCCTTTAAGTATAGAACTTTTCAATAACTTTTTTTATGAAAATAAGAGAGGAGACGAGCAGGATGTTCAGCTAATTGCTATTGATACGCCCTGCCCCTTACAATGCAGTGCCGCTCAGAATTATTGAAAAACCCAAAAATTCTGAGCGGCACTACAACTCCGCTCGTCACCTTGAGATATAAGTTGTCAAGTCTCATTTGCCCAGTAATTTTACTAGCTACGGCGCCCTTCATACCGAAACACAGTAATGCTTACACATTACTGCTTCACGGCAGAAATAGACGCCGATGTGGTACTAATAATCTAGCCGGCATGCTGTTCAAAGGAACCTCCTAGGTAGATTGTTAATAATTAAATTTAAAACAATAATATGGGTAGCTTTTCAAATCGTTGGTGACGCAATTCAAAGGTGTTTTAATCAGCCTATTTGATCAATCGACTTTGAATTTGATTAAGTAAATTGTTTTTTCTTTAATCTTGCAGACATTATTGCTTTAATTAAAATATTAAGATGAAGCAGCGAAGACAGGGTTACTTTCTGGATTATGTTTACAGTTCTAATCAATCCTACGTTACCTTTGTTTTTGGATACAACAATTTTGAATTGTGCCCTATATGGGTAAAATTAATAATTATCGCTTCGTGAAGAAAATATTACATATCACTAGCTGACTGGCTGACTAGCTGACTAGTTGTATTGCAGAGTAGTTCAAACCTTTTATCAAAATTAACTCACAAAAATAGTCACTTAAATGTAACAAAACACGTTTCAGTACTATTTATAGACTTCTCTTGCGCCTTTGATACCTTGTTGCATAATCAACTTAATAACGAGTTAGACTTTTTTTTATGAAAATAAGGGACGAGACGAGCAGAACGGTCAGCTGATGGTAATTGATGCACCCTGCTCATTACAATGCAGTGCCGCTCAGGATTCTTGAAAAACCCCAAATGTTCTGAATAGCACTACAACTGCGCTCGTAACCTTGAGACATAATCATTCTCATTTGCCCAGTAATTTCACTCGCTGCGGCGCCTTTCAGACCGAAACACAGTAATGCTTACACATTACTGCTTCACGGGAGAAATAGGCGCCGTTGTGGTACCCATAATCTAGCCGGCATGTGCAAAGGAGCCTCCCACTTGTGGAGTCCGTGGTCCATTACTGGAATGGTGCAGTGACTATCTAAAAAATCGGACATACAAAGTGAAAATAGACAATACATTTAGTAAGCCAGTCACGGTGAGAAAAGTCACTGCTCAAGGTTCAGTATTAGGGCCGCTTCACTTTCTTTCATATGTCAGTAACATCAAAGATTGTATAAAAAACTGCACCTGTTTCCAGTTTGCGGACGACACTTGTCTCGCAATCGCGGGCAAAGATCCAATAAAGGCATGTGATTTTATACAACAGGACCTCAATATCCATACCCAGTGGTGTCATGATGCAGGCCTTGTTCTTAATCCAAGTAAAACCAAGCTCTTATTGAGAAAATCACCGACTATAAAAAAATTACCAATCAAAAACATGTCTGCCTACATAAAAACTATCACTCGTGTAAATGCACACCTTTGGAAATAGTTAGATCTCAGACATGTCTTGGGTTAATAATAGATGATAAATTTAATTAGAGTAATCACGTGGACTGTGTATGCAACAAACTTAGACAATTCATTGCAAATTTCTCAATTCTTAAAAATCGCATACTATGCATTTGTCATAACGATATTTTTTCCTACAGATCCACAACTTACCAAGACTTTGCACAAATTGTGTGGTCGCGAGCGTTCTTGGTGGGATGCGCGCGGAGTCGATTTATGGTGAGCGTTCCATACGAATATACGACTTTAAGAACATGAAGATTGCTTCAATGTTTTGAATTTCACAAATAAAACTGAAAACAAAATTTTATAAACGATGCGGGACTCGAACCCGCGACCTAGCATGATACACATAGATCTTTAGATAACCCTTTACCAACCAAACGATTTTTAACATTTGTTTTCTAAATATCCGTGTATTGGCTGCTCTTTTGGAATATGACACCTTGGTTTTATTATTAAGTATATTCTTTCAGTATTTCAACGGTCTAACAATTGCGGCTTATGAGATACAGCCTGCTGACAGACAGACAGAATACAGTGTGCTTTTTACTTCGGTTATGGAATCTTGAGTAGCATCCTCTAAACTATCACTCCGTCCAATCTCAGACCTCTGTTCGCCTATCGTTGAACTGTATTGCGTCGTACGCAACCTGGGCCTTTCTGCAACTTCAAATTTGTGGATTTTGCGCCAAGACTTTGATTTCCATCCATTCAAAGTCCATGAAAAGAAAAAAAACAACCAGGCATTTCATTTCACGTCGAGCGCAATTTTGGTCTTTCTGTTTCAACTGTAACTTTGTGGATTTAGCGTCGAGTCTGCGATTTACATCCATTCAAAGTCCAATTAACTCAAGAGCTAAAACTCAACAAGAGCATATAGTGCCGTGTTTTTGCTGGTTGTCCTTTAAAGTACACAGGCGAGAAGAGCGGCTCACCATGCTTTCCGTAAAAATTCATCTAAGATCTTGTGTGAGGCTAATTTGTGGTCGAGTGGCTTTGTTAGTTAACAAATTTGCCCGGTTTGGAGTAACGAAAATCAATAAATCAGGTCGGGTGTCTAAAACTGTTTGGTGTTGTCACTGTTTGGCGAGGATTTCAGTCGGGTGACGGAGCAACGCTCACTGTCAGTGGCGGACGGTATATATTGGACGGTCATATTATACATTTTTTTGTGTACGGATAGTTCACATGGATCTCGGCAACATGCTGTTCCACTCGCAATACAACACGGATAAAATTGAATTGGATTTATTGGATGATAAGTTGCAGGGTTTCGTAATCTCGTGGCGGCGACATCAATTGCCAACCGATATCGTGTGACTTAACACTGCTGGACTACTTTCTGTGGTTTATACCATTAATTTATAATTTGAGTAACAGAAGGGTTAGAAGCTCCTTAACGCTTCGTAACTGTAACCATATCTTTAATTATTTTGAGGACAATTGCATACTTTTTGATTTCTTTACAATAGAGTAAAGAAGAAAATATTTCACATGATAAAATAAGAAAAAAATACAAAAGAAACCGAAACAGAACGTATTTAAATAATGATTGATTTAATATTGGAGTTCTTGTGCAGTGCATGCAGGAAATGGGCTATACGGCTATAAAATCATCGACTATTATAATAATATTTGATCCTATTTTATTATTATTTATAGTTTTAGCGACAAATAGGTTAGAAGCTACGTTTCACTTGGTTTCCCACCACCAAGGCTATTTTCTATAACTAATTAAAGGTTATTGTTTATAACAAACTGAAAGTCTTCTGCCCCACTTTCATATTAGAGCAGATCGGAATTGTATCATTGAATCTTCTTTTAAGGCTTATTTTTAAAAAGTGTCTGAACATTTTTTGCAAATCCCCAAATTGAATTCAATATAACCAAGTCAATACTTAAAAACACAATTGTTTTTGCACATTACCGGCTGCGTATGTAGTGTCTACAATAAGTAGAAGGCAAAGTATAAAATGAATAATATTTTTATACGTTGCCGAGGAATTGTATATAATACCGGAATAAACATATCACCGCTCACATATATATCTACAATAAAACCACAAACATTTGCAATAGAATGAGCTATAACTACTCACGATGAATTGAGTATCTCGTTAGTCGGCGTGTAGAGTTAATTTTTTATACCTATATTATTAAAAACTGTACTATTTTAAGGCGGAAATGCGGGGGCGTATGCGCACCGTGGAGCGTCTCGTGTGTAACTTCGCTCCACAAGGTCCAGCGCTAAATCGGCCACTTTGGGCGCTCGGGGAACCCGCATCGTTGTGCCCGTCCAGAGCGATACCTGATAAAGAATATCCCGCACTTTGTGTATTCCGTTAGTATTTTTTTTATTAAGGATCTGGCCACGGGTTGGCTATATAATTTGAAGTCATTTGGGCTACACACATAAAACTGAAAACAAAATTTTGTGAACGATGCGGGACTCGAACGAGCGACCTCTCGCGTTCCGTGCGCGCGCTCTTTCATGTATACGTTGATATATCTTGTATACTTTGTTCAACTCTCGGGTTGTGGCTTTATCTACAGGATCTACTTTACAGTTACAGATAACCTGCACAACCTCAATATTTGCAAATTAGGAAAGTGGACTTGAGATGTCGCTCTTTCAAATGTAAACAATTTGTAATGTTCTGAAATAATTTCATAAAATTTTATTTTCAGTTTTATTTGTGTAATTAATCCCAAAAGTGAAGGTTTAAAACATAACAAATTGTAATTTGGGCTATTAAGAATATTGAACAAATAAGTGTTAAGGAAGAAAGTTTGCGCTTTTATGCGTCAGGGCGTGAACGTTCTCAATGTTCGAATGTTTGCATTTATCAACGGTAGTGTCTCTTAGTCCTCTGACTTGATCCCTGCTGCCAGATACTACCATCGCACCACACTCTATATAATTTACTATCCTCCTCGCCGTTTTGATCACAGGGTACCTTCAAAAAAGTGAATTCTTTTTTTTATTCAGAGCAGGACTCACCTAATGGAAAATGAAAAACTAGCTGCTTGTGGACGTCCGCGTCCGGTATAAGGCTGTGCAGGCAAAAAGTTTCCCATGTTATCCTATAATTCCTATGATTCTGTTATATAATAGGTGGTGGTGATCGCTCACAATTGGTGATTCATGTGCTTGTTTGTCCTTTTCAAATCATAAAACACAAGTCAAATATAAATTGAAACATACGTGGGGACAATTGTGTGTTATAAATATCGGCCAGATATTTTCTGGCATAGTATCACGGTAACAGCAGACAACTGGGATAACTTATGTGTCGATTGTATCAAGAATAGAGAAACTGGAACGGAATATATGATTTGACGAATTCAATTCCACAATAACAAAGAGCTCAATATAAAAATTTAAATATACGAGTAGCGATGGTGGTTGTGCCTTTCAACTTTTTAATAATGTATTTTTTTAAACAATTAAAATCACCCTTAATCCATTCTAACTAGTTGGACTTGGAACGGAATTAATGTTGATAAGTAGATCATAATTTATTTTCAGAAATTACTACAAATGAAACCGATGATATTAAACAAATAATGACTCACGAAGAGCACTTGTTACTCGATACTGTTTTTGAAATTGAAAACAATCTTACACTTGACTATATGGGAAGCCTTGATGAGCAATATCTAACTAAAGTAGCTATTTCCAACTTTGGCATACAAATTTCCAGTGCATCTAACTATAATAATACCAAATATAGTAAAGAATTATCACGAAGAGATAATTCTACAACTGCTAGCCCATTTGCCCATAAAATAGACATGAATACATATGTAAAAATAAATAACTACACAAAAACTACGAAAGAAATAGTCAACCTAATTGGGCGTCCAAAATCTTACCATTTAGAAGATCTACAGGATACATTTCCTGAACATTCTGACTCCAGTAAGTGCAGTTTTAAAAGATTCTCGTAAAACTTGATCGATATCATATATACAAATCATGTTGCAGATTTGATAATAGAAGAAAGTGGTACAGATAAAAAATATTTATACATTGATTATGAGTTTGTTGAAACGACAAATGAGCAAGAATCCCAAACATCTGTAACTATTCTGGCTCAAGATTTACCCAGTCACGGTGCGTATTAAAGTTTTATATAATAAATGAATAGTTTGAATTGAAATTCAGACAATAATTTGAATATCGATAGCAGAAATCAATAATATTCAGCGAGATAATTTGATTATTTATGCAACAGATGAGAATGCAACAGAAAACGCAAGGAATATAGAAAGTTTAGCAAATTCTTATTACCTAAACGACTCTTTAATTGACGACAAAATGATTGACGATTATCTTTCGGATCGTAAGTGTGAACTTTATTTTATTTCTGAAGAATTAAAGAAATTGTAAAGTATGTTGATTGAAAAAACTTGTTTAGTTTTTTAACGTTGTTGATTTGAGATATATTAATGAGATGAAGACACGATATATTTCATACTTTTTTTAGAAATTTCGATAAATATCAGATATTACAAATAAGATGTTATGTTAGAAAAAAAATAGTTCACGTTCCAAGCCAACTAGTACGGATTATATTAGAAAAATAGATGATTAAAAATGTAAATAACTTCATACAGCGGATGCGTATCAGCGAGTTCAACAAGAGTTGCAACGTATGGAAACTATGCTATCGACGCCAAGCTCAACATCGGCTTCTAAGGTAACTAATTTGAGGCTCTGATACGATTATTTTTAAAAGAAGAAAGTTTGAACAGTTAACTATTTCCATATTCAATTGAATCACAAATTGAATAATGCCCTTATTCAACTCTTCTTACAAATTAGTTTAAAGCCACGTTAGATTCTGCGAATAACTAAATATAATTAATTATTTCCTTCTTTATTTCAAATGATATTTATTTAAATAAATATATATGCGGTTTATATAACGTATAATATTTATTTATTTATTTGTATGGATCTCCAACAGTTGTACATATTAACTTAAACCTAACACATGCCTTATAACTAAACATTTGTATGTACTACCAATTATAGGAGAACACATCATTCTATAAAAATAACAGTGGTTACTTTGCATTTATGGTGACTAAAAACTACTTAAGTATCTTAAAAATAAGTTATATAATAAGTATTAGTTGGTTGTAATATGGTTTTCTGAACAATAACAAATGTTGAATATAATAGAAAGTTAAACACTAATTAATTGGCCAGAGCGTCGCTACATTTTTTTAGAAAAAGTGGGAGCCTATCACAACTAATGTCCAGTGTTGCTATGTTTTTTACTCATTCGTTGTATACGCGTGACATACGGGCTGTAGGAGCGTCCTGTCCAAGTTTCGTTCGAGCATTATTAGTTTTAAAGAAAGGACATGGGTTGCGAGGAGGTCTCCGAGGTACGTTTATATTGAATCTACACAACAGTTCATTGTCATCTATTTTTCCATTGAAAACTTTATAGAGAAGTTTCATATCTTGAAGAGATCTACGAACTGCCAGTGGTTTCATCCTAAAGTAATCGAGTTTGTTTTTGTAGCACTCTCTATAACTTGAGATCTTAAATCGGAAGGTTAGGTGTTTTATGAGTCTCTTTTGAACACGTTCGATTCTGTAAATGTGATTTTTGTACCCGGGGGACCACACTTGACAACAATATTCTAGTTTCCTACGAACCAAGCTGTTGTACAGTTGAAGGATTGTTGTTTGCTTTTTGAAATCTATAGACTGTCTGAGAATAAAGCTAAGCAATTTGAAAGAAGCTGTTACTACAGAATTTATGTGTTTGGTAAATTTTAATTTGTTATCAAATATTACGCCTAGGTCCCGAATGGAATCTGTTTCTTTCAATCTGTTTCCCAAGATTTTGTATGAACTCATTACTGGACATTTTTTTCTAGTGAATTTTATAAAACTGCATTTACCCGGATTAAGCAGCATACGATTAGCTTCCCACCATAGGACAAGTCTGTCAAGATTTGCTTGTAGATCTGTTACATCAGATTCTTGGATTATAATTTTAGCTATTTTTAAATCATCTGCGAACAGATAAACCTGACAATTTTTAAATAATTCAGTTATATCGTTAATAAATAAAACAAAGAATAGAGGTCCCAAATTAGAGCCCTGCGGAACACCGGAAATTGCATTGAAAGAGTCCGAACACTCGCCATCAATCACTACTCTAGCATTTCGGTTAGAAAGGTTATAAATTTGCACCAGCTTAAAAATATCGGGTCTTTCAATAGGGACTTCCAAACTTTTACAGTTGATAGCGGCCATCTTGTTGAAGCTACATCTGTCAAATTGGCTGTCATTTATTCAGTCTGTTTTGCCAAATCACCATGGATGGATATAGCGTTCAACAACACGTGCAAATGATAAAATAGTTTTATCAAAATGGGTGTTCTGTTCGGGCAACGTTCCGCGCGCTTCGCCCATTTTACGGGCTCCATAATCGTCCTACCGAGCGGACTATTCGCAGTGTGGTGGATAAATTTGAGTCCACTGGTTCAGTAAACGATCAACCAACACCCGAACGTCGACGAAACGCAAGATCTACCGAAAACATCGCCGCTATCCGTGAGAGCATGCAGGAGAATCCAAGGCAGTCGATTTCACGTCGCTCACAAGAACTCGGCCTTTCACAGACCACAACTTGACGAATTTTGCGTCATGACTTGGGCCTGCACCCGTACAAAATTCAACTGACCCAGGAGCTGAAGGTAAACGACCATAGACAAAGACTTGTGTTCGCTGAATGGGCTCTGGAGCAGTTGGCAACTGACCCTAATTTTCATCGAAAAATCATCTTCAGCGATGAGGCCCATTTCTGGATGAATGGGTACGTGAACAAACAAAATTGTTGAATTTGGGCCGATACAAATCCACATGAGATCCAAGAGCGTCCAATGCATCCCGAAAAAGTCACTGTTTGGTGTGGATTTTGGGCTGGCGGCATCATCGGTCCATATTTCTTTGAAAACGACGTTGTCCAGGCCATCACCATAAACGGTGAGCGCTATAGGTCGATGATTACCAACTTCTTTTGGCCTGAATTGGATGATATGGACACCAACGACATGTGGTTTCAACAGGACGGCGCTACGTGCCACACAGCTCATGCCACATTGGACATTCTGCATGAGCGGTTGGATGGCATGGTCATCTCACGTGGAGATGATGTGAACTGGCCACCGAGATCGTGCGATTTGACCCCATTAGACTATTTCTTGTGGGGTTTTCTTAAGTCTATGCGAATAAGCCACAAACTACAGCGGCTCTCAAAGCCAACATAACCCATGCCATCGGTCAAATTCAGCCTGATTTATGCACCAGCGTCATGGAAAATTGGACATTTCGGATGCGCGCCACCCAGAGAAGCCGGGGCGGACATTTGAACGATGTTATATTCCACACATAATGGCATCGAATAGGCCTTTCAAACGAATAAAAATAGTTGATGATATCTAACACAAACTTTGTTTTATTTAAATTTGAAGATAGGAAGCCCTTAATGAAAGACCTTTTATGTCACTAATGCCAAAATATGAGAGTTTTTTGATAAGTATCTCGTGATCCACCCTATCAAATGCCTTGGCGAAGTCAGTATAAACTACATCAACTTGTAGCTTTTTGTCAACCGAATCAATAAGATTTGAAACATAATTGATTAAATTGATAGTAGTAGACTTTTTAGGCATAAAATATTATGGCAGAGACCATGGAACACTTAAGCCATATGCTTGATGGCCTCAATACAGCTTCCCAAGGAGTCTCAAAATGAACATGGACAAGACGAAGATCATGTCAAATGTCCATGTTGCACCTACTCCCATAACAATTGTGAACTGTACTCTAGAAAATGTCGATGAGAACGTCTACCTTACAAACAATCCAGTAAGGCAGGTCCAATTTCGCGAAAGAGGTCACTCGTCGAATCCAACTCGTATGGGCAGCGTTCGGGAAACACCGTAAAATCTTCTCGTTCCAAATCCAATCCGTGGTAGAGATTTTAAAGACATAAAAATAAATAAAGATTCAATTTGAAAAAAAACACTTTTATGACTATTCAACTAATTGTTTTTTTTTTTAGGTAAGGCGTGAACTGCGGAATTATGACCAACCTACGAAATATCCTGACGATGCTAAAACTAAACAACTACTTGCTGAAATAGAAAGAAACAAGACGATTGAAAGAGGACCAATGTTGAATATGGTTCTAAAGTATGTACCACTTTTAAAACCGTACGAGAAGTCCATCTTGGGTTCTGTTGAAGACAACGGAGTAGCTCGACTCGTCCCTACTACTGTATTACTGGTAGCGGTGTGTTTGTAATACATTTATTGTGATTTAGGCTTTTAGTTACCATTTTAAAAGCCTATTCGTTTTGTTGTGTGCAAATTATTCATTAAATGGCTGTGATTGTAACTGGATTGTTTTAAAATTGGGATAATAAAATGGGGATATCTTTGAATTTGGTTTGTGACGAATACGTGCGCTTTGAGTGTGTGCATCTGTCACTTCTAGCACTAGAGCGACCTTTTATGAGAAACTAGGTGCTCATATAACATAGGTTTCAATTTTGCTAAAAATTAAAAGGAAGCCTTATACTTTTTAAATTCGAGGGGCAAACGGACACATTGCTAACCTAATACGCAATTACTAAATTTATTAAATAGCAGTGATTGTAACTGACTTGTTTTAAAACTATTTGTGTCTTGGGGATTTGTGTGTATGCACCTGTCACTTCTAGCACTAGAGCGACTTTTGATGAAAAAATATGTTTCCGTTTAGCTAAAATTAAAAGGAACCCTTATACTTTTTTAAATTAGAGGGGTAAATGGGCGCGTGGCTAACCTAATGAAAAGAAGAAACCAGCCGCTAATAGACATCCGCAATATCAGAATCCGCAGAAATTAGATGCCTGCCGGTGGGAGTATGATCTGAACTTGAAGGTCCCTGAGCATATGGTTTGGGAATAAAAATAACCAGTAGATAATTCGACGAAGAGGCGCTGCGAGTGCTGTTATGGAATGCCAGATCGCACGTTATTCGTCAAACATTACTTGATATTCGATAATTCAAGTCGTTTTTGTTGTATGAGGTCATATGACAATAGCAGGAACTGGAAAGGCCTCGCCCAGAGATGAGAAGGCTACTCCAAGTGGGGCCGAGTTACCCCGTTCTTATCTCTATAAGACTATATGACTCTTCATATGAAAGTGATATCAAGTGATAAAAAACCTTATGAAATGATATATATCATAATATGTCATTTTACCGTAATTCACAATGCGCAGATAATTTAATAGCGAATAACAAGGTCCTACACCATATAGAAGATTTTTTTTATGCCAATACGGGACGAGACGAGCAGGACGTTCAACTGATGGTAATTGATACACCCTGCCCATTACAATGCAGTGCCGCTCAGAATTCTTGAAAAACCCAAAAACTTTAAGTGGCACTACAATTGCGCTCATCACCCTGAGACATAAGATGTTAAGTCCCATTAGCCCAGTAATTTCACTAGCTACGGCGCCCTCCAGACCGAAACACAATAAAGATTACTGCTTCACAGCAAAAATGGGCGCCGTTGTGGTACCGATAATATAGCCGGCATCCTATGCAAACTTGTTTATTACGAGACTGCTTACAAAAAGTTAACAACTAAGACTGTGAACGAAACAACATATAATTTACATACATAATATTTTAAATGTTTTATACACAATACAATTATTTTGAAGACAATAATTTACATTTAATCAATACTCAAAAATAGTGTTGTGGTTAACACAATTGAATATCTTCTAATTAAAAGTATTTAGAGAGGGGCAGTTCAAAATCGGTACCGAAAAAGCAACTCTACGATATTTGTCTACATTACATAACCACGCCATTTTGAGTGTGAATGAATATAAGTTATCTGTAACACTTTCATTATTTCACCCGCATATGTGGCTAAATGTAGATATTTGGCAAAACCTACCTACAACATAAGCCACAATGTAGAACTAAGTATTGTAGGAGGATGTTTATTTGTAAAATCTCTTAGTATCACATAAAATCACGGTATGCAGAATATAAGTTTTGTCTATGTAAGAGTGTAAAGAAGTGTCACATTCCTGGGAAATGAAAACCGCCACCAGATCAGATGAGAGTCAGCTCTTAGATTGAAGGTTAATTCGTGAAAATTCGAATCTGCAGCATTCGCAAGTTGCTGTGCCACGCGACATCAAGAAATAGGTAAGTAAAATTATGCGTTTTGACACTATGGACGTCATGTTCATATCTCTGATAGATACTTCGCAAGTGGTCAAAAAGTCGCTTGGTTATCAGGCGCCAATTAGGTTTGGTAACTCATCAAGGACTCCCAAAGCTTAATTTCTATTCTAAATGGAGTAAAGACTACAAAGAGTGTGTATCAACAGACCGTCTTAAATTGTGTCGTTAAACCTATCAGCAATTCTTCAAAATGACTCTGCACTTGGTCACAACTACCCAAGCCTAGTTCGAAATATTTGGATTCAAACCTCAAGTCAATCTTAATATATTCTTCATAATATTAAGTTTATATACGCACATTAGGCTCGCACGCTAGAAACTTATAGTCACAATGTTAAAACACTAGGAACAATCATAAACTTTTTGTGCCTGATACTCATTTAAGAAGAGTTGGTAAGTTTTGTTGGTTGATGTATATGCTTTAAGAAAATGATTCTAGAAAATGTACGAAACAAATTTTGTTACGAAATTCAAAAAATTGTTAAAAACGTTTGTGTGCTAAAGATTACTATAACATTTAAATGACTTTCTTAATGATTTGAAATGGTGTTTCCAACGGAAAGGCCAACTTTTCGTTTCTGATTCCTGCCGCAATTCAACCTTCGCACGACACTCCACAAGTTATAGGTTAGGATATCATCCCCACCATCTGGATGTGTGGCAGTCCTCCACAATGCGGTTTTCAAGGAGCTTTCTTCCACGTACTACAAAGCTGTAGAATGAACTTCCTTTTGCGGTGTTTCCGGGGCGATACGACGTGGGTACCTTCAAAAAAGGAGCGCACATCTTCCTTAAAAGCCGCCAACGCTCCTGTGATTCCTCTGGTTTTGCAAGAGAATGTGGGCGGCGGTTATCACTTAAAACCAGGTGACTGTAATAAGTGAAATTTTATATAAAAAAAGAAGCCGGCTGAGTTTCTTGTGCCCGTTCTTTTCAGGTCTGAGGCATACTTTTTCGAATGGGTGGTAGTTTTTAATATAAATAAAATTTAAAAAGATATTATTTTTGATTCTAGCTCAGATCTGAACCGCTGGACTACAAATCTTAATCAGTGGAGAGAGTGTGGCCTACTCTGAATAACACGCGAATATTGATCGTCTTAAAAAATCTCTAGAGATAGCGGTGGCTTAATAACATTCCCAAACCATCATCTGTTAGGTTTTTTTAGTTGAGTTCCCTGAGCAGGGCTTATCATGCTCGCCTAAAGGCCCTGCTCGTGGCGGCGTCGTCAGGCGGGCAACTTCCCTAAGATATGTGCGAGGGAAGCGATCGCGATGGCTGGCCCATGCGTAATGCACGTGAACAGGCGTTGCTTGTCGTGCCTGGTCGGTCTTCACAATATATAGTTTTGTACATCTACAGCATTCCTTACTCTTTTGAGTTTTTTTTAAAGATGAATCACTTCTTTTTAATTTTCTTTAGTTATATATATTTTATCTGTTAGTATTGATCTTAGTGTTGTTAGTAAAGCTTCTTTACTATTAGGTTTGTAATGCTTAATAGGTGTAGGTAGTCCAACACTAATGTTGTATGTTTTTGTATTTTAGCAGTAAACAATTTTTCATTTTTATTACATTCCATTTCATATAAATGAAGTAGCACAGCTTTATATTGTATTATGCCAATTTCGCAATTCTTGTTACCATTGAGCTTGTTGTATAATTCCACGTTGAGGCCATCAATTGGAGGTTATCAATAGAAGCACGCACAATTTCCATTGGAAAATTCTTCACTGCCAATCGTACGGATTGTTTTAGGGACTCCAAAATATCATGGCGTTTAGAGGAAGCCGTACTCATTAAAACTGACCACAAATCATAATCCAGCGGATTAAGATCGGGACTAGACTGCGTAGACTAAGCTTTATGACCCGGCGCTAAATCTTGCTGGAAGGACCATTCTTGGCTATTGAACATGGTGTTGTTAAGGGGGGGGGTCACTACCCTCCTAAGAATGGTATCTTGATACACTTGTGCCGATGTTTTGATATCTTTTTCACTTAAACACTCCTTCATAACTAATACACAAATACCCCAGAAAACCATCACTGAAGTCGGAAGTGCCCACTTTGCACTCTGTCGACTAATTTAGAAGCTTCCTTAGAGCTTTGAGCATAAATACGGTCATTTTGTTTGCTAAAATGATGCTCAATTGTAAAAAATCATCCGGAAACAAAATTTTCTGAGACCTCCCTTTGCGTACCGCTTCAGTAGTTGTTTTGATATACAACTCTATTTTTTTAAATTATCAGTTAAGAAATGACTAATACCAAGAGTATGGAGAGTTTTAAAAATTGCATTAAGCTCCATACGTATTTTGTGTAATGCAATCACAGCGATTCGGTTGTCTTTATCACCCCGCTCCACTTTAATATCGCACTTGAGTATCATATAAAAATAACAGATTCCAAATTCAGATGTAATATTTTCTTTATTTTTAATTGCAACAGTATTTATAGCCAGACTAAGTATAGCCGTCACGTCACTTAAATAAACTGTCATCATTTTCTTACGAAAAATCGTAATATTGTATTTTTAAATCGTAATATTGTATTTTTCATCATGCCATTTGGTGCCTGTCATCTGTACTTTATGCCTATTATATAAATAATTCCGATGTTAATAACGTTAACACCAGGAACAGACATAAACTTATAATGCCTTCTACTCGGCTAAGTCGAGTTAGTAAGTCTTTTGTGGGGCGATGTATATGCTTTTACAACAAGATCCCAGAAAATGTTCAAAACAAAAGTATTACGTTATTCAAAAGACTTGTTAAAAAACGTTTGTGTGGTAAAGGTTACTATAACATAAATGACTTTCTTAATGATACCACAGATTGGGAATTGAGTGACCGCCCTCAGGCTATTAAATAATAAGTTTAATTGTACAATATTACTTTGTAAACATATTTTTTCGATGAAAAAAAAAGCCCACTGAGTTTGTTGCGCCCGTTCTTCTCAGGTCTGAGGCATTCATTTTGGAATGGGTGGTAGTTTTTGACTTTCAATAAGTGATGTCACATCCTATTTTGAATAAAAATATTTGAATTTGTTGTTTCACATCTGCCAGCCGTCACGTGACGGTTCAATTTTTTTTTCTATATAAATGACGATGAATTTTTGTATGTTATTTTCTCTATGCGGTTCTAAACCGTCCATCTGATTGTGATAGATTTAAATATCAATGTAGTTTTCTTTATTGTATATTATAATCTTCTTGACCAGATCGCCGGTCCATCTTGTGGGGGGCCAACACTGCCTAAAATTATTATTGTCTTAGCAAATGTTAATGCTGAAATACATTATTTTATGATATAAAGACGATGTACCGTACCGAAGGTGACAGGTGCTGCCCATTACAATGCAGTATCGCTCAGGATTCTGAATTGAATCCAAAATACTAAGCGCAACGCAATCACTTTGATACATTAGATGTTGAGTCGTATTAGCCGAGTAATTTCACTAGATACTGCCCCCTTTAAACAAAAACAGAATAATGCTTAATTGCGAAAAACCGCACCACTGTGTTACCAATCAAGTTCAACCTATTCAAAGAAGCCTTCCGCTGTTGAACATAGAAATACTTCGAACAATACTCATCACATTAGCCCAACAATTGTATCAAAATAATGGATTGTACAGTGGTTATAGTAAATTATCAGACGGGGTATTTAATTGAGGCCAGTCTAAGCGGTCATTGTCCGGCTGCAATAGAGCCACAACGCTGGCAGTCGGCCCTTGCGGTTCACGTGTCTGCCTTCGTAGAGCCTTTGACTCATAGGTCGTAACTACCGTAGCGCTGAAAGATTAAATCATTGTATTCGAGTGGAAATTGTATGTACACATATTAAAACCAATACGTATATTTTTAAAATTTATGCTTTTATCTTTCTTTTGTGTGATTATAAAAATCAGAGATGTAAATTATTATTGAAATTTCCAATAAATCACATGTCAGTTATTACGTAGGCTAGTTACGGACTTGTGATTCTAATTCTAATGCTAATATTGTTTTAGAATCATTTGTTTTTGTTCCGATTTTTTTTTTGCAAAAATGTCAAACGATACGGAACCGGGTTCGATGAACGCGACTACTTCTCGCTCCTGGTTCCGGTCTGGTGATGACCGCGACGTGAAGATAGAGTTCGGGTTTGGAGTTCCCCTGGGAGCGATGTCCTCTCATCCGACATTTCATTCTGCATGGGACCTGGGTTGGTGAGTACATTCTAATTTATTATATCGCTAGCTTTAACCCGCGACTTCGTCCGCGTTGAATAGTTACTTTGGGCAATTTATTTTTTATTTTTTTAAAACTGCTTTTTCCGCTGTTGGCAGCGCTCTTCTACGATACAATGCATATCCCTTGTCTTTGTAGACAGTCTCTTTAATAACTTCCCTGTGAAATTTAATCTCCTATTTCATCGCCATGTTGAACAAATGTTTATAAATTATTTCTTATTAAGTGCCTAATTACAAAGTTTCATGGTTTTATCAAAGAAAATTACAAATTCCCATGCAAACTTTCTTCCCTTATTTCAACCCGTTCATGCCTTTTTTTTACAAAAAATGGTCTAGTCCTTTCCCAAGGTCTAGACTATTTTTGTACCAAATATACTCAAAATCGGGTCGGAGTTGGACGTGAAAGCGTGACGTTGTTTGGACTTCCATAGATACAAAATTTTATACCTTAATTCATCCCTACAGGTCGAAATTTTAGAAACGCTGGACTAAATATTTATTTACTTGTGTGACCAAATACAAAGATTTATCCCCTGTTTCAACACCTCCATATATTTATTCGCAACAAAAGGTATGTCCTTTTCAAAGCTCTATTCTATCTTTGTATTAAATTTCATCGAAATCGGTACAGTGGTTTAGGTGTGAAAGGATAACAAATAAACTTACATTCACATTTATAGTATTAAGTAGGGATTAAGTAGTAACATATCGATATGAAATAGGAACTTCTATGTCAACGTCTACGTAACTTCAACAAAGCGTGTACAGCCACATAATAGAGACGGAAACGCTCCTATGTTTAATCTCAGTGTATACATTTAGGGGTAAATGTATACACTTTTATAATATAGTACCAGCCACTGTTCAGGCATTATCTATAAATAAATTTAAATGTTGTATTAAAAATGGCTCAGTCGTAAATCCTACTACTCTAAAGCTGAATATCTAAGTGATTCAACAGCCTAGGACTAGACTATGATTCTGTTGATACTGGTTAGGATACAAAGCCAGAATTATGAAAGTACCGTATTGTCATCAAACCTTGATACGTTTGCAAATCTTCAAGTAAATTGGACTTCTTGAAATGTGTGAAAATCACTTTCTAAGTCTCTGTTTCATACATAGATACATGAATACGTACAGGCGATGGTCTCTATATATGTACTAATAAGTGGGGCTGGTTTTTATGTTAGGTTATACTGCGAAAACTACTGAATCAATCGAAATAATAGGTACTTCAACCATAAGATGCAGCGTGTTTCGAAGGTTTTTTTTTATGGAATCACTGGGTCAGTGGGTCCCGACAATTCGAGCTGCTCTGCGTTGCACGCGGTCAAATGGATCAAGCTGATACTGAGGTGCGCCAGACCAGAGATGACAGCAATACTCCATGTGTGGCCTGACCTGCGCTTTGTAGAACGCTAGAATGTGGGCCGGCTTGAAGTATTGCCGTGCTCTATTGATGACGCCCAGCTTCTTCGAAGCCAATTTGGCTTTGCCCTCCAGATGGCCACGGAATTGGCAATCGCTCGAGATTTCGAGACCCAGTATTCCCATACCAGTAGGCGAGTCTAGGACTAGTTCCGACAAATGTCTACCCGAGCCGAGGCGCAGCCGAAGGTGAGGGTTGACAGTCGGAACAAGTTGCAATGACTGTTCCGCACGTCTACTGAACAACTATTTTTAATACAGTTGCGAAAAAATGAAGCATTTTAATAGAATATACAAAACACAAAATGGCGCCAACCATAAAAGAATATAAGCAGAGATTTTTTTTGTTTTCTTTACCCATTCTGGGTAGGCAAAGGGAACTATGCCCATACAGCCAAGTCTTCAGTAGATTTTTTTTATTAATATGAAATGAAAATGAAATTTAATGAGATGAAATGAAATAAAACCTAACCTAACTCATTGGACCAAATCATTAAATCTGATATTGAAACAAATTAGTAGCTTCTATTTAGAAATATTTGCATTAATCATAAAAACTTCGTGGTTGGTTTTTCTTTTTATTAGACATTATGTTGACAGTTGGGAAAGAGAACGCACGAGTTCGGAAAAGGTACAGAAAAAGCACGAGTATGTAATAGCCGACATCCCAAACGCTATACTTCCCTGTAATACGCCACTTTTTGAGCAACTGTATTAAAATAGTAGATTGTTAAACTAGGGTCGAAAGAATCAATTCCCGAGGTATTTAGACGCCCGAGCGCAGCAAGGGCGGCAATCGTCCGAGTAGAAATTGATTCTTTTACCCGTGTTAAACACTTTTCATTTCGAATATGAGGAAAATAAAACTAATTGTTTATCTAAACTATTTATTGATAATATTTCATAATATTAGTAGTACCTATTTAAAATTAATTGTCATATTAGGACAATTTATGACGACTTTTTAAATTTTAAATATGGAACTCACCGCGTAATTGTTGCGGCTTATTCCACTCAAAGAAGTTCACACTGGCTGTTTAGAAAGTCACATGGCCGCAGCTTTTTTTTTAATTAGTTTTTTTTACATAACTCTTCACAGCTGAAAGCAGTTCTATTTTTGAAGTTCATTCCGGCCCTTACTTAGGTGGGAAGTAATTTGTATGAGTTTTTCCCTCTCTACGGAGGGAAGCAGCATTTTCCACCCAATAATCAGATCAAGACAACATTACTTTCCGAGTATGAGAAATGAAAACTACTTTTCCGGAACCTATTATTTTAAACTTAGAAATACCTATATATTCATACAATGAGCGCGCGCGGAATACTTAATTTATATGTCAAAACAACGTTTGCTGGGTCAGGTAGTGTAAGATGAAACGTACAAAATATGTTTGATACGATGATACAACTGTAAATTGTCCATAACCATGATAATGCTACGAAGCTAACGATCCACATCACAGCGGCAGGATATTTCAAAATTATAGTCAGAATTGTTGCGTAGGAGTTGCGCTCTTGGAGTGATTGTGGCAATCAGATTGTGCACTTGTCACCTTGACTCGACAATTGACAATTGTGACGAATAGCCTTGATTTACAATTGTATTTTAGGAACGGTAGCATACTTATCGGTAGTTTATGGATGGTACAGATATTAATCACATTAATTCTGAGTGGAGGATGTAGCTCTCCACGAGTGAGATATCATGAATAATGTTTAAATATGTTCTTTATTGAGCGAAGTGAATCTGAGCTCCCACCGGGTGACTCCAATTGATTTCTGTGGTAAATTGTTACTCGGTCATTACTGGACCGATTTTAAAAAAAATTTAACTCATAGAATATTTAGAAATTTTCTAGGATATAGAATTTAGACGTGATTCAAATATTATAATGAAAAACAAACATGATTTACAAATTATTCTAAATTAGCACGTGCTATTTAGATTTATTAAAAAATTGAGCCCATTGATCAAATCACAAGTTTCCATCATGTTTCCAAGGAAGAGCAATTCTAGACTAAGGGGACATGATATGAAGCTAGAATATCAATTAGCATCATCAAATCCATCAAAACACTTCCTGACCAACAGAGTTGTTCATATATGGAATAGATTGCCCAAGGATGTGGTTAAATTAAAAACCTGTTAATCAGTTTAAGAATAGACTGGACAAACATTTGAATAGATATGGCAAGTGATATAGCGATATCAGCGAAAGCTGCTTAGTCTTTTATAAACTATAATAATAACAATAAGTTTTTATTGTAACATCCTTTGATCATTTTCAAATCTTCATGATCTAGATGTATGTTCAGGCATCAATCTAGAGTGATTCGACTGCCAGGTCCTTAGAATTGAATTTGCGAATCAGCACAAGTTTCTAATGTGACCAAATAAGGCGGTAATTCTTCATGATTAAATATGGCGCGAAATTCCAAAAGATTCTTTTTATCCTTTTTGTTTGGATTAATTTTGTTTAGTTGCCATCCAAACACATGCAGCCACTTTTTGTGTTTGGGTTTAAAAAGTATTCGCTCAGATTTTGGGTTCAATCAGGAAACCTGAGCAGCACTGCATTGTAATGGGCAGGGCGTCAGGTAACTTCTGACTCGTCTCGTCACTTTTTGTCATATTTTTTTTGACTTAACCTTAAGGGGCTAACTAGACAGTCTGTTTCATATACCAATGTGTGTTTATAATAATTTGTTATGTTTTTAAAGTGATAACCCTCACTTCTGAGATTAATACACAAATAAAATTTGAAAACAAAATTTTATGAACGATACGGGACTCGAACCCACGATGACCTCTCGCGTTCCATGCGAGTCCTCTCCCGACTGAGCTAACCATTCGAGTGACGTATCGTCATAAAATCTTGTATGCTTTGTTCAACTCTCAGGTTGTGGTTTCATATAGAGATTGAGAGTTGAACAAAAGTCGTGACCCGTATAGTTCATAAAATTTTGTTTTCAAATTTTATTTGTGTGTTTATAATAACTATTACTCAGTAACATCAATAACATTTTAATGTAACGTATCGCTTAGAAAAATGAATATATATCAACAACACTACTGCATATTGCATCAAAAAGCTCGCACTGGTAGAGCTGGGTAAAGCAACTTAACCTTCAAACATATTCCTAACTTAAAGGCCGGCAACGCATCTCTAGACTCCTGGATGCGGTGGACGGTTGCCTCACCACCAGGTCAGGTAATTTAGCAGATTTTTCGACGAGTTCCGAGATCATACCACATTAAACATATTATGTACCTAAACTTTTAAGCTACAATACACTGTCTGGCTGCCCTTACTAGCAGTTCTGGCTGCAATGATTTTTTCTATACATATTGCAGAAAAATACGCGTTTAGAAGCACCTGATGACCACAGATGATGGATAATTATCTACGAGCCGTCGCCCAGAACCTGCAATATATATTCTATTGTTGTTTTTGAACGATTGGTAATTAGGATCTATATACCATACATCACTTCATTCATGACGACCTGTATAGCCGAGTGGTTAGCGATCCTACCTACTAAGCTAGAGGTCCCGGGTTCGAATCCCGGTAGGTGCAAGCATTTTTATGATGAATATGGATGTTTGTTTCCGAGTCATGGATGTTTAAATGTATTTATGTATGTTTATATGAATTTATGTATGTTTAAGTAAGTATATTGTATTAAATATATCATTGTCTTGTAACCCACAACACAGGCTTAGATACTTAACTTGGGGCAAGATAATTTGTGTAAAAAGTGTGTCAATATTATTATTATTATTATCACTTGATCAGTCTTTATTCAGTGATTCGCATTAAAATCAGTGAAGTGGATTCTGACATTGGCGTGTACAAACAAAAAACCGACAACAACTCTAATGACTAATGTTAATAAGTTACCGAAAGACCATTTGCACCAACATTGGTAATCTTTACAAATGTTATAATTGGTAAATTAATGTAACTGTGTATAAATATGTAACCTACTCATTTATTAATATAAAAAAAAACAGTTTAATTCTTAACTTATTCTAATTAAAATTAATTATTTCTGTGCATGCCGTGTTTATTTGTAAGTAATCACTACATTTAATTCCTAGTTTTTAGTTCTACTTTTTATATTTGTGTGTATTATTGTAAGCGATTGTAAATAAATCTACTAAATAAATAGTTATTTATAAGTAAATAGTTGTAGTTACAACGTATTTGTTTTTTTTTTGTAGAAATATTTAACGCACTGAGCATAGCACGGTCACGCACAGTTTCAATGTTATTAAATAGATTGTCAATTTTCTTTGTCAATGTTTTTATTGATTTCTATTTACGATATGTCTTTGACCTCAGAATAAGTATTGAATGGAGACGGCGTAATGCCCCGGGCGAGTTCACTCAACTTTGGCACACATACAGTGTGTTGTACAAACGCTGTCAAGTTACCCTTCCTGTAGTAAACAGCGGGTACAACAGCCTGACTGAAAGATTACAATTTAATTTGGGTAATTCACACGCGACACGTTCAACTTCAACTTTCATCGCTCTGAAAGTATTATTTTATTTACAACTAGCTGACCCGACAGACGTTGTTCTGTATATAATAAATAAAATAATGTTTTTATATGAATTTGTCAATAATATATCAAAACATCAAAAATTACTTCGTGCATACACCCTGCTGTCGTAATGAAATTGTTTCACAGCAGAACTGTCAAACCGTGCGTCAATAAATTCTCTCATAGAAATTATGTATGGACACATTAAGGGAAAAACAAATTTGTTGTTTTTATTTAATTTAGCAGCATTTTCCTATTTATTCACTTTTTAAACCTTCTCTGGACTTCCACAAATAATTCAAGACCTAAATTTGCCACATCGGTCCAGCCGTTCTCGAGTTTTAGCGAGACTAACGAACAGCAATTCATTTTTATATATATAGATTAACTACCTTTTTACTCTTAATAGTGATTTTCATTATTATAACACTACAAATAATGTATTGCTTGTTTCTTATTCTAGTAGGCTTCATAATATACATAATAGCTTTAAGGGTAAATGTATACACTTTATAATAAAGTCCCAGCAACTGTTCGGGCATTATCTATAAATAAATTTAAATGTTTTATTAAAAATTATCTCAGTCCTAAATCCTACTACTCCATAGCTGAATATCTAAGTGATCGGACAGCCTGGGACTAGATTATGATTATTTAATAGCAATAGCAATGACAGTACAATATTGTATATTTTATTAAAAAGAGTGCAAAAAAAGAATGCTGGGAGAGTTTCTTGCGACGCTTCTTCTCTCTCTGAGTGACATTTGTTTCCGAATCGGTAGTAGTATCTAGTATATTCGAAGTGACATCAAAAAGAATTCTAAAGGATTCAATTTTGAGAAAATAAATGCCTTTTATGCCTTTTGTGTAGGTACATAAAACTGAATAAATTCAAATATATTTATTGAACATAGGATATTGTATCATTTATTGAAAGTCAAGAACTACCACCCATTTGAAAAAGGATAAAAGATATGGGTACAATGTAATATCGTACAGTAAAATATATTAGCAGAGTATAAGGCATTATCCCCCTTATTCATAATGGTCCGCTAACTTGAAACAGCCGCTTAGGAGTGTTTTTTTCTCATTCTGACTTAGGTCAATAGAAGAAGACAGAGTGAGAATTAGCAATGCTTCAAGTTAGCAGACTATTATGAATAAGGGGTGCATGCATGTTCCTGGTGTTAATCCTATCAATATATCTGGCCTCAACGTTTAAAGGACTGTATTGCAGCCAATGGAGACCACTTCGAATAGGCATTTTATATTTTAAACTCTTTTATATTTATGTATTTAACTAACAGACTGTATAAGTAGTAAATGTTATTAGTTAGTAGTTATAGTGTAATATTATTAGTATAATATAACATAACATATAAATCAACTATCTATCTTTAAAAAAAAAGGTTAGTGCACCATTTATATTAAAAAATATATAGCTGAAATATATAAATAATCTGTTACTGAGGCACAAGCTTTAAGGTCGATTCACACATATCAGTGAACCCACAGTTCCGGCACAGTACCGCATCAGTGATAATTATTCTTTCAAACATTCTCTATGGATGTATTCACACTTGTCAGTGTCAGTGTCGTCTCAGTACCGTCAGTGTCAGTGCCGGCACCGGCCATCACGGACGTGATCGGCGACGACGATATTTTATCACGGATCACTGACGCCGCTGCATCGAAAAATTTCTCTACTAATTTTTTTCCCAGCTTCTGAAGGAGAATGTTAAAACAGCTTTCCGACATTTTAAAATATTCAAAATACTTTCTTTCGTCTTTAATTAATTCTTTGTATAATCTCACGAATTCTCCCTCAGATTCTCTTAACTTCCATGCTTCATGTACCCATTTTCTTTTTTTTCGTCGATTCTCTTCTTCTTCATCTAAAGCAATGGCTATCATAGCTAATTATGTGTTATTGAAGAGTGCCATCAAAACAACAACGCTAGTCTGAAGGGAAGGTCGTGCACGAAGACCCGCAGAGAACTGTACTGTGCCTGATATGTGTGAATTGAAGCACTGACGCACCACTGTAGCACGGTTACGGAACTGTAACGGTACTGTGCCGGAACTGTGGGTTCACTGATATGTGTGAATCGACCTTTATGCAACTGGTTTTGCGGCTCGACTCGACTCGGCCTAACAAGTAAAACACACCGGAAAGCGACAGGCGACAACAGTCACTAGTCAGTAGTCAGTCAGCGGTTGCTAGTGGGCACCGGCCACGGTGAGCCAGACTACGTTCGCCCGCTGACACGATATCTTAACAAATTACAGTTATATTATATTTATAATAATATTTAGATTTATAATTTTACTAACTTTAGTTAAACTAAGCTTACCGGCATTTACTTTTATAATTAAGTTATCAAATTGTTTTCTCTAAAAGTGAATTTGTAAAAATTCTTATGAGAAATAAATTCTTTAACCGTTATTTGCAATAGAATTTTTTTTTCATTGTTTCAGTATTTATGGCAAGACTAGGTATGTGTCGTATATACCTACGTCTTACCTACCTTGTTAAAGCCGTGATATAGCAATTTCACTAGCGATATTATAATAAAACGGTAGATTCTCTATTCTATTCTATTCTTTCTAGTGGCTTCTGTGGAAGGGGCACCACCAAGGCCGGATTTAAACTTAATGCCGCCCCTGGGCACCGGAAAAAAATCCGCCCCAATACTGGAAATTTACTTTAACTTATAGTTTATAATATATTGTATTTTTCAAAACTAAGATAACAAATTTATTGCAGAAACTTTATTATATGTTACTCGTATTCTAAAAACATGAATAAATATTTGTTTTTTTCTAACAATTATAAATTTGGCACTAAGGGTGACTCATAATTATATTACATAAATTTTTTCACAGGCAAACACGTCTGACTTTTTGAATTGAGAATTGGTCGATCAAATCTTTGCAATCTAAACGTTGGGCAATCTTGATAAGACTAAAACAATATTTTTTCTGCTTTCAATATTTTGCTGCCCTAAAAAATTCGCCGCCCTGGGCACTTGCCCCAACTGCCCCTAGTATAAATCCACCGCTGGGCACCACAACTCACCAATGTCAGGTTTCAGTAGACCAACAAACTTAGAGTGTGTCACTTGATCGGTGTAAACGAATTTACAAGTGATTATAGTAATGACCGGTGCCCAGAATCAAAACAGATTTATTTTCTTATTATACCTGAAACAAATATACGTGCTGTTAGATTATAATGGACAACGGTAGATTGTCAATCGACTTCATTTCTAACAATTTAACGGCCCTTTTAACGTCGAAAATTAATTTCGGTTATTCTTAAGGCGAAGGATAAGCAGAAAACATGCAAACAAGGTGTTTTTAGACAAGTTTTGTGGTGAAAATATAGGATTTGGAGCTATGAACACTACTTCATCCTGTTACACATACCCTTAAGTCTTACTTGTAGGTTGCTAATGCTTATTGTATAAAGCGATAAGAATGACTTATCGGGTATATTGGGACAGCTTCAGATTATTGACAGCTAATTACTGACAGTAGAAAGTAGTAATTTATCTCTATCGACAGATAGTATATTGGGAACGGCCGTAAGAGACGTTGATCTCTGTCGCAAGTTTTGTTTGTTTATATGCTAGTAAGTCTATGGTTTTATAATTATAATCAATTATTTCGGATTCATCCATACGTGAGACTACATCCATATTTGTTAGTACAATTTATGCCACGCTCAAATAATCATTTCGTTCGCAGGGATATCCCATAAGTGTCCATTAATGTGTAACTAAGTTAGGATATCATCCCCACCATCTAGATATGTGGCGGTCCTCCACAGTGCGGTTTTCAATGAGCTTTCTTCCTCGTAATACGAAGCTGTGGAATGAGCTTCCTTGTGCGGTGTTTCCGGGACGATACGACATGGGTACCTACAAAAAAGCGCGTACATCTTCCTTAAAGGCCGGCAACGCTCTTGTGATTCCTCTGGTGTTGCAAGAGAATGTGGGTGGTGGTGATCACTTAACACCAGGTGACCCGTACGCTCGTTTGTCCTCCTATTCCATAAAACAAAAAAAAAATTAAAATGTGTAATTCGTTTATTAAGATAATCTAAGTGGTAATTTGTCATGTATGTCGCAAACTAAAGTGGGTCAGTCTTGGAATAATGACGTTTACAATTTCGGGACACCGATGACCTTCTTGATTATAGCTATGAAAGCTTCATTTTAGTTGTAACCTTAATACTTCCACAATAGAGTTAGGAATAGCGCGAGAAAGGATTGCAAATTGGGGAAAGCTGTAGTGTTTAACATACGCAGTTTCCGCTTGCCAGTTGCCATGGTAACGCAGTCAAAACATACTTGTCAAGTGGCACACGATTTTCCAAATAGAAATAATGACACACTCAGCCAAATTCAAAATATACTTATTAATTAATATGCCTTCGTGATTTTTTACAGTACATTACATGCTCAACTTTAAACAATATTTAAATGTTCGTTGCTATTATAAGAATTTTTAGACGAAAAATGGATTTCGGATTTGGCGATGCCCTCTACCCCAATATTGGGGGAATTCGACAGTTTTTCGAACCTGATCCATTTTTTGGGTATGTGAATTATAAAGTGAATGTGTATTTTATTGGTAGAAATCATAATATTATCAAAAGCACGGCCAACTACAAAGGCTTAGGGTAAATGTACAACTTTGTAAATTCCTTTGTAAGTCCTAATTGAAGGAATGAGCCTACATATTATTACTCTTTGGTAGATTATTGAATATAATTGAAATTGTATAATTCATTCAACTATTTGTTTACTATTCCTTTGTGTCGTTTGTATTTATTCCTTCTTAGCGTATCGTCTAATTAGTGTAAGTGGCACTGCCGTGCTAATTTGACAATAAACAATAATAATATCTGAGCTCAATCATTTACCCTGTCTGTGCATCCTTACCTCTTAATCTGGTCTTTTTTCTATAGCCCATAGTTTCTTTTTTTCCCTTATTTGGATATTCATTACCTTATTCTGTTTCTTAATGCCAATAACCTTTACTTACATTGATTTTTGTAAATGATCGCATTGTAAGCGACGAAGTGCTAAATCTATAAGTGATTCATAGGGAATAGGTTTGTTGGAGACTCTCCGCATTTTAGAAATACCCATAAAAATACATGTTGAGGTTGAAGATTATTCAATAAGAACTGACTTATTTTTCTTTTTCAGCCCGAATGCTGGTTTTCATCACATGGCCAGAATGATGGATCGAATGATGACAGAAAGCTTGCACCCATTCGGTTTCGCTCGCATGTCAGCCAGGCAAAAAAGTGATAAAAAAGAAGACCCACCACGAGACGGCTTGAAGACTGAAAGAAGCGACACGAGAAGAGAACGAGTGAGAAATCCTCAAACTCACGCTGGTAATGGTACAAAGCATCCACCTACTCAAGGTAATAATGTGTTTTAATTATCGTGTTTACCATCCCCAATTACAAAAAGGTATCCTTAATATGTCCATACACTTAGTCTTAAGTATTTTTCAATTTTATTTATGGAGGATTTAAGTTTGCCCTGCCAGAAAATGCCTCATGTCACGTGATTGTAAGTTCTTACCATTTCAGTTGTGCGACCGACACCAATTAACAACTTTCATGGAAGTCCGCCAGAGCAGACCAAACAGCCAGATCCGACAACGGAAAAATGGGCTGGCACACTACGCAAGCGAGATCCGGATATCCAACCGTCATTGCCCTCAATCGTGAGTCGAAAGACATCATCAAGTTCATTGAGTGGCAAAAAGACACGTTCACTAGAAAGAGTTCCAAGAATAAGGCGACAGCTGTTACCAATCAGACCAACACGTAAACCTGATCTCACTACATCTGACGGTGATGCATTACTAGAAAGAGATGAAAAGATGTTTGATGCAACAGGATATGAGCTACACTTGGTGGAGACTTTAGAAAGAGATATTCTCCAGAAGAATCCTGCAGTCCGATGGAAAGACGTAATCGGTTTGGAAGACGCTAAGTCCGTTTTACAAGAAGCAATGGTGCTACCGCTGGTTATGCCTGAATATTTTAAGGTAATTTTATTAATTACGAATAACAATAAATTATATTAATGTTTAGACTAAAGAGCTTGAATAATGATGCAGTTTTGTAATTGTAATTCATCAAAATATGAAAAAAAAATTATGGAAATGTCTATAGTTACTTCATTTTATTATTATTATCAATTTATAGTTTTCTGTAAAGTATATATCTATAGATACTAGGTCCAGAAATTAATATTTAAAAGGCTCATTCGACTGCCGAAGACAGCAAACGTCGCAAATTTGTTGATCTCAATGAGTCTTACATATTTGTGCCGTTTGGTGTCGAGCACTTGGCCCGTGGGGCCCAGATTCGCGGAGAATATACAAAGAACTATCTACGCGCCTCCATGGGGGCTACTGGAACCCAAGCGCTGACAGCTATTTCAGTCAACGGATCAGCCTACCGATGCAACGCGAAAATGCTGCCAGTAGACTTGGTACACTTCCTTGTAACGATAGTTATAACTCAATGTACGGCACGGAACGCCGGAGGTCGTGGGTTCGAATCCTGCATCGTTCATAAAATTTTGTTTTTAAAATTTTATTTGTGTATTTATCCTAGAAGTGAGGGTTATCACTTTAAAAACATAACATATTGTTTAGATTTACAAGAGCGACATCTCAAGTCAATTTCCTAATATGCAAATATTGGGGTTGAGCAGGATAACCTGCTGATAACAACTGTAAAGTAGATCCTGTAGAGGAAGCCACAACCTGAGAGTTGAACAAAGCATACAAAATTTTATAACGAGGCAATACTCGAACGGTTAGCTCAGTTGGTTAGAGCACCGGCACGGAACGCCGGAGGTCGTGGGTTTGAATCCTGCACCGTTAATAAAATTTTGTTTTTCAAATTTTATTTGTGTATTAACCCTAGAAGTGAGGGTTATAACTTTAAAAACATAACATATTATTAACTCAATGTAATCATGGTATTGTAAAAATAGTTACAGCATTGGTTTTATTTGAATAAATGATATAATTTAAAGGCTTATAGATTCTCAAACTTCGTAACATATCTTTATTTCATGTATAAATAAAATGTAACACAATAAATCCTTGATTGAAGTATAATTAGGATTCTGATTTGCATGACAGATTGCCGGCGCACTTAAAGTGTTCGTTAAATTAATTATACCCATGTTAGCCGTTAGGTTCTTACGTTTGCAACTAGGTCAAATGGCGGGCGAGTAATTTGGGACTGCGGCAGTAGGCAATTACAAAATTTTACCATTTTGAAGTCTGAAAAATTATAGTTTTCTATTTTGTTACGTTATTAATCTGTGATGTAAAAATAAAATCTCAATTCTTACTTCTTCTTTTCAGCATTCAAGTAAGTAATGCTGAATAACAATAAGAAAATTTTTTTTTTGACATTCATCAGTGTCATTTTCGTGACCTACGTGAATAAACTGATTTTGATTTGTTTTGATTTGATTTAACATTTAAATCAATATTCGTATTATACAAATAAGTATCCAATACTACTTTTTTTTCTTATAACGAGGTACCTTCTTGTATTTTGTTGTTTTTAATCTAATTAAAAATAGTTTTAATTTTGTTGTTTTTAATTTAACGAATTAAAACTCTTTTTAATTCGTAATAAAACAACAAGTGTATGTTCCTTTGATAACATGCAGTTTAGTTAAATAGTACAAAAAATATTTACGGGTACGAAGATTTTTTTATGGACACACTTTTACACAAATTATCTTGCCCCAAACTAGGCATAGCATATATGGGTGCAAGACAACGATATATTTAATACAATATACTTACTTAAACATACATAAATACAAATAATCATCCATGACTCGGAAACAAACATTCATATTCATTATATAAATGATTGCACCTACCGGGATTCGAAGCCGGGACCTGTAGCTCAGTAGGCAGGGTCACTAACCACTGGGCTATAGGGGTCGTCAAATTGTCTATCATTTACCATTATTTATTTATTAAGCCAAGATATCAAGATAAATACAATAAAATATTGTAATAATCAGTACTAACTGCAAGGTTCTAAAACATCAATATAAATTACAAAACAAAAAAAAATGCAGTCAGTAATACCACAATGCAACTAATAGAACAGGAGTGTAACCACATGAGTATTAATTTACTCATGTGGCGTAACTCAACGGTCTCCTTGAAATTTATACCTACGTCTAGGCGGAACGCTAGGGTTGGTATATACAAAAATATGACAACACGGAACGACGTGACGCGGCCGCGGCGCGATTTAACTCGGACATCGAGAAGTGGCGGCGTACGGTGTGTCACTCAATAGTTTTGTCTCCTCAAGATTGCTTAGCGGCCGTGTAATCGTGTGTATGTGTACGTGCGTTGATTCGGGCGCTCTGATTACTGTACACCAAAAATACACGCTGTATAGCTTGTTATAATTTGTAATGGTCATTTTATCGCTTAATTGCTGAATGACCAAGGAATAAATACGGCCGTATATAATAAACAAGTAAGGATAAGTCTCGAGTGTCTTGAACATTCTACTCAGAAGGACAGAATAACAACATGTATACTAATAAATTTATAGTCGGTTTTTTTCTTTCGATTATTCTGCGAGAACTACTGAACCAAGAGGAATATTACTAATATACTGGGTTATGATATGGTTAGCCACGCGCCGTCCTTATTAGATATTCAACGGACTACACATCCCGATATTTACCAGATCTCTGTCGATACTCCTCTTGGAACGTCAGAGCATTGCCTGATCAGGAGTGTAGTGCCTATCCGACGCACAGGTCGCAGATCACCAGTAACCCACGGCGTTTGGCACTACGAGTCAGCAGATTGGGATAGGATGTGTTTCTATTATACATCCTACCCTTGTAAACCTTGCTCAGGTTTGTTTCCCTTCGGATAATCCCAGTACCTGCACTGTTGCAGTAGCCAATGCTGCTACTACAGGGCATACATATTATTATACCAAGCTCTATTATTATCATCGGTGGCAGTTCACAGCCCTGGTTCGATACATCGGTTAAAGCAGCATCTTACTGCAAAAAATAGGCGTATCGAATTTGGGTTGCGGCGCTGGGCTCAAAGGATCCGAACTGCAAAGTTCCTAAGAGAAAATATAACCGTGCCTCCAGATTTTTTAAGCGACCATTCACCCGTGCGAAATTAAAGCACGTTGTCAAAATCGGTGAGCATCTTTCCAGCTATTCGACTGGAACACGCAAGTTCTGGTCGTTGTCGAAAGCTGCACATGAGGAATGACACCCTGGCCCATACGGCAAAATAGAAGGCTGATCTTCTGTGCACTCTTTTTCCCTCCAACTCGACTCTTGACGACAACGGAAAAGCACAGCGGACCATCCCCCGGTGTCAGAGCTCTATGCCTGAAGTACAGTTCAGACAGAAAACTGTTGGTGAGCTCTGTTTTCGTTGGACGTAACGAAGTCGAGTGGGCTGGATGGCTCCGAAATCGCACGACACGCCACAAATAAAAATATCATCCCCACTATCTGGATGTGTGGCGGTCCTCCACAGTGCGGTTTTCAAGGAACTTTCATCCACGGACTACAAAGCTGTGGAATGAGCTTCCTTGTGTTGTGTCCGGGACAATACAACATGGGTACCTTCAAAAAAAGCATGTACACCTTCCTCACTCACTCACCTAATATCACTGATCACATAAAACCAGGTGACCTATATTGTTTTCACTTAGAAATATATAAGAATACCTAAATATTTGAAAATTTACCTAAAGAATACAAATAATTGAGTCAAAGACATTTACATATTACACGTTTGCTATGTTGAGTTATGTCGAGTTCTTTACGCCAGTACAAGGTACTTATTGAATTGCTCTCGTGAAGATTCAACATTTGACGTGACCTTCGTAACAGTATATAATATTAGTATAGATTCTGTGACGTCTGCACAAAATGCCGGCTAACCGTGCACATTTCCCGAATTTTTCAATTTCGGCCATCTTTGCTAAACGTCTGAACATTTTCATTCAATTTACCAATGGGAGGCTCCTTTGCACAGGATGCCGGTTAGATTATGGATACCACAACGGCGCCTATTTCTGCCGTGAAGCAGTAATGTGGAAGCATTATTGTGTCTCGATCGAAAGCGCGCCGTAGCTAGTGAAATTACTGGGCAAATGATACTTAACATCTTGTCTCAGGTAACGAGCGCAATTGTGGTGCCGCTCAGAATTTTTGGGTTTCAAGTTTTCAAGAAACCTGAGTGGTACTGAATTGTAATGGGCAGGGCGTATCAATTACCATCAGCTGAACGTCCTGGTCGCCTCATCCCTTAGTGACATAAAAAAAATCGGATGCAATTTAATTTTTTTGTAAACCCACCGTTACAGATCCGTCGTAGCAATAGAGTATAGACAATTGTTTTATATTTAAATGAACTATATTTTATGTAACCAAATCTAAAATGACTGTCAACATCATTTATTATTCTCATAACATATAATTTTAGAATAAGAGTATGTCCAATTGCAGGGTATTCGACGCCCTTGGAAGGGTGTACTGTTGACAGGACCACCAGGAACAGGGAAGACGCTCTTGGCACGAGCGGTCGCTACGGAATGTCGCACCACTTTCTTTAATGTATCCTCGGCCACCCTCACTTCCAAATATCGTGGTGATTCGGAAAAACTCGTGCGATTGCTGTTTGATATGGTACGTATAGTTACTTTTTTGGTCCCCAATGGGAGGATCTTGACCAGATCGTCGGTCCATCTTGTGGGGGGCCTACCAATACTGCGTCTTCCGGTACGTGGTCGCCATTCGAGGACCTTACTGCCCCAACGGCCATCTATCCGTCGAACTATGTGCCCTGCTCACTGACATTTCAGTTTCGCAATCATTTGGGCTATGTCAGTGAATTTGGTTCTGCTACGGATCTCCTCATTTCTGATTCGATGAAGCAGGAAAACTCCAAGCATAGCCCTCCCTATTGCCCTCTGAGCGACCATGAGCTTTCTCATTAAGCTCGTATTTAGCGACCATGTCTGAATTTGATATAATATATATAGGAAAAATAAACTTGATTATAGGGAATTTGAATTGCAGGCAAGTTTCTATTCACCGAGTACAATATTTCTGGACGAAGTGGACTCACTGTGTGCGATGAGAGGAGCCGATTCCGAACACGAGGCCTCGAGACGATTCAAAGCCGAGCTTCTAATACAAATGGATGGAATAGCAGCTGCGTTGTAAGACAAATGAAATACGACAAAGTTTATTCTTCATATTATTAAGTATCTTGTAATTTATTCCAGTTTGTTTTATATATGTCGCAGGTGTGTTGTCAAAGCCGTGATATTACAATTTCACCAGATTGTCAATCGACTTAATTTCTTACAATTTAACGGCCTGGTTTTAGTGACATTGTAATGTCACGGGTACACTATAGTGATATTGTAAGGCATTGATATTTTGACAATTTTACTGGGCGTTAGTTTATGAGGCCGTCTCTGATTGGTCTGCTTCTTGTATTTATACATTAGTGTATTCAACTAATTCTATTAATAACAATTATCTAACCAAATCGAACCTTGTTCACTAGTAGATCCCAAAAACAAATTAACACTGTTAATCGCAACCTACGAGCCGAACGTAGCGTGCCGCGACACGGATTTCAACAATTATTTCAGATGGAAAATTAAATACTCGCCCCAATTACTATTTTCGTTTTGCAATAATTTGCGTATGAAAAAAAATTACCAATAAGAACGCTCGATATCTCTCACTGCTAACTTAATTTTTGTAATATACCTAGATTTATTATAATGTAACTATTGACACGTGATAAGTGACATTACAATTTCACCAAAACCAAGTCGTTATGTAGTAAGAAATGAAGTCGATTGACAATCTACCGTTTATTATAACATCACTTGTGTAATTGTAATATCACGGCTTTGACAATATATCTACGACTTGAACACCCATATATACTACTTTTTACAGCCAATTTTTTGGACCAAAGTTTTCTGATTAGCAATTAAAATATATATAATAACATGAGCACATTCTATTCTTCACTAATATAAGTATAACTCGTGATATATTTACAATACATAACGAGTGTACTCAGTAGTATTCATTGTTCATTCATTGTATTCATTCAAATTATGTAATAAAATTAGGTATGAATTTCCCTATAAATAAACGAAACATCACCGCACTGCTTGAATCTTACGTTCCTTAAGCGCAAGCGCCAATAGGTCCGTGCGCCCGCCTTCTTGCTTCCTAGTTCCGCTCCCTGCGATTAATGTATTAACGGCCTGACCGCGCGGTGACCATGCGTTATGTAAGTAATTACTTCACTTTCGGTTAAATTTGCTAAGTAGTCAATTAATCTTAATATATATAAATTACGTGACACGTTGTTTGTCCGTGATGGACTCCTAAACTAATGAACGGATTTTAATGGGGATTACTTCATGGAGTGCAGTTTAATCCAACTTGAGAGATAGGATAGTTTTTATTTTGATTTGGGACCCATAATTAATTTATTTTCAATATTTGTTTTTTATGGACATATATTCTGTGAGAAAATTTAGTGATGCACGGTTTGACAGTTCTGCTGTGAAATAATTTCATTATAACAACAAGGAGTAAATGTTTCGAAATAATTCTTGATGTTTTGAATATTATTGGCAACCTATATCTACCTAACCTATCCTATAAAACAGTATTTTTTTATTATCTACAGAACAACGTCTGTTGGGTCAACTAGTAATATATATTTTTTCCAAAAATCAAGTCCTCCAGTGTAGTTCCCATAAAATCTGTTACTTATCAAGAATGTGATAATAATAATAGCCTTCAACTTAACCTTCTAGCTTTCAGTAATGTTACTGTTTTTTAGCAACCAGGACAAGGTAGTTATGGTTTTGGCGGCAACTAACCATCCCTGGGACATCGACGAAGCATTCAGGCGAAGATTTGAAAAGAGGATATACGTGGGGCTACCAGATGGTAACGCGAGTTTTTGTAATAATAATATCATAATTACGAATAATAATAATAATATAATAATATTGACACACTTTTTTACACAAATTATCTTGCCCCAAGTTAAGCATATATAGCCTGTGTTATGGGTTACAAGGCAATGATATATTTAATACAATATACTTACTTAAACATACATAAATTCATATAAACATACATAAATTCATATAAACATACATAAATTCATATAAACATACATAAATACATTTGAACACCCATGACTCGGAAACAAACATCCATATTCATCATATAAATGCTTGCACCTACGGGGATTCGAACCCAGGACCTCTAGCTTAGTAGGTAGGATCGCTAACCACTCTATACAGGCTATATAGGTCTTCATTGACGACCTGTATAGCCGAATGGATAATAACGAATGGAGGATGACATAGAATAAAATAATCTTTTTATTAGTTAAGCTCGTACCTAATTATTGTTTTAATTTGGTTTTGTAAAAACAAATATACCTAAGTACTGCCATTATAAGTTAAACGAATGAAAAATATTTTTTGTAATTTTGATGGTAAGAAATTGTCAACGCTCCCAGTAAAGTTGTTTAATATTAATAATTCTCTTATTTCAGGCCATTACGTCCCATAGTTTTGCTTATTCTAATTAAAAGAAAACTTAAAAACTATAAAACCATCACTGTATAGGGGTCTGGTGTAAAAATATAAAATTTCATAACTTTTTTTTAATGAAAATACGGGACGAGATGAGCAGGACGTTCAGCTGATGGTAATTGAGACGCCCTGCCTATTACAATGCAGTGCCGCTCGGGATTCTTGAAAAGCCCAAAAATTCTGAGCGGCACTACAATTGCACTCGTCACCTAGAGACATACGATGTTAAGTCTCGTTTGCACAGTCATTTCACTAGCTACGGCGCTCTTCAGACTGAAACACAGTAATATTTACACATTACTGCTTCACGGCAGAAATAGCAGAATAACGGCGCCGTTGTGGTACCCATAATCTAGCCGGCATCCTGTGCAAAGGAGCCTCCCACTGCTAAAATGTATTACAAGTCCAATTTATTTTTTGTTGTACTCCTGTTTTCAAAGATTCAATAGCTTGTCTCGAACTTTTTTTCTACCATTATCGTATACTAATTTGATGTGCAGAATCAACTCGAGTAAAATTGTTGAAGCTTTGTCTCCGCGAGGTGGCGCTAGCGGACGACGTCAAGCTTCCCGAGCTCGCTGTCAAACTAGATGGTTACAGTGGATCAGACATTTGCAACCTTTGCAGGTAGGTATATTGGAGTAAGAAGAGTTTTTTGACGTTATTATGTATTTATTTATTGAACTCTGATCAAGAAATAAACACGAATTGTATTCGTAAATGACTAACTAACTTTGGCTTAATGCAGGCACCGTTTCCATGGGATATTTAATTATTGCGTGCTCGAGAAATTTCTTAACCACCCGATGTTGTTGTAAAGTTTAGCGCAGTTTCTCAAAGTGACCATAATTTGTAGTCCAAGGGTTTCAGATCTGAGCTAGACGAGACCTAGCCTTCAGCTCTTAAAGTTCGATATGTTGCCTTTCACCCAAACATGGGCAGTTCGTGCCCTGTTAGATAGTCTCACTGGAAAGCACAAGGTACATTTTTTTTTACGATATAAGGGATGAGACGAGCAGGACGTTCAGCTGATGGTAATTGAAATGCCCTGCCCATTACAATGCAGTGCCGCTCAGGAATCTTGAGAAAACCCAAAAATTCTGTGCGGCACTACAATTGCGGTCGTCAACTTGAGACGTAAGATGATAAATCTCATTTGCCCAGTCATATCACTACTAGCTACGGCACCCTTCAGATCGAAACAATAATGTTTACACATTGCTGCTTCACGGCATAAAAATGCGCCGTTGTGGTACCCATAATCTAGCCCACTTGTAAATTTAAATAAAGTGTATTACTGAGAGGTTTCATAACACGATCTAAGACAGTCGCTTGATACACTCTGGCTGAAGTTCTCATTTCATAAAAATGAAGCTGTGTAACTCTTGATAAGTCACCCTTTCGCGCCGGATGACCATTTTGCACTGTTCCGAGTCAAAAAATCCGACTACAATTGAAGGTACTTTGGAGCTAGGGGCTATGATTTTTTTTTCGTTCTCTCGGGCAACTTTCCTGTATATCGGTGATAAGCACCAAGCTTCAGATCTTCTTTGATGATACGCAAAGTCCTATCGGGAGTTTTCTTATCTCGACGAATTCTGGTTTTAACAGCTTTTTAATGGTGATAGGGGTGCACTTAGGGTTAGATATCTATATTGGTTTTATGGTAAAAGTATTTATTTACTTAAGATACTAACTTAATCTATGACACTTGCTAAATAATTATAATTATTGGTTCTACTTGTGAGTAGGCGGATCTCTACTAGTAAATGGTTAAAATGGTTACTCGGACCAGTGCTGTAATGGTTATAGACACATGGTTAATGGTTACTAGGACCGGCCCGATCAATGGTCACCCGCGTACTGCCTTACTAAAGGCAACACATGGTTTTATTACAATTAATTTTATCTACTAAGCAATATTTGTAATATAATGCTGTTCGATGGATTTACTTCGAACAATGGTCATCGACCTTAGATCATTTAAACTTCAAGATAGACTTCAATTTTGATCAACGCACGCACACTAACAAAAAGTGTCATTCAAATGTCACACACACTAAACATTAAAAGTTGGCCTGTTTTTATCGGTTGTTTGACAGCAAGAGACTCTATCACGACAAACAAATTATCTAAGTCCTCGACAGAGGATGTGTTCATATGTAATGCATAAAATAAATAGTTCACACGCTTTCGTTAATGTTGAATTATAATGTTAAGTGACCAATCACATAATCGTTGCTGGCGTTTTAAGAATTATGCGTGCTTCTTTTAAGGTGGGTACCCATGTCGTTTCCTTCTGGAATCATCGCGATCGTCTTAAGGTTGAATACAAAAATACATTAACATTATGAATTGTTACAACAGGGATGCAGCAATGATGACAATGCGCAGGAAAATCTCCGGCAAAAGTCCAGAACAGATTCGTCGCTTGAAGCGCTCTGAGCTCGAAGCTCCTGTCTCTATGCTGGACTTGGAGTCAGCAGCTGACAAGACGAAGCGCACGGTCACGCAAGCTGACGTGACGCGCTACAACACTTGGATACAGAAATATGGTTGCTCCTAGCGACGAGCCAAAGCGCTTAAAGCGCTATTTAGTTGCTTGAGAAATTGACTTTTTCATAATTATAATATGTTTTGTCGGCAAAGGTCGCGAAAGTGAAACGGACATTGGTGATTAATATCATAATTCATTTTAAATTTACAAATAAGGTGTGGAGTTTTATATTACAGATATTAATCTAGCAAATACTAATTTAGAATCTCTTTAAATTAACATTAACATGTGTATTACTTATAATAATGTACTATTGCATTTCAAAAGTATTTTAGCCTCATTATTTTAATTAACTAATTTTAAACAGAAATGTGATCCAGAAATATGCTCGAACTTGTTGATACTATGGAACTAAGCAGATTGAATTGCAAATTGTTTGTAGAATAATAATTAAATTTTACCGGAATTTTGTAGCAATAAGTTCCGAGATTAATATAATATTTATCTTGGTATACTGTAACGGCCTTACGAATAAACTTGGTATTAAGATACCTGATAATAAACCAAGAATATGCAAAATGTTTACAAAAAGATATTTTGCTATTGAATGGTTTATTTGGACATATAACGTTTCCCGCGTTTTTTTGCAAATCTGCTTGACATTCGAAAACTTCAGAAATATTTTTTTTTTTTATTTATTGGCGCGTGATGCAATTTCATAGGCCAAAGAAATATCATTGTATTGACAGTGTTGTCAGTGATATAGTCAACATTTTGCATATTATTGGATTATTCTCAGGTAGAAATTAATACCAAATTTATTTGTAAGGATGTATTACAATTGTAAATTTGCTTTTTGTTAGTTATCTATCAAAGCTGCCTACATTTTATAATATAAAGGATGGGAAGTTAAGATATTGTTATAAAACATAATTTCTAACCTAATTTTAGGTAATATTCATAAATTTTTGTAAAAGGCTCAATAAAAAGGCATTGTATCAGAATTTATTTTATTTATCACGATATGTGTAAGGCCTCAAATTGGTCCAATAATATTATAATAATTATATAAACTGAAGACTATATTGGTGTTTAATATAACATTTTAATGCTTACAAAAACATATGATTTCAATTTTCATTACTTAGATAACTTATACGTCTAGATAGTCTCTTGTTTGTAGACAACCGCTAAATACAGGCCAGGAACATTAGTTTAGTGTGCGTGACATGCTACGTCTTACACTCGCGATTTGTATTAAATTTTGTATCAGTGTGCGTGAATTGCTCAAAATAGAGGTAAGTTCTTAATTCAATTTTTTTCGCAGCTGTCATAGTCTATCTAGACGTATAAATGATTTAAGTTCATAAGTGTAAGATGTAAGCTGACAATAACTATGAACAAAGCTTATTTGAATATAAATTGAATTCAATATATCTAAATTCAGGTTACGATAAAAATATGTAAATAGGGTTATCTCCACAGGTATCTACTGCGCTACTTCTGTTAAAAATCTTTTGTAGAAACAAAATTGACTTAAAATTAATAATATAGAAAACCAAATATGATAAAAGTTTATTAAAATAAAGAATTTAAACGACTACATTTTTCCTATACTTAAGGCATATAGTAATTATAATAACATGCTGAAAATAGGTTTCTAAAAATCTTTGGCTATACTAAGATCATAATTGCAAAGCTAATCTTGAGCGGTGAGTCTGCGTGAGAATGCTCAAATATTTAGTCAAGTACATTAATAATTCACCGCTACCACTTTTGACTTGTAAGAATTTAATAACGGTGTTATTAAATGTTTAAATTTTTTGTCTAAAGATGCACGCCAGGGACTGAGTATACTAGTTGTTGAAGTGCTGTGAAGTGAATGGGATTGTTCTGGAGTCAAATCAAATCAAATCAAAATCATGTAAGTCACGGAAATGACACTTATAAATGTCAATATTTTTTTTTGAAGAAGTTTACCCGGGTGGATACATACTCGAATAAATGCTTCATAAACAATTTATGTTTATTAACGATACGTTACTCGAACGTTTGGCTCAGTTGGAAAGAGCGCTCGCACGGAACGCGAGGGGTCGCGGGTTCGAGTTTCGCATCGTTTATAAAATTTTTGTTTTCAAATTTTATTTGTGAATGTTTCGTTTTTGTTGCATTCCATGTTCACTGGGCTTACATCCGGTGCCAATATTTGACCGAAGGTTGTAGATTGAGGGGAGTTGCCGGCGTGGTAACGAACAATTGGTGACGTCACTTCTATTTTCATTCTTCGGTCACATATACATAATGATCACAAGCTATTCAAGGTATCGACTATCGACTAGTAAAAACATGCACGGAAGTCTGTTCCTGTGTGTTTGCAGCACGTATTGTGATGTTGGAATTATTATAATTTTAACTTACAATGGAACTACTAGCACATTTATAACAGAAAAAAAAAACAACATTCTTTATGGCACTTCGCGACTGTTGGCAAAATATTTTTTCTCATTCATTTTTAGATACTTATAATGCCAATGCTTATTAATTACCAGGACACGCAAAAAGTTTAAAAAAAAAGTTAAGTGAAGGTTCTATACGGACGTTCAGCCTCCACTCTATCCGTGCTAAGCGTCAGATACTTTCCGTTAAACGAGAACGTCAGATTTAGTACCTACCGTTACGCGATATATACACCGTGTTTATATTGAATTTCCAAAACTTTAGGGTTATAATCTATAATAGCTAAAAAGAAAAGTTCAAGAAACATGTGTTTTAAAATGCATATTGTGTGTGTAAAATTTTTTTTTAAATGTACATTATGACTTGATTGTAACCAGTATGCCAAGTCATAATCTTAGCGACGTTGCCAAACTTACACTTACAAAATTAATTAAATAGTAATCAATGAGTATGCAATCTCTTACTATGCAGCGTTGCCAATTTTCTCGAAAAGGTGTTGTGACATTGATATTTGATAATTATTTCAATTATTTTGTATAAAAAAGCGCAAAAAAAAAATATAAATCATACCTACACCATTCGATTTGTGATGACTTACGGTACTCCGAGGTGGTCGCTAACTATGGGCCTTATGAGAAAGCTCATCGTCTGTCAGAGGGAAGTGGAGAGAGCTTTGCTCGGAGTTTCCCTGCGAGATCGAATCAGAAATGAGGAGATCCGTAGGAGAACCAATTTTACCCACATAGTCCAAATGATTGCGAAACTGAAGTGGCAGTGGGCAGGGCACATAGTTCAACGGACAGATGGCCGGTAGGACAGTAAAGTCAGAAGACGCAGTGTTGGTAGGCCCTCCCACAAGATGGACCGGCGATCTGGTGAAGATCGCCGGAATACGTTGGATGAGGGCAGCACAGGACCAATCTTCGTGGAAATATTTGGGGGAGGCTTTTCTCTAGCAGTGGACGTCTTCCGGCTGATGATGTTGATGACACCATTCGATTCTAATAAACGGTCTCGTTAATACCTTAGAGTTATTGGAATTCAACATAGACATGTTGTATCAATACAGAGTGGTAGAAGCATGCCTGCGTTGAATGGTGCTATGATATGATTAGTAAATTTATAGATGGCAAAAATCGGAAGCCTATAGAAGAGGTCGTTGAAGCGGACTGGAAAAAGTGTTCTTAAACCGGCTCAGACGGTGGTAAATTCGTACAGATGCTGATAGAGTACCTTAAAAAAGTTTCGTTTACAAAATTTACCCAAATAACATATTGTTTATTTTCGCGAATATTCTGAGTGTTCCACGTGCATTAGGCATTTATTTTATACACGTCTAACGTTTAACTACTACTAGATCCATGAAATTACAACATTTTATTTACAAATTAGTTGTACAAAGGTAAGTTTTAATATTTAATTATTCTATAGCTAATAGATAGGTATATACTTTGTAAATATTATGTTTCTAGTGATGCAAAGCTTCAAAAAATATTTAATCGCTTGTGTACTGTGTTTTTCTTAATAACACTGAAAACTACCAAATATTGCTTACATTTGGAACTACCAGCCTAGCGGAGCTCTCTAAGAAAAAAATTATTCTTTGATTGTATGAAACGTGCAGTCATTGATAGATTAACAGTTGACGGATATAATCTTGCAAAAAATAGAGCCAAATAAATAAAATAATCCACTACGTTTTAAGCAACTGTTAACAACTTAGCCGGATTATACTTCGCCGCCATAATATTGTAATTACTATTCCATACTTAAGTCACTGCACGTTTCATACTAAACAAAATTTCAATTTTTACTTAGACAGTCCCGCTCTTATTACGTAGTATTTACATCCTTTTTGGTAACTACTAGTGTTTAACTTAAGCGTAAAATACCTTTATAATTCTCAATACTTAAAACTATTCATTCGAAATATTGTAATTAATAATATGCAGTTCCATAAACAGTAATTGCTGTAGGTAATATTTTTCATTAACTACGTGATTTTTTTGATCTTTTCAGCCAACAATGGAATTTATTAATTCAGTATTATCTTCTAGGTACATATTATCGTATTTTCAATCGTCTTTATAACAGTAAAACTGACCTTTATAAATACCACTGGACAGGCTGCTCCTTATGTTTGACAGCAAATTTTTTGTTAGATGGCGCTTATTTGAAGCGCCACTCGCGAGCGTCCAGAGAACTAATTTTGACGCATAATACAAATGGCTGCGAGAGAAACGTACAATATTCTGAAGTATTTTCGTATTTTGAATTAATTTCGGCCGTTATTCGTCTATCTATACTTCAGGAATCAACGTAATATAGTACACACTTTTTTTTGTAATTTTGATTCCTGTTGATGTTTGTTCAGCTAAGGTTATCATCACTATTTTTAAGTTCCCGCAGACCCTCGCTATATGGCCAACAACACCGAAATGGCGAATATCAAACAGGCACAAAAGCACTTTGACAGCAGCCAGTCCAGTGGTAAATAGTAGAGTTCAGTGCAGTAAAATGTCTAAATACCATAGATAAATAACTAGTCTATAGACGAACAAAGCGTGCGAGAGAGAAGAACACCTCTAGCGGAGAGACAGCAAGATAGAAGAGGAAAGCGAATCTATGGTTATTGTAACTGATTTTCGTTGACAAGTCGTAAGCAGTCAGCCACACAGGGAAGTAGCTCCTTGGTATTTTGAATATTAAACTAGCTTACTAGTAAAAGTCATAGATAGATGGTGAACAATAGATGCGTCACTAAAATATCAATAATAATGTGACAGAGACACATAAATTAGATTGGTATTGAGAGTAAGCGAGATACACTAAAATATCTGCTATCCCTTTCGCGTATGCGATTTTTTGAAGTTATACTTCTTTAGGAGCGTTATGAAAAATTTATGAGAGTGAAATTTTAAGATGCGCGTGCATCACTGTAACACAAATGTAACAGGTTGAAGTTGATTCCTAAAATTTTCTGACGTTTGCGTCATTCGTTATTTTTCTTGGTTTCTTCGTCCATTATTAGGACTGGCAAAGGGTTCAAGCCCATACAGCCGTATTCATTATTTAATTATTAATTGTCAAAGCCATCTTCGCAAGATTTTTACAAATTTGTTCTTTCTAAAAACGTAGAAGAGCACGAGGAATAAATCATTTTATTGATTTTTTCTTCGTTAGGCCACAGAAGTATAACTTTTTGCGTGCATACATAAGTAGGTTCACACACTTTTTTGTTTCGACCCAGTTCACCGGCTCCTAACAAACATTGGCTGCCGTGGTGCAATACTATTTAATTTAAATTCTAATGAAATAAATTCTGATTGTATATACGACATTTAGTGATTTGGTGCGAATTCAGTAATTATTTAAGGCAGGGGTGCTCAAACGGTCGATCGTGATCGACAGGTCGATCGCGAGTGCTTTTTGAGTCGATCTTGAGAAAAAAATCCGGTATATTAAACGCAAATCGGTAATTACGTACCATCTTATGAAAAGTATGCTCAGGACATGCAGTGTCACGCTTCAACATCCAAAGTCACTATTTAGTTTAAAGCTTAGAACTTTAGAACGCGTTTGTTTTGTAACAACCAATAAACTCGCAATTTTGAATAATAATTATGAGTTTTTTCATTGACATTTTAGATCAGACACTTAAGGGCGCTTTTAGTGTCACGCGGATTTGCTCACGCACGCGGGATTGGCCCGCATGCGTAGCATCCGCAAAGAACAATTTCATATAGGTATCTATTGTAAAGCGTGATATACGCACGCGGGACGCGGGGCGCTGTGCGGGGCGCCACCCCGGTGCGGGGTATCCGCATGCGTAAGCACTGCCTACAACTTCAGTGCCCATTTTAGAGTCGAACGGGGCGCACGCGCCGTATTGTACTGCCGAAATGAAAATCGATACAGAGCGAGTAATCATTGAAGTTCATCTGCGGCCCGTTTTGTGGGATAAACGCAATGAATTATACAAAAACAGGGACGCGAGAGAGGCTGCATGGAGAGATATTTTGAAGGAATTGGCACCTAACTACGAAAATTTGAGCGAAGAGGAAAGAAAAGAGGCGGGTATGTGTTTGGTTTATTATTTTATTTATACAAGCATCATTACTTTATTAATATAAGCATAATTATTTAATTCACAAATAACATCAAAAACCTTCTAAAACCTTTTGAGTTTAGTTAATTAATTATATATCGGTGTTGCCAGGAGACTTTTCCTTCATTGATAAAGTAATCTGCAAATATATCTCTGATATTACTTGCCGACGTATTACTACTTTCAGTCTGCTGCCTGGGTAGTGGTCCCGTAAAACCATTTGTGACAAATGTATGGCTGACCATGTATCCATCCCGTTTCCTTATGAAATTGTGAAGTACACATGCCGTCTTGACTATTAATTGTGCTAGATCTAACTTGACAGTCATGGATCTGTGAAATATTCTAAATTTATTTGACATAATTCCAAAAGTGCATTCTATGTACCTTCTAGCTCTGGACAGACGGTAATTAAATATTTTCTTTTTGTAAGGTAAATTATCACGAGCATAAGGCCGCATCACATGTGATGATAAACCAAATGCCTCGTCTCCCACTATCACGAACGGCAACTTTGCTCTTACACTAGATGGATAAGCTACTTCGGGGCAAATAATAGGCAACTCTTGCGGGTCAGGGATACCCAACGTGTTACTTTCCAGTTTCGTATACAAATGACTCCTTCTAAAGATGGTTGAATCGGCGTTACTTCCACTGGTACCGACATTAATATATGTAAAATTATAATCAGCATCACACATTGCGAGGAGCACTACAGAATAATATTTCTTATAATTAAAATATAGTGATCCACTGTGCGGCGGTCGAATCACTCTTATATGTTTTCCATCAATAGCACCCAAGCAATTAGGAAAATTTGTATATGTGAGAAATCCCTCTGCGATTTCTTTCCATTTGATCCCATTAAGCTGTGGAATACATTCAGACTTTAGTTCAATCCATATTATGTAACAAACTTGTCTTACTATTTCGCTAATTGTTGCAATTCCAATCACGTAGGAATAGTGTAGATCAGTGAATGTATTACCAGTTGCCAAATATCTGAAAACAAAAACAATATATTAATAATATTATGATTATATAATATATTAATAATGCTGACATCAGACATAAGACGGCATGCACCGCTCGAATTTTACTTCAGAAGAAAAATAAATACCCTTAAGGTGAAAGGGCACGGAAGTAGCTAGCGCTAGAAGTTTTTAATTCGTTTTAACTACAGTACTGTAGCTACGTTAGATTTCTATCATTTGCCGAAAATTTTATCATAGGGGGGTATTTATGCAGTTATGATTTCATATGAAATGTTCGAAGTATAGTTATGTATCTCATATCTGCTAAAAGTGGCCACTTTTAGCAGATTTGAGATACATAACTGTGCTGTTAATATTTTATAAGAAATCTCCTCTGTATAAATTAACCCCTATGGTAAAATTTCCGACAAATGAAAGGAATCTAATGAAGCTAATTTTTGTTAAAACAAATTAAAAACTTACAGCGCCAGTGACTTCCGGAAGTTTTCACCTTAATATTGATGATGGCAAATTTTATTGGTACTGGTTTTGGGTAACTTGATCTGAAACTGTGTGTACTTTTGCCAACTACTTATTATATTTTGTCATTTCAGACAAGAAAATACAACAACGCTGGCGAACAGCAAGGGACACTTACCAGAAAGACAAGATATCTGAAAAAAATCAGCCATCCGGCTCTGGGAGTAAGAAGAAGAAGAAATATTCTTACTATGACATTTTGACTTTCTTAGACAGTACAACGGAAACTGCCGGAGAAGAGTCACTCTGTGAAGAAATGTCTGAACAAAGTAATTTAGAAACACCTAATGAGTCCACGCAACTAGGTACTTCACGTCAAGAAAGTTCTCAACTAACATCACAACGTAATTTAGAAACACGTAATGAGTCCACGCAACCAGGTACTTCACGTCAAGAAAGTTCTCACCCAACATTAAAACAAAAACAAGTAAAATCTAAAAAGCAAGCACCATCCGAATTTGAGGCACAGTTATTAGAATGCTTAAAGTCTAAGCAACTGGAGCTGGAAAGTGAGGATTTGGCTTTCTTTCAGTCTCTGCAGCCTTCATTAAAAAGATTCACTAGATATCAAAAACTAATGTTCAGAACAAAAGTGTTAAATATAGTTATGGAAATGGAAAGTCAAACACAACCTCCATACTACAGCCCCATACCTACAACAAGTTCTAGTGCTTTTACTGAGCTTGACAGTTTGTCACCGATAAATCAAGATTACCAAACCAATAGTATAATCCAGGATACTTCCAGTCTTAACGACAATGCTATTAGTTCTGCTGCAGTGAATGATAATGAAACTCTTATTTCGACTGAAAGTCGCCTGTTTAATATCACGTCTTATGACATAATTTATAACCCAGCAACAACATCATCTACTGGCGAAAGTAATGTCAACGCTCAGGATACAAATTTACAAAGAAATGAATGATGTAAAATTTGATTTTTAATTTATGAATAAAACTCTTTTTATTAAAATGAGTACGATTAACTTTTTTTCTCCAGTTTCTCTCTAATTGTTTGTTTATTCATATGAGTGCGGTTGTACACACGGCACAGATCAAGTTACTCAAATCCAGTATAAGCGGGACTCCGACGGGTTACCTAAGTATGATAATGCGCAAGGTGCGAGTTCCATTTATACTGGTTTTGGGTAACTTGATCTGTGGCCATGTGTACTTTATCAGATAAAAAAAGGATTGTGTATGTAGTTGAAATCCCAAACCAATTAAGAACTTTTTTTGACTTCAAATTACTGTCATGTGCAAACCTATAACTTTATATAATTTTATAAGTCGCGTGTGATGAAAGGTAGGAATGATTCCACTTTAAAGGCGACATTTTATAAGTGAAATAATCTGATTTTATGAAATTTCAACAATTAATAACCAATGACGCATTACTTTACGATATTTCAAACAAACAATCATTATTATACCGTTTATTTAGACTGGATAATTACTAGAACATGTGTTGTATGATGTCTCAATAATTGACCACGATGGTCAACTACTGAAAATATCATTGATTTGATTTTTCTGTTTAACATTTTTGCAGTTGACCAGAGTACATGACCATATTTTTTTTGCACATGTAAATTTACACATGACAGTAATTTGAAATCAAAAAAGTCCTTTACTGGTTTGGGATTGGTACGTTTATCCTACCTGTTCAAATCCCTTTCCACTAAATCATAGCAAGAAATTAAATATTTAAAATTTAAAACTTACCTTAATGTAATAGCGAGCCTCTCAATCGGTTGTATTGTAATCCTTCGTAAACTGCTTTTTTGTAGCTTATTCTCAATTTTACACAACAGTTCATCAAAAGAACGAATGGACATTCGAAAGTAATTTTTAAATTTACGTTCACTATTTTGTAGTTTTCCAAAATGTGTAACAAACGCCCCAGCAAGAAGCCTATTTTCAAGAAAGGGATCAACATGTACTCTTGTCTTCTTGTTTCGTCGTTTGTAAAGTATGTAAGCGACACATATTCTTCTGACATTGATCATTTTTGAACACGTCTATACCGTTACGCAGCCCGTAGAAAACTGAAACTCATGCTGCGTATGATCCGCAGCGTGAAATTTTACGCATGCGGGCCAATCCCGCGTGCGTGAGCAAATCCGCGTGACACTAAAAGCGCCCTTACCTTGACTAAAAAAATGCATATTTTGCGCAAAACTAATATCTATGTCATCGTGACACTCTACCTAGACGACAATCCATCATCACACATAGTTGAAGCCTCTCAGAGCCGATCGTTCGTAGTCTAACAATTTTGAGGTAGATCGCCAGCAGTTCAAGCTTGAGCACCCCTGATTTAAGGTATATGGTACGGTGTTGTCTATAACGTTGTACAAATCGTTCATAAAAAAAAATAAGAAAACATAACACACGTCACGGACTATTGTTCATTAGGCTCAAGTGTTCATCTCCTATCTACGGTTAAAGTACACATTGACAAATCAAAGTTGGTCATGCATCATCGGGCTGTCAGGTCGTCTATTCGCTAGTCTCATAGTCTAACAGCCATTCCCAATATTCAGTGTATCTCTGGTTGTGGCCTACTTGAGATAAAAAATCGTAACTATCGTTGACTATTCTGTCCCGATAAACTTATCGACGGTAACTAATCTTATCCGAACACGCTGCCTGTCAATGGGACGACGTATAGCTTACCAGGGATCGAAGTTTGTATGGAAATTGCAACAGTGAACTGGCGATAAGAATGACTTATCGGGTATATTTGGACAGCTTCAGATTATTGACAGTTAATTACTGAGAGTAGAAGGTAGTAATTTATCTCTATCTGTAGATAGTGTATTGGGAATGGCCGTAAATCTATGCTAAATAACATCTTACATTTACAATATATATTTTACTTGCAATATTTGCTGCTGGTGGTTTTAATTGAAATTGATGGCGAGATTTAGATAATTTCAGCTTAGACTTAAAACTTACTTGTATGGCTTAAAATGTAAAGAAATTAATTTTACTTAGATTTTATATTAGGTAATTAAAGTTTATCATCTTGTCATCATTTTCTAGTCTTCATGAGCCCTAAGCCAATTTCGATGTTCCGTCCCTATGTCTGAATGTAAGGATATTACTTCTGAGACATTATCATCGACGCTGGTCTTGGCCTCGGGTCATTGAGGTGGTCCACCGTTGGGCTTCTCTTTGACGTCTTCGTCATCATTTTCTAGGATTACCGAGAATGAGAATGGAAGAAACGCATAGCCTTGACCTTCGTAAAATTTGCTCATAAATTCGACCCTAAAATATAGAAACAATAATACATTAATTATAAAAATTGTAAATTGTCAACAAATAAATTAACACAATGTTTTCTTATATGCTCAATTTTGGTCAGTGAAACGTAACAAAATGAACTAAGTTCATTAAATATTTGGCCAAACACAGAGCATTTTTTTTATTACAATAAGGGACGAGACGAGCAGGACGTTCAGCTGATGCGAATTGATACGCTGATAATTACAATGCAGTGTCGCTCAGGATTCTTGAAAAACCTAAAAACTCTGAACGGCACTACAATTGCGCTCGTCACCTTGAGACATAAGATGTTAAGTCTCGTCTGCCCAGTAATTTCACTAGCTACGGCGCCTTTCAGACCGAAACACAGTAATGCTTACACATTACTGCTTTACGGCAGAAATAGGCACCGTTGTGTTACCCATAATCTAGCCAGCAACCTGTGCAAAGGAGCCTCCCACTGGTATTGATCAAAAGGCAATATTAGATAGATGTAAGTCTCACCAATGCAATCTCAGGGTGTGCAGAAACGCGGACAGTCCTTCCATCAGAACGAGGATGGCTAGCGTGAAAAATGCCCACACAGCAAATAAAAAGAATAGTGGTATGGCCATCACTGGTGAACCTCCACCAAGACCCATTCGAAGAAGTCTTTGCCACAAAACCGCTGATAATTCTGAAACAGACAGACAGAGTAACGTTGTTAATGTACTCTATTACCAGCATAGATTTAAAAATTGTTGTTTGGCATAGCATCTAGAAAGTTAGTAAATATCCTTTAAAATGAAGTAGTTTTAATAATTACACACAAAGAAAAACTGATGAGGGCTTGTTCTTCTTTTGGCAAAAGTGAACTAAGAAACATCCCTAAAAACACAGTAGAAGAGTAGGAAGAGTTAATACATTTTATTGGCTGCAATATGCAGTCGCTACAGGTCACTCTGAAAAAGTAATTAGTGATAGACACACAAAAGGCATCATCATCATCAGCCGGAAGACGTCCACTGGTGAACAAAGGCCTCCCCCAAAGATCTCAACGATGACCGGTCCTGCGCTGCCCTCATCCAACGTATTCCGGCGATCTTCACCAGATCGGCGGTCCATCTTGAACTACCATAACTGTGTCTTCCGGTACGTGGTCGCCATTCGAGGAAAATAAATATATAAAACATATAAAAATCTCCCCCATATTGCCAGCTGTCCTCAATACCACACTCTTCAAGTTGCCTGCTATTGTTGCATACACATTAATAGGTCAATAATAAATAAAAATAGAACAAAAAGATTAACGTTTATTATTAAGAAGAAAAAAATAACCATCGCAGCAATTAAGATGGCCGCCAGCGCGGCGCGTATCCTGGTGCTTAAACGCCGCACTTCCCGTGTATCTACTACTGTTGCAAAATGACACGAAATCTTCAGAGATGACTTGTCGGTATTAAGGAAGATAATAATATGATATCCTTACGTGCGTGCGCCAGCGATAACGCCCACAGCCGCAAGTACGACGCCGTGTGGGACACAGCGCCTAGCACGTACTCGATGGTGTGTATCGCCTGCGTGATCATCACCTCTCCTATGCCATCTTCTTCCGTTTTCTCCACCTCGCCGCCTTCAACACTTTGCGACTGCTTTTAAATAAACGATGATCTAATTACTTTTTTTTTGGATTTAATCGGTAGTAACTTCAGATACACTAAAACACATTTATAAACTTTTCTTTTTTATAAAATTTCGTTATAATCTATTTATTATGTATAACGCAAGCGAAATCCTTGTAACCTTCTTTTTAAAAATTGCGCGAACAGATGAACGATATGATAAGTATGAAATTTAACACAGTTAAAGTTTATTATGAGAAGAAACGCATAATGCTATTTTTTTTATGGAATAGGAGGACAAACGAGCGTACCTGGTCACCTGGTGTTAAGTGATCACCGCCTCCCACACTCTCCTACAACACCAGAGGAATCACAAGAGCGTTGCCGGCATTTAAGGAAGGTGTACGCGCTTTTCTTGAAGGTACCCATGTCGTATCGTCCCGGAAACACCGCACAAGGAAGCTCATTCCACAGCTTCGTAGTACGAGGAAGAAAGCTCCTTGAAAACCGCACTGTGGAGGACCACCACACATCCAGATGGTGGGGATGATATCGTAACTTGTGGCGTGTCGTGCCAAGGTGAAATTTTCTTATATAGAGTGCCTTTTAAATACATTTAATTAATAAATACATATTACACACACTACTGCTTGTATGACACAAAACATACACACATGTGTGTATGTATGTTCATTATAGAGTCTTTGACAAATAAACCGTAATTAATGAAAACTTATAAATTAAATGAATTATGGGCGAATTTCAACCTTCAGTAATTTTGTTGTTGTTTTGTTGATGTTGGATCTTGTATGACAGGAGATTAGATCTTTTCCCTTGATTGTAGCTCACATACAGTTACCACTTTTGACGCCCCAATAAGCCTTGTGGTTAATACCCTGCCCAGTAAGCTAGAGGTCCCAGGTCCCAGGTTCAAACATTGACGAATGTGGATGTTGTTTCCGAGTCATGTTTATATGTATTTTTGTGTATTTTGCACCCATAGCACAGGCTATGCCTATTTTGGGGCAATTTGTGTAAAAGTGTCAATATTGTTATCAAATGAGCCATAATATATTGCGCGGGTGTAGGCTTTAAAAATAAGCAAACTGCAATTTGCGGTCGAACGGGCGATGCTTAGCAAGTTTCAACACTCGTTGTACTGAATATAGAATATGCAAGTTGTCACAACGAACAGTCGCTGACACTCTTGAAATAATATCTTCTGACAATGGTTGGTAAAGCTAAGCCAACATTCATATTCCTCTGAAAATCAGTGCTGTTTCATAACCACGGCCGTGTCACAGATAATCCTGAGTCGGTGACCCATTTCCTGCACTGCACACGAACTCTCCAATTACTATTTAAATACGTTCTTTTTTGGTTTGTTTCGACTTTTTTTGTGTTTTATCTTTTTATATTAAGTGTATCCTGTGGGTGTTTTATGAAAGAATTGGTTTTTTTCACCTCGCTGAAAAGCTCGCTTTTAGTTCCTGGTACGAGGGACAAAATTGGCCGATTCTCTCCCGGGAAGACGACTTTTGTCCCTCGTACCAGGAACTAAAAGCGAGCTTTTCATCCAGTTGGGAATAAAAATCGTATACGCACCACGTGAGATAAGTAGGACATTGCCACCCGCGATTGTCAATATTTCACGGATGAGAATAATCTACTTTTCTCCCTAGATGCGTAATATACTATTCTTTCTTTCTAAGCTTGATTTTCGAAACTAGATAAAATTTAAACTTAATTTTCCTAATTTACCTAGACAACTGTCCCGTGGACCACCTGGAACACTTAAGGGTAAACTAGGCTAAATCCTCACCCGTCGCTTTACTAATATTTGGTACACTGGCTTCCCGCACAGCATGACTGGTATGCACAGGAATGCGATCGCCAGGAATGTTCTCTGTATGGCCTTCTGTCCGTCATACATGAAGGCATCGCACGGCGGACGGACTTCCGAGTCCTTGAACAACATCATGTTGATGAATGTTATCAAAACTGACGGGGCGCAGGCCGAGCCATATACAGGGTCTGAAAATAGTCATAAATGTTTATACACTATGTTAAAAAAACCCTGTACAATAATAGACACGGATATGAAGTTGAATGCGGAAATTTAAAGAAAATATCAAAACCCCTCAGGTTAAATGCTACAATAAAAAGAACTTTTCATATTAAATGTTTTCAAAAATCTTGAGAACCCGTGTCTTATTTATTCTATCAGTAAACTAAGGTCATCGCCCTGGCCTCGGTCCAATGGTGTATAGCTAAGGCTAGCTCTAATAAGGCGGGCGATGTTTATTTATGTATTATATTATTAATACAAAACTTTCGTTTTAGCCGCCGCCCGCCCGCACGCCCATCTCAGGGTACATGAATGAAATGGGTGTGTGGGCGGGGAAAAATTATAATGGCTGCAGGCAGAGGTGTCCAAAGATTTATAATTGGGTACATTATTACTCTTTTTTTACGTTTTTTTTAAATCTGCTTATTTAAAAACTAAAATTTTACCTGTAAATCAATATTTATTTAATCTCAATACTTGATACCAACATAAGCCTCAAAATGTAGTACAGGATTTTTTAACATCCTGTATATGCAGGATTTGTGGTACAAATAATAAGTCCTCGCACGAGCGAAACACTTACGTGTATCTACACTTACACGGGGAAGCATTGGTTATGGGCATGCAACTTAACCAATGATGAAATAAATTTGAGGATACGAAGCAATCGATCTCATAGAACGCTGAATTTCAAAATATTCATCAAATATATTCGTTATAAAATATATCTCAACTTAAAAATATTTAAGTGTTCTAAGCATCGAGAAATAAACAATCTAACGTTCAATAATTTAAAAGTAACAATCATGAAGCACTAACGAATGATCAATGAAAAAACAAAAACAAAGAAATCGGGTACACCTTCCTTAAAGGCCGGCAACGCTCCTGTGATTACTCTGGTGTTGCAAGAGATTGTGGGCGGCGGTGATCACTTAACAACAGACTATTCCATAAAAAAAATACATAAAATAACGGCTACTTACACTTTCATTAAATAAATTTTTGAAGTGAAAATTTCTTTAGCGGGGTTGAGTACTTTTCTTACGATGGGTATAAAATGTTAAACTCGCGTCAGGATACCTGGCCAGATCGAAATTTCGTAAGACAGTCGTTGAAATTATGGAAGAAAGATGTATACTTCTAACTAATTATAGTTTAGCTATTTCAACTTAGTGATCATACGGTCATTGGACCCGTGAAATATTTTTACAGTTTAATTATGTGGTTTTTATGCTTTGTCATTAGCGAAGACTCGGGCGATAGTTATACTTGTATTTCTTGGTTCAAGTTTTCTCTTCTGCCGGCACTCCCGGAGTGCAACCCGTATTTTTTATTTTATACAACATAACCTCAACTTCTTATAAATAATTAAGTACCTGTTGCAACCGTAGAGTATAAAATCCACTTCAAGAACATTAGTATGCATAAATACCAAAAGAGCAGTAACAAAAACAGTATCTGTGGCAGATATTGCAGAAATATCATCTGTGGTTTCTTGAAGAATCTGAAAATTAAGACAAATTAAAACTGTTTCTTACCGGGATTCATCTATGTCTATCTATCAACACCCGCGCAGAAAAATAGGGAGGTATTTATGGATTTACTGTCTTTTTGGAAAAATACTGGATAAAAACATAATACTTGTGTGGCATTTAACAAAATAACATTTTCATATAAGACAAAACCGACAATAACTTATTTACAAATTAATATAAAGGTTATGTTCCGATATCCACTGTGAGCACTGCACAGTGCTATCACTGTAGAAAATTCGTTCCGTTATGGACTGACAGTATACTGCCGCAGTACCCTAGGGAAATATATGACGTCATAAATCGCCGCCATATTCTACTGTGAGCACTGGCGTTTTAGAGGTAAGGTGCAGTACTTTGTTCAAGTGATCAGTCAAAACCACTCGAATGCCTAACGTTTTATAAACAATACCTACAGTTTATTCCAAATATTTTTAATTTGACAGTACTCCAACAACAGTTTCTTATTAATGAACTAGAAAACTTTAATACACTCATTTGAATGCTGCGTCAAAAAATGCGGGTGACAGTATACGTTCCGTTTTAAATAGTAACCAGTATAACTAACTAAGAAGGAACGGCTTCACAATATACTAAATTGACGTCACACTGTACAGTGGTCGCAGTGCATATCGGAACATACCCAAAGTCAGATGAATGTAACCAAAAAATACTGATGACCGAAAGATGAAAAAGAAAGTGCAAGAAATTTACGAAGTTTTACAGACATTTTTATTTAGAATTCTAGCAGATGCAACAGCAGCAAACAACGTTTGCCGGGCAAACGTTGTTTTGCCATATTAATTGTTTTTCGAGTTAGATTGTTTCTTGGACATTGCAACATTACTTTATTTTTCTAAAATAAACGTAAAAGTCTCAGTTACTCCTTATTACATCAGCTACCTGCCAGTCAAAATCGGTCCAGCCATTTCAGAGATTAGTCGGAACAAACAGACACACAAAAAATTGTAAAAATGTTATTTTGGTGTATATATGTAAAAACGGTTATTTCAATATTACAAACAGACACTCCAACTTTATTTATATTTACAATTACAATACTACCCAAGCCATTTCTGCGCGGGCTAGAACTTCTATAATACTTGTAATTACTTGAAGTTTACCACACTCAAAGTTACACCGAATGCCATATGTATCACTCCGAATATTATTGATAGTTTCATCTTGAACGAATTCAGGAATATTATGTTGTTGGATGCAAACTGAAATCAAAGTATCGTTTGTCAAATACGAACATGAGAAATTATATGTAATGAATTAATATAATTATTATATACATAAATTTAACAATATTATTAAGTAGTTATATTAGTTATTTATGCAGCTGTTGTGTAATAAGGGGTATTAAAATACGAATGTGATAATAGTATCATGAGTGTTTTAATACCTTATTATCAACAGTTGCATACAAGACTTTATCTACACCCATAATATGAATCCTCTATAAAAGATTCTGAAACAGTTAGCTTACTGCTAAAGTCAGTCCGAGTAACCATAATATCATCTAAACGAGTGTTCTTATGAAAAGGAATGATATAATGTTGTAATGAATTTCATTACAACACTCGTTTGGATGATGTATTGATTATTAATTGGGTGTTTTAATGTTGGCAATAAGCTAACAGTTTTAAAATCTAAATAGAGGATTTAAAGAATGGGTATGGTATGGTAAAATTAGTTTATGGTATTATAGGTCTTCATATACTGAATAAATGAAAAGTATTAAATAATAAATATTAAAGAACGGCTTAACAGACCCATTACCGTAACACCAGTGGGAGGCTGCTTTGCACAGGAAGGAGGCTAGATTATGGGTACCACAACGGCGCCTATTTCTGCCGTGAAGTAGTATGTGTAAACATAACTGGGTTTCGGTCAGAAGGGCGCCGTAGCTTACTGGGTAATTTCACTAGCTACGAGAGAACAAATGAGACTTAACATCTTATGTCTCAAGGTGACGAGCGCAATTGTAGGGCCGCTCAGAATTTTTGGGTTTTTCAAGAATCCTGAGCGGCACTGCATTGTAATGGGTAGGGCGTATCAGTTACCATTATCAGTTAACATCCTGCTCGTCTCGTCCCTTATTTTCATAAAAAAAAACATTTAATGATAAATTTATTAGAAAACATATTTCACTTTTTCTGTTTTCCTTAGAGAGTTGTTATGTTACTATTACTCGTTACATTACGTTACTATCATCCCCACCATCTGGATGTGAGGCGTTCTACGAAAGTGCGGTTTTCACGGAAATTTCTTAAAGTATAACCAAGCTGTGGAATGAGCTCCCATATGTGGTATTTCCAGGTTGTTATGACTGCGCGCAAACTTTTCTTAAACGCCGGCAAGCTCCTGTGATTCTGGTGTTGCAAGATAATGTAGGAGGCGGTGATCACTTAACACCTGGTGACTCACACGCTCGTTTTTTCCTCCTCTTCCATAAAAAATGGGCCTCAGAATTTAGCTACTAGAAGAATCTTTTAATTTCTATATAAACTTAAATAGCCACAACTTATAAACAAAATGGTCTTATTTACCTGCCACGCCGGATCAAGCCCAAAAGGATACGGAGTCTGCGTGTAAGCCACAGCGGGGTCGAGATCAAACATCTTATGTTTCATCAAGGTTGCATTATCATATACATTCCGCCAACTACTCCCGAAAATATTCAATGATTTTGAGAATACGTCGTTATATATCAAGCCGGTGTACATCGAGAAAAGGCCCATTAGCAGTATAATGTATCTGCCACCGAAGAAGATGTTCCATATTTCGTTGTCAGTTTTCTGTTTGGCAAGTCTTTTCTCCAGTATTATGATGATTGCGGCGAATGCTGTCATGATGAGGCCGTGTCCCATATCGCCGAACATTACCGCGAACAAAAAGGGGAATGTAATGATTGTGTACAAAGCTAAAACAAACAGAAGTCGTTGTTAGTAAGCAAACTCAAGTATAGAAATTAGTGATAAAAGAGTTTCAGACATGGGCAAATTATTTACACAGTAGAACATCTCAGTGGTGAGAGAACTAGGGCAATAGATGTGTATAGTAGGGCCAACGGGATGAGAAAAAGAATATAAACAAAGGTTCAGGACTTCAATACATTTTTATTTGAATAAATTATATACAAAATATGGATTCCCTATTCTAATCGCTGTTGCCTGTATTATACAAGATGTTTCGTCTCAAGAGTCTGAACCAGCCGGATTTATGACAATATGACTTAGTATATTGTAACGAAGTAACGGCCCGTTTGTTTACATTCTCTACATTAGTTTACATTTCGTCTCGTTGGCCTTACTATAGCTAAAGATCTTTTAGATTTGGAGTTGAAAAGTGAGCACATTATTGAGAAGGCCCAGATCTACAAGTATAGTGTTGAAGGAATGAGATCTTTCTAAGGCATGTCGTTATTAAATCCTAATCTAGCGCTGTTTTAGCCTTTTTCGTAAAAGTAATAATATGTGGTATTAGATATATTATTAGACGTGGTTAGCGATCCTACCTACTAAGCTAGAGGTCCCGGGTTCGAATCCCGGTAGGTGCAAGCATTTATATAGTTATGATGAATATGGATGTTTGTTTCCGAGTCATGGATGTTTAAATGTATTTATGTATGTTTATATGAATTTATGTATGTTTAAGTAAGTATATTGTATTAAATATATCATTGTCTTGTAACCCATAACATAGGCTATATATGCTTAACTTGGGGCAAGATAATTTGTGTAAAAGTGTGTTAATATTTAAAAAAAAAAATAATTTATTACATTTATTCAAACAAAACAACCCTTATAACTATATTTACAATACTATGACTACAAAAATTTAAACTATCACTACGGGGAAGCGTACCAAGAATACTGTCAGCATTTCCGCGTTGGATAGTTAGGCTGATCCGTTGACCGAAAGAGCTGCCAGCGCTTGCGTTTCCAGTAGCCCTATCGAGGCGCGTAGATAGTACATTGTATATTCTCCGCGAATCTGGGCGGGCCAAGTGCTCGATACTAAACGGCACAAAGGTGTAAGACTCATTGAGACCGACATATTTGCGACGCTTGCTGTATTCGGCAGTCGAAGCAGCAGCCCCAGCACCAACTGATGTAACTTGGACATGGGAAGGAGCCAGAGTGTTGACGCAAGTCACGTCCCACACCAGCGCCCTTCCCCGTGCCCATGCCACCAGTGTAATTCCGTCAGGATATAAGATATTGATATAAATATTTACCTGGATTCACTTCTCTGTAGCTTGCGATTCCATAGGAATCAATGAGGTTCTGAAACCCTCTTGTGAACTTGTTGGTTCGGTTAAATGTTGGTGGTATCTCTTGAGTGGGTACCTGATGGATTATAGAAGGAATCGGACTCCCACTTGTTTTCTACAAAAAAAGATAAATTCTAATAATAATTATCGTATTTTGATTTTTTTTCGGAAAAACTCTTATTTATTCCTAGCCAGCGTTGTTAAAAGTTTCATGTTCTTGAGGATATAATATCATATTGGCTATCTTAAGTCGAGAATTTGGCATTGTTTATAGCATAGCGAAACTCTATAATAAAAAGTGATTTACTCGATTGTATAAAACGTGCTGTCATCGATTGATTGACAGATGACGGCTTTTGATCATATAAAAAATGAAGATAACCGAAATCCACTACGTTTTAAGCAACTGTTTGCTTTAAAACTTAGCCGGATTATACTACGTGGACATAATGTATTTAAATTCTCTTTGGCCATAATATTGTAATTAATATTTTAAACTTACATCAAATAACTGCACGTTTCATACTAAAATAAATTTCAATTTTTACTTAGAAAGTCCCGTCTCATATTACGTAGTATTTACATCCTATTTGATTGTCTATTCGTTTACCGGAGCGGTAGGTAGGTAGAGATTATATAGTACCCAACACCTTTCATCACACATAAATTTTTTGAAACACATGTTCGGGTTGTTACTGGAATTGTTTTTTAGACTTCTTCATTTGTTTAAGTCACGTTTTTAGATTAATTATCTTTTGGCCGTTGAAATCTATAGTAATGTAGAGGGACTATAGGTTAGAATCTCAATAGAACAGGAACTATTACTTACAACTCCATCGTCTAAAGCCCTCTGTAAGAGTGGCAGGTCACTCCTGGGGACCCAACACTCTGCTATCAAGCACTTCTTTATAATGTCCATGCTGAACATATTGAGCGTGTGGTATATCGCTTTCTCCTTTCTGACTGCTACCATCCACGTGTTTATGTCTCTCGCTATGTTGGCTAGCACTAGACGTCTGTGATTCTCCGTCTGCTCTAAAACCTGGAAACACACACGTACTTCTAAATAACCTTGGTATAAAGTTATGCCGGAGAATAAACCAAGAATATGTAAAATGCTTACAAATAGACATTTTGCTTATGATTGGTTTATTCGGACGTATTATGTTTCTCGTGTTTATTTGCAAGGCTGCTTGACATTGGTAAAACTTCAGAATTATCATTGTATTGACAGTGTTGGCAACAATATACTCAGTGGTATAGTCAGTTACCTGTGGGAGGCTCCTGTGTACAACAATACGACGCCTATTTCTGCCGTAAAGCAGTATTGTGTAAACATTATTGTGTTAGTGAAATAACTGGGCAAATGAGACTGAACATCATGTGTCTCAAGGTAACGAGCGCAATTATAGTGCCGCTCAGAATTTTGGTTTTTCAATAATCCTGAGCGGTACTGCATTGTAATGGGCAAGGCGTATCTATTACCATTAACGCAACGTCGCTCGTCTCGTCCCTTATTTTCATTAAAAAAATATATAGTCAACATGTTGCATATCCTTGGTTTATTCTCAGGTATAACTTCGTTTATTTGTAACGCCGAAAATGTTTAAGGTTAATCCTTTAAATGTGAAACTAATTTAGAATGTCAGTTTCTCTTTAATGGCAAAACCAATCGATTTTAATGATATTTTGAGTAAATATTTCATTCCGAATTATGAATAGTTCGAGAGTCCACATTTTTTTAATTATTTGAACGCAGTGTTATTAAGCATGTTACATACAATGCTTAGCTCTGGAAGAAAAAGGGAACCCTTATTGGATAATTTTATTGTCCGTCTGGCTTTCTGCCAAGACCCCTTTTCTCAGGAATGCGTGAAGGAAATACATTGAAATCTAAGATAATTTACAGGTCTAGATAGAGTCTCATGCTGTTAGACAACCGATAAAAACAGGCCAGGAATACTAGTTTAGTATGCGACGCTGTGTTAGTGTGCGTGAATTACTCAAAAAAGATACTAGTTCTAAAGTCAATTTTTTTCGACATTTTCACAGCTGTCATTGTCTGTCTAACCGTATAAGTTTGAAATTAACATTAAATACTGTATGGCCATTTATACCGAATATTTCACCACGCCGGTAAAATCAAAACCAGTGGAGGTTCTCAAACTTATGTATCATAAAATGAATATTTAATAGATGAGTTTGATTTTAAAGCCGAAATTAAACAATCATATAATTTTAAGCAGGCCAGAAGTTAGGTGATGTTAGGTAAGTATTAATAATATTAAATTTAATGGCTGTCAGATGACTTACGATTTCCAAGTCTTTGATTCTGGTTCCGACTCCTGCTAGCATATCCTGTTGATCCTTGTACGTAGCAGGACACGGGTACAGCGTTGCCTGGAAGCCCGTGCAAACTTTCTTCACGCGGAACTTAATTTGTTCGCCGTGGAAGAATACTACGAACACTGTCTTCTGTAGCTCGTGGCCCTAAAACAAGCACATTTAACAAATGAATATAAAATATACAATATAAATTTGTAACGAAAATTTATGAACGATTTTTCGACTCGAACCTAAACTCTCGGGTTTCGGGGATTCTTACATCTTTGTGCCGTTTGATGTCGAGACACTTGGCCCGTGGGTACACAGACGGGGAGAATGTACAAAATAGGAACCTACTATCTACACTTTCTCGAAGTGATAGTTTTAATGTTATCATCTTAGATTAAGGATTGGTGTCCGCTGCGCTCCAACTAGATATCGCATTACCTAATAACAATAGCTTATTTATAACAGCAACTATTAGATGCTTGTGTGCGTAATCTTTCAAATTTTGAAACATATGCTTCTTGGTTATTTACATTTTTTTTATGGAATAGGAGGACAAACGAGCGTACGGGTCACCTGGTGTTAAGTGACCACCGCCACCCACATTTTCTTGCAACACCAGAGGAATCACAAGAGCGTTGCCGGCCTTTAAGGAAGGTGTACGCGCTTTTTTTAAAGGTACCCATGCCGTATCGTCCCAGAAACACCGCAAAAGGAAGCTCATTCCACAGCTTTGTAGTAGTTGGAAGAAAGCTCCTTGAAAACCGCACTGTGGAGGACCGCCACACATCCAGATGGTGGGGATGATATCCTAACTTGTGGCCTGTCGTGCGAAGGTGGAATTCGGCGGCAGGAATCAGGTTGAACAGCTCTTTGGAACACTCGCCGTGATAAATGCGGTAGAAGATACAATGAAGCGACGTCTCTACGCAACGTCAAGTGAACTAGATCATTGAAATTAACTTAAATATACAAAACTTACTGATGATATGTGAACCTAGTGTCTTTCTTATTTCTTGTAGATTTCTTTTTACAAACTTTTTCTACGTAACCCGGTATTTAAGTTTCAATTATTTTCAGTTTAACAGAACATGTGGCACGTCAACGTAACACATTGTTCTAGACTGACTCGAGTACGCCCACTTAAGTGTAGTATTAGTTGCCGCATTTTTCGACTACGCCTGCGGTATGTATTTGGAGCGCAGTGGAGACCCTCCTTGATGTAAGGTGATCATATAAAAAATTGTAATTATAGCTATAAGCATTGTTTAGTTGTAAATAAAGTAACATTTTATACCAGTCCCATATATAAATACATATAGGTATATTTTGAATAATTAAAAACGTAACTAGATACAAAAAAACTGTACATGGAAATCAACAAGAAATAACGAAAACAATGCAATAAAAATTATATGAAATCGTAATTTTCTACGAGTCGAGCTTAGTAGTAATAGTTTTATAGCAATAGCAATGACAGTACAATATTGTATATTTTATTAAAAAGAGCGCAAAAACGAATGCTGGAAGAGTTTATTGCGCCGCTTCTTCTCTCTCAGATTGCCATTTGTTTCCGAAGCGGTAGTAGTATCTAGTATATTAGAAATGACATCAAAAAGAACTCTAAAGGAATTAATTTTCAGAAAATAAATGCCTTTTATGCCTTTTAGTAATATTGTACTTATTTATAGGCAGTGACTTTTTACAAGTATGACTTAGGACCAGCCATCGCTGTCCTCGCCCTAAGAATAAAACGTTTATTACAACGCTGATCATAAACAATGTAATTATATCCAGTGAACATTACTTAAGTGGAGTTTCCGCTTACATGTCGTTAGAGATTTCATACCCCATAACTTTAATCCACTTCAGTGTCGACAAGAAAATCAATAAAAGTGGGTTAACGACTCCATTCTGTCCTTGCACGCTTTTTAAGTTGAAAGTTACTGTATTGCAGAGGTTTTAATGATTACTTCTTTACTTAACATATTATCGCTGAGCTAGTATTTATGGTTGAGTAAAATTATAGCTGTTGATATTATAACTAGCTGACCCGGCAAACGTTGTTTTGCCATATAAAGTATAATTCACGCGATAGTTTTATAAGTAGTAAAATATTGCCTATATTACAGCCTGTACATCATTTTGTTCTATTGTCAATAGTTTTTGCAGCGCACGCAAAAATAGGTTTTCGATTTTACACCTTGTGTTACAAAATAGCAATTTTATTACGGATCCCTAATTTTGAAAAAAATAAACGTAGCCTTCCTCGATAAATGGACTACCCAACACTGAAAGAATCATTCAAATCGGACCAGTAGTACCAGAGATTAGCGCGTTCAAACAAACAAACAAACAAACACTGCAGCTTTATAATATTAGTATAGATTTGTACCAGTGGGAGGAGGCCTGTTAGATTTTGGCTACCACAACGGCGCCTATTTCTGCAGTGAAGCTGTAATGTGTAAGCATTACCGTGTTTCGGTCCGAAGGGCACCGTAGCTATCATATGCTTGCAGCTACCGGGATTCGAACCCGGGAGCTCTAGCTTAGTAGGTAGGATCGCTAACCACTCGGCTATACAGGTCGTCTTTATATAAATTTTTAATAATATTTGTACAAATAGGATTTTATATTTCAGCCATGAGAAGAAAGATGTAAACAGTGAAAAGGAGACCAACCTTAATAATTTCAACAACGTTTACCCACAATTAACAATAAAAACGGCGCCTATTTCTGCCGTGAAGCAGTCAAGTGTAAACATTACTGTGTTTCGGTCTGAAGGGTGCCGTAGCTAGTGACTCTACTGGGCAAATGAGACATAACATCTTACATCTCAAGGTGATCAGCGCAAGTGTAGTGCCGCTCAGAATTTTTGGGTTTTTCAAGAATCCTGAGCGGCAGTGCATTGTAATGGGCAGGGCGTATCAATTACAATCAGCTGAACGTCCTGCTCGTCTCGTCCCTTGTTTTCATAAGAATATTCGATAAAATAGTTACAGGCTCCCGTTATTTAACCTACTTCAAAAAAGGAGGAAGAGGATATGCTCACCGTTATAGGATCCTTCAGCGGTTCTTCAATTTGTGCCTGTTTGAAAAATATATTGCCGTGTGATATTCTCCACAGCATTCTTTCGAAGGAAGCGACTCTTGGCGTGGCGACAACCCCGGCAATGAAACCTAAATGTCCCAAGGCACCTTCATTATTGTACACCTATAATGAGTTCACTTTTATTAAATAATGCTTAAACAACCAGATTTTACTGGAACATAACTATGTCAGCTTTGAATCTTATTGTTTATTTGTGTTAAGGTTACATATTGTCTGTCGTACCAATGTTACAAGTGATTAAATGTGTGGATTATATATATTCTTGGTTCTGTAAAGGCATTGTGGGTTTTCTGCCGCATTTAAAATGGGGACGCTTCCGAAACCGGTTCCTGCCGCATTTTACCACACGCTAGGAATTATTTTATATGGAAGAGAAAGACAAACAAGAGTAAAATTGGGTCACCTGATGGTATGATATCACCGCGGCCCATATACTCTTTACTAGTAGAAGGCTCCTTTACATGATGCCGGCTAGATAATGAGTACCACAACGGCGCCTACTTCTGCCGTGAAGCAGTAATGTGTAAACATTATTGTTTTTCTCTGTCTGAAGGGCGCCGTAGCTAGTGATATTACTGGGCAAATGAGACTTAACATCTTGTCTCAAGGTGACGAGCGCATTTCTAGTGCTGCTCAGAATATTTGGGTTTTCCAAGAATCCTGAGTGGCACTGCATTGTAATGGGCAGGGCGTATCAGTTACCATCAACTGAATCCTGCTCGTCTCGTCCCTTATTTTCTTAAAAATAAAAACTCTTGACACAACACCGTCACATATGAATTTGAAAGCCGAAGACTTAGACAGAGAGTCAATTTCTCAACCTATTGCCGACGACGCTTTTAAGACATACCCGCCATCTACATGTAATCATAGCCATACAACCTAACTGTGGAATAAAACTCTAAGCGCAGTGCTACCAGTCGGAAAATATGCTATTGACAATTGAGCAACCTGTAGAAAGGTGAATCTACTGATATCCCTCTAGTGTTGCATGACGGCGATGATAACTTACCATCTTGTAAGGTCGTTTGTCCTATTCCACAATAAACTGTAGTAATAAAGTGTTGAAAGAAAGAAAGCTTTTGGAAATAGTTACCATAGCGTTGCTGTTACAGACGATAATGGTAACAGTTAGTTATTCTCGATATAAGTCGATATTAAGAGGTGTACCGCAAGGTTCTATTCTTGGACCCTTACTTTTTATTTATGTTATATTTAATTATTTTGTGGTATGCAATATAATTTTTTTATTTTATTTTTAGTTTTCATTTCATTTCATTATTTGCCCCTTGCAGGTGTACGCATATAGCGTATCTATTCAATAGACTAGATTAGCTGCACGCGTACACCTGTACATGGTCCTAGCAGAAATGACCACTTATAAGGGTCATTAAATACAATACACTGAAAATCGGTTCCTTATACTTCTAAGTACTAGACTCTAGTCTGTCCAGGTATAAACATGTAACATATAACGGTGATTAAACATATAAAAAATTAATACTTATAACATTTATTTTAACAGAATTTAATAACAAATTTAAGTAAGTTACCACTTACTTGTACTGAAGCTGATATTTTCCTGTGCGCGCTGTGGTCTTGGAAGAATGTCTGTGTTTTCTCGATAAGAATTTTCAGTTCTATCAGTGAGAGGTAGTCGGTTTTTAGATTCTGAGCGTTTTTTGTTATTTCATGGATCTCTGACTCAATGTAGTCAATGCGTTCCTGCAATAAATATTTTTATTTAAATAGTTTTAAATAGTAATTCGATACCACTTCTGTTTTTCTTTTCTTTAAATTTTTTTTATTTAAATGTATAATAATACTATGTGCAACAGAATATTAATTAAAATAAATGAAGAGATTGAATTTTTTAAATTTCTTTAATTAAATGAAGTATAACTTTTATTAATAAATGAAATGTAGTGGTGGTTTGGTCACTTAGCATATGTCTGGGTCAGTGTGACATAAGGCATCATATGTATAACCCAGAACCCTGACACGTGTGTAATATCACAGGCCAATGTCCTCTGACACCGGACTAAAGGTTAATGCAAATTATGGGTAATTAGATGAGGAATGGAGGAGAGAGTGGGACGGGACGTTTATGGATTAGAAGCATAGGCAAGTAGCACATACAATTGGATTTGATCCGATCAACTACAGAAATGACAAGGCAAGAGTACCAAAAATAAGAGATGCCAGGGTATTTGTCAGAATTGGGCAAATAGGCTAGTAACCTCTGCTTACTCCACTAAATGGCAACTATGATAGTGTGTATGAATGTGTGTAGAACTTTAGTGGTTTTACCACACACAGTATATGTTTTACGAAATACTAACCCCCTTATTCATAATGGTCCGCTAACATTAAACAGCCGCTTAGGAGTGTTTTTTCTCATTATGACTTAAGTCAATAGATGAAGACAGAGTGAGAATTAGCAATGCTTTAAGTTAGCAGACTATTATGAATAAGGGGGTAACATTTTTCCCGCTCTTCACTTCACTGATGGGGGACAAAAACATGTTTGTAGAAAAGGTATTAGTATTTACTAGAATTTTTGAACTGAATGAAATATAATCTGATTTTCGTGTGAGATGCCGAAATGCTTATAAAAATTTTCGAGATTATGAATATGGAATCATTACATGGCTTATTTCAGCATTATTGGCTTTTGGACAAAAAAACGAAATTATTACAATCACTCACTGTCACTTTTCTACAGTTTACATTCGGATAGGTTTAATGAGTGTATTATTACCTCTAGTATATTAATTTCCCTTGGACTGAGGATGCGAGGCGAGGGTTTTGGTGGAGGAGGAGGTTCTGGCAGCTCAGCGCTGACCCATCTCAGCTTACGTTCCATTTCGCTGCACCGGCGTACCTCCGACACGTAGCGCCGTTGGAAGTCATTGACGTGAGGGTTCAACTGTTGGCAAATAATTTATTATTGTTCTGATTATTTCATGGAATGTAATATATAGATAAATGTCTAAGCTATTGTGCAATTATCTGCGAACAAATTACATTTGTGTGAAGATTGTCAACTTTTTAACCGACTTCAAAAAAGGAGGAGGCTCTCAATTCATCGGTATGTTTTTTACCTCGGAACTTTCGACTGGGTGAACCGTCTTTTATAATTCTTTTTTATTTGAAAGCTGGTGCTTTCCGTTTGGTCCCATTGCAATTTGGTCCAGATCTGACAGTGGCATGGCATATTTAACGAGCATATTCGTCGAGAGATAAGTCTGACTGAGCAATAAACGGCCTTCGTCCGTGAAAAAATCTTCCCTGACGTGGAAAAAATGCCTAAATTGTACTATTTTCCAATTACGTTCTTGCAAATTTACGTGATAAATGTGCAATGGCATGTTCATGTTCACTGTGTATTTTATATTCCTAGTTTATAGTAGTTATATTATAGCAATGATTTTGGAAAAAGTAAAAATTAGTTCCATCACGTTAGGGTCCTCCTGCTTCGAAATTGCGTCACCAGCACATGAAGATATTACGCGAATTACAGCATTCGATGTGGAAGCTTTACCCGTGGCCAATAAAATGACGATAACGACTAACCAGTCAATTTGACCCATAAAAGTAAATAGTACTACTAATAAATCCAGTCATATTCGTCTGGGACAGTTTGGGTGGTCGTTATCTAGGGCGCGACATCAAGTGACGTAGCCTCACCTGATAGAGCTCCCTACTACATAGTTGCAAATATTTATAAATATACTTCACCAGTAACAATAATCAACGGATCATAATTGTTAGGGCTGTCACACGTTTATTTTTGTCACTGTTATTTAAATAAAAAACTTTTAAAGGATTAACACGCGTGTAATTGTAATTGTTTTCACATTGGATTTTTGTGTAAAAATTACATTTTTATTTTATTTAACCCGACGTTACAAGACCTTTCCAGATCTCGTTTTCAGGGGTCTGCAGATGAACTCTTTTGACTCATTTCACTCTTTTAACTAAAATAAAAATGTAACTTTTACCCAATAATCTTATGTAAAAACAGTTAAAATTACACGCGTTTTAATCCTTTCAAAGTGTTTTATTTAATACAGTTGTGTTGAGCACAGCCCTGGTCGGTCGTCACGACCGCACCTTACGACAGAAATAGAATCCCAATTGGCCAGCAGCCGTCCGCACCACCCGACCTCATCTAACTGTTGTTATTGCTCATATATACTCTCGTTTATACGACACACTTTGTCCCTACTTAGACCATTTATTCTTGTTTCCTGATTTATTTTGTACTTTCGGTTGGCTTTTTTTTATGAAAATAAGGGACGACACGAGCCGGACGTTGAACTAATGGTAATTGATAACAATTCAGTGCCGATCAGGATTCTTGAAAAACCCCAAAATTCTGAGCGCTACAATCGCGCTTTTCACCTTGAGACTTATGGTGTTAAATCTCATTTGGCCAGTAATTTTACTAGCTACGGCGCTCTGCAGACTGAAACACAGTAATGCTTACACATAACTGCTTCACGGCAGAAATAGGCGCCGTTGTGGTAGCCATAATCTAGCCGGCTTCCTGTGCAAAGGAAACTCCCACTTTTATGTGCGATGTCAAATTTGGTGAACAGATTAAACTCATACGGACTTACAAACAAACATGGAATAAAGTTATACCTGAGAATAAATCGAGAATATACAAAATATTTACAAATAATTCGGACGTTTAACGTTTCCCGCGTTTATTACAAGGCTGATAGATATTCGAAAAACTTCACAATTATCATTGTATTGACAGTGTTGTCAACGATATAGTCAACATTTTGAATATTCTTGGTTTATTCTCAGGTATAACTTTATACCAAGTTTTTTTCTAATGCCGTTTAAGACATGGATTTAGGATTAATAGCATGTGTACGGCTGTGCTGTTAACTGCCTATGCTCTTTGCAACACCAGAGGAATCAAGTTTGTTACCTGCCGTTTAGGCATAGGAACTCGAGTCAACTAAAGGACATTTGTATTACTGGGATAAGGTGTTGTTGTAATTATATCAGCACCTGGACCGGAAAATAGCAATAATAATGCCAATTGAAACATATGTTAATACATGTCTCAATTGGCTAATGAGCTAATGCTCTTCCTGAAAAACATCAAATTCAAAAACACTTTATTCATGTACGCCACGGAAATGACACTTATGAATGTCAAAAAAAAATAAAAATATGGTTTCTTATTGAATTTACCGATACTTCGTAAAGGGTTGAGCTAATGAGAAGAAGTAGCAAGAAACTCATTGCCACTCTTTCAAGTCAAGATTTACATTTTAATTGTTTTACAAATCATTTAAATTACAATATATGCAAAGTGACGCAACAAAAATACTCAAATGTCAAAAACTGAAAGTAAATTAATACTTATGAACACAAGAGTTATTGAGTATAGTAGATGCATCAATCCACACACATCAAAAAAATTTGTTCAATTCGAATAATCTGATCAAGTACATTTATAGAAATACAAGTCCTGACGCGGCAAACGTTGGTTTGCAATATAAATTAAGTACCCCGCGCCCACTCATTGCATGAATTGTCATATTTAATGAATTAATTGTATTGCTTATATATAGGTATCTCTTAGCCAAAAAATATAGGTTCTGTATAAGTAATCATCAACATGTCATATAGATTCTAAAACTATCTCCGAAACACGCTGCATCTTATGGTGTAAGTATTATTCTAATCGGTTCAGTATTTCTCGCAGTATAACCGAAGTAATAACCTGACTCTCCATTTATTTATACACCAGCTGATGACCGCGACTTCGTCCGCGAAGATAAAGGGTTTTTAAAAATAATAAGCAAGTATGGAATTCAAGATTATCATGAGACATGAGTCCTATTCCAGTTCCGGTTCCCGCCTTCGCTCCCGTTCCTTCGAGGAAGATTGCTATAGCAAACTAACCCTACTATTATTATAGTTACAACTCATCGACGTGAATTTAAGTTTTTCACAAATCCCGCGAAAACCATGGATTTTTTCCAGAATAAAATGTATCCTATGTCCTTTCCAAGGTTTAGTCTATCGCTTTACCAAATTTCATCAAAATCGGTTCAGTAGCTTTGGCGTAAAAGTGTAACAAACAAATTACATTCACATTTATAATATTAGTAGGGATGTGATTAAAAGAAACTGCATCGAACTGGTTCGAACCGGCGACATTTGGCGAGTATATTTAACATTACTCGTATTACGTGGAGCTGTAAGAATGTGTCGGAACAATTGTCATTGCCATTTCAATTAATGTCTATTAAGTCCGCCTCTACTGTGTGTGTTTAATCTAATCTAATGTTTAATTTAAGCGCAACAGCGAGTAATTCAATCTATTCTTAAATAAGACAACATTCGCTGAGCAACAATTAATTACGGAAATGAAATATTAGTCGTTAGGTTAAATACGACAAAGTTGCGTGGGAATTCATCGTCATAATTCATTTGCACGACCACAGAATATAGAGTACTTGCACACGATATAAAAATGTTTGTACAAATCTTTGGAGGTGGGTGGAACCAGTGGGAGGCTCTTTTTGAACAGGATGCCGGCTAGATTATGGGTACCACGACAGCGCCTATTTCTGCCGTGAAGCAGTAATGTGTGAGCATTATTGTATAACTGAAGGGCGCCGTAGCTAGTGAAATTACTGAGTAAATGAGACTTAACATCTAATGTCTCAAGTTGATGAGCGCAAATGTAGCGCCGCTCAGAATTTTTGGGTTTTGTAAGAATCCTGAGCGGCGCTGTATTGTAATGGGCAAAGGGTATCAATTGCCATCAGCTGAATGTTCCTTATTTTCATAAAAAGAAAACTTGTAACGGAAATATCAAATGTCCAAGAATCAAAATGACATTTCTCAAATTCAAATTTTTTTGATATTTCAAATACCCAGGTATATTGTTTAGATACGCTTAGATAAACTATGACAACTGTGAAAATTTGACATTTTGCTTACGATTGGTTAATTCGGACGTGTAACGTTTCCCGCGTTTATTTGCAAGGCAGCTTGTCATTCGGAAAACTTCAGAATTATCATTGTATTGACAGTGTTGTCAACGATATTGTAAACATTTTGCATTTTCTTTGTTTATGCTTAGTTATAACTTTATACCAAGTTTATTTGTAAGGCCGTTAGTTTAGAACTAACCTCTATTTTGAGCAAATCATGCACACTAACACAAAGTGTCATACAAATCGCGAGTGTAAGACGAAGCTTGTCACGCAAACTAAACTAGTATTCCTGGCCTGTTTTTAACCGACTTCAAAAAAGTAGGTGGTTCTCAATTCATCGGAATTTTTTTTATGTTTGTTACCTCAAAACTTTCAACTGGGTGAACCAATTTTGATAATTCTTGTTTTTATTTGAAAGCTGGTGCTTCCCGTGTGGTCCCATTATAATTTGGTCCAGATCTGACAATGGCATCCACAGGAAAACCAATACAAGTCTTAAATTTGCTATACATACGTATATTTTTGAATAATATCATTGATAGTATAAATTATTATAACATTTTGTAAAAGTGAAGATTTTTATCATTATTTTTTGAACTTAACTGTCACATATTGTAACATGACCTATAGGCACTGTATATTATCTGATAGGTTTATGTGTTTATTTATATAATATGTATTATATTCTTTATTGATACCAGATAGGAGGGTGCGAGGTCAGTATGTCAGCTTTAACATAACATTGCTCATACAAACTTGTTAAACACAGCTTGCCAAAAGTGACATGGGGGATTATAGCCTTCAGTAGGTCATGTAAGTTTGTAGCAGAGAATATTCTTATTTATAAACGACTAGCTGACCCGACAGACGTTGTGCTGTTCATAATAAAAAAAAGCTTTGGAAAGAATTTTGGAAAATTCATTCTTAGCTGACCTCTACTCGGTGAAAAGAATATTCCTACCAAATTTCAAGTCTTTAGCACTTCTGGTTCCAGAGATATCGTGATGAGTGACTATATACGTGGAAATCTCTTATATATATAGATTGAACTCGGATGCTTGCAGGCTATCTTTAAGAAAAAATGTAAATAAATTGACTCGGACAGGAACGTGAGATAAAGCGACGTATTCAGTTGGGATGGGGGGCTTTCGGCAAACTTTCCGACGTGTTCAGAGACAAAAGAGTGCATTTAAGCCTCAAGCGCCGCACATTCGAACAGTGCGTCCTATCCGTAATGTTTTATGGAGCCGAGACTTGAACGCTGACTCGTCAGCTCGTCCACCGACTACAAGTCTCCCAAAGAGCTATGGAAAGAGCTATGTTGGGGATTCCTCTACGCGATCACGTTCGGAACACCGATATCCGTAAGAGAACGGGACTAACTGACATAGCAAAAACTATAGCCTCTAGGAAGTGGAAGTGGGCGGGCCATATTTGTCGTAGGTCCGATGGAAGATGGGGTAAAAAGTTGTTGGAGTGGAGACCACGAAAGTGGTTCAGGAATGTTGGGAGACAGCCAGCAAGATGGACGGACAATTTGATTCGAGCGGCTGGTAAGGACTGGATGCGGAAAAATCTGGACCGCACAAAATGGTCTAAAATGGAAGAGACCTTTACTCAGCATTGGGTAGATCAAGGTTGAAGAAGAAGAAGATAAAAAAATAATATTCATTTATTCAAGTTTAATAATATATGGTTTCAGGAAGTTTGTGTCCTACCCTCTGCAGTAGTATAGCTTGAGTTGTAGACCTTAAAAGCTTATGACATAATTAAAAGGCATAAAATATTCTAGATACCACTACCGCTTCGGAAACAAATGGCGCTCTGAGAGAGAAGAAGCGGCGCAAGAAACTCTTCCAGCACTCTTATTTTGCGCTATTCAGATCATACTTAGATATTCAGCTGTGGAGTAATAGGATTTACGACCGAGCCATTTTTTAATAAAACATTTAAATTTATTTATAGGTAATGCCTGAACAGTGGTTGGGACTTTATTATAAAAGTGTATACAATTACCCTTAAAGCTATTATGTATCTTATGAAGCCTACTAGAACTAGTTACAAGCAATCCCTTATTTCTAGTGTTATAATAATGAACATCACTATTAAGAGCAAAAAGGTGACGATTTTTGTGAACGTATATTAAATTTTCATAGATGTACTGACAATAAACATTAAAATACCGTACGTCATGATGCTGTGAAAATAACTGAAGTACACTAATGTAGCGGTCGCAAAATTATTAAGCAAACTCACTAAGAAAGGTGATTTGACAGTGACACATTTTTTATTATATATATTAGTATGTCTCGTGTCTGTACATAGGTCATCCTGTACGTAATATAAAATACAGTTGATGTTCACGAAGATGGCGCGCTACCACATCAACTTTTATATGTTTCAATCGATCCAATTATCTCTCAAAATAACAAGTGCAATTGTTATGCTGCTCAGATATTTAGGTTCAATCAAGAACCAATATCATAGACAGGGCTCATAACTTAAACAATACCTACAGACTTATACAATATCGAACTTGTAACACCAATATTTTTACCCCCTTATTCATAATAGTCTGCTAACTTAAAGCATTGCTAATTCTCACTCTGTTTTCTTCTATTGACCTAAGTCAGAATGAGAAAAACACTCCTTAGCGGCTGTTCAAAGTTAGCGGGTTAGTGTGTAGTAAATTAATAATGTCAAAATTGTTTGTGAGGAGATCGCCTCAGATTTTGGTAAGATATATTTTGAGCGCAATATTTGTTATAATTGTAAAAGCATACAGAAAGAGCGACCGCCCGCGGTATTTTAAATTATAAATTTTATTCTACGATATTACATATTATCTTGTAATGGAATTTTAAAAGAGCCCGCTGAGTTTCTTGCGCCTGTGCTTCTGAAGATTGAGGCGTACTATTTTAAATAGGTGGTAGTTTTTTGAATAAAGTTTTATGAATTTTAATAGATTTTCCGTGAAGATATAACAGCTTTTAAGAGAGTGTTTGCTCTGAGCCCATTAAAATGCAGTGCCGCTTAAAATCCCAATATCTGAGCAGCCCTCAAGGGGGCTCGTCATTTTGAGATAAAAGAAGTTATGGTTATGTCACTAGCTATGGTGCCTTTCAAACAAAAATACAAACACAACAAGAAGTGTGCAGCACACACTGGCTTCACGGCAGATTCAGGCTATTGTGCTATCAGATAGGTAGCATACTACTGGCATAAGAAAGTCTCCCACTATAAGTGGTTCTTTCGTAATATTTTGTTCGACTAGTGTAATCCCCATCAAATTAAAATATTTATATACAAAATAGGATTTAAAATTACTTTTTGAACGTAAAAAACTCTGCCAATCATCCAAAAAAAAATTTTTAGTAATATAGCGTTCAGCTGAGATTGATACACCCTGCCCATTACAATGCAGTGCCGCTCAGGATTCTTGAAATGCCCAAAAATTCTGAGCGGCACTACAATTGCGATCGTCACCTTGAGACATAAGATGTTAAGTCTCTTTTGCCCAGTAATTTCACTAGCTACGGCACCCTTCAGACCGATATTCAGCAATGTTTACAAATTACTGCTTCACGGCAGTAATAGGTGCAGTTGTGTTACCTATAATTTAGCCGGCGTCCTGTACAAAGGAGCCTCCCACTGTTAAAAATGTATACTTTAGACCTGAGCAGAACGGACGCAAGAAACTGCACTCCCGGATGTCCCACAGCCGTGGTCCAGCGCATCTCCTTCCTTCCAACTTGCCGATCATGACGAGCTGAAGTTGCTTATATTTGTCGTTTCTGATACTCCGAGATACTCTTTTTGGCATTTGTTTTTGCATCATGTTTCACTCAGCTCAATCATTTAAATGGAACTTCTACGTTGACAAGAGCTTACTTCAAACAACTGATTTATGACATCGTTATTATAATGAGCATCTAATTACCATGTACTTCGTTTGAGTACACTACAATTTATTCGCTTCATAAATATCATCAAATTCCAGGTGAAGTACAGTGAAATACTCAGTAGCTGATATCATCAGAACTCAGTGACTAATTGAAACCATTAAAGTTTTCTCTCATTTTTATTAGGAGGTATTTATTATTCGGATGATCTCCTCGCAAAACGCTTCTAATAAACTTCGTCTAAGGCAAAACAAATTGAATCGGGAGTTTTTTTATTAAATAAAAATTTGCCGAAAACGACGTCGTTCTTTTGCTCTTTCAAGATTTTCTTCGTACAAGAAAGACCTCTTCTTACAATAAAAAACGTGCCATTTCAGAATATTTTTTTTTTATCTTAAACGAAAGTTTTAAGGCTCTCGTAAAAGGTGAGGTTTTAGTTACAATCATAATAATGTCAAACAACGAAAAAGTAAATGTCAAGTGAATTTGAGAATAAGGTAAACGAAAGACATAATGTCTAATCGCGAACTTTCTATCGATCTGCGGATCCGAAACACTTTCGTAATAGGAAAATGTACGATTCGTCAACCGCAACTTCGTTTTTCGATTTTTAATATTCAAAACAATAAGGAGCAAATGCCAATCGTAGCTGACTGCGACTTGTCAGTTAAAATCGGTTACACTTACAAAATAAATTAAATTTAAGATTCCCGATAAAACAGTTATCTCAACTATGTATTTGTCCTTTACAAAACCACGCTTGTACTCCAGTTCTCTTAGCTAAACTAAGGATAAGAGACAATTCCCTTTGTGAATGTGGCCTAGACGAGGGTAACGTGGATCATTTCTTCTTCAATTGCCCCTTAATGCAACCTTCTTTGTACAATTTTATACCTGCTGAAGTTCCCCGCCCAAGTTCCTTTAAATGTCTAGTTTTCACTCATTTTGTAAATATTTTGTGTAAATATATTATAAAGAATAAGATTAAGTTGTAAATATCACTAAGTACTTAAATTTAATAATTTAAGTAATTATATTTGTGTATGTCCTTTATAGTCTAACAGGATGTATATTTGTTTCAGGTATAAGAAAATTAAACTTGCTCTTTAGCACCGATCACTATCATTAATCTTAGTTAACAAATACTCTGAGAACGGTGGTCTACTTCTATATGACATTGGATAACTTGTGGTGTATCGTCCAGAGAAGCCACAGTAGGAATAATATAACAGAATCACTGACCTTTACTATTTACCACTGGACTGGCGGCTGTCAAAGTACTTTTGTGCCTGTTTGATATTCGCCATTTTTGCGCTGTTGGCCATCTAGCGAGAGTCTGCGGTACTAAAACTAGTGATGACAACCTCAGCTATACAAACATCTGCATCGATATGAAAACTATTTACAAAAAAATAGTGTACTTTATTAAGATGATTCCTGAAGTAAAAATAACACGGAAAACGACAAAAATTAATTAAATATGCAATAATATTTGAGAGTACAATACGATTCTCTCGCAGCCATTTGTATTATATGTCAAAATTAGTTCTCTGAACGCTCGCGAGTGGCGCTTCAAATAGGCACAAAAAGTTTGCTGTCAAACGGAATAGTCTTTCCGATGGTATTTATTCAGGTCAGTGAATAGAATTGAACAATAGATTCGGTTTCCTATTCTATCTCGCTTTATTTTTGTTTGAGGTGTACTTCTTTATATGTTTGTCTATACTCGATACGATAGTAAGTCTACGGTGACAACTGTGTCAACATCATTCCTAGCAATGGAGGAAACCCGCCAATAAAGTAAGTGCCTGCAGAGCCTACGATGGAGAACAAATACTATAAGCGATTATAATATACTTGGACTGGAATCAATATTGTTAAGCGTGACTAAAGAAGCCGCTCCCATCATGTCACGCAAAATCGGGGGTCGACCCGGAGCACGGCCCCTGTTTATATCACTCGAGGGAAATATTTAGGTTAATATACTTATAGTCTGAGCTTATAGTATTCATCTTTAGGGCTGGGCTTGTAATTTGTTTGACATGGACAATATTTTATATTTATCAAAAACAATGCGACACGAACGGAAATAAGAAATAATCTTATTTTCGTATTTAAGGCTGGGGACCGAGCCAACGGCCTTGAGGAATCGAACAGAGCTAAGTTACCTCTTCCGATCAAAATAGCCATAGCTTAATTCGGAATAAGGAGCATTTTTAATTTATTAAAAACATTATATAATTTTCTTTACAAAACTAACAAAATTATGTCATGTTAAATAGCATTGGTATAGCAATTTTTATCTAAATTGAATGACTAGCATGGCTCCAACTGTAAAAGTTAGGGGTATTTTGGTGATTATTTTTCGCACTGTCTATAAAAATAGAAATGTAATGAAAAAATTAATTTTCTTTTCATATTCTGTAGATATATAAATATTTTCTGTACATAGTTTCATTCTGTACATTTATACAAAGTCAAGAAATGGTTTCAACTACGCGCTATGTCGGCGATTTCATGGGATAGCAGCCTTAAATTAATACTTTAATACATGATTCTGTATGGCTCTAAAGTACCAATTCATACCATCCTTGGAAACGTTACAATGAAGCAATCGATAAGCAGATTAAATACTGCATAATATGGAGCTACACAGGATATTCGATTGGATACAGTCAAATGATAGTATCAAGACTAAGGGCTTGCTGATCTGAGGTTTCCTGTGCTACGGTTACGGGGGTTACGGGGCTTACGGGTTACGTATGTGCAAAAAGATCAAAAGAAGTTCATATTTAAAAAAAAATATTTGGAATATGTTAGAAATATACACGTTGAAGTACTTCCTTTTTAAGTTCATCGTCATCAACAAAGCTGTCGATTTCAGTCGGTCGCCATCTTGAAAAAAATTAAAATCCGCTCTTGATTAGAATGGGTCATAGCATTTGAAGTGAAAAGTTCTTAAAGTTATAGAATTATGTGGCTATTGAATGGGACTCAGCTGTCACGCTCGGCTACGTGACGCTTGTTTGGGCAAAGTCGCCTAAGGGGTGCAATCAGTCACAGCATAACTAACCAGATAAATTTATACACAATTCTAGATGGAGTAACGCTTGGGCACGGGGAAGGGCGCTGGTCTGGGACGCGTTTTGCATTGACACTCTGTCTCCTTCCCATGTTCAAGTTACGTCAGTTGGTGCTGGGGCTGCTGCTTTGATTGCCGAAGACAGCAAGCGTCGCAAATATGTTGGTCTCAGTGCGTCATACATCTTTGTGCCGTTTGATGTCGAGACACTTGGCCCGTGGGCCCCAGAGGCGCGGAGAATGTTCAATATACTAACTTCGCGCCACAATAAGGCTACTGGAAACCCAAGCACTGGCAGCTATTTCGGTCAACGGATCAGCCTAGCTATCTAAAGCGGAAATGGTGTCAGTATTCATGGTACGCTTCCCCGTAATGGTATGTAGTCATAGTATTGTAAATATAGTTATAAGATTTGTTTTGTCTGAATAAATTTGATTATAAGTTTACTAGTTGACCCGACAGACGTTGTTCTATATATTATAAATAAAATAATGTTTTTTATGAATTTGTCAATAATATATCATAACATCAAGAATTATTTCGTAAAATATGCTCCCTGTTGTTGTAATGAAATTGTTTTACAGCAGAACTGTCAAACCGTTCGTCAATAAATTCTCTTATAGAAAATATGTCCATACAAAACAAATATCGGACAACGGGAGACACATCAACGGAAAAACAAAATTGTTGTTTTTATTTAATTCCGAACACATTCATATTTATTCACCTTTTAAACCTTCCCTGGACTTCCACAACACTTGTGTATACCTAGAGCAAATCATAAGCTAATTAAAACTTAATTCATGTACAATCACTTATTACAGCACTTATTCCCATGAAACAATACATGATATTATGTACAATAATAGAATTTACATTCTCGTCAAGGATTAATCAGAATCAATCAAGTGGCATACGTTTTGGATATAATCCAATATCGACTTCAAAGAATTGTATCGTATATTAATATTGATAATTCCCGCGTATGTAAGTGGTGCAGGAATACCATCACTTGACCTGTTATCACCAAGATGTATAAATAAAAGTAGGTTTTATATTTTCAGCTTTTGCTTAAGATATTATGTTTTATATTTTCAATATACTTACGCAACAAGGATTTTCTACATCGCTTATACATGGGGCACACAGTGTGTGCGGTTACGGGGGATACTAGTTACACAATTTTTTCTCGCTTAAATAATCATATATGGCCACAAATACTTATGTAGTATCATTTTTACACCTTTTCACAACGCACGACGGCATTTAAAAAATATTTTACTGAGACGCAAACCGATCTGCCACAGACGATAAAAAATTCTCATAATGGCCGCCTATCGGCCTGTAGTAGTGTAAGTGTATGCGTAGGGCCATGTATTTACACGTTTATCGGCTTGTTTTGGTACTACACTGTTATGTAAGGTGACACGGAGTCCTTATTTTTTTACTAGTCCGTGGAGGCACACTAAAAGTTTTGCACATCTAGATAATCGGAACTATTTGAATTTCGAATGATATATTTTTTGAAACGTTGCAACCTTCTTAGTTATAGAAAAAATCATGTAGCGGGATATCATTTGTCAATTGTTTTTTATCACACACCAAAGTTCTACGTACGCAGCAAAAATGGAATTAAGTCGAGAAGATTTTAGAGCGATGATTTTTTATGATTTTAAAAGTTCTCTCTCTCCGCAAGACTGTGCCACTCGTCTTCAAAATGCTTTTGGGAGAGAAGCACCTTGCTTGTGTTGCACCATCCTTAGATAATGAATGCGTCTGAACTCTAGATAGAGCCTCTTGCTGCTAAACAACCGATGAAAACGGGTTAGACTTATTAGTTTATTGTGCGTGACAAGCTACGTCTTACACTCGCGATTTGTGTGACACTATGTGTTAGTGTTAAAGCTATGAGAAAGCTCATGGTCACTCAGAGGGCAATGGAGAGGGCTATGCTCGGAGTTTCCCTGCGGAAACGAATCAGAAATGAGGAGATCCGTAGGAGAACCAAAGTAACTGACATAGTTGACCAAACGATTGCGAAACTGAAGTGGCAGTGGGCAGGGCACATACTTCAACGGACAGATGGCCGTTGGGGCAGTAAAGTCCTCAAATGGCGACCACGTACCGGAAGACGCAGTGTTGGCAGGACCCCCACAAGATGGACCGACGATCTGGTCAAGATTGCCGGAATACGTTGAATGAGGTCAGCGCAGGACCGATCGTCGTGGAAATTTTTGGGGGACGCCTTTGTCCAGACAAAGACGACAAACAAAACTGCCAGCAGTGGACGTTTTCCGGCTGATGATGATAATGATGATGTGTTAGTGTACGTGAATTGCTCAAAATAGAGGTTAACTCGATTTTTTCGACATTTTCACAGTTTTCAATCACGAAAATGTTTTAAATATGATGAAGGTAAAGTAAATATAGAAAAGGTAAAGGTACTAAAACGTTTGACGTTGACGTTTTTAATGGTACCACATATTGGGTATTTAGCGCCCGCCCTCAAGTTATTAAATAATACTTTATAATGTACGAAATTTTATCGTAACATAACTTTATTAAAAAGCGGTCAAGTGCGAGTCGGATTCGCCCATGAAGGGTTCCGTAGCAGCAAGTAACAGAATATAAAAGTTCTTGTAGGTTTACGCCTTATAACATATTAAAAAAAACTACTCACTAGATCTCGTTCACACCAATTTTCGGTGGAAGTTTCCATGGTAATGTACATCATATATTTTATAGTTTTATCATTCTCCTTAGAAGTTACAGGGGTGGACACATTTTACCACTTTAAAGTGTATGTCGCGCAAATTATTCAGCTTAGAAAAAATGATATTATAAAACTCAATATCATTTTTGAAGACCTATCCATAGATATCCCACAAGTATGGGTTTGATGAAAAAAAAAAGTTAGAGTTTCAGTTCTAAGTATGGGCAACCCCAAAATTTATTGTTTTTTTTTCTATTCTTGAGTGAAAATCTTAATGCAGTTCACAGAATACATCTATTTACCAAGTTTCAACAGTACAGTTCTAATAGTTTTGGAAAAAAGTGGCTGTGACAAATGGACGGACAGACAGACAGACATGACGATCGCTAAGGGTTCCGTTTTTTGTCATTTGGCTACGGAACCCTAAAAAAGGACCCCTTCGAGTTTCAACGTTCAGTTTTAACGTTTAACAAGTGATTTTAAGTATTATTTTTAATATAAGTATTTCAATTTAATGCACAGTATTTCACTTAATTTTTTTCTACTCAAGATTATTGAAGATCGTCGTGTGTGCGTGAAACCACAACTAAATATATGACACTGGTTTCATAAGTGGTTTCTATTAAGGTATCAAATGGAAAAATTTGCTGAAAGAATTACGAAAAACAATAAAACTTTCGTGAGACATTATTAACTTTGTTTATTTAAATCGGCTTTACCGACGGTTCATCTTACGGTTCATCTCATGTGTACGGCACGTTATCGCGAACCCACTACACACCCTGATGAAGAAACTTCGAATAGTCTGAAACAAGTCGGTACCAGAACCGATTTATCGTGAGTAAAACCGGTTTAAAAAAAACAATAAAATCTTTTTAAAACAAGCTTGAATTATTGAATTCATTTCAATTTGAATTAAACGAGCGCATTAATCCCACGATGTTATATGTTGATGTTTTCGTGCAACACCAGACGAATCACAGGAGCGTTTCCGAACATGTATGCATTGTACGCGCCTTTATAATTTATTAATTTTACATAAGCTTACATCTCTAAACTGCGCTATGCCTGCTTCTCCTAGCTCGTACATGGAGACATAGGCGGCTTCAGGTTGCACGAACATTTGGCACAGCACCATCTCCTCACTCCGAAACATTGCCCCCATCTTGGTAACAACTGCAAAAAAAAACCAAACAAATAGTAAATTTCTTTTGAGTAATAGTGTAAAATATAAACGATATACATAAACAAAATAAAGTTAGGAAAAAGTTCGACGGTTTTATCTGAAAGCTCATAGACGAAAGTCATTCCCATTTGCCGTTATAGAAAATGTCGTTAAATCAAATAGTACGGCCGAGACCTTTCCAAATCAGCAGTAATCAATAGCATGGCCATTAATCATTGTGTTGTGAATTTCATGTATTTTCGGTCGTTTATAAACGTGCATATAATAGAGTGAGTCACGGACGAGTAAAAAAAGAAGAACTCCGCGCCGTTATATTAGCAAGTGAAGCACCGGTATACTAGTGTGTGTTACGGGGGATACTAGTTACACAATTTGTTCTCCCTTAAGTAAACATATATGGCCACAAATACTTATATAGTATCGTTTCTACACTTTTTCACAATGCGCGACGGTATTTTTAAAATATTTTATTGAGACGTAAACCGATCTGTAACAGAGAGTGTGGCTATGTATTTACACGTTAATCGGCTTGTTTTGGTGCTACACTACGTAAGGTGACACGGGTCCTTATTTTTTTACTAGTCCGTGAGAGTGAGTGTATAATATTGTCGTGAGTTGAACGTGGTTTTACTAAAAATATAATGGAATATAAACTGCACATTTATTGTGCGATGGTAAATAACCGTTCGTATCCAATAATCCGAATTTGAACGGTTTTTTGACTATTCAGAATTCTTTTCATTTTATGATAAAACCGTCGAACTGTGTCCGAACTTTTTTTTGCTTATCTGAAGGCTGAAATAATGAAATACCAAAGTCATTCCCATTTGCCCTTGTCCCACCTATTCTGGGACAAACAGTATAAATACCAACGTGTCCAAATTATAATTAGTTTGTAATTAACAAACTAGCAAAATCAATAAATTTTATCTTATAAAACATGTTTTAAAAACCGTAATAAAAAGTAAAAATTATTTTATAAATTCGGAAAGTTACTTCTAAAATGATAGAACATATTTATTATGTGTAGCTCGGCTAGTATTACGTCGTGGTTATGTTAGTTTAAAAAACTTTTTTTTCCCATAAAAATTATAATAATAATATTGACACACTTTTTACACAAATTATCTTGCCCCAAATTAGGCATATATAGCCTTAGTTATGGGTTGCACGACAACGATATATTTAATACAATATACTTACTTAAACATAGATAAATACATATAAATATACATAAACATCCATGACCCGGAAACAAACATCCATATTCATCATATAAATGCTTGCACCTACCGGGTATTGGTATTGGTAAAGGGCTCCTGTTTCCGCAATTAGACCGCTTAATTGGGTCAATTTTGCGTGCAGTGTTGGCCGGTCATTCCAACCAGCCCAGCTCCTTCCAGAAGTTCAGAACACTTCTGGAGTGTTCGCAGACTTCCTGGAGCGACCTTGTATTTACTAAGGTTTGTGCCCGTTGGTTGGCCACCCCAGCACATTCATTCATTACATGAGTGACCGTTTCATCTTCGGTTAGACAGCCCCTGCACTTAGGACTGTCCGTAACGCCGATTGTAAATAGGTGTTTGTTTAGTGTGTGACCCGTTCGGGTGCCGACCATAATTCGGATATCGTGTCTGTTTAGGCTAATAAGTCGACGTGTCAGTTTGGGCGATAGTGCAGGAATCGCCTCTTTCGACTGTCTACAGCCTGAGACATTTGTCCATCGGGTTCTGTGTAGGTTGTTGATGAGAGTGCACCTACCAGGATTCGAACCCGGGACCTCTAGCTCAGTAGGTAGGATCGCTAACCACTCGTCCTATTTTGTCTCAATACAGCTTTGAAAGTACTCATAATTAAAAGACATTATTTATTGTTGTGTCGTGTGTGTTTCTATATTATTTTTACTATTCCCGTCAATATATCATTTATAATTCGTATAAAAGATATCATGATCTTGGCAGGTTCATATTTATGTAAAATAATTATTTCTCTAATTAATAATCGTTCTTCAAGATTACTGACAAAAATATATCTTATACTATATATCAAAAGAAGACTTTTGTACACCGTGCAAGTAATAATATTTAAAATGTTTGGATAAGCTATAGGTACGGAACGAAGACTATGCAGCGTTTGCTACGTTCGTATCAGGGTGATCCTTAGATAATATGTATGTTTATAGATAGAGCCTCTTTTTTATCAAAATAAGGGACGAGACGAGCAGGACGTTCAGCTGATGGTAATTGATACGGCCTGCCTATTACAATGCAGTGACGTTCAGGATTCTTGAAAAACCCAAAAAATTTGAGTTGCACTACAACTGCGCTCGTCACCTTGAGACATAAGATGTTAAATCTCATTTGCCCAGTAATTTCTTTAGCTACGGCGCTCTTCAGACCGTAACACAGTAATGCTTACACATTGCTGCTTCACGGCAGAAATAGGCGCCGTTGTGGTACCCATAATCTAGCCAGCATCCTGTGCAAAGGAGCCTCCTACTGGTAAAACTGGTCTTGCTGCTAGATAACCGATGAAAACAGGCCAGGTTTATTACTTTAGTGTGCGTTGCCAAGCTTTTAGAAAGGTGTACGTGCTTAAATTATATGGACAAGGTTTCGTCCAATTCTGATTGCGCGTGAATTATAATATAGGAAATAGGAAGCAGCACTTTTGGCTGTCTACAACCATTATAAGTACTTCAATTATCTCCCCCCCCCCCTTGTTATCCTTTCCGCTGGACGCATTTAAATGAAGTTATTCTCTATTTTGAACAATGCACGCACACTAACACAAAGTGACATTCAGATCGAGAGTGTAAGACTTTGCTTGTCACGCACAATAAACTAATATTCCTGGCCTGATTTTATCGGTTGTCTAACAGCTAGAGACTCTATCTAGACGTATAAATTATCTAAGATCTTACTCTAAATTTTGCAAGTTTATAAACGACCGAAAATAAATGAAATTCACAACACAATGATTAATGGCCATGCTATTGATTGCTGCTGATTTGGCTTTCCAAATCAGCCAGGGCGGGTCGCTAGTATAAATATATTAATATGCTTCAAATTCAAATTCAAAAACACTTTATTCATGTAGGTCACGGAAATGATACTTATGAATGTCAAAAAAAATATTGTTTCTTATTGAATTTACCGCTACTTCGTAAAGGGTTGAGCTCATGAGAAGACGTAGCAAGAAACACATTGCCACTCTTTTAAGTCATGATTTAAATTTTAATTGTTTTACAAATCATTCAATATTTGCAAAGTGACGCAACAAAAACACTCAAATGTCAAAAACTGAAAGGCTTACACGAGTAAGTCAAAAAAAGAAGAAAAAAAAGTAAATTAATACTTAAACACAAGAGTTATTGAGTATAGTAGATGCATAAATCCACACATACCGTAAATAAATAGAGGCATTATGTGAGCATTTCATAAAATAAAATATATAATGACTTTAACTTTAGTACACGCTTTCATTGTCTCTTATGTTTATAAAATGGGGGATACGGTTTTTTTTTTTAAATATTGGATACCGCTGATTGATATTTCTGCCCTCTACTGTCTGTGGACATATTTTGTACAAAAAACCCTTTTATCTATTACAATAATAATATGGGATAATATTAATACTACGTATACAAGTGCTGATCCGGCAAATGCTGTTTTGCCTCTTAACTAAGGTACTCCGCGCCCGCACACTGTATGAAGTATCATATGTAATGAAATGCCTTTGACCGAATTATTTGTAAATGAATTATTGAAAAAACATACCGACGAATTGAGAACCTCCGCCATTTTTGAAGTCGGTTAACAATGACTTTATTCATTTAGGTCAAGGACATTGACACTTATGAAGTTGAAAGTTATACTTCATATATCACTATCATTTACCATTAGAATTACTCAAACCAATAACCAATTTTTTTTTAAATATTAGTATGGATAAGACATAGCAGTATTATAATCCAAGTCGCAAGGTGAAGGCGGAACAACTCATCTACTGAATTTGATAATAAATTAACTAGAAACAAGTCTCTGAAATGACAAATGAATGGTGGTCGTATTCATTAGTGACAGCCATTGCGAATATCTTTATGTATTTGCGAATATAGAGGTATTTGTAACGCAAAAAATATAGATTCCGGATAAGTAATCATCATAAATAATACACCACTAAAACCTTCTCCGAAACACGCTGCATTTTATGGTATAAGTATTATTCCGATCGGTTCAGTAGTTTTCGCAGTATAACCAAAGGAAAAAAATGGCAACGGAAAAAAATTATTTGTAGGTATACATTTATTAGTAGATCATAATATAATAATTGTTTATAATATAATTTCTATAACAGCAGAAACCCCAGATGGGGTAGACAAAGATCTAGATGGCATAATATAAATTTATAATGTTCATCAAGGGTACCTTATATTGGTTTCATCTCCGAGATTCCTTAATGTATAACGATAATTAATTCATTTTACGTTTAATTGTAGATTCATCCTCCGTTATATATTGCAATAACAAAGGACAACATCAATAAAGAAAATTATTGCTTAATATATAGCTTGGCTGACCGTTGGCCGAAACATCTCCCAGCGCTTGGATTTCTAGTATACCTATTGAGGCGCGTAGATCCCAAACGGCACAAAGATGATATATTCACTGTTAACGACATATTTGCTACGTTTACGTTTACGGACATGAGAGCCAGAGTGTCGACGAAAGTCGCGACCCACATCAGCTCCCTTTCCCTTGCCTGCTTAAGCTCAAAAGTTACATGTATTTAAACCGAAAACCTTATAACAGGTCGAGTTTGAATTAAAAACACTTTATTCATGTAGGTCAAGGAAGCGGCACTTATGAATGTCAAAAGATTTTTTTTTACATCTACACCACTTTTGAAAATGATGAGCTTTAATAAAACAGCTGGAATGATCACGATTTGAGAACAACAAAACAAAAAAAGGGAATAGAACATAAGATAGACTCAAATGGAATGTTGATAGGAAACCTGATAAAGAGACCAATCCAATTTAAAATGATAGGCTGAAATGGATTGCAGTGAAATATCCTTCCAACAGAATATAATACATAGGAATATAGATAGGATGTTCATAGACGACGGGAGGTCAAATGGAACGTTTATATCAAATCAAATCAAATCAAAATAACACTTATGAATGTCAAAAAAATATATTTTTTCTTATTGAATCTACCGCTACTTCGTTAAGGGTTGAGCTAATGAGGAGAAGTAGCAAGGAACTCATTGCCACTCTTTTAAATCCAGATTAACATTTTCATGATTTTACACATCATTTCAATTACAATATATAGGTACAAGGTAAAGGTACAATGTATATGTAAAGTGATGAAGGAACATACTCAAACGTCAAATAGTCAATGCCTTATACGAGTAAGTCAAAAAAGTAAATGTTAATTAATACAAGATATAAGTTATTGAGTACAGTAGCTGCATCATCCACACTCACTGTAAATAAATAAAGGTATTCTGTGAGCATTTTATAATGGATTATATATAAAAAAATATTTATATAAAATATAAATATATATATATACATAATAACTTTTAAGAATCTGAAGCAGAGTTTCCGGCAACAGGATCATCCTGCCACCACAAGCAGCACCCGTTCACGAGCATGACTCATGAGCCAGGCATCGCCTCCCTCAACCATATTTTAGGGAAGGGGATGATCCGTCCCATGTAGTCGCCACAAGCAGTGACATTAAAGCGAGCATGACGAAGGCTGTTACGAGAATTCAAGCACACAACAAAAAAATAATCTTAATCTACATATCATGCACCAAATACCTCTAATTACAATTTGGCAATTCTGCTTAAACTTGTAATTAATGTTATATATAATTTATAATTATTAATATTATATTTTTACATACAGTAATCAAAAGCTAGTAAGAAATCAAATCAAAATCACTTTATTCATGCAGATCAAGGAAATTTCTTTTCTCTTTATACGTAGGTAACACTGAAAATGTTTAGAACTGGCCAATTAGAAACATTGCTAATGAAAACTTTTTTGAATTTAAATTTTAGAACACTTTGGTAACATAATGTAATAAGTATATTGCATTCAATTGTCATTTGTTTTTGTGAATTGGCGGCAAATCTAAAACTCTTGTTACATCCAATGTGACGATCTGTAGAGAGGAACGGAGATTACTTCGAAAAACAATTAAAGTATTGGCAACTTTCTACATTCAGCCGTTTTTCATTTTCTAAACATTTTCAGTGTTACCTAGGTATCCACCGTCCTTGAGCTTTGAGCTTTAATAAGACGGAGAAGTGGCAAGAAACTCATTGGGACAATAACTCACTCACAAATCATTTTAGTTACAATATACGTAAAGTGATGCAACAATAATACTCAAACTACAAATGCTCAAAAAAATAAATGTAAATTAATATGTAAAAACAAGAGTTATTGATTACAGTCATGGCCGACCACTACTGTATCAACAATAATAGTAGGCCATGGTACAGTAGATGCATCAATCCACACACACCGCAAATAAATAAAGGTATTTGGCGACTATTTTATTAGCAATTATAATAAATATAAAATTTAATTTTAAAACCATGAAGCAGGGTTTCCGGACCATAGGAAAACTAATTAAGAGATCAATCTAATTTAAAATGATAAACTGAAATGGATTGCAGTGAAACATTCGTCCGCGAATCCCAGCCGAAAGTCACCAGACGGAGCATTGTATTTTGGTACCTGGAGTTGCGCCAAATAGTACGGGAGATATTACATCTTATCTACTCGATATCAGTGACAATAACAATTGAATCACAATGGAATGAAAGCCTGAAATTAGGTCGTTTGTCGAACATCCAATTGAACTGTCAAAGAAAAGTTGTTCAAAGTAGAATGAGCTACAAAAAATATCAAAAGGATCAAGAAGTAAAAAATTTTTGCTTGTATACACTTACATTATTGGCAATTTCCCATAGGACCGATCTAAATATTATTTGGCGCGTATTATTTAGCCACATGTGCAATAAGTTGATTGAATTTACCTTGATTCGTTGGAAGTAAAAACATTTGCTACTAAATTGCGAGGATATTTTTAATATCAGTAATAAATTGTATGATATTAAATGACGTTGTTTTTTACTTAGGTAATATTACAAAACTAATTAAGAGATTTCATTATTAATTCTACCAGAGATTTGCTCTGGGAGAATGTAATGATAATAAAGTAGAGGGCATTTTAATTAATAACTAAAACAGTTTTGTTTGAAAGATTCTGGAAAATGTACAGCTGTTTTCATGGTACATGCTATAGCATATACCATGAAAACATATATATATATATATATATATATACATATATATATATATACGGTATACCGTAGTCGATCGGTTTTTTTTCATTTTTTGAGCTTATAAAGTTGCACTATTGTTTTTTATTAACAGGCTCAAGATCTGACGGGTTTTTTTTGTGTTTTTAAATTACCGTTTTTTTAGTTTTATTGTTCAATGAGTTTGAGTTTTAGCCATTTAAACTGTTACAGCATTCACCGCGTGGATGTATTCCCAGCTTATGTTGTGATCAGGTTCAAAATTAAATCCCGGTGTCACTTTCACAATTAACACCAATCTAAAGACACCTTTGAAGCTAAAATCCATCGAGCCGTTCAGGCTGCAGAGAGTACCAAACATTTGAATTTGGCGCCAAATCCGCCATTTTGTAATTACTATAGGAAATAAGTAGGCTATCATTAATGGTAACAAAGTTTGCGCGTGCGCAAAGAATATATTTACTATAACACTAACGAGCGCTTGTAGCGCGCGTAAGTAACTAAGGCTGAGATCCTTAGAGCGTACTCAGACTTTACTCACGTAAAACATATCTAAGTGTAAGCTTAGCATAATCTTTTATTTCGTCTTTAACGTTATTTGACAGCTGAAATTCAGCCGAATACAAAAGTCAAGTTCGCGTTTTATCACAATCAGCAAAATTTTACGTAAGTAAATTCTGAGCAAAGTCTAAGTAAGCTATATAGATCTCAGTCTAAGTACCGACCCACAACCACAGCTAATAGATTAGGCGGTGTAGATATAACAGAGGAAGTAGTCATTTGTGTTGTCAACTACCAATGCTATTTCGAGATAGGCAACAATGATAAGTCGAAATTGTGTCCACAAAAAGTGATAATAAAATATTAAATTATATTAAAGAGGTACCACTCACTATTGTATATTAAATGACATTTATTTTATTTATTTAAGATGTACCAACAATACTCGTAACTCAACATTAACAATTGATTTACACTTACATACTAATTCTAGGTTGGTTATTCTAATTAGGTACCTACATTCAACATTTTAATTATGAAAAAAATAAGTAGCTTAGTAATAAATCTTAATTCTAGGAACTATACAATGTAAATAATTATAATGTAGTAAGTGTGAAATTACAAAAAATAAAAGTAAGAATTAATAAGTCATTAACAATCTAATACAAACTATTATCTACCGTGGTCGTTATTTTTTCTAAAACTTTATTTCTAAATGACTTAAACGTGTCGTGAAAAATGTCAACGTCAAAATGATCGTTGATATCATTGAATGTTGTAGGTATTCTATTTTAAGGACCGTATTGTTTCACATTCGTTCTAGAGTGATTATTTGAAAATATTTTATTAATCGGTTGTCTTGGTAAACATCTTGGAATGGAGAAATTTAAGTTAGATATTATGTTAGGTTTTAAGAATCCGTGTATAATTTTAGAAAGGCCGCAAAGATTCAGAAACTTCGTCTGTTTGAGAATCTTAAAATGATTTAATCTGTCACAGTAACGTGATCGATTTGAGAGGCATCTTTCAACATGTGCCTATAGTATTTATACATTAAAGTAAAGAGGATGTAAATACTACGTAATAAGAGGTGGGACTGCCTAAGTAAAAATTGAAATTTAGTTTAGTATGAAACGTGCAGTGATTTGACATAAGTCTGAAATAGTAGTTATTTTAGTATGGTGATTTGCCACGAAGTATAATCCGGCTAAGTTTGAAAGCGAACAGTTGCTTAAAACGTAGTGGATTTCGCCTATCTCCGTTTTTTACAAGATTATAGCCATCATCTGTCAATCTATCAATGACTGCACGTTTCATACAATCGAATGAATCGCATTTTTCTTAGAGAGTTTCACTGAGCTGCATTAAAGGTTATTTAATTTAAAAGGTAAAATATATTTTGTTTTTAAGGTTTCGAAACTGTAAAGAAAATGGCCTAATTGTGTTAGTGTGTGAAACCCATTTTATCAGGAAAACGTGGATTTTTTACGTTAAAATTTATACTTATTAATAACGTCTGCAGTAACTTGAGGCTGCAATCAAGGCTTCTTAATCTAACCAATCACAGTATATGGCCATTTAGGTCTGATATATTAATACTTTCAATTAATTATGAAACTTGGCAAGTAAGAAGGTCTCACAGGACAAGATAAGAAAAAAAATCCCAATGTCGTTAATTTTAAGTTAAAACTTTAAGCACTGAGCACTTTATGTTGTGGTCATTAAATGAGACTGAGCTGCCACACTTTCCCATGCAACGCTCATTCAGTATATAGTCAGCTCGAGTCGAATAAGGAAGCGGGAACAGTTAGAACAAAATTTATCAGTTGTTTAAGTAAAATTAAGCATGCTACGTTATCTTTTGTTACATTATATAATAGTACCTGGACGACCGAGCCTTGCTCGGATTTTTACGAAGGTACAAAACTTGAACAAAAAAAAACTAATAGGACATCTGGATTCGAACCGGGATCTTCTGCTTTCCGGATCACCCAATCTCCTATCTGAGCCATTGTATATAGTGACGAAATTTACCTTTGTATTCTAATGTTATTGTAGCATTTTCTCATTAAAACACGGACAAAACTACATTTTTTTAAATTGAAACTTAGCTAGATCGATTACTAAAACTCCCTGTATACTAAATTTCATTAATATCGTTGGAGCCGTTTCCGAGATTCAGATTATGTATTATATTTACTAGTAAGGTCCACTTACGTCTTAAATTTGAAAAATCGGTCCAGCCGTTAGGAGGAGTTCACTAACATACACATAAGCAGGATAATTATATTATATGGACGGAATTGAGAATCTACACCGAATTCACTAGAACACACAAAAAAATCATCAAAATCGGTCCAGTCGCTTAGGTGGTAGTTCAATTGTAAATCTAAACCATTATCGAATCCACCTGATGACACACACAAAGTTTCATTAAAATCGGTGCAGCCGTTTAGGAGGAGTTAGGTTACAACACACGCACAAAAGAAATATATATATAAAGATATCCAAGAATTGCTCGTTTAAAGATATAAGATATCGAAGTGGGAAACAATAACCTTATATTATAATCATGAGTTTAAGTCCAAAATTAACAAGACGCTTATGAAAGAAAGAAAGAAACATATAAAAAAACTACTTAAGTACTATGCACACGAAAAAGTAAAGCTTAATTAATAGGAAGTCATAAAACATATATTATATGACATTGACAGAAAACATGTTTTTCTTAAATGCCAACCTTATTTTATTTCCTTTTGTTAGGTTATATATACCTACAACAGTTTAGTGATAAAGTAAATTAAAACTCACTTGCAAGTGATAACAATATTATTTTTATACTTTTTATGAAGTAATTTATATTATTTAAACACGATTCATTTGGATCAGCACCTTACAAACTAATTTGTTTTGATGTTACAGCCATTGTAAAATACTGTATTTGATTGAAAAGAGTGGCCGTTGAGTTTCTGGTATATTCTTTTCACGAGCTCAAGTTTTTACGAACATATGATAATTTCAGTATATTAATAGAAATATTTCTAGTGACGTTTCAAAAGCGCTTAGTTTAAGCCTAATTGAATAAAGTTTATTTGACTTTGACTATACGCCCTTAAATGCTTACTCTGACTTTTATTTATCTATGTAACGTAATTTTAACTCTAAATAGAGCGATATCCAATTTATTTGCAAACTTATAAGGAACTATAGCAAAAAAAGTGTGTGCTTATGAATACACGCAAGAAGTTATACATATTTGGCCTAACGAAGCAAATATCATTAAAATATTGCAAAGATGGCTTTGACAATTAATTATCAAATAATTAATACGGCTGTATGGGCTTGAACCCCTTGCCTGTCCTTATAATGGACGAAGAAACAAAAAAAATAACGAATGACGCAAACGTCAGAATTTTTTGGATCCAACTTCACTCTGTTACATTGATGCGCGCGCATCTTAAAATTTCGCTCTCATAATTTTTTCATAACGCGCCTAAAGAAGTATAACTTAAATAATATTTATATAACTTTGGCCTATCTATATATACATATATATATATATATAAAGAAGGATCACCAAGACAATTTTCTTTGCGGTCAGCAATGTAGCAGACAGTACATGATATACACGATACGGACGATCTCCTTGAAACATTAGATACTTATAACGCAGTTAGGTACGCATTCAGAAGCAAAAGTAGAAACTGAAATATTTATAATTAGAACGCTCCAAATTTAAAAATATTTTGTACTTTTTAGTTCAGCTTGCTTTTAAAGAGATTTTTCGCATTTTAATTCGGATTTGTATTCGTTAGATTTGAAATGTTCCAATTCTGTGCTTCGATAAAACAACAGAACCACGACTTGTAAATAAACAGTAATTGTAGTCAGTTGTTTACATTATATCGTATTGCTCATCAATTAACTGTCACAGTAATTAGTTGAAAAATATTTATTTAGACATTTCGAATACTAATAAAGAATCTAATTATTTAACCTTAGATTAAGGATTGGTCTCCTCTGCGCTCCAAGTAGGTACCATACTATCTAAGAACAATAGCTTTTTTACATGCTTGTGTGCGTGGCATCTTAACACACAATGGCATCTTTCAAATTTTGTAACTTTCGCTTCGTGTTATTTTACATTGAAATTAATAAAATACAAAATACCTAAGTATTACCTAATACCCACGTAATACCTAAGTCCCTAAGGACTGATGATAAGTGATCCCAGTGTCTTTCCTATTCATTGTAGTATTATTTTCACAAAGTTTTACTACGCAATCCGGCAGTTTCAATTACTAGCAAAGTTTAACAGAACATGTGGCACGTCAACGTCACACATTGTTCGAGACTGGCTCGAGTACGACCACTTGGGCGGAGTATTAGGTGCCGCACTTTGCGACTTATTTATCAAGACCGAGTCTAAACCGCTGGGGCTACAAATTCCCTTGTAGCGAGCGCAAGTGATCAATAGAACGGTAGTTTTTAAAGTTTTCAACCCAAAGGTGAATTGTTATAAGAAAATCCGTTACACAAAATTACATATACCTGCTTTTCATTTGAAAAATTAAACACGAAAAACAGATTTTTTTAAACTCTACCCCTGAGGGGGTGAATTTGGTGTTAATATTTTATTCAGAGACGTGAAACGTGTTTCCTTCTAGCTAGGTAGTTACATTTTTTGCTACAATAATAAATTCATGCACTATTTTCTCTGTTAAATTTTAATTATAATTTAGGGTCTAATTGCAACAAGAAGGCAAGCTCGTTAATTTCCTTTACTTAATAATTTACTTTAATATTACACAGACATATTAATAAAATTTTCCAATATCCAGTAATAATGGAAAATAGAAGTATATTATACGCATATTTTATCTACTTAATATAAATTAAACTAGGTTTACTTTGATTTCCGCAATTAGTTGTCTAGTCGACCAATTTGAAAGTCGCAACATTGGAATTTCAACCCTCAAGGTCCGGGTATTTAGATGCAGATTACTAAAATTGTAATTACCGACAAAAACAATACTTTATTACTTTTTGTTCAAAATCATGTAATAAAGATAAAATTATCGAATAAGTCAGCCGTAAAGTTCAAATGCCAAACAATAGTAGATATGGTTTAGCGATAAGATAAATAATAATATTTTAAAAACACCAAGAAAAATACCATAAAGATATAAATGACTAGAATAGACAAAAAATATGTACTTACAATTATATTCACATACACTTATAACACGGTCTATCGAACTTATCTAGTTAAAGGACACATTATTTTTGTTTCGTTGCGAAACATGGCCGACGCGCCCGGTGCTTTGGCAATCTAGTGTTCAACTGAGTAATGGGTATGAATAATGTCGCGTGCTTTGAATATTTCTATTTTCTTATACTGATCATATCATTTAGTAATATTATGTGAATACATTATGCATTCATTATGAAATTCTCTAGTGTTTAAATTGAATGTTTTGTTAATTTAAGTAGCAGTCGCTTTTAGTTTCATTGTCATTACAGTATTAAAATATAATAATTCTTTATTTTCTTTCATCATCACTAGCAGTGATAACAGCGCTAGAAATCAGCTGTTATTGATGTTTATTTATGTTCTTCTCAATTTTGAGGCATTTCTTTTCCAAATTAGTACTTGATATATATGGGAAAAATCTTCCAGATTTTAAATTAAGATATTAAAATTGGCTTAATCATCATCATCATAAATCCTTTATTTTGCTAGAAAACATGTTACAATGGGTGTAAATAGTTTTAAGGTATCAATTTTTTCGGCCATTTCTGGCATGTAAAATTATTAGTAAATATTAATTCTTTTTCGTTTCATTACAAAATTCTACTTGCAATTGATTTAACAATAATAAATTCTATATTTTAATCACTTTGGTCAATTTAAATTATTATTAGATGACATTATTTAAAGACTAGAATTAATATTTATTTAAAGTCAATTTAATTTAATCTAATGTGTCTACATTTCATTTATGGAATAAAAACATTTATCTACAAGCCACGTAAAAAGATTCTTCTTAAATCATTGGACGGGTAATACGCGTAAGCTAGGAGGGAGCTTACTAAATATTTTTATACCCATGACATAGCTACATTTTCCGTAGGATACATTATGATATCTGTGTGCAATCACCAGTCTTACAACGTTTCTTGTAATACTTGGATAAATATCTCTTGCTTTTGTAAATGAATGGTCATGTTGTTTGACAAAGATACATATTTCGTATATATACACAGGGAAATGGAAGAATACGTAATTCTTTAAACAGTGGTTCACACGAATCTAAGTAAAAAGCTCCTGTAATAGATCTCAAGCATCTCTTTTGGGCTATGAAAGCTCTATTAGCCGCGCTAGAGTTTCCCCACAAGATGAGTCCATATCGAAGTACTGATGCGACATAACAATGATAAGCTGCCAGGACTGTATTTGGTAAAGCCGTTTTACGTAATCTACGTAACACATAAACATATCTATGAATTTTATGCGTTACTAGAGCGGTTATTTAAACTTAATTGCATAAATAAGGTTTTTTTAATATGAACTTGAAGATTATTATCCTCTAGGCAATTTACTACGGTATTAATTTAACTTTCATAAATATTAATCTCATATTTATTATAAACATAAGCTGGACAAAGGGCTCCCCAAAAGATTTCCACGTCGATCGGTCCTGCACTGCCCTCATCCAACGTATTCCGGCTATATTGACCAGAATGCCGGTCCATATTATTGGGGGGCCTACCAACACAGCGTCTTCCGGTACGTGGTCGCCATTCGAGGACTTTACTTTTTATTTTCTTTGCTAAAATATAATCCTTTGTAGTCAAAATTGAGAAGATTAACTACAAACAAAATCAGGCCAATATGAACTCTTGAACTTTACTTAAGATTCAATATAATTGCAACTGAAATATAACCGTGCCTCCAGATTTTTTAAGCGGCAAAACGCCCTTGCGAAATCGAAGCACGTCGTCAAAATCGGCGAGCAGCTTTCCAGTTACCCGACCGGAACACGCAAGTTCTAGTTGTTGTCGAAATCTGCTGAGACGACTGATTGAAGTTACCAAAACTTCAATCAGCCGTCTCCGCCGTCGTTGCACATGAGGAATGACACCCTGGCCCATACGGCAAAGAGAAAGACGATCTACTTTGCGCTCTTTTTGCCTCCAGCTCGACTCTTGACACAAAACGTAAAAACACCGCCAACCGGCACGCGGTGTCAGAGCTCTATGCCTGAAGAAAATTCAAGAAGAAAGTTCAGACAGAAAACGCGAGCTCTGATTTCGTTCGACGTCAGGGAGTCGAGCGGCCCGTATGGCATTTCTCCAATCGTGCTAAGAACGTATGCCCCTGAGTTAACGCCGGTGCTAACGCGTTTATTCCGGCACTCATATACAAAAGGCGTAGTCCCTGACTCATGGAAGTCAGCCCTTGACAATCCAATCCAAAAAAAAGGTGACAGTTCGGATCCGGTAAACTACAGGCCTATAACTATTACCTCCCTGCTCTCCAAAATCATGGAAAGCATAATTAACCGCCAGCTCTTGGTATACCTAGAGGGTCACCAGTTGATCAACGACCGACAGTACTGCTTTTGCCACGGTCGATCGGCAGGTGATGTTCTGGTATACCTTACACAGATGGGCGGCGGCTTTCGAAAGCAAGGGGGAAGGCCTGGCAGTTAGCCTGGATATAGCGAAGGCCATTGATAGTAAATGGCACAAGGCGCTCCTCTCAAAACTTCCATCGTTTAGGCTTCCCCAGAGCTTATGCAAGTGGACCTCCAGCTTCTCACTGGGTACAGCATTCAGGTCGATATCGACGGCCATTGCTCAAATCCCAAGCCCGTGAACGCTGGAGTGCCCCAATGCTGCGTGCTATCTCCCACACTGTTACTTCTGCATATCAATTATATGTTGGCCACCTCCAACATACATTGCTATGCAGACTACAGCACGGGCGATGCGATATACACGGGCCACGCAGATCGCTCTCGGGAAATCGTCGACTGGGAGAAACTTGTGTCTTCTATCGAGTCCTCTCTTGAGAAGATCGCGGAATCGGGTAAATTGAACCTTGTCTTATGTAACCCACAGAAGACTAAAGTTTGCGCTTTTACCACTAAAGAAACCCCATTTGTCGTATCACCGCTCTTCGACAACACTTCCCTTACAGCCTCGCCGTGGCCATCTGGAGGGCAAAGCCAAATTGGCTTCGAAGAAGCTGGGCGTCATCAATAGAGCACGGCAATACTTCAAGCCGGCCCATATTCTAGCACTCTACAAAGCGCAGGTCCGGCCACACATGCAGTATTGCTGTCATCTCTGCTCTGGCGCACCTCAGTATCAGCTCGATCCATTTGACCGCGTGCAACGCAGAGCAGCTCGAATTGTCGGGGACACAGTGCTCTGTGAACGGCTGGATCACTTGGCGTTGCGTAGAGACGTCGTTTCATTGTGTGTCTTCTACCGCATTTATCACGGGGAGTGTTCCGAAGAGCTGTTCAACCTGATTCCTGCCGCCGAATTCCACCTTCGCACGACACACCACAAATTAGGATATCATCCCCACCATCTGGATGTGTAGCGGTCCTCCACAGTGCGGTTTTCAAGGAGCTTTCTTCCACGTACTACAAAGCTGTGGAATGAGCTTCCTTGTGCGGTGTTTCCGGGACGATACGACATGGGTACCTTCAAAAAAAGCGCGTACACCTTTGTTAAAGGCCGGCAACGCTGATTGTGATTACTCTGGTGTTGCAAGAGAATGTGGGCGGCAGTGATCCTGTTCCATTAAAAAGAAAAAGTTCGCTGTATTTCAATTTTTTAATTTTTGACTTAATGTTTTGAGTGAGTACCCAAATGTTTGCAACTATCGTTTAGTATTTTAGACAACCTGGAAATTGCTAAGTTATTGCTGAGAACAATTTATCGAAAAGGTCTTTGGAGAGGTATTATTGTTTTGCGTGGATATCGAGAGTGGACATTAAATTTAATCTTAGATACTAAATCTGGATTATCATAGATATTGTAAACACTTTTATATAGAAACATCAAATTCGACAAATCTCTTCTTTGGATCAAGCTATGTATATTAAAATATGTTAGCCTTTCTTTGTTTATATATAAACGCCTGTTCAGCTTAAAATCAAAATAAATGCTGGTATAGTTTGATAATGGCAAAAGGAAAAGATGCCGACCACAGAAAAGGTGTGACGTTAGACAAGTGACAGGAGTCACATGGAACAGAGTGGCTCAAGAAAGAAAGGAATGGAAAAGGTTGGAGGAGGCCTTTTTGCCGACTGGCAAACAGATCTGGGAAAGATAGCCAAGCAACAAATATTAGTTTAAATTTATTCAGATCTATTAAGTTTAAGATTTTAATGCTAGTCCATTACATAAGTTTAAAAATTCATTGTACTAAGAGATCTGAATAAAAGGCTACATTATTATTTATTTTTATACATAGTTTGATAAATACATGCGAAAGTTATGTCTATATTATATAGGTAAGGGGATGAGGTAAGCAAATTGAACAGACATTATTAAAAAAATGTTAAACTTACCATTAACCATATTCTAATATTACTTGAAAAACAGAAGGCATTATACGTAAATATATAATATCATATTATCACAATATTACGACGGTGATAGATTGGAGCGAATTGATTAAAAAATGTTGTGGTATTGTTATGAGTTGGTAATGAATTTTTCGATAAAATATATTTATTTGTTATTGAGGCTAACAATAAAGTTTATTATATAGTATACTATTTACTTTATGTATACTTTTTAAAGGGTAAAAACGCGTGTTATTGTAGTTTTTGCATAAAAGCATTTTTTCAGGAGGACTGAACTGCCGTGTGATATAAAATTTTTAACTTCCTGTGTCCAACAAAGCTAGGTGAGTATGACATAAGCCTTGGGAATTATTTAATTTTACTACAGTGGTAGCTAAACCTGGCCCAGGTTGAGAGAATTGTCGGGGACCCAGTCCTCTGTAAACGGCTGGATCACTTGGCATTGCGTAGACATTGCTTCATTATGTGTGTTCTAACGCATTTATCACGGGGAGTGTTCCGAAGAGCTGTTTCACCTGATTCCTGGATTCCGGAGCTGGTGTCTGAACCTCTAGATTTCAGGATCAGAATTTTGTAAAACATTACACAATAGTACTACGTCTAGAAATGCATTAAAATAACATTATTTATAAGCAAAAATTTGTGTTGTATAGTGTGGAGGAAGTTTTCAAAAGAAATTAAAATATAATTATGTAAGTAGGAATATGATTTAAGAACATAATCTATGAAATGAATGAATAGTAGATTGTTAACCAAGGGTTGAAAGAATCCCGAGGTATTTAGACGCCCGAGCACATCGAGGGCGGCTATAGTCCGAGTAGGAATTGATTCTTTCGACCTGTTTTAAACACGCTTTTTTTCATTTCAAATATGAGGAAAATAAAACATGTTGTTTATATAAACTATTTATTGATAATATATAATAATATTAGTAGTTAGTAACTATTTAATATGAATTGTCAAATTAGGATATTTTACGTCGACTTTTTAAATTTTAAATATGGAACTCACCGCGTAATTGTTGCGGCTTATCGCTCAAAGAAGTTTGCGCTAAGTTCACACTGGCTGTTTGGAAAGTCACATGGCCGCAGATTTTTTTTAAATTAGTTTTTTTTTTACATAAAACTCTTCACAGCTGACAGCAGTTCTATTTTCATTCCGGCCCTTAGGTGGGAAGTAATTTGTATGAGTTTTTCCCTCTCTATGGAGGGAAGCAGCATTTTCCACCCAATAATCAGATCAAGACAACATTACTTTCCGAGTATGTGAAATGAAAAATATATTTCGTATCTGGGTTTGTTTAAGGTAGAGGCCATTCAGTATTTGACATATTTATTCTGAATATTACTCAAGATGGAACCCACTTACTGGTACAAATTATAACATACATACAAACTATATTTGCTGATGTGAATTATAGAAAATTCCCGACGGTAATAAGTTTTATATTAAGTAATTTTGTTTATTTCTTATTAATTAATTACTACTCTACTTTACTTACCAGTGTAACCTTTGCACAGGATGCCGGCTAGATTATGGGTACACAACGGCGCTTATTTCTGCCGTGAAGCAGTAATGTGTAAGCATTATAGTGTTTCGGTCTGAAGGGCGCCGTAGCTAGTGAAATTACTGAGTAAATGAGACTTAACATCTTATATCTCAAGGTCACAAGCGCAATTGTGGTGCGGCTCAGAATTATTGAGTTTTTCAAGAATCCTGAGCGGCACTCGCTGCCATCAATCATCAATCCATCGCTCCTGCACGTATCGTCCATCAATATCATAAAAAAAAAATTGTTTTATACGAACGAATATTAAGCTTTTATTTAATTTTCATAGTTAGGATAGAGATTAAAAATAATCACATCACATCGAAAGGTCTTTTTTTTCTCTGAAATTCACAGACTATTCACTCGAATCATTTAATTCATCATCTATATTGCAAACTTATTATGTATATTTTGGTAGCTATTGCCCGCGAATCGCGCTTCATCGGACAAAGAGAAATGCCACATTATATTATGTGAAGGAAGTGGAACATCTCAATAGAGATTCAATTCAAGTACTCCAATCTTGTCGCCATTATCCAATTCCTATTGTTGCACAATGTTTCAACGTCTTCAATCTTGCTTCAATTTCTCAATCGGTCGAGTCGTGGTCGCTAAGATGATGTTATATAGGCGCCATTGGTCTCTTTAGTTTTGGGTCTCACTGTCTCCCGCGTTATGCTCCTCCACTTTCTTGTAGCATTGCGGGAGCGCTCCACCACAGGTGTCTGGGTCACTGTTTTGATTAGATCCGTCCATCGTGTGGGTGAGCATCCTCTCGCTCTTTTCCCCTCCACTTGGCCCTACACTATCAACAGCTCAATCGATCCTTCATGACTTCTCTAGTCACTACTGTGACTAAAGAACTTCAGAATTCGTAGTTGCACAGTCGACGATAGCCTTTCTTTTATCTTCAGTACTTTTTAGATGGAATTCTTGGTTCGGAAAGCCGTCAAAGGGATCTTCAGTAGTCGCCTCCAACACCACATCTCTAAGGCATCAATTTTGCGGCAGTTTTGCAGTCTAGGGGACGAGTTTTCAGCTCCGTAGAGGAAGATTGGAAACACAAAGCACCACATAAGTCGAACCTTGGTGGTTTTGGTAATCCTTTCTGTCCTTCCAGATCTTATTGAGCTTCTTTACCACAGACCTGGTTATAGCACATTGCCTTCGGATTACCAGCTCACGAGCCCCGGTATTGGAGATAGTAGAACCAAGATGGTTGGCACCACCTCACAGTTGGCAATGTGTTTAAATTCCACTCTGTTGTTATTTTGGCGGTCTACTATCATCATCATGGTTTTAACTCTATTGATGGCCAGTCCGAATTCAAAGCTAGTTATCTCCAAACGTGTAAGTAGTTCTTCATGCTTGCTTCAATAGTAAGAGGCAATCCAGAAAAGTGACGATAGCAAATTACGGGGCTAAAAGTTTGGTGTTGTATCTGAATGCCTATTAGCTAAATCCAAAGTTCAATGATACAATTCGATAGCCAATAATAATCAATTAAATCAAAAGAGCGAGTGTGGATTGTGAATTATTGCGCCCGGTGGTTTGGGAACACATCCATTTTGAGATATTTTCGCTGCCTCAAATAATTTCCGTTTAAAATACATTTTGACACTCCTTTATATATCATTCGTCAGCTCTCGTCGAGATCTATCGATTGGGTATATAAATATTAATGTGACATATTTACAAAGACAATGTTGGGTTTTAGAGGATATAAATAATGCTTGGCGGATTATCCTTCTGAAATCGGCAAGAAGTGCCCCCACGCCGCGGTATGTCTTAGATCGCCGTGATTTTGACAGGCGCGCAGCGGTCTGTCAATACGTATTATTTTAAGCCTATTAATAGATTGTTTGTAATTAGTTTGATTTGAGTGAATGTATCAGAAAGCTATTGAAACAAGCTTAGGACCATGCAAAATAAACCATCTTATAAACATAATAAGAACTTTGTCAGGGTGTAGTGTATCGTATGGCACTTTCAATTTTAGTGTATCTGAAAAATCTAGTGCCCTTCTTGGGCACTTGGCTACTGCCGGTTTCGGAGGTTATACTCGTCAAATAACTTAATCAACATATAGAGATCGTATGCACTGGCAAAGGGATTCTCAAAAGTAACGTGATATTTCAAATACAACATATTAAAAAATGAAGCGGCCCTGGAAACAGAATTAAAGATGTCAGTGCATCTCTGGCCTGGGAAAATTTATATTCTGCGCTTTTTTTTGATCCCAACGAAACCTTTATCAGACATATGGGTGAATCTGTATGGTAATTTGCGTGTAATTCTAGTATCATTGATTTCATCATAAGTTTGTTACATATATCAGTAACCTATACCTACCTGTTCTACCATACCTGGTTATGATATTGCTTTTGAAAACAAAATATCGCATGTGCATGTATTCACCTGGACACAAGGCCGTGTCAATGACGAATCGCGAATCCCCAACGATGACGCTTCATGACTAAGGGACGGCAAGAAAACTTTAGGTAAAACTAAAAAGATATCAACGAAGGATCTCCACGGCGATCAGTCCTGTGTTGCCCTCATCCAAGGTATTCCAGCGATCTTGACCAGATCGTCGCTCCATCTTGTGGGGAGGACCCCATCATTGATAGGATCAACACTGCCTCTTCCGGTTTGTGGTCGCCATTCGAGGACTTTACTGCCCCACTGGCCAACTGTCTTTCGAACTATGTGCCGTACCCACTGCCACTCCAATTTCGCAATAGTTTGGGCTATTTCAGTGACTTTGGTTCTCCTACGGAGAATCTTCGCCAGAAGTTGACGATTGAATGATTCATGATCAACGATCGACATCGTGAATGCTCTGCTGTGGCTCCGCCGTGCCGTATAATTGGCCTTGAACTAATTGGATTTGGATCAGAGATCGGACTCTGATCGGACATAATGCGAAGCTTCTCTTAGTCTATGCAAATGGGAGTAGGAGTGAAAGGCACCTTTGCACAGGAAGCCGGCTACATTATGGGTACCACAATGGCGCCTATTTCTATCTTGAAACAGTAATGTGTAAGCATTAATGTGTTTCGGTCTGAAGGGCGCCGTAGCTAGAGTATTTACTGGGCAAATGAGACATAACACGTTATATCTCAAGGTGACGAGCGCAGCTGTAGTGTCACTCAAAATTTTCGGGTTTTTCAAGAATCCTGAGCGGCACTGCATTGTAATGGGCAGGGCCGTATCAATTACCGTCACTTGAACGTTCTGCTCGTCTTGTCCGATATTGTCATAAAAAAGTGACGAGACTCAGACGAATCTTCGTATGAAGAAAAACGAAAGATAAAAGATTATAATATGAAATCTATAATGAATCTGATCTAATAAAAAAACTTAATTAAAGTCACTTGATTTAAAATAACAGTTATTTCGATACAAAAACATGTTGGTGCTTATTTCTAAGTCATAGACAAATAAATATCTTCCGGTTCATGGGTGTAAATAGATCGATACAGGAAATAACAAAATATATTCCTTAGCATACGTCACTGTTTCAATAACTCTTGTGAGAGTGAAACCATACCTTGGTAGTAGTTCCCATTAAATGAATCACTCACTATAAACAATATATATAAATTCTTTCAGTTAACATTATGTGTTTTGGCGCGCAATCAGGTATTTTTACAAATTATATTCGCAATGACGTCTAGAAAAATGTATCTCGAGGATATATTAGGACATAAAAATTGCAATTGTTATCAACAAACTAAAAAAAAACAAGTTTTTCGTTAATATTTCAAAAATTATCATTATTTAGTTTATTTATTTATTGTATTCAAATATTTTTATTTTGTTAAAAATATTTATTTTTATTTATTTAGCAAGAGAGTATGGGCGGCGGTGATCACTTAACAACAGGTGACCCGTACGCTCGTTTGTTTGTTGTTGTTTGTTTTTATGGAATAGGAGGCTATTCCATGAAAAAAATAGGAAATTTTGAAATTAGGACTTTTATCAAAAATAATAACGATTTTGTACTTGTTGCTTTGCCTATTGGCCGTCTTGAGAGAGTCCAAGGTGTAAAGTAAAGTAGAAGCTCTTAATCATTTAACTCAGTAATATATAACAGTAAACAATGATTCCTAATGAATTCGCCACAACTAAAAATTTTTATTTTATCTCCAACACAATCACAATGGTGGAATGTCTATAATTTAAATATTTGCACACAAAATATGCCTAAATTAAAAACTCTATATTCATTGACAATAAACAACTAGTAATCTCCCATTAAAAGATCGTCAAAAAATGTCCTAGCGGTGTTGTATATACATATACATTAACAGCTTATACAGATAAAATTAAAACATCCATTCAAATTAACACTTTATTTCGTAGCAGTAATGCTCAAAGTCTATTGTATACGCTTATTAGAAACTAGGATGCGAACACGAGGGAAGAACACTTTGTTTAAAAACGTCAAGTTAGCTACACATTTTTTTTAATTTAAAGGGGCACTTACCTGATATACCACACTCCATCCTTGTTAAGTTTGTATGTAAATGCTGTTATTTGTACAGTGAAGAATTTGTCATTGCGTGGCGTTGTATTTAAAGCACGGTCGAAACACAATAGAACGAAAACTTTGCCTAATACACGCGTGGGTAGAGTTTTGCTTTTGACAATTTGTGAACGTGATTTTGGGTCTAGTTCTTTATAGTACATAAATATCTAAAAAAACATGTATTGTTTCATTATCATGTCTCGTAACCTACCAACGGCAACCAGTAAGCATTCTTGCGACCGCTTACTTCAGTTGGTTGACTGAATTGTTTACATTGCGAATTGCAGAGATTGTATTTTGTAGCGTATCTAAGTACGTTGGGTCTGAAACCATTGTAATAGTTGATATCTGTACATTACTTTACAGATTTCGTTTATTTTATTTGACTATTTGACTTTTAAGGCAATCAATGTTCAACGAACGATGCTACCCGTTAATGATGAAAATGGGAATGGAGCGACCGCCCTCAGGCTATTAAATGAAAAGTTTAATTGTAGGTACCATATTACATTGAAACCATATAATTTTAAGTTTCTTGCGTTCTTTCTTCTCAGGTGTGAGGCATACTTTACGAATGGGTGGTAGTTTTTGACATTCTTATTCGTATTTTATCGCATATTCGTTATTAGCCCCTTTTGTACTATTTAAATTCTTTAGTGCAAGTAAAGCTGAGTGCAGAGTTTGACAGCACTATTAAAGATCAGCCAATCTATTCACAAAATATTTACCTACTTAGTAACTTTTTTACCACAACTTCTTGTACTATTATATATTCTTTGGCTCCGCGGGCTTAGAAAGACAAACCGAGATCCTGATAACGTCATAGCGACGTTTCGTTCAGATATACAGTTCAAAAATCACAAATCAAAATTTCCGTTTACATACTGCCTTCTCCCTGCCGTTTTACAGCAAGCAAAGGAGTGACACGAGCAAGCTTTGCACGGCTCCGATCCGTATGGCAATCACGAACACTGACACGGAGAGTTAAACTCAAAATATTCCCGTCCAACGTGAAGACAGCATTGATGACTGATATAACTGGTGTCAGACGTGGAAGGTCACCAAGCCAATCTCTCATCAATTTCAGGTTTTTGTAAAACGATGCCTTCGAAATATCCACGGTATTCACTGGCCCGACAAAATTTCTAACGATCATCTTTGGCAACGCTGTCGAGAAGTCCCAATCGACCAGATAAAGCGCCGCAAATGGCAAATCCCAACCAAATACCGAGGCAAGCCCTAGACTGGAACTCTCAAGAAAAACGCAAACTCAGCCGTTCAAAGCAAACCTGGCGGCAGACTGTCACTGACGAAGCGAAAGACATCGAAAAGACCTGGAGTGAAGTTAAGAGAGATGTTCAGGACTGATCACGATGGAGATGCACTGTGGATATCCTCTGCCTCAGCTAGGGATACAGGAACTTAAGTCAAGTAAGTCAAAGGGGTGATTTGATTAAAACTATACCCGTATATACTGTATTGATTTCCTCTAACTCTACGCTTTACGTATGGGATAACTCATTCACGATTAGTGCGGATTTTTGTCTATGCTAACATCACGGCGAATAAAATTTTGAGCGTTGAACTATCACTATCTATTCATCTTCCATCTCTCTCACGTAACGGCAGACACATATTGTATATTGGCAGCAAGCAATAAAGTCATTGTTCAATTATTCCTGGCCTACATCCGGAGTTCATTCACGAAAATAACCGAAATAATCTGGTCAATAAAACACCATAATTTTACGAACACTCAACTCACAAGAGCTCCCAACCACCAGACCTCGCATTCCGGTACTAAATAAATATACATTCACTTGAAAAATAACTTAATTATAAATAACTGTGCACACGCACAACAGTTATTCAACGTATGGCATCCGATCCGATTTACTTATGTACCTTTACCAAAAGCAGTTTTACTACATATATATTTGTTTCCACATATATTATAATGTGGAAACAAATTATAATTTATAAACATTAATTGTAATCTTAGCCCACAGTTTGTATTATTTCGCAACGAAATATTGAAATAGTATGATTAGGTACTTTTCCTTATTTCAGAATAAGAAATACCTTATATAATATAGGTATTTACCTAAAGTATTAAAACACAAATAAAACTTGAAAAACAAAATCTTATGAACGATGCGGGACTCGAACCCACGACCTCGGAACTGAGCTTACTGTTGGAGTGACGTATCGTTATAAAATCTTGTATGCTTTGTTCAACTCTCAGGTTGTGGCTTCATCTACAGGACCCACTTAACAGTTGCTCAACCCCAATATTTGCTTATTAGGAAATTGAGTTGAGATGTCGCTCTTGTAAATCTAAACAATTTGTTATGTTTTTAAAGTGATAACCCTCACTTCTAGGATTAATACACAAATAAAATTTGAAAAATAAAATCTTATGAACGATGCGGAACTCGAACCCACGACCTCCGGCGTTCCGTGCCGGTGTTCTAACCAACTGAGCTAACCGCTCGAGTGACGCTCGTTATAAAATCTTGTATGTTCAACTCTCAGGTTGTGGCTTCATCTACAGGATCTACTTTACAGTTGATAACCTGGTCATGTTGTTCCTGTTAAAGTATTGAATGTCCTCGAAGAATAGCCTAGGTCGTAAGCATCACCATGAATAGTAGAAGCACCGATCACTGATGCAGCATAAGAAAGATCTGAAGTAACATAAGAAACGATGATTTTCGTGTGATTAGAAAAAACATGAAGACTATTTTTGTAGAGAATTTTGAGATCTACAACTTTGTTTTGAGGTTTTATTTGATAAAAATTACCGTTTTCGAGAAAAATCCAAAAAACCTCAAATTATGACCTTTGACCCCGAATGACTTTTGTACCACCGGCTCTCCGGCAATTTTTGTTATTTCAAATGTCTGTATACCGGGCTATGAGTGCAAATGAAAAATATATGGAACCACTTAGACATAGACCACATAAGATACTATGATGATGCGGTAATTCTGGTTTGTACATAAAATAAACTTTAAAAGTCTCAATATGTAGTATGAAACAACAGACTGCGGTAGTATCAACAAATGTTTCTGTTTTATTTCTCAAACCGCCGTTTTAATTCGACAATGATTTATTTAATTGCTCTGTTACTTTGCTTGTTTTTTATATTGAGTGTATCGTCATTTTCAAACGTTGAGAACATAAACAAATCGTAATTTATTAAAGTTACTTAACATGTTAATGTTAATTGGTTTGAAAAGTGTTGAAATAAAATACTGTTTTGTAGGTATTATCTTAGTGGTCCTTTACATGCCCCATTTGCTCGCCGATCGTGTAGAGTATTTAAGGACATCTATAAGTTTTTTATCAGTAAAATTTTATAAATTTTTCATTTTGCCATGTAAATGATCTCGACTCTTTTGTCCTTAGTTTTAAACCCTACAATTTTTTTTTTCAAAAAAAATCAATGTTATCATTATGTGTGTCTGTCTGTATTACTTTTTTGTTGATATTTTTCTTTATGTTAATACTAGTACCTACATGTACCGTTCCTTTAAAATCCGATCCGTTTAAAATCCGACAAGTTTCGTTCCCATTCAGTTTTCAAAATGTTATCACAATTAATTAATTTTTGAAGGAGGCGAGAACAAAACAGTCCTTAAGACGAAGAGTAAGCAGAAAACACGGAAACATGGTGTTTTTAGAAAAGTTTTGTGGTGAAAGTATAGCATTTCGAGCTATGAACACTACTTAATCCTGTTACACATATCCTTAAGTCTTGTTTGTAGGTTGCTTATGTTGCTGTTGATTATAGTTAACACTCCCGAGCCTTTTTGAACTACCACTTTTCTTTGCAGTTAAACAAGTTTTTTGGCATGGCAGGACGTATTTTTTTAGTACTACTCTCAGAAAAGTTATTCTTATACCTCGTACTTTTTTGTGTAGGTACATTTATTTAGATTAGTAGTAAATAACGAGGATTGTAAACAAATAAACTGTTTTCCACACAAGAATTTTGAAAATATTGGCTTTGTTACATAGATGGCAAGCCGGCAGCCGTGAACTCATATCGCTCAAGGTCGCTAGCATTTAGTGTCGCCTTAAGCGCACGAATTATGTCTCGCCCGCAGTAAGCTCTCTGAGTAAGACCGCAAAAGTATGTTGTACCAAGCAAACTACAAACTAAGAGTACATACGTTCTTTGTAGGGGTCGTAAATTTCACCTTCAAATTTCAGGATCTATAATCCTAATACAATATGAGGGGTCGGAGTTCACGACGTGCACTACCACAGCCGAGGTGTTTCGAAATATTAAATCACAATAATGTAAGATCGTAAATTGCGTTTACCACGCCATTTTAGATCATCTCATTTCGATGTGTCAGGTACTGCACGGAGCATTTTTTTGGTTGTTTGGTCAGGACTGTCTCACTCCCCGTGTAGGTATCGAAATCGTAAGGTGCGGCGGCTTTTCCACAGGTCTGCCTCACTCACGAGCAAGCAGTGATGCACCCGCGAGCTTTATTGCCACCACTTTACCAGATATGACCGATACTTAAAGAATGGAGAAACAAAAATAAAACAAATAATATTAAAGGTAATTTGCGAATAAATTTTAAATTTTTTTAGCTCCCTAAGGACGCTAAAACAATCTTATTTAAAGTGATTTTCTTTAATAATGAAAAGGAGGACAAACGAGCGTACGGGTTACCTGGTGTTAAGTGATCACCGACGCCCACATTCTCTTGCAACACCAGAGGGATCACAGGAGCGTTGCCAGCCTCTTAGGAAGGTGTACGAGCTTTTATTGAAGGTACATCGAATCGTTCCGGAAACACTGCACAAGGAAGCTCATTCCAAAGCTTTGTAGTACGAGGAAGAAAGCTCTTTGAAATCCGATCTGTGGAGGACCACCACACATCCAGATGGTGGGGATGATATCCTAACTTGTGGCATTTCGTGCGAAGGTGGAATGCGGTGGCAGGAATCAGGTTAAACAGCTCTTCGGAACTCTCCCCGTGATAAATACGGTAGAAGACACACAATGAAGCGACGTCTCTGCACAACGCCAAGTGATAAAGCCGTTCTCAGAGCACTAGGTCCCCGACAATTCGAGCTGCTCTGCGTTGCACGCGGCCAAATGGATCGAGCTGATGCTGGGGTGCACCAGACCAGAGATGACAGCAATATTCCATGTGTTGCCGGACCTGCGCTTTATAGAGCGCTAGAATGTGGGCCGGCTTGAAGTATTACCGTGCTTTATTAACTTCTTCGAAGCCACTTTGGCTTTGTTCTCCAGATGTCCACGGAATTGGCAATCGCTCGAGATTTCGATACCCAGTATTCAGATACTAGGCAAGGCTTTAAGGGAAGTGTTTTTGAAGAGCGGTGATACGACAAATGGGGTTTTTTTTGTGGTAAACGCGCAAACTTGTGTCTTCTGGGGGTTAAATTGGACAAGGTAAAATTTACCCCATTCCGCGACCTTCTCAAGCGAAGACTCGATAGAAGACACAAGTTTCTCCGGGCACTGGTCGACGATTTCCCGAGACAGACCTGCATGGCCCGTGTACACGGCATCACCAGTGCTGTCATCTGCATAGCAATGTATGTTGGATGTGTTCAACATATTATCATTGATATGCAGAAGAAACAGCGTGGGAGATAGCAGACAGCCTTGGGGCACTTCAGCGTTGACAATCCGAAATAAATGATTATTATTATTATAGAGCTCTGACACCGCGGGATGGTCGACAGTGTTTTTCCGTTGTCGTCAAGAGTCGAGTTATAGGCAAAAAGAGCGCACAGAATATCGGCTTTCACTTTTGCCGTATGGGCCAGGGTGTCATTCCTCATATGCAACTGCGGCAGGGACGGGTGGTTGAAGTTATCAAGAGCAGCTTTCGACAACGACCAGAACTTGCGTGTTCCAGTCGGGTAACTGAAAGTTGCTCGCCGATTTTGACAACGTGCTTCGATTTCGCACGGACGATTAGCCGCTTATAGAATCTGGAGACACGGTTATTACCTCTCATTGATTTAATTATTATTATAATAAAATTATCATTCATGATAGCTACCTAGTTATTACCTATATACTAAGTAGGTTTGACTAAGTCGTGGTCTTCCAACACATACACTAGGTACTATCTGCAACTAATGTAGGTTTGACAACGACATAATATTGATTTAAAATTACGAGTACATATCTATTTATATTATAGAAAAACTGAGCTATTTTTATTAGATGCCCTTATACTAGGCGTGTACAGTTTAAGGTTAAGAAGTCAAACCTAATGTCGTTGCCTTCTAGATAAATAAAAATGTAGGTTAGTATCGCTGTGCGATCTGAATTACAAATTATTGTATGATCGCAAGTGAAGTGAGACTTCCGTGCTTCTTTAATATATTCTTTGGTTTGGTTGTATGGGTTTATCTATATAACAAGTCTATAAATTGATTGAGACTATTATACCGACCTACCTATTTCTTGAATCTCTTTGAACTGGACTTGTGTTTTATGAACACCGGTTGGGTAGTTTGGGCGTAAAAGAAAATAAAATCATTTTCACATTATAATATGATTTAGGATATTATTATTATTGGTTAGGTATATTATATGTATGAAAATGAAATACAACTATTGGTACCGACATTTTCAAATATTGTCTGATAGATAAAAGTTATACATATTGTGTGAACAGTAAATAAGACAGCAAACAAGGATAAAAAGATATTTATTATTTACTGATAAGACATAGTAAGTGCTACTTATAATTATTTGTGTACTTTCATTTACTGTAAATACATACGGCTAATCTCTGCAACGTATTGTAAATATTTATTTGACATTAACAAGACAATAATATTTATGATTTTCTTTTAGTTCTTTTAGGTATATTGGTATTTTATTTTCATGATGGTTCATGGTTCGTCATCATAGATACTTCTGCATAATAAGATTATGTAATCCTGGGCGAGGAAATCTGAGGAGGACAAAAGTGCATATCTATATGAGTCATCTGATGTACTTAATCATTGTGGCCCATACTTTCTTGTAACACCAGAGGAATCACAAGAGCGTTACCGATCTTCTAGAGCGTCGAAAAAACCTAGTTACATATGAATTGGAAAACCGAAAGCGGATTAGTAAGTGGCGGGGAGGTTAGAATTTGGGACTCCGTGGGGAGAGTCAATAGTTGTACCCATAACGCAAGGGATGTTTTAATTTTTAATTATGCAGCGATTATATACGAGTTTGTCTAAAAAATGTTTACACCAGATTTTGGATAGGTTGCGTTTGCCGAGCCGCATATGCACTAGGTAAATTTATTTTTTCACAACAGAATGGAAAGCTTTTGTGGAAACAAGCTACCGAATTATATCAATAACATAATAAATGTTATAAATTTGGTTTACAATTCCTGCAAAATAGTTAAAAAAATTGAATTTTTATTCTGATGTGGAATAAATTGGTTAAGTCATCTCCGATCAGCTTGATTCTTTGGCGTTGCGTATAGATGTTCGGGTAGATTGATACTCGTATGCGAAATCCGCATCCTGTTGACGTCTGACATTCTACAACCTCGGCTGCGGTTTTCCCGAACCGATACGACTTAGGTACCTTCAAGCATAGAGCAAACTCTCAACTTAAAGGCCAGCAACGTATCTCTTGACTCCTGGTGTTGCGGATGTCTATAGGCGTTTGCCTCACCACGTAAGCCACCCCCTCTTATACAAAAAAAAACTGCGAGTCGGACTCATATAACACGAGGTGTTCCGTAAGATATCTCACTGTATTTCATAAATATCTTTGTAACAGAAACATTGTTTTGTTGAATTTGCATGGCGCCGGGTTTGTAATTTTTGAATAATAATAATCTAAATAAATAAATAATCTTGGTTTTTATTATTTATTGTCATAGCGACAATATTGATACATACTTTGTCAAAATTTCAGCTGCCTAACTACTTCGTTTTATAAGATACAGCCCGTTGACAGTCTTATGGACGGACGCACAGTGTTGTACTAAGTTATAGGGTTCTCATCCATCAACTCTCAATAACGGAATGTTAAAATCTTAAAACGTCTAGTGAGTGCAAACTGTTTGTTGCGAATCCTAAAATTACCTACTTATATATATCTAGTTATCGAGAATGTAGCACATTAAGTGATGAAAGGCGTACAGGATGCCTCATCTCAGCAATATATTGCCGTTGTCCCAGATAAATAGGGCTGCCACAGACAAATTATTATATTATGATATAACTCAAGGATATGATGCAATACAATTTTTAAGTGAGAAACGAAACGTACAGCTAACATCTTGGGTAAGTTTTTTATTCATTTGACTAAGATTAGATTACATAGACCAGAGTTCGAGAAGCATAAGATATAGGCATACTTCACGTAAAATTGTATTCCTTTCTGAAGTTTCCACACGCATCTATTTATACAGGTACAGAAGTGAGACATGCCCGAACATGGCGTACTGCTCCCACCTTCCGCACTCGCCCCTCCAAGACTGTATCTTTTGTAACTTCGGAGCGAACTATAAGAGCGCTTTCGCACTACGTCCGATCCGTATCCGTGAAAACACGGTCCGGAGTAGTCGTTGATCTATTTCTATGGTAGTTTACGCACTAGATCCGCCTTCCGTCATCCGATTTCTTTCCGTCAACCTTTAGAAATACTTCTACGACTGCACCGGGCCGTTTCACGGGTACGTAGTGCAAAAGCGCTCTAGAGCCCGGTTTCCAGTAGGTCGGAAGTTGTATGTTGGAGGTAGGTGTTCACATCTACTGACCATCGACCGGATCAATCTCCATGATGCGCGTGCGTCCATTTCTAGCTGCGAAGCGGACGTCAACAATATATGCCGGAAGTTTCGTTTCCACTGTCCGATCGAGTGTTTTTGATATTTGATCGGATCTTCGCAGTGACCAAAGTTCCGATTAATCTGTATCATATTCTTCATCTCATCAATCATGCATTATCCGAAATATCTGTATTCAAAATATTTAGTTAAGTGTCATCTATTTTTAATATGTTTTTATTAGAATTTCGCCTTAAATTTCTTAGGGGTTGAGTACTATGGTCTCTTCCAGGGCATAGACTGAAATATTGTTTCTTAAACATAATGGTAAACCACGTTTCATGGTTATAAGTCGAGCTAATAAATGTTCATGACTTTGTTGTAACAGTTCCAAAGTTACCCCAAAAAATCTAGTCTCATTCGTTTTAGTCATCGGTAAGCATTCTTGGAACCCAGCGCGAGTTAATTTTTGATCGATAGCCTTCGTGTAAAATGCTATGTAACTACTAGTCGAAATCTGTGTTTCTTCGGCTATAAAACATTCTGTGACACGACGATCTGCAGAACAATTTTGTCAACTTTTTTTACCCATTTTACTTAGCCCATTTCTAAAAAATAAATATTATTCTATATATTTAATTTTTTTAAATTTAATCGATATAAAAGCTTTACAAGCCTTTTTTAATTTTGTTGGTTCGAAGGAGTTTGCACCTCATCCTCATTATTACTTGAAAGCCCCTCGCGTGTCAATCTTGAACGTAGCGTTTAAATTCTCTTTGGTCAATCTAACAACTGAATTGCGTTGGATCTATCATGAGCGGCACTGCATTTTATTGGGGAAGGCTTTTTATCCACCATCAGGTGAACGTCCTACTCGTCTTGTCCTTTCTTATAAAAACCTTCACAAGTGAAAATGTTAATACATTTTGAATAAATTGTTATGCGGTGTCAACCCTTGTCGAACGTAATTCTTTGTAAACGTTACAATTCGCCCACAAAGAGATTACGTCGGTACTTAAGCTGTATTTAGCCTCGTCTTTTGATCCCTTTAAACTGTCAATTGCGTATTTTAACATACTAGCATTTCTTATTGTTTTATTTTAACAAATGCTAAGCTTTTTTATGCATGGATTCCCCACATCTCTCGCTGGTACATTTTTGTTATGCATAGATTTTTATCGGTTTTTTTAGGATTGATTGATCTATTGTAGGAACTCCTATGTATTATGTAGTTTATGTAAGTTAGAAATAGAGTACTGAATGCGAATTTTAGGGCTGTGTTTTGTTTTATTTGTAATTTGTTTTTCAATTAGTTTGGCATATGCTGCTTCAAACCGGACAAGCATAAGTAATGCAGGGTGGGACCAGGGTGATATATACCCTCGTAGTATGGTGTGGCTGGTGAGATATGAACGCCTATTTAAGATTGGACTGAGTGCGTTGAGTGCTTTGGCTGTTTTGTGCTGGGAAGTTTGTTTAGTCCAGCTGAGTTTTGTGTCGATGATTGAGCCCAGATATTTTACCGAACGACTCCAAGGTATTTTGAGATTATCTATTGTCAATATTATTTTAGGTGGATTACGTTTTTTGGATTATAGGATTGCCTCTTGGATGCATTTATTTTTAGCTTCCATCTATTAAAATGGTCAAGTAATAGATCAATCGATAGCTGCAATCGACTAATAATAAAATCAGTGTTAAATGATGAGGTAAATGATGCCGCGTCATCAGTAAAACAAGCAATATTAGTTCGACGGTTAGATTAATATATCATTTAAATAATTCAAATATAGGAACGAGGCAAGGATTTACTCCTGAGGTACATAAACACTGAAATTTCGACATATCAAGCAGGATTTCATAACTCGGATTCCTTAAGAGTGCTTAAGAAGAATATGACTTCCTTGGTGCAACCACAATTATTATAATAGCTTTATGGATGCGAATGGTAACAACATATTTTATTGTTTTCGTAAATATATGATGACTCCACATAATAATATGTTGGTGTTTGTTTTTTTTTAAACATTGTTGATTGATATAATAGTAGTTACATATCTAAAAAAACTACGTTTAAAAAACCGACTTCAAAAACTGAAGTATCAAATAACTAAAAATTGTATTTGTATTCAATACAACCTCTTATGCAAACCTTTACCTTTAATATTAATAAAATACTATTATTTGTATGTGCTACATATTGATAGCTTTGACGTCAGTGCCAAGCCCTAAACAAAATAAAACTTAATATTATAAACAGCTTACTTACTGTAATTATTTAGGTTGTCTGGCCACGCGTGTCAGTCCGCGTGGGTTGTTTTGTTCTAGACGAAGCTATCCCGCTCAAAGTCACGCGTGGCGAGCGTAGGTACCTTTATTACATTTGGCTTGGCACCGACTTGCATAAGAGGTGTATTAAATTAAATTTTGAGTCATTTGATACTTTTCAGTTTTTGAAATCGGTTTTTTTAAACGTAGTTTTTTTTATTTTTTACGTTTTAGTGCTAGTTAATAATAATATATAATCAACCTGAATGAAAACTCCAAAAAAAAAGCCGTACACAGAAAACAATTATGTCATCCAGGTAGACGAAAATTTTCATATAAATGTTCATAAAATGAAAACTACTGGGCCAAACTATGTAAAATTTTTATGGGACCAAATGGCATCTATTTCGCAAACAAAAGAATTACGTAAATCGGATTATAAATCTAAGAGTAATCGGTGTACATACAAAAAAAACGGTCGAATTGATAACCTCCTCCTTTTTAAGTCGGTTAATAAATAAGACAAAAATTTATTTTTTGTAAGCTTTGTGTATTGTTTAATTAGTGTTCGGTAGATACATACCCATTTGAAAATTGATTGTTATTAAATAGGTTTATTGTTTTGTTTTACCTATACACTTAGAAATACTCTTAAGGTAAAATTCATTTCTTTCTTGTCTTGCCTACTTATATACTTTTGAAAATAAAAATCGATTGAGTGGACTTTTGTTAACTTGAATTTTACAAATGTCATTAAGTATTTGTTGTGTAAGTGTGGGTAGTGCAAAATATAAGCATTTTTGTTTTGTGTTGTTATTTGATACATATAGTACATAGGTTTTTTAAATTAAGTTAAACATATATAACATACTTTTGTCATTAATCCTTATACTTGGATATTTTTGTTTGATTTTTTAAGGTTAATACTTACCAACCTATATTACGGCTAAATTACTTTTTGAGGATCAAAATAATATAGGAATCAGTACGGCATCTGCCATCGGTTCGTGTGGAAGTAATAAAAATTATGAATAAAAATAAAAAATTAATCAATAGAAGCATATTCGTTTACATATTTTTAAATACTGTATACTAAACATTCTGAAGGACTGAAATACCATATTTTAAAAATCAACTCATCAACATAGACTTCACCATCACGTGAACGTCGAGGCGATCCAGGGGGCCTACTCCTAAAATCGATAAATCGTGGCATTAGTCGTGTCGAATCCTACTCTTAGTTACATCGTAATCAATGTCGAAACGATGATAACGATCGAAACATTATTCGATATTATCGGTCCTAACCCTACTCTTAGTTGAAAATGTCAAGAGACGAATATTCGAATTTCAACAAAAATCAAACGTCACTTTTACGATAATCTCAACACCTTCTAGGCTGTCGTTGCTATTATCGTTTCAAGTTGTATAGATATATTTGCCATACAATATACATACTTAATAAATATTATTGAAATAATTATATGTGATTTACTATTCAACAGGATTTTTTACTACTAAGTCATTTAAGTCATTTTGTTGATCGTTTATGCGTAGAAATAATGCAAATGGCCGCCTGAGAAATTGGAAGTCGACGAGAAGGGTTGAGTCACTTTTCTTTTACATTTTATTATCCGCAAGTTTTGTATTATTTATTCAATTTTAAATGGTCATATTATATTCATCACATATTTTTTTAACATTTACATTATGTGTAAATGATCCCAAATTACTGGTGCAGAGTCTGGCATGGTCCTTAGCGCCTAAACTATGTTTTGACTTTTGACACTTAATAGCGACATAGCACAGATGTTTAGATTTGAACATATTTCATTCACACTAACATCGTAAAGAACTGAAAATATAAGTATGGTAACGATAAACGATAAGGAATTCGAACATTTGTTAGAGTAGGATAGTTGCGATATATTCGGAGTATTATCGTTGTCGATTTTTCGAGTAGATCTCCAGCTCCTTGACGACACTATATATAGTAAGAAGACTAAAACGAACAAAACCATTTGAGTTAGTGTAGTGCTAGTGAATAAGTGTAACAGAATATAAAAATAGTGATATTATAAAAAGGTACATGAACAAAGTGACTTCCCCTTAATAGAGACATTAAGAAATGTGTTAATGGACACATTCTTAGTTTAATCTATCTAGCAGTTTAAGTTAAAGTAGAATTACTTATTAAAGGCTAGATTGTAATGCAAGTCGCCTACATTATAAAAGCTATATTATTGTTCAATAAAAAAAATAAATAAAAAAAAATCAAGTAGTGTAAAAACACACATGTTATTCATTTTAACAAAAATAAAAAAATGTATTAAGCAACATTCTACTGCCTTTGCGAAGCCGGGGCTGGTTTGCTAATAAATAATCACAAAAGTTTATGATTTACGTTCTTATTTATTTTTAGATGATTCTTATAAGTAAGGAAGCTCTATACATTTGTTCTAATAATCACTAAGTATAAGCTATATACTTACTAAATTCTTACTTATTTCTTATCATTTATATAAATTACAAATTTCGTACCTCTCTGGTACTATTGCGATCATATTATTTATTTCACTACCATTCATAATTCAAAGATAAGTTAACACCAAAAAATCTTACACTCTATCCGTTGAAATTTTACAAAAATCATGAAATAGGACCCCAAGATCATTAAAGTACAATAAACAACTAGAATCACAATCACGCTCAAAAATTATGCAATAAAACACCGCCTACGCGTCTATTAGGCAGAGTTTTCATTCGGTGTTTCGACCGCGCTTTGAATACAATGCCACGCAATGACAAAGTGTTCAGACTAAAACTGTACAAATAACAGCATATCGAAACTTACAATATACAAGTTTCTGGTACTAATAATACCTATATTTATTTGGGTGGGATTTATACTATAAAAATGTATTTACAATTTTATGTACGATTTTTTCATGCAAGCTTATCGTTGATTTCGAAACATGTTGTAAGAACAAGTGAAGCTATACTTACTTATGGCACAAAATAACCTGTCCGATTAACAATAAACTAAAAATAATTGTAACGCCCAGCTCAACTAATATCCCCAATTAATATACAACAATAAACATATAAAATAATGTTTATAACGAATTCCCAACGTATTATGTACTCGAAAATACGTTTCTTTATAGGATAGAACTGAATCGCAATTGAACATTCTTGCATAGAACCAAAATACACAATATATTGGTGGAAATCTCTTATATATATAGAGATTTAAGGAATACGAATAACCTACATTTTGAGTTTACAGTGTGTACTGTATATAGAGTAAAACGTATTTTTGTAGTAAAAAAAATTTTGGAGAAATTGTATGAATATAGCATCTAGTATATATACAGGATGTCCCACGGCTATGCCACATGGAGGAGAAGTACCTTAAATATTGTAGATGTAACATTTTACTAAGACAAGACTTTGATTTTAATTTAAATAACAATTTTAATTGCATTCATAGATTTTTAAATAAAATTTAAAAAAATGAGTAATCGAATCGGCTTAAAGATAAAAAAATACCCTGTAGCTTTATCATACCGATCAAAAGCTTCATCATAAGGCTTATATTTTTTACATAAATTTTGCATCACAAATAAAAGGATGACCACGAATTTTAACATTTAATGTAAAATTTTGTTCAGAAACATGAAAATCTGATATTGCCGTAAAGACATACAACTTACATTATCATGTTCGAATGCCGGTTCTCAATCAGTAAAATGTTACATTTACAATATTTAAGGTACTTCTCCTCCATGTGGCATAGCCGTGGGACATCCTGTTTATTACAATCGCAAAGGCACACAATAAATATAAAAATTAAGAAAATATATATTAACCTATAGTCTATTGAGAGCAGCATTTTAGCGCACAAATTAAATATGGCTGTGATGAATGGTCAGAACTCAGAAGAGACGACATCACTGCGATTGCAATGCAACTAATTTCAGTCTGTTCGCACAACTCACGCTGACCAGACGTCAATGTGTCATCACAAAGTTATTGCTGCAGCTATAATATAAATAATACTTTGTCTCGTAGGGCCTGCGATAGAAATAAAGTTCTTTATGCAAATCGAAAAATATCGTAAGGGTTTTTTTGCAAAAAAAAAAAAATATCTAAATAACGCAAATTCTTCGCGTTATAATAACAATGTTGCCGCAACATAAGTTTAAGCTATGAAAATCTATCTCTGTAATACTGTCTTGGTTACCATAGATAGATACATGCTGTTATTTTATATTGACAATGTAGAAAATGCTTACTTAAATTTGTTGCTACACAGACACATTTTAATATCTCTACTATTTCACTAATTGGTTACTGATAACCGTTAAAAATGCGCTGTGCGAGTATTACATTACCTATTACTTTGTCTCTCTGTCTCTTGCGGAGAGAGATCACTTTTACCACAATATACCATGGAACCAGGAACTTCGTTATATGTGTTATCACTTATGTAGAACCTAATAGAATATAAAATTAAATTAAATTGTATAATTATTTGCTAATATAAATGATACAGTCAAATTTTGGTCCTTCGAGCCGGATGGATTTCTTGAAAAAAAAAAATATTTTTTGCCATAACTCAAATTGAGAATGCTTAATATTATATGGAATAATACAAAATGTAAATATTTTTCTATACAACAAGTCACTCTTAAATAAATGTAACAAGAGCGCTGTCAAATACATTCATATGATTGTCATATATATATATATACTTAAAATATTTACAGCAAATAGTAAATCACAATCACTTAATTCATCTCAGTCAATTATAGTAACTATATAACAAAATTTTCTTTCTTAATCATTCTGTCCTTAACCTCAATGGATCTAAGAAAGGCAAATCACTCGAATCACACTCTGCCTGGTGAAACACTTTCAACGGAACCTCCTTCACTTTTTGATTCACTTTAACTATGTTTTTATTTTGTACACTCGGTTTGCCCGCAACAAGAACGACAGGCACTAGCTGTCTCTTTCCAACGCCATCTGTTGATTGATTTTCGGCAGCTTCTAGCGCTGTTTCTACGTCTATGAGCGCGTGGTTACGGCATTGAAGTATTGCTACCATCTAGAAATTAAATGAAATAAGTACGATTAGCAGTTTTATATGCTTTGGTGGTACTTATGGAGTAACTAACGTATGACTGAAAATCATGGAAAATGTTGCTAGAGAACGAACAGTAGAAGCTGTTACTCCTCTTGATGATAAGCTAATAAGCTGCACATAATAGTATCAATAACATCAGGTAAAGTATGCATTTATTCATGACAACACAAAACATATATGCATAGTAAAATAAACGAATTAAAAATAGGACATCATGAAAAGGACACCCACTCAGCATTTTTGGAATTGAAATTAGGATCACCCCAATTCCAACACTGATTTTCAGTAGGTACCAAGTCGACCTGTTGACAGCAGCTGTAGACAACACGGTTCTTTTTGTTTTCTTAAAAAATATGAGACCGAGGTGATCCGTTATATTAAAATATATAAGATAGTAATAATGGTAGATTAAGATGTTATAAAAGAATGTACTCTCTATTTGAAGCTCTACAAGTGACCTGTGTGAGTTGCTGAAGGGCAGGAAGCGCTCGGGGCGGAGGGCGTGGCAGGGCAGCCCTCAACTCCTCCAGTACCACGGGCAGTCGCGCCCTCAACAACGCCAGGGCTGCCAAGGAGTGCGCCACGTCACTACCCTCGGCGACACCTTCCGACCCTGAGCTGGACCCGTCTCGACTCTCGTAGCTCCAGGCAGAGCTCGCTGCGTCTATAGCACTGTCGTGACTGGAAATATAAGCAATAGCGATAAGTTAAACTGAAATATTATAATATAAAATATAATAAAATAAACATACTTGACAATTTTAACTGCAAATATTGCGTTTTTGGTAGTAAAACGGTTGAAACGTTAAGCAAACTTTGTCTACTTTGGTTAATTTCTATCGAGAAAATTAGTTTAATCGAAACTCGTTTCTTGTAAAATTTTGAATATTATAGCGTAACAATTTTGTCAATTAACAGTCTGAAATAAACGGCTTTTTGTTGAAAGTAGTCCCTGAATTACCAAATCCACGATTTAAAACAAACCCTCTCACAAAAAGTGTAAGACGGTGCGTACAAGATACCTACATTTTGTACGTACGCAAGATACATATTGCGTTACAAAGCAATGTAGTTTTTTCTTTCATTTGGTTGGCAGAAAGCTGAAATCATATAAACTAAATGTACCTGTTGTTAAGTTCAGGTTCTGGCGGTCTGGGGTAAACATTCGGTTCCCGGAGGTGCAGCGCGAGGGCGCACACGTGGCCTACTGAGGCTGATGACGGGCGCATCAGTATTGCGAGGAGCGACCCCGTGTCACACTGTAGCACTGTAAGTAGATTAAAAAAAATTGTTCTAGAAGTAGAAGCGTAGTTTCCAATGAGTCATATTTTTAGGCAGGGTAAATATTAGCAGGCCTATTTTGCGTTATTAATTGGACGTAGTTAAGCAGAAAGGACTCAAACCACACTTTGACAAAATAGAGTTAAGTAAGCCATCATACTCCTGAAGGTCGAATCTGCCATGTAGTGAAAAACCTTTTTTTTAAATGTACACGGAAACTGCTATTTTTATATATATATATATAGGATATTTATATGGAAGATTATTTAAAGCTGAACTTAAAAATGCCTATAGCTCAAAAGTGCCTTTGTGTGGTTTGAGTCCTTTCCAGACCTTTCAGCTTAACTACGTCCAATTATTACCATATTGGCAGATTATTGCAGTGTTGAAATTATTTTCATTAATTTAGTAAGTTCTGTATTTAAATGTGTACAATATTTCAAATCTATACTATTTATACATAAATAATAAATACTCACAAGTGTTTCTGATCGAAATCAACATGGCAACGATAACGTAATGCACGTTTGGCAACATCGGGCCGTCCGAGAAGATGAATCCCCACAGGTGAGGGATCTCCGTGCGACAGAACTCCCGACCAAACAGTAGACGTAACCAGCGGCTGGAAAATAACGATTAACGTTGTTTTTTTAATTGATTAGCACAAGTTAAAATAGAGGCGGAAACGCGGAATAGGTGGAAAAGAAGTGGAAGTGCTCTTAAACTTACTCAGTATGGGAACGAATTTGGCAAATTAAAATGTATTTATTGTGGTTGGTCCTTCGAGCCGGATATAGGCGAAGCATATGGTGGCGATGGAAAAAGTGGACTGTATAAATATGTTTGACAGCCTAAAGTAAGAGTTGTCGTATGCGAAAAGACTACATGGGGTAGCTGCGCGAGCGTGGGTATCGTTAATGGTAGTTAAGGCGCAACTGGGTGCGACGTGGCACTTGGAGAGTGGAGCGATGACCGTTCGCGGCTAGACCGGTTCATCGGCCGCATCGTTTATTTAGCAATCATAGTCTTTTACAAATTAAATTTACAATAATATGGTAACAAACGGACCTAACTTTCCATTAAATTCTAATATATATATATATATATATATATATATATATATATATATATATATATATTACAGAGAAAGGTTAAGACATTGTTCTGAAGTGAATTGATTGAAGATAATAAGACAGATAATCATACAGTGTATAAAAGGGTCTAGTTGTGGCAAGTAATACTAGAGCAAGGTGTTTGTATAGCATGAAATGTGTTTGTTTTATCAGCACGCAAGGGATACTTCCCTTCCATATGAAATGGGGCATGTATTATACAGAAAACATTGATATAGTCTGCAAACGCGACTTTAGCGAAAAGCCTTATTATTGTTGCTCAAAATTAAGTGTTATTGCTGCACATGTCACTCAATATCCGGAACGTTGCTTGCTTAGCTTATGTAGCAATGGAACGCAAGCGGCAGTCTTCCCACAAGGAACTAGCACTTACAACATTTATATTACCTTCTTATTTAGATTCATATGTTCCCGTCATACTTTCTGAGCTTCAATTATTTTTCATACAAGTCCTCCCATTCTTTATAGGTACTCTTGACCTGTTCTCCTTTCAGTATATCCCACATCTGACCCTGAAATGTACGTCTAAAACAATTTTTCCCAACTTGCACCACTATTCGCCTCATAAATTGGTGCAGTCACACAACTTATAAAGTAATAGTACACATACATGCCAAACAATTCCATAGTAATATTGCAGGTGTCGAGGTGCGTGGCCAACTCCGGGTCGATGGTGACCAAGTACTCCGCTCGGACGCGCTCCAGGTACCGAACAACCTCGTTCTGATTCTGAAATGCGACCTATATTATAACATACCAACTCTCCTTACCTTTATGGAAAAATAATTCACGGGCGTGCCGGGGGCCCAAAAAAAATCTTTTTGAATTTACTTCGATTTTCCACAGACAATATGACACCGATCGTCATCTCCGAACTTGATTCTTTGGCGTTGCGTGGAATGGAATTTTTATTTCATGCCATTTCATTACATTAGGACTGAAGGTGAAAAATATTGTAATATAAATGAAAATAAGGTTTCTTCATCAGTTGTGTAAATTTAGTATTTTCTTTTGACATTCAGCAAGCGGCAAGAATAAATCAATGTTCTGCGATTTGGCCAGTGAGTTATTATGACCTACAGAGCCTAGAAATAGTTGCGTTTTAACCCAGATTAGATAGTAGTACTACAAACAACGAATAGGCAATTTTTCTTATAAATTTTGGAGGAACGTTTATTTTGAATTTTGAAAGTAAGAATGGAGAATGTATTTTACCACTTAAAATATTGTGTAAAAACAAAAGGTTTTATTCTTTTTAGGTAGCTTGAAAGCTGTTTCGCTAAGAAGTCATTATAAGACATATGGTACATAAAGCGTCTTTGCACACTCTAAATACGCTTAATAAATAGATCATACTGTGGACTCCAAACTACGCCGCAGTTATGGACCGTACAAAAGAGTTAAATAATGTTATTTTCGTTGAATGAGATTTAAATTCTTTGGTATTCCTAATAATAAAACCGAGTATTCTGAATGCTTTATTAGCTATGTTGTCTATATGTTTGTAAAATTTTCATTCTTTACCAAATAAATTCCGAAGTCCTTATATTCAGTAACATTCGATAGACCTTGAGCGTTTAGAGTATAACGTATTTACTGTGGTATCGTTATTAATGATATTGCGAAGAATTGCGTTATCGCGACATTTAGACGTATATAAAAGTGTTGGGAGTTATTTTTGTTTTGATATGTGATTAAGTAAAAGTTCTTACATGCGTACATACATCACACATTTTTATGTTCTGAGAAATTAACATCGTTTCAGTTGGTCATAATTATCATAATAATATACTAACATGTACAGATTTGGATAATGGCAGCCGACCGCAAGACGTCGGTACAACGTCACCAGTCGTGTAGAACCTCTCAAGACCCTTCATCACTGCGCTAAATAACATGCTGAAAAAAACGTATAATAATTACAATACGTATTGCTGTAATGAAATGATTTATTTGTATGAATCGTGGTAACATAGTTGTTAACAATTAATTGGTGTACAGCACAATTCACCAATATATCGGCATACAAATATTTGACTGTCAATATTGCAATTTTTATATTAATACGTCACTAATAAACATTACATAGTTTTAATTATAATATAATATGGAAATATACATTAGTTTGTAGGTACCTCTCAAAAAATTACATTTAAATACTATTATTTTTGGCTAAAGGATTCTTTTAAACTATAAAAGCATTTTATCTATTAGCCATAATTTTAATTTTTTATGCATTAATGTTTTAGGAATTTCTCTAATATTCTTTGGAAGGTAGTTAAGCATATTATAGCTGGAAGTAATTTCTATACTCACTAGCTGTCGTGTTCCAAGTATTTCACATCTAAATAGAAACGAAGTGTGTCACTAAAACAGAAAGACAACATTATTGAAGCAAAATTTGACAGCAATTTGAAAAGTGAATAATAATTACACAAATACAATTTAAAAACAAATTTATGAACGCGACCACTCACGTTCCGTGCGACCGCTCTTCCAGCTGAGCCATACGTTCGAGCGACGTGAAGTTCATTAATCTGTCTTTGTTCAACTCCAGTTGATAACCTGCTCAACCCCAATATTAGGAAATTGACTTGAGATGTCGCTCTTTCAAGTTGGAGTTGAGCAGGTTATCAACTGTAAAGTAGATCCTGTAGATGAAGTCACAAGCTGAGAGTTGAACAAGACATACAAGATTTATCAACGATAACATCTAACATCTGCTTATAATACAAAGTTATGTTCTTCTATAATAGTTATTTATGCAACTGTTGTGTAATAAGGGGTATCAAAACACGAATGAGGGTTTATCACATGAGGCGAAGCTGAGTGTGATAATAGTATCACATGAGTGTTTTAATGCTTAATTATCAACAGTCGCATACAAGACTTTGTCGACACCCAGAAATTGACTCCTCTAAAAGATTCTGAAACAGTTAGCTTACTGCTAACATTAAAACAGCCAGTCCTAGTAGTAACCTAATATCATCCATTACTTTGTTGATTATATACAAATAAACTAAGTATTAATGAAATAATTATTTATTTTGGTAGTAATTTACATTTTGTATAGTGCAATCATTGAAATTCACTTGAATATTATGTTCTTTTGCACCGATTAAAATGTCTGGTGGGTGCTGTCAAAACTTGAATCAATCATTTTTTGTAAACAAAACATAAAAAATATCGAAGAAAAATTGGCGGGAAAGGGATCGAAAAAAAAACCAAAGAAGTGTTGTTATGAAATTCAGTACAACATTACAACATGGATGAACCCGTTTGGATGATGTAATAGTTATTAGGACATTGGGTGTTATAATGTTGGCAATAAACTAACCGTTTCAGGGCAAAAGACATGCCATTTAGCTCCAACAGCCACTCAGTAATTGTCCCCATTTTACAAAAAGCCTTTTCTGCGCTGGGCCACGTTTATATAACCACTTACCCAGGGTTATTATAGAAACAGAGGAGATCCCGGATTTAAAAAAAAAGTTAAAAATGTTTCTAATAGATAAGACATACTATACAATCAGTACCTTACGGAAATTTTTTAACTATTATAAATATTGTTTTTGACATCTATTCAGTTGTTTGACATTTAGATTGTTGACATATAATAATTATATTAATGAACATTAGACATTTAAGATGATAATATTAAGATCATTATGAAATAGTATAGCAATAGGTTTTTTTTTAATATTGCATGCTGTAATTAAGCAGAGTTTGGCTGCTCATATATTTTCGTTTATATTCAACACCTTTAAATATCCCAAATTCGCATATAAAGAAAATTGAATTGAATTTATACTAATCTCATACTAAATGTATGGGTGTGTTTAATATAAAAATTTTGGATACTACTCATATCATTTTTAAAGTTATTGAAGTCATTTTATTGATTTGGTTATGTTCTTTCGATATCAGTTTAAAGTTTTATGATAATATCATATGCATTATTTAACTAATTATTTCACTAATTTTGAAAACATCAATATCATATTATCTGGACTCTTCGGTCCAAAAAGCAAATTAGAAATGTAATAGTAATAATGTTCTAGATACATAAATAATTATCATATATTATATCATAGATCATTCAGCAAACTAACCTAATCCATGACCTAGGAGTTTTAATGGACACTAAAATGACATTCAATGAACACCTATCAGAAATAGTCACCGGGTCATACAAAAATTTGGGATTTATTCTGCGCGTCAGTAAACCTTTCTCAGACATAAAATGTATTAAAATACTATATTATGCTTACGTAAGAAGTATTCTTGAATATTGCAGCAATATATGGAACCCACGATACATAACACATATCCAAGAAATTGAAAACATACAAGCAAAATTTTTAAAAAATATCAACTATCGCGCTCAACGCAATTATGTGGACTACCCCGAATCTTGCAGGTTTCACAATATGATGACACTTGAGGACAGGCGCAAGGTTCTGGTTCTCTCTTTCTTTCATAACATAGTTCATGGTAGGATCGACAGTACAGAGCTAACTGAACTATTTATACAATTACGAGTGCCGTCAGCTCGCACTAGACACACGCCTCTATTCCAAGTCCCGCTGAGTCATACTAATTATTATGAAAATTCGGTAATCTGTCGCACTGTATGCAACTATAATAAGCAATTCAACAGTACTGAACTTTTTAATAACAGTAAAGGCTGCTTTAAAAGGAGTGTTAGTAAAAATCAAAAGGAAGGTTAAATTTAGAGTAATTCACTAACACACACATACCACCAGTGGGAAGTTCCTTTGCACAGGATGCCGGCTAGATTATGGGTACCACAACGGCGCCTATTTCTGCCGTGAAGCAGTAATGTGTAACCATTACTGTGTTTCGGTCTGAAGGGCGCCGTAGCTAGTGAAATTACTGGGCAAATGAGACTGAACATCTTATGTCTCAAGGTGACGAGCGCAATTGTAGTGCCGCTCAGAATTTATGAGTTTTTCAAGAATCCTGAGCGGCACTGCATTGTAATGGGCAGGGCGGATCAATTAGCATCAGCTGAACGTCCTGCTCGTCTCGTCCCTTATAATCATAAAAAAAAAAAAAAAACACTTACACACACAAACATACATACACACACACACGCACAAATATCATGTCTTATTATAAATATTGTAAATCCGTTATTAGATGTAAGTTCTACAAAATAGTATTATTATAACCTAATTTAAGTTCTGTGGATTTTGTGATGTTTTAAATAAATAAATAAATAAATTACCTTAACTGTTCTGGTGCACATATTCTGTCAGTATGTAATTCATATAGCAATGGTGCCAGTATTTCATGCATGCCCTGACGATAGCCAGGGCAAGGGTGTGACCTTGACCAGAAGAACAAAACTCGAACCTTAAAATAAAAATAGAATTGCGAGAAGTTTTATTTAATAATTTTTAATTATACTTGTTCATAATATGTACATGTGGAAGCCTATTATTAGCTGGAATGAATTATGTTTTAAGGTCGAGCCAGTAAAACGTCGTCTTTACAATAAGCGCTTTATTAGAATTTACAATTACTTCTCATATTACCTTAATGTACGAATATGGTATTAGAAGGCAACCATGCCAGGCGACTGTTGTAGCTCGACTGGCTTGCTGATAGTTTATGTTAAACACGTTAGTAACCGATTGACAAATTACTGGACAAAGAGGAGGTTAAGTTGTCAGGAGGCAGATTAGAGGAACCAACATTGTCTATGGAATTAAAGTAGAGTAGAATTATGGTTTTAATATTTGTAACATATTATGTTTGTTAAACATTTTAATGTATGTACAACTTGCTGTTCGCATTCTTAAAAATATTAGTGATAAAAAAATAAAATGTTTTTTAATGTAGTTTTGTAGTGATGCAAAAACTCAACGTGACTTTTTGTGTTTGTGCCTCAAATATTTCAAAATTATTTTTGTGTTACGGAAATAATTCGTATTTCAATGTGTAAAGTATATTTGTATTCTACTCAGTGTTCCGAAGAGCTGTTTAACTGATTCCTGCCGCCGAATTCCACCTTCGCACGACACGCCACAAGTTAGGATATCATCCCCACGATCTGGATGTGTGGCGGTTCTCCACAGTGCGGTTTTCAAGGAGCTTTCTTCCACGTACTACAACGCTGTGGAATGAGCTTCCTTGTGCGGTGTTTCCGGGACGATACGACACGGGTACCCTCAAAAAAACCGTGTACACCTTCCTTAAAGGCCGGCAACGCTCTTGTGATTCCTCTGGTGTTGCAAGAGAATGTGGGCGGCAGTGATCACTTAACACCAGGTGACCTGTACGCTCGTTTGTCCTCCTATTCCATAAAAAAAAACTCAATTGTTAATTCTACTCCATAAGCTTAATTATAAAACCATACAATTGGATTTGTGATCTAATTAATAAGTCTTATGTGTAAAATACTGATACTTTATAGTTTTCGTGATTAGTGAAGTTAAGTCAACAATCATGAACATTTTTGAACAAGTTTATACATTTTCTGGGATCGTAGTGTGAAAGTAATACCCAAGAAAAGAATTACTAACTGGAATTAACCTAGTAATAAAGATAGCAAGTTTGTTTTTTTTTTTAATAAGGGACTAGACGAGCAGGACTTTCAGCTAATGATAAATGATACGCCCTGCCTATTACAATGCAGTGCCACTCAGTATTATTGAAAATCCCAAAAATTCTGAGCGGCACTACAACTCCGTGTGTCACCTTGAGACATAAGTTGTTAAGTCTCATTTGCCCAGTAATATCACTCGCTACGACACCCTTCAGACCGAAACGCAAAAATGCTTACACATTACTGCTTCACGGCAGTAATAGGCGTTGTTGTGGTACCCATAATCTAGCCACTATCCTGTGCTAAAAAGCCTGCCACTGGTGAGAAAATGAAAAAAAAATTGTTATTCCTTGTTGATATTATGATTATTAAATATTCTAGAAATTTTTCTAATTTGACTATGAACATATGCTACATTATAAATTATCATATATTATAGACAGTTTAAATATTTGTCTACATAATAAAAAATATATAATTTGACTCACCATTAAATCCTGCACACTTTTGTCACGAAAGTATAATTCATCAGGATATGTCCTCACAACATCCTGCAGGATCAGTGCTTTTAGTTCATTATCACAAAAGTGTTGCTTCCATGCACTCTGTTACAAAAAAATATGTTTATTTTGGAATGCTATTAAGAACTAGGTGAAAGGGTTACTATATGTATACATCTTAATATACAGGATGTCCCAAAGTTATGAGTTATGACATGAAGGGAAAGTAACTTAAATATCGTAGATAGGGTATTTTACTGAACGAAGACTTTATGTTATTTTTAAAAGTTAGTAATTCTGCATTCAACGATTTTCTAATAATTACTTGCCTCGTCTGGGAATCGAACCGACTTAAATGTAAAAAAAAACACTCCTACCTTTTGAAAATCTTTGAATACAGAATTACTAACTTTTAAAAATAACAAAGTCTTCCATGTCCCATAACTTTGGGACAGCCTGTATATAAATCCAGTGTCCTGATGTTTGTTTCCAGTGACCTCTTACATTAATGAACGGATTTTAATGTGTATTACTTCGTGGAGTGCAGTGTTATCTAACATGAGAGATAGGATAGTTTTTGAAGTTATACTTCTTTAGGCGCGTTATGAAAATATGATGAGAGTGTAATTTTATGATGCGCGCACATCACTGTAACACAAAAGTAACAGAGTTGTTTCTTTAAATTTTCTTATGTTTGTGTCATTCGTATTTTTTTTTTGTTTCTCCGTCCATTATTAGGACAAGCAAAGGGATCAAGCCCATACCATTAATTTTCAAAGCCATCTTTGCAAGATTTTTAAAAAATTGTTCTTACTAAAAGAAAGTAGATTAGCACATAGAATAAACAATTTTAATGATTTTTGCTGCATTTGTACGAAACTTAAATTATGCACAGTAATTAAGTACAATAAACAACTTCCCAAAATGTGTTAATAAACAAATTGCTCTGTTGATGAAAACAAAAACAAACCTCATCTTTCTGTGACAGCGGATCATCACCAATAACTGCTCTAGGGTCCATAGACAATTTATTACATAGATCATCATAAAAGTTTCTGTGCCCCTTTATGCTGAGAAATAAAAAGAAATTAATGATTTAATATGATTTAATTATTAGTGTTGAAATAGATATGGTCAGGAGAATGTTTTTTTAATTATATCTGAATGTATATAGTCCTAGTAGAGAGGATCTCTTTTTAGCACATTACATGTCAAAACATGAAAGTGATGTAACTCCAGCGGCTGAATCCCACCACTGGACATTACATCAAAATGCAAAATACCACCCGCATCATGTTGACGTCTGGCATTCCACAACCACAGACAAGAAATTTCTAGCCTCACACAGTCACTTTGTGAAATTAATTACCAGCTGCTGTTTTCTCGAAGCAATATGTTTAAGTGACCTTCAGGAAAAGAGCATACTCCCACCTTAAAGGCCAGCAACAAATCTTGTGACACCTGTTGTTGTGGATGTCCATGGGTGGCTGGCCTCACCACTCCCCATCCCATGAGCCTCTTGCCTGTTTGCCACTATTATATAACAAAAAAAAAATAACACAACTGTACCCATAAATATGCCATAAGTGTTTGAAATCATCTAAACATCTTTAGTGTGATGTATGTGGAACACAGCTTCATAGACTAGTGATTTTCATTATTATAACACTAGAAATAAGGGATTGCTTGTAACTAATTCTAGTAGGCTTCATAACATACATAATAGCTTTAAGGGTAAATGTATACACTTCTATAATAAAGTCCCAGCCACTGTTCAGGCATTATCAATAAATAAATTTAAATGTTTCATAAAAAAAATGGCTCTGTCGTAAATCCTATTTCAGGCATTATCAATAAATAAATTTAAATGTTTCATAAAAAAATGGCTCTGTCGTAAATCCTATTTCAGGCATTATCAATAAATAAATTTAAATGTTTCATAAAAAAATGGCTCTGTCGTAAATCCTATTACTCCACTGCTGAATATCTAAATGATCGGACAGCCTGGGACTAGATTGTGATTATTTTATAGCGATAGAAATGACTGTACAATATTGTATATTTTTCTTGAAAAGAGTGCAATAAAAGAATGCTGGGAGAGTTTGTTGCGCCGCTTCTTCTCTCTCAGAGCGCCATTTGTTTCCAAAGCGGTAGTAGTATCTAGTAGTTATTAGAAATGACATCAAAAAGAATTCTAAAGGAATCAATTTTGAGAAAATAAATGCCTTTTAGACCTTTCTAGTGTTAGCAGTGAAAGTATTTATTAGTTTGAAATATATCAAATAGATGATCGGCCCTTCATTCCATAATAATAATAATACAATGGATTGTAATTCGGTGGTAATCAATCATGATAAATTGGCAAAACAAGTTCTATCAGGGATACTCCAAGTATTACTTTTTATTATTTTGTTACACTCAACAATGAGCACCGAGACAGGCTTAAGTACTGCCAAAGATCTATGGAACGAAGTATGACGGGAACACATAGAAACTCGACAAAATCAGAAAGAAAGACCTGAGAATAAAAAACTAAAGTAACCGACATACTTAATAAAATAGATCAGCAGAAGTGGAGATGGACTGGCCACATGTTGAGTGATGGCCGGGAGAAATGGAGCAGAATTGTCACAGATTGGTATCCAAGAGGTTGCACACGGAGTCAGAGGAGACCTTGAACAAGATGGGAGGATGAACTCAAACTCACAGCGGGCCCGAACTGGAGAAGAGTGACCCATGACAGACTCCAATGGAAAGAGCTAGAGGAGGCCTTTGCCAAGCGGCATACTGAGTTAAGAGACATCCTCTAACTCAGAATAAAAAGGGCTTAATAGAATTATTTTGTTGAAGTGTAAGACATGCTTCATACGTGACTATCATGGGAAAATAGTGCAGAGAAGGCAAAGAAAGGCAGTCTATAGTCAGAGCCCGTATCCTCAGATACTTCGGACATATCACGCGATGTGGAAAGCATGCCATGGAGACTTTTTGTACAGGGAAGGGTCAACGGTAGTAGGTCAAGAGGACGCTCCCCTATGCGCTGGACTGACCAGATCAAAGCCCTTACCAATACTCCCCTCAACACTTGTGCCAGAGAAGCAACAGCCAGGGCTAACTGGCATAGAATTGTTCGTCAATCGACATGACCACGACTGCTCTGTCAAGAGTAATCCGATGAAGAAGAAGAAGACATGCTTGGTTTAGGCAGTAAGCTGTAACCATATTTTGGTTGCAGTACAATAGAGTATACCTCATTGAATATCTTGATATTGCTTGGTATTATGTTGCTTTATTGAGCCTTCTATTACATTCATAGCATGTGTGATCTGATCCCTGATTCCTTGCCCCAGACTTCCACTTTCAAACCATATGCCACAAAGTTCAATATTTATTTATTTAAAGGACAACCAGTAGTTGTTACATTCTAATGCGCTTAAAATATATCAAATATTAACAAATAATGAGTTGAATGTACAACAAATTAAACACAACATGCACAGTTACACATAGTTTGCTTCCGTGACACCAAGAAAACAATAATATAAAATAAAGCAAAAATTATAAAATCAAGATATGAATTTGTAAAAGAAGAAGAAAAATGAAGAAGAATATTAATCATTTGGCGCCTAACAAACTCATAATATTTTTTTTAAACACAGGTAAAGAATCTTTAAAATATCTACTTCACCACAGATGGAGTTATAAGTTCTTGATAGACGTGGTATGGGAGAAAATTGCTTAAGGTTAGTTTGGCAAATGGCCAATGGAACAGGCCAGTATCACCCGCATCAATATGTCCAGGCACTATACGAACCTCAAAAAGTATGTACCATGTCAAAGGTCAGTAACACTACTGTAACTGTGATTCCTCTGGTGTAGGAAGAGTGTGGGGAGCTTTAATCAATTACCAACAAGTGGCCCCTGTACTTGTTTATCTAGCATTTTCATAAAGGACTGTACAACAAGGTTTATTTCTAGTTACATTAGGTACCAGTACAACTCAGTGTTTGTACACCTATCAAGAAAGCTGGCAACATGTGCATCAAATACTCTGGTTCGTCCCCTTATTACAATTTATATTTTGGGTTTACTCCTGGAATAAGTATAAGTGAATACCTTAAGACTATATCACTGCTAGGAGGTGGCACTGCATTTAGCAATATAGCCCAGGCTAAGCTGCGAGGTCTGACTAGCTTCAGTTGTAATGCAGTTTTCTTTAGTTGTTCCATTGACCAATTTATGTAATGTAAACTGAAATGTAAAAATAAATAATTATGAAAGTATGCTTTTAATTGCTCTATTATAGTTTGATTGATGGTATGACAATAAAAATTCCAATTAGTATTTTTTAATACATAAACAGCATCTTCTATGGAGCAACTTATTTATAATATTAATCTGTATTATAAATAACTAAAATAAAATGTAGACATTGTTATTAGTGTAATCTTAGTTGTAATAAATATTATCACACCAACATTACATACAAATTATTTAAGAGAAATAATTTGTTTTTTGTATGTGACTGTATATAAAAACTAGTTTAAACAGATTTTTAAAATTCTTATTTTTTAGCTTTCTTTTCTATTGCAGGCATTTGGGCTTTATTTTATACTAGCTGACCCGGCAAACGTTGTTTTGCCATATAAAGTATAATTCATGCGAGAGTTTTATAAGTAATAAAATATTGCCTATATGTCATCATTGGCCTGTACATCATTTTGTTCTATTGTCAATAGTTTTTGCAGCGCACGCAAAAATATGTTTTCGATTTTACACCTTGTGTTACAAAATTGCAATTTTATTACGGATCACTAATTTTGAAAAAAAAAACATAGCTTATAGCATTCTTCGATAAATGGACTACCCAACACTGAAAGAATCATTCAAATCGGACCAGTAGTACCAGAGATTAGCGCATTCAAACAAACAAACAAACACTGCAGCTTTATAATATTAGTATAGATTGAAACAATTGAGATAATTGCAATAATGAAAGCCATGGTTCCTATCAAACTATTGCAATCAAAAGATTATCCCCAGGTGTAGTCGGCACAAGCTACAGTAATTGACTAAAGTTACATTAGTACTTAAATAAACATTGTTACTTAGATAGCATGTTGTGAAAATTGATCCCAATTTAACAATAAATTTAACCATATTCAATAATAAAACTACTTACTCATAGTCAAAGTTTTTTGAGGATAATGATTCCAATACCCCATTCATATTAGTGTGTTCCTGTGATAAAATGCATAGGTATTTTAAATTAAATGATTAAAAATTTCAAATACAACAGTTTTTAAATTACCATTTTAATTAATTTTATTATTTCTGACCCATTTCTGTATTAAATGTAAATACCTATAATTTAAAGAATTATTGACTCTTATGCCAGACTGCCAAATCAAATACAGACTCAAGCTCAATAACAGAGTTGATAGTACAGAACTACAGACGCCAGACAAAACTATTAAAGTTACTGTAGTAACTTACTGCACTTTACTTTGTAATTGTAAGAGCTATGAGCAAGGCCAATTACAAACAATACCAAATTACTATTGGACTATTGGACAAATATTTTGCTGTTTTCAGCCAAGTTTCAACCCAACTCCCAAACTGTGACAACTGACAAATGACAATTGACAAACTATTACAAAGAGGATGCAAGTACTCAGAAAATAAGGCAGATCTGCCTAAGTCGCAGACTGAGTAAACAATGTACTATAAGTAGTTTACGTCTCATTCACACAAGAAAGAGAATAGCATATGCATTAGTCATGTAAAGAAATGAGATAAAATCATATTATTTTCTGATTCATGTAACGTGCTGGTTTTTTCAAGGTCAGCACAGTACTGTGCGAAACAAACATTGATAGTTCGCCAAGGTGGTTGGTCACATGGGGCAACTCGGTGAGCATAGGGCATTTATTTATTGGACAGAAGAAGTGTATCAGGGCGGTTTGTGGAGCCGGCCCCCTAGACTCTTGTCGACCTCTATTCATTTATGAAATAAGCCCAAATGTTCAAAAACATATGTGTGATTTCTTACAAAAAAAAGCCAGAAGGTTTTAAACACAAAGTTTTAAATCCAACTAGACTCTTAATTCCCTTCTGTAGAACTGCATCTTTTAGTACAAATTGTTACAGCATGTCTATGAAAATATATAATAAATTGCCTAATTAATTGAAAGATTTACCTGTTAGAGTTTTTAAAAGAATAGTGCATCAGTGGTTAGTAAATAAGTGCTTCTATAGTTTTAAATGAATTTCTTGATACAAAATGAATTATTATTATGAATTAGTCTATTTGATAATAATATATTATGTAAATTAAAAACTTTTATGATATTGAATTTGTTGACATTATACACAGGTTCTAAATAAATTATTATATTATTTACGTCTTATATTATAATATCTTTAAATTTTAATTTTAAAAATATTAATGATAGAATTGTGAGATCCGACATGTTACAGTATAACAGTTGGTATTTAGACAATTTTATAACATATTTTGCATGTCAATTGACGAAACATATTGGACAATAATATTATGTTAACACCTCAAGTACAATATTTCTTGCAATTTAAATTTCATTTCATTTCAAAATAAAACAGTGAACTGTTTCCCTGAACTGAATCCCAATCTGTTTTGTCGTGTCGGGGAGCTTGTAAATTAAACCACCGACTCGATCCTTACTTTTGTTTATTCCGTTTACACTCGTGAATATTTACAGAAGTAAGTTTATCTACGTAATATATTAGTTATAATTATTTATATAATGCAAGTTAAAGCCTATGACACTCGCGGGTAAAAAGTAAGCGTCTGTCTTCGCCTCTCGCGTCCTTTGTTGTCAAGTGTCTGGCGTCTATATCTGTCTCTCTCTCTCTCTCTCTTATATGATCAGTTGGCACTCCAAACAATATTGGATTGCCAACTTATGTGGATGCAATCGTCACACCAACCCCTTACAGAGACAAAAAGCTTGCACAAGGAAATCGAAAATTAATTAATTACACAATATTAAAAAAATACATTAATAACATTACACAATATTAAGAAAAATCACATTAATAACAAATTATACAATATTAAAAACACACAATATCTAAATTGTATATCATCTGCCTATTTAAAAAAGATACACGAAAAGAACAACCAAAAATGTAATGAATATAAGAGATAAAAAACATAAGAGATAAAAACCTTAAAAATTATTATTATAAATCTAGAATATCTCTAAATTTTTCTTTACGCCCGGTCCTCGTAATGACAGGAGCAGGAAAAACAGCTGTCGATGGTTCTAAAAGAGTGGGAGGGGATATTGGAGGCATAAAGAGAGGATCTTCTTGACCTGTGGTTGTTTTATATGTAGGTGGTGGATCTAAATAGGCAAGTTTGACGCGGTCTATGCTAACAGTAAGCTGCTTGCTTCGTCCAACGTTATTGTTTTATCCTTTCTATTTACGATCTTATAAGGACCTGTGTAAGGATGTTGTAGAGGACGTCTCACAGTATCATCTCTCAAAAAGACATGAGTTGTGGATGCTAGGTCCTTGAAAACAAACGAGGAAAGCTTATTTCTTGGTTCTCCTGGAAGCCGTAGCGGCTCGCCGTAAACTAGTTCGGCAGCACAAGTTTGGAGGTCCTCTTTAAGTGCTGACCTCATATAAAGAAGTACCAACGGGAGTGCCTTGAACCATGTTTCATCCTGACACATCAAAACAGCCTTTGACGATGCATGCGCTCCACCATACTGTTATCACAGGGATGGTAACTTGTTGTTCGAATCCACTTTATAGCGCACACTTTCATGAGGCGCTGGAACAAGCCAGGGGGCCTACTCCTAAAATCGATATTCGATATATCGTGGGATTAGTCGTGTCGAATCCTACTCTTAGTTACATCGTATTCAATGTCGAAACGATGATTGAACGAACGAAACATTTTTCGATATTATCGGTCTAGCCCTACTCTTAGTTGTAAATGTCAGAGACGAATATTCGAATTCGACAAACAACCAAACGTCACTTTTACGATAATCTCAACGACACCTTCTAGGCTGTCGTTGCTATTATTGTTTCAAGTTGTATAGATATATTTGTCATACAATATACATACATAATAAATAAAATTAAAATAATTATATGTGATTTACTATTCAACAGGACTTATTTACTACCAAGTAATTTAAGTCATTTTGTTGATCGTTTATGCGTAGAAAGTAATGCAAATGGCCGCCTGAGAAATAGGAAGTCGACTAGAAGGGTTGAGTTACTTTTTTTTTCATTTTATTATCCGCAAGTTTTGTAATATTTTCTTAATTTTAAATGGTCATATTATATTCGTTACATAATATTTGAATATTTAAATTTTGTGTAAATGATGCAAATTGGTGGTGCAGAGTCTGGCATGGTTGTCGATTTTGCGAGTAGACCTATAGATTCGAATTACCTACTCTGATCAGTTGTCAACGTATTGGGAACGCCAAACCTAGATACCCAGCCTGTGATAAACGTATCAGCTACCTGCTATTATAATGGACGTCATCGGCCAGGCTTTCGGCCAGTGGGTGTACCTGTCCACTACTGTAAGGTAGTACGAGAACTCATTGGAATGCGTAAGAGGGCCAATGATGTCAATGTGTATGGGCCGAAAGCGTGCTGTTGGCATATGAAAATCACTCAGAGGGGATGAGACGTGCCGTGAAACCTTGCTGCGCTGGCACTGAATGCAAGAACGCGCCCAAGCACAGCAGTCTTTTCGGATCAAAGGCCAGACATAGCGATCAGCTACCAGGCGGACGCTTCCACGCCCATGGCTGAGGTTATGTAGTCTTTGGAAAGCAGTTAGTCAAAAAAACTCTGGAAGATAAGGTCTTGACTTGCCCGTGGAAGTGTGACAGTAAATGGTGACATCAGTTCCAGGTATAGTTACCTTTTCCAGTTTAAGAGATGACTTACCCTGCATTTTCCGTAATTCCTCATCCATTTCCTGTGCCTTTGCGAGTGCTGCATAATTCTCTTCGACTCAACGCGAGACATGGTGTCGGCCACAATATTCTCCTTCCCCTTAATGTGCATGATATCCGTTGTGAAGGAGAGAAGGAGATGAAGGATAACTGGTTTAATTGTACCTGTGGTAATTTCTCGCGGCACTGGTGGAAAGCATAAATTAAAGGCTTATGTCTAAAATGCTGCACAGCTTCATATACAGCGAGACCAACATGACTTGATGTAGCGTCAGTGAATTGTCCTAAAGGAATGTTTGACACTGGATGTGCTAAGAGAGTAGCAGAAACCAGACGTTCTTTACAGTGTACTTCTCAAAAGCGCAAACTAAATTTGGTGTCCACGGCACGGGTTTGGCTCCCTTTGACTGTGTATAAGCTATCGATCAGCGGAGCTTGAATCTCGGCGGCTTTATGTAGGAAATGTCTATAAAAGTTTATCATCCCTAAAAATCGCCGGAATCCCTCAACATTTTTAGGTAGGGGGAAACTGCGCGAATCTTCTAACCTTTCTGTTGGTGGGCAGGTACCGTCTTTTAGAAACGGTAGCTGAGGAATGTCACCTCTGTAGCAGCCAGCACAAACTTGAAAGGGTTGACGACAACTCCTTAATCAGACAGCCGCTGGAAAAGGACACGCAGGTGTTCGGCGTGCTCAGCAGCGTCCTTGGAGAACAGTAGGATGTCATCGACGTAGGGTCGTCCAGTCCTCTCACTACTTCATCCATAAAGCGCTTAAAAGTTTGTCCAGCATTACGGTGAACGAAAGTCATGAACGGAAACTCAAATAGTCCCAAACGCGTAGTAATCGCTGTCTTACAGATGTCCCTCTCCAGAACTGGGATCTGCTGGTAAGCTTTCACCAGGTCGAAGGTACTGAAGATTGTGGCACCAGCGAGGTTGTGCGAGGAATCAGCAATGTGCCAAACAGGGTAACGGTCTGGAACCATCCAGGCATTAAGTGCTCTGTGATCTACACAGGGTCGCCAGCCGTCTTCACCCTTGCGTGCCATATGCAATGGTGAAGCCCAAGGACTGTTAGAAGGACGCGCAGTTCCACATCAGACCATTTCCTCAAACTCCTTCTTTGCAAGTAAAAGTTTTTGAGGAGCCAGTCGGCGAGGGCGGCAAGAAACAGGTGGTCCGGTCCATTGGTTGTGACAATGTGATGAACTGTCGAATGCTTCATAGTGCTTGGAAGACCCGGTGGTCGTGTGATATCAGGGAATTCCTGCATGATCCTGCTAAATTGTGAATCCTCAGCGGCAACAGTCTTAACTCTTGGCTTGGTTCACTTGAGCAATGGTGGCAGGTGTAGAAAGCTTAGTGCTGCCATCTATGAGACGCTGGCCGCGGTAGTCTGGCAACAGGTGATAATAAGCAAGGAAATCAGCACAAATGATTGGTGTGCTAACATCTGCTATCACAATATTCCACCTGAAGTCGCGGCGGAGACCGCAATTTTAGGCAAAGAATGGTGGCACCTTAAGTTTTTATGAAACTACCGTTAGCCGTGCGCACCTCATAATTGGAAGCTTGGTAGCACCCCTTCAGGAACTGGCGTGACAAACAGCAGAGATCGGAGTCAGTGTCAATCAAAAAGCGACGACTTGATTCCGAGTCCAAAAAAATAAACGGCGGCCAGTTAAGGAGCAATCAGTTTCCGCCTCTATAGATTGCTCGTGGCGTTTCCCTCGTGATTGGATTCCCAAGCGCAAGGGCTAACACATTTACTTTTCCCGAAATCTTTTGTGATACCAACAAATCTGGTCACCGGTTTGGGATCTGGATCTGGACTGTATCCTGACTCGTGAACTTGACCTGGGACGCCGAGACTGTATATTGTCACGTGTATTAACCTTCCTAGTCAATGCTTCATAGTCTGCGATGAGGCGTATGAGGTTTGGATTATCAGCAGGAGAGGCAGTAGCTGAGTGTACTGTTGCTGAAGGGGAAGATAAGGTCTCAACGATGCTGTCTGCAATTTCAGCAACTTTCTTAAGAAGAAGATCGACTTGAGCCATTAAATATTCTCTGCATCTCAAGCGGCAGACGCCGCATCCACAATTCCGGAAGGATGCCTTCATCACCAGCCAAGGATCTTAGGTGACGGTGAAATGACCTAGGCTTTCGGCCTCCAAGTTGGTCCTCGCTCAGCAGTTGTCGTGTACGATGTACCTTTGAGTCGGACGAGCGTCGTATAAGTTCCATTTTTAGGAACTCATACTTGCCTTCTGCTGGTGGGTTTCGTATTACATCCTCCACCTCTTCAGCAACTCGGGCATCTAATACAGACAATATGTGCTCATATTTAGTAGCATCCTGTGTTATGCCAGCAATTTGGAACTGTGCTTCTGCCTGCGCAAACCAATTTTTTTTATGGAATAGGATGACAAACGAGCGTACGGGTCACCTGTTGTTAAGTGATCATCGCCACCCACAATCTCTTGCAACACCAGAGGAATCACAGGAGCGTTGCCTGCCTTTAAAATAACAGGCTTTTCTCCAAAAAAAGTTTGTAGTTTTATGGACACACCGACAATTTTATTTTTATTAAATTTTATTTTATTTAGGACAACAAACAATCATACAAACAGTGTTACTTATAAATAATTGTTCAAATAGTTAAGTATTTGTACAAACAACCCCGTTACCCACGACTTACTAATAATAGTGGGTTCGTGAACAATCTTATATAATATTTATAAACTAAGCTATTTATAAACTAAGTACATACTTAACTATTACCCATAAACTAAGTTCACGACATGTTTCCTGAAGCAAATACAGTGGCCTTCAAAAGTAAGTATCACACTTTTAAAATTGGGATAACGTTTTAAGTTCACAAGATATGCTTTCGAAATAAAAAGGACTCCAAAGAGAATTTAATTTTGTACCTAGAAACTTTATGGTCAGTAACCTTCTTTTAAGAATTGGCTGAAAAAAAAACTTCAAAAACAAAACCATTCCTTTTTCAAAGTGGACGTTTCCGAATTACAATTTTACCATTCACATTTTTCTTTCTGTTTTAAATTTTTTCAAGATCAAGAGACCTATCGGGTCTTGTTTTAAAAATTTATGCTAAAAAGCACATAACATTTATTTATAATGCCTCTTTCAGTTGAAGAATGTGCTAGGATCATGGCTTTTCTGGAACTAGGCATCAGTATGCGTCGCACTGCAAGAATGGTGGGTGTGACGGTACGAACGGTCCAGAAGGTAAAGCGAACGTACGAAGAGACTGGACACCATCTGAGGAGACCTTGTAATGGCAGACCCAGGTGTACCAGTGCCCGAGAAGATCGTTATATTATTTCCACTGTGTTAAGAAATCGCCACCAAAATGCAGTTGAAGTCCAGCAACAGCTACATCAGACCCGGAGGGACTACATTAGTGACAGTACAGTGAGAAGAAGACTTGCTGAAGCAAATTTGAAACCCCAAAGACCAGCGAGTGACCCAAAACTCGAGAGACAGCATCGAGTAGCGAGACTGCGATACGCCCGTGAACACATGCAGTGGGATGAAGAAGAATGGTCAAGAATTTTGTTTGCAGATGAGTCTCGATTCTCCCTTTACACTTCTGATGGAAGGCGAAGTGTTTACAGGCGACCTGGTGAGCGATACCTTCAAGCCTGCATCTCAGAAAGAGTCCAATACGGTGGAGGCAGTGTACATGTATGGGCTGGCATATCTTCAGAAGGTCGCACAGAGCTAGTAGCCATAGAAAATGGCACCCTCACTGGGCAAAGATATGCTCAAGAGATTCTCAATGAGTATGCAGGGCCGTATTTAGCAAATATGGGTGATGGATCGATGCTGATGCATGATAATGCCCGGCCACACACAGCTCATATCGTACAAGAGTATATTCAGGAGGTCGGTATCAGCGTGATCGAACATCGGCTCCGAAACCTAGTGTTCAGTATGCCAAACCGGCTCGAAGCTGTAATCAGAGCTCGAGGAGGCAATACCAGTTATTAAAAATTAAATAACATGTAATACATTTTAGTTGAATTTTTATATACTAAACTAAAAATGTCTATTTTCATTGTTTTATCTTTTTTAAGTTAAAAATGTTACTAATGTATAATTTTAGTTTCTAAGAATTAAAGCCTATAAAATTTGCAACAAAACGTTTTTAATCTTAAATCTCTACCTTCTATAGTTAAGAAAAAAAAATAATTTGAAAAGTGTGATACTTACTTTTCCAGGCCAGTGTAGTTTTATATATTATTTAACAATTTTAATTTATCCAAGACTAAACGCCTGTATTTGTGTTTTGTTTTCATTAAAAATGTCGATTTCACTAAAATATTTATTGTATAAATCTACTGCCCTATAGATAAGAAAGCGACAGCCAGCGTTAGTACGACATTTTGTCAAGGCAAATAATTGATGTGTACGTAGTGTCGAATGGGTACACGATAACAAATTTTACGTGATAAGTCAATACAATGCATACAATGACGTTCTATACAAATAGACCATGCATCTCATACAAAATCAAAGCCGAAATATGGCACATGCCAGAAATGACATCATGATAGGCTTCGACTGCTATGCCCATACATTTCTGTGTTTACTCCAGTTTCTTAAAATATTATTGTTCCATAGGCAGCAATGTAAACACTATTTCAGTTTCAGCTGCGTATTTTGAATTAAGAATGCGATTTGGACAATAACATAGGTGGAGTAGCAGTTAGGTATTTTTTTAAACCCAGACAAAAAAGAGGGTTGCTATAAGTTTTACGTTCGTCAGTCTATCCCTATTTTCTGATCAAGATTTATTGAGTCGGAGGTTTTTTAGGTTTTTAATCAAAAATCTATTTCATATTCGAAAATTGAAAGTTTGTATGTTTATTTATTGGCTTATGTTTATATTTGTTACTTGCGTTCTTTACGTTCTAAAGGTATTGGATTTAATAAGTTGAGGTAACTTTTAATTAGAGATAATACTCAAATATAATATTTTTATTCACATAAAATAATTAGTTAAACTATTATTAAATGTTAGGTTCCTTGAATTAAATAAAATTTGTATTTTAGAATTAGATATCTTTTCCTGGGTATCTTTTTGGTATATGTAGTGTAAGTGGACATCAACATATATTTGTATGACAGTATTTGTCAAATTTTAAATGTGGTTAAATCCAAAAAACTTAAACACTTTAGAGGTGAAATATGCATATTTGGTTAGTATACTTATTCACATCTCTCTCTTGCAACCAACTAGCGCCAATTCTCTTTCATTATCTCGTGTACGGGAAATATGAAAATTATTAGCTTTTACATATTTGCGATTTAAAAAAGTATTGATTATCACTAGGTAATGAAACTTCCGTGATAACGTGTAAATAGCACTAGTATGATTTTTGACGATCTTGTAAGTCGTTCAAATTACACAAAATACAATATTGCTAATCATTGTTTACTAGGCCCTTAAAATTTTTTTTAACCTAAAAATAACCTACTTTAACGGTGTCATACAGTCGGTGTCCTCCCGTCGCTGCCCCGCTCTCGCCTCTCGCCTCCTCATCTTGCGTGTTTGACTCAAGCACATCTCACCTATAACTACGTATGTAGTTACAAACCTAACTTGGCTGACACCGACTCCAAAAATAACAGTAGTCGTTACTCGAATTAGATTTTTTAATTAGATTGCATAAAAATACGCAATTAGTAGAATAGTGTTTTTGAAGTCGGTTGTTGTTTTGCTAATTTATTTTTAATTTGAACCTACTAATTTGTCTGAATTTTTGTAGATCTATTAGTTTTTACAACGCAGCAATGAACCTAAGTGCATTGCAATATATTTACAGACTGTTGAAATTCTGCCACAGATCGCACCCTTACTGTAAGTCGTGAAGGTGTTCCATTGATCATCATATTTTACTACGACTACAATTACTTGACCATAACGACGTTACGGTAGGTGACTCAAATACCCGGATATCATAAAAAAGATCCGGCCTAGTATCGTTGATCCTAAGAATTGAAGAGTTCCGTTACTTTGTCATGGATCCCATAAGCACAACCTAACCAAACCATCAACAAACTACCTTTGAAGTATATCCTTTCTAATAAAAAACAGAATTATCGAAATCGGTTGGTGAGTTATTCGTAATTTCGTTGCGCACATACTTATAGCAAATTTAAGACTTTTATGGTTTTCTCATGGTTGCCATTGTCCATCTGGACCAAGCACCAGCTTTCAAATAAAAAAAGAATTTTCAAAATCGGTTCACCCAATCGAAAGTTAACGAAAAACCAAAAGAAAGTAACAAACATAAAAAAAGATAACGACGAATTGAGAACCTCCTCCTTTTTTGAAGACGGTTAAAAAGAGCGACTCTATTATTTTCATATCTAATTGTGTCCTTCCATCTGTCACATTCTGACAAGCGGGTCTTGTCGGGGGATTGTCAATAATTGTACCATATTTAATGAAAAAATATTTATTTTTATCAAATTACTTACGCTTGTTGCATATCAATCTTATATATATAAAATAACCTTACCGATGATAAGTCACGCCATCTTTTTTTGAGTCGTTAATGTATTATTTAAGTACTTTTATAGCACACTTAAGCGTTAAGGGTTCCATAAGCTCACAGAATACTCTAACTGCGATAGGACAAGTGATCTATACAAATGTAAAACAGTTGAAGTCTTCTTAAAACTATGAATGTTACGCATCACAAAGCCAAACATCTTATAAGCTTTATTAATTATATTATCAACATGTGTATCAAGAATAAGGTTACTGTCGAGTGTAATTCCTAAATCCCGTACAGAACATACCCTGGTTAATCTAATCCCACAAAGTAAATAAGTGAAGTTAATGTGTTTGATTTTCCGCGAAAATGATATGAAGTTACATTTTTGAAGATTTAGGCTTAGTTTGTTTATAGCACAATAGACAAAGAGTCGGTCCAAATCATTCTGAAGGAATTAAGCATCATCAAGACAGTTTATAGAGTGATATATTTTAAGGTCGTCAGCGTATAGCAGGAATTTACTGTGCTCAAAGCACGAGTCAATATCATTTATAAATAAGATGAAGAGGAGGTGACCAAGAATTGATCCCTGTGGAACTCCAGAGCTAATTTCAACTGTCTCAGATTCAAAACCATTGATCACAACCTTTTGAGTGGGCATGGTAATATAAGATTTAAACCATCGCCACAGATTGCCCCGGATGCCGTTATATGCCAACTTTTCAAGTAATAATTTATGATCTACTCTGTCGGAGGCCTTCTGAAAGTCAGAAGTTCAATGCTAGGAGTTGTATTTGGTGATTGTACCCGAGCAAGCTGTTGTTCAAGCTCCCTCACTTTCTGTTTTAAAATGCTTTCTTCCTGCAGCATAGTTCAAAAATAAAGTATATCAATATATGTATATAATAAATTATTAATACAACTAGCGTAAGTCGAGTGGCATTTGCTCGAATCACGTCCTCGAGGATAATTTATATACACCACTAAAAGATTTAGGCGTTTAAAAATTCATGCTCATTAACTTAAGATAAAACTTTTTTAATGTTAAAGGTTTTGAAATCTCTTTCGAATTTATTCAAATTGCACATATACAAGATATGTTGGTTTCCGCTTACACTACATATACCAAAAAGATACCATGAAAAAATATCTAAGTCTAAAAGTCAAATGTTATTTAATTCAAGGAACCTAACATTTAAATAACCAGTCTAACTAATTATTTTATGAGAATTAAAATTTTATATATGAGTATTAGTTTCTCTCATTAACTTAACTTAACTTATTAAATCCCTGTAGAACGCAAAGAAGTAACAAATATAAACAGAAGCCAATAAATAAACATACAAACTTTGCCATTTATAATATGAAAGTGATTTTTGATCAAAAACGTTAAAAACTTCCGACTGAACAGATCTTGATCGGAAAATAGGGACAGACAGACGAATGTAATACTAATAGGAACCCTATTTATCGTCTGGGTTTCAAAAAATACCTCACTGCTACTCCACTGATGTCACTGTCCAAACCGGGTTCTAAATTCAAAAGACGCAGCTGAAACTGAAATAGTGTTTACATTGCTGCCTATTCACCAATAATATTTTAAACAACTGGAGTAAACGCAGAAATGTATAGACATAGCAGTCGAAGCTTATTATGGTATCATTTGTGGCATGTGCCATATTTCGGCTTTGATTTTGTATGAGGTACATTGTCATTGGTTGAACACTCAAAATGCTTTATATGGCAAAACAACGTTTGCCGGGTCAGCTAGTATAGTATAAATAGGTATGTAATCGAAATTTGAATCAAACATTACTTGCAGATAGTAATTTATGCGTTGGAGGACGACGACATAGTCAAATCTACTTTGTTTAACCATTTGTGTTACGGGCTCTCTAATTGTTAAAAGTCGCTTATTTACGCCAAGATTAAAAGGCGCGCGCGAGCGCGTATGCTAAGTGTCTATGGCTGTATAATCAACTTTATTTGTTCTTCCTTTTCAACAAACTAAAATTGATATGCTTCATACTAATAATTTCAAATATTCCTGCAGAACGACACCCACAAAATTGACGGTGAAGAGAGATTGCACGCGTTAGTGACCGTTTATTCATAACCCTTTTCTGAATAAATGTTCAGTATCTAGACTTTATATTTACATAATGAACGATAGAAAATTTAATCTTCTTTTTATTGAATAATAATGCTTTGGTTAATTTATCAAATTAAATACTATATGAAGCAAAATATTGAGTAACGTAGGAATTTCAAGACAATTTCGAAAATCTTTATGTTTTATATTATGTAAAGTATAATTAAGTTTTCTGTTCAAAAAAGAAAAATAAAATAGAACTGAAATAAGCTCCTCAGTATTGTATAATACTTGTACATCACAGAACAAAAATTTGTTGAAAACTACTTGCGCCGACAGAAACCGTGCGAGTGAAGAAGTGCGCGATTGCTTGTGTATGATATAAAATATATTTTGGAAAAAATAACTACTGAACTACATTGTGCGATAATTTTCCAAGTAAAGAAAACGTATTTCAACATATTCCAAACTAAATGAACAGAAAAAACAGACAAAGGAAACGACGCTTCAAAGTTATCGATTTGAATTGACCCTGTTTCAAGTCTAATTTATATCAAGTAATACTATTATAATTTTATGATATGATGTATTAAATTGAGTTATAACAATAGCAACTTACCGAATATTGGTTACTAGCTGCCCCGGCAAACGTTATTTTGCCATATAAATTAGTTTTAGTGTTCGACCGATTTTTCTCAGACTTACTTTAAAGCCAACCATCGAAACCACGACCACGAACAAGTCTTTTCATTTTTCGGGTTAATACAATATAGATAAGATACTTACAAAAAATGTGGTTTTCTATTGGTAAGAAAAATTTTAAAATCATTTCAGTAGATTCAGAGATTATCATTAAGAGAAAGTATTTTATTTATTCGTCAACATATCAATGTTTTTATATTATTTTGCTATTTAGAACGGAGACAAATCCAACAAATTTAAAATCATGAAAATCAGTCCAGCCATTCTCCAGATATAAGTGTTCGGTCAACTGTGTAATGTATGAATTGGAACTACACGCCTCTTCAGTAGACGCTACGCATCACATCAAGATAAGCAGCAAATACAGTTTTTACTTTGTAGCACTCCGAGCCAGTGGCACACCGTTGGTTCTAGTAGCATGTTAAAAAAAAAACTACGTTTAAAAATACCGACTTCAAAAACTGAAAAGTATCAAATAACTAAAAATTTAATTTAATACACCTTTACCTTTAATATTAATAAAATGCTATTATTTATATGTGCTACCTATTGATAATTAGCCCTAAACAAAATAAAATTAGTATTAAAACAGCTTACTTACTGTAATTATGGATGCTGGAGGTGTCCAACATATCATTGATATACAGAAGAAACAGCGTGGGAGATAACAACAGCCTTGGGGTACTCCAGCGTTCACGGGCTTCGGGTTTGAGCAATAACCGTCAACAACGACCTTATGCTGCGTCAAGTGAGGTAGCTGGAGGTCCACTTGCATAAGCTCTCGGGAAGCCCAAATGATGGAAGTTTTGAGAGAAGCGCCCTGCGCCTTGTACCATACACGTTCTAAGGCCTTCACTATATCCAGGCTAACTGCCACGCCTTCCCCCTTGATCTCCTGTCGACCGACCATAGCGAAAGCCGTACTGTCGGTCATTCAATCGGTGACCTTCTAGGTATACCAAGAGCTGGCGGTTAATTATGTTCTCCATGATTTTGGAGAGCAAGAAGGTAACAAAAATAGGCCTGTAATTTTCCGGATGCAAACTGTCTCATTTCTTTTGGATCGGATGGACAAGGGCTGAGTGAAGGGCTCCATGAGTCAAAGACTACGCCTTTTGAATATTAGTGCCGGAATAAATGCGTTAGCACCGGTGTCAACTCAGGGCCACACGTTCTAAGCACGATTGGAGAAATGCCATACAGCCCGATCGACTCCTTGACGTCCAACGAAAAAAGAGCTCGCCAAACAGTTTTCTGTCTGAACTGTAGTTCAGGTAGCGCTGACATCGCGGGATGGTCAGCGGTGTTTTTCCGCTGTCGTCAGGAGTCAAATTGGGGGCACAAAGAGCGCACAGAAGATCAGTTTTCTCTTTTGCCGTATGGGCCAGGGTGTCATTCCTAATGTGCAACTTGGTCGGCTGGTTGAAGTTACCAAGAGCAGCTTTTTTTTTATGGAATAGGAGGACAAACGAGCGTACGGGTCACCTCTTGTTAAGCGATCACCGCCGCCCATACTCTCTTGCAACACCAGAGGAATCACAGGAGCGTTGCCGGCCTTTAAGGAAGGTGTACGCGCTTTTTTTGAAGGTACCCATGTCGTATCGTCCCGGAAACACCGCACAAGGAAGTTTATTCCACAGCTTTGTAGTACGTGGAAGAAAGCTCCTTGAAAACCGCACTGTGGAGGACCGCCACACATCCAGATGGTGAGGATGATATCCTAACTTGTGGCGTGTCGTGCGAAGGTGGAATTCGGCGGCAGGAATTAGGTAAAACAGCTCTTCGGCACACTCCCCGTGATAAATGCGGTAGAAGACACACAATGAAGCGACGTCTCTACGCAACGCCAAGTGATCCAGCCGTTCACAGAGTACTGGGTCCCCGACAATTCGCGCTGCTCTGCGTTGCACGCGGTCAAATGGATCGAGCTGATACTGGGGTGCGCCAGACCAGAGATGACAGCAATACTCCATGTGTGGCCGGACCTGCGCTTTGTACAGCGCTAGAATGTGGGCCGGCTTGAAGTATTGCCGTGCTCTATTAATGACGCCCAGTTTCTTTGAAGCCAATTTGGCTTTGCCCTCCAGATGGCCACGGAATTGGCAATCGCTCGAGATTTCGAGACCCAGTATTCCGATACTAGGCGAGGCAAAAGGGAAGCGTTATCGAAGAGCGGTGATGCGACAAATGGGGTTTTTTTAGTGGTAAACGCGCAAACTTGAGTCTTCTGGGGGTTAAATTGGACAAGGTTCAATTTACCCCATTCCGCGACCTTCTCAAGAGAGGACTCGATAGAAGACACAAGTTTCTCCCGGCACTGGTCGACGATTTCCCGAGAGAGACGTGCATGGCCCGTGTATACGGCATCACCAGTGCTGTCATCTGCATAGCAATGAATGTTGGAGGTGTCCAACATATCATTGATATGCAGAAGAAACAGCGTAGGAGATAGCACACATTCTTGGGGCACTCCAGCATTCACGGGCTTCGGGTTCGAGCAATGTCCGTCGACAACGACCTGTATGCTGCGCCCAGTGAGGAAGCTGGAGCTCCACTCGCACAAGCTCTCGGGAAGCCCAAATGATGGAAGTTTAGAGAGGAGCGCCTTATGCCATACACGATCAAAGGCCTTCACTATATCCAGACTAACTGCCAGGCCTTCCCCCTTGCTTTCAATAGCCGCAGCCCATCTATGTGTTAGGTATACCAGAAGATCACCTGCCGACCGACCATGGCGAAACCCGTATTGTCGGTCGTTGATCAACTGGTGACCCTCTAGGTATACCAAGAGCTGACGGCTAATTATGCTCTCCATGATTTTGGAGAGCAGGGAGGTAATAGCAATAGGCCTGCAGTTTGCCGGATCCGAACTGTCTCCTTTTTTTTGGATGGGATGGACAAGGGCTGACATCCATGAGTCAGGAAGGACTACGCCTTTGGAATAAGAGTGCCGGAATAAACGCGTTAGCACCGGCGTCAACTCAGGGGCACACGATCTAAGCACGATTGGAGAAATGCCACCCGGCCCGCTCGACTTCCTGACGTCCAACGAAAACAGAGCTCGCCTAACAGTTTTCTGTCTGAACTGTACTTCAGGCATAGAGCTCTGACACCGCGGCATGGTCGGCGGTGTTTTTCCGTTGTCGTCAAGAGTCGAGTTGGAGGCGAAAAGAGCGCGCAGGAGATCGGCTTTCTCTTTTGCCGTTTGGGCCAGGGTGTCATTCCTCATGTGCAACAGCTTTCAACAATGACCAGAACTTGCGTGTTCTGGTCGGGTAATGGAAAGCTGCTCGCCGATTTTAACAACGTGCTTCGATTTCGCACGGGCGATTTGCCGCTTAAAGAATCTGGAGGCACTGTTATAATATTTCCTCCTTAGAACTTTGCAGTTCGGATCATTTGAGCCCGTTGCCGCAACCCAAGTCCGATATGCCTGTTTTTTATACTCAGGTGCTGCTTTAAATGACGCATAAAAACTAGGGCCGGGAGAAACTTGTGTCTTCTATAGAGTCCTCTTTTGAGAAGGTTACGAAATGGGGTAAATTGAACCTTGTCAAATTGAACCCCCAGAAGACTCAAGTTTATGCGTTTACCATTAAAAAAAAACCCATTTCTCGTATCACCGCTTTTCGACAAAGAAAGCTGGGCGTAATTAATAGAGCACGGCAATACTTCAAGCCGGCCTATATTCTAGCGCTCTATAAAGCGCAGGTCCGGCCACACATAGAGTATTGCTGTCATCTCTGGTCTGGCCCAGTATCAGCTCGACCCATTTGACCGCATGCAACGTAGAGCAGCCCGAATTGTCAGGGACCCAGTGCTCTGCGAACGGCTGGATCACTTGGCGTTGCGTAGAGATATCGCTTCATTGTTTGTCTTCTATCTGTGCTTCTAGCTGTTTAACCTGATTCCTGCCGAATTCCACCTTCGCACAACACGCCACAAGTTAGGATATCATCCCCACCATCTGGATGTGCGGCGGCCCTCTACAGTGCGGTTTTCAAGGCGACTCAACCTATTGTGACCGACCATACGCCAACGCAAGATTATGCACGGATAAAAAATATCCCTTGAATACCTGGCGATTTTGGCGCACGAATAATAAGACTAACAGAGTCTTGGCCTTACATTAAGAATTGGTCTCCACTGCGCTCCTTAACCCTTATATGATATGACTACTGTTGTTGAGTTTTCACTCGGGCTTCTGCCTTCTACTTTGCAGGCAGATGGATATTAAAATAAAATATTTAAATGGGACAGGAATATAAATGACACAGATAGCTTATATTAGATAGTTTACGGCTTAAAAGATAACTTTAAAATATTTAAATGATTTAAATTTACCAGCATAAACATAAAAGTGGTTTTCTACTATTTACATTCTCCTAGATGTATTATTTGATTTCATTTGCCATAGAGTATTAATACCATTTACCATAGACTCAGATAAAAAAGAAAATGGTTCTTTCTCTTTTTGGTCAATGAACGCGCTTGTTCGTTTTTTTTTAGTAACGAATACCTACTTATTTTAGAGCGAAATAGAACTAGGGATATATATTTTTTTGGAATTCGTAATAAAACCAGTGTTTATGTGACTTTATGATTAAGAAGTGCTTGAAATGGAAAATATATTGAAGTGTGGTAGTACCGTTATTGAAATAGAAGAAACAAAAACGCAAGGGTTGCATCTCCTATTACGATGACCATGAGTGACTGGCATTGCAAACATGATCGCCAACCTGCCGCTGCTGTTTGCCAACGGTAACCCAATCTCTCTGTCTAAGATCACTGCCACAAACTTGGAGAAATTCATAACATTCATGGTAACATGTTCATGGGGTCATGACACTGCCAAAGACATTAAGCAGCCGCCTTGGTGGCCAAAAAATGTAGTATTTAGCCATCCTTTTGTGAGGCCTTTCAAGATACCTCAAGATTGGGAAGCAAGACTCAAAAAATTGGTGAAGTCTTGTTATGACTATCATAAAAGTGCATTCCTGTTAATGTTCTCTGCTCATTTATCGCGATATCCCCGTAATATACTCACGTATGTTGATAATAATGATCAAACAACGTCTCTCTATCATCGCCCAACTGGACGGCTCTTAGTAACATTTAGAAATGAGAATTTACTGTATGACAAAACTTGTGAGACACAAGTAACTGAAGAAAATTCAAAACCAGCAGATATCTATTTATGTGATACTTGTGATAGTCACTTTGATGATATAGATGTGCTACAGGCCCATGAGAGGCTTTGCAACAGTGATGCTTATAAAGGTGAATGCTGTGGTGGAATTGAAGATTTTCTTTCTGCCTTGAAGTTAAAGCCAATTAATGAGTCACTTAGTGTCAAAACTTTGAACAATAATGTTAATGATAATAAATCAAGGAATGTCCGTTGTGTTGCAAATATAGACCGTGGACCTCCTTATCCATTTTCATCTTTGGCTTACATGAAGAATGCCAAAATTAATACTCAGAGGGATACAACTTATTCTCGAGAAAGAATAGAGAGGTATTGTTGCACTCCATTAAATAGTAAAAATGTAGCTAGTAAAGAAAAAAGGCAAAATTTTCCTGTAAAATACCGTCGGCCTATTGATTATTGGCATAGAAAACATGTTTTCCCAGATCAGCGAAAAAAAAGGATTCTGGATGTAACAGCACAACTCTTGCTTTTAAAGTGTAAGCCAATTTGGGTTGATGTGGAGCGGATGTCTTTAAGAGAAATGCAAGAATATATTGACCAACTTAAACTGGATGCAGAAAATAGAAAAGCTAAGGAACAAGAGGTGGTTTTTGTTGATCCAGACCAAGACACTTTAGAACCAGACCTAAAAATCGGTGATCCTTTGAAGAAAGTAAATGGAACTGTTTGTGAAGTGATTGACCTGTGTTCAGACGATGAAGACTCTTCTAGTGCTAATGAAAACTGTGATCCTCGTGCAGGTGTGACATGTGTAATGAGAGGAGGAGCAGTATTGAGGAGAAATGCAGCCACTCCGAATGCTCTTCCAGCAGAACCCAGTGGTGCTCGGGACAAACCCATACCACTTATATTACAGCCACATCCTGTCATTCTTATCACACATTCATCAAACAAACTACAGACTATTACATTAGATTGACTGCATGTATTAATCAATTACTTAATATTAAGTACTATTATTTATTGTATTCATGATTAAATTTTACTGTTCTAATACTCAAAATATTTTATTGAAATTCCGCTTAGATAATTTATGGCCCTTTTCAATAATGTATCTCTAGTTGTGGTTATATTGCTATCACCATTTAATGAGAAGGTCTTATCTATCCATAGTTATGTCCAATATAGTTATTTAATAGTTTTAGTCCAATGCTATCTGTTGATAAGTTATTGAAATGTAAGTAAGCGTAATGTTAGATTAGGAAGTTGAACTAAGGATAGATAGGTTCTTGAAAACGGCTGTTATATGTCTAGATAGACTATGACAGCTGTGAAGACGTTGAAAAAAAATGAATTTAGAACATCTATTTTGAGAAATTCATGCACACTAACACAAAGCGTCAGTGTAAGACATAGCTTGTCACACACACTAAATTAATATTCCTGGGCTGTTTTTATCTCTAACAGCAAGAGACTCAATCCAGTCTTAAAAATTATCTAAGAAATTCCGTTTACAAGATGGCGACGTAAGCGCGCACGTAATGGCGGCGCGGCGTCATTTTAGGTTATGAGTAAGATTCGTGATAATCCGAGAAATAGTTTATTCTCATATTGCTAATATTTATTATTAAGAAGAATTTATTTTATTTGAGTTTTTAATATAGTTCAGTTCAGTACATTAGTGGTGCAACTTTTCACAAATGTCGTGAAAATAAAATCTAGGCGAAAAACATGGTTTGAAGTTCTATACACATTTACTTTATTCACGTAATTTACATTTGGTTTTTGATTCTACCTAAAATAAGAAGCATCACATATCAAACTAGCGGCCGTTAGCGACTTCGCCAATCGTGAGCAATTACCATGCTATGGTAACTTAGAACATTCATTTTTTCACTGAAACTAACGCCATTTGTATGCCGTTTAAACGGAGTTTAAAACTTTGACAGTTCTAACAGCGTAGTTTAAAGGCCGCCACGCTCTTGTGATTCCTCTGGTGTTGCAAGAGAATGTGGGCGGCGGTGATCACTTAACACCAGGTGACCCGTACGCTCGTTTGTAATCCTATTCCATAAAAAAAAGCGTGTAGAGTGTAGACAATATTTTATAGTTATTGCAAATGGCGTCTGCTTACGTACAGCAGCTCCTGCTTACACGTCCTTTTCGAATTTTGGAATAATTAAACTTCTTGTTACGTGGATTATCTCACAGAGTACATTTAGTTATACTTGATTAAGTATTATTATAGTTTAAGTAAATTATACAACAAAATAGAAAATATTAAAAACAATGTAATAAGGTATTTAGATACATACACCTACACACGCATTCATGTAATACACATATAGAAAAAGTTACACTTACCAGATGGCGCTAACGGATAAGAAATTTTTGAAATTCCTATCTATGTCAGTATATTATTACTCTTATCTATGGCAATTACTTTGACGTGGTACAATACATTATCATTAAATCATTGTGATGGATTTTAAAAAAATTAACTGTTGAAATAGTGTTCGAATGTATAGGTAATTCCCGATAGCATTTGATAAAGATATTATAGTAGATCCATGCCAGCCTTAAAGACAAAGAGAAATTTTACCTGTGCGAGGCTCCTTTGCAAAGGATGGGTATGTATAGATTATGGGTACCACAACGGCGCTTTTTACTTCCGTGAAGCAGTAATGTAAAAGCATTACTGTGTTTCGGTCTGAAGGGCGCCGTAGCTATAGAAATTACTGGGCAAATGCGACTTGAAATCTTATGTCTCAAGGTATGTTTGACCGCTATTGTAGTGCCGCTCAGAATTTTTGGGTTTTACAACAATTTTGAGCGGCACTGCAGTGCAATGGGCAGGATAAGGCAAATATTATCAGCTGTACGTTGATGTTGTCGACAATGACTTGTATGCTGCGCCCAGTGAGGAAGCTGGAGGTCCACTTGCATAAGCTCTCGGGAAGCCCAAATGATGGAAGTTTTGAGAGGAGCGCCTTGTGCCATACACGATCAAAAGCCTTCGCTATATCCAGGCTAACTGCCAGGCCATGGCGAAAGCCGTATTGTCGGTCGTTGATCAACTGGTGACCCTCTAGGTATACCAAAAGTTGGCGGCTAATTATGCTCTCCATGATTTTGGAGAGCAGGGAGGTTATAGCAATAGGCCTTTAGTTTGCCGGATCCGAACTGTCACCTTTTTTTTTGGATGGACAAGGGCTGACTTCCATGAGTCAGGGACTACGCCTTTGGAATAAGAGTGCTGGAATAAACGCGTTAGCACTGGCGTCAAGTCAGGGACACACGTTCTAAGCACGATTGGAGAAATGCCATCCGGCCCGCTCGACTTCCTGACGTCCAACGAAAACAGAGCTCGCCTAACGGTTTTCTGTCTGAACTGTACTTCAGGCAAAGAGCTCTGACACCGCGGGATGGTCGGCGGTGTTTTTCCGTTGTCGTCATGAGTCGAGTTGGAGGCGAAAAGAGCGCACAGGAGATCGGCTTTCTCTTTTGCCGTATGGGCCAGGGTGTCATTCCTCATGTGCAGCGGCGGCATGGACGGCTGGTTCAAGTTACCGAGAGCAGCTTTCGACAACGACCAGAACTTGCGTGTTCCGGTCGGGTAACTGGAAAGCTGCTCACCGATTTTGACGACGTGCTTTGACTTCGCACGGGCGATTTGCCGCTTAAAAAATCTGGAGGCACGGTTATATTTCCTCTTAAGAACTTTGCAGTTCGGATCCTTTGTGCCCAGCGCCGCAACCCAAGTTCGATACGCCTGTTTTTTGCAGTCAGATGCTCCTTTAACTGACGCATCGAACCAGGGCTGTGATCTGCACCGATCGTTACTACAGAGCTTGGTATAAAAATATCCATGCCCTGCAGTATCACATCGGCTACTGCAACGGCGTAGGCACTAGGATCATCCGAAGGGAAACAAACCTTGCCCCAAGGGTAGGATGCAAAAAAGGAACGCAACCTTTACCAATCTGCTGACTTGTAGTGCCAAACGCGGCGGGTCGCTGGTGGTCTGCGACGTTGGCATCGTATGGGCACTACACTCCTGACCAGGCAATGGTCGGACGTTCCGAGAGGGGCATCGACAAAGACCTGGTAACCATCGGGATGTGTAGTCAGCAGAAGATCTAATAAGGACGGCATGTGGCTATCCACATCCGGGAGCCGCGTTGGCGACTCAACCAATTGGGACATACCATACGCCAATGCAAAATTATGCACAGATCGCTCTGCGTAGTCTGTGGTACGTGATCCAAGCCATACGGCATTGTGCCCGTTGAAATCACCCAAGACTACAATTTCTGCGGAGGGGATCTGTGCAAGCACGTCGTCAATTGCCGTTTGAACGCAGCCCATGAGAAGATCGGTTTCTGCGTTTCCACTATGGGACCTATAGACGCACGCATAGATGCGGACGCAGTCCACTAAATCTACGCGGAGCCAAAGAGTAGACAGGTCCCTACCCTCAAAATTGCTGAGACGGCGACAGCAGATATCCTCCCTAATATACACCCATACCCCGGCATGAGGCATAAAATTGTGCTCAATTTTGTACCCGGGGTACGATAAATATGACGTATCGCTAGGGCGAGATATCTGCGTCTCCGTAAGGAAACACAAGGCCGGCTGCGCCGTCTCAAGGTGGTGGTGGAGGGCGTTTAAGTTGGAGCGAATTCCCCTGATGTTACAAAAGTCCACATTAAGCGTGGAGCGGGGTGCCGTGGTGTTACTGCCTCGTTTGTCTTTGGTCATGCGCGGTACTGTGCCCTCTCCAGAATACGAGGGGCAGCCCGAGCGTGAATGTTCGGGGAGGGATTCTCGGGCTCAACAGGAGCCGGTACCCTCCTGGGGTAATTTATCTTTTGATACCGCTCTCATATTTTTTGTTGGGGTGAAGGGGGGGGGGGGAATGGCCTCCGGTCCTCGACACTAACCTATGCGAAACATAGCGGCACCAGGCCGCTACTTCACGCCGGTATTCTGTGCGAGTGTGGTAAGTAACCCGGACGAGTCTGGCCCGATTGTGCTGACGTCAAAAGACGGTAGCGTGACTCTCCCACTTTCAATAAGCCCGTAGTCGCCTCTTACGACACCCTAGGGCCTGGGACTACCCTATTCTTTTTATGCACCGGGGAAGCACAGACTTGACTATCGTGTTGTAATCATTGAATGTCTCTCCTTATTTAAAGGCGACTGCTGAACTTAATAAATGAATAATAATTTCCACCCTCACAAAGCAAACATCAATATGCATCCAATACGGTCTACAAGAATAGTAAAAACTATAAACATAATTAGCGCCATCTAGCGACGGTACGCTAAGAGCGTAAAAATAACGCAGCACCATCTCTTGGCCTGGGTACACTGATTTTACAAAATAAAAAATATGAGTTGCACATCTAGGTATCTCTAGTACATAGTGTATTATCTATGGCGATCTTTACGTGAATGTATCATGCACAGAGTATAGTAATATAGGTATAGAGTTGCCAGTCATTTCAAGGCGAAAGCAACATCGCGTGGGAAGTTGACGAATCATTCCTCGGTTATACCTACATATACGTATAACATAATACCTTTATTATGGTTGTTTTAATGTAATATTAATTTTACACAGGAATTCCGCCATACATTTAATGGCAGAATTACTGAAATGTAGATATTAGGAACTTAATTTACAATAAAAAAGCATATTATTTCCTTCTTCTTTTATTGTAATACTGTATAGCGAATGTTAGCATTATATCCTCCTCATCGTGCGTCGAAATTGCTCCTCGAAGTATTTTATTGATGGACTGCAACAATTACATATAAATATAGTAAATATCTTGTCAGTCAATTCGGAACTATGCTTTTGCATTTTACGGAAATCAGTTTATTATACTCAACACGCAACGAACACCAAACAACAACAATAATGAATAAGCAAAGCGATGGCAGCAAATAAATTAATAAACAACATGGCGATTGGCGGCTACCTACTGTGTAGGCGGGCGAAGCGGGTCTGTGTATCAATCAGTGCCCTCTATAGACAAGTTGACAAATTAAATTTAATGTGATGGTATTGTATGAATCAAGAAATGTTCTAAGTGCAAACGCCGTGGTGTCATGGCGCCTCTTCACTAGCGGTGAGACCTTAGAAATTAGAATATTAACGCTACAGAAGTAGCGTCGATAACTTTATTACAAAGGCAAGCGATATACAAGTAAGGCTGAGATAGAACAGGACAACGCTGCATCACTATCGCGTAACCCATTTATTTGTTTGGCCACATGTCAACATTTGGGACAAATAAACAAAGATCTGTCATGTCATCGGTTGGCAAAGTAGTATTTTTGTGATTTTATTGTTTTGAAACATATTTGGTGTGTTAAAGGTATTTCTTTACAGTTATAAAACTTAACAACATGGTTGTGTGTATTGTGTATTGCTGACAAAGCCGTAGTTAATATAAAAAATACAAAATTCGCTTCTACGCGTAAGTACGCGTTTTTTTAGAAGGTTTGAAATATTGTGATTTCATGTGACTGCCAAGTTAAGGACGCGTTTGCGATTTTTTTTTATGGAATAGGAGGACAAACGAGCGTACGGGTCACCTGGTGTTAAGTGATCACCGCCGCCCACATTCTCTTGCAACACCAGAGGAATCACAAGAGCGTTGCCGGCCTTTAAGGAAGGTGTACGCGCTTTTTTTGAAAGTACCCATGTCGTATTGTCCCGGAAACACCGCACAAGAAAGCTCATTCCATAGCTTTGTAGTACGAGGGAGAAAGCTCCTTGAAAACCGCACTGTAGAGGACCGCCACACATCCAGATGGTGGGGATGAAATCCTAACTTGTGGCGTGTCGTGCGAAGGTGGAAGGTGGTGGTGATAGATGCGGTAGAAGACACACAATGAAGCGACGTCTCTACGCAACGCCAAGAGATCCAGCCGTTCACAGAGCACTGAGTCCCCGACAATTCGAGCTGCTCTACGTTGCACGCGGTCAAATGGATCGAGCAGTTACTGGGGTGCGCCAGACCAGAGATGACAGCAATACTCCATTTGTGGCCGGACCTGCGCTTTGTAGAGCGCTGGAATGTGGGCCGGCTTGAAGTATTGCCGTGCTCTATTGATGACGCCCAGCTTCTTCGAAGCCAATTTGGCTTTGCCCTCCAGATGGCCACGGAATTGGCAATCGCTCGAGATTTCGAGACCCAGTATTCCGATACTAGGCACGGCTTTAAGAGAAGTGTTCTCGAAGAGCGGTGTCGGTGTTGGAGGTGTCCAACATATCATTGATATGCAGAAGAAACAGCGTAGGAGATAGCACACAGCCTTGGGGCACTCCAGCATTCACGGGCTTCGGGTTCGAGCAATATCCGTCGACAACGACCTGTATGCTACGCCCAGTGAGGAAGCTGGAGTCCACTTGCACAAGCTCTCGGGAAGCCCAAATGATGGAAGTTTTGAGAGGAGCGCCTTGTGCCATACACGATCAAAGGCCTTTGCTATATCGAGGCTAACTGCCAGGCCTTCCCCCTTGCTTTCAATAGCCGCCGCCCATCTATGTGTTAGGAATACCAGAAGATCACCTGCCGACCGTACATGGCGAAAGCCGTTCTGTCGGTCGTTGATCAACTGGTGACCCTCTAGGTATACTAAAAGCTGGCGGCTAATTATGCTGTCCATGATTTTAGAGAGCAGGGAGGTGATAGCAATAGGCCTGTAGTTCGCCGGATCCGATCTGTCTCCTTTTTTTTGGATCGGATGGACAAGGGCTGACTTCCATGAGTCAGGGACTACGCCTTTGGAATAAGAGTGCCGGAATAAACGCGTTAGCACCGGCGTCAACTCAGGGGCACACGTTCTAAGCACGATTGGAGAAATGCCATCCGGCCCGCTCGACTTCCTGACGTCCAACGAAAACAGAGCTCGCCTAACAGTTTTCTGTCTGAATTGTACTTCAGGCATAGAGCTCTGACACCGCGGGATGGTCGGCGGTGTATTTCCGTTGTCGTCAAGAGTCGAGTTGGAGGCGAAAAGAGCGCACAGGAGCTCGGCTTTCTCTTTTGCCGTATGGGCCAGGTTATCATTCCTCATGTGCAACGGCGGCATGGACGGCTGGTTGAAGTTACCAAGAGCAGCTTTCGACAACGACCAGAACTTGCGTGTTCCGGTCGGGTAACTGGAAAGCTGCTCGCCGATTTTGACGACGTGCTTAGACTTCGCACGGGCGATTTGCCGCTTAAAAAAAAAATCCGAACGAATCCGACAAAAATAAGATATTTTTCGGTAGAGTTTGTGATGAAATGAAACTAAATCTAACAAAACTAAAATTGCCACAAATAGATTACTTCTTTATTACAAATACACGTGAACATTTACAAAATATAATAACAAATAATATGAGAAAACTAATCTAAACAATTACTATAATATGCCTAATCTAATTAAAACTACATGCATTAAATACTAAAGTTTGCAGTGTTATGTCCCAAAAAGGTTTGCTACTCAGCATATTAGTTGGGTATCACCCAACACTGATTTTCAGTAGCTACCTTCAATAAGGCAGCCGTCGCGATTACAGCCACAAGTGCTTCTTTACTACAAATACACGTGAACATTTACAAAATATAATAACAAATAATATGAAAAAACTTATCTAAACAATTACTATAATATGCCTAATCTAATTAAAAATACATGCATTAAATACTAAAGTTTGCAGTGTTATGTCCCAAAAAGGTTTGCTACTCAGCATATTAGTTGGGTATCACCCAACACTGATTTTCAGTAGCTACCTTCAATAAGGCAGCCGTCGCGATTACAGCCACAAGTGCTTCCATTATTAAATACATTAATTATGTAATAAATAAATAAATGATAGTACTCAAAACATAGGGTAAAAAAATAATATTATAGTAGATGGCTAGGTCGCAACAGTTATTGTACAAATCCCAAAAATATCCCACTAACTAAGGTATTATAACTCTTAATAGGGGCGTACCAATCGTATTTTCACCAGTTACATAATAAGTAAGGTCACAGTTCTATAATAAACTTAGATAATGCGTCCTTGATGGCTTAGGGCGACATCTATGAACAATATCAAACTGTAATCGATTACAAACCTTAACATACCGGCCGCCATGGACGTAGTCCAGCCAAAACAACAATACTTACATATTATATGCAACTTATCAATACTATGAATCTTAATCTAAATCGTAAATTTAACAGCAAACATCAGTGACTTACAAGTAATACAAATGAAGAAAAATATTCGCAGTGTAAAATTAAATACAGTTAATCTTATATATATAAAATCTACATATCTACTACAAAATAAAAATTTAATCCTTAACAGGCAGTATAATCAATTTAGATACGGGCCGTTTAATAAGATTTCCCTTGTATTTGAGGGTGACTACGCGAGTAAGATAGACCAAAAAGCCACTTAGTTGGAGGTAAATCATCATCCTTTACTAAAACCACACTTCCAATATTTGGTTCTGGAATGGTAGCGTTCCATTTATATCTATGATGCAATTGCGTCAAGTACTCCTGAGACCATCTACGCCAGAAATCTTGAACCATTCTCTGAGCTAACTGCCACCTTTTTAGGCTACTTATAGTTGACATTTCATAGTTAGCATCAGGTACAGACACTAATGGTTCTCCCACCAGAAAATGCGCTGGTGTTAGAGGCTGAGGATCCTCCGGATTGTTGGACAACGGAGTCAAAGGTCGAGAATTAAGACAAGCCTCAATCTGGGACAATACGGTAGATAACTCCTCATATGTGAGTGTCTTGTCACCTACAATACGCTTAAGGTGATACTTAGTAGAATTTACGCCAGCTTCCCACAATCCTCCAAAATTTGGAGCACGAGGAGGGATAAAGTGCCAAGACCTTTCCAAATTGAATAAATTCTTTAGCTCTCGTGCACTGCCAACAAAGGTAGTACCATTATCACTCCAAAGTTCAGCGACGTGACCTCTTCAAGCAACAAAGCGCTTAAAGGCTGCCGAAAAGGTTTCAGAAGTCATGTCACTGACTACTTCCAAGTGAATGGCACGTGTAGCCATACATATAAAAAGGCAAATGTACCCCTTCATTGAGCGATGTCCACGGCCTTTGGTGGTATGAATACTGATTGGACCGGCATAGTCCACTCCACTTGTAAGAAAAGGTCGATGTGCTGTTACTCTGGACACGGGTAGCTGTCCCATCATCTGTTGGTTAACCTGGGCTGAATGGCGAATACAGATCACACATTTTTTAACAAATTGTCTTACAACACTTTTAGCTCCAATAACCCAGTACTTGCTTCTCAAATAGTTAAGGACAAGTTGTGGACCACCATGAAGAGTCTTTTCGTGAGCGTCGTGTATAAGAAGGTAAGTAAAATGTGATTTGTGTGGAATGATTATAGGGTGCTTCATATCATCGGACAAAGAAGCATTATGCAACCGTCCCCCTACTCTAAGAATACCATCCCGTCCCAGAAATGGATTCAACGAGGTAAGTTTACTTGTTTTATTTAATTTTTCATTATTCTTTATATTTCCCATATCTTCTTCAAAATTTTCTTTTTGACAAATCTTAATACAAATCATAAGTGTTTCTTGTAATTCTTTAGCAGTTAAAATGTTACTAATGTACCTTTCATTTTCAGGTTTGTTCCAGTACAACACTCGACGGCAGAAGGATAACACTCTGGTAAGTTTTCTTAGAGATGAAAATCTCGAAAATATATTTTCGTCTTTATCACTAGTTACAGTGTGACTACTAATCTTATGTTTGCGTTCTTCCAAAGATGTGTCTCTCTCTTCTCCCTTGCTACAATCTATGTGCCTACTGTACAACCACTCAGGGCCCAGTTTCCAGAGGTCATTGTGTCTTTTGCAGATAATCCCCTGGAAGCGCAATCAGCGGGATTTTTTTTTGATATAACATGGGACCACTGATTTCCATCCAACAAGGTATGTATTTCGGAAACTCTATTGGCAATGAAGGTCTTCCATCGACTTGGATGGCTTCTGAGCCAAGCCAAGACGTTAGAAGAATCCGTCCAAGCGTGAGTTTGATGTTTAGGAACATCAAGAATGAGACCAACTTCATCTAAAAGTCTTGCTAGCAAAACAGCTCCACACAGCACAAGACGTGGAATTGAGACCTGCTTTATGGGTGCTACCCGAGTTTTTGAAGTTATCAAACTCACATGCACGTTGCCACTATTATCAATTATAACAGCTGCATAGGCTGCGTTTGATGCATCACAGAACCCATGTAGTTCTCGACATTGATCAGTTAAATTCCATCGTATCCATCGAGAAATGCGAACGGTTGTAAGAGATTTCAAATCATTCCTGAACTCCAACCAGCTTTTAAGCAATGACTTAGGAAGCTCGCTATCCCAATCAACGCCAGATAACCATAGCTGTTGGATAAATATTATAGCCTAGGATAGCCTTGGTCACAACTGGCGCTATCCAACCCAATGGATCGAATAGACGAGCAATGTCGGAAATAACCTTTCGTTTGGTTATTGGTGATTCCACCGAAGAAAGCTTGACAGTGAACTGAAACTTGTCCTCTTCTCTATTCCAAGTGAGTCCTAGTATTTTCATTACTTCATCAATTTTAATTTCCATGGCTTGATTAGACTCGCTGTTTTCCGCCTTAATCTCTTTAAGCAACTCCTGACTATTGCTAGAAAACTTTTGTAATGGAAATCCACCACGATTCAGTAATTCCGTCATCTCTTCATATATTTGAATGCCTTCGGCTACCGTATGACATCCGGACATTAAATCATCGATATAGAACTCCTTTAGTATTATATTTGAAGCCAACGGAAACTCTTTACCATCCTTACGGACTAGTTCTTGAAGAGTTCGCACAGCCAAATATGGTGCTGATGATGTACCAAAAGTGACTCTTAATAAACGAAAATGTCTTATTACATCGTTTGGGTCATCACGCCATAATATACGTTGATAATCTGCGTCGCTCTCCGCCACCTTCACGTGTCGATACAATTTGACAATATCTGCGACAAGTGAAATCGGGTAATAACGCCATCGCATGAGTAAATGTCTTAACTCAGGCTGAAGTGTGGGACCAACCATTAAGTCATCATTTAATGATACCCCGTTGAATCCCTTGCATGAAGCGTCAAAAACCACACGGACTTTAGATGTAAGATTGTCTTGACGTATCACCGCATGATGTGGTAGATAAACAGCGTCTGGTTTATCAACATCCTCTGCTAAAACTTTCCATATGACCAAGATCAAGATATTCGTTAATTACCTTAGAGTACTCAATTTTAAGACCAGGATTTTTAATTAAGCGTTTTTCTAACATAAGAAATCGCTTAACAGCTATATCTCTTGAGTTACCAAATTTACATTGCGGATTATCCGACTTAAAAGGAAGTTTGACAGTAAATCTACCAGTTTCATCCCTAGAAGTACTTTCCTTGAATAACTTTTCACAATTTTCTTCCTCTTGAGTGAAATACTTCTTAGGTTTACTTGATTCAGATTCCAACTCCCAGATTTTTTTTAATAATTCGTTCTCATTACAGTGTGTCAAATGCATGCTAACTACATTGTCACACGTCCCGTTCCTAATAACAGTTTCTCCATTGTGCATTTTGCCAGAGAGGATCCAACCAAGTGCTGTTTGCTGCGCAATTACAGATCCTGGCGGACCCCTGACTAAACCTTTCAACAATATTTGGCTATACACGTCTGCACCTAAAAGAAGATCAATCTTGCTAGGTGTGTGGAACGAGGGATCCGCCAACTGTATGGACAAAAGAGTTGGTATCATTTGAACATCAACTTTCTTACTAGGTAAGAATGTTGTGAGTTTTTTCAAAACATGAGCCTTGATTGTAATGACAAAGCTCGGATCTAGACGTGACTGTATTTTCAAAACTACAGAGGACTTTGATAACAAAGTTAAACTCTGGTCGCCGCCTAAACCTGACATAAAATTTGTCACAGAATGCTTTTTGAGACCAAGCAGTTGAACTGCAGCCTCTGTAATGAAAGAGGCTTGAGACCCTTGATCAATCAAGGACCTCAACACAAGCGGTGTAGCATTAGCTTGTGAAACTGCTTTCTCTAAAGCAGTCGCTAACAAAACTTGATGGTTTGTGTTTGAAAAACAAGATAAAATAGGACGATCAGTACCCTCACCTTGAGCCTGGGAAGAATTAATAACGTTACCTACTACCGAAGTATTTCCTTCACCAGGTTGATCAGCTTGCGTTAAGCTTGCTGATTTGGGAGATTTGGTATGAAGTAAAGTGTGGTGCTTTTTCTTACAAATACGACACCTTGTAGATTGATTGCATTGGTATACTGAATGATTAGGTGTCAAACAATTAAAACATAAATGCTGGGTTTGGACAAAATTACGCCGTGAGTCAACCGTTTCCTTAGAAAATTTCTTACAATTAAATGATTTTCAGAGCAAAACAAACAATTAAAACTAGTAGTGGCGACATGAGTACACGTAGGTTTCTCTTGCTTAATTAATTTAGGGTCTAAAAACTCCAAGGACCTAAAACGATTTTGTAAAAATTCCTCAAATGATGCCATAGTTGGTAAATCAGAAATCTCGGTTGCTTTTTGTTCCCATTGTTTACGTGATTCCGAGTCTAACTTTTGACTTATCGGAAATATAATTTTTACATCCCATGACTTTACATCGATAACTAAATTTTTTAACGCACTCAAACATTCTTTAGTAGTATCTAACAAATTTCTGATTGCACCCGATGACTCAGACGACAGAGCTTTTTGATTTGTTAACCTTTTAAGAATACAGTTAGCTTGAAATTTTTTATTATTATACCGGCTTTCTAACTGCTCCCAACAAATTAAATAATTATCCGCAGTACATGAAATGTGTCTCACCAACTGCTCCGCCTCTCCCGTTAGACAACCCTTAAGATAGTGCAATTTTTGTACATCATCAATCGTAGTCTCATTATGAATCAACGATAGGAACAAATCTCTAAAACTTGGCCACTCCGAATATTTACCACTAAATTTAGGTATCTCAATCTTAGGTAATTTAACATTGCTCTGATTCGTTTTATTCTCAACGGATACAACATTTGACTTTTTTAATATTAATAATTTATCTTTCAATAATGACTTATAATCTAGATACATTTCCTCACAGTTATCGAACACTTCATTTAAAACATAATCATTTTGTATCAACACATCCTTTTTCATTTCATAAACAATTTTTTGATGATTTGAGAAGAAAGGAGACCACAATTTCTCTAAAGCTTCTAAGCGCGTTTCAAGATAACCTATGCTTATTCTTTCCTTTGGAGATTTTTTAAAGTTACATAAATTTCTTTCAATTTTACTTAAAATATCATCCTGAAGTTTAATATAATTATCACCCATGACTAAAAGTTAAAACAACTAATCTAGTTTAAATCGAAAACAATATAAAAATTAAAACAAAAAACTCAAAAATGTTAAAATATTTTTCTAAGTTAAAGACAAAATCGTTGAAATTTTTCTAAGTTTTTTAACACTATTCTTTTCACTTTAAAATCGGGCATAGGTTCCCCGTCGGATCACTTTTTAACAAATTATTCTAAGTCCTAAACACTTTGAATTTAACAAGTCAATAATAACTTCTATCTTGAATTTTCTAAGTTAAATCTTCCTAGTAATTAAAGTTCAAACTTGTACTCACGATTAATCTTCGGTAGTTGTCCCACACATACACACACTTAACTTCTGACGTAAGATGACATCTGACAAGTGACGTTACTTGTCTTTGGACGGCATGTGGGTTGCTGTGACAGGTGTTGCAGGGGGTGCTCCCCTCTGCAATTCCTGCTCCTCTCCAAACAGGTGTCTCAGGGGGTGCTCCCCTCCGCAATTCCTCCGCCTGACGCCTCTCCAGACAAGTGACTAAGGGGATGCTCCCCTCAGTTTTTAAAAATTCAGGCCCATATAGGTACTCCCTCGGTACATCGAAGAGTACCGATCACCACAAACAGGCGCTGAACGAACTTGACACAATCAACCGCAAGGCACCAGTTCCGGCACTCAAGAAGGACCATGAACACCCAAAAATATCCCACTAATAAGGTATTAATACACTTAATAGAGGCGTACCAATCGTATATTCACCATTTTTTTTTTTTTTTTTGAGAGGAGGAAATACTGTTACGTATTTACGCCCCGGAACGGGGCGTAATATGTCGGACTCGAGTGTCCGCGTAAGCGGACACCCCATACCGACTAAAACCTCCTCTGTGCTGTTAGCAGCTCTGACTTTCACAGCGAAGTAGGACGTGGGCCGTGGAGGCCGCAAAGACTACGCAACAACAGTCGCGGGGCGTCTCCTAAGGAGACTCGAACCTCAGACCGGCTGTGTGCTTGTGGGAGTATATTCACCAGTTACATAATAAGTAAGGTGACAGTTCTACAATAAACTTAGATAATGCGTCCTTGATGGCTTAGGGCGACATCTATGAACAATATCAAACTGTAATCGATTACAAACCTTACCAGTTATAAATTAGATATATATTGATTATATAATATATAAAATTCTGTGTGTCCCGGTGTTTCTTACCCAATTCCTCCGAAACGGCTGCACCAATTTGTATGAAATTTTGTGTGCATACCGGTTTTTTTATAATATTTTTTTTTATATTTGATATGCCAAAATAAAGTTTGCGAGATCAGTTAATAGATATATAAATATACAAATAAATAAATAATTAACAGAATTTTATATTTAAAAAAAAAGTATAATATATATATATATATATTTATACATACATTTACACATTAAATAAATTCATTGAAACTATGAAAGAGATTTGCGGCGTGATTTTTTTTTATCTACATATTAAGATTTATTTTGAGAGAGGCCCGACTGAAGTGTAAACAAATTCATTTTATATTTATTTCTAAACGTATAAACACTATGTACTCGTATATTACGAAGGGGAGGAGTAAGTCATTCCATATTTTAGCATAATTATAACCAGAGCCTGTTTAAAGTTTGCCCTGTACTTTCCCCGGGGCATATAAAGAATAGGTGAGTCCCAGGCCCATGGGTGTCGTAAGAGGCGACTAAGGGCTTTTTAGAAGTGGGAGAGTCACGCAGCCGTCTTTTGAGGTCAGCAAAATCGGGCCAGACTCGTCCGGGTTAATTACCACACTCGCACAGAATACCGGCGTGAAGTAGCGGCCTAGTGCCGCTCTGTTTCGCATAGGTTAGTGTCGAGGACCGGAGGCCATCCCCCCCCCCTTCCCCAACAAAGATTATGAAAGCGGTCCCTAAAGAGATAGTACCCCAGGAGGGTACCGGCTCTACCAGAGTCGGAGAATCCCTCCCCGAGCACTCTAGCTCGGGCTGCCCTTCGTATTCTGGGGAGAGCACAGTACCGCGCACAAACGATGCAGTAACACCACGGCACCCCGCTCCACACTCAACGTGGACTTTTGCAATATCAGGGGAATTCACTCCAACTTAAACGCCGTCCACCACCACCTTGAGACGGCGAAGCCGGCCTTGTGTTTCCTTACGGAGACGCAAATATCTCGATCTAGCGATACGTCATATTTAACGTACCCCGGGTACAAAATTGAGCACAATTTTTTGCCTCATGCCGGGGTATGTGCGTACGTTAGGGAGGATATCTGCTGTCGCCGTCTCGGCAATTTTGAGGGTAGGGTCCTGTCCACTCTCTGGCTCCGCGTAGATTTAGAGGACCGCGTCCGCATCTATGCGTGTGTCTACAGGTCCCATAGTGGTAACGCAGAAACCGATCATCTCATGGGCTGCGTTCAAGCGGCAATTGACGACGTGCTTGCACAGATCCCCTCCGCTGAAATCGTAGTCTTGGGTGATTTCAACGGGCACAATGCCGAATGGCTTGGATCACGTACCACAGACTACGTAGGGCGATCTGTGCATAATTTTGCATTGGCGTACGATCTGTCCCAATTGGTTGAGTCGCCAACGCGGCTCCCGGATGTGGATAGCCACATGCCGTCCTTATTAGATCTTCTGCTGACTACACATCCCGATGGTTACTAGGTCATTGTCGACGCCCCTCTCGGAACGTCCGACCATTGCCCGGTCAGGAGTGCCTATACGACGCCCACGTCGCAGACCACCAGCGACCCGCCGCGTTTGGCACTACAAGTCAGCAGATTGGGATAGGATGCGTTCCTTTTTTGCATCCTACCCTTGGGGCAGGGTTTGTTTCCCTTTGGATGATCCTAGCGCCGTTGCAGTAGCCGATGTGATACTACAGGGCATGGATATTTTTATACCCAGCTCTGTAGTACCGATCGGTGGCAGACCACAGCCCTGGTTCGATGCGTCAGTTTAAGCAGCATCTGACTGCAAAAAACAGGCGTATCGAACTTGGGTTGCGGCGCTGGGCACAAAGGATCCGAACTGCATAGTTCTTAAGAGGAAATACAACCGTGCTTCCAGATTTTTTAAGCGGCAAATCGCCCGTGCAAAGTCAAAACACGTCGTCAAAATCGGCGAGCAGCTTTCCAGTTACACGACCGGAACACGCAAGTTCTGGTCGTTGTCGAAAGCTGCTTTTGGTAACTTCAGCCAGCCGTCCATGCCGCCGTTGCACATGAGGAATGACACCCTGGCCCATACGGCAAAAGAGAAAGCCGATCTCCTGTGCGCTCTTTTCGCCTCCAACTCGACTCTTGACGACAACGGAAAAACACCGCCGACCATCCCGCGGTGTCAGAGCTCTATGCCTGAAGTACAGTTCAGACAGAAAACTGTTAGGCGAGCTCTGTTTTCGTTGGACGTCAGGAAATCGAGCGGGCCGGATGGCATTTCTCCAATCGTGCTTAGAACGTGTGCCCCTGAGTTGACGCCGCTGCTAACGGCTAACTTTATTTCGGCACTCTTATTCCAAAGGCGTAGTCCCTGACTCATGGAAGTCAACCCTTGTCCATCCGATCCAAAAAAAAGGAGACAGTTCGGATCAGGCAAACTACAGGCCTATTGCTATTACCTCCCTGCTCTCCAAAATCATGGAGAGCATAATTAGCCGTCAGCTCTTGGTATACCTAGAGGGTCACCAGTTGATCAACGACCGACAATACGGGTTTCGCCATGGTCGGTCGGCAGGTGATTTTCTGGTATACCTAACACATAGATGGGCTGCGGCTATTGAAAGCAAGGGGGAAGGCCTGGCAGTTAGCCTGGATATAGCGAAGGCCTTTGAGGGCTTCCCGAGAGCTTGTGCAAGTGGACCTCCAGCTTCCTCACTGGGCGCAGCATACAGGTCGTTGTCGACGGACATTTCTCGAACCCGAAGCCCGTGAATGCTGGAGTGCTCCAAGGCTGTGTGCTATCTCCTACGCTGTTTCTTCTGCATACCAATAATATGTTGGACACCTCCAACATTCATTGTTATGCAGATGACAGCACTGGTGATGCCGTATACACGGGCCATGCACGTCTCTCTCGGGAAATCTTTGACCAGTGCCGGGAGAAACTTGTGTCTTCTATCGAGTCCTCTCTTGAGAAGGTCGCGGAATGGGGTAAATTGAACCTTGTCCAATTTAACCCCCAGAAGACTCAAGTTTGCGCGTTTACCATTAAAAAAAACCCCATTTGTCGCATCACCGCTCTTCGACAACACTTCCCTAAAAGCCTCACCTAGTATCGGAATACTGGGTCACGAAATCTCGAGCGATTGCCAATTCCGTGGCCACCTGGAGGGCAAAGCCAAATTGGCTTCAAAGAAACTGGGCGTCATTAATAGAGCACGGCAATATTTCAAGCCGGCCCACATTCTAGCGCTGTACAAAGCGCAGGTCCGGCCACACATGGAGTATTGCTGTCATCTCTGGTCTGGCGCATCCCAGTATCAGCTCGAGCCATTTGACCGCGTGCAACGCAGAGCAGCTCGAATTGTCGGGGACCCAGTACTCTGTGAACGGCTGGATCACTTGGCGTTGCGTAGAGACGTAGCTTCATTGTGTGTCTTCTACCGCATTTATCACGGGGAGTGTTCCGAAGAGCTGTTTTACCTAATTCCTGCCGCCGAATTTCACCTTCGCACGACACGCCATAAGTTAGGATATCATCCTCACCATCTGGATGTGTGGCGGTCCTCCACAGTGCGGTTTACAAGGAGCTTTCTTCCACGTACTACAAAGCTGTGGAATGAACTTCCTTGTGCGGTGTTTCCGGGACGACACGACATGGGTACCTTCAGAAAAAGCGCGTACACCTTCCTTAAAGGCCGGCAACGCTCCTGTGATTCCTCTGGTGTTGCAAGAGAGTATGGGCGGCGGTGATCACTTTACAACAGGTGACCCGTACGCCCGTTTGTCCTCCTATTCCATAAAAAAAAAAAATTCTCCTCCTCCTCGAATGCCGCTGACCGGTGTGGTGGAACACAGAGCAGGTAAGGAGAAGCTCTAGTGTGATACTTGCAAGTGTCGGCAGACCATCGTAACTTGGTATAAAGATATTGTGGAATTTTGTATTTTATAACCCCAAAAAGAAGAGTGGCGAAATGCAATTGTCTCCGATATTCCATTTTAAGCATTTTAGCATTATTTAGATATGGTGAGACATGTTCACGAGGAGGGATTTTAAAACAATATCTAGCGCAGGCATTTTGTACCCGCTGAATAAGATTTATAGTTCTTGCTAAGAGCCTGTGACTTATAACTGCATCGGCATAATTAAATTTAGATAGAACTAGACTCTCACAAAGCTTGATACGTGTCCCAACATTCAAGTAATTCCGAATATTATATAAAATTTTAAGTCGATAGAAACAGTTTCGAACGGTAGTGAGCGTATGCTTCTCAAATCTTAACTGTTCGTCCATTTATAAACCCAAGTTACGTGCTTCACTAACACTTTCGATACTTTTCCCATTTATTTGAAGTAATGGATGCTGTTGGCCAATAATATCGATCTGATTTTTAGTTCCTAATATCATGAACTTCGTTTTATCGGGATTTAATAACAGAGTATGTGACTCTGACCACTCTGAAATACGTTGTCTTCATTTAGTTTTGTAACAGTGCTACCAACATCGTCAGGCTTACATTTAATATATAATTGTATATCGTCAGAATATAAGTGGAACTTACAATGCCTAATACTTTCTACAATGTCTGCGCAGTAAAGTGCAAAAATTATAGGGCCTAGGATGGAACCTTGTGGAACACCTCGATTGACAGGAGTAAATTTAGAAAAACATTTCTTGCCATCAATTGATGTAAGCTCCACAGTCTGCTTACGATATTCTAAGTAACTTAGAAACCATTTAAGGGTGTCCAAGCTAAAGCCATAAAATTTTAACTTAGATATTAATAAAGATCTATTTATAGTTTCAAAGGCACGCGAGAAGTCTAGTAAGAGCAAGATTGTACCCGCTCCCTTATCTTGGGCATCTAATATATTATCCAATACTTCCATTAAAGCAGTTGTTGTGCTATATCGTTTCCGAAAACCCGATTGCAATTTTGGTAGTATGTTATTTATCTCTAAATATTCTGTGAGTTGAGCATAAACAATTTTTTCTAATACTTTCGATAGGCACGGTAATATACTGATTGGTCGTAACTCTTTCATTAAATTAATATTTTCTTTTTTTGGTAGGGGCTTCACCAAAGCTGTTTGCCAACTTGTAGGGAATACACCAGATAATATGGATGTATTCATTATGCTAGCGATGACGGGTAAAGCGTGGGGTAACAATAATTGGAGCATATCAAGTGAAATACCATCAAGACCAACAGCGTTAGAATGTAACGAACGTATTATTTTTAAATCAGATATTTCGTTCGTAGGCTTTAAAGAAAATACACTACGGTTATACATATTATTCTCATAATAATAAAGAGTCGAAAGCGGTACATATTGGCTTCCAGGTACATTCACAAAATGTGAATTTATTAAATCAGGATCCCTAAGATGCTCAGGAAGTCTTAACATCACATGTCAAACATTCCCTTTCTGTTAATCAGCATGGATTTGTATCAGGTCGTTCCACTACAACAAATTTAGCATGTTTTTTATCAGATCTCTGCGCTACAGTTGATCGGGGTGGTGAAGTAGGTGCAATCTACACAGACTTTGCTAGTGCGTTTGACAAAGTTGATCATAACATTCTCATCAAAAAACTATACCACTTATATACACTATTACTGGTTCCCTCCTCAGTTGGTTTCAGTCTTACCTAGCAAAAAGACTTCAGATTGTGTCAGTGAATGGTTACAATTCGCAGCCTTACTTTGCAATGTATTGTCTGGCGTTCCTCAAGGCTCTCACCTCGGTCCCATATTATTTTTAATAATTTTTATCAACGATATTGCCTCTGAAATAAATTATTCAAAATTTTTGTTATTTGCCGACGATTTGAAAATTTATAAGTCAATTATATCGTCAGAGGATATAATTCATTTGCAGTCTGACCTATGCAGAATTGAATAGTGGTGCACAAACAATAAAATGGAACTTAATACTCAAAAGTGCTATCATGATAGATTCTCAAGGAAGAAGAAATCAATTTTTTTTTTATTAATTATTTATTTATTTATTTATTTATTTATTTATTTATTTATTTATTTATTTATTTATTTATTTATTTATTTATTTATTTATTTATTTATTTATTTATTTATTTATTTATTTATTTATTTATTTATTTATTTATTTATTTATTTATTTATTTATTTATTTATTTATTTATTTATTTATTTATTTATTTATTTATTTATTTATTTATTTATTTATTTATTTATTTATTTATTTAATAGGTACACACAACAGAATTACAACAAGTACATAATAAACAAAATAAACTATCAGCTAAATACAAGATAGGCTGCAACTCCACGAGGGTGTGTACTCAGCATGTTTAGCATAAATTAATAACTATGCAAATACAACAGTAATAGCGTAATAATAATTTAAAACTAACTAACTTTAGGTAATGTAGTATTATAAATAATAATAATAAATCATTTATTTCAGAGCAAGTCCATATCACAAAATAAAATTACAAATAAGATATACTTAAATAAAAGTGAAGTTTAAAACATAAGATATAAAATATAAAACAAAAGTGTAAAATTAAAAATAATAAAATTACACACGGTCATATTTGATTCTCGCTGTGGTACACGGACAACCAATGCCTGAAGAAATGACTATCCGGGCAATCACCGATGTTTCGAAGGATACGATTCTGAGCGCCGCGCAGACGACTCCAGAACGACTCAATGCGGAGACGCATTATCGCAAAAAAATTGGCAACTCCTGCCTGGGCGAACATGCCCGATGCGCTACAGTAGGGAGGTTTTTTCATTAATATTCGAAAAGCGTTATTGTACTGTATTCTGAGTGAGCTATATGATTTTCTGTTATATGATGACCAAAGTTGACAGGTGTAAAAATTTTGACAAAAAGTTGTAAACAAAGTAAGTTTAACCTGATCATTACATTTGGCGAATCTCCGCGCGAGCATGTTGCACCGTACTGACAGGACTCGCCTTTCCCGTTCCATGTCCTGGTCGTCCTTCAAATCATCGGTAAGTATGTGCCCCAAGTATTTAAAGGACCCTACAACTCGCACTGGCGTGCCATCTAAACAAACTTCCGGTATCCTCTCCGGGCCTCTTTTCCATTTAAATATCACCATTTCTGTCTTCTTGGCGTTGTATTTAAGACCATGTGATTCAGCATATTTAACACATACACCAAGAAGTTTTCGGAGACCTCTGATCGATGGACGGAGGAGGACCATATCGTCAGCGTAATTCAGGTTATTTACACACAAATCCCCGATATGACATCCGACTCCGGTCCTCTTCAGTTCAGAGATCAGGTCATTTATATACAAATTGAAAAGGTCGGGAGAGGTCAACCCCCCCTGCCGCACACCGCAAGCTAGCCTATAATCACTAGAGAGCGTGTCGGCCCATCTAACATTGTTAATTTGGTTCTCGTACCAGTACCGCAACAGATCCACAATACTGTCATCAACATCCGTTTTAGCAAGTTTCGACCAAAGTAAATCATAGTTTACAAGATCGAAAGCACGGCTAAGATCTAGGAAACATGCATATACAGAGGTTTCTCGAGCAACGTAATAATTAACGGTATGCTTCAAGCTAAATATTGCGGAATCTGTCCCGAGACCAGTACGAAAAACCAAATTGAGCATCATCTATCTCGATCTCCCTTACCAGTGCGGGTTGTAGCAGTCTTTCGAGTATCTTACCAATAATAGTTCCAAGTGAAATAGGGCGATAATTATTTAATTTAGATAAATCATCAGTTTTATTTTTAGGGACTGGAACCACTACGGTTCTCATAAGGTTGCACGGCAGGTATCCATATTTTAGGCATGCATTAAATAGTTCGGAAATAACTCTAAATATTTCAACACCCGCACACTGTATATGTTCAATACTGAGGTGGTCGAAGCCAGGTGACTTTCCCCGCTTCATTTGACGCACTACAGTCGTGTCTCTCTGTTAGGAGTTAAGAGCTCCACGTTAGTGCATGTTTGACCTTGAGTTTGGATATACGCTGATATATTATCGGCGGTTATGTGTTTCTTTAAACGTGATACATAGGTATATTGCACCATATGACTCAGCCACTTCTATATTACAGTTACCTGTCGAAGTACCACGCATATTAATTCTATTAATTATAAAAGAAAAAGATAGAGAAAATATATATTTGGACAAGTAAAAGTGAATAATTATGGTAGTTATATTAAGATGCTTTTTTAAAAATTTAAACTAATTAAGGAATTTATATAAACTAGATTTCCATTTACAAACAGATGATCTGTGGATGTCAGGTACTTCACTGATTTCGAGTAGTAGTGCATTGTATTGACGGCAAATTCTATAGATAGGGTTATGGAAGGACACGTTATTATTGCAGAACGGAATGATAAAGGGCTGTTCATGTCTTGAAGACCGACTGGGAACTCTTAGATGAATATTTGACAAGAGTGAAGTAGAAATTGTGCCATCGAGTATTTTGTATAAAGTCGTTAGGCCATGCTTTTTGCGACGACTCTCGAGGCTCAGAAACTTGAAGTGAGATAGCCTTTCCTCATATGTAGTCAGCGCTTAGACCAAACCTAATCGTCAATACCCGAAGAAGACGTCTTTGAATAGACTCAAGCATATCAGTATATGTATTATATTGAGGTGACCAGACAATGGAGGCGTACTCGATTTGGCTCAGGATTAGCGACTTATAGAGTAACAGTAAACTATTTGGTGACTTGAATTCTTTAGAAGCTCTGCATATGAAGCCAGATAGCTTATTACATTTCTTGGCTATTGCTTCATAGTGATATTTAAAAGTTAGTTTCGAGTCAAAAGCAACACCTAGATCCCGTAAAACAAACTTCCACTCAAGTGTTATATTATCAATTTTATAGTCAAACAAAATTGGGTTTTTAATACGAGTGAAAGATATGGAGCATTTTTTTATACTCAAACTCATACTATTAGCACTATACCAATCGAGTAGAGTATCTAGATCCAATTGCAGATCAATACAGTCACTAACAGTTTTCTTTCGACTAAAAATTTTAAGGTCATCCGCATAAAGTAGGGAAACATTTCTTAGCCTAGGGATCAGATCATTAATATATATAATAAACATCAATGGGCCGAGATGGGATCCCTGAGGGACGCCGGATATGATAGAGACTCGTCGTGAGTAGAATCCCTTTAGAGCTACTAATTGACTACGATTGGATATATAACATTTTATCCAACGTAAGAGGCAACCATGCAGACCCATAGTCTCCAATTTACAGGCCAATATTCTATGATTTACTCTATCAAAAGCCTTTTGGAAGTCAGTATAGATAGAGTCAACTTGACCATGATCATTGAAAGCTCTACAAATAAAGTCTGTATACTCCATCAAGTTACTGGCGGTTGACTTTCCTTTTAAGAAACCGTGTTGCTTCTGAGTGATATGCGGGATAAAGTGGTGGTATAGGTGGTCGTAAACTAAGGACTCTAATATTTTGGCAAAACTGGATAAGATGCTTGTAAGCCTATAATTAGTACAGTCGCTAGGGTCACCCGATTTGTGTATTGGTATGATGTGTGCTTCTTTCCAAGCATGAGGAAAAGCACCAGTTTGTATAGATTTGTTAAAAATCAAGTAAATAGGGTCTATCAGAGCCTCTGAGCAATGCTTAATAAAGTAGGGAGGAATGCCATCTGGCCCGGCTCCTTTGTTGGGATCCAATGAATTGAGTTTCTTTAAAATATCCTCTTTAGATATGTGCCCTGAAAATAGAGGATAATTAATAGTAGGCTGACTTGATAAAGAATCGTTCATGTGCCTATCTGATTCAAAAACTGATGAAAAATACTCGGAGAAGAGTTCGGCTGCGGCTTCACCACCAGTTGCAATTTTGTCACCAAACTTAATGGTCTCGGGGATTGACGGTCCAAGTCTTTTACTTTTAACATAAGAAAAGAATAGTTTGGTTGAATTATTAAGCGACTCTTCCTCACTTAGAAGGAATGAGTTATAACAAGCCTTAATCAGAGCCTTGGACCTGGAGCGTAATTACCGAAACTCGTCGAAGTCCCTCGGATTATTGGTTTTTTTATATTTTTTATGGATACGATTTTTCTCTTCTATACAGGCTTTCAAAGATTCTGAAAACCAAATAGGATAGTTCAATCGACCAATTCGCTTATATTTTGTGTTTCTTTTTATTGTGTCGTTAAGTATTTCATAAAAACATTTAACACTCAAGTTGACATCACTATGGCTTAAAATACTGTCCCATGTGTTGTTGTATACTACAACTTAATAAAGTTGTAGTATACAACTTTTTGTGCCACATTTACGAAAGTTAGGCAACATAATAGATTTGTTTTGTATATTTTTAATATTGGATTCAATAGACACATCGATCTCAATGGCTGGGTGGTGTCGGTCGGGCACACATAATGGGGAACTGTCACATAAAGATACGTCTGTCAGATCTGTCATAAAAAGGTCAAGAGTACGATTATTTGAATTGCGAACATAATTATATTGCGACAGGCCACCCACCTCCAGTAGATCAATAAGTAGCGAAGATTTGGTATCGTAGGCTTTACTAGGGCACAGACGAGGAAGGGAAATGTTATCGCACGACCATGTAATACCAGGCATATTAAAATCACCGAGAATAATAGTTTTAGAATTGTTTAGATTTAAGAGCGTATTACAACAATTATCATAAAAAGTGCGACATTGAGTGACATTCAGATCGGGAGGTAAGTATACAAGGTATATATTTAAGTTAAATTCACGAGGTCCTCGGTTCTCTCGTACTGTTATCCATATATCCTCTAATGAGCTTTCAAGTTCGGGATGTCTAATTGCAAATAGATTTTTCTTAAGTGCTAACAGAACACCCCCACCGGATTGCTTTGACAAACAAGTAGATTCGCGGTCTCTACGAAATACGGTATACCTGTCATCCACAAATTCACTATTAGAGAAAGAGCTATATAGGTTTGTTTCGCATAAACAGATAATATCATAATTCTCAATTAGGATATTTTTGTACAATTCCGTTAATTTACTTCTTATTCGGTTAACATTCTGATAAAATATTTTCATAAAAAAAACTGATATTTAAAAATCCAAATAACGTAATAAACGTATAACCTTAAAACTAAATATTTATACAAAACAATAAATAATATATATCACAAAATTAGCTTATCAAGACTCATGATATCTTTAATGTAAATAGTGGGTGAGGTCTTGTCTTTTCTTATATATACTCGGCCGAATTTAACCCATACGTACTTACAACCCTTATCCTTAGCCAGATGTCGCGCGGCTGCATGCAAGTCCTTACATTGCTTTGAAAGGTGTTCACCCACGAAAATAGGTATTTTATATCCACTAACTCCGATGTGAACGGAATTTAGGTGATCCATCGGATTACCTCTGTTGTATCTCTTGACGCCTGATATAAGGTGACGTTCAGATGGAAGTGTTACAAGTACATTTCGAGGCCTGTCAGATGAGGGGTTAAGTTTGGCAATTCGACGACACAAGCGTATATCACTGTCCGATATGGGCATTTTGATTTGTTCACATAGCTTCTTAAACAACATGGCTAAGTTCTCATTACGGCGCTCTGGAATACATTGAACCTCTAAGTTACAGCTCCTTGAAGCTTTTTCGGATTGACAAAGACGATACTTCAACTTAGCCATATCAGATTGAACCTTGGCTTCCTGTGCTTCGAGTTCAGTAATTCTCTTAATAGCCTGATCAAGATTTCTTTTTGTGTCTTTTTGTCCTTTAGATATAAAGTCTGTAGTTTCAGTAAACTCTTGTTTAATTATTTCCACAACAGCTTTCACTTCAGATTTCACTTTTCCTGAATTTCAAGGGAGAGTGTAGATCTGATACTATCTAACTTTAAATCAATAAGCTCACTAAATTGTCTCATGTTGATTGTAGCTCTTGAATCAATATTGAGTGGTTCACACCCATTATTCGAATTAATTGATTTAGAAAAAGAGTTATCAAGTGAGTCATTGCTTGAAATTTTGCCATGAGAGGGTTGGGAAGCAGGCAGTGATTGAGCCGAAGCCACTGGAACATTGTTCAGCCTATGTCGCGATCCTACGGGAGTATCATCATTTCTAGTTCTAGTAATATTCGCACATGACTCGCAGCGCCACGATCGATTCAGTTCTCTAATATTTGACTTAGAATATGATGACGAGTAATCAATGCATTGGTAGTGATAACACGTTTTACATGCAACACATTTGAGTAAGTCAGACTGGCTGACAGCTTTCTTACATCCCAAGCAGTTCATAGCTAATTAGTGGTAAACACAGTATCGTAACTTATGACGTAGACGCGGAATGAACGAAGAGAACAGTACAGTTATATTCACAGTTAATAATAAATTTACAAGTACCGTCTTTATTTTTTCCACATTACCTGTTACACTTATTATTTTCACTTTTTTATGATGTATCACAACGCACGATCCTCAACCATGCGATAAAAAATTTAATAATTTGTATAAATAACAATTTAGATATAGTTTTTTTTTTGTTAATTTAAAGTTATATACCTACTGTCACTGTTCTGCTTACTGTATCGTTAACACGGGAGTTCCACTACAGATTTTGTTTTGTGTTTAAATTGAGTGTCACTGGAAACTATTTGTGGAAAACAATTACTGATAAATTTTGAACACTGCACAACAGAATTATTAATAAGATAACTTCTACTGATTGCTATTTTTATTGATCAAATTTATTTTTACGGAGATCTCGATTATGATTTTACAGCTGTCACACACCAATTAAACCGGTTATTTCTGAATCTTTTCGAATCCGAGGTTCTCGAGGGCGCAGAGAACGAATTTGGGATCACTTTTGAAATCCAAGATGGCCGTCGCGCAAAATTATGGTATCAACATTATGGATATCATATTCGAGGTTCTCGAGGGTGCAGAAAACGTATTTGGGATACATTTCTAAATCCAAGATGGCCGCCGCGCAAAATTATGATTTCAACAATACGGATTTCGAATCCGAGGTTCTCGAGAGTGCAGAGAACGAATTTGGGATCATTTTTGAAATCCTAGATGGACGCCGCGCAAATTATGATTTCAACAATATGGATATCGTATTCAAGGTTCTCGAGGGTGCAGAGAACGAATTGGGGAACATTTTTGAAGTGAATCTTCTTTGCCTGCATGCCCGTAAAATTTTTACGGATGAAACGGAATAAGGTGTCACGAAAATGAAGGACGTTTTTATCCAAGAAGAGGGGAGGGATATTGAGTCTGATTAAGATATAGTAAGAAAGGGCGAATGTAGCATGAAGCAGATGGCACCGCTACGAAGAAAAACAACTGCACTACTAGCGTTGTATCATGCAGGTTTAGCGCGCGGCCGCGAGTAAGTAGAACATCTTCCCTACTAACTTTGTATCGTGCAGGTTTAGCGCTCAGATGCGAAAAGTAGAACATCTTCCCTATTAGCGTTGTGTACTTTGTACGCACGCCTTTTCAAAGTTCAAGTTCAATTTTTATTCGTAAATACTATTACACGACATACATACTTAACGTAATAATTAAATTAATTTATAAATTCATTATATGAGTAGAACGAGCGCTTAATGAGATACCTTTTGAGTTTATGTTTAAAAGTGTTAAAATTTGACACGCTTGTGATATAGTCCGGGAGTTTATTATAAACCCGAGGGCTCATAGCGTGTATTGTGCGGGAAGCTTTTTCCAGGCTGACATAGCCTGCATTTAGGCGATTCGCGTGTCGCAGCTGGTACTCGGGCGTATAAGCCTACCTGTAGTATCAGCAGGCTTGGTATTGTTAATATATTTAGTGACACGAAGAAAGGTCTTACGCATTGGTCCGACGGTATATCAGCTAGTTTACGAACGGTTCGCCTTTGTAGGCGACAAACTCGTTCAAAGTCCGCGGCGCGTCCCCAGAAATCAATTCCATATTGTACCTGTGACTGAAAGGTTGCAAAGTAACAGTTACGTAGCGCTTTCTTTGACAATGTCGAGGATGGTCTACTTAAGGCGAAACAGCTAAAGCTAATCTACCAGATAGATTTTCGATGTGATGATCCCACAACAAAGTTTGATCTAATTGAAAACCGAAGCAGGACGCTGCTTTAACCTGGTGTAAATGAACATCATTGATATTTACAACCAGCTGCCGCCGAGTCCGACCAGAGAGATCGAAACATAGAAATTGGGTCTTTGTTGGGCAATGATCGGCTACGTCAAATGCCTTAGATAGGTCAGAGAAAAGCAGTGCGACCTCTAGCCCTTTCTCGCGGGCATTTAAAATGCATTCGACTACTTTACGACTCAACATGGTGGTTGAATGACCCGCGCGATACGCATATTGCCGATCTGAGATAGCTGCGACGTTGCTAAGATAATTTGTTATTCGAGAGGTGAGACCATTTTCAAATACTTTTGCAACAGCTGGTATTATTGAAATAGGCCTATAACAGTTGGAATCCGTCTTTTTGCCTTTACCCTTATAAAGAGGAACGACTCTTACTTTTTTGAAGTATTCCGGATATATTCCGTCTCTTATTAATATTATAAAATATTAAACAAAATAGCTAACGGAGTGCATAGTGGGTCAGCAATTGATCGCAGCAACTCTACCGATATTTCGTAAATGTCTTTTGTAGGTTTATTAGCGACTTTTTTCATAGTTATATTGTACACCTCGCTAGGTGTGAACCAGGGTAATTTTATTGAACGGTCAGCAGGTGGTGTAGTATGCTTAAGATAAATAGTATACAATTGTGAGTTTGCAATCGGAGCGCCGCATTGATCCGCCGCCGTCACGAATTTTTTGTTTAAGCAATTAACCAATTCTTTTTTTGATGCAAAATAAGTACCATCAGGTTTATTTATAATATCGGTAAAATCTATGTTGGACTTGTTGCTTTTACACATTTCTGTGTTCACGATGCCCCACATCGTTTTAAGTGTTGGAGCTACTCTCAATAATCTGCGTATAGAATGAGATCCTCTTGTTTCGCAATAATTTATTTAAATAATCGGAATATTCGTCAACTTTACTCTTAATATAGATGTCATTTGGGAATTCGTCTCGAATGTCAATAAGGTCATGAAGCAATAGTTTAAAGTTAAATATTTATCATCTATCCAATTTTTATACTTTTCGTTTGAATTTTTTAAGCTGGAAGCATATGTCAATTTTTTGTATGATTAAATTAATGATAGTTTTCGCAAAGTCATTTGTGTCTAGCTGATTTTCACATAACTTATTCCAATCAATACTAATTAATGGCATAAATGAAGTCATAACGAGCGGCCGTTGTGTAACATCTTTTAACTGATAACTGACGGCTAGGTGTAGGTGATTCCCACTCAAAGTATAGTATAGTGACCGCATAATGGTCGCTTATTTTAGATTTTACTGGCAGCACGTTTTTAAAAACTATGTTTGTATAAATGTGATCGATTGACGACGAAGAGGTAGGTGTAACACTGGTAGGAAATGTAACTTTGTTATGAAAGTTATGGACGATAAGCAAATCATCTCGTTGTTTACGTCCCGGACTAGTCACCAAGCTATCGATGTTGGCATCACCAATTATAATACAATCAAGTTCCATTTCATTAACTACATTGAGTAGGTACTCGTTCTAATACATTTAAAAATCTGAATCCTTTATCGTGTGATGATTGTATCGATAAAAACAAATAACTGAAATTGGATAATCTACTAATTCTACCGCGGAGATTTCACAGACGCGTTCCACGGATAAATTGCAAATCCTTACGTTTTCTACTGCTTTTATGTGTGATTTCAGAAACAAACAAGAACCTCCGCGTTCCATGTTCTCGCGACAGCAGCTAGATATTAAAGTGTAGTTACAAATATGTACATAACGTAGTTCGTCATTTTTTTAGCCAATGCTCGGTTATTGCTAACACATCACATCTAAGGTCACTTTCCAATAATACTTCAAGTCGCTGTGTTTTAGAATTTAGGGATTGAATATTTTGTACACAAAGTACTAAATCTGTACGTTTGTGAGTCAGGGTATTCTTGTGTGTGGTGTTTGTTATACATACACTTGCATCATAAGTGATCGTCGCATGTGTTGCCACGGCCGGCGGCAAGTACTCACTGGCTAGTGGCTGTCGATGATTGCCGAAGCTGCGTGGTTGCCGCGCTCGCTGCGGGGACGGGCTCGAAACCAGTTTGAATAGTGCATCCCCGGCGGCCACGAAGTCGGCGTGGTTAATAGCGGGTATAAAAATTCTTACATTCCGATAACAAAAGCGGCGTGTCTTTCGGTCTTAATATTGTTGAATTTTATTTATGTGGTTGTGGATTTGAACTTCCGTAGTTTCTGGTTTAAACGACCAAGCTTGAATGTATTTCAAACGTTCAACCGATTTAAGTTTACTATTATTGCTACCAGTGCCTACTATAACAGTTGACGTTTTGGATTTACGCTTGTGGTGTCGCGGTTGCTCCCACTTTCCATCACTCGAATCCTCGACAGAATCCAATTCTGGCGTTTTAGCTCTTACCACCAAATTTCGTGGCCCACCACTCTCGTTTCGGTCGGATTTGTCACAAGGAGTCGTCTGTTGAGTAACAGTTGCCACTGGTTCTAGTGTTGGCTCTTTCCCACTTAATCCTGTTGCCGCTTGAGAGCGTTGTCGTTGTTTAGTTTGTACTTCGGCTGCTGCTGCTGCTTGCCTCTTGGTACGTTGCGCGAGTCTTTGGGTTCTATCAGTGAGCGTTGATGTATTCGTTGAGCTCTTCGATATCGCGCTGCTGAGGGATGATCTTGTCCTTCTCTTTCTAACGACGTTTTCTCGTGCCGCGCACAAATTTACTTCTTGTGTATTTATTTGGGCAAGTAAATCTTCAAGTATCTTCTTCTGGCTTTCAATCAGCATTTGTTGATCTTGTTTTTTTTTTTTTATTTTGGGCTTCAATTAAAGCAGTTTGACTTGAAATCTTTTCTGTAATTGAAGCTAATGTCTTCAACATTTCAGTTAGTGTCAATTTTATAGTATCTTTCGTCATTTTTAATGTATAAAACAGTGAATTTGCTAGAGCGCGCAAAGCCACGTCTTACTTTCACAAAGCAGACATACTCATGTGCTGTCTGATGCTTTGGACGTAGCTTCCCCCCTAAGGAGGTGTCCTTATTTCCCTTTTTCATCTCCACTTTTAGGGGAGGTGTCCCCTAAAAGTGGAGATGAAAAAAATAATGGAGACTTACCTTCTGGGGTATCGTTTGATAGGTCTCTGAAATTTAGATTCAGGTTTGATACATGACATTTCCTTTAGTCTTTTGAAAATAATGCGGAATTAAGGAAGATGTTCGTTACATTTATGTAATAGATTATACCTTATGATTACCATATCTATTCAAAGAATTTTAGACGATTCATTTTTATTTTTTTCTGAGATTATTTATAACATTTTCATTAATTTATTTTCCGTGTTTTTGAAAATATTATATCTGTTTTCCTTACGTATTTTTTAAGGGACATAATTATGTAAGTAGTAGCAGAAAAATCATCCTGAATGAAGCCCCATTTCGTCAATTTTGTGTGAAGAGGTAACAGATAATCGTTTTTACGACATAAAATATCAAAATTTCAAAAAAAAAACAATCCCGTTAATTGTAGATAAAGAAGTAATCTATTTGTGGAAATTTTTAGTTTTGTTAGTTTTAGTTTTATTTCATCACAAATTCTATCGAAAAATATCTTATTTTTGTCAGATTCGCAAACGCGTCCAAAGACAGATAGCCCCTTCGAACAGAAGGACTGTAGGGTCTGAATAAATTTAACTACTTGACATTGACGTGGAAGAACTGAGTTGCGAGACTTGGTTAATTGTTTTACAAGTTATGTTTTTGGTGGCATTATTTATTTTTATTTTATAAGTTCCTGTTCCAGCAATTACTTCATATTTTGTTTTTAGATACTTTCATCGACATCAGAAGGCACGAGTCAGCCTTCAATGATGTGTATCACCACTCAAAGAGATACAGTGATAGCTTTATCTGCAGTCCTGCCACCGCTGCCGGCGGCACTTTAAGTTTAAGTTTTAATAATATTTTATCATTCGTGAATGATATGATTGTACGTGACAATAAACTAGGATGCCGCAGTCGCTCGTCGTACCGCTTCGCTGTGGCGTATATTTGAGCGAAGCGAGGTAAACTAAGTCTGTGTACATAAACAAAAAAATCGTCCAAACAAAAACAATAAAAAGAATCTTTTGGAATTTGGCGCCATATTTAAACTTGTGCAGATTTGCAAATTCAATAACTAAGAACCTGGGAATCGAATCACTCTGAATTAGTGCCTGAATATACATCTTAACATTTTGAGTAATATCTATGCATATATGTATAATGCTAATGTTCGTTTGTAAAGACAGGGTTTTCTCTATCACCATCAACTTGAATTAACTTCCCGTTGGGTTGTTGGTTTATCAACACCCCTTGGTCTTGGTGAAAGTAAGGGAGTTTGGTCGCAGTGGGTGGAAGTGGTCGTGGGTGGCAATAATGTGAATAAATATATATCTATCCTTTTTTAACTCATGAGAACTTCTGGAAAGTTATGGAATTTTCTATCATTATCTAGAAAACTCAAGAATGTGTTCAACTGTTACAATCGATCTAGAACGTTCTAGAATGTTCTAGAAATTTCTGGAATGATCGAGAAAGATTCGAAATGTCTGCAACTGCAAATGTTTGAATCAGTGTGAATTAATGTTCTAGGATCTTAAAATTTATGAAATCAATTAATTTATCAAGGATTTCTAGAATTTTCTAGATTTTGTAGAAATATTCCAGAATATTCTAGAACGGATTTACTATTATTATTTTTTTTTATAAAGGTACATGGTGGTCGCTCATTACAGAGAATACTTTGATCGTTCTAGAATGATCTTCAATATTCTAGATGAATATTTTGTGAAATGAAAAAGAACAACTTATTTGAATATTCTAGAGTATTCTGGTGCTAGAAATTTCGATATATAAGGGTATATAAACCGAAATTCTGTGACTTTTTGTCAGTTTTGTCGTGTTTGCAGTCGAGTAAAGATCAATTGGAATTGACAGTGAACAGTTATTAAACAAATTTAAGTTGTTTTGTGAAATGAAAAAGAACAAACTATTTGAATATTCTAGAGTGTTCTGGTACTAGAAATTTCGATATATTAGTATATATAAACCGAAATTCAGTGACTTTTTGTCAGTTTGATCGTGTTTGCAGTCGAGTAAAGATCTATTGGAATTGACAGTAAACAGTTATTATACAAATTCATGTTATTTTGACAAATAAGAAAGAAATTCAAGAATATTCTAAAGCGTTCGTTAGTGATTTCGTAATAGTAATCAAGTGATTAATTTTGTGTAACTTTATTACATTACATATACACAATGCCAAAGCGTAAAAAAGTATTTACAAAACCTCAAGTGGATTCTAAAAGAAGAAAAGTAGAACGTCAACTTGAAACGGAAGAACAAAGAGAGAAACGGCTTTCGAATATTCGTAAAGGAATAAAAAAAATAGAAAAAATTTAACTGAAGAAGAAAGAACACATATTAATAAAGAAGTTCGATCACGAATGAGAACACTTAGAAATCGTCAATCTACTGATCAACGTGAAGTGGAAAATAGAAAAAGTAAAGAAAGAATAGCTACTTTACGCAAAAAGCGATCTTCTTCAAGTAAAATTGAGAATTTAGAACTTCAGGCGTTCCATTATGATTGCAAAAAACAATACAGTGAACATCCAAATATTGTCATCGGAAAAATGGATACGATATGCGAGTATTGTCATGCACGGAAGTTTAAAGGCGAAACCGCTGGTATGTGCTATTCAAGTGGCAAAGTCAATTTACCAGCATTAAATGTACCACCACCACAATAACTTGCATATATGACTGGAGAAGCACCAAATTCCAATCATTCTTTACAAAATATACGTCGATACAACTGTTGTTTCCAAATGACTTCATTTGGAGTGACGACATGACATGACATGTGACATGACTTCATTCACTTTACATTAATATGCAGGGAAGAAAATTTCAGTCCGGTTTTTAAGGTTCAAGGCCAAATTTATCACCGATTAGGCTCACCGATTTTGCCGATGTCTAATGAAACTCCAAAATTTCTTCAAATATATTTTGTTGGTAACGATGAACTTGAAACAGATCAATATTGCTCTAACTTTCAGGGACTACCACGAGATATTATTCAAAAATTAGAACGTCTACTTAATAATCATAATCAACTAATCAATGTGTATAAGGCTTCTCTGCACCAAATGGCTGCAGATAATTATAAGATATATAATTTTTCGGCAAGGTGAGGATGGTCATCACTTCAATATTCAATAAATTAATCCAGCTACAGGTGCCAAAACTAATAAAAAAGTATCAGCTATGCAATTTTATGCTTATCGAATTATCACTAGAAATGGTGAATAATATAAATTTTAAACTGCCGGCTGTTATTTCAGCAGTTTTTTGTAGACATGTGTGCTAAAATTGAGACGGAGACATTAGAATTTATTCGCCATAATCAACGAAAGTTACGTTCGGATGAATTTGAGAGATGCAATGATAAATGATGGAAACGTCGATAATATGGGAAAATTGGTCAACCTGCCATTAACATTTACTGGAAGTCCACGTCACATGCATGAATATGCTCAGGATGCGATAACTTATGTCAGAAAACATGGCAGACCAGATCTATTTATAACATTTACATGTAATTCTTCATGGGTGGAAATCAAAGAAGAATTACAATGCCCGAGTTTTCCGTCAAAAACAAATTAAATTTATTGATGCCATCGTGAAAAATCAAATATTTGGTGCTGTTATCTGTTGGATGTTTTCAATTCAATGGCAGAAACCAGGACTGCCACATACTCACAGCTTAATTTGGTTTCAAAACAAAATTCAACCGAATCAAATAGATGATATCATCAAGGCTTAGTTTCCAAACCCGGAAGAATATCCTGATCTTTATAGGATAATCGTAAAAACATGGTTCATTGCCCGTGTGGTGAACTAAATAGAAATTATACATGGGATACATCAAGTAAACAATTTCGTCCTCGAAAACGTGGAATGCCAGTAGAAGGACATGATGGAGTGTTCAAGAGTAACACAATAGGACGAGTCTACTCAGTGCATCCCAAAAACGACGAATGTTTCTATCTACGTTTATTACTTCACACTATTCGTGGTCCAACGTGTTTTGAAGACCTAAAAACTGTTAATGGTTACATTTGTGAGACATATCGCGAAGCATGTCAAAGATTGGGTTTACTAGAAAACGATAATCATTGGGAGTTAGCTATGAATGAAGCAGCCCAAACGGCAACAGCAAGTCAAATTCGAGATTCAAGTCGAGAGCTATTCGCAATAATTATACTAACTACAAGTAATCCTTCTAATCCAAATCGACTATGGCTCAAATATCGAGAATATATGAGCGATGACATTTTGGCTGATTTACGACAGCAAAATTCGGACTTAGAAATTAATTTTAATGAAGAAATTTTTAACAAAGTTTTGATATTGATAGAAGATAAATATTTAGCCATTTCTAACCAAACTTTAATACAACTAGGTATTCAATCTCCCAAACGAAGTCATTTGGATGTTATGAAATGTGAATTTTTAAGAGAAACAAATGATAATATTGACGAATTAAGGCTTTACATGCAACACATTAAACCCTTATTAATTGAGAGTCAAAAACAAGCATATGATTTAATAATGGATTATTATATAAAACAGCAAGGTGGTATAATTTTTTTAGACGCACCTGGCGGCACTGGCAAAACATTTTTTATAAATTTAATTCTTGCTGAAATCCGTGTGAATAAAGAAATTGTTCTCGCCCTAGCATCATCTGGGATAGCGGCAACACTTATGGATGGTGGACGAACAGCGCATTCTGGTTTAAAATTTCCATTAAATGTAGCTGATTATGACATCACAAAATCATCAGCGCGTGGACAAATAGTGCAAAGCTATTATATGGAACGAAAGCACAATGGCCCATAGGAAATCATTAGAAGCACTAAATAGAACACTTCAAGATTTACGCGACAACACGAATATAATGGGAGGTTTATTGTTAATACTATCAGGCGATTTCCGTCAAACGCTACCTCTCATTCCGAAATCAATGCCGGCAGATGAAATAAACGCTTGCTTAAAGAAGTCGGTCATATGGGAACATGTAAAAATAATTAAATTAACAACAAACATGAGAGCACGAATTTTAGGAGATGAAAAGGCACAAGAATTCTCCGAAAAACTTTTACAAATAGGAGATTGACGAGTACTTTCGTCTATTAAGACGTCTAAATAGACGAAACTACTCGCCAAATTACATTAAATAATGAGTTATGTAATGTTGTTGAAACACCGGAACAACTTATAAATGAAGTTGAATAAATAAATAAATAAAGAAGAGAAAATTTACATGTCAATTGATAAAATAACTGATGAACAAGAAAGCGTCAATTTCCGTACTGAATTTAAAATTCACTTAATGTTCCAGGAATGCTATTACACTGCCTTGAGTTAAAAATTGGTTCACCAATTATTTTATTACGAAATCTGAACTCGCCGAAATTGTGTAATAGTCAATGACGTTTAGAATGTCATTGGTAATGGTGCGAGGATCTGCATCAAACAGCTATAAAATAACATCATCGAAGCCAGTAATGACTGGTAAAGAAAAAGGAAACATAGTATTTATACCACGGATACCTTTAATATCAAATGGATTGCCCTTTACGTTTATACTTACAATCCTGGTGAAGTTGGCTTACAGCATGACCATCAACAAAGCACAGGGCCAAACATTCCAATACTGTGGCGTTAACTTAAAGGAACCATGCTTTGCACATTGCCAATTATACGTTGCATGCTCACGAGTAGGATCACCTCGAACTTTGTTTTTTTACAGCCCAGACAATAATTAAACTATAAATGTAGTCTATAAGCAAGTATTGTAAACAGAAATCTTTCTATGAGTTAAATTCTTTTTAAAATCGGTCCAGAAATGGCCGAGAATCAATTTAAAACATAAATCAATTGGAGTCACCCGATGGAAGATCCGCTCAGCTTCGCTTCGCTCAACAACAATCACGCTAATAATAATTGTCTGAAGCAAAACTCAGCCTACGCGTCCATTAGACAGAGTTTTCGTTCAGTTGTTTTGACAGCCCTTGAAATACAAATGTTTTAATGTTATCTGTGTAAGATAATGTATACGTATATACAACGCAGCATGGCCATTTTTGCCGACCTTTTATTAGGGCGAGGTGCCAACACTTCAGGCAAAAATCACTCGAACGTATTTATCTATAGCGCTAGATATACGTTCGACGCGGGAATGGCAGAGACACTAGCCGAGCGATGCGGGCCAACGATCCCACCCTGGAAGGACCGCGTAATATTTTATAAAAACGGTTGCGCAAGAGTGGATCTAGTTTTTTAAAGTACGTCCATGCATTTTGTTTTTATTTTAAAAATTATATTATGTATTAGATAGATAAAATACTACATACTTTTTAATACATATTAAGAAACTTAAGATTCAAGAAAGAAAATACATTTGAATAGAAATAAAAAAATATGACATAATATTTCCTGATGATTATTAGAGTTCTGACCGTAGTTTTCACATAATATTATTTAAATTATTTTTGTAATCTCTTAGAAGTCTCTTGAACCAATATGGCATCAAACTTGACTTTCATAAGCGTACAAATAGTAGGTACCTAAATAATAAAGAAATTTCATTCATTCATAATATTACTTATCTTTTGTTATGTTGTGGTCCTTTAATAAATATATGATAATTATAATATTATAATTATCTATATATAATATCTGTTAAATATATGACATTGTGTCGTAAGATGTAAATCCGTTAGGGGTAATTTTAATATGACAACAATAATAATATGACAACAAAAAAAACCTAAGACTACTCCTGTCAAAACTATTGCTATCCAAAAGGGGCACTTCTATAGTGTCATTATTCTAAGGGTGAGTATTTATCGTCACAGGTAAACGTAGTGTTTAAATTCTCTTTGGTCACAGGTACTAAAATATCACCGCTTTTCACTGTGACAAGATATCAAAAATAATAGTGTCAAGCGAGTATAGAGTATATTTAAGTATCGGCTGTTATTTGAGTAACAGCTGTTACTGGCTATTGACACGAGTATTTAGTCTTCACATTCGGCTAAGATCATATGACCGCGCGGAACTTTCGACTGCGTCTGCATTGCCGCGCGATAGTGCGCGCTGAGCTCCGACCCGCCCGCTAGATCGCTAGACTGCCGCGCGTACATATGCCGTCATGTGAATGCTCCTACCGCCCAGTCAAATGAACTTAGCCTAAAGGCGATTATACGCGAGCGCTCCACACGATCGTGTGGAGGGCTTATTCGCTTCTAGTCGCCGATGATCGTCTTTAATCGTCGTAGTGATCGCGGCGATCGGTGACTTGTCTGTTTTTCTTATCAAAGAGAATTCGCGTGTAGTTGCGTGTGCGTGGCCACACGATCGCCGGTCATTCATTACTGGACCACACTGGACAGTGAGCGAAGCCGTACGTACTTCTCCTCGTCGCGGCGTTGTTTTGTTTTCCTTTTATTTACATAGAGTGAGTTCGGTACAATGACTTGGTAGTCAAATGAAGAAACATTTAAATTCATAGAACTTTATCAGAACTACCCAGGAATATGGAATCCCAAACATAAATATGAAAAACTAAAAGTAAATAAATGGTAGCAGCATCTATAAACTCCGTCTTGAAGGAATGCCGCTCAATAAATGATTACGGACGATCGTGTGGATGCTTATGATCAACGTTAACTTGCCAATGACAGACGATCATACAAGTAACGATCATCGCCGATAGTGGAGAGGAGGCTTTACATAGATTAGCGAGGCTGAGAACAAAAGAGATAAGAACAAAGCGATATCGACATCCCTACACGTCTCTAGCGCTATATCTGCGTGAATCAACGCTGGTAGGAGATTTAAGGGGTTTTCAAATAAAAGACAAAGATGATTAACTATCTATTGTATAACAAAGAAAAAATCTGCGTAACATCATCAGGCAGGGTATCATATTGTTTCACTATTAGCTCTTTGTGAATGGGAGTTTAAAGGACGCCGGCTTTCCTCGTCTGAACCATAGATAACGTCTTCGTCGGAATCGTTGATCATCGAAAAAGCTGGGTTGTCTTTGGTAATTGCTGTATCTGAAAAATAAATTGCCAAAATTTATTTCTATTGAAGAAAATATATATATATAACGATATAAATACAATAAACCCAATAATTTGCTTAACAATACAAAGTCATTTGATAATTAAATTATATTATGTTTCATGATCAACGATCTCGACAGTACGGCTTTTGCCATAGTCGATCGGCGGGCGATTTTCTGGTATACCTAAGGCCTTGTCGAGAAAGGGCGAATTCGCCGCGAATCTCTCGCGCGTACGTTGCGTCCAGAAAGAGCGTACTAACGCGCGAGCATTTGGGAACGGAGCCAGTCGAAAACATGGAGTTGAACGAAGCGGTCTCGTTATGGTTAGCTTACCGTCGCTGGAAGAGACAGAAACGGAGGGAAAATAGAATGCATTTAGTACATGCAATTCTTAATGATAGAATGACACATAGTATGTTTGAAACTTTGTATCCGAAATTAAGACAACATGAGAAGAAATTTTTTAACTACTTTCGTATCCGTGAAATCATTTGATTTAAATATTAACACCAATTCTTCCCAAGACCTACGTTTTAAAAACCTATTGGCATAATCAGGTGATTTCAAATCCCATATCGCCGGTCTTTTTCTCTATTTCGTCTATAAACAATTCCGTGTCAAAATTTTGGCGCTCCATTTCCCTCAATACGTGTACTCGCTCTAGAGTTAGCGCGTTAACTGGACGCAACAAGGCGTCCCTAGTATCTCGACTCGCGCGCAATACGCGCGCATCAAGCGCGAGTCGACAGTGTGGCGTAGTGCACGCGATTTACGCGCGTAGGTATTTTGAATTCGTGTATGTATTGATGTCTAGTACCTCGACAACGCGCGTATGAATTCGCGCGATACGATTCGCGACGAATTAGCCCCTTCTGGACAAGGTCTAACATATAGATGCGCGGTGGCTATCGAAGGCAAGGGAGAAGGTCTGGCAGTTAGCCTGGATATAGCGAAAGCCTTTGATCGTGTATGGAACAATGTCATCTCTGTTCTGGCGCACCCCAGTATCAGCTCGAACCATTTGATCGCGTGCAACGCAGAGCTCCTCGAATTGTCGGAGTCCCAGTGCTCTGTGAATAGCTGTGATAACTTGGCGTTGTGTTGGGACGTCGTTTTATTGTGTGTCTTCTACAACATTAATCACGGGGAATCCTCCGAAGAGCTGTTTGATCTGATTCCTGCTGCCGGTTCCACCTTCGCACGTCACGCCACAAATAAGAATATCATCCATCTAGATGTGTGGTCTTCTTCCACAGTGCGGTTTTTAAGGAATAAAAAGGCGCGTTCCCTTTTTGAAAAGGTCCGCCAACGTTCTTGTTATTCCTCTGGTGTGGCAAAAGAATGTGGGCCGCGATGATCCCGTACATTAAAGGGCCTATTTGAAAATACCTATCGCATCTGGAAATACCAATGGAGGAAATTCGTTCAATGTCTAAACTCTCGTTTAAATACATGTAAAACCATGTAAATTTCAGTTAAATTATTCCTACTTACACCAAAAACAAAGCCTAGGCATGTTTTACAACTTACCATGTATGGATCCGTTTCCTGGCGAAAATAAATAAGCTAAAATATACAATTTGAAGTTGAAAAGTCCATATGTTGCCATGAACGGCGCAGAGGTATCGTAATGTACCTTCGGTTGTGATGCCCAATGGTCTTGCAGAGCGGCTGGCCCCCAGCGATGTAATGCCAATATAGTCGTTATAACAATCACGGTTGTGACTATAATTGACAAGCATCGCAATCTGATATCTAAAAAAAATAATATTTATGGCATATAAAGACATACCATCAAAACAGATTGAAGCGGTACAGGCTTGGCTTGACCGCCGTTTAGTGCAAAGAGGATGTAAATACCTATGACTGGCGACGAAGTATAATCCGGTTAAGTTTGAAAGCGAATAATTGCTTAAAACGTAGTGGATTTCGTAAAGATGACGGCTATAATCTTGTAAAAGTACAAGATTATAGCCGTCATCTGTCAATCTATCAATGGCTGCACGTTTCATACAATCGAGTGAAACGCTTTATTCAGAGTTTCGCTAGGCTGGTTTACGGCTATTCCCAATATTCTATCTACAGATAGAGATAAATTACTCCCTTCTCCTGTCAGTAATTAGCTGTCAATAATCTGAAGCTGTTCCAATATACCCGATAAGTCATTCTTATCGCCTTATATTGGGACGCGTGGATTGAAATTTCCATACAAACTTCTATCGCTGGTAAGCTATACGTCGTCCCATTGACAGACAGCGTGTACGGATAAGGAGAGTTACCGTCGATAAGTTATTGGGACAGAAAAGTCAACGATAGTTACGATTTTTATCTCAAGTAAGAGATAGACTGAATATTGGGAACGGCCGTTAGTGTATAAGGCAGAGTGACGTCTATGTTTGATACCTAAGTATATACAAAATGAACTTAGTTTTCATACAAACTACGTTCATAATCCGTATTGGATTCATTAAGTTTGTATATACAAATAATCCAGTTCTTATTCACATACCACCAATACATTAGTATTAATTGTAGAAATACTGCGTTAATCAATTATAAAATTTCCTACTCTAATATTTTAAATGTTTGTAACACTTACCAAAAAATGGCATACTTCTCAGATCACTGTACGCCTTAACGACCAGTATTAACAGGTACATGAAGTAGAACGCAAGAGCACTAAATATTAACACCTTCACCATCTGAAAGTATGAAGAATATAAACAAGTTCTGTTCTTAACCTTCATCATCATCGGCCGGAAGACGTCCACTGCTGGAAAAAGGCATCCCGCAAAGATTTCCACGACGATCTGTCCAGCGCCGCCCTCATCCAACGTATTCCGGCGATCTTGACCAGATCGTCGGTTCATCTTGTGGGGGGCCTACCAACACTACGTCTTCCGGTACGTGGTCGCCATTCGAGGAATTTACTACCCAAATTGCCATCTGTCCGTCGAACTATGTGCCCTGCCCACTGCCTCTTCAGTTTCGCAATTATTTGGGCTATGTCGGTAACTTTGATTCTCCTACGCATCTTCTCATTTCTGATTCGATCTCGCAGGGATACTATACTCTTAAAACAAAATGAATACCTGAGTAAAAAATATTTTGGATGCGACTTAAAGCTTCGGTTATATTACGTTGTTTGGCTACGCGCTGCGCAGTGGGGCTGACCACAGCGATGTCACTACAGTAGAGTAGCATAAAAAATTTAAATACTACAGAACAGAAAATGATCGCTATTTCAAAACTACACGCTTGATTTTGTGAAATAAAAACAAGTATATTTTTAATAGTTTCAGATGATTTGTCGGGTATTTATAATCTCTATTACGTTGAGTGTAAAAATATTAGGAGCATTATCACCAAATGTTTGACTCCAAAACCATATAAAAAATATTTGTGCTTTGTAAAATTTTGACAATACAATAAACATCTCCCAAACAAAGTTAACTGTAATAACTTCACTTGCGCTCTTTAGAAGTAAAACGGTAAGAAACAGAAAAAGAGAAATACGAGTACATTGTAAATAAACAGGTTTTTTTTATTACACAATCCATATTCAAGGTAACCGTTCGAGTGACGTATGGTTGATAAATCTTGTACGTTCAACTCTCAGGTTGTGGCTTCAACTACAGGATCCACTTTACAGTTGATAACCTGCTCAACCCCAATATTTGCATATTAGGAAATTGACTTGAGATGTCGCTCTTTGCAGATCATCTTGGCCTTTGCGATGTTGCTTTTTTAAAATTTGTTAAAATTTTATTTGTTCCCCCCAAAATTGAGGGTTATCACTTTAAAACAACAAATTGTTAAGGTTTTTTAATGTAACAACACTGCACCTCTCAACTAGTAAATTTTTGTAACTAAAGCACTCCCGAATTGTTTATCGTGTGCCATAACGTCATGTTTAGCATTCTGGTAAACAGATCAAAACAAATGTTGATCATAAATACCTATTTAGGATCAAATTTCGCTATGCACGAGTGCAACTATGGGACGCAGCAATAAAGTGAGTTATATATATAATTTCCACTTACACCATAACTGGGGTCTGTTTTATAGTTGAATGTTGGATCGTAATACGCGTAATATTTCTGCCAGACACCAATCACCATAGTTGGCGTCCAAACCAAACCGACCACTATTAACTTGAACAAGTAGAACGATACAAAACTTCTTTCATTCTGAAATAAGATAGGTCTTGCTTTTATATGTTTTACACGAGCAGCAATACACTTATACTACAACAGCGTTTTTGTCATTTACTAAACAATATTCAATTTGGACTGTCTAGAGGATTATAGAAAATAATAGCAGATATAAGGCTCATCTATAACATTTGTGACGCCGAAAGTATGTCAAGTTGCTTTAGATTTTTTGTGATTTATCTAAAGCATTTGATCGCTTGCACTATGAAACTTTACCATTAAAGTTTGGCATTAGGGAGTCAACAATACAGTTATTAATTTGTTAAAATTATAGGTATTTAAAGTGAAATGCAATGCACTTTTTACTAGTCAAGTAAAGAGTGCATTGCATTTCATTGCATGAATATACTTATTGTGTAAATCTAGAGGAAAGAAGTGGGTTGGAAAATGAGATTGTTAGTAGGATAAACTTAAACACAGACAATACTGATACTGCTAAAATTAGGAGATGTAACAAACATAAAATGCGATTTAACACACAGGTTTGTAAGATGTAAAAGAATATAAAATGCGATATAGCACACAGATCTGTAAGATGTAAAAGAATAAAAATGCGATATAGCACACAGATTTGTAAGATGTAAAAGAACATAAAATGCGATATAGCCGATTTATACAGATTAGTAAGAATACAAGGCTAACAACATACCTGCCTCAGTCCATGATAAAGCGCAAGCCACGACAGCATGACACACGCCAGGAATGTCGTCTGGAAGGTCGTGTCGACGAGCGAAGCGAAACATCCTCCCGATACCAGCCGCAGAGGGAAAATTGGATCTAATACAGAAATCATGTACAAAGTGAAGGGAATCTGTCCACTACACTGTTTTAAAGAAATATGCCATCGTCTACTACACCGATACTAGAGCATATCATTCATAGTTTTGTCGTGCCTAACAAGCAACTGTGTTATTTGGTGATGGAACGGCTTAGTAGATGTCAGTCTCATACTTTTAAAAAGAAATAATCTTGGATTAAAGATTGGTCTCCGCTGCAGTCCAACTAGATACCGCAGGCGTACTCGAGCTAGTCTCAAATAATGTGTGACGTTGTCGTTCCACATGTTCTGTTAAACTTTGCTAATAATTGAAACTAAAATGCCGGGTTGCGAGGTAAAACTTTGTTAAAACAATACTACAAGAAATAAGAAAGACACCGTGATCGCATATCGTCAGTAAGTATTTTGTATTTAAATCATTTCAATGTAAAATAACATGAACCGTATGTTACAAAATTTGAAAGATGCAATTGAGTGTCAAGATGCCACGATGCATCTAATAGTAGCCGTAATAAAAAAGCTGTTGTTCTCAGGCAGTGCGGTAGATTGTTGTAGCACAGCGGAGACCAATCCGTAATCTAAGGAAATAGTATTGTTGATCGAAGCTGAGCGGAACTCCCACCGGGATCATATTTTAATGTTCATGATCTTTAAGCATCAGTTTTTGTACAGACTTAGTTTTCCTCGCTTCGCTCAAATATACGCCGCAGCGAAGCGATACGACGAGCGACTGCGGCATCCTAGTTTACTTATTTTCCTTACACAATCATGGATAGAGGGCAGATACCTTCAAATGTTACTTTTAAACAGCTTTCTTACGCTTTTTGTTTGAAGTAAATATCCAAAATAGGTATATATAGATATTTTATACAAAAACTAACTATTCGTTTTGTAAATAGGTATCAAGGAAATATATTACTTATATAGATATACAATTTGAAACTAAAATTATATAATGCTTAAAATTATTTTTATTTTTACGAATAGGTAGGTGTACTACATATACTTATATATACACTTTTACAACAATGGATTGCAAATATAGTAAGGTACCTACTGTAAGTACTAATTACGCATATAGGTATATTACAAACAGAGGTCCTTAAAAGACAAGATCTAAACAATATTTTTAATAAAGCTTGTTAATCTCATGTCTGAACTACTTCTTTCGATCAGACAGTCGTTACATACTAAGCATATTGTTTGGTATCTCAGATTTTTATAGTACTGCCTAGAAAAAAAAATGCTACATGTCAATAAACCATAGACTAACATCTTAACACCTTAGAATATAGCGATAATACTCTAAGCTTAACACTAATTTGTAAGTCAGATCAAGTTAACATTTAACAAAGAGTAGTTGTAGTATCAAATATGGCCGCTCGGCGTCGTATTGCGTGATGCGTCGCGTCATATTAGGTATGCCACTTGTGATTGGCTATTGATACGGAATCAAAATACCGTTGGATTGTCTTAGAAGAAGCACAGATTACTAAGTTGTCTTACGTCACATATTATTACGTAGAGTTGGTGTTTTTATTTTGTGTTAATCATTACTTTCTCAAAACCTTCAAAAATGTTTGAGTGTAATATATTATACATACCTATGTATTAAGATTTGTTGTTGAAAAAATTGACGGTTGTATATTGGGTATGGTGCAACACTAACAGGGAACAAGTATTATGGCACTTTGATTAATTTGAGACGTTAGTATTTTTAGATTTTGTCGTTATTGTCTGCATGTATTCAAATACAAATACTTTTGTTGAATATTTAATCTATCTTATTATTTAAATAAAACACTTTTAAAGGATTAAAACGCGGGTAATTGTAACGGTTTTACATTAGATGTTTGCGTAAAAAGTTACATTTTTATTTTAGTTAACCCGACGTTTCAAGACCTTTCCAGATCTCGATTTCAGGGGGACTGCAGATGAAGTGAGGCAAAGATAGTATTTGTCATAGTTGTCTTGTTAACTAAAATAAAAATGTAACTTTTTACGCAAACATCTAATGTAAAACCGTTACAATTACACGAGTTTTAATCCTTTAAAAGTGTTTTATTTAAATGTGTAACACTCGCGTTAATCAAAGAAAATACTATCTTATTATTATCAATAAAAGTACCTATAGTTATACCAACCGTTATATAACAGAAGCAGCGGTAATAGTATAGACAGCCACTTTTGTTCAATTGCCCAATCTTGTGTAGAATACTTCCGTAGTGTGTGAGCGAACCAACACTGAAAATGTGTAATAATAATAATAACAGAAATATGACTAATATCGATAAAAATATAAGATTACGTTGCAGGTGCGTTATGTAACAGCCTGGCCACGACCTTGCCGCCAACAGCGGCAGCTAACCGCGGGGCGGTAAGCGGTATGAACAAATCATAGACCAAGTATAGTAACTACACATTGGTTTGGCTTGGCCAACATGAGACAGATAATATCCTATACATATAGGTACAATAGATACATAACATAAAACAAGAGTTCTTTCACTATCACTTTTACATCGTAAAACACAACATCGCACCTTATTTCCTTCGATTCTACTCAGTGGCGGATTTACAGATTTGCCGCCCGCAGGCCATTAAATTTTTGCCGCCTAAAAGTTTTGATATCTTCTGTCCACAAAATCATATCAATTTTCTATCAATAAAATTCCAACTTTATGGTTTATGCTCCATCATTCTCGTTACATCAACTTTTCTCGTATGGTTAGTATCATTGACAACTATGGTACCGTGTTAGACCATTGATTTTTAGAATAACGCAATAGCGATTCGACATTATTTCAGGGTTAACACATTTCTCGTTATCATAGATAGACTCATATCGGATTTAACGAGAAATTGTTATTTTAATTATTAAAGCGTTTAGTAATTGTTTATGTAGAGATATTTATTATTTAGCATTGTTTATAGGAATATATTTCGATTTTTGTGATATATTTTAATTTCTCTCCAATTTTCGAAAATCGTGTTTTGTGTGTGTATAATTTTTTTTTACAATTTGTAAATCGAAATAAAAAATTTATGAACTAAATTTGCCGCTCCTTAAAATTTGCCGCCCTAGGCTCGAGCCTACTCAGCCTGCTGGTAAATCCGCCACTGATTCTACTTAAAATTGTCACTGATTTTGAATAAATAGTGAACACAACAATAATAGCTATTTTTATAGACGCAAATAAAACTAAACAAAATATCTGTGCAGCGCTGTCAAGTTTGATTAGCACACCGAGTGTGCTGACCTTGAAAAAACCGGCACGCATGGCGAAACAGAAAATCTGATCACTCTATCTCATTTCTTTACATAAGACTCGCATAAGTTTTTCTTTTTCTCGTGTGAGTGAGACGGAAGCTATCAATTAGTCTAGTTACTATACTTGGTCTATGCAACAAATGAACTAAAATCACATGAGTAACTAACAGCTCATGAGTACATAAAACAGGTACAGAGGGAAAGCTACCTAAGAGCGGACAAAATTGTAAAGTACCTATTTAGGAAGGGTTGTCACAAAAAGTTAGGAGATATTAAAAAAAGCATTCAGCAGCATAAAGCATAAGCAGTCAATTTTGAATGACGCCTTTCTGCCAGGATAAATTTCTACAAAAACTCTGCGCAAGCGCCGACTAACTGCCCTTTGGTTTCCATGATACTTATATTACCAAATAAATACAAATTGGCCATTAATTCACATCTACATCCCAATTAAGCATACGCAAAAAATCATCTTTAGCCGTAGGAGAAAAACGAGAGTTCATTTAAGAACACACGTATGTACAAAACAATTATAGTTGTATATAAATAAAATTTAATAAAGGTACTTACGGCAACTGAGAATGTTGTCAGCAGGAATATGAATCTGAACCATGTTTCCATTTGTGTGAAAGCAGGATTGTATGTCTTGAACTAAAACAATATTTAAGAAACATAACTACGAATGGCGATTGATTTGTCCAAGAAAATAATGACAATGGCTATAAAACAACCAGCCCTGTCGATTTACGCATTTAAGAAAATAATGACAAGTGTTTCTAATGTTAAAATTTATTATTTTAAATATTTTCGAAGCATTCAATCAATAGGTACGTATCTGTCACAGCCACAGATCTCAGAAACTAACAATGATCCCAGCTTAGCTAAAAAAGCAACCAACCCTGTCTTTTACGCATTAAATTAATTAGACATTTAATTGGACGTAATTCCAGAAAAAAATCCAAACCACAATTATGTCGAAATTGAGTTAAGAACACAAAACAGGTCACGCGACACTTTTTAAATGACATCATGATTTAGTAGCCCAACCCACATGTATGGAATACACAAATATTTATTAAACTTTAAACACTAATTCCTTAAAATGTGATGTTTGGGGCTTGGAACGTTTTTCAGGAACTACGTCCAATTAAAAGTTCATATTGATGAATTTGTAATATTTGGTTGTATTTGCTCAGGTTACTTAAGTTAGTTAGCTAGTTCATGTAATGTTAACAACATTATGTTAGTTAATTCAATCAACAACACAAAATAACATAAAACATTAATTGAATGCTGACATTTAATTTAATGAAGTTTACTGGGTGATCTCACCAGATGGCTATGGCATAAGAGAGGTTCTGAATTGAATAGGTTATTTACAAATGATAATGAAATATGTGAGATTGTATCAAAGTATTTAGCAAAATATCTACAGTATTTCTTAAAATGAAAAACTCACATAGAACACAATTTCCCGGATGAAGTACCGCTTGTGAAACTCATGCAGGCCGTAGAAATGTATGTTGAGCATGTAGTGAGTATATTCCAAAGAACCCAAGTGTAGGATCATTACTTCTTCGCACACCTGTTCTTCGCATTTAAGGTGATGTGTTCTGTAATAGATTTAAATTATTCTAACACAATACTTTTAAAATATCAAAACGATTTGTCCACCTGAAAACGTGAGCCTGCAAATATCATGAAACGTCGGGCTAACTAAATAACAATAAAAATGTTACCTTTAACCTAAAAATGAAAAATCCTTTCAAAAGTATTTTAGATAAAATTGTAACACTCGCCTTAATAAAGAAAATACTACTTAGATTGTGGCGCGTTGCTTTAGTAGCTTTAAAATGCCGAAAAGTAAAAAAGCCATAAAACTCATTTTTTTTTCTTTAAATTTAAAATTGGGTCTATTTAGAATCATTTTTATGTCAGGTACATAGCTATCGCTGCAGAAACAAATGGAGCAAAAGAGAATGGTTTGAGACAGAAGAAATGGCGCATGAATATCTCCCAGTACTCTTATGCACTCCTATAAAAATACTATCTATATTATATTCGCTTCGACTTCGCCTCCGCAATAATTATTTGAGCGATCTGGGGGCATGATTGTAGTGTTTTTAAAGTTCGCTGGTGTTGTTATCCTTAGATACCATCGCATTAATCTAAGCTTAATAGCACTTCTGCTTTAGGCAATAGACCATTTGCAGGAGCGGTAAAAAAAAGGTTGTGACCTGACCCCGATAGGCACCGAGGAAGATGGAATGAAGAATTCCATACCTTGCATTACCAAAACAGCAAGAACTTAAGAAGCGGCATCTGGATTGTCCAACAAAAACCAACACAGCACGATCCCAGAGTAAGGTAAAGGAAACTAGTACGTAGCAAATAAATATTATACAATATTATTACTACTATTTTGGATTTTAGATGTATGACCCGTTCTATTTTTGGGAAGACTAATGTGGCTTCTTTGGAGTGTACACCAGATATAGCCAAAATATGACCGTTTTACACTTGATTATTGCCTTTAATGACGTATAACTAGACCGAAATACCTGTGCACCTGTCAAGTATTATATACATAATATGTCAATAAATCAGAGCACCGGTACAGTTACCGACACAATCAGAATAATTTATGAACGCATTTTTTTTTGATTATTTTCCTGTTATTTATTTATAAATGGATTGTCGACGCCAGATTTCCTATCGTCGACTGGATTAAATTAAATTTTATTATTATATCGAGCCATACACCTAAACCTATCAAACAATTACTCTAATATTACTCCATTTACCCACTCTGCCAATCACACTTCATCTATATGTCAAATACAAAATTCATTCATTCACTCTTCTACTTCGACTACTTGCACACGACACCTCAACTACACAAGAACTATTTTATCTAATCCTGTTAAGACAGACGAAATATAAATCTTTAAGAAGATATTAATCTTTCTTTTGTTCATCGCGAACATGGATAATTAGGATTTTAAGGGTATGACCTATTTTTGTTATGGTTTTGTTTCAATGGTCCAAAATATGTGTAAATAGTAATCATATGTTGTACGAAGTAGTAGAATTGATTGTTTTATTATTTTACTAGGTTGCTCTTATCGAACAGAGCTATATTCGCAAATTTTCCTGCCTTCATTCATGGTCGATTGGGAATAGCGACAACATCTCTTTGAATGGCAAAATGTCTTTCATGTGTATGAGAATCACGTTTCGTTCTTATACTATGTAAAGTTTTAGACAAAAACGAAACAGTAAACAAGAATAAACTTTAACAACTTCAAAACGAATTAGCGGTACGTGTGCTTAAGTGCTTGTGTTGGCGACTGTACTAAAGGATGTGCGTGGGAGTAGTTGTAACATGGGGGAGGGGAGCAGGGAATCCCATCGAGGTCCACAGATATTTCCGACATGTAATACTTAAATAAAACGCGAGGATGTTAGCAAAGGTTTATAGTTGTGTCGATTTTATGTGCTGACTCAGAAAGCCATGAAATGGATACCTAATAAAAAGTTATTTGTACCTGTAACTAATAATCCAAAATATTATTGTTATACCTTCTTAAAAATAAATTAATCACATACCTTAATACTTGAATGACCATAAAGCCAGCGAGATATTTTTCTACCTGTCTATTTCATTACTATGTTTTTTTTTATGATGATGAGGGACGAGACGAAGAAGACGTGCTGATGGCAATTGATACGCCCTGCCCATTACAATGCAGTGCCGCTTAGAAATCTCGAAAAACCCAAAAATTCTGAGCGGCACTACAATTGCGCTCGTCACCTTGAGACAAAATGTTAAGTCTCATTTGCCCAGTTTGCCAGTAATTTCACTAGCCACGGCGCCCTTCTGAATAAAATACAGTAATGCTTACTTATCACTGCTTCACGGCAGAAATGGGGGCAGAGACAGTGGGGGGCTTCTTTGCACAGGAAGCCGGCTAGATTATGGGTACCACAACGGCACCTATTACTATCGTGAAGCAGTAATTTTTTTTTTATGGAATAGTATGACAAACGAGCATACGGGTCACCTGGTGTTAAGTGATCACCGCCGCCCACACTCTCCTGCAACACCAGAGGAATCACAAGAGCGTTGCCGGCCTTTAAGGAAGGTGTACGCGCTTTTCTTGAACGTACCCATGTCGTATCGTCCCGGAAACACCGCAAAAGGAAGCTCATTCCACAGCTTCGTGGTACGAGGAAGAAAGCTCCTTGAAAACCGCACTGTGGAGGACCGCCACACATCCAGATGGTGGGGATGATATCGTAACTTGTGGCGTGTCGTGCGAAGGTGAAATTCGGCGGCAGGAATCAGGTTGAACAGCTCTTCGGAACACTCCCCGTGATAAATGCGGTAGAAGATACACAATGAAGCGACGTCTCTACGCAACGCCAAGTGATCCAGCCGTTCACAGAGTACTGGGTCCCCGACAATTCGAGCTGCTCTGCGTTGCACGCGGTCAAATGGATCGAGCTGATACTGGGGTGCGCCAGACCATAGATGACAGCAATACTCCATGTGAGGCCGGACCTGCGCTTTGTAGAGCGCTAGAATGTGGGCCGGCTTGAAGTATTGCCGTGCTCTATTTATGACGCCCAGTTTCTTTGAAGCCAGTTTGGCTTTGCCCTCCAGATGGCCATGGAATTGGCAATCGCTCGAGATTTCGAGACCCAGTATTCCGATACTAGGCGTAGCTTTAAGGGAAGTGTTCTCGAAGAGCGGTGATACGGCAAATGGGGTTTTTTTAGTGGTAAACGCACAAACTTGAGTTTTCTGGGAGTTAAATTGGACAAGGTTCAACTTACCCCATTCCGTGACCTTCTCGAGAGAGGACTCGATAGAAGACACAAGTTTCTCCCGGCACTGGTCGACGTTTTCCCGGGAGAGACCTGCATGGCCCGTGTATACGGCATCACCAGTGCTGTCGTCTGCATAGCAATGCATGTTGGCGGTGTCCAACATATCATTGATATGCAGAAGAAACAGCGTGGGAGATAGCACACAGCCTTGGGGCACTCCAGCGTTCATGGGCTTGGGATTCGAGCAATAACCGTCGATAACGACCTGTATGCTGCGCCCAGTGAGGAAGCTGGAGGTCCACTTGCGTAATGTGTAAACATTACTGTGTTTCGGTCTGAAGGGCGCCATAGCTAGTGAAATTACTGGGAAAATGAGACTTAACATTTTATGTCTCAAGGTGACGAGTGCAATTGTAGTACCGCTCAGAAATTTTGAGCTTTTCAAGAATCCTTAGCGGCACTGCATTGTAATCAAATACCATCAGCTGAACGACCTGCTCGTGTCGTCCCTTATTTAAAAAAAACTTGTCACATATACTAAACCAATATTCCTGGACTGTTTTTATCGGTTGTGTAATAGCAAGAGACTATCTAGACGTATAAATTATCTATGGTCAAAACAGTTATGAAGACAGCCAATTCCTATCGGAATTCACTAAAGCCCCGTCCAACGATATTATTAGCTTCATAGAAGTTGTTGGGCGAGGGGAGACTCTTTAACATAAATAAGAATACAAAAGTGTTCGTTACGACAACTGTTCTGCTAGCACACAAAAAATAATTTATCTATCTTCGATCACTTTTAAAACTTAGAGTTATATTATAAAAGTGACAACATATAAGACGACTAACGGCCGTTTTCAATAACGTATCTCTAGTTACGGATACATTGCTGTTACCATTTAATGAAAGGTTATTATCTATCCATAGTTATGTTCAGTATAGTTATAGTCAAATGCTTTATATCGATAGGTTATTGAAATGTAAGTAAGCGTAAAAGGGATAGATTTGTCTTACCTCTAGTAAGTTAAACTTAGGATAGATAGGTTATTAAAAACGGCCGTAAAGCGAACAAAACCTTTTGAGTTAGTGTAGTGCTAGTGAATAAGTGTAACAGAATATAAAAATAGTGATATTATAAAAGGCACATGAACAAAGTGACTTCCCCTTAATAGAGACATTAAGAAATGTGTTAATGGACACATTCTTAATTTAGTCTATCTAGCAGTTTAAGTTAAAGTAGAATTACTTATTTGTCTAAGTTAAGGCTAAATTATAATGCAAGTGGGGCAACATTATAATAACTATATTATTATGTTGACTAATTGAAAGAAAAAAAATATTATAACAGTAACTTTCATCTCACCTGTTAGTAGACTCAGATTCTGGTATTAGATTGGTCGTTGTATGATCACTCAAAATTCCATCAATTGATATGCTCACTTGAAAACTTTTGTCGAAGATTTCCTCTGAAAGTAAAGCAAGCAGTTACTCAGTTGATGGGAAAATGGGTCTTATAGTCGATTTTAATATATTCCGATTGTTAACACTATTGTATACTCACAAATCCATCGTAAAATGTGTGTTATATAGCTACTAGTGGGAGGTTCCTTTGTACAGGATGCCGGCTAGATTATGGATACCACAACGGCGCCTATTTCGGCCATAAAGCAGTAATTTTTAAACATTACTGTGTTTCGGTCTGAAGGGCGCTGTAGCTGGTGAAATTACTAGGCAAATGAGACTTTACATCTTATGTCTCAAGGTGTCGAGCGCAATTGTAGTGCCGCTCAGAATTTTTGGGTTTTTCAAGAATCCTGAGCGGCACTGCATTGCAATATTGTTGCGATGTATAATCTATAGTTAAATTATCCGCCCTTTACATTACTGACCCTTGGAATATACGAGATACTAGATGTGGAAAAATAGGCAATGTACCGAACGGGGATCGACTCTAAACCCGTAGCTAGTCACAGGTCAGACATGGTCAGATCAGGGTTACACCCTCAATAAACGGGCTGATAATCTGTTCTGATTGTTACAAGAGTGACGTTTGCAACTATAATGGTAAACTTAAGGCAAGCTTGGCCAGTTAAACTCACGAGTCTTATATAAATATTGGGGTTAAACAGGTTATCAACTGTAAAGTAGATCCTGTAGATGAAGCCACAATCTGAGAGTTGAACAAAGCATACTAGATTTTATGACGATACGTCACTAGAACGATTAGCTCAGTTGGCAGAACACTGGCACGGAACGCTAGAGGTCGTGGGTTCGAAACCGCATCGTTTCATTCATTCGTATCATCAAAATTTTGTTTAAAAAAAATTATTTGTGTATTAATCCTAGAAGCTGGTTATCACTTTAAAAACTTATCAAATTGTCAACATTAATAAAAGTTATATAATACCATCGTTATTGTCAGTGATGATTTCAGCGAATAGCCACAACTGTTGGACCCTCGTGCCCAACGCTGGAGTTCGGAGATGGAACGGTCCGCTGTAAATAGCGCTCGTGTTCCTAATAATATTTGTGGCTGACGTTGATGTGGTTGTAGTTGGCGAAGGTCCTGTAATTGTAAGGAGATAAATAAATTTGCCAACTCAACATATCCTTCTTCGTTTTAGCAAAAGATTTGATTTGCTTATTTGGTTTATTAAAGTAGGCGTTACAATGATTTGAGTTTTTTTTGTGCTAATTCTGCCAATATTTGTCTTTAAGCAATTCGACACGTGTTTCGCCTCTACACGATGCATCCTCAGGAGATGACGAACACTCACGAGAGTCTTGTGCCAGAGTTTGGCGAGTCAACATCTCCTAAGGATGCCTTGTATAGAGGCGAAACACGTGACGAATTGCTTAAAGACAAATATTGGCGGAATTAACACCAAAGAAAACTCAAAACATTTAGATGTTTTATTAATTACAACTTAAGTTAGTTGGACATAATATTAGTAAAAATCGCCTAAATTTGTAGACGTTTTCGTGGAAAAAGAATACCATCATTAGATTTCGGATGTTGCCAGATTTTGGAAAATATAGGCAAAGTTAGCAATATTGTTTTCTCCAAATGGATACTAAATTGTAACCAAAATTTACGTAGTGGTTTGGTCAAGACTTCTCCATCTGAGCAGATGTAAAATTTATCAAATAACGAATATTTTTCATTACGAGTTCAGCGAAAATTTACAAGACTTCATTCGACATTCAAATCTAAAGGAAGGTATAAATTAAAATTAATTCACAAACACACATACACACACACAACACACACACACACTCTCACCAATACCACGTCTTATTATAAATATTTTAAATCCCTTATTAGAAGTAAGTTCTACAATAGTATTATTATAACCTAATTTAAGTTCTGTGGATTTTGTGATGTTTTAAATAAATAAATGATCCAAATAAGTAGTACATAGGTAGGTCTACCTAGTTCGAATTATTTCGTTTACGCTACAGAAAATTAATTTTAGATACTTATACAATTATATATCTACTAAGTAATTATAGGTAGACATGTACTATAATTATCGCAAAGCAAATCTCACCTGCCAATCCTATAAAAACTCCTAGACCGAAACAAGCAAAAAATGCTATAAAAACCATCACAAACTCTCCTTTGTGCATTGAATATATTCTCATTTGAACAGATCTGAAAAAAATATTAAAGTAAACATTATAATATGCTCTAGCAGAAAAATCACTGCTTAGTAAGGCAGTTAGTGGCAAATTATTTATAATTAACATTTATTTATACCTCTCACAGCGATCATGGTGGTACGCAGGGGCAATATACTTATTAAATTCGCTAAATAAATCACTGAACTGAGATAAAGTATTACGAATTTTGTAATTCCACCCTCCACTAGGCAAATGGTACGAATATCCCACATTAGCTGTGTCCATTTTAGCAAAATAGCTAATAATATAAAATAACTACTTAATTTATTAGACGCAATAGCCAATAGGTTGAGAAAATGCTTCGTGCTTCGTGTACAAGTTGTTTACAAGCATTATTGATTTTCGCGCGTACCATAGAGTCGCCATTTTGGATAGATTAAAAATACTTTGTTGAATGTTGGTGCAGTCTTCGTTACAGATTATTTTGTATAATATAGGTATCTACGTATCTAATTTATTCATTTGAGCTATTTTCAAAATCCTTTTTTGCTTTTACGCTGGTATAAAAAGTTTTTTTTTAATGAATATAAGGGACGAGGCGAGTAGGAACAGGCAGGTGAACGTCATTACAAGAAAAGTTAATCTTGGTATCTGTGTCTTTTTTATGACAGTAAGGGACGAGGCGGGCAGGACTTTCTGTTGATGGTAATTAATACGCCCTGCCCATTACAATGCAGTGTCGCTTAGGATTTTAAAAAACCTTTAAAATTCTGAGCGGCACTACAATTGCGCTTGTCTCCTTGAGACATATGATGTTAAGACTCATTTGCCCAGTAATTTCATTAGCTACGGCGCCCTTCAGACCGAAACACAGTAATGTTTCACGGCAGAAATAGGCGCCGTTGTGGTACCCAAAATCTAGCCGGCAACCTGTGCAAAGGAGCCTCCCGCTGGTGAACATACTTCGACCTTTGGAATATACATACTCTATTTATCTGTTCGTGTCAAATAGGAGCGTGGTTGATTTAGGTTTAGAAACAAACAAATTAAAAATCAATCGCTGAATTTCACTATTTTATGATAGTTAAGTCGTCGCTGCATTGAACATAACCAAGTAATCAATCTAACACCAATGCGAATCAATACCTATGTATGTACTGGCCACTTAGCCGGTTCCTACTAGCTAGAGTCCAGAATATTGTTCTATAGACTTCTCTAGCTTTTACGCGTAAAATTATTTATTCCAGCTCAGGAGACATACCTAATACTATAGTGCTAACTCCCGCGCCACCTATTTGTTGTTTTTGGTATAATTTGAATAAAAAAAAAATTATTGGTTCATCTATAATGTGAAGAAGTAGCAAAAAAACTCATTGTTACTCATTTAAGTCAATATTTACAGCTTCATAATTTTACAATATCTGTGAAGCGATGCATAAAAAATACCCAAACGTCATGACTTATTAGTAAATTAAAAAAATGTAAATTAATTTAAAAAAACATAAGAGTTATTAAGTATAGCAGATGTATCATTCCACACTTCTACAATCATTTAATAAATTATTTTTATTATTACGTTATGTTATTTTTACTAATCGCAGTTTCCCCTTCAGGATACAAATACTTTTATTAAAGTAGCTATAATTTTACATAAAACGGGAAAAGCTATTTATTTATTTATTGGTAATTAACAGCGTTACAACTAACGTTAATAAACAATAATATAAAACATAATTCTTAAGGCCATTATAGATTACTCATATTGACAATATTATTTTACAATAGTTTTACAACAAGATATATTACAGAACAACTGCCTCTTGTGTTTCTTATTTACTGTGTGTATGTTTGTGTATGGGTGTGAAAGGGTATGTGTGTGGTTAGTAGATAACAATATGTATATATTTTAAACAAATGAGTAAGGCACTGCTTTAGACTGGTGTAATTTAATAATTTCACTCATCAATTTATCCTTTTCTAACATGAAGATATCTCTAGAATATCATAGTTATTATTGTAATTATTTTGAATCCTGCAAATAATCGAGTCTTATAATAGTTCGTTTTGGCTATTGAAATTAACTCTTTTTTCTACGTTTTTAGGATACCGTACCTCAAAAGGACAAAACGGAATCCTTATAGAATCACTTACGGTCGTTTTCAATAACCTATCGACATAAAGCATTCGACTATTACTATATTGGACATAACTATGGATAGATAAGATTTTGTCATTAAACTGTGATAGCAATGTATCCGTAACTAGAGATACGTTATTGAAAACGGCCGTTAGTTGTCCGTCCTTCTGTCAATCTCGGGAACGCATGAAGGTTTCGATTTGAAAATAAAATGATAATAATAAACTATATTTCACTAAAAACAGTGGTTCACAACACTTAAATATATATGTACTATGTCTTAAAAATTAACTTATCTTAAATAAAATTCAGTGTTGAATTGAAACTCTGATACCCAAGATAAGATCTAACTTGTGTTATGGGTACCAGTGTAAATGATATACTCAAGTCAACAGTCTTTTGGAGTAGCTGTGAAATCAAACTTCTAAACTTAGATAATTTATACGTCTTGATAGATATTATTCATAAAAGTCTGCTAAATAAAGCATTAATTATTCTCACTCTGTCTTCTTCTATTGACCTAAGTCAGAAAAAACACTCCTAAGCGGCTGTTTAAAGCTGGCGGACCATTATGAATAAGGGGGAGAGTCTCTTGCTGTTAGACAACCGATAAAATCAGGCCAGCAATATTTGTTTAGTGTGCGTGACAAGCTACGTCCTACACTCGCGATTTGTATGACACTTTGTGTTAGTGTGTGTGAATTGCTCAAAATAGAAGCTAGTTCAAAACTCAATTTTTTTCGACGTTTTTACAGCTGTCATAGTCTATCTAGAAGTATAAGTGATCTAAGTGATATAAGCCTCTGGTGTTGCAAGAGTTTGGGGTGATCATTTAACATCAGGTAACCCGTGCGCTTGTTTGGTTTCCCAAAAAAAACTCAGTCAATAGAATCACTACCGTTTTTATTGAAGTAGGCGTTATTTTGCGGAAAACCATAATTATACAAATATTTTGAATTTTCTTGAGTGTTAATTCCGCCAATATTTATCTTAAAACAAATCCACACTTGTTTCGCCTCTACACGAGGCATCCTCAGGAGATGTTGACATAAAACTCAAGACAAATCAAAATATTTGGATTACTGCCGTTTAATTAGAGTAAGTTTATAACCCTTTGTGAATAGTTCCTTAAATATGTTTAAGATTGTTGTTTTTATACATAAGGTACTAAAAGGCATTTATTTTCTCAATTTTGATTCCTATAGAATTACTTTTGATGTCATTTCTAAGGTTACCGCTTCGGAAACAAATGGCGCTCTGAGAGAGAAGAAGTGGTGCAAGAAACTCTCCCAGCATTCTTTTTTTTGCGCTCTTTCTAATAAAATATACAATATTGTACTGTCATTGTTATTGCTTTAAAACAATCATAAGCTAATCCCAGGCTCTCCGATCACTTAGATATTCAGCTGTCTAGTAGTAGGATTTACGACAAGAGTCATTTTTTAATCAAACATTTAAATTTATTTATAGATAATGCCTAAACAGTGGCTGGGACTTTATTATAAAAGGGTTTACATTTACCATTAAAGCTATTATGTATCTTATGAAGCCTACTAGAATTAGTTACAAGCAATCCCTTATTTCTAGTGTTATATTAATGAAAATCATCATTAAGAGGAAAAAGGTGACGATTTTTTGAACGTATATTAAATTTTCATATATGTACTGACAATGAACAGTAATAATATTTATTTCTTTAAATTTTTCTTTGAGTGACTGTCTATAACAAAGCCGATATATAGCACGAACAGCAAAATTCCGTACGTACCTACCTGAGTCTATCTTACGATTGGATCTATATATATATATAGTGGGAGGCTCCTTTCCACAGGATGCCGGCTAGATTATGGGTACCACAACGGCGCCTATTTCTGCCAAGAAGCAGTTATGTGTAAGCATTACTGTGTTTCGGTCTGAAGGGCGCTGTAGCTAGTGAAATTACTGGGCAAATGAGACTTAACATCTTGTCTCAAGGTGACGAGCGCAGTTGTAATGCCGCTCAGTATTTTTGGGTTTTTCAAGAGTCCTCAGCGGCACTGCGTTACATGAATTTGATGGACTGATGAGCGAGAAAACCCTGGTGTAACGCCGACAGGCTCTTACCTGAAATACGACACTGCATCCTTTTAGTTTGGATATGCTGTTATTTGGACAGTTTTTCACTGAATACTTTGTCATTGCGTGGCGTTGTATTCAAAGCGCGGTCGATACATAGATGAACGAAAACTCTGCCAAATAGACGCGTAGGCAGAGTTTTGCTAAAGAGAATTTTTGAAAGTGATTGTGAGTCTAGTTGATTATTGTAAGTCAATGACCTGATATCATGACAGATTCATCATTCATCATTCAGATTTTCCAGCCTTATATTATATACAATTACTAACTAAAGGAAAAAAGACAGCCAACAAGCATGTTATAATCGTACTTATAACATTTTTTCAATCTGTTATCTATATTTCTTTTTGAAATAATATTGACACACTTTTAAACAAATAATCTTGCCCCAAACTAGGCATAGCCTGTTCTATGGGTACAAGACAACGATATATTTAATACAATATACTTACTTAAACATACATAAACACATATAAACATCCATGACTCGGAAAAAATCATTCATATTCATCACATAAATGTTTTCACCTACCGGGATTTAATCCCGGGACCTCTAGCTAAGTAGGCTGGTTCACTAACCACTGGGCTATAGGGGTAGTCAAAAATATAAATAAATAAAGTGAAAATAAGTTTCGTTTTCGAGAATCCTCAGAAGTATGAGGTAGTGCTTTGTAATGGGCACTGCGTATAACTTACCGTTAGATGAAAATTTTTCTGGTACAGTTACTTCTTCTCACAAAAAAATAGAAAGCAAAATTAAAATTAAGGTAAAAATAAAAAAAAAAATTAAGGTAATTGTACCTTCAAATATAGCGCTGTTTTTATCGAGAAAAGTTATTTTAATCGTGTTTTTTTATATATAAGAGGGGGCAAACGGGCAAGAGGCTCACGGGATGGGGAGAGGTGAGGCAACCGCCCATGGACATCCGCAACAACAGGTGTCAAGAGAGATGCGTTGCCGGCCTTTAAGAAGGGAGATTGCTCTTTTCTTGAAGGTCCCTAAGTCGTATCGGTTCGGGAAAACCGCAGCCGGTAATTGATTCCGCAAAGTGGCTGTGCGAGGCAAGAAATTTCTTGCAAAACACGTGGTTGTCGAATAGTTAGAATGTCGTGGTTCCGGCTCTTCTAATGTTTTGACTGATATCGTCAAAATTACATTATGAGAGATGGACAAAAAATATTTTTTTGAGTGAAGCTATGTAAAGTTTTTTTTTATGAAAAAGGAGGACAAACGAGCGTACGGGTCACCTGGTGTTAAGTGATCACCGCCGCCCACATTCTCTTGCAGTGCCAGAGGAATCACAGGAGCGTTGTCGGCCTTTAAGGAAGGTGACCGCGCTATTTTGAAGGTACACATGTCGTATCGTCCAGGAAACACCGCACAAGGAAGCTCATTCTACAGCTTTGTAGTACGTGGAATAAAGCTCCTTAAAAACCGCACTGTGGAGGAACGCCACACAAGAGGCCAATTGTACAGTTAATCTCAGTCATTAAAAAAAATTACTTTTTAATTTCTTTATTAACATTAATCATCTTGGGCACATATTCACATTGTAACATAAATTCGACATTGAAGCACCATCATACAAACTCTTTATAAAAATGAGGGTAGTTTTTGAAAAAGCTAACAATGTCAACGTTTTACTTAATAGCTCCATGTATTATTTTTTATTACCTATAATAACAAAATCATATTATTATCAATTCCATTTTGACATTGTTAGTTGGTCCAAAATACCTTTTTGATTTAAAGCTAATTAAGTTAACTGTTGCACTTCAATGTTTAAACTTTAACAGCGTTATTACAAAAAAATATTTAAACATGGTTTAGACACGTGTTTGGTTAAACAGTGTCTAACTATTTAAACGACGTCGAAAATGGAGCTAAACAACAGAAACGGATTTGTTATAGAACTCTTTTAATATAAGTGTTGAACGCATCTTTAACGTTTTTGTAATAACACCGTAACTGTCTTATTAATAAACGCAGTGTAAAGTTACTCCCAAGTTTAAAATTAAATGACAGTAGTAAGGGACGAGACGAGCAGGATGTTCAGCTGATGATAATAGATACGGCCTGCCCATTACAATGTAGTTCCGCTCAGGATTTTTGAAAAAAACCCAAAAACTCTGAGCGGCACTACAATAGCGCTCGTTACCTTGAGACATATTTGGACGTAACTAAGCAGAAAGAACTCAAACCACACAAAGGCACTTTTGAGTTAGGTATTTGAAGTTTCAGCTATAAATAATATTCCATATATCCTTTATAAATATAAAAAGGAAACAGATTCCGTGTACATTTTAGAATTGGGTTTTAGACAGATTCGACTCTATTTTGACCAGTGTGGTTTTAATTTTAATTAAAGTCCTTTCTGCTTAACTACGTCCATTTAATGTTAAGTCTCATTTGCCCAGAAACTTCACTAGCTACGGCGCCCATCAGACCTAAACACAGTAATGCTTAAACATTACTGCTGCACGGTAGAAATAGACGCCGTTGTGGCACCCATAATCTAGCCGGCATCCTGTGCAAAGGAGACTTCCACTTCTCCCTGGCAAGCAAACTGACAAAGGTAAGAGAAAGAGAAAAAAATAATAAAAAAATAAACTTGGCACTCAACACCGCGTTTATTAATAACACAGAAATAGTCTTTGTAGAAATGCTAAAACTCACACTTCAAAAATGGCGTCGATATATTGGTAACAAAATGATACTAATTTACCTTAAAAATAATAAATTACATATTACATAGTGAAGTATTTGGAAAGGAACATTATTAATACATTAAATACTTTCTTTTATAATCTCATTAATACATATTATGCATTAAAATATTTTTTATATGGGCTTATTTATATACTTAACGATTGAGATTGTCTGTGCGTTGAGTTAACTGTCCTGCTTAAACATAGCGTTTAAAATTTTTCATAACTAAGTTCGTGGTTTTCTTTCAAGGTTTTTTTTATTACTCAAATAAAATTTGAAAACAAAATTTATGAACGGTGCTGGATTCGAACGAGCGCTCTTCCAACTGAGCCAACCGTTCGCGTGACGTTACCTTCATAAATTTTGTTTTCAAATTTTATTTGTGTAATTAATCCCAGGTGAACGGTTATCACTTTAAAAAATAAAAATTATTTTCATCTAATCTCTAATTCTAATTTACAGCTCGTAACATTAGCTGAGGCGTTTTTCAGATATAATAATTATAAAACAGTATTCCGTCGCACTATCGCGAGCAAGACAGTAGGTTAAGGATAACCACAGTTCCGACTCGTAATAAATCGTGAGTAATCAAAATGCAGAGATTCGTTCTCGGCAATTTCCTCTTACAAAAAATACCCAATTACAATGAAATTTGAAAACTAAATGGGAAAGCAACTGTGTCCTAATGTTTTAATTTTTTCACTTACTGTTGTTAAGCGTGCAAATTTGTTAAACGAAAAAAAAAACTACGTTTAATTAAACAGTATTTTATTACTATTAAAGGTATAGGTTTGCATAAGAGGTGTATTAAATTAAATTTTTAGTTATTTAATACTTTTCAGTTTGTGAAGTCGGTTTTTTTAAACGTAGTTTTTTTTTAATTTTTACTTTTTAGTCTCAGTTAATAATAATGATATATTATCAACCGGAATGGAAACTCCTAAAACAGCCGTACACAAACTAAACAATTATATCATCGGCGTAGACAAAATTTTTAATAAAAAATCTTCATAAAATAAAAACTACTGGGCCAAACTATGTAAAATTTTTATGGGACCAAATGGCATCTATTCCGCATTGAACTAAAGAAGAATTACGTAAATCTGATCATAAATCTCAGAGTAATCGGTGTACATACAGATACCGAATTGAGAACCTCCCTTTTTGAAGTCGGTTAATAATCATTTATTTAAAAGTGCCATTGATTTGAATCCTCGTTCCAACAGATTACCGGATATACAGGTTTATGGCCACTGTCCCATAGCAAAATTATATCTAAATAGTAGCTATGAAATCTGTATAAAATTATTCAATCATCTATCTCTAAAGATAAAAAACTTACCACAGAAACGATTTACTGGACTCCTGTTTAAATGGTTAATCGACAAATTTTTATAGTGTTAAGGATTTTTTTAAATTTAAATAAACTTTTTTCATGCTAATTTAAATTAGCCGAATAGAAGACACTACAATAAATTTAATATCTATAATGCATACTGTATTCGACTCAATAAATAAATTTCATTTCTTTTCGGAACTATTAGTAAACCAGGCTTCTGTTTGCGGCCGATATGATTAAGTGGTTTTGAGCACTTTCTGAAGTACTCTAGCATGTACAATATTAGAAAAAGCAAAACAGAGACACAGACAATGATCATATTGATTTCATTTATGTCTTAAAACCAATAGAAACAGTATTTACATTCAAGCGAAGCGCTGAGCATGCATAATATGTATGCCAGCATATGCCGAGCTTTTGCGGCTAACGTTCCTAGTCTTTTTAATAAGTATGGTATGTTTTATTTTAAATTTTAATTTAATTTAAGAATTGCTTTATTTATTGTGGTTTTTAGCTGCAAATAAAATATTTTATTATTATCATTTAAAACTTGGTGTAAATTGTAAACAAGTGATTTGCTACTAAAGTTTTTTTTTTAAATAAGGGACGTGACGATCAGGATGTTCAGCTGATGGTAATTGATACACCCTGCCAATTACAATGCAGTGCCGCTCATGATTCTTGAAAAATCCAAAAATTCAGAGCGGCACTACAATTGCGCTCGTCACCTTAAGACATAAGATGTTAAGTCTCATTTGCCTAGTAATTTCACTAGCTCATATATTCACACACTATAAAAACAATATAATCTTAGTTACTGTTGATACAACATAAGAAATATTTAACAAAATATTATAATATTCAAAGAAATGTATTTTTTGAATTCATGATTTTATGTAATATATATATATATATATCTATATTTCTTTGAGAACGTTTTGAACCAATGTGGCTGATATTGCAAAATCAGCTTTATTTAATAAGCACCATGGCACAAATTTGTTGCCTATATACAGGACTTCGCTTATATCACATGCAGACTTATGATAGTTTATAAGTCTAGTTAGAGTCTCTTGCTCTTACTGCCGTTCTCAAAATACTATCTACAGATAAAGATAAATTACTACCTTCTACTGTCAGTAATAAGCTGTCAATAATCTGAAGCTGTCCCAGTATACCCGATAAGTCATTCTTATCGCCTTGTATTGGGACGCATGAATTGCAATTTCCATACAAATATATCGCTATTAAGCTATACGTCATCCCATTGACAGACAGCGTGTGCGGATAATGTGAGTTACCGTCGATAAGTTTATTGGGACAGAAATGTCAATGATACAATTTTTATCACAAGTAAGAGATAGACTGAATATTGAGAACGGCCTTTAGTCAACGCAGCTACGTCTTACACTCGAGAATTGTTAGGCACTTTGTTTTATTGTGCGTGCGTTGCTGAAAATAAAGGTTAACAGTTCGCCGCTATTTTGTCGACGTGTTCACAGCTGTGATAGTCTATCTGACGTAATCTATTATCTAATCATGCAGCTCAATCTAACACGCTTAGTAGACAAATTATAATTAATGGAACTGAAATAGCAGATTATAATGAAAAGAATACAATTATTTATAACAATAATTAAGCTATTTATTTTAGTGGAAATAATTTGGGGGGCGATAAATCAATCTAGCTAGGTTACAATTAAAAAAAATGTAGTTTTATCCGTGTTTTAATGAGAAACAGCTACAATAACATTAGAATACAAAGGTAAATTTCGCCACTATATACAAGACTATAATAGCTCAGATGGACATTGGGTGATCCGGAAAGACCCCGATTCGAATCCAGATGTCTAATTATTTTTGTACATACTTAAAAATCCGAGTAAGGCTCGGTCGCCCGGATATTTATTACTGAAACCCTAAATGTATTTAAAATTATCTATTGATCCATCAATATGTTTCGTATCTCGTGAGCATTTTCGACGATTTGGGTGAATTTTACTATACAGGGGCTTTATATATCACTACTCCTGGGGACCATTTATTATTCCGAGATTTCAGACTGAGCAGATCTTAGTAGCTCAGGTCCTAATAATAATAATAATGAAAAAAAAAAAATGAGCTAACGTGTTGGCAGGACTCGATCTCAACTCTCACAACATAAATTATAATATGACATGGCTGCATGGCGTTGGTCCTTTGACTTCCCAGTACATTTACAATTTACAAGGCAGTATTGTTTTGGATTCAAGCCTGCCTCAGACGACAACGACAAAAAAATCTTATAGAGACCCAGCAAACGTTGTGTTGCGGATATTAAAATCGCGATACAAAAGTAACTGTTGATCGTAGATGGGTGAAAATTTGAAGTTGTATGTATTTTTTAGTGCTGACTCATAATCAAACAAATTAAAAAAAAATGTCAAAAAAGTTAAAAAAAATATTGCCGTGGACCACCCTTAACATTTAGAGGGATGAAAATAAAAAAATAGATGTTGTCTGATTCTCAGATCTACCCAATATGCACTGAAAATTTCATGAGAGTCGGTCAAGCCGTTTCGAAGGAATTTAACTACAAACACCGCGACATGAGAATTTTATATATTAGATAAATTTTTTAATACTAAACGCGATAAATTCAGATGGCACGTATAATTCTTTTGCCTAGCAGTAATTGGGACAGAAAATATAGAACTGCATCAGGTTGTACTTGAAATTAAGTTACTTGATTGATGGAAAGATTACCAAAATATTAAAGAACAGAAATAGATTTGACATGACAGCTGTGAAAACGTCGAAAAAAGAAGACTTTAGAACTAACCTCTATTTTGAGCAATTTACGCACACTGACACAGTGTCATAAACATCGCGAGTGTAAGACGTAGCTTGTCACGCACACTAAACTAATATTCCTAGCTTGTTTTTATCGGTTGTCGAACAGCAAGAGACTCTGTCTAGATCATAGGTTCTCAACGTGGGTGATAACGTGATAACTTGTGGGCGTTTGAGACTTTCGGGGGGGCAGTAGAAGACCCAGAGAAAATTAGGGGGCATTGAGATGGCGCAGATGGGGCTTGGGTAGATTAAAAAATATAGTCTAAAAAGGCAAAAAAATACTCTAGAAAAAAACATATTCTCAATGTCGGCGGTGACCAAAAAAAGTTGAGAAACTTTGATCTAGACGCATAAATTATCTAAGGATTTACTGTTACAACTGTGATTGATTCCACCAATTAAATTTTTCAAGCATTTTTTAATAAATTCATACAAAAATTATCTTAAAGTTTATACAAAAATTCAAATAATATACGCTTATTTCATGTCTTATATGTTTCAAGTAATTGGTATTTAAATAATAATTTACTAAGGTATAATTAATAAGTAACTTTAAAATATTCGAAGGGAATATCCGAATCACGGACTAGTAAAAAAATAATGACTCCGTGTCACCTTACATAACAGTGTAGCACCAAAACAAGCCGATTAACGTGTAAATACATAGCCCCACGCACACACTTACACTACTACAGGCCGATAGGCGGCTATTATGAGAATTGTTATCGTCTGTGAGAGATCAGTTTGCGTCTCAATAAAATATTTAAAAAATGACGTCGTGCGTTGTGTTAAAGTGTAAAAACGATACTATATAAGTATTTGTGGCCATATATGATTATTTAAGGGAGAAAAGATTTTGTAACTAGTATCCCCCGTAACCGCACACACACTAGCATAACGGTGCTTCACTTGCTAATATCACGGCGCGGAGTCCTTCTTTTTTTACACGTCCGTGATTACAATGAGTTTTAACAATATATTGTTTAACTATCGACTAGAATTCGTGGTATTGGATATGCTTATCGTTATGTTCTCTGTTAATCCAGTCTCTGTCGCCGTTGTGGTAGCGTTTCGGTTTGCATGTTCTGAAAAAAAGTAAATAACTTATTTTATATGGCTATACACAATTGTTTTCTTATCCATATATATATTATTTTATAACTCTCGCGTGTTAAAACAGGGACCATGACGTCAGTAGGCAGTCATTTGAAAACGGTACCTATTGGTGATTTTTTAAGGGTTCGGACCTGACGTCACAAAATGGCGGCTTGCCTCATTCTCAACGCGCGGGCATTTTATAGAAACACATATGTATTCGATGAATATATCTATTTTATAGTTATGCCAATCTGTATATGTAAAGCACAGAGGGCGTTGTAAATTTTATTCCTCAGCAACCACAATATGGGTGAGCTTGGGTTTCTACGTGGTCATCATCAAAAGCTATTCAGACTCAAACATTTACCATAGAGGAGCATTGAATAGATACCATACCATTGATGCACCAAAATAGCAAATGATACAATTGCATATGCTTAACCAGGCATGCATACATGTGCAGGAGACACGCGAGGTTCGAGCGGGTCGTCACTAGTTATAAGTACTTATTATAAACAAATAAAGAATTCTTCAAAACACACATTCATTTAAATCAATCGACTGGTTTTATAACTGATGCAGACACACATATATAAATATACGTCCAAGCTCCATTTCACACACACACACACACTAACAAACACATATTTTTTAATGTGCCCAATGAGAAAAAGTAACGAGTCGGGTGCCTCTGTACTCAAAAGCTGGCAACCTGTGCAAGAAAGCCAGGTATAAGTTTCAATACATAATAAAAAACAAACAAGTACTAGAGATATAATGAACTAAACCTAAGAAATAATAAATGAAACTTAGATTTATAATATTTAGATCAAATTTATCAAACAAACTCACCGGCAACAAAATTCTTAAGCGCGCTAATAACATCGTTCAAGTAGCGCCTGTTCCAGTTGATTTTGAGATTAGCGCCATCTATAATCTTCTGAAGCGTCTGTGACATCGGGGTAAGTTGCTCTTTGTGTTGAATTGCGAAGCGTTTCATCTGTTGATATCGAGAAAAAATAATAGTTTTAGCAATTTTTTTTTTGAATAGATCAACTATAATTTTTTTTACTGTCAACCTAAAATAGTGCTGAGTATTTACAGCTTCAAAAGACAAGAGGACGCGCAGATAGAAGGGAAATTTGACTGATCTGCAAAAAGCTGTTTTTTTTTAATAAACATAAATATGAGAGATTTCTTCTCTCTCATAGCGCTATTTTGTTTGCATTCCAATGCAATGGTAGATTTGCCTAAAAATTCCTATTCGTATGGAATTAATTTTGATTCTCGAGTTTTAGAGATTTTCGGAAAATCAATTACCAATATCTAAACATATTGCAAGTCAGATTTTTAAAAGGGAATCGGAAAGGACTTGGGCCAAATAATGATAAGCGACGACGTAGTAACGGAAACAATTAACAGATGGCGCTATACTTAAGAAGAGCTACCTATTTCCTTTTTTTGTTAATACCAATTGATTACTCACCCTATCCAGCTCATCTTGATCAGAAACGTCGCCGAATACCATGTTCAATATGTTGGCGAAAGTAAACGGGTCCATGTCATTAAACTTGGCGTAGACACGTTCAAAATTACGCACGAAGTAGTTGCGTGTGAGGGTAATGGAACTAGGCGAGTCGGAGCCCCACACGGTGGCTGCGTATTGCTTGGGCATGTCTGTAAGACTCTTTTCTAGCAGGCTAGAAGAAAAATAGGACATTTTTAATGTTTTTGTGGGCTCATCAAACTTAGCCCCCCAAAAAAAATTTTTTTTCTATTTTAGAATTTTCAATATCGCATATCGTTAGTTCGTAGTTTGTTCTTAATTGTTCGCTATAAATAATTGTTTGTTCTTTTGTTGTTTATTTAAAAACAATTAATTAAAAACATATCCTTTAGTTAGCCCCCGCCCCCTGTTAATGGGGGGAAACGCCTACTATTTGGTTCTGCCTACGTTGTTTTAACTGTTCTAACATAACCTAACCTAACCAATTTTAATGAATTGCAATTTTTTTTTTAAATAAATAAATCGAGAACAAACAAATGTTTATAGAGAACAATCAAGAACAAATGGCGAACTAACGATATAATAAAAAAAAAGTCTGGGGGGCTAACTTTCTTGAGCTGTTTTTGTTTCAGTTAACTATGGGCTTTGTATGTGTGGTCCTACTAAGTTCAGTCGATAACTGCATTAAAAGTACATAAAATTAAGCTTAATTACACCAACTTTCTGTGTAAAAGGGTTTTTAATCAAGGGTTTTAGCGATTAAATAAACACGATTCTTCTAAACACTCCACTTTATGAGAGCAACAATGACGTAAACCTTGCGGTCTATTCAATACTTAAATTAAAATAAAAGTCGCGTGACTAGACATTGACAGTTTATTGCACTGACTTCCATGATTATAAATCAATCCATGTTTGTCAAAGACAATTGACATTGGCTAAATTATGGTGACCTTTCCGCCAAAGCCACAATATTAAGAATAGAATACTTCTGTATTTCGGAAGGTGTCTCAATACGTAATTAACGATCATGTGTATTTTGTCTTCATAACTGTCTGTAGATACAAAATTTGATCATGCACTTAATAAATAATTTTGTACCAGAAAAATCTCAATGAACTAGTATCACAACATTCCTAAGTAATCTGTTGTATTTTTTAGTAAACGTATAAAGACTTGTTCCAATGAGGGGAAACTCATTCTGTATTATTTATAAAAGCAACGTAAAGTTGTTCCATGTTTAAAATTACTTCTCCCTATCATTTTATTACGTATTGACAAAGGTAAGATAATGACAAAAAAATTTAAATTTGGAATTACATCGCGTTTATTAATAACACAGATTAACAGAATTACAGATAGAGATAAATTACTACCTTCTACTGTCAGAAATTAGCTGTCAATAATCTGAAGCCGTCCCAATATACCCGATAAGTCATTCTTATCACCTTATATTGGGACGCGTGAATTGCAATTTCCATACAAACTTCTATCGCTGGCAAGCTATACGTCGTCCCATTGACAGACAGCGTGTGCGGATAAGGTGAGTTACCCTCGATAAGTTTACTGGGACAGAAAAGTTACGATTTTTATCTCAAGTAAGAGATAGACTGAATATTGGAAACGGCCGTTAGTGTATCCTGACATAGTATTGGCAACACTTAACAGATGGCGCTGTTCGCTTTAAGTACGGTAACAATATATAGTAGCGTGTGAAGACTAAAAAGTAACAACCTTTTATATTGCTACAAAATCTTTTTTTACATCCTTTACTCATAATCCGGTTCCCTGCGTGTACGTATCCGACTCGCTCTGGGCCAGTTTTTATTATTAGGGAATCTTATAATATAATAATAATAATATTCACACAATTTTTACACAATTTATCTTGCCCCAAGTTAAGCATATATAGCCTGTGTTATGGGTTACAAGACAATGATGTATTTAATACAATATACTTACTTAAACATACATAAATTCATATAAACATACATAAATACATTTAAACATCCATGACTCGGAAACACACAACCATATTCATCATATAAATGCTTGCACCTACCGGGATTTGAACGCGGGACCTCTAGCTTAGTAGGTAGGATCGCTAACCACTCGGCTATACAGGTCGTTATCTTATAGGTCGCCCTTTGATAAATAAGTAAACAAATCACAGAAAAGATGTTTTTGTCAGTTGTCAACGTATTTTAATAAGTTGAATGGTGTAAAAAAACATTTAATCCAAAATCTTTTATGCGTGTTACTTACAAAATGGTGAGATGCTCCTCTCTGGTGTTTGGCAATGTGCTGATGATAAGATTCTTCACATTGGGGTCTGAGCTATTCTGAAACACGTTCCAGAGGAAGTTGAATTCCTCGCGGCCTCCATATTTTATCGCCATGTTGTATACTAAGTTTCGGTGGCGACTTGGTATTCTGAAATATGAAAAAAAAAAAACACGACTCAAAACTAAATATAGCTTATATGTTTGCTTACAAAATTGATTCAATAAACACCATGTTGTTCATTTATATGATGAACTAGCTGACCCAACAGACGTTGTTCTGTTCATAGTAAAAAAAAAAGGAATTTCGTAAAATCCGTTCTTAGCTGACCTCTACTCAGTGCAAAGAATATTCCAACCAAATTTCAAGTCTTTAGCTCTAATGGTTCCAGAGATATTGTGATGAGTGACTATATACGTGGAAATCTCTTTTATATATATATACATAATATGTATCTATTGATGTTAAATAATTTGTTATGTTTTTTAAGTGATAACCCTCGCTTCTAGGATTTATTACACAAATAAAACTTAAAATAAAATTTTATGAACGATGCGGGACTCCCGCGATCTCTCGCGCTCTGTACAAGCGCTCATCAACTGAGCCAGGGAAGTCGCAGGTTCGAGTCCCGCATCGTTCATAAAATTTTATTTAAAGATGTTAAGCAATATTTGTTTTGCAAAAAAAGAGCTTCAGGTATGTGTCTGGTGTGGGGTTCGAACCTAATTTCCCTCTCGGGAACCAGAGCTTAAATCTGGCGCCTTAGACCGGCTTAGCGCGGGTCTAAGGCGACGTCCAACTGACTTGAAAGCAGTAGTTGAAATTAATGATACAACTTCACCCCTACTACACTACGGTACTCCGCGGCCTATCGTAACGCGACATGCGATAGATGTGCCAATAATTTTATAAATAAAAGTTTTTATCTAGCAACCCAAATCAAACAATTAATAAATGAATACGTGCACTCCATGCAAGAGAGCTCTTAAACTAAATGTCTCCATTTAGAACGCTAACTCCTATGAAATAGATGTCATATTCGTACGTAACTTTTATCTCCACCTCGACCATACTAGGGAGCTAGTCAATGATAATTTAGACGACGAGCAAGATTTGATTAAATATAAATAAATAAATAATAAATAAATTTCGTTTATTTCAAAGATTACATATACATTTTTTAGTGGTTGAGACTTCCCAGTAAGTTGTCTTGTATTGGGAATATCTCGCAACTTCCTTAGCAGATACATTTTATTTAGTAAACAATATAGAAATAAACAGAAATGATTATAAACCAAATTTTGCAATTTACAATAAATTGTGTGTGTGTGTGTGTGAGTGAGTGTGTGTACACGTGGGTTTGAATTGGACCTTTAATTGGGTCCATCTATACAATGCGTGTGTTTGTCATGTCAGTCTGATCAGAAGATTTTCCACTTCATCATAAGCAAGACATGTTAGCCAATTATTTAAAGCTTCTACATACATGTAATGTCATAGGATATGATTGTGAAGTTCTGACGAAATATGCAACTTCATTAAAACAACAATCTGTTGAACATTCTTTATGACTTCTATCGGCAATCGTCAAAGGTTGCCAACGGTACGGTTAAAACAGAGTATAGTTTTCTTATTTTATGTCGGTGTATTTTATTTTTATTGTATGCAGATGTACTCTATTATCTATATTATAATTATTAATTGAAGAGGGTGGGTTATTTGACTAGTCCTGGAGAGTCCCAGTAACACCGCGTCTAAAATTGAACTATTGCATTCGCCACTCATGTGTAGTCAAGCCCTGCGGCAATTATGAACCGCAGTATCTGCTTGAAGCGAGTATTACAATTAGCATCTGGGAGCAGGGATGGTGTAACGCTTATACATTAGTGGGCCGCAATCGCAGAGGAGATGGAGAGGCGTTTCATCGGCCTCAAGGCAAAATCTATAACAGCAATAGTACTCATTAACTATTAAATGAACCTGAAAAATACTTTAAATTTACTGAACGGAATATAAGCCAATAAAACTCGGGCGTTTTCTGAACGCAGCCGTTTTTGACATACCTGATTTGTCATAATGCCGATGTCAAATTAAATCAAATCAAAACCACGTTATTCATTTAGGTCACCAAAATGATACTAATGAATGTCAAAAGCTTTCTGTTCTGTTAGTTGTTGTAGAAAAAACATATTATAAAAAAAAAAAAAAATTGTTCTCTTTTTTGCCCTCCCTCTTACAAAAAATATTGATATCGTCGATAACCATTCCTTGAACTCTGAAAATTTCATGTATAATAATGTTAACATCAAAACTACATACGTGTTATTATTAGAATCAGCTTGTCTCATCCAGGTATCGAACTCCGCTCTCGCCCATCTAAGACACCGAGGGGACTCGGCGAGACACTCCCAGGAGAGAAGATTATCCACCAGGAATGATTCATTGTCATCTTTCGGTTCGTCGAGTCCGTAATTCAGTTTTTGTAACTGATTACTGATCAGCAGTCGAATGTAGTCCTGTTATTAAAAGCTCTTTTACTTATAATACTTGGACGGAAATCCTAGTGTGGAAGGAAAGATTGAAATAACAGATTGCTTAGTCAAGGCCGCTTGCAGTCCCAATCATTATAAATTTAAAATAAAAAAAAAAACTTTTTTAATTGTGTTTTAATTAAAGACAAATTTATGCAAGTCAGTCAACAGATGTAAAGTTTAAGCGCATCTGTCATCACAGTGAAAGATGTCATTTCAAGAAATTTATATAGGACAATTTTAGATACACGTCTATATAGACTGTGACAGCTGTGAAAACGTCGAAAAAAATTGAGTTTGACAGTTAACCTGTACTGTGAGTAATACACGCACACAAACACAAATATAATATAACATTGACACACTTTAACACAAACTATCTTGCCCCAAACTAGGCATAGCCTGTAACTATGTGTACAAGACAACGATATATTAAATACAATATACTTACTTAAACATACATATAAACATCCATGACTCGGAAAAAAACATTCATATTCATCATATAATTGATTGCACCTACCGGGATTCGAACCCGGGACTTCTAGCTTAGTAGTCAGGGTCACTAACCATTCGGCTATATGGGTCGTCAAAAGGGTACGTACAGATCGGGAGTGTAATCGCTCGTGACGCACTCTAATAAAATGATGTTTTTATCGGTTGTTTAGCAGTAAGAGACTCTATCTAAACATATAAATTATCTAAGATAAAAATAAAACGTGGTAAGGCTCTAGGGTTTTTACGAAAATAAGGAACGAGACGAGCAGGACGTTCAGCTGATGGTAATTGATTCGCCCTACCTATTAAAATGCTGTGCCGCTCGGGATTCATAAAAAACCCACAAATTCTGAGTGGCACTACAATTGCGCTCGTCACCTTGAGACAAGATTTTAAGTCTCATTCGCCAAGTAATTTCACTAGCACAGGCGCCCTTCAGACCGAAACACAGTAATGTGTACACATTACTGCTTCACGGTAGAAATAGGCGTCGTTGTGGTACCCATAATCTTGCCGGCTTCCTGTGCAAAGGAGCCTCCCACTGGTGCTAATAATATAATACATTATTTTTGTCGATTTTCACTACCGATAGCTCCAACATTAACGTATAGCGTCTGAGTCTGATCGAGGGGTAGCTCTGATGTGACAGATGCATCGTACTAGTTAATTTTTAATCTTATAACCCTGCGTATACTATGTGCTTCATAAAGTGTCTTACCAGGAAAGCAGGATATCCAGTGGTGGCTCTTAAATTGGCTCTCAAGAAGCCCATGTTACCCAGCACCATATCCCACACCATGACAGAGTCTTCACCGTCGATCACAAACTCTGTGAGCCCCAGCGCCGCGCTATACTTGAGGTATCCGAACTTGGCAAGGTTGAAGCCATCATCCAAGAGTTGCGCTTTGGTGATTGGAGACTTGATGTCGCCAGATTTAAGCGCTGCACAGAGCATTCTCCAATTCTTCTGGTCGTAGTTTACTCTGTAGTAACCTACGGACGGTGAAACATATTAATCGGAATGTACACAAATCAAAGTGAAAACAAAATTTTATGAACGATGCGGGACTCGAACCCGCGACCTATCGCGTTCCGTGCGAGCGCTCTTTCCAACTGAGGCAATCGTTCGAGTGTTGTATCGTTGATAAAATCTTTTACGCTTTGTTCAACACTCAGGTTGTGGTTTCATCTACAGGATCTACTTTACAGTTGATAACCTGCTCAACCCCAATATTTGCATATTAGGAAATTGACTTGAGATGTCGCTCAGATTGCAAAACTAAACAATATGTTATTTTTTAAAGTATAACCCTCACTTCTGGGATCAATTACACAAATAAAACTGAAAACAAAATTTTATGAACGATGCGGGACTCGAACCCGCGACCTCTCGCGTTCAGTGCGAGCGTTCTTTCCAACTGAGCCAACCGTTCGAGTGACGTATCGTTGATAAAATCTTGTATGCCATAGTTCAACTACTTACTAAATTAGTACCTCTATTTGAACTTGATTTTTTCCTTTGATATTTTGTAGTTAATTTTTATTAACAATATAATATGCACTAAAAAGTAGAAAAATAATCGCGTATTCTTCTACATCTTAATAATCAACTGATTTCTCCAAAGTAAAATGAAATGAATAAATATTAGATTAAGTACCTAAAAGTCCATCAATATATTACGACAATATAATGTAATTGCAATTATTGTAATTTTTGAAATGTGTCCTCCCGCGGCGGCCCCACTCGCCTCTCGCGTCGTCACGTCACACACAAGCACATCTCACTTATAACTATGTATGTAGTTACAAACCTACCTTGACTAACACCGACTTGCGCGTTGCTAGTGCTTTTTTATGAAAATAAGGGTTGTTCCGCTCAGAATTCTTGAAATACCCAAAAATTCTGATCGGCACTTTAACTACGCTCGTCACCTTGAGACATAAGAAGTCAAGTTTCATATGCCCAGTAATTTCACTATCTAGGGTTTTCATAAAAATAAGGGACGAGACGAGCAGGACTTTCAGCTGATGGTAATTGATACGCCCTACCCATTAAAAGGCCTCTCAGGATTCATGAAAAATGAAAAAATTCTGAGTGGCACTACAATTGCCCTCGTCGCCTTGAGACAAGATTTTAAGTCTCATTTTCCCAGTAATTTCACTATCTACGGCGCCCTTCGGACCGAAACACAGTAATACTTACACATTACTTCTGCACGGCAGAAATAGGCGCCGTTGTGGTACCTATAATCTAGCCGGCATCCTGTGCAAAGGAGCCGCCCACTGGTACTAATAATATATTATTTTTGTCGATTTTCACTTACCTATAGCTCCAACATTAACGTATAGCGCCTGTGTCTGGTTGAGGGGTAGCTCTGATGTGACAGATGCATCTTTCAGCCACAATCTCGGTTGGGTCGACCACTGCTCGTCCGGGACATCCGTTGTTGTATAACTGATTGGTATCTGCCATAATTGCTTCTCCATATTCTTGTACGGACTTTTTGCACTTGTGAATAGACGCTGCAATAAATCATAAATACTATCTACACCCATGCTTTAAATCCTCTATTAAAGATTCATAAACAGTTAGCTTATTACCAACATTAAAACACCCAATGTCGTAATAACCATTACATCATCCAAACGAGTGTTGTAATGTTGTACTGAATTTCATAACAACACTCCTTGGTTTTTTTTCGATCCTTTCATGCACAAAGAGTTTTAACAAACAGCCACATTCTTATTGCTCAATGCGTGGTATCTGTATGAATTTCAAAAAAAGAACATTATCGTTTACGCGCGTTCCACACTACCAGAACATGGCGCGCCGTAAAAAAAAGTAGGTTATTCAAAACGCCGCCATTTTTCTTGAAAAAATTAGCGATTCAAGTTTTGACAGCACACCGCCGGATATTTTAAACACTGCAAAATAACATAATATTAAAGAGAATTTTAATAATTACACTATACAAAATGTAAATTACTACTAAAATTAATAATTCTTTCATTAATACTTAGTTTATTTGTATATAATCAGTAAGGGATGTTATTAAGTTACTACTAGGGATGGCTGTTTTAATGTTAGCAGTAAGCTGTTTCACTATCTTTTAGAGGATTCATATTCTGGGTGTAGGTAAAGTCTTGTATGCAACTGTTGATAATTAGGTATTAAAACACTCAAGTGATACTATTATCATATAAACCCACATTCGTGTTTTAATACCCCTTATTACACAACAGTTGCATAAATAACTATTAACTCTTTAAGTGAAACATTTTTATTGGGATAGACACGTTAATTAATGACATTTACAATAATTAATATTATAGATAAAGAAATAAAAATGTAGGTGGAGTGGACACACCATAAAGAAGAATATTGAGTTGGAATTGTAACAAGGAGTTCTTATCCGCATATAAGAACTCATTGTTCTATGGTTGGCCGTCAAGCTAAAGTTATAGAATAAATGATTCAAAATTTGAATATTGGCGCGAATGAGAACATAAGCGAATAGTAATTGAATAACGAGACAAAATAGAAATGATGAAACGGTCAGCCTTTAGTCTAATATTTAATATTTATAATTATAATTAGTATGCTTAATAGAAAGTGAAAGTGAATATAGAAGTATTAGATGTCGATTGTGAATACAGTGACATCAGTTGACATGAATTCGTTTTATCGAATATTTCCTTTATTAATTTATTTTTGGGAAACAAAACATTTACAAAATACACATAAAATTGTGCACACACACTTATAAATGTTCCACTAATATACGTTTATCATGCGAGCAGCCAAAATAGAGGATAAACAAAAATAAACTTACAAAACTTTTGAAGAAAAAAAAAAAACAAACGGATTATTGCTAACTTAAATGAAAGTATATGTACAAGTATTCTCTAATATATTTCTTAAATTATGTGATCTAACAAGTATGTAAATAAAAATTATTATTAAATATTATATTATTAAAGAACAACGTCGCGGTCGTTTCATTCCATAATGATCTCGCGTGTGAGGGAGGACCCACACGCTACAGTATCTATATATTGGCAATATAGTTCGAAAGGTGAAAAGAGGAAATAAGACTAGAAGTTTGAACAACCTGGGCCTCCTATGGCCTCTAGCCATTCTGATGTTAGAAAACAAACAGAGTGAAAACAACAAATAAAAAAGCTGGTGTGTCGAAAGGAAGAGTATTGGGAGTGGTACCTTTTATATACCAGCAATATCCCAAAACAAGAAGATTTACCCCCTTATTCATAATGGTCCGCTAACTTTAACAGCCGCTAAGGAGTGTTTTTTCTCATTCTGACTTAGTTCAATAGAAGAAGACAGAGTGAGAATTAGCAATGCTTTAAGTTAGCAGACTATTATGAATAAGGGGGTTAACCTTTACAGACTACAATGTTATATAAGTATTTTACGCAGAACCGAAAAGGTCCTAACAGCTGGTTAATTAAATTTATGACAAGACAATGAAGAATAATCGGGTGTATTGCCTACAAACTTTGCCCTAGTATCATATATTAGCGATATACCCGTTTGTAAAACAATGTAACAGCTATTGAACTAGAAGCCAACCTGTTCAAAAACAACATATCCAGTGCTGTAGTCCCTGGTGACGTTGACGACGGGATAGCCAGCCTGTCGGGTCCAGCTGTTCATATACGCCACTATGGAGACATCCTTTAATGAGGGCTCGTCTTTAGTAGCATTCGCCATCGATTGCCATAGGTCATTCTCTTGGGCGTTTTGGTATCTCCTTAAATTAAATTGAGAAGTGGTTAACGGCCGTTCCCAATATTCAGTCTATCTCTTACTTGAGATAAAATCAAAACTATCGTTGACTTTTCTGTCCCAGTAAACTTGACGGTAACTCACCTTATCCGTACACGCTGTCTGTCAATGGGACGACGTGTAGCTTACCAGCGATAGAAGTTTGTATGGAAATTTCAATTCACGCGTCCCAATATAAGGCGATAACAATGACTTATCGGGTATATTGGGACAGCTTCAGATTATTGACAGCTAATTACTGACTGATAGTATATTGGGGACGGCCGTAAGTTACGTATTCAAGTACTTTCGTGGCAATTATTCAAAATATTTTAAATAATAATTATTTAATATAACTTCCATAAGAATATTTTAAGCCTTTTTTTTTTCTATACTTAAGCTTAATTTAAATTATATAAAATATTATTAATATAACTAGCTGACCCAGCAAACGTCGTATTGCCATTTAACATATTGAAAATAATCAATTATTAAAATTTTGATGCAACCGATTCTCAGACCTACCAAATATAATACACTTATTGTGATCGATAGCCATCTTGCAACCCTATATCGGTTTGGTGGATGGAACAGAATATTAAAATCGTGCTACAAAAATAGTTGTAGATCGTAGCAGGGCGAAAATTTAAATTTCTATGTATTTTTCACTGCTGAATCATAATAAAATAAAATTGTCAAAAAATTAAAAAAAAAATTTGGGTTCAACCCTTAACATTTAGGGGGATGAAAAATATATAGTAGACGATTCTCAGAACAACTGAATATGCATATAAAATTTGGTAAAAATCAGTAAAGCCGTTTCGGAGGAGTAAGGTAACTAAAATTTTGACACGAGAATTTTATATATAAGATTTACAAAAGGGCAAATGTTATCTCTCTTTCATTTACCTTAACAACAGCAGCTAAACGATTCTGTGGTAGTTTAAAAATTAATTTAACGATTCAAAACATTAATGAAATATTTGTTTGAACACTAGATGAATACGAAAATCTTGTAAAGCCAAATGTGAGATTTTTTACCTATTCCATCGCGTAAAAGTTAACTACGATTTGTGTGGCGTCTATAATGTTTTCCTCTACTTTCACTAGATGGCGCTCTTTCGACAAATAAGTTTCAAGAGTGAGATTTTTTTTTGAGAGGCAGACTGGCAGTCTCACACTGGCAAAAATAGTCTAAAACTTAGAAAACTATTATATTAAAACAATTTCTTACCATGTATTCAAATACATAGCCAATCCTTTCAAGAACAGTTCCCTCGATATGGTATGGTTGAGCATTCGTATTAGGTTTGCACCCTTGGAGTATGATATCTCATCAAACTTCTGTGAGATCTCCGACGCGTCCACGACCTGCCGGGAAACTGGGGAAGTGTTCTTGAGCGCGTCAATCTTGAGCAGATCCATTTTGTCTCGCGAAAACGATTCTAGCATGTTCCATTTTGGTTCGATCTGGAAATAATAATAATTTAAGTCTTTAAGATGGTATACAGTTATAGTTATTTAACCTTTATATATAAAAATAATGTTCTATGAAATAAATATATACACGTAAACACTCAACAAAACGTTCTGAGGAGGTCTTAAGGAGAGAAAAGGAGGAAAAATGAGTGCACGGGTCATCTGATGTTAAGTGATCACCGCCGCCCACATTCTCTTGTAAAAGCTGTGGAGTCCCAGGAGCGTTGCCGGCTTTTTAGAAAGATTTAACTGATTTTTTTAAAGGTACCCATTATCGTTCTGGAAACACCGCACAAGGAAACCTTGAGCTGATGGTATAAAGATACCATCAGGCGTTTTTGTATTGTTGTAACAATGTTCTAAATAAAAAAGTGTGTGTGTTATAGTGTAGGTATACACGTAAGAAGTGAAACTTACAATCAATAAGTATCTGAGGTAATTATACATTTTTATCCATTGAAATTAGCAAGTTCCTATTGATTATTATGACTGTGAATATAGTAGACATTATTTTTATAAATATTTTCAGCTTCAAGTTGTATTCAAACAATGGAAAATAGTATATTACGCACCTAGGGAGTGACAAGAAATTAAGTGACAATCGCGGGTGTCATGTCCTAACTTATCTCATGTATATGTGTAAGATTGTTCCCTCGTACCGGTGACTAAAAGCGAGCTCTTCATAAGGATGAGAAAAAAAACTGTATTTGATGTACCGTATTGGAACGAACTTCAAAACACCATCTTTGAAAAGTACACCTAAATAATATTCTCTTCTATTCTAAGAAACGGAAAAATTATAGCGATTCAATATTTATTTCTCTGCGCATTATTTTGTACTGGCTTAATACATTCGAGCAGCGGCCGGAAAAAGTTGTATGAAAATCCATAATATACCCATATTTATAAATCTATACTAATATTATAAAGCTGCAGTGTTTGTTTGTTTGTTTGTTTGTTTGAACGCGCTAATCTCTGGTACTACTGGTCCGATTTGAATGATTCTTTCAGTGTTGGGTAGCCCATTTATGGAGGAAGGCTATGTTTTTTTTAAAAAATTAGGGATCCGTAATAAAATTGCTATTTTGTAACACAAGGTGTAAAATAGAAAACCTATTTTTGTGTGCGCTGTAAAAACTATTGACAATAGAACAAAATGATGTACAGGCTATAATATAGGCAATATTCTATTACTTATAAAACTATCGCGTGAATTATACTTTATATGGCAAAACAACGTTTACCGGGTGAGCTAGTAAATTATATAGTTAACTCACATCTGTCGTGGAATTTAAAAATGTAACGAACTTTTTTTCGACACAAAGCAATCAAGGAGGTACTTATCAAAGGTTTTATTTAAATTTCGAACTGGGTTGCAAATAGAAAACTGTTTTTTTTTAAGTGAAATTGAAGTACACTTTCTAACAATTTGTCTAAATATGTGTAGATGTACTAAATCTTTCAATGCAGCAATGAACGTAAGCGCTTTACAATTTGATTACAGATAGTTGGAAATTCCGGATAGCATAAAAAAGATTCGGCTGAGTATCGTTATTTTGCTCCTAACCAAACTCTCACAAAACTACCTTTGAAGTATATCTTTACAATAAAAATAATTATCGAAATCGGTTGGCGCTATATTGAGTTATTTTTAAATTTGTCGCGCACATACTTGTAGCAAAGTTAAGACTTTTATGGTTTTCTCATAGTTGCTATTGTAGATCTTGACCACCAGCACCGGCTTTCAAATAAAAAAAGAATTATCAAAATCGGTTCACCCAGTCGAAAGTTTTGAGGTAACAAACATAAAAACAAACATACCGACGAATTGAGAATCTCCTCCTTTTTTGAAGTCGGTTAAAAAACAAATGATTAATTAAACCGGGACAAACTATTGTTGTTCGTTGTTTCGTAATTGATTCGTCAAAGATTGTTGCAACTTTCCGATTGATATATTTTATTTAAAAAATCTGTTTCATAGCCGATATTGCTCCATCGCAAATGTATCTCGTTTGTTTTTTTTTTTACAATAAACAGCTTTCTATTTGCAACCCAGTTCGAAATATAAATAAAAACATTGATAACTACCTCCTTGGTTGGCTTGTGTCGGAGTAAAATATCATTCCGTTTTTAAATATTATATATATAATTATATATATATATATATATATAATTTATTTATATACATTATGGATATTCATACAACCTTTGCCAGCCTTTTGCACGCATGTATTTAGCCAGTACAGAAAATTAATTTTTTCTCAAAGAAGGTTAAAGGAAGGAAAAAGAATAAAAATAAGGAACATTCTGCTCATATTTGCAAAAGACAAAGACTAATTAATAAACAAAGCAATATGTATGTATTAAACATAAACTTAATAATAGCATGAAAATTAGTTTACTATTAAGTTTCCTTATTTGCCTCACCAAGCAGTTCTAATTAATGCTTGCATATTATAAATCTAATATATAAAATTCTCGTGTCACGGTGTTTGTTAACAAACTCCTCCAAAACGGCTGTAGCGATTCGTATGAAATTTTCCGTGCATATTGGGTAGTTCTGAGAATCGGCCAAAAATTTGTTTTTTTCATTTCTTTTACTAATTTGTGTGGCAATACAACGTTTTTTGGGTCGGCTTGTTGCATATAAAATAGCAAAGTGTGTTGAAAATATTTCTGTCTATTCTAGGTTAACAATTAACATATCTTAATATATATAAATTGCGTGTCACGTTGTTTGTCCGCGACGGACTCCTAAACTAATGAACTGATTTTAATGGAGATCACTTCATGGAGTGCAGTTTATTCCAACTTGAGAGATAGGATAGTTTTTATTTCGATTTGGGACCCACAATTATTTTTATTATTAATATTTGTTTTGTATAGACATCATTTCTATGAGATAATTTACTGCCGTTCCCAATATACAATCTGTAGATAGAGAAAAATTACTAACTTCTACTGTCAATAATCTGAAGCTGTCCCAATATACCCGATAAGTCATTCTTATCGCCTTATATTGCCGGACGCGTGAATTGCAATTTCCATACAAACTTCTATCGCTGGTAAGCTATACGTCCTCCCATTGACAGACAGCGTGTACGGATAAAGTGAGTTACCGTCGATATTTTTATTGGGACAGAAAAGTCAACGATAGTTACGATTTTTATCTCAAGTATAAGAGATAGACTGAATGTTGGAAACGGGAATTAGTGACGCACGGTTTGACAGTTCCACTGTGAAACAATTTCATTATAACAACAGGGAGCATTTTTTACGAAATAATTATTGATGTTTTGAAATATTATTGGCAAATTCCTATAAAACAGTATTTTTTTATTATCTATAGAACATCTGTCGGGTCAGCTAGTAGACCTATATATATTATGTTTAGTTTCAATAGCTGTTGTTATTCGGCATAGTATATACTATATATATATAAACTAGCTGACTCGACAGACGTTGTACTGTAATAATTAATAAAATACTGTTTTTTATGTATTTGTCAATAATTATTCATAACATCAAGAATTATTTCGTAACGTATGCTCCTTGTTGTTATAATAAAATTGTTTCACAGCAGAACTGTCAAACCGTGCGTCACTAAATTCTCTCACAGAAAATATGTCCATACAAAACAAATATTGGAAATAAAAATAATTATGGGTCCCAAATCGAAATAAAAACTATCCTATCTCTCAAGTTGGACCAAACTGCACTCCATAAAGTAATCCCCATTAAAATCCGTTCATTAGTTTTTGTCCATCATAATCTAACAGCATGTATATTTGTTTCAGGTATAATAAGAATATAAATCTGTTTTGATTCTGGGCACCGGTCATTACTATAATCACTTGTAAATTCGTTTACACCGATCAAATGACACACTAAGCTTGTTGGTCTACTGAAACGTGACATTGGCGAGTTGTGGTGCCCCTTCCACAGAAGCCACTAGAAAGAATAGAATAGAATAGAACAAATATTGGAAATAAAAATAATTATGGGTCCCAAATCGAAATAAAAACTATCCTATCTCTCAAGTTGGACCAAACTGCACTCCATAAAGTAATCCCCACTAAAATCCGTTCATTAGGAGTCCATCGAGGACAAACAACGTGTCACGTAATTTATATATATTAAGATTTATTTATTTATATATATAGTATACTCACATGATCAACACCAACATATTCAATGAAAGTAGCGAAGCCCTCGTTGAGCCACAGATCATTCCACCACTTCATGGTCACCAGGTTACCAAACCACTGGTGGGCTAACTCATGTGCTATATCTATCGCTACATTTTGTTTATCACGTGGCACTCCCTCCTTATCATCAAAGAGAAGAGCTGTTTCTCTGAAAAGTGAAAAAAGTAACTATAAAAAAATTATAGCAACAGTTGGTTATGAAAACAGTTATACAAATGATTTTTCTTTAGTGTTAATTCCGCCAATATTTGTCTTTAAAATAATGCGACACGTGTTTCGCCTGTTCACGAGGCATCCTCAAGACGTGTTGACTCGCCAAAATTTGGCAATCTGATTCTGATAAAAAATTTGAAGATTTTGATTTTAAAGACAAATATTGGCGGAATTAACACTAAAGAAAACTTAAATCATTTGGATAATTATGGATTTCCGCAAAGTAACGCCTAATTCAATGTATTTTCTTATGAAAACAGTTGTTCCGCTTCCGCGCATTTTATAGTAATTATTTATTATTTTTAGATCCAAATGTTTTGAGTATTCTTTAGTGTTCATTCCTCTCGCTTCTCTGTCGACACAGACGTCTTGAGACATGGCTCGTGTAGAGACGTAACACGTGTCGAATTGTTTTAAAAGTTGGCGGAATAAACACTAAAGAATATAACTCAAAACATTTGTATAATAATTATGGATTACCGCAAAGTAACGCCTACTTCAATAAATTTTATATTTTTATTGAAACAACAGCACATTAAAAGTAAACTAATTAAAAAATAAATTATGCGATGGCCGAATGCACATTACAGGTTCACATTATTTAAGATACCAACTGCTCAAATTACATTATTATTATTGTCGTTGTATGTCTCTCTGTGTGTGTGTGTGTATGTGCATATCTCTTAAGTAATTATCAATTATAAAGGCCATAGGCCAACTAAAATTCTAATATAGTTACATAAAATAACAATATTTTTAGCCTCAGCAAATGGAAAGCGACATTCACCCATCGGTTTAATGGATGAAATATTATTTTATATCAAATTTAATATTTTGGAAAATATATTTGTGAATTATCTGAAAAAACTTTTTCACTTTTGAGAGAATGGCGTTACGGGTCAGCTGGAGTGATGACCAAATGCCCATATTCTCCTGCAACAGCAGAGGAATTAAAGGAGTGTTTCCAGCCATTTAAGAAATTGTAGGTACGCGTTTATTGAAGGGACACATCTCGTATCATCCTGGAATAACCGCGCAAAGAGGCTCGCTCAATAGTTTCCCCACGAAAATCACACGGAATAAAAACAGTTACACAGATACAACAATATGAGAGAATTTATTGACGTACGTTTTGACAGTTCTGCTGTGAAACAATTTCATTATAACAACAGGAACGATATATATAATAATTCTTAATGCTGTGAAATATGATTGACATATTAAAAAATGACATATAAAAAAAAATTAATGATGTCTTCCTTGTACAACTTTATACCTCCTGAAATCCCCCGCCCCACCTCCATGAAATGCCTCCTAACCTTTGTTTTCACTCCTTTTGTAAATACTTTATGTAAATATATTAAACAGAATAATATTAAGTTATAACTAACACAATAAATGTTTTATATAAGTAATATTATCAGTGTTTGTCCATTATAATCTAACAGCATGTATATTTGTTTCAGGTATAATAAGAAAATAAATCTGTTTTGATTCTGGGCACCGGTCATTACTATAAACACTTATAAATTCGTTTACACCGATCAAATGACACACTCTAAGCTTGTTGGTCTACTGAAACGTGACATTGGCGAGTTGTGGTGCCCCTTCCACAGAAGCCACTAGAAAGAATAGAATAGAATAGAATATTTATTATGTACAGAACAAGGTCTGTCAGGTCAGCTAGTAATAAATAAAAACAACAAAGTTTTATATTTTATTAAACAGATGCGGTGAATTTCTAGTATTTACTTACATCTTTCATAGCACAAATATATTTAAATCCAAAAGAATATAACTTATAAAATCTATATATTTATTACTTACTAGCTGACCTGGCAAACATTGTTTTGCCATATAAATTATATATGTAAACCTTCCTTGAGATTCAACGAATCTATTACAAAAGATTTCATTGAGATCAGTCCAATAGTTTAGGAGTTATTAGGGAACATACAAACATACATTCTCTTTTATATAAATAGATAAAAATCTCACCTAAACGTAATAAGGCCCCAGTTCTCCATAGCACCACTTGAAAAGTCAGGAATCGCAATCAGATCCAATTTCTCCAAAACATACGGTTCACCAAATACATCTTCATAAAATGCTAAAAGTTTGGGTGTTATACTCAATGCATAGTTTGCCTTTGAAAGCAAAGCTGGTTGCGTCCACACCTTAATAATTTTTGTGGTATTATCTTTGCTTATGTAACTTGTTTCTAAGCTTTGGAAGTTGGAGAGAACATATGCTACTAAATATGTTGACATAGTCACTGAACGATCAAAGTGTGTCCATTGCCAATCTGGTTCTTCAATCCTGTAAATTGTTATAACTTATATACTCCAAAATAATTATCAAATGGGAGACAACTGCACTTGGATGGAATTTAATCTTTCTTTTGCAACACTGCAAATAACTATACTACCATAGCACCTCACTATTTACCAGTGGGAGGCTCCTTTGCACAGGATGCCGGCTAGATTATGGGTACCACAGCGGCGCCTACTTCTGCCGTGAAGCATTAAATGTGTAAACATTATTGTGTTGCGGAAGGGCGCCGTAGCTAGTGAAATGACTTGGCAAATGAGACTTAACATCTTATGTCTCAAGGTGATGAGCGCAATTGTGGTGCTGTTCAGAATTTTTGAGTTTTTCAAGAATCATGAGCGGCACTGCATTGTAATGGGCAGGGCGTATCAATTACCATCAGCTGAACGTCCTGCTTGTCTCGTCCCTTATTATAAAAAAAAAATTAAAAAGAATTTAAGCTTAGGAGTTAGGAATAAATATCTTAGTTACATAAGAAGTGCTTACATTGATTCTTGTGTTGCAATTTTCATGTTAGATAATACTGAAATATTTTTTGGATGTGCAATGCTTATTTCAAATTTGGCCTTAAATGCTGGCTCATCGAAGCAAGGGAACGCTGCTCTGGCTGATGTTGGCTCAAATTGTGTTACTCCAAGCTTTCTGTAACATTAATCAATTATTATTGTTAATTTTCAATTAAACACTCATACACACTATAGGGATAAAACCATTCTCCTTGAGGGGTAAGTATAGATTATAGACCTTTAGATACATTTATAGCTTTCTTGTCTCACATCTACTCTTTCATACAAGCTTTTAAATTTTTAGTAGTTTTAATAATTTATTTTTTAATATTTATTTTATAATTGTCTTGATAATATTGTCTGTCTATTCATTCTATAAAACTGTTTAGTTAATTTACTTTCATCCATCTTCTATATCATAGGTTCTCAATGTGGGCGATAACACCCTCTTGTGGGCGTTTGACACTTTCGGGGGGGCCGTAGAAGACCCAGAGAAAATTAGGAGGCATTGAGATGGCGCAGATGGGGTGTGGGTAGATTAAAAAATATAGTCTAAAAAGACAAAAAAATACACGAAAATACTCTAGAAAAAAGCATATTCTCAAAGTGGGTGGTGAGCAAAATAAGGTTGAGAAACTATATTCTATATTAATGAAGTCTAAAATTATAATTTTAGTATTTACCTGACTGTGTTGTTAGCATCAGTATAAGTACTTTGGTAAAATCCATTCAATGAATCGGATATTTCTCCCTTAAATCCTAACTGTAAGGTATAGTCAACATCAGGTGTAAGTGTCCCAGCAAGAGTTAACGCTAGTCTATCTCCAGTTCTCTTTGAGATTGAAATTATATTGATGTTTCTCACTTGACTATGAGTGACTTGAGTGTAGTTAACCATTGGAACTGATGTCACTTCATTATCAATTATATTTGTGACATTATCACTACTGTTTGCTACTATAACAGTACTGTTTTCTATTTGGGCAGTTTTATTAAGTTCTCTTGTTACCCTTTGTATAGTATCAACCTCTTCATAAATCTGTTCAGTTAAAGCTGCATTATCATTGATTGTTAAATTCTTCGCATGTAATATTACTTCTTTGACCTTTTTGTTCGCACGGATTGTGATGTACACATCACCACTAAAGGTTGATTTTTCTAAGTCCACTTTTAATTTTAGTCTATAAAAGCTGGGGACTATCGAAGTTGGCAGTCTTAAGTCTTGTGACGGAGTATTACTTTGAGCAAATGGTTCAGCTTCATCGTCCCAATACTCTGTTTTTTGTGATACCTGAATTATAAAAATTATAAATATTATGATACATAAAGAAAGTGCGCAATCAAATACTTTTAATTGAGTACTTACACTTTTATTTTCAGACAAGACGATAAAAAATAGTAGAAAATATAAATTAAATAACATTTTAACGAAGTTTTAAAAAAATATCAAATTAATAAAGAAGGCACAGCCTTATATATACTTAAAGCTAATGACTAGACTCAATATTAATTGCCTAAAACTAAAGCTTATAATATGTTCATGTTCATTGAATTATTTGGAATAGTTTCAACTATCATAAATAAACGAAATACGAATTTCAAATGTTGTTTATTGTCGTTTGACCAGCATTTGACAACGACAGCATCAGCTGTTCACAACTTCATGAATCACTGTTACAGAGTACCTTTGCACTATAATCACTGTCACTATTATTCTGTACTGACACTTTTAAATATCTAAGTATCACTCTCTGGCATAAATCATATTAGACAAGTCTATTTTTAAATATATAGATAGAACATAGAAGTCGAACGTAGATAATAGCTACTAGGTATTTATACTTATACCAAAACTTTTATACTTTTTCACTATCACACAAATAGTATCACGAATTTGATGGTGCGCTTATTGTAACTGACTAAACTACACAAATTATATGTAACTAACTATTAACCCTTTATCAAAATTACTTATCAAAGAGTCAGGAGCCTTAACCTTAGCAGGCACTGCTTAGATTATAGAAACTTATAAATACTCTACAGAGTGTATCATAATATGAAACCAAAGTTTAACTACTACATTAGACACTACTCTCGATAAATAAAAATATAGTAGGTACGTAGGTACAGGTCGGAGATAATGTAGTCTTGCATCATAATTATAATATGTACATACCTATAAACGTGTAATAAAATCACTGGTCTTAGCTGGTTTGAATTTCATTTAAAAGAATAAATTAACAAAATCTTAGCGAAACTTAACTGAGAGGCTGACTCGTAAGTAACTCGAGCCGAGAAAAAAAATTGTAACGTTTATGGATGGATAAGCGTTTTTAATCCGGGATTTTGAATGTCCAAGATGCATTTTGACCCATTTGAAAAAAGGTAGTTACGTAGATACATTAAAAAACTTTAAATTTGGGTGCCACATTGCAAACCTTTTTTGAAGAGATTGATAAATAGTGACGAAAAGCGGATCACGTATGACAAGGTCGTCCATAAAAGGTCGGTCAGGCTTCACAGACTATCGAAACCCAGGTTAACTCGCAATAAGAGATAATGCTGTGTGTATGCTGGGATAAGAAAGGGCATTGTTAGCTTTAACCGCCGGGCAGAAATATTGATGTGGATCTCTAGTGCCACAACAAATGATAAGATTAAATCGAGAAGTTGCAACGAAGCGGCCGTAATTAATTTATAGAAACGGTGTGGTCTTTCATCACGAAAACGCTAGACTACACATCTTTAGCCACTCTGAAAAATTAAGAGAGTTTGGCTGGGAGGTGTTATTGCATCCAACATACAGCCCTGACCTTACAACTTCTTCCACCTGTTTAGGTCTTTTCTGAATTCTAAAAAACCATCGAACAAAACGACACCTTATATATTCAAAATACTAAGGAACTAATGCCAAACGTAACTGTATATTTGAGACTTGTCTATCAAAAATCGGTTAAGAATAGATTCGCTTTCATTTTCTATCTTGCTGTATCTGCGTTAGAGATGTTCTTGTCTTTCGCACGCTTTTTTTGTCTATACGTACCTACTACCTATATTGTAAGTCTCTAACTACAACTTAAATTAAATCTTACTACCATCTCGAATGTGGTATCTATTTAAAATATTTACTTTTTACTATAATATTACTTACCTACCAATGAAAATCTAAATCTGTTAATAATATACAAAATTATATAAATTAAATAACTTATAATTTACAATTATAAATATATTACTACACAATTATTGCTAGTGTATTTTTAATACTACCAGATGAAATCATCATAATCCTAAATGAAATTGTTCAAAACAGTAATATAACGAACTATTAGGAACGATTATGATATCATTTGAATAACAATCTAGGATGTGACTTAGTGTCCCGTAGCAAGAATTAGAAGTTAAAAATATTGTAGTTGATAGAGCTTTAGTCCACGATTATTATGAAACCACTCTTATTACAACGGAATGCACCGTTTTCAATAAAATAACGAAAAACATCTAACCTCAAAACGATTTGAGGTTAGGTTATAATGCTTTTTTTCTGGAACGGTATATTAACTTGTAATGAGACTAGTATCAGGGGTTATCCTCCTGCTACGGGATAATAAGTTTTAACCACAATCTATTCTAAGTTGAGATCAGTTATACTAAGGTATGACTATCAACCTTGGACTTCATGAGAATCACTATAAGAAACTCACCTTAAAAAAAGTGATGTAGTACACAATAATACCGACAAGAACAGCAACTAACGCGGCACAGATCACAAAACTGACGCAGATGAATGTAGAAATAAATATTCCTCCTTTTCTTTCGTAATGTATTCCGGGATCACCATGAGTCTCGCAAGCCAGGAACTGTTGCCGGCTGTGTGACAGTGACATATTGCTAAATCATTCTGAAAAACAAAATAAGTTTTTTTATATAAACAGCGTAAACATATTTCGTTAAAGGTATCATAACCTCTCAGTGTTGTATTAATAATGATTATCGATGATACCTACCGACTTAATTTACCTTTACTTCAATAATTATTATATTGCCCACTCAAAACTAAACTTTGTTTTCACAATGAACACAGTAATGTCACCGATTCCATCAAACGTGTGGCAGTGAGCACGACACTTAAAAACATAGGTCGTGGGGTAAACGGTCCTGTAGTGGAGACTTTGGGTAGAAAAGAGACCTATTGGAATACTACAGATGCGAAGAATGAATGACGTCAATAAAACTGTAGAGAAAAACTGATGTAGCGCAAACTTGGGCTAAATAGAGCCACCTGAAGAAGGCCTAGCTCAATGTTATCCTTCGTAAAACTAAACTATGAGCTTCCTTGCACGGCGATTCCAGGTTGATAAAAGAGCAACTTCAAAAAAGCAACTACACTCACCTATGCTGCTGCCAACACCTTTGTGATTGCTTTGGTATTGCAAGAGATTATGGGTGGCGATGATCACTTGCCATTAGATGACCCAAACCCTCGATTGCCTGCTATTTATAAAAATAAACTCTATATTTCAATAAGGCTGAATAAGAAACGGTAATTCCTCAACCGGATTATTATTAATTATTATCGACAACGTGTCTACTGACGGACACTAATAAAGAAAAGGTTTTTATGATTTGTTAGTGCATGTATTTGTATTTCCTCCTACCATAGGCATTATATATATGCGTACGCCCTATATGCGCGAATCAGATTACACATGTCCCTTGTTTTGGAAGGGTTTGTCATATCGATATAGAAAATTGAAAAAAGTTTGAATCGATTTAACTAATAAAAAAAACTTATGCAAAATCGTCTCTTTGGTTAATCTTACCAATTGGTTTTCAGATATTGCTAATAAACCAGCATTATTATTTACTTAATTTCATTCCTATTTTTTATTTATATACTATATTAACTGGTTCCTAGTAGTTGGTAAAATTTATAATGTTGTTCTTGGGTTTTTAATGACCGCCAATCAATCTGTAACGAATCGTATGTAGAGCGCGATAAAATAACATTTCTTGATATTACACAAAAGTATTTCCAAGCAAAGCCAAAGTGGATTCAAAAATACCTTCGCTCATGAGGAATAAATGAGGAATATTGACATAACTGCAAAATTTGCGGGTTTTCAATAAGCTCTAATAAATAATTAAGTCAACACTTAAATATTCTTGAATTTTGATTAGGTAGGTACCTATATGACTAACGATTTATTTTATTATTGTTACCTATGTAATTCTTTGGCGTGAATAATACAATTAAAATTTTTCTTAACAATAGGAAGCCAAATATTTTAAGAGTGTCTTATGCTATATTATATTAACCCGAAAAATGAAAAGACTTTTTCATGCTCGTGTTTGTCGGCTTTAAAAAGTAAGTCTGAGAAAAAACGGTCGTACACTAAAAATAATTCATATGGCAAAACAACGTTTGCAGGGTCAGCTAGTACAATATATTTTTTTAAAGTTGTTGTTCATAAAAATATATTCTTTATTTGTGACGTTATGTAAGCCTCAGATAAATGAAATAGTTTTTGTGTAATCAAAATAATTCTGCTTTATTAGAATAGAAATAATGAGAAACAGGGGATATATTACGTCTTACTTATGTGTACTTTTGGTTTGCACAAGTTGTATGGGTACTGAAAGGAGTCCCACCAAATACCACTCTCTTTTTTGTGAACTTAACATCTTTACTATTATCTTTCGTACCTACTCAATTGTTTAATCTTATGTATTTACTATTAGTGTTCCTAATTTAAGTTTATCCACAATAAAATGTTTGCCATTTCGCATTTATTACACAGATAATTTTTAGGAATAAAAAATAAATATTAATTTCAGGTTAGATAATTCATAAATACGTCATAGTTATTGGCACAGATTGTTAAATAGTTAGTTGATTGCATTAGCTGTATATTTTATACCAAAAAGTTCGGAATAACTATTACAAAGAACATTATCCTGAATTCATATATATACGTATTGGTTTATTAGCCAAATATAGTCTGTAGTCAAATAAAACTGCACCTACTGGATCGAAATCATAACAAAAATGGTATGTTGTCGATCTAAAATAATATACTTAGCACAAATTTACAACTTAGAATATTAATTATCTAACTATAAAATTTGGAATTGTGTCTCTTTACCCACAGACTAATGTATGAACTATAATGACTGTAAAAACTAAAAGTACCCACATCTCGCAATTCAAAATGATTCGGCAATAAATGTATTCCGTGTCGCGAAGCAATTTAAAGACTAGTAACATAATTATGAAGTAATTAATATTTAATTTTTCTCGTCATGAAATAAGAATAAGTAATTACTAGAATCGTGTCGATTCGAATGAACAAATTATTGTAATCGACTCAAATATTATTTAATTGAATACCAATAAAATTGTTGTGGTACATAATGTCAAATATCATTACAGCTAATTGCTACAATTAAATATGGTTTAAAGTTTCTTTATGCCCTTTGGTGTCGAGACACTTGGCCCGTGGGGGTCAGAGGTGCGGAGAATGTACAAAGTACTATCTTCCTTCCTGAATAAGTCTACTGCAAACCCAAGTGCTAGCAGCTATTTCAGTCACGGATCAGCCTAGGTATCCAACGCGGAAATGCTGCCAGTATTCTTGTTACGCTTCCCGTAATGATAGTTTTAATTTAATATAATCATAGTATTGTAAATACAGTTATAAGATTCGTTTTGTTAATTTACAGTTTAATGAAAATATGTGTACCATTGCGGTATTTTGCAACGTTATAAGTTAGCAGCTCACTTAAAAGTTTTGAAAATATAATAGACCAGAGGACTTGACGTAGCTGCAGAACTAATTTTTTATATCAACAATTTTTTTTAGATTATTTATACGTCAAGATAGAGCCTCTCGTTAGACAACAGGCTAGTTTTATTACGTTAGTGTGCATGAAAGCTACGTCTTAGGATGACAGGTGACTTTGCTTAAACTTAACTTATGCAAAACTTAGCTGTGTTTGAAAAAACGCGAACGTGACTTTTGCATTGTGCTGTCTTAGTTTAAGGCGAGACTAAATACCAGCGACCTTGAGCGATTTGAGCTCACGACTGCCGGCCCGCCATCTATTTAACAAAGCCAATATTTTCAAAATTCTTGGGTGGAAAACAGTTTATATGCTTACAATCCTCGTTATTCAATACTAATCTGAATAAATGAACTTACACAAAAAAGTACAAGCTATAAGAATAACTTTTCTGAGAAAAGTACCAAAAAAAATGCGTCACGCCATGCCAAAAAACTTGTTTAACTTCAAAGAAAAGTGGTAGTTCAAAAAGGCTCGGCAGTGTTAACTATAACCAACAGCAAGCATTAGCAACCTACAAATAAGACTTAAGGATATGTGTAACAGGATTAAGTAGTGTTCATAGCTCTAATTGCTATACTTTCGCCACAAAACTTGTCGAAATACACCACGTTTGCGTGTTTTCTGCTTACTCTTCGCCTTAAGCTCTGCAGAATTTCAGATGTCAAATAATTATAAAAGCTGAATCAAAGATCATGCTAAGCTTACACTCAGCGAAGTTTTAAGTAAGTAAATCTTGATGGATCTGTTAGTCACTTAATTGTCTTTATGCGCTTGCTGAAAATAGAGGCAATTCGTCGCTATTTTTTTCGACGTGTTAGATATCTAAGCAAAATATTATATAGTACTTTTTAAAGCCAACTATCGTTATTTTGAATAATCCTGGTGAGCATTCATCACGTTCGATCATTTTGCAACAAACACTCATACATTTCTATTCTGCTAATCCTGATTACAAGGTCAAATTAAAATAATATTGTCATCGGTCCTATAAATGTGTACAAATTTGCAACTAAATCGGACATTTTGAATTGGGTGAAAATGACATTCAAAGCCATAAAAGACATAAAAGGCATTTATTTTCTCAAAATTGATTCTTTTAGAATTCTTTTTGATGTCATTTCTAATATACTAGACACTACTACCGCTTCGGAAAAAAATGACGCTCTGAGAGAGAAGAAGCGGTGCAAGAAACTCTCGCACCTTTTTTTTCCCCCAGCATTTTAGCAAATATTCCTTATCATACATGGACACAACCGTTGACAAACAATTTGGAACCCGGCTCGATTCTGGCCCATCAGTTACTTATATTGACGTTCATTCGACGGTCGGCAATGATCTTGTCATTCCTTTGGTCATGCTGCGGTGATCACTTACCATCAGGTGACCCGTATGCAAGATTGTCCTCCTCTTATATAAAAAAAATTACGGGTTGCACTCCGGGAGTGCCGACAGAAGTGAAAACTTATTTTGGGCGCGTTAGACATTTATTAAATGGGACTAGGGTTATTTTTTTTATGAAAATAAGGGACGAGACGAGCATGACGTAATTGTAATATTACGCGGATGGCAATTGATACGCCCTACCCATTACAATGCAGTGCCGCTCAGGATTCTTGAAAAACCCAAAAATTCTGAGCGGCATTACAATTTTTTTATTTATATATTATGAAAAATAGAATTACAATTTATTATTATATAACAGGCCAAAAACCACAGAGGTTTGTCCGGCATGTTAGAAGAAATAATATTATCGCCTACAATAAATATTAATATTAACTTATTTAAAATACACAATTTACGACAAATTGCGCTCGTCACCTTGAGACATAAGATGTTAAGTCTCATTTACCCAGTAATTTCACTAGATACGGCGCTCTTCGGACCGAAACACAGTAATGCATACACATTGTGGTACCCATAATCTAGCCGGCATCCTGTGCAAAGGAGCCTCCCTCTACTATTGGGTTATGAATTGGTTTTTATTTATCTTTAACAATTTCGACAACTCTTGTATCATCATCATTAGAATTAAAATTACTACAATATGAAATAGAAACTATAGGTTTATGGTAACTAAAATAGGAAAAAAATTTTTTGATGCGAATAATATATAATAATAATATATCTACATATTATTTATTTAGACTCGTTCGGTCTGCTATATGTACATGCATATATGCACACACTATAGCTGCGTCTCGTAACGGTGTCGCGAGTCCAGAGATTATATTATATTATATTATCTCATCTATAAAAAAACCACGTCTAAAAAAACTGAAAATAAAACTACTTTATATACACAGAAAACAATTATCTCATCCAGGTAGACAAAAATTTTCATATAAATGTTCATAAAGTGAAAACTACTGGGCCAAACTGTGTAATGATTTTTATGGGACCAAATGGCATCTATTTCACATCGAACAAAAGAAGAATTACGTAAATCGGATCATAAATCTCAGAGTAATCGGTGTACATATAAAAAAAATACCTATCGAATTGATAACCTCCTCCTTTTTGAAGTCGGTTAAAAAATATGCGTACCGCGCTAAAAGTTGAAAAATACAGAACGAAGAGCAGTTAAAGTTTAATGCGAAAAAAATGAACACCCTAGTATAATATCATAGACGAAAATACTTATCAATATTTAATTACGTAGAATTTTAACAGCGTACTGATAAGTTACATCATCAATTAATGATAATTTGAAGAGACCGAGATAGAAGTGATTCATTTTTAATTATCATTACTGTATGAGCAATTAGCGTTACTTTTGGTTTTTATGATATGAGCACAACTCTTAGTTTTCTCTGGTATGTAAGAAAAGTTAATTGTTCAACAAGAGAGCAAAGTTCGTGTTTGTTGTGAGTGCAAATTTCAATCCCAAGCAAGCGAATAATCCTAAGGGTGGGCTTAGCTAATATATACATCAAGATAGAGACTCTTGCACTAGAAATAACTACAAGCTTATAGTGCCCCCTACTAGGCTCTGTAAAATAAACAATTGTTTTGCATGCGATAGTATTAAATTTTACAATAAATTACCAAAAATTGTATCTGAATTATCAATAAATAAATTTAAATCTTTTATTAAACGCAGACTTATGTCGAAGGCTTATTACAGTATTGAAGATTACGTAAACGATATTACAATGTGGAATTAAATAGTATTATAGTTGTTTTTTATGGATTATATGGTTCAGCCTTGTGTTGTTTCACTGGTTAGCATTGTTTTGAAAATATGTTTAAACTTTTATGTAATTAATATGTCTGTATCTGAATTGTAGTTTTTGTGATTGACGTTGACAAGCAGTCTTTTGATTTTATGTCAATAAAATATTTTGACTTTGACTTTGCTGTTAGACAACCGATAAAATCAGGCCAGGAATATGAGTTTAGTGTGCGTAACAAGCTACGTCTTACACGCAATTTGTTTGACACTTTGTGTAATTGTTTTTTTTAATGAAAATAAGGGTCCAGACGAGCAGGACGTTCAGCTGATGGAAATTGATACGGCCTGCTCATTACAATGCAGTGCCGCTCAGGATTCTTGAAGTACCTACGCAAAAATTCTGAGCGGCACTATAACTGCGCTCGTCACCTTGAAACATAAGATGTCAAGTCTCATTTGCCCAGTAATATCTACGGCGCCCTTCGAATCGAAACACAATAATGCTTACACAGATGCTTCACGGCAGAAATAGACGCCGTTGTGATACCCATAATCTAGCCGGCATCCTGTGCAAAGGAGTCTCCCACTGGTATAGTGAATTGATCAAAATAGAAGTTAGTTTTAAACTCTATTTTTGAGGTTTTCACAGCTGTCATAGTCTATCTAGACGTATAAATGACCTAAGGGAGGAGGGAAGGAGACTAATCTCGTTCAACACATAACGTTTCACCTCACTTGCGAAAACGGTGTAAGAATAATATTTAGTTAAACATATTATTAAGTTTTTCCTTCTTAATTTATTCTCTTTAGCCACTGGTCGGTAAAAGAAAATATAATATCTCCTTTGCCCGTCTTCTAAACAAAACATTTTTCTATTTAATGTGCACTTTGACTCACTTTATTTTGTCTGACAAATCAAATCAAATCAAAATCACTTTATTCATGTAGGTCACGGAAACGACACTTATAAATGTCAAAAAAAATATATTTTTCTTATTGAATCTATCGCTACTTCGTAAAGCGTTGAGCTAATGAGAAGAAGTAGCAAGAATTTACATTTTCATTGTTTTACAAATCATTTCAATTACAATGTAATATGTAACGTGATGCAACAAACATACTCAAACATCAAATAGTCCGACATATAATCTGATCCAGTCAAATGGAGCAATTATTTATCTTCTTCGTCGAATCCGTTGCTGATCACTTCCTTACGGGGAAGTTTCTCGCTTTTGCAGTTGGTCAGTCTGTCATGGTCACTAGCTACGGCGCCCTTCAGACCGAAACACAGTAATGTTTACACATTACTGGTACACGGTAGAAATATGCGCCGTTGTGGTACCCATAGTCTAGCCGGCATCATGTGCAAAGGAGCCTCCCACTGGTATACTGACTTAAGTAACCTCTCCATTTTCCAATATTTTGTCGCAGATGTATTTGTCGTGACTTCATTTTGAGGTCCGACAGATTAGACTGATTGGTGCACTTGCCGTTCATGGTTTTCTCTGCATCAAATCTTAAAAGCATCAAGTCGCTGTTTATTTCTGCTTTTGATGATCTATATTTCAGCTCCATGGTAAACAGGAAAACATGGGCTTGATAAGTCGTTTATTTAATTCTCGTCCGTTGGTTGTGGTTCTGGTAGACATATCAGTTACAAGAGGCTTATTGTAGCTGAAGTATTATAGAAATTGTCTACTTGACCAACTAACGTTAGAGTGTCGAATATACGTGACGGTGTGCACGCGCATCGTACAAATTCACTGTGATAATTTTTCCTTAAGGCGAAGGGTTAAGTTTTAAGACAAGTTCTGTGGTGAAAATATAGCATTTGGAGATATGAACACTACTTAATCATGTTACAAATACCCTTAAGTCTTATTAGTAGGTTGCTAATGCTTGCTGTTGGTTATAGTTAACACTCCAGAGCCATTTTGAACTACCACTTTTCTTTGCAGTTATACAAGTTTTTTGGCATGGCATGACTCATTTGTTTAGTACTACTCTCAGAAAAGTTATTCTTATAGCTTGTAATTTTTTGTGTAGGTACATTAATTCAGATAAGAAATGAATAACGAGGATTGTAAGCATATAAACTGTTTACAACTGTTAAAATGTTACGGTTAAATTTTGGCTTTTTTGCATAGATGGCGGCCGGCAGCCGTTAACTCATATCGCTCAAGGTCACTGGTATATAGTGTCGCCTTAACGCGCCAATGACTATAAAATCATTAATAATTATTGGCTTATACAATATAAAACATTGTAAGTATAACCCGCGTGTGGTGAGGTACGGACTGGTTACCTTTCTTAAAGTGGTTATAGTGACACACATTCATTCCTAAAACATCTAATTGACGACTTTGAGTCATATACGTTTGCATACTGAAGTTTGCCTGCTGTCGTCACAGATACAATAAATAACTGGATAAGTTTCTATCCTTATTCTACGCGTGGGTAAGATTTTCGGTTACTGCAGAAGGTATTATTTATATACGGCTCTTTTGCACAGGATGCCGGCTAGATTATGGGTACCACAACGGCGCCTATTTCTGCCGTGAAGCAGTAATGTGCAAGCATTACTTTGTTTCGGTCTGAAGGGTGCCGTAGCTAAAGAAATTACTGGGCAAATGAGACTTAACATCCTATGTCTCAAGGTGACGAGCGCATTTGTTGTGCCGCTCAGAATTTATGGGGTTTTTCAAGAATCCTGAGCGGCGCTGCATTGTAATGGGCAGGGCGTACCATCAGTTGAACGTCCTGCATGTCTCGTCCCTTATTTTAATAAAAAAAATCAGCAACCCTAATACACCTTGAAAAAAATTCAAACTACAGTATCAAGGTGTATTTTTCTTTAAAAAAATATGTCAACTTCTAAAATGTCACTAGTGGAGCTATAAATAAATTGTTCACATTATATCTCACATTTTTAACTACCTACGAAAATACTAAAAGAACGGTTTACCTACATCCTAATCTATACATTATTATAAATTGAACATTCTTTCGATAGAAAGTATTCATAAACTGAAATATTTCTAAAACCTTTGATTGAGGATTGGTCTCCGCTGCGCTCCAACTCCAACAGCAGACGGAATCGCAAAGTGCGGCAACTAATACTAGGTACGCCCAAATGGGCGTACTCGAGCCAGTTTCGAACAATGTGTGACGTTGACGTGTCTGTTGAACTTTGCTAATAATTAAAACTAAAATGCCGTGTTGCGTAGCAAAACTTTGTAAAAATAATATAACAAGAAATAAGAAGGACACTGGGACCACATATCATCAGTAAGTATTTATTAATTCCAGTGTAAAATAACACGAAGCGTATGTTACAAAATCTGAAAGATGCCATTGAGTATCAAGAAGCCTAATCTAAATCTAAGTCTAGAACTTTATTAAGGCGAACGGTAAACAGAAAACATGCAAACAAGATGTTTTTAGACAAGTTTTGTGATGAAAATATAGGATTTGGAGCTATGAACACTATTTTATCCTGTTACACATACCCTTAAGTCTTACTTGTAGGTTGCTAATGCTTATTGTTGGTTAAAGTTAGCACTCCAGAGCTATTATGAACTACCAGTTTTCTTTGCAGTTAATCTTTTTTCTCGGCATCATGCATTTGTTTAGTATACTACTATCATAAAAGTTGTTCTTTTAGATTTTACTTTTTAATGTAGGTACATTTATTCAGATTAGTAATCAATAATGAGGATTGTAAGCAATTAAGCAGTTTGCGCCTGTTAAAATGTTACATTTTCGACCCAAGAATTTTAAAAATATTGGCTTTGTTACATAGGAGTCTTGAACTAATATAGCTCAAGGTGGCCGGCATTTAGTGTCGCCTTAACATATTCCTATGCATAAAAATTAAATCCAGCTGTTCGCCAGTTCTCTCTTCCTTCAACTCCTCTTTTGACCAAATGAGATGCGGCTAAGAGAGAACAAAAATTGTATAACGTCACACGGATATATGCTACGATTGATGACAGATAATGTTTTGATAAATTTGAACAGGCCATTGGCTGTTGGGCTAGCTAGATCATCAGATTAATAATAAAAAACATTACAAACGTTGTTTAAACGTTCGGATCATAATAAAATTAACATACATATATATTTTTTTAATGATAATAAGGGACGAGACGAGCAGTACGTTCAGCTGATGGTAATTGACACACCTCGCCCATTACAATGCAGTGGCGTTCAGGATTCTTGAAAAACCCAAAAATTCTGAGCGGCACTACAATTGCACTGCTCATCTTGAGACATAAGCTGATAAGTCTCATTTGCCCAGTAATTTCACCAGCTAGATATTAATGTTTACACATTACTGCTTCATGGCAAAAATAGGCGCCGGTGTGGTACCCATAAACTAGCCGGCATCCTGTGCAAAGGAGCCTCGCACTGGTAATACAATTTGAAGAAAGAAAAACATTTTAAATCATTTTATTCATATATTATCATTTGAAAAGCTATTTATGTGTATTCAAAATGTCGGTTTTAAGCTAAACTATTATATAAACTAAAATAGAATCCAACATACGACCTTAATGTCTTTATCCTTTTGAATTGAAATACCCACATTTTTTTCATGTAACATTGAGGAGGTAGGTACTAATGTTAAAAAAGATATTAAAATGCTAGAATCGTATATATTTTATCAGCCATGAACAAGTGTTCATATGTAAATAAGTATTTACAGTGTAAAGGTGGTTTGTAGCAATAAATACATTGAAGTAAATAATATTATACTAATGCTTTTCAATATGCAATAATAAGCTATTACATAAATTTACGTAAGCAACCGCGAATTGAAAATGAAATTGTATCATTGAATGGCATTGCACCGTGAAGGTTTGATTAGAATTTCTTACTGGCTGATAATGGTTATCAGTTTTGAGTTAAAAACAAAAAAACGATCGAACGGATAAAACCAAAATACATTTGGATATCTATGTAGTGTCGTTTGAGTTAATAAAGGTATCTTATTATATATATACCTATTTTATACGGCGTTCAAATTCAAATTGTTTATAATTGGAAGTCACATTTGAACAAAATCATATTAATAATTAGTGTAGTTTGTAACGGTTTTTATTAAAGGATTAATATTCATATTGTTTAACTAAATATTTTAAGGCAATTAGTAAAACAGGAAGGTTGCTCTTAATTTGAATAGAATTTAGAATAATATAAAAATTTAATTACATATGTGGTGGGGCCTAATAAAATGAGTGATATACAATATATTTACAGAAAATTTCATTCAAACAGCGTCAAGACATGGAGATAGTTTTTTTTCGTCGTTTTAAGGTAGTTACAATTTCGGCGATACCTTCTGATCGCGAGGCGACAAATATTTCAGGGTATTTCTGATGTTGCTGGGAGCATATCCATGATAAGTTACAAGAGGATAAATGGTACACCTGCTCATTCCAATGTGGCACCGGTAAGGAACAAAATGTTCGCATAGAATAAGGAGACGTCTCTTTTCCTTAGCCATGTGGGTATTATTAAATGAAGTATTAAATTACTCTTAATTATATTAAATTATGGAGTGAATATGATGCTAGCCACAAGGACGATATCTGTAGGCAACGTGTGATTAATAACAGCAGCTGTAAACTATGACAAATGCATATAATCGCGAATTGCTGAAAAAATCCTTGAAAACTAATTCGATACGCCCACAAAATTACAATGAATATGTATAATATGTAATAAAAACTCACCGTCTGTATTTGCACAATGAATTAGGATTCCAAATTCAAAACAAGAAGACAGGCCACTAAATTCACTGCACAATAATTAAAAAAAATAAGGATAATAGTACTATTGTGTCAAGAGTTGCGCGCGCAATACCACTTCATGAAGTTATGCGTAACAGTGACTACTTAACCTGAGCGCGGCAGATTAATGTTGAACTATTCACAAAGGAATATAGGCCTTATTTTAAGCGAATAGAGTTTAGCAATTGCTGTATCGCGATACCTGTTAAAGCAGTTAGTGCATGACGTTTTCAAACCGCGATCATAATATGATTTTAACGGCTACGTGCAGTAATTATTATTATTGGAGGGTTTTCTTACACACGGAGTAAGGTTGTAAACTTATTATTTTTTATAATATTATAGTAGTGAACTTAAGAAAAGTGTTGATAAAATAACTAATTGTTGCATTTTGTTCCCAGTACTTACCTACATTGAGATGAATTTTATATATCTCAATTTAGGTATTTCTTATTTTTCACCAGTGGGAGGCTCCTTTGCACAGGATGCCGGCTAGAATATGGGTACCACAACGGCGCCTATTTCTGCCGTGAAGCAGTAATGTGTGAACTTTACTGTGTTTCGTTCTAAAGGACACCGTAGCTACTAGCTTGTGAAATGCGACAAATAAAAGCGGTCAAATGCGACTTAAAATCTCATGTCTCAAGGTGACGAGCGCAATTGTAGTACCGCTCAGAAGTTTTGGGTTTTTCAAGAATCCTGAGCGGCAATGCATTGTAATGGGCAGGGCGTATCAATTAACTGCAAGCTGAACGTCCTGCTCTGGTCCCTTATTTTCATTAAAAAAAATATCCACTGTAATGAAAATCATAAAAAGGTTAAATATAAATGTTTTTAGATAGATTTGTCGTTTTAATTTTTATCTGTTGCCTTTTTTTGGTTAATCTCCAAACAGGGAGCCATATTGATGGGACTTCAATGGCAGACGCGTTAAAAACATTTATTATATTCTGTATTTGGATTCCATGCAATAATTTAACTATGAATACATATTCACATGTTTAAATGATCACAACTGATCGAGTTGTGATTATATTATAAACACTAGAACGTAGAAGATAAAATCATGTCACAATCCCATGCTAACATAATATTAATGTGTTTGATAGTCATACAAGTTTGAAAAAGGCAGGCCTGTCTTGTCATGAGTGCCAATTTTGGCCTTATTAACTAATTATAGTAACGTGGAATTCTTGAAATATTTTTAGTTTAATTTACGTCACTTCTTTAACTAAACCAATTATATGAACGACATCAACAATAATTATTAAGTACATCTTGCCAGAAATGTGGTTCTAACTTGAACAACTTGATTTTTCTGGCATTTGGTATTCCTATTAGGACATATATTTTGAAATAATATACACATATCGCCTAATTGTGCTACCTTACATAATTTACGTTTATATGTCTCTTGCTGTTAGACAACCGATAAAAACAGGCCAGGAATAATACTTTAGTGTGCGTGATAAGCTACGTCTTACACTCGCGATTTGTATGACACTGTGCTAGTGTGCGTGAATTGCTCTAAATAGAGGTAAGTTCTAAACACATTTTTTTCGACGTTTTCACAGCTGTCTATCTAGTTAGACGTATAAAAGATCTAATTGTGATACCATAACTATTACATACAAATCATAAGTTTTTATTATATATTTAGTGCACTAGATAATTTTCATTCATTCATTCACTCATACGTAAACGCGTGTATTTTGTTGAACCTGCCGCCGAATTCCACCTTCGGACGACTCGCCACGCCACAAGTTAAGATATCATCCCCACCATCTGGATGTGTGGCGGTCCTCCACAGTGCGGTTTTCAAGGAGCTTTCTTCCAACTACTACAAAGCTGTGGAATGAACTTCCTTGTGCGGTGTTTCCGGGACGATACGACATGGGTACCATCAAAAAAAGCGCGTACACCTTCCTTAAAGGCCGGCAACGCTCCTGTGATTCCTCTGGTGTTGCAAGAGAATGTGGGCGGCGGTGATCACTTAACAACAGGTGACCCGTACGCTCGTTTGTCTTCCTATTCCATAAAAAAAAAACTTTGACATTGATTGATAATATCATTATTAAATTACCAAATTGAATATTTGGGTGCTTAAAAAAATAAAGCCCTGCAACGCCTAACAACGTGGATTGTTGGTTATTTATTATCAACACATTTCACACACTTTGACACAAATTATCTTGCCCCAAACGAGGCGTAGTCTGTACTATGGGTACAAGACAACGAAATATCTAATACGATATACTTACTTAAACATACATAAATACATATAAACATCCATGACTCGGAAACAAACATCCATATTGATCATAATATAAATGTTTACGCCTACTGGGATTCGAACCCGGGACCTCTAGCGCAGTAGGCAGGGTCACTAACCACTGGGCTACATAGGTCATTTATATAATATATAAGTACATATATTGTACTTATTCACAGATATAACAATATTTCCTCTGTCGAATACCAAAAATAATAGAGGTGGCCACGTTCTCTAAGAATCACATGTCAGGGTACATGGAGTAACGAAATCCTTTATGAAACAAATAAAACTATCATAAGAATTTTTGAAGATTCTTGCTAAGAATCTCTCGTGTGCTATAAATTGCCTGCTCCTCGTCATGATAAAAGGAATATTCATAGCTCTAAAGAAGCTTCTCAAGTGGCTGGAAAGGTGCACATCATCTGCGTCATTCAGTTTATAAAAACGCATAAAAGGCATTTATTTTCTCAAAATTGATTCCTTTAGGATTATTTTTGATGTCATTTCTAATATACTAGATAACACTACCGCTTCGGAAACAAATGGCGCTCTGAGAGAGAAAAAGCGGCGCAAGAAACTCTCCCAGCATTCTTTTTTTGCGCTCTTTTCAATAAAAATATACAATATTGTACAGTCATTTATATCGCTATAAAATAATCATAATCTAGTCACAGGCTGTCGGATTACTTAGATTTATTGCGGGATAGTATCAATAAGTTGCAAAACATCATCTCTACTATGAAAATAGATTGAAGTCTTCAGTTAAAATGTATGAAGAGACGTCTTAGGCCCGATTTCACCATTGAAGTAAAACGCGATTAGAACACTTTTAATTAAGCTTACGACTGTAAATGAGTTTACATATCGAAATAGAAACAGTGACATACAATATTTTCATACTTATCGATGACAGTTTTGACAGGTTTTTGATACATTCTATTCCTTATGACATTTAAGCTCAAAAGTTATTGGTCAAACCACTTTGTGTTTAATCTCTGGCATTTTAACTCGTTTACGTAAAACTGAGTTTTCTAAACTCAGATTGAAGTGTGATTGGTGAAAGCGTGGCTTAGATGATATTGTGAACAGAGTTCAGCAAATTAATTTTTAAAACCATTATATGTGATTCCCTTGGATTAGACTTAATAAATATGATGAATGATGTTAAGTGCACTCCTCTGGTACATCTGCAGATGCTTCAATTAACTTTAATCATAAAATATCTACAAAAAACTGCATCCATATTTAATTTAATAATTAAATTACTTTTACTTCTATATTCTTATGTAATACTTAATATTCTAGTAAGTCCTAAACTGGTCTCAAAACTTTCTTTGGAAATTATTTTTAACATGGTCACCAGTTTCTGATCTTATACTTAAAATAATGATCATGCTGCAGCCTACCAGTGGGAGGCTCCTTTGCACAGTATGCCGGCTAGATTATAGGTACCACAACGGCACCTATTTCTACTGTGAAGCAGTAATGTGTAAGCATTACTGTGATTCGGTCTGAAGGGCGCCGTAGCTAGTGAAATTATTGGGCAAATGAGACTTAACATCTTATAGCTCAAGGTGACGAGCAAAGTTGTAGTGCTGCTCAGATTTTTTGGGATTTTTCAAGAATCCTGATCGGCACTGCATTGTAATGGGCAGGTGGTACCAATTACCATCAGTTAAATGTCCTGCTTGTCTCGTCCTTTATATTCACAAAAAAAAGCGCTTTGTTCTGCTTTCGCTACAGAAAAAAAAATGGAAGGTGAGATATCATGATTCACTGTTAAATCTCACATGGCAGCCTAGCGAAACTCTCAAAGAATAAAGCGATTCACTCGATTGTTTGCAACGTGCAGTCAATGATAGAATGACAGATGACGGCTATAACCTTGTAAAAAGTTATAACCAAGGTTAAAACTGTTTGCTTTCAAACTTAGCCGGATTATACTTCGTCGCCAATCGCTATACTGTAACTGTTTCAAACTTATGTCAAATCACTGAAGTCCCACCTCTTTTTACGTAGTATTTACATTCTCTTTGTCAAATAGTGTAAACATACCAAGATCACCAATAGCGTGATAGTTATATTCCATATAGTCTGATCTTTTACAATATAATATTATGTCACATGTAAACACGTAAATAAATTTTGTATTAACCTCTTAAATCTGTAATGGAACAAACATGCGAAAATTAAATGTTGTTACGGTAATTATGCGTCTGCCCCGCGTCGATAAGTGTTGTGAAAATAGGGTTGACAGCATAAAAAAAATCCTCTTTGATCAAATCAAAGGAATCTAAGGGTATTTAATCTATGTATTATTAATGTAGCGGTGAATAAAATAAGGACACTAAATACTTAAAATTGCTTAAGATTTTTTTTATATAAATTTTTATTTTTAAGTCTGTATGGTATGCAATAAAGTGTCTATCTATTTATTTTAAAACTGTATTTTGAATTAATTATGCTGACAATAACTATTTCTAAACAATGTTTAATGGCACGTGAAAGCATGCTCAAAGAACTTACTCAGATATTGGAAATATTAATATTAATTATTAACCGTTTTACTATTTGAAGTGACGCCTAGCCTGCGGGCTACCCCTACATACTATTTACTACCCCTACTCTTCAGACCAAAACACAGTAATGCTTACACATTACTGCTTCACCGCAGAAATATGCGCCGTTGTCGTACCCATAATCTAGCCGGCATCCTGTGCAAAGGAGCCTCCCACTGGTAAAAATTTTTTGGCTAATTGTTCTCTTGTGCATTTGTAATATCGACAACCCTAGTTCATAACGAGTGTAGTGAATTGTGAAACAAAGGCCAGTACTGCACGCAAAAGATATTGTTGTATCAGGAACTGTTGTATGCATTGAATTGTGGAATAACTTTTCAGAATTAAGGAGATAGCTTTTCTGGAATTGCAATAATGATTCTCAGCGAGTTCCATTCTAGAAAACTGTATTTTGGAATAAATTAATTCAAATAACAACATACACGGTTAAATATAATTTAGATTTTTTTTTTTTTTACCGTTGGTTAGATCTTAGAACATTTCCGGATATGTCCAAACTCCTTTCTTAAAGTTCTAACTAGAACACAAAATGTTAGGGACCTAGTGCATGAGTACCTAGTCAAATAGCTTGTTAGATTTTGAAGATAATATGTCAATATATAGAAAAACATTTCTTTTTTTTTCTTTCAATTAGTCAACATAATAATATAGTAATAATAATGTTGCCCCACTTGCATTACAATCTAGCCTTAACTTAGACTAATAAGTAATTCTACTTTAACATAAACTGCTAGATAGATTAAACTAAGAATGTGTCCATTAACACATTTCGTAATGTCTCTATTAAGAAATCACTTTGTTCATGTGCCTTTTATAATATCACTCTTTTTATAATGTATTACACTTACTCACTAGCACTACACTAACTCAAAAAGTTTTGTTCGTTTTAGTCTTCTTACTATATCAGTGTTGTTAAGGAGCTGGATTGCCTCGACGTTAACGTGATGGTGAAGTCTATGTTGATGAGCTTCAGCATATTTTTGGATAACTTTGTCAACAAACTCAATGTTAAGGTCCCGATGGAGTTCGCTGTTTCGAATGTACCAAGGTGCGTTCACAATACTTTATTCTGGCTGGCGTTGTAAGATTTTAATATTTGTTTGTTTTGTACAGCCCCACAGCTGGATCCCATAAGTCCATACAGGCATAAGGACTTGCTTGTACAATAAAACTTTATTTTGTACTGACATCTTAGAGTGTTTTTTAAAACGAAGTTCTAATTGTTTTCTTTTTTTCTTGACGTGAGCCTCTGCATCAAGAGTCATGCCCAGATATTAGCTGTATTTTCGTATGGTACTATTTTTTTATTAAAGTGGCTCGTAATCTGGTTTCTTATTACTAAAGTTTACATGAACAGATTTACTTTCATTAAGTTTAATTCTCCATTTTTTAGTCCACTTAACTACTGTGTTAACCGCTCTTTGAACTTTATCTGCTGCCTCTTTATGGTTACAACCCACGCTCATTAGAGCAGTATCATCAGCAAAGGTCGCAAAATATTTGTTGACGTGAGACTCGAACTGTATAACTCCAACCTACATTTTATGACAGTAAGAGATGAGACGAGCAGGACGTTCAGCTGAGGGGAATTGATACGCCATTACAATGCAGTGCCGCTCAGGATTCTTGAATAAAAAAAAATTCAGAACTATAATTGCGCTCGTTTCCTTGATACATAAGTCTCGTTTGTCCAGTAATTTCACTAATTACGACCTTCAGACCGAAACACAGTAATGCTAACATATTATTGCTTCACGGCAGAAATAGGCGCCTTTATGGTATCCATAATCTAGCCGGCATCCTGTGCAAAGCAGCCTGGCATTTACAAAAATAAAAATATCAAAAAAATAAAAACAGACAGACACATATTATAATGATGACATTGACCTTTTTTGAAAGGGCTTAAAGGAGCTTAAAACCAAGGACAAAAGAGTCGAGAACGTTTGTATGGCAAAATTAATAAAACTTAACGAGCGTAAAATCATAGCTACACCAGGGTTTCCCATTTGCCTGGTCGCAACCTGGTACCGGGCCCTCCAGACCGAAACACAGCACTGCTTAGAGATCACTGCTTCACAGCAGAAATAGGCGCGGTTATGGGACGCATAATCTACCCGGCATCCTGTGCAAAGAAGCCTCCCATTTAAACTTAGTAAATATATAAAATTGTGAAATATTTCTTTTACGAAATATTATTTCGAATCTTTACTTTATTATTAACCTTGCATTAAAATTGGTATCTTCACACACATAATTATATAAATACATTTTCTTTTAAGTTAATAAAACTTGCAACGGAAAACAAAATGTCAAAACTTAACCTTAAAGTTGACTTTTACTAATTGAGCTATGACGAGAATAATAATAGGTCAATATTATATTGAAATGTCAAATCAAATTAAAATCACTTAATTCATGTAGTTCACGGAAATGACACTTATGAATGTCATAAAAATATTTTTCTTATTGAATGTACCGCTACTTCGTAAAGGGTTGACCTGATGAGAAGAAGTAGCAAGAAACTCATTGCCACTCTTTTATGTCAATATTTATATTTCCATCGATTTTCAAATAAT